>NC_137581.1:105185439-108163821 GCF_963210335.1 Falco punctatus | reverse complement strand
CAGTGCCCTGTGTATTAATTGGGAAAATTCATTTACTCTTAAGAGGCCCCAAAACAGATTACAATGCTGCTTTAGCTCCATTTCTTATCCTGGTTCTCTGGAAGAGCATTTGCTAATTATGGTTCACAGTTCAACAGCTTGGCTGCTTTGCCATGGGACTGCGAGTGCTGGTTTTCACAGGCATGGCAAGGAAACCCTCAGTGAGCAGCCTGAGGCACATGCTGCCACTCTGGGCCGGCTGGAGGAAAGCCGTGCTCTGACCACAACGGGGTTTGAAGGCAGCAGGGCTGCCCCAATGCCTTGCCCTCAGCATCCCCTTCTTCCCTTCCAATGTCTGCAGCAGGCCAAGCAGCTCCCCTTAAGGCTGTGGCACCAAGACAAGGAAGAGGTGACCCCTCAGTAAGTTTTTAAGTTCCTCCTGCAGCCTTTTCCATACTGCCTTAATTAAGCTTCTGGTTGTGCTCTACCTCCTCCTCTGACTTCATTCTCTAGGGCACTCATCCCAGAAAATTCAAATTTCACCTGGCATATAAATCTCATAAAGCATGCACTTTATATTCTGCATAATTGTATATTGTGTAGGAGAAAAGCTGATGCAGGGGCTAGAAATCCTTTTGTAAAAATGGGAGGCACCACACAATTAGAAAAAACATCCGGTAGTGTTTTGAGAGTAGCATAGACTAGGTCAGAAGCTAGAGGGACTTGAGGTGAGAAGGAATCACAGCGTTTGAAGACTAGAAATGGAAATAGATGGGGAAAAAAAAATCCAAAAAGATCATTTAAAGTAAGAATGATGATTGAGAAGAATTTTTTCTTTATTTCTTCCAGCAGTTTGTCCATTCATCTTCAGTTGTTTCCCAAGGAAAGAACCAGCTACCACCAAAGATATAGGTGACAAGGTTTGTATCTAGCAGTTAAAAAAAAAAAATCACCAGCATTTTCACATATGGGAATCTGCTT
Organism: Falco punctatus; assembly: GCF_963210335.1. Taxonomy (NCBI): domain Eukaryota; kingdom Metazoa; phylum Chordata; class Aves; order Falconiformes; family Falconidae; genus Falco; species Falco punctatus. The sequence continues at coordinate 108,162,861 of NC_137581.1, read as the reverse complement.
TGGTGTGTCATTGTGAATGTTAACTGAAAGGAAGAAAAAGAAAAAAAAAGGAGAATGAACAAAATACACATAAGACTTTTGTAGTCACAGCAGGATGGGCAGCAGCAATATCTTCTGAATCGCTGGCTGAAAAGAAAGAGAACTATGAAATCTTTCTGAAAAATGTTAGCTCTTTATATTGAAGGCTGACTATATCTCATCTGAATAGTCATTTACTGGAAAACTGTCAGCCTTGATTCAAGATTTTCCAGAAGCTTACTGAGAATAGGTCATGTAGAATACAAGCATTGATGCATTAAAAAAAAAAAAAAAACCCACAAAGAAAATTGGAAAACAGATGTCCTGTTCCAGGTGTCCTGCTACTCAATAAGGCCACTTGAAGTATTTCGTTGAGGAATATGTAAGAGCAAAGTACAGATTATAAATAGGAGAATATTTAGGGGTTTGAGGTTTTGTTTCTGTGCATCACAAGAGTACAATGAGTATTATCCTTATGCTCTGAAGCTAGCCTGTATATAACAGTCACTATCTTATAGTACACTATAAAACACACTCGGCAAAACAGATCAAGAAAAATGACACAGATCTCACTGCTACAGCTAAGAAAAGCCTTGCAAATTAACTTCGGCGACAAAATATTGGCCTTTCCATGACCACAGTCATACACCCCTACAAAAGCACATGATTTCTATTCTGGGGACAATTGCTATTTTTATAACCCTTTTGGGAGAATCATGCAAGTCATGAAAAACCTGTCCTGGATTTTCAGCGAAAAAAAGAACCAAAACAACCAAACACCAAACCCAATGCACACCAGCATTTACATAGTTTAGTAATTCCTTATATTTTAAGCTTGGGAATTTATACGTCATTTATCAAACTGTTAGATTTTTCACCAAAGTACTGTGAAACAGATTATATCCTTACCCTTGTTGTCATGTCTGCTTCAGTCTCCTATTCTAAAATCAGGTTTATTTTGGCTAAGATGGCAGACCTACAACGAAACCATAGAGCATGTGTATTTGGTCTAGGATGTGGCATATGAAGGCACAGACCCCAAATGAGATCCTTTATTACATACATAAGTGCTGGCTATATATATAATTGCTTATCCATGCAAGTTCTGCCCCAGAATGTGTTTATGTGCAGCAAATTACCTTTGCAGCCAGTTCACACTCCACCAAGCTGTTTACTCCCTCCATGCCCATCTCACGAGGTCCCTTCTTCCCCCACCCATACTTAAGCTGTGGGAGGCTTTGGGCAGCCCCTCATTGCAGACAGGTGTGCACAGAATGGATTTGCAGGTGAGCTCAGAGAGCCAGATTTAGTGTTAGTTGTTTCCTCACTACATTTTCAGGCGCTCACCCTGCAACCTGGCACCCAGACAGTGAACAAAGCCTTTTCTCAGAAAGGGCCCCTACGCTAGGGCAATGCTGTTATTTCATTTTTCATTGGGCGTACCAGTACGCACATGCTCATAGTTGCATGTATGCCAAGTGAAGGATCATCTCTATGCAACCGTCCTGCTAGGTATGTAAAGCAATGATTTGTGTATGTTGCACTGTCCAGCATTTAACAAGAAACGTACAGGTACATCTATAACATTGGTGTAACAACTGCCTCACTGGGTCGGTACAGCATGTTGTGTCCCACAACGGACTATATGGATGATATAGAGGCAACTGTGATCCATTATTACAAAATGCTTTTGTGTACATAATAGTCTAGACTTCTTTTAAAATCAATGAAGCCATTTAAAATGGGGCAAGTAAATTGATCTTGTGCCTCTGGAATGGCCTATTTATCCCTGTTGACTAGAAGCGAATTTTAGGGAACTAGCTCAGACATAGACATGCAGGTTGTAGACTTGTAAAACTAGGTAAGAGGAATCACACCCAAGACACTTAGATATAGTGAGTTTAACATATACATTTTCTACTCCACACTATATATTAAAGTTTGGTCATGATCCTTTCCCTAAAGGTAAAGTGCAAAATTAGTTTGTTTTAAATCCCTAGTGAGACTCCAGTTACAAGTAATTAAAGTTCACGTTACAGTCTCATAAATGATAATGAACTTTGAAGGCAGAAGAAAATTAAGCAATATTGTGAATGCAATAATCAGGCTTCTTGTAAAATTTATGACATGGAAAAGAAAAAAACAGGCCATAGCATGGCATCAGGGGTTCAAAAAATTGAAACATCCCAGATTATTTTTTGGGGAGGAAGAGAGAAGCAAGCTCTATTTTTAATTTTCACATCATGCAGCTCTGAAAAAGCAGCAGACAGAAATATGGCCTCAACATAATGACTACACCTGGACCGTACAGCGCAGTACTCCCTCACAATGGATAATTTCTTTATTATTACAAAATATCTAGGGTGGGAGTTCTTATTAAAAAATGTCTAGAGTGGGTTTCTTTTTTTTTTCTGGTTTTGGTGTTGCTTCGTTTTGGTTTTTTTTTTCATGATTACTCAGAAGCACTAATGGAGAGTCAGCAATACTGCCAGATGGGAGATCACTAGGGTTACTTTTAGTTGAAGATAATTCTGCACTCAAGTGCAGTAATGTATTATACTTCGTATCTGCAAAGAACATATTCCCAAAACATTCTCTTCAGTTTGAGCTTCTTTAGCCTTTTTTTTTTTTTATAAGGACTCATTCTTGAAAGGGGTCTTAGTGCTTTTCATTGGATGCAATTACATTTGATATCTGATCAAGTTCCTCTTCTCTTTCTCAAATGCAATTTCTAGTTACTGTTACTTCACAATTTATCTACATATTTCTCTTCCAGTGTGGATTAAAACATTTCAATTTTAATATATTTTAAATTCCATTAAGAGATCTGTTTGAATGATGGTGAACATTGCTGTCTTCCTCTTCACCTAGTACTATTCAAATACTGTACTATGAGAGAGATTTCTTTTCAGTTCTTTTCTTGCTCTTACAGGCTGAGAATTTAGCCACACCCAGACTTCAATAAATTTCTCTCCAAAATAAGAACTCAGACCTGACTCTAACCACTTTATTACAGTTCAGCAGACTTGCTCATTTCAAACATGGAGACAACTGATGGAATAACTGTCTCCATGGCAAAAAAAAGCTCCATTAGCTATTACAATTAGAGTTTACCAAGCAGACTTAGGATGACCAAGAAGAATTAACTTCTAAACTGAAAATAAGTAAATTTACAAGCCTCATAGTTTTGCTTGACATCTATTTTCTAACCTTAGAAAACACATACTGCAACTTCCATGATAAGGTTGAAGAACAGCTACTGTTGACTTTAATGGAAAAGAACACTGGAAATGTGTTCTAAGCCAAAGGAAAAGTGAACTGTGTCATATGTAGGTTTTAATATTTAATGAATCTATATGGCTGCAATCCATTATGTGACAATTTAATTATATGACAAAAAAGTTTGATAAATAATATTGTGGTAGGACATCTGATTCATTATTTAACAAAAAAATCAATACATTCATAAATCATATTTCTACACACATATTCACATACAGACAAGCTTTTTCAAGTAGGCAAAAATCCAGACTCCACAGGCCATTTATTTTCTGGCCAGGACAAGTTCAAATTGAAGTTTAATCAGGCCTCGATGGGAATAAATTTTATTTACTTTTTTTAAAGTGGTAGATCAGAAATGGTTGCTGCTAGATATTTTTCCTCTGATAGCTTCCTGAGAGTGTTGTACAACTAGGAGTACTATCTTTTGTATTTAACAGACAAAGATGAAATACCAAATTCCACTATTCTTAATCATACAAAACTGCTGCTTGAGTCAATGAGATCACTGAGGCGAATAGCCAGGCAGGCAAATAAGTGTTTTCAGGATTAGTGCTCAAGTTTAGACACAACATTGCAATCAATAAAAGGCGACAAAGGAACACCCTTTGAAGGAAGAGCCATGGTAATGATTTACAGCCCTTCCTAGAGGAAGGTAAAAGCACTGTCAGGCGAGTCATCTCTGTGGCATATCAAAATTTTGACATGCAAAACCAAAGAAAGCAAGGAAATCAGCCAGGAGGAGAAGAAATGGGAGACCAGGCACACGGCATAGGAGAAGTAGATGTGCAGTGAAGTCCAAAGTCCTGCATTCAGGAATGAAGAGTAGGTGGAAATGAGTGAAGGGAGCACGTGAAAGGAAACCAGCAATGAGGCACGTGAAGAAGGATTGGCAGTTAGCAGCTTTCTGAGATTGCTTTCTCTTGTTCACATAATCAATCTATTAAGACTGTGAAGTGTAAGAGTTCTTCCCCAGCCATTCAAATTCTGCCCACACTTCCATATATCTAACATTGGTATCTATTGCTTTGTCATCCCATTTCTGATATTTTGCAACTCCAGCCCATGCACCATGACTCAAGACCCCAGTGTTTCCAGGTTATGCAAAATAGTCTTAATGCAATTTGGCAAAATGGTGACCTTAATATTTAGGCCCAATTCTGCTAGGTAGCTCTACTTGCAGGGCATCTTTGAACTGGGATACTGACAATTCACACTTTGGTGTTTTCAGAAAATTTGTTTCTTCAACAAATGTTTTTAAAAGATTACAATTTTCATAGAACTGTCCAGTCTACTATTTATGTCAAGTATATTTATCGTACAGTTTAGGGCTGCCTAGTTTGATGCTAATGTACTGATATTTTTGTTTCATTTTGACAGCATTATCGCTTTAACAGCTGTTTGTTGCAGTGATTTTGTTGCCTTTTTTATTTTTCTGGGGAAATGTACTTCTTATCTGGCATTTGGTCTAGGGAGTTCATCCTCCCCTTGCGAACTTATGCAATTATGTTTTCATTATGTTGCATCTTTGCTTTGGCTGCCTGGGATTGCAGAATGCTGTTCAGTGTTAAGGTTTTTTAATGGGAGTTCCAGGAATTTGTGTGGGCCCAAGTAAAAACAAACTGAGGAGCAAATCTCTCCTCCCCTGTTTTGTTTTTTTGTTTGTTTGTTTGGTTTTTTTAAGAAGCTATTGATGCTATAAATATAAATATATATATATATATATATATGCACACATATGTCTAAAAAGTCAAGTTCTAAATACCAGAAGAGAAAAATATAACATTTGTTATTCCTTGGTGCATGAATTCCAAATTTGATGTCACTAGCAATACTTTTCTGAAAACTGGAAACTGGAAAGAGAATTTTGTTTTTGAAAGCAAAATTCTTCTCACTCACCAATGTATAGCCTGATTAAGTCTTTTCCCTGCTATCCTAAATCATCCATAAATATATTTGCATTTTGAATTATTAAGTTCCTTTTGTAGGGTAGCACATCACATTAGCCTTAAAAGTAGTCCAAGTGGAATGCTAACTTAGGACTGCGAGGATTTTGAATTATTCCAGCAGGGGTTACTGCTGCCTTGATAAGAATATTGATCTGGCTGAGTGGCTGCAGTTTATTGCAGGCCCGTTTGGTTTAACTGCAGACCGAAATGCTGCAGCAATGCCTGCTTCATCCCGTTGTAGCCATACCTCCCTGTGCTGGGAACAACAAAGGAGGTGTGGAATACCATGGAATGGAATAACTCTCCCCTAGTTTGTGGTGGTCACTTTAAAAACAATACAGTGTTTAAAAGCTCAAATGAAAGAATCTGATAAAATGTTCTTTTTTCCCTTTTTTTAGGTGATTACAAATAGAAGAGGTAAACACTTTCTTGCATATACTTAGGTTGCTCAGCTTTTGTGGTTTCAATTCAGACATTTATATTTGGAAATACCAAAACACTTCAGGTTTATATAATTTTAATTTCCTGAATATATTTTTCTAAAATATTTTCAGTATCTTTAGGACTACAGTTTTTGGTTTAGCCTTTTTGCCTATTTTTAATTGGGTAATACATGTTTTCAGTTTTCTCTTGAATTCTCCCTAACAGCCTAGAATGTTTTAAATAACAGCATAAAAAAATCATTGCAAGTTTACTCCACTGACACATTTACTTCACTATGTATACTTTTGACTTTTCATAATCACTGTTTTTCTTCTGTTTGTAAACAGTTTGCTTTGATTATTTCTTTGTTTATTCATTACCTAATCTTGATCAGCTAAATTGCATGGTTCTTAGTATCTGTCTGCATCTCTATAGTTTAATTAGAAAAACAAAAATTATCCAGAGAGAAAGGCGGTACGAGAGTTTGCCATTGAAACTTTATCTGCTGTCCATAATTGAAAAGTTTTAATCTCTTTTCCATTAAAATAAAAGGCATAGGAGCAAATCATCCTATGTGAGTGGTATGCCAAAATGAGTATAGTTCTGCTTGTCCTCCAATCTTATGAACAATATAAGAAGCTGTGCACATCAGCAAAATATTAAAGTTCATGAAAGTCTAAAACTTAAAAAACCTAAAGCATGGGTTAGCTGTACTGCTGTAGCTTTGGAAAGGATTATTTTGAATCTCATCTTGGGGAGAGTATTGTATGAAGTCACACAACACATTTGTAACATCCCTACAGGTGTATTATGTCATGTACATAACTGGATATGCTTTAATCACATTTCACATTGGTAGAAGCCATTTACTTTTGCACCTTATCTTGCTCAAAGCAATTAGCAACAAACACCCCAACACTCTTCCACATATGTACTATGACATTAAAAACTAAATTAATTAGCATCTGGATCACTATGATGAATACCCAGCTTAGAACAACGGCACAGCTGTACTGCATTCTTTAAGAAAGACAGAAGTGGTTTTCCTGCAATCCAAGTGTTAGTGGTTGATGAAGTAAGAGGAAGGATAACGATTGTCATCAAACTACTTGTTTGAATAGTGAGTGGCATTACTAAAGGCACCAGAATTTTTTGTTAGGCTGGGAGTGAAAGCATTTTGAACGCTACATCACCTGAAAGGAAAAGACAAGGCCAACAGGCATGTTTTTTCCTGCACCTCCAGTGCTAGTCACATACGTTACACATCAGAGAGAATAAATTAGTAAGTGACCCTGGCAGCGTGGATTTTGTAAGGAAAAGAACAAAAGAAAAAGGACGAAACATTAAACATACTGATGGATCGTTCAGAAACTGAAAAGGCAAATTCAAATTCTGAAATCTCTTTCCCAGGGAAGAAATTGATCTGACCACATAAGCTTCATCAGTCAATCAATATTCTCAATACCAAAAACATTTACTGAATTGAGCACACTGAGGTAGTGGAGCTTTGTACTTACTTCTGGAGGTGACTTGAGACTGGCACAAGTTCCGATCCCACTGACATACATAAAGACCTAAGGCACAAAGGTCTAAATATGATTTCTATGAAAATCACAGGTGATGTTCACCAACAGGGTGTGCCCAGATCTCTGTTAAGTGAAGGCTAATTCTCCCCTGAGTAGCATACAACCCATCCTAACAGGATGGATGATCTGTGAAGAAAAGTGCTACTTTAAGAATTGTAACATGAGGATTATCTGTTGCTCCTAATCAGGAACGTTTACTTTGCTGGGCTTGGCTCTTGGACTTGCTGATCTTCTCTGAGTACATGTCCACCAGTGTAGCTGGGTATAGGTAAACAAGGTTTGCCTTCCCTCTCTCTATAGGGGATATGATTCAGGCCCTACCCTTACCTCCTATTTCAATAATCTGAGAGTAATTTTGCATTACATCAAATACAGACAGATCCAGAGGTCATTAGTGTCTGATTAAGATGGGTATTAAAAGCACATTGGCTAAAATGGCAACTAGAAATAAAATGTCAAAGCCCCTCCGGTGTATTTGAATGCTGCACCACTAATCATCATGTAGAACAACTTCAGAAATGATCTACTGACTTCAAACATCCCCAGCACCTGTGTGCCTGTGGGATGTTCCTTAAAACACTGATGTCTTTCAAAAGAGACAACTCTCAGAGAGAGAGAATCTGGGTATACAGCACGAGAGAAGTCAATGTATCCCTGGCAGTGGAAGGCAATCAAGTCCAATCTCAAGTTTATTCCTGTCAAGTGTTGAACATGCCTTTCTCTACCTGTGATAACATGGGTGATTGTAGTATACAACAAATCTTTTTAACCACTCTTTCTGGATGTTGAATTTCTAGATGACTTAATCCCATTACCACAGTTTTTAGTCCTTTCCATAAAATATACATTTTCATTCTTAAAACTGATTTTTGCATTGTAATGTTTTGCTTCTTATTTATGATGTTTGAAAATCTTTCCTTTGCTAGTTAAAACCACCAAAACCCTTGGCACCCTGCTTCTACACAGAAACTTTAACATGAAGCAGCTGATCAATTGCAGACCAACTATTGCAGGTACTCTATCAGACCTATAACTGGTTCAGGAAAAAGTTTTGCGGAAACCATTCAGTTTGTCTGCTTAGCATGTGAATATAAGTTTATGTTCTGAACGGTCAGTCTAGGTGCATTTCATTATTTCCTTGGTTAAATATTTATTGTGCTTTGTTTGGCTAAGAGGCATATTTGAAAAAATCTGTTAATATTTATTACCTTTTGAAAACAATCTGTGGTCATAAATACACTGCAAAATTAGCAAGACAAAACCTGTTGGTTTTACTTAGTTCTGTATGTCAGATGGGACTAAGCTGCATTATCCCTCCCCCCGTCAAAAAAAAAAAAAAAAAAAAAAAAGAGAGAATATGCTTTAAAGACAAGGATTGTAAAGATGGAGCTGTATTTAAATGTGTTGGTATGTCTATCCTCAGATGCTGTGGTAGTGATGAACATATCAGTACCCAACAAAAAAATAAAAGCAACAGTTACATGTTTATACTGTTCAAAGGCAGTAGTAACTCAAAACTGTGGGTGATGTTTGATGCTTCATTTAGGACTGGTCCTCAGCAATTTCATATCATAGACACAGTAATAAAATGGTATTGAACTTGTTTCTGTTTCTTTTTTAAGGAATGAGAATATAGATTTACTTTCCACCAGTTAATGCTTTATTATCTCATCTATCACTTATCCCTTATTGCCTTACTCTTAATTCTTCAACTTGCTTTGCCATAAGGAATAGATGAGAAATAGCATATGGAAACATTATTTGTGTCACAAAAATTTAGTAGTAGTGAAATAGAATATAAAACTAATTAAAATTTTGCTTATGATGATCAGACATCTCATTTTTGTATTTCCTTTTAGACTGTTAAGGCAGGATTAGAAATGGTGAAAGCAACAGTGCTTCAATTAACTTCACTGAGATTGCAAAGGACACTAGATATTTAATTTGGGATTTAAGTCTTCTATGTTCAGCTGACAAGCTGACCAATATGAAGGCCTTTCATTAAAATTACTGTATGTATCAAAGTGTTAAATTATTCATATGAAGAAATGAAATGATCAACAAAACCACTAGATAATTAATGAAGTTGTCATCTTGACAAGACTAATAATAAGCTTCTCCTTGATAAATCATCAGTGATTCCTCTGCCATAATCACAAAAGCAATTCTACTGTACATTTACAAGCTAGTGGAGTAGAAATATAAAAACTTAAAAGCAATTGGTTGAGTTTTGTTGATTGTTCCATGATTTTACATGATTTCACATATTTTTTGTCAGTACTCAGTAGGTAGCTCCTACAGATGTGAATTTAGCAAACAAAAACTTTCACAGTGCAATGTACGTGGAAAATATTTTTTTTTTTCTGATAACATTTTTTAGGAAAAATACTAAGAGGCAGCAGCAGCAGCAGCAACAATAATAAGATACTTATACCTACTAAATCTAGCACCTCTGTAATGGGCTAAATGATCTGTGGGTTGCCTATTATTTAATTAAAGTTTCTGTTGGCTTAACCATACAGCGTCACAGCAGTAATGCTGTACGGGATAGGGGAGGACAAAGGACATTGGCATAAGGCTACAGGAAGTCAGATGCTGCAACACAGCTCTGGCAGATCTTATCTATATCACTTTTTCTGAGCCTCCCACATCCACCATCACTAATTCTGATGGTGATGTCTTGAAGTTCCTTCAAATCTTTTGCAGAATATGCCATGAAAAAGAGTTTGATCCTCTAGGACTCTTGACAGACATGGATAGCTGAGACTTTGTGTAAAAACTCCATCTTCTTATCAGCACCTGGAATGAGCAGAAATGGCTGAAAACCAACAAAATACTGTTGGATCACTCTCCAGATGCATGAATGCTGGTGATGGAAAAGACTTATGTTTTCTTTCCTGTCTTAGTGTAAGAACTGCCAGTTCAGTGAAGGAAGGTGATTTCTCTGTAATATTAAAGACATTCATGTAAAAAGTTATTGTAAAAAACAGAGGCTGTCACAGGGATAGAGCAGATCAATGGAAGACAGAAACCTGCTGGAAAATTAGCCAAGAAATCATCATAGGATTGGATTGTTTTGTGCGTGTTAACAAAAGCTGTATACATTTACTTTGCAAAAGTCTTGTATCCATATTTCCTCAGAGCTCCTGGAATAAACATCTGTTGACAATCCAAATTTCTCTCAAAACAAAGATGTACAACACCCTATCATTCAGACTTTGCCTCCTCTAGTGTTTTTGTCTCATATACATAGAGGAATATCATGGTATCATTTGTGGTTCTGCTTTCTAATAGTCTACACAGCATGTATAGCTGGATAATTTTAACTCCTTGCATTACAGTAAGAACCATCGCACTGAAAAAGTTAGACTATCACCTCATTCTGTCAAAATACTGAAACAATAGACCTCAAAACTGTTTACTATATCATTCCAATCTGTAAATTGTGAGTAGGACTGGGCAATATTGGTAGGATATCTGGAATATCCTATACTGTTCTTCTTGCTCATTTCTTGGTAAACTGCTCTTGTTCACACACAAACAATGTTGGGAGTTTTCCATACGTACAGGGAGCAGCATATATTTCTTAATCACGTACTTTGTTACTGGTTCTGCAGGGTAATTAAGCATGCTGGCATAGGTGCCTGCCCTTCCGTAACTTCAGACCACCTGGCTGAGGCTGATGGGGCACCTCATCCTTGCAGGAACAGGAGGCAGCCTGAGCCCCTTCACAAGAAGTGGCCATAATTTAGTGGAGAAAACCTGTCCCTGAAGGGCTGCCCTCCAGGTCAGCAGCAGCCTGCTGGGCACAGCACACCCTTCTGTTCCCACCTGCTGGCACAGCGGATCCCAGCGGTGGCACCTTGCTTTGTTAAGAGGCTGGTATGATGGGAAGTGGGCACTGGCTGCCTCCTTCTCGTGCTGCTTTCACTCATCCTTCCCTGTGCCTCTTGGCACTTGTCGTGGGGAACTGAAATGCAGCCACAGCTGAGGCAATTCTGACATCGGAGGGCAAAGTAATGCCCGTGTCAGGTGCACAGGGCCGACTCATGCAGGTGGAAACCCACGTGTCACTTTTGGGTTTCAGCGGAGTGACAATACACAGGATGGAAACAATGCCACAGTGGATCAAGCTCTGTGGCTTTAAACAGTAAAAGAAGAGAAATAAGAAATGGTCCCAATAGTCTATTAGTTGACTGTGAACACATCCTTTCACACAAAATCTGAAAACCATAAACCCTCTGGGCATTGGTATTTCCATTTTGGTAATGGAGGCATTTGTTGTTTTGGATAGGAGCATTTGGAGAGGAAAAGCAGCATATTCCAAACATCTCCCAAGACAAAAAAAACAGAACTTTGCAACCTTTTGTTTAAAGATGGCTTGTTAAAAATGCAGTTTTATGTCTTTCTCATTGATGAAAGTGGTGCCAAGATTTTAGCTTCTTACACTAAACCACCTAAGATGAAGTCAGAACTACAGAACCTATACTACTGTCACTGCAGGCACTCCAGACGCACTCTGTGCTGTCCCAGGAACATCTGCTACTTTCTTCTGGGTAAAAATATGTTGTTTGTAACTTGTCTTCTGTCTACCCAGAGGCAGTGATGGTTTTCCATTCCTTTTTAACTCTTACATGGCCTTTTCTAGTCCACACCGGTAGCCACACTGTAGTGCACTACCACGTATCACTAATGATGTGAGCAGTTGCAGACCTCCGGTGATCTAAGCGAAGGTTATTGATGCTTTGTGTAGCAGAACACTAGGCAGACTTTTTCAAGATTCTCAAAAAGAATTCATAGCTTGTAACAGCAAGGGAAATCCCAAACCCTTTCTGGGTGCTCTCGGGGGCTGAAGGAAAATCAGCTTCCAAACAAGAGTAGCTCTAGCTAGGGAAAGGAAAGATAGGAAGGCTGCCGCACACACATACCAGGATCTCTGCACCAAGCCCCTAGAAATGCTTTGGGAATAGGGGTGGGAGCACGGATGCAATTAGCTTCCTACCTGGGAAGCTGCCACGTACAGATTAAGAGCTATGATCCCATTGTACTGAAAAGAAGTAATGCGGGGAAAATTTGTGGCTGCTTTATGGAGAAGATCCTGTTCCCCAGGTTATTGCCTTAGCTTCTATTCTGGCTACTGGATCTGAGTTTGGGGCTTTGAAATGAGCCTATTATCAGATTCTAAAGCAACACAGATTTGGGTGGTTTTTTTAACGAAAATACTGTTGGGTATATGCATTTATGAGGCCCATTCTTCCAAAATTTAAAAATGCAAATACACTATAATGCATTTAGAGGGAGGTAAAAGAATTTTAGCAACATCATTGTGCCAGTCCTCCTTTGTGGTATCAGGCTATCCAGTTGCAATTGAGAAACGGTTAAAGCACCTTTGGCTTGGGTGTTTCTTTAAGTTTATTTGTGAAAACATATTCTAAGCATGTACATTAAATGTGATAACTTGGCATTGCACTGGCAAATCTGGTTCAATATCATTTGGATCCCAGATTTCACAACATCTTACGCTCCACTCTTACGAAAAGCCAAAGGCAGTGTTTTTGTCAAGTGAGAAGAAATGATATGCTGGAAGACAGACGGCAGAGAATGCATAGCTGGCTGTGTTTTTTTTTTAATTTTTTTTTTAAGGTAGATTGCAGGGATTAGGGTGTGGGGTTTGTTTTTTACAAAGTGCAGAGGGCTAACAGAACCCACCATTTCAAGTTTTCTTTATTTCTTGTACAAAATAATAGTTTCCTGATTGCCATGAGACAGCACACTAAAGTGTGAAAATACTGTAGCAGCTGTGGTGGCAACACATGTCATTTCTGTGCATACACTGAGATTTTTCTCATGAGACTCTTAAACATATGCAATGAAGCATTCAATACACACAGTTAATATCTATCAGTAATTCCTGCAAGTGTTTGTGTACTATACTGACAATGTCTGGAACAATTGCCAGCTTTTACAAATAAAATACAGGTATGACAACATCCTACTAGGATTGCTATATCCCAATCAAAATAGAGGAACTTGTTTTGTTGTTATAGTCATTCTTTGGCATTCCTTATGGAGGAAGTAATTAATACAACCAGGCAACCAGGAGGAGGACTGTGGGATACACAATCCTTTTGTAACTTGATTCAATTATATTTTTGGTAGCTATAATTCTTCAGTAAATGCTCCACCTCCTCTTCCTTGCTTTTTTTTTACCAACTAAAAAAAAAAAAAAAAAAAAAAAAAAGAGAGAGACAAAAGAATGAAGCAGAATGACAGTGACCAGTGACATTGTCAGTGGAATTGTAAACTTTGTGTTGAAAATTTGTCCTTCTGCACTTTAACTCAATTCCTGCTGGAAAAGGGCTGCCAATCCTAGACATTATTCAGCAAGCTCCATTTGTATGTTACTGGAACACATGCTAGTGAGATGGCTGATTAAAATCCTATAAACACTAGTACTCTCCTTAGACTCAAACTCTGCTTTAATTCCTCAGCTTTCAAACTGTTTCAGAACAAAACAAAACAGCTGTGGCAGAAGCAAATGAAAACCAAACCGTGTGCTGAGTGCCGCCCTCGCTTAAACAGGTGAAAGGTAGGATGTGGGGTAACCACATGGGCCGCAGCTCAAAGTAGGGCACACCTAAGTGTTCAAGGAGTAACCACGTCACTGAACTTGGGATTTGGCTCTAGCGTCACAGGCTTTTAATCACCTTTTAGAAATCTAATGGTAACCTCTGCTCTGTGCCAAAGCAATTTCTGATAAAAAAAAAATCAGATCCAGCGTTTAAGGTGGAAAACAATTCAGACCTGTATCCTCTATATTTACTCTGTCTTTACTCACAGATTTGGCTGTTTATAGCCATATTCTCATGCCTGCAACTTTGTTGGTCCCACTGCATCCAGAGTTAAACCTGAGCTTGTAATCTATTTAACTTCAGATGATTTTAAAACAGGTAGAAAATGATCACTAGCTTAAGTTCATATATGTCACCATCTATTTTAATCAGTTTTGCAGCTAAGAGTAACTCTGTTTCATTGACTTAAATAATTCAATACTATTCTTTTGTGGTTTGTTGGTTGTTGGTGTTTGTTTTGTTTTGTTTTTTGTTTGTTTTTTTAAAGAGAACAAAAAGCAGGTATTCAAACTTAGAAATTACAAAAAAACTCCTAAAATACTTGTCCTGTACCAAAAGGCAGGCAAGTAACTGCTGAATCTAAAACTAATGCACTGTAATGGGACTGAGCTGTCATTTTTTTTATTTGACTGTATAAAAATCTACATGAACTATAAATGCTTACCATTTTGAATTGGTGCCAGTCCATTGACACCACAAAGGGTACAGACACATTGATCATACTTCTGGTACCCTCTATAGATATGTGTATTTCTTATGAATTAAAAAATCAGATTTTGATATTAAGTAAACAACCAAGTGTGGATGGTCATGATCCAGAAAATGTTAGTTAAGTGTTTTAATAAGCTGTTTTAACATTTGGCATTAATCTTGCAACTAGGCCAACACAACAGAATCTTGTGTATCTGTTTTCAGAACCACCAAAATCAGGAGGGATCTGAGCAAAGTGATGTGCAAGGGTGTTCATTGCTGGCTGGTTCAGGCTGTAACACTTCAGCATTCGGTGGTAAAATCACAGTGAATACTATTATTATAGCCACACTTGTTTAATAAAAAATACACTTTTATTACCTAGCATGTCTGCCAACCATCTGTGAATTGATGGGGGCTATTGAAAAAACGAGAGGCAAAACTGAGCTGACTATGAAAGCCCATTTTAAAAAGGCATAAAAACAATAGACCACATTTTGGTTTTGTCTGATTCTTGGAGTTTAAGCCCCCTTGGTTTCAGTGGAGATACACTGATTTTCATCAGCTACGTATCCATTTCACCACATATCACACCTCTGTTACTCGCCTGCATTTCTGTCTTTTAAAGCTGAAACAGTTAAAAAAAAACAAACTAAAACAAAAACAAACCACAACAAAATCCAAACCAAAGACATCCTGGTGAAACTACTGAAAGTGCAATTATTGCTTTACCTTAATTCTGTTTGCCTTTAAAAATATAAATGCTATTATTAAATTTTACAATAAGGTAAGATTTGTATAACCATACACCTGCCTAGAAAGATGTTTTAATCTATTTTTTTATTAACTGTAGATGAGTCATAGGTAGAAATTTTACTCATGCATTTTTGGGAGTTTAGTGGACAGCTACAGAATAAAATAATATTCTTTTTTGGCACTTCAGTCTTGAAAGAATATAAAACATTTCAGCATGAGGATGCCAAAAAAAAAAAAAAATCATAACCAAAACTGAAAGTGGTTTTCAATCATTCTGTGTATTTTATTGGCATGCTCCATTTCTAAGGGGTCTGTGAGGAATGCAACTCAATGACAAACTGAGGTCTGTCTATGAAAAATCAATTGTTTTGATTGAATTTTTAAAAGACATTTCAAGATGGTACCATTGCACATCACTTATGAGGCTTGAAATGCACCAGAGCAAAGCATTTCCCATTTAGCAAGCCAAGAATATATCTTACGGACTGTAGAAAAGTATTTCACTGCGTATGCAACTGCAGTTTTCAGCTGGGAGAAAGAGGATCATTGATCTGAGCCACAGCCGTCTCCTTGGAATCACTCCATCCTCATGAAAGCTTCTTCCCCAAGTCTGCACATCACCTAGAGCTCACATGAGCTCCCAAATCAGGGTCATAATTCTGTGTACACATGCATAAGTGCTAGTTTTCATGTCAGCAACCCTATCAAAATGTTTGATTATTAATAGACAGATTTTCCACTGGCATACGCTAGACATGACCCATGTAAGTTTTTTGCAGGAAGAAGATCAAGGTGTAGATAGTGTGCAGAGGGATACATTTCCTTTTTGACAGCGATTTAAAAATTAAGGATAAGCTGAGTCCACATTAAAAATAGGAGAGGGCTAATGAAGGTCAAGCTTT
Organism: Falco punctatus; assembly: GCF_963210335.1. NCBI lineage: Eukaryota > Metazoa > Chordata > Aves > Falconiformes > Falconidae > Falco > Falco punctatus. The sequence continues at coordinate 108,146,626 of NC_137581.1, read as the reverse complement.
GAAATACCCAGCCTGAAGTATATATAGGAACTGCAATAAGAAGATGTCATAGCCAGTATTTGATAGTCAATAAAGGATTAGCATTCGGATTCTGCAATTCACTGTCTCCAGCTCCTAGATATTAGTGCAATAAATCTTGTAAGTATTAAAATATATGTAAATGTGGCCTTATTTTCTTCATAGGTATTGCACCCTTGAAGTTCATATCTTCAAGTTCATTGGAATCATTAGAAGTGGGTAGTTACTGAAATAATAGATTTTCACATTGCTGCAAGCCCTTAGAGATTTGTGGAAAATACCAGGTTATGCAAGACTCATGACGGAACCACTGGAACCTAGCTTGTGAAGGAAACTTGCGGAATAAAGCCCAATCTCCTGTCATTTCAGGTGGCCATATCATAGAATCTGTTCAAAAATAGGATTAATCTCCATTTTAAAACTAATTAACTTTTTGCCCCCATGACTCCCAGTGGGACACTCTATCTTCCAGCATCTCATGACTGCCACTTAAATACTTCTTCATTTTCAACATACTTTTATCTGCAGGCATTTTGTACCTAACAAGTGATTATTCTCCCTTAGCTCTTTTCCCATTTTATTTTTCCTGTTGTGGCAGTTTACACCGCTATACTAAAGCCTCACTTTCTTTCCGTTTTGCCTAAGACAATATCCTTCATTTTACTCTCTCATAATATTTGCTATCCCTAGTCACTCTAGTAGCTTTACTCTGCATCTCTCCTAGCCTGAGGTTCCTTTTTCCTTTCACTTGGTGAAGAGGACTGTACATCGTATTCCAGTGAGAGCCTACCAGTACCCTGTACAATGGCAGAATTACCTGTCCCTACTCATATGATAATTAGTCCCACCCCAGGGTCACAGTTCTCATTCTCAGGGCTACATCACGTTGGTAGCTCAAATATGCCGGTGTTGCTCAGAGGAACAGAGACTTCTCTTCCTCAGCTATTTCCTTCTTATCACAGACCATGCAGGTCTTTCCATGTAATAACTTTGTCAACAGAAAATTCTGGCAGTACATTCTTACATTTAATACCGAAAATATTAAAATACTAAATAATGCTGATCCTAATTCCTGAAGAATTCTGATAATGAATGTTTGATTCTTCTAATTTACCCGTTAATATTTGCCTTTCATTCAGTTTCTAGCTATTTTATGACTTCTCTACTAAATCCCTGTCTTCTCATGCTTCGCTAGTTACATCATATCAAATGCTCAGTATTGAAATAAAGGATGCAAGCATGCAATAGAACTCCGTTTATAAAATCATTACATGCAATACATTCACATAACTTTTCTCATCTTTTCCCCTGAATGTTTTGTATTTCATATTTTTTAATCTGTATTTGTTCCAGAACCTTAACTATATTGAGATGCAACCAGCAGGCCTGTTTACTTTCATGTGTCTCCTATTGAGGTCTTGGTTCTTCACAGTTCATCTGCTCGCAGAAGATAATTTCTTAATTTTTCAAATTTTGTCTCTCTGAAAATATTTATCCTTCTATGTAATTTTTGCTGAATGAATTAATGACTGCTCAATTAGATACTACCATGGCAACAGTCATAGAAAATAGAATATTTAAAAAACTAAAACCTATAGAACTGATTGACAATTTAGTGAAGAAATCTGTTTCCTGGAGCTTGCAAGAATAATTGGGTTTCCATTACATTTAGTAGTAGCAGGATACAACGTATGTCAGAAAAGTCAAGATATTTCTCTGACATATTGGAATAAAAGAGTTCCTAATATTTATCTTACTAATAACAGTACAGATGATTCATGTCTGTATTCAGATCTGTACTGTAAAAAACACCAAAAAATTTCCTCTTACTATGCTTCCCCAAAGCAAACTTGACGTTAAAAAAAATAGTTTTATTCATCCTTCCCACTACTCCACAGTCAGTAATATGCAATTTTTTACTCCATGATATTTCTTTATTTCTGTCTTCCTTAACAGCACATCGTATACCATATCTTTTTTTTCCCCTAAAGATATCCCTACCATACAGCACAACTGGGGCAGATCTGACTTCTTTTGGCCTTCAGAGCTGAAACCTCTTCTTGGGTCACTTAAACTCAGCTAGACCACAACCCATGGCCGTTTTTTTTATCAAAATAAAAAAGTCACCCACTGAGCAGCAGAATTCATGAAACCCCATTACCTAAGGACTGTTTTCTTTTACTTTGCCTACCTTCCCTTACTGCCTTCTATCTGAGGACTGGACACCAGCTAAAAAAGTACTGGACCCAGAAGGGCACAGGTAAATGTGCAAGACAACCTCCCACACTGAGCACGTCCCTTTTGCTAGTTACTCAGAATATGGACATACCAGTCCCTCAGCACCAAGTTGACCTCGTCCTTCTGATCCCATCTGAAACCCTGAACCTTAAATTCAAGTTCTGGCCTTTTGGTGTTCAGTCTTTGATCAGAACACACTTCTGGAAAGATTTTCATACTCAGTTTTCTTGAGGAAATAGGCAGAGCGCTTCAACTCTCTGTTTTATTTATCCAGCTACTGATCTAGTGAATTTAGCACTTTCTTTTTATCTCTTACACTCATTTTCTTTTCTTGCATCCTAAACTAGGTGCAGGGATTATGCAGTCACTGCTGAATTTCTCCTCTCATTCCTTAAATTAAAGCTGTTCTTATCAACAGTAATGGCAGTAATGCTAAATCTTTAGACATCCATCAGAAATTATCAGTTTAATCAGAGATTAGATAACTATCTTGTAAGAGGATATAGTGCCATGGGGATTTACCAGCGAGAATTAATTATATTACAAATTGTGTTAAATGACATTGGGAGTCCTAAACTTTGTATTTCTACATTGAAAAAACAGTTACACCAAAAGACTATGTTTTTTTTTAAAACTCTCAAGTGAGTAAGAAGAAATAGAAAGCTCAGAAATATGTTAGAAGTATATCTTCAGGAGAAAACATGTTAGAAATGACCATCTCTGAAAGGTACTTTCTGAATGACCTCTGGAGCACGTTTGGTTCTCGAAGTAGTGTTAAGTAAATGTCACCTAGAAAATGGAGCCATTACAGAGAGACCTTACACATACAGTGAGACAGATGCATATTTAGTCCCTAATACTACACACCTGTTTATTGCTTCAGACGTGAGATCTCCCATGCAGAGTAAACGTGCCTCATCTTTGCTGCAAGGACCTCTTATTTGTCGTATGGATGTGGGAATGGCTTCCATAAAGACAGCCTCATTGCTTGCACCAGCTTTTCAGTGACCTTCTCAGGAGTTCCTCAACAGCACTAGTCTGCATGGCAGAAAGATATTCTGCTAGGTATCTTTTGAGGAAGAAAAAAGTAATCCATTTAAGGAATGTCCCATTTAAAGACGTTTAAATTTCCAGACCCCAGGATTTGTGCAGGGAATGCAGGGTGACCCACGATGCTGTGCAGCTAATATGACCTTGTTTTAATCTGCTGTGGAAGAGGAATACATAAGAATTCTTGAAGTATGTTACTGCCTTGGAAGACACAGAGTAAGACAAGTATTAAATATTCTTTATAATTATGCAAAATGTAAAAAGCATGCTGGAAAAAAAATAGAAAGGATATCTGGAATTTGTTGCAGAAACACGTTTGCTTGATATATTTTAAAAATGAACAGTGGCTCCATAGACCACAGTGCTCCCCAGAGGTAAAATTGTAATCAGGAATAAATTGTATATGTGAAGAGATTTGTCTCTCAGTAGGCTTGCCATCACATGTTCTCTGTTCACTGCAGTATTTGAGGTTGGTATGAAGATCATGTAGTTTGCACGGTTTCAGAGACTCTTACATATCCAAATATATGTTGCAGCATACCTACCACATCCCAATTGTGAATTGTTTCTCAATTTTGACACTCTAAAGGGGAGGGAAAATGTCACCTTATATGTAAAACTGACTGAGACATTTGTTTTGATCCACACACCGACTGCTGCCAAGTGATTCTTGTTAAAAAGGGAAGGCATTTATTTAGTGCCATTCACTACTTATATATATGGCAAAGTTGCTGAAGTAATGCTGTTATGGATGTCATGCTTGAGTATTCAGGCCGTGTTGTAGGTGGAAGCCATTTTATGTCACTGAGTGCAAAAAGAATAAAAGAGGATCAGAAAATATCTCACTAGGTGTTTTATTATTATGGAAGTAAGACGGAGTGTTTAAAAAGGGATGGCCTGATCATCTTATGGATAGATTTTGCTCTGCTTTCCTGAAAGCTAATTCTAAAATAATATATTTATGACAGACTAGTTTTATTTACATACTTAATTAGGATTCCAATTAAAGTGTGCTGTGGAAAACACTATGGAAAATGCACCCTCTACTGGTTCTCAAAAACATGTTATAGAACAGAAACATGGAACCTTTCTAAATTTTCTTCTCTGAAAATACGCTTATTTCATTTTTAAAGTCTTTTAATTGCTTATCCAGAAAGAAGGCAGAAAATTAATGACTTCACTTATAAAAATATGTTTTCTTGTAAAAGAGTAGTTAAAGATGTTTTACTTATAAGAATATTTGAAAGGAAACAGAACAAGAACATATTTTAAGGGTATAAAGTACATTGTTTTAAAGAAGAACAGCATATTGGCACAAAATAATACCTAACACGTATATTGTCGTGAATATAGCATAATGACAATGGTTATGAATAGAGATTGATAAGAGAAATGCTTCTTGTATCTACATGGGCAACAAACTTAGCTTGATTTGGTAAACCTAAAGAGAGGAGGACAGGATTATACAGTCAAAAGAGAAAACTAAGTGTGTTTGGAGCATCTAAATTTGATTCCTGTAGTACAGATGTGACCTTTATACACCGTCTTATTTCATCATGACTACACAATTTGTACAGATAGTAGAGGCCTACGTTTCTCCCCAGCCTATTGTAAGTCTGGATAACTGAGCTACTTTCATTATTGCATAAATAAGACAGCCAAGTATATCTATTGCACTGAGTAACACATTTGCTTTGTAGCTGTAGATTCATATGTTCAGTGCCTGCCTGGTTTCCATCATAGCACATGCCCCTTGTGAAGTCCTTATGTGCAGGCACCTGAGGTATTACCCTTTCCAGCTGGTCACCTTGGCACAGAGGCGACAGGTCTGAACCCTTTGCGACCAAGCAGTGATTCTGCTGAAAGAAGTACTCCAACTCCAGTGGAAATTTTCTTTTTTAAAGAGCCCTGGAGCTTATCCTAGAGCAACTCCTCCTATTTAACAACTGGTAACTAAGAAAGGATGCCAAGAGGAAACACTGAGACATACGTAACCCCTGCTGAAATAAATGGTCAGACTGACTTATGTCACTCTAGAGAGCTGTCGTGTTATGACTGTACCCTCCTCAACGGGCTCTGCAGCTAAAGATACTGTCTAATGATGTGTTACCACATAACGATAATGGTCTTCATGGAGTTTCTCTTTAATGATGTGTGTTACTTTATAATGATAATGGTCTTCTTGGAGATAGACTATAACTTTAATATCACAACCCCACCGAGGAGGCTATGCTCAAAACATTACAACTCTTGTCCATGACCTCTGTTAGCAGCCCATTAGTCAGCGGGTAGTCATCAGAAGGCAGAAAGAGCCTTCAAACAGAAAAATAAAATTCAAGTGAGAGAACATAAGCTTTCCAAGATGATAGGGAAAATATTCTGCAGAAGATGATACATATGTATATATATAGCATAACTCTTTTCTTCCCCATGTTCTTCAAAAGGTAGTTAAGGAACGTAGTTAAGGAATCTGAACTTCTTGTTGCAACAGCGATACATTAGAGTTTGTCGCTGGGAGGAGAGTGCAAATTGATATGAGCCTCACAGGAAACTTGACCTTTTGTTTGTTGGAAAATCATAAAGTGACACAAGAGATCTGTGCTGATTTCTCTCCTCCCTCACTTAGTGAACATTTTGGCCATGTGTGGAGTGAGGATCAATAGTTCTTAGTACAGTTTGTAGATTCCTAGCCTCAAAATGCACAAAATAATTGTAATTAGGAGCACTCTTAGCCAGTATGGTAAGATAGTAAGTAAGCAGTGGTAAACTTTTGCATAGTACAGATCAGGGCTTTGGTCCACAGATATTCCCAATCTAGATAATTTCTTCTCAGGTCTCAGGCAGCATCAGCATTTTTTACCTCCACATGTACCTTCCTCGGTTAGGTATTGCAGCCCCACTTCCACTATTAACACCCTCCTTAGAGTGCCCATCCTCCTCAGAGTGACTAAAAATCATTATTTAGTTCCAGACAGGCTTTTGCTTTGTTTGTTTACCCTCATGTTTGATTGGATCACATTAAAAGTTGAGAGGAAACAATAAATTCTGTCACATGACTCTCCATTGGGATCAAACATCACTACACAAACATGGAAAGAAGCTACCTACTCCCAAATACAAGAACTGACCCTTGCCTCACAGTGACTAAAAAAATGCTTTTCCTCTTTCCTCTGCTATATGTGCTATAATTTTATTCTTGATATTTTGTTTCACACCATGTGACTGACAGAGAGGAATAAAACATATGCAACTTGCCAAAAATCAACACAAATACAGTAACATAAAATTGGCATAGAGCACTGAGAAATCAAATCCCATGAACAGGCAAGAGTTGCCATATGATAGACTAGAAACAGGTTCCAAACTAAATCAACAGCTTCCAGCTACGTCCGAATATTGCAGCCTTTCAGGGTTAAGGAAGGGCAGAGTTAGAATTAATTTTGTTACAGCCCCTTTACATTACATGTAGAGCAATTTACTGCAATCTCTACAAAAGACTAACATGCATCTTAAAACTCTGGCTGCCAGAACAGTTGTGAAAGGTGATCTAAATGAACTTTCTCTCCTCCAGTTTCCCCTCAATGAAACCCATAATGAATAAGATAACTAAACCATAATAAAGACAGGACTACAGAGAAGTTACTGCATTTGTGCATGTTCCCTATAATAATAATAATAATAATAATAATAATAATGATGATGATGATGATGATGATAATATAACGATAATAATAATAATAATAATAAATAATGGAGACACTATATTTTGTGTCAAATACAATGTAATTTCTATGAACTTTTAACTTTTTGGAAAGATAAACTCTGCAATAGCTACTATATAGCTATTGCTATATATATATATATTCAGTATCTTTAAGGTAACACCTGTGCACGGAGCAGGAGTAACATTTGAAACCCTATGTTTATTGTCACACAGCGTTACGAGCACTGGTGCCGTAGACTGAGGTCTTTGGTGAGCCATAAGCGATTTTGGGCAGACAAATACATGTTAAGAAAGTGCAGGACGGAAACTTATTGCTAAGAAAATTAGCAACAATTTTCTTTAAAACCACCTGAGAAAAATTTAAAATTTTAATCTAAAATTTGCAGTTCCACAAACACAGACGAAGACTTTTTCCCTCACAGATGGAAAGAATTAAACCAAGGAAATCAAACTAAGCCAACAATTAAAACAGCGTTAGCAGTAAATTAACAGTTTGTTCAGTAATGAAAACCATCAATTGCCAACTGTAATGAAATGCATTATTAAAAACATAACGAGGGTGTAAATACACAATGCTGCATAAAGATATGATCTGAAGGAGTTTACCCAGAACGAAAAATAATTAACCTAGAGTAACAGCAGCAATACAAGTGAGACCTACCATGGGCTTAGACCAGAAGAAAAGGGAGCATGTGTTGACTGCTTTTCTATATACTGTCCCTGTGAATGCAGGAGGATGTGTGGGTTTGGGCTAGCTTGCATGGAAGCGGGCAATCTAGCCACTACAGGCAGCGAGTGAACAATAATGACTAAATTTTTGCACCCATAGTTCAAATTACCGAGGTAGGACTGAGAAGCAAACTTTTCCCCGCTGGTCCTGTGTGCTGTAGACCATGGTGTCTTCTAGTCTAGCAAAGTCCCCAAAATCTGTAATTACTGTTTTGGCTCAAAGGACTAACATTTTCCCCACTTAGAAGATACTAGATAGAGAGTAGATGTGCCCTCTTTCTATTAATCAGAGCTCTTTAAAATAAACGTTCCCTTCTTCTCCCATCCTCCACAGATTCCAACTAAATCATTGCAACAAAAAGCTATCAAACTAAAGTGGATCATTGAGCAGAGCTATGTAAAATGCCATTCTGGCCACGTTGCTGCGATCATGATTATGCTAAGGCCTTTGGCCTTTGCACAGGAGTGAATGTTGAAAGCAGATACAGGGAAGGAAGTGGTGTAGGAGGTAGCACGATAGTCTCATTTGGATGGAATACCTGAACCAGGTAGCAGTGTTAATAGGCTACAGAGCAAACACAGGAGAGTCAGTTTGCAGTTAAAAGGAGGATTAGAAGACAGGACAGAAATATGAGACAAAATGTCTGAAGCGGATGAAGAACAGTAGGTAGGGGAAACAAAAAAATCTGAAAGAGAGACATACTGAATTTAACATAGCAAAAGTGGTAAACCCAAACAATGAAGACTTTAAAAACCTTTGGCTAGATTCCATATATACGCAAATTGAGACCATTACATATTGGGTAACAAAGACATCATTAAGAACAGAGGTCTGTTGAGACCCACATGTTTTCATTAGTGAGGATAAGTCACAGCCTGGTTATACTGATCTGTCATCCTAAGAATGGTTTAGTAAGGCCAAATTTGAAAGGCAACACTTGAAACTGAGCACAGTGAGGTGTCACACTGAACCCAGGTGAGCAGTTTCCCACTGTACACCAAAGGGTAATTGCAGAGCCTACAGATAAGTTCAGCCTGAAGGCAGCTGAGAAATACTAGAGGGGGGGGAACGGAACTTTAACAAATATGCTACCTGAAATAGGAACAGGTGAACAGTTTTATGAACAGACTGCATCACCCAAATATTAACATTTTCTCAGAGATGGGAAGAAAATGAGTCGACATGTGGCTCACCACTACCAGTATCCCAAGTATACAGTCTTTCTTAAACACCTATTATTAAAGGCATCTAATTAAATAGTGTAGTAGAGCCCAAGCAACCTTTGGTAAAGCAGTAAAGCAAGGTATTAACTGCTATTCACAGAGGGAATAGTAAGGCAGGTGTTAACTGTAAATTAAGCTTGCTGATGCAATCCTGATTAGCACCCAGCCCCAGAAACTGTGTGGAAGAACAGATCGTGTGATCCCATGCTGGGTGCTCTGCAGCATGAGGGAGGCAGTCCAGAGACACAGGCAAGTTCAAAGTCATTACTACCCTGCAAGAAAGCATACAGTCTACATAAATTCAGATTTGCATCTTTACAAATGTGCTGCTTTACCATTTCTCTTACTACACAGAACCACCTCAGCCTCAGTAATTTTCATCCCAAGAGACAAGGCAAAGGTTCAGTGTATGAAGGTATGTTCTAATACATGTTTAAGCAGCATTGGCAACTTGCCCACCACAGAGGGGATATTAATAATCTATGAAAATAGAGGGGTAATATTGTGTAGTTTCAAAGGGGCATATTTCAAAAATTCTCCGTGTTATTTATGCACAGATACAAACAAGCCACTAGTTAGTACAGTTAATAAAGCATGACAACATTGCTTTAAATGAGTGGGATATCTAAATCCAACATTATTTATTAGCCAATGTGATTTTTTCTAGGCATTTATCCATCAAACATGGCACCCTTATTGCACGTGCATTATGCAAACTGTCAAATTAAACTATTGCTTATAAAAATAAACATTAGTTACTGAAATGATCCAAATGCTTGATTAGAATGTTATTTAAGGTAGCTAATAAATATCTTTAAGAAACCTTTTGCATAAAGAAAGTGGGAAACCATGTAAGAAAAATTATCGGTGTCTCACCTCCTTGCTAGTCCTTTCTTCAAGTAAACAATGAGATAGAGAAGTAACATGTAAAAAAAAAAAAAAAAAAAAAAAGGTCTCATGGGAGCTTGTAAACCAAAGACTACATTAGCTACTATGGCATCTGTCTGACAATGGGGAAAAAGAATGTAGTAACAAGCAAAATGACCTCTGCAGCAATTAGAGTGCAGAAAATTGTGAATGGAGAATGGAGTATCTCTTTGGTTTCATTCCACACCACCGTCTGACTTGAATTTTGCCACTGTTTTCAGCCAGAGCAGGCTCAGTCTCTGTAAATGCCCACTCATTAAGAACTGAGACCTGCAAAATGCTGAGAATGATTCATCCCCACAGGATTCAGCCAGAAATGAAGACATTCAGTGACCTCATGACTTTTCAGAGAGAGATCAGGATCGTCTTTGAAATGGGATTAGGGGAGAGGCAAACTACTGTATATTCATAGCAGCAAATTTATCTTCCTACAAGCTAGGCACTGTGTTATGTGTGTTATTTTGGCTTTTGTGGCCAGAGAAGACTCTACAAATACAAAGTTAGGTATGGAAATTCTTTAAACACTACAAATTGACTTAATCATCTCAGACAGGGTGATCAAACACTGCTTACATTCAGCAGGGGAAAAGAAGAAAAGAAAAGAAGAGGCCGAAGCATGGAGCACTGAATGTAATGGAAGCCCCCCTGCTTCCCTGATAGCGTGGTGCTACCCTGTAGTGTCTGACAGCCCTGGGGCTGCCACAGCTGCTCGGGAAACCTTAGTTTTGAGTCAGTTTGCTTTTATCATCCTGAAGGGATTAAATTCCACACCTACTGCCTTTGATCCTAATCCACCAGCCTACCTGATGTTCTAGGTCTGGATACCCATCACGTTTCATGTTGAGGCTGGACAACTCTGCAGAAAAAGATAACGGAACTTCTGGTTCAGCTGTGGCCAGATAGGGAAGTCAAGCCTGATTCTGTGGTATTATGGGCATTAAAAATAAAGGGGCCTCCAAAATTAATAACCTGTTCTCAAAATCTTGGGTGTATTTTCACACTGGGACAAGGAGAAGGAATTTCTCATATCACATTAAGCTTACAAAGGATATTAAATTGAAGTATAGCAAATGAACAAAAATGAAACGGGTAACTGCAGGTATAAGCTGAGGAATGTGCACAGTGAGTTTATTGCATATAAACCATTTGTTACTGTGATTATTAAATATATCTAGTTTTATTAAAAACAAACTAAAGTACTTATGCTGGGAAATTTTACAGTGTCTGAGCCAGGAAAAAAAATTGCTTTATTTGAAGACATATCAGTTATAGAAACAGTACACATTTACTTTACTCAATAAAATTATATGGCAATGGGAGATTTTTGTTCACTAAGTTCAATTTTTTGTTTGAAAGAAATAATAATAGTATGAACGAACAGGCAAGGACTTTTACAACAGAAGAAAAAGGAATAGTCCATTGCCAGAAGGGTTATAAATATGCTCCTTTAAAAAAACAAAGTAATAGACCAAGTACAATATGGGGTAGTGCACCAGTATAGCCAGCTAAACATACAAAGCTTCAACAGTAGGAACCGTAATTTTGTGACTGTTTTGAAGACAGCTGTCAAACTGCTGACTAGCTGAATGTGATCCAATATTGCATCTAGACTGAAAATGTGTTGGCTTAAATTTTTAGTATTTGCACAACTGTATTTTCAGTTTCTGCTTTTAGCTGTTTTATGTGCAACCACATTAACTGAAAAGGCAAATAAATATCCCTTCTTCACATGCAGATTTCTGCAAACCTCTGAAATGGCTTAAAGAATATAGTAGTAGACAGTATATTTGTTTGGATACAAGCTAAAGAAGAGGTATAATAAGTATTTCTGGTCCAGTATCTCAAATTCCAGAACAACATCTGGTCTATATAAGATTACCTGGTAGACTGTTTATTGTACTGGTCTTTAGATTAAGCAATTGGTTCTTAGACTGAAAACAGAAATAACCTTTGATTTTCTGGCATTTATCCTGCTTTAAACATAATCGTAGAGTAGTTAATGAAGATACACATTTCATATTGATAGAAAGCCATATCAAACAAATCCAGAACACATTGGAAGACTTAATAGATATGCATATTTGAAACAGAACACATTGATTTAGCCACAGTTCTCATTAAAATTAGCTGCAGGCAAGCTCCTAAAAATCATTGCATACTATAGGAAAATCACTGAAAATCACTCAGGCACAGCAAGGTCCTAGAGTCAAATAGGTATTCCCAGGATTACTAAGGAAAACTAAATACTATTTTGAAAATTTGAAAAAGGGTAGCGCCTTTGACAATGTATCTCTATTGATTTTAGTGAAACAATTTGAACTTAAACCATTTGAACATCTTTGCCACAATGATGAGCTGCTTTTCCAAGGAATACATGTGAGCAAGTGTGTGAGGTTATGAATATATTATTAATATGCAAGTCAAATTAAATTTGATGAAGGTTACTGAAAGGAATATTCTTTATACAAACGAAAATGACAGAAAGCCCTGCCTTACTATCGCTATTCCTCAAGTGAGAACAGGATTTCTGTGTTAAATATTTCTCAGGGATTATCTGAAATCCCTCTTTTCTTGCATATAGCTGCCATGAAATCTGTGCTCCACCATTCTACCCTTATTTATTAAATCTGATGCAATGCAGAACACTACTATAGAAGCAGAATTCGTATTTTGGAAAGCTATGGGCAGTTCAGCAGACAATGTACACTCTATGAGAATGCATATACCACAAAGAGCAGACAGAAAAGGGCAGAAATTACTTCCATCCTACCTCACAGGTTTATTACTTTAAAAAAATACGCTGTAAAGAAAATATTTCAAAATTTCCACCAATAGTAGCATGATTTTATGTTGTGTTCTTGGGTTGTTTTGTTTTGTTTTTCTTTTTCTGTAAAGTTTTAAAGACTATTAAAAAGGAAGATAATTTTTCTCAGGGGTTGAAAAACATAATGGAGAGTTCTAGTACCACAATATACCAGGAACACAGTTAATAATTTAGAAGTTTTGTTTGATACCTTTATCGATGGTTTTCTCAACCCAAGTTAATTTTACTTGAAGATTGATTTTCTATGCACAATACCACAAAATAAGTATTTGTTTCTTAAAGTTAAAAAAGTAATAGAAATAAATAGCCTATAGTTCCACAGTAAAGGGAAAAAAAAGGGTCAGCAATATTAACTAATAATAAATAGTTTCCAAATGGCAAATAATGAATAACAGCAAGTATTTACTAATAGCAGATTTGTGAAACCCAAAAAATATCCTTATATCCCGACAGTAGTCTTACATAATCCCTTATCTGCGGTAATTTCCCTACAAATTGCTCCTTTTCTCATTACAGAGTCCTTTCAGACAGTATACACAGACTTTTTCAAAACAAATTAAAATGCAAATATAATATTTTCCCTCTCCATGTGCATAGCAGCTGCAACTAAAGATTGCCCTTTAAACCACTGGCCCAAAATGACACTCGGCTGTTTGGAGTGAGTACGGCACAGGGCTGTCTGGGAGAACATTAATGAACTGCACATGGCTTCATTTCAAATATGATTTTAAACACTTTCTTTACGGACAGAAAATTGGGGCCTGACAGTTTCATATACTGAAGGTACATAGATAGGTGTGAAAACGTCTGGCATCCTCAAAAACTGCGTTCAGCATGGGAGAAAAATCTTAGCTCTACTACTCTGGTGGTCAGCTTGACAGATATAAGAGAAGTTCAGTGCAGATAAGTCTAGCTCTGACAAGGCCTTGGCTGCTATAAGCTTACTTTCCTCATAGAAAAAAATAATTCTTCCCTCATCTATCAATCCATTGACCTAAGCGACACTTGTTCAGTCTTCCACAAAGCAGTACCTGAGGAGGATCTGACCCTTTGGACCTGATCTTTCCTGGCATTGTGATGGTTTTATGATAGTCTGGCAGCACATGTTTATTTTAAGTCCATTTTAACTCGCTGTGAAAACTTCCTCTTCAGAGAAATCCTCAGACGACTTCAAACTACTCTTCTAGTCATGTCCAGCATACCAACATCATGCCCATACTATGATATCTAAATCATGTTACTTTCTAAATCTCTAAATAATACCAATCCCAATTGATAAAATACCAGCGGATCCTGGTGCTAATTGTGTCCTGCATTGGTGACACGAGTCTTGTTCACTGCTCTGCCTGGCCTAGCCACAGACCAAATCATCTTTCTCTCCTACTACTCATTCCCCAGCAAATATGCCCTCCTCACATTTTGGGCCATGTTACGGCCATGGCAGAAGGCATGCTTTGCTCTTTCCCTGCCCCTTCTCCCTCCCAGCGTGATGCCAGGAGCAGAGGTTTGCTTACATATGAATCTCCTAAAGGGTGGTGGCTCCTGGAAGGCCTTTCTAGTCTGGATTAGGACTAACAGGGGAATATGATGGAGCAAGTGTGTTGGAGAAGCTTGAAAATTAGTGCAGCTTTACTGCTAAAGATCATTTCAGTGGCAGCAGAACGGTGCAAGCAAGATCTTTTTTACCTTTGTTTTTTGAATTCTCTGGTTATGTCTTACAGAATTTGAATTTCACCCAGCAAGCAAGCCAAATAACTCTTACTTTTATCACAAGAATTCTGCTTTGTATTTTATCCTAGATATGTAAACAGGACTTGGAAGTATTACCAGTTGTCTTCCAGTCTTGCTATACTATTTTTTTTATTATATTTATATTTTACAGAACCCATCATTCCAAAAAAATTTGAGATAGTCTCCAATTTCTTCTGCTCAGATGACTCGGTTCACATTCAAGGTTACATCCATGGTTTATGAATGAAATTATTTTCCTGGAAAATGTGGGTTTATCTTTCCGGCAGGTGATTTGAACTCAGAGCAACTTTATTCTGACTTTAAAACTGAAATACCAAAAATCTATGTTTGAGAATAATAATATTATTATAATAAATAAAATAATAAAATAAGTGTTTGCAGTGCATAATATGTTAAATGCAGGAAAGCCTTGCAGGCCTACCTGTCTCACTGTGAATCGTTATTGATACATTAAAAATGTAGCAGTCAGATTTCAGGGTCTCAGAATATTTTTACTTCAACGTCATATGCTAACCTCTGTTCTACTAATCCATTTTGACTTTCACCTCCTGCATTTGCTTGTTGTAACGCAGTGTTGGATTTTTGAAGATCTAAAACTGCATATAGGCATTAATAAAACAAAAACAAAACCAAAAACATTGGGGTGCAGCTATGGAGAATACCACCCATATTTTCCTTTTTGTTTTAAACACCTTTGATGTACCTAAAGATTAGAAGTTTAAAACTCTATCAGGTTTCTAACACTACCAAATCTGTGTATTATTTTTTTATTATTATTATTACTCATTATGATGGTAAACCTGGCCAGACTACACCAGTACTCTTTACCATGCTGATACAAGGTATTCAGACTTCATGCCTCAGTGCTGGCTATGGCCTAAAACACCTTTACAAAAATAACTCTGGGAAGCCCTGCTAAGGTATATGAAAGCTGCCTTCTATCTCACCTTCAACCTTTAGAGGGCAGTGCTCCCTTTGGTTACTTTAGTGATATTCTAGAAGGACATTACGCTTCCGTTACCTGAAAGAGGTAAAAGTTAGAAGTAACAAGAGACATTTCAAAGGACAAGAAAAATTCTTGCTTTGCTGACATGGGAAGGGGAACCCATGCGTCATGTGCCACACATTGGATGAACTCTTAACATTTTGAAGGGCAACAGGGACCAGAGGTCTTGTCAGCATGGCTTTGACACTGACACTCCAGTGGCTGCTGAGAGGAGGATACCTACAACTGAAAGGGCAGAGGAAAGTAGTCATAAAAATGAAATGTATTATACTCCTACTCCAGTTCAGCCTCATTTTTATGCAGACATTAAAACCCTATCAAGGCCAGCATAGCTTCGATCAGAGGTATCAGCGTACCTTGGAGAATCAATACTGTCTACAGTTACAGCTGTTTTTCTGTAAGGAGGTACAGATTTTCCAAAGTCTGCTCAGAGTGCTATGGAGGGCAACAGTGTGGGATAAGAAGTGGAAGAAAGGCCAGGAATTAATCTGGTGGAAGACCTGTGTTCTTTTCTTGTATGTATTTTAGTTTCCAATACTAACAGTAAATATTATGAATAACTTTGCAGCCATGATCAAATTTATTATTTAAAATAAAAGCAACCAAAAACAAGGGCCAAAAAGCTGAGCAGAAAACTGTACTGAGACAATTAGATACTCTGATGTCCTGAGAAGCAAATATGCTCTCAAAAAGATTAGAAATACAACCTAAAAACATGATCTCTCCTCCTCCTGGCTGGTGAAGAACTGCACTTGCACGTTCTGCATGTTTCCTGTTGCATATTATTTTGCTTAAAAGAGCTGATGTAGTCAGGCAGTCTTATATATGCCAGGGAATTTCCATTAGTAGAGCCACTCTATCCAAAACAGGCCTCTTTGAAGAAAATTTCCGTTTACGCCTCCACGTAGCTTCTTTTCTCAGGTGAAACCATGAGACTTCGCTACGCGTGGCTTGAACTATAATACTGAGACTACACCTAGAGTGCTGTGTCCAGCACTGGGCCCCTCAGCACAAGACAGACCATGACATACTGACACTCTGCCCAGCACTGGGTCCCAAGAAACCAGACACCACCCCAGACCCCAACTTCATCACCATCTCATCCCATCCCAGGGGCTGACTTTCCAGCAAGACCCATGGCTTGTGGCAGTGCCTGGGGATGGCCGGGCTGTGGCCGACCCCGGACATCATTCGTGTCCCATCCCAGCTCACCTCACGGGGGGTTACAGGACAAGGCTGCTCAGGGAGGGAGGGCAGTGCACTGCACCCTGGCACCTGAAGTACTCTCTGACCAAAAGTCTTCCTCATTTTTGTATGTTTGAACAAAGTTTTGTACCCTGTTCATGTTACTCTTAGAAGTACTTTAAGTGTATCTTTAGATACAATGGATAAGTGTCACAAAGTTGATGCTTTGTCCTTATGCTTTTTCTGGCTGACAGCAGGCACGCGCTCAATCCTAGTTTTGTAATAGGTTCATCTGAAGGGTCATCACATGTAGAATCTGGTTGATATCTTTGGATTTGACAGCCACTGCATCGCACGGCCTATGTTGCAGAGTTTTAGTTTTACTTATAAATGACATAGCCGGACACTGGAGTAACTTTAAATATGATCTTCAACAGGTTTCAGAGAAAACCATGGCCTTTCTCTTACTAGTAGCTAAGTAGCACACAAATCTGCCCCTTTTCCTGTCACTCATGCAAAATATATGAAATATCTTAGAGACACAACAAGAAGCCACAGATTTTGCTGCTAAAAAGTTATTTTGACTTCACTGGTCTCCTTTCCCAGAGGCATCATGGTTGTGTGCATGATGTTTTGTGCCTCGTGTTCCAGGCTGAAGGGGGGTCCACGGCATTGACATCTGAGATTGTCATCTAAACCTACTTCATATTCAGTGGAGAGAAACAGGCAGGTCTGGAGTATCTGTTCCAGGAGAGGTTAAACTACATCAGCAGGTGGCCAGGTACTTCATGCAATGAAAGTGAGTGTTCCCCTCTTCTGACTATAAAACCAGCAGAGGATGGTTCAGGTATAGAAAACTACATTCCTGAGTTCTTAAGTCAGATAGGATGAAACTCAACAGAAAGCATATACAGTACTACTGTACCAGGAATTTATAACTGGGGGACATGACAAAGTTTACTCAGGATTATGTATAAAGATATGAGTTATACTCTTCTCTCTAATTTCTTTAACATTTTATATCTGCATTTTTTTTCAGTACTGACGAGCATCATCTCTAGAAGATTAAGCATTATTTAAGTACAATCCTCTTCCTTATCTTTTTTTTTTTTTTTTTTTTTTTTTTTTTTGACATCTGATATGGCCTGGTAAATTAAATTTTATCAGTAAGAATGGCAAGACTTAGGAAACTAGACTTAGTAAGCATCTGAAAAACATTCAGGATGTGCTAGTCATTAGCTATTGTCACTCATAACCCGTGAACTGCATTTATGCTTTTCAAGGTTAGGATCATAGGATAACTCAGAGTGGAAGGGACTTGAGGAAATCTTGTAGTCCGAACTCCAAAGCAAGAGGCTGGCACTGACATGAAATGCAATGCTTTATCTGGATTACTTAGTAGGTAAGCATTGTCCTCACAGTCTTTACCGGATGTGCTATCAGAACATTGCTCCTAAATGCATTTGTACCATGATTGCTTTCACATTTGGACTCATGTCTTTACTTTTTAGACATCTTTTGAACATCCTTCCTCAGGTTAACAGCCATTCTGAGTCATTTCTCAATGATTTAAATCAACAGTCATCAAAGGAAAGCTATTTTGCTGGCATAACTTGCGGCCAAAGAGCTATTTTAAAGTAATGGAAAAGTTCTACAAATGTTTAACTTGATAAGTAACCACTAGCTATGACCTAGTGTTCAGTCATAGAAATTCACATATAAGATCAAAATGTATTTTTAATGAAAAATCTGTTTAACTGAGTAAGTACAATTAGATCCCTGGTTTCTATGAGAAGCATGAATTTTAGCATCTATGGGAATATGAGTATTAAATCTTATATTTTTTTAATTCTTTAGAAGATTTGTGGTTGTCATTTGTTCTAATAGACTTGTTTCAAAAAGACAAATTAAGGCAGTATGTTTCAGCTCACAGTACATTTTAACTCACTGTAGTCATTGACAGAACATTGAAAACAATCCATTTATTCATTAGAGAGTACCAAAAATAACTCAGCAGTTTCTCTTTTACTTCTATTCATAGTTTTCCTCATTTTGTGTTAAGCACTTCTTTAAGCACTTGACACCTTGCAAAAGAAACTTAGAGGATCTAGAGCTATTAGTTGTTTATTGCATTCTCAAAATACAAATGAAAACATAATAATATCACTGTGCAGTAAGTCCTGTGTAATGATATTGGGGCATTTGAAACATCTGTAATGTACACTGCCATTATGATTAATATCGTGAATGTTAAAGTAATTTCCAAAACATGCACAGAGATGTATATTCAGATGTGTGAAGACAAGGGTTATTTTAAGCATGTCTTGTTTAAACATAGAGTTGGAAAGTCTTAATTATTATTCTGAATTAGCATGATAATAGTTGAATTTGGTTTGCTTAGTGTATCTCTTGATTGAGTCTCAAAGGTGTATCCATTTGTAAATTTTTAGGATTCCATTTCATTATTAAATGATTGACATTTCAATAAGAGACTGAAATTAAGCCATAGCAAAAATTGAAACAAAAATGGGAACATTGACTTCCAGAATAAATCCTGTCCCCAGGGTCTTTTTGATGAGCACTATAGTTGTTTCCTGAATTGTTTATTGAAGAGGTTTTATAGTAATGCAACAAATGAAATCCCATAGACAGCATCCTATTTCACACAAATAATGAAGAAATGATACGAAAATTTCCAGTGCCATAGCTTATGGTGATCTTGTCCTGAATAAACTCATAAACACTTTATTCTGTCATTCAGTTTATATGTTGCTGTCTCACATTTGGATTGATGGTTGACAGCAACGATGTATAAATTATGCATGCCAATTTACTGAACACCATTAAACCAAAAGAGTATGGGTAATTTCAATAATTATACATATAAATAGTATTATTAGCTCTGTCAAACTCAGTACCTGGATAGCATGTCAGTATATAATATCCACCAGGGATTCAAAAGGTTCAGGGTTTTGCATGAGTTTGGTGGCTGGAGATGTTCCAGCTACCATTTCTACACGGCTAGTATCTATAATCTGCAAACAGACATCATGCTGAAGATTCAGAAAAGCTTTGATGTTGGCTGATCTGTCCAGATCCATGCTATATTTTTAGAGAGGAGAAGGTAGCAACTGAAAAAATAATTACTTCTAGTAAATACTGCACCATAGCATTTATCCTACAATCATCAAAAAAGACGAGAGCCATGTTCTCTGTTTTATTGCAACTTTATTTCAGGTACTACTTATCTAACAAAGCTCCTCTGAGCGATATGCCTGGAAAGGGATCTTTCCACCTAGGGAGGAAAACCTCCACTGTATCACTGTTTACCAGCTTTACTTCAGTGCTGTCTAAAGGCCTCAGTGTGGTAGATGATGTACAAACACATAGTAAGCGACAGCCATGGAAAACTACTTTAAATTGGACAAAGGATTGGACAAACGTCTGCCAACATTTTTTTCATCGATTAGCTCATTACCTGGTAGGCTTTAGATGCTGTACAACCAAAGCAGAGTCAGCCTACGCATGTGCTGTTCGACATTTGTCAGGAATTTCCAGGTGAATATCTGATAGATGCTGCTACTAAACAACCGGACATCTACTTTCAAAAGCAGTAGGCTGCATCAAGAGTGGTAGCAGCAGCAGGTATGCCAACTTACTGTTTTAATTTTGAAACTCAACAACTCAGACACAGAGAGATTAAGTGATTAATTTTTCACTCTGAATGAATCAGCCTGACCACTGGAAATAATGGTACACAACAGATTTAATGTAAGCAATATTGTGGTTATTAATCTCAGAGTTTAAAAATATATATCCTCTGCAGTCATAATGCTTGAGCAGTGTTCAGTGTATCCTAATTGCATATTTACATGAAATATCCAGACAGCATTCTGATTTTGCCTTGCAATAACCTTTAGAATTCCATTAAAACAATTTTTTACATTATTCACTACAAAACCAACATGCTTTGGCCTTTATTTTTGCCATTGCTGTAAATGCCCTAGTTTCATTTTCACCCATTTTAAGACAACTTGTAGGTAACAAGAATAAATCAAATTAAGGAGTATAAAGTATTAAGCATGGAAAATGAAGGAAATTTTACAGCATGGAAAGCAATATAAAACATAGCCTGCAAAGGAAGGTAAAGTTTTAAAACTTAGCGGCCACCACATACACTGTTACAAACAGCAACCAAGTGGGAAGAAATTTTTCATAACTTGCAGACTATCAGCAACTCTCACTCTAGTAGGAAAGTACCAGGGAAGCACAGGATGCTTTCTTTTTGTCCCTTTGGTTTATAAAAGACCCTTTTAGAAAAACAGATAGAATGGTGTACTTTGCATGACCCTGAGGGGAAAGCATGGTAGTTGATGAAATGAGTTCACTTCCTTTTCCTTCCTGCCAGCAGTCCTCTGAAGTGCCTTTGCTGAATTGTCTAAATTGTTCTTCAGTTGGGAAGAACATTGGGAAACTGGAAAGCACAGAGCTGCTCAAATTACCTGTATTTGATCCCTCTCTACTGCTGCTTAAGCAGACAATATCTCACGCACACTGTTTTCTCTTCCCTTTTTTGTCTTTACCTTATTAATTCCTTGCCTAGGTTACACTGTCAGATGGGATATGTTAATGATTTAAAACAAATCCAATGTTACCACAAATAGTCATCTGATAGCAATCACTTATAATTACTAGACCAAATGC
Organism: Falco punctatus; assembly: GCF_963210335.1. Classification (NCBI taxonomy): domain Eukaryota; kingdom Metazoa; phylum Chordata; class Aves; order Falconiformes; family Falconidae; genus Falco; species Falco punctatus. The sequence goes on along the minus strand of NC_137581.1, from coordinate 108,125,245 downwards.
CTTCATGCCCTTGCACCAAGCATATACCATACACAGCTGAACTAAATCAGCTAAGCCCTGCAGCCAAAAAAACTATACTGAATTACACCAGCTCCAGGATTTGGCCCTGCTTTTTGGATTTTGGCCTGTGTGTCACGTCATGTGTTCTGACCAGGATGATTTACACTTGCAGAGCCATTTGCGAGATCTCCTTTAGAAGGACAGAAGTAATTTAAGATAAAGTTCCTCTGCATCTAAAGGCTCTCTGTGCCCCATGCCAAAGCACTAAGTTTGAAGCAGTCCATCATGGCCATCCTCACAAAGCTGTGCCCTCCCTATCCTGCCCGAGGATACCTTCAAACACTGCATTAACCACGAACAAGCTTTAAAAGGCAGTGCTGCAACCCAGAAACTCTGCACAAGCTTTATTGTACAGAGATTATTATTTAGAACTGCCAAACTTGAAAACAGACCGGCTGTAAATGCCACCTAAAAGGGTTCTTGAATGGGCTGGTCATGCTCCTCAACCAGAGAGACACAAACCACGGTAACATGCAAGGAAGTGAAGAATCACACCCAGGCTTTCTGTAAATCACACAAAAGATTCAAGCAACTAGTCAAGACTGCAGCTTGTCCAGCCACTATTGAAAGCCACAGAACAGTGACTGTTATTATTTGCCTACTTTTTTCCAGCTGTATAAAATTAGGTTTTACTTGAGTACTTCTATAGTCACTGGTAGTAAAATCAGATTACAGTAACAGTCTTCTCACTGATTGTACGACAGGAATATATTTTCCATCAGTTTTCATAGCTTTCCTTAAGATTTCTCTTCTCCATAGGAATAATAATCATACTATTTGCCTGTATGCCTGATTTATTTTACAGAAACTTCACCACTAGCAACAGAGTCAGAAGTAAGAGCTGAACACATACAGCTGACAGACTGCTCCCCACCTCCCTAGAACGATTTCTAGCATGATTGTGGTTTGCTGCCCAATCTGTCCCTTCACAGCTGGAAGATTTCTAAATGTTCTTTTCTACTGAAAAGATAGTACAATAATTCCACGTGTAAGTGTCTGCCTGCAAATTCTCCTGCTTATAAGCATAATCACTGTTATATTAAAGCAGACCCAGCCAAGGCTGGGGCCAAAAAAATGAGGAAGAATGATCATAGAGTTGCAAAATATTTATTGTATTATATAATCACCTTGGAGAGAGAGCAGGAGATCAAGCAGAGAGAGCAGTGTAGTATTTTTTTCCATGTCTGTTCTTCACTGGTTTGCAATTCTGGATTATTATTTTATATTGTTTTGTAACTATCATTCTTTAGAAAAGTCCTTTCTGAAACTGAAAACTTAGAAGAAAAAGTTGAAGCATGCATACACAGAGTGCCAATTTTTCAGGTTACTCTAGAAATAGTTCCACAAAAATAACCCACCAAAATATTTGTGATCATTTGGAGCCAGTTAAGGTGAAAAATTTCTGGACTGTTTTTCTGAAATTTTCTGTCTTCAATGATTCCCACTGTTGCTCGTTCTTCCTCTTGTTCAATGGGCACTTTGGAACGAACCCCCATTGACTATTGAAGTCTACTGGACTATTTTAGCTCTTTGAGATAAAAGCCACAAGAGACAATTCTAAAAGAACAGTTTGGGAGGACAGGGAATAATGCTAGCTCTGAGCTCCTAGTTTTTCAGGGAGCTGAAGTCCTACTCCATTTTATAACTCATTGGTTATCTATGGGCTTTTAGCATTTCCAAAAGCTGAGATATGAATCCCCTGTGCCTTGTGGGCCCCAAGCAGCATGTCTGGGACACGAAGGAGGGCAGGTATGATTGGGACACAAAGGAGGGCAGCAGAAAGTCACACATTGTGTTCCCAGGCTGACGCTGCAGCAGGGGATGAAGCCCTCTCCAGTGTCACCAGCCACAGAGGTTCAAACAGAGCATGAAACCTGTGTATATCACTTATTTGTCAAGTGCTTGACACACTTACAGAGTACTTTGACCAGATGTTTATGTATATAATACTATTGCATATATGTGTGTGTATATATATATTTACATATACAAAGAAGGCAAATAACTTTGGCTAACTGAAATTTCTTTAAATAAATGAAAATCATTATGTGCAGATACAGCCACTAAACTCAAACTCTACCCAGCAGAGAAAAGAAATGTTTAAATGAATTAGTTTTTAACTTCTGAGTACTTTTTAATTCTTGTATGTATCAGGAAGAATTTGGTATGGAAAGACCACAAACCTGACTATTATTCCCAGTTATCAGTTGTGGAGGCATGTGGACAAAAAGAGAAAAATCCCATTTAGAAAGACAGAGAAAATTTTAAAAAGCCAATGACTTGGTAAATAGAAAGGGAAAAGATGTGGAAAGAAGTATCTGCGAACTTTTAAGAGAGTAAAAACCAAATTTAAACCTATAAAAAATCACTTGATATTGTGATGTTAACAATCAACATGAAATATTGCAGGCGGTCATTTCAGGCAGGTATTAAATACAGTTAATTTAATAGGAAGTGAAGAGACAGAATCCAACTCCAATCTAAGAGAGCCAGTCAGCAGTTACCCTGAGTAAGCAATGAATAGAGATTAGGTGCCTTTATTAAAAAACATACATACTTCACTTGGCTTGAAAGGGTTTCCCTTGCCTAGTAGCTCTCAAGAACATGAAGGCCTAAAGAAAACTTGGTATTCGAGTTCCACTTCATTTATGAAAGCAAATTGAAATTTACATTATTGATGAGAATCACTTCCTCATTTATGTCCTAAATTAAAATCCAGTAGAGTAAAAATGGTATTTTCCTTCCTGTGGCAATTTTTCACTACTCCTTACAAATCATGGGTTAGAATCTACTTTTAACTAAGTCAGCTGAGCCCCACTGGCACCAGAGCCACTCTGAACTAAATCAGTTCTAGATTTGGCCTTGTTTCTTGAATTTTGTCTTCTAATGAGCAATTGGGCAGAGGAATAAAATTATGATTTGCTTCCTGTCTTATTAGCAATTAATCGACAATCTATATGTGGATCCACAGGACAGTGGAAGGAGAGAACCTAGGCCCAAGGGAAACAGCAATACAATGTGTTGCCTTAGTAAAGTGTCTACTAAAATTATAATTGCCCTAGAAGGGAATAAAAGGAATTTCTCTCACTGAAAATCCAAGATGCTTTTCTAGCACAGCATGAACTAATTCAAAATTAGTGATGAAAGAAACCCTACATGTTTTGAGGTTGGCTCTGGATCTGGGTCTATACCAGAGGTCATTCTGAGACTTCTGCTTGGATTGGACCTGAACTGCAATAAATTGGAAAGTGTTTCAGACTAAGCGCTGTCTTTGGGTCTGGATAAGTGTTATTCTAACTTTGAGGGCTGGATGTGAACTGGAATTCTTCCAGCACAGGAAGTGCTCTAAGCCAAGAGATTTATTTAGGATCCAGTTCAATTACATCTCATCTAAAATCAGAGGAGTGATCAAAACTGAAGCAGTAAACACACGGGAAAGCTTCTAACAAACCAGTTCCACAGAGAGCCACAAACAAGCATCCTATATAGCGTGTCATAAAAGATCTGTGAATGATTGAACGAGCTGTCCTGGTTACAAAACTAAGAGCAAAGACCTGAATGATGCCTTAGCTTATTAAACAGAAAGTTATCGAATGCTCACGTATAGTCATTGCTGCAGGACATCAACTCTATAATCCTCTCATCTTCCACTCTTTGATAACACACAGCCACTCCATTACTTCTAGTTTACTTGCCTCCCGGACCTATTCACATACTGTCCTATACCAAATCCTAAGTGCAGGATTAACCCTGGGTTAACACAGAGCACAGCTAATTGGTAATTTTCTGCAGCAGGCAGCCTGTCTAACAGCCACACCACTCCTTGCACATCAGGTTGCCTCACAACTTGTGTTCACTTTATTCCATTACATTTGTTTTCTGTTACCAGTGTTACCCCCTACAGGGTCTATCAGCCTGTTACCTCCTTGCACAACCTTGCTATGCCTTCTTTTATGATACAGACTTCAAATGTATTACCATCTGCCTGAGCTCATTTCCCATTCATCTAAAAGACTTTTCTAAAAATGCTCTATTTCTTGGAGTCCTAAACTTAGTCTTCCTTTGTCCTTGGAGAAACAGGTGGTATCTGTATCTTCCTGAACATATGGAAGTACCTAGCACTGCATGAACATGCCATGAACAGGTGAGTGAATCATCACAACAGCCATCATGATGTCAAGGTGCTCTTTCCTATTCCACACTTTACTTAGCATTTTGACACAACAGATTATAGCCAAATTGACATAAATTATTCTCTGATTTCACATCAATGTTTGTTTTACTTTGTCCCCTGTTCATAACCCCTACAGGCTGTAGGCTTCTGTATGTTAACAACTATGCCCCTGTTTTGACATTTTTGTTCCCAGATACACACAAAAAAACAACCAACCCCCCCCCCCCCCCAAACCCAAAACCAAACCCAAACCCTGTTAAATCTGGATTGCACAACTGTTTTGAAATAAAAGCAGTGACTGGAGTGGAAGAGGAATCTAAACAGGGCTGGAACCCTAGTGGTATATGAAAACACAAAAACTGTTTAACTACACACCCAATCCAACTTCTTGTGGAATTACCTGATGGAATAAAACCTGGCCCACATCCCTGAAGAAAATTTAATAGGATTTTACATGGACTCATGCTTCATGCGCCAAGGAAAGCATGCTAGCGGGAAAAACAAGAAGCCAGCTCAACAGTCTTAAAGTGGATGAGTCCTTTGCAGGGGCAGGTAAGTCAGGGGTTATAGCTGTCTGCAATAGCCAGAGGCTCCACAACTCCTGAGAGTATCTAATTGCCAGGATCTTGTCTCACATCCAGATTTATCAAGAGCAGAGTGAATGCATCTTTTTCCTCTGGGGAAAAAGTCATGCACATCTTGTGCTTATGTATAGGTACACATATAGACATACACAAGCACATGCAGGAGGTAGCCTTGAGTGTGAAGCAGAAAGACAGTTTTACGTTCTCAATGGATCTGTGTCTGGGTTGTGTTTTTGCACTGGTTTCTTTCATTTTTACAACCAGGATAATATTTGTCAGCCAGCCTATCTCAAAAGACTGTTTTGTTGACAGTTACTTACTCTGCACAGAAATGTGAAAGAATAACTACACTTGTCACTAAATGGACTGGGCTAGATTTACCATTTTCTTGTTTATTTATTTCGCTGAATGTTGTTCCCAAAGGGATTTGTAAACACTTCTGACTAGGATATTTGCATACTCAAATTACTTTATAAAAGGATAATATGTTTTTTGGTACACACTCATGAGAAAGCAGTTAAACAAAATACATTAGAAGCAATATAACAGCATCAATGACCTCAGCTATCTTCCAGCCTTGGGAAAAGCAATAAAAGAATCTGCCATTGCAGCTGCAAAGTATATTTAAGAAAGTGGCAGGGCCATGGAAAGGTCCTACTAGAGATTCCTTATGTGACCTCTGCAGATTTACATTTACACCTTGGAGCTCTTTTTACTGGGCCCTCTGTTATCTTTTGCATGGACTAGTGAAAGGGAAAAAACCAAAATGTGCCCTTTTTATTTTTAAACTGAATTCAAAGTAGTTTCATTTTCTCCCTATGATTTTTAACTGTCACTACTCAAATGGTGTTTGCACTTCAAGATCAGTGGGGGGTGGGGAAGCTCACAAAAAGATAGTTAAGAAGAGCAAATATCCTCAGAAACAGGAAAGACTAATAGAAACACCTGTTAAAAATTTGCAATTGGGACCAAAATTGACCTCAGAGAATACTTTTAGACTGAATCTGAACTGTTGTAGAACAGTTCACTTGATTTAGAAAAGAAATGTAATCCCAGATGACACCAAACCTGCTATAAATGTTTATATCCTGAAAAAGGGAAAACTTTTTCCTGCAGGGCTTGAATCAATGTTGCTGATTCCCTTCCTTTCATACATCCAGCTGGCATAGCAAGCAGCAGGTAGCGGTTTTGTCTCCTCAGAAAAAACCCTTCCAAGAAAAACTGGAGTTTAGATTTAGTCCATGCAAGAAAGAGCCTTTCACCTTCAGGAAAACAAGGTTTGCTACTGTTTCCTTTAGGAACACCAAGACTTTCAGTTTAGCTGGAAAAGGAAGGAAAAGCTTGGAAAGAGTGCTTAATATGTATGAAATTACAGAAGGAAAATACTTATATGATCATTTAGCTCACTCATTTTCCAGTGCAGGATTGTTCTCTCTGGTAACATAACAGCAATTCTGCTGAAGTTACATACTTAGTCTCACAACCCAGACTTTATCATTCCAGGGAGTGTTAGCACTGGCAGGAAAAATTGTTCCCTCAGTCATATTTATCATCTGCTTTCCAGAGCAGACACGGATAAGGGTCAGACCATTGTAGTATTACACAGTGGTGCTAGAAAAACAAGGAAGATGGTATTGCTTTTTGACTTGTGTTTTTAACATGATGCAAAAAAAAACCTCCACAGACTATGCTAAATGCAGGTACAAGGTGTCTGCGTTAACATATGGTGTGCTGTAGCCAGTGGGTTAAATTGCATATTCTGCAGATTAACTGAAACTGTAAAAGGAGGGGAGGGGGGGAAGGAACAAAAAAAAAAAGATTAAGGAAATAATTTTTGAGTTCACTTTGCAGGGCTCTTTCATTGTCCGTGGGAGAAGCTCCCCATAAACCTCTTGATTGCTTCATTAAAATTCCCCCTTATAACTCCTTCTTGCCATGAAAACAGCATGGCCACTGATACAACTGCCTATCATCTTGACTAATATTATTTAATTGTTTCCCTTGGTTCCCTCTTTGATTACTTCCTTTATTTATTGTCTTACCTTTTCTTTCAACCCTGCTAAGGATACAAAACACCTTTTGATTCTGTGTTTGTGCAGATCCCTGAAAAATAATGTTCTAGTTATTGACTACAGTGTCTAAAATGTACAGCAATAAAATATTACCTTCCAATAATATATAATACTCCTCCAAAAGCACTACGAGTTTCCCAGTTTTCCCCAACATGCTGGGGGGACATTTCAAAACTATAAGCATTATGGATTTAGATTGGTTTTAAAAATTTTTTCATCAGAAGGGGAGACTTTCAGTTGTACACACCAAGTGAATAGTAGCTTTTCTCAGAGTAGAGCTCCATCCTCATCAAGAATTGATTTCACATTTCCAGTGGGTTTCAAAGGGTGCTATCAAACCTTCAACTTGAGCTGGCTACCTAAGCCTACTCCATTTAAAATGGTTTTCCAAAATAATTATTTTTTCATTACCCTTGTCAGTTAAGTTTTAACGCAAATTTACCCCTTTACATAGTTGTGTTATTACAGAGAAACAAACAAAAAAAAGGTGGATCTGGGAAGATCAATAATTTTCATTATAGAAGTCCTGCAAGCAAAAGCTGACATTGAATACAGTTAGAGTGACCCTGTTACGGAGAAGCTAGTTCTCAAACACTTTAGGACAAGACTGAAGAATTTTACAGCCAATTAAGTGAGCACCACTCCAGACCCTAGAAAACAGCCTTTCGTTTGCACTGATGGGGCTATTACAAGGAGATGTTACTGGCCTGTCCCCATGGGCCCTTCTGTCATCTGAGCATTCAGCTGCTGGTGCCTGGCCAGCTCTGCTCTCCAGAAAGAGCATGCGGTGTAGTGATACTTGCTTAATTTTGAGACTATATGTCTGTAGAGGACTCTTTGCCCTCCCCCCGCCCCAGACTAGACAAAGAGTTTTCTTGAACACATAGAAGTTGCATATATCTCAGGCAAAACAATGTGTCGAATGCTACTTTTCATGACTGAGTACAGATGTAATCTCACAATAAATCTACAATAGATAGGAACGCTGTTCTAAATCATGTGGCTTACTTCTAACTTAAAAAAAAAAGTATTAATTGCTTTTCTTTCTTCTGGTTATTTCATAAGTGTATTGTTATGAGATTTAAATTAATCCACATATTTTTTTCCACTTAGAATGGACCTAGTTCACTTTGTAGATCAGATACAACAACTGAATTTCATAAAGGGAGAAGCCTGTACAACATCTATCCCAATAACAAAACCAAGCACAAATGAGAAACATCTCATCACTTTGCTGTTAATGATAAAACCTCCTCTCTCCTAATCTTCAGTAAAAACCTGAACAACATAAAATCTGCCTCAGGATTTTATGAGACTCATGGCAGAGCACCACATGGCACCATAGTAAAACTGATTCATCTGGACTTCTCCTTTCACGACTACATATGAAAATACGTTCTAATAAACTCCAGCACATACCCATATTTATACTGTATGCTTTCTGAAGCAATATGCAGAGATGCTTCAGATAGCTGCTAAAGTGAGATCAAAACTGTTATTTCAATTATATTTCAGGACTATATGTGATCGCATTCTTGAATCTTTTGGCTTTTATCTTGCATTAACAGACGTATAGCATTGATAAATTATTTTTTCACTCAAATACTATTTTCTGTACATTAAATGTGAAACATGATCACTGTACTTTTTGTATAGCCTTGTAAGAGAAGAGCAAGTAACATGTTGTCAGTATCAGTACAAAGTAGTTAATGAACACGTATCTCCCTACCCTTCGTATACAACTCTGATCAATCTATATTCCTCCTGATAATAGAGGTTTTATTTGGTTCTCATTTTGGGTTCATTCTCAAGGCACAATGACAAGTAGCAATTCTGTGATCTGGTATATATCCATGGTCCTTATCTTGGCCTCAGGCTCCAGCTCCTTCATACAAGTGCTCCTTTGCTCCAGTTAAAAAACAAAACAAAACAAAACAAAACAAAAAGACTAGAAATAGTGAATCGTTCTTACAGAACTAAATAAACTGTGAGTGCAGACATTTACCATTGCCCCCAGCAAAAGCCCAAAACATTCAGTGTCGCCCCATGCTTCTTTTTCACCTTCTTGCAGCTAGTGAGCTGCTTGGCTGCTGCATACACAGCCTGCAGGCACTGAGCAAACAGATTTTCAACAGATCTAGAGGCTTCATCTCTTCTCCTGCAGCAGCCCTAAAGGAATACTATAGACTCTCCTTTGCTCAAGACAGACTAACATGAAGAGCATCATTACAGAAGTGGGGGCAGGAGAGGCTACAAGCATGAAATTACTCACTCCACCGAGTAGAAAGTACATGAATAGCAAGGAAACAAAACTGGAATATAATAACTGACTATCAAAATATCAAAGTAGTAGGGCTCAGATGACCTTATATCAGATTATGTAGGAAACTTGGCAACCTAGAAATACCTAGAAAGCCCAAAGGGAATGGGAGTACTATAAACTCTATAAATTGGCACATAGTCTCAAGATACGCTCACAGCTCCTTTTACATGGAAAGAAGCTCTCTGAGGTAACTGCAAGCACCACATTGTCTGCTTGCTTCTTGCTCTGTATTAGATAGAAAGGCAGAATTTCAGAAGTCTAAGTGTTCATATCAAATATCTCACATAACTTCTTCGAAGTCTTACTGCTCCTGCACTTGAAGCCAAAGACAACTGAGGTTTTATCTGCTGAATCATGTTTTCCACAGAGATTGACTCAGAGTTAATCCATCTTTTTGAAATATATCTGCATACATCAAGAAAAATAGCACATACATTAATTTCCTACCATCAGAACCATAGCTAGGTTACTATCATCCAATAATCCTCTTTTAGTGGTTTTTCATGGATTCAGGAAAGCCTATAAATCAAATATTTTAAACATACAACAGGCTCCATATTAGATTTGCCTATGCATCATTAGCTCTTCCACCCTTGCAGTCATACCAGTGACCTAGGAAAGACCAAGTGAGAAAATCACAGGAGAAATAAAGTGAGGTGTGGTGGGAGAAAGAAAAAAAGTTTGCAATTTATAGTAAAAGAAAGGTCTTGAAAGCATGTGTGCCTTCTTGCCCTTAAAAGTGTAAGGAAGAAGGTCAACATGAAAAAAAAAAAAAAGTCCCTAACAACATTTGTTAAACAATAGCAAGAAGAGACAAGATGGATGTTTCCAAGTCAGATTTAACTAGTAACTTCTTCTCAGTGTTTTTATCCTAGTAAAATCTATGCATGCACTTAAGTTCACACAGTGAGCACTGATTTGGAAGTATTTGTAGTATCAGGTCCTTATCGTGTCCTGCCTTTAAATGATCTGCAGTTACTTTCTGACATGTAACATGAAATTAGTACAACCCAGAATTGCTCTAGTTTTAAAAAAATACAAGATGAAGACCACAAAGTTGAGAAGTATTCTGTACAATAACATGAACAGCTCTTCCACCATGATTGCAAAATATACTGCCATGAAAACAGAGCAAGGGGACCAAGCAGTGCTCCTTCTGCCAAAGTCATGCCTAAGAGAAAGGGCTTCCTTGGAAAGGGAGAAAAGAAAGATTTTCATCATGTTTAAAGAATTAGGTTCTTCCTCATCTGTTCAGCAATTGCCAGCAGACGTTTTCTGAACATTTTAAGAACATCTACATAAAGGGAAAGAAGGAACAGGCCTGCTTTCCAGCTCCTCAAATGCAAAACCACTGGTCCTACCCATCATTCCTTTTATGTCCCTCCCCATGGCTGATTGGGCCATCATCAAGCTGGACCTGTGAAAGCTGTTTAATCTTTTATCCCCCTCTGCAGCAAAACATTAGTGGGTGACAGCTTTGAGGGAGCAGATTCCTGTTTGCACACATTAAGAATGATATGGGGTAGGATGCTGTAATTCTCCCAGCATAATGCATTTCATAAATTCCACCTTCTAATTACCTAAAACTATTGAATTATGGAGCAACTACATTAGGGACACAAACTGTCCGTTATGCAGTTTAGCCTTGCAAGCTTAAAGGGCTAGAAAGATATATAAATTTTAGTAGAAAAAAATAGATTATGTGTGGGACTATGACACCACTTTATAAGCTATGCTATTTGGACCTGAAGTGATAAAATACATCAATGTCATGTATTGCATTTCCATTGTGTAGCAATTTTTTTGTCTCCCTTTGCCTTATATCCTTACTCTCTAATCTGTACAAATCCTATTGAATTCTATCAATGTCATTTGGATTGTTTGATCTTTAAATTCATTTTATGACACAAGAAAATTTATATTCTGCTCTTTGTCCTATCTTTACAAGAAATGATCGTGGCCCTAAAACTAATCCCTGTGGTGCAGTCACTGTTTTTTTCTTATTTGAAAATGTTTCATTAATTGTAACATTCTGTCTCCTTTTTGCCAAGGACCCTTTTCACTTTTATTTTGCTTTAATCCTAAAATGGCTTACCAGCATCTTTACTTCCTTAAGTACCACTGAAGATTCCTTGGAAAGACACAAATATTGTCATCTGCAAATTCTGAAAAACGATGGAAATTAGAAATAGTTTTTCTGGGTGCGAAGACTGACAGTCTCCCCTTTTACATCTTTTCCATCGCAAATAATTTTCTTTTTTTCAACACTGAACCCAATTAAAACAGCCAACATATTCCTTTTTCATCACATCTCTTATCCAAAAGACCAGAAATTATCCTTATTTAATTGTTTGTTATATACATCCTCAGTCTCTTAGCAGGGAATTCCTTTCTTGAAAAATGTTAGAAAGCATTTGTAGCAGTAAGAAAAAAGGGCTTGCTTATTTGTTTGTTTGTTTATTTATTTATCTGGTAGCTTTTAGCTCTAATTCTGAAATGTTTATGTCTGTATCTAAAACCTCTGAAGTTAGCAGTACTGCATGTGGCTACAAGTATTCTGTCATATGGAGGCAATTTATATTGGCTTCCTTTAGAAGAACAACAGATGTGTGAGAGAACAATTATTTGGAAATTAATTAATAACAATCTGCAACTTTGCCCATTCTCCATGGGTGCTGACCTTCCAAAAAGAGAGTTCAATGTTGCTCTCTCAACATGGTACCATGAAAGAGTTTCCAGAGGTGTGTTAAAAATATATTATGGCCAATTCAAAGCTCATAGCCAATACAAAATTGCATATCAAGGAAAAAAAAATATCATTGCACCTCCCTTAGGTAGTCTTTACCATCAGCTCGTTCTTTCGGAACTTATGGCAAATGGATATTTCCAAGATTAGTATTTTAGAAGGAAGATGATATAGACTTCTCACATTTTATACTGAACCTTTATATTGAAACTTTCTTTGCTGACCACAAAAATCCCCCAGATTTATCCATTTCAGTGTACTAGACTGATAGCAGTGAAAGTAGTATTTGAACACTCTTGAAGATGAGAGGAGCCTGGGAAAGCTGGACCAGGTCCCATGTTGGATTCTAGGAAGGAGGGAAAGTTATCGAAGATGGAAAAGGTAGAGTATTTATAACTTTCCACAGTTAATCTTCACACATGAAACTGACTGGTCATTCCACATTTTAAAGCACCACAACATAAAAACACAAACTCTCTTCCTTGGACATCAGGGAGTGCTCACACAAACACACATTGCTTTTGTGGCTTGACTCCATCCTGTCAGTTCATATAGCCCAAATAATGTTAAAAATGGCCTTCTCAGTGAAGCTTCTGTCCAGGCTTATTCCTCTCAATTCCCCAGGGTTTTCATGTTAGTTTTCTCCTTCCCTAAACAAGGCTAAATGCGCTATCAGCAGTCAATGTCACCACGCCTATTCAGATGCTTGCTCTTCACCAGTGATCCTACAGCAACATTGTTAGCATCCTCTGCCAGCTGTCTTCCTGTGAAAGAGGAATATGTACTTCCATAGCTGTATGTACATATGCATGCATCTTGCCTATGTTACACCTTTAATGTTGCATCAACCTGTGACAACTGATGACATTTTAGCAAGAATTGCTTTAATGAAGTTAGTAAATCAGTAGGTATGTACTACTGGGCACAAAAGGAACATCTGAATTAAATGGAAATGGATGAAATCAGTATTTTTACAGAGAAAAAAAATCAGTGAAATTCACATTTAACTTTTCTATATCCTGTTTAGGGCAGTTAAATATCTCTGCTCACAGACATATTCACAAATATTTTAAACATTTTAAAGAACGTTCTGTTAGTAGTGGTGCATATCTGCCATTCCCTTTCTTTTTTATCTTTCAAAGAGAAAAGTTTTCCAGAAACAAGAAATTGACGGGCTGCTCTGTGTGTACACCACCCTCTGCTGAAGGGCACTAACTTGCCAGACCATTTGGGCATGCTCTAGCAGACACGTCAGAGGCTCAAACCCTTTCTAAAAACAGTTGGGATATCACCCAAAAAGAAACAATATCACTCTCAGAGTCCTGGAGAACAGTGTTTCCGATATGGCTGATTTTTCCATGTCTTACAGCTTCGTGGAAATCAACAGTGTTGCACCAAACAGAAGTTACAGAGACATTTGGCATGGATTTTAAAAATTATTTTTAACTTCTGTAAAGCTATTTTGGCAGGCCACCTTTTTAGCTTCTTTTAATGCACACAAAGAAAAGTTTTGTAAGACAATGCTAATAATGAGGTGAGATTGCCATATCTGAACGAACATCAGCATGTAGTTACAAAAGTGCACCTATTTTGACCACAGCTGTCATGTTGCACATGGTACTTTTTATGATGAACTGCCTTCGGTCTTAGGTTTTATTTTTTTCTCCTTCTGTTTCTTTTCTTTCCTGCTGTGGAGTGTTTTTTATTCATTACTGGTGGCAGGTTTGTCCTCATTTTATTTTTTTCCTCCTGCTGAGGTGCAGTAAAATAAATTAGTTTAATACATTTTATAAAGGTAGTTGATTTAATTTTCCCTTTGGTATGTCTGAAGATACAACTGCTTTAATAAATTGGTGTTAAGATAGTTGAGTTTAAATGTTTCATGATTTTCTACCTGCTGTGGAAGACACCGAGTACTTTAGTGTATTTTTAGAAGTGCTGGAATCAATTTTTTTCCTCATATTGCTGCCCTGAAGATACACATTTGGCACACTAAGGATTTATTTCTTGATAATATGAGGAAACAGTATAGCCTGGTTGGTTTGATTGCTTTGATTCTAAGCTGTTCAGAGCTTAGAAATAAATTTCAACTGGGAAATATAGTCATTCTCTCAGAAATAAAGCTTTTCATATCAGAATATCTATATCTATGTCTAGTTATTATTTTAGTAAGGGGTTTTGCTGTTTTTACCTATAGGACTGTTATGTACATCTAGATCAATAAATGCCTGACTCGAAGTATACAGAAATCTAAGTCCTGTTTCAATGGGAATTTACATGCTTAGAGTAGAAAAGCAAGCAATTCAGGTCTTAAAGCTTTTTAGTTGTCCAGGCAAAATCTCTTAGTCAACCATCTTGATGTAGCAGATGCTCAATCACCACTCAGAAATACCCAGAGCACACAATGTTTTCAATGACAACAGCGCTATGAACAAAATAGATACAAGAAGTCAAATACTCATCTAGGATAAATAATCATAGCCTCTTGACTTCCATGTGTCTATGAACAATTAGTTTCCGTGAGTGTTTGTCCTAGAGAGAGAAGGAATGGTGCCACAAGTATTCTGTACAGAAATGAATGACTTCTGTAAGATGGCACAAGAGAAGTATTTCTAAATTAATATAAGAAAAGCAGAGAAAAAGAAAAAGGTATGGTCTTCTGGAATATTTTTATCTAAAGTTCACAGATTTCTGTACATCCAGAATAAAATACACAATGTCAGCACAGAGAACTATATGCTTCCTTTTGACTAAACAGGAGTATGTTCTGTGTCACATAATGGCCTCATTACAGTTCTTTCTGTGGTGAAAATAAAGCCATTCATGTGGAAAAACATACTATGAGAGCTTAGGTATATAATATTTATGTTCAAGCTGATCTACAGACAACATAGTCTAGCGATGAGCTAACTGATGTTGGCAGTCTGCACCCATGCTCCACCAGCATTTTAAAATTGAAATCTGTAACACAAGAGTCTATGAAGAACTATAATCAAGCAGAGAAAAAGAAGGGGAGGGGGTGGGAAGGAAAGAAAAACACTTCAGTACTGTCATGATTTTTTTTTTAGTATCTAAGATAATGTAAAATATCAGAGGAGACTATGAACCAAAAGCCTGACAGAAGAATCCTAGAATGGAAATTTTCCTAAAAAATAGGGAAAAGTCTACTCACACATGGCTTAGCATCCAAAATCAATTGTTGTTTATTTGGATCCACTTCCAACAGTCAAATCTAAGACACTTGAATGTATTTACAGCTGGATGATGGCTACCTAGAAATCCAAGCTATAAATCAATTGGGATGCAGTCTGAGGTACAAGGTCTATCAGCAATTAACTGCATCACCAGAGTTCAGTTGTCATGCTTCTGTCGATGCCACTTTTCTTGGTAATGGATGCAATTATTAAAAACACAAAATCATGATGAAATACTCAAGACCAGACAGTGATAAATATTATTCATACATAGGCATGCAAACATTACGGGATGATTCTAAGCACAGTCTAAACTCTGTATTTAATGATTTTATGACAAACATGTTTGTTTATATCAAATAAATAATTCTAGATATGTGTGTGCAACCATACAAAAGTCATATTCTTACATACTTGTTTAAATTCTATTGGAAAAAGACACCCTTTGCCAAATGATTTAGCAGAGCATAATGACTTAGCAGTTTTTTCAGTTTCTTTTGGAGAAATAGAAGGTATTTTTTTCCTGAACGTGATTCCTTTTCCTCACTACCAATCTCCTGAGACATTTCTCTGCTGCCAGTACCAAAAAGTCATGAAGTTGAAAAGTACACTCCAGATTTTTCTACGTCATCTGTCACATGGATCCTTTTCTTGACCTTTCCTGTATGTCATGACAAATGTATTACACTGATGTTTAAAAAAAAACCCTGAACACCTATGTTGTGTTGTCAGTGTGTTTAGCCTCCTTAGCTTTTCAAGGGTGAGTATTTGGCCCATCATTGCTGTCAAATTCACTCAGGATATCCCTGAAGACTTCCACAATGGGATCCTCCTGTGATGTGCAGGCCCTGCCTCCCAGCAGGAAGAGGTCCTGTCTCTTGTGGGAAGATCTGGCATGGACTGCTGTGGCTTTAAAACTCTATGGTATTTGTGTACAGAGAGTTTTGAAAACTGTTAACATAAGCAGAGGATAAACACCATAATACTTAATTTAAAGCAGATAAATATCATTTACCATCATTAAGTTTAACCCTAACTGTCTAACAAAAACAAAGCAGATGAGAATTTTTAGCAGCATTTCTTGGTGTCTCCAGCTCCAAGTGCATCTCCCATGTTTCAGCTCTTTATCTTTTCCCCATTTCATTCTCCCTTCTACCTTTTGTCATACAATAAGGTAAAAGAAATTGCTTTCTGGCTTCTAGAGGTGACCAAAAGAAGCCTCTGAGGCATGTAATTAACACAATCTATTAATGGCACAAAAAGTGCACTGCAGATGAGGTCTAGCTTCCCCCAAAGCAGTCAGATTGCCATTACTTCCTAACAAGGCAATGCAAAAGTAAAAATCCCATGCAGAAAACTCCATCCAGCCTTACCATGAACTCAGCCTTTTCCACCAATGAAACAAATAGACCTCAGCCAGAAATTTAGCATTTGTGGTGATAATTGCATTGAAAGGATAGCTATGATAATGTCCAGATGGTAAGGAAAGATTAAAAAAAAATAATCTCAGTTTATAATATTATTTATTTTCTCAAACATTATTTTACAAGATATTTTTCAGCTCTTTTTTTGGTAACAGCAATTTTGTCACTCTGAATTAGCCGTTTGTCCCTGGGCTATAACTATGGCTTGATGGCTGGACTGAAGTTTAGTTTTAAAATATATAAGCAGCATAAATAATAAGGAAAAAAAAGGTCTTCTGGGAAACTGACATCCAAGGAACACTTCACTAAAGATCAGATAGTTAAGTTTTCTTTTTGTGAATCCAAGAAAAAGGGCTGATTATGTTTTTCTAATCTGTTCTTTTCTCTAAAGACAGTCAAGGTCTTTTTAGATAAGTGTTTTAACATGGAACAAAATTACCTTAGGTGAACAACAAAAAATATGCAAATTAGTTCAGTATTAGCAGAGCTTTTGACACAAAAGTAATTAAATGCTTGTTTTTTAATGTACAAGTGCAAAGCCAAATCTAAAGTAGTCTTATTTGTTCCAGGTTTTAAAATAAAGGTACTCTAAGTGGTACGTATGACTGTTTCCTCTGTAATTCACTGGTCACTTTTCATTCTCTATTATGCCATTCCTGCTAACATAGTGAGGAAAGAGTGTGAGTTTCAAATGAATAATAGTTTTGGATAACTCAAAATGCAATTTAGCTCAGTTTTTATCTTTAGTATGGTTGAACCAGGAAAGTAGAAAAGAATCTAAACTGCAAAATTTATCACTGGTTCTTTTTGTTCAAGGGAAGACTCAGAGCTCATAATTAGTTTATGACAACCAGAGAAACAGAAGCAAATTATAAAATTCAGAGACAAACCCAGTTTAAAATATACATCATATTGTGTCATCCCTTTGTGTAACTATACATAAAATGCTTTGAGATCCCTAGGAGAACATTAGGAAGTCTTTCTTCTGGCTTTTGTGCACACTTCTGGAGTATTATGAGCACAGATCAGTGACCATTTACGTAAGTGCCATTTGAGGAGGACACTCAAATGTAGCATCTAAACCAACAACTGTATGAATGTTCATAAAGTTGATAGACAAACAAACAATGAAATATAATTTAAGGCAAGACAACTTGTTATTTCTTATTAGTATCTAACTTTGTTATCCATTACACCAATGTATTTGTCTTTTTATTTTTTCACCCCTGTTTTCCTTGTACAATAACAGTTCAGCAACAAGAAGCTCATCAAGAGTCCCATAGGATGGCTGACAGAAATATAAGACATGGTCAGACCCATTACATAGTCTTCATGCAACACAGTGACATCAACTTCCCTGGTTTTCACTGTTCTGTTACAGGAAATATTTAGTCACATAGGGTTTGATACTCCATAGGCAGTAAAAATGCTCACAAAAAGTTACTGTTTTTCCCAGCACAGTAACTCTACAATGGAAATGTTAATCTTTTATTCATTAGGTTTTAAACAACCTCATCTACAACCCCCCAATTTCTCTATCTGGGTGTTTTCTACCTACCTAGGCACTTGCATTTTTTCTGTGGATTATAACAGGAGTAAACCCCTTGACTTTGTCAGGGTTGCATGGGTTGTAAACCAGAGGCCGGTGTAATCTGTGGATTTACTCCCTTCCAGAGCAGCTCATGCTGCCTAACCCAGGCAGGCACTGGCCTCCATTTCCCTTCTTTCAGCCTCCCCCTGCCCCAGGCAGAAACACACAGAAGATGAATTCCCTGTTTAACATACAGAGATAGGGAAATTTGCTGCTAATTACAGTGGTTAGAATTCCTAATGGGTAGGGAGAGGGTCTCCAGAGCCCACCTCATTCCACAGGCAATTCTCTTAAGTTGTTAAGTTTTCCTGCTCTTTTTCAGAAAATTTCTTAACAAAATTACTAGCAGCCTTTATCAAGCTGATATTGTAATTACTTTTGGGAAACAAATGGTATCTGAGGAAAAAGAAAATCACACTTCCATGCTTAATTTAGTAATGGGAAATTTAGAGAGAGAGAGCTCTTAATAAATTCTCATCTCTCTCACAAGCGGGATGAAATAGGCCACTAAAAGCTTCATTTGGGAGGTTAATATTAACAAGCAGAACTGTGACCTTAAATACTAACGCCCTTATTCTTATGGGTCTTGAAGAAGTTTGAACACTCACAGAAACATGTGGTAGAGTATAGGTGCTCAGCTGTCCTCTTCTGCCATTCCACTGCACCACTGTCCTCTCCCTCTCTTTGCAGAAGTAAATTACTTCTCTTTTCATGTAGAAGCTCCCATTATGGCTGAAAAGCTGTTACAGATAATGAATAACAAGAATAGTCCAAACTCCTGTCCTCACCTTGCCGTCTCTTCTCATGCAAACTGCAGCGCCTGTGAGGAATTAATTCTTTGTTTTCTCACCATCTTGGACAACACTTAAAGAGGAAAACTGTGCAGTTAGTTTGAGAAACAGGCCTATAAGCAAGAGAGCTAGGAACCTGCTACTAAGTATAACAGAAGAATTCTGCCTGACCAGGCATCCTTGGAGCAGAAAATCTATAAATCTTTCCTTCCCTTCCTTCAGCTTTGAAAATCTACATATCCTGTGATAGACAAAATTCGTAATAATTTCAATAACCTCCACCCCTCAATACTTCTTAATGTAGAAGCAATCAGAGGCTTGTACCCTTGGGATTTTTTTATTGTTCCAGTTTAAACTTCAAACTCCTGAGTAGTTAATGCACATAACAATAACATATGAAATACAAGAAAATTCAGACTTCCTATGAGGAGGTGCTGGATTTTATTAAGTTTAATGACTGGCAATTATATGTTTAGAGTGAGTCTGAGCAGACCCTTAAGTCTCCTCCCACTGACATTAACACTGTGGTTCCCATTTCTTTAATACCAACACAGTCCAACACTGAGGGTTTTTACAAAATCCATTCACAAATTAATTCTGGATGCTTCAACATAATAATTTCATGAAGCTGTATTCTATCAGGATACAATCATGTCACTCACGCAAACTTAGCTACATTAACATGGACTGAAGCTGTAAGCCCTCTCATTTGAGAAAAATGATGCTAAATATGTGCCAAATACCAGTTCCCAGTCCTTTCTGGCATATATTTAAAATTCTGACCTCATCAGAGCTATGCTGATTCACAACAGCTGGGGGACTGCCATTTTCTGGTTTTAAGAGTTACACAGGGAGATCTCTGGTAACGACAACTGCATCTCACTGGTAGTGCTAAAATTAAAGTGGGACCACATGTGAGCTCTGGGAAAGTATTGACCTTACATTTGCAAGTTCAGAATCCTATAAAAATGCTTTAAAATGTGCCAGAGTATGACATTTCAGTATTATATTTTCCAAAGATCCTTATTAATGGAGCTAGGATGCAATTAAACTATTAAAAACAACAACAGAAATCATTAGTAATAAACTGCCCAATTTTAAGGGACCTCATATTTAGTGCAAAATGTTCCTTTTTGTTATAAACCAACCATTAATCTTTAAACATGTTGATTTTTTTAACAGGGGGGTATAACTAGTCTTAGTTTAGCAGGTTGTTATGTAATTGTAACACAAAACAAACAAACCAAACAAGTCAAAGCATTTGCATAGAATGTCTGGGGAAAAAAACCCTATACTTACATACCTATACTGCAAAATAAAAAAAAAAAAAAAAAAAAGCACATGTTCATAGACACAAAATGTATGTAGGACAGCAAAGTGGAGCAAATTGAACTGCAAGAGAGAGAGTGATTTTAAGGGCTATTGTCAACATATACGCAGCTCACTGAATAGTTAGAATATACAGTAAATCTCAAAGATTAGTCAAAGATCATAACACATCTCCTGAAGTCTTTTGTCAGATCCAGCAGCTGAAATTCTTATGCAATTTCCTCTTCTGCTTAAACTGGAAAGTGTGAGATAATTCAGGAGCAGTCTCCTTAACCATTAAATTTTATAACATATATATTCTCTCTGTAGCTAGAAGTAGAGAAACATTCAAAATAGACAAAAAAATAGTATTTCTCTAAATTCACAAATTTGGGCTCATGTTTTTATTTACTAAGCATTTTGATGATAAAACTGTTAATGCCTTTGAATAATAAACAACATCTTTGAACCTCTTCAAATTTCTTCTTTAGGAATTTTCTGAAATGCCTTTGGTATAACTGAAAATCAGCACCTTAAGTGTCTATTCTTGCCTAAAGGGATGAGATTATCTTTTAAAAATAATTACGAATTTTCAATCTTAAATATTTAGGGTGTGATCTGTCATTTTAGTAATCATAGTTTTACAGCACTAGATCATCGTAGGTGTTGAAAATGATCAGAGTAACATCACTGCAAACCATTCTGAAAGTGTTTTCCATTATAAATATCAGGATTATTGTTAATAGTGCTTTAAAATACTGCCTTATATTCTATATTATAAGAAGATTATTGTTAGAATAAACAACTTGGAAATAAAGGCGTCTCTGTTTTATTTACTTCTAACATAGTGGTACTAACACACTAATACCTACCACCACGTAAGGAATACAATGCTGAAGAATGCTATACATCAAGGACTTGCCAAACTTTTGAGGGGAAATAAGGAGATGAACTGGATTTCCATCTCCGCTGTAGCATTCAGCAACATAAAATGGCTTCTATGCACTAGCATTTCTTGATGGTTTCCAGCTGCTTCAGATACTACAGCAATGTTTACTATTGGAGAGACTGGATCCACATCCTTGCACTTGTCTGCAGAGGAGCAGGACTTTATACAGACAAGTGGATAGAGGCCCAAAATCATTCCTCTGTTTCGCAAGCAGAGTAACAGTTGTTTCAGATTCCAGTCTGGAACAACTGTTTTCCTTGAGTACAATTACAGTCACAACTTCCTTATCTCTTAAGATCACTGTACAGTGTATTCACTTACACTTAAAAAACTAATAATAATGTCAATATGAGTGGAGAACTGAGTATTAAGTCTCCTTGCACGATGTGAGTGAATAAAGGGCCAGAACTGTGAAGAAACTCATCAATTTGTCTATCTTTCTTTTTATAGTGTACTTACTCTCCGTGTAGCCAAGTATTGAGTAGCTTGTTCAACAGGAAACTGAACCACTCAGCCGACACACTTTTGAAGTGATATGAGCTTTTTAAATCCATTGCTTCCAACTGAAATATTCTATTCCCTTCTATTTTCTGATGGTGGCTCCGAGTACTGAGCTGCTGATGTTTCTGCCCTTCCAGTGATCACAAAACCAAATCCTTGTCCCTCCCAGATGACTATTCTTTGAAAATTAAAGATCAGGATCTCTCTTGAACAGAGAGCAGTAATACCATAGAATTTCAGCTAATATGACAAACAAATCCAATTCTACGACTCAGCACTACTGTTAGCTGGGGCTTAAAGAACCACCAACGTCATGGTTACCTATCACCCATCATCAAAGTATAATAACAATCTCTAATTACTTCTTGCCGCTCTCTGGGGGATGAAAAGTGTTATCCAAAGCACAAATTTATTTCACCTTAAAAGTAGAAATGAGAGTTTTGTAAGTCAATGTTCAAGCAAATGAAGTATGAGCTTAAGATATTTTGTTATTCTCCCAATGTTCAAAAATCCTCTTGTTCCTTTTTCTTATTAATTTTCATTATAACACCATACTGTATAGAATACCATTAGCATGCTTAAAACCAAATCACATAACAATGACATAAAATTATCTAGAATGTAAAGCCAGGATTCAGAGTAGTTTCCCAATTAACTGCTTCTACTTTATTGGAAATAAGAAAATTGTAGATATAAAATCCAAACATTAGTCACAGCAATAATCACAAGAGAGAAAAGTGGATGAAAGGTTAATAAGCTGTATCTGAAGTTACTTTGGAGTATGTTCTAGATGTAATTTAAAAGACCAAATTTAAGCACTTTTGTTGCCTAAGCAGTCACTAGTAGAGAAAAGTGTTTCCAAGAGGCATTGCAGAGCACCCAGTAGACTCTAAAGTATCCTCCTGTGGATGACAAAGACATCAAATTTCACCAGATTGATATTGCTAAGGACTCCATTAATCATAGTCTTTTGTCCACAATTACGAGAGTAAGGTGTTACTAAGAAATGCATAAAAAGTAATATTGTAAATACGCCACTTTGTAGATGCTAATCATTGTCCTTATTGAGTCCCTAGAAAATCTTTTTCTCTTTCTCCCTACTGCAATAGTATATAGTAAAATACTCCTGTGACTGAATTGAAAGAGGAGAACTCAAAGGTGTCTACTGAAGCAAGTAAGGTTCTTCTCACTGACTTTAATGGCATTGGGATCATACATCAATACATGACTCTGCACGCATTCGGTATAGGGATTTATTATAAAATGTGATCTAATTTTATTAATGCTAGGATTTTATTCCAAGTTATAAAAAATGCTTGTAATTATGGTAAAATATAATTAAAAGGCTTTTTTTCATTTTCAAATAGGTGTATATTTCAGTCAGTAGTGGTAAATTTTACCAGACCAAGAGTCAGATACCAGCAGCAGTAAACCAAAGACATCTGTTTTATGTGCTCTTTGGGCATTTTTAACACTAAGAAATGGAGAAAAGGTGATTGATTTCCAGAATATGAAATGCTATTAAGGAGATTCTGATCTTCATCATGTGACTTATTTCGCATGACATTAAAACAAATAATCCAATCATTCTGGAGCTGTAACAGCAATCATGTGATGTCCATCATAGTAGATGTGAGGTTCCTATCCCCATAGCAACATCTGTAGCGCTTATGCTAATCACTTTAAATTAACCTTGATATGAAAAAATGCCCTAGGGATAATGCTGTTGTTGTGGCAGTTCAGATGAGTAGCATGATTTTCTAATAAAACTTCACAGCAAAAATAAGGGTGATAATGAGATGTCCTGTTAGGACATTTTTTTTAATATGCTTTGGTTAAACCGAGACATTAGTATTAGTATCAGGATAATTATAAATATCATAGATAATGAGCTGTCTTATTGATTACTGCTCTTTCATAACACTGTGGTTAATTTAAAGTGTGTACACAAATTGAACAATTTAAAAGGTAGGAAGCTTACATGATATCTAAAAACATACTTTATATTTTAATAGTTCATCTCTTCTTAAATGACAGTAAAATAAGGCCAAAAGGGTCTACTAGTTTCCTTTGGTAAGATCCATGCATTGCAAGTGCTAAGGTACAGCCCTGTGGGACTTCAGTCCAGCACAAGAAGTCTTCAGATTTTGAGCTGAACTTCTATGGTGAGAAGTGACCAGTTTAGAAGAGCAGAGTGTGAACCCTTTGTTGCATAAGGGCCTTGTTACTCCTTGAGTTAAAGGCTTTTGAGCTCTACAGATTTTTGTATAATGCGAAGTCTTTGCACAGATAAATCTATCTTTACATGAGGAAGAAGTATCTGAAGAGTCTTCTGGAAGATGCAGGCTTGCATATATGGCAAGCATATCAATAGTAAAAATACAAGAAAGACTCCTGGAGCCCAAATTCAGAAAGGTTTCAAATACTGAAATCCAAGGTACACAGGTAGGCACAAGGTAATAAAAGATTATCTGGAATTAAACCCAAATTGTCCATGTGTCCTTTAATCACCTTAAATTGATCTAGTGTTTGGGGTTTTTGAGGGGGGGTTGGGTTTTTTTTGTCAGGTCCCACAGCATGCTGGCTGCTCTCTGGTAAGGGTGGTGGTGAGGAAAGGACCACCAGAAGGACCTCAGCCAGCCCTAGATCTCCTGGAGAAAACACTGGAAGGAGCCTGCATGGAGGCATCCCTGATAAAAACCATGGCTGGAGTAACCCCAGCTCGGGGAGGCTGTTAGGGCCCGGTCCAAGTCCTGGCTGTGGCTGAGCTGGGCTCTAACTCCAGCCCAGCCTCTGGGCTGCCTTTCTTGTGTTTTGGTTTTTGTTTTTTTTTTCCCTGCCTTAGCTATAGTTTAGTGTTTATTTTATATGCATTTATTGTTTCTACATAAAGTTTACAGGCTTGTATTTCACAGTAGCTTTTAAAAGATGGTGCTGTGGTACCCTACTGCCTTCTTTTATAGTGACTAGTTTTAATTAGAGAAGGAAAGTAGCAGCATCATTTGTCTACCAGAGTAATAGTTACATTCCTTTCCATGAGAAAATATTCTTACAAATACCAGCTGGCTATTAGGTTAACAACAGAATCCAATATGGGGTAGGCAAGTATAACAATTACAGCATTCCAAAGTTAATTTTTTTCTTTTCAGTTCTTCCATATCACTGGCCTTGGAGCAAGCAAGGTTATTTAATGACTTCTGTTTCTACCCCAATAGTTCTATCCTGTGGAATTAAAATTGATTTTCTTTTAGCTCATGAAGATCCAGTGTTGGCTCTCTTTTCTTTGATGTAAAGCCAAGCGAACGCTGTGAAGCCTCTCCATAAACTTTAGTGGACATTTAGTCAACACCTAAATATGCACCAGTGACAATGACAGAAAATGGGGACAGCAGCATTTTGACTGTCAGTAGGGAATCTCAGTATAAGAAAGCAGTGCCAAAGTCTCGTTATAGTCTAGCTATTGAGAAAGCAAGGGGCACGCTGTGAGTTGGAGTTGTTTGTTGTTAACGAACCATCTCTGTAGCTTAAACCACAAACTTCAGTAGTAAAATTACACAATTAGCAGCAATGGCCTGGAGCTGCTGCCTGAATAAACTTCAACTGTCAGCCAAACCCCCTGTTGTGCTTTCCTCCTGCTGTGCCAACAGACTCTTCTAACTGAAGCCCATGCTGCCCCACAGCAGGGCCATGCCATATTCAAAACTTCACATTTTCTGTGTCCAGTCTTTCTGGGTCATGCAAGGAGTCTCAACAAACCAAGTTCTCCACCATTAACTAAGTGACACCAAAGCATAAGGGGTTTCTCATTCATATGTATCTCAGCTAGGAGTGTTATGTGCATCAAAGTGGTTGTATGGTGCGAGTTTGTACCACCATAAAAAAATTAACCAGTCTTCCACATTTTCTTCACCATATTTTCTTCACAAGTGCATGGAACACCTCAAGTGCCTTGACAGTGATCACATATAGAGCTGATAACAACTGCAGATGTGGATTTTTCAATTAAAAGGACAATACCTGGTTTATTTCCTAAAAATGTCTAAAATATCTGGACTGAAATTTAGATAAGTTTTCACTGTTTTCATGAACTGAAAAAATAATAAATCACAGGCTTTAATTTAGATTCCATTCCCTGGGTATGAAAATGAAAAATGAAAAAAAAAAAAAACCCAGCTTTTGGCTTTATCTGCCTTATCTTCCATTTCCTAGGGAAAAAAAAAAAAAAAACCAAACCAAAAAAACCCACAAACAAAACCCAAACATTTTTTTGATAGCTACTAGAATAATCATCTTAAAAAGAAAATTTCAGAAGTTCAGTTCTGATTCTTAATACATACAAATAAAAGATCATATATTTGATATATAAAGCCAAGCTCTAAGATTTAAACTGTAAGCTCCTTGGATCCAAGAATTGATCACATTTATCTCTAAAGCACCAGACGTACTTCCCATGTTCTATAAACACCAAAGTAGCAATGGAAACTTTTGGAGGACTTACAAGAATGGTTTTGTTTCGTTAGTTTTTTTTCCCTATCAGCTTAAGACAAATGAAAGCTATAATAGAAACTGAATTGCTTCCAGATAACAAAGTGCATGTTCTCACGACAAAACATACACCTTTGAATGAAACCAAAAGGTTTTTGTTTATTTATTTTTGTGTTTTGTTTTTTTCTTTTAATAAAATGTTTCCAATGATTTGAAATCCTTCTGCCTGCATTTGAGGACAAATTCCAGTCCCACAGAAGACTGTGGCAAAATGGCCTGTAACTATGAATGGGGCCTGGATCAAAATAAGATAAAGAATAACTATCTTATTTGGAAAGATTAGAATTGTGTGGATGTTGATACATTTTATAAAATGCAAATAAATCAAATTCTTGTTCTTCAGGTATATCAGCTTTTTTTGGTAGCATTTTTACTTCTCTGATCATACAAAACAGCCCTTTCCCTCCTTGTTCATTACCTACAACATGCATTCTTTGATAGATGACCTTTTAAAAATATTGATAATGCCACCCTGCCTACTGTGACCTGCCAGAGGGACTGTCTAATTTGACAGGAATGAGAGATTTTCCATGACTGACAGAGTAAATAAATTTTGTAAGAAGGTGAATGTATGTTTACTTTGGCTTCAGGCAGACTCTTGTATTTCAAGTCAACGCTATATGAAGCAGTACTCAGAACTTTCAGTGGAGTTTTTATTGTCAGGTCCTTCCCGAGACTACTGTGTCCTGGAATACATACCTGTGCCCCCCAAAAAATGCTACTGGCAAGGCACAAATTATTAAGCAAAAATAAATTTTGGAAAAGCTATCTCTAACTTGTGTGTATATTCTGAGTGAGTCTGATACTGGAACTGTTGTTTTTTGCTGCGTTGTCAGTGAACTGCTGACAGGTCATACACTTAAGAAGCATTAGTGTTTGCAAAAGGTGGTGACTAGAAGAAAACATCACTATGCATTATTGGCAGTAGAGTGAGAGAAAAGTACATGTAGGTAAAAAAAGTAGGACAGGAGTAAATGTAGGTGAAAAAATAGGACAGAAAAGCATAGACAGCAATTTTGCACTAATATAACTGATGATGAAAATTAACCAGTCAGGTTTCCTTTTATGTTTTTCTTACTGCCATGAAAGTAACATGGGCTGGTAAATTGTTGATCCTGATACAGATGAAATGGATGGTAAAAAAGTCTGTCAAGAGTATCCAGTGACCGAAGCAGATAATTTGTCAAGACAGCTAGTATAATTTGAAATAAATACATACAACAGAAGATAAAACTGCAGAACCTCCTATATACAGGGAATTATTTCAATTTAAGTGCATCTTACAAACCCTTTCCTGAAAGAGAAATAATTCATACTGAGAGAGTAGAAGTTTCAGATCATTACTGTAAGAGAGATGAAATATAAAGGAATAACCTCAATCTCACTTTAAGTCCATCTTTACAAATACTAGCCAAATCACTTACTTCTACATGCTGCTGTTTCCTGCAGTAACCTTTACTGCATCAGCTTGCACCACCCCAGGCTAATCTTTTGGACAGATGAGGCTTTTTTAGTTAATATGTACTAATAAAGTCATTCAAAGTCACACTCAGACACTAGAAAATCTGGTGAAGATTTTATTCCTAGATCAAACAAATTCATATTGCATGGCAATTATTTATGCTTTGTTCTGAACTCTACATGATGCATGATAATCACATATGCTCTTGCTCAGTATCTTGTCACTTGAGTTAGTCAGCAAAAGGATGGGTCAGAAATAGTACAGCTAGAGCTGGAAATACGTTTGTCTGTGTCACCTTCACACCATATGTATAATTTTATTATTATTTATTCCACTTTTCTAGTTCTTATTAAACTCCATTCTGCAGATGTTAAAATAGCTGTCAGAAGAACAGCACAGCACAAGATCCTTATGCTCTCCAGCCTTTCCCACTATCAACAAATGACAGCAGTTACTAAGTACATGCCAGAATGTTAGTTTTACCCCTAATGGGAGCCCCAACACATGTGTTTCTTTATCTTCATTTTTCTACAGATGCAGTGATCAAAAGAGAATCACAATTTCTAAGACTAACTTCCTTTCTTAAAGAAAATGAATCAGGAAGGCAGATGATGAGATTATCAAAGGAACAAATAACTAGGTCTCCAAAATGCTTGAATGTTTTCCTTTGATATGCCAGTGTGGACAAAACAAAGGCCTTATGAGGTGGTTCAACAATTTACAGGCCATTTGTAGGGCAAGAATAAAATTTTACTTTTAAACTGTTATTCATTGAGAAAAAATGATTATTTTACATGTCAAATCCTTTTTTTATCATTCTTGACAGCCAACTGTCAAAAACCTTTTCTATGACTTTGTTGTGGGTTGACCCTGGTTGGACACCAGGTGCCCACCAAGCCGCTTTCTCTCTCCCTGCCTCAGCAGGATAGGGGGGAGCAAATAAGATGGAAATAAAGCCTAAAACTCATGGGCCAAGACAGAGGCAGTTTAATAAAGCAAAAGCAAAGGAAACCAAAACATTTTATTATCTACTAACCATGAACAGGCGATGTCCAGCCACTTCCCAAGAAGCAGTTTCCGTAGATAATGAATGCTCCCTCATATCTCCTCCCCCTGCCCCCCCCCCCCTTCTCTTAGTTTTTATTTCTGAGCAGACACTATATGCTATGGAATATCCCTTTGGTCACTTTGGGTCAGCTCTGCTGGCTATGTCCCCTTCCAAGATCTTGCCCATCTGCAGCCTACTGGTGAGGGGGAGAAAGTCAAAGATTGCTTGACCCTTGAGTGTGCAAGCACTGCTCAGCAACAGCCAAAACAGTGGTGTGCTATCAACACCTTTCTAGCTACAGATACAAAGCACAGCACTATGAGGGCTGCTACAGGGAAAATTAACTCCATCTGAGCCAGACCAAATACAGTTTTTTCATTAAAAACTAGCAATGAAGAAGAAAATAAATTTTCAAACATAATCAGACGAGACATGTGAAACCAGTATCCTATATCCCTTCCTTGATTTTGAGTACTTAATGGCAATTTATTTACTCATAGTATGTATGATCTACATATTTTTATAACCACATGTTCTCTCTGTGGATTTTTTAAAGAGTTGTGCAACCGAAGAATTATCTGTGAACTCTTTCTTACATTCTTTTGAGATTATTAGAAAAAACACAGTACAGCTCAAAGACCTCATGGATTCCACTCACCTATAAACAACACCTACTAAATTCATACATATCTATACATACAGAGTTAAAAGCAAAAAACAAAGGGTCAATATGTTTTCCTACATCTTCAGGATCTTTGAAGTAATGAAAATGATTCAGCCTTAGAATTGGAGGAACCAGATTTTTAATTTTCCAGCAATATTAACATTCAGCCATTGTAAGAATATTTGAGATAATGGAAAACACAGTTCTCATTAGAATTCTATTTCATACAGTGATAGAAAAATGAAAAATAACTAATATATTCTTTGGACAGCACTTTCAAAAGGATTCAGCAGTGGCCTAACAAACTAGGTGACTTTATGAGCAGATTGTTAAGTCAAACCTTTGAAAAATATGCTACTTACACCACTGTTTTTATCTTCTCACAGCAATGTACAGGGAATGAAATCCTTGCTCTGTGTAATGCTACAGGAACTTTGCTACTGACTTCAGCAGAGATAAAACGGGTTCTATCATAGCCCACTTACGTCGAGGGAAATAATGAGACAAATAGGAGGAAACTTCAGTCATCCTACTTATTCATAATTTTCTTCAAAAGAGACTGAGAATATCAGGGCAAAAAGTATTGGAGACTGGAGATTTTACTGATTGAAATTGTTTAAGAAAGCAGAAGTGTTACCTTTCTTCCTACTTATATTTCGTTGGTTGTTTTTTGGGTTTGGTTCCCTCCCCCCCCCCCCAAGAAACACAAAATAAGAGGAGAAATATTTGAACGGTTGATTTAGAGCAGGGGTCCTCAGACTACAGCCTGCGGGCCAGATATGCCCCCCCAGGGTCCTCAATCCGGCCCCCGGTATTTACAGAACCCCCCCGGCAGGGGCTGGGGGGGGAGGGGTGGAAACCAAGCAGCCGTAGATGACTGCCTGCCACTTCATCCATGTGCCGGCCCCCTGTTTAAAAAGTTTGAGGACCCCTGATTTAGAGTCTGTTTTGCCTCTGGTCTCTCAACAGACAGGGACTGCAGGTAGGCTCAGGCTGTCTGAATAAAACTGTCATAACATGGGATGTGATGAGAAGAATAATGAAGACCACTTCAGGAATATTTCACCACTGGCTGTTTGCAAAAAAAACCTCTTGCTGCACTCTGCCAGAAAAGGACTGATAAAACTGCTAAGTAGCAGAGAAGAAAGCACTGCTGAAAAGGAGGATTATACCTGGAACTATCTGGAAAGCAATTTTTTGGGAAAAAAGAAATCCAAGCTTGGGGAAAAACTTCCTAACTCACATTTAAAATTCAAAGATGTTCCTCAAGGGGAAGATGCTCCTTAAGGGGGAAAACAGAAATTGGTCTGCCCCACTGAGAGCTGGCCTTTGATTTTCCCTGTTACCCAGGTTCATGTATGACAGAGCCACCTGTCCAGGAGCAGGTATCCAGGGGCAGCTGGGAATGGGGGGATTCCCGCGGGCCAGGACTCATGGACAACTTCTCTAACACAGGCTGGTGATCTCTAGGAAGCTCAGAAATGAAGCCCTATGGAGGTCACCAGGCAGGAACAGGTGTGAGGTGGGATTATCACGCTTACCGGAGGACTTGTTCACACTGTCAATAGCTATTCACTGATTGAAAAGAGAATTGTTTGCATATAGTAGTTTTTTTACTAGCATACTATGAAATGGGCAGAATTCAGTTTTATAAGGGCTTGAGGGAGATCTAAAAAACTATGAAATCTAGAAATAACCAGTTTCCAAAGGAAGGCAGCACTCATACTGCAGCAAAGCCAGCTCTGCTCACTGCTCACTCCTTGGCAGACAGGGCTGAGTAGTGATCAAGTAGATCCCTTACTACTCCATGTCTGCAATGGAGATGTAAGGAGAAGGAAACTGAATGAGGGCAAGTCTGTATATGAAATCCTCTATTACTTGATAGTATGCAGTAAACTAGCTGACTGTTAATCAACTGATAAGAAATGTGAACACTTTTTTTGGAGTACAAAGTAATCAATAGAAGCAGCTCCTAGTATCTTAAACTCATTTCAGATTGGGTGAAGCCTAATACTCTTTCCCAAACAAAATGGGTAGAGTTGGATTAAGTAATTTTTTACATGTTATATACCTACAATATGACCCATTATGAATTTAAGAAAACTCTAAATGCACAAATAGTTTGGTTGCATAGATGCTTACTGCAATATTGTGTGAACTTTTTATGCAGTAATGCAGTATCAAAATGTCAAAAATAATAATAAAAAAAAATTGTTAACTGAACAGTGTCGTGTAGCCTCACTTTCATGCTCTGTCTCAGAAATAATGGGACTGTTATGGATTTATTTTAAAGAAGAACTGGCCAAGGTTAGGAATTTATCTCTTACACTCCCAATTTGGGACAAAAAGTCCCAATAGAAAAGCTTCTCAAAAAATTAAAAGTTCAGAAAACTTATTCGCCACAACACTTTGTTCTGAATCAGTTTAGTACCACTTACTGAACATCAAGAGTTTGGTGCTCATATGTTTCTTCATATGGTAGGTTCTTTGATCAAATGACATCTCCTGTGCTGCTTCAATTTATGGCGGATTAATTTCCCTCAGCCAGAGGACAGATGTGGCATAGCCAGAAACCTTATGCAGATCCATATGGACATGAGGCTCCTAAATCGCAGCTCACTGAAGACACTGGCAGCTCCAACCAGTAGGAATTGCAAGTGAAACCAACTCAGGTAGAACTTTTCACTTCAGTTCACACACAAAACACCAAAACAATATCAAAATGGATAATTTTCTATACAAAGTATCAATTTTAAAACCAAATCATATATCCACAATAGAAAAATGGAAGTTCTGATTAGCTTTACTAATGATATAATAAATAAAACTGTAAAATATTATGTCTCATTTCTGGTATTCCTATTTCTCCTCTTCTTTGAGGAAGGATAACTTAATGTGGCTGTGATTAGAAATGACCAATTAGCTTTTTTGTTTACTGGTTGCTACCTTATGTTTGAGAAATCACCAGGGAATACCCAAACAAAACTATCAAAAAGGAATTACTACCTACACTAGTACCATGGCTACTTTCAGATTTGTAACATATTAATTACAAATCTCTTTAAGACTGTAAAAGTATTAAAGTATCAAACCAATCATAGTTATTTGTTTAGTTAATTTAGGACCTGAACTCTGTAAATGCCATGGGAACACGATCCTTGATTTATCTATCAAAAGACATTACCTCTGGGGACATACCTTGCTGGACTAACTCCAGTTGAAAATTACAGAATATATTTTAGCAGACAGACTCCCTCAAGGTCTGGAAACAAATTGTTTCCTTTTTTTTCTATTTTTTTGTTTGCTTGTTTTCTGTAACAGTATGTGTCTATTACCTATCCCCTTAATAGGATTATACCATTTTCTCATTAATATTATACCATGTTTTTTATCTTCCCTAACTTCAGAGTACCAACTCCACATTTCCCTTCTGGCCCTGGCCTTAAACATCCATTTCAGATCCTGGAATCTCTGTAATACACCACCACTCTCGATCTGCCTCCTTTTGTCCTTTTATCCAAGGACCTGCATAAGGAATTATCAGAAAGTAAGTTAAACTAATCTTTAGGCTATCTTAAGACACCACAGACCTGATTAAACAGTAGGAACAAGTGTTGGGGAATATGTTTTATAGATAAATATATATAAAACTGATAGAGGGGATTTGCATATACTTAGTTGGTACCGTGGTCAAAAAAGATGAGGCGAGGCAATCATACTTTTACCTCCCTCTTTCCACGGGCATCACAACAGAAGGACAAACACATGATTTTTCTGAACTCTGAGCATCCCAAGCAAGAATTTCCAGTGAAAAGAAATACAAACTGTTCATTCTTGTCCCATGTATGGCAGAGGGAAACCTCTGGTAAAGTCAGCAGAGGGCTGTCCATTGCCTCAGTAGACAACAGATGCAAGATGGTCACACAGAGACATTTTTTGTAAATTTGTTACTGTAGTAACAGTTTATTTTTTTGGGTGTGTGTATATACATATAGGTAGGGGAGGAAGAAGAGAGACATTCAAAATTGTGAAGTAAAGCCAATGATTTTGGATGCTACTGATATCTGACTTTGCTTTAATATAAATTTAAATTTAATCTCAGAAATGAATTAAACAGAAGAAAAAGTTTTGATCTTAAAACACGCTAGATACCCCACAGCTTTTACTGATTCTTGATTTTTTTCCCCTATTTTATGTATTCTTTAAGTTACATGAATATAACTTAAGGGTATAAAACTAGACTTACCATTTTGAAAAAAATGCATCAAAATCATATTTCAACTTCTAAAGTTTGTTGCCCTGACTTTCAAAAATATTAAAAACATATTTATTCACCTTGGAACCAGAAGGCAAAGTCAGAATCAGCTGCGGAATAACAAGCATTTATGAAGAACAGACCACTTATTTATGTGCCTAGAAATAGATGGCAATTTAAATTAAATGCAGGTACCAACATTTGGAAATATTGGCCTTGGATTACAAACATGAAAAAGACTATAGGGGTGCCATTAACTGAATTGACCTCTTGTGTGCATAATTGGCATTAAGGCCAAAAAAAGCTAACAACTATACCTCTGGAAATTTAATTTAGTAAAGACAATATATGGTGGTTTTGTTATGAACCTCTGCTTATTATGAAAACACTGATTGCATGGCCTGTTTCCTTAGAAACTAACTAAAGGGTGACACATTCTGTTGACTTTCTATTATACATTCATAACATCATCTTTCAATTCGATGTCATAAAGAATTTATGTAGGGCATTAATCATGCAGGACCATTAAATTGTTATCTCATTTCAGTGATAATTGTTTACTGGTATAAATGGTTCATGTTTTGTTCCAACAGTTGGACTATGACTAAAATGTATCCTCAGAGCAATGTTGGCAAAGAAGATTAACTTCTTCAGAAAGAAGGAACTATGAAAGTAGGAGAGTGTCTTATTACTGCATATGAGAAAATGTGTGCTAAAAATCTGTGTAATTCAATCACCAAGCGGACCAAATGAAGCAGTGGCAATAAGAAACCTAACCACCTCACAGCTATGTGTGTCTGATCAAGAGTGCTAGGCAAAAATAAAAAACACTTTGCAAAATCTTCATTAATAATGGACCTGGCCCCTTTCCCAAAATATAATGAAGATGGTATAAAACGTTTTCCTTTTTGTAATTGCTTAAAACAATGTAGAATGTAAGCTGATATATAATAAAAATAAACTATGAAATATACAGGCAATTATGAGGAAAATACAGACTGGGGGGGGGGGGGGGGGGGAAGGTCAAGCATTTACAGAAAGGATTGTTTATAAAATCCAGCAAACCTGCCCCCCAGCATAACTCAGCTAATCAGAGTTATGCTGTGCAATGCAATGATTTGTCACCTGCTTTTAGATTTCCCTATTGACTCCTGTGTGGAATAAGAATGGGATCAATTTAAAGCAGTCCTTTAATCCCAAGGGTGCCATCACTAATGTTGCTGTCTGTTACTGCTTTCTAAATGGAACCCAACTATATATTTTTCTGTAGCAATGTGTCTACTTTATGAGCATAATAAATAGCAATGGCCCTTTAATGACAACTTTAGCTTTGGCCATTATGGTACATTTTAAGTGCTTAAAAACACTAATGGGAGCTATACAGTGTTAATTATACTTGAGATATGAGTGCTGTACACAAGAACTACTGCAACATTAAGTAAAACACTTCTGCTAATCCTAATTATAGCCTGTATAGAAGAGATAAGAGAAATCAAGTGCTCCTTTACAGCAAGTTCTTAAAATAGCAGAGTCAGGAAGGACAAATTGGCTGGAAAAACACTGGAAGCACCTTCTAGCATAGGACTTGGTCCTTATTTACATCATTTATATAAGCAGCTACTACATGAGTTCTGCTGTGCAGAAGCAGATCTTTGTATACGTATATCCTGCCCCTGTAATCAGCCCTGTACAGGGCTAAGCTGTGCCCTGTCACAGCCAGCTGGGCTCTGTATAAGCATGAATCAACACACAGACATTAATCTGACAGAGCAAGCTGGAGAGTTTAAGGATAGAGGGATGAAGGGTAGGCTGAGCAGGAAAGTAGAAGCCTAAGTGACTACACTCCACTTTAGGCAACGCAATAAAACGCCTAAAACTAGGTAAGGGATTAATTTGGCCTGATTGCTTGCAATAGCCGTCCAGGGATATATAAACAAATGATATAGCTGTACAGAGAAAATTATAAAACAATCCTCTTCCAGAAGGTCATGAGCATCTAGCATAAATAATTGAAAAGCACAGCAAAGGAACATGTTCAATGAAAGCACAGTTTATTGGGTTTTTTTTCTTCTACATGATGCAGTCTGATGGCTTACCGTTTCAAGGCACTTATTTCCAGCCTGTTGAGGACTGAGTTGACATTAGAAAGAACACAAACCTAGAGATTTCCTATTCTTAAAGTACTCTGAGCCTTCAGCCACTTTCTTAGTTTGCAAATTAACCAGGCAAGGAAATGACAAGAGACTCCACCATATTGCAGAAGTACTGACTGGATCACTAGCAAAGCCCAACCTGACTCCTCTCTTTATCATTCAAATACATCTTTTGTAAGCTCCATTTCTGTTCAGACTTTTGGTAACAACTGTATCTTGTTTACTGTGTCTATTCTCAAACTTGAAGTGCTATTTTCAGGGTAATAGTCTCTCTTAGTGTCCTCCTTTTACAGAAGGTTCCCTGAAGTTACAAGCATCTCAGTTGTCAGGATGAACTGAGAGTTTGGTTCCAAAATGGAAGACAGAAAAATGTAATCTTCTGAAAGCAACCATGTTGCTTGAAGCTAGGTCAGTCAGGTTTTCATGGTTACAGCTAAACGTTTTATCTACAAGTCTGCCATCACTTTCTTGAAGGTAAATTACTGAAGAATTCTTAGATTTAATCATAGCTGAAATTAAAACTAGTGCAATCAACTTCAGATATGCATGCATGGGGGCAAAAAAAAAGCAAAATGTGTCTGCAACTGATGGTATCTAATTACTGTGGAAATAGGTTGCGGTTTCCTGTTTTGTAGGGTTTTTTTTATCCTACTGCTCCCGCTTTGCCATTTCAGAGCTATGTGAATGTCTGCAACATGATGCACTGTAAGGAAAATCACAACCTAAGAGAACCATGGTCATATGCTGAGGTAACACCTGACAGGTTCAAGGCTGCCAGGCACCAATGCAGCCCCCACATCCCAAGAGTCATTGCCTAACAGTGCAACAGCATGCAACCAGGGGAGAATCATAAAAGTAGCAGTTCTGAAGAGCAGAAAGAGACAATAAAGATGGACGCATATTTTTGTTCTCAGTCTTGGTGATCATGATAGTGGTCTCTTGGGTAAAGCACAGAAAGTCTTACAGAAGTTGTGTTACAATTATTAATTAAGGCTTTCAGAACATTTTGAATACAAAGCCTTTGGAAGACAGAAAGTGCTAAAACATGTTATTATTCTAAATAATAATAAAAAATGTTCCAATATCCTGCAGAGATTGTATTGTATCAGCCTTGATTTAACACTAAAAAACAATGCATCTGTTTAGCATCTGACAGATTTATTCACATATTCAAAAGTGTTCTTTGAAGAGTCCTTATCATCTCAAAATGAGTCTTTTATAAACTGCAAAACTGCAAATGCTGTTGTTCCTTTGCCATCTTCATAGATCTGTTTTTCAAATATACTTTCTTCCTCTTCAGATAGCAACAGATTTTCTTTTTGTGCTTGAGCTACAGCACAGAAAAAGGTGCAAATGTTTTGACCATTGCAAATTGATATTCCACACTGCCTTGATAAGATGTCAGAAATCATTCTCATAATTTGTAATCCATCTAGGACTATTTTTGTAAAACCTTTTTGACACATAGTTTGTTACTGGTCTAGTACTTCCTTTGGTACTATTTCTACAAGACTGTCAATATTTATTTCGCCACGGTTAGGTAACTCTTCTTATAAATATGGAGAATGTGTGCCCATTCCCTAAATTGACATTGACAATCCATAATATTTAAATAGAATTAGCATCACCAATTTTCATTGTAGAGTATATTCAGTGGGCCTGCTGTAGAATGCACCGAATTCAGAATGATTAGCATATAAAGCTACTCTTGCCATTTTGCTTCTCTGTTTATATTAGAACTCATTACTGTGCCATCATATTTCAGAAGTAGCGATGCAGAATTTGGATTTGACAATGATTCAGGAATGAGCCAGCCAGAAAATTATTTGCAGAGAGTCACAGACCTTTCTATAATATCTGCCCACCTGGGCATCACTCCAAGTAACTGCATTTTCATGTCACTCAAGAGTGCTGCCTGCAAGTTGGGGTGCCAGTTTTGCAAATGATACAAATTGTTTCATTCATAGGAGAAAGACTTCATCCTGATAAAATCAAAGTCACCAAGGGAGCAGGGGTGGTCCAGTCTCCACTGACAGCCCTGGACCACCTCAGTGGGGTTAGGGAAGAAGACAGAGGCTGGGCTTGCTGAACTCTGCCTGCAGGGCTCTGGGACTTAGCTCCTCCTATATGGGTGCTGGTAGATGCAAACAATGCTGGTAAATCAAGGTAACAGACCAGACTGTGGTTCTTCATCAGAAGTCTTAGATATAAGGAAGAAATTATTTATGATGAAGGTTGTGAGACTCTGGAACAGGTTGCCTAGAGAAGTGGTGGATGCCCCATCCCTGGAAGTGTTCAAGGTCAGGTTGTACCGGGCTTTGAGCAACCTGATCTAATGGAAGATGTCCCTGCCCATGGAAGGGGGTTGGACTAAATGAGCTTTGAAGATCCCTTCCAACCCAAACCATTCTATGACACTAAAGTACACCCACTGATCTGCAGGGTCAGCAGGTTACTGGGCACACTGCGAATGTGTGAGGGTACAGGTACGCCATCTGCTTCTGAAGGCAATCCCAATTTAAGAAGCTGCTGCTGTGCATGTTTTTCAGAGCCTTCTTGTTTTATCCTCAGTCTAGGGTTATAATTCATTGTCCTTTCAGTTGTGTCTAACCATTTGCATTCCTGAACAGTAAACTGAACAACAAATATCTATCCTTTAACTGGCATATATATATATATACACATACACACACACACACGTATATATATATGTACACACATACGTATTCTGGAGGATTATTTCCATATAGATCATTTCAGATTGTGAACTGGTGCAACTAAAGGAGTGGTGAACTGCCTAGTCTAAAGGTGCATCCAGGGAGACAGGATGCTGGTTTATGTTGGCTTTCCACCTAGAGAAAATGCCTTCATAGTAGGATGCTAAGAAAGTAAGAGGCAGAAGCTAGAAGCAGCTTACAGGAAGAAGAGATAAAGCTGCTTGCAACACCAGAATTTCTGGAGAAGGTAGACTTGAAGTTTCTGAAAAAGGAGATTTTTGTCTACTGCTTGCTTAGACTAAGATCACAGAAACAGGTCTCATCTGTGCACATTCCTTGTAAATAAAGAGGTGCCCCAAATATTCTTAACTCCTGTTTTCAGTTTCCTTTGATAGCACAGCTGAGAATTAATAAACAGGTAAAAGATTGTTTAACCAGAACTCCATGAAACAGGTAGGGATATAATAATCATCTCCACCTGATCTACACCACTGCAATGTTTTTTGGTGTCAACATCCTGAGGTGGGGGGAGTGTGGGGGTAGGGGTAATCCTCTCTCTTTTCTTTGCCCTAGCTCATTTACTTACTATACTGTAACATTGCAGGCTTGGTAAGACTTGGTCCCAATGCACGGTAGCACAAGAAGTCCTACTACTAAAATCTTTTCAACATATCCTTCCTGTAGAAGCCATTTTCCTTGGAATATATAAGATGGGCTTTCAAATTGTACATCAGCAGTTCAATTACTCTGGCTGATTTCAGGCAGAGCATAGAGATTCATCTCTCTTCTACATTAATTCCTCTGTGTTGAAATGCTGGCACATTTATAGCTTTGGATAGAAGTGCTGATATGATCCACCTATACTGCGCGTAAATAGAGGACTTCACTTGTCAGTGCTATCAATCTCACAAGGACTGTATTTACTTTATAGTTTCATGAAAATAAAAATAATAGACTTAGACCTCTTTTCTCTGGTAAAATTTCTGTGAAAAGGGCATAATAAACTGGGAGGTATTATGTGCTTTCAGTGTGTTCATTTGACCAAGTCAATTGGAATTTCTGGCATCCAGCACTACACAAGAATTTCACAATAACTTAAAGCATTAATTCTGCACAGACAAACATCAGGCTAAAGTCTTCCCCAAACAGACAGAGCACCACTTATAGCCCTCATCTTCTCCTCACCAGTGGCACTCTTGTGTTCAGTATGTGCTAGCTGAAATATGATAGAAGTCACTTTGAGGATTTTCAAATTATTATTGAATGAGACTTCTAGAAGGAATTACATTGTGGCAGGCAAATAGCCACTGGACTGACCATTTCACTCTCTCTCTAATAAACAACACTTCTCTGAAGGAGTCATCCTAGAGCATATCTTTTAAAAATCTTCTTTTTATTCTAAACTGGTGTTCATCATTACAGATTTTATCTAGCAGCTATAAAAAAGTCTCAGAATCTCTTATTCTGGAACATGGTGCTGAGACAAAAGTGTCAAGTCCAGACTTTTGTTTTATACCTTTCCAGCCAATAGGCTTCTCTACAAGATTCATCTTTTGTGTTTACAAGTAACTGGTGCAGCAATTTTGGCATTTCTGAGTATTAATGGCACTATTTTCTTACTTTTGTGGCCTAACCTTGAACACCTTTGAGGTACTATATATCAAGATACTGCTTTGTCATCACTAAATTTGGCTCCGTAAGTACAGTACATGAAGACAGAATTCTGGACCCCAGACCCAAAATGTGATAACCCTTAATGCTCACATTTAAAAATTATTTATAAAGCATTAAAAAATCACTCATACATGTAATAAGAATGGTACAGACATGAGTGATGTGTTACAGATTAATACAATATATTATTACTAAAGTATGATTAGCTAGAACTCTTTACAACATGAATATTTGAGTAATAGTTTATAAACCATACATTCAGATTTTTACTAAACCTTTAAAAGATTTATTAATATACCTTTGAAATATAATACATTCAAAATTTCAAAACTGTTAAGTATAGAATTGGGACCACAAATTAAATTCACCCCAAAAAAATAAATCAATGAGGAATGTTCTCATGGATCTGAAATCAATCAAAATGTTCACCTTTTCAATGTTGTTGAGGGAAAAAAGGAGGATTGATTTATGACTGCAACTTTCGCAACTGTGAATCAGGATCACAGAATGGCTGATGTTGGAATGGACCTCTGGAGGTCACCTTGTCCAACCCCCTATTCTCAAGCAGGGCCACCTCCAGCAAATTGCCCAGGACCATGTCCAGGTGGTTACTGAATACCTCCAAGGATGGAGACACCACAACCTCTCTGGACAACCTGTGCCACTGCTCTGTCACCCTTACAAGGAAGCAGTGGTTTCTGATGTTCAGAGGGAACCTCCCATGTTACAGTTTGTGCCCATTGCCTCTGGTCCTGTCATTGGGCACCACTGCAAAGAGCCTGGCTCCATCCTCTTTGCTCTCTCGCTTCAGGTATTTATATACATTAATAGAGACACCCCCCACACACCCCTGAACTTCCTCTGCTCCAGGCTGAACAGTCCCAGCTCTCTCAGCCTTTCCTCATGGAGATGTTCCAGTCCCCAGATCCTCTTAGCCACCTTTCATTGGGCTCTCTCTAATGTGTCCATGTCACTCTTGTACTGGGGAGCCCAGAACTGGACACAGCACTCCAGGTGTGGCCTCACCAGTGCTGAGTAGAGGGGAAGGATCACCTCCCTTGACTTGCTGGCCATACTTTGCCTGATGCAGCCCAGCACACCATTAGTCGCTTTTGTGGCGAGGGCACATGGCTGGCTCACATTCAACTTGGTGTCCGCCAGGACCCCCAGGGCCTTTTCTGCAAAGCTGCTTTCCAGCCGGTCGGCCCCCAGCATTTACCGGTACACGGGGTTGTTCCTGCCCAGGTGCAGGAATTGGCACTTCCCTTTGTTGGACTTCATGTGGTGCCTGCCTGCCCATTTCTCCAGCCTGCCGAGGTCCCTCTGGATGGCAGCACGAGCCTCCGGCACATCAGACACTCCTCCCAGGCTTATCATCAGCAAATCTGCTGAGGGTACACTCTGCCCCATCACCCAGATCACTAACGAAGATGTTAAACAGGACTGGAACCAATACTGGCCCCTGGGGTACACCGCTAGTTACTGGCCTCCAGCTGCACTGTGACACTCATGACTGTCCTCTGGGCCAGGCTGTTCAGCCAGTTCTCAGTCCACCTCACTGTCTGCTCATCCATCCCATACATCAATAGCTTGTCTATGAGGATCTTATGGGACACAGTGTCAAAGGCCTTATTGAAGTCCAGGTAAACAATATCCACAGCTTAATCAATATATTTCTGCTAGCAAATGTGCTACTGAAGTCGATCATAGACTATTCCCTGTCCAGATGCCCAGGGAAAACACGATATTCTATTGAAATTTCATTCTGGATCACAAGGAATTGGCTGATTGACCAAATTTGTCTACTAGAATTAAGCTGCAATAAAGTTATTTTTTACAAACTAGTTGGACTTGCTCCTTTTCACTCAAAAAGGCAATTAGAAGGCCTGGTAATTAATTGTTACTTCTAGTCATACAAATGAAAATCACTAGGGTTTTTTTTCTTTCTTTTTTTTTTTTTTTTTTTCAGTTTTAGAAGTGGAATGCAGACAGCTTTGTGTCTGAGGAAGAACAGATGCATATGCTTGCCAGAGCTCTCATCCTGTATTATATGTTATCTGTTTTCCAGCTAAGCTGATTGCATTCTTCTCTGTTGGCATTGGTTTACATTTCATTTTCTCCATCATGTTAGGATACACCATTGAGTCCAAAGAGCAACACAAGCTTCCAAAGGTTTGTTCAGTTACCCTTTCAACTGTCTCAAATGTCTGATACCTGTAGCTTAAAACAAAGATCACAGATGACAAGCTTGTACTTTTATCTTGTTTACTCATTCACAGCCATATAGCCAATTAATTTCCTCCTTTTTCTAGTCCCATCATACGTCCTACAAGGGAACTAACTGTTTTTTCCATAGTAGGCAATTATTTGCTGCTTGCTATATGTTTGTTGTGGTATTGATTTTTTCTTTTTTTCTCTTCCATTACGTACCGTGGTGGCATGTCTCATTGGAAATCCTGATGATACCCTGAGCTGAAAGTGATGGAGCCACTGAAAGCCCCAATATTAAAGTTGGGAAATGGATATACCACAAAACCAGGCTACTCTGAATCTTCGTTATCTCACTTGGAAGAGATGATATTGGTCCTAATTAAATGTTCATAAATACCATTAAATACAGATAGCCCTTTTAGGAAAGCTAAAATAAGCATAGGATTTTTGATGTCTTCTTCCTTATCAAAACACATCTGTACCTTTTCTTTTTTATATTTCAACATACATTTTCCCTCCTTTTTGTCTGTTTTAACATATCTGAATATATTGCCATGAAAAACAATGCTTTAAAGGGTTTTTTTTCCAAGGTTATAGTGAAATAGCCACACTGGTAAATTAAATAGATTCAAGGTATTTCTGGAATAGGAAGGCTATATAACACAGTAAGGCTTTTTCTTGTTTTATAGCTTTAACAGGCTCTGGCTCACCAAAGCAGAAAGAGTTAAAATGAGGAGGCTGTATTGCCACTGGGCAGCGTGTGGAGGCTCTGAAACACTAGGAGGGTATAGATCACCCCAGCAGTCTGCATTCTGGGACATCCCTTCCAAAGCTCCAAAGGTAGGTCATGTTGCCCAAAGTGGTGTTGATGTGCTTAAGGTCCCAAGTGCTCACTCACTTTAAAAATTTAATAGGATGTTTGCTTCTAACTGATTAAGAAACATTTGTAAAGGGAATGGGAACCCCACAGCTTTTTTATAATTTGTACGCTGGTACCTTGCATTTCATACAGTG
Organism: Falco punctatus; assembly: GCF_963210335.1. Classification (NCBI taxonomy): domain Eukaryota; kingdom Metazoa; phylum Chordata; class Aves; order Falconiformes; family Falconidae; genus Falco; species Falco punctatus. The sequence continues at coordinate 108,081,785 of NC_137581.1, read as the reverse complement.
GATGCATACTTCCCTTTAATGTTAATTGCATGCATGTGATAGAAGAAAAACATTTTTATTTTTTTTTTTTTGCTTCCTATTGCAGGTCACCTCTGGGCAGTATGGCTATTGGATAATTTACCCACTATTGAAGTAAGTTAGATGTCTGTATATACTTTATTTATATGCATCAGACACAACTACAACACCAATTGCATATGTTCATACAGTCAAACTGTCTTTAGTCTATGCAGGGAATGAAGTTTTGCCAAAGGCATTTTTTTCAAAATAACCATTGTAAAGCTTATCTACATGGGCACAGAACCAAGACAGAAACACACACTGTATCTGCCAGACCATGCAAAAAGCACTATCGTAATTCTTACATTGCAACAGTTTTGTTTACTCTGTGAACTCTGCTAAATAATTACAAATGGTTATGGTAGAGGATGGATGGATGATAAGTCTATAGATGGACAGCTAGTGGATAATGGATAATACTCATCTGTAATGAAGCTTAGACAGCAATTTAATAAATCTGCAGTATGCAGAACCTGCACGTTTCTGAAGAAAGAGAAGAAAACAATCAGCTGGCATATTGTCATAAGTCTGTTGAGGTGGAACTGAATGGAATGGTATAACCGTCATGCACTGGGCATATGGTGACAGGTATAGACAGTTGATAAAATGAAATTTTAAATAAAGGAGCAACCTTGTTCTAGTGTATCCTGCAATTAAAGCCATTAGGCAAAGGAAAAACCATTCTGATTTCCACCTTTATGATTCTGGAACGTACCTTTTCATTGTGCTGATAAAATCTAATGTGTTATATATTTCACCATGACAAAATATAATTGATGTCATGAAGAGTTTTAAATTATTGCTTGTAAAATGTATGCTTTTAGCAGAACTGTATTTATTATCGTAAAATTTCTGAAACTTGTTCTAAATTACCATGAAATGCACCAGAGTGGAAGAAAAAGACTTGCCAATGACAGGACCAGGTATGTGAAAGACTTTAACTTTCAAGTCAGTTTCCCAATACTTTCATCTCATATCTTTTTTTCTTTTTAGGGGGAAGGGAGACAAAAGGAATAAGGGAAGAGAAATACCCACTATATTTATGAAACTAGATAAAAGGAGCAATAAGCAGAATGTTTAAAGCCATAGCAATAAAAATTTAGATGCATGTAATTTCATGAAAACTATATTGTTAAAAAAGTGTAAGAGGTATAAAAGATTTTCATCACCAATATCAACATAAAAAAATCAAGCCACTACAAAACTAATTAGACAACACTATCTTCTACATTCATAGATGTGCCTAGCAATGAAGCATTATCATGCTTAAGCACTGGACCATTAACCGTGCAGAAATGTTACATGTATTTGTGTATACAAGATTAAATGCTATACATTCTTGCAATGTTCCATATTTGCTTATATTATTCTAGCTACTTTTCTCTATATATATCACTTTCAATGAACTGTAAATTTCACAGCATGTTTACAGAGATTTTTCTTCCACTGACTAAACTATCAAAAGCTTTTATGATGATTATAACATCTCCTTGGCCCCTTAGGATTAGAATCTACAACATATAATGCCCTAAAATGCATTTGTATGGAATACGTACTCAAATGTTTTTGCACAGTTCTTTGATCTCCCTTAGAAAGGCATGCCCATACCTCTCAGACTGATCGCTCTTGACAATAATGAAGAAAATAAGCCAGAAGTTCATCAAAAGTCACTCCAACATGGAACAGTATTTCAGAGCAGGCTGGATTACAAAAGCAAATGAGGAGAAAGAGGTAAAAAAGAGATATTGACAAAATTTTTTCCCCAGATCCTCTAAATGCACTAAGATGTGAAGTGGGCATTTTAGAGAGGAATGCCTGCATATTACATCCAGAGGATGAGGTTTAGTGTCATAATAGCTGCAATAGTACTACACAATCATAGAATTATTTAGGTCGGAAAAGACCTTTAAGACCATGGAGTCCGACCGTTAACCTAGCACTGCCAAGTCCACCACTAAACCATGTCCCTAAGTGCCACAGCTACATGTCTTCTAAATACCACCAGGGATGGTGACTCCACCACTTCCCTGGGCAGCCTGTTCCAATGGTTGACAATGCTTTCAGTGGAGAATTTTTTCCTAATATACAATCTAAACAATATTGGTTTCCAGTTTAACGGGAGAAAAGGATCATAGACTATGCCATAATCTACACAACCAAATGAAAAATATTTACAAAATGCATGAATTGAAGTCTGTTTTACTGGCTCCTGAGCAACTCAGAAATGCAAACCAACACAGAACAGCTACACAGAGAGCAACTCACCCACTGGATACTGGCCAGGAGATTGAGAGTGTTCTGTTACCAACACACCTTTCCTGGGCTTCTTCACTTTGCCCCAGGATATTCTGTGGAGACAATCCTAAACAGATCTGGGTTCACACTTCAATGCGTCTGCAGTAATGCCAAATGAAGAATAAGATTATTATCCCAGGTCTCAGGAAAGCAACTGCCTAGCCCAGCCAAAACAATTAGACTCTTGAGAGTGTGGATCGCCATTTACAGACACTGCTGTGTGAAACAAAGTACTTTTCCTGCACAGATCACCTCTCTCCTCATTAGTGACTGATTACAGGACCAACCACAGCAATTCATTATCTGGAAAACAGATAACGGAAGGTATTTAAGCTACTTTAAGTTTCTTTTTAATCAAATTTAAAGCTGGAAATTAAAGAATGAGAATTATATCACCAAGCAGAGTCACAGACCACCAGAGAAGTCTCCAGAGATCACATGAATCGCCCTTGTTCTGGCAAAAAGCAAGAAAAAAGAGAGTTTAGTGAACACTGGAAAGATTTAAGGGCTGAATTTAGCCTACCATATACATTGCAGGATAATGAGAAATCTGTAAAACACTAGGGAGAACAGCAGGAGATCGTATCTGTCCAGTACAGGTTCAGCAAGTTAATAATAGGGCAGGTACCCTTTACTGGGAAAATGTTTACGTTTTAATATTTTCATATGTGACAATATATAAGGCTGTTTAATCATATTTAGATTGGCTACAGAAAAGAAGCTGGTTGCTACCTGCACATACAACGAAATTCCATGCTATCTTCAGCTTCTCCTTCAGTGAATAAAATGCAATATAATAGTACGTGTGTACGCATTTAAGATGTATTTTTAACTTAGTCTTTCTCAACAAAAAATCCTGTTGACTCCTTTGAAACATGTTGTAAGAAGTTTTTAATTTTGAAAGACAATTGTTAGCTTTATTGAATCACTGACTATTTATTAAATCAGTAAGCTTTATGGGTTAACATCAGCTTCATGCCCTAAGAAGACTACAAGTTAGGTTACAGGTCTTCACTAACAGAGACATTTATGTTCCATGTGAACAAATCAAGGAGTTCTAGAGAAATGCTGAGGAAAAAAATTATTTCATCAATCACTCTAAAACAGGCTAAGCTGAATGTTTTGACTTATAACTTACTGTAGTTATGCAGAAAAGAAATAACAGAAGATAACAAAATACAAGTTAACAAAGCTTATCCCACCAAATAGTGGTTTCCCACATATAGCCGGATCTTACTTTCACTGGATGACCTGATTCAGATGTTGCTGTGTTTTAAAAATGAAAAGGTGTTAAAAGGAATTATAGATTCAACAGATACATGGAATGAAACTAATTAAAATACTGACATTAAAAAATGCAGTGTAAAAGTACATTATATTTTCAAAACTTGTGTCCTGGTTTCAGCTGGGACAGAGTTAATTTTCTTCTCAGTAGCCGGTGCAGGGCTGTGTTTTGGGTGTGGTGTGAGAGCAATGCTGATGGCACACGGTTGGGGTTGGTTGGTGCTGGGTGATGTTCATACTGAGTTAAGGACTTCTCAGGTTCTCAGGCCCTGCCAGGGACAGGGCTGGGGGGCACGGGGAACTGGGAGGGGACACAGCCAGGAGAGCTGACCTGAACCAGTCAAAGGGCTATTCCATATCTCATGGCATCATGCTGAGTATATAAGCTGAAGAAAGAAGGACGAAAAAGGGGATGTTCAGAGTGATGGTGTTTGTCTTCCCAAATGACCATTACATGTGATGGAGCCCTGCTTCTCAAGAGGTGGCTGAATACCTGCCTGCTGATGGAAAGTAACAAATGAATTCCTTGGTTTGCTTTGCTTGTGTGCATGGCTTTTGCTTCACCTGTTAAGCTGTCTGGATGTCAATCTCAGCCCATGAGTTTCTAGCTTTTACTCTTCCAGTCGTCAACCCCATACCTCTGTGGGGGCAGTGAGTGAGCAGCTGTGTGGGACTTAGTCACCGACTGGGGTTAAAACACGACACTTGTGTTTTGAAAAATGTGTATATTTAAATTCATCTTTCTGTGCATATCTCAAAAGACCCCAGATCCCTACAGCTTCAATCAAATTTGCATTGCACTGAGTAATGGCCTTAGTATTTGATTCACTCAATAGCAAAGTTAAAGTTCCACCTAGGATGTATCTTGACATGCTTAGCTTCAGGAATTCTTTTCCTGATTCCCCATGAACAGATACTATGTCCACCCATTCCATTTCCAAGGTTGTCCTAAATTCCTTGTCATTGTGATCAGCTCCTCAGTATTAATAAGTTCTGCATGTTCTTGGTGATACAGTCAATCCATCCAATTTGCCAAGATTACTTTGTCCCTAGCAAAATCCATATCCTCTGGTATCATGCTGTTCTGTGGACATAGTAACATACAGAACTGTTTAAAAAAGTGAAAGAAGCAATACCACTGTGTTGCAAACAAATAGGTCAGGAAAAATAAATAAATAAAAATAATGAAAAAAATCTGAGGAGGTAAGATTACCATGCCTATAATGAAAAACTGAAGCAAATAAGAAGTACACTCCCTTGTCATACAAACAGAACACTTGAATGAGTATGAGGGTGAAAATACTTTTGTGGAGATTCTTTAGCAGAACATGCTAAATTTTGGTCAGAAATTTAAAACAGAAAAAAGGACTTTTGATTTTAACTTTGAAAATGTTTTTTATTTTCTAAGTTTTAAAAAAAAATGTTATGGGGGAGGAATTGGTGTTTTCTGGGGGGAGGTCTGATGCTAACGAACAGCTCCAGTATTGTTCCCAGGCTAGGTCCATATTAGGAGACTGGCAGTGAGCTGTGTAATTCTGGAGAAGTCAGAAACTCCAGCTGCTGGAAAAGCCAGCCAGATGGCTACTGCCTGTTTGGGCAGGGCAGGGAGCCCTGCTAGCCAACATCAAGTCCATTCCCCTTGGGCTGCCCATAACGTCCTCACTGTGTCTGGAGGGTCACAGTCAAATGAAGATTTTGACATGTACCTAGTAGCTTCAGGTAACTGAGCATTTAGATGAGGTTAACATCCCCAGAAAATCAATGCAAGTGAAAAACATACTAGTATTGTATCTAACCTGATGTAGACCAGATTTTCAAAATGTTGGACAATTCAGTGGGACTATTTTCAGCATCCATAAACATTTTCAAGATGTTAAACTGAAGAAAAACAGCTGCTCATTTTTATTTATTTATTTTTTTTATCCCTATGGACCAGGTAATTCAGAAGGTTTTGAGTATTAAATTATGAAAAGATTTATAAACAATTCAGGGAGTTCTAAAAATCTCATTATCAATTCTTTGCTAATGAGGAAATTTAGTTTTTATCCCCTTAGACTCATGATCCAGCGTCAATGAGAAAAAAATATTTGTGAATGTAATGGATATATCTTCTGTCTCACATTAAGTATTTCAAAATATGAGTTACCAGTGAAAGACAAGGTAAGTTTATTTTGTATCACTGCATTTGTCTATAATTATGAGAATATATGTTCTCTCTCCCAGTCATGGAGAAATTATGAAGGGAAAAAAAAAAGAAAATATATTTACGGTCAGCTCTGATCAAAAACTAGTATAAGGAGACTTTGGTAAAAGCAGCAGCATTTCCGTGGGTGGCAGAATCAAGGCATTGCAGTGGGGTGGATGGCTGCAGATTACCTGGTAGAAAACTGAGTGGGAAGCGGGAGGTATCTCGATTTTCTAACTGTATCATTGCGCAGCTGTACAGGGCAGGGGTGGAGGGTCTGTCATGGACCAGGGGCAGCCCCTGTGGGGAGTGGCCGGGGCTGCCCCGTGCTGGGCACAGCCGGTTCCAGCCGATTCCAGCCGGCTCCAACGGCCCCAGCGCAGGGCACGGCCGGGCCCCGCAGCCGCCATGGCCACCATGGCCGTGGGAAAATGTATGTGAGGGGGGGCAGAAAACATTGGACAGAGAGGAACAGCACACAGAACACCGAGATCAGAGGAGGGCCATTTCCCATCCATTTCCTGCACAGTGGAAGTGCAGACAGTCTTAGGAGAAACACAGGGTTTCTGCTTGCTTAATTCTTTTTAAAGTTGACAAATAAGGACTAAACCTAGAGCCTTTCACCAATTCCATAAGTAACACTGATGAGAAACATGCAACCTAGTCTAGTTTTCTGTGATGTAGTTACACTAATGGCTAACACGAAAGTTTCTTACAGACCTCTTACTACCTGGTGCTTAATACGCAAGACTTCAGGAATTGTGTCATCCGCTGGAAACAGGTCTCTGCCATGGTGTGCCGTGGTACCTGCATCCCTCGTGCACAAAGGATGGCTGTGTTTCTGCACCTGGAGTTGCTTTTTCCAACCGTGTTCCCCTGAATGAGAAACCCTGGATGAAGCACATTCTGGCTGAAGCACTGGGCAGCCCGACGGTGCCTCAGTCCATGGGTCTTCGTGCCAGACACTGATTGATGGTGGACAGGCCTTAGGTAGCGCTGGCATCTGCCACCGGGGAATTGATCACACAAGAGGAGAGAGACCTGGCGCTGAGACCACAGCAGGTGCCAGCAGCAGGCAGACACAGAGCGAAGTGAGGTCAGGAGAGCAAGTCTCACACAGACACCGGTTTGAGCAAAAATTGTTCAAATCCTTTAACCGATCCTGAGGTGAATTCTTCAAAGATATACATGTCTTTGCTGCCAAAGTTTTGCCGTGCTGGATCTGAACCAATAGCATATACAAGTGAAATATATCAGACATGATCGTTCTGTGTATTGATCCATTTTTTTCACCCTGCCACATGGAAAGTCTTGGAAATATTTCTCTCAGTGTAATACACTATATCTTTTGAAAAGCATAGCTGATTTTCCATTGCCTTCTATTTCCTATGATTAAGTATGTTTAAAATAGCCTCAAATCAAGCATTTTACAGATAGAAAAGTCTTAAAAGCTTAAAAGACTATGAAACCTGGGAAATTATAGAAAAATCAATCCAAATGATGAAGAATTCATGGCTTGAGAACATAAACTTTAAAGAAATCAACTGAAAGGAGAGGTGTGCTTATATGTCCAAAGCAGAAGGCCAGGCAGTTGTGCGACAGCAAGCCTGTTTCTGTACTCCAAAGGGAACTTGAGTGAAAGTAAAGTTTGGAGTGCATCAATTTTCAGCATAAATGCTACAGAACTGAGGACTCAAAAGTAAATGTTCTGTCTAGATTTATCCAAGTAAATAGGTTTATGGATTTCTCACTACATTCATAATTCATTGGGATTTTAGCATTTTCAGCAGTTCATTTTAAATGCTTTTGCCTTCTTTGAAGGACCAGCCAAAGAAAATCCTCTCAAATAAGACGACAGCTGCTGTTTAATATAGTTTCTAAAATTGCTAAGTGAAACTATCTTTTCTTTCTGAATTAGCTATAACATCTTATAACAACTTTCCTCAATTTACTCTAGGACTTTGGGGTTGGGAAATTTTCTAATTTTTAAGCAGGTCTTAAGTATAGGGAAGATTTTCCAAGTTCACAGATTTGACATACTGCTGTTCTTTGCAAAAGAATTGATGATATTTCTGATAGATACACATGACAAGGCTGCACATTTCACAGACTTTGTAGGTTCAACTTTTAGCCCTAAATATTTCCAGGAGTCACACTAGCCTTAGACCTAGATGGGGACACAGTACCTCTGGTTTCTGCTGTCATAAAGTGCTGAGTAATCTTTATCTCTCTGTATATTTTCTGATGTATATATTCACAATACTGCATGTAAATGTATATTGATTAAAAACATGAGCATAACAGAGAAGCCAGGCTGTTCTGATTTCTACCAGGCACAGAGCTCTTCCTTCACAGGCTATAATACACTGCAGTAATAAGAATATAATCCTGAATAGCAATGAAATGGTAAAAGGCAAGAAGGGAAGTTTGCACACTGGCACTTTATACCTTTATTTCTACACAACAATCAAATTAATAGTTTCTCAAAAGGAAAATAGGCATGAAAATTTTTAAATACTTTTTTAAGAAATGACAGGAACCAATGGTCCACCTAGTGTAACTTCTTTTCTAAAGCAACTGCCACTCAAGTCGTTAAAGAAAAATATACGTGATATGGGGCAATTTCAAGTTGATATCTGTACAAACCAAAGCAGTTAGTGTTTAAAGGACATGATCACTAGAAATTGCACCTTCATATTACCTTTAAGACCCACGCTAAGACCTAACCAAGTGTGGGTTTCTTAGCCCAGTGAGGGGTACCTAGAGGTTTACCTTTCTCATACATAAGCTTCGACCTTGACTTAAGTCTTTGTCTCTCAGGAGCTAGGTTGGGGAGCATGAGAGAGGTGCCCTCAGTGAACAGTCATACCTAAAGCCAAGTTTTGCTTGCACTGACCTATAAAACAATTTAAATAATTTCTTATTTTATCTACCCATAACAGAGAAGTTAAGTTAAATTCCTTCTGGATGGCAGAATTTAAAACTGGTAAAGAAAGAAGGTCCTTCAGCCTTTATTTAACTGGAATACAGCAACTTTTTTGTGTGTGTGGAGCAAATAAAGAAGAATTTGAACCTTTCATCTTTTATCCAATATGTGTATTTTTAGTGCTATTATCACTGTGGTATCTATGCAGATTTTAAAATACATTTCATCATGTACATTCCCCACAGCAAATATTAACATTGAAGGACATTGCATGGCTTTGAAACAATGCCTGAATGATTTAGTTCTAGATATAACCTTACTTACAATACTTCCTTCTCCTTAGAAGCAACTGTAACTGTTTATTTGAGATTTTCACAAATGTTTTTCAAAAGAAGACTCCTAGTTAATTAGAAATAAACTCAAGTATTCAGGCCTGATTCTCAATTTCACTTCAGGTGGATGATTTAAACTAACACTGCTTTGTGCTGCTGAAGCAGCTTAAGTGGGCTTCTGTGTAAATGAGAATCAGCATCATATTTTGTCTAATGATGATTTATTACACACTATATTCTGATATTTTAGACTTCTATACTGAACAAAGAGGCTTCCTTCTCTGCTTTTAATCCAGTATGTGAATCAGTATGTGAAAACATGAAAATTGTTTATGAAAAATTAAAAAATTGCAGCTTTTTATGACAAATAATATGTTAAAGTGGAAAAGCAGGTACGTGGCACGACTTTTACTTTAGTGACATGCATTTTCAGTGCCATATGCTACAAGACTGTTGCAAAACATACTGCTTTCTTTCAGGACATTACCTTGTTTTGACAGCAAACATGACTTGACAGATGCCTCAGCAGAGGAATTGCATGATATCTGACCTTTTTGTGATATGTCATTTCTAGAAAGCCTTGGTGCAGGTACTCCGTCATGGGACACGTAACAGGGATACACACCAGAGACTGACATGATTCAAAACCTTTTACCTGGTTTTTGACTTTTCTGCATTATATGTGTTTTAGATCATGTCATCTATTGGCCTTTGTAAAATGAGATGCCAAATCTCAAGATATAAGGTTTAGGACTGCATTATCCTAAAGATTTGTATCTATGCTAAAGATTTGTATCTATTCTACTCCAGGGAATAATCTCTTAGGTTTGTTTTAATTACCTAATGATTTAATTCAGGCAAAGCTGGGTTTAAGTCCCAATTGCTGCGCTTCAGACAGAGATGGATAACTTCAAGCACCTTCAAAGGTCACTTCATCTTGGAGCTGTTCAAGGCCCTATCTACCAGCTGTAAACAAATGCAGTGCAAAAGCATTTCACATCTCCAAAAGCCGCAGTTTGTGGGGAGCAGTACTGTAGTGCACTATGGCCCTGCATCTCCACACACCTTATACCCAATCCCAGGTTAAGCAGCAGTGATCAGGATAATTAAAGACACACTTTAAATTACACCTTCACTATTCACATCCCCCAAAGTAGATCATCTCTTTTCTAGGTGACATCTCTAGCTCTCCTGAAATTAAATTATATTGCTATGAAGAAGTTCAGGCCTAAAAGAATAAAGCCCACTCTTCCTGTTTGCCCAGTACATATTGGCCTAAAGTCTGTTCATACCAGGTATAAAATTAAGGTGTTGAAGAGAGCATAATTACATCGTTTTGTTTTACCATGGAAAATAGATAATTATGGGTAATTCGTGGCTCAATTAAGTTGCAGGATAATTAGTACTCAGAGTGAGAAACACTGCCTGGAGATTATGGGATAATCTGAAAGGAAGCCATGCAATTTATTCTAGAGCACTCTACTTACTGGCTATTTGTTATACATATGCCTTGAAAAATATTTATAACAGTGTGGCACACCTTTATTACTATTTAGAAATAAAGAAAAATAATCCACGAGATAACATGATCTGAGAGAACTCTCAGATCCTAATCTTTTTTTCTTTCTATAATAGTGTTAGATTAATTATGCCACCCTTACTGTAAAAATGTTCCTGACAATGTATATAGAAAAAAAATTGCTGACTCACAGCTGGCTTTCTAAAACTTCCAGGTTTAGGAAGTGCACCCACCACTGTCTCTAGAGCGTGGATACATGTGCTTTGTAACGTGGTCTACCATCTCAACTCACACAAGAAGAACACAAGGCAGAATGTACTGTGGAAATCAAGCTGTGGATTCATAGTTGGCACATACCTGAAATGTTCAACAGGGCTTCCAGAGCTGATACTATAGATTGAAGACAGATGTTTAAGGGCTGGAGCAGAAAGATCACAGAAGAAGAATCACTAGAAAGCTGCACAGAGATTTAGCCTACAGAAAAATATCTATATGAACACTTAAATATAAGTCATAAAAAAAGGAGCATCAGTCAAGCCCATCTTGAAGGATTAGCCTATATTATGTCTCTAAGAAATGTCTCTTACATTAACAAAACAGATTGTAGAAAAAACAATTATTTCCCTGGCCTTTGAAAATATGAGATAAGGAACTGGGTGCGGGGGGGAAAGCAAAAAGCAGAAACTCCAATGGCTTTGCTGAAAACAATGTGCTAATTCTAAGCAGTCAGTGGAGTATACAGAATATACATATGCAAATAAAAACAATAGGGTTTTATCTGACCATAGTCTCATTTGTGTAAATCAAATCCTATAAGTAAGGCCTATATTCTCTCCTTTTGATGATGTACTTCAATTTTACACAACAAAGTTGAAGGAAAAGCTATCAAGCTTCTTGCTAAAGGGTTGTTTATTATAGAGCCTTTTAAAGTGATGAGTTTTATTGTTACTTAGCTATAAAAATGCACATCCATCATAGTGGAGTTATTATTACTGATACTTTTTTTTTTTTTTTTAACAAAGGTTAGATCTGTGTTCATTTCATGCTATATTGTCCAGTTGAACACACATTCATCTGTCTACAGAACACAGAAGGTACTCTGTCAGGCTGACTCCCATTGCTCACCCTTGGCAAAACGGCTTGGACAACAGTTGCTAAGAAAGGCATGACACAGTATGCAGAATGAGTGAACTGCATACCCAGAACCACCTAAAAGGATGTCTGTAGACAATGCTGAAAGGAAAGCCAACATCAGCTGGAATAAGCAGTAACTGGGATATTAAAAACAGTCTCTTGAAACAGAGGAAAAGTAGTACCAACAGCTTGAAAAGAGGGACAGAGGAGGCGTGAAAGTTTGCTGAGGACAGATCTGGGAGTGGAGACAGCAGAGTCAAGCCTGAGCTTGGTACTGCCAGAAGTCACCCCCTGACCTCCTCCATGACCTTGGGGACCTCTGACTTGGCCAGACTTCATTCGCTCTTCATTGGGCCCTGAATACAGCCATTGCACTGCAGCTGGGGGACTGACCATCTAGGGGACACCGGCAGGATCCACACCTCAGGTGTGCACATGCAAACCTCAGGGGTGCTTTCTCACCAGCCTGTGCATCACTGGGTTGCAGGAAGCAGCACAACTATGAACGGAGTTGAAACGCTTACAGCTGCTCCACGTGTGTGCAGCGAGGGGAGCCCGTAACTTGGTGTGGGTGTGATGACAGCTTTTGGGGATTAGCTATAGAAGGGGCACCTAGAAATCTGTAAGTGTTAATTCACATTGTGCCATTTGGAGTGATGGCATTTGCCTTCACAAGTAACCGTTAGCAGGTGGAGACCTGCTTTCCTGGGTATGGCTGAACACCTGCCTACTGATGGGTATTAGTGACTTAATTCCTTGTTTTTCTTTTCTTGCATGTGCAGCTTTTGCTTTACCTAATAAACTGTCTTTACTCAACCCATGAGTTTTCTCACTTTTCCAATTCACTCCCCCATCCCGATGTGGGTGAAGTGAGCAAGTGGATGGGTGGTGTTTAGTTGCTAGCTGGGATTAAACCATGACGTAGTCTCCCAACTGTTCTTGTGTACAAGTCAGGAGTTAAGAGGGGTCAGGTACAGCTCAATACACAGTCTGCATGCAGCCGGTCTCCTGTGGAAGCTATAGAGACTTAAACCAGGGAAGGATATGGGATATGGGCTGTTCCTCATCAGTTGACCTCAGGAACTGGGCCATCATGTTTGCAGCCATGTTTAACTTACCAATATAAACACAGCCCCACTTTTTAGAGAGAGAAACTTTCACAGCATTAAGACAGACTGTTAGATCAAAAATTTTGCCCCTAAACCTTGTAGGCAATCAATACCTAAATGTAATTTTCACCTCTCTGGCAGGGAATTACAAATCTCTCCAGGTGCAGAAAACCATATCACATGGGGCTGCTCTTGGTCTCCCACACAGATGGGAAACCCCAAAGGATCTGGTGAAAGAACAGCCTGCAGACTGTGGAGCCAATCCCAGAAGCGAACTTGTTATATTTAATTAGCCTCATGGTCGTATTGAGATAGTTAACAGTATTTTAATAAATTGCCATCGTACTCATGCTGTTTTAAAATTATCGTGTATAGCACCCTAAGTTATACCTGAGAAGAGACCCTCGACAGAGTCAACTCATTAACAGCACTGTCGTAGAGTGAAGAACAGCGGCCTTTAATTATATAACCACATGTAGTCTTCTGACAGTTTGTTACACACATGATAAACCGAAGACTTACATTTTTCTTTTTTAAACCCAAATTTCAAGGCAATTTTTAATGGCCCACTGTTAAATACACTGTGTATTCAGAAACTGTTAACGTGTCTCCATTAAAAAGACAATATCCATCGCATGCAATGTCTTGGTCCCTAGGGTACCCAGTTGGCTCATTTCAATTCCCTCGATGTATGAAAATTAAAAGTTGATAAAAGAAGGTTTGCACATTTCCACAAAGATGAAAGGAACCTATGCAGAGAACACTATGATTAATAATAGAAGACCCTCATATTATAACTCTGGAACTCAAAAAAATAAATGGTTATTGCTTCAGTGTAGCAAATGGCACTGTTATGGAGTATTTATGCAGTTTCCTGCAACACACAGAATTTCTAGAAAGAAATTAACTTCACAAACTGATCTATGTTGCTCATACATTATTGCAGGATCGCAAAGGAAGCAATATTTTATGAGTCAGTATGGTACTAATAAATTGTTTCTTTCTATCCCTTCTTACTTCTTTTTTTCTATACAAAACAAGAAGAAACAGAACTGCCTGAAATAGCCTAAAAGCATCATCCAGGAGATACAAAAGACAGTTTTGTGACAGCTGTGTGATGAAGCAGCTTGTACATCATCGGGCCAGAAGTGTGTTGTTGACAGTGCCAGCACCTCCGCAACGGAACTTGTGTGAGTAATGTTTGCAGATATCCCATTTTTGGCCTATGTGAGGAATAAAAAATGTGGTCTTTGGGGACAGCACATTTTTAATAAGCTGTGGCAAATAATGTCCCCCAAAACAGCTGCATCATCCAGACACTCACGTATAGCAGTGATATTTTAGTGACAGCCAAATGTTCTGTGTGATTGTGCACATGTATGATGAGCAGAGGCAACCATTTGTATTTCTGTTCGTCAATAATCTCTTTTTTCTCATCCCCAACACCATTCAGTAAGGTATGCACTGCCAAGCCAAATTCAGCCATGATTGCTTAGACTTCTGAAAAGCATGGCTGGTTAAATATGGAAGAGAAAAAAAAGGGACCACTGAGTAGTGTTCAACAGTTTCATGTGTATTTAACACAGCTGGGCTGCATTTGCCTGTCCTGATCTAATTGCAACTGGAAATGATAAAATCTCCTTCCCACTATCACCGAGGTGATGACCCTTCACAGCAGCAGGATGCCAACTTGTGCAGTTTCCTTCTAGTCCAGGTCAGTTAAAGTGATCCTGGCTGGCTCACCTATTACGAATAGTTAAAACTTCTGAATGCAAATAATTCTGTTCACTTTGTATTAAACTAGCTTAAACAGTCAAGCACTTAAACCCCTGTGCCAGGATGGCAGGATGCATTTGGTAGCAGGGAGAAGAGACTGCCTCAGCAGCTGTCATAGGTACCGCCCAGAGCAGCACACACCCACAGCCTCCTACCGATGAACACAGACTCCCTGTGGATCCCACCAGCTCAGGGAGTTTATTCACCCAGATGGCGACACCTCCCAAAGCAGCTTCTGAATCTATCTGCACCATTAAGGCCTGACACCAAAACCCAGTATCAGCTATGGTTACGCAAGGCTTCAGCTGCGTGTCTCTCAAATGGGCAGAATCAATCAAATTCATCAACCCCCATCAATCCTATCAGTTTACTTTGCTTGTTTATTTTTTCTGTTAAAATATCTGAGTTGAACTTCAAGCTTTCTACTCCCTTCCTTCAAATCATTACTAATTATCATCTACTATGACCTTATCATTATGAAATGAACCAAAGACCTGAGGGAGAATTTATAAAAAAATATCTTTTGGCAAATATATATTTGCCATCCAACAACCTCATTTCACTTTGAAAAAGAATGTTTCTCCAGGCCTCCAAAGAGAGACTCCAGCCACCATCGGAGTGTGCTGAGGCCAGGGCATAGGACATACCATTAAAAATAGAAATCAGAGACAGATAAACAAACAGGGAATTGGTGTCAATGCAAAGAACAATTTTTTTTTTTCTCTCGGTGAGCTAGTTGGCAAAAAAATTACATGCATAGTACTTTCCTGTCCATCTGTGAGACAGGTAACAGCAGAAATGTGATATCTCTGACAGAGTAACTATTGAAAAAGATCTTAAATGACCTGATGACAGTTCATGCTGGCCTTCAGGTATCTCCTAAGGTAGGCATGAATGATCTTTGTTTTCTTCTTCAGCTAACTTTCCGCATAAAGTCGTCACTCTTGGAGCCTTATGATATTAAACAGCTTGAAAATTAGCTCAGTGCTTGAGAATTTGTATTTCAAGTTGCACATGTGCTTTTTCAGCACTTGTAAAAGCAATGGCCTATCACACACATCACATCAGGGAAATCAGGAAGGAGCTCGTGCTTTGCCCAGGAGGAAGATGGCTAAATTCCTCACTCATATAGTCCCTTACACTTGACCACAGCCAAGACTTTTGATCTGTGGTACTTAGTAATGCCTGGACATTGGGAAGGGGGAGGGCAGGCAGGGGAGTGAAGAGCCCAGAGCTTGTGGTCAGGTGGGGGGCACTGCCTCTCATAAGCCACCTTCCCAGGAATATCACATTAAGGTTGTCTTGGACCCTAGTTTTCAAGTTTCCAAAAAGCATATATTATTTATTAAATACCTTTGTCTTTACCAGAAAAACACCTGGGAAAAAAATGCAGCACTCGGCTTTCCGTGGCTCATGATTGCAGATACATTGACAGTAGAGATGTTCCTTTTTATAGAGACTAATGTTTTCATCAGTTTTAAGTGTCTTCAAATTGAGGAAACAAGAAGGCTCAAGCCTTCGACAGCAGTTACTGGATTATTCTGCTGGTGTCGTTCAAAAAAAATGAATGGCAGTTTTTTCTGCCACAGGTTTTGTAATATTCAAACCCCAGAAATTCCTAAAAGTAAATAGAGTATAGAGCTTTTTTGCCATTAAAAGGTATTCAATTTTAACATAATTTCTATCATGTTGACTTTTGATGGGTTATTTTTGTTTTCATTACACCATTAGTAAAAAGTGATACCTCTTTAGCTCTAATTAGACCACTATCATAGAGTCCATTAATAATTCAATAAGCCCTTTATCTATTTTCTTCCCCTTCAGAGCTCTTCAATCAGGGCTTATGCAGCAGGTTGCACTTGCTTTGAAAATCCATTAGCCTTCCGCCTCACTTGTGGGCTTTCCAAGGGACACAAATGGATAGATATGTAATTTTATTTATTTATTTGTTGTGCCTTTGCTTTTAGGCTAGACGTAAAACGATGGTGGCAGTGGTGGGGGGTGGGGGGAAGGGTCACATAATAATCTCTGGTGTCAAAGCCTTACAGCTTAATTTGTCATCTTATTTTTCACATGCAAGATTCTGACAGCATTGATCACCTGAATCTGTTAAACAATTTTTTCATGAGGCTGACACACTGCCCCAGTGCTTGCATCTATCAACATCTGCCTGATTTATTGGCTTAATAACGGGAAATCATTTGGTAGCTGGGTTCTATTTTGCCTGAACACTGACCTGTGACCTTAATTTGCTGCCTTTTCAGGTTCTTTGTTCTCCTATAACAGGTAGCTCACTAATCAGCAGAAGCAGCTTTATCAACTTAGATAAATATTTAACCAAGATCTAGGAATATGAATGTTTAAATCGGTTCTTGTTGGAAAAGTATAAATAACCCAAACTAAACAGAACTACAGAAATCAGAGGCATGCTTGCAGAAAGGATGAGATTTGGCACATCTTTAATATTTCATGTCTTTCTCTGTTCCTATTTCAAAATATTGACAAACAGCTGTTAGGGATTTCTGAAAGAAAAGAAAGACCTCCCTCACTGCTAGTCTTTAAAACAAAATCTAGAAAGCAAACCCAGCCATTTTCTCTACAAGACTAATTGGAATAAGGTGCTGCCATTAGCTCAGAGGCAGTGAACTTAAATTATGGTAAAAGTTTGGTACTTTAGAAGAACAGAAACCTAATTTAGAGCATATCCTTATGTTTTATTTAAACAATGAAAATCATTAAAATTACTTTGCTGTAAAAGCATTTTCAGCCTTAGCCCTTCACCCACTGACCACCAATGCATGTAAAAATGCAAACATTTTAAAGAAACCAATTGCTCTAGGACTTGATGTGAAATGTTATATAAGCACAAAACACATTCAGGTATTTTTCTTACCAAACAATAAATTGTCATTCAGTATCAGACATGCCCAGTAAACTGTTTTATATACTATGCAATGTGACTTTCCAGTTAGAAATTATACTGACTTTGTGAAAAGAAAACCACTTGTCTTCAACCATTTGGAAAATAAATACTAGTGTTTGGTAGTCCTTGAGAAAGCGCTCTGTTGAGAATGGCTTGAGAAGGTGATTTATGGAGTGGAGGTAAATGGGTAGAATGAATACTCTGTACCTGCTCCTGGTGAGAGTGCTTCATTTCAGATCTGGCTTCTTCCCATCTCCTACTTCCCTGCCCCCTAAGCTCCATTCAAAGGCAGCACAGCATGAAACAACCTGGGTTAAAGCAGGAAGGCAACGCCGTTCACTGGCAGGAGGAAAGGGGCAGAGAAAGAGAAGTGTTTTCCCCACACAAATTTTGAAGAACAGAAGAACCCCTCCCTTAGTGAAAGAAGACCTCAGAGCACTTGCAGAAATCCACGGGAGATGAGTATTTGTAGGAAGGCCATTTTGTTGGGGATGGAAAGACAGAAAATTAGTTTAAAAGATAAGAACCTCGTTCACAATATCGGTGCAGGAGAATAAGGAGCAATTCTCCTATAGGACCATAAAGACTGTGTGGCAGATTTAGCCTTCTAACAGGTAGGTAATGTGTGAAATATCTGGAGAACTAAGAGAAAAAGTAATCCTTCACTTCAATATGAGATTAAATTCTTGTAAGTCACCCAGGAAAAAAGTATTTGGTTCTTACATGTGTTTTATTTTCAATAATGCAGACTTTCTTTAACAACTGCAGAGATCTTAATTCACACAAAACAATTCACTCAAATCTTTCAACAGAAGGGGATTTATATGACCTCTATCTTAAGACAAAGAATACCTACATATACTTTAATAGTTTGATGAGCTTGGTAACATTAGCTATTTTCAATATATTGAATATTTTTCCAGTGCTGAGTATGTATTTAGTGCTTTAATTTTTATTTAATTTAGATTATAAAAAGTACGAGAGGGAAATAACAAAGCCTAGCTAGCTTGTAGAGTTTATCAAGGCAAACAATCTTCTTGGATATGGATGTACTGCAGTGACCTGAACATACTTTTCCTCCTGCTGGAAGACTGGCTGGCATACAGGTCAGTGCTCAAGTCTGGGCATTCATTTATTATGGTACTTAAAGAGGAAAAACCCCTACGCTTCTAACAATGACATCTTCAAAATACTTCTTACAGTCTATTTCTGTAATATACCAGTATCATGTTTGTGGTCTGTTGTCAGTCAAATTAAGAGCACATTATTTAACGTGTGTCCTCTAGACAGCAAAAATAAGTGCAAACATCTTGATTTGCTTCTTTTAGTGTACGTCAATTGTGTGCATAATATTTGAAGGTTAATAGTGTGACAGTGATGTGCCCAACCATGCAAACAATATCTTTCTAACAATGGACAATTTCCCTGTGAAATGGATTGGAAAGAATGTGATAGCATACAGAAGACTATATTAAAATGATGGCCCTTCAATCTGATGAACAGTGGAAATGTTACTTGCTCAAAGGCACCATTAAAATTAGAAACATCTATCCATACATTGTCTCGATAACCACTATACACGTCTGCACACACGCTTACATTTATATTATTCTGTTTGCAAACTTGACTATAGCTTACTTATAGGATCTGCCTAGATAAGAACTCATAATAAGAAAATATTGAATTCTTGCATCAAGAATGCTGCAGTTATTCAGGTGCAGCTTGTAAACCAGAAAGCCTATGTTAAATAAGGTGGCCTGTAAGATTGTCATTCTCAGTAAAAATACTATTAGCAAATGAAACTTTCAATACTTAAATGATAAAATATTGCTGCAAGATAGTCTTAATTGAGATACCAACCTCTGCATAGTCTTTCTGTATTTAATGGAATCAGAAATATTTTAAGATCAACTAGCAATTATAAGAATTATCTTTTGCTCCCCTAAGAATAATATTTTGTACTTTTAAAAAAGCCCAAGTATTTTTGAAGAGCTTCAAGGAGCCTTAGTGTTCTGTTGTTGAGAGAAAACTTTACTTGTGATTTTATTTACTCCAATGCATGCTCTGAAGACTCTTGCTCGTCATATTATGGAAATAGAGGTGAAAGTCCAAAGTTGAATGTATAAATCAAACAAGATTTAAAATTTTTTACTACAAAAATCAAGATTTGGCTATCAACTTAATGCCAAGACAAGCTATTATTGTTATTTACAAAGAAGTGCACTAGCTGGTGGTCTTAGGAGAAAAGAAACCCATGTTATTCAAAACAGCTCTCTAAAATATTCCACTGCGGAGGTAAACATTTTTAAACATCGATATTTCTGGGCAGCTGGAAAGAAAAACATTGCTGCTGCCGAATACAATAGCAGGAGTGAGTTCCAACCAGACATTTGTGGCAGGGTGCTACAATTCTAGCTGAATGTCGCCCAAGACATTCACATTATTAATTGTCTGAAAGTGGCCCAAAGGAGAGTTCAGTGCTAATGTTGACTAAGAAATCATCTGAGGAAACATTCAGATGAATATTAGATTTTAAAATGAAATGCAATTAAGAAAAATAATCACCTCTTCAAAGCTGTAACACAAACGTAGAAACTTTACATGGTGTTTCCCAAAAGAAGATAGCCCATATGTTGTAAATCAGTATTAACAACTAGGTAGAAGCAGCTTGCTTTTTTTTTTTTTTTTTTTTTTTTTTGCCTCTTCTGGGCCACCAGCTGAAAATGAAGCAGACTGTAACATTAAAAGTTCAAAGGAATACAAACACAAGGCACAGAGCTCACAGTCCCATCAGCTGCATTCCCCTGAAGGCACCTACCATGGAGAGATGACAGAAGTGCTTTTGTCATCAGGTGCTATAGGGAACCAGAGTAAAATCTCCATCTTACGTTGTAAATGGGTTCTCCAAGGGGTGCCTGTACTTGCAGGCTTTGCCAAACATACAGATTGTTAAAAGTGCTTCCAAAGAGGACGGATGTGCTTAGCAAGGTTAACAGAGACAAGAAGATTTCAAGCACTAAGGGGAAAGGAGGAGGGGAGAGAAGCGAGCAGTGCAGAGAGGATTAGCCAGGCAGCAGTTTAGAAAAAATGTATAAAGCGTAAGAAGAAACTTGAACTGTATGTGAAAGAGGAAAACTTGCTCAATAATTTAAGGAGGAGGAAACTGTGATCAGAGCAATGTAGTTGAAAATTATGTCAACATTTTTGATGTGTAGGAAGGGAAAACATTTGAAGTAGTGAAGATGAAATTAAAATCTACTGTAAAAAATGCTGAGATTTTAGCAGCAGAGATATAAAAGAATAAGGGTATTTGTGGACGAAAGAGGAGAAATGACAGGAGTCTGTGATAAAGCAAGCAGAAAAACTTCTTAGTTCTTAGCTGAAGCTACTAGCGAATAACAGTCATAAGACTGCTTAGCTTTAGTTCATTAGTAATTTTGCACCCAGAAAGGACAAATTTTTACTTTAAAATTGTACATCTTCCAGTGTAAGAAAGAGCCATGAAGTATCCATGGCTAATTTTCAGAGACCAGAAGGAAAAGAAAGTGAAAGGGAATTGATCTTTTGAGCCCACCTGAGGGCTGGATCACTCCCAAATGACAGTGATCCTAGGCCGATGCATATTATGATTTGTTTCTCTTGCTCCCCCCAAGTGAATCCTAACTTTTAGTGTGCTTTAGCCCCCATCTGATGGTGATAACAGAAAGCCTTTCTAAAGCACTGCATTAAGTAAGACCAAGGGTCATTGCATAAAAGGTCTGATGTTCCCAAAGTACTGAACGTGCTTGGGGTGTTTACAAAGAACAAGACTTCATACTGCGAAACAGCACAACACGAGTGACACAGAATAAGTGTGTGCTGTGTCCTCAGCTCTGAACCAGTTCGGGTGACCATTTCCCTTCTTCATTTCTGACCACCACTGGGAGTAAAATGAGAAGCAGTAAAAGCAAAGCCATTTCTGAGCTGCTATAGACTGACACGTATAATTATTTCCTATACATTTCTTTTCTAGTGTATGAAATTAAATATATTTTATAAATCCTCTTCCCCCCCCGCCCCCAAGCTGTGACAATTCACATACCTTACCAGTATGTATATCTACATTTCCTTGCATGTGCATTGTCTTACTGAGACGGGCAACTGGTCATCTTTTTCTTTTCCTGCTCTAGCATATTGGACCATGTAATTCCCTTTACACGCTGCCTAGGAAAATTGTTCCTTCTGAGAAGTTACTGACCATCTGTGTCCATGGGAATGGAAACTAGACATGTTCAGAGACAGGGAAGACTTTTGAGGGATTTAGAAGAGACCACATAGGCTTTTTGGGTTGCAATCTTCCCCCCCCACACACACACCTTTTGCACTAAAAGTTACAGGACTAAAAGTAAAGCTGAAGGAAAAGATTTTCCCTGAAAGGAAACAGCAAGCAGGAAGAGATCTGTTTGCTAAAAGTTCTGATTTTAATTTATCCTGTTTCACCCAGATATGGATTTCTCTGAAATATTCACAGGTTTATTTTGTGTTGAAGTAAAATTTTAGCATAATGTTCACAAGCTCTTTTAATGTTTTTTGAATGCTTCTGTTAGGAAAAATGTGTGGGTGTATCAACCTTACAGACTTGTCAGAGCAGCACAGGCTATGTCAACATTAGCAAGCGACGCAAGGCAACAGGAGCAGATTTGCAGAGTAGTGCTGACAACTGGGCATGGTAAGACCAGCTTTAGCCAGGTCACACAAACTGAGTGCCCCCTAGGTGCTCCAGAAGTGCAGTTTCAAGTTCATTTTCATCCAAAAGGAATCTAGTTTACCTGCCCTAAACACAACTACACAATACAAAGCAAAAACTGGCAAGTGAGAGATCAGAAAAAAACTGATTCAAAAGCAAACTCGTAGTTCAAACAGAGATGCTAATGTAGCTGCATGCATCAATGCAATCTAGAACTCTTTTAGCAGGAGTTTCTGCTGTGCTGCAGCAGGAGCTGATGTCCCAGGAAGAAATTAACATTAGCTATGCCTCAATGCAAGGATGTATAAATCTGTCAATGAAAAAAAAAAAAAAAAAAAAGAAAATTCCAACTGCAACTATGAATTCCATCAAAGTGCTTTAGATTTGTAGTTACTAAGATAATAAAGGAAATTCCTAAAAATACCACCACCAAATAACATTTGGTTTTGAATGCACTTTTATCATTGCACATCTTGGAAATAAGAAAGTTAACATTTCCCTCACCAATACCTATTAGCAGATGGAACCCCTAAATCCTATTTTTATCAAGAGAAAGAACAATGCGAAACCTTAATTAGAAACATTAGCTTGTGCATTAGTGCTAATTAATGCACCGTTCACATGTGATGGAAAAACAAGGCAAACATCCAGAATGGTCGTTAATCAGCACTGCTGCAAAGTCTGTCCTGTCTCATTGCTTAAATAATTCATTTTCAGCCCTCAAAATGAGGTGAAGTGACAAACTAAACCAGTTTCTTGCCATGCTTCATTTAGTGCATCACAGAGTTTCAACAGTTGTACTAGCTCTCAAATCTGCCACAGAAAAAAGCACTTTTAACTCCCCGCCCTGCTATACTCCCTGAGAAGTCTCACATTGAATGCAAACAGGTTACAGAGTAAATTAAAACCTTAGGAGAGTCAAACTTGTTTTATTTACTACGCAATGCTTGTAAAATGGGAAGGTAGTTTATGGGATACAGCAGCTGAGATTACCAATGAAATGCTAGATAAAGTTGGACTGATTAGCTAGATAAATGGCTGACCTCTGAGTATTCCTTGTCTGGTGTAAAAAAGACACAAACTTTGAAGCACATTAGCTTTCCTCTGATCTGAGGAGACAGAGCAGAGAGGCAAAGTAACATCGTGCCTTCCAACATCTAGCAAACCACACACAGCCCACAACTAGGAGCAGTCCTAATACAGATTAAAGTCAAATCAGTTTGTAAGGGGATAATATTACAGCAAGCCAAGTATTAGAGACTTGTTAACTAACTTACAGTCCCTTATATAGAAATTGGCCATTAAAAGAAAGCTCGAATCACAATGCACTACACCTACTTCTGTGATTATTGAAAGCTCTTCTCTGAACATTGTATTTTCCCCAAGTAATGTAACTTTATGCCAATGTATGGCATCACAAAACTGGGACCTGCATTTTCCTGTACTGCTTGAAAGGAATCAGCACTAGGCTTCTTTTTGTTCTCCGTTCACATGGTTTCACATGACCTTGCATAAGCTGGAACAGTAAATAAAACGCGGTATGTAAGTTATAGCACAACATCAGAAATCCTTCAGTTCTGACTCAGTTCTGACTTCTCTGCTCTCTCTTTGGTTTAGTTAGTACTACTTGAAGACCTTAAATTTTAAATATTTTCATTGGAAAGATAGTGGTTGAGTTGCATCAATAGAAGCAATTGCTTCTATTTTGAAACTTACTTTTACGTAATTGTGTTTAATGTAATCTGTGCAATAGATTGTGTATCTATATTGGAGACAAGTTTACCAGTTTTGAGTTTACCCATGAACTATTTTGGCTTGCCAGAAGTTATAATTTAACTTCATTTTGTGCTATTGAAGTTTAAAACAACAGACACTGGGTAAAAAAGCCATTTGAACAGGAAAAACATGGGGGTCTGTATGGACTGTGCGCTGATGACCAAAGATGCTCTCTGCATGGCAATACACCTTACTCCCCATTTTCTTGACAACTACTTTCTTCATTTCCTCTTCTTAAAACTCATGGTCCTTCCATCAAACCTGCTTTGATGTAACACAACCCAACACCAAGCTATCTCTCAGCTGTGTAGCACACCTCCTCAACACCACGTACGCTGCTCAGTTGGGCTCTTTTGCAATGAGCTACAGAGAGGAGCCAAGAGCTGCAAACTGCTGCCTCAGGGAGCAGCAGATTACTGTTCATCAGCTATGTAATGGTCATGGAGAAGCAGCAGCTATCATGCATGCTCAGTTTATTCTGACTGTTGCGGCCTGGAATGCAGTCCTACACATCTTTACCAAAGCAGAATAAAAAATAAAAATAAAAATAATAAAATTAAAAAAAAAACACCAAACAACCCAAACCAAAAGAAAACTCTAGCAGTTACTGAGGATACATTTGAACTGACAAGAAGTCACATTTGTGGTTTAGTGTGCCTTTTTTAAACCCACTAAGGGATCTGTAGCTCCCCACTGGTACTGTCACACTCAAGGTCAAGTAACTGATTCAGATTAATTTTGCTTTTACACTAACACTGTAGTGGTAGTAACATTGTACTTGAGATCCTGCAGAAACAAGACATCTCGGAGCTCTGAAGCACATACCTAATTTCAGACCTCCAAATTATCTAACACTACATACTGTGTCTACCAAAATATTAAGCTATATGTCACTATTTATAGTATTTTGGAAGTTTTCTATATTGATTTTATTTCAATTACTTATCTTTGACCTGATCTTTGATTGACCAAAAAATGTGGTTAATTGTGCATCCTCTGCTACAGTAATTTCTTTTGGTTTTTGTAAAATGACTAATTTATTATAATAAACTGTACTTCCGACAAGAAACATTCAGCTTTCCTAGTTTAAACAGAAACAAATAGCTAGTTTACACTCATTTTTGAGAAAAGCTTACCTCAAAGTTTATGCATCTGTTCCCAAATAATTTACAATTGGCATGACATACATAGTGAGAGGGATTTTTCCTCTTCAGTACGTGGGCAAAGATCATGAAAGAACATGGTTTTGTTCTGCTCAGAGAAGGTTTCTAGTGTATGAAAATGCATTTTAATATGTGGATACACAAGATCTCTTCATTAGAAAGATGAGTTTAAACCCAACTTTTAATTGCAAAATTCAACAACTACCTTTAACATCTGAGAGCAAAATTAAATTTTGTTCTCTGCTGTTATCTTCTCATGGGTGAACACTTCACTGCTGACATAAAAAATGAAATGCAGTTGAAAGCTTCCACAAAAAAGCCCCAACCACTCAATCCACAACTGGGCACCATCAAGAGTAGCTGCTGGTGAAGCCAGAAAAGATAAGAAATTTGAACCTCTGAATGAAATCAGAATGCTGTGAGTCCACATGCACCCTAATCCTGACGGCTGCAAAACTTGAAGCCCATGAACCTCTGTCCCCTCTCTGGTCCCCTTTCCATTGTCTGTGCTCTCCCCAGGGACAACATCCTGGAGCGTGGAGGAGTAACTGCTCTTCTGAGCATGTGCAAGTGACTTATGTAAGGGTCTGATTTTACTTGAAGCTAAGTAAATAATAACACACTCTAACACTGAATAGCAGACCGGAGACTGCTGTAACTCCTCATCAGACACTTTCATCCATAAATCCACTGGGGTACACCATCTCCCAGTAAAACTATATATGCTGTATGGACAGGGCTGTTTAATTGAGCTATTGAATCCAAGTTCACCGCCAACCTAGAAAAAACCAATAGACGTGAGGGTAAACACTCTGCAACTGTGGAATTCAGAAAGATAATACTGGATCACACTCCCACAAAAACTTGTGAAATCTAATGGGGAAACGTCAGATACCAGTAATTTGAGGTTTTGTAGTCCTAGCTATATATGACTACAACTCTAGTGCTTTGTACCATAAACAGATCTACAAAACTTGTAGTGATCGTTCCAAACAAGGCTTTGTAAAATTTGTTGTATTAATAAAGTCTGCCTAGCAAGCTCGTCCATAATGTGCATAACAAACAATAACATCAGTCACCCATCAGCCCATATAACCGTTGCCGTGGTGTGCAATGTACTTCACATACCTGCTATATTAAAGCACAGAAAGACAAATACACCTCAATTTACAGTTTACAAAGGCACACAGCTGAACTTTGAAATTGCCTCCCTGTTCTTCCTCCTCATATACAACACCCATGGTATTTTTAACGCATTTATTTAAGAAATTACATAGGCTAAAGTTGTTCCTTGTGTATCTGCGAGAAACATCACAGAAGCACAGGCTCCCTGGTGCTGGAGTTGGAGGACAGAAAGTGGGTCATCCTCATCACCTCCCGGCC
The DNA here is from genome assembly GCF_963210335.1 of Falco punctatus. Taxonomy (NCBI): domain Eukaryota; kingdom Metazoa; phylum Chordata; class Aves; order Falconiformes; family Falconidae; genus Falco; species Falco punctatus. Next base: position 108,055,194 of record NC_137581.1, on the reverse strand, counting down.
AGCAAAAGGGTTCCTACAGCCACCAGACTCTGGCACCACCTGATTTCGGATGCCAACCTTGCAGCACCATCTGCACTCCCATTCAGAGGGAGCGCCAAACATCACTAAACCTAATTACCTAAAGGTATTTATCAAGATTCAGATGGTAGGTATAATTTCTAGATTTCATGACTTTATTACTATTAACTCGTCTCTATAAAATGAAATTTCTCTCTTTTCTTGTGTTTGCACTCTTCAGGCGGCTGCACACTGTTATCAAGCCTTGGCCAAAACGTGTCTTTAGGCTCTTTGAACCTTTGTCTTTAAAAGGAATCCCATTAGCTCTGTCATCAGTCACACTGCTGTGATCTTTCAGTTTGTCAATATCTTTTTGATAACAAGCTTTAGTTGATAAGACATTTGAACTTGGATGCTGCACAAAACCTTTTCGATACAGGAAAAAGCCTGCAGGATGCAGCAGGATTGCTTCTTACCGTCCAAGCAGCTAACATCGTTCATTAGAGGGGAAGGCTGCCAGGATATTTATTTAACCAATAGGTGAAAGAGAACAAGAAAGAAACTTCAGGGATTAGGAAGTCTTTGCATAAGAAAAAGCCAATATTTCAGGGCCATTTGGAAGTTATTTCCAAAAGGGGACCTAGTCTAAGGTTTCTTTTTCAAGTCAAACTGCAGGACATAACAGCATATGTTACTATAATGTCGCATATTCTTGTATTTTTAAATCCATTAAAAGCATTGCTGGAATGTTCCTACTTTCTTTTAAATTTATTTGATATTTTAATAAGGCAAATTTAACAACCTATCTACATATTGAAGCAATGTAATATCGTCTGAAATCCCTTTTGTATTTTTTTCTTTCATTTGTAATTATGATTTCAGTTTTGCAACAGAAAAAACTTTTTCACTGTGACTTATTTCTTCCACAGAGGTAATAAATCTTTAAGAAAAATGATGAAGACGAAGACTCTGGATGCTGGAAAGCCAATACCAGGCTAGGGAATTCTAAGGCACAGTAACTTTTTTCCGGTCAGGTATAAGGGTTAGTTTGGAAACCAGCAGCTCTGAATGTCAGCATAGAGAGGGGTTGCCTAAACTTGTGCTAATCAGAAAGCAGACAGTGGCAGACCTGACCATCTGGCCTGAATGGCATGTCCCAGTGCATTTGGGTGATTGGTTTCTGCAATTTATCAGCTTCTCACTCCCACAACAAAAAGCTCTGAATTGCTGTTGGTCTGTAGGTACCTGCTCACTGTATTTGGAAATATTTTGTTTCTCAGACACACAACTCAAGCACAGCTGTTTGGAAAAGACGTAACATGATAGCAGAAATATAGATTACTTAAGTAGTATGACAGATATTTCTTACATGCTCTTTGAAATTTGCCTCCCTCTTCCCCCTCATCCTCCTAAGAACCTCATCTCCCATTTGAGCTGTGAATGGACCAGGTTCTCTGAGAGGCCACTGAGGATGGGACACAAGTTGACCAGGGCTTTGAGAGGTGTCTGTTTTTCAGCTAAACACACTCAAAGGCTATAAGAGCACATGCAAGGATTTACTTGAACATAAACTGCAACAGGGAGCTTTCTAAAATAGGGAGAATTCAGAAATTTATTTCTTTAAGAAATACGTATGTTCCATACCCATCACAATCATGCAGGACAGATTATTTCAGCTAGACGACTTCTTAGTCCAGCAAGTCAACAAATGCCTACTTTGCAGCTGCTCATCTAGATTTCTTTGCCCTGTTGCCTCTGAGGGGTGTGGGTCTGGGCACTACTTTGTGAGTTGTCACAGCCTCAGCCTTTGCTGCCCTGCGCTCTGGAACACTCTCCTGTGCCTTGGGGCTCCAAGGACTGGGGGAAAGTCCCTTTCCCTGCATATGATTCACCTGATGTAGCACAGACCAGCCAGGACCAGGGAAGCAACCTGCTTTCCTCCTGGCTGTGCAGCCAGCCACCCTTAATGAAACAAAACCACCATACCCTGCGCACAAACACAGAAAACAGGTGTCATCTACTACACACATTGTAAATCTTCCTTGGATTGCTGGAACCACTTAAGACAATTAATGAAAAACCAGTCAGAATAATTATTTTAAAATCAATTATTTCTAAATAATTATTTTAAAATCCCTATTATTTAACAAATTCCCACTTAAAGTAGACATAAAATTTTGGAATCTGTGAATACATTTAAATGTTTTAATTCCAACCAGTTAACTTTCTGGGGTTTTATTACGTAAGAGATGTTTCATCTGAAGGAATTGTTTGTTAATCATTAGCAACCTCTTTTCTCTCCCTAAATGGAAACTGATCATTGTTCATTCATTAGAATAATTTATTTTATTTCAAAGTGGATACAACTTAACCTGCCAGAGAGGTAGATCTACTCTATCCATGCAGCAAAATCTAAGGCATATGCATGGCTTCAGAAACTCAGTGCAAGCCTTTGACAATTCCCTGCCCTCCCCCAAACGTGAGGAATTAATGATGGGCCGAGGAGTCCACTTGGTTAATTGACACAGATATATTTGTGTTTCCTTTACAAAGGATGATGCATGAGCTGCAAAAGTCACCCAGCATGAAGCACAGCACACTTGAAGTAACATTTCCCAGCACATTTCTGGAAAAGAAGCTTTGGACTTCAGTCTTTTGAATACCAGATGATGGTGAAATTAAGAAAAGAATCTCCAAAACAGTGACAAATACTGTCTTTATTTCCAAATGGAATGGCTATTGCTATGGATGCAATCCCTACCTCCACCCCACCTTCTCCATAACAGTCATCCATTAACCCATATTCTCAAGTCCAAGACATGCTCACTATCTTGTGTTTCATGTTGTGTTTATCTTTTCTAGCAATATTCCAGGTGCACCCATCACTAAGACAGAGAAAAACCCATTATTTTACAGCTTTCCGAAAGCATATTAATAAGCACATTGAGTTAAACACATCCCATTCATTAAAAAACATCACTTTTGTCATCTTTGTTACAACATTTCAAAAGTTACAGGGAATAACATCCTTTTAAGATAGTTAGTGTAACAAGTACACAAAACAGGTTTATGTTCAATACTCTTACTTTTTTCCTGAACTTTATTTGAAACACAAAAGTTAAATATCCTAGTACCATGCTTTTACCTAAATGTATGTGGACATATCATGTTGGCTAATTAATACTCCTAGTAAGTGTCACATATGGGCTTCTTAAAAAAAAAAAAAAAAAAAAAAAGAGAAAAAAAATCAAACCACACTTTCAACAATTATTACTGGTCAATAGTATAATTATCAGATATATGATTTATCAAAGTTCTTTTTATACTATTTCTCTTCTGTATTAAAAATGGTCTGGAAGACTGCAGACTAACTTTTTAGATGAGAGAAATATTTTTTATAAACTCAAAACATATCCTTCTTAGACATAGCATCTGACTTAAGGGTCTCCAATTTTCTTTGGTGGAGTTGGCTGTGTTTAATATGGTGCCTTAAGAGAAAACACTACACATAGCATTAAGTAGGGAAAACCACTTGAATGGTGCCTGTGATCTCATCTCAGCCTTGCTAGCCTGTTCTGTTACACATCATTGGAAATACTGCTACAATAAACATCCTTTACACACACAAAACTTTTTGAGGAGAGATGTTGCTCAGTGTTTTATTTTTCACAACATTAGAGCAGTCTATGTGCACAATTAATAAAATAATTGCATTTTGCAATTTTGAAATATATTTGTTATATTGAAAACAACTGCTATAAAATAAAGGGAATAAATGATTTAAAGTGAAATTTGTCCTTCCTTGTCAAATATTAGAAGTTTGTTCTTAGGATTTACTGATTAAAAAGTTATGCATCATTTACAATTTCTTGTTTTTTATGACTCCAGAGGTAGACCAGCACCATGCTCATACTGTGAGCTTTTCTGTCCATTAAAAAATCCTTTCACCCCTTAAGTGGTTTCACACTGTGTCCCAAAGGTTTTTAGAAGCTAAAAAAATGATTTGCTGGAGGAAAATCTGAAAAGAAAGGAAACTGGACATGCCCAAAAGGGAAATGGCACAGCTGTAACCTGTGGCCTTGCTAGTTAAGTTATTTCGTATGAGTGCCAACCAAACTCAATAATATTCAATAATAACTGTATGTGTAACGAGAGATTGCATACAGTCATTTACATGATGACATCAAAATGTAAAAGTTCATAATGAAAGAGGAGATGTATGTTACTATTCAGGATTAGTCAAACTCTGTAGCTGTCCAGAAGGTTTTCACTGAGGCATATATCAGTTTTTTATTAAAAAATAAGCTTTAATATATTTGATCTAAAATATTTATTTTTTTAAAGTTTGATCTAAAGCAAATAGATCCCAAATATACACATATTAATATTAATACAGAGACTGAAATGCTGCATGTGTAATTTGGAGCTACCACCTAAGCTGCTAAATAAATTGAAGTGATAATTTTTTTGATCTGAAGAAGTAATATCCATGTGCATAAGAGAGGCTACAGGCAAAAGTACCTTTGTAAAAAGCATATATAGTGTATGTTATTTCCTATTTGTTTAGCAAGTTCCTAGAGCTTATGATCCCACAGTTATGGGCACAGATACTGATATGAAACTGCAAGTAGACTTTACATGCACACCCAAACCAACATACACTGCATGAAAGTCAGAATGTTCACTACAGAATATTTTTAAAATGAGCCCTGAAAAAGGCATTTCAAAGTAATGCTCAGCTAGGCATCCTTCTTTTGGCTTATTCAAACATGGGATATTACACCAGTGCACCACAAGCTTGGGATATATCCTCAGACTATATAAAACAGTAAGCCAGGAAACAGTGACCAGGAAAACTAAGTAGTGCTCTTCTGAAAAACCAAAGAAAGAAGTTCCACAAGAGATAAAGTTTCATTTACAAGTAATTCAGATATTGCATATTCTAAAAAAAATGTTCCCTGAACAAGGTATTTTTGTTCTTTAAGAAGGATTTCACTTGCAATGCACTTGGTCTCTCGATCCTCAGGCACGAGGAAGGAAATCTGCCAGTTTGGAAAAAGATAAATGCACTTATCCAAACCTTTGGCAGCCGTCTCATCTAACACCCTGACCTCTGAAGGAAGGTGATTAAAAACCCCAACATATTAGTGATAGGTAGGTGGCTTAATGGGACTCTCCTCTGTGTTTTTCATTCCTTGGGGTCTTTGGGTTTAGGGATCTGCAGAAATAATTAAGAAAAGCGTCTATTACCATGAGAAAAAATGAGCTACCAAGAAATCAACATTTTAAAAATCCATAAAATGAAACAATATCGGAAAACTTTGCTCTAGGTAAAATTACTTCCTTAAGAAAAAAGTTTTAAGTACATTTTAGAGTTGTTTACAATCAACATGAGCTACTATATTATGGTTTACTTTACAGTTTGTTCAGAAAGTAGTTGACAAGGTTTGAGTTGAGCTAGATTATGTGTTTCTGCTGCAAGCACTGGCCTAAAATAAACATATGCAATAGCTTGAAAGAATCCAGATTTAACAGGTTATATATAGAAAACCCCAGTATTTACAGACAAGAGAAATATCTGACAGCAGTTAAAGTAATTTTACTAGGAAGATTACATTCATGTGTGGAAATGTTAACTTCTCATTTATCAAACAGCAGGAAAGACATGGTACTTTATTTGATTTCTGCTCCTGTTTCCAATCCATGTGATGGTTTAATTTCTTTTCCTCATAACTGTAAATTCTTATTTATGGTACAGCATGAACCAGCGTTAATATTCAGAAAGATTCTTTATATTTTGTGCATATTCTACACTATCTGGAACCCCAATCTTAATCATAGTAGAAATTGAGCACTGCTTTGGTTTATATGTCATGCCATTAAAATATCAGTGATAAAATTAACGTGTTAAAATGCTCTTTAGAAATGTTTCCTAAGAACTATGGCTAGTAGTGGTCTCTATCCACTGATAATTTGTAAAAGGAGAAAGTTCCCTGTGTCTTCCAGAGAAGGCCCACCCCACAGGGGCCAGAAGCAAGCTGCCACAGCAACTTGGTAAGTGTCTGTGGTCTCTCAAGTTCATCCCAGTAGGATTGCAAAGAATGACCACAGCACAGAAAGGCTATAGAAAAATCATAGATGCAAACTCTAAAATTCTGAAAACCATACATATAAACTACAGTTTAGTTGAACTTGCTTTAAGACATTACAGTTGCTTACACACCCCATATTCACATCAATGAAGCAATGCCTTTGAAGCATGGAATAACTTCTATAGAAAGGTCACTCCTAGACATATGTGCACACCGTTGATTTAAGCTGCAGAAGCTTCATTTGAAAAAAAATGGGTTTGTTTTTTTTTTGGGGGGGTGTTTTAGGTATTTGCTAACCAGTTTTAGGGTTTCTTTTTAACCCTTCAACCAGGCTGGACTATTGAAGTTAACTGGGGAATGCAGAAGGGAGGTCAGAGTGATGGTGGTCCTTCAGCCAGGTGTTCACCCTAAACTTGGGGTTCCTACTGGAGTTACCAAGCAGTCAGTAAAGAGTAGCTGCATCAAGAGCAGCTCTTGCAGTAAAGATCAGGGCAGCTCAAGATATATAGAAACTTCTCTTAATGACAGTGAGTCATGGTTAATCTTAGCTGTGGTAACCTGGATTGCTTGGTCTCTCAGTGTATGCAATGAATGATTATCATCCTCAGAAGAAAGTCTGGCTTTGTTGGCACTCTGAGGATTTGTAAATGGGGAGATAGTGAAGAATGGGTCACTTCTGGAGAGGAATATTTGGAAAATGAAATGAGGAGTGTGTAAACAGAAGCTAATTTAATCTCTGAGCAGGAGATGAGAATAAAAGAGGAGGCAGCAGGCAAAGGTTAGGGTGGCAGGATGGAAGGGAAAGTCAGACAAGGAAAGAACAGAAGAGCCTGAAATCAAATCAGAAAAGGGAATTTCAAAATTACAGAATTGTGGGGGACAGTGCATGAAAAATGAAAATACAATTCGTATACATTTTCCAGGATTTTACTCTATCTCCTGGGAAAATATGCCTGATCAGTGGATTTGAAGGATAGCAACAGTTTTACCAGTGTTCCTAAGGTTTTCTGCAACTCTCAAATGAATTATTTGCTCCTTCATAAAAAACATCTGAGACCTCCTCTTGTTCTGAAGGCTCTTTTTAAGCCAGATTTTTAAATTTTCAGTTTGCTTACAGTCTATTGTAACATAAGCTGATATCTTAGCAGTCAACAGTGCCTAAGTTTGAAAGGCTGCTTTGTATTCCCTTCAAATAAAAAGTTTTATTAAACATATGTATTACAGTTTATGCTCTGAATAGGTCCTTTCTTCCACAATTCAGTGATAGAAATTCTTAAGTAAAATACCTGAGGAATTAATAATTCAGATAGCTCTGTTTCCTCTAAGATTGTCATATTTAATTGCAGTTACAAAATAATGTAAAAGTAGAATCTGTGATTTGAAAGCATTAACAAATCTGTATGTTCGTCCTTAAGATTAGTCACAAGGTCCTTTTAGAGTTTACATAAGCTCAGGAGAGTTTTGGCAGCCTCGTTAGAAACAGAATAGGTTACCTAAGCTTTGTGTTTATCTATAAACCTTGAATGTTCTTTAGTTTGATGATGGGATTCTGGAATATGTTTGAAAAACAGTACTAAATAAACCACTTTACAGCACTTAAAGCACTATGCAAATAAAACAGTTTTATTCAAATTGCAAATGCAATACCACAAATACCAATACACATTAAAAATACAAAGTGTAACTAAGATGACTAGGAAAATTAGTGGTTTTAGGTACACTTCCATTTGTGTGTGCTACAGAAACCAGTACTTACGACTCATTTGCCTGAAGTGTCTCAGAAATTACAGGGAATTACTAACTGTTTTGGATAAATGTGTTTATGCTCCTTACTATAGTACCCAAAAACCTTATGATGGCAATTAAAGCAACACTTGTAAACAACCGTTTTGAATAGTTGTAGATTTTTTTACCCTCTCCACGTAGAAGAAAATGTTTTTTCATTGTTTACATATCTGTTGGACACGGGCAGCTTACATGTTTTCAGTTTATCTGCCACACTAAAGAATACAGACTCTGTGCCCACATTATTTCATTCTTACCATGGACAATGTCTGGCACAACAGAAATGTGGGTTGGTGTTTACCCTGGAGCTTCAGAAGACATTTAATGTGGCCCCAGCACACTGAGTATGCTGCCCTGATTTGATATTCAGTGTGAAGTCTATGTGGGAGAATCTGCATATGAAGTTCTCATGGTACTTAAATAACATTCATTTGGAGTGTACAATTTTCCCAAGTTTTAATGATAAGTTTTCTATGCAGCTGGACACTGCTATAGTTCAGCTGATCTCTGTAATGAAAGTATGCACATGGATATACGCTATTATCTTTCAGGGCAGGGCAGTCTCTTAACTAACTCATGGGAGTGTTTTGGGGGAAAAAAAAAAATAAATGTGTCATTACAGCATCTGGATTACTAAACTTCAGTAGCGTCACTAAGCATTACAAATAGATCTACAACCAAAGTACATCCAGAAGCTAGCTTATTTCAAGTGCATCCTCTGTGGATGTTTGTAGGACAGGGCCTACATTTGTACTTTATAGTGAATATTAAAATTACTTAAAACATTGCCTTGACTGAGAGCTTTGAGAGTCAGATCCAGGGTATGAGTTTTGCAGTGTTTGGATCCAACTTGGCTGTCACAATCCACACTCTACAGAGCTCCAGCCTGTGCTTGCAGTGTGCTGACTTCTACCAGCCATTCCCTTTATACTGCTTTCAGCCTGCCTTTTTATTCTACAAAGATTTCTCCTCATCAAAGTAGTACTCCTTTCCTTTCCAAGGGTAGTGATTTATTTATAGTAATATACAACGGCATTAAACCTCAATATCTCCACTGAAACAGAAGTAACATGTCTTTAAGGAAATAAAGAAGATGGGGAAAAAACCTACAGTGACTGTCTCAGTACATACAAATAATTAAAACATTCAAGTTATGGTAAACAATGAGTGTTTAAAATCTAACGCTTATGAACTTTATAAGATTACAGTTATCCAGTGTCTGAATTATCTCATGTAAATTTTCAGCATGCTGTTATTGAGAGATTGATTACACATTATTAGTTTGACTATGATTTTTAATGGTATAAATTCTTAATATTATTAAATTTATATTAATATCAATTTAATCAGTACTGATTTTCTGGAAAAAATTTTGTTTCAGAATTCTGACTAAAATAAATGTCGGTATAATTCAATCTATAACCAACTTTTTTCTGAGTCATCCAGTTCAGTTCTGTGAAGGCCTAAACAGAGGAACTAGAAAAACTAGGAAAACGGCCTGTTTTTCTAGTTAATTGCCACTGGGTACACTGACATCTGGCATCTTGAAATACTACCTTTCAGATAAGATTGAAAACAAAATGAAAAATGAACAATAAAGATTGTGCAGTACTTCTAAAGATAAAGACAACAAATAACAAGTAAAAGGATAATCCTGCCCCCTGCTAAGCCCCAGGGAACACTCACGCTCATGTCTTAAAGGATATCAAGGCATGCAAACTACTGCCACGTAGATACTGTCAATTTAACATATATATTGCCTTACAAAATGACAAAGAAAACCCTACAGTAAAAATGTAAACAAAAGCTATTTTATAATGTTGCAAGGGCTTAGTAATTTTCTAGCAATTACCATACAACAGCGTGAGACTTTGGTTTATTCCATTACATTGGTGATAAAGTACACTAAAGTCAAAATGCTTGCAGTCTTCATCTACACTTTGACTTGTAGGTTAACTCCCATGCAATTGTGATGAGTAAGGTTGAGTAAAAACCACAAAAAATGTTTGCAATGTTAAATATGCCATATAGAGTTTTTTTTAAAAATATTCTATATGAAGCTTCATATGTAATAATGGGCCGTTAATACTGTACAGGAAAAAAAAATGCATTGGAATTCTGTATGGATACAGTAACCTTTAAAATGTTCAGATACTTATCTAAACCTTGACAGACTCTTTAATACCCACTGACATCTAGGTTTGAGCCCATGAAATCCTAATGGCAAAAGATTTGCAACGTTCGAGGTCAAAGTTAAAGCTCTTTATGCTGCTTGGTGACTGAAACATGGAATGGTAGAACTTTCAATATTTCCTGTTTATACAAGAGAAATTGCTGCTGCTGAAAGCCAGCCAATCTTCTTTTGTTTTGTTTTATTCTTATGGTCCTACTCCCTCAACTAAAAATATTTAGCAGCATTGTACAGATAAATCCTCTGAGGTTCAATCTGGTTTACCAAAATAGGGTGGTAATTTTTAAAATGGTTATTCTACATACATATTAGCTTAGCATATACAGGTTCAGATGTTTTTTTAAAAGTAACTGCTTAAGCACCCTTGACTCCAGCAAGGACACTGTCAATATCAACCCTGGAAATACTTGTGTTTAAAACATATTGATCAATTCGTAAACTAATATATTTAGAAAAATAGTTTATGTTATCTAAACAAAATCTTGATTTAAAGAGGACCCTGAACTACTCAGAAGAAACTGAGAAGGATGTACACCCTTCCTATCGCATCTTTCTGCCCAGTCTTGGAAGAGAAGGCAGCTGCCCTTCAACAGGGAAGGCTGCTGATGAAAAGATGCTTAACCACATGCTGGCCACAGTGGAAAGAGCTTCTAAGTGGCCCTGAGTTTTCTTCAGATCAATCTGAAGACACTTTATATAACCTTAAGAGATATCCCTCTCCACACATAAATTTGGCAAATCCTTCCTGGATGCACAATCCCTAAGATATTTACAGTATATGAAATGAAATTGATTAACTTTTTGTCACTGAAATAGTGACTGTAATATTTTTATCTGTAATGAGATTCCATACAAAATGACCAATTATTTTTCTAGCAATAGTTAACAACTCTTCTTGGGACAGATCTTGAGATTTTCTTTCCAAATAATTATTTAGTAAATGTATTTTTTCTGTTAGTTGTCTATGACATATTTCAACATTCTGGACTTCATGAAATCATTACTGTTATGTTAATGAAGGAGGGAATGTCTCTGCTGGAGTATACAATGTACTTTAGATAAATGGTCTAATTTAGAAATTTTAATGAGCAGTTTGGGCAGGGTGCTTGCGTATTCCAATATGGAAACTTTTGTGCTCACTTTCTAAAGCCTATCAATGCACAACGTACAATGCACACCAGTAACACACTCTTTTTTACTATTCCTTTGGACATTACAAAGACCACACACTCAAATGATGTAAAATCATTATGTAACTATTTACTTCAAAAGGACCATTCTGAAAGATATTCAGTAATGATCTGTCTTGATTTTGCAAAACCAGTTTTAGCAAGTGCCAGCAATACAGAATTACAAAAGAAATTCTATGTAAACATATGTCATAATCCACTGATTTTCATAACTCCATATTCTATCCATAGATTGAAAATGCCATTGCAATCTGACAAACTATTTCTTAGAGAAAGCCACGCACTTTGACATTATTTGAATTTATTTTTTAAAATTGTGTCAGAAAAACTCAAAGTTGTTAATAGTTTGCTAAATATTGCTGCTTATAGTTTTCTCTTGGTTATCAGTTATACCACTATAATAGCAATATTGCAAGTGAAAGCAGAATATGGAGGGCCATGTCATTAAAAAACATAGGAAAATCTAATGTGAAATTATTCTCTAACAGCTTACATGGCATATTTATGTTCTATAGCAATCATTAAATTATTGTTTTTCTTATTCCAGAAAGAGCCAACATTTACAAAAACAATTTATTATTGCTACTGTTAATTTATTTTCTATCTTGCATAGTTCTATGAGAACTTCTTGCAGCAGAAACAGAAAGATACTTGGAGCATAGGTTAGTAACTTTCACTGTTGCCAAGACAGCAAAACATATATATACTCACAGTCATTTGGATGAAGACAACTTCTATTTGCTCTGTACCTCAAAATAATAAAAACTTATTTGAAAAAATTCTCTCTCGTGACCATCCCTGAACCATTAAAATAAACTGGACTGAGAGTTATTGTTTTACAAACTGAAAATTATTTTCTAGCTGTACTACAGTCCATTTAGGAAATCTTTTTTCACACAGCAGGTACCTGAAGTACTCATTCACCCACATCTACAGCTTTCTACCTGTTTCCTAAATCTGGTCCTTCTTCTTCATTAGTTACACTAATGGCAGACCGATCGTCAGATCACAGTACATCTCATGTTTCTCTTTTATCTAGTTGTTCCATCTCAAGTTGTCATTTTTCAATTCACGGTCTTCTCAGTCCATGAACTTTATCACTTTATTACGATTACAGTTACTTGCATAACAGTCACTAGTGTGACATTTTATTGACGAGTAAATATGGTTTTCATTTTAAATACTGACAATCCCAGTGGACAGAATATAAACCAAAACAAGAGAACAGTGAATCTCAAGAAGCTATTTTCTCTAATCTCAGTATTCTTTTGCAGGATTTTTTTTTTTTTTCTATAAATGTAGTTGGAAGGGGAGGAACAAATTGCTGACATTACTTTATGCCTGCAACTGCATGCTGTGCAAGCATATGAAAAATACCAAGTTGTCTTTGGACAACCAGATGTATTTGAAAAGACCTGTTCACGGCTCAGGCAAGTTCCCATTCCAGCTGTGCATTAAGTGAAATCGGGGGGTTGGCAGTTTGGAATGTTTACCTGAGTCACCTCCACAAAAATGACCTTTGAAAATTTACCTGCAGTACTCATTTCCCAAAAGAAAAACTCTCCCTGTGCTCTCGAGGATAATTATTTCTTGCCATTACCATAAGCATTATTTACTGCCTTCATATATACAATGGTCATGGATGAATACACGCTCCTGCAAAATGGCAAAAGGGAGCTAACAGGGATTTCAGAACCTTGTTCTGGGAAACCTCTTTTGAAGGGTGGGCATAATTAATGATTCACTTATAAATATATACATATACCAAGTATTTCTATTTAAGGAACATAAATTGTATAGTTTGTAGTTTATGTGAAATATGTTTCCAAAAGCTGCTCCAAGCACAGCTACAGCTATTTTAAAAAGCCACAGTACAGCATCAGCTGATTTATATGCTCTGTACATTGTTTATGTATCTTTAGGAAACAGAAAGCCATTTTTATGTGTGTGTTTACATACAGAGTATATATGTGTATAAAAATATATATAAACACATATTATGTTTTATATATATAAATCTATATAAAACATAAATATACACAATACTGTGATGCTGGTAAACATTTATCAGTTACATCTATAATAAATATATAGTATCTGCACGTGTCTGCCAAGGTTCTTATCAGGTATAAATTAAATATTGAGCTTTGCCACAGTTTGTGCAGTCTTCTGCAAATAGCTACAGCAACCAGCCAGCTTTAAAGGGCCTTTCCATTATATACTATTGAACTAACTTATCTTTGCGTTGTTATTAATAACTGCAAATGAGAATCCCTGTGTGCAAATGCTATACCTCTGGCAAATTGGTATGGGAATGGCAGATAGAAAGAATGAGTTTGGAGCTGGAAAAAAGCAAGAGCAAGCATGAGTAGCGGGAAGACTGATGGCAGGTGGAATGGACATGCAGCTTTAACATGGGAACAAGGCACTAGGATCTGCAGGGGACAGAAGACTCTACAAGGAAGTCACAGTCCCAGGACACTTCTCTTAGCTTCTCCAGTTAGCAGCTTTCTTATCTCATGCATGAAATTTTACTCTAGCCAGTCCCAAAAATAGACCCATCTTCTTACTAGTCCAGCATGTGCACCAGCCACTCCTTGGTCTGCAGCCACTCCCATGAAATATTTTAAAGTTAAGTCCATCCTTTCAGTCCCTGTTGTTTGACACTATTCTTGGTAACATTTACTTGAGAGTGGACATGAAAACGAAAAGGCTACAACTTGCAACACAGCCAGGAGTTTGTCCTAACACAATTCCTCTGACAGTCCCTTTGTGCCATGCAACCAGTGTAAAGAGAATCCCACTGACACAAAGGGATTTGCAGCTCCTCCCTCAGCTTCCAAGGCATCTTTGCCTCTAATTAAAAATATCTGTTAGTGATCTCAAGGAAGGCTCCATAAGTCATCAGTCAAATTTGATCCTCTGGAATAAGCAGGCAAATTATGCCAGTAAGACTTGAATTCATCAGAAAACCTGCTCTTTGGCTGAGTGTCATCTCCCTGTCAGTCCATTCCTGCTTGGGCCGCTCAGCTCTCCTTGCCCTTGCAGAGCACTCAGGCACTTGTGGAACATCCAGCTTACTGCCCACACTTGACATGCACAGCACACATCCCGCAATTATTCCTGTATATGTTACTTTTCTGTAGAGGGCATTACTGTCCCTCTCGGCACTTCTTTATTCAAGTGCAGGTTCAGCACTGTGACGAAGAGACCTCATGTGAGCCATATGCAAGTTACCTGCTCAGCTGTCGCCTTTCTTAATTTGATATGAGAGCTTCGGAAATTGTTTCACGTGAAATCATGCAGTTTACTACCAAATGTGGAGCCAGTGACTTGGAGAATGTAGGAACGTGTTTTGAATAGAGAACAAAACAGGTCATTCAGCTTTCACAGGCATTACAACATCAGGAATTTGAATTAGGAGGCTACAAGCAATGCTTGGGGGCTCAGCAAAATAGCATGCATATTCATGATTGTCATCCCCAAGATTAAGAAATGTAGGAATTTCTACAAGAAGAAGTTCACCCACCATTTTTTTTTTCAGATACATTTGATGGGCACAGTACCTGGGACTCAGCCTATTGTGGCCAGGTAAAAGATGAGCCAAGCTTTATGTTTAAACTCTGAAAACACCAGCTGAATGGTCAGTACCATCGAACACATGAAATTCTTAGTTATCCAAAGGTGTCTGGAAAGCGGATGCTTAGAAAAGGTTTTGGGAAATGGGAGAAAGGCCAAGACTGAACTATCCATTATACTCCCATTGAAAGCACATAGCAATGATGTTTTAGAAGAGGAAATGTGTGGGAAGGAAAAAAGAAAAAAAAAAAAGAAAAAAAAAAACAAAACAAGAAAGAATAGCTGTATTTTTTCAGGATTCCTTTAGAAAGCAATTTGATATTTGTACATGGCAGAAAATGAAACAATATTTCCTAGAGTGGGCAAAATGCCACTCTAACAGATGGCACAAGTGCAGGCATGCAAGAGAACAAGTTTATGAATTGATGCATGGGCATGTTTTCTGTCCAGGAATGTTGAAACAGCAGCTTTTGGAGAATTATTTCAACTCCTGCATTTACAGAACTATGCCATTACCAACCCAGCTTCAAGTTTGCTTAAAATGGGTATGGATTTTACTTCTTGAAAGACATTTTCATTTTTAGCTATTTTGATAGCCACTTAGAGATGTCACATACTAATATTTATTTGAATGTAAGAGAAGTTGTACTTTGTATATTATTATTATATTATTTATTTATGATTTTAAGGTATTTATGCTTAAACTCCATTCATTAGGTTTCTACCTGTATACAGGGCTGTTTTACATGTAAATCAATTAATTTGCACTGATTTCTAAGGCATTTAAGAGATGAGAATTATTTAAAAAACACCATATTTGCTGGGTTAAAAAATGTTGCTGTATACTCCTGGAACACATAAGGGACAAACCAAGACATGACTTTACTGTCTCTCACCCAGCACACCTGCATTAAGTTAGCCACTTCATCAGTTCACTTTTTACCACAGTATAAAGAAAATTATACTTTGTTTTAATATTTAAGGTATGAATTGCCTTTGGCAATCTTCTTCAGCCCACTGCTTTGCTGTTCTGCAGCCTTAAAACCCTGCTAGAGGAATGCTTTATTGCTCTGATATTAAAGTATTTCTGCTCAAAGAGGGAGAAAAGAAAACACCTAAGTGTCTCTGAAATGGACTAAGAATATGATTTTTGACCATATCAAAACTGGTTTAATTACTCATTATCTTTGGTCAGAAAAGGAGAATTCGCTAAAAAGAAGAATACTTGCTGCAACACAAGATCTGAGGGCTGAAGAATCAGAAGCGTACTCAGAGAAGAAAGAATTATAAAGATACCTGTGCATGTTTCCTTGAAGAACCCTTTCAGCATCTCAGCTGCGGGGTGTGTTTGAGTTCAACTAATCAGGCACCCTTTCTTACGAACTTTGCTTAACTTACTGAAGATCCACTGCACATGAAGATCAACATTCTTGTTTTAACAATATTCTACATTCTTAAATGACACAAATTACAAAAGCTGAAGATATGCCTTAACATTAGGATGAACAGTATGTATGTGAAGACTAATAAGTCCTGACTGATTAATGTTTTAGGGAGAACACAAGAGAAAGAATACTGTAGAAAGGAACACTGCTTTCTTCTGATCCAAAAATGAAATAAAGTAACATTTTCCCTCTAAGGATTACGTAGTAAAATGCCACCCACATGCCAGTTCCAAACTCAATTCTAATTTCACCTGCTTGAGAAGTAAGTACACACATGGAGGAAAAAGATAAAAGTATTTATGGAAGAAACAAACACAAAATGTCAGTACAATCCCTGGTGTATACAGTTTCAGTGAAAGAGGAAAATAAGTCAGATGCTCATCTCCTAGCTAGATGTAGCACAAAAATCTTTAAGTAACATTCCAACAACCCACCACAATGACTAAAGAAGGCAATAGTAACTATATGTCTAAAAGGACTGCTAAAAAAAGCACATCAAATAGGAACTTCTCACTTGACTCCTAAAGGGCAGGAAAAAAATCATGTATTTTTAACAAGTTCTGGTTGCTTCCAATACAATTAATAAATAAATAAATAATCATCTAGAAAGAAAAAAAAATGTGGAGGTGAGCTATTAATAAGCAAATTACATTTTTAGATAGTTAACCAACACCACGGAAATTGTTGTTAAACCCTTTTTAGAGTTCTTGCTACATCAGAGAAAAACATGAGGGGTAAAACCGTGACCTTTTAGCCACTCACCTGAATACCCAAATCTGCCTTTCTGCCCTCTGGCAAAGGAAGGAGCCATCATACACCTGGGGAGCCTAAAGGGAGAGGTCTAGAAAGCAGGTATTGACTTACTGCATTCTGCAAGTCTTTTGGAAGTACTTTAACAGTTATACCAGGAGGTAACATGGTTGAATACTTCTTCATGCATCTTGAAGGTGATACAGAAAGGCAAGAATAATCATAAAACTAAGTAGAGTGAAGATACTTGAAAACCAGATTAAATTAGTGATTGGGATACAAGAAAATAATCTGGAATACATAGGTAGAGCTTTCAGTTAGCAATGGCCCTTTGGGTTAAACAGAAAGTTACTTTGCAAGGATCACTTTCTGTCCTCAAAGGCCCTTTTAGGTCTCCTAGTCTAGTTGCCTCCAGCTGGTGGGCTTTCATGTAACCAAAGCTCGTGCTTGATCTTCAAACTGGTAATGATGATGGGGAACAATCTGTGTCAATTTATGATGGTAATATTTGGCCCTGGAGAATTTAGGCTCCTGATACATCTTCAGTATCTTCTCCTAGAAATTTCAAATTGTTTTTCTCTTTAGGCTTATTGAAAAGTTAACCACTGATATCCTTTAACCTCTTCTCTAGCAATATTGCCTGCACAGCTGGTAAGATTTGATCTCAAGATACCTCAACATTTCCTCTGCAAAAGGAATCTTCCTGCTTGCTTTGCAACAGGTCTTTCAACACTGTGCCATAGCCACATTAATAATGAATGAATCCATTATGATCAGTGGCTCAACAATGAATATCAAATGACTTCTCCATTATTAAGATCATTACAGGACACTAGAGGTAACTGCTCGGTGCCATTTACAGGGGTTTAGCTGTATGATCACTTTCTCTCTTAATAGGATTTCTATGACTAAAACACCCCAAATCACGTTGAATATTTAACCTGAAGTTCAGTGATTTTACAGTTTATACTATAAAACATCTCATGAATCAATAGGGCAATAGTGTGTATCACTCTCTTTGAGTGATTTAATATAATCTTGCTGTGTACACAGGGCCTATCAGCACCACGAGTGTGCTCTGAAGATCTGTGAGGCAGATATTAATTGCCCTAAAGCCAACAAACAGAACTAGCAACTGAACAGAACCACTCCACTGTCGCCTTTATAAACCTGATCCTTTTAACTCTGCTTTTATTTATTTGCAACCACTTTTGTAATAAATAATGCAACTGATTAACCAATGTGCATAGAACATTAATTCACGTTGCTTAACTAGGTATTTCCTAAAGGTCACCCCACTTTGAAACCTGGAGCTTTCCCACGTGCTGCCCGCGTGCCCTTGATTCATGCTGCATTTCCCTGCTCTGCCCACTCACCCTTGGAGCCCCATTCTGCACTTCTCCCTCGCTCCTGGCTCTCGCGCGAGTGGCAAGCCCGTCAAAGCGACATGAGAAATGACTGTGTAACCTTTGCTGACGTTCAGCAGTTCCCAGTCTTTCAGTTTTCACTGTGCACCGCTCTGCAAGAAGTCTGCTTTAGGTTTACAGTTTCCCAGGCAGAATTTTGCAGTGACAGAAGAGAAATGATTGCTCTAGATTATATTGCCAACAGAGCTCTGACAAATGTTACAGAGCTAACAGATCTTGCCCAAGATAAATAGGTATCAGTGGATACTGTGGCTAGTTCTCACTCATGCAATCTCCATTTTAAATCTGTGCTGGAGAGTCAGCTCTAGTAACAGCACAGCAGTAGAATATATTGAGGGAAGAGGGATTTGATGGTGAAGCATGGTAGAAGACCTGATGATAGCAAAGTTGAGAACAACCTTGTGTCTGGATTTGAATCCTAAGTGCTATGGGTTAAATGCTGTTCCTGAACAGATTGTCCTGTGCAGAATGAGGCAGGCTACTGTAGCCCAGACCCCCGGGTCTCCATCTATCCATGCATCTGAAATGCACCTGTGAAATAGGTACATCAAAAAAGGGAAATTGTTTCACCATTAATAGATTTGATGGATTGATAAACACAAAAATCCCACATCTCAAAGTCATATTGGTTTATATCTCATTACACCCTAAAATTATTTTGCAATTCAGAATGTCCACTAAGAGAGATCGCAACAAGTTGAGCAAGGGAAGGTACTAGTTCTCCCCCTCAGACACTGGCTTACAGGAAACTACCATTAAAAATCATGATGCACCTTTGTTTCTCCAGGAAACAAGTCACTCATGATTATTGAAAAAATGTCTTTTTCCCCTCGACCTTGGTGATCATTCTTGTAAAGAGGAAAACATCAACATGGAAAGTTATTATTATTCCATCCAACCATGCAGAAAGCATATGGCAAACCCAGTAATGCAGCCTGGAATGATCATGTGCTCAGGCACACGGTGATGGTTAGTTACATGCAATACAGCTCTTTTGATGCAAATTAATTAATTTACTAAAGTAGAGATGATGCCATTAGTAATAATTTCTCTGTCAACCTTTGATGCTGAGTAAGGATCATGCAGGATAAGTTCCCTACCTGTCTTCCTACTCCTTGCCAAGAAAAACACCTTTTTCTCAAACCTGTATCATCTATCTCTACATTTGTATGTCGAAAAACGTAAGCATGATTCCTAGAATTCAAGTAGATTTTTCTCCAGCTGCCCTAAAAAAAAATTATGTTCTTAGAGGGGAGGAAACCAATCAACCACCTAACAAAACTCTAGGTAAGTATAGTGATGTGTGTCTGGCAACATCATAGCTTCTGGTTGACAAAATATCTCACTGGTGCAAAGCAAATACCTTAATGAGGTCAAGAGCAGTGGTTTTAAAGGAGAAGGGAAAAAAATGGGGAATTATTGGAATTTTGTTTATGTTGAGAAGTACTTAAGGAGAGAGTACCTTTGCTTCAATTCCTTCATTGCTTTCACCTCTTATAATGTATGGCATGTGAGCACACCCCTCTGTCTGTGGGTAGCTTGACAGACCTTATCTGAATTTTCTACTGGTACAAAGATGTCTCCAAGGATATGGAGCGATAGCTTACTACACCTACAATCTCAGCTACACAATTATAGAGCAGTGTAGAAAAGGAGAATTAAGGCCCTTACTTCATACAAGGTATAAAGTGAGAATCATTTAGAAAAATTAGGAACGACTGCTACCATATGTGTAGGCCCTAATCTTGAGTTGCTTAACATGAATCTACACACATAGTACAGGCTGAACCTTAACAATCACTCTACATTTTAATTCCCCAGCCAGTTTAAAGGGTTCTGTACACAGGAGGTGATCATGGCATCTGTTTTTAAAAAAATACACCTTACAGAACTGTCCAGGAGTAATATAAAGATCATTTAGGCAACGTCACATGTGTTTCCCATCTCATTTCTACAGGCCAAATCCTAAGAAATACTGAATGCTTTGGAGCACTTAGATATTATGGGTGGTTGGTATTGCTAGTGCCCTTACCTGCATTCATCTACAAAAACTGAAAATAAATCATGTCGAAAAGGACAATGCAGAGGACTACACTGAGAGTACTTCATGGTGGGATACTCCAAAGTCATACAGATTTTACTGAGGTTAGTACCTGGACTAGCATCAATTTATCTTTAAATAAAACTGACCGTATTTAGAACATCTGTGAAAAATCTTTAATCCTAATTGTAGCTAGGTGTTAGAAACAACCAACCAACCAACCCTCCTAAACACAAAGTAACCTTTTTGGACATATTTTTACAGACATAAAAATTCTGAATTTTTGAAATTCTGTTCAACCAAAACACTCTAAGGTTCCAAGGTTTAACATAAATATTTATAAATTAAATGCTCCAAAACATTTCTTAAGCTTTTCAAAAGACATTAGAACTTCTATTTCAGCATTGTAAATGCCTTCCAGAAATTATGACATTAGCTATGGAACAAGTGGGTTTTTTTCATAGCATGGAAGAAGTGAAATATGGGAAAACTGTGAATATACAATGATTAATTTAAAATGTGTGCTGTTGCCCTAATACACAAGATAGTTATGCTATATGTATATGGCAATTTAATTCCAGACATCGTTTTTGCCACCAAAAGTAAAATATATTTTTAGGAAAAAATGTTCTAGCATATTAAAATAAAAATATTTTGTTTCCTAAAAAAGATTTCATGGATCAACTCTTGCATGCTGTTTATATGCAAGTTTCCTACATTTTGCATTGCTGAATAATTGAGAACATTAGCTCCCAAACCATGAAAAATTCATTTTAACATGATGTATTATTAATCAATTTAATTTACAGTGATCTGAAAAGTCCCACTTTCAGTTATGGTGCTTGAAGATATGTTTAAACAGTGGTTTGGTCTGTATTATAGCACTTTATGTAACTCTTTCCCATCTGATAAACTTCTCAAAGTGGGTCATACTGCATACACATGGTAATGGGTAAAATAGATAAAAGAGAATCAGTTGGTATAATGTATTTGGCCTTCCAAATCCTTTTGACAAAGCTTCACACAGAAAATAATTGAAAATGTAAGTAGCTATAGAATAGAGCAAATTATTTGAAATTATCAAAAGCTGCTTAGGACATGGAAATGAAAACAAAATTTTAAAATATATTATTTTATATTATATAAAGATATTTTACTTTTACTGTTTAAAGCAAAAACTTTTTAACTTTTCCTATTTAAAGATATTTTTATTTTTACTATATAAAGATGTATTTTTACTATATAAAGATACACATATTAGTACATTTCACAAAATTTCAGCTAATCTTTCAGTTTACGTTTACTAATAATTCACAATAAAATAATCACCAAAAAATCAGTTGGAAAACAGGAACTACTATTCTGATTTAGGATTTCTTTATCAAGGAGTAAAAGAACGTCTTCATTCACTATGGCTTCGTGGTCATTTCTCTCCATTTTAATGCAAATTGAAAAGGGAGATTTGAGTGATGTGGAAACTCTCATGACTCAGACTTCTTCCTCAGTATTTTGTGAAAAGTCTGGTTACCAAAGTCTCTGTTTACTATGTCAGACATGGTAATTATGTCATCTGGCCACAAATATAAATCATTAAAATATAAGCTAATAATCAAGAACTGCTGATGAACAGTGGAAATATTAGAGACTACAAAGCTGTGCAGTTTTACCAGGATGAAAGATTATTGCAATCAGGCAAACCTCAGATGTAAAACAAGTCATACAGGGAAAGTAGTCTCTATTTGGAGGTAGAAGCCTAAAACCCTCGTTCATCTTAAAAGAATTTAACTTAGCTGGGAAGGGAAAGGAAGTTCGCTGGATCAGCGAACAGGACAAGGTCTGCTAAATATGAAGCTGGAAAACCTTGCATAAAAGTCCCTGTGGTGAATACCAAAGATAATACTGCAAGATGCTATAAGCCAGTGAAGTCCCATGGGAGCAAAGCATGACCCCCACCACACCTGACTCGGAGAAAGGCTGAGAGGAGGCAATACAAATAGTCCAGGGCATGTATGAACTCTCCTACAAGGAACAGATGACAAAGCAGGATAGTTTTGCTTAGAAAAGAGTTCTATTTAATGTGCAGAGGCACAATAAAAAGAGATTAAATTATAAATGGTGAAGAAAGAACATGGATTGCTGGTATCATGAATTTGTGGCACTTAATTTTTTTCTTTTTATAGGAAATTTTAACATTGGATATTCAAGACAATAAAACCCCTAAATTAATGTGTGTAATTTGTAGATGAATGGTATAACACATCCCTCTGCCTCTGGAAGTAACTCAGGCAAGATCAAACAATGCACAGTGTTAAAATATTTATACAAATAGGCTGGGACAAATTTCATCAAAAAACAACAGTTAACTGAAATAACTACATGAATGAAATTGGTAAAGTATTTCAGAAAGAAGCATCTGCAAGGCTACTGAGCAATGCTGACAGGCTGCAGGGAGAGGTGTGCCGGTGCTGGCCAGAAGCCCTGCCACCAGAGCCAGCACCACAGTCTGGTGGCTGGGCCAGCTTCAGGATGAGGGAAAAGCACTGGTAAGTGATCGGGGGGGGGGAAATGACTTTGAGGAAGTTTTGTCTGAAACCCAGCAGGGCTACGAGCCAGAAAGCTGCCCTTCAAGGCAGTCCCTCCTCCATTCAAAGACTGATTCCTCGTGAATTTGTACCTTCTTAAAAATAAACATGCTGGCATCAAAGACACCCGACTTGTCACATCTTCCCTCGTAACAGAAATAACTACAGACCTCAAGCTTTCACTAGCTGCTTGTATTAAAAGAAGAAGAACATATGGATATAAAGTATGTGCTATAGATGGGAAAACGGCAGTAGGCTAAGTGACTTGTCAAAGCAAAATATCAGCACACCCTGATTATTCCCAGGGGATGGTCCTAAGGTTTGTCTCTATTTCCAGGCACGGTGGGACCTCAGACTCCACAAGGGATGATCATCATTCTCACATGCTCACAAAGACACAAAATGCACCAGTGTAGTGCTTTAATGAAAATAGCAGGCATTAGCCTTACAGTGAAACATCAAAGAATTGTGGTTATAAAATAAAATACGAAACAAATATGCTTTCCATGATGTGTACGTTCATAGCACTGTATCCTCTAATGAAAAGAAATTGGTTGAATGGCAGCTTGATGTAAGGGAGGCTAAATCTCATTGCCTGTTTTGAATCTTCTTGTCCATGCTTGTTCACCTTTGGTAGCAGTAAACCATTTTAAAATAAATCCTGCTGTAAAAATACAGAGAGCTCAGTGTCAAATTATTTCCACAAGCACCTTAGGTATACAAGCTCATCTCTAGAAAAGTATTATGTGACATACGCTGGAGTTCTTTGCAAAGATACATCACTTCCCTAGATTAGATGTAATTGAAACTTATGATGCTTCAAGTCACAATATTCAAATCTATCGCAATAACCTACCTTCTGTCTCTTCTTACGTTGTCATACAATTAGGGAATCATTTAGGTTGGAAAAGACCTTTGAGATCAATTCCAATCGTTAACCCAGGACTGCCAAGTCCATCACTAAACCATGTCACCAAGCACCACTTCTACATGATTTTTAAAAACTTCCAGGGATGGTGATTCCACCACCTCCCTGGGCAGCCTGGTCCAATGCTTGACCACCTTTTCAATGAAGAAACTTTTCTTAATATCCAATCTAAACCTACCCTGATACAATCTGAAGCCATTTCTTCTGGTCCATTGTTTGTTATCTGGAAGAAGAGACTGACACCCACCTGCCTACAGCCTCCTTTCAGGCAGCTGTAGAGAGCAATAAGGTCTCCCCTGAGTCTCTTCCTCTCCAGACTAAACCACCCCAGTTCCCTCAGCTGCTCCTCATAAGAATTTTGCTCCAGACCCTTCCCCAGCTTCATTGCCCTTCTCTGGACACGCTCCAGCACCTCAGGGTCTTTCCTGCAGTGAGGGGCCCAAAACTGAACACAGGATTTGAGGTGCAGCCTCACCAGAGCTGAGTACGGGGGGACGGTCACTTCCCTAGTCCTGCTGGCCACACTGTTTCTGATACAAGCCAGGATGCTCTTGGCCTCCTTGGCCCCCTGGGCACACTGCTGGCTCATGCCCAGCCGGCTGTCAACCAGCACCCCCAGGCCCTTTCCCACCAGGCAGCTTCCCAGCCACTCTGCCCCAGCCTGTAGCGCTGCGTGGGGTGGTTGTGACCCCAGTGCAGGACCTGGCACTGAGCCTTGTACCTCATACAACTGGCCTCAGCCCATCAGTGCAGCCTGTCCAGATCCCTCTGCAGAGCCTCCTGCCCTCCAGCAGATCAATACTCCCCAACAACTTGGTGTCATTTGCAGACTTACTGAGGGTGCACTCAACCCCCTCATCCAGACCATCAATAGAGATATTAAACAGAATGACAGGACTGGACCCAGTATTGAGCCCTGAGGAACACCACTTGTGACTGTGTGCCAGCTGGATGTAACTCCATTCCCCCCCACTCTTTGGGCTCAGGGCTCAGCCATCCACCCAGCTTTTCACCTAGCAAAGAGTGTGCTCTGCCAAGCCATGAGCAGCCAATCTGTCCGGGAGACGGTGACAAAGACTTTACTAAGGTCCAGGCAGACAACATCCACAGCCTTTCCCTCATCCACCAGGCAGGTCATCTTGTCATAGAAGGAACCAGGTCTGTCAAGCAGGACCTGCCTTTCAAAAACCCATGCTGGCTGGGCCTGATCCCCCAATTCTCCTGCACATGCTGTGTGATGGTACCGAGGATGATCTGCTCCATAACCTTTCCCGGCACCAAGGTCAGGCTGACAGGCCAGTAGTTCCCTGGATCCCCCTTTTGGCCTTTCTTGTAGATGGGCATCACACTGGCTAACCTCCAGTCTTCTGGGATCTCCCCACTTTTCCAGGACTGTTTATAAATGATGGAGAATATTTTGGTGAGCTACTCTACCAGCTCCCTCAGTACCCTCGGGTGGATCCCATCTGGCCCCATAGACATGCATTTCTAAGTAGAGCAGCATGTCATGGACCATTTCCTCCTGGACTTTCCCCCATTGTGGGTACTTCATACTGCTCCTCATCCCTGTCTTTCAGCTCAGGGGGCTGAGTACCCTGAGTGTAACTGGTCTTGCTATTAAAGGCTGAGGCAAAGAAACTGTTAAGTATCTCATCCTTTGTGGCAATGTATCCCCCACTTGCATCCAATAAAGGATGGATATCATCCTTGGCCATTTCTTTGTTTCTAAAGTATTTATAAAAACATTTTTTGTTATCTTTTATGGCAGTGGCCAGCTTGAGTTTTAGCTGGGTTTTCGTTTTTCTGATTTTCCTTCTGCATAAACTTGCAACACCCTTATAGTTCTCCTGGGTTGACTGCCTCTTCTTCCAAAGGTGATGGACTCTCCTTTTTGCCCCTGAGTTCCAGCTAAAGTTCTGTGTTCAGCCAAGCTGGTCTTCTTCGTCACTGGTTCATCTTTCAGCACATGGGGACGGTCTGCTCCTATGCCTTTAAGACTTCCTTTTTGAAGAATGTCCATCTTTTCTTGACCCCTTTGCCCATCAGGACTGCCTCCCAAGGGACTCAGTCAACCAGTCTCCTAAACAGGTAAAGTCTACCCTCTGGAAGCCCCAAGGTATCTGCTGACCCCTATCCTTACTACTCCAAGAATCGAATCCTATCATCTCATGATCACTATGCCCAAGATGGCCTCTGACCACCACATCACTCACCAATCCTTCTCTCTTTGTAAAGAGGTCCAGAGGGGCATCTCCCCTGACTGGCTCACTGACCAGCTATGTTGGGAAGCTATCTTCCACACACTCCAGGAACCTCCTAGGCTTTTTCCTCTCCACTGTGGTGTTTTTCCAGAGGACATCTGCTAAGTTGAAGTCCCCCATGAGAACAAGGGCTAGCAACCATGAGACTTCTACCAGCTGCCTGTAGAAAGTTCGGTCTGCCTCTTCATTCTGGTGGGGTGGTCTGTAATAGATTCCCACCAGTATATCTGCCCTGTTGGTAACAATGTAATCATACAACACAATATCTATATGATTTAAAAGTTGCTTCTTGTAACAGTAAGCAAATGTTACCTATTATGAAAATACTACAAAATCCTTTCTACCAAGAATAATGATGATGTATAATGATGCATATTAAACCTCTGCTGCCCAGGGTTCCCATAACTTACACATTGCCAAATTATGCAAAATACCACTGCAGCATTTCAATTATACTGCTGTAATTCCTACCACAATACACAGTAACAACATGAACATAGATATATACCTTTTCCAAGAAATTAAGCATCCCTTTCTCCAAAAAAAATCCTAAATTTAATTGTGAGAGGAGAAAACAAATTATCCCCTTATAATTGCCAGGAAACAGTAAGATTATATCATTGTATCCATTTTATATTCTTACTTCAGTATGTTGTGAAATAAGCATAATTTCTTTCTGTAGTTCATTTGCTAGTAGACATGCACACTGGGGAATGCTTGCTATTCATGACTATCCATAGATGACCTTGCAAGTTTCTACATCAAAAAGATTGTGCTAACACAACAGGATGGGATTTATTTTCAGCAATACCATAGCATAGCCACTATTTAGTGGGGGTTCTGAGATTACAAGACAAAAAAAAAAAACCACACTGCCAGAGCTGAAGGCACTACCCAAAACAGAAATTTTTACAATTCTGTTAAATATGTCCCTTTTGAAGACAAAACTGTCCAGCTCTTGGTGGAATGTTCCAGTCTGAAAGAAGCCTCTGTTGAACTTACACTGCTTTGAAAGGATGCTCTACCTTAACTGTCACTGTCTAAAACACTGCAGCACAGCAACTCAGAACAGGAAACAAATGAAGCATTGCTCTGAGAAGTAATTCCCACACAGATCTTGACCCCTTCTGCTGCCTCACCTCCTCTTCTTTTGGTATATAGAAATGTCTCCAATGCCTGCAGCACTGTTCATAGTGTACCCTGGCCATGACCCAGAGACTTGAGATACAGGACAGGCTGGGCAGCTTTGGAAGTCCTTAGGTATTTAGCAAACATGCATGTCAGAACTGAGCCAGAGCTTGCCATTCTTGCTCCTCAACTAGGAACTTCAAGCAGTAAGAGTTGTGATGTGTTATTCCTTTACCTAAAACCACAAAAATGCATAAATTTCCAATGTTATGCCATTCCAGTAAAGGATTCAACCTTTTTTACCTCCTTCTCATCAAGAACTGCTCCTACACTCTACCATAAAAATAGAATATAAAAATAGGCTGTAGTGGCTCAAGACAAAGACCTCTGCAGCCTAGCATCTTCTGTTGGGAAAGCAGCCTGTAATAAATGCCCACAAGAAAAGACCACAGCCATTAGTACCCTCCAGAGCACCCTCGCTCAACTACAGTCCTCCGAGGCTTCGCCAGGACAATGCAGGGACAGCTGACGCAACAGCTAATGCTCTCAGGAAGGAAGGAAGGGACACTACCGTCATCAACACCTACCGTCACAGCTACTGTACACTATCTCGTATGGTCCCCAAATAATTTCTCAATACATATTCCCATCTTCAGTCCAGGAAAAACTAAAAATATGTGAACCATAGAAAAAAATGGTCTTAATAGGTAGGAGGGATGGAGAGACTGAAGACAAGTATATTAGCTGACAGGGGCTTGGTGTTAAATGCATTTCATAGCATGTGCCATGCAAGACTTGCCTACTGCAGTCTCAGTACCCCAACATTTGCATCAGGTTTCCTAAATAAGAGTTGTTTTGTTTCTCTACAAAGAGGCTTTGTGCCAGGTATAGAAGTTATTTTTCCTACTACATTCTGAGCACCATTATTACCTGCATCGTTTTCCATGTTTCCACTTTTAGCAGGCAAATGTGAAAGTGGAGATTATTTTTTTTTTGTAAAAATCACCCTTCCTCTCCACCACCCAGATGGGAAATCTACACATATCACATAACATATGTGGGTATGACATGTGTCATACACCTCACTGAACAGTGCTGTTGCACTTTTATGTAATTCTTAATATAACATGAAAGAAATCCAAATGGTGATCTGCAGATCTAATATACCCCACAAATTTACAATAGCTCTGGCTATGTTATTATATTACTAGCTGCAAACTGTCCAAATACAAGGTGAATGCTGAAAGTACCCCAAGCCCTCTCCTCTCCTGGGGAATCTACCTGGTGCCAGTCACTCACCAGAGATGCAGTCAGAGTGACTCATAAAAGCTCCCAATAAGATATTCTTCCTATGTGCCACACTATCATCTATCATTGTCAACTGTGCATAGCACATAGAGCTATATTTTTTATTCTTCAACTTACTTAAAAAAAAAAAAAAGCATACTGATTCACAGGCTTTCAGCTGTACAGGATTCTCAGAAAGTGATGAAGCATCTTAAAAAATAATCTCACTAGCATGTTTCAAAAATATATATAAAAAAGCAATAACACAGTGTTAATCTTAGGCTGGTATCAACCATCATCTAGTCTTGAAAGTCAGCTGACTTAGATTAGGCATCCTTAGACATCATCACAGTTATAAGAAAATATTTTTCAAATTCTGAGAAATTCACCATTCTCACTAATCAAACTTTTTAAGAACATACACGAATGAATACATTTATTCCTGCCATTTTTATGTACCTAAAGCAAAGTGATTTAGAACACAATCTGAGCTATCAGCAGGTGGTTCTATTTGAAATCAAAGTGGGAGAGGAGACGCTATTATTTCATACAGACATTTGCATTACCACGTTTCCTCCCATCTTCCCATCACGGTGTTTTATTTTGTTTTCCTGCACAGAGGAACACAAACTACCTCTATTACCTTACAACACAAGAGGAGTGTGATGCAGGCCTCCCCAAGACGGAGAAGGAAAACAGACCCTCTTGTGGGCAGCCACCCCTTGATAAGCTGTGAATTGCTAAAATAACTGTTGGGGAAGACTGAACATTTTTTATATCAAACTAAACTTCTTTCTCAGGCATAAATAGCTTTTACAAAAAGAATTTAAGGAAAGAAAGATACCCTCTGTAATGGAACCAGCTTAAAACTATCTGAGGCAGAGAAGAAAAAAAAATGGTGCATTTTGGAATATAATCACTGGGGATAAGGAAGAGGATCCCTTCAAGTGTCTCCCAAATAGACTCCGCAGCTGAACACGTATGGAAATGTTTACATCAGGCATACTAGGCAGCATCAAGTGGAGCACAGCATCGGTGGGTTATTCCTTTACCTAAACCCTAGGTATTACAACCTAAAATCTTTACCTAAAACTCATCAGCTCAAGACAATCACCTGAGACATGCTAAGCTGAGTAAGAAAGGGCGTTGGTTTGATTTTCTCCAAGACACTACATCAGTTTTTTTTCTGATCTCCCCTACTTCACAGCATTCAGAACAGAGTCCAGAAACCTTGAAGCTGGAAGCTCTCTATCACAACAGCGCTATGATTTCTGTCAGCTACCTCAGTCCTTCCCAGCAGCAAAGATAAAATGTAGTAGAATTACTTTTTCAATCTTTGAACATAGTTATTTACTGTAAGATGAAAGAAAAATAAATGGCAAGCCAGACTCTGGCCAAATTTAGCTTTGCAAGAACCGGGTACAAACCTAATTGAAATCACTGGGCTATCCATATTTTAAGCCTATGGAGAAGAAAATGTAACACATTAACCACAGGATTCTTAATTTATTACAGAGAGCTTATCACTTCCAAGTGAGGGCTATATATAGAAATTTTTATTGACCACAGTACATTTTACTTGAAGACAACATTGTAATTGTTTTAATATTTCAGGTTTAGCCTGATGCAATAAGCTTGGGTTTGGGTTTGTTTTGGGTTTTTTTTGAAAGGTGTCTTCGCAGTTTTCAGTTGGAAAACATTTTATGGAGACAACTGTAAGACTAATAATAATTTTCAGGGTGTGTCCATTTTTAATTACTTTTTATCTACAAACTTGCACACACACCGACAAAGTTTTATGTACAAATGATGTGATCATTTAAGACTACTGGTGGCATGAACTGGCTGATGCAGTTTTAGCCAGGCAGAGATGTGTAAGATTTGATGTACAGGTATTGTTTCATATTACATATTGCCTCTAAACCAAGGCCAAGCTATTCTGGTTTAGCAGAGATTATCCTAAAAAGCAGAAGGAGCTCTAGGGGAACTATTACACACTATTTCATCTATCTATACCTAAGTAAAAGAATAAGGTCTGGTGCAGAGCTGGGTGGCAAGGGTAGCTGTTGAGAAAAAAAACACGAAAAAGCTATTGCTAGCATGGCCATCTGGAAGACATTAAAAAAACCCTCAAACCAGCTCTTCCCAGTTCTCTCAAATTGCAAATGTAGGTGCATACAACTACCAGAGGCATAATGCAAGGAGTGAAGCTCTGTGCATATTGCTATTGAGCAATTAATTTATCTATACCTCCTCAGGCTATCAGGATGCCCATTGGGACATTATATATTTTCACTTATTATAGAAAAGGTAACCGTAGTTCCAGGACTTTGACCTTAAAGTGATTTCTGTAGGTAATTCTCTGCCTTCAGGTCTTCTCCAGAGAGAGATATTAATCTATATAAAAGTTGAATTATAGTGTTTGGATGAAATCTATTTTCCTAAAAGAAGGAGGACAAAAAAAAGTAGAAAATTACCATTTTCTTCCAGATGATCTAAAGGCATGGATTTAAAACCAAAGTCCTTCCTCAAGAGAATCTCAGCTGAAAATGTACTGTGTCAAACTGCAAATGGCAGTTCTGAGCTGCTGAGGCCCTGACACATCTGTTACAGACATCTCTCCACGAAGCCAAAACTCTCAATAGAATTTGCTTAAGCACTTTTTTGACTCTTGCTCAGCACTGCAGGTTGCTGAGCTTATTCGGGTACCACGTTTGGGAGAGGCTGGCTGCTCGTTCCGCAGTTCCTGCAGGGCATGAAAAGGAGAGTCCGCTGATTTCCAGAGGGGGATGAAAGCAGTGGGCTGGGACAAATGGGTTTGCTCCACGGCTGGCAGCCTGGGTAGAGCCAGCTATGGGGCTTGGCTCAAACAGAAATGGAAGGAATTTCACCAAAGTACTTCATACTTCTATAAAGCCACATTACATGTCATACTTTCTCATTTGATAGTCCACATTTTCCAAAGTCATCTACTAGAGCTGGATGCAAATTTCCATAAATGGGAAGTGAATGACAAAATCTCATCAATCTATGCACAATATACCTAATATATTAAAAATTGAAGGTTTAAGATATTTCCAAGCTCCAAAACTATTGGATCTCCCCAGTGTATAGTGATTTCCAGTTTACCATCAAATCTTTTAAACTAATCTGTTTGTTTTCTAAAGTAGCAAATTCAAAAATTTAAAAATCTTTAAATCTGAATGATACGGGTTTGATCAGCAAACAGAACAGATACTCCAGGAAAGAGCGTTTCCCGTTGCTTTGTGAGGATACTTCTGCCTATCCAGTGGTACCCATCTACTCATCTAAATGTGCATTTCCATGATTAATAACAGAGACACAACACAGGTTAAGATGTACAAACTAAACATACATCTGACTTTCCTCTCACCATTTCTAATCAGCTATTGAAGGAATTATGCATATTTGTCAGCATTTATTTATTAATGTATTAACTTCTGGCCATTTTAAGTTAACATCTTTCCCATATGTTAAGCCAAAGAAAAAGTTCTGAGGCCTGATCGTGATATGACTAAAACTCAGAAAAACTCAGCCAAGGACATTGAAACAGACTATACCTGTGTAAGTCCACATTCAAGCTTTCAAAAGCTGTATCTTTCTATATTGTCTTCTAGGAAGCTGGGACATAATTTTATTTAGAGCAGTTTAGTCATCCAGTCACATCACTTCTTGCTATTAGTTCCCTGACTATAACAGCGTTAAACAGCTTTTTACCACATAATTTTCTTTTATTACCTTGACAAAAATAAAGTCTGCCATAATATACTCTTGCGCTCTGAAAATCTATAGCATTATAAGAAAAAATAAAAGCCCTATAAACACAGCACAGCGAAGCAGAAGCTTAAGGTCATTAATAGTGAATGACATTCGTAGGTCTACCTTAAAAAAATTGGAATTTTTACTGCTGAGCAATACTTTGCACTCTTCTAAACTTTTTATGTTTTAAAATATTACAAAGGAATTAAACTGAATTAGGTTAAATCAATATTCTCCTAATAAGAATTCTTTGTAGTTTTAAATTTCTAAGCTTTACATATTTCAGTAGTTCATGTTAAATGGAGATCTGACATTTTGCCAGCAAAAGTTTCATTAAATCACTAGTAGAAAAAACATAATTATCTCATGTTACCTCACTGCAATGATATAATGTGTCTGGTGCTTTAAAAGATGAGACAGACAAAGGGAGAAAAGTTTGCACCACACCAAATGGCAACTGCAGATATTTATGGCTTCTTTAAAAAGGAATTTCTCAAACACAGATTGTTTATTTCTAGTTTCTTTTCCTTCACTAGTAGATCATTACCATAATTTTTACATTTGCACAGAGTTTTTGACCTGGATCAGTATTGTATTAATACTCTGCTGCCAGTAAAGTGAACTTTGAAGGTCAGCACAGAAACCTCTTTTCAAAAGCCCCATTTAAATTGTTAGCAAAAGCTTATTCTGTCACCTAAAGCTCGTCACCTTCCCCTTGGTTTTGCTATTAGGAACACAGGGCAGTGTACGGCCAACCACCTTGTCTTTGAGCCTCAACATTTGTATGCACAGGGAGGTGTTGCTACCAAGACTTTTGCTTTCCTCCAAGCAAGTTCCTCCTGTGCTAATCCCAAGAGCAGCTGCAGTAGTGGGGATGGCAGCTGAGGAGGGGGAAGACTAAAGCAGGTGTCCTTCCAGTATGACCCCAAGCCAATATTCTGCCTCCCCGCCCCAGCATGTTAAAACATTACAACCACTGACAACTTGGAAGAGCTGTTGTGAGGATAAATATAGTGAGAGTGTACAAGGCATAATAAATTTAGACAAAGCTGGCTGCAGTTCCTCTGAGCATGTGCAGAGAAGATAAGTAAGAAAAATAGATTCTTGAACACCACACTGCACGTCCCTTCGAAAAGTGTAGCAAATTACTGTATTCTTCTGGATTCTCATAATGAACAGATAACATCTATGTATTCCTTTGGAGGTAGTTGTGAAAGAAAGACTGAGTAATTATTATTAGAAAATGTATATGGTGAGAGTATTCACATGAAAATTAACATTACATGAATTTGTAGATGTTAAAAGAAAATGAACTGTAAACGTCAACAAATCTGTCTCCATGGAAAAACCAACATTCTTAGAATTATTTACATATAATCAGGACATAATGAATACCCTACATTCCATCAGAAATTAATTATATTCTGAAATGTAAATCTCAAAATAATGAATAATTGGGCTGCAAAAATGCACTACAACATTTTTTATTTACAATTAGTTTTGACATGACATTTTGAATCATGAATGAGATAAATGATAAGCTGTTTCTTGGTTTTCTGCAAGCAGAAAGGACTGGAGTGAACACAAAGTGAACTATGCAATCAACTGCGTAAGAGTAAATCCATAGAGCTGGTAGAAACATGGTCTGTGTGTTCTGCAAGAAGTTCAGATTTGCTTTCATTCCAGCCTTTGGGGATACTATGGGGTATTTTTCTCACAGCAAGTATTTTCCCAAGTCAATCAGAAATTTTTCAAAAAGCTCACATACACCCACAACCCAAAGAGGTCCATTTTCAGTTTGCATTGTAATATTTCCAACTGTATACTCACAACATCACTAAATGCCACTTTTTAAACCACAAACTGGGTGAAATTCTGCTAATGGGCATGGATTGTAATGATATTCCAAATAGAAATAAAAACGTTTAAAATCACTTTATAGTGTCGTATTCACTTAGGAATAATGAAATTAGGAGAATACATCAGCTTCTAAGAACAACAAGATTGAAGGCTGGTAGGCCCAGTGACTCAAAACCAAGTATAAGCTTTATTTTCAAAAAGTTTTATCCTTCCACTTTCACTATAAAGTATTTTTAGACTAATAACAGAAGCTCCAAGATACCAGTGTTAGACACCTGAAAAATAGCCATTAATAACGTCAGATTATAGTTTATTTCTAATACTTCTTACATATTTTTATAATTTTGAGTAGAGAATGACATAAGAAAATTCAGAGAAAAAAAAATCCTAAACACACCAGCAAGGTTCTCATGATTCTTATGCTCAGTTAATTCATACACAGACATGTTTCTTATACTTCTAATGAGAAGAGTGAGACTGAAATGATCGTCAAAGTACAATAGTTAAGAAATATATTTCCAGCCTTATTAATACACATAAGCCCAATCACTCTTCCAAACAATAAGATTTGTACAGGTTGTCTAAACAGGATTACTAATAAACCAGTCAAGATTATTATTCACCCTTGCTGTGCAAAAAAATGAGTTTGTAAGTCGCATGGCTGCAAAAAATTTGACACAACACAAAACCTGAGATCCTCAGGGACTGTTATCCAAATAATCTTACTCTGGAGAAAGCCTGTGCATTAATGTAGCTTGGAGGGGTAACATCAATTTTCTAACAAGTAATTAAGATTTACATTATTAATGCAATGGATATTCTTGCAAATTTCGTTTAATTATATGCAAGTTTTTTTAAAAAAACAATAACAATTATTGACAAGGCTGCAATTTTAAAGTCTTTCTAATAAAACTATAGATAAGAGCAATGCTGAGTTGAACAGCTCAGTAAATTTTAACTGTTAGAACTTTGAAACTGACCAAATTCCTGGATGCAGCTGCAGACTGTTATGTAGAGCTGGGAAAATTAATTTCCACCCTATGGTTGATACTAAGTATCTTTCAAATGAAGTAAAATCTATTCCATTAAAAAAACCAGATCTCTTCTAGAACATAACCTACTTCACCATGTTACTGATCTAAGCAAATTAGGAATGGTTCATGTCTTCTCAGTCAAGACAATGCAAGCAGAGTTTACGTACCTTTGACTGAGTCTAGTATTTACCCACTTTGAGCTACTTCAGCTAAACACCAGCTTGCTGAGTTTAAACACAAGCTTTTAAATCTACCAGTAACACCACTGTTCCGGTAGTTCTGAAAGGGGTTGAACTGTAAGAAACTTTAACCTTGTTTTTGGTAAAAGGAAAGCTTTTACACACTTGGAAATTGTAGATTCCTTGCCCCCGCCCCCAGCAAT
The DNA here is from genome assembly GCF_963210335.1 of Falco punctatus. Classification (NCBI taxonomy): domain Eukaryota; kingdom Metazoa; phylum Chordata; class Aves; order Falconiformes; family Falconidae; genus Falco; species Falco punctatus. The sequence continues at coordinate 108,019,455 of NC_137581.1, read as the reverse complement.
TTCTCATGCTTCTCATGAAATCTTTCAAAGGATGTGCACAGGCACGTAGGCAGGGAGCAGTCAGTTTGTTGCCCACTAGAAGGTTAAATGAAAGCAGCCTAAATGAGCAGCACCTCAACAAAACCTCCTATATGCTCTATCCTTCAAAACTGAGTAAGAAAAAAAAGTGAACAAAGAAGGGCAAGGTTGTGAGTAACTATTTCAGTATACACAAGATTTTAAAATTTATGCACATTTTTGTATCCAATTGATAGAATAAATGCCCTGGAAAGCCTACTTAAAAAAAAAACATAGACAGAAATATTCATAGAATTTTTTGCCTGTCTAAATCAGGCCTGGTTTAACCAGTTCTGGAGTTTGAGACAGAAATCACAAGGCAAATTACATGGCCAGATGTATAGATTTATAGATGGATAGATAGATAGATAGATAGATAGATAGATACACAGTATGTGTATGCAGAGATGTGGATGGGTAGTTCAGTTTTTTGGTAATCAAACCAAATATGACAGCCCATTTTAGCCACTTCCTAGACTGAAGCACAAAGCAATCAAAGTGGGCATCCAAAAAGTCACAGTACTTAGCCCTTCGTTACCTTCACGCTCATCATTAGAGGCTAGAGCAGAAGATAAGAGTTGGGTTCATACTCTCCTCCCTTCTCAGCAGGCTCAGAGAATCATCTCCAGCCTGGTAAGGCACTGCTCTACCTCTGCACTGAAAATTCACTGTCCACCCTTTCTAAAATTGTGCCACAATAGAACATAATATGCAAGTTAACTTGGGCCACAAGGAGAGACAGAGTATGATTGTTTTGCATACTGGTCTGGCACACTATAGCGAGGGCTACTGGCCAGTCCTTCCTCCAGAGAGGCAAGCTCTTCCCTGTGATAGAAGGATCCAAAAGAAGCAAGTGGCATTTGCAGGAAGCAGCCTTTTGTGCAATGAGATATTTTTTCTATAAACTAAGAGAAGCACCACAAAAACTCAAGCCTCACCAGGCATCATTTAGACAAAGAACATTTTGAAGCATAGTGGACATTTTCCTTTAACCTTTAAACCTATGCGAAATGAAAGTAGATCTTGCATGCAGTTTCTTACTCTCCTGATACAGTCCAAGTACATCTATTTTAATACAAATATATAGTGACAGAGATGAAAGGAAAAAGAGATTAATGACCAGGCTTCTCTCTGAAAGAATGCTCTAACATGTCTATTTGTACGTCTTCAGAGCCTTCAAACCAGAAAGTACCCCTGACTTAAAAAATAATATATTATTTTGGTAAATAAGATGAATACAAAGAAAAACAAAGTGATATTGGCTTATATTTTATCTACAGTAAAATAAAATGAAGCAGCAAAAGCAACTACACTGGATATATGGCGTAGATAGTAAGAAACATCATGGTAAAAAAAATCTTAATAAATGAGTAAGTATTGCCTGTGATACAATCTTTCTGCAGTTATATTAATATCCACGTCTAAGCACAAAAATATATCCCATTTTATCACTGTTGGAAGAAAATGTCATTGGAAAGCAGCACTATTTGATACATGCCCAAGCTAATCATTGTGTTTGCTAGCTGAACGAACCCTGGAAAGACACACTGGAAATACCTTGCTTGAAAAAACAAACTTTTCCTCTCCACCAGAACAAACATCTTTAACTTAAAGCTAGTAAGCATTTACATACTTTATTATAAAGCCTATATCAGGTCACAGTACTGCCACTTTCTACAGAAGACAGCAAAGCTTCCTTCTCACCAACATGACTAATTGAAGCCCCAAAGGATCATGATCCTTTAATTTGGAAATTCCAGTCTTAGCTACTGTGCACGGATATTGTGCTATTGCCCCGCAACAGTAATGAACAAAGTCATTGTGGCCACTTGTGTACTTATTATCCATCGTAATACTCAGGTTGCATTAACTAACTTCACCCCACATACTTCAGTGCTGTTTTTGCAGAAGCAAAGACCTTTTCACTTTGATGATTAAAAATTAAAGTTAAGCAGTCTATAGAAAAAAATAATGTGTTTCAGTATATAAAATATCTTATATGTGATGAAATAATAGGTTTCATGATACAATGAGAAAAAACAGAGAAGCTTTTGTGTTTACATAGACCTTCTTCCAATGAGAAACAAATACAGCAAACTTGAAGCTAAACACTGATTAGGAATAATTGTTTTGGTAATCAATTTGACAGAGAGGCATGCTTAGCACGTCAATTAACCACTGCTTTTGCCAGATCACGGGGACAGGTGTGGGTACCAAGTTAGCCCTGCAATATGCCACTAGTATCACAAGGTAAAATAAAGAAGAAATGGTAAGGAGCTCTGCCCCAGACCCAGGTAGTGCTGAGATACAGACATCACACACTTCCTTTCCAGGGTCAAGGCTTCAAATTCCCCACTGTTTCCCCCCAAAATTCAGTAACCACCACTTTCACTAAATTGTCTTTGGAAAAGCACTGCATTGACATGAGTTAACTCAATCCCCATGTTCACTGCAAAAATCACACATTACTGAGTTCCATTATGCAACTCATCTACATCCAGAGACATGCTCCAAATACATGAGGAGTTTATATTACAAAACAGGCTCAGATACTGCCGCTTTTACTGTTGGAAGGAGTGGTAAGCACCTTCTCCACCAGAAATCAGTCTAAAGGCTTTTATCTAGTGAGGACACCCGATGAAGGAATAGTTTTCTCTTGGGCAGAATGACTCCAATGTCACGAATAAACACAACACGATATAAAAAGAGGGTTTTGCTGGCCATATGCCACTGGCAGTCACGCCACGTGCATAATGAAACCTATGCAGAAAGTAACTAAATAAATGCAGTCTCTCTGGAAAGATCACACTTTACAAGAAATGTTCCTGCCTTCCAATCACCTCCCAAACTGCAGCAGACTCTGTATCAGAGTAAGAAATACAAAACCTGACTGTTCTGTTTTTCCAGCTCACTTGATGCCTCCCTCCTCCTCCCCACCGAGCTGAGCCACCGAAACCCAGGGATCCGGTGGAGGGTGAGGTGCCAGCCTGCAAGAGCACCACTGAGCACATAATTTCAAATGTTGTTATGTACAGGCAAAATTTAAAAAAAATCCCACACCTCTTTGTACTAGATATGAGCTAAAAATCCAAGGGTAGATTGAGTTGGCTAAACACAGGCATCCAGAGCCATTTGGACATCTTGCACGTTGCACCTGTGCAATCCCACACTCATTTACAGCAGCACATTCTTTACAAAAGCATTCTCTGACCTTTCAGCTCTGGTCCCACAGGAAAGTCTGCAAATGCGTAACTCTTCTGGAAACTATGAATTCAAGAAAAATGATGGTACATTGCAATTTTCGTCACAAGCTACTCCCAACAAATTCCAAAACACCTCAAGGGGAAAAAAATTATCTTGCACTGCACTGTGAAAGTTTACAAATTTTGCACATATTCTGCAGCTAACATCCTTCTCTGTTTTGCATCTTGTAACCTTCCTTTCTTTTAAGATTTTCCAAGTAATGTAAAAATAGGATAATTGTTCCTAATCTTTTAGGAGCTTGTTTATTTTACAAAGGGAATAAGGATGACCAAGCCAGAAACCTGATCTGCCCTTTTTTAAAAAAATAATTTAAAAATTCTAACATTCAAATCAATTTCTTGATTTTAGGGAAAAAAAAAATAATAATTTATGCTTACTGCCTTAGACTGAAGAACAAATATTGGTCTGCTGAGTGGAGTGCATGTATCTTTAATTCCGATGTGTGCGCACCCTTGACTACTTTATTATGATTGAATGAAACTGTTACATTTAGAGATTTCTTCTTCATCAATTATACATCATACACTTCATATTTGCTTGCCTTTTCAGTGTTTTCCATCTGGAAGCATGTTCTGCCATCGTGATGCTCCCTGAGGATTTGCACATGCAGTTTCCCTGGGCTGCACAAGGTCTAACGTGCTCCCTGTAAACCAGTGAGCAGATACGATTTTTCTGAGTAGCAAACAAAGCACTGTGCACAGATCAGGCAGCTTTCCAGAAAGCAAAGTAAAGAGGTATCTGCTGAACCGTGGAGGGTCTTTATTTTGTCCTTTTTTTTTTTTTTTTTTTAACCCTGTACTGTATTTTGCTAGGTATTAAGTCTTGATCAGGAAAACTGAAAGCCTTTTTTACTTTGAATGCATTTCTCTTGAGTGCAGCTGAATGCAAGGCAGCATGCACTAAATAGAGAAAATATGTACATGGATTAGATTAATGAAAGATTCCGTTCTAAGACAGACAAATTGCTACTGTTCTGTGTCTTACAGCTGATGCTCACCTGCCTTTCAGCCTGGCCTGTCTCATCAAGTCTTTGGATCTGCCAGATCTGCTGGATCAATACCAACACGAAGCCTGAGTTTAAATCCCTGTCTTTTCTGGGAATAGCCCAGAAGAAATTCCTTCATGCTCTGAGAACTCATATTCTCCAGTAAAAATGTAAACAGAAAGTACACAAAGCATAGTTTGGGGGTAAATTATTCTCTTTTATGGCATAAGTTTCTCTCTTAATTTAGTAATGTTTCTATAAGCTGGGTAACTTGGCTTCCTGGTGATGACTGTCCTGAAGGATGCTTTCAGTAAACACAGCTAACTCAGGTTGTAACAATGGCACTCAGTTAAGTTCCACCCTTAATTTCCTCCACCAACAGCCCAGATTTTAATAACTGTGCTTTTCAGGAGTGAACATACTAGCAAATGACCTAAACATCTTTCACTCAGCAACTACCTGGACTCACAGACATACACAAAACTATAAACAAAACTACAAAACGAATTTTGTGACATCATGGTTCAATTTAAATCCCACTTAGTGCATGTGCCAAAATAATTTACACGTGGTGATTTGTAGTTTCAATGATATTATATACTTTAGGTGCTATGAGACGTACAAAATCAGAAAAGCAATATGCTACAAGTGGCTTTGTATAATGTCTCCATAAAAGTGCTCCCTTAGCCGTGGTAAGTTGCAGAGTGTGAGGGTCTGAAAACCACAGCACAGAGGAAGGAGAGCTTATAGAGTGACTTTTTCCATTGCTAAAAAAGGATTTTCTTTGTCAAAACTGAAGAAAGGAATGGTGTAGGGCTACTAAAATGAGTATCAGAAAGTTAAGCAATGATGCACAAAAAGTCAGCAATACATAATTACTTGGTATGTTTAAAACGAAATGAGAATGACCAAGATGAAAAGGCCTTGGAGAAAACTGGTTCTCAAAATTCTGTTTTCAGTATCTCTTATATTAGGCATTGGAGTTTAATTCACTTCCAAAGCAAAATGTTTACCTTTTCAATGTTTTTAAGGGAAATGCAATTTTACCTTTTTTTAAATGAGGATGGGTTTTGAAGTTGGAAAAAACATTTTAACCATCAAAGGTTAAAAATCACATAAAGTTGCTGCAGGATTTAACAGTCTCCTGCATTTGACGTGGACTGTATTTCCCTCCCAGGAGGAAAGATGCAGCAACAACAGTTCCCATTGCATGGTTCCAACAACAGGTCCACAAGAGCCTGTGGACTCGCCCATAGCCATGGGGTTACTGGTGGTCACCTTCTGCTATATGGAGTTCAATAAAGACACTGGGAACAGCCCTTTAGTATGTGCATCAGCTGCTTCTGCTGCAAGAGAGTGGCCAAGGCTACATAAACCATCTCTGTTCAGGTAAATAAAATAATTACTAAAAGTACTGGACTTTAAAACTGTGGGACAATTTATGCTGTGAATGTACACACAGAAAGAGGGGTAGACCCAAAGAAATTATTTGTGGTGGTTAATTGGAGTTGAACCCATGCTTTCAGGGGTTGGTGGGTGGGAAGGAAGGGGTAGTTCTGATTTATTTATTGCACTATTGAGAGAAAGAAAATGCATCCAGCATGGATCTGGGAGACTGCACAGAGAATTCCCATGTAGCTTTGACCAAATCACTTAGGGGCAAATTATCAAAACTAGTTTTTTGCTTGCTAGGGGATCAGAGAGCTGTCAACATTGGACCTTCAGCTCCCATCCCTCAGATCCTCATCTGTAAAGCAGCACAGGTTACATCTGTGTCGGTAAATTGCAGACAGTAGGAGCTGACCTGCAGATCAATGTCATCCATGTTAAGGCTTCTATGTCCACAGTATACCCATTTGTTTTTTTTTACCCAGAGTAGCTCTAGTTTACTAGAAGCCTAGAGAAGAAGATCACCTATGCTCCTGTAATATGTATTCTTGTTTAGCTTTATTAAAAAGGTATCCAGTTCAAGTGAATTTATACTATTCGCCTGGGTTCAGTTTTACTGCCTGGTGCTGGGATACATATCTACATCGTGCCTCAACCTGTGGTGAAGTCTGCACTGATGGCTGAGCTGCACAGTATGCACATGTTGACCACTAGCTGCTGAAGGATCTTGCACCTGAGGGTGCAAGAACATATTCCCAGTTCCAAGTAAAGTAATGCCACAGAGCCATCCTAATATCTTTGTCAGGTTGACAAAGAGGAAAAACCTTATTACACATAAGGTTTTTTTTTAAAAAAAAAACAGAAAGGTATACAAATATATTCACACACACACCCCTATATAGACCTTGATATGAAAAGTTGTTGAGCCAAGGTACTTCAAGACAGTGAATCCCAATGCTAAACACTTCACACCATTCCTGTTACTCACTGCTAGACTTACATCTGGTGCTATAGTGGTTTCTTAGAACAAATGCCCAGAACACTCTTATGAGAGGTTGGTGATGTCATGATCTGCTCATGCAGTAAGGTGGGAAGATTTGAATTCTGAAGGTGCAGGACCAGAACTTGGGAACTCAGGTAGGTTCAGCAAGAAACAATATGCACGGCTTTTATCACAAGGATAAATGATCAGTATCATTTATGTGCATAAGATATATATATATAAATTACTCGAGTTTTGGGGCTTTATAAACATCATAAGGAGATTGTTCTCAGTCAAAATATCTCTACACACAAACTCAACTTCCTAAAGTTAGGTAGCTAGATACATATTTTTAGCCATCAAAATACAAGTAAGCTGATTTTCAGACAGAAAAATCAATTTCAACTGCAGACAACAGCAGCTGTAATTGCTTAGGTGTTCAGAAATATAACCCACCCACACATGCCTGAACAAGGATTTAAGTGCCTAACTTCAAGGACCTCAAAATTTAAAATGTTCACTTAAAGCTTGAAAGGAAATAAACGCAAAATAACATAGGCAAAGATGTAGACATATGTAGATAAGAAAGCACTCACATCTTACCTAGAAGACTCATTTACTGATCAAAGCAGAGCTCCAAACAGAAATATTGGTCAAGCACAGGTATTTTAAGGTCTCACCCTATGAACTATTCTGTGCCAATGCTTTGCTTTAACTTTACTGTGTACAGAACAACTGAATAATGACAGAAGGCACTCGGCAAGCTGATAAGTTTATAAAATTAAAATCAGTAGTAGACTTTTCTTCTGGGAACGCTAGATTGAACTGAGGTAAAAGATAATATCTTATGTTTAACAGCTAAAAAGAAAATATATTGAGATTTGAATTTATATGATGCTGTGCTATGCTGATAAGCCTTCAAGAATTAGCATGAATCAAATATGGGCAGAAATGTTATTCAACTCTCCACGGAACTATTAATGTAGGATTACTGAAGATATACAAGAATACTTGTTATTCATCTCTAATGAAAAATGGCAAACATGAGTAAACTTCTTATATAAACAGAGCTTTTGCACATGATTCTTCAGAGTCACTAATGACCAAGACTCCGCAAGAACTCTTCCCAGCTTGAAACAATTGGTCTTTCAAGGAGCAGTAACCAATAATCTGTGCTACTGTAAAAACCACAATGATGGACTAAGGCGGAATAATTTAGCTTGGGAACTTTTGGTGTGGTGCAACATATACTACAGAGTTATAAATAGTCATATTTTCATCTCCTAAAATCTTCCACAATCACAGTAAAGAAAGAAAAGATATGTCTGTCACTGATGTGTAGAACAGGTTTTCAAAAGTAATGATGAGATTTGTTCAGTGAAAAATCAAGATTTCCCCTAAATCCTGATTTCATTAAGTCATCAGTTGTGGGGAACTTAATCATATCTACTTCATTTTCCATGAAAAGCTTTAAGGATTTTCATTAAAACTGGAACTTTCTGACTTGTTAGAGCTGAAGTAATTGTCAACATTGAAGAAAAAATCTTCAAGTAACGACATTTTTCATAATGTCAAAATGTCACAATGACATTTTTTTCTAAAAACATTTTGTGATGTTCTTTTTTTACTTGAGTGATTTTAGCGCAGGTTTCATAGGACATAACTCTTACTTAGCATTACATACCTAAATTTTAGAGTTATCTACGTTTCTATGTTTCTGAGTTATTGGCATAATTGAAAAAAAAAAACTTTACATATGAGGTGAACTATTAACCCAAAATCTCCACATTTTTCAAAATCCTGAAGCATTAAAAAAAAAAGGTTTCTAAAAATGAAGATAGTAATTACAAGATAATTTCATTTACATCCTAAGTTTTCTGCTGCAGACATAAATATCAGTCTAATGTTTTTTCTTTTGTTTGGAAGGCTGTTGTGAATTACATGTGCCTAATGTGTACTCTTACATGTAACATTTCACCCACTTGATTTTATAATCAAATAAATACTTTCTGTTTGGAATTTTCACAAGATTGCATTAGAAAGCCATTTGACAGTCCATTAATTTTTAATATGCAGCTCACTTGCAAAACGCAACATAGAAAGACAAAAGAAAAGGATGCACGTCCTAAACTACACTATGGACCATTCTCTAGAAGCCACATCACAGCCCAGTGCTCACAAAGTGCCATACAGTGGTGACTGAGTAGGTCACATAAGCAGCTATATACTACCCCTAAACATGGGGACTCAACTATCTTTAGATTAAGATTATATAAAAGTTTGTATGAAAAATGAAGGGAAATTTCTTGACATGGTAATATGATTTTATTTTTTATAGCTGGGACTCTGTATTGATGTCAATAAGAAACAAAGTAGATATATTAAACTATTCATGTACAGAATTTAGTTTACGTATCTCTCTCTAGTGCATGTTCCCTCCATCTTCCACGAATGACTTTGGTTCCTCTGTCACTTGTCTGGTGTCATTTGTGCCAGGCTTATTGTTCCAACTCTGCCTTTTTTCTAGCTCTAACATAAATAAAATCAAAAGCAGCTTGTAATTAATATCTACTCAATTCAGACATGGAGACTTCCAGAAACCTATTAGCAGGTGGATCCTGAAACATGTGCAGGTAACAATTACCAGTGGTGTATCAGTACATTTTGACATCTTCAGAAATGTGTGCACATGCATAACTGTCCTCAAAGCTGATATATTAGTAAATTACAGACATGCTGAGTATCATCATTTAAGCTTTGATAGATGCTTGTGCATCCTGGTTGGTGGGAGTCTTTAATAACAATTAACATTGATCCTGACTCAAATCCCGCTAAAATCAACAGACAGTTTTGACTTTGTTCATCTGTTCACTGCTATGGTCCAGTAGAACAAACTCTAGTCCAAAAATAAAACAAAAAGAACTTCAAAAAAAAAAAATGCTAGGGAAGAAACAAGATGAGAAGAAAGGGGATTACAAACAAAAATAACATGCGTTAACATCGCTTCAGTTCATTATCCCTCTTGGATTGTGCCAAATTTCCCAAGGTAGCATTCAATAATTATTGGCTACATTTGATGCTTCACACTTTCCTTATGTCTGCAGCACTCCAGCTCTGAAAGTGATACTTGTCTGAAAAAAGCCTCAGTTGTCACAGCACCAGTATTAACAGTAAAAGGAAAAAAAATGCTTCAAGGAAGGAAACTTACACACTTGAAACCACTTGTGTGGCTGTTTGATTAACAACAGGAAGTTACTGAGGATCGCTGTGAACAGATTCCCTTCCGTACGCTCCTTATCCATTTCAAGGAGCATTCGCTGGAATAAAGAAATGCATAGCAACAACCCTTGAAGATTTTTCTCTTTTATAGAGAAGCTTTAGAACAACGATAAGCGTTTGCCTGTTGTCTTGCAAGAAATGGAAAGACAGCAATTTGGTGTTCACAACTGCATCGTTTACCTAATGTCCAAAACCCCGTTAGAAATTGCTGTGCCCCTGCGTTGAGTTCTCCATTTAATGGAACACTGTGCCAGACTTGCTCCAGCAAACACGTACCTCTGGAAACAGCTCTAGAGAGCTCACAAAGACTTTCCACGGTAACTCCCGATTTGAAAACATACACACATGTAAACACTCCAAATATCCCTACAACACTTCTTATTGAAGAGCAGATTCCTTTATCTACAGTGCTGCACCCACAATTATACATTAGAGATACTGATTTTTAGGAAATACAACTGTTCTGAGGGCAGAAGTACAGCTGAATTTAAATTAAATTTCAACAATTTCACAAACAACTGTTACATATTCCCTTCTTTTTTCTGCCAGGCAGCACATTATCTCTAATCACCCAAATATGAACACATTTTTCTTCAGATTGTTTAAATTTTATCACTTGCATTTCCCTTCTTTTGCAGCCTTGCCCGCATTTGGGATTTATATATTCATAGAGATAACCAAGCACCTTTCTTATTGTTGCACACATTGTAGACAGCAGACTGAAATTTGCAAAGAAAAAAAAAAAGAGATGGATGAAAATAGAAGGAACACATATAACTACTGCTTTCAGATCTGATAGGACTTGGAATAGCTTACGTTTCAAAAATTTTCAGAACAAGCATAAGATACTGTATTTCCAAGCTGCAACCAACATTTCCAGAGTTAGAGCAAGCCTTTGGCTAGAGACAGTCTTTTCCATACTACTGAGCTCCTGTAAGGTCTACAATACAAAAAAATAAATAAAATACACTAGAAATGAGATCTCCCTATGGCACACACACTCCACAGGTGAAGGCTGGTCCGTGACGGAGGGTGAACACGGGGCAGCCCCCTCCGCTGCTGCCTTGCCTGCACTAACCCACTGCAGTGATGCCATCCCATAACACTTTTGTAAGTGTCTTTGATAATTCTGCTTTCTCTGAACCAGAACTGGCAGCTTTCAGATAAACTAAACCCACGTAAAATAGTAAGCAGGTCACAAACATGCTTTAGCATTAGTTTTTTTGCAACAAATAATGCTTGGAATGGCTTCATCTGCTGTTGCCTTTAAATAATACCTGCACTGTATGTCAGCGACTCCATCTAAGGATAGAAAAAAACCCAAATGGCGCTCACAAGCTGTGAAATGAACGATGATGAAAAACAATGATGAACAAACCTGTCAGACTACAGCTACAACATACCCATCATATGTTCACACGTTAAAGCATAATAAAGCACGCGGTTTCTCTGATAAGAGAGAGAAATAAGAATATATAGACTCTTTCAATACCCAAGTCCATATGCTTCTTTTTTTATATATATAAATTTCCTTTATCATTACTTATTTTCTAGGTCCTTCTGTTTTTTAAAAGCCTCATTTATCATGACTTACTTTGTAGGTCTGTTTGGCATTTTTCATGTTAGTCTATGCCTTTACTTAGTCCCCCTGCAAATTTAATTCTATACTTTGAAGTTGAAATATGAAGTTAGTAATTGGTTGTTTCAATTTTTCCCTTTCCAGAAATTTAGGAACACAGTATTTGATAGTCTCCAGAGTTGCAATATCAACTCACATTTTTAAACTACAAATTTTATGAGATTTCTGTCTGCCCCCTCCATGTTCTGTGGATGTGTATGCGCATCTGCATTGCTGCAATTTATATGTGTATCTGTGTTGCTGCAGCTTATATAAATACACTTCAGCAATCTACCACGTGGTGTTCTTATGGCACACACAGGTCAACAACATTGCAGATACAAGGAAAGGCTTTAAAATTCAGGGGAGCAAACCCCATGATGTTTCCAAGCAGTAGAAAGGCCTGCAATTTAGCAGCTATTACTTCCTATATAAACGTAGTTCTGAAATACGTAAGGTTGCAAGGTAGCGTTTAGCACCACTACAACAGTCTAGAAAGATTAGACACACATGAATTCTAAAAGGTCAAAAACTAATCAGAAAGCAAACATCATCAGAAAATTGGGTATTTCTCTTTTGTGTCCGACAGCTTATGCAACAAATGAAAGAAATAATCTATAAGCAATTAAGGCAGATGTAGTAGGCATTTTTCATTTTCACACAGAAAACTGAAATGCAAATACATCAAACCACATTATTTCATTTTGTTGCTTCCATATTTTGCATATTTCTGACTTTCATAAACAAAACACTACAAACATCTATTTGTTTGTGTTATTCAAAAAGGAAGTGGAAGGAATTTTCTATTTTGGAGTGAATTATTTGTTTTTTTAAATACTGATACACCAATTCTCTTGTAGAAGCAGGTACGTCTGGTCTGTTTACTGCTTCTACAGTATGTGAGCACTTTCAGTGCCATAGAGCTGTTACAGCATGTGAAACTCGCAGAAATATCAGTAGCAAAATATCCCAGGAGAAGAATTGCTGCCATGAAAAGGATATTTATATGTAAAATACTAAGTGATAAATGTAAACCTTTCCTTCAAATTTTAACCTATTGTTTCATTGACAAATTTAGATTTTGGGAGCTGAGATTCAAATATCAGATTTTGCTACTGTATTTGTACTCTTCTCGCTTCATTCATATAAACAATGGTTTTATATCACATGTGGAGACCCTGTGAAAATATCTAATTTAGATATTATGCCAAGAACTATGGGCTCATTCAGAAAAAAGATGTGAAGTTATTATTGACGCATTTCATTTCAGCCACTTAAAGATTGGATTGTACTATTCAACATGACAAAATAAAGATTAAAAATGTACTCCACAGCGACACTGTTGGGGACTACCTAGAAGGCTGAAGCGTGTGGTACATGGCTTGGGAGCCTCCTGCCTCCTCCTTAGCCTCTCCCCAGTCTCCACCACAGCACAAGGAGCACATTTCATGAGGACATTTTTCCTTGGAGGACTACAAATGTCCTCCCCAGTAAGCCACATTTTCCTATACCTTTTTTCTACAGCCTTGTGGCATATGCTAACAAAGAGAGATGAAAGGCACTGCTGCTTCCCTACTGCACAGCACGGTACCTCACAAAGCCAGGAGATGTCCTTGTGAATTCCCACTTGATGCACGTAGCAACCGAAACAGAGGGCTTCCAGAGGAAACATGGCGATGATATAATTAGGGTGGACCATAGATAATTCATTTGTTCGTGTTAGGATTACCTCGCCCAGCATATGCCTGCAGTAGGAATCTCCCTCTTCTTGGTTATTCCAGTGCTTTACCCTTCCTGCAATCTATCATTCGCTAACTGAACCGTTCACTGAATGCAGTGGCCTCTGGTTAAGAATATAGTGATGGGTCAGCTGGAGGTTGTATCAAAGCATGTTTACAAGAGGGAGTGCCAGATCCTTTAGGTGCTCAGCAAGCAGGCATAAAGCAGGCATACCCTGATGCTATTCTAATACGATATTTTGCTTTTACAAATGAAGCGTCAGAAAGTTTTGAGTTGAGCGATCATAGAAAGCTTAGTTTCGTTTCTGACCACGTTTATAGTCTTATTTCTCTGGGGAGAGAGGATAATGTTCTCTTTGTTTCTATTCCCATAATTCTCCCTAAGACTCCAATTAAAGTTTGTGTGTATTTACATGTATGCATATCAAGTTTAGCTGTACATCTAGAGAAGGGAACAACAGTATAATAGCGTTGTACGTCAGAATTACAGATAGGGTAGGAGGTTGTAAAGGAAGTTCCTGCAGACAAAGTGAGAAAGGAGTTTAGGAGGTATAAAAGAGTCATTTGTCTTTCCAGAGTCTGGATTGATGGCTACAGATACATGAAGATAATTTGTCATTGAAGAGATTCCAGGAGATGCCCTGGACGAGGGAGATAACCTACAGCTGGTGGTGGAAGCTGAGCTACAGTGTATCCAAGATGACTGTGGTTGAAGAATACCAGTGATGGTCTCCTGTGGAAACCACAACAAAATCTCAACAGAAGACGAGGAAAAGCTTCTACTGGTAATGCTGAAAGAGTGAGCAGAGAACTAGGAGGAGAAGCAGAGCAAAGAGCAAATTTATTTTGGAAAACTTAAGTAATACTTCGAACTTTGTCAAACCTAGAGGTCAATTTTGTGATTTGTTATTAAACTTGTTATTCTTAAGATATTTTAAAATGAAGCTTTCATGTGCAGCAGGTATTAAAAAACCTGCCAGCGTTACTAAAGGACATTATTAGACCCTCACAACCAAAGCACTTGAAGAAAATCTATACTTCATGATGGGGAAACATTTTAAAATGTAAAACCTTTGTCTTTCTTTTGTAGCTTCATATGATCAAAATGTTGCAAGAGGTTGGAACAGCAAACAGAGCAAGAGAACAGCAAAAATTATCTGACTGAAGAGCTACATCTGACAGGACTAGTAAATATGGGCAGACAGAAATACTTTTGTAAGAATTGAATGAGGGAGAAGACAACTTTTTATCTCTTGTCAGGAATAATGATAGCAGTCTCCGTGCCTCCATAAATTCATTTATTAGTGTCAACTGGCTGTATCTCATTTCATTCTTAATTTACAAAGCAGACTAGTAGCTTTGTGCAGAAAGGAGAGGAAGAAGAGGACGGATACAAGTCACAGGAGTTTTTGGAGAAACCCAAAAGAAAGAAGCAAGTTCTGAGATTTGATCTTGTTGTCAGCGGGTCTATAATTAACACTTGCCCGCATGTAAGATCAGTGTGCATTGTCATCTCTTTGCAAAGCATGCAAACCACTTCATATGAAGCTGTTTGGGCGATTCCATTATTTCTGATCATGTCCTTAAAATAACACCTTTTCCTTTCATTGCATTTCCTCTCTCTTCATTTTACAGCAGCTGTGTACAGCCAAATAATGCCTGACACAGTTGAAAAGCTGGGGGTGGATTGTTGGGTTTTTTTGAACATCTAAATTCTTGTTTTTCTGACAAGGCTGCTAATCCTGAGTGCTGTTTTTAGATACCAAAATTATATGTTAAAGAACAGATTCAGGATTTCCTTTTCAAACCCCCGTAGGGAGAAGATTGCATACCAAAAGAGAAAGAAGGGAGTGTGTGGGGGGGGGTGTGTGCGAGTAGGGGGGGTGGGTGTAGATAATTTCCCTGCTACTTAGTGATACTTCATACAGTACACGCATTTCAAGGATGAGAAAAATTGTAAGGCCTTATGGTAATAACTTCATCTGCTGCATCAGCCAAGTAGTGTGCAGGTACCGCACTGATGCTGGGGTTCAGATGCGTGCATAGCTTGTTAAGGTATATATTGGTTTCTGCACTTGAGAGGGAGTCAGACGCATGGGTGGGCACTGGCTAGGTGTTTTCCTTGGGGGGTGGGGGGGGTGTGGGGGTGTCTGCTCACTCCCCAGAGCAGCAGGAGGACCTAAAACACATCCCTTCATGCTGCCTTGTTTTACTTTTTTTTTCCTGTCACCTGCACCTTGTGGAAAGCAGCTGGCAGGGCCACAGAAGGCCATCAGTCTGGTGAGCGCAAAATGCAGCCAGACTCAGTAAAGTTCACCTGTTCTGAGATCAGATGAAATGTCACTCAGCTGAAGGGAGGCCTGTGCTACAAGCATCTGCTTACACACAAGATTCCATCAAATTTAAGAGAAAGCCTTCATTATCAATGCTGGACTTGTCTTCGCACAAAAGGTTGAGATGACAGTGGATTAGGAAGTAAGAGCAGGTGCAATAAAGAATTACAAGATACTGTGCCAGTTTATCTTTCTAGCAATTATCTTCTGTATTCCAAACATTTACGTAAACAGCACTACAAGGAAAATAAAGGAAAATGTTTTCACGTAAAATAAAAGGTCTTGATAGTATTAGAAAGGTAACAAAACAATGTTGATTCTATGATTCTGTGTTAGAAACTCTTATTACAAAGGTTTTTGAGCACTGTGATGTGGCCCCAGACCCAAGACATGAAGGAACAAACTGACATTTACAAAATCCTGGGGAAACAAAACTGAAGAAGGATTTATTCTCTATCTTCCACCTCATGAGATTGCCATCACATTGTTCCTGAACTTCCTAAAGTCCAATGTCCAAACCTGCAAATTCTTATCCCGAGTCTCATGCTCAACCTGAATATTCGGGTTGATTTCAAATAATTGTAATACTTGTCCATACTAATGAGTGTATTAAGGATTTTTAAAATGGCAGTGGAGATTTATTTTACTTAGCTATAAACTACATTCATCAGAGGGGAACAGGCATTTCTAGGGTGCAACTAATCCACCTGTTTTGTCAAATGTGTTAAAAATGCCCTGTGCTTCCCACTGACTCAGAAGGGAATCCAGGGCCATGAGTTCAGCTGTAGGCACCTCTGCTGTAGGTACTAGAAGCAGAAAGGATAAATCCTACGCCACATGTCTGAAGTTAGGTGTTTGAATTTGTATTTACAAATAGAATAAAGAGGATGGATAGCAGTATGAAACAGGTTAAGTGATGTGCCTTTTAGTAACAGCTGTAGCATTTTTCTCTCTTAGAGAAGAAACAATGAAGACACAATGCCTTTTATTAGCATTTCTAAATTGCATTCAGCAATTGCGATCTTCTGAGTAAATATGAACTGAAACCCACTCTTCTATTTCACCAACACTTGCACCTAATATATTTGATACTACATACACCAGAAAACAATGCAGCTGAAAAATCTATGCAGACTGAAACAACCAATATGTTTCGTGACAGAATGAGGATTATTAAATTATTAAACCTGGCAGGAAACCATTCTCAAAGCTTTTAGAAATCTTTCAGGCTATGCAGCATCTTGCAGTGGCTAGCCCAGTCAAGTATTAGATATGCCTATGTAATGGTATTGCGAAAACTGTTTATACAGATATTACAATTTTAAGGAATTTTATACAATCACAGTCTACACATGGTTTAGAATAAGGACATTAGCAGTCCTCAAACTAGAAAGTAATAGCAGAAATTTAAGAGATAACCACAGACAATAATGGAAAGTCTAATCTTTGCCAAATTCTGAAGCTAGCAAAAACTCTCTATATATTCATCTTGCAATGTCATTTGAAATGACCTTGTTTGGAAATCTGTATTTCTTGGAGAAGTACATTGTAGAAATGAGTCATAAAGTTATTGCCTTAAGTTTATCCTTAACAAACAACCTGTCTCCTCATTGGAATTAGAGATTTAATTTGACCCATAAACTTGTAAGTACCCATCTCTGGAATTGCTCTTGCAGATAACACTCATAAAAGCAAACTACTTGCAACTTATAGCAAGTTATAAAACTGCCTGCAAACTAGATACCTTTATACCTGAAAAACGAGGCCAGCTGCTCAGAGCAAACTGATCCATCAGGCACAATCTAAGCCTAGATTTCTGTATGAAGTATGAAATGTTCCAGTGAAAACTTGAAAAAAAACTAGACCAGTGACCTGCCTAGTCATTTCCTGAAACCCTCTATAAAAGCATGCCCTATTAATATGAAAATCCTTCAAAATTTGAAACTATATGGTTTATGAGATACATATTGACTTCAGTTTCTCCCAAGCAACTTTTCTTTTTCTTTTTTAATAACAAATGAGGTTTTTCTTTTGGGGAAGGATTAGGTGATGTGAGGTGGATAAGAAGAATCAGAATTCCATGTTCAGAACTAGTATCACAAAACATAGGAGCAAGCCCAAATACCCACAAATAGCTATGCAAGTTTAAAGGTTCTCCAAGTCTTGGTGTGTTATTTCTTTCTAAATAACACTGATTTTCTTCAACTTCTTTTCTCAGTCTCTGCTGTACCATCTCTACTGCAAGACATTTTAACAACCTGTATTAGAATGAACACCATACTAAACAATTATGTGGAGGATTAAACTGAAGAGGAAAGGTCACTGTAAATGATGGTTATAAATGCAATCCTAAAAGTATTAAAGGGGGGAAAAGTTATGGTGACAGAAAATGTAAAAAGATACAAAAAAAAAAAAAGAAAAAAAATGCTGAAAAGGATATAGATTTGAAAAAAAAAAGTGTAGCTGTTACAAAGAATGAACTCTAAAGAACCTTAGAAAATAGGAAATGTAAAAAAAAAAAAAAAAAGCAAGAAAGGAGAGATGAAGAGCAAGAAAGGAGAGATGAAGTTATAATTTTTTTTTTAAAAAAAAGTGTTTACCTTTGTGTTCTATTTCTCACATGAGAATACCTGGCATTGCTATTCACAGAAACGCCTTCTATAGACTTCCAATTGCATAAACATATGGTTTTTTTTATTTACAGTGAAACACACTTCTCAAGTTGTTCCATGCTTTTTCCAGTATGTAAGCTTTCCTTCTGGCCAGTCTTGATTAAAAGTAAATAGAACTGATTACCAAAATTGTACTACAGAGCTTTGTAAATTCAACAGTAATTCAACTGCAGAGCACACCTCAGTGCATTTCCAACAGAAAATGTTGTTGCAATATCAAGCTGGAACACTTTAGCTCATGAAGGATGAGATTCCATTATCTCCTTTTATGTTGAGTAGCACCTTCATGAAGGAAATACTCCTATTGATCCCAGTGGGATTCACAGCTGTGTTTAAGGTGCAGAAGGGAATTTGAATCTGGTCCAGTGACTAACATGGTATCGAGAGACCTGGACCTTAAAGACAGCATAGAAATATCTGAGCATTCAATGGGACATGGCTGAGCTGCATGACCTGCAAGGCTGACCGTTGCTCTGGTTGCAAATGGCCAAAGGCTGAGACAATGCTCAACTCCCTGCTCTCAGTTCAGTGGGGTTTTGTGCAGGCTGAGCACCAGTTACAAAACTGCTTTCAGTCTGCCAGTAGAAAACCTTGGAGTTTTACACAGGTAATTACAACAGATAATCCCTCTTCTCGATTTTCTGTGCTCATAGCTTCAGCTATGTGCTATTTGTGCAGTTTTCTCTGCAGCACCATGCAATTGGGCTTTAGATGAGCCAGCTGAGATAAAAAAAAGTAGCAGAAATTCAGGAGTGCATCGCTTACCCACCTGAAAACCCAGGCTAGCTCTACAGAAACCACCTCAGATACATCAATCACAGACCGCTGAACTGAAATCACATGAACAGCTTTCTAAAATCTGCAGAAAGATTCTATAAGATTAACTTTTTCAGCTTTTTGGACTTGTTTTTACCTATATGAACACTAGCACAAGAAACCTGAAACACTACTGTTTAGGTAACAAGTTACAATTATTTTTTACAAATGCATATGTATTTTCTACCAGTATTAGTTATCCCACTATCAACCTACCTAAAATGCAAATCATTCCATGGGAAATTTAAGGCGTGTGTGCATATAAATCTATTCAGTCTTGTATATACAACAATTTTCTAAAAGTAAATCAACATAAACCAAAATATAAACTCCCTTTATGTAGTAAATAATTGCTATCTATGTCTCTAGAAGACTTTATTTCTATGTAAGTTATGATTTGTACAAAGTAATAAAATGTTGATCCTGTAAAAAAGTGTATTTATTAAAGATTTAAACTGTGTGTAGTTGAATTTTTCAAGATGCTGTGGATAGAAAAATCCACCTTGTTCTTTAACTTGTTATTGATACTGCATGTTGAAGGAGTTAATCAGATTTTACACAAGCCACAAACTTAATAATAGAACCAGAAATTTAAAGCACATCATAAATCATGCAGAGCTAGATCTACTAAATCATTTTCTGTGTACATGAGAGAGACCGAACAGGCAATAGTTTGTTTTATTATTTCGTGTTATTCAGAAGAAATTGGTTTCCATATTATACAGACTACTACTGCACACAACTGAAAGAACACAAGACATGACCCGTGGTGAGTGTGCCAACATCTCACTTTTTCTGCTCTGTCAAGGTGACAGTCTACTCTTCTCCTTGGGAGTTTAACCCACAGGAGAGACTCTTACTGTCATGACACATATCTACCTTCTAACTGTGAAATGCAATAATCAAGCCATCCTTTTTCGGGGGGGGGGGGGGGGGGGGGCGGGGGGCGAGGAACTGAAGGACTCTGATGAGTGGGAAACTTAGGATAAGAGAACGAGCTCAAGCAAAAGTTCTGGGGTGATGCCACGCTAAAATTGGGAATGAATGACCCAAGAGCAGTTCCCAGTAAGCTTTTTGGAAAGTATATTTGCTTTTGCTGTCACTCAACCTTTTGGAGGTAGGGATGCTACAGGCTTCTTTATTATTAAGTTACAAGTAGCAGGCACAGATCGTAAAGGTTGTAAGGGTGTTGATATTTTAACTTTTCACTTGAGGAGCTTCCATCTCGAACCAAACGTAATTGAGATATACATTATTTAAATTGCAAAGTGCAGAAAGGAAAAAAAATACGTTTCAAACCTGCCTAACTTCTGCACTCTTGCAGGAGGAGGTGTTGCCTCTGCCCCATACACATGCATACTGAAAGGCAGACAGAATCGCAAGTGCCAGCACCTACACTACTTAGCCGCCCTTCTGAGCAAAGGCTGGCTGCATTCCATGCACACAGCATCTCTTAATTCCAGCCTTGTCCTGGAGCTTCAGAGGAGGCAATACCGATACACAATACCACTGACTTTACAATTTTGCCATCTAATGCTCTTACCTCAGAAATACATACTTGAAAAGTGCCGGTAACAGAGAGAACTGTAGCCTTTTCTTACTCTGGTTTTTTTCATAGAATAATGTTTGCCTTTTATTCCCATCAAGTTTCGTATTATTTGTAGCCCCACCGTTTTTTATTAACATCTTACACTTCCCATTATTACTGTGTTTTGCAAAACTGAAGCTGAAACCAATAAAGCTTTAACTTCATCATCGTCTTTGATGCCAGCCTTCTACTCTTGCAGCAGCAAGACAAAACACAGTGAGCAACATCCATTTACAGAGCTGTAGAATAACTGCATCGATTTACTACTAAAAAATCCTGCTACTAGGGACTAAGTTAATCCCCCTGCAGGAAAAACTTACACAGAGATACCCAGAGATATCATAAATTTACAACCTTGTTTAAAATGATGGAATCTATAATAGCTTTGCCATTTATTTAGTGAGAGGACTTTTAAGAAAAATGCTCAGATGGATTGCTTTTCCATTACTGGAACACAAACATCAACTGTGAAAACAAATACACCTTATATTAACTACAAAAATATATAGATCTAAAATAATCAGGCAGATTGCAAATTGTACACTAGACTATTAATATGAAAAGGTATCTCAAATTTGCATACTTACTTGGACCAATGTGTCCTCTTTGAAAGCCCAGAATCGTGTAGAAACTAGAAAGTTTCCTGTTGAATATTTCTTAAATTAAGGAAGTAAGATTTATGTATGGAGCACACTGACAAAATCTTGTTATTTAAGGCATGAAAATCCTCTGGGGCTTGTTCCAGATCTGGATAATGTCCTTGACTGTATTGTGTATGGTGGAAACAAGTAAGGTATATAATATATATACATAAGACATTTAATGAAGGAATATGTTATCCCATAGGAAAACAAAGTAAATGCAAGCTATGCTACTTGGAGAAAACAAATTGTACTCCAGTTTTTCAGACTGATTAATTAAAGGTTGGGTTTGCATTGAAACCTCATGCTTAAGTTGACATAACCTCTCCAGTTCAGTGATGTATATATAGGTCGTACAGTAAAATAGAAGTCAGACTGCCACCTCTTTTTAGAGGACTAAATGGAGGGCAAGAAAGATTTTTATTATTGTTTAAAGTATAACACATGTACATGATGTTATTTTATTTTTATTGAGCATTCTTACATTATTCAAACCTCAGTTTAAAATAAGCATCATCAGTAGACTCACTGTGTTTAACTAGCCTGAGAAAAGCTTCAAAATACAAAGCTGTTAGGATCGAGCTTTTTAATATAGATGGCATATACACAAAAAATATAGCATATGCTTTGCAGAAACTGCAACATGACTAGCTAATTTAGATCAATAAGCCTTAGCATGAGAAGTTAGGTAAGTTGGACCAATTCCAAATAATACATTGAATATATTGAATTTTTTACTGTCCCATTAACTTCAGGAGCATAGTTGCACTTTGGAAAGTTAAGAAATGACACAAGCCTTCACTAAACTATAGGAAATATTCACATATAAATGAATCTAGTAGCATAAATATAGAAAGAGATTTAAAAATTTGATTACCAAATCCTATCATATCTGTAAACACAGACTGAAGTACCTGGCATTTCATAAAATAATTACATGCAATTTGCAAGCACTGGTAAATATTTGCAAAAAAATTATGCTGAAATGGTAGCATGGTTTTATACCAGTTAATTTTTATCTAAAGTAACAAAGAAATACCGAACTGATATTATAGCTGGCTTGCAGGCAGGAAATCTTTCGCTTAAGTAAGTGAACACAGAAGCATTTTACTTCACTTTAAGGTCATCCACTCTATAATAAAAGGACAGTCCCATTTCTTCTTTCATTAGAAATACATTCAGCTTATCCTACAGCTTGAATTTCCAATAATTATGTTTCCTTACTTGCTGAAAGAGGTAACTGCTATGTATAAACATTCCTTTACAGTGTAAAAGTATATTAAGACCTATTATCTCTTCAGGAACCATGCCAAAATATGAGTCTCTGGACTCTAGAAGTTTTGATGCTATGCCAAAAATAGTTTAAAGTGTTGTTCAATAATTACTACTAAAAAAGCAAAAGGCTGTGGGTCGGGACACACAGGCCAAGGGAAGACGTGGAAAGGGATTTAAAACCCAGAGTGGGTCTAGCTCGTCCAGTTAGCAGACATCCAATCGGACCCAGGCTAGTAACCTCCTAGTTCACAAGGAATATTTCAAATTAAATAGTGTTTGGCCTAACTGCAGGGCTCATTTCTGAATATGACTGATGCTCCCTGCCATGGGGAAGAGGGTCACAGGGCACCTCAGCCTTCAAGGACCCGAGGTCTGCGTCCTCCTCCGCCTATTCACCAGCGGAGAACCTGCCCTCCACAGCTTCTTTCTACTCTTTCTTTCTCTCACACATGGGCAAGACTTCAAAAAAGACAGAAAACCCTCTGGATCCAGGGCTACTTTAGAAGCAGATTGGACCACATCAGTAGAACTGATGATGAGAAATCACATCTCCTCTCTAGTTTGTCTGACAACACCTGCCCAAGAGCAGCTCTGCTCTCTCACCCATTTCCCTCAGCTTCCTGCTCCTTCCCTCCTCCAAAATCCTGAAACACGCTGAAACCCCAGTCTGTATCACCTTCCCACCCTCATAAACGTTTTGGTGAAATACTCCTGATTTGGACCACACAAGACGACCTGACAACTAATCCACCAGGCAGCACCTTTGCGATTCAGCTTGATGTTTCCCAGCTGGGGAGGGAGGAGCAGAAATGAAACAAGATGGTGCCTGGAGGCCACTCCTGCTTCCTCCAACCCCACAGCCTGTAACTCAGTTTTCTGTTTCTCCTGTGGCCAAAACACGCTAGGAAATTTAAAATTCCAAACCAAATGGGATGGTGTGAAAATAGCATTCCCCTCTCCAGAAGAAAAACATGTCTCTCAAACAAGCACTTCATTTAGTAACTAATTCAACCCTCTTATGCGCTTCTATATTTTATAGATCACAAGTTTCAATTTTTCTGAGATACAAGAGCCCTGTTATAAATGATAGACTGGGGGAAATCCTCAGTCCACTCATTTTTCTTGAATTCTTTTGAAAGGCTATGAATTATAAATTTCTTATTCTTCTCTAATTACATGCATTAAGACTTCAGTAACGTACATTGTCACTGAAAACCTTTTGAGGGTCAGGCATCTTTTATCCTTGTTATTCAATGAATAAATCTTTTCAAAAATAAAGAGCTATGCACAGTTACTAAAGCAACAGTCTATAGCCCTTTTTATTTATTTGAGAACTAAATACTTTCTGTCTATCCAAAGTACTTTTTTCCCCCCCATTGTTTGGTATCAATCCCTAGCACAGTTGATACTCGAGGCAGAGATTTTCAAAACGCTGCCTAAGGGATTTAAATGAGGATTATATTTTTAAGTCTTGATTTTCTTCTTTCAGTGAGCACCCTCAGCCTCTACCCCATCTATTTTCCATTTCACATTAACAGATTATATTTCAATTTCCCTCTGGGTTCAAGACAAAAAGATGCTACATCTCAATTCACAATGTCAAAGTTTTAAAACTGGAAGTCAGGAGGAAGCAATGCAACCGCTAGCTAGCAATGATGCCTACCCCTGCCACATACTTCGCATGAGGAGGACCCTCACATACTTAAGTTACGTTTATTGAGAAAAGCACACAGGCATATGCTTATTTTTAAACACGTGCTTACAGTTCGACAGGAGTTTAAATAAACAAAGATGGTTTCTTGATTTGGTGCCCAAAGGAAATATTTGCAATATACAGACACCTAAAGATGCAGATGAGTGCAAAGTGGGATTTCTTAGGTGAACCTGCTCATTTCTCTGTGATTCAGATCAATGAGAATTATTCATCTATATACTTTTGAAAATTGCACCCATTTGCCACTTTGGGCACTTAAATAACTTAAGGGAAATGGACACTTTCCAGTAATTTCAGTCATTGAGAGTACTCAGCATTAAAAGGCATTCTTTGACTGTTATAATTCTTCCAAATGCCCTGCTAATGGTTTTGGTTGTGAATGTAGTCCTTGCCCGGAGAAGAATCAGGGAGGCTGCAGCTCAGGTACCTTAGGAAGGTAATCTTCCAACCTATTTTTACTTGTATATTTAAAACAGCCACCAAAAATATCTTTATTTTTATTTATTTAATAGCTCTGATGTAGCAGCTTATTTTCTACCATTACTAAACTATTTAGGTACTTCTCAGTGTCTACCACTCAACACTGCTACTTTTTAGGCAGAGACTGACTTTGTGGCAGGTGAGGGTGACGCACTGCGTAGGCATGGAGAGGACGTTGTACACTGCTGAGGATCTGAGGCGTTCCTTAAAACAGCCAAAATGCTGACGTTTCCCAAGGATAAGAAAAAAATCCTGTTGTGGGAATGAGAAGATTCCTGATAGAAAAACAAGCGTGACTGCTAGAAGTTGCCATTTTCAGTGGCATCTCAAGGGTGATATTGCCTTTCTTTCAGATATGGTTTGAGAGGAAATCAGTTTGTTAATCAGCTTGGGTTTTTATTTGTAATCACTGATGCAAGCCACTTTTTGTCACTTTTCCATGGCTTGCTATATGATTTAACGTGATTTACAGTCTGCTATACTGATAACTGTACAACAGGTTTTATTTTCAAAGTTTGCAGAGAAAACATGGTGAATCTTGCTCTGCTACGGGTAAACTGTATTTTCTAAAGGGAATTATGTAAAACAAACAATGTGATTTCAAAGTAAGTGGATTTATTTCATTTTTGCATGTCTCTGATTCATAGCTCTCATATTACAGAAGGTTGTAGATTAATTATAGAAGCCACTAATTTGATCAATTAAGTGAAAAGGAAAAAAAAATATTGAGAAAAGGGTCCAGAGATTTGAGAAAGAGCTTTCTTCCATGATCATGGTACCTTGGAAGAAAAGAGGAAAAAGATATGACCCATGGGAGAGAAAAATCACAGCAGGTTGTAATGTATACTGTTATTAGTATGACATTTACTGGCATTTCACTCATATTTGAATTTTTCACCATTTGCCCTTGCCCTCTTTTATAAGAATGACTGCCAGTCCTACTATTACAATTTTCTAGCTCTGGAATGTGCAATTATATTTTGACACACGTCCCTGATCCTTTTAATTATTATTATTTTTTCTAATTGGATGAATTCCTAATATAACCTAAACCTAATGGTTTATAACTGTGCATAGTTTGTAGCTGATAGGATAGCATAGGTGATCAATAATTTTAATAATCTTGGCTTCATTCGCATGCCACTATTTTATACAATTAAATGTAAAATGAAAGAAATGAAACCCACAAATCTCAGTCAATTACTGAAGCTGATTATCTGTTTTCAAAGAGAACGGGCCAGATGCTCAGCTAATTTAAATCAACCCAGCTCACTGATATTTACATCAAGTCAAGAGTCTGCCTCAGTATTTTAAATCTCGTTATCTCCAGCATATAAAATACATAAAGGGGGCTTTGTGGGACATAACCTGGTCTTAGATGATTGAAAATTATACCAAAGGTTGCAGTACGGAGCACAGTATACAACACTATATCAGGAAAAAAACCCCCGATCTCCTTATTTTTATCATTTACATAGTGAAAAAAATATTTTCATACATACATTATGAACACTCATTTTAGGACCATTTATCACCGGGGTGCAAAGTACAAGTTTACCATCAATTACTAGTTTTTCAAACATGTTTTCTGAAACGTGTACTCGTGTAAGACAAAGCATTAAGGAAAATATTAAAACCTTCATGGGAATGTTTAAGAGGTCTCCTTAAAAGCCTAATTGCTCCCTTCAGAGACATTATAATCTATTGAGTAAATACTTATTTATAGACTTTTTAATTGGTGGATTACATTAACAGATATTAGAATATATTTTGAAGGCAAACGTATTGACCTTGCAGAGTCCAATGTCTCCATATTTAGCATATTTACTGGCAGAAAATTCTATAATTCTAATTACTAGTGAAATTGATTTTTACAACTTCTGCAAGATTGAGTTCACGTACATTTAAAGAAAATACTGGCAAACCATGTCTTTTCCCTAATAAACCATTGGGGACAGTGGCTTTTCAGCCCTATTTTCAGCAGTCCCTAAGCATTCAGAAGCTCAGCTCTTAATTTTATCCTTAATCTCTGAATTAAAGCACAATAATAATAAAAATCTATATTAGCAAGCAAATTCAGCCCTTTGGAGTAAGCTGAGAAGGGAGACCTGTCATTTTAAAAGAGGCCGGCGGGAGCACGGGGTAACACTTCAGACCCACATAGTACAACGTGCAGGCATCTCCTTCACCATTTTTAACCTGCTCACAAATGAAGAACAGATAACGACAGCAGTCGAAGTGTCAAGGAAGACAGAGACAAGCTAAGTAGTGGGAAGGGTGGGGATGGCACCCAACAACCCAAACACCAAAAATCTGGGAATGCAAATCAGAGGAACAAAGGGCGTAGCCTGGGGTGGGAAATATGTGTTTTCCCCCTTGTAGTGTGTTTCCAAGGGTTTATGTTCTACTGCTTTGTTTTTTCATATCTCCATCAACAGTTTTCTGTATGGGAAGCCCCTTTAGTAATTAATTGTACTTTGGTGAAGAACAACTAGGGAATTGGCAATGAAGAGCCATTATAGGAGAGATCTTTTTATTATTGCGCTGTAAGAGATGAAAGCAGTACAATTTGGCAGATCATCTAATATCTGCATTTCTCAGATCTCTATGTGGTTACTAGAAAAAAATCTCCCCTGGCAAGAAGGCTGTGAGGTTAAATTTAGTTTTGTAGAGGAGTGGTGGGGGGGGAAGGATTGTATTGATAGCTGCTGGGAAGGGCAGACCCACCCCACCCTGCCCCATGAGTAGGACAAGTGAAAAATACCACATATGAGTCTGAAAAGTAAGTTCCATCCAAGCTGGTAGTAAAGTTTGCAGATCAGTGTTTTTTGTTGCCTTTCAACAAAGCTAAATTTATAAAAGGCATGGTCAAACAGCAAGTGGGAGTTAAAAATTAAAGCCCTGATCCCCCGTTTAGCGTTTCCTCTGTAGTAGGTAAGCACAAGCAGCAGAGGTTATTGAACTGGATAAAAAGACAAATGTGTTGCTTCCTCCCAGCCATAGTGAGTATTATGCATCATTGTCAAAAAGCCTGAATAAAAGACCTTGTCTCGGTAGTATAAATCCCCCGTGTCTGTACCCGTCTCATGACACTCTTCAGTGCAAAACTTGTGTGGAAAGTTACGATCTAAAAGAAAGATTGTCGGTTACGCAGCAACACCAGCTATTGCCAGCAACCTTGAAAATCAGACGGGCTTGCCAAGGGGGGTAGCAGCTGCACTTCGTGATACTTACTGTAACTGAGAAATAGTGGAAACAGTAGGTAAGGAAGAAGCAGGGTGACAAGGTGCAATAACTAAGGCACCGCTTACTCATACAGCTACCAGTGAAGGCAGGAGTCTTGAGCCTGCCATGCTTGCTCCTGATCTGACAGCTGCAATGCTCACAGCCAAACCATGTGCCCCCACTTCCCTTCTTTTCCTTTCTCTCTTCTCATTCTAAGCACAAAGTAAAGAGCAAAACCAAAACTCTTGAAGGCAACTTGGGGTCTGCATCCTGCCTTCCTCTTAGACCATTACTACTTTCTGAAAGGAAGAAAACAGGAATGGAAACCTCTTACCACCAGATTTCACAGCTGCTGGCATCTGGAGCCAGGAATAGCAGCTACAGCTAACATTGCTGAATTCTGAGCAATGATTTCATCACATGATACAAATGCCTCCCTGTCTGGTGGTTTGTTTGTTTGTTGTTTGTTGGGTGTTTTTTTTTTGTAGAGGTGAGCACTTGTCATTCCTTGAGTTACAAACCATACACATAAAACCATTTAGAACCTTAGATCTTGTATATATATATCATACATGCCACATATATGTCAGACATAAGCATACCTTATCTTTCCATATACCAAAGCAAGAAACAAGTACATAATCTGTAAAATCCATGTTTTACCCATGGATGTGTAGAGTTTCTATGAACTGATGGGTTAATCAGTTTTATAAAGAAACATAGCCAACAAGGCCGCATCTTCCACCAACCATATATAAGAAACTTTAGAGAATTCAACAACCAGTAGCTTATGAGGTGATAAAGAAAAGATATCCACAGAGGAGAAAGAAATATGAATATGCAGAGGCAAAATTTACAATTTAAATGGCAGAAGGTTAGAGGCAGATAAGATAGATCTTAAAGTGAAGATTTATTTTCCATCTATCACCACATATTTGTTCATCAGCCTTAGTAAGCAGCAAATGTAAGATTAGTCTTACGAGTTGCTGTTGCTACAAATTTCTATATTTGATCTTGTTTTTTTCCTCAGGGACTAGTTATAAAACTTTTCACGTTTTGATAAACACTTCTGAATATACTGCTTACAAGATGTTACTAACATGCTAAGAACTTCTGGAAAGATAGCATTCACAGTGCATATATATACAAATAAATAGGATTGATCCACAGCTAAAAATGGCTATATATTAAAAAAATAAAATAAAAAAAAAAGCTTGATGAACTTTAGACACGCATGGATATGCACCACTGGGGGAATGATGAGACAACCTTATGCCACGCAGTTGCCTTCTGCTGTCTGATGTTGCTGCAGCTGTACAGCCTCAACCCATCAATACAGCAACTTTAACTCTGTAAGACTGTGGGTTTTTTGTTCTTTCTGAAAATTATGAAAAAGCATCCACATGCTTCTTTCCAAATGCAGCTTATGATTTGTGTGTTTATTGCTGTATTGCATACAAAATATATATAAAAAAATAAATAATGCATTGATGATCAGAAGCTAATGATATTTTCCTGGCATCAAAACTGGACTGCCTAGGCAAGTCATTTTACTTTGTTTCCCTTTCCATTCTTTGCCAAACTTATTTCTCTATTTTACAAACTGTTTGATACCAAAGTCTGCTTCTTTTAATGTTAATCAGTGACCAAGGACACTGGAGAAATTATCTCACCTAGAGTTCCACATATTTGTTATGATTAAAATATAATTGTTAATAGCCAAAATAATTTAAAAAATCATATCTTGTTTTCTCAGTCTACATTCTAGTGTACATTGGTATATTAAATGAAAAAAAATGCCTTTAAAGAATAGTCAAAATCCAACAGCACACAAATTTTAAATTAATAGGTACTCAGATTTTTGTTCTGTTAAGAATTCAAAAGTACTTTAAACATCTCTGGTTTACTTTGCTTACATCTTTCTATGCTTCTTGCTTGCTAGTGGCTTTTGAAAGATAATAAACTCTCTTCCTTTCAGCTGCCACATAGAAATGAAAATCAGTGTTTATGCAATAAAAAGTAGTACTTCTACACTGATCACTCAGAAATACTAGTTCCTTATGTTTTCTCCTATTTCACTTGAATTTTGGAGGAAGGACACAGACAAGACCGTGGGGGAAAAAGCAGCCCGTCTTCTTCCAATCAAAAAGAAACAAAGTTTGCTGTTTGTTTAAGGGTGGTACATTCTGCACTTTCAGGAAGGAAAATCCCCTGTGGGTAGTACATACATTTTTTATAGTTTTCTGATGAACTAGTGATACTCTGGTATAAAACATCAGCAAAAATTCCCACCCACTGACATGTTGCAGTTGTCACACAAATGTTGCCTCCTTGTCCATTAGTGCCTATTTCTGATATTGTTTGCAAAACCAAAAAAAGAGGGACAAAACCAAACAGAAGCACTAGATTGGAAAAGACATCATACTTTAAAAAGTAATATTTAACGTAACACTGCTTGCTGCTTAAGTTTCTGTACTGCTTCCAGTAAGCAGTGCTGAAAAGGTCAGTGCACATAGGCATGCAGTTGCCCCATCAGAGGTGATAGAGCTGCTTCAACATGATAAATTCTTTCGAAGGCAAGCAAAAACAACCTTTGATTCATATACACTGAAACTTGTTATAAGTAATGAATGATTTAGATGGAACACATTTAGCACTGTCTCGCAACGAACATTTATTACAAACATACCACAACAGCTGAAGCGGTGGCAGATAGCACGCCATCAATCAGAGCAGACCACCAAAACAAATTGTGCCTCATAAGCTACTTTAATATGTCACGGAGCTTCCAAATATACATCACTGATCCATTTGTTACAAAGCCTAGGCTACTTTTTCACTGACAAGTCAATGACACTTGGTATTTTCATTTGTGTGTGATATCACAATGAATCTAAGGACTCTATTCACCCAGAATTAGGTTCCTGCGAGTGCTGGCCTTCTTTTAGTGCTCCTTAGGCTTACACATGGATCGTGGTAATGATGCCTATCTACAAAGACCCATTTTCCAATGTACTTTGTATACTTTAGCAGCATCTTGCTAACTATTTCAAGTACTCAAGCTGCAGTTCCCTCTATACCCATTCAAAATTTATGGCCCATACTGATAAGGGAAGGCAGCAGAACAGTAGCAGTTTTAAAGGGCATATGTTACATGCTGGAGAACAGATTTTTTCGAGTCATTTTGAAGAAGTGATTGAGGAAGGTGCTTCAACTTCTTCTCTTTCAATATCAGCAGAAATGCTTATAAAATAGTTCTGCAACAGAACAGCAAAAAATTAACTCTTTACATATTTGGCCTGACAGCCCGCACAGGCTTAAAGTTTCTGCATTTCTTTCTAAGGTCTGTACTAAAGCATAGCTTATACCCAAAAAAAGTTCCTTTTCCAGTCTGAGGGTTAATCAAACATGATTTTTGGTGGTTTGCATGAACGCTTCACTCTCCAACTCAATGCCCTTCTAGAGGTACAAATGATGCAGAAATCACAGAATAACTATAAGAAAAATGTCTGAAAGCTGCAGATACAACTAAGTTCAGAACGTTCATGGATTTCAACCAGTAGTTAAGAAACCTGCATCAGGACAAATTTTGGCCAAGAGGGGGATAAAGAAATTAGAGTATCATTGTTAAACAGACATGAAAAAAATCTATAATACATTTCCTAGTCAAACATCTCTTCTTGTCCCTCAAAAAGGACTGGAAAGTATACGGTTCACATGACGCGTAATGTAAAGAGTCTTAAGGGGATTTCCAGCTGCGTTCCATAACTTCAGGACACTACGATAGTGAGCTATATGGCCTGATTTCTCCCCCATATACACTAAATATTCTTTTGCCACTCTTCAGACTGCTACTGTACCAGGAAAGAACACTGACACAGAACACATCGAAGCCAAGACAACTGTAAGAGAAGGTGTCGGCAGGTATCTGTGCTGAATTCAGGTAAGGCACTGGCACAGGCTGCAGTAGGCTACGAAACGACATGCAAAAGTTTGCTAAGTCGGTACTAGTGCCATTGTGCAACAAACACATATTACAAATAACATTCTACTCAGATGTTTTCCTACAAATTCTCCTTTTGCACTTTAAACACAATTCTTCACACATTCCTTACCAGTTGTTTCTCATGAACAGTCTTGGAACTATCTGAAATTTTAAGGAAGTTTGGGGTTTTATCAGATTTTTTCAGTCCTGCTTGAAACTTAGTGATATTCCTAGCCAATTCAGTTTTAAATATCAAATGTTACCATTTAAACACTATAATGTGTCATTGATCTGCATGTTAAGTGTCCATTGAAATTGATGGCCTGTTCAATGTAAAAATCAATAGTAGGGTATAATCCTAAAAAAGTATTCTACACACAAAACTCTGCAACGTCTTCTTGATTTCAGTCTTTCATATGTGGCTACTCAAGACAGAATATTTATTAATATAATACTAGTACAAAGAAGACAAGCAAACTGATAAAATTAATGGCAAGTGCAGTGGCATTGGTGGTGAATAGTGTAATCAATTAATCAAAACACTTCTAACACTTTTAGAGATTATTATAGGAATAAATAAAAAAGACAAGCTATTATGATTTTCCTAAGTATGTGGTAATAGTTCTGTATATCCTAGATTTATGCCAAAGCCACCATAGAAGTAATAACTAGCTGACAACTATTATGACGACTGAATAATTCTGTATCATATTAAGATCCAATAAAACACTTCTCTGCGATATGACAAGCCATCGTGAAATTTGGGGTTATAAGGCCTGAAAGAACCATAGGTGGACAAACTGGCAAAGAATCTGTCTGTCTAGATAGCATTTCAAGCTCATTGCCAGCTATGTGGACATTTACTGAAAGCACGCCCAGTGGGTAGCCCTAGCAATTCTGCTTTAACAATGGGTTTCATGGTCAACTCGGAGCTGCACAGCAAACCGCTCCACAGACAGAGGGAATGCACTCAGTCCTGGTTCAAAAGGAACATAGTGTGTCATGACTTAATAGTGTTTGATTTCTCCCTAGTGTTTTTTAAAGCTAGAGAGTTGACCTCCTTCCTCCCTTGGTACTTGACTGTTGACATCTCAATGTTCTTTCTTGATTAACCAAACCTCATCCTCCACTTTATTCCTCAAACTAGGTTTTTCAAAGAGCGTTATTGTTGCTTAGAAAAAAAAAAAAAAAAAAAAAAAAAAAAAGAAAAGGAAGAAAGAATTGGACAAGACAGCTACATAGAACATTTAGTGAGATAGGGGGCTAAAATCCCACACCAGGCATGGCAGCTGTGATAATGATGTATAATTTAATTGAAGCTATACTGTGATCCTCAAAAGGACTTCAGACCTTTTCCCATGTTTATGTATTATTCAGGCTAATGGCAACCCTGAAATAGAAAAAGCTTCTTATCTCTTAAAACTTTTATTGCAGTGAGTTCAAAATGCACAAAGCTGAGTGCTGGTTTGTGTGCTTTAATGCAAAGTGAAAGGATGCCGTTTTCACCTCCTTTTAGCGTGGCTGTCTTGGCAAACAGACAGAGATGACTGGATGCCTTAGAAGCCAGGGATGCAATGGCATGCATGAGAAATCTAAATTTTGGAGTTCTTTTTGAACTTAGAATGTCTTAGCTCTGTCTAGCCATTATTTGTTTTCACTTTTTTCAATACAAGTTCATAAAAAAAAATATAAATCTCATTAGACATGAAAAAAATCTATAGCAATCAATACAAATGGCATCTCTTTTGCATTTTGAGCAAGTTAACTGACAGTTCTTGCTGCACATTTAGCACTGTTTTAAAGGCCTATATCTACAGGGTTTTTGAAAACAAACAGGATAGTTTACTAAAGGATGACAAGCTGCTTATTAGAAGTTGTGTGGATTGGTGCAAATTCATCCTGCAGACCAATCTTCAAGTTGGTCAATAGTCTACGCACAACCTACATGTGGAGCTGAATAGAGGAATTAATTCAGGAATGTTCATAGCAAGTCTTTTGCTTCCAGCCATTGTTTATTCCATAATGCAAAATTAGAATCCAACATAACATGATAAGCGTGCCCGTGCCCACAGAAAAAATAATATAAAGATAATCAAGCAACATAACTCCAAATTACAACATCTGTGGAAGATGGTGATCACGGAATGTCAGTAAAGAATTCTTCAAATTATTTTTCTTTCTAAATGCACAGTGAGATTTCACCCTGTGGTGACTGTCTACAGCTTTTCTGGTGATCGATGAATCATATAGATAGATCATCCTGTGATCTTTCCCAATATGCAAAGACAATGTAAGTGCCACGAAACATATCAGTCACTGCTGTGTTTCTGCTGAAGAGATTATGAACAGATACATTTAGAGCTAGCAATTGCCCTTGCCATGAATCAAAAATGTGTATTGCTAAACTGATTTAGGGCCTCAAACTACATTATCTGTAAAATGATATTACCATGTTCATTGTTTGGAAAGGGAATTGAAAAGACCAATACAGATCAAGTAAATTTGCATGCATAATACATTATATTGTCCTGCGTTCTCAACACGTCACTTTCTCTGTCTGAGCTGCACTTTTTTAGAGCACATGCAAGCTATTGTAGCATAGCTTTTGTTTAAAATAGGTTTTAAGGAAGTTTATGAAGTAGCTATAAACACCAGAGAATACATAAAAGACAATGCATCTTTTGTAATTTGAAGAGTACAAAACCTCTTACCAATTACTGTGTTCCTTTCAGATTAAAAAGCAATAATATACCATCAAAGGGCAGCAGAGAGGAAATTAGTCAAGATGCTGAGCCATATTTTCCAAAGAATATAAATTAAGGAAAGCGTGTTGCCAGGAACAAAAATGTGTCTACAAATTCCTCATGGTCTGCAGTATTGTACCTGCCTATCTCTGTGGGAAAATTTCAAGGTAAAATTTCTTAATAGTAATATATTTCTATTTAAATACAGTGAAAAGCTATTAAAGCTGAGTGAAATAAATTAAGAACTCTCTGATATATAACCTCTGTAGACAACCATTTCTAAAAGATCTTTCAAAAATGAGAAGACAGAAGAAACTGCGCACTGAACACAAAGATCAAAGGAGATGAGAGACAGCATAACCAACATGCAGATATAAAAATGTCGGTCACTGGTGCCCAGGAGCTGTAATGCAGAACAGGCTCTTAAGACAGATCAAGGAGTGAGATGCCATTAATCTGGATTTTGAAATATAACCTGTGTCAGCCTGCTGTAGAAAGAGTAAAGAAAGCCCATGTCAAGTAGAGAATTTCTCCTCCTTGCAATAATAAAACCTCTGCATTAACAAATTAATTTTAAAAAGTTTGGAAGTAGAGCCGGTAGATGTTCCTCCTAAAACACAGAGAGGTTGAAATTAAGTTCTATGTAAATATTATTTGAAAGGCTTTTTTCTCAGAGTACAAGAAAACTGTGATATACTGTGATGTCTCTCTCTGCACACACTGTGCCAGGAGACTCCACCAGCAACTTTAGAGAAGTTGCTTCCTTAAATCTACTTCAACTCCATTCTTCAACTCCCACAACCCTCCCCTTTCAAAGATATTTTTCCTTCAAAACACACAATTCAACAGCATGAAGGAATTAATTAAGTGAGGTTGGTTTCTTTATTTATCCTATTTCCCTTCTGCTGCTTTTCAACATTCAAAAGTTGAAGAAGTTTCCAATCAAAAAAAAGGAAAAAAATTTTCTGCAAAGCACAGTCAGTCTTCATTTTTTCCCACAGTGTCTACCAACAGCAAACACATTACTCAAATTTCAAGACTGACACTTTTTAAAAGCAGATGCCAAACAGTCTGGTATTGAAGAAAATAAAAATTGAAAATGTGAAAACTGACCATTGTCCAGATTTTTTAATGAACTCCTTACCCTTCAGCATGCTCTGTAACCTTCAATTATTTTAAGTATGCATTCATTCTTTTTTTATTAAACATGTATTACCAATCTAAGTTTTATGATTTCTCTGGAATCACACATAAATTAAAAACTATTGAATTAAGTGATTCTTGACACCAGAACAGATAGTAATTCTTTAAAACATGTTCTTTCCTAGCGTATGAATCCATTTCAAATCCATGAATAATCAAGTGGATGGATAACAATAGCTCATTTAGAGCCATCACAGAGTAACGGATCACAAATAAGGACTGCACACAAATTCTCAAGCTTTATCAGAATCACTAACAGTATGAAACCAACTTAACTGCTGGGAAATACTCCGCAACAGTGGGAACTGCATCAATGTCAAAATTTTTCCTCTGTCTTCATCAGCCTCAGGAGTTTTCCATGCTTTCATAGTCAGATTAGTCCTCCCCAGCTGCCTAGGTCTGTTAAACAAGCATTACCCGGTGAGAACCGCCACGATTGATTATCAAATAGATGATATTACAGCTAAGACTCAAAAGTAGACTCTCATTGAAAGTGGAGTAATTCCATAAACTTCAGCAGAATTACTCCTGCCTATAACAAGTATAAGAAAGATGCTGAGTATGCTCCAGTTACTACTGTATGTACAGTTACTACACCCCAATATAGAGCACAATGCAGCAGTTCTTCTCAAGCAAGTACAAGAAATAACACATAATCTCATATTTGCAGAACACTCTTAGCAGGGCCGTTCCCCAGAGGCTATATTCTACATAACATGATAATTTTTAATCCAGAAACAACAGATTTGATAGCCCAGTTGCTTTCTAGAAGGAATGCTGAATGCTATGAGTGAAGAACAGACTCTCCCTGCAACCTCAGATTATTTCAGGATACAAAAGGAATTCAGAACAGTATCTGTGGTTTCTCAAAGCACTAATTAAGTATGACAATGGAATGCAAATTTCCAACATATCAGTAAGATTTTAAAATGTAATTGAAGAATGCTTCTGAAATACTCAGTCTAAGACTTGTGCATTGCCTTTATTTGGATGTGTCTTAAACAGGCCTTCACTCATCCATTCCTGCAATACCTTTCTCTAATTGTTTTAAAGACCCTTTACCTTCACGGCAAAAGAAATTTAGTGACACATTTAAATTGCTTGAAAGCCCTCTCTCAAATTTTCCATAATTCAACAGGTTAAATTCCTTCAATCTCTCTCAAAAAAACACTTTATCTAGTCTTCAGAATAATTTTGCGCTTTTTCCTCATTTTCTCTGATTTTTCTATATCAAATATTACACATTCTTCCATTTCTTCTCTCCATTAGGCAGTATGCAGGAAACAAGCCATTTGCTCCTTTACTCCTATTTACAGAGCTAAGGATCCCTCTTGTCTGTTTCTCCACTGTCAGTACAATGGACCTATAGCTAGGTTAAATTACCAAGCCAGAGGCAGCAATCTCGGAGTGTGTGGTAAACCTGTGGTTCTCTCTCTTTGAACTTTAAACGATGGTCAAATAACTTTTAAAGAACACACAAAATCCAGCTGGAGGAAACTTAATTGTTTACTAAAGCAACAGGTGGTGTTAATGTCATCTGTCCTTATCCAGCATCCTCCATGGGAAAGAGTGAAGAATGAGAGTTTGCTGCTCCTCTGCACCACTGTAGCCATGCCCGTGCTTGGAAGTGTAGCAGGAATTGCACTGGTGAAATCTCATGTCAAATTACATGAGCACAGAAACCACATGCATGCCCATGCCTGAACAGAAACCATGAGGCTGCGAAGACAGTTGGTATTCAGAGGAGCTATACACTTAGTCATAGCAAAACCTTGATTTTTGCGAAGACCGAGAATCCTTATCTCTGGCAGCTTCTGCTGAGTGATCAGCATCTCTGAAAACAAAACTGGATTTTGCCTCTCTTGATTTTTCCATTATTTGATTGAAGTTTCCTTATGCAAGGAGAGAGAGTAATGAAAAACACTGGTTTTGAGGGAAAACCTTAGAGAAGAGAAAAACTTTTTGATGTTTCTGAGTTACTGTGGTTCACTTCTCTGTGCAACACACGTATGTAACTGCGAATGTTTTACTATTCACCTAGCATAAGAGGATGAAGCTTCAAAACTAGTGGGAAAAAAATCTGTGTTAGGATGAGAGCTAACATGACACAATTTAGCTGAGAACAGGATTTTATGATTCAGATATAAATGACTGACAAAGTCATTTCTATTGGAAGCGTTGTCATTATTAAACAGCAGCTCTAAAACACCAAAAGCTTTCCATTGCTGGCAGTTCAAGTATCATTCACCAAAACTAAATGATCTTTAAAAACATCATTTATTTGCCTCCCCTGCCCCCAATTTTGAATGTACTAAACCAAGAACTTTTCATGGACGTATTTAGTAATGGCTCTTGAAAGAAGTAATGTACTCTAAGTACTCTTTAGATCATGCTTTGAAGTAAAAAATCAATAGTGTTTAACTGATGAACATCATTGTCTTTGAAAATTGCTAGAAAGGGAAAGCCAAAACAACTTTTTCTTACACTCTGATATGTGTTTAAGCCTGTTCATCATTTTGAAAGAGCACATCTGATCTGTGCTCTTTCAACACCTAACAGGCAATTTACACACGTTCATTTTATTTGTGGACCAAAGTAAGAGGGCTTGCTTGTGCTTCCTAGTTTTCTGATGTCAATGATGCTTTATGGTGGTTCCAAAATCTGTTTTATAAAAAAAAAAAATAATAAAAATAATAAAAGCAAATAACCAAAGGAGAGGGATGTGTATGTGTGCGGGGGGTGAAGAGTATTTAAATATTCCTTCTGTTTTATAACTATTTGATCAACATATTTTTTAATATGATAGCAAACATTTCAAGCAAGGCTCCAAGTACAGGATGTGGACATAGGATTCAAAGGTAGGTGTCAACTTATTAAATATTTTTTTTCCCTTTTTTTTTGCTTTTTCTTCTGGATAATCCAGAACTGCAGGCTTAAGTTATGTATCAGCTTGAACTAGTCTACATCGAGCCATGACCGCAAACTCTTCTCTCTCCTTGTGGCCATAGCCCTCTCACATACTAGGTTCTCCCCATGACCTGAGAGTGTGCAGCTGAAGGGATCCTATCGGCTAGATGAATTCTGTCCTTTCTTTTATATGGCTAATTGCTAGGTGGATCAGCTCCCTGAATAGGGGTGCCAGCAGATGTGCACAAGCAGGAGAGACCCTGCAGCTGGGACTGGTGGAGGCTGAAGGAGACTGTGGAAACCTGGCTCAGGCTGACTTCATCTGCCAAAGGATGGCAGCCCCTTCTCGATGATGGTTAGAAACACTCTTCTAGCTTCAAGCCTACATTTATTCTTCACTGTTTGGTTGCCAACACTGGTCTGCTCTTAAGTAGATGTTACATCTTCCCCACGTTTGCTCCCTCATGACTGGAATAACTCCATCATTTTCTCCCCCTTTCAGCTGGGAGGAAAACTCATCCAGACTTGGTTTTCCATTGCCCTTCTCTTTGTCACCTCTGCCTGTATGAGTTTGAGTACAGGTTACCAAACTTCTATACAGTATTTCAGATGTCTAAAAAAGCAATGAAAAATAGACAAGCAAAGGCCATATGCTCCAACAAAACACGTACGGTAAGCTTCACACATCAGCAAAATCCTTTTGAATTCAGATTTCATTCTGAAGAAGGTGGTGTAAAAGAAAGTGCAAAAATGTGCTTGGTATCACAGGATAGGGGCTAAATCTAGACATTAAAGAAAACAGAAGACTGACTAAAAACCAGTTAACTTCACAGTCACTCAGTATCTAAATAAATACTCTCTTCCATTTTAAGTATATTCAAAGCAGAACTATTAGAACATCTTCAGTACATCAAGTCACATACTGTGTGTAGTCACAAGCTTTATATACTTACAGTCAGGCTAAAACTGCAGATCCACACTTACAGTCTTCGGTTTCTAAAACTTATGGTTTTAGATCCTTATCTATGCACAACCCACCTCCCCAAATATATTGAGCTTCCTCTGAAGTTATAAAAAATTCTGAATTTTTTACTACTCATAATCAGGTTGCTTCTATGACACGCAGGGAAATAATTTTAGGACCCTGAGTCTGAAACTTTTGGTCTGCATTTCATAAGCTTTTCCAATGCACAAGTCCATAGCAGTGTATTGAATATCTCATGATTTAAGAAATTATGTTAATTATACCTGACAATGTGTTTAAAACCAGTGCATGCAGTTTACCCTTGAATTTACATAAAATAAATTACTTAAATTATATAAATGGCAAACTGTATAAAGTGTTACCACCAAAATCACACAAACTACACAGTGAATCATAACCAACACACCTGGCTGTGCCTTCCAAGTGTCGCAACTCAACCACCATTTCAAAAGCTCCACCTCATCATGTCTGACCAGACGCCTCATGCCTCACAATGATTCACACTGAAGGTGCCCACGTAAATGCCTCCTGTCTACTTTTCCTTCTTCAAAGGTCCCAGCTTGCCCCCCTTTATCGTCACCACCTCACAGGTGTAAGGCAAATGAGAACAAGTTCTTCCTGGTGAAAAAGAAGCTTTGTGAGTTTCCCCACGGGGGGAAGTGAATAGTATTGTTGAGCGGCTGTCAAGAAGACATCTAAACATCTATAACAATTCATGTTGCTCCTGATGTGTGGACTTTGTGACCGTGCAGAGACATTTCATTACAAGTGCAGAAGATCTCAAGGCCCTATTTTCACCCAACAGTACATATGCATTGCAAATCAGTTCTGCATGCAAACGTCCATGTACCTGAGATGCCTGAGTGTCCAGAGTTACCAGGCACCTAGCAGAAGTCCAGTAACATACCTCCAACTCTAATACTCCAGCCGTTACTCTAATAATCTAATACTTTAGCTCCAAATTTGCAAGGTCTGAGGGGTAGCTGCTTTCTGTATGGAAAGAAGTTTATAGAAATTTCTGAGCTAATCTTCAAATTACACTTTAAAAAAAAAAAAAAACAAACTGGTGTTGATGCATTACATGCATCCTAAATAATATGTGTGCTGATCAATCTGTAGAGAGACTGCATCTCACACACACAATTCTGTATCGCCTTTACCAGTAATACCCAGCCAGTAACACTTAAGATTTCTCACACTGGTACCTTTTGCTATAAAAATGATTAAACTGCCATAGAGCTGAAATTAGAACTGAAATATAAGGCTGGATCACTTGCATAATAAACTTTGATTTATTCATTAAAGAGATTATTGCTTCACTTCAATGTAGACAGAAAGGACAGGCACCACCCTTATCTAGTTGTGTGGGGTGTTGAACTGTGGCTACATTTTATTTTTATTTCTCCAATTTGATCATAAGTAAATCCA
This sequence comes from Falco punctatus, assembly GCF_963210335.1. Classification (NCBI taxonomy): domain Eukaryota; kingdom Metazoa; phylum Chordata; class Aves; order Falconiformes; family Falconidae; genus Falco; species Falco punctatus. Next base: position 107,978,146 of record NC_137581.1, on the reverse strand, counting down.
ATCACACTTTTAGTTCTGAAAATGGAAATTCTTCCCGTGGACCACAAAGGAGACATGAAAGATCAACCCTCTGGGGAAAAGGCATACTTAATTTGCATTTCCAGCCCCAGGTCTGGTCCCTTCTCTCCGAGTTTCACCTTAAATTCTTCTCCCCAACCACAAAGGCTTTTTCTTCCCTTTGGAGGTGTTGCTGGCACCCTGGGGCACATGCAGGCTCCCTCTGTGCTCCTCCATCAAGGTTCACCTCAGCCCTGAGGACCATCCTGCAGCAGCTCAGCCTGCAGCCTTTCAAAAGCCAGGGTGGGTGCTGGCCCGCCACATGGACCAGGTCCTGCTACAGAGGCCACCACGTAAAGGGTCAGGCTCTTCAGAGGTGCCTGACAACCCGGGAGGGCACAGCTATCCCCCAGACCAAACATGAGCTGTTTCCAATATGAGCAAAGAGTTAATGTCCACTGAGTGGTGATTGTCCTAATGGTCTTGCTCATTTCCTCTGAACCCTTTCTGTCCTACAGCCTTCACATGGAGCTGTAAAATACACTGATATCTACCAGAAGACCAACATTGTGTGTGATTTTCTTCTCCCTCCACTTCTTGCCATTTGCTAGCTGAGGTAAACCCCAGGAACTACACGTGGCAGTTTCTGCGTACAGGCACTGACTTGCCCTTTCCAGCTGCTCAACAAGGCTGAGGTGCCACCAGCAACAGGCCCTTTGGCAATAGCCCAGACGACCACGCTCCTCGGTCCCACTCACACTGGCCCATGGTGCTTTTGCAGTGTGACCCACTACACATGGGTGCAGGGGACAGCTGATGTTGCCAGGAGATCTGTGAATGGGGATTACTGACCCAATTTTCCTTGGTCAGGATTTACTATTACCATGCTATGAGTGAAATCTTGGGAAGGTTCCCAAGCATGACACAAAAGGACCACTTACTTCCCCATCTCCAAATTCTCCCAGATGCCGCTGGACAGACACAAAACACAGCACATCCACATGTATATGAATGGATACACTCAAAATTTAATTTCCCCCCCCCGCTTATGATATATGACAGAGCAAAAACACCGTGGAAACAAAATCAGAAGGGGATAGGCATTAGCAACGCTTGAAATCTGCTTTCCGATTTAAGGTAAACTCAAAAGAGTACTTAATCTTCTTTTCTCAGTTTTTTGTTCTCCATATTATAAATCCTTCTTAAAATCTCCAACCATGGTGTGTTATTTTGGCTCAAAAGGAAAAAGAAAATCCAGTTGATTTGTACTTTCAGGTTCTGCTTTTAGACTCCAGTTTACCATGATCATTAGTTTACAAATCCTGGTTTAAGGCACATTTAAAGACTGCATTCCAATGAATTATTCTGAAAGGTTTTCTAGAGTACATACTTAAAAACAGCTAGAAAAGAAAATAGTATCTTTGCATTTCTCCAGGCCTGCATAAAGGACTCGTTTCACTCCCTGACACCTGACATTGCAACTAAATCACATGATCTCTGTCCATTCATTTTAGTTGTACATGAGTGCCCATTTTTTTTAAAGTAAATTCCAAGGAGAAAAGTAGAGGTGAATAGAGTTGTTTTTCTCATAAATAATATAGAGAACTACACACCAAGACCACAGAAAATATTTTCTCAGAGCTTTCAGCTTCAGCCATGAAGCTTTTTTTTTTTTTTTTTTTTCTTAATTATACCAGAAAAATGTCCATATTCATTAGCCTGTACTTGGACTGCTCATGATCAGGACCTCTGCAGACACAGGAGACCAGCGCTCTCCAAAGACAACTACAATTCACAGCACTCTTGAAACAAAACGTGGTACAGAAAAACTTTTGAGGATGGTCTAAATTAGCTGTTGCTGTTCACCATGGGAACTGACTTCAGTATAGTTATACTATGATTCATGCATCCAGCATCACCTGTCCCCCTCTGAACAATGCAGCTGGAAGCTGGTATGCAGCTGTCTGGTACTCATGAACCTCTAAAAAATGCCAACCAAACAAACAAAAAAAGAAAAAAAAACCCAAACAAACAAACAAACCAACCAAAACTCTGCTTCCATTTTGGGATGGGCTTTCCAGTGTGCTCCAGTGGAGAAGTTTGCATGCTGAAATTTCACCAAGCAACATCACAAATTCCATATGAACACCCCCAAAAAAACCCAACCATCCCACCAAAGTCACATCATGCATATATAAGCAAAAGCTGATCCTTAATGTTTAATGCAAAGAGAGGTGCATATAATATGCTCGGAGGTCAGAAACACTCCAACTACGTGACACACATAGATTATGACAGATCCTGAACTTCAAACTTTCACTGGAAAGCATGTATGATCTTCAAGTCACACAACTCTCATAATAACATCTACGTATGAAAAAAAACACTGTACAGCAGGTATGCTTAGGTTTTGGCTGATTCAAGAGCTGTGAGTAAACAAGCCAAACTGCTGCTTAGTCTCATTGAAACAGGTACCTTACTTACATTTTGTTACAGCTGCAAAGAATACTTTAAGAAAAGCAAAATCCCATATTAAGGTATTATTTTCTGCAGTCAGATGCAGGAATCATTTTCTACCCATAATAAAAAAATCTCAGTAGAGCTCTTTGCCTCTGTCAGAGAGCAGGTAAGAGACTAAAGCAATACACCAGTCATTTAACATATTTAATTGTACTTGGGAGAAAGGGAAAAAAGTTTACAGTATTTTTAAATCCCACAAATTTGGCAGTGACACATATTCCTAACTCACAAGCCTCTGAGAAGAGGTCATGCTGCCCAGTGTAAATAACAGCTTCCAATTTGCAACAAGGATGCCCAGCAGCAGCACTGAGATACATGCGATAATGTGATTTACAGGACCAGGAAATAATTTTCAGATATACTGTGCTGCATTAACAGTTCAGGTTAAGTGTGTGCTGCAACTTTCCCCTTGAAGGTACAGTAGGTGGAAGATTCGTGATATCTTTAAATGCAACAACAAAAGGAAATATAGAAGGGGGAGGGAGGAGTCTCCTGCTGAGATGTTGTGATAAATTATTAAAACTTCTTTTTAATGTTGATGTTACTCCTTAACCTCAGATCACAATACTGACAGCAGAAGAAAACTGAAAGTGCTATTAAAGCTGTGATAAACACACCATGTTGTGGCAACACTTGTAAGGAAAAAAAAAAAAAAAGAAAAAAAAAAAAAAAGATCAAGATCCTGGGGTGCCTCCAATCAGTAACATCAAGAAACAACCAGGGAGAAAATATCAAGCTATCTACAATCCACAGTCCCTCAGTCCAAACATTTATGAGATACCATTTCTGCTTTCTGAGCTATTTGATTATGAGACCTCAATAACCTGTGTTTTCCATAAACAAATGCCATGCAAGGAAGCAAAACAAAGTGAACTTTATGAAAAGGCACATTTAATGAACTGTTCGCAGCACATATAGGGTAAATCTACTTAGCAGTTTTTAAGAGAAGAGGAAAATGGTTTGCTGCCTTCAAAAATCGTAAGTGTTTTCTCAGCACAGCATCTTTTTTGATAAAGTTAATGCAATTTATCTTTATTAACACATCAGCACTGACATAGCCAATCAGTCAATTAGTGCTGCTGGCAGTACATTTCACAACGTTCATATTCAGTAAAAAAAAAGTCTGTCTAGTCCTTTTTACCACATACACTAACAATTCTGCACTCAAAATAGGCTGCTTTCTTTTCTCTCTTCCTTCCTCTTCTTTTCCAACACCACAACCTGGTAGGATGGGGGTAACATCTCTTGCAAGAAAGCCACAAGCATCTGTCCCAGAGTCCCCATAATGAAAAGAACCATCTGAATTCTCACAGTCCAAAACCCCACCAGTTTCTAAATAGCATGCATTTTTTTATATAAAGGCCTTAAATGTCATTCTGTCAATGATACAGTGCAAAGTAAAATTCCTGCAAGGAATTACAGAGTCAGTCAAGCAAACTAACAAGAAAACAAATTAAACTCCATGCTCTCCTTTCAGAATCCTATTGCAAGCCCACATGGCAATGTGAAATCTGAGTCACTCAAACCAGCACAGATATTCCCCTGAGATCACCTTTAATGCTGCTTTTTAGAATCTTACCCAAACATCCATTACAAAACTTTTTCTTTCCACTTACCCCCCTTCCAGTGTTTGCCTTTGGTCCTGCTAAGCTTGCTCAGGGTTGGTCCAGAGAAGAGCAACATCAAAATGAAAAGAAGTTCAAACATAGTGATTTTCCACCGTTTCACTGATAACAACATTTCCACAAGTTATTTAAAAAAAAAAAATAAAAAAAAAAATCTTACATCCTCTCCCCCACTTTCTGTTTGCTTAAGGAGGAATGATTAATCATTGAAAAATCAGAGCAAGGAGCAGCTTCGCTCTCCTTAGACGTTGAAGTAATATCTCAATGATGTAGCCCTGAGGAAAGCCACATTTCTCACTGATCCGGTTTCTCCCACACAACATGCAGCCAGCACCGCTGCTACTACAGCAGCTATAAAATAATTTCTGCTCCTCACTTTGGTTTCTGTGGGAATATATTCCTCAGCTTGCAGCGTGAGCTTGATTGAAAATGATAAAAACAGTAATGCTTGTGTCCAGCAGAAAAGAGAAAAGATGTCAGGATTGTGAAAAAAGATGAGAAGCAGTTGTACTGACAGCTTTAAGCCTGACTGTCTGATCCTAATAGCTGTGCAACCAACCAAATTGCTCTTTTAAGAGTAATAAGGCTTCAGTGAAAGCTGGTGTCACTGCCACTTGGGTAGGTAGTGCAGGGCTCGAAAATCACCAAGGAACCTGCTAGAGACAACGACTGCCACGGTCCCAGCTCCGAACGCAGAGGGCTGAGCAGAATACAGTATGCACAGGGAGCATTTAATCTCTATTGTGTGGAAGAGATTTCCTGCTTTACAGTGTGCAACTGCTCAGGACTTTTGCTTGCATTTTATTAAAGCTTTAGTTCATACTTTAAACTAAAATGCAAGCTTTAACACACTAATTACTTATAACATTTCTGAAGCAATTATTGCATGGGGAAACGTTTTGGTGTTTTTGTGTGTGGTTTTTTTTTTTTTTTTTTTTTTTTTAAAGTAGCAAACAGGAAGAACAAATCCTTAGCAGTAGCAGTAATCTTTTCACTGCACAGAGCAGCTATGCATTTTATATTTTCACACTGTCTATCCTTAGGATCTCCTAAATCCAGGAGGCGGGAGTAGGGAGTGGAGAGAGAGGGAAAGAGAAAGGCGCTGTTCAGAAGTACAGACATTTTCAAAATAATAGATTGCAGTCACAATTTTTCTGTTAATAGTTGTTACTGCCACAGAAATAATATAGCTACCTACATCTCCCAATGTCTGTATTTAAGAATGTCGAAGCTGGATTAGTAAGCACAAGACTTTCTGTGCAAAATTTTGGGTTTTCACAAAGGGTGCTCAGGGAAAGATTCATGACATTCAGAGCGCTCCAACAGTCTTGAGATGCCCAATGCTTACTTAAGTATGCCCAGTAGCTTAAATTGATCTACGGTTCAGCATTTAGTTGTTTCCATATAAGCATTCGGTACTCAAACTAATGAGCCACAAACCTCATGCTGTAGATTTATATAAATAAAAAAATCAATGTGTTTAGAATGACAAAGCAACGATGGTCACAAATTCCCTGAAGTTATCACATTTTCAACTATGGACATGATGCCCTTTTCAGTGCAACATTAAAAAGATGATATTAATAAATCTGAAGCCTTGCTTATTTGTCTGAATAAAGAATAATATTTGGATTGGTGGAGACAATCATGAACATCTAATATATGTACAGTGATTTTTTTAAACAAACGGCATGTAACATCACAAACAAGGAAATACTGGGACTCTGCCACCACTGCATCAACCATGAAAGATCTTTTGTTTTGTTTTGAAGTTCTAAAATATATTTATGACCTGGTTACAGGATGTAACATTTGCATTTAGACGGAAAACAAACGTACACTGATGTAGTTTTTCATCCCTCTGTGCATTAATTTTTAAAAGTTATAAGACATCTTACCAGATGCTGGGTCTGATATATCAAGGCTGATGTTTATGGCTCATAGTTTGCCAAAAATTAGGTCAGTATGTATCATGTAAAGTCACTAAGCTGCAGCTTCTTATGTGTAATTTCTCCATCAAGCCATTCTTAATCACCAGTCTCACTGCTAATAATTAAAACACCATTTCTTCTATTTCTCTCCCAACTGTTACTGAAATGAGGCAGACACTTGTATTCATTTTGATTGCTTCTGAAACTAGCACCATACTGCCATGCTGAAGCACCAAAAAAATTACAAGTTCTCATTGCTAGGTTTCCAACTTTTTATGTCCAGATAATAAAATGACCTTAAATTAAACCAACACCAACCATCACCACCCTCAGATACCACTATGCAAATTCAAAAACTTAAAGAGTTTTGAATCAGAAAGCAAACACCTCCATTGTCCAACACATGTGTGACAATAGCAGTCATACTTCAGAAACCCTGGTGGGATCATTCTCTTGGCCATCTCTGCAGTCTTATGTCATTTCTGCCTCCAGCATCCTTTCTTCAGTCTCTGTCTTGCTTTCAAATTTTACAGTCCCTGAAAGTTTGCCACCCTGTTCCTACCTCTACCTACGTGCAAACCAGCTGCTGTGGAGAAACCTGTTGCCAACGGTGGCAGGCATTCCTAAAAATAGCTCCTTGTTTTCTACAATGCAGAAGGATTCAACTTCTTCAACTTGGACACCTCATTTTTTCAGTATTAATGAAAGCAGTGGCTATTGGAAGGTATTATAAGTTTCTGTCAGTTTTCTGCCAGCTCTGACATGTACCTCCAGCAGCCTCAGCAGGATCAGGTACCACTCGAGTAGCAGCTCAAGCAATGTGGCAGCAGAGGGGAAAGACCACCCAATACTTCAAGAGCAAACAGGAAACGATCACAGCTGCTGGTCATGGGCATATTTGGTTCAGTCTAATGCCTAAAAAGCCCAGACTTCCACTCTGCTGATGGTATTCCGGGTTATTTTGCAAAAAGTAAGTTATTAAATCCACTTTGTATATATCAAGAGTGAATGAGCAGACCTTCAGGGAAACACAGAAACTGTTGTCACTTCTTATGAAATTTAGTGAGTATTTTAATGTCCTCATTTCCAGGCTCATAAGATTTTCAGTTTCCCAGAGTGGAAATGCCTCCAGAGAAAAGATACAGTTTCAAGAACGATTATACAAACTTTATATGTTGGAACATCACAAAGACAAATAAAAGAAACCAAACACTTATTTTTTCCTTCAAGTACCATGATTTTTAAGTCAACATCATGTTTTAGAGATGTAGAAGAACTGATTTGTAATTCTATTTCATGCTATGAATATGCTATACTGGAAACTGAGAGAAAAGTAAGCAGTCTCTTCGACATTTATGTGTGTTAATATTAAAATAAAAACTCCTATGAGAGCTACAAGAGGTAAACTGATCCCATTACAGCTAAATGTCCCTGACATCCAACCAATTCTTGCCAGGATCTCTTACACCCTCCCAGGTCCTTCTTGACAGCTTACAGCAGTCATGAGACTATTTAATATTTTCTAAGCACAGAAGAACTCATCTATTAAGACAAACCAAAGACCTATCTTGTCTAGCATCACACCTTCAGTAGCCATCAATCTCAGATACTTATGGAAAAAGAAAAGAATGGTAAAGAAAGCCTAGCCTTTACCATTTGCCTAGTCTGCCAGCCTCTGCTTGTGAAAGGCTTTGAGACTTCTTAATTAGAGATTCTATCAATATTAAGTTTGATTAAAGAGTGACAGACCTATACTTCTTGACTTTGTCTAGTTTATTTTTTGATACATTTATACTTTTCTCCACCCACATCATAGTCCTTGGCAATGAGTTCCACAGATTTAATCCCCTGCAGCCTGAAAAGCATACTTCCTCTTATTTCATTGAATAGTATACTTGATAATTTTATTGAGATAATTTTGGTTTTCCATGGTGAAAAAAAAATAATTTCCTATTTGCCTTTTCTCATAACGTGGTTTTCCAACATAGCCTCCCTTCATACAACTTATTCCAGTAAGAAAAGTCCAGCCCTAGTCTTTTCTCAGACTAAAGATGTTCCATACCCACAATTGTCCTTGCTGCTTTCATCTTAAATATATCCAGCCCTAATATAGTGTTTATGAGATCAAGTCAAAAGAAAAGCTGCAATATTCAAGATGAATTACCAGTTGCATATTCTCTCCCTGATTCTGCTCATGAAGCCAAAGGGCAGCAGCTAACGTTAAGTTGGAACTATGTTTATAAATGCCTACAACATTAATGGATGCAGAGGTTCATTTTCATTAACAGAATTTTAAGATGTTTACTCAGTGGAAGCATACATCAACAACCTAAATAACAAACTACCAATGAGATACTTAGAAAAAAAATATGTCCAAGTTAGTTTAATCTGCAGTTGTTGTACCCACTTATTTGGTCACCCCTGTTTTTCCATATTTTCCTTCTTTTTACTAATCACTATCTGACACAAAGGACTACTGGTATAAATACTTGGTTAAAAGCCTCAAGCTTGAATAAATAGCAACAATAACTTCACAGAAGCTTAAATATCAGAGCCCCTGAGCAACACTCTCTTTTAAAGGCGCTATCTTGGAGAGGTCTGCTGCTCGCAGGCTATAAGAGGGATAGGAGCCTTGACTGCTTGCTTGTTGGCATGTTGTCTGACCGTTTGTATTTGCCATCCAGATCCCATTTTGCTGTGGTGAAGGTTACAGACTTTCACAAGATTCTTCTGTAACTGCAAGAAGCAACATTTTGAACAAACACAGCACTCAGTAGTACAGGCATTTTTCGTGCTTGTATTTGCTGGCACTTTTTAATTGTGGTGTTGTCTTAACATTTGGAGAAGCTCAGAAAAAATTGCAGCCTTCACTCTTCCCATTTCAGAACACTGGACAATGAAAATAAAAAGCAAAGCAATTGCAGAAAAAGATAGAAATTACTATTTACAGAGTCAAGACAAGGATGAGAAGGAATGGAAACAGAAGCTGAAATGCCCACCCGCTCCCTCAAGAAGTTACAAATATTTTATGCTATCCTACCTCTTTCCTTTTCAATTCGCCCAAAGATCCCATACAGCCAGCATGTGGCAGCATGAAAATGGCCATGACTAAATGAACTTTGCAAAAGAAATATCATCAACACTAAACACTACAAGGTGGATATATCACATCCCACATTGTGGGCATGAAGTTTATTTTTCCACTGTCTAGCTCACCATATACAGAGGCCCAAGTTGCCGTAAGCCATAATTAATTCAGTTCTTTTTAGGCATGAAAATTGTTTTGATTTTAAATACTTTCAGCTTCAGGCATTCTAAATATCTGTGGAAACCTCCTGGGAACAACATTTTTGGATACTTGTAATACAATATATTGCCAAATAAATACATAGCCTTCTTAAATCAAAAATCTATTTGAAATTCATTCCAGTTCATGTGATTTCCAAGTACTAAGAAATCAGTGCTTGTCCAGTGTCCAATCTGCACATCCATTGCAGGTATTCTGAAAAACAGTTTATATTGCCCTTTCAGGAATATAGCCAAATAAGATGAAGTTCCGACAATCACTGTGTGCCAGTCCCCAAATACTACGTTTATGTTAGCTTTCACTCATAATAGAGACCCACAAAAGGGTCTCTCTTTTCATCGTAGCTAATTAGTAGCTCTGGTTTTTGTATAAGACAACATGAAAGCTTGATGTATAGCAATATACCAGTTTTAATACAGTAGAAGAAAGACATCAATAAAATCAGCACAATAAGTCCAAGACAACTTTCTACACAGAGGGTTTTTTCTTGTTTTTGTTTAGAGGTCTAAGGTCTTTCTGATACTCTGCAGATTATATTACGTAGAATGAAGAAGTGCACAAAAGTTGTTTCATATTATTTTGTACTCATTAGTCAGCATTTACCTGAGGATTACATTAAGTATACTAAGATTGTTAATATTTCACTTAGAATTTACCATTTATTCCAGTCTTTATTCATTGTTTCAGATCAAAGCATACACTTGCTTGATGGAGTTCATAGATAACCATGAAATGCGTAAATATTTGGTAAGTAATGTGAGAAAACCAACCTCTTTTTTTTCAACATTTCTAATAAAATAATTAACTTGAATAAACTTATCTACTACATTACACAAAAATATTCTCAATTTTTTCAGCACTGATAATATGCTATACTGTTACTTTGAAATGTAATTTCTAAACTGCATCTAATTTTATTGCTGTCTATATGTAATATAAATTATACACACAGTTTAACAACAATGCATTAAAAATATATAATTGTATGTAAAAATATGTAATAAATATTATGTATTTAACAATAATATGAATTGTTAAACAAAATACATGTGCTGTTTCCCAAGAAGCTGCTTCGGTAAGAAAAGTACTGTATGAAGTCATACATCATGAGAAGAGGTAAAAACACTAATGAGACATTTCACTGTGGTTTGTACTACGCAGTGAAAATACATTTCTTTGTCTTTGACAAGAGGGAAAGAAAAATAAGCAATCAATTCTGGTCTTATTCCCCTCTTTTCTATTATGGTAAAATCTTAATATATTTGTTATCTTACTGTATCCTATTTTGTTCTGTTTCCTATTCAGAAATAGCACATTTATCCAAAACACAACTATGAAATTATCTGGAACAAAAATTGGCACACACGTATCGAACAGGAAGGGAAAAAAGAAAACAGAACAACGGAGGGCAAAGCAACTTGCAGCCAGAAAACATACCAGGATATATTTTCACAAAGTCTAAGTAGAGCAATAGTTATAAACTTTGAAAATACTTGAATTATCATACCAAAATAAACTTTTTATTTTCTTCCTGTAAGCCTATTTCTAATGGCTATCTCCTGATAGCAAAGCTGAAAAGTACCAGTTCATTCATATGGGAATCATAACCTGCCTACCACGACTTAAAGGCTTTGATTTATCAATAAACAAATTCTGGTTATTGCTCACAGGAAAAAATAAGGCAGGCTCAAGATTTCATTTTAACAAAAGATCTTTAAATCTGAAAGCCTCAAAGCATTTTGTATATTCCCCAGTTTTCTGCTGTCTTGGGGATTATTTTAGACCCATTCACTTTAAATTTTACTATACACAACTTCAAAGCCATGAAGTACTGAGCTCATCCTCTCCTCCTGCTTCCAACTATTTTTTGAAGCACTTTGGAACTGCAATGCCCAGTAGCTCCATCAGGAAGAACAGACTAAAGCCATTCAGGTATCTCCAGATGTAATTTATGGACATTAAACATACAGAAGACAAGTTGAATCAAAGACTATGTGGCATCTCCATATAGTAAAGATGTTGAGAGAAGACAAGTTTTATTGGGAAATGGAATTAGACAGGATCTAAAACTTAAGATCAGAAAGAAAGGAGGACTGAGAGGTAGCAGAGATAGTTCAGGAAGTACTGCTGGTGACAAGAGATACATCTGCTTTCGCTGAACAAATATTGATCCAGTCGGTTTTATGCTTGGGATGCCTCCAGTGCTGCTGAAGGTGTCACATTTCAGGTGACTTGAAACAATGAAACCCTGACTAATTGCAGTTATTAAAGATATTAGCTTGTTTTTCCTTTCATGCAGTATTGAAGTTTCCCTGAGGACACATTCAAGACAAAAGATGTAGCAGTGACTCCACACTTCTGCCCTCGACTTCTGAAGTGCTCAAGTGAAGAATCTCATTTGTCAGCTGAGATTCCAGATACAAATCAAAAGTACCAACAATTACCAGACAAGGGTATAATTTGTCAGTACGAAAGCTGTGCCAACATGCCACATTGCTCACACACCTGCAGCTTTACATACTGGAGTAATCTTTCTGCAGAGCCCCAGATGTGCAATCCTTTTGTAAAAGAAGGAAGAAGGTTTGTCTGGCTTGGTTGGGTTGTTTGCTCACTACGTTCAAGTTCAGAACAAATGCCTACATGGCAGAAAATAGCAACTGTGACACACCTGCTTCCACCCTTTGTTAAATTTTCTGAACATAAAGCCAAAACAGAGGATTTCTCTAACTCTAAGTATCAATGAGTGTCTTTCAGAGACAGCAAGCATTGTATAATCAGCATTTGTCTAAGATATTGGGACAAACACTACAGAGACTCCTGCTAAGCAAGTATCTTCTGTATTTGGGTTTAATTGCCATGTATGATCCAAATTATTTTTGTTTCAACAGTGCAAACCAACTGCTGACTAAGGATATATTCAAGTTCTGCATTCTTTCTTTCCTTTTCCTTTTTTATTACAGATACAGATACTGAGAAATATTTCTGTATTTGTTCTTTAAAATAAGGTCAAAAAACATTTTTTTCGAGTGTTCTGGTGTTGTAAAATATTTATACTTCAATAATGATGGGCTGCATCTGCCCAGCTGTGTTACAGTAGGATATAAACACAAACTGTCTGACAATCCATAGTACCTACGCATCGTGGGTTCAGTCTTGCTTTTGTTGGGAGACAGCTCATCAGACAGGGAACTTCTGCACCAGGCAGCATAGCAGGATCCCATGTTCAGAGATGAAACGTAGACACAGCTACCACAAGACACCTCATCTGCCACAGGCATCACTGGCAATTCTGAATTCATTCATTCAATGATTTTATTTGTTTTTCTTTACTCCTATTAGCACTGCAGAGCCCACACTAGCCAAACAAACTGGACTGCATTTAAATATAGCTCACACATCAGGCGCTATTTGATAATTACATTCCAATGCCAGGTCCAAGCGCACCGGACTATAACCAAGGCTAGAAGGTACACACACTGATGTTGCATTGGTAAAAATGAAGGCACCAGCTGACCTACAGAATTTATTAATGGTGCTGATTCACAAAGCAAAAGAACTTAGCAAGGCTATAATCCTAGCCTCAGTCTGTTCTGTCTTATTTTAGAAAATATAACCTATTATTCGCAAATTAAGAAAAAATTATATGTAAGTCCTTCCAAGATAAGCTTATGCCCAGCCCCACCCTTCCACACCATTGTCAGAGTATCTCACTTTGGACCGAGGCCACACTTCAAGGTTGGTTTTGTAACAAAAGCATAATCCTATCTTATGATAGCTTTTGTCATTGTCGTCAACTGCCTTCCACTCTTGTTCAGCATGGAAAAATGATTTTCCCTTTAAACAATTAGCATTACTAAACAACTACATAAAATATTTGACTGAAAGTGACTTTCAGATGAGTTGTACAAAACCCACGCCTGTTAAACAAAAAAACATCAAACAAGGAGGCAAAACACTGTTGTTGACATTAGAGGGTCAAAGGCATGGAGCAAAATTAAATTTGGGTTATTCCTCTCTACATGGATGTCCTGTGCTGCAGACTCAGTAGAGGTGGCATTATAAGCATGACTGAATAAAACAATTTATAATAAGGTTTTTGCCTACAGCATTGTAAGGTTGCATTATAGCAACACAGTAGGAAGAAATGCGATCTTTCATTGGTTTCACTCCGGTGACCAGGGGCCAGATGACAGTGGATAATCAGCAAAGGCTATAACTTATCACGGCACCGTAATGCATAGCAGCTTCGTAAGACAAGCTGTTTCAGCAGCAGATCACCACCCAAGGAAGCAGAACAAGCTGGTGTCTAAGGCCCAGTGTGTGTCAATTCTATGCTGAATACGCCTTGCTAGGAGGTTGAAGGAAACAACTGGGAATTCGCATGCGTGTAAATACTTTGTTAAGGCACCTAAATTAAGCGAATAATGCAGTGCACTTCGGTTCCTTTCCTGGTACAGTGATTTTTATAAGGTCATTGCCTATATGTTTAACAGCTAATAATTCTGTTCTTTCCCTCAGCATGGAAAATTCTGCCCTATGCAGAGGTGGTCACTCAGACTTCAAACAACGCACTACAGATATACCTAACATGAAGAAAATCCCTTAAGGTGAGGGACGCAGTGCCCCAGCACATACAGTGCAAGTGACTAGTGCAAGCACCATTCCTGTACCCGAGAACTGAGCTTTTACACCAGAGGACTCTCAAAGCTACAATGCCAAAGTTATAACCCAAAGCCTGTGCCTTCTGTGGTACATGCCAGGTCTGACAGCCACCAACCAAAACCCACACAGATGCACGGATGCTAAAACAAGCAGACCTTTCACTATACATGCTTCGAGGTGAACTGGAGCAATTTTATGCTGTGAGCTGAATCCTGACACACATACGACCTCTCCTTTGCGCAACAGGATGCAAAGGATTCTCTCATTTGGTACAGACCTTACAATACCATGCCAGCATGCCTCTCCCCTTTTACGCTGTATTATGAACAGTGGTACAAAGGCAGAAACGCTGAACTGAAACTCTTCTCAAGTTTCTGGTTAGTCAAAATCATCAGGTCATAACTGTGTGAGCGTTTAATGGGAACAGCCGTACAGGTGATCTGATCTCAGATCTAGGCAGAGGCAGGCCCTGTTCTTCCTCTGAGAGGCTGGGAAAATTTCACCTATTTATTCTGTTTCTTCATCCTTCCCCTCTGGCTCTGCCAGGAGCCCCAAATTGTTGTCCTGGCTGACAGCCTTGAAAACCACATGAAATTTATGAAAGCAAGTGGCATATGCTCACTGGCTTCCATGAAATTTAGATCAATCTCACAACCTTCAGCTTAAAACTCAGTGTCATTTTCAATATTAATTGAACAATTCAAAGTCCATCCATCTAAGCTCATATTTAGAAAAAAGAGTTTTTTCTTGTCCAAGCAGAGTTAGCCTTATCAGATACAGCCCCCGTAAAGCTTCCCTATATCCCTGAAATCAATCGTCATATGCTTGCTCCCGGCTTTCCCCACATCTGCCTTTAGCAATTTAAGTCTCATTCCCTCTGTGAAACAGGCAATAAATCACATCCATGGTATTGAGTGAAAAATAAATCATAAACTTAGAAAAACAACCAGAAGTTTGTAAAAGACTTTTAAGAGGTATTGTCTTCAATTTGTGAAGTAAGGGAAAATCAAATGTCAGGAAGGGGTTGCTGTCTGCGTATGTCATCAAATGGCTCCTTAAATAGGTCCCAGTAAGGTTCTTGGGCTTCAATGCACATATAGATGCATACTGAGGAAGCAAAGTCTGTCCTTATCTATCTTTCATTTTTAAATATAACCTCAATTTTTATTTTTCTGACTTTTCTTCTATTTCTTCTCTACAAATGAAAATCAAAAGGATTTCTTACTCCTTAATGTACACGCACTGTGGAAATAGTTTTACTGATTTTAGCTGCCTGTCAGCAGTTTAACTTTAAAGCACTGAGTAAACCCAATATGCATGTTCAATCCCCAAAATGGAATATACCTGTAGAGCAGAAAAGTCTTTTAAACTTAAGTATATAACTGGCCAGTGCTCCTCCTGCATCAAAACCCTGAAGCTGTGACTCCAAGTTCTTGCTCCTTTGGAACACGAGACCATCAGAAACCCGTATCTAAATACGCACAGAGAGAATGATTTTCTGTCATCCTGACATTTCTTTAACAACATTCATAAATAAAAAGTACAGACTATTGGAGTTTCATACCATTGCTGTGTTGCTACAGAATTTTTTTAAAGTTTGAGAAGAGACATCATACCATTACGCTTCATGAAATGCACAGACTGTTGCTATAGATTTCTTCTAAATCTGTTATCTTCTCACATATCCTCCTACATCTTTTAAAATATTTGAGCATATAAATAAATAATTCTGAAATTAATCTTCTTTCCCCAAAATATAAAACAACACCATTTTTATTAAAGGATCGCATATTTTACCAAAATTGGTATTTCAGGAGGACAGTTTGAAGTCAGGAACTAAATAGCAGAACACATTCTCCAAAGCAAACTTCTGCTTTCTAAGTTCATCTTTGTGTTTCACAAAAAACCCCAAATGTCAGGAAAAAAATATTGTCCTAAAAACACTTAGAAATATAAGAAAGCGGATTGTTTTAATAAAATTCAGTAGGGAGTAAACGAGGTTGATATTGAGAAATACATTACCTCTACAGTATAGGATATTTTATTTATATAATGTATATTTGTTATGGATGTATTTTTCATTTTATAACTTCAGAAATGCTGAAAGGAAAATGCAATCTTTAATTTTACAATAAAGTAGTTTTG
This sequence comes from Falco punctatus, assembly GCF_963210335.1. Lineage (NCBI taxonomy): Eukaryota > Metazoa > Chordata > Aves > Falconiformes > Falconidae > Falco > Falco punctatus. The sequence goes on along the minus strand of NC_137581.1, from coordinate 107,961,959 downwards.
AGTTCAAGCATAGTCTTTCAAAAGGAGTTTGCAACTGTTATTCTGACTTAGCCATCCTTTTAGAATACATCTGCAAGGCTAAAGATAGAAGAGACAATTTTTCTAAGATTATTAAAAAATGAAAAAGCCAGTAGAGTACCATGTTCAAAAATTCTATTTGCATTTTATCTGTCACTGAATTTGCCCTAATTGTCCACTATTGTGATAATGTCTGAGTTGAATATTGTATGTCTGGATGTATGTTAGCACCCAGCAATTAGCTCAGCAATAATTATATACTATTTCTGACCTCTTTGTGCAGCTGGCAGAGGGTGGGGTTTTTTTAAATACCTCTTCTGAAACTTTAAGTAATTTTAAAAACTAGAAAAATAGAGTTTAAGAACTATAGGAAACAATTATTAGCTTTGCTAATAATTCCTTATATACTTACAGACTTGGAGAATTCACACATACATTGTGATTGCAAGCAGTTTGAATTATAATAATATTCCTTGATAACCTCTGTTCCTTTTACAGCTCATTGAATGACTGTATCATTTCATAACTGATCCTGTGACATCAATAAGTGACACTCATTGTTTTTTTAAAGGAACTATTTACTGAATGCATTTCTATAAGTAGGCAGAGTACTTAAATATTTTTAATCTTGCACTGCATTTCTTCACTAAAATATCTTTCTTCACTATAATGACATCAAATGACAGAGACCCAATGCTGTCTACCTCAAGCAGTTGGCATGGGACTAGGAAAATACAGGTAATGCATTTCTCACTCCTGGATTGGTTCAGGTGCTTACTTGTTCCTCTGTTATTTTACCAGTTTCTCAAATGAGAGATTTTCCGTGATCAGAGATATTTAGACTTTAAGAGATCTAATTTTCCCCACAGGTATAGGCACGTAAGGCTTGCCAAAGTTAAATGTCAAAAAGAATTAAAGATAAAATACTGATTCTAGCAAAATTATAAAAACCTCTATATTTGCATCTCTCTATATGCATGCCATGTGTAGTTCATTAACATTATATGTCAGAAAGGTTGCAGGTCAATTTAGAAACCTGATTGCAAATCAAGGGAAAACTACTTTCAAATGACATCTGCCTTGACCTTCAAACCCTAATAATCTAGCGCAAATCAGATTGTTAAATTATAAACCAAAATTAAGTTTATGATTAATAGAGTTCAGCAAATGAACTGCAATGGGTAACTGTGCTTTATCCATTCAATAGTCTATCTGTGAGCAGATCACAGCTCAACTGGCTTTCTTGATGCAATCTTTTTATCATCTTAAACTTCTTCAATGGGTCCTCACAGAGTCTGGAGTCCAGATGTGGTGAGAGAGCTCCTACTGCCATGGCACCTCTTTGTTGAATAGAGGAGCAGGGAAGGACTTCTAAATCATGGTTGTATGTGGGAGGCAAATTCAGGTGTTGGTCTTAGACTAAGGAGGTGAAAGAAACATGTTTCCTTGCACCAGTAGTCAGACCCATGGCTTGGCACAGTTTCAGACATGTCCATGGGTGGGACCTGTGAAGTATCTACTTGAACTGTGAGACCTACATACTATGCTTGAGATTTTAATGTCTGTATCAGTGCTTCTTATGATGCATAAAAAACACTTAAAATTTCTGTTTTCTGTGAGGAAGAGAATTTCGCTGATCAAGGATGAGGTGACAAGTAGGCAATTCTAGGTAAGACCCTGAGCTTCTCCTTTTCAAAGCAAGCACAAGTGAAATTAGCAGAAGCCTTGATCAATATCTGTGCTGACTAGAATTTATGGGTACAATGTGGCATTCTGCTAATTTCTCAGCATTAGCAAAAATCCTTTACAAGACATTATTACTATACATCAAAGTATGGACAGCACTGTAAAATGACATGACTGAATTTTTAAAATGATGATTCCACTTTCCATGGGGGGAAAAAAAAACCAAACAAACCCACACATCGTATTGCAGAGCAGACTGCATACTAGTCCAAAACAATAATGAACAAACTCTTACGCTGTATCTACAAGACTTCCAGACGCAAAGTCTGGATAACTAATATGTAAATCAAATAACACTACCATGTGGCTGCTTCAGAAAACAAAGAATTATGTAGACTGAATAAAACATAGACTGTAAGCAGATGTTTAGTATAGGCTTGCATAAAGATAATGGTAGAAATATTTTAATAAGCAAAAAAAAAAAACCCTGGCAGATTTTGTTTCTTAACTCCTATCACTGTCAGAGAAGAAATAATTTTACTGTATATGCTAAGATATCTACATACTTATATGGCTTTAATCACCAAGGTATCTATATACAATTTCTAATCCCTTAAAGCTTCATTCTCACAACATGTGAAAGAAGAATGGGCAGTTTACGAACAAGTAGCTGAGGCACAAACAGAGCTTAAGGCTTGGGCAGTTTGTAGATGAGCCCATGATAGAGAGGAGGATTTTTAGAAATCAATCCCCCTCATTAGCTGCCACACATTTTGTTCAAAGACACACACGGCTTTCATTTAAGGACACAGATTAACAAGTACATGATAAACGCAAATCAGACTGTCGGGGCTGTAATGAACAATTTAAGAGTTAGTTTATATTCACTGTTGGAGGTGACCTGTTTTAGGATACTTGCTTCAGTTTAGCACAGAGCCTGAGATATAATGATGTTGCCACCTTATCCTATGCAGCAGAGTGCCCTAATTTCAGGAATACTTAGAGAAGCTTGCAGTGTTCAAACAATACAAAACCTTTTAAAATGGTTAATCCATGTCTTTGGTATCTTCATACTACAGTACACATTATCAACATTTTTTAAATATGCGAATTGCTGCAACAATCCTACAGATACCGATTATTCCAATGAATAGATTGTAAGGCAAGAAAGGGCTTTAAGAATCATCCCTCATAGCAGTTACGGTTATTTGTGAGTAGATGCTCTTTGAAAAACCAGCCACACGAGAAAGGATATAACTGGTGCTTGGCTCAACTGTTTCCAATAAATTAACATACAAATGCTAATTTTAAGTTGTAATTCATATTTTTTTTCCAATTGAGGGTTTGATTTTGTGTAAAGTCAAAAATTTAAAGTAACAATACAGGAGGATAGGTTTACCAGGAAAAAATCTCCCATGCTTACAGATAAACCAGGAGCACAAAGCAAGTAAAGCCTTATTTTCTGCCCTTGTATCCTCTCACACAAACACTCACAGACAGCTATTGCAGTTAGCTGTGCAGCACTGGGGCTTCTCTCCAGAAACTCTCCAAACTTGCAAAAAGGAGCAGCAGGAGGCGGGGGGGGAGGGGGGGGATGCAACCACCACATCCATCCATGTTGCAGCTGCGGGGAGGGGGCAGCTCTTCTTCCCAGGGACGGCAGAGCTGTGCTTGCCCTGCCCTGCTTAGATGGTCACCTTTGAATTTAATACCTAATGGTTCATCACAACCCAGAAAGCAGAAAAGACCTGCTTTTTAGAAACTTCAGCGAACCCTCCTCTATATATATAGTGGGTTAAGATTTAACTGGTGAAGATTATGATGATATGTGGCAGCACATTGTTCCTTTCACGCTGGACCAAACCTCCTATCCCTCCAACCACGAATTAAACTTTTCTTATGGAAAACAAAGTAATCTAAGACGTCAGATCTCCATTTGTAAAATTGTGCTATCTCACTTCCTATTTTGTTCCATAATAATTATTCTAGCAAAGAGCATGAGACAATATCTAAGCAAGGAAATACTCCAGTGTAAATTAAAAAGTAAATTTTTAAAACGTCATAGACATTCTTGACTAATGCCTAGTATTACTCTTAAATATTTAATCACATTTATTAGTTTCAGAATTGTTCTACTTTTACAGCTGCTATCAGACAAAGACCTGAGTTTCCCTTGGTCTAAATCTATCTCTCTTAACAAGGAGCACTGTGAAAATATTCTTTATATTAAAAAGCACTCAACTGGGCTGGCAAAACTGGGATCTTGGAGCGAAGCACCTAGAAAAGGAAAACTGCAACGTGAAAGTTTATTAAGGCTATTTCTCTTTTTGGTTCTCTTTTTTTTTTTTCTTTTTTTTTTTTTCTTTTGATATGACAGTACACACAGTCAATGCAGATGTGCGTACAGGACAGTACATACTGTGACTAAAACAGCTATGTCAACATACACTGGTGAGTAGCAGAGCGTGATTGTAGAAAACCATATTGTAGGTATTACTTCTGTATTTCAGCCACAAGGTTAACTTTGGCACTAGCTGATCATGTAAACAGCAGCATTTTATTGTTTAAAATTAGATGTGATAGCAATTTACAGTCAGAAGCAAATTACGAGGATAGCAGAGTAATCTCATCCCTGAGACAGCTGTGGCATAGGTCACTGTGGGCACATGTGGGTTTCCCTACATGTCCCCTCCCAAGTGAATCAACATTTTCCATCACCTTCTCCAAAATAGCAGGGAGGAAAAGAACGTGGCTGTTGATGGGCCCCTAGAAAAACACAGAAGGAAATTACAACACAGGGCATGGACTCCTTCACCTTGAAATAACAGTCCACCGATAAAATATAAGATGTAAATTGGAGCAGACAGATGTGAGAGATCATGTAACCTGTTGTCACGTGTCAACTGTTTTAACCAGTCAAGAGCTTTTCTTATTCATATTAAAAGTAGAGGAATTTCAAAAGATGTCTGTATTTTAATTAAAACTGATCAAATACTACTTCATGTATTTATTACATATAAAATCATGTTTTCTTGTTGGGTAATTAGAACTTTAGAGGTATTAAGATTTTTCTCACCTATCAAAGATTAAATTTACTTTTTTACAAATAATAGCAAAATCCACACACAGAATAATCCTACATATCTTCACCTAGGCTATATATTTTTATTTTCTTTACCTTTTTTTCCTTTTCTGAAGGAGAAAAAATAAGTTATATTAGTGTAAAAGTGGTTCAAATATTCTAAAATGCAAGCATTTTGATGACTGACAAACATAATGTACTAACATATAGTGATACACACTAATACTCAGCTTCACTATACACCTGAAAATGAATGCATATATAAGTGAATATTCCTTAAAAGCCCACAAGAATACCAGGCCTTAGCTCCTTAATTTTATGCTAATGTTCTGTGTTAAAAGGTAAGAAAAGAAAGAGGGGTTTGTGAGCTTTGATAGTTCAGGGGAATACTGCAACACCAGGAAGCTAACAGCTGTCCCGCTCCATCCCTTCCCTTCCAGCCGAGCAACGAGGGCAATGAGCCGTTCCAGGCTTGGATGTGCTCCCAGTTGACCTGACCAGGGCTGCGCTCACGGGCAGCAGCGGCAGAGAACGACAGAATGTGACAGCGCGGGAGCCACGGAAGAAGGTGCTGAGGGCAAGATCTGGCTGCTGATCTAAGCACTTGCTCATGACAAGAATGCCAGGCAAAAATATGAGCAGGGAATTTAAGCAAGCCAAAGAGAAGCAAAGGCTTTTACCAGGTTAGCTTTGGAAATCCTTAATTCCTCTAGAGTCAGCACTAGCTGATACCAAGCTGTCTGTCCCAGGAGGTACCCAATCACAATCAAATCTGAAAAGAACAGTAGTGATAAATACAGCTAATAATGAATATAACCAAGACCTAATGGCACTGCATTTATTCAGCACTGATACCCATTATTAAACTGAAAATTTGTAATAAAAGAAAATTAAAAAATATCCCACAAGTGTCCATGTATCTCGCTTCTGAAGTTACCCAAAATTTGCTGGCTACAGCATAGTTCACTTTAAACACAGATGAAAGTATTTTAAAAAAATATGCTTGCTTTTCTATTCCTATGCAGGGAATCACTTTAATGCACATTTTTTCTTATCAAGAAGAATCTGGAGCCCTTTGTTTGCAATGTATTTTAAATAACATCATGAAATGTTATTATTATTATTGTTTTTAAATTTTATTAATAAAAATAATGATAATAACAACAACAACAGTAATCACAGTTTAGCAACCCAGACTGGTGCTATAATGTGCAAAGCAGCAGAAAGAGCAAACCAGAAGGAGCAACACGCTACCCCAAAAACCCTGGCAGTTTTAAATAATTGCATGAGAGGTCTCAATTAGGCCCCTGGTAGCCCAAATTTCCTTTTGTAATCAACAGAGAGAGGAGGACCCTGCTGGGGCACTACTTGGAACTCCAGCAGGCTGAACTCTGTGCAAGTCTCCGCCATCATGAGGCAGCAGCTCCTACACTGGTTGTTAGCAGGACAACATGCTTTTTGCCTTCTCTACACTTGGACCATTCGCTTCCATCCTTGAACTCCCGCTACCCTTCCGGCCCTGTTCTCTGGCACAAAGCTCTTCGCTCAGCACTGTCTTTCCAATACCAGACCCACACCAGTCTGTCTTGCCCACCCATAAAAGCTTTAAATTGTTATTTTTCCCTTTTCTCCTTCCTCTACACTGCTAACCATTTCTTTTCTTACCTACACAGGACCATAACTGCATTTCTCTTTGCAATTTTTTGATTTAACCCAGCAGAAAGCTGCACCCCTCTGGCAGGCATCCCCGCCACCTCCCTCCATGGAGCCTCCATGGCTCTCCACAGGAGACCAGCAAGGTTTCTGTGGATACCTGGATATGATACAATGTTGCTGAGCCCTACAAAAAAAGCACAGGCGTTTTTCAGAGGGCTGAACAAACAATACGAGCATATGGCTCCTAATGCTAATTAATTATCCTATGGGTTAAGGGGGACACTGAAATAATAATGTTAAATGAGATTGGAAAGATACTTCCTGTGAGTTTAATTAGGGCAGTATCTCTCTGATTTCAAACAGCAGAACGTAACTCCAGAGGACCCTTTCTACACTTACAAAGGTCAAATGCCATAATTTAATCTGCCATAGTAAAATAATTAATATAAACATTAATGATGACATTCTCAAAAATGGGCTAAGCACAAATTCAACTTTATAAATAGCAGCAACAAATCAGTTCACACAGCTGAATTCTTCTTTTACAAAATATTACTTGTCTGCAGTGATTTTACACAGATGTTCCTTAGTTTTGCTCCCAGGTAAGTTGGATTATCAACTTCAGTCTTTTCTTTGAAATGGTGAATAGTTTTATTCAGCAGAATAAAAAGATTCAGCTATGCATGAATTATCCCAACTTCCAGACGTATCACTTACTCCAAGTAAACTACAACTAAAACTGTGGGGTTTTTTTTAACATTCAAATTAAGAGATTCCAAAGAAAGAGTTTTAACTGTGTCCCATGACTTGTTATTTATGAACTTTTCCTTTTTTTTTCTTTTGTAGTTTTTTTTTTTTTTAAATGATTGCTGTGAAATCCCCATTGGAGTGATTATTTGAAGATAATCACACTCCCTAGAATGCTATTAAAGGTACAATGAGGTAAGACTTTTGTTCCAGAGAAATAACATTTTGATTTTGTGAAAAAGAAGTGCAGATCACATTTAAATACTTATAGCTCTTGCTGTGAAGTTGTTCCCATTTATTAAATGGTCACTGTCAGCCAGAAAATCACATTAAGTTCAAGAACAATTGTAATTAGCATTGTCAATCAAAATGGTACAATAATGGGCACATTAACACAATAGCATGTTGATGTATGAAGAAGTGAAGTTCTTGCAGCCTAAGGTAATGCTTTAGTCTGAAAAGAATAATTGCCAACTACTTCAAAGTGTTATAGCGAATTACATTTGTTTATAGCATAATTAGAGTGTAAAAATGAAGATATGCATGTGCCAGATTTCAAATTGGCTATTTTCTACCTGCAGTGCTCAGAATTTTCAAATCCTTCTGCAATGCATTGTACCTTATTATTTCAGGCACTATATCAAGTTGCATCATGTCACATCCTATTATATTAAATGACGTAACAATTCTCTTGAGTTAACCCTGAGGTATGACAAAGCTAGAAATGTAAAGGAAAGAAAAATATACTCAGTGGAAGAGTTAATGAAATAAAAAACCAAACCATCTTTTGGTTAACCAGCTTTCAAAGTGTAGGCTACGTAATTAATTTAGTTTCTTGGTGCTTGTTTTTGATCTCATTCTCCCATTCTTTCATCAGTATGAGAATGATGCAGAGAAGCCCAAGAGAAGGAAAGACACACCACAAAGAAAAGCCAATGAGGACTAAGTGCAAGATACTTTTTGAAAATCTAAGTGTTCACTGCTAATTACTGTGTTAAAGAGTCCTTTTTAAAAAATAAAATTTCTTTGACAAACAAGACTCCTGTTTGTTACAGGGAGAATTCATGCTGAAATCTGTTCCCTAGTCTTAGAACATCTTTCAAAAGTTTCTTTACCTTTTATAGCAGCTTTGAAGCAACTTTCTAGGTAGAAGAGACTGATATCAATCACCTACACAGTGTCCAAAGAGAGTTAATTACTTAAAGCCAGTACTTTGCATTAAACACAAATGCAAGATTTCCATTTGCTTTGACTGAGGACTAGTGAGAACATTTCAAAACAACTAAAAAAAAAAAGTCTGACAGATGGCAAAATCTCTTAAAGCGCTTATTTAAAAGTAAATGTTAGGTCAATATAATTAAGAGATTCAGCAGCAAATGCATCCTTAGTAATTTTATTTTTTAATCAAATATCACCATTATCGGAAGAACTTGCCGTATAGTTCATATATAAATATGGACCCTGAATCACTGCTTTTAATGCAATGGACAACATAATCTTTACCATGACAATATAACTAGCATATCCTAACCTGTAATAATACAGAAGTTTGGGTTTGTTTTCAAGTGCAGCTTTATACTACTATTATTTGGGGGACCTTGCACTTGATGGAGGAAAAGATCCACCTGGACCTCCATCCCTAACCATAAAGATGACTTAGAATCTATTTCCAAATAGGTGAGGGGAAAGTATATATATATTTAGGAAATAAAAAAGAATGCAGTGCCTTTTTAGAGGGGCTGGGAGCCTCAGGACTGAAATTAAAGTTAGCATGAAAATGAATAACTGATTACTGCAACACTGTGATAGTCAGCAGCAGGCAGAAAGGAAGCTGTACCGAAGGTTCAGCAGTTCTCTAGAGCGCACCCACAGCCACATTAATTTTGAAATCCTTTGAAATGCTATTCCACATTCCCATGCAATCTAGCAGCAGTTGTGAAAACATCTTTCAATCATTTATAATAGCTTTAAAATTATATAGCACCTTTCATCTAAATGGATCGGGAAATGGGCTTCTAGTTTTATTCACTAATTTTAGAATTTTATAGCGCTTAAAACAAAGAACTCCGTTAGCTAACTTATAAAAATAGGCTAATTACCATAACGTGACCTAACTACTGTAAGTTGCCTAGACAGCAAAACATACAACTTCAAAACTGCAAATCACCTGATTCTTTCCTTTTTAAGAATCTGAGTTCAGATACTTGCAGAAACATAAAGAGAAAGGAGCAACATGTAATGAATTTACAAATGAGGCCTCATTATAGCCAATTCAAAATTCTCTATTAAAAGGAATATTTTTCTGATTCATCAGAACTTCAGGTTATAAGACACGCCCTATCTGGCAGCAGCAGCAAACCAGGAAGGACTTGAATCTTTCCCGCTTTCACAGCCCACCACACCACCTTCCTACCACTGTCAAGAAATGGAAGCTCCCTCAACACATTCGTTTTTGCCTAATTAATGACCGTATGAACGACACCTCTGATCTGTCCTCATATGACATCCTCAGGGAGGGGTTAAGGCTTGGTTTATCAAGAGGGAAGGGCTGTCCCAAGGTCTACAGCTGGAGAGGAGCAGGGAGGGAGGCAAAGGGCTCCCACACTCCTCAGCCTCGGCACTGATGGCTCCAGCTGCTTCTTCCAGCAGCAAAACATTGCTCACCAGGCAGCTCGGCCCCCTTGCCAGTGGGCTCTCCAGTGACTGAGATTTGCTGTATTTTAAATTACTATTAAGGGCAACATTTCAAAAGTGTCAGAATATCAAAAGGATTATACATGTTAGGAAATCAGTCCTTTATACTTTTGATAATCATTACTCTTCACTTTTACTGTATCTCTACCAAAGCTGGTCTCATTCCTTCTCCTGTTATATTTGTCATCTCAACTGGAAACAAATCTAAAATAGGAACTGTTGTTTTTATTGCCTGTGTTCACAAAGCCTAGCACATGTGAGATTTCCATTGCTAATAAACTACATATCTAAATAAAATCTCTTCAACAACTCCTTTTCATTCTTTGAAACCATCCTTTGGATGAGAGAAATGAGTTGATAAAATATGGCATAAATAGATGTGTCTGAAGGTCTTAACACCAGCATGGCTAATATGCTTTTTCTTTTCCTTTCCAACACATATACTGTTTTGAAATACAAAATGTAAAATTAAGTCAGTAACAGCAGTCCTTTAGCAGAACACTCATTCAGTTACAGACAGTGGGACCCAAGATAGGTATGCAGCTGAGCACAGAAACTATTATATTAACTGCTAGCAGAGGCTATACAGGCTTAAATGAGTCTATCACTATAAATGCAGAATATGCAAATTAATGTGTGTCTGAGCCAAATTAAAATACAGCCTTGATTTTCTGCAAGATGCAATATTTGGCTTAATGCAAAATGTTTTAAATAGTCATGTTAGTAAATAAAATTGGTTAGGGAAGTAAGAAAAGGGCACTGACCAAAGCAAGGCCTGTTAAAGATTAGAAAAAAAAAATAAAAATCAAGGTATGTGAAGGGTTGAAAAGTAATAAGGTCTGAATGACTTAGTGATGGCTGTCATAAAAATCTGGCAGGGTATTCTATTTACAATATGTAATAAAACTGTCATGCACAGAATTTATAAAAGCATTTGCCCTAGAAAACTAAATCTTTTTGCCAAGGGCAAGTTAATAACCTCTACAGTTCATTTGAATATATGGGCAAAGAGATGTTTTGACTAATAGAGCATCACAAGGTGAGCACTAGGCAATCTAATAGATATTGTGAGAATGGGATGATCCAAGGATGACAACAACCTGTTAGAATACTGCTGAAAAACCTTGTGAACTTCATATCCACTGTGATCTGTCACTAATGAATGTATACTGTGCATGTATGTGTAAATGCATGGGGTTTACTGATTGAGGATTACACATACAGCAACCCCATGTTAGCTGACATTAAAATAATTCCTCCTCAAATACTCAGAGAAGATGCTTACTTGAGGAGTGGCAAAGTGAATGCCAAGCTATTGCTCTTACGATTATGTGGGGCTTAGTGGTTTGAGAGATTTAAGTCACCAACAGATCAGTTGACATCCAGGATTTTTCCCTCATAAAAATCCACACTTGTAAATTAGCATATTTTTAAATCAAAGCCTCAAATATACATCTAAAATTAACTTGGAACAGTGTCCTACATTATAAATTATGAATCATCCAGGAAAATTATTGATACATAGCCAGAGTACAAAGCTGCGTGCAGGTTCATAGGAAATGAAAAAGAACGATTTTTGTTAGGGGTAAAAACCATATTCAGTATGATAATAATCACCATTCCAGAAAAATACATTTGTTTCTGCCCAAGAACTAGGAACATTTTTCTGCCCTGAGTGTCGCATTGCCACAGACTTCTATTTATACCTGAGCTAGCTAATATAAAGCTAGCTTTGGATATCTAAAGTGCGCTGCCATCACAGCCATGACTGCAACTTAGACTCTGTAAGAAGCTACGTTCACTCCCCCTATTTATTGGCAGTGGAGCTTTGCTGAAAAAAACAACCAGGGTAGATTCCATTAGACCTACATGAATTAAACTCTGCTGCCAGGTATTTCTGTGCAAGGCACTTGATGTTTCTGCACAAAGGAAAGGGTCCAACTAAATGAGATGAGCTTCACATTAGGCTTTAGTCATCATCCCAATAGACATACTGAGGCAGCAGCTAGGAAGGGTTTGTGCGTCTGGCTGGTGGCCTATCCCCACAACACAAAGGGAATTATCCTGTCCTGCTAATGAAGTGCTGTGCCTGTGCACAGAGCTGTGCAGGTTTTGCCGACCGCGATTTGTATCTGAGCAATGTTATTTTAACTTAAAATTTAATGCCTTTGCATCAGAAACAAATTCAAAAGTTCAGCTACCATGTAGTTTTTATAAATGTCATCAACATAACCTTAAAAAGCCACAAAATCAGAATGATATGACTCTCCTTTCCTGCAGCTGAAATTACCCGAATTATGCTTTACTTGTACTCTTATGTGACTGATATCCAGGTACCTGATGGGCATTTGCAGTTGAAATAATACTAATAATCTCCCTGTCTCTCAACTCTCATCCACAGGAGAAGCAATTATGATTGATTTTATTTTATTGTTTTACTTTCTTACTGGTAAGCCATAGAGGAAAGGACTCTCAGAGAGAGAGAAATTTACTCTAAAACTTATGGTGGAAAAGTGGCAACACATGTGACTGTTCAAATCTCCTGCACACCAAGCTTCAGCCTCTCACCTAGGTGAATCTATAGCTGTTTTTCTCTGAACATAATCGTCCAGGACAGTTAATGGTAACAGAGCAAGAGGCAATGCCTCAGAGTGATAAGGCAGTCCTAAAGAAGTCATGATTTGGCACAGAAAGATTAAGCAGTACACTCATTTGCGAAGTGATGCTGAGTGATGATCCTGTTATTATCAGGTTATAACATATGTTCAGGTCAGCAGCATACATATTGCATCCCCAATTTCAAAATTAATTTTTTGGAAAAAGATCAGCACTCAATTTCTAAAAGCCAAAACTTCAGCTGTTTGAGTTAAGAGAAGCTGGACCAGGTTAGAGGAGATTAGAAGTAACGTCTGTTATGGCACGTTTGCTGCCATTTCTTAGCCCTGTCACAGAAGTTTAGAAGGGAACACAGCTGATGCTAGAGGCACTCTGTGGTCCCTGCCCTTGCTATGTCCTTGTAACTCCACACACCCTCATGCACACACACTTCTCCTAAAAAAAGCCCTGTCATTTTGCTACCACTTGGTATTAGCCAAGGCAGAGTGCCCATTCACACAGCCGAGCCCCAGCTCTGCCCCTAACAGGTAATGGTGTCGACCACACATCATTGCTTTACATGTGCTTCATTTTACTGCTACTGGTGTAGCAGCATCAGCAATGAGGTGTGCATGACCACCTTTTGGCAGCTTGCTCCTAATCAATCATCCCTCTGTAGCCTGCTTTCAACCTGCTGCTTTTGGCCTACTGCCTTGTTATCTCATGGCTTCTTTCCTCCACAGAGCGTGCTAGCTGTGGTCTCGGCAAATTACCCTTATTTTTCTCTACTCAGGGATTATGGACCTCTCTACTGGCTGGCTGCTGCTAGCCACGTGCTCTCCTCACTGGGTGGTTGCTCTTCCTTTCACACAGATTACACCTCCAGCCCCAGAGCAGTAGCAGGCTGCCTGCCTGCCAGCCTGCAGGTATAGAAAAATAGCCTGGGAGCCAATATGACAGCAGTAGCAACAGCAATAATGCACTGAATGAACACATTCATACATACAGTAAGAAGCGACCCAAAGTGCTCTAGGATGGAAAAAGAATACAAATCTCAGACTTATTTTGGATTTCTAACAATACAATGGAGCTGTTTAACACGGGTATACCCTTTATTATCCAAACAACGCAACTGAGCTAAATGTAATTTCTTGATGAACGTGAATGAACGAGGTTAAAGATTTCTTGTCACATCACATAAATACCCCAAAGTGATCCAGAAGCATGCCTACAATGTAACAGATGTAGAGGGATCATTAGACTCGGTAGACTGTTTACCGTAGTACCCAACCATTGCAAAAAGCAGTAAAAAAGGCTCACAGCTTTTCCCTGTGGAAATGCAGTGTTCCAGGGACATATTGCCAAGGAATAAGGGAATCACCTGCTGCTTCAGTCTTACCCTGTTCTTGTATTAAAGGTTCAAACTGGGGTAAATTAAGAAACTGTCTCACTATTTTTAAAAGAAGAACATTTAAAGTTTTTGTGTTGTTGGTTTTGTTAGCCTTAGGCCAAAGCTTAGGTTGGAGTAAGGTGGTATCGTTACCCAAAAGTCATCAGTATCAATGGCTTGGCTGGATGCATCAGCAGTTACTGCATCAAGGAATGCAAAGTATTTGAAAAGATAGTAGGAGAGTAAAATATTACATTGAGTTCCAGCAATTTTTAGTACTGAGTTGTTCACTTTCACTGTTAGTATTGAAAGTTGATAGTAGCTGTAAGAGAAAAAGGATGTTTGTCCAACACACTCCTTGATGAACAGCATAGTTCAAAGTGAAGAAAAGGACCACATTTACAACAAGCAAACCAACATCAGTCTCCTTGATGAAAAGGTTTTGATTAAGCAATAGTGGTAAGGGAGGGAAGGAAAGCCACTCCTGCCCTACAGGCCATCATTCAGGTGGCAGAAAGGTAACTGTGATTCCTGGTTTCAGTGGGGTTGCAGGTCAAAAAAACCCAACAAAAATATTCTCTGTAGTGAGCGAGGGAGCAGGTAAGTCCTGGCTCCACATACTGTCCCCTACTTGATAACCAGAGTGGGAGATTAGGGTGCAGCAAAAAGGTATCTGCCCCATGAAAAGATCTGTTAAAAGCTTTTCCTTTCAGGGGAAGGAAGAGCAGCAAGTGAAGCCGTTTAGCTCAGGGAGTACAGATGAACAAGAAGAAAGGTGAGCACTCCTTTTGTAGGCTTTTAAATTGGTAATACATACATTTATTTTTTTGGTTTGTGATCAAGAAAAGGACATCTGGAACCAGCATTTGTTCAGCTTCTGGTTTGCTGCCAAGCTTTAATTGATTTGCAATTTATTACAGGTGTGTCTGAAATTATGGACAGGAGTGCCTTTTGTCCTAATTTTTGATACAAAAATGCGCAGGCTATATTTTCAAATAGCAAAGAGAACCTAAATGATATGAACTATGACCTTGTAACCTAAATTACCAGATTATGAACCAATAAAAGAGTAATAGCAACCTTTTATTGCTCTGGATTTCACTAAGTGAGCATGACAAACTAGACTCACTGAAGATCCTTGGAGAGGGTCAGGTAAGATTCCTGTGGCAACAAGAGTGACTGCTTGTGTGTGTGTCCGTGGAGGTGACCTCATATGCAATAGTCATGTTAAATAATGACCTCTCCATCATTTGGAGTAATGGGAGGGGAAGAGGAGTTGGAAATAATATAACTGAGCCCAGACCTACAGGAACATCAACATCCAGTTAGAAAAACTGCCTCCCAGCTGCTGCACATGCACTTTCCTCTTCCCATGGCCTAATGCAAGCGCAGATATCTGCACTGTAGGCATCTGCAGTTGAGTGAGATGAATACTACTGCCAGGGTCTCTGCAACCCTGTGAAACAACATAAACTGTCTGTACAGAATAAGTACTCCATGACAAAATGCCTCAGGATCGCAAGCTTCGTTACTGACCTAATTCATTAATGCTTACATCATCTTACCCGCTGATACAGCACATAAAAGGATAAGGCCCAACATTAGAGTGGACTAGACTGCTTCTGGACATTGCTACGCTACAAATCCATAGTGGCCGTCTTCTCAGAACTTTTGCGTGAAAAATGCAGGCCAAAAAGTAAGCGTGAGTTGTTCAGTTGTTTCTATGCAATAGGCAGTCTATAGCTGAGGTAGAAATCAAACTCAAATACTATGGCTCTCTGCTTGTATTTTAGTATCATTTAAAAACTTTTGTACTCATCTATTCTAAACTACCATCTAGCTCTACATTAATGAGATTTTCCTCAAAATTTTATACTCCTTGCTAGGAAGTCCTGCATCAAAAACCCATTTCCAAACAATATACTTAAATAGACCTGTAACTTCTTACTAATATTATAAAGCTCTATTGCTTTTCCCTTTTCAAGAATTACTTCAGGGCCATTTCTAGGTGATATATAAAATCATTACAAGCTTTTAGTTGATTTCTAGGACACAGGCAAGAAAGAAACTTCAAAAAAATCTCTTAAATTTCAAACCTGCAATTTTAACTTCCATATTTCTCTTCAATATTTTGGTTCTACTGCTGGTACTACAGTTGCTGAGTCAGAACTACCTTTTGTTGTTTTCCTAGCATAAACGCAAAAAAGAAGAAAAAGAGAAGAAAAAAAAGAATAGAGAAAAAAAGAACTGGCTAGTCCAGCAGGATGTCTGCTCTTTTAGGTGAGGAGACAGCAAAAGGTATTTCACCCTCTTTTGTTTTGGTTCGAGGTTTTTTTGTTGTTGTTTTTAATTATTATTTTTTTATTATTATTATTATTTCTGTTCTGAAGTGAAACGAGCAAATACTTTCTTTCATGCAAAATGTAAAACCTTCCTTCAAAAGGAGCTCGGTATGTGCATCAGTGACTCCCTCTGTTATTTATGCTTCTCTGATTCAAAAACTTTTCAAAGTCTTGTTTCCATTGTCTTGAAGTTTCATAGCAAAATTCTGTCTGGTTTTGGTGGGAGCTGAATGGTGCAACAAGATTACTTTTTCTACTTGTATTTCTGACCAAGGAAATGAAATTGCAAGCATGACCTTGAACCCACATTTTTTTACATATTGGAGAAACACCCGGGTCCAAATCAACTAGTAAGTTGTTTGGGATTTTTTTAATAACTTTTATAACTTGATATGTGTTTCTGAAATGAAGTTTAACCCATCCTACAGAGGCAAAATGTAATAAAATTCTCATAAATCATTTAATGCTGGACACATATATATCAGTTCCAGGTACAGAAAAGAATACTAGGCTGTGAAACAGGAGTCTTACGGCACAGTATGTGCTTGTTCATTAGTTTTGGAAAACTGCATTAACCTTTTATATTCTCATTTTATTGTGATTTGTCTTATTTCCTAAGATTACAAGGAATGACACAATTGGATTTTGCCATGTCTTGTCCAGCATTTCAAAAGTATTCAAGATCATTACAAATTAAATGACACAATAACATGGTCAATGTTTCATTTGCTGCTTCGCAGCTGTTAGGAGGTGTGCCTCCGATCCTGAACACAAGAGACAGCCAAATCTCACTAGTGCCCTTTGGAAAGAGCCTACCTGCCAGTCATGATGGCTTCAGATTATTCCAACATACGTGGGTTATTACTAAAATGTATTTTGATGTTCTGCCTTCCTTGAATCCTATCATTTGGATCTAATCCAACCTTTCACAAAAAGGAAATGGTAACAATTTTCAAAGATTTTTTTTCCACACCGATTCTCTTAGATGCCAAGATGGACAAATTCCCAGTACTACATACATTCACAAAAAGATTATCTAAGTGTAATTAAATCATATTTGAAGGGTCAACACACTTTAGTTGAATCACAATACTTTTTTTTTTTTCCTGAAAATAAAATACAAAGCAATTTTCGATAGGTTCATACCAATGTTCCATCTTAAAATATCAGCTTATCTCTTCAAGGGAAATACAAACCCTAGATACTAGGAAAACAGTGGCCATAATGTGGGCCTGCCTTTGCTCCTGTGAGCTGAACCATTGCCAGGTAATCCTAGGCTGGAACTAACAGGAATGACCCTGCATTTCTGGAGCTGCACAGACTCCTCCTCTTCATCACTGAATCAGCAAATATTGCCCCAAACCTACACATCAGAATTCACTAAAATGTAAAATTTCCCAAAGTGTATTAATAATTTCATAAATGTTCATGACATAGAAGTATTAATAAGCCTAGAGAAAAGAAAAGCATTGCAAAAGTTCCTTAGTATCCTCTTTGAATTAACAGATGATTAAATTGCAACTTTTGAATGCCCCTTCTGGTTCTGTCTTCCTTATCCATTCTACAATATCTTTACAAGTATTCATAGGCATCGGCACCCACCCAACCATGGAATCTTCCTTGTAGTTATTGCTATAATAATGTGACATGTTGCACTAAATCAGGACTTTTGTGCTCTGTCTTACAGACTTTACTGATACGGTGTGACAGTTCCAACACCTCTTAAATAGCCTTCTAATCTTTTTGCACTTTGAATCACACATGAAAATTTAATTATGTGCAATTCTTCTATCAAAGTTGTCCTAATCTACTACAGCTAATAATATAATATTGTAAAAGGAAAAACCATTAAATTTTACAAGATGGATATTCAGGCAATCATTTTTTTTTCCTCTGAGATATTTAATCATTATTTTTAACTCATACAGCTATCTGACATTGAGCAGAAAGCAGCCACATCATGTAACACCATACAGTTAACAAAAATGCAGAGGTTAAAATTGTAGCTGATCATGTAAATATCCAATCTTATGGGAATCTAGTGTCACTAAAAACATGTTAGCAGGTAATTTAGAATCTAGTCTGTTCATTGTGCTGCATTTTAGGATAGAATCCACTTTCTTCAGTTTCTCTTTGATGAGGTTCCCACAGTACTTATCTTAATTCCAAAACATACAGAAAGCAATGGCTACAGAAGTCTCTATTTTTATTTCAAACCTAATTTCCTCTCATTAAAAGTGGTATTTTGACCAATGCAGCCACTTTAAGCAAAATACACCAATAAATTGGATTAGAAGGCTTTGATAACAACTTTCATATCCTGATCAAAGCCCATAAGAAGCGTTACATGAACACGATTGATAAGAAATAGGAAAAAAGGTTACATTAACAAAGATAACTGTGCATGTGCACAGTTATACTTGCATATGCATTCTTTCACATTAGTATTTGCTGATGTTACAACACTGATAGCAGGGGCAGGGTTTATACTGTCACATTGTCACATTCCACTTTCCTGCAGCTAAGAAGGAAACACTTTTTTCTCCTTGTGCTAGGCAAATACAGAAAACAATACACATTTAAATTTTCAGGAAAAAAAGGAATTTTAATTCTATGCAGTAAGTAAAAGCTGATTTCCATCAGCTTTCTACAGCAAATTGTCCATCAGAAAAAACCAAATAATGGTATTCCTAATATAAGTCTCACAAAGCTGTTAACTGGATTTCCTCTCCTGACACATACTCTCAAACTGCGATGGCCAAGCTGTGGCACTCCAGCAGCACAGCCAGCAATCAGCAGAGAGGGCTGAAGCCCTCTTTCCTCATGCCCCCTCCAGACAGTCAAACACCTGCAGCAACAAGGACCAGGAGCAAGTGAAAGGGCACCAGCTGCATGCAGTATCGACCAGGCAAGGCATGGCAATACTCCACATAATAAGGAGATTTTTACCCTATGTGTCATAAAACTGCAGTGCTTGCCTCTATATATATTTATCTCTAATGCAGGAAAATAAGGCACAGCATGCCAAAGATCACACAGACATATCTCTAATAATTCTAGGGTTTTATATGACACTGTAATAACTTTGGTGCAATGAGAACATTGATTAAGATCTGCTCTACCGATTATTAAGATTAATATGCAGAGTATAGGAGATTCACTTGCATCTAATAGAGTAGGACATTGGTTAGAGAACTCTTCTGCAGAGTCACCCTGTGCTACATTTTTATAAGTCTGGACAAAGGTATTTTACACTAAGTTACACTAAGAAAAACAGAACAACTTTATGACAAAAGAGGATCTGTGGCAGAGAAAGTCCAGCAGAGAAAAAATACCAAGTTACTCATTTATGCAGTTCAAAAAAAAGACATATATGTAGTGCTACTACTCTGATGTTTTCTTCTTCATAGGAAAATAATGTTGGTATCCTGAATCAGTAAAGGTTAAACAAGAACATGATTTTCACTAGCTTTTCCTTCTAAGATGTTATCCAGTAACGTTTCATATAGGAAATAATTTATTCTAAAATTATTTATAAGATACTTGTATCAGAGATGATGATTCAGACTAAACTGCTTTAAATACCCCTAGTGAGTCACGAGGAAGTTTCTGTAATATTTTATACTATCATGAACATTTTAAGGCATGTAATTCCATAATATCAGTGATAGATTAGGGTATGGTATCCAGCTCAAATGCCAGATTTTTTAGACTTCCTATATCCTTCAATAATGAATTAACTTTTTGCTTAATGACTAAAAGTTTAATTAATTTACTGAAAACAGGCACAACTATTCCTTTAATTAAGAAAATTCATTAAAACCCACCATTATCTTTGAAACTCTTCAAAGTTTAAAATGTTATAATGTTATTTTATAAATGTTACCTTAATAAAGCTGAAGAAAAATGACAGAATATTAAGTTTAACATGACAGAGAAGTAATTTCAGGATTTTTTTTTAATGTGATGAACACAGTATTTTAGCTCTCCTCTTACAATTCCCAAGAGATACCTGGACTCAATGCATCCAAGATTAATACCATTAATTAAAAGCAGGAACTATTTACCAGTCATGAGTTTGGGCATGTTCTGTTTAACTTTTTTCCAAAGGTTCTTTTTCATATGCAGGAAAGGGCAGGAAGTAGAGTGGGGGCTGTTAAAACTCACTTGCATACATATACCATCTAAAAATTAAGCAAGTTCACTTGAATAAACTTGACTTCACTTTTAATGAACACATTACAATTGTTTATGAGCACAGGAGTAAATTTCAAATCCTTCAATTTTCATTAGAAATTCAGATTTCATGCTCCATAATTTGCCTTTTCCCTTTCCCAGATACTTCCATTTTCTTCTAACATGACAAAGAGACTAAAAAAAAAGCAAAAGAGGATCCCTGTTATGTAGGCATGTTAAAAACCTGGAGTTAGCTTTACATCAGCTACCATGAGATCAACATTTGCTGATTTACTGACATGTCGGAGTAGGACACAGCATCGGTTCTACTGAAGTTGTGTAAATGTAAGCAGTTTAAGTTATAACAGACGCTTAAAGGCTTTAAACTGTGAGCCTTTCTCAGGTCTATAAACACAACAATCTTGCCCACCTAAGTACTGTGAGAAATCCTGGTATCTTCCAGTTACAGTTGAACCGCACAGCTACTGCTCTGTTAATGAGAAAGAGAAATGTTTTTATACTGAAGCTTGAAAATAGTGGAGGAATGACTAAAACTGGAGAAGCGCTAGTAGTGTACTAGACTAGTAGCTCTAGTAATCTACCCTTTAGGACAGTGAGACGGCTAACACTTCAAGAACATGAATACACAAACATCATTTTCAATCACTTTTGAATCCTGGTCTGACAAAGAGTCTTGGGGTGGTGCAAAAAACATCTGAGTTTAATAGTCTCAGTAATACTATTTTAGAAAGCAAAGAGGGTTTTTTTGTCTAACTTTCAAGTATTTACATTCCAAAATGAAATATGTTCAGAAGTATGTAAAAAATGTAACTGGTTATGAGCACCCTGATGGAATAAATTATTAGCCAATGTGACACCCACAGGAAGGGCAGGAAGGAGAATCTGGGAAACTACAGGCCTGACCTTGGTGCCGGGAAAGGTTATGGAGCAGATCATCCTCAGTACCATCACACAGCATGTGCAGGAGAATTGGGAGGATCAGGCCCAGCCAGCATGGGTTTATGAAAGGCAGGTCCTGCTTGACAAACCTGGTCTCCTTCTATGTTAAGACGACCCATCTAGTGGATGGGGGAAAGGCTGTGGATGTTGGTTACCTGGAACTTAGTAAAGCCCTTGACACTGTCTCCCACAGCATTCTCCTGAAGAAATTGGCTGGACATGGCTTGGATGCATGTACTCTGTGCTGGGTAAAAAGCTGGCTGGATAGCTGAGCCCAGAGAGTGGTGGTGAATGGAGTTACATTTGGCTGGTGACTGGTCACAAGTGGTGTTCTCCAGGGTTCAGTACTGGGGCCAGTTCCATTTAATATCTTTATCGTTGACCTGGACAAGGGGATGAGTGCACCCTCAGTCAGTTTGCAGACAATAACAAGTTGTTGGGGAGTGTTGACATCCTGGAGGGCAGGAGGCTCTGCAAAGGGATCTGGACAGGCTGCACCAATGGGATGAGGCCAACTCTATGAGGTTCAACCAGAGGAAGTGCTGGGTCCTGGACTTGGGTCACAACAACCCCACACAACACTACAGGCTTGGGGAAGAGTCACTGGGAAGCTGCCTGGAGGAAAAGGACCTCAGGATGCTGGTTGACAGCCAGCTGAACATGAGCCAGCAGTGTGCCCAGGTGGTCAAGAAGGCCAACAACATCCTGGCCTGTATCTGAAACAGTGTGGCCAGCAGGACTAGAGCAGTGATCGTCCCCCTGTGCTCAGCACTGGTGAGGCCACACCTGGAATACTGGGTTCAGTTTTAGGCCCCTCACTACAAGAAAGACATTGGGTTGCTGGAACCTGTCCAGAGAAGGGAAATGAAGCTTGTGAAAGGTCTAGAGAAAAAGTCTTATGAGGAGCAGCTGAGGAAACCGGGGTTATTTAGTCTAGAGAAAAAGAGGCTCAGAGGGAATCTTATTGTTTTCTATAACTACCTGAAAGGAGGCTGTAGGCACATGGAATTAGGTCTCTTCTTCCAGATAACAAGCAACAAGACAAGAGGAAACGGCCTCAAGTTGCACCAGAGGAGGTTTAGACTGGGTATTAGGAAAAAATATCTTCACTGAAAGGGTGGTCAAGCATTGGACCAGGCTGCCCAGGGAGGTGGTGGAATCACCATCCCTGGAGGTGTTTAAAACCATGTAGATGTGGTGCTTAGGGACGTGGTCTAGTGATGGACTTGGCAGTCCTGGGTTAACAGTTGGAATTGATGGTGTCAAAGATCTTTTCCAACCTAATTAATTCTATGGTTCTGTGATTATTGAGTATTAGACCAGAAATAGCACTAAGGGTCTGTCACTTTTGCAATATGAGATGCCTCATCTGTTAAAATATAGTGTGAAAAGACAAAAAAAAATAATCTCCTTTTGTATGAAAATACTGTTCAATAATATTCCCTGAACTGTACATATGAGCCTGCTGAGATGTTGTTGAAAATATTAAAAAATTACCTGGAAAAGGGGACAAAAGTGAGATTCCAAAGTCATCTACAGCTACTTAAATATATTTAGTGTCAGTACAGCTAAGGGATATTTGCAAATCGTAATAGGAAGTTCCCAAGTTTCCAGATGACTCAGCAGTAATGTAGCACTTTATTATCACTGTAGATGAATGCTTAACTTCAGTTAGGCATTTGGGAAAAATATTCAGCAGTGGAGGAGCCTGAGTTTGTTCATTTAGTTAATCAGTGTGATGAAAGCAATAATTTCCTATGTTAGGATTTATTAGGCAAGCACTGAGATCAAAAGAAGACCTGCTGTTGTTCCACTGTACATCAGTCAGAACCACAGTCACATCCTGGATGCAGGGCACATTTCTATCCATCTTAAGAGGATGCACATACAGAAAATGTATATAAAAGGCAATATAGATTATGAAAGCCAATCCTTATGGATTGAACAAGAACAGTGTGAAGAATGAAAAAAAAAAAAAAGGGAATCTTTATCCTGGAAAATAGATAATGACCTATAGAATTGATAGCACCCATCTTAAATCATGAGTGGCAAGGAGGAAGACAGCAACTGTTCATTGAGTCCTTCCTTCAATACAAGAATCAAGGGCATTAGATGAAACTACCAAAACACAAGTTGAAACCCAAAGGTAGCATTCTAGAGAACTCAGCTGTTCCCTAGCTAGCTAACCAGTATTAATGCATTTTTTACATAATTTTAAAAAGTAACTGAAGACTTTCTTGAAGAAGAATACAACAAAATATAGATGTTTAAATTCCTGAGCTGTAAATTGATAGAGATTGAGAGAAAATTCTGGAAAGTTATTTTTATATCTGCTCTTACCAGAGAATACTAGATACAGGATAATGTGCCATATGAATTTGTGGCCTGACCTAGTATTCTCTGTGTTCTTATAATAATCCTAAGAATACTAAAAATGAAATGTACTTAATAATAACTATGCATTAATTTATTCATAAGATTTATTGTTGCATAAATATTCAGTGGTCTGAAATAGTGAAATGCCTAAACACGCAAGGAAGCACTGAAAAACTTATAAGTTTAAGACTAAATGATATATATAAAAAAATTCTTTGACACAGTGAGGCTGACACAAGCAGATTTTTTGCTATGGGAATCTTTATAATCTAGTGCAATATGAAATGCTAGCTTGCAGATTAACAGAACCATCAATTACTTTTCTTTGTTTATATATTTCAATAAAATGAAAACTTTTTGAAAGTATAAAGCAAAAGACAACTGTATGGATGTGTAAAATTAACAATACACACTCAGGAATCGAGTCAGCCTTTTTCATTTTCCTCCTTGTAAAGCACAATGCAATGCTATAAATTTAAATCCATTTAGAGTTTTGTTTCTTTACCAAAAGATCTGTATCTGCATGAGTTCCATAGGTTGCCATGCTATTTTGTTGGATTAATGACAAAAAACCCATGCATGTATAATCAGGGTAATGTGGTAGCACGTTTCAGCTTCTGCGGGTCATTTATAATTTATGCAATTTGTTCCCTCTTTTTTAATGGCAACATTTTTCATTCAAAGTTGTGCTTCCCTCAGCTGCAAAATGGAGAGTCATTCATTTAATGTATGCAGATGGAAAACAGAAAGAAGGTCAGACAAATTGCAGTCTTGTATTTTGCAAGAAAAGTAGAATTCTACAACCTTCCTGAAGAAAATACTCAGAAATATAAATCAAAATACTGTTTAGAACTACAGCAAGAGGACAACTGTGAAAATATTTATCTTATCATTTTGTTGAAATAGTTTGAAAAATAGTGCCATTTTCTTGTATGATCATCCAATGTCCATTCTGGTTATTTAGCACTGATTTTGGTCTGAAAAGTGAGGCAAAATACAAAAGCTATATTCAAGCTAAACGACAAAACAAAGTCCAAAAGAATTTATAGCCCCAAATCTCAAAACTATGTCTATTTCACCATTATATTTTGAGGTTAATATATTTGACATTTGACATATAATTAACATATTTTAGATTAATAAAATTTTAAAAAGCCTAGTTACTTTAAGGACAATTAAGTCTTTTCCTACTTTAATTTTTAGGGCTAGTTCAATATTATTGAAAATAAACTAAATATTAAATTGCTTGGTTTCATTTTTGTCTTTGCATCTATATAAAATATTTATGCTGATTTTATGCTCAATCTCTATGTCAGAGGACCAATAACAGATTATTTATTGGGGGAGTTTTACAAATTTTTAATGGCTTTGTCAGAACTGTCAACTAGTGAAGAAAATGAGTTGGATACTTGCTTGTTACACTAGTATGTGAAGAACTTGAAGGAAGGGATATCTGTTTCCCTAAAGCATTTTTAAAAGGCTAAGTTTAAAATTTTAAACTAAACCCAGACATTTTCATTTCACCAAAAAATAATAGACTCTAGCTGCAGATTTTTCCATAAATAAAAGCAGAAGACAGACAATATTTCTTTCTAAACAGAGAATGGCTTTTCAATATTGAAAAGCCAATTGTGTAAGTCTTTCTGTTTGACTTCTTATTCAGTGGAACACACTGAAAGTATTACAGAGCAAATCTCTGTCATCATTTAGAGCCAAGTTTCTCAGTCACCTTGCAGAGAGTATTGTTACCAATATAGTTTCATTATCTATTTGCAGTCGATCAACTTTCAGAAATCCAGTGGTTTGATGGTGTTTAACGACCTTCTGAGACAAAAGCATATACATACCTTCAGTGGAAAAGCTCCTCACTTTTTTGGGTATATCCCATTCAATTCCAGGGAAATAAAGAAACAAAACAAAACAAAACAAAACCAAACCCCAACAACTACCATGACAGAAATATCTTCATTAGGCAAATTAAGTTTCTGCATTCTTTTTTTAGAGCAGAGTGTATTCTTAAATTTATAAAGTCTAAGAAAGCAGTATCTCTATTAAATCTATACTGTAAAAAATGTTAAGCCATAAAGGGAGCTAAAAATACAATAGAATTTACATGTTTATCAGCATAGCACTATTAAGCACTAGTCAGCAAAACTATTTCTGTCAAAATCTTGGATACCACCCTTTTAAGTTTCACTTGTTTTTAATATTCATGACTTGAGACATTGTTGGATGATAATGCTTGAGTAGTGGTGAACCCAACGGTAAAGTAACTTCATTTAAAGGTCAGAGTCAAATTTCTGAGCTTAACAGGGTGCTGCTAAGCTGGAAGTCAACGATATTTTCATAGTGAGAAAACACCTTTTACCAATTCCTCACCACACCTTTAAAATTATTTGATTTCCTGAAAAAGTGCAATTCAACTCAATTTGCTAAGTGATTCAGATGAACTGAAACAGAGGATAAGTATCAACAACATTCAAGAATTTCAAGGATGAGTTAACTCAACAGGCACAAGGGCTCTGGAGGGCTATTCACAAAAAGGCCACCAAGGCCCTGTAACACTGTGGTTCGGTGCTCACTAAAACATATGAGGAGCTAATCAAATTCTGTTTCTGCCTGTTTCAGAGTAACAGCTTAAACCAAAATTGCTTGTGTCTCATAAGTGCAGTGGTACTAATGACCACTGTCTGTGGTGTTCAGTCATATAACACTATGGTGCAATGACAAGTACCTAAGTACTCCTGTTGCATTTTATCGGAAAGTTTCATATCAGACTTCATATTCAGTGAGTTTAACAACTAGACTAAATGTGTCTTTCTCTCCTTCTGTCCAGTATGTAAGTTACAATCACCAGGAGCCGAAGAATGCACCTCAGCAAATACTTCTCCTTTCAATATTTTAAAGATACTTCCAAGGAATATTGTCATGTACAGAATTTTGTTTTCTGTTGTTCTGATAAAATTTTTGTGACATTATGTTACTTTCAGGACAGGGCAAGGCTATCTCATTTAAATGGAAAGTCTGACTTTCTCTGGTCATGAATACGGTGAGATGCTGTTTTTCTCTATTACCTTACTACTAAATATTTGAAAAATATGGTATGAAATAGGTTTTTCCCCTTCTGAAATAGGTATAATTGTGGGAAATAAGATGGGTCCTTGAGAGAACAGAACAGCTGCGTTGAAATAACTGGATCTGAAGGGATTCTGGCTTTCCAGTTCTCCAAATTCAAAGAATCAGCAGGGTCATTAACATTGCTATCAGGCAGCAAGCAGATATCGTATTCTGTGAAAAAGCTCATGTCTTGCAGAGTATAATGTATGTGTTCTGGACTGGAAGATAAAAATGTGTAGTAGTCTGATGGAGTGAATGTCAGAATTCATTTGCTTTGCCATAGGCAGAATTGTTGAACTACTGGAAAGAGTAATTCTGAAGTCAAGCCTCTAATGGACGCTGTACTACAGGGGCAGCTGGACTAGTAACATTGTGCCAGAGAAATACGTAAATCGATAAAACTGAGCTCCTAGCTCCTTCCTCTTCAGAGGAGAAAAGTAGATTGAAAGGAACTAAAACAAGAACAGGCAGATGTGGATGGAAGTAGTGACAAAGAGGGGAGCTAGGACCTCTTCCTCTACAGAAAAGAAGTCTCCATGATTTCTAGAAATGGCAAAATGTCTATAATTCATTTTTGGATAGCATCCAAAGAAACTTTGAAGATTGATCTGATATGACTGACTGATGTTTACATCTGCTGACTGAGACCAATGGTTGATTAAATATTTACAATGTTATTTGTAGGTTGCATTGAGCATCTTAACAGTAAGATCAATTCATCAACTATATTAATGAGGCTACACAGTTGTTAACAGGATAAATACAGTTCATTTGAGAAGATATTAAAGCAGCAAGATATTTAAGTTAACTCTTTCTAGCAGCAATTAAGAGATGGGATTTTTTTTGGTTTTAAGTATTCCCATATATTACATGTTTTAGTTCCTGTAATTTAGTTTCACATACAGAAGTATATTATTTTGAAAGCAAATCATGACTTGACCTTTAAATTACAAAATGCCAAGCAATTACCCATGAACAATATTTTCTAAATATTTGGCAATCTCTTTTGTGAAGCATCCCTTCTTGCTGAACTTCATTAGGCCTCTTGACTGCATTTCCACTTACAAAAAATCTTAATATTTTGTTTTTCAGAGTTTTAGCATGATTTTTGCTCTCCTACTCTTTTTGTAGCTGAAGAGGATACATGTAGGCATTAAATACATTGAGTTCACTGCATATCAAACTATGTCTGACCAATGGATAGTGGAAACTTAGGTCACGTCTCTGCCAACGGTCCCAAGGGGCCTTTGGGGCAGCTGTGAAACACCATAAAACACCATTCCTGGAAGAAGGAAAGTCTGGCATAAGGGCTGCAAGAAAGGCTGCAGACTGCAAGGGAAGTTGCTGCACAAAGGTTATGCTAGTAGGTGCCAATATTTTTCACTGCCTTTTAAAAAAGGAGAAATACAAAGTGGCCGTGTTGGAAAGATAAAAACGTTTCACACTCTTGCTGCATCCTGAGACACTTTTTCCCAGACACCAAATATTTGTAGCAGTTATTCCAGTTGTCTTCAAATTCTCCAGCTTTCCTGGGTTTTGTATTATTGCTATGCTAATCAACACATACCTGCGCCATAGGAATAATTCTTAAGACTAAGTCAAATAACTGAGTATTCCAAATGTATGATTCCACCAAGGATAGAGTTGGTTAGCTGATACAGTGATGAGACCTCACATTCACCTGCAAGGACTAACTTTTGCTAGTTTCCATTATTACCAGTGTGGCAGTTCCAAAACAGAAACCCATGCAATTTTATCATGATTTTGAGAATGTTTCTCTAATTAATTTCCAGTTAACCTACCACAAGTAACAATATTATATTTATAAAACAAACCATTGATTTTATTCATATTTATAGAATGGTATACTTAAAGGAGTTTCTGTTGTATGACTTCATACGTAAGGTAGAGGAGTGAATTTATTTCATTACAAGCATTGCTCATCTAAGTGGTAAACTTTTGTAATGGTGGGTAATTCATTGCTGTATCTGTACTATTCCTGTTCTGATTTTCTATCTTTCTGTGTGTAATAAAAAAAAATAGGCAAAACCTTTTTTTTTTTTTTTTTAATTTATGATGTTCCTGACATTCATAATCTGGATTAATTAAAGTGGAAATTTGAATGTAGATTGTTAAAACTGTAGAGTTAAGCACGATGTAACAGAACAAACGTTACTTCTTTTTAATCAGTGTAGCGTAAAAGTTGCATGAAGCCAGGGCAATGAATCAGAGTTCCTTCCACATCAGTTCTTTCATTTTTCCTTACTTGCTATTTTTATGAGGAAAGAAAAAGAAAGATGATGATGGTCAGCAGTTCATTATTATAATTAAATTACTAATACATTTTATCTTAATAGGTAACCATAATTTTAAACTTTAATATACCACAGGTAACTATCACTTTATTTTGAATAAAGGTGAAGAAAAAAGGAAATTATGAATGATTTTTTTTTAAGCATACAATCACTACTTTGGAAATAGAGATGCTTTAGATTATAACTGCTAGAAAAGCATAAAGCATAAAATGAAATGAGTAATTAAAAGGATTTTTTTTCATATGGCAAATCTAGTGAAGGTTCATCTGTAAGCATTATATGAAACTAGACTTTTTCCCCTACTTTACCAAAAAGTTTCATGGGAGAGATATATATATATATTATTATTATTTATTTATTTTTAATACTTTAGAATTGGTTGGGACTTTGATTGCATATTTGTCCTTGTGGTAGGCTTTTTTTTCAGCACTGCTCTTCAGAATACGTATGTTACTTTTTTTAATATACTCCCTTAGGGAGCACATTATAAGAATAAAAATCTATCTCACCAAAACCCGTGCCACATTATCCAGTGATTAAAGTTATGTGACATTCTGGTTCTACACATCTGGTCAAAATAGGCATTCATGTGTGCTCTCACAGGTACATTAAGTATCTCAACATGAAAGATTTCAATGCAAGTTTGTCTTATATTCACTATAACGTCTAAAGAATGAAAAATACACATACATCATAATTTCTTCATTTGTTGCTGGTTTGCTAAAGAAGAATTATGAAGGATAGGTATCAGATCTTGTGTTGTCATGTTTTTGTCACTTACCTTGTTAAAGTATTACAGTATAGATAGGGAATATCCTTGGGTTTTTTTATCTTCAGAAAATATGCGTTTAGTAACAGAGAGAATTAAGCTAGTTATTTTATTCTTTCAGGAAATTAGTGAGAAGTGTGACTGACTTTTTGGTTTTAGTCAGATGTCTATTTAGTTTTTTGTTGTTTTATTAACTGATTATGATTAAATCAAGGAACAATTTGTGTAAATAATGCAAAAAGATGGGAAAGGTTGGGTGTTTTTTAAATACATCATAACCTAAATTTCTTTAAATATTTACTACTTCTACTACAAGCTCCCAGTTATGTACTACTGGTATAGCTTTACTATTTTTCTTGCTTTGTCTAGCTCTTTTCCACAAAACATCACAATTTCGTACCAATACCTTTTGGAGTCCGTCATGGCATGTGAACAAATAACAGTTTCACGTGTCACATAAGCTTTACTGACAGGTTTCTTGGGGTATGGTATTGGTTTAAGATAAGGCAATGCTAAATCAGTTCTGTAGTGTCACTAGCTAATGCCTTGGGCCTCAGACAACAGTTGGGGTCTACAACTTGTGAACATCTCTTCCAAAAGCAGTTTTACTACAAAAGAGACTGATTTTGTGTACATAAACTTGATATGGAGAAACTTAATTATTGAATTAACTTGAATTCCAAGATCTGTACTTTCAGAAAGTTTCAAATTTTGCTTTAACAGTTACATCATCATAACACTTGCTTGTCTTCCATGTCACGAGTTACCAAACACAATTTTATTTTTATTGATAGATCTATAAACATAGAGCACTTGCAAAATAAGAGTATCTGTCAACTGCCGGATTTAATGCATCACTTTTCCATTTTGCATTATTTTCCACTACAGAATAAATTAAGGAATAATCAGGCATCCTGCACCACATCTTGATAGACTTAGACAATATTTGACTCCATAATATCCTCCTAGGTAAAGTCAGAAAGCGTGGATTAGATAAGTGGACAGTGAGGAAGATTAAGAACTGGCTGAATGGCAGAGCTCAGAGGGTTGTGATCAGCGGCACATTCTAGCTGGAGGCCTGTAGCTTGTGGTGTTCCCCAGGCGTCAGTACTAGGTCCAGTCTTGTTCAGGTTACTCATTAATGACCTAGATAAAGGAATGGAGTGTACCCTCAGCAAGTTTGCTGATGATACCCTCTCCATGGGAGGAGTGGCTGATACATTAGAAGACTATGTTGCCATTCAGCAAGACCTGACTTGGGAGTTGGGCAGAAAGGAACCTAATGAAGTTCAACAAAGACAAGTGTAGGGTCCTGCACCTGGGAAGGAACAACTCCATGCACCAGCACAGACTATGGGGTGACCTGCTGGAAGGTAGCTCTATGGAAAAGGACCTGGGAGTTCTGGTGGACAGCAAGTTGAAAATGAGCCAGCCATCTGCCCTGGTGGCCAAGAAGGCCAATGGGATCCGGGTGTACATTATGAAAGCATGGCCAGCAGATAAAGAGAAATTATCTTCCCGCTCTGCTCTGCCCTGGTGAGGCCACATCTGGATGCTGTGTCCAGTTCTGGGCTCCCCGGTTCAAAAGAGACAGGGGAATACAGGAAAGGGTCCAGTGGAGGGCTACAAAGATGACGAGGGGGCTGGAGCATCTCCCTGGTGAGCAAAGGCTGAGAGAGCTGGGACTGTTCAGCCTAGAGAAGACAAGACTGGGAGGGGATCTTATCAATGTGTACAAATATCTTAAGGGCAAGTGTCAAGAGGATGGGGCCAGGCTCTTCTCAAGTTCTGTCTAAATATGAGGAAGAATCTCTTTACTCTGAGGGTGACAGAGCCCTGGCACAGGCTGCCCAGAGAGGCTGTGGGGTCTCCTTCTCTGGAGACATTCAAAACCCACCTGGACATGAGTCTGTACATCCTGCCCTAGGTGAACCTGCTTTAGCAGGGGGTTGGACTAGATGATCTCCAACCCTGACAGTTCTGTGATTTCAACCAGAACTCAATCAATTATTTAAAGAGAACACAAGTGTAAAAAATTGATGAATCCTACACAACATCTGGAGATTATTTATCGTGTTATTTACTTTGCAATGCTAGGCCTCTTAATATCTATATACTTCCATCATTACTTACATTTAAGTATAGAACAGCCTCAGTGGCTTTCTGGGGACTAGTCACAATGCCTGAAATTAAATACCCATCCATGCCTTTGCAAAAGCTTTTATTATCCCACCCTATAGCTTCTAAGATAATCAGAGTCACTAACAAGAAAGTTGTAACCTGCCATATGCATATAATATAGATCTGCCTGGAGAATCCAAGATATGCTGTTTCTATTACTTGTAAAAATTGGAGGGTACCTCCCCCATCCACCTTTTAAGAATGCCCATCTTTAATATTTATAAGGGCTATCTTCAAACTGTTTTTTCCAAAAATGTGATTCTCTTGTCAAGCACTGCATATCAGAATCACTTCCAGATTCAAATACAGAGCTGGAAAAAATTACCTACATATTTAGGCATAGGTCATCTTTGAATTTATCTAGCTTTCCTAAGCGTAATGAAAAAGTTTAGAAATATACATGAATTTTAAATGTATTTAATGTAATTTTAATATTAAAGTAATTTAAATGTATTTAAATTACTAATCTTTAAATGCTGTATAATAAGCTATAGACAAAAATTACTATTTAAAAATTGTAATTATATTTAAAAACCTTTCTTAAGATTGAAGCTCTTTTATCCTTATAAATCTTCCAATATGCACTGAAGATGCTGCATCTCTGAAAGCAAGACTTTTATCATTTTCCTATTATCCTTAGTCTTTGACTCATTATTATGAACCTTAGGTATCATTTCCATTTCCTTCTCTTTAACATAATCTAGAGAGGTACTAAAACTTGAAATGACACAAAATAAATCAATACATATTTCTAACTATTTTATTATGCAGTTATCACAGAATGTTGTAGCAGGTTAATTAAATATAAGAAAGTAGGAATGCAAATCTTTAGTTTCCTAAAGATAGAGAAAAAAACCCCAAACTGAACTGGCTTGTTACACTAACTGGAAGCAGAACATATGAAATAAAAATTACACTCTTTTCTTCCTAAACTCTACTTTAAGAATGAAACATAAGTCCAGTAGGGGGAAAAAAAATTCTCATATTAATTGACCTATATTACATTTTTATAGTTGGAGCCCCAACCCACTACTTCCCCTAGCATAAAGGCAATTTATTTAAGGCAATTCATTATCTTTACCATCTAAACTAAATCCCTGTTTTATTTTATTTAATAAAAAAAAAAAAGCAAAACATTAGTCAATGACTCATAAGACCACTTCGCTGTAGAAACAATACATTTGATAATATATATGGCATTATTCCAATGTCCTGATGCTACAAATGTTAAAAAACAAGTGAATTTCATTTATTCCAGTGAAACAACTCACATAAATTAACAAGAACATTTTTGTATTTACACTGTTTGATTCCACATTCCTATATGCAATTTTCTTTGTGTCGGCCACCTTATTCTAATCCTTGTTTCTGAGGAAACAGGGAAACATAAGTGGCCCCCTCCCCCCAAAATGCCTGAACCAATTTTGGATTGATAGCGCAAGGGATTTACCCCCATATATGACAAATATGAAAATGTCTAATGTAAAGGCATCTTCATTTCTGTCAATTTAGCATGTAAGCTAAGTGGAACAGAATGAAAATTAAACATCAAAAAAATAAAAATCATCAATATATTTAAAGACAGGCATACTGTGAAGCTGTCAAATGAATTATGTTAATTACAGACCATCTCTAATTTTTAAAGCAGATATTTCTTGTACATACTTCTTATATATACACTTTGCTCACTAACATCAAAGAGTAATCACAGAGCTAAGCTGTAAAAAATATTTCAGATGAGAGTAAAATCAGGAAATGGTGTGAAATTCAACTGTATTTCTATTAGCTTGAGTGAAGCACAGGGGTGACCCGTTCAGGGCACTGAACTGGCTTTAGGGTTGCTCTCTGTTTCTTCTCTCCTCTAACCTCCTCTTCTCCTCCTCACTTTCCTGTCACTGCATTGCAGAACTGTGGCCTTGAGTCATCACAAATGCACTTCAGTTTGCATGCAGAGTGACAACAGTACGCCAAGGACTGGATTTAGCTCCTTCCAATTTTTAGCTAGGGTTAGCTTCAGGACTACCCCTAATAAGTCCCCCAAATACCTAAAAAGTGAATCAATACCTATCTCTGGCTCATTTGTTATGCAATTAACAGCAAGTTCTGAAGTGACAGAGAGAATATATTAATTATTTTTAAAAAATGCAAATAAATACTTTAATTCCTGAAAAGAGAGAAAGCAAGCACAGAGCAGCGAGGCCAGCAGCCGCAGAGGTCATGCTGCACAGGCCTGTGGTGCCAAAGGATCCAGCTGCCTGCCAGGACAGCCTGCTCAGCCAGCTCCATGTCCCACTTGTGCTGTTCCTCCTCCTCCTCCTCACCCCAGATCCACCAAGGTGGGCAGCAAGTGTGGCGGGTGGCAGACACTGCAAATACTCATGTTTTAGGTAGTCCTGTGCCGTGCGCAGCATTACCTCTAATGGCAGCTGCCATAAGCATGATGCTTGTGGAACAGCATGAGAGGTAAATATAATCTTATATATTGTCTATTATAATTTTATATTCAAGAAACAATCAACCCTGAAACATCTGTTAGTAGCTGACTAACACCCACCCTGTTGTGCTCATTAGTGCAACAATAAAAAGTACTGTATCAAAAACTAAGCAATCTACATAAATACATGTTTGGCTCTATCACTAAAAATTATAGAGTAGAAAACTGCATCTTCTTTCACATCCTTCAGTATCCTGGCAGATTAAAAGCATGTCTGAAGTTCATTTGAAGCTACATTAAGGCAGCAGACACCTGACAGCAGAGGGGAGGAGGGCCCTTCCACACAGCAGACCATATCCCTCAAGCACTGAAGGTCAGTAGGGAAGTACTATGTCAGTAGAGATGCCCTGATTTATACCAGCTGGAGATTTGACTCAGCATGTACAGAATTAGCCAACCTGCTCCCTGTCACTGGTCAACTAAGACAATATTTTTTGTTTCAGATCGATGAATGCTTTTCTTAGCATGACTCCGTAAGTCCTTTTAAAATACATTTTGCTTTGATTCTGCTATGGGAAATTTCCTTTGACCCATAAAAAAGTGCATTGGCCTCTTAGACAAAATCTTCTTGTTCTTAATAGGAAGCATCAACTGCATCACTCAACAATTGAAAGGCATTTGCTCCTGTGTACATAATCCTATTGTTCAGTTGACTAGAGGAGTAATAGATTTTTTATGTTTCTGTCCCCCAGCATCTAACCATTATGGTAGCTCACAAGAAAACAATTCAATTGGAAATTAAATAGAGCACAATAATTCCAAAATTCTGTTTTCTTTTAGCTCTGTCTTTTCACTACATAGCAATATCTACAATATTAAATTCATATTTACCCCACTTTTTAAAGCAAAAGAAAACAAGCAAGCATATCCCCAGAAACTATATTTACCGTAATGAAATCCATATGCAAACCGTGAAATCCATAGTTATAAACAGAATTTTCTAAGGACTTCCTTGGCAGTCTTTTCCAGTTCCTCACCTCTAATATGTTTCTCTATAGTCTCATCAATAGACTACAGGAGCCTTTTGAGTGAGGAGGAGCTTTTTGGCTTTAATGTAACATAAATGTGCCATATAGTATTTCTTTCCTACACAAAATTTTGGAACCCTCCCCTCAGAACTAAGCCAAGACCACAGAGTGAGTGTGTTAGCACATCTACAGTACAGTGGTTCAAGACCACAGGCCCATTTTTTTGGCTTTACTGTAAATTAAGCCTGCATCAGCTGCAAACCGCCATTGGTATCCATCAGCATGCACAGAGTGCTAGCTGCTGGATGACCCTACATTCTCATAGTTTCACCCTTTTCCACCTGAAGGAAACACACCTCAAGTGCACTCAGAGAGTGCTCAGCTGAAGGCTGCAAGGGTCCAAGGTCAGATACAAAGAAATCTGCACCCTTTAAGAAAATCAAACTGCTAAGGTAGACATACTCTTCATGCACCAGTGAACAGGTTAAAGTCTAATATTTTATGACGCTAAAAAGCCTAGAAGTTTTAATAGTAGATCAATTCTACAAATATTCAAGAGCTTATTAGGTAATAATAAGATAATATTTCTTTACTCTTAGCTATACACATTCAAACATAAGGATTTTGTATGTCAAGAAGTATATTATAAGTAACTTTTCACTGTTTCGTGTTTACTGTTACTTTAGTTAACCAGCTGTTATTCTTTGCACAGTAGGTTGATAAACATAACCGCGTTCAGGCTACCAGCCAGAGCTGCAACTCCAATCACAGTTGAGACACATCTCAAAAAGCTCAATAGCATCCCATGGTTACAAACTGGAAACTTAGATCAGAAAGAAACAATCCTTAGAACCTCACTGAATGTCTCTGCCTCATGTATTTATGGATAAATAATGTCCCTGTCAGCAATTCTGTTTCACACTGCTCTTGAGGAAAAATACAGATGGTCACAAAAGTTAGAAAGCAATGTCACCCTGCACTCTGGAAGTACTTCCAAAAGGAATGCCTAGGGTTTGTACAATTACTCCCTCCTCTCAATCATAGTACTGTGGAAAGAAAGAGGCTGCGCGAGGTTTTGTAACTTACTGATCCTCCTCCCTTGCTGATTGCCACAAGGTGGCAGAGCTCAGAAAAGAGAGTAAATCAGGGTGCTCTTATGCCTTGTATTTTAGAACTTGCATACAGATGCAGATCTCTGATAATTACTAACTGAACAAACATGCAAAGATTTTTGCCTCATAGAAATCCACATTGTTCATTCAATCAGTGTAAATTTAAATTATTTACCCATATATTATATACCCATAAATTATTTACTAGTACCACTGAGTACTAGTATATATGCTGAAATATGTAACATAAAAATAAAAGGGTCTTCACAATGAGATCTTACTACAGCAGGGGCTTCTTGAACCTTTGATGAGAAGTGGAGAGAGAAAATTTTATGTGTCTGAGAACAGCCTAACCCTGCTGCATTATTTACTGATACTTTTTTATATTACGGTCAATGCAAAAACTGTCAGAACAGTGAGGTTATACAGAAGCTATACCAGAAAACAGGGCAAGCCTTCAGTATCAAAGGAAACACTATGACTTTTATAATCAAATTATATTAGACATCATCCACCTTACTGTAGCAAACTTTATTCAGAATTATAGGATTTTTACAGTTGCCTACTGGAGCAACAAATTACCAAATCTGAATGAGATTTCATTTCAGCCAGAGGAAGACTAGCCCTGCATGCTTGCATTCTAACCAGGTGGCAAAGTGTTGAGCCACCAAAAAATCTGGACAAATCACTGAACAGCAAATGCTTCCGTACATCCTCCTCTTTCACTTACTGCCATGCATTTAGGTCACGTTTTTGTGGTGTATGTTCTCAGCAAGAGATAATGTTCCTTTAAATCTTTCTGCTGTCGTCTCTCCTTGCATTCCATAATGCTAAAGGTCCATAGGTATGCGTATGTAGGTGTATTTCCAGTTAATTACTTGACCCTCCTCCCTCCAAATTATTCTCTACTTACACATCATTCAAAGCACTAATTCCCCCTGTACCAAAGCAAACTTCAAGTTATACCTTTTCAGCATTTACACTTTAAAAGTGCAACGCGAACACCTGTTTAAGTTGATAGCCACCTGTTTTCTTGAGAAATCAAAGCATTAATAACATGGAATTAACAGATGGAAAGTGAGGCCTAGACCAAGCAGGTTACTGCATACATTGAGTTAACATAAAAAGTGATATTTTTAATGAATTATTCACATTCTTTATTATTCTATTCCCATCTATCTGCACTGAAAACCCATCAGAGTTCATTTGCTCTTTACCCAGCTTGCCAATTCAAAGACAATTGAAGATCTTCTAGGATTTGGCCCATACCAAATGGATACTTAACTATCAAGAATGCTGCCTAAAGTAGGCAATTCCAGCTAATTCCCTGTGGCTGAATTTTAAAACTGATTATGCAACGATTTTAGCAGAAGCTCAAAACTGGGAGAAGGGGAAATCAAAGAAAAAATTAGTTAAATAGCCTAGAATGTCAGTATGTTGTAACTATATATCTGAAACATCTCCAAATCTGTCAGCATTGTAAGAAAATCTACAGGCAGACATCTTTACTGTAATAAAAACAGAAATTATATAAAAGGCTTCAGTGTTTTCTTCTGTATCTATCACTGCTTCCATGGCACAAAGTCTTCAATGCTATAAGAGTTTTAATTATCAGGACTGGAGCTGTGTGTGCTGGGCACACAAGAAGCCCAAGACCAATATGACAGGAGTAGCCTATACACATTATAGGTCAGTGGCAAGAGGCATCTGGCCAGTCCCACCAGACCTACTCAGGATCTTTTCCTCTAGTGTGACAGTTGAGAGACCGGGATCATGTCCTCGCATTCACACAGCTGAAGTCCAAACAACCAGTTCATTTTTTCCTGTTCCCACAGAACGAATTACAGTAGCTTTAGAAAAGTTGTTTTTAGAAAGAAATTTGGGAAAATATTGATTTGCCTTTCTGAATGCCTCCATAAAGGTTAAATAAATTGGAGCAGATGACAGAATAGGTAGAAATCATGGCAAAGTTGAATACTGTCCTAGAATTGTGGCCACAGTGGTCATTAGAGCAGTGAAATAGATTCTACAGGGAAAATTTCAAATTCTTAGTTATATTTTAATATTTTTTTAATCAGGAGAACGGAAATACAACTTCCTCCATTAAGCTAGGCTGACTTAAACATATTTCTAATTTACTGAACTGAAACAAATAAATTTCTTTCTAAAATACTGCAGACTGTTTCTACTCCAGGACTAAATTGTCATTTGAGTACTTGACTGCTTACTGTTGTCCTCTAGGTTCCTTCATCAGTGAAGCCTCTAAGTTCTGTGTAACACATCAAATAGCAGTTATCAAGCAAGAAAAGTGGACCATAGAAAAAAGAATAAGAACATGAAGCATCTAAACACCACGCCCAAGTACACTTTAATCAAATTGATTTTTTTCAATTTAAAAAACCTCCAGCAAAATGACCTTCTTTACCTCACCAGTGTTTTCAATCACAAAAAATGTAGGTAAACAGTGCATTCTAAAATAATTTGCAGCTTTTTGGTAGCAAAAATATTTCTAAATTATGCATTTCATTTTCGAAGATTTACATGCCTGATGAATTTCACTGTGTCCTAATCTGTTGGGTTTGTGGTCTACATTTAGCCATTAACACCATTTAACAGTTGTTAAATAGTATAATCGCCTGTTGTTATCCTGATGTAGATTCAATTCCAATGTTAATTGCTCTCAATGTGCTGCTCATAAAACCAACCCATGCTATTTTCTGTATGCTCTACTTGGAGGAAAGCTAAGGTGAAATGGACTTTACCGTACCTCAGTAGAAAAATTCAGTTTAATGGAAAAAAGCTATGCACTTAGGAGAGTTATGAACTGAATATTGATGTGGTCCTATTTTGAAACTTCAGAAGAATTACAAGGCAGATTTGGGGTGACTGTTCAGAGCAAGAGCTCAGTTTCAATCTAGCAATAAACTTGCCCATCTGCTTTTCAGTGATCTTGTAGGAATTGAGAGTGCGCTCACCTCTGAACAGATTTCAGGAAGTGAACAGTTTGAACTAGAAATATGCCTAATCTTGGTTGTTTTCTTTTCTTTTCTTCTTTTTTTTCAGTATTTGAAAGTCTGTAAACATCAGCAGGTTGTTCCACTTACTGTTGGGAAGAACGGTGGTGGGGTCTCCAGCTGAGTCAGTGCCCACTGCTGGAGTCCATGACTGGGCCTCTGCCACTACAAGGAGTACTTCAACAGCAAAACTAACTGAAAAAGTAGAGCTACCATGTGAACAGAAAATATATATTTTTTTTAATACTACATAGCTGGACATTTGCTGCTGTTCTCTGAGTTTTGACTAGTTGATGGGAATTAGCAAACCTCCATTAAAGTTCTGTTTCTGTCTTTTCCACCTTTTTTTGGGGGGAAAGAAGCTTTCTTCTCATCCTTTACAGTCTTTAGGGGAAATTAGTGCTGCCACTGCACTTCCCACTTCTGCCATTAAGCAGTTTTGATACAGTGGGATAGAAGAGATGCAGTATATGCCTGTAAAATTGAAAGAAGCACTGATAGTCTCTTGAGACACAAATCTTCCAACCCAGTTACCCTCGTCCCTGGCCCTCTTCTCTGCATATTGTGTCATTCCCTCTAGAAGCCAGCTTTGGCTCCTTCATGTTAATGTGCTTCTGTAGAATAGCACTCTTAGATGACCGAACTACAAGTAGCAACCTAAAGTAAACTTGGTCACAACACCAATTATTAAGGAAAATGACCTCAATTTTCATAGATGGATTAATAACTTTAGGTATGCTACATATCTATGATTACCCTTAGAGTAATGCAATAGTTAGAAGTTTAAGAACACATTGCTCCTATTTGTGCAATTTCTGACAATTTTATGGTCCCTATATAGAAATCAG
Organism: Falco punctatus; assembly: GCF_963210335.1. Taxonomy (NCBI): domain Eukaryota; kingdom Metazoa; phylum Chordata; class Aves; order Falconiformes; family Falconidae; genus Falco; species Falco punctatus. Next base: position 107,921,419 of record NC_137581.1, on the reverse strand, counting down.
ACCGAATCACGGCAGAATTAACTATAAAATAACACATCACTTGATGAAATACAGAGTTTGGGAAATCTGCCTTTTTTAAGCAGAAAAAAACCCCATAGGAATGTTGATTATATGCATAAAATTCCTATACCAAGAAATATACCAGAATTTAATTTCCAAAATTAATTTCATTTAAAAAAAAGAAAAGCCACCCATACCTCCTAGCATATGTTTGCCAACTTAACATATGCATAATCAAGAATGAAAACCAGAAAAAGAAATGTATTTCCATATATATAATATTCAAGTAATTTCTCGATTACTATTAAAAAAGACAGAAAGATCTCTACTTTCCCCACCTGTACATCCCTGGCCATGCTTTTCTTTCTACAATAAATAGAGCATTCAACCTTTAAGGATGAGGTCTTGAACTCACTCTACAATAAAATGCTTAAGGCCTTTCATTTAAGATATAAAGATTCCTGCAAAAATAAGAACTAACCAATAAGAGGTTTCTCAAATTTATTGTATAAACACTTAATGAAAACTACTCCTGTTGTTTATTTATTAATTATTCCCAGCTCTCTCTCCATCACTTTTAAAGACAAATACATTTCTGGACTAGGACAAGAAAGATCACACCACACAGAGGAAGGCAATACAATAAGAAGTTTAATTTATTTGAAGTTTATTCTACTTGAAGAAAAATAAAAACAGATTTGAGAAGCCTTACTAAAAACAAAAACAACCATCTGAAGAAATAATGAGAAGGCGTTCTCTGTCAGAAGCAGAGCACACTACTGTCAGACTGGTAGGAGAGCACTCTCCTCTGCTCTCATGCAATTCAAAGAATAGATGTGAAATCAGAAATTGTGCAACTGCTGCAAAGGAAAACATTTGTCATATATGTTGAGCAGTCTTGCTATTCCTAAATTCTAACACTGTCAATTACTGTCTATTACTAAAAAATAAAATGTTGAAAAGGATCACATTATCATTCAGCATTTCCTCTCCTTATAAAGCAAGAGCACAACTCTTATAACTGTCAACTCAAATGTAAGCCCAGTACTCTAAATGTAGCAACACGCTATAAAAAGCTGTAGCAGGGAACAGTGAGAAAGAGATTTGCCTGGAATTTCTCATCGGTTCCATTTCTTCAGCACAAACCCAAGTTTTCAATTAAACTAATAATATGTTCAAAACATCTGGACATCTCTATTTCAGACAATACACCTAAAATGATGAGAAATACATTTTTTTTAAAGAGAAAATTAATTTCAAAACTGTTTTGAGGACAATAACCCAACTTTTTGAGGATTCCTTTATTTTGAGAACAATCCAGCATTTTGTAAATAAATGAATATATACACCATGCCATTTTTATACTTCAGTTCTGAAAAAAACAAACAAACAAAAAACAACCACAAACCACTTTTTCATACCAAAGGGAGCCTACAAATGATTCTACAGTAGAATCCTTTCAAGACTTTTGCAGCATATACACATGTAGAAGATTTAAGAAATAGATGAAATGCTGGGCTACTGCCATCTACAATTTTCAGTAATACACATATGCTATTAAAACTATGATTATCTGTAAATATATTCTAAATAGTTATATTTACCAGACCAATAAAAAGGAGATATCATCATAGATAAATGTCTAGCCCCATATTAAACACATATCACTCAAAGTATCTACATATTGATTTTAAATAATTTACAGCTCTAGATAATCGCAAAGCTAGATTCCAAATTGCCAATAATAGCCAAGTAATGCATTTTAAAATTCTCATATAAGCAAACTACCTATTGTTTTAGCTTCAATTCCAGCCATTAAAGTAACTGGAAAAAAGCTACAGATCTGTTATTTTTACTGCTCCATACAGCAGGAAGAAAAGAGACTTCATTATTTTTCACACTGATATGTCAATATTTATTTAAAGAAGTTTATAGTTGTCAAGAGAGTCCTCGAAGAGGTGTCCAGAACTCAGAAATTGGAAACCTTATTGCATAGTGAATCTCTTGTTAGTCATGTCCTGGATTCCTGCAGAAATTCCAGTTTCATTAGGAGACCCCAGCAATGAGAGGAGATGCTGCAATGAGGCAATGGTCTCTTACTCACAGAAATACTGAAGGGAAGCAGAAGCAGCATTTCAAAGAGAAAATGATTTCTAATTATCCTGTGACAGTCTTTTCACTAATGACTTCCTGTCCATTATCCAAAAGCAAATAGAAAAAGGCCCACACCTAATAATATGACAGTAGCATCTCCTCAATTTTTATATATTGTCAAAAAGGGAGAAATTTGTGTGTGTGTGTGTGTGTCATATGGATTTCATAGTAACATCAGTGCATTTAGCAAAGCAGCAACTAGGCAGGGTTCACAGGGTTTAAAAGAACATTATACAGCTTTAAGCAACTGACATTTAACTGATGGGGTGAAATTCCAATTCCCACTGTCAGAATCACCCAGTATTCTTTGTGTGCATAAAGATCTTTGAGATCACACCTGCAGACCTGTCCACTCAACCTGGAAAGAGCATATCGCCGCTGGCTGGACTCTGCCAGCTACCTGCGTGGAATCATGTTCTGCAAGTCTTTTGTAAACGCTGGCTGCTGGGTGCCCAGAAATCTAGCCATTATAGGCTCACATACATTTCTGTGTCCGCAGACTGAACTCATTGTGTCACAGATGTGTTTGGGCCACAGCATATGCAATGCAGGGTCAATCTGCACACATGCAGTGTGCCCCACCGATTTTGCAATTGCTGGTATCCATGCGAGTACATTTGATGGCACACAAAGTGCCAGCTACAAACTCAAAGTCTACAGGTACTCTTTCTTGCAAGCAAGCAATGTGGCTAAGTGTAAAGTTACACAGTATTTTTGGTCTGCCAGCTGTAAAAGCATTGAAGAATATCCTAGTGCCTGTGTGCAGATGTACAGTTTCACATGCCCGCTGTTGCAACGACATTTTCGGCTTAATGTCAGCACTGCTAATTTAGGCCTCCCTATATAATTTTAAAGTAATCAGACTTTGTGCAAGTTGTGAAGAACTAAAGCCTTTCCCGGTCCCAGAAAGACTGAAACTGCAATATAGCTTTTCCATATCTGCCTTGTCTTCTCCTGACCAAGACTATTAAGCTACTGATGTACCTAATAACAGCTTCAAGACATCCCACTCCTTCTAAATTTGCCTAGGTGTCTACCATGTCAGCTAGAATGAATTAGGTGGAAAAAATCTCACAGCCACTATTATTCATAACTTACAACCAACTCATGTACATGTACAAGCACTCATGTAGCCACATGAAACATTTTTCAGATTCACGCTGTGACCAGCAATAGATCAACTGGTCCAACCCCCAGTTCAGAGCATGGTCAGTCATAGCAGGTTGCTCAGGGCTGTTAGGTTTTGACCATCTCCGAGGATGGAGGCTCCACAGCTGCTCTGGGCAGCCCCTACCACTGTCTGACCACCTTCATAGTAGAAAAATGCTTCCTTATGTTTAGGTGGGATTTCCAGTATTTCATGTAGTGCCTACTGCCTTGTGTTGTCCTGTCACTGGCCAGCACTAACAAGAGCCTGGCTCCATCTTCTTTAGTTCCCCCATCAGGGTATTTGTACACAGGGATCAGATCCCTTGAGTCTTCTCTGCTCCAGGCTGGACACTCCCAGCTCTCTCAGCCTGTCCAGATGCTCCAGTCCTTTAGTCATCTTTCTGGCCCTTCCCTGGACTCTCTCCAGTTGTGTTCCTGCCCATCTTGTGCTGGGAAGCCCAGCATTGGACCCAGCACTCTCAGTGTGTTTCACCAGGGCTGAGGAGAGGAGAAGCATCACACCTCCCCTGACCAACTGTCAACACTCCTCCTAATGCAGCTGCGGAGGCTGTTGGACCTTCTTTGCCAGAAAACCACGTTATTGACTCATAGTCAACTTGGAGTCCATCTTCCAGTCCTCTGAAACCTCTCCCAATCACCACAACCTCTCAGAAACAACCAAAACTGGCCTCAAAGTGAGATACCATCCTCTTCCCCCATGCCACCCCGGTGCTGCGCAGGCTGCTGCCCTCCTCCCGGGCATGCGGACCCCTGCCCACACCCACATCCCACAGGCAAGGACATGCCTCGGTCCTCCCCAGCTGTCCCATCCCTGCAGAGCTGCAGCCTCCCTCAGGAGCGGGGCTGGCTGAGCTGTGGCCTCTGACAGGCGGGGTGGCTGAGGCACTGGGGGGGGGTCTGTACCCCGTGGGCCTCACCTCCGCTGGGCCGCCGGCTCCCCCAGGGCCCCCTGTGCCCTGGGCTGGGCACAGACACGCAGGCCTGCGCCTCTGCGGTGGACATGTATTACATTGATTACTGCTTACAAAAGTCTTTGTCTTTAATTAGGGATCGCTTAACTGGGAGAGTGAGCTCAGGGAGCTCAAGGACAACTTTAATGAGAAGTGCTGTTTGTGCTGAGCCCCCTGAACAGGCAAGATAAGCAGGACTGTCCAGACAATGAGTATTGTGTGCAGCTGTGGCATGACGGTAACTCCACCACGCTCGGGTGTCTGGCCAACATCCCTGGCATGTGTGAACCTCACAAACCATGAGATAGTGCACACCTGCACTTAGCATACACGTAAAAGTTTACATACACTAGGTGTGTAGACTATTTTTGTTTGTCGCTGAGTATAATGGTGGGCCAGCTCCAGAAGCCTCACCTATGGGTGGACGTACCACATAGGAATTTTCCCAGTTACCAAGAGACTCCTGGCACCAGCTGCAATGAGGCTTCCCAGCTGAAGTGTGGGCTTGGGTGATGTTAAGATGGTAATTGCTGATGTACTTAGTCTCTGTAACACTTTGCAGTAGTGATTTGATGCTTTGCTTCTATTGCTCTTTAACCACATTGCGCATAATATCTAGTACTATTTCCTTTTATAATATTGCATGTTATTTTTTCTTTTATTATTAATATAGTGTAATATAAGAAACTGCATTTATTCCTATATTTGATTTGGAATTCATTTTCATTTGGTATCCAGTCAACCACGAAGAGCCTCCTGCCCCTCTGTGAGCTCCTCAGGAGGCCTGATCCTCCCTGCAGCCAGGGCTCCCACAGCTCCAGCCTTCTCCCGAGCACCACAGGTATTTGTGAGCCCTGCTGTCAGACACCTCTGGAAATGGTTTTATTGAAATACACAACATAGGCAGAAGGTGAGAGAGAAGGAAGCACTGCCATTTGTGTACAGCCCTCTGAAAGGCAGCCCTTCAGATGGATCCCATCCTGTTCAGATACTGGCATAAATGAGAGATAAAACCCGAAAGCTCGGAGTGGACCTGATGCCAGGAAATACCAGAGCAGCCCATTGAGCTGCTGGGTGGCAGTACCCCACGTGGCTCCCCCTCAGCCTGATGCCCTGCCGAGCAAACACCGTCTGTTCTCAGCCATACAGCCACCAGCAGCTGGCACATAGCTGGTGAAAGCATGCAAGCCTGCGGTCACTTCCAGACACTACCTCCCAAGTCTTCAGCACCGTGCTTAGAGAGGAAATAAGTCAGAATGGAAAATCCCTATTTTTGGACTACCAACTGCAACCCCCCAACAGGCCCCCAATACCACAATCGCCTTAACAAGATAAACCTGGATAGGGGATATTTAATTTCTCTACCTTTGCTTGTCTGAGACACAGTCATGACATCAGGTGGTCACAACAACCGTTTTTACAACCAAATGACAACAATTAAAGTTTCTATAAGTAATACTGTGGTAAAACTTAAATCCCCTTTCTGATTCCTCCAGCCTTTCCCTTTCACTACAGAGCTCTTCATTTTAAGATGTGCTATTTTCCATCTCCTATCACATATGATTGTGTCACAGCCTAAGCTACCTTTCTTGGAATGAACAGTTTACATCAAACAAGTTATTTTTCTGATGTACTGCCGTTTTTTGGTGCATTTCCAACACACGTCTGTATTTATTACCTATTTTTATTTGAATGAAATGATGCTTTGTATATTAATTTCCTGGAAAGAAAGCAAATAATAAAAATAAAAATAATGAAGTAACACACACTTTCATTCAAAGTCTATAAATATCTCAGCAAAGAAATGTTCCAAACAACCTCAATGTATTGTAAAATAAGCAGTCATGTTAACTCAGCTTACTTTTTATAGGTAATCAATGTATTATCTATTAACTAAAAATACTGTTTTAATGTATTCATACCAAAATATTCCTCAGTTACATACTACTATATTTAAAACATTGCAGAAACAAAAATCATAAATGTACATATCAGCCATCTAACAGACAACAGGAAATAACAAATAGCTCACATACTCTAAGAATCCAATACTGAAAACACTGCCCAGACTTTAAATCAGTACATTAAAATACCATAAGAACAGATTTGTTTTACTCTTCACAGAACAACAAAGGCTTTAACTTCAAAATCCTTGGCCTCAATAATCCATTCTGCTAGAAATGTCATTCCCTTTCAGGAGCCTATGTAAGTAGCGGTATCATGTCTTTTTTTGCTGGGGGGTCCATGCTGTATTCTGACCACATCAATACAAAAGGAAAGCAAGAGGAAATTATGACACAAGCATGAACATAAGCATATCTATTAAAAAAAAAAAAAGCGCTATGGATTTCTCTTTCCTTTTTTCCTCCAACTTACCCACCATGTTATCAATTTCTATTCTCCTTTCCTCAAACACCAAAAAACCCACTATTGCCATTCTATTTAAATAGAGTTGCAGTTCTGGTGTAAGAAGAATGATTGACCAGCACTGTTAAACAAAGTTTGTGGTGCACAGATGTGGTTCACATTTCATAACACCTTGTTAATGAGACTGTTGATTGAAAATTATATTACTTCAGCACTCTTCCTAGTTGCATTATGAGAACTTGTTGTTGATTTATTATCATATAGTGTTGCTGAACTATATTTTAGCTGTATTAGATTAATCTTTTTTTTATTCCTTTTCAACTCTGTTTTTTAGATTAGACTTAGACTACATAGATGCACTATGATATATAAATGGTTGGGTCCCAGCCTCCCAAACACCACACACATCTTTTTTAAAGGTTTTCCATCAAGCTGAGAGTGAAAGACAGACACAGCCAAAATGAAGCAGAACTACTGTCAGACACTGACAGTGCAGAGGGACATAGATAGATAACAGATAGTAGGGTACTAAGTACCCTACAATTTATTGAAGCAAATAGAGGAGAGTTGAGTGGCAAATTACCTACACTGTTCGCAAACCAGCAGGCTACCCTGTTTGCCAGACGTCCAAATTGTTTCTGGGTAATTTGGCACATTTCTACTTTGTTGTGCTATTTCTTATGGAGTGACTTTGAGTTTTGATCATTCCCTGCCGTGCAAGATCTTTCCAAACCTAGCAAAACTTTTAAGAACGATGGTAGCAACAACTGAATAAATGGAAATCAGCTGATGAATCAACCATTTAAAGTAATATGAAGTCAGGCAGACACATAACTATTTTTAAAGGAATTAAAAATGTATTAAATACCAGATGTAAACAAAACAAACAAAAACCCAACAAAATTTCTCTCTATTAAATCTGAGAAGAGATTCCTATCTTAAGAAACAGAGCATAGGCAATTTGTCAGGAAATTGATATGAGAAATAAATACTTCTTTTGGATAGTGAATAAATGTGAAGCAAAACACCAAAGATTCAAGGAAGATAAAATACAGTTACTTTTTGAGGTGTTGTCTTTTTTCTTCTTGAAAGTAGAAAAGGTCACTTTAAAATTATGGCAAGAATGCTGTTCACAAGGTCAGGAATCCAGGAAAAGGAATTTGATAGCAATAGTAATTTTAGACCTGCTGATAATTCTCAGCACTAACCTGATAAGCAGTTTTGCTCTGAGAAATTAAACTGTAGCACATGAAGCAAACCCTAATAATTCTGTGAGTGATCTCTATGCCTGATATTGTGTATATACATATACACACACATTCTATATGTGCACATGTTCAGTGTATGTATTCTAGTTAGCTAAGTCCTTCCATAGCAGAGAAAGCATCAGCCTTACCAACAGCCCAGGCATGAAAGCGACTGTGATTGTAGCATGCTGTGAGAGACTGAGTGGTCTAACAAAGCTGGGAACACATAACAGCAGTGGGAAACCTCAGTTACTCCCCAACTGGGCCGTGCAATTATCACATTCAGTGGTGATACTGTGACTGAATTTCTGGCTGGTCGATGAGAACCACGTGAAGGAAGCAGTCTGGGGCACCATGAAAGGAGAAGCACCTCTGGGCACTGGTCTGAAGCAGCACGCAGGACCTGGCTCAAAGCACACCTGAAGAGCCACTTGGCACCTGTGATGATAACGTACCTGGAGTCCACATCTTACAGGAGCAGCAAGCCATAACTGAAGCAGTACTTAATAAAAAAAAAAAAAAAAAAAAAACAACGAAACCCACAATCAAAAAAAGTACGCAAAAAATTACAGCTCTCTTTGAAATATAAAAAGCCATCTAAAAGATGTAAATATTCAGACACAGTACAGAGTCTATTTATAGACACTGTACTGCAGGCCCAATGGAAGTGCATTTCACCTGTCCAAAAAGGTTTTCAAAGACAGTATAAGATACTCTTTGAAAAGCCAGGTAAGAAAGCTTTTGGAAGAAGGCTATTTTGCAGAAGATGAAGTTATGTCTAAATCAAATAATAGGGAGGATTATAAATGTTGACAGCTTAAATGTAAACACTAGACTGGCCCAAAGGGATTGAGAAGCAACTTGAAGATGACATGAAAATTAGTAAACAACCATCTTTCTCAGGAACACAACCTTGCTCGAGAGGGCAAACTGATGACGAAATTTAAAAGAAAAAAAAAAAAAAATGGTCAGAAAAGATAGAACACAAAAAAAATCTAAAGAATTTTCTTATATCTGGATTCATCAAGCAGACTGCCTATTTTCTTGGTTCCTTTTTAAAACAAAGAATGTATTGGAGGAACTGTTTGAAATTAGAACACCAGTACAAATACTTGTAGAAAAAACTGACAATTTGGATAGTGAATAATTACCTAATTAATAATTACCATTATTTACCTAATTTCTAAAGGAACTCAGGGATGAAATACTTGAACTGTTAATTCTATCAGTAACCTATCACTTAAATTGCCTTGATGGCAAACATAGCAATTTTTCATGGCTTCAAGGAAGACCCAGGAATGAGGAATGCTCTAAATAAAGTAATGTAGATTGATATAATAATTAAGGAAGAGCCTAACTATCTTCTGTAAAGGGAAGTCATACTTTCCAAATCTATTTCTCTGAAGGAGTCAATAACAAACAGACAAAGGAAAGTAAATTACATATTCTAGTTCCCTTTCCAAAAGACATGCAATGAGGTCTCTTGCCGACACTCATCGAGGAGCAAAGTAGTTACAAAATCACAAAGCAAGCTATATCAGGCCAGTCTAAAGGTCACCCGTCATACAACCCTGCATCTGTCAGAAGCTGATTCTATGCCACGAGGCAGATCTTTAATCGTCATTAGTTTTAATGCTTATTTGGCAATTCTTCTTCTGATTGTAATGACTTGACATTTATGAAGTAAAATAGGTACAATATATAAAAATCTAAATAAATTCTATTTCTTTTTAACCAAACTTACACCTTTCCTTTGCACTTCTCTGGTTTAACTGGCATACCCACTTATGCACAAATGTTCCAGGATCCAAACTCAGGTGCATGCATTGGTGTACACCGCAGCCACCCAGGAGTTTGGGAAGAGGGAATAATATTGATGACAAGTAGTAACAGACAGCAGAAAATTAGAAACCAACAAAATGTATAAAAACAACTGACTGAATGACAGGAAAAAAATGTTATCACAAGCAATGCATATCAAAGATATAAAAAACCCTAGCACTGATTAAATTTATCTGCCTATATAAAAGTATGGCATTGGACCTAAGGAATATAGAAATTCTTTGCCCAGATGAAAGTAGACAGATAAATTATCCAATGATTTTGCCATACACCTAAAGACTTCAGGAGACCTGCTGGATAAAGGAGTATGTTAACAGCCAGTTAAAGAATCAGCTACTATTTCATTTGCAAATAGGACTGAGATACTTCCAGCATAATCCTGTCAAAGCATGCACATAAGGTATGCACAATACATTCATTTTGATTAAGTCAAACTAGAAAATTAGGTGTTCAAGCAGTGTCGTTTCTGGCAGAACCTAGCAAAAGCAGCTAACCCCCCACCAAAAATGTTGTCAGTTAAACATACTTCTGTTGGCAACAGAAAATTTGGATCATACTTGAACTAGCTGCTCTTAAAAATTTGAACAGGAAGTTCAGTCTTTGTATCAAAAGCCAAAACAAGTGTGCATGTTTTCCATTTAGCATTCTTAGAACACTTTCTTTTAGTATTGCCAAATCATACATTTCAATACTCTCAAATTAAAACTTTGTCTTCTTGAGGAGTTCATTGTTACACTGCTTCATTTTTTGAAGGATTTTTTTTCTTCACACCAAAAAACCCTCGGCTTTGAAATTTTTATAAAGCTAGTTCAAGGTCTTTAGCATGGCATTAGGTAAACGCCTCACTTTCTCCTCCATTAATGAATACAGAAGGGGGGAATTATGTTTCTACCCCTTTTATGCTACTCCTTGAGGTCCTTCTTGGTGGAAACATAGACAATTTTTTTTTTTCCACACATATAAAATATACAAATATGTTTCCAATGGAGAATTACATTGACCATAATGGAGACTAAGTGGTGATATTATATGCTTTAACTACAATGTATAAAGGACTGCAACAAGCTATTACTTTAAATTTCTTTAATTTAAAACAGAAAATCAGCCCATAAACAAAAGGGGGTGGTGAATTACTGGGAGAAAACTTGTTGAATTATCTGGTTGACCTCTCTGCTTTAAGAAATGAGCAACTCTGCCTAACCTATTCTTGAGAGATGCTACCATAACTTTTTCTGAAAATTCTTCTGTACTAGAGACATTTCAACCTCTTCAACATACTTTTCACTGCCCTTGTGGTAAAAGGCTATTTCCTCATGTTTACTATGGATGTTTTTGACTTCAGTGTAAACCTACTACTTCTTAAACCTTGCTCAGTAGAAAAAAAAATATTTTCTTCCACTTTTGTAACCATTGTGGGGGAAGGGGCAATGTTTGGAATGTTACCAACTCTGCATCAGTCACTCCTCCAGATCAAATAAGCCCATCTGCTATAGTATTTCATATGGTCAGTTTTCCAAACCGGTATTTCTTTAGTAGACTTCTCTATGGTCTACATAGGTATAGAACCTAACGCTGGCCCAAGGCTGTTTCAGCTTAGTAGTACTGAATAGAAGACAGAAATTATTTCTTGTGAGGCATGAGTAGAGTTCGTCTCTATACAGTGATCTGACTTTTGTACGTGTAACATTGTTTGTGGAGGTGCTCCCACAGCTCACCCTTGGCAAAATGTCCTGGTTAACGACAGCAATTAAGACAGGTAAGTGATTAAAAATACCAAAGAGGAATCAAACACCCCAAATAGCTCTGGCCCCAAACGAATACTCCTAAGGAGATAAATGACCATGAACCAGGTTAAGCAGTGACCAGGGAACTGCAAGGAGATGCCTGAAACAGCAGTGGGATTAAGAGGAAGCATACAGGAAGCATGAGTACAGTGCACTGTGTGCATCCTCATTAGCTGAATCTTACTTTATTCTAGTACAGATTTTTTTAACCAATATCATTTTAAATCCCAGACTTCTCTTTCATAGTACATGCAGCCACTTTTCACCTATTCCATTTTTTTCAACTTAATAACCATATACCCCATTCAACTACCCAAGCTGTTAGCAAAGCTACTCAATAATACCAGATCCAAGAAAGAACCAAGCTGAATCCCACTTGTAATTCCTTCAAATTAAAATTGAAATGCTGACAACTATTCTCTGGAAACAGTTTTATATTAATCTATTTTTCTGGGAACAGACTTTGGTGAGACAATGCTTGTCAAGAATCTTCTACCATTTCAAATATTTCCATGAGTGTCACAAACACATAACTAAATTGATAACAAGATAGATTGCTGCTATTTCATATCCCCACTGGGCCTCAGATTCCCAGTTAGGGAATAAGACTCTAATATTTTAGGTGTTACACAAGTATAGAACAAAGAAGAAAGAATGAAAAGATAAGAGTACACATGGATACAGAAAGATGCATTATTCCTGTAACGGGCAGTTGTCTCACTGTATGAATGATCTAACACCGTTGCAACGTCTGTTGAAATAAAGGAGAACGCTGCATTACCAGTCACTAAGTCCAGATATTGGAATTATTTTCACATTTAACATGTAAGGATAACGTCTAAACTACTCTGATGAAACATATTTAAATATACATCATAGCAGACTTTTTTGAAAATTTATAGGTTTTGTTAATTACTTTCAAGATACTCTCCATCTTCAGATAGCATTCAGATAGAATGGATTTCAATAAATTCTTTCAGAAATCGCTTCAGATCAGACAGATGTATTTAGATAAGGTTACCAAAGGTTATTTTAATCTTTTATTAGGATTCCTTCTCATTCTCTCTTGCTTTTAACTTTTGCAACATTCTGGCTCTGGGGGAAGAAAAAAAAACAAAACAAAAAAAAACCCAAACCCTTGCCCTGAACATGAGTTTTAACTCCTGTTTCTCTTGAAGATAAGATTATGGAAATTAGATGATATAACCTACACCACAGAATCTGATACTCTACAAAAGGCAGAATATTTTGACATTTTCCACAGAAAGCAGACTAAACCCTTGTATCTGCCTGTTTCTGTGTTAATATTCACATGCTGTATTATTTTGTGTCTTTCAGAAAGGGGGAATACAAAACATTTCTCACGTTTCATCTCCTGAAATGATCAATTAAGTTCTGGAATAAGAAAAAAGTTACCTAGTTGAGCCACTGATTTTCCTAACAATTTCTCTCCATGGTTGGCAGCAAGTCCTTTATTGTCACTAACATGTTTGTAGAATGAACTGTTCAACATAAGTTTGCATGTATGTAACATCGGAGGCGATACAATCCTCTAGTATTGACTTGTCAATGTTGCATGCTTGGGTTTGCTCACAGTCAAGCAAAACAGCAAGCCTCTCACCTGGGGCAAAGGGCATCCTAATGCAGCAGCAACCAAACTGTCCCAGATAATTAAGCTCTCAGGCAGAAATAAGGTTATATTTTTATGAGAACTTGGGCTGGAAGTTTACAAGTCCTTCAAGAACACATTTACTGCTTACAGAAACCTCAAGAGCAGATCTTTGCCCTAGATCAGCATTTCTGCCTTTAAACCCCAAAGCATAACATCTGTTTAAAGGCCAAGTTGTCAAAAGCACACAAACTGTTCCGGTGTGAGCCAACTGTTTGCAGGAGCCATGCTGACCGCAGAGAAGAGCACAAACCACAGGACAAGCTGGAATTCAAAGTTCCATTGACTGTAGCAGTTTGATGGCCCATGGAGCCGCTGATCCTCGGATGACTGCACAGTCATAATTAAAAGTACTTCTCTCCTTTCTTACATCATCTCCATCAAAAGAAGTTATCTTTCCATACTGATAATTTCAGAACCTAACATTTGCAGAAAACTGAAAGGAAAACACAAGAATCCATGGCGAGCACTTGGCAGCATCTTCTCAAACAGCCTCATTGCAAAGCCAATACATTATGTATCTATGCCCTGAAGAACATTCGTAACAAGTCTTATTTTTTTGCTGCTTCACACTCATCTTCAAACAGAGGCAGATGTTTTAAGCTGTGCTCTTGGCTAAATTGGGTTCACTGTAAATTTGCTGTTAGCTGGAGTTACAAATGACTGCAGGCTGGTTAGAAAACTGCAGACATTGCCTTCCTCATGGACAGGCACTTTCATCAGGATTTCTTGATTTAAATATCTACTGACAAAGACCCCTTCCATGAGGGGCAGCAGCCAGTTTGGAGGTACAAGGTCCCTGCTGGCAACAAAAGTGCTTCTTGCTGGATGACAAATGGAGTTAACTATCCACCTCTTTTTGTGCAAAAGGGAGATGGGGAAAGAACAGCATAGAGAGGTCCAGAAACTCAAAAGGAGAGTTAAAACACAACTAAAATGGATGTTTGGACAAGCCAGTAACCCACTCAAGGTACACAGGAATCTTGTTTGGACAAGTAATTTAAGATAGGATTTGGTTTTAGAGTAAACACTTCCGGATATGTATTTGTCCACACAAGAAAGTCATACATGTTTTTATGCTATCATCTGAAATATTCCCTTGTAACTAAGAGGACCTAACTATACCCCCGGAGGACAAAAGTGGCCAATAGCACTCAATTTAAAGAAAGCAAAAACCTATACCCACTACAGTTCAAACCTGTCATTTCACCTCAAGACTCCTACCTCATGCTTACAAACTGCTTGGAGATGTCTGCGGCAAGTTAAATTATGTAACCTTTTTAACTCGCATTAGGGCAATTAGTCTATATTATTGCAAAATTAAGGGCAGGGGGAAGCAAGAAGATGGGAGATTTGAAGAAGGAAAGTGTTACAATTAGTCTAGCAATCTGAAAATGTCCACAGTACAGCTCTAATATAAACCAACAACATTTCCTCAGATATTTCATTCAGTGCATTCCTATTATATATAAGCCCTACTAAAGAACTTTTCAATTAATAACCCCCTTCTTTCTAAGGCTCATATAGTTACTGTACTGTTGTTTCAATTCTAAAGCATTGTAAATGCCTTGCCAAACTCTAATGGTAATTTGTCTCTTTAATTTATTCATTAGGACTTTTCTCTGATAGTCTTCACTATCTGCTTTTTCAGACTCACCTGAGAGCATTGCTATATATCAGGCCTGAACTTTCATCATTTCAAATCACCATATTGAGTTTTCGTGAAACAAGATTTTTGATGTATCCACAAGATCAAATGTCTTTCATGCAACCTCACTAAAAGAAAGTTTCAACTGTTTGTATGGTTAAATTATTATTTGTTTCCTTCAGTCCATATCCCAGAATTTGTGTACACCAAGCAGATTTTTCTTTTCATTATCTTGAGGGAAGGCTCACATATCTAGCTTTTGTCTAGGTGTCGGCTGAAAACACACTGACAGAAATTTCATATTTAACAATATACTATTAATCTCTCACCTCTGCATTTTTTGACCCACAGAAGCTAATTTGGCACCTATTTATACAGATGTTTCAGATGTGCGCGCACACCCATCCACCCCTTTTCTTGCTCTGCACCAGAGGCCTTCTTTATATCAGAGAACAGACAAATTCTCAGTGAGTGTAAAATCAATGCAACCTACAGAAGACACAATGCTGCAGACTTATAGTTATGCCTAATCAATAGAAGCATCAAAAGAAAATTTGGGGTTATCAGGTGTACTCAAGGCAGCTGTTACTTCTCAATATAACCAAGTGTCACCACCTCAAAACCATTTGCCTCAAAACTATTTGCCTCTTTTTTGGCATCTCTTAGCATTGATGCATTTGACAGAAAGAATCCTATCCTTGCACGCCAGCACACACACAAAGTTACTGCCTGCATGGCTGGGTTTCTACCACAATTTCTTTATGCAGGGGACAGTGTGATTAAAATCATAGCACTGGTATCAAGACATATGTATATACGTCCACAATAAATTTTATAAAAAAGTATTTCTTCTTGATTTTGCTACAAGAATATGTTAGATTTCTAAACTATCAGGTTTAAATAAGTTCCTAATAATAATTTATTTTGAGATTATTTGTAAATTATGGTATAGCAGTTTATGGCAGGTCTGTATATGTCATTATTCCAAACAGAGTTAATCTCAAACAAAGAAAACTAATAAATAATATCTGTTGTTAGAGACATGGAGGCCAGATAAGAATCCAATAATCACTTAGTAACTTCTGCCACTCAGCATTTGACAGAAGAGTAGAAAGCGTCTAAAATAAAAGGTGGTTTTAGTCACAAGCTTGTTATCTAAAATATGTCATAAGCTCTGGGAAGAGATTCTGTGCACCTCCTTGTTGTGCTGTGATGGTTCTTACTTAGGTGACTGCACAGCTAAAGTAAGTACATAATCAAAAACAAAAACGAAAACCCCCATGCACAGTGGCAAGGAAAGTCACGCTCACAGAAAAGTTGGGGGTTTTTGCAGTTTGAAAGCAGCTTGAAATAATAGCAAGAGTACATTACTATGTTCTAGCATATTATTTGATATAAAATGGTGGTCTATGAAGATATAACAAAACTGCCAACTGGTATTCACTAAGAAAAAGGTTCAGCTTTCCTTGTAACCATCAGACCCTGGGAACAGCTGCCTTGAATTCTGGTCCCTCAGGTTACTTGAAAAAGACAAGCAAAACATGATCTCAGACATTTTGTAGTTTTGCGAGGACCTCAAGAACAATGGCCAAGAATTTGGAATCGGGTCATTTAATACTCAGGGTTCAGTTTTATTCTTTAGTAAATTATTCTGATTGATTTACTGAAAACAGTATTGTTACTGAACACTCAGTGTAACTATTCAGTGGCACACTTAAGGAAGGTATAGGATATATTACTGTCATTCTTGAGGAGACTTTGATTAATTTCCCTCATATGGTGCTTATCTGGAACAGCAGTTCGACTAAGAGACAAGACAAAATCATCCAAAGTATTTTTATTATGGATTATTTTTATTAAAGACTAGTATTAAACTGTCTCTTCTGCTGCTAGAGTAGTACACTCTTTAGATAAATGACATCTGAAAATCCTTGCTTCATATAATTTAGAAGTCCACAAAATCACTGCCTGACTACCACATTTCACAGTCCCGTTAGTATCTTATGGTTTTCACTTTATAGAGTTCCTGAATGTTATTACCTGCATTTATATGTTTCTATTGCACAGACTTCACTACCCCTTCACTCTGAGCTAGCAGACCTTCACTTCTGGGTATATTTGATACGGTACTATTAGGTTCACCTTTGGAAAAAAAATAATCATAAAGGACTTATTTGGCTAGAACAAATTGCAAAATATGGCCAGAAAAGATCATCAGATAGGAAATTTAGAGGCTCAGAGTAGTAACAAGCTAGTGGAGGCAAAAGAGTCTATCTAGTCCAACTTCACCAGTAAAATCAATATGCCCTGTATCTATTGCTTAAATACAGCTCTATATCACATCATACTAAAATAATTATTTAATAAATCACATTTTCCAAAAGGCTTTTTAGACAGAAAGAATAAATAATGGCAATATTTCCTGAGTGAAAAGACCTTTTTTCTAAGCAGATTTTTTTTTTTGTGATGTGCTGTAGTTTGCAGCTGAGGTTGCTGTTAGTTAATTACTTTTTTTACACACACACCACATTTCACACACACAGAGATTTTTAATAATTTACATTTGTTCATCATGTAGATCAATTTAAAGCAGGGAGGGGGTGGGATGAAATCCATGTCACTCAACCATTCTCTCTGATTTCATAGCTATTTTAACACTATTTGATCTTCTCTTTGAATCATGAATCTGAAGTACTTCAAAACCTCAGCCTCTCAAAAAATAATATACCAGCTCATAAAGACCAAAGGAAAAATCTGTCACTGCTGAACATACATTTCAACCATTCATAGAAGTTTCATCCATTTTGTTTATCCAGTGAAAATCACAAGAATAATCATCTAAGTTAGTCTACTAAATTACAGCTAGATAGATTTATACCTGCTATACATTTAGCTGCAGAAGTTCAAAATCTCTTGCAGAGAAAAACATATACCGTGAAGAAAATACAATGTGCCTGATGCAGCTCATTAACTTTGTTTGAGCTATTATATCCTTCAATTATAATAAAAGACTCAGTGATTAGGACAGACAGTTGATGCACCCACTAAGGGGTCCAAAGAGCTCTTCATTTTACAAGTTTCCCTAAGAAATACTTCCAGAGTCCTTTGCGCACATGTGCTACAGCATACTTCTAAAACAATTACCCTCACCCAAATACACATACGCTCAAAATATACCTTACAAACTTAAATGTTACATCTTACGATTTTGCCATCTTTTCCCTTTGCACATGCATACAGTGCACACGATGTTCACACACTTGCCCACACACACACTCAAACACCTTCATTCTTCAAACATTCTTACCAATAGCATGAAGACAAGGTTATGTAAAGTTAATTTAATCCCCTAGAAGTAGGAAGAGCAGGAAAATGCAGATGATACAAACACACAAATGAATACGTCTTTCATATGTAAGGGAGAAAAAATTTAAACGCTAATACAAACAGCAAATAGAATGGGTGTCCATACGTAGAGAGAACCAGGAATTTCAGTTTGATTTCACTGTATTCACTCTACTCCCCTAGTATATGAAAATGCAATATTCTAAAAAAGAATATGCGCATATTATTGTAATTTAGATTAAGGCTTGTCCATAAAAGGGGAAACAAAGCAAAATCAACTACAGAAACCCAAACAATGAGAAATCAATTTAGGTCCATCTTGATAAGGCTTCCATCTGAACAGAGGGGTAAAATACATCCCATATTGCAACAATAACCTAGAAGAAGTTATTGCATTATTGTATAGCAGCATATCACCAATAAGATAATTTGCCCCTTCAACCTAACAAATTAATTTTTATCAAGCTTTTTAATTTCTTCTCTTTGGGATGTAGGATAGTTACAACTTATGACCTTTATTTAGGTATCTAACACACACATTGATCCATCTTGATCTCCCAGCCAAGATCTTTCCTCCTTACCACAACACAGGAAAGAACTGAAAATCTTGACAAAAACTTGATTACAGTTTAAATAATTATTAAAAAAAAAACCAACAAAGATTTATTTATATTATTCTTCTATTGACCTGCTGTATATAATGAATGGCATCAGAAAACCTAAGGGAAGAAGTGGACAGATGCTCCCCAACATGAGAATCACAGACTGTGAACACAACTTACAAAGCTCCCCAAAAAGTCACTCGGTAACTCAAGTTCGATAGATCATATATATCAAGATTGCAAAAAGTTTCCTGTGTCTCAAAAATAAAGCATTTCTGCAGAGGTACTCCCACAGTCACAGGGTCCTGACTGCAATTCTGTACAAGCTTGCTGTGTACAATATATGCTACAGTAAGGCTGGAAGAAGCATACCCAGCCAGAATGACGACATAACCATTATTTTCTTAACAGCTACATGTTTCTGCAATTCTAGGCCCTGTACACAGGGATGCCTAGTAAGACTGGGTCCCCAGCTAGCCAAGCTCTAGAGTGTCTCCTAGACTGAATTAGCCAAAATAGATCTGAAGGTTTTAAAATAAAAACAAAGCAATAGGCAAGGGTTTAGCAGACTGTTAATTAGAATAATTATCATTTTAATGAGGGAGAAATCACAGAACCAGGGCAGCCCCTTGTTTCTGAACACATTTTTTCTGAGTTTTAGCAAACCCTACATAGGCTACTCTGGTCCACACAAATCTCTTGCCACCTCCTCCGTGGCCTGGGGCTGCTACTCACTCCTTTCTGCACTTTATCTGCCCCTTCACATTAGGCTCCTGCTCCCCTGGCCTCTGACATCCCATTGTCCCTTCTTCCCTGGAGCCAGCTCGGTTACCATACAATGTGATGCAAGGAGCAGTCCTCTTCCATCCTGGGGAGTCACTCCAGTGATTCAGCTAAATCGTTTCTTAAACTAGTAACAGAAACTCAAACACATAAACCAGATGCCATCCATCATACCGTGCTGAAACCTTTCAGTCCGTGAGCGTGATTTTTTCCAGGGAAACCTTGATGCCAAAATCTGTAGTTTCCTGCAGAGGAGGGATTCACTGCCTGAGCCTATTGAGGGCTGTCCGTCTAGTTCACAGCCTGCTCCAGGCAGTCATCTCTTCCATGGGATGTGAGAACAAGCTGAAGACTGCAAATAAGTGCTGCACAGCCAAGTCAGCCTCCCCCATCACTAAGTACAGCCATACAGCAGAAAGGGACTGCTGTCCCAAGCCCTCTACTGCTGCTGCAGAGAGTAAGGTATAAATAACTCACCCTGCTGCTGCAGAGCATGCAGAATTTTCTTTCTCCTGCAGTACTTGCTCTGGCCCTTCATCTCAGGACACCGTTCTTACATGTTCAGTTTCTAAACTCTTCTGAAATATTATTTTATTAAAACTCTGAGGGCACTGTCATGAACCTAACAGAACTAGCACTTAGTCATGCTGCCCATTTTCCCCGCTGCTTTACCTTAGAGGTCCAGACTTTCACCTTTCAAAAATGCTGTTGAGTGTGCTGCTAGCACTGTGAGGGGTCTTTTATCATTATTACTATTATTATTATTATTACGTAAATGCTGACTGCCTGTAGGCTGCCTAAGGGCTAGACTGTTGGGTTGCCTGTGTTACCCTTTCTTCCAGAACACAGCTAATCCAGAAGCACATTGTAAAAGAAGTGCTAAATATTTTTCATTGTCAGAATTAAAAATGAACACACAGGGCTGTAAGAAAACATTTTGCCTTGAGGCGCATACAAGTACTAATGTTGCTGTTAAACACCCTTTACTCCTCAAATGGGAGGAAATGGCCTTTTATGAACTGCAAACAGAAGAAATCCTCACAGGTACACTTCTGTTCTACTTGCTCTTTCATGAGCGAGAACAGCAAGTATCCATGGGTTGGCCACAGACCTGACACTGCCGATGACCTGCATCCACGGCAGTATGGTACTATAAGATGGAAATGCTTCCTAACAAATCAGCAAACCACATGCCAAGGCCCACTATGTGCGCATACATTTGTGTCCACACACAATACTATAGGACAAGGTCAATATCGTTGTGTCCTGCTAGAAAAGGTTTTCAGAGTCAGTCACCCATTAGGAACCACTTGGCAGTTGTGGGGTTCATTATTCATTTTGTACCCAGTTCCAATCAATAGCCAGAAATGTCCTATATGCGTTAATCCATTTTGATGGTAGTCTCAACACTCTTATTAGTATGCAGGTTGATGCACAGGGTTCAATGGATAGGGACATCTCACCCTGACCTTCACACCAACTCCAAGCAGGGGGAAGGAAGTGAAAGAAGATGGGAATTTAACTCTTGGCTGAGCTTTTGTTTTATTTAACTTGTAAATAGACAAAACTCCTTGATAAAACATATACTTTAACGGACACATTCCACTCTGCAGCTTCAGTTATTTTCATACCTACTGTTAGTAAGGCACTTTGTGGGACAAAAGTTTCTGTCAGTTGTCACATATGTAAAAAAGGGTTTTTTTTCTACAGCTTCATGTCTTGTGAAGCTACAGTCTTTAATTATACAACTACAGAGTTATTATTTTTTAACTGCTAATTCATTTTCCAATGGGAATAAAATGTATTGGAATAAATCAGAGCTGTGTAGCAATGAAGACATATACCAACAACCTTCTTTCCTAATAAAATTGATAGCTATTCCAGTTAAGAATGATGGTTACAAGCAAAGAAAAATTGTAAAATTGAAAAGAAGGAAGAAAAAGACACTATGGTTAAAACAGGTGAAGGATGCTTTCAAGAACTGAATTCTGTCTTAATTAAAGATCCTTATGTAAAGTTAGGAAAGTCACTGAAATAATCTGGAAAAAAAACAGCCACTATTTCTTCAGTTGCTTTACGGCCAAAACCATGATGTCCAGCTGTTGAATGTTTTCAGCAGAAAGCTATGTTAATGCCAGCTCATTTCTGATTGACGTATTGGGTGTTTCACAATGCAAAGTACACTGAGATGTGCTCACATTTTCAGTGATTCAGAATGGGTGCCCATTTAATTATATACATATGCTTTCACTCTTACTGCCTCACATAACTGACACCAAACCACAAATAATTCTACTACTTTGACATACAGTTGCTGTAAAAAATAATTAATTTTTTTGAAATGGCCATATATTAGAAACACCAAACACAGTATCAAAGAGTGAATCCTGAAGAAATTTGGAATTCCACCTTCAGAGAAGTATTTGAACAGCAGAATTGAAATAAAAATGAACATATGGAACTAGAAAGAAAAACCAAGAATGACAAATAGCTGCTTCTTAATGCTATTTTGTACCTTAAATGAGGTAAAAGAGAAAAAAAACCCCACACATTTTAAAATGTATCAGAATTAAAATGTATCAGAATGCAAACACTTAAGAAAACCTTAAGTCTTGCTTTGCTTGTTGAGCATTCAGCTTTGCATTCTGAGAGCAATATTATTTTTTTCCCCTGGTTTTGTGATTTAATAAATGCATTCCCAGTGGAAAAGACATGGCATCTTACTACATGAATTTCTTTTGCTTTGGGTACTAATTACCCCACCACTTTACATGGACAGCACAAAGATGGCATTTTCTTCTGCTGTATGTTCAGTGAAACGTGTAATTGCATATAGTGTCTCCAACTACATGACTACCTTTTTCCTTTATCTCACTAGTCTTTTTTGTGCTGCTTACTCAGTGCTGTTTTGATGTGGTAGTAGAGGGTGGTAGTTGAGCTGCCCTTGAAACAGGAAGATGTTTCTTGTAAATCCATCCAAGAGTCAAAGTTTTAATAGATTAATTAAACTTGTCAAACTCTTTAAAAGCATTTTTCCCCAAAGTAATTTATCACCTATGAAGTAATGAACTAAAGTGCAATAGCTAATTACCTGCAGAACATAAGAAGTACAGAGCATTTCACTGTAGGGTTACCCCGTTGCATTAGCCTATGAATCTGAAAAATAACCCATCTTAATGTAGGGGATGCATTAAGGAGAGATCTTAAACTAAGTCACACTTTTCTGCAAATAATCATAGTACAAGTTTTAGAAGAAACTCAACTGATTTCTAACATTATAACTATTTCTAATTAAATTTTATCTAAATGTTGTCGCTTATGAGCAGGACTATCGATAGCCTTACAACTTCAAGTTAGTCTATACATAGTAAATGTATAAAATGGTAAATTATATGCCCCTGTCTCCTGCACATTGTTACAACTTTAACTCCTTTCAAGGAACTATAAGCCTTTTGATTTCTGAACACATTCATTGTTACTTTTTTTCTTTTTATTTCTTTTTTTTTAGCCTAGCCCTGGAAAGAAAACCTGACCATTGGAAATCAAAACAGAGTAAGACCATATGTGCTGGGTGTATCTGAGCTATGAAACCTTGTCCCACAGAAAATAACAGAAAAGCACCAAACTGAAAGATTTTACATACAAAAAAAACCAACCCAAAACCAAAGAACACAACCGTCCCATCAATCCTCTTACTGACTGAATAACCCCATTTAAACCAGCCACACTACTTCAGTGACTAGTGTAGTATGTACTGTTAATATTTCCACATGGAGTACACAGCTAAGCTTTCCTTTCAGCTGAATATTTAGTATTTGCTCATGGTTCAAGGCATCAGTAGGTTTAAAGGTAGAAAGAAATATAAAGTGCAAAATAGTAAGTATTTAGTTAAAGAGTAAAAAAATCAAGAATCATCTGCCAAGATCACCTGCTTCTCTCTCAAAAAATGTAATATTAAATTATGTGTATGTCACATAGGGCTGGCACCATAAAATAAGAACATCTATCAATTTTCATATTTTTGCTTTGACACGAACTAGCAATCAAATTAAAATTACACCTATCTGAGATTTTATTTTTTAACTTCATTTTTGGTAAGTATATCAAAAGTGCACTTTTTTTTCCCCAAAAAAAAGCTGTTTTAATGATGCTCAACTTACTCATGATACACATTTTACATGGTTCAACAACAAAAAAACCCTGTTCCTAAAGTTGCTGCTTCATTTTTCACATCTCCCTACATTTCTGATTTCACTAGTACCAATCTATTACCACTCAAAAATATTAAAATTTTATAGACTTCTGCTCTACATTATAGAACGTACTTGTGAGAAAGATTTTTTATTATAATGTATATTTTACCCAGTATCCTGTACACTAGAAAGATTTGATCAACACACACTTTCTTAGCTTTGTGCATATTCCATCTCATATCTACTGATGTTTCCTTGAGTGCTGTTTTTAGTGTCAGTTGAATTTTTCCATCCTGTAAGTTTGCTCATGCTTTGCTATGTGGTAACAACTTTCCTACATTGTTTAAGCCCCAAAACATTTTTTTTCTGGAAGAAAATCAACTTGAAAATTGCTTCCTTATGAAGATTGATTATGATTGTTGTCTGTACCAGGAATAAAAAAAAAACAACCAAAAAAAAAAACCAAAAAAAACCCAACCAACACAAAAACAACCACATGGTAGAGGCTGTGCTACTGAGTAAAATTTAAATGTAACAGTTGAAAGAAGGTATCTCTAATATTGAGACTGAGTAACTGTGTGCTTTAGTTAAAGCTGTAATCTCAAGTTATTTACAGTAAATGTTGAGTTTTACTACAGGATATACCTAACAATATTTACAAACGTTAATACAAAGCAGATTAACACAATTAGCAAAGTAAATTGATTTTTTTCTGGTTTAATCCTTTAAAAAGAAGAAAGCAATAATACCTAAAGCAAGCAGGGAATATCAGCATTGCAAAAGAAAAGGGTAGCTTGCCTGCACATGAAAACTACTCCACCAATTAGGAGAATTGGGGGTTGGTGTTTTGTTTTTTTAACTGCTTATCCAAAAGTCCCAGGAAACACAGGTATTTCATGCAGCCAATCAGAAAGATATCCCAAAGACATGCTATAACACAAATTGGGAGTCATTATTAAACAGGGAAAGCAAGGGGAAAAAAAACCTGAAAAGGTTAAAATCAAATATTACAATCTTAAAGAAAATACCAAAGGAACAATGGCAGGATGATATCAGTGGTCTCAGTAGTTAAGCTTAGTAACTTACATGGTTACAAATGGGTGAGGCTGCACTGTATCTTCCACGTATGTATGATGTAAGTATGCAACTTAATGAAATCAGTGCGTTGCTATGACTAAACTGGAGCTTGAATTAACAAACCATTCCAAGTCAGCCATTAGCATCCCATTTCTCCACTTAGCGACTGGAGAGCTCTTTCCTGCAAGAGCTACAAAAAGTTTTTGCAGTGCCTTCATCAGAAATATGTGTATAGCATAGGCTGTCTTCCTTCTACATAGGTTTGTGCTCTGAGCAGGTATCAGCCTGGCCTTTGAGCAAGAGCGTATATAAACTGCTGATCCAAAACTGATTCTATGTATTCTCCAGTATCTTCTACTACTGTCCCTCACCTATTTTACATATATACTCCGTGACCAAAAAAAAAAAACCAACCCAAAACCCCAAATACCTGCTTTTTATTTCAGTTTTCCTTTTAGAGCCTGGAGAGCCACAGAAACTTTCAGATAAAGTAAGATAACCTGTTCTCTTTCTCTTCCAATAAAAGAAAAATGAGCATGTGAGTTTAGAGGAGTTTTAGCCACCAGGCCAGATATTTCTATTGTTAAGACAAACTGGAATTACAGGTGCCAAGGGCAAATAGGGAAGATAAAGGAGGAGGGGGATGGAGAGGAGAGCATCCATTAGTCAGCTTTCTAAGCACTTGCCTTATACTTGAGTTCAGGCAATAACCCCTAAAAAAAGCTGAAATAAACATAGGCTGAAATAGTAGAGCATGTTAGCAGTGCCATTCCACAAAGTACGAGAGACAGGCCCGATGCACTATGATTGCATAGACCTTGCAGTGGTTTGGTTTTATAAAACTTTAGGTTGTTGCTGACATTTCAGAAATGTTACTAAAGATAAAGAGAACAAAACTCACAAACACAAAAAAAAGCAGGAAAAGCCTCTTCAAAGTCACAAAATTAATCACAAACTGCTCTTAAAGACAAAATACAATAAAGCATACATTAAAGAATTAAGATCAGAATTTATAGCTTCTTTTGGTCTGCCTAGGAAATTAAGAAATTTCTTTTACAGGCAACAGCTCATTTTTTTGCTTTTTAAGACTTTTTTTTCTTTCTGTTATGGAAGCAAAACGGGATCTTGGTATGCTGTTTACATGAGAACAAAAAATCAGCGAGGAACAAGTATTGGTTGGCTGGTCGGGGTTGTTTTTTTTTTAATCTTATCTCACAAGGAATGAACAAAAGTAAATAAACCTTTTTCAACCATACCTAAAAAGTACGTGGTCATCTTTGCATTTATAAAATGCAGTCCAAAATCTGTCCTGCTTTTACAAGGCATGAGTCTAATGGGAGAGAGAAGGAGGTCATGAAATATCTGTACTTTTGCATGCGAGTCTGCAGAGACTTGATCTGTCCTCAGCATTCAGATCTCTAAGTGCACAGAGATTTACCCTTATCAGCATTTCTTGCAGACAATCAAATTCAAATCACCTTTTGTAATTACATCATTAAACACTGTAACCTATTTTCTTTCTTTCTCCCCTCCCACCACCACACAGACCAAGTTGCCAATGTAAGCGCTTCCTTTACGGGGATTTTTCCTTATTCATAGCTATCACATTCTTGACACTTGACTATCCTTATAGACTCTAATTGCTCCAACGAGTTTCATTTGGAAATGCATTAAGAAGAAGTTGGCCAGATTGGATGGCATGTAGGCAGGCAGAGCATGGCAGTACGTACAGCAGCTCATTCCCTGCACTTCTGGGCTTGCACCCGCAGACCACAGGCACAACAGGACATGAATTTGCCCGGCATAATACCGTCCGTCATTACTGTGCTCTGACTCGTGAATCACACTAACAAATACGATAGAGATACAAATACTTAAATAATTTGCCAGACACTTTATTTTGCAGTTTGGGAAAGATAAGTTTCTGCCCAGCTATAACAGTTCTGCTATTAGTCACCATCACTTGTATTTAACTTTGTGTACACACTCACTAGGCACACCTTCAGGGAGAGTTTGCAGAACAGTAATTTTCCATTTTCACTAAAACCTCAAAGTTAATCTACTTCTATTCTACAACATCTGACATGTCTCTTCCTCCTAAACAGCTAATGAATCACATTAATGTGATGAAAATTACAGGGATGATGTGTGCACGTACAGTTACTTGACATGAACAAGGACAACCGATAGTATCCAGAGAATATGCAGCAACTGGGATGTGCATAGTTTTGTAATTCTGTATTTTATGAACCTTCACTAGAAGAATAAGCAGACACATCCTCTAATATAAATCTGTATATTTTACAGTTACAGCTTAATGTTAAAGAGTAAACACAAAAAGCCAATGTATGCAACATTTAACCAAAATACTCAAACATGAGCACAAAACAAAATTTTTATATTAATAATTCAGTATCAAACTTCAATTTGTTTGATATTCAGAGTTATAAAAGATTAATTTTATTTCAAGCCCCTACACCTGTATTTGAGCATTTAATTCTCAAAAACAGGTTAGAAGATACCAACTTTCATTCATAGCTCAGTAGTAATTCTTCTATCAAAACAAAATAGTAATTTTTAAGCCACGAGTGGAAGCCATGTCCATCTACTGAAACCATGACAAATACACTGTTTCAGTGCACAAGCTTTCTTTATCCTCTAGTCCTGGAAAGAGAGACACACCTCTTGTATATCTCGAAGAAATTTTACCTCTTTCTCT
Source organism: Falco punctatus (assembly GCF_963210335.1). NCBI lineage: Eukaryota > Metazoa > Chordata > Aves > Falconiformes > Falconidae > Falco > Falco punctatus. The sequence goes on along the minus strand of NC_137581.1, from coordinate 107,893,869 downwards.
GTGTCAAGGAAAGCATTTTACATTTGTTGTGTATCCATGTTGAAATACTGGGAAATGGTGTAGATGAGCAATATTAGGAAAGCACCTTGGCGCTAACAACATGGAAAACTACCAGCAGTGCAGACCTGGGTCAAACAGCAACCTGCATAACCACTAACTTCTCTTCCCACCGGGTATCAATAACCAGACAGAGCCAGTGAGTGTAAAAACTGAGTATAAGTGCTGATAACTTTCAGTAGTTCTGCTTTGGTGCATTTCACAAAGCTCCAACACCTGTAAGAGAGGCCAGCTGGGCGAATGACAGGGTGTGCCAGCTGCAGGGTTAGAATATGTATGACAGTGACCCTCAATATTATAAGAAAGGCTGAAAAATCAACCATTAGACAGCAGATGTTGTATTTGCCCTGTAGAAAAGTTTTGCGTAGTTCATTTTAAGTTATTGCAATGGGTTTCAAAAAGAACTCCTGAAAATTGCACTGCTTTTTAAACAGATTAATACCCATTAAAATAGCTAGCTGCTCTTCCTGAATTGTTGTAGAGCACCTTCTTTTTTTAAGCTTTGCCTACCACCCCTTTTCCCTGAAGTTTACAACTACGTATATTTTACTTTGTAAAATACTGGTTTTGAAAAACAAAAAACAAACAACCCCTGAAAACAACAAAAGCGATGCAGATTCTTCCTATAGATATTTCTATAGAATAGATAGTTCTATCTATATAGATATTTAAACACTATATTAAGGATATTATTACTGAGCTGTGTGCATAATTATGAATATTGTTCATGGTAATACCTAACATAATACATAACTATATGAATTGCATATTTTATATTATGTAAATTTAATATATTCACATATTTTTTTCATATTATATAGTATAATCATATAATATATATATCCACTTCATAAAGATTTTTATTTTTAAAAAATATACTAATAAATGCAAACATTTTAAAGCAAACAATTAAAAGTATGTATAAAAAACCCACACTAGCCAACAATGAAAAGGCAGAGTAAATAGCTCCAGAGTGGAAAGGAAACCTTCTGTAAGGGCAGTAGCTGAGTGGAGAAAGGACTGTTTTCTATTAGGTCTAACAGCAGGATTTGTTATCATTTAAATACATGCTCTAATACACTTAGTGTTTTGTGCTACGTTTAACAAGATTAAGTGATCATACAATGTTTCATCTCAAATCTTTATTGGAAATCAGACAACAAGCCTCATTTCTTGCCAAAACATTGTCCCATGGTTCATGTGTGAAGCTAATTCCATGCTGAATGAGTAAATCTGTTTACCCAGGCGTAACAAGAAAAGTGCTATTTATCAATTAAAGGATTCCCTTAGGAACACCTTTAGTTTTTTTCTGGACTTGTATAATTTTTGTAAACAGGTGCAACTTTGCACCAAAAACCTAGATTATGAAGTTCTAAGGCACTGTTGAGGTCTTTGATGTGGATAAAATTGGAAATACTGTTATCTTTACAGTCAAGGATTTAAAAATTGAAACACTTTATAAAAAGCACCAAGTTTTGTAAGTATTAACTACAAAGGAACTTTAAAAATATATATATATAAAAGCTTCTAAATGAAGACTAGAAGGTGGAAAGACTAGCAACGTAAATGGACTGAACAGAGAGAGCTTCAGAGTACAACTGAATGATGTATGTACTAAACTAGAAAATAATACAAGCCTCCCGGTACATGGATGTGTGCCAGCTCCTAAATTATACCAAAAGATTACATAGGTGGGAATGGGACTCCATTTTTCAGATTCTCATACCTACTGAAAAGAAATTCTACAACTATGACCCAGGAAGTCATTCATTACTTTCAGCATATCTTTAGCTAATACATCTTATAAACCAGTTTCTACCCAGAAGCTGAAGTGCTATAGATCTGGCTTGACTGTACCTGTACTTATAATGACAAAGAGGGATCTTCAGTTTCCAGTCTAGATAAAAGAATTTTTCTGGCCTAGTCTCTTGCTGTGTATAACGTTCTGTTTATTTATTGATTTTTTAATGTGATATGTTTAAAGATCCAGTTGCACCATGAAGTTACACAGGGAGCTGTGTTATAGGAGCTGGCAACATTGGGGTCTTTGGTAAAAGTAACAACCACAACCAGCATTAGCCAGGGAAATTTTGCCAGCTTACTTTAATGAGGACATTAATTGCAGATAAATAATAGTTAGATGTCTTTCATACACCCAATGCAAGTGATACTAGGAGCTGATCTAAGTAATTATTTTGTTCTGTGCTGGAGAAGTAGAGTAAATAATGTGCTAGGCTGTCTGAAAATAAAGCTCAGGTTTGTGTAATTCCACTCCAGCTGATGTCAGTATGGTCTTGGACTATATCTAACATGTAGAAGATTTAAATATGAAACTCCCTTTCCTCAAGGATAAGCCTAAACTAATGTGTTAAAAAATATCCCATGTCAGCATGCTGTTACCAGTGCTTTAAAACTCTGTTCACAGTCCTGCTTTTAATGAAGGCAAAGTCAGTGGGTATCATACATTCAAAAAGAATTTCCTAATCCCTAATATTTAGTTTATTCAGGGTGTACTTTCAGGATGGTCACCAGAAAAATGGATTTCAGCCACTGTTGTAATATTCACTTAGTATGCAAAGGGATACAACAAGATATAACAAATAGTTATATAACTAAGGGGATATAACAAGATATAACAAATAGTTATATAACTAAGGGGATATAACAAATAGGGAATAACAAATAGTCTGATGTTTTTAGTATCCTTTTTAGGAAAGAGGAGGATGCAAGATCCCAGCAGCAGAGGAGGAGATTGGAATCAGAGAAGGTGCTTGGTGATGGAATTTGCTTTCTCTCATTCTCAGTGACCATGCTCATTTCCAGACTGTTGCATAAAAGGGCAATGACACAGCAGGCTTGTAAACTTAGCCTGCTCTTCTTGTGTGCCAGGCTGAAACTGCTCCAGTGCCAAGAAGAACTCATTTAAGACCCCAAACATTTTATATTTACTACAGTTTGAACAACACTTTTTTTCCTATTCAACCTTGCTTAACTAAAAATATTAATTTAAAATAAAACCAAACAACAAATGTAGAGGGGGGTTGGTTGGGTTTTGTGTGTTCTTTTTTTGTGGCGGTGGTGGTTTTGTTTAGTTTTGTGTTTGGGCTTCTTGGGGTTTGGCGTTTGTTTTCCTCATGTATGAATTGGATGCTGGAGTTCTGAATCCACCTTAACACTTAAAACAAAGTTCCAACAGCAATGAAAGAAACCTTTAGAAGAAACCATCTCAGAACTTGCTGTGGCTGGTATTCTGGCCCTGCTTTTTCTGAAAAACAGGCATGGCACTAGGATACATCCTGTTATTTTCAGCTTTTTCTGAAGCCTGAACAGACCTCCTGGCAACACTCATTTGCCAGGCTATAAACCTCTGGGTTCTTTAACACGCTTCCTGCTAACGTTTTGGAGAACTCTTCAGAGCCAGTTTGTTTTTCAAGGTATTTTTCCATAGCCTTTACTTTTATAGTTTTTAATTAAATGAATTATATTAATCAGAGCTATAAAGTGTTCTTTGAGGAGTGTTATGACCTCTTCAATCATCAAATTATGTTCTTCATTTAACAGCAAGGTTTCTTACGGTAGTCTTACATTTTTATATTATTCTTACTGTTAAAAGTGTTTGTTAAACAATGTTTTCAGCCTATGCCCCCAAAATTTCTCTCAAAAAACTACTGTCTGGGTTGAATCACTTGTGCTGTGTTTGTCTAGAAAAGCTTTTTCCTTTTTTAGCTTGAAGACCTACAATGGAGAGGTGCTCAGGGTTAAACATATGACCTTCACTACACCAAACTATTCATAACCCGAATCCATAGTCTGCAGAAGTACATGTGCAAAACTCCTCTCTTATACAAGAAGCAATTCCTCTAAACACTTTCCAACAGACGATTTCCCTGGGGTCTGTTGCAGGAGGTAAATCAAAACTGTTCTCCGTGTTCCTAAAAGTCACCTTGAGCAGACCTCAAGCTGCGTATTAGCATTCCCCTCTATTGCCTGCTGCTGCCCTCCTCCCTGTCGCCTCCCCACACCAGTCTGCTCTCAGCCACTGCCACCACCGACTGCATTTCTGTCCTGTGCATTCACTTGCCTCTACCAATACTCCACTGGAATGTCTACAATGTTATTTTTGTTTCCCTTGCCTACACCAGTATTTTGATTTTTTTCTTCATTTTAAGTCTGAGACTTGTCACTGACTAAATTTTGAAAGGCGTTTCCATATACTTTGGATATGTAAAACAGCAGTACTAAGGTGTTTTGTGGTTGTTTGTTTTTGTTGTTATTGCTGTTTGGTTTTCTTGGTTTTATGTGTGTTTGGTTTTGGTGGTGGTGGTGTGTTGGGGTTTTGGGGTGGTTTTTTTTCTTGTTTTTCTGGGGTTTTGGGGGTTTTTTGTTTGTTTGTTTGTTTTTTTAACCTGGCCATATTACAAAACAGAATATGATATTTTACCTGAGGCCTCACCAAGTCCAGAAACGCACAACAGTTGCCTTCCATACATGTGGATCCACCTGTATAAGCCACCAAAGAAAGTGGTGTTTCTGTTGTTTCTTAATGCATATTTTTGTAACCACAACAACACCCGTTTCTGTGACAGTTGTGCAAAGAGTTATTCTCCTTTTGATTTTCAAATAATAACCATAGTTAAGCAGCAGAAAACAGAACAGCATATGATATTTTCATTTTAGATTTTGAGTCTACACAGTATTAGGAATGAAATTTTGAAGTGAAAACATTTAATCAAGAAAACAAAAGGGTTTGCACATTCCTGAAGACAAAACAACCACTGAATGTATGTTATTTGAAAGGATTATTCATTTTATAAGATGACATTTGGAAGTATAATTTGAGATGTAGGGAAATCACTAAAAGGAAAATGTCAAAATCAAGCTAAAACATTTAGAACCATCAGGAATAATCTTTCTATTTACTTGGACTGTTTCCAAAGGCTAAATGGGTTGCAAACAATTTAAATTTCCCCAAGTTTAAAATTGAGTTTGCCTTCATGAAATCCCTAAAATTCCTCAAAGTTAAAAAAAGAAAAATATCTCTCTTTCACGACCAGCTTTTCAACAGGAAGGAATCTTGCAAACTGTCCTGGGTGTGAGTCAGGAGAGAGTCACCTTATACGTCAAATGACAACAGATTTTTCCTTCACCGAGGCTGAAACAACACTATCTGATGGAGCAGCATGCACTACTCTGCCTCAATCTGTCAAGTTTGAAAGGATTACCTTCAGAAGTATTGTTATATTTAGAAAGACTGAAACACGAAGATCGTCTTGGCCAATGAAAAGATTTCAATTCAGTTAATTTCAACTTAGATGTGAATAAGGCCTGTCATATAATTTCACATTACGTAAGTTAGTATGGGGTTTTTTTGTAAGGACCTGATAGATACTGAATTTCCAATTTAAAAGTTACTCTTAAAGTTTCCCCAGAATATCCCCTTTTTGGATGTTTGTGTGTCTCAGCACCCTCAGCCACCAAGCACTTAAATGCAAAGCAATTGTTCTTCCTGAAACAAGGAAATCTAAAAGCCATCAAAATCAGATTTCATTTTCTGCACAATTTATTTTTCCTCCTGTAATGTGAAAACTATAGCAAAATAAGCAAAATACTCTTCAACTCAAGTTAGAATTGACTTCCAGTGACTGAGAATTACATTGCAGGTAATGTTTCACAGAGCAGCAACAATGCTATTCTGTCCTATTAAAAGTATGAAATTATGAGCACAAATGTCCCCCAAGACCATATTTGCTGTCTGGTTGCATTTGTGGAGCCTTTTTTCGTACCAAGAGGGATCTGCTGTTTCACGGCAGCATGATGAAATGCATGGTGTGCTTTGGCAGCGAGGGTGCTGAACAATGACACCTCGCAAATTCAGCACTGCTACTGAAAGACATTATCGCCTTCAGTTGGCTTCCTGGGCCACCCGTCGCCTCCCTTTTTGCAAGAGGTTGCTGCCCCCACACCGTAAGCCAGTGGAAGAGAGCAGCACATTTCATGCCTTGCCTGCACCGGTGCAAAACCTGGAGCTGGAGCTAACTCCTTCTCATGAGCAACTTAAATACTCACAAATCTGCACTGCAGCAGGGGAGGTGCAGGTGCACAGCCAGGTCCACTAACAGGTTGGGGGATGAGGGGTGGCATTGTAACCAAGGCTGAGGTGCTGAGCTGTATCTGTCAGCATAGATGGTATAGCTTTCTCCATCCTATGGACCACCTTCCTGCTAAAAATTTGCCAGGGCAAAGGAAGGCACCTGCAGACCTTTGTCATGAAGGAGTAATTATGAAATTTCTTTTGCTGTTAACACTCCTCAAATAAACATTTATTTTCCTAACAGGTCATGTTGACAAAAAGGCAAGATAGAGGAATGTTAAAGCTAATTACTTTTTAACATACGTTACCATATATATGGAGCATTTCTTTAGTATCAGATTAAACCTAATGTAATCAAAGCTAATCAAATCTGAGTTTCTTTAGATCCTGTTATCCTAAAAAAAACCCCAATATTCTTCCTCTGTTATATTATACTATGTTGTACTTACAACTATGACATAGCATACTCTACTATGGCTTTCTGTACCTGATAAAAAGAAACGTCTGTAAATATATTTGAACTTTCTTGGTGAGTTTCTAATGCAAACTCCTTTCAGCACCAATGGGGAAAAGTGAGAACTACCTAAATTAAAGACCTCTTTCACTTTTCCTGCACAATAGATTTTGCTAAACCTGGAGGAAGGTCAACTGCTGTATGAAATATACAGTTGAACAACTTCTAAGATCATATTTATCAGAAAAAGAAGCTCTTCCATGACCACTTGCTTAAAATATATCTTGTCAGATATGTATGTGGTATTAAAGAAACACTGTAGTATATACTTGATAGTGACTGTTAAAAAACAAATGGATTAAGTACCTTAACAAATTTTGCAAGTGGTCTTTTCAATTACTTCCCTCCTAGAGGACCTGTGGAACCCACCCCCTCCCCTACACACACACACACTGTATCAACAGAAGAACAATTACTACACCACTGAGCTAGATGGCTGGTTATTTATGGTGCTTAACTAGTCACAAATGCAACGATGGCATAGATGTATTAAAAGGGAATAAAATAACTTTTCATAAATATTTGGTTTTCATATCTTTATAAATGTTCTCCCTCTTTTCCTGGAAGAACAAGTTTGCAGATCAGCTTTTTATAAGACATTGTCTAGTTGATTGGATCCTTCAGGCAGCTAAAGAGACTATATCTACCAGAGGTTCCCCTGAAGTTCATTTTGAGATTGGAAATATGTTTACTATAGAATTGAAATAATGTCATGAGGCTGAGAGCAAAGATTTATCTATTATCTTCAATGGATGCAATACTAAGTAGCACTTTATTTGTTTCACATCATTCACGTTGTTTATATCACTTGCTGTCTCAGAGAGATGCATAAGAGCCTCATTTAAAAAGATCTCTGTCTCTCACCCACAGATGATGCTTTCAAGAAAGCACAGTCTAGTAAGTACATATATACCCATATATCAACTAAGTAAGTATTGTTCTCATGTAGCAAGTTTGAGACCAACTGACAAATGCTCTGCAAGATCAGGAACCAGGTCACTGAGATACTCATTTTTACAGGGGTAAGGGGTTATTCTTCTGATGTACGTACATCAGAGATAGGACTAAATGTACCACAAATAACTAAATAAATTTAACACACAGTGTGAAGACCTAATTTACTAATAGCCAGGGAAAGGAAGGCATTACTACCTTTTTCCAGGCTGTGATTCCTTGGCAGCCACACGCAGGCTCACAGCCACTGCTGCAGTCCTGTCTTTCTGTCTGTTCCTAGTAGTTCTCATCTCCTGTGATGAGCTCTTCCAATTTGCTAAACCAAACAGCTAACACAAAACCAGTTCAGATTAGCTTTCTGCCCATTTCGTGAACTGAAATGGTTTATTCTAGGTCAAAGACAGGACAGAGTGAAAGGAGCACAAGCTGCATTAAACATCAGCATTTATTCTTGCTTCTGCCATTTGTGGGGTAAGGGGTCACACCCTGAGCTAGCATAGACAGCTGCAGGTGAAATGGGATGGGAGGAGCCCATCACACAGTGACTGTGACACAACGCACCCCAACATTGCTGTTCTTCAGTTATGCTTTGGCTTGAGGTTTCTTGTTATGTTGTTTTCTTTTAAACAAAAAAAGGAATAATTTTAAGGTGCAAAAGCTTCAGCTGCTTTAACAATACTACACATACCAAATTCAGCCTGACTAACTTTAAAGAGCACTTTTAAGATTAATGGAATTAGAGATTAAGAACCTGTTGGAACTCCGAACATGCAAACACCTCTTGCACAGTGCTGTAACAAAGCAGCTAACCTTACATCAGGATATGACTTCCTAATCTGATGCAAAAGACACAGGTCCACAGCTAGTGACCTGCTGCTCCACTTGGACATGCACAAGTCTATGGGGCTGGATGTGATCCAGCTGAGGGAGCTGGCAGAAGAGCTTGCCAAGCCACTCTCCATCATAACACTCCTGGCAAACCAGAGAGGTACCAGCAGACCAGAGGTTAGCCAGTATGATGCCAACTGCAAGAAGGAGGATCCAGGAAACTACAGTCCTGTCAGCCTGACCTGGGTGCCAGGAAAAGTTATGGAGCAGATCATCCTCAGTACCATCACACAGCATGTGCAGGACAATTGGGGGGATCAGGCCCAGCCAGCACGGGTTTATGAAAGGCAGGTCCTGCTTGACAAACCTGGTCTTCTATGTTAAGACGACCCATCTAGTGGATGGGGGAAAGGCTGTGGATGTTGTCTGCCTGGAACTTAGTAAAGCCCTTGACACTGTCTCCCACAGCATCTCCTGGAGAAACTGGCTACTCATGCCTTCTATGGGTGTACTCTGTGCTGGGTAAAAAGCTGGCTGGATGGTTGAGCCCAAAGAGTGGTGGGGAACAGAGTTACATCCAGCTGGCAGCTGGTCACAAGTGGTGTTCCCCAGGGCTCAGTACTGGGGCCAGTTCCATTTAATAACTATCAACAATCTGAACAAGGGGATCGAGTGCACCCTCAGTAAGTCTGCAGATGACACCAAGCTGGGCGGGAGTGTTGATCTGCTGAAGGGCAGGAGGCTCTGCAGAGGGATCTGGACAGGCTGCACCGATGGGATGAGGTCAATTGTACGAGGTCCAACAAGGCTCAGTGCTGGCTGCTGCACTTGGGTCACAGCAACCCCACACACACTACAGACTTGGGGAAAAGTGGCTGGGAAGCTGCCTGGAGGAAAAGGACCTGAGGATGCTGGTTGACAGCCAGCTGAACATGAGCCAGCAGTGTGCCCAGGTGGCCAGGAAGGCAAACAGCAGCCTGGCTTGTATCAGAAACAGCGTGGCCAGCAGGACTGGGGAAGGGATTGTCCCCCTGCACTCAGCTCTGGTGAGGCTGCACCTCAAATCCTGTGTTCAGTTTTGGGTCCCCCACCACAAGACAGACATTTACGTCCTGGAGCATGTCCACCATAAAGCTGGTGAAGGGTCTGGAGCTTGTGAGTCTTGTGAGGAGTAGCTGGGGGAACTGGGGTTGTTTAGCCTGGAGAAGAGGACACTCAGGGGGGTCTTATTACTCTCTACAACTACGTGACAGGAGGCTGTAGGCAGGTGGGATTAGGTCTCTTCTCCCAGATAACAAGAGATGGGACAAGAGCAAACTACCTCAAGTTGCACCAGAGGAGGTTTAGCTCGGATATTAGGAAAAATGTCTTCACTGAAAGGGTGGTCAAGCATTAGACCAGGCTGTTCAAGGAGGTGGTGGAATCATCATCCCGGGGGGCCTTTAAAAAATGTGTAGATGTGATGCTTAGGTACATGGTTTAGTGATGGACTTGGCAGTCCTGGGTAAACAGTTGGACTTGATGATCTCGAAGGCCTTTTCTAACCTAAATGATTCTATAATATTGAGATAGTGTGTATGTAAGTATAAGCAGATGTTCAAAGAGGTTGTTATTAGTGAATATTTTATTTTCCCCCTCCCAAGTTCCTGCCACTGTAAATGTTGTTTGCTTTAAGTATTGGTTGAAATTTTTCTGGACATGGGGGAAGAAACACCTACAAAAAATTATTAAAAAGCATAGAGGTCATCTCCCCACAGACTCTAGGGACATTGCCCTCAACACAAAAATCTCCCTAAAGAGCTATTACAAATAAATTCAGATGTCACATTTACTATGTGTCCATACAAAGCAAGCTTCCTCTACCCTACTGAAAGAATAACTACTCGGCATGAAAAATTGTTTTAAAAACTTAAAAAAAGTGAGCTGCTTCTGTCTCCCATGACTTCAGCGGAAGGTCTACAGACTGCCAGTGTTATCGCACAGCATCCCAAAAGGCAACACTTCACTGAAGGATCAAAACTAAATGCATTTTGGGTTACACCTGTGTAATACATACACTCATGCTCTCCAGCCCCAAGGTCAATCAGCTCAGCACACCACCTCTCACATCCACTGCACGAAGGTCCCTGATCCTCTCCTAGGCATGGGACCATCAGGCACCCTGCCCCTGAACAGCCCCAGACTCTGTTGTCCCCCAACACATGCTCAGGTGATCTCTGAAAAAGCGTAACTAAGCCTGGACCAAACTCATGCCATGGATCATCCTAACAATTTAACAAAATGAGCAAATCACATGACACTGCTTAGATTATACTTTAACCCTGTTTCATTTGCTAATGAAGACATAGCCTTGGTGCCTGCGTGCTAACAGCAAACTCCATTTTGACAAATGTTAAAGAAAAAAAAAAAAAAACAAAAAAAAAACCCCAAACCACCAAGCCAAAGCCACACACTATTTTTCCCTCCTGCTGTTCCACTTTTTAAAAAAAAATAATCTAAGATTTTTTTTTCCACATTTTAGCTGTCTTCAAGGCCTGACATTAAAAGCTACAGATATCCCAACTAAATATAACTAAATAGCACCCAGTTAAGTTCCCTACATATTTTACATAATTCATTCCAAGTAGTTCAGGAAAGGCTGGCACAAAACCAAGGCAAAACAATAGGACTGACTATGGTACTTTTATATGCAGCATGATCAAGGCTTTTATATTGCACAGGAGTGAAAAAACACTAACGTCTCACCAGAGCACTGTAACCTCCTACAGCACTCAGCAATAATTTCGGGAACCAAGATTCACTGAGTGAATGCCGTTACCGACATTTAAGAGCATACCAATGGCTACTTTGCAGTACATCCTTTGAAACAACACACTTGAGCCTCACAATGATTATTGGCTTTGATTTCCTACTAGACATACCCATACTCCCATGTGTGTAACAGATCCAATCTATGGAAATTTTAGAGCCTACTTTGCTGAAAAAAGATCAATATACAGCTAGCATTTGAGAACCTGGCTGCACGACAGATAACTGTAGAAAAGAAACAAAGAATTCTTTGTTATTGAAAGGGAATTAAAAAGTGAACACTACACTACATACAGCACAAAAGAAAACCATCAGTAAACTACATGCATATAAAAAAATGTTTGGAATTTTTTAATCTTAACTATTTTCTGTCCTACTACGTTAAGACTATCATTCGTGGTCTTTGGGAAACTCCATGTCCCTACACAACAAGTTCGATATTTCTCTTTTGATACCATTTTATCAACACACTAATAGAATTAATAGGCTGTTCTGAAAAATAATTGAAAATAGTAGGGGGAAAATTAGGATAGGATTGAAACTGCTGATTCCAGTACCAGGTGTCCTAGAAAAAGGTATTATTTTTTACTGGACATGGCCAGGGTCGGCTCAGTCATAACAAATCCCAAACCCCCCACCTCCCCCTATCATGGCTCAGCCCAACATCTTTTCCCCTCATCAGGCTTATCTTTACCACCATCAATAATAATTTTCTGCACAGCAGAAGTATCACTAGGCTTGTAATCACTGCCAGGCTTCTCTGGCAGAAAAATCACTCTGAGTCACTAACAGCTTTAGAGAGGCTGTGACAAGTATGGCAGTGATATGCTGACAAAACCATTTTGAAATGTAAAGAGCTAGTTATGGACATGCACTACAAGAAAAAGCCATTTTCCTTTCTGTTTTAAAAATACATATTTATTTTTAAGGAAATATTATTCCTAGTTAAGCTGGTGAAAAAAATCCATCTTTAGGAAAGTAAGGGAGAAAAGACAAAATTATGAAATAGGTTTGTAGAGTATCATAGAAAAATGTGTCTAGAATTAAATGATTTTTCTTAGTGAGTATAATACTGATTTTGTGGTGGGGAGGGAGGGAAGTGCAAAAATGTCATTTTAAAGAAAAACTATTTGAGCATCACAGTTTGAGTAAAAAATGGTTTAGTAACTACAATGAAAAACATTCCCTTGACCAGAATTTCAGCTACCATACTTCAGGGTACAGGCACGGGTGGGAAACAGAGGTCAATATAGGCTAGAGCAAGGCACTAAGAGCAACACAGGCTACAAAAGCCATTGTCTTCATTGCATATTTCATACAGAAGAGGCAAAATAAAGATTATTTCTATCCCAGAGTTCAGATAAGTGCTACCAGGAAGTTTCAGAGTTTGGGAAAAAACATACATCACGCATATGTATTCTTTAAATAACCCTTTTTTTTTTTTTTTTCCCTTAAACTGGAAAACCTGTCTCATTTCTTCCAAAGCAAGTAAGAGACAATATAAAAGCTATGCTGAGGCAGAAGACCTGTCCCTGTCCTGTATGTTGAACCTTTGTAAAGACCAACCAACTGTGAGCCCGTACAATCATAGCCCTTCGGTACCAATGCTGGGCAATTATTACTGACTTATGGCAGTAGACAGGTGTCCTGGTTTAAGTTGGGATACAGTTAATTTTCTTCTTGGTAGCTGAAGCAGAAGACTGTACCAAGGTTTTTGAGACTAATCACTAGGATAGTTATGGGCTTAGCACACAAACTGCATAAAAGGTGGAGCAAGAGTCAAGTATGGAAAGTCCATCTGAGGTTTAACTGTAGCACAATTCATCAACATAGCCAAACACAACAGAAGAAAGTCTATCTGTATTTACGTCTGTCCACATAAAAGGAAATCTGCCATCTTACATAAATTTTCTTATATTAGGAAAATTCAAACAAATAGCTAAGCATACCCAACCTATACAATAAGAATTACCCTAACTAAAGATGACTTGAAGATTGTTAAAAAAAAAAAAATAAATCACAAAGTATTCTAAAATTCTGTTTTGTGTTTGTTTTTTGGTTTTTTTTTTTTTTTTTTTTTTCATTTCAATGGTACAACTAACTCCAAGCTAGGGAAATTTTTTGTCTCCCTCTTCTTTCTCCCATTCTTACTTTTTACATTTTTGGTATCCCAGTGGAAACAGTATATACCATCCAGAAACTCATTATACCACAATTAAGAAACAGTTCTATTACCTATTTCTTACCATATGTTCAAGTAATTACAATCAGTGTTAAAGTCTTGTAATTATAGTTTGCAGAAAATTAACTGTATGACAGACTTTTCTATGCCTCATATTTTATTAATGCTAATTATTAATTATTTGCTGTTCTGCAACGCCTAAAGCCCATTTCAGTATGAAAACACATGTATTAAAAGGATCATGAGGGATATCTTTTAAAAAGTGGGTTGTACTTTTCTCAATCAGTCTTATCTAAGATCAGAGACACCAAGCTGTACAATTACCATACAGCATTACTAAAGGGTAAAGCTGAATTCCTATATATCCATGTTTTGCCACATTTACTTTGGATTAATTCTCAATTCTCTCTTTAATATATGAGACGTTAGAAGGACTTAGACCATTAAGGTTACTTTCTTAAACTCCTAACCTTTCTCTCATCTAACTTCATTGGCACCTTTTTCTCAGATTAAAGAAAGACATCCCTCTTCTGCATGCATTTCCTTAATTTTTTTTTTATTTTGCTTCTTTAAATCTATGTTTACTTTTTCTAAGAGATATAATCATAAATAGAAAAATATTCAATTTTCCCAATATGGACCATCTAAAATCTGAAACTCAAGAAACTAAGCATATACATGTACATATAGTATTGCACTGTGCTTTATCGACAAAACAAGAGCTTATCTCCAACAAAGTTTTAAGATATGTCGCTATTGTTATTTTTCCTATAAATAAACGACTTAGACTTCATACATTGCATAGGAGAACAAAGAATTCACTCATCTTTTCACACTTAAATTACATAGGGTTGTGTTTTTGGAGTCTTTTTACAAAAGCTTTAACAAAGACACAACATAAGGGACCATCATGATAGCTGTTTGGTTCTGTTAGATCAGACTTTATGCAAAGAAATCCCTGACATTCAGATTTAGGTTTCAGTATCTTTGTTTCATACAGATGTTTTAACTGATAAGCTGTCATCACAGACGACATGCTTTTAACAGCAACACCACAACAAGCGTCTTTATAAAATTAGTTCCCTCAGAAATTTCTAGTTTTTAGCATAGATAGAAATTGCTCCAGAGAATGAAAAGCCTTTCTTTCTATTATCTTTCTTGACAGTAATTCTAACTTCTAATGTTTATCTGCAGCATCTGTATTTTTTTAATGTAAATGGGGTTTTGTTGTTGTTATTTTAATTGACAAATGACCAGGAAAATATTCTTTAAAAATTATGCTGATATACAAATTTTTTGAACTATTTATTAAATTTATCTTAACACAAATGCATAAGAAGGGAACAGCAAAAATTACAGTACCATAACCTCTCTGCATGAGCCTGAGGAAACTTCTCTGCACTTTAAAAGAATGAAATACCATTTTCTGATCTGCTTAGTCTAGAAAATTGTTTCCTATGCTTTGACCACATATTAACACATTCTTGCACATTTTCCTGTTAATTTTCATTATTAGTATTCCCAGCATATATATTCTCAAAGTTGAAATTTTATATACACACAAATACGTACGTATCTTCAAGGTCCAATCATGACAGAAAGAACCATCACTTAAAAAATAAAATATCTTCCAAGTTTTCCCTTCTGAAATGAAAAATTCAGTAAAAGCAAGATGAAATCACTGAAATTTTTGATATCTCTGAAGGCACATTACCCAAACCTGTTCTTAATGTTATATGATAAGTTTTAGTGATGACCTGATTTTGTAATCCTACTGAACTCTGAACTGACAGCACTTCTCAGAAATTATGTTCCTTTTCAGGCTTCATAAAAGATCTTTTGAAAACAGTGTGGAAACTGCAGATCACTGACTTAAATCTAAATTGCATCCAACTCAAACGTTCCCCAAACCTCCTGTAACCTAAAAATCCATTATCTATTCTTATGCATGTACACACTTAAAAGACACCAAAAGCATCAGTCTTGTCATTTAGTTCGCTGCTTCTGAGATGCAGAATACATGACCCTTTTAACTCCTCCAGTTTTATTCTGAAATTAATAATAAACATTCACTACACACGTTTAAGTTTAAAATCTTCACATGCATGAGATTTTATCTTTCATTAGGTATAAATTCATTTTTCCTTTGAGGTAAACTTTAGAAACAGATATTGAGTGTTCAATGTCCCAAAACAGGATTCCAGGACACCCCTCGAAATAAAGCAGCATGCAATACTAAAATAAATATCAAATCGAAACAGTATTTATTCAGGAAGACAACAGTGGTAGTGATATACTATGAAACGGCGCAGCATCACTGCATGGTTTTACTCCGAGATGACCACAACAGTATCATCAGGTCCACTGCAGCTCTTGCAGTGAAACAGAACTTACTGTGGCACCGATTTCACACAGAGAATTTCTCAAGAATATCAGCTTCTAGATTTTGACAGATGATATCTAGTTCCCAAAGACAAAGACATCTCTGAAAATTGGAACCTGTCACAAACCCAGCTCTACATCTCCCGGCACTGGAGATGAAATAAAAATAATGAGCTGCCTCAAACCCCAGTCAGAACCACCGTTGCAAAGCTTGCTGCCTTTCAAGAATAAAATCTGTGATCTGGACTACTGACATTTCAGGCTTTTCTGTCTTCTGGCCTAAGTAGAACTAGCCCTTTGGATACATGGTCCTCTCCCCTTTCAGCAGACTTCTTTAGTGCATAGAGCCAGGCTGGGAGGGAGTCAAAGCTCAGGTCTGAATTGCATCCAGGAAGCTTAGACTGGAGAAGGCGGCATAGGAAATAGCTGCAAAACACAAGCATTGCTGCTGCAGAGCACACTGGCTTCAGCTGCGAGATTTGGTACCATTGCGCGTGTAGGGCTTTGACCATTCAAATGCTATGGCCTCTCTTAAACTCTTTCTAGCCTATTCTAGTACATATGTATAAATTTTACATATAATAATCATATCCTCATCTACTAGGTATCCCCAAAATCCAAGTGAATTTAGACGAAATAAAAACTAACTAGAACCTTCAGGATCTTATTAAAGCAAATGTACTACACAGCAGGTATCGTCATGTTGACCAGGACATCATGTCAGAGCTGCATGCAGATGACTAGGCTTCTGGTAACACCCTGCCTAACAGACAGGGTGCAAAAAAATTGCTGGACATGGCATAAGAAAATTCATAGTCATAACAGCTCAAAACTGGAGAACTTGACAAAAGTTACAAAAAGCAATGAGAGGGGTTTCTAGCCTTCATAGATGGCTACAGGGTTCTCACAAGACAAACTGCAGAGACAATGCTCTGTAATGCCCCACTCTTCAATTAGGTGGTGTCCTGCATGGCCAATATTACCTAGGTCACCACTTCAGTGATACCAAAATGCCAAGATTACCTTGGTAATTGTGTCAGAACTATCAAATTTGGTTGGTATGAATTTAGTAAAACTGGTACTAGTGGAGGAAAAGTAATTATGGATAAGTTATCTGGGAGAAGACTGGAGCAATGACAGAGAAATATAAAAGTGATTAAAAGGAGAATGAAAAAATAGGAAGAAACATAAGCCGTGCAAATGTTCCTGTAATCAGAGCTGTCTGGGGATACACATGACAGCCCTGTGCTCCCTCACTGCAAACTAAAAGAGGACACCAAATCAAATATATAGTACTGACAATATCATGGGGGTTGAACCCGTTTCTGCACTCAGGAGGATCATGAGCATGGCAAAATGGGATGCTTTCCCCAGCAAGCACATGGGAGCACCCTAGGAGGGGCTGATCCAGAATCCTGTTATCACATTTTTCAATGACAGGTACAGTCCTTACGGCCCTCAATGTCTTCCCAATCATTTCCCAATACACTGCTATATGCTACCCACATTTTATGTTAAACATCTTTTTAAAGTTAGATTTTGGGAAGGAGAGTAGGGTTACTGTACTTAGTTTACAAATTGCTAACTTTGCCATTAAAAAAAAAAAATTAAAATCCAATTCTAATTAGATTTTCCCCAGCAGGTTGATTTGACATTCAGAGTATTTTTCTCACTTTAGTTTATGATGGGATCACACTACTGTATTCAATGCACAACAGATTAATTTACTGATTTAGTTTCATGACCATTTATTGGGCTATACAGTACTAGGAATACAACATGAATTATATGCTAGTTAATCAAGCACCTGCTTTATTAAAAGAAGATTTTTAAAAGAAGACTTAAACTAGGAGTTTCAGTTCTTTGGAAATGCACTCGTCCTAAGACTCCATAGAATTTACTTTCAATTTACTTTTTAATTTACTGTGTAACCATAGCTACATCTATCTGAATTAAGTTATTCCTTTATCTAATGGGCAATACATATAATCTGGATCCTACAGTTTGCAGCTTTTTTTTCCTGATTAAGCATACATAGATATGAACAATCTTCTGACTTATTTTGTCAAAGATGCAAGGAATTACTTTGTTTTCTGTTGCAGACACACTCAGGATGACCTTTCATTCTAGAGTTAACCTATCTGAGTTACAAACCCATTAAATTAAATGAATTGTCAAAGCTGAATCTGACAATTCTGTACAAAAAGCTATTCATCATGAGATTTGTAACGTAACTGTTAAGTGAACAGTGAGAACTTAAAGTAGCAACATTAAGGTCTGTAAAAGCAGTGCCAATTAGTGCTGTAATTCTTCTAATGTCATACTGTTGCAGCTCCTAATAGTGCCATTCATTTAACGTGTTAGGTAGGACATGGGCTTAACCTGAAAGCTTTATGGCAAACATCATAAGCTTTGAAACAGTTCAAATTATAATTTTTCCAGTTCATATCCTTGACAATTATCTAATCCTTCTATAAATTTCATGTTCAAATATAGCATCTTAAATGTAGGGACAGAAGTCTCCACAGCTGAACTATTCTTCAATATCCAGCCATAATACAGGCAATTCCCACAGAGCTCTGTATTAATTCTAGCAACACTCCTCTCCTCCCTACTGCCTCCCTCCAGAATGGTTTCAGTTCATCCAAAGAAGTCTTCAACACCACTTTTTGGTTTTTTTGAAACCTGGAACCTACAAGCAGATGGAAGGGGGATCTCACGCCTACATTGTTACTCTTGATCAGAAATATCTCATGTGCTTATTCCCGATTCTGTTGCCAGCCTCATCTGAAGACTGTTCCTCAGTCCTCCAGCTGTACAGCCGGTTGGCAGTCAGCACCAGTATCTTTACAGTTTGGTCACTGCAACATTTCCAAGGCCATGGGCAAGGTGACAGTTTCTCATTACACAGACATATGCGTCACCTGCAGATTGCTACATTAAGCTGTATTCTCAACTTCAGTGCTGCGTTCACACCTTGTGGTCCCTCAGGAGAATTAAACCAATAGATACCAAACACTAAAATAGGATTCTAAGCTAACAAAAAATAGACATATTACTGACTCTAAAAATCTCATTGCTGTTGAAAACTTACTCATACAACACCACAGAGGTATTCAAAAAGTTATTTAAGAGGAACTGAAACACAGAAGAGTGTGATCTTGAGTCCTGGCAATGGTCTGCTTATACCCGTGCAAGGAAACTATGCTTGTAATACAAAATCCTATGGAATTGCTCCCTTTGGCTGTGGTAGCAAGATAGCCTCCAATTTCCTGAAGGAAAGTCAGCACAAGTATCAGTGACCCTGTATTGATGCACTTCAAGGACGATACACTGAATGACTGAGCCTGAGAACACACACAGTGAGGAAGGACAGGGAAAAAATTCTTGAGAAATACTAAACCACCTTTTTCTTCCTGATGCTAGTTCATTAATCTCTGCATCTCTTCAAAGCTGTCACAACAGGGTTTGTCTTCTCAACTGTTTATTTATTTAAAGAACAAAGAGATTTATAAAACTTGATTTTTTTCTCCCCCTCCCCAGTTTGTCTGGAATGTTCATGTGTTTTGCTAGATCAGGCATCAAGGTGCCCTATAGTGACCGAAGATAAAGTAATCCAACTAAACTTTAGCCTCTACATGGTAGTAAGTTGCTTTGGGCAGCTCAAGTCAACTAGACAAAAATAAAATGCATCAGTCCACTAAAATAATGAAAAAAAATTGTTTAATGAAATAACATTCTCAGTATTTCATTAATACTTTTTCAGATTTTTTTCATTCTAAGGAAGAGAGACAATAGTTAATTTCATGTAAGAGTAAAAGAAGAGACAAAGTGTATCTTACTTGTATCATACAGTACTCATGAAAACACCCAAAACAAATTCCACAAGACACTTTCCCTGTTGGATTCACAACAGACTCCAACATAAGCTAATGGGTTGATAAATAAAATAAGGGTTTTAAAAAATCAGCAATAAAAGCAAGCTTACTTCTTTCATTCATATTACAGGAAAACTATGTATCAATATTATTTTCTATTGCTATAAGTTTTTTTTTCTAGTACCATTTGATATCTTTTAATTCTTGTTTAGTGAACAAAAAAAAAGAAATACAGGAATTATTTTTTATTTCAATAAATTGGTTAAAAACTTGCTGACTTTCTGCATAATTTAATATAGAATATTTACAGCTTCAAACGAATTAATCACACAGGCAAATTACAGACATCATTAGTCAATTATGCATACCACCACAGGGCGTGCAAATGCAAGACTCCAATCATACAAGATGTCTT
The DNA here is from genome assembly GCF_963210335.1 of Falco punctatus. Classification (NCBI taxonomy): domain Eukaryota; kingdom Metazoa; phylum Chordata; class Aves; order Falconiformes; family Falconidae; genus Falco; species Falco punctatus. Next base: position 107,873,760 of record NC_137581.1, on the reverse strand, counting down.
CAAGTGTTACTGAAAAGAGCATTAAAAACCATGGGTTAAAGTCATGCTTATCACGAGTATATGAAATTCCTTTAAGTTTATAGGATTCCCCCCTCCAGTGGAATAAAATCAAAATCTACCCACTTACCTCTAAGCTTTTTAATTATTTTGTTTCTTACAGATCCGATCTGTTTGTAGAATGTAAACACAATTAGCTCCTCAACTACAGATTGTTTGGGGGGTTTGGGCAACAGAAGCCTTAGCTGTACATTTGATTAAATAATTATTCCTTCTGCTGAACATTTCTGTGCAATAGCAGTTCTTTGCAGAACAGTAGTTTTTGTCTCAGAAACCAGATCCTTTAAGATACCCAGTAGAGCTAAGAACTCATGTTTAGATGTAATTAAAATCTTTATCTAAAGGAAATAATTAAAAGGAGTTTTGTCACTACAGCATTAAATTTGAAAGTTGTCATGTATGCAAGTAAAGATACTTTTAATTTCTGCAGTACAGTTACACCAACTAGCAGTGTTTTATTCTACTACATATAATCGGCCAGTTAGGGTCAGTAACTCAAATTGTCAAAACCACACAGGAAGAAGGGGATTTTGGGGTGCATTGGTAAGATCTAAAAAACTGCAGTGCAAAGATTGCTCATCCAGTTTGCAGCAGGCTGGTATGGCTGCATGGGACAGTAGCAGCATGACTTGGTAATAGTATATCAGGGCGGAAAACCAAGGTCCCTTCACCGGCACAGCCTCACACTGATAGAGATATGCTGCTTCTGAAGCTAATTTAGCCACAGCCGAATTATTTATCTCTGCATCCCGTTCCATATGTGCTAGCCTGGGCAGGATGCCCCATTGCAAGTGTCCTGCTAGAGCACCTCTTCTCAGAGGGCAACACCTGTACTTTGGCACCACCTACATGAAGACAGTCTGGCAGACACACTCTCCTAAAAGCATATGAATGGCGAGGATGTAGAGAGCTTCAAGCAACATGTTATACGCAAGAATAAACTACCTCACAAGCAAGGAAATACCATCCACATCTGTGGAAAAACTAAACCAAAAAAGCTGCATTTGACAGTACAGCAGCGCTACAAAAGAGATGTTGGAAGAGCATGAAGTGTGATTAGAAGCTAAAGGGAACTACAGAATTTAGACTCAATTGATTTGTTAATACTTTTTTTGTTATATTTGGCCTTGATGCCATCCTCTTCATCCTCACAAAAATGCAGTGAAATCTTCTATGACTTTAAGTGATCCAAATATCAGCTCCATGGGAAAGATGCTGCATCCAGACACAGTAAACCCACACGACTGAGATGAGATAGTCAGGTTGGTACTGGTTCAGAAAGTTTAAACTAATTAAACAAGTTCTCTTCTAAACACTCATTCTTCTTGATTTTCATTTAGCTCATTACATCGATACTTACTTTTATAGTAAAAGCCATTATATATCTATTAATCAGCATACTGGTATGTCTTAACCTATCTGTAGAAAAACATCTCTGTGTTTGTGGAGAACTCCTAAATACAACCACCCTTCAGTTATTCCTCAGATCCTCTCCTGTCCTCACAGAATTCACCCATAGTCGTTCAGTGAGGTTAAGGTCAAAACACAACAAGCCACTCTGTCCTAACTCATTCTCTAGACTTCAATTTTTATTCCCTCCTCCCACCCTCCCTTAAAATGTTCTCTTTGACCTTAAATGATGTTGTATGTTGTTATCCTCAAGAAATGCAATCACAGGCAAAGGGTGGCTTTCCAGATGGGACCTCCTCACGCAGAAGTGCATACTGTGGCAGCCCGATTCATATTCCTTGCATCTCCCTGACCACTTCAGGAAGTATGACTGCAAATCATCACACACCCCCCATCAGTATTGCTTTTGACTACAGAGCATCACACTCAACCTCTGATCTTTAATCAGTCTTCCCCCGTTCAAAGACTATCTATCCATCTCTATTTCTTATTTAAGGAGTAGTTTCAGGACCACGCTTCATGAAATTTAATAAGCAAACAAATGCTAATTTTCAATAAAGATTTTAATTGGGTCTGATGAATCATTTTGTTACAAATTATTTTTCTTCCTGGTTCACCCAAGGAACTGGTTTGTCAGCATCTCCTCTCCAAAGGGTAGACTTTTAGGCTATCAAAATAACTATTAAAACCACATTTCAGAGCAATTAATAACAGTAAGAAAGAATCATGCTGCAAATAGTTTGTAAATGGCCAAAGACTAGCTGCTATACCCTGCATTCCCTTAACCTGAAAGTGAATTTTTTCCACAAATGTATTCAAAACATCACAGACAACACCACACAGTCTCACCAAAAGAAGATAATCTTTAAATCTTGAGCTCCTAGTAGCAAACTGATTCATTTCTTTGGAAACTAATAGAAAATGACCTGTTGATAGCAGCTTATTGGGTCCACCAAAAGTTTTCCACAGGAATGCTGAACAAAAAATCTGGCTTGTTCAGAGGGTCAGATAAGGAATATTTACACACAGACATACTGGGATTTTTTGCCTGAAGAGATACATGCATATTCTCTCAATCTGTAGTAATGCAACCCTGACTCTGAAGGGTGTTCTCAGAGCAGGACTGAATAGCTGCCATTCTTCCCACCACTTCTAATAGCAAATTGTTCTGAGGAGAAGAAATCTCTGTGGGTTTTGTTTTGGGTTTTGTTTTTTTTTTCATATGTCTGACATTATAAAAAAGGGAGAGATGGAGACCTTGAACAAAATCTCCACAGCACCTCCAGAATAGTCTAACTCAAAAAGAAAGATGAGTTTTCCATCTACATTTATGCAATTACCTTTTATGTTGTTCCTATTACTCAAAGTTGGGTAAGTTTTAGAACAAGGGTGTTTTCTTTGTTGCCACAGACCAATGTTTTATATTGAAGAAAAAGAAATCACCAGTGAGATTAAGTTCAGTGCTGCATTTAAAGCAGATTCACAACATCTAATATATTTTTTTACTATCTTGCTCCTTTTTTTTTTTCTTCACTCCTCCAGATAAGTTTACACTTTCATCCTGGTTTCAGCTGGGACAGAGTTAATTTTCTTCTCAGTAGCCGGTGCAGGGCTGTGTTTTGGGTGTGGTGTGAGAGCAATGCTGATGGCACACGGATGGGGTTGGTTGGTGCTGGGTGATGTTCATACTGAGTCAAGGACTTCTCAGGTTCTCAGGCCCTGCCAGAGACAGGGCTGGGGGTGCACGGGAAAATGGGAGGAGACACAGCCAGGACAGCTGACCTGAACTGGCCAAGGGGATATTCCATACCATAAGATGCCATGCTGCATATATAAGCTGAGGGAAGAAGAACGAAGGGGCAGACATACACAGCAATGGCATTTGTCTTCCCAAGTAACCAACACATGTGACTGAGCCCTGCTTTCCTGGAGAGGCTGAACACCTGTCTGTCGATGGAAAGTAGCAAATTAATTCCTTGTTTTGCTGTCCTTGAACACACAGCTTTTGCTTTACCTATTAAACTTTCTTGATCTCAACCCATAAGATCTCTAACCTTTACTCTTCCAGCCCTCTCCCCCATCCCACTCTGAGGGGAGTGAACGATCAGCTGCATGGGACTTAGTCACCAGCCAGGGTTAAACCACAACATTTTTTTCTCTATTATTTATAGTATCAGCTATTTTTCCAGTCATATCACTAAACTTCAAAAGATAAAATAGTGAACTTAGAATCTATCTGACCAGTTCACAGCTTTTGTATGACATATAATCATAAACAGGGATTACATCTCAAGCCTTTGCGCTAGCACCTAGAAAAGCAACTAAGCATTACAAGGGAGTTTGCCTTTCCTTTGGTCATTCCTCCCTTTGCACAGTCTCTTTTAAGCATTTCAGAGTGACCAGGCAGAGTTTACCATTGTACATAAGCTTGCCACTAAAATGTAGCATGGTGGCTCTGCTTAATTTGATAGCAATATTACAAAGGCAAAAATTAAAAGTTTTTCCTCTTATTTCATACATGAGTCAATAAACTACTTAACATTAAAAATTAGTCAGCCTGTGTTGCAAAGGAAGACCTTAAATACCACTGCAACAATAAGTTTTAAAAATGTAGTGGTTCAAGTTCATAGGAACAAGAAATTAAAAATTGATAGTCATGTTAGTTCTGAGACCCTGCACACATCCACCAGCTTAGAGCACAACTGAAAACACAGCTATGTGTAAACGAAATTAACATAAGAACTGTGACTTTGAGGTGTTTTCATATTCTGTATTCAAAGTGAAGTATACCTAATAAAAAGACAAGGAGAAAGATGGGGAGGTGTCTTAGTTTTGTACTACTATGGGCTTTAAGGAAACCACCACAAGCATACATGCTTCATACAAATTTTTTTAGATTAATATATTTTCAGCACACTTGAAAGTACACATTAACAAATATCTTTCTGTGACGTTCATTTAGAGTAGTGGAATTCACTCTGAAACAAAAATAATTTCATTACAAACATGAACATGGATTAACAAGGCACCGCAACTAGCTCATACCCAAACTATATCTCAGTGATTAAATAGATCTTATCCTGCTGACTTTTTTTTAAGCACAAACGTTGCTAGAAAAAAATAAAAGGAATAAGCTCATTGGTTGGGGAAGAAGGAAAAAGAAAAGAAATTACTATTGATCGTAAACTTGCTTGGCAAAGGTTCCACTACACATCAGATGGCCTTCATTTCTGCAACTACAAGGGACAATAAAATATCTAATTTTGAACTCTAGAAGTGTATATATTCACAGGTAACATGTTTTAATATTTCTAAGTAACTTTTTCATATTAAAAAAGTAAAATAATTAAGCAGTACCAGGCTTTCACGTTAAATTCAAATGAATCTGACAACAAACATCAGTCTGTCTGGTAGTGAGGGTACTATCCTGAAAGCTGAAGCGTCTAGGAATTTTAAGTTCAACTTTAGCTATGAAAAGCTTGAAAATCTCACTTGAACATCAGATTTAATTTTTGAGATCAGTGTTTAATTTAGATACAGACCAGGAGATGGCAGCAGTACCCACTGAATTTATTTACATGACTGAAATTACAGCATATTAAATTCAAAACAAATATGGAACATATGCAAATTATAAATATGAAATCATAAATCCTGCAGATGCTTTTAAAATATAATTCTTCATCAGGGACTGTATTATATGCATATTTCTATTTTACTTGCATCATGATAATTTTCTTCTGGGTCACCTTCAGAAATGAATTAAAAATTGATATATTTTCATATGCCATGGCATATTCTTTGCAAGTCAGAAACCAATGATTTATTCCCTTATTTATAGATTCAGTAATAATACACTGCAGAACAGAGTGATCTGTGGGTAGTGGTGGATAAAACTTCTAAAATGTGATTTACAGCTGTAAGGATATGTCCACAGGTCAAGGGTACAGATAGGATATAAGCCCCAGGTATGAGGATGTTACTAGTCCAAAGAAACTGGAACAGGGCGGGGGAAGGGTGGCAGGCACTTCACTACTGGAAATCATGAGAGATCTGGATAGAGAAAGAGGGAGAGGACTGATAAAAAAAGAGAACAAAGGAGGACCTCTGTAAGCTCTCCAAAAGAAAAAAGATCACGTAAATCCCAAAAAGCTGTTTCAAATCATGACCAGTGTGCAAACATGTGTGAACAAGAAATAAAATGAAGAAATAAGAAGAGCACAAAGGATTTAAAGGTGAAGTTCATTAATGAATGTTGCTGCCCGGGATGACAGTATCAGAATTGAGAGGACACTTAAGTTTTTTCTACACAATAACGTGACAGTTTCATGTGCTTTTATAGGATTCTTCATTACACCAGTGCAGTCCTGTCAGCCACCATATATTCAGCAATGCAAGAGTTCTCTTACAGTGACAATGTTCACATTAATAATAAATTTGAATCTGTTCCAATTGACATTTTACACTATAAAATAAAATAAATATTATCCTCATTTAACAGTCAAAGAAACTTTATTTCAGAGTGCCTCAAAGTTACTTGGTGTTTCAGAACAGAACTAGAATGTGTCCCTAACTAGCTCCTATGTATTTTCTACCAAAACACGTTGATATTTAACAGGAAAGGGATTTAAACCACTGTTGTAATGAAATTACTTTTCCAATGTCCACTCAGAGCAGCTAGACAGGTCCAGGGACTTGAAGGTACCCACCAACAGGGCATGTGGCCCCAGAGGTTGTATAAAAACAACCATTGCTCCAGAAGGAAATTAAATAACGTTAAATTTACCTTCTTCACAACCGGCAAAGCATGCCTTGCAGGGTTGGTCATCATCACTGCAAGTGATGCAAGCCAAACCCATCAGTACTGCTAAAGTAGTTAAATGATGGCATTGCCTAGAGAGGAGACCAGAACAACTCCACTGGCAGAGAAGCTCACAGAGCACATAAGGGCTGGGCTCAGTGCTCTGGTTCTTCAACAATCAAATGAAGAACAGGAGATATAGCTGACACCAGGCCCTGGCACAAGCCAGGCGTTTTTTCCCTATCCTCAGCAGTTTGCTACCACAGACAGCTGCCACGTTTACTCATCTGTAAGGTGGAATATTGCTTACCACAACGGACGAGGGTCAATAACACAAAGTCACAGTGGTGCTCAGCTCCTCAGGTCAGTGCAGGTACTGACTAGCAGTATCTTAAGCCACTGATGAATAATACCAGCAAGCATGCCACGGCACAGGGCTCACTGTTCTGCCCTCTGTCCAACTTGGGGGGGGTTGCCCAACCTGGGCATGCAGAACAAAAGCATGTACAAAGCGACTCTGCACACAGAAGTGGGTAGATGTACAAAATTCATCTAACACTACACCTAATTATTGCACAAACATTGGTCAGCAGACTCAAATATTATTTTATTTTCCACCTATATAGAAAGGTTAGCAGCTCAGTTCAGCTGGACCAGAGGTACAACTGCAGCTTCCTCACAGCAGGTATACGAACCAAAGGCTGGCAGCATTTAATGCATCTGTTCACTTGCACTAGGAAGCATGTTTGAAGGAGCAGTATCAGTATCATAATTGACCAAAGTTTTTTCCCTATCCCAACCCTGGACAGATAATGCTTCCCTGTAACACTGGCTGTTAGATGGTTGAGAGTTCTGTGGAACAAAAGTAAAGCTGTCCAGGAAGAAAAATACATCTTTCAGTGACGGAGCAGATCTTCAAAACCCAAAGGCAGCACCCAGCTCACAGAACAAGGACAGTTCCCCAGTGATATCCTATGGATAACATTGCTTTTGTGTACCTAAGTGCCTAAACTCAGCCCATCCTGTACATGATTGTTCAAAATGTGCTTTTGATATCAGCCTCTCGCCAACCCAGATTTCCCTCCACAATGCTCACAATAGCTTGTGATAATTACTGTGAACCAATCTACAGGTTCTAGGGAAAAAAAAACAAAAAACAAAAAACACAAGTTCCTTTGTTAAATCTTGGATTCTGGAGAACATCAGACTGGAGGTGTGTTACTTTCAGAAGCAAAAAAAGCAAGTTACCAGAAAAATCCATGTTTCAGCTCCTTCCTTTCCAGCTGAAAAAAAGCTTTTGACTCCTTAACTTTAGTAAACTACTAACATGAATGTAATTGAGAATGTGGAAATCAACCTTTAACAACTATGTCATATTCTTCAAACCGTAGTTAGCAAGACTTAGATGTCTGATAGTCATTGAAAGGTTTAGCCATACTTTGCACCCAAGAAATAACTGTGTCTTCAGGATGACAAATCAGTGGTCATCCACATTTGATAAGAGTGCTAGACCTCCAGATACCACAGAATAAAAAGCAATTACACATCTTACTGTCAAGGTTTTTTTGTGGTTTTTTTTAAATCTATTTATTTTTAAATGTGAGGGTGCCTAATCTGTTATCTCTTATGAGGCTGAAAGCTCGTCACATCACTTCTTTGCTAGTTAAATGAAGCAGACAAATTAGAGCACGCTATAACATCGGCTAAAAAACCATCAATACTCTGACAAGAATTAGGTTTATAAGACTTCTTTTTTGGGGGGCCTCAAAAGGAGCCACTTCCTTATTCTGGCAGGCAGAGAGGCCAGAAGAGACAGCTGGTTGACATGCGGTCCAGATAACAGGAGGGTCATACTGTTTTGGCACGTGGAAGTGTTCTGAAGGAGAGGCAGAAATTACAAATGACACTTCTTCACATGAAAGCATCTGCTGGTCCATTCGTAAAGCAATGTACATTCCTGTCCCTGTCAGATTCATCTCAGTTCATCTGGTCCCCTTCTTGCAACACAGATTCACGCAACTAAGAAATCCTGTGGCACTTCTACAAGGCAAAACCACCACACGCTTTGATTCAAGACTAATCAGCTGCAGTGTACTTGGGACAATCCCTAAAACCTGTTCAGAACTCCAGGTAGCAGGAGTAACAGCAACCTCAGACAGCTGCAGCCGTGCAACAGGTATCCATGCAACTGCAAGGGGAAGTCCAAAATTACATACTGTGAGTCAAAAAGCAGCTTTTCAATACCTGATTTTTCATGTGAGCTAGTGGTGGGCTAGTTTTCCCAGAATGCCAAAGTTTGTTTTCTCACTATGAAAAAGCTATAGTTTTCCTTTCCACTCAGCTCCTTGTCCCCACATACCGTTGCAAAACACTAATTCAGAGTTATCTTATACACCAACACTGTGAAGAAAAAAATTTTGCACTCTTTCTTGCCAGAAATAGAACTTCTAAAGTAAAGCTAATCTTCCATAATGTGTTTCACAATGTTCTCAGAGGGTTTTAATTACATGATTTCTGACACCTGCTGTTATTTGACTTCAAAGATTTAGGTCAATACTTTCCATTACTTTACTGAAATAATCAAACAAAAAAGTTATCTTCTACTAAAATAATTTGAGAGTTTATCATTGTGCTAAAAAAAGTGACTACTCTGACAGACCTAAAAGGCAGCTTTAGTAAGTATCATTGCTGTCAAAAAGAGGCTAAAAACCGATATTGGTGGCCAAGTATCAGAGCAATTCAATTAAGGCTAAGGTTGAAGTTCTACGTCCTTGGCAAGCAATGGAAAAATATTGTCAGTTTTTATAAATCAAGCACCTTTTTCATTTTTAAACTTAAATTTCCTGTTCACTTGCCTCCTATTGCATATTTGATAGCAGACCTTCAGGACATCAGCCTCCTGTCCATATTAAGTTATTGGTAGGAGGATCTTTGAAGCAGCACAGGAACAAAAGTTTTACTGCTGACCACCTCTAATTTTAAGTCTATAAAAGAAATTTTAAGCATCTTCAATTTAACTTACTATGACTGAAAACAATTTCAATCCCCTCAAAGATCTAATACTTTCTTATCCTTGAAGGGATACTTTCTCTATTTATTCTGAGGGATTAAAATACCATATATTAACATATTCTGAATCTTGAGCCCTTGATAATAAGAACAATCTACTACATTCCCAATAAACGCTGGTAATTTGAGCTGAGACACAGGAAATAGAGGAGTTTTAGGTTTGTTTGTATTTTTCAAACCTAATGCTAAATTCCTGTGGTGCGTTGACCCTGGCTGGAAGCCAGGTGCCCACAAAAGCTGCTCTATCACTCCCTCTCAACTGGACGGGGGAGAGAAAATATAATTAAAGGCTCATGGGTTGAGATAAGGACAGGGAGATCATTCCCTCATTATAGTCATGGCAAAACAGACTCATCTTGAGGAAATTAATTTATTACCAATCAAATCAGGGTAAGCTAATGAGAAAATAAAAAAACCCCAACAAATCTTAAAAACGCCTTCCCTCCACCCCTCACTTCTTCCTGGGCTCAACTTCACTCCTGATTTTCTCTCCCTCCTCCCCTCCAGCAGCCCAGGGGGATGGGTTATGGGGCTGGGGTCAGTCTATCACATGTTCTCTCTGCTGCTCCTTCCTCCTCAGAGGGAGGGTCCTTACACTCTGCCCCAGCTCCAGCGTGGGGTCCCTCCCACAGCAGAATGTCCTCCTCGAACTTCTCCAATGTATGTCCTTCCCACAGGCTGCAGTTCCTCACAAACTGCTCCAGCGTGGGTCCCTCTCACAGGGTTCACTCCCTCAGGCACAGGCTGCTCCAGAGTGGGTCCCCTGAAGGGTCACAGGTCCTGCCAGCAAACCTGCTCCAGCCTGGGCTCTTCCCTCCGCAGATACACAGGTTTTGCCTCAAGTCTGCTCCAGCATGGGCTTCTCATGGGGTCACAGCTTCCTTCAGGTATCCACCTGCTCTGTCATGGGGTCCTCCTCAGCCTGGGGATGGGGCAGGATCTGCTCCACCATTAACCTCCATGGGCTGCAGGGGCACAGCCTGCCTCACCGTGGGCTTCACCACAAGCTGCAAGGGAACCTCTGCTCCAGCACCAGCAGCATCTCCTCCCCCTCATCTGCACTGACCTGGCCCATATTTTCACTCCTCTCTTCTGACTGCTGTTCCACAGTTTCACACCCCACCCCCCCTTCTTAAACATGTTGTCCCACAGGCGCTGCCACCGTCACTGACTGACTCAGCCTTGCTTAGCTGTGGGTCCCTCTTGGAGCTGGCTGGCATTGGCTCTGTCAGACATGGGGGAAGCTTCTAGCAGCTTCTCACAGAAACCACCCCTGTAGCCCCACCACCACCAAAACCCTGCCAAGCAAACCCAGTAAAAAAATATTTTAAAAAAATTGAATCCCTAATGGCCTGTTGCCTAGATGGTGTTTCAAAACAGCTCCTGTGAGAATGCTATACTGTTTAAAGTGTCGGTTTGGGGGTTGGTTTTTTTTTTTGTTTTGGTGCTTCTGCAAACCTTTGGAGCAGTATTTAAACTAACAGTAAACTAAACTAGTTTATTTTCATCAGAAGTATAGCACTTGGTAATGCAAGTATTAACCATATTTATTTTTTTTTGTCTGTGGAACTGCAGAAATTATTGCACATTTCTAGTAAAAGTTTCCCCTCTTTTCTATATTAGTATGCAAATATTCAAGCTTCGACATCTGATGACTTTAAAAGTTTAGAAAAACAAACAGATGCTTTAACTTAAATTTCTGTCTTAGAAACATTTTTGTTTCCCTCGATCATTCTTCTCTCAATAACAAACAAGGCCTATGTGGGTCTTCAGCAGCTTTTGCTTCTATCACCTTGGTGTAAGAAGCTAAAGATCAGACAGAGCAACTGAAATGGAAAGAATAATTCCATCAACAACTCAAGAAGCAGCGATTAGCTAGTTCTTTTCTGAAGTAAAATGGTGAGCATCTGATTTATTCAGGTACAACAGGTAAGCGATAAAGGAAAAAGCATGTGTGTAGTGAAACAGATCTTTCTTTGCTTGGAGGCAACTACAGTAATAACCAAGTGGCTCAGCCTCTTGCTAAAAATGCTCTTTCCGTCCCTGCTTTTCAGAAGGATCCTTTTGCAAAAAATGCACACGTCATTCAGCTTTACTGAATGCTGAAATGAAAAATAGATGCCCACTGTCATACAGCTATATTGATTATGAGTGAAAATGTGATCATTTTGCATTAACTTGCCCCACAGCACTGGAGTTCCATCAAAGCATCAGAAGGAAATTAATGCTTTCATATCGTGCCTAAGAAAAATATGAGATGTTGCTCACTTTGCCCTCTAGACAAAGAGGTATATGCCAGTAGCTGAGAGGTAATAGCTTTCAGAAGAGAATATGAACTCTAGACTTTTATTAAAATCATTATTTAATGTGCAAAAAATAATGAAGCCACAGCCTTGGCATTTAAAACAGCAATTTGTAGTCATTACATCTTAGATCATGAGGCTTATTTTGTAAAAAGCCAGTCTTTCTCAAATTAAAAATTCATCATCAACTCCCACAGATTATGTAGTCCTTTAAATGATGCTATTTCATACAGATTTATTCCAGCTAAACAAAGAGCCAGTAAAGTGGCACACACACACACAAAAACCCCACACAACCAACAACATTTCATTTCTTTCTCTCTAGAAGGACCTTTCTACTGCTTAGACTGTTGTGAAATCTCACACAAGGGTTGACTAGTGCATTGATATTTTAGTAATTTCACCTTCCAGGGACATTTTTAGATCCTAATTTGTCACACTCCTCACTCTCACTGTAGCGTGAACTGTATATATAAAAAAACACCTTCAACAGGAGGTTTCTTTCTTCTCTTTTCATACTCTAGAATGACAGCCACAAAGTGAATGACAGTAAGAAGGTACCAATGGGCTTAGGTGGATCCCTCTAATTGACTAGCATTTAATCCATTATGAATATTAGATTTATTTTTTAAGGAATAATAGGCAGTGGAAAACTTGTTCCTCTCCAGCAGGAATCCTGTTAAGAACTTGTGTGGCAAAGTGAGGCAGCCCTACACAACTGCCATTTGTTCTGCTTTATAGCAAAAACTGTTGTGCTTGATTCTCTTTAAGCACAAAGTGATTTTACTAAATGAAGTCCCACAACATCATGGCACCTGTAGGGTTTACTGGTTTGTCTAATAAATCTTTTGGAAGACCGCTATGGCCTGATAAGAAATCACAAGATAGCACATTTTGTTTTATGTCTTACTGGTGAGAGATTTTCCTCAGTAACTTGGAAAAACACGAATGAGATTTACATGTGTATCAGCAAGAGAACAAAAGTGCACTGCACATTTTAGCTCTTTCCTGCTTCAAGGCTTCTTCTAATTACCATTTGAGCTATAGCAGTGTCAAGAAGTTGGGATCCCTTTAGAAAAGAACATTGAGAGTCAGTTCCTCCCCCAAATTATTTTAATGTATGGACCTGAACACCACCTGTAATTTAATTTTTGTATGTTGAATAGGCATGCTGATTTCAATCCCACTCTCCTTTTCAGCAGAAACAGTACATTTAAATTAACGTTTCAGAGTACATCCTCTACTGTCTTCCAAATGTCTATACTCAAAACACCTCTCCACCAAGCATTCTTCTTACTATGGTGATGCAGCTTTTTCTATACCCTTCTGTGATCTCTACACCTACCAGAAGAGATTTTAGTTAGGGGCTAACAATGTCTTATCAAGGGACTGAAATGTTACATTTGTTACTATACTTGCCACCTAACTAAACAGCTTGCTCTTTCTCCATATCTGCCAACAACTCTCTCCAAGACCTATCTCCAAATGCCTTTGATACATAAACTTTCTATTAACCTCTTTTGCAGGGTTTAGTCACAAGTCTGGCAGAATTCTACAACATTCTATGAAACTTCACCAGGAGTCCAGATCCACATGAAAAACCAACAGACCTCACACTCACTAAACTGCTGTTTACAAGAGATTTATGCAAAACTGTGGAATTCAAATTGGAAAAAAGAAATTTAAATACAGACTGAAGATTGTACGAATCAAACAGGACTGCAATATATGCAGCCTATATAAGGCAAAAAAAATTAAGCAGAACAAGCTTCAAAACAAAAGCAGGGTGTTGTACTTTTCATAGTAACCACTAGTTCAGGAAGTTGAAAATAATGGATGGTCATCATGACAGGCAGTTGGCTGGAAAAGGAATAAAATGAGATACTTTGTCTCTAATGAGTTCCTACAACCAAGTTATGTCAATGTCCATCCAAAACTACAACATAAAAATCAATTTGGTATATGTAAAGAAATAGACCAATTAAAGGAAAAAGGAAAGTTAAAAAAATTAGTCAGTGTTGCCAATTGGAAAGATATAATTGAGTAGTTACTGCACATTACTGCAATTTGAACATTTACACAATGAAGTCCAGAGAACCCTACGCAAGCTCAGAACTGCTACTCTACAGGTATCAGTGACCTTTAGGTCCCTACTTCATTACTTTGTTATACGTGAAACTTGGCATGTTTGAAGCAAACAGGAATATCATATTTTCTATCCAAGAGATAGATATTTAGAGAAATTATGAAAATACCCAGTACCTTGATGCTTCAGGAAATGGTGTAACTATTTAGAGGCTGCTTAAAACCTTAAAATTTAAATAGTTTCCTTCCCAAAATTGTTCTCAATTACTCTGACACTAGTAGAAGTTTTATCTTCACATTTCTGGATTTATCTGCAGGGTTAAGAAAACATAATGGATGTTGACACACAATCTGTAGAACAAAGTAAGCCATCTCAGCTGGAAGAGCTTGCTGTCTCATAGGGGGAGCAGGCAAGCTTTCACCACTACAGAACAGTTTTGCATGCCAGTTACTGCTCCATCACAACGTTATTAGGGAGATATTCAAAATCAAAGCACCCTTTCTCAGATCCTCTCAGGGAGCTGAGTCCTCTAGATAAGCATCTATTTAAAGCTTTTACATACTCTTCCCTTCTGTTATATGACCCAGACTGAGGCAGGCAGGCGGTTGTACAAGAAGGTCATTGCTCATATCTGAAACATCTTTTTATGTAATCCAAACCACACACAGATGAAGTTCTACTTACATATCGGGTACAGCTTCTTGGGTATTAATGCTATGGACTTTAATGCTCAACTTCAAGCAAAATCTTAAAAATTAGGGTCTATCTTCACTACATAAAGATCTATTGTGGGATTTCTCAGTGCATAAGCATGGGGAGCATTAAAGAAGTTGAGTGATCTCAAAGGAAAAATAAAATTATTTTTAAAACCAGGAAAACAAAAATGGTTATTCACTAAGCACATTGAACTAGGCAGGCTGGGTTTTATTTTCTTTTTTTCAGTATATGCTTGCTTCTACATTGTGCTCACCTTTTCTCCTAAAGCCCAGCAAACATTTGAAATGATTTTGTATTCAAGAATGGTGTATTTGCTGAAAGAAAGACAAATACTTCTTTAACTTGAAACTCAATTTGTGGTTGAATGATTAATGTCATCTAGGTCTTGCAATTACATAAGTTTGGATGTCACCCAGGGGGTTCAGGTTGTCATGCCAGTAGAAGTACACATTTCTTCTCAATTCAGTGCACAACAGGGCACATTTCCCTAGATGGAGTACAGGCTCCCTCTATAGTTACAAGTCTAGCAACAAATACTGTCTGATCTGACCATGACAGCTTTAATTTAAAATCTTGTTTCTTTATGGTAAAACAACATAAACAAAAGCATCCATTCCTGCATAACCTGTTGCACCACCTGCCTTCCAGTTATTACCAGTCTCTGATGCCCAATCACAATTATTTTTTCAGAAGTAGTAATGTTGCTAAAAATAATCCAAAAATATACAAAAGTGAATAATCAAATACAGAAATTATATTTAGCAACTTTGATCAAGTCTTGTTTCACATTAACATTTCAGATGAACTCTTCTTTCATCATATGCTCATTAATATTCTGTTAATATCATCAGTCTTAATTAACAAGCAGTACATACCTTTTGTTCTCTTTCCCCCGGTTTATTTTCGTATTTGTGTTTTCACAATGCAGATAACACACTATTTGCATCTCCCATTAACAATTTTATCTTCTCTATGCGGATACCTGTCACCTCACCAGTCTCCAAGTCTGTCTCAGGCCAGGATCCCCAAAAACAACATCTGGCCACTAAAGCAGGTGTTTGCTCTGCTTCCAGGCTATCTGACTGCTTAGAGTGGCTGTGTTGCTAAGCAGCTCAGTCTGAAATTTAACGGAGTGCAGAATAACCTGCCTTAAGCTAGCTGTTCTGGAGGGATGAGTTTCCTGTCCACATTTAAGTTCCTGACCTCCGCACTTCAAGTTCATCTTGCTAGCATGCCAGGAGTGTAAGTGATGGATTTGTGTCTGCTATGCTTGCAGTGAGGAACGTGCAGAGGGACAGAAGACTGCGAGAAATAACAAAGAATGATTCCTCACCCACATCTCATCTGCCCTTTACAGCTTGAGTGCTTCTAAATCCACTGTAATGCAAAATCACATATGCCAAGTTAAAACTCTTCCAACAGGCTTAAGCTCAGTTGTTGGCCTTTGCTCCAAGATGGACTGGAAGCGTGAGCTCAGTTAGGGACAGCCAAGATGTTGTTCAAGAAACAGCTGGTTCCTGTGAGCAATAGCATGCACCCTGACGAGAGCCCTAGTAAGATTTTTTATTATTATTATTTCTTTCAGAGCAAAGACAAAGAGATTAGGCCTTTAAAATAGCTTCTTTAGCTTTGCCCTAGAGGGGCTTAAAAGTACTCACACGCCAAATTACTAGATCTCTGTGAAAGCCAAAATCTAAACTGGAGATGTACCAAAGAGAAACTTGGATTGCCTCAGATCCTCTCTCCCTGTGTTGGCAGCAGGAGCAGTGTGTTGGAGACCTACAAATATTTCCTGCCAATATAAAGTCAGCCCCATCCCAAGCACCAAGTGCCTCTTGCTAAGGCATCTACTGCGTGCTGGGTGCTGAGGCTGTTAAACCCTAAGTCATGGCCCACCAAGCTGGTAATATGCCTCTGAGGTAACATCGAGAAATAACGTGTTCCTCTGCAACACCGCAGAGCCTCACGAGCCCTAGTCACTGCAGTGCAAAGCCCATGCTTTACCAAGGCTTTTACCCATTACCGTAATTCATCACCTGCCATCTCCACCAGTAAATCCATTTCACACACTGTCTCAGTAGGTATCTGAAAAGACTCCTTCCTACTTTATGTCTTTTACAGTTGAAGCACCTTCAGCATCATATCTATAAAAGACAAGAAGCTAACTTAGGGCTCTGCTTGAGTTTGTGGTGCTGCCTGAGGTATGTGTTCATAAATAGACATTTTGCTTCCCTTGATTAACCCTCTCAAGTGATCTTTCTGTACTCCAGGAACACCGCTAACAAAATCAGGTCACACACAGGGAGAGAAGCACGTAATAAAAAATGTTTCAGATCCTCAGCAGTATTGTTAAATGAAGGACTGAACATAAAAGCAAATAAAATAATTTAAAACTGTCATTTTATTTGGTCACCCATTATGAGATAAAAACAACAATGTTCAAAGCTTTAGTAGCTATGTTGTATTTACTGGGGGGTGGGGGGGTGAATACCTAGTTCCCTGAAGCTTGGTTGAGTTTATTGGATGGTGCAGGAATTAACAAAAGCTGTAGTTCATCTATGTTCCAATTTCCCCCTCCTGCCCAAGAAAAATCAAACTCCTTGAAGGAAATCCATCAATTCCTTAACAGCAGCAGGATTTTAACTACTGCAGTATCCTAACTTCTTACAGAAATCAGAAATAAATCTCATTTGGTATGTATATATGTTGCAATTACCTTAAAAAATAATTTTGAAATAAAAACCTACATACAATAACACTAATAAGTATCAAAGTGAAAAAATCTAATTTAGAAGCATTAATGTAGGCAATGGATCATCATCTATGCCAAATAGCTTAACTAATACAATCAGTTTAATTTTATTATCATTATCCATACGATATCAACAAACAATCACAAAACTCAGGATCTCTGACTATACAAGACCTTAGACATTTTCATGGCAAAATATCTTGTGGAAAAAAAGGCAAAAAAAAGGTTATAACTGGCATCCGGCCATTCTAAAAACCAAGAGGTGATCAGCACTCAACAGTCTCAGCCTCAAGGTTGTCTGTATTCATTATCTCTGTTGCAGAGACAAAACTTTAATCTTTACACACAAAGCCTGATGTCTTTGCAGACGATGCAAAACTGGGAGGAGTGGCTGATGTACTGGCGGTGCTGCCATCCGGCAAGGCCTCAACAGGTTGGAGAAATGGGCTGACAGGAAACGTGTATTTCAGCAAGGGGAAATGCAAAGTCACACACCTGAGGCGAAATAAAACCCCACATGCTTGTACAGGCTGGGGGCCGACCAGCTGAAAAGCAGGCAGGTGGAAAAGGCTCTGGGGGTCCTCATGGACACGAAGTTGGACATCAACTCAAGCAATGTCCTTCTTTGCTTCAAGAATTCAAACAGCCTCCTGAGCAGCATTTAGAAAGAGGGTAGCAAGCAGGTTGAGGTGGGGGTGATCCTTCCCCTCTGCTCAGCACTGGTGAGAGACCTGGGAGTACAGGGCTCCCCACTAGGAGACAGAGAAATACTGGAGCAAGTCCAGAGAAAGGATTGGAGCACATGTCTTACAAGGAGAGGCTGAAAGAGCCGGGGTGGTCCAGCCTGCAGCAAAGACTCAAGGAATCCGAGCCCTGTGTATAATAAAAAGCTGATGAGGGCAGTAAAGAAGATGGAGCCAGGCTCTTGTCAGTGCTGGCCAGTGACAGGACAAGGGGAGGCAATGGGAACTACCTGAAATACAGGAAATCCCACCTAAACCTAAGAAAGCACTTTACTGTGAAAGTGGTCAGACACTGGTAGGGGCTGCCCAGAGAAGCTGTGGAGTCTCCGCCCCTGGAGACAGTCAAAACTCATCTGGACACAGCCCTGAGCAGGAGGTTGGACTAGACCTCAAGAGGTGCCTTCCTGCTTCAAAAAAATCAGTTTACTCTTTCTACCATCCTGAACAACACTCATCAACTAAAGTAAAGCAAACACACACATCTCACACAAAACCCCCGAAACACCTAGCTAAAATGAAGGTAAACTCCACAGATTCAAGAAATGTTGTCTGAAAGATACATGAACTTTTTTGTTCAACGAACTTGACTACCACACCAAGACTATTAGTCCAGCAGCCATTTACACAGAAAAGTCTTCTGGGGTCCATAGCTCTGAAAAGCTATGGAACCTCAGAGCATTTTCACTACCACTGAACAGAAGCAGAAAGCTGAAAAAAGATATGTTACAATCACAGTATTTGATCCAACTCAAAGTGAAAATACATTTAGAGAAAATTTCTCTCTTCCCACTTAAAGAAAGAATGAACACTAAGGAAAAGACTATTCTTGCTGTACATCACTGTCCTTAGGAACTTCACCTATTGAGGCCACCTCTAACAGATCCAATACCTAAAATTGGCCAACACAGAATTTTTCTTTGTTCAAAAGGAGTAAGTGTTCTCTTTACTCAAAACCAGAAAAGGAGCTGCTCATGCTTTGAATCTCTGTTCTTAATATTTTCAGTTTTACTTGGTGGGGTTTTTGTAAGGTTTCGTTTTTTTAAATGGGGGGGAGGGGGGGCAGGAAGTAGGGGTGGCATAGGGCAATCTCATCCATCAACATGCTAACAAGAATCACAAACTGATCCAAAATACTGTATCTCCACAATGACAGAGAATGAACAAGCTTTAGGAATTTTTCTTATCAACATGCTGTACCAAACCCAACCTATTTACAGGAACCTGGCATCTAAGTGTGATAAAAACAAAAAATATTTTTCCTTCCATCAAAAACAGTTTAACAATTTGATTTCTCTGAGATAGAAGGGAAAGTAGTCTTAATCCCATCAGCCTGTGCTTGTACACTACCTACTAGTACACAGCGTTGATAAAGGTTCTATAAGTAATCCATGAACATTACTCACTTGTTAGATATAACAAGTTACTTGTTTCCCCTACTAGTCATAGTATAATATTGCTAAAAATATTGTTTGCTCCTAAAAACCCCACTTTGCTCATAATACTCATATTTTCTGTACTTGAGAAACTATCTCACGACAGCAAAAACATTGTTGTTCACATATTCACTCTTCCAGAGTTACCATCTTAAGTCATTTAGATAACTTCATCTGCAAGCTGCACGTTCTTATTTGCATACAACATAAATACAATAACTCCCTAAAAACACATATAGCATTGTAGCAAACAGGTGGAGACTGGATTTGACAGAAGAAATATTGGCTGTTCCTCTGTCTGGAAATGCACTCAATCTTCCTTGATGATTAATATATCCCACGTGTAAAAGCCTGCATAAAAGACCAAGCAACAGCTGTAATTTACTGAAGGAGGTAGGACAGCTCAGCAGTAGAAGCCATCCAAGTTGTAAAATGACAGTGTATTAGTAGTTCCCATCCATTTAATTACAGTTTAAACTTTCCGATATGACACAGTAATAAATTGAAGATTCCTGCATTACTGGCTTTTTTTTTCCTTTAAGACAGATGTTGTACATGGTATATTGTGGACCTTTTCCATCTCTTCCTTTCTTGCTGGTTATTGCCTGGCTAACAGGATGTTTCATTTTAATGAAAAATACATTAGTGCATTAAGATAAGGTCATCAGTTCTTAAGTTAAATGCAATTTCTGTAATAAAATTAATTGTATAGCCCACATAAAATTTTTATGTGGGTTAAACACTTTTAATTACTACCTAAATTTTGTTCAACTGAACGTTTAAATGGCATATTCCCCTATAAAAAGAATGCATACACTGTGAAATGCCTTTATAGTTCTTTACAGCATGCCTTCTATATGTTATACTGTAATACAGTAAGTAGTCAGTGTTAAAGTCTACATAAGTCTCTTGAGCAAGGCTGAGGGAAAGTAGGCAGAGGACAGAAAACTGCCAGGCTACGCCATCTGTGAAAACTGGGTTTGAGGATGGACCTGGTTGCTCAGGGCCACGTCCAGTTGGGTTAGGGGTATTTTTAAGGATGGAGGCTCCACAATCTGTTTGAGCACCCTGGTGTGCAACGTTATAAAGTAGAAAATTTTGGGGCAGTTATTTGTACATACTGTTCTATTTCATATAAATAGCAAATTTTATTATATATAAGTATCAAATCATCACTGCAGCATAAGCTGGAGCTCAGACAGATCACCTCTCAGGTTACTGTAGCAACCTTTGGCTATGAAAAAACTCATGTTTTCTCAGTAATATTTGTATACTTAGCATGAAGCAGAACATCTCACACATGAAAGGCAACATTAGGGTGACTTTATCCCACTAGTTAGAAAGTTCTTCTGAAATGTGAGTCAACAGAAGAATAAATTCTCCATTCCATTCAAAAGCAGAGATATAACCCTGGGTCCTCTAAGCCTTGGATGGCTTAGATGGCTGTTAATTGTTTCAAGTCCTCTTAACTTTCATAAATGATGCATAGTCCCTTTTTAAAGTCCTTATAACATTATTGTGTACAGGTGAAAGGATATCTTTTTTTCACCTGAGTGAGAACCAGGTAGTCCCCTCAGGCAAATTTTGTTTCAACCAGGATTTTTTTTTTTTTTAATTCAGCTCCTGAACTGAACCAATAACCAAGTATAATTCACCTTTAAGTCAGATGCCATTGAACTGCATAATGATAAGTCCTGGGTCTTGAACCATAGATTTATGGGTTAATTCAATGTGCATACTTTTTCTAGGATATTTTTAGTTTTATGCTTACAACTCAATGTATATTATTCAATCAATTGATTTATGAAAACAATATTCCTTTGCTAACTTAAATGTGGTTCCATATTTCAGAATCAGATTAAATTTGACATTTTATGTTCTCCTCATTTTAACTGAAATAGATTATGTCAACAAAATAAAAAAGTCTTCTTACATATAGAAAAGAATTGTTTTCATTAAAGTAAGCTTTGGAAATACTTGCCTTTTATGGCCTCAGACTCAATAAATGGTTAGATTAACTAAATGAATGTATAATATTCTATGACAATATGTTGATAGAAGCATCTTCTATAGTATTCCTCATTGCGCTTTCTAAGTTTACTTTAGCCATAAAACAAACTAACAAAAAAAACCAGCACATTTTTCTTTTAGAGCATCCAGGAGGTGTGAATTCATTGCAGCTGAAGGAACTGTATAACATCTATGCATTATTGCCAGTAATGTGATTCCTTGTTTTGAAAGTCAGACACAGTTAAAACACATTAGAACTTGCTAGCTCTAGCACTATTTGCATAAAGGAAAACATTATCATTTTACAGGGGGAGAGATATTATAGCACAAGGGAAAGCACAGTAACCTTATGCAGCTGAAAACTAGTTAGAGAAGAGGCCTGTCCAATGTGAAGATTCCTGGGCATCTGACCTCCAAATCCTTGTCAGTCTGTGGTGCAGATGTGAAAGAGGAGGGAGTACAGAAACAGTCCATATACATGTTTTCATACATGTACTGTTTGGGTACCTGAGTATGTGTGCTGAAAAGCAGTGAAATATTTAGCACTTCAGCTCTGCACCCATGAGACACTGGTAGTAGCATACAGTAAGGAAAGTAAGAGTCCTCCAAGACCCACCCATATGGACGGCAGTTATCTGAAAAATCCAGTTCTAGAAAAATATATCTGATAGAAATAACCCAAACAAGCAGAAAATAAACGTAAGTGTTTATAAGGTTCTTTCCCTTTTTGCATTTCTTAACCAGCTAATCCCATGTTTTCTTTTCCTCTGACTTTAAGGCATTTTTAACTATTTATACTCTTCTCCAAACTAGAAAATAATTACTCAACTATCATCTAAACGTAGCAAACTTTCCTCAGTCTCTCATATTCTTGTTTACCTTTGACATACCTAATGCATAGTTGTGTTCTATCTTATTAGGAACAGGTACTTTCAGACTTTTTTTTTTTACACATCAGAGTCACTTTTTTGAGCTCTTCTTCCATTGGTGGGCTTCTGTCAACCGTTTAAATTAAATCAAAGTCAGATATACAACTTCGTGGTAATGGCTTTGAAATTCTAACTGATTTACTAAGTTACAAACTAATAAAATAAAATAAGAAACCACACCAAAAACCCAACCTTTGTAGCAGGAGCCCGCACAGATATTAGCTATTTGTAAGATATAAGTCTTAGATGATCTCATTGAATTGTTTAAAACCAATAGATTTTCAAAAATTTATTAAATATGATATTTATAAGCAAAGAAGTCTAAAAAGATTGTTACTTATTCAAAGAACTTAAAAAGCTGCACTCACATCCTTTTGGCTACAATATGTTTTCATTCCTTTATCAAATTGCTGTCATTTGGCTACTTCCTTTTGGTCCCTTGCCCAGAATAATTTATCCATCAAATGGAGTTTCACAGGTGCAAGATTTACAGTGAAAAACGTATTTCAGGCATTTTAATCATCTGCAAGCTATCTCTCCGTTAAGTTCTTCATTAAATTAAACAGTTCGAATCCCGATACATTTTTGTTAAAGCTGTTCAATTACACAGAAATGAAAATTTTTATTTTTCACCAAGTACACCTATTTCTTTCTTGCTCATTGTAAAATTGTACTCACTCCTTTTTCCTGTTTAAGAGGGAAAACAAATATCATCTTTAGATCCACAAGAATTCTTTAATATCCTCTCATTTTTTCAAAACCATTTATTTTTGCTAGCGACTGAAATAGGTAATATTATGAAACTATTATACTAAGCATGGAGTGTTTTACAAAACATCAGCATATGAAATGATTTCTGAAGTATGCAATTAAAGATACAGGTTTACAAACCTGTACATTAACAGGCTAACTACACTCTACTATTGATTTTTGTATATGAGCACACAGATGTCCATGAACAGAAAGAGGGGAGAGGCCCTGGGCCAACTAGAAGTTCCAACACCCACTCACATTGCCCTTTTTCCTGAAGCCATTCCTCTTTTCCAAGCAAAAACATTTCAAGTCTTTGCAGGGACAACACAGTGAATATGAATGTAATTCTATTTCAAGTGCAACTTTCCTTGGTTTCATATATATTCCTGTGGAAGATATACCCTCTGGAGATCCACAAGATTTCCAAGAGCCTCTGCCCAATGCTTACTCTTCAGGAGGCATCTCTGCCTTGAGGCTTGGTTTTAAACAGAGGCCAGCTCTAGGCTCTGAAGGAAACTGCCCTGCATTTCACACAGCAACACCTCCCAGCTTTTATTATCCCCAAAATAACATGGCACTTATTTTATAACATAATGTAATAGGAAGATAATCCCACTGTAGCTAGCCTCCCCAAGAATCAGAAAAAATGCACTAAAATGTTCACGGCTATGTACACCAGCACCACCTGATGATAGCTACAGTGAAGCACATAATGATTTGGTTGGACCAGATCATTAGTGAATATCCATGCTGTGCTAAACAGTCCATTTTTCTCTTGATGCTCTGCATGGCACACTGGAGCAGAGACCAGGGATTAGGACCAGGATGCTCCGCTCCCAGGCACAGTCACCACCCCTGCTCCTGAGAAAGTGAGGATATTTTCCTGGGCAGCTCTTCTCCAACAGTGTGTACATCTCCCTACCTTTCAGTGTGCCCAGCACAGCAAGATGCGATACCGTAACACCTGAGCTAGCACTGTACTCTCCAAAACAAGCACGGGTCAGACTTGTGTGTTTAGTAAGCTCCCCTGCAACACACAACAGGATTTTCAGGTATCAACAGAACAGCAGCAGCAATCACAGATACTGTGTCAAGTCTCAGTGTAAGCTCTCCCACAAGGGTCAACTCCTTTTAGCACGTGTCCAAGTAGGCTTTCACATCTGTGTAACAGGTATTACAGAAAACTGTAAAGTACTTTAGGCTGTGTAACCCTGAAACTCTGTAGTTTCCCAGTACTTGTTACCACTGCTAGTAACAGGCCACAGGCTTTGTAAGGTACTCCCCTAGGGCTCCTGACCAAGGCTTGCTTTGCTTAAATTTGCCTTCACTTGCACGAACCTTTGTTTTTGCTCAATTTGGATACAAACAATAATTCCTCTACTGATCAGCTAGCTATGGCTAATTTGTTTTAGTTTTTCTGTGCAGAACTGGTATTCCAGGCTAACAAAGAAAACTAAGCCCAAGTATCTAACATGCCTAAAACTGCACTACAAACAGTAAATTTGGATGCAAAGGACTCGCAGACCAAATAGAAGAAAAAACAAAGTGTAAAACACGTTAGGAAACGTAAGAATGACCAAGTGACTCCTTCAGTGAGAATCCCACCCAGCACCAGACAGACCTGGTTTACACATTTAACAAAAGAAATTTGCTTCAGGTGTCAGATCAACTGCCACTAAAGCCAGCTGGGGAAACCAGAAATCCCACAAGATCTACTTTCATCACCACGGAGCATTACAAGAGTATGGTCCTTGGGTGGCCACTACATGTCTAAGAGGGATATTTCCAAATATACTGCCCGAAGTTGGAGGACCCAAGCTACAATGTGGGTGAGGAGCCACAGAAGCATGTCACACAGTCTGCCTGCACGCTGTGTCTGTAGCGGATACAAATGCTCAAGCAGAACAACTCCTGATGAGAAATCCCAGCCAGTGCTATCCCGGAGCTGATCTCACAGAGCCGACAGACCTTTTGTAAATTGATGTATTAGTTCTTAAAGAAGGTAATAGTTTTCTCTCGAGATGTGACAAATTGCTCTCTTCAACTTCCCATGTATTTATGAACGTATTTGTTCAGGACAGGACTACAAATCTAAGTTTACGAGGAACTGTTTTAATTTCCTAGTCTCAAAAGAGCAGCAAAGCTGGCAAACCTGATCACTCTGTCTTTGATCTTCCTTACTTGTAGACAAGCTGTAAGAGATTAAGCTCTTTTCCCATGACTTAATCACTTAAAGTGATACTCTAGGATTCCCAAGGGTAAATGCATTAGGTTACTATCAGTCTGGGCACTTTTTTTCTTTAAGAGATTGAAATATTTATAAAATACTGTTAACTTGTGGAGTTTGGATTAGATTTTCAGAAATCCTTTGATAATTTAGGGGCACAACCTGTTTAAAGCAACATGAAGAAGGAATTCAAATGGCTGCTTTTTAATATAATGTAAAGCATTCTTTTCTATCATTGATTTTTCTTCTCATGTTTCATATTACATATATATTTACTTTAAGGCTATAAGAAAATGTTCCTGCAATCTGGAAAGGGAAGAGTCAGTGTGTTAAATTAAAATCCTTGATTATTGCTTTGCTGTACGGCAACAATTTAAGAAAAAGGGTTGCAAGAGTTGTATCACTTTGCTATATACTCTATGTCCACTGTAACCCAGCTCCTGCTGACTGAAGCCCCAGGCTTTCTCAGTCTGGGAAAGAATTGATTCTTTATGGGAACTGCCATAACAGTTCCCAACTTGTATAATCTTTTTATTATTTTTTTTTTTTAACCTAACTGCATTTATATCCTTCCAGAGCCATTAAATTCTCCCCACGGAAGACACAGGAAGGTGATGGAAGCCTTACAAAGGAAGGTGGTTTGGTTTTGTGTGTGTGTGGGTGGGGTTTTTTTTAATCCTAGACAGTGACAACTGTATAATATAATGATGGCAAATACATGGGATTACTGCCAGACTCTCATCCAAGACACACTGATGTCTTCATCTAGTCAAATATGTTCTCCAAATAAAATTATATTATGAAGAGCAAAATGAACGTTTTGTTATGGATTTTGGCATGAAAACATAATGATTTTTAACTCAGTTGTTCTGCCATGATTCAGGATATTAATTGGAGTATAAATTGTACAGATGCACGTTCTGCATTTAGTGACCTTTTCCTTTCAAGGTCTTACGGAATCATTTGTCTCTAAAATGACCACTCTATGAAAAACAAAAAACCTTATCACACAGAAAAATCAGTGTTGCTTAAATAATGTAAATGTTTGATTTTTAAGAATAGTAAGTTTTGCAAAGTATTCAAACATTTTCAATTAGATCTTAATTTAATACAAGAGAACATACTTCCTTATTACAATTCTTGATACTGCTAAAAAGTTCTATTTGAAAGGTACAAGCAGATAATTAGCAAGATGTGCACATACAAAATCCAGGTTTAGTGCCTGCAATAGTATGGCATAGAAGCTGGCACAGCTATTCCCCTCAACAACTCCGTAGGGAGACCAGATCCATTTGGGATTCACTGCCTTCATCCTTTGTAAATTTAACACTTAAATTGAGATATCAAAAATTCTGAAATTGAAATCTGGAAAAAATCCGAAATTGAAATTTAGTCATACCTGAAAAAATTATTCATAAAAACCCGGGACACAAATGTATTATTACTACCTGTAAGCAGCCCTACCTTTAAGACTGGGTGTATAATGGTTTCAGAAAGAACAGCAGCAGCAAAAAAGAAAAAGGGCAAAACCTACTAACCTTCTCTGCCCAGATAAAAGAAACCAGTTATGTCCTAAAGAAAAAGATGTGTCCATAGTTTGAGGAAGCATGATACAGTCTCACAATAACAGCTATGTAGCATAAACAACCAAAATCCAAGCAAACTTTTAGCACTGCTGCTATCGCTAAAATTATTGAGCAGTCATTTTGCCAGATATTTTTATCAAAGTACGACAAATATTGTGTCTGTCCCATTTCATTGATTTTTCAAAAACAATTGCAAACAATTTCAAAACACAATACTAAACTCTTAAGGAAAGATCATCAAATTCTTTCAACTGTCAACAAAGCTGAAGGCTGGTTTTCTCTGTCGAATCTTTGTCACATCCATTTGAAGCAGCCATCCATATTCAAGTCATGCCAACTTTTCCTCCTTGCTTCCTAAGCATCGGTGAGGGAAAGACTGAGAGTGATGGCAGGGGAAAGCTCAGCTCAAGAGCTGTACCTCTGGGTCAGCACCTGGCCATGCCAACCCAGGGAAAGCAGCAGCTGAAAGCACGCATGTGAACTCACACAGCTGAAGTCCTGTTATTCAGAATCAGACTTAAAATGGAACACCTTGCTATGCCCTTTTAATCACTTAATTTTCCTCTCTCTTTTCATTAGAAATGTCCAAACTTTTGTCCCATCTAGACAGTTAAAATAAATGTCAGACCAAAGCAGAATATGCATCATAGGAAACAAAATTCTCAAGTGATGTTTCCCCAAGCTGTTGGAAAATAGAAAAGTATTTAAAAACAAAAAATGAAAAAGGTAAGGAACTATGAGTTCTACAGAAAAAGAATGTTTAGTAAGGCCATTTCTAAAACTGTAGTAATGAGCTAAATCAAGAGGATATTTGATTTTTTGAGGCAACACATGATACAATGATGCTAAAAAGAGTAGCTGCTGTTGTCTGAAATCTTTTGGGCATTTGTTGGGGGTAGAGAATGGCTTGTGAATTAAACATTGTGGAAACTTTAAAGCAGTCATCAGAAATACACCAATACTGTGTTCAGTCACAGGACGTAGAAATAACTAAGGGGATTCACTGATTATTTCCAGTAATGTTTGCCTTTGCTAGGGCAGTCACTGAATAAAATCAACAGTGTATGAAGTGTTCTCCTCTGTTTGCTTGGGGTGTTTTCTTTCTCTTTTTTTTTTTTTTTTTTTGAGAGAGGGTTAGCTGTTCAGTCTGGTGGTAAGTTAAGAAAAAGCTGCATAACAAAAATATGAAAATACTAATTGTAAGCAATCCTCTTTTCTTTATATATTAAGATCAAGAAAGAATGCCTTTCTGTCCCAAAAGTCAGACATTATATAAAGTGCTTCCTCCCTCCACAGCAGGAAGAAACCATTCTGAACCTGCACCAGAGAGACCAACTCAACCTTACTGTACCATCATGTGGGGTATGAAACTTCATGGTCATTTCTCTGGATTCAGATCAGGGACTAAACCTTCCCATTGTTCAGATAGTCACTCCAGTAACACCTCTTGGGATATTTTGATGTAAAGTTATCTTATTTGACATAGCACTGTCAACCTGCTTCCCACAAAACTTTCATGGAAATGGTTAAGTATCTACTAAGATGACAGATTAATAATAGAGCTAAAAAAAGGCAAAAATATTTCACTTTCACCTTAGGAAAGGAAAAATAAGATGCTTCCTTTCAAGATGGACAAAACTAAACTGAAGCTTCTTATTAGCATGCTAAATTAAAAGTCATGTAATTTTTCCGGAAACTCCCTATTGCTTTGATTCCACTTAGCGTATTTCATTAGTTTTTAGAAAGGGACAGTTAAACCTCCCATCTTTCTTCTGCCTAGGCTATGATTCTAGATTTAGTCATATTTCCCATGATGTCTGTTCAAACTACGTAATGCAGCACTTTATGGAATTCACATGCCTGCATGTACTGATAATAGGTTACATGCCACACATGCAAGAACAGAAGTACAAAGGAAAAAATCAGCACCCCTACACAAGAAGTAGAGCCATTTAAAAGTAGAACTGAATAACAACATGCTTCCCTCTTCATTTCCGTACACAAATGATGAAATGGTTCATTTTGATAATGCAAAGTTAGATTCATCTGAAAACACTGAAGATTTACCTTATTAGGAAGGTGTATTTTCCTTTCAGAATTCAATATAATACTTTGATTTTTAAACCCAGGCTACCGTAGAAATCCCAATTATTGCTCTGGTCTCTTAAATTTCTCCTCTTTAAGAAAGACTCCAATATTGGTCCACCTCTACACATTTTTTTTTTTTTTTGTATTAGAAAACAAGCACAATACTATATATTATGCTTGGGTGACATACTGTACATACGCACAAAATCAATGTTAATGTAATTCTTCTGATCCTTAAAAATCTACTTCTGTGTCTGTAAGAAACCTTAATTTGATAAGGCTGCTGGTGGGCTGAGTCAATAGATATTACTGTTTAATTATTTCTTTGTACTTCCTCATCTGTCTGCATCCTTCCCTATTCTCACCATACTTGGACAGCAGATAATATAGGTCAAGGACCTGCATCACTGGTTTTTGAAGCATCCCTGTGTGTAGTCATGTAATTCTCATCACACTGGTGTCCTGCTCCCTGTTTTGGATCCTTTGGATTACAGTTCATACAATAACTGCAGTTCTTGAAATAACCATAGTGCCAATCTACAATGAATCATAATGTACGAGGGTGGGGGAGGCTGGACATATGCAGAGCATACTTAAAATAATAAACCGGGGGATCAAATAATAGCCTCTGACTGCTTTTGTCATTCATTTAAACTTTTTATTTCACCTCCTTTACTACATATTGCATAAAATCTCTTACTACTTAATAGCTATTGGTGTATAATTACAGGCACCCAGGAATACCTGCATTTCATGCAGCCCAGCTCTCCTCAGGGCTTCATAGATATCTTGAATTAGCAACTCTGGTTCCTTCAAAAGGTGACTAAGACAAAGAAGGGCTTGTTAACAGATTCCTCTGTTCATGTACTCTCCTTCCTGCTCCTTCAATTCTAGTGATTGTGTCACTACTATTCAAGCAAATTCAAAAGACAAGTCAGCATTGGACATAAAACATTTCAGATTAAGGCCCCAAGTGATCACTTACTCTCTGACCCTGCACTCAGTCCATGTACCCATTTCCAGGAGAAAACAACACTCATTGCCAAAATACTCTGTTTTAAGAAGTTACATTGCCAACTACCAGAAAATAGCTTAAGGCATTTTTGATAAAGACCCAAACTAATCAGTTTATTATGAAAGATTCCAAGTTAATAAACTTCCTTTTTTTTTGTCAGAGGAGCCCTTATTATGTTTGGATGTAAAATTTTAGACGATGCAATTTTAACACTTCTTGAAGTGTGATTGATTTATTGTTCTGTCATGATATTTATTGGATAATATGATAAATCCAATACAATTCATCACAGTATTCTATAAATATTGCAACAAATTATTAAAGCAATAAAATCTTGTGGCAGAAATTTAATGAGATCATGTCACATTTGTGTTAAAGCCAAGTGATAAATTGTGACATCTGCAGCGGCTGTCACCACCTTAAAAGGAAATGTCTGCACATTCTCGTAGCACAAAGCAAAGGTCTAAATCTTGACTTGCAGCTACTAGAGAGAAGTGCAAAAGAAAATATTAAATGTATATGTTTAGCTGCACACTCATCTTTCCCTCTAGTAATACATACAATCCTGCCTGGATGCCATTTAGCATTAAATAGAAATATACAAAAATTCAGCAGTATAGGGTAGACCTATATTTACAGATTTATGGGGTGCCATTTTTTGAGGAAAATATTTCTGTAGTACTATTGTTTCTTAATTTTCTTCTGCCAGATAGACCTAACACAGCCTATGAGAAAGCTAATTGCCATTATCATATTGTCATACAAGTAAAGAAAACATGTAACTGGAAAAAATGTAGAAAGCATGAAGAAAAGGATGACACTCCATTTACAAGTCTGGAAAGGAAGTTATATTCCTAGGTATTATATTAGATGACAGTTGTAGGAATTGTTTATGGGGCTAGCAACACTTTTTGTAGATGTATACACAAGTAAACACAAAATTACTTGCTGCAGCTGTGCTTAACAGTAAGTTGATATCAAGTCTGACATGCAGTTGGTAATTTTTTCCTCTGATTTGTATAAGAACTAAGATAGACTGCATCTCACAGATTTAATGAAATAATTTTATAAATGGAAGAGAAGAAGATTTAGGAGGTCTTACCATTATTCAGCCCGAGTACTAAATCTTTTATCATTAAAGGTTCTCCTAATTGTCTCCTGGAGGAGTTAAAGGTTCCACAGTCATTCATTCAGAATCTCTTCCTACTTATCAAAAAACAAGTCATCCAATACAGGAGCAGAAAGCAAACTATGTGAATTAGAGACCCAATCCCTGCCAAGCACACTCCTTTTGAAAAACAGGTATCAACCCATTAATAGCTTAAGCAACAAGGCTTAAATTCATCTCATTACTTCTTCACTTCATTAGAGTACAACAATAGAAAATTATTATACCTTCTGTGAACCAGTTTCTAGCATTAAATGTAGTACGTGCATTTACAATTATATTGCAGTACTCAAACACGTGTTAACCACACACACCCCAAGATAAAGCTTTTTGAACTCTTAAGGACTTTATTAAAAACAAGCATTCCGAAAAAAACATAAGCCATTTGTGAAATGGTATTGAGACAAATTATGCTTTTAAAAAGTATTTTAAAGATTGATCATACTAGAAAGATGATAAAATATATGCATTTTAATATGCAACAGTCCTAAAATCAATTTGCTTCATGTATTATTTTACTAAATAAAATTTCAGATAAGTATTAATTAATAAATTAAGTAAAGACTGAAAATGGTTCATTTTGAATCAAATTTCTCCCCCTACCTCCCTAAGCAAAGCTTGTAGTAATCATGAGCTCTTAATCTATTGAACTTGATACGAAAACCTAAGGTTGGGCAATATCCTCAGACACACACTCAGTTGTATTCGCCTTCTCATGGCACAACCTAAAATGTACAAGGTCCATCCCTCACCTTACCTGTACATGTGCTTAACAAGGGCTCATGCTTTGGTGTTTTATTTTTTAATGTTGCCGCCCTGTAATTATTTGTGGCAAAGATAGATTTTCTCCATGAAAAATATTATCAAAAATACATTGATAATTTAAAGAGAAACCCTTTATAGTTTAAGAATCTGAAAGACAAAGCTTTGTCTCAAGTTGCATGGGCAATCCCACAATTTCAGAACAGCCATTTAATTTTCTATAGTCCTGTAAGAATCTTATACATTGACTTCAACCAAGCAAGTCTTCTGTTTCTTAATCCTATTTCATAATCTTAGTTGCAGCAACATTGTGAACCTACAGCACAAGAAGCTGTTCACAAGAACACTACCTCCAGTGAAGTTCATTGCCTTACTTGTGTAAGTTTTGTCATCAACTCTCCTTATAGGTATAAATAAATCAATAATTGGGGTTTTTTTTACTCAACCCGCCAACTCCCAAGAAAAACAAATCTATGTTGACCATATAATTTCTTCCATTCTTTCAACTGTAAAATTCTTTAATGCATACTTTCATCTGTGAATTCTCTATGCTTGTGCTTCTTTCCCTTTCTGTATGCAAGGGGAACTGACACATTCAGTCTTGTTTTTCATAGTTCAAAATTAAATAAAACCACAACTCTCAGCTTCTAACTTCATCTAATTATACAATGTTTTGCAAAAACCTACTGAGGGAGAAGAATTCATTTAAGAGTTGTAGCTAATCATTATTTTGTTAGGCACAAAAGGAACCCCACTCAATTAACATTTACCCTTAAACTAGTTCCCATAAAGTTATTTACTGTTATTACAGATTATCTTGCTTTTGCATGTTTTACCATTGAGATACTGGATTGCAACAGAAAGAAGGGGGGTGGGGAAACACACCACCACATAAACCTGACATCTAAATTTCGCTCAA
Source organism: Falco punctatus (assembly GCF_963210335.1). Taxonomy (NCBI): domain Eukaryota; kingdom Metazoa; phylum Chordata; class Aves; order Falconiformes; family Falconidae; genus Falco; species Falco punctatus. The sequence continues at coordinate 107,840,932 of NC_137581.1, read as the reverse complement.
ATAGCTATATAGGTACAGGAGTAAATCAAACCAGCAACATTCTGTCTACCCTCTCAATCTTCATGAAAGGTTTAATGTAGAAAGCCAATTTCAATAATTTTTTCTTTGTGTTTTTTTATTGTTTTGGAGCATTCCTAAAGTGTATTCATTGTCCTGATAGTCAGTACACTCCTACAAAGCATGAGAGGATTTTGTTTCCCCAACAAAAGCCGAAGCAACCCTAAAATACTTTTCAGACCAAGGATTAGGGCATTCACCTGTAGGATGGGAGGACATTCAGACAAGGAGACAACTGAGCCTACATTGCACATCCCTGCATGAGTGCTGTAAACACTACTCTGATTTTTCTTGGCAAGGGAATAAAAAAAGCCATTTTCATCCATGCCTTAGTCTCCTTTGGTTTTCTCTGCAATCTTTCATTAACAACACATCACCATTTTAGGACTATGCTTTTTGGGGGTGTGGAAAGGACAGCCAATAGTCACATACTGTACACATTTATTTCAACCTGATAATTTTTAAAGTTTTCTGTCTGCCTGCTGAACTGAAGAATGAATTATACTTACAGCCTGAATGAAACTCTCCATGAATATTCTCTTCTAGTTCTATCTTCAGTAACTACACAGTTAAGTGAATGATAGCCATCCATATTTAATTTGTAAACCTCTTTATGAAGCTGTAGATCATTAAGTGAAATAATGAAGTGTCAGATACTTCCCTTTCTTCATTAACACAAAAATATCTAATTCCATCCACATAGCTAGACAAGTTGAGCACCCTACATTTTGCAACATCAAGAGTTCACATCATTTTAGGAAATTTGCATAGAAAGAGGAACACAGCAAGCTTTTTATAAATCAGAAGGACTCTTAACATCATGAAAGCAATAGCAGATTTCTTCTTAGCTGAAATCAGGTTAATAAGTGGCTCTCTTCTCATGCATTTTTATCAACTAAGTTTTTAAATATCTACCTAATCCCCCAGTCATCGTGAAGGTGCACTGACCCTCAGCTTTACCAAGCTGTAACTTCAATTACATTAGTCCATGAAAAAGTTAATTAGAATATACTGCCATAACAGTAGAGTATAGAAGCAATATGAGGACACAGAAAAAGGAGATGTGACAGTAGACTAGTAAAAACAACTTTAATTATTAACTTAAAACCCACACATAACCCACCTTTCATTGTTATAATATTAAATCTTTAAAATTTCTGTTGCTCATTTCTGTAATATCAGTAAACAGCATTCTGATACTCAAACTCAAATGTGGCTTCAGAGTTCATTTAGTGCATAGCATCCTTAAAAAGCATTCATTATTTCTACCTATTTCATCAGCCTTTTCCATTGATACATAATAGAAAACCTCATTCAAAACACTAATGAAAAGTACCTATCATGCAGGGTCAGCTAAGCCAGGAGCTAAATTCAAATGAACAGCTAGCCAAGCCTCTGCTCCATATAACTGGATGAATTGGATACACAGTGAAGAAGATGCATGAGTAAAAGCTTCGGGAATTTAGGCCTGTGAATGCAGATGATCCAAATTCAGTTATGTTGTCAGTAGATTAAGCAGCATAACACAGAGCCTGGGGAGAAGTGCTTCGTAGTCATAGATTTATCAAAAAAAAATTAGATATCCTTGAAACACTGTTATAGTTTTCTAGGAAATAATTTTATCTATGTTACAGAAAATGCCATGTAATTTACAGAACTCTCAAAGTGTTCTGTAATAGTATTTCACAAAATTTGACACCAGGTAACTGCAATCATTTTATGCCCCCCACTCCTTCCCCCCCTTTTCTTTTTTTTTTTTTTTGCAGTCTTTTCCCACTCTGAACAGTACATTTGTCTCAGGGTAACAGTGCACTCCACATAGTAACACCACATGCCACAAGTTTTTATTAATTTATGTTATAATTGTATAATATACAATACACAAGAAAATTGTGGATATCATAATACAACAGGGTTCTGGATTAGATGTACATAGTGTTGATATGACCAACTTTGGAGTAAACCAACAGCTTGAAGCAAAAGGAAGAAAGTTAAAAAGTGGCTCGTGGATTGAGCAGGTGATTAGACAAAAGATAGTAGTTCAGGGTTCCCAGAATTTTTTTTTAAAAAAGAAAAGAACACTATCAAATTGAATTGTTACTTCAACAAGGAAAAAAGAAAGGCAAAGGACACTTAGTGAATATTAGCAAAAATCTAGCCTTATTGGTAGACAGCAGTGATCTACAGTTCTGCATAATAGGCTCCCCGCTCTATAAATCTGCTCTACTCCACAGCACTTTCCTGAGAACGTAATATATTTTTAGAAAGTTCCATCTAAATGTCACCTTGAAAGCTTGCGTGCTGAGGACCATTCTAAATGTCAGAACAGTCTCATGTGACCTATGACTGAATTTAGGATGCGTCTGTGCCGCATTTTCCTAAAATGAATTTCTAAGACTAAGTTATGCATTTGGAATTTGGATTTTGATCTGTGTCATTATCCAGTCTCCTTGCCTTCAAAAGCACAGAATTTTCAGTTTACCTGTTTTCAAGGTTCAACGTGCTTGGAAAGAGCAATGAAATGTTACAGTGAAACATGTTGCTCCTGCCTTCTTTGAAAGAATTAAACCGAATCATGGCTGCATTTTGGATTTTTATCTTTGCACAGGTACCAATTCCTTTACAGAACGCAGAGAAAGTATGCCTCATTAAAAAAATGCTTCATTAGCTCCACTGTCCACAGAACTGAACGTGAAAAGGTACAAAAAAAGCTGGATCTCTACAGCATTCATAACACAGAAACAGGTGCAATCTTTAAACATCTTTGGAGAAAAAGAGTGAAATGCATTAGATATCTAAATTGACCTAACAAAGATAAAGAGGATACTCATGCATTAAAATGAAGGCATAACTATATCAAAGGGGGAGGGAGGGGGAGAAATTTACTGAAAATAAATACAGAATTAAAGACTTTCACAGTTCATATTAGCATCTAGGAGACTCATACATTAGCTTATTGAAGAAGACCACCTAGTTTTCAATGTATTTATAAAATTACTCATGTTATGTCCACCTTTTTGTTTCCATAATCATCGGCATCCATGTGCTCTTTAGCATCAAGCTTATCCCATGTTATTTATGAAAAATCAAAGCAGGGAGAACCCCTGACAGAGGAATGGACAATTTGCTATATAATTCTATTGAAAGCTTTTCTGGGATTTGGTACATTCGTAAAGACTTCCTTGGTCCATTCTGTGGGTTTTAGTAAGTGAGCTTAAGCTAAAGCTTTACACTTGAGAAACCTGATTCTACAAAATGTATTTCACAAAGCTTGTAGTTTTACTTTGAGCATTCCACCACCATCCAGATTGAAGTCCAGAAAAAAGCTTCATTCATGAAACTGATAAAGAAATGTGTTCTGTGTGATATTTGACAAAAATTTATTTAGACTGCAAGAATGTTTTATTACAGAATGTATGACCCTAAAATCAAGAATAAATCTTGGTACCCATATCTGAAAGGAGCACAGTTGAGGACTATGCAATAGGCAGCTTCAGCTGTAGTATCATCTGGCTTGTGACCACTGAATTATACAACATTCTTTGAACAAATTTGTTCAAAGGGAAGAACAGCAGTTCAGACAAACAGGAAAAACTACAGTACTATATTCTAGCTTGGGCTTAATTATTATACGAGATACTTAAGCTTTACTTTGATGTTTTATTTAGTGAAGGACTTGGATTCATAACCCATATGCTGGCCCTCTGAACCAAAACTAATTTCATCTTAAAGACAATATAGGTCACTGTCATAAAAGTTTGGATGAGAAAATTCAATTGGGGGGGTACTATTAAACTCATAATGCTAATAGTAGTCCTTATCAATTATTGCTGTAATAAAAGGTAGCCCACAAACTAGAGAGGGTATGTGGAAGAGGTTAATAGTGCAATCATCTAAATGTACAGTTAGTACTCTGCCAAATTCACTGCATTAGATTTTATTTAGTGTTACTCTACTGCATCCTGCATTACTAAGTGTAAAATAAATTCCACTTTTAAGCATTAACTGGTTTATTACTTCTATTTGTTAGAAATACTTTTACTGTTTTCAGATAAAATATATAGAAATATTCAAAAAATCTGTTACATTAGCCTCTCACCTTTCTTATAAAGTACTTAAAACACGGAAAACATTGAGAATTTGCTTTACTTATTCTATTACATACATGCATTGAGTTAAAACATAAGGTAATTCCACAAGTTTTACCTTGCAATTTCATTGTTACTATAAAATCCTACCTGTGATTTTTCAAGAAGCTTCTCAGATTTAATTTCTGTACTAAAACATCAAGTACTTGTCACATGGTCAGTGTACCTGATGGATTAAACAATGACATCATCAGAACTCACCTTCAGCTAAAGGTAGAAATAAATTGAGCTTTACAAGAAGCTGAAAACAGCATTCGTGTTCCTGTTTTGAGTCTCCTACTTACCGCTTTAGTTTCTGGCCATCTCAGGCATTACACTACAGAGACCTTGTACTGTAGGAAGTGGACGCATGCAGAAACAGAGAGCAAGCTGCAACAAAGCCATCATCACCACAGCAGCGATTCCCCAGCAAACTCACCAAGATAAAAACTACAGATGCATGTTTATATTCCAGAATATTAACCATCTTCTCCCATAATCTTAGGAAACTAAGGCAGGCTGTTCCAGAATTACCCAGTATTACACTTTATGCTGTACACCTCCTTAACAGAAATACAGTAGCACATATCCCAACCAGTTCCCCTCTCTCTCTCCTCCTAGACTTCTTAAAAATCCAATCCATGTTTCTTCTGGGATACTGCTGTCTTAGTCACCTACATATACTCAGGGCTATAATCAAATGGGGGTTGGAGAGCACAATTTTTTTTCTACACACACAAACTATGTAACAAACTATGGGGGTGTAACAAACTAATTCTGGAAGCACAGGACTATAGCCATAAAACAAAAAAAAAAATCACAGAAAGTAACAATCTAAGAAAATGTCTCTTTCTTGAAAAAGTTGAGGTAAAGCTTGTACAAAGGTTCATTGGAATTAGTTCATCTTCAGCTGTTTCTTGACCCTCCTCATGCTCTCTGGGTGTTATGTGACAGTAAACACACAAAGTGACTCTAACCTGTCAGTTTAACTTTGGAAGATGTTACTGAAATGTCCTTGTTCATCAATTGATGGCAGTCATTTACCTGGGGACCTAAAGCTTGAGTATTACAGGTCACATTACTTCACATGGGCACTAAGATCCACACCATTTAAAGCACGCAACCAAAGCTACCAATGTGAACACTGAAAAATAACGTCCTCCCCAGTCTCCAAGAGAAAAACTCTGAACAAGTGACAGATGATTGACAAGCTAGATCATGTTCCTTATATTTTAGGCATTTTTTTATTTGTTGGATCAGTATGCAGTCTTCAAATATTTACAGGTATAGTCCTCAAGATTTTTGAAAGGGAACAGCTAAAATAAGAATCCATACAAACTAGATTCTTGATACGATACGCTGAGGTATAACAAGAGCTGTACAACAACTGATCTAGGGTCACCCAAAACTTTGTGGGGTGTTTGTTTTTTTTTTAAAAAAAAACATCATGAAAGCAGAAAACACTCACACACTGGATGACTGCAGGCTTCAGTTCAAAGCAGGGACATCAGCCTCACTCACTGCCCCAACACGTGCCACAACGGCCAAACCATTGGCTGTTGTAAGGTACATCGCACCCGCAACAAGTGTTTTCTGTGACAAACCTAACTCACTCTGCTGAGGAGACAGTCTTTTTTAAAAATACTTATTCACACCAAAAGAATTTACCTTACTAAACCCCTGTATTTTCTATCAATTTTTAAATTCCCAGCTGGTTAGGGCAGGGGATAGTGGTGCATGTGCAATTGAACTGGGTCTCTGATTTGCGGGAAACTATTTGAATGTTAAAGCAAGGACGGGCTTAGGAGCAGCTGGGAGGGTCTGGTTTTGTTGGGTTTTTTCTTTACTTCACAGGAGGTGTGGAGACTTGAGGAGAGGCAGAGGACTCAGCTCAGTTCTATAGTTCAGCAGCTGTTCTTAAATCAGAGGAAAAATCCTGTACTTACAGTTAGGAGGGTGACTTGCACCAGAGAAGAAAAGAAAAACTGTGCTGTTTTCTACCAAGGAATCAGAAAATCTTCTTTAAGCAGAGGCTCACATTTGAAGAGCAGTGACTGCATTTCCCTGGGAGGCTAAATACTGCAAGCCTGGCATCACTCCTGACAAAGCAGTGACTCCAGCTCACTGAAGAACAAACCCCAAAGCATGCCGAGATACTCCTAACCGCAGGGTGGGAGCAGACAGCTGGAGACAGGGGGCAAGTTTTCCCAGGAGCAGTGCTGAGAAGAGCAGAGAGGTGAAGCTGAGCCTGGGAGACGGGGCCTGCTGCTCCTACCACCACCAAACATGTCCGCTTCAGCCCCCAGCCCCACGCAGGGCCCCGGCAGGCAGGGCTGGCCTCACCGGGCACCCGCGCCCCACCATGGCCCAGCTATGGGGCTGGGGTCACTGCCCCTGAGGCCTGGCCCTGCCCAGCCGGCACCCCACTGGCACAGCAGTGCACCCCCAGCTGCCATGGCGAGCAACCGCCCCAAGCTCTTTCTGAAGTGAATCCACTACCATCACCCTCACCCCACCCCTGAGTAGTTCAGGACTTCTCAGGTGAAGGGAGCACCTTTTCTACTGGGATTTAAAAAAAAAAAGTAGTAATTTTAATGCAAACTCATCTTCTAAAAATAAGGGTAATCTTTTATACTCCACGTTTGCTTTTCTCATCAATTTTTATACTCCCTCTACTTCCTTCTATATTCCTCCTAGTCTCTTCTTGGATCTCTACATCTCACAATTTTCTCTTACCTGTAATTGCATTTTGTATTTACTTGTTCATCCACCTTGGCCTTCCCCATCGCTTCTACTCGCACTGTGTTGCTCTATGACATACACCACCTGTGGGTGGCCATTAACTCATCTTCCAACACCCTCCATTTCACTTCTGCGTTCCTCCTTGTCACAGTTTAACCCCAGTTGGCAACCCAGCCCCACGCAGCCGCTCACTCACTCCCCCTCACCCAGAGGGATGGGGAGGAGAATCAGAAAGGAGTGTAAAACTCGAGGGTTGAGATAAGAACAATTTAATAGGTAAAGCCAAAGCCACTCACGCAAGCAAAGCAAAGCAAAGGGATTCATTCATTGCTTCCCATCAGCAGGGAATCCCCAGGGAAGCAGGGCTCCATCATGCATAACGGTTACTTGGGGAAACAAACACCATAATGCCAAGTGTCCCACCCTTCCTTCTTCTTACCCCAGTTTATATCCTCAGCATGATGTCATATGGTATGGAATACCTCTTTGGCTAGCTTGGGTCACCTGTCCTGGCTGTGTCCCCTGCCAATTCTTCAAGCCCCTCCAGCCCTCCCCCTGGCAGGGCCCAAGAAACTAAAAAGTCCTTGATACTATAAACATCACCCAGCAACAACAAAAATATCAGTGTGCCATCAACATTGTTCTCAGACCAAATCCAAAACACAGCACTGCACCAGATACAAGGAAAATTAACTCTATCTCAGCTGAAACCAGGACAGTCCCCTATATTGTTTAATTGCCTTTGATTTTACCTAGCACTGCAGACATCCAGCCAACGTTTCTCTCTAACTTCAGATCTAATTTTTTACATCCTTAACAGAAGATGAGAACAGATCACAGCTACCATTCCAGTGCCAGCATCCCCCTGTCCTACAAAGCATTGGTGCCACATTTCCACTGTGCTCACTAAGTGCCCAGCCACGCCACACTGACTATGCAGGCAGGCAGCCACAGGAGCAGGCTTCTCCCCACCAGCCTTTGCAATGCAAAGGAGATACCACGTCGGCAAGGAAAAAAGCAGAAGAAAGCAAAGAGAAGAAAAATATGCAGTGGTGAATGCAAAGAACGAAATGGAAAAGTAGAGAACAGGCTCAGCAACATTATCCCACAAGTAGAATACCTTAAAGCAAAAAAGAAAATCCCCCACAAAAACAAAAAACCCAATAAAACCCACACCACCTCAACTCCATATGAAAAAGCAAAGTGCAAAAACTTTTTTGTAGAAATGAATAGTTCTAAAACATTTTGGATTAGATATTTTAAGATTCAGTCATACCAGCACCAACTATACATCTACCCAAGCTACTGCAGCACCTCATGCTAATGACAGCTCTGGGTCTTCAGACATTATTCTATGTCATGTGGTTTTGCCCTTTTCCTGTACACTGCTGACTCTCCCCAAGAGACCTCCCTCTGACCAGCAAAATGCTCTGGCCCCTCTGGTCACCAGCCTAGGGCACCACCACAGCTGTCACTCACCATGTGAGCAGCAGCATGCTGCTATACTGATCCAGCCGCGACATGCAACTCCCCAGCAGCCAAAAGTTCAAAAACAGTCACCTCTGGCTCCACTTTTGAATGTTGTGTAAACCCTTATATATACTCTTTTATGAATCTTTTACACCAACTCATATTGCGTATTTGGTTACAGAACTATTATATACTTGGATATTAATCCAGCTTCCAGTATGTGCAGCAGCTCATACACTACTCTTAATGTTGTTGAGATGGGGGGGGCGGGCAATGAGAAACTGAAAATCCAATTGATTTAATGGGATAGTAAGGACTCTGTTTTTGCTTCTCTCTACTTGTAATTATTCCAGTCTGCCAATACTGCCAGCGTCAGCACAGTTTCACATACCAGATCATGATAATTAGCAGCACAAACTTCTGATCTCTGATGTAGGAATTTTCACCAATTAACAAGTTAACAGTTAATTAGGCTTAAACCAAAAAAAAAATATATATCTCATCATCATCTGATGCTTGTGCAGCCTGAAATTCTCAATTACACTATGGTAGTGTGGTTGCAGGGAGCAAGGCAGGTAGGGAGCTATGAAGCTGAGCAAATTGGAAACTTCAGCACCTGGGAGGTGCTGTGAAAAAACAGGCAGATGCCAACATTTCAACCGATAATGATACAACAAAATTAATTTCCATCTTCCTTAAAGGAAAGCTCCACCCAAGGTTAGTCCCCCAGCTGTATTCTGTGTTTTGTTGTATTTATTAAATGAACAGCCATCTAAGGAATAAGCTATCTAAGCCATGTAAGATACCACAAAATGACAAGTATCTAAAGCGATACTTTTAAGGCTATACACATTTTTGCACCAGAAGTCAGAGTAAGGCTGAATGAATGGAAGTGACAAACACAAAAATTGTCAGAAAAATAAGAAATTTTTGGTTTTACTTATCACTTGAATAGTCATCTTTGTCAAATACTCAAACAAGGTGATTTTTAGTTTGTGAAATCTTTCTCTTTTTAAAATGAATTTAAAGGTAACTACTAGGATAAGCAGGAAGAGCTCTGCCACCATTTCACACTCAAGTCATAGCAAAGGAGACTAAGCAGCAGGCTTAGTTAATCTAGCTTGGGAAACACAGCTGTTCTCTGTTGGGTTTTAGCAATCTGAAAAGTAAGGCTGAAAAACTCCAAAGCAAATAGTTTGCTCTAACTAATCATTCCTTTGCTTCATGCTGCAGTTTAGACATCTATTTTCCCCATAAGGGCTGGATTTCCTCCAAATTCCTAACAAATGGAAGGCTGCCTTTAAGGTGCTCTTTTCTTCTCTCTCAAAATAAAAAATGGGTTTAAATATTTAGCCTGATTTTGGTATTGCTTTAAAAAGCTACAAATTTGTAATACAAGCAGAATTTCAGTAGTTCATGTGCAGGTCCTTAGAGCCACTGTACTAACAAACCCCACCACCACCTGCAAATGATTCTCAGGTTAAACAGGACTGCACTCTATCTGAAATTCTTCTGTTTGTGCTCCTTAAATCCTCTTCCTGCATTGGTAGAAAGGGCATGGGCACTCTTACATTCTCAAAGTGAGTTTTGCCAGTGCTGTTTAGCCTTATTAAACAGGTATAAACAACAAAAAAAAAGGTAAAACGTTCCTGTCGTATGTTGCATCTAATGTGCCTGTTTCTCTCCTTAAATAAAGAGCTAAATATCACATGATTTATAAGGTACTACAGACACTCAGAGGCTACGCTCCTTTCTTCCAATCCCATCACAACAGAGGGCAGAAAAGGAGGAAAAGTCCCTGTGTGTTGTTAACCTGCCCCACGCCAGTTGTTAATCACCCACAAACGCCGTCTCGCCCATAACACCTCCCAGCCCACACGAGATGAATGAAGATTTAAGGACTCTAGCATGAGTATATAGAGCTTGGGTCACAACGAGAGTTGCCTGCTGTCCATTACATAGCAACTCATGGTAACATCCCCTATTTCTGTATTTCACCTTCAAGAAGGCCAAGAAAGAATGTTCTACCACCACTATATGGAAGTTAATTTTTTGTATTTAAGCAAAATTCCTTGTTCGCAAATCAGGAAAGTAGTGTTCTACTGTAATCTTTTCCTACCATCATATTCATCATCATGCAAAGAATATTTTGGTATGGATCTGAAGTGACATGAGTCTGTTAGGGTTTCCAAGTACAGAAGCTAGTTCTTTACATTCAAATTGCTTATCAAGTTAAATGTTCATCTCTGGAGGTCCCACATGTAGCAGACAGTGTTTGACAGCAACCATCATGTTCATCCACTCAAAATAAAAGGCAAGAGAGAATAAACCCCATAATCTTGGCTCTAAATTAACTTTGAACTTCATTTGGAAAAAAAAAAGAACTACTCCCTTAATTACAGACTTACTTTCTTTTTAATTAACCAGAATAATTGAAGCATGACTTCTTAAAAGCCTCCTGCCTAACATCTCCCACAGTGGAAGCTTTTTGTTATCTGCCAAACAACATTAAGTCTTGAAAAACTTCTGGCTGCATAATCTGCTGGCTAATACTGCTGTATAGTGTACATAGTATCTGTTTTATAAGCCCTCAAAACTTCAAAAAGTGTAATTTAAGTTACGTTTGTTTTTCAGCTCAATTCTAAATAAAATAACTGCAGATTACAAAAGAGAAAATACTCCCTCTTGATCACTCCAAATTCATAGAAGCACTACTTAAAATCTGCTTTATTTATGGCTTTATACATTTTTTTAAATCAAATAATGAGGTTACCATTAATGTTTACTAAAATCTTTTGTTTTAGGAGCATATATTTCAGTCACATACAGCAAGGTTTTGCATCACCAAATTAAAATGTAATGGCTCCATCCAGTGGTCATCTCCAGCATTGCAGGCCTAAGATCAGAAAGTAAAACAAAGAAATCTTTGCACTGAACTAATCGCACAAATGATTGTACAACATGGGAAAGAGCAGAAGTGACTTGCTGAATTCACATATTAAGCGCTTGATAATGTATTGGCATGATCAGGTCACAATTATAAAATATCGTTCTATTTGTAACTGAAAACACATTTAACTATTAGTAGCATTTTGAAATCATAACAAAATAAAAGTTTTACTTAATCTTTTCATTAGTACAAGAATTAATACTTCCATAGTGCAAGATTACAAAAATAGGAAAGAGGAGACAGGATTTTGTAACATGGAGCATCCAGAGGATCCAATGCAGAGCTCACCATGCTAAAAAACACAAAAGGTACAAAGAAACCCTCTCCTAGGAGCTTTCAGCATTGTTTATGTCTCCCAAATGTTTCAGCTGAAAGTGTCAACTCCAGATGTATTGGTCACAGATGACTGACACCAACTTCTGTAGCACAGATACAACTAGGGAAAAAAAAATACCCTTTTTTTATCATCACTCTGACCCACTGTTCCTTCAGCATTTGGAAAAAAAGCAACAGACATGTCAGAGTCTATTTGGCATCTTAAATTAAAGAACAAACATTTCTAATATGCTCACATGCATACAGATAATGGTCACAGAAAGAACCGATGGATTTTGCTAAATTGCCCACAAATCTGAAATGCAGAGCAGGAGTGGACAACCAGGCACAGCAGCTGTGCCACCTTCTACAAGCTCAGGTAGCGCACTGCACATTTTTTTGTCATGTTAGCAACTTTTGCCACCAGATTCATAAATATTAGATTCTGTTAACTCTTTCTGGTGGTCTGGATAACCTTCTTCTGACAGCAACGGGTTTTGCTTGCCCTGTTTCAGGTCATTAAGATCAGTCAAATTCACAAGACACACAGATCGTGACCTTGTCAAATTGAGTCATTCAAAAAGACAGCTAGGGGAAGAGCAGAACATGAACTGCTATTTTCATGTTCCCTATGTACTGGCACAGACGTACTGTCTTTGTTATTAAATATGCATAATGCTCCCCACCCACGACTGGTCTTCTTTACTCCAGCAACCCATATGGTGCCATTCATCCTTTCTTCCTCTCTTCCCCTTTTCTTATGCCATTTTGGGTCCAAATCCGGAAGATCCCCACAAGGAATGAGCTATGAATAAAGCTTTCTTTACATTCATTTCTCTGTATAAAACCTACCACCAACCTTAAAAGCCATTTCCCTATTCAAAGATCAGCAATCACAGTTTCCCAACGAGTGCAACGGCGCTAGCACCGATACTTTTATATCAGCAGCTCAATTCTGAGCAGTGACAGCTTCTGCTTGGCTTGTAAGAAGTCTGCAAGTATTGTTTTTTCAGAAGAACCACCAAACGCACAGCACAGTCTGCCACTACCTGCGCGCTGTGTCCCAGAGGTTAGCCACTATTCTATATTTTACACAAGGAGGTACAACAGTTTAAAGTAGGGGAAAACTCAAGGTCACTTAAAGTGCAGTGCAACTTTTTGGTGTGAGAAAGATTCGCCAAGTTCAGCCACTGGGAGGAGCGTGTCAGTGCAGGCTTGAGCAGCAGGGAGCGAGCAGGCTGAACTGCCGAACACACACACGCAATTGTACCACAAAAACCATTTAAAAATTAGTAGTGGTTGTCTTCTCCAGCGTAACCAGCTTGACTTGGATTTGAATAAACCCAGACTACCTCTATCCCAACAAATCCCTATCAATAAGGCGGGGTGGGGGGGTTAGGGCAGGTGATACTCTGATTTTCAGAATTGAAGGAATTTCCTCAAGACCTAAATTATCCCCCAGTTGCACAACCCTGTTAGAGGAGCTGCTGTGGCACAAACCTCCGTTTCCCAGTTCACTCTGAGTCCCCCAGGGTCCCCATGGCTCTGGGACATGGGATCTGCTCTCTCTGCAAGAGGCAGGCACCACACAGGCTCCCCAGCGACTCTGTACATTTCTTATCTCACCACACCATGCCCCCAGACTATTACCTGCGCACCTTACCATTTCACAGCTACATATAACAGAGAAATATCTCTTCTGAGTGGAGTATTGGGCACAGAGATGTTAAAGCTACATCCACAAAGGGCACATTCATTGAAATGCTCAGCATTGACAAGTGTTAGTATTTGGGCACCTTGTAACCTAGACACAGCCCTGAAACGAGAGTCAAAAACCAACAGAGATAAAGACGTCAGCAACCACTACCCTGAGCAGGATGCTACCAGATACAGCTAACAGGAACCTGTAATAAGCAGGTTTTGACCTCTTCAGATATTAAGCCCCACACCTGTTTCTGCAACTCTGACTCACAGAAGTGAACCTTTACTTACAACCATGGACCTTTCTCTGAGATTAAGAACGTAAACACTTCAATAGCTTAACAAAAAGTGCAAAGCCTTTAAATACGTAAGCAGGGGGAGGTGGAGTGGAGGACATTACATAATACTAGCAGCACTAGATGAAATACAGTAACAATGAACAATCCTTGAAACAGGCTGGAACTCAAGATTTCCTATCAAGAAAGCAAGAGCAAGCCATAGAGTTTATCATCCTTAATCTCAAAGCTCAATTAATATTTTGAAATTCCTTTATATAACAGCAGAACAGCTTTCAGAGCTCTACATGTGAGGTAACTTAAGAGCCTTCCCTGAGCAGCACCCTGTAAAAGATATCTTTTTTTGGTGCACACAAGTAATACAAGAAGGGAAAGTGAATTTTGGGCTCCAGTTGACTGGAGATAACCAATAAGCCTTCCGTCAACCAAGCTTGAAGTTTAACCACTTATAACATTATATATAAACATTGATATTTTCATTTTAAATGTAACTTGGTATGTTGGGATAAACACATAAAAGGATCATTTCTCAAAGACCTCCAAATATGACTTCTATTGACAGGGTAATAATGAATTGGCACTGTAAGACAAAAAGATTGTTCAGGTTTATCAGGCAACGAGCTTCAGACAGTACAGGAAGGTACCGTCCTATCAAGAACAGAGCAGGTATTCCGCGATGATCTTGGAATACAGGGGTTTGAGTAGTTAACCTTTCAGTAACAATCATAATTTCATTTCTCTATTTCCTTGTATTAAAAATAAAATCCTTCTGTGAGCACTGGGAGAAGCATTTTCATAACAAATGCTTCCTCTCTAATCAGGGCTTCTTCTGGACAGTTGCTCTACTTATAATGCTGAAAATTAATTTTTTTCATAAAGGTATTTGGCAATCATTCCTTAATTGTTAAATTAAATACTTCAGAGAAATTACATGCTCCACTGATCATTTTTTTGTTTCCTATCAAAACCTGAGTGAACAGCCTACAAATTATTAGAAACTAGCAATATAGTGTATTATAAATACATTGTCATAGAAAAAATATCTGCAACTTCATAATCTACTTAAAAGACCGGGGAGCACTCTTTTTCTCTCCTTATAATTGCACATTTTCTAGATTGTCATCTTTGTTTAAAGAAGAAAATATGTTACAAAAAACTGTGATACAAGGGAGAGCATTAAAACTTCAAAAACTAGCGCTAATAAGCCCAAAGAATAATGGATCCAAGACTATAACTTTAACCTGAGCTTAGCCTCTCCACACTGTATAAGCAGGCTTGTAGTTATTTATGATTCCTCCCCTAGAAGATGCTTCCTTTGATACAGACCCAGTCCACTTCAGAAAGACTAAGGATGAATGCTCATTTGTAGGAACCCTGCCTAGTTTCTTGCACACGTTTAACAGTATGAAAGGAAAAAGCAGCAAGGTGTGTCAGGATAACCGCTACTTTAACACCCAGATTCTGATCCTGCCAGAGGATGTTTAAGATGCTAAGTGAATAAGAGACAATGAGGAAATTTGACTTTCTCTTTTCCAGGTTCCCAAACTTAACATCCCATGACATGAATTATAAAGTACTAAAATCTGGAAGCAAAGGCTGGAAGTTTAATGTTCTGTGCCTAAAAAGAGAAACTGACAAAAAGTGCCCATCCTGACAACGTCTTGGGTGTCTCAGATTCAACACTGAAAATAGAGGAGATATTTGATCTTGATCTCATTCTGCCTTTATTGCTTGCTTGTAAAAGATACATACAACTTGCACAGCTCAAGGGTGTTGTGAAGGTAAATTAATTATTTTGGGAGAAGCTATTCTGATATTACAGTGATGAGCATCATGAAAAGCCCCTGAGGAAAAGAATCATTTTGACTTCAGAGTAAGGGTCTGAATAAAATGCAGGAAATAAGGCCTGAGGCCACACATTGTACAAAATAGTGAACATCTGTTCATTAAACAAACCCTGTCCATCTCACAAACCAAATAAGGCAAGAATACTTTGGAAAAAATATCACAGGGTAACATAATTAAGGACTACCATGTAGCACATAACTGGAAGCAAACTTCTGTTGCAAGAATCATTAACCATATTTTACTATAAGCTCATTTTTCTTTTAATAATTTTTTATTGCATGGAACATCCTCATTTACTTTTTCAGAATTAAAACCAAATCCCATGTTTATGACCACTTCATCCATTAATAATGTTTGAAAGTCATGTACAACAAACAGACCTCTTCTCCTTGAGCCTGGGGAAGAAACAGTAGCAGTAGTTACACTGTGGGTTTTGAGGGATAGAATTGGCCAGGAGATTTTCACACATTTGCTGACAACAAGAGTCAAGAACATGGAGTGTCATTATGGGCTCTCAAAGGAGACACACTCTTTTGGCAGCAGACTTCTCAAACTGTTCAACTCCCTCCAATAAAGTTTGTCTTCCACCTCATAACTCAAATCTGCATTGGTCATATGTTGTGTCCCTCCCCCCCACACACTTTCCAAAACTCAATTTTCCAATTCTCTGCTTATTAAAAAGTCAGGATACTCTTCTAGACTATATAACCTCATCCCCACTCTTTTGACCCACATCACCTAATTGTTCTTTTAGTTCCCTATCCTGCATTCCTCAGGCTAGCCACCTTGTGTCCATCATTTTAACCTCCAGCCATACTTATGCTTTTTTCCTAGGCACCAGCTAACTTTGGTGTTTACTTTAAGAATCAGTACTCCTAGCCTCAGTCTCCCAACTGTTCCCATCTATCCACACATACCTTGAAATCTCTGGAGACATATTTCCCCTTTTCCTTAAGTCCTATGCCACTGCATTACATTCTTATCCCAGGTATTTTGACGGAACGCCATCTGACTCCCATTCTTTATGTAAAGGTAGGGTCCAGTTCAGAGCGTGCTTCAAACTCCTTTCTACCCCAGCTTTTCTTCTCCTTCCCCTAGATCTGTTTCCCCTAGTCTGCATTCAGCTTGGGATATGGCACACATTGCTAGGAGGTTACAGCAGCAGACAGTAAAGAAAAACCTCTTCCAGCTAAGTACTGAAGTCGCCTATTAACTAATTTTTATCTTCAATATTTAATAAACTTAGTCTTTGACGTGAAGAAAGAGAAATTTCCCCCCTCCCAAACATATTCAATAATACAAAATAAACTTAAGATAAGCTTTCAAAATAGAAATATGTTCATATTCACAGGACTATATTACCAATATATGTAAAACCTGAATTTTACCAATAGCTCATCGAAAAATGAGCAAATGCTGAGAGAAATGACCTGCTACACAGGGAAGGAAAGCACCCGTTTGCATGGTAGTAACCATAAAGTGACATTATACTTTATCCCAAATGCAGTTAGAATTACGTCAAAGCAGTAGTGTTCATAGTACCTTATCACTTTCATGATGCTAAACCAGGCCTCGGAAGGAAAATGCTATGCAGCATCTCATCAGGCATGCATCACTTTCAATGAATGCCTGACCTTCTGAAAGGCATTTCAAGGCAGTTAAGGTGAATATCCAGCCCCAGGTGAAATCACACATGTACGGCCTGAATGCAGGAATGTGTCTGAAAATACAGGCAACAAGACGGTGTGCCAGGAGCTTTTGTTAAAAGATAGGCAGTACAATGCTAAGAGTTGGTGGGAGTCGGAGAAAACAGGAACAGGGCTTTGAACTCAGAAGGCAATGGGCAGGAAAGTAAAGTTGCCTCACCCAGAAAGACGTTTTTCCTCCCTACGCAGGGATGCAAAAGGAAGCAGGGCAGTTACCTCCTGGGAAGTTCAAGCCCCACACCAGGTGCTCCTGCCCTCCCCCAGGACCAGCCTTGCTTGCTCAATGTCTTAGTCTGTTTTCCGAATGAAACTATTTGTCCCCCCGAGTGGAAGAGCCTCCAAATTCCCACTCCAGGAGACTACTGTGTGGTCCCCACGCCTCTGCCTGGGGCAACAGGAAAATCCAACTGTTCATCACTGTCATGCAGCTATGACAGCCAGCAGGTCCCAAATGGAGCCTGGGAAAAACCAAAGCTCCTGAAGGAATTTCAGATGGTACAGCAGAGACGTGTTGATATGGCATATCAATGCCAGCTGCCATGGTGTGGGCACTGCAGAGGCAATAGCTAGCATTATCTTCAGGAAACTCCATCAGCTCTTCTGGTGGATTTCTAAATTTCAGAGGACTTAACCCATTGTAGCATCAATCATGGTCAAAAGACATTAATATTATGTGTCATGCAGAAGTACTTACATCCCTTAAAACAAGAACATGAAAATTTTAGAACCCATTTAAAGCATGACTTGGTACAGGAAACCAAGTGGATTTTACTTCCTGCAACTCATACAATGAAGCCAGCTGATTCTCTTTTCTGCTTTCATCAACAGTTTAGTTTTTCAACCCAGATACATTAATCTCATTTTTCAGGATTTCAAGGCAAAACATTTGCATTGTTTTGTACCTATGCAAACCTACAGCTTCAAGTCACCAAGTATTTTTGGTCAGGCATTTAACAGGACAGTCTGAAAATTCAGGTGGATAAGCAGAGAAAAGTTCAAGAAGAGGAATTAAGAAGAACAACTGGGTTCACAATAGGATTATACTTGAAGTTCTCAGTGGCTCCTATTTACCACAAAATTAATCCATTAAAAAAAATTAAACTTAACTTGTTATACAAGTTTTTAGAACAACAAGCTTAATTTTCAAAACTCCAGACTTCAGCAGGTTTGGAGAGGTTCCCCCTCCCACCCCCCCTCCTCCTCAAGAAGTATTCCTTTTTAAAAAATTGTCCAAGAAAGCCGTTCTAATTAATATTCAGTTCAGTGATTAAGTACTCTCCCAAGTGACCTATATGTGTAATAGCATCAAGTACCACCTGCTCAAACTGTTGTTTTGCAGCGAAATATTAATCCCTTGTACCTTCTGTTACCAAGCTTGGATGCCATCTGAAATTCAAAAGGGAATGATTCATTGTAGATGCTTTGTAAACTCACTGAAATTTATACAAAAAAGTAGCAATTATGTACAAATAATTTGAAATCATGTAGGACAAAAGCAGGTTACAGAATTTTAGATATTTTCTCCCATTTGAAGTTCATTTCATGTTATGTAACTTATCAGTAACAAACATTTCTTAATGGGAATTAAATTATTCAGTTTTCTTTTAAATAAACCTTGCATGTTTTCTATAAACAAGTGTAAGGAATATAGCTATCTCAAGTTGCTTGTGTCTGTTCTTTACAAGGAGAGGTGTTAGGATAATATTTTATAAAAATCTATTTCTTGAAAAGTGCTGGCATAGAAAGCTGCACTACTTCTCTTTACACAAGTCTGAATTCATCCCCAGCATGAATATAATACACATGAATAAGTATAGCACATTTTTTTATATGCACTGTGGGTGGAAAAATCCTTATATTTCTGCCAACATCATACCTAGCATGAAAGCAAAATTGCACACTTAAGACATTTGTGCTATTGATGGCATTCAAGCGGAAGGGAAAGAAAACGAAAATCAGGTAGTTGGCAGCATAAGAAATCCAAAGGTTAACATCTGACTTCACTGACTTCAGTTGACAACCTTCCTACTTCACACAAATCTATTTAAAAAAAAAAGTTAAAAAATAAAAAAACCCACATGCTTTCTGACTTGAGACTACATATGTAAGGGAGACCTTTAGACCTCAGCTTCAGTCCACATTGGTAAACAACAGATCTTACAGAAGATTTGAAGGCAGGAAATGAACCAAAGTTATGCATACAAAGGAAATTTTACAAGCAACCTAAGCAGCTGCTTACGTAGAAAAAATACTGTAATTCCTTTGAAGGCATTCATCGTATATTCCTAAACATTTCTACAATAACACAGCTTTCCCTTATTCTGTGTAAGTTCAGATCAAACTGTGGCAAATGAACTGTTCGTAAATCAGGTGTAAACAGAATTTTCAAAGACCAAAAGTTCTGCACTTAGAGACTGAATAACTAAGTAGCATGAAGCAACAGATTCTACAGCAGGAGAAAATGTATTGCAATTAAACAATAAATTAACAGGCATCAATCTTAAATAGTCCCATCATTTCTAAGATTACTTTAACATAATGACAGAAAGGGGTTTATGGCACAAGAAAAATCAGACTGTATCTAAAGGAGCTTGCAAGCAGGCTCGGTTTTAGGCTTAGCAGTGCCAACAGTATCAGCGTACAACAGTACAGAAGGCATGCTTCTAAAACAAGTATGTTCGTTTCTCAGTACTCCTCTACAAAATGGGTTGCGCTGTACTTTGCCACCTTGTGAAACAAACGCCTTGAAGATTTGTGACAAATCCTGCTCTTTAGTAATACGTGCAAAGTACCTGAACCTTTTTGTATAATACAGTACGTCAGAGGAAGTATTTTGTTTGCACAGGTTTACCTCTGTTACAGCTAATCTTTGGGGTTTGGTGATGAAAGCCAGACAAAAAAATCTTGAGCAGCAGAACAAAAAAGCAAAGATTCTATGACTGCCTTAACTAACATGATTATTACCCTCCCACCATCTAACTAGTGCATATTGACTTGTGTGTTCATAAGGCTCAATTTACATGACTTTTATAGAAGATTGTAGGCTGGTTTTAAAACACATGCAAAATAGAAGCGTCCAACAGAGTTTGGGAGGCATGTATTCAAATACATTTTTATCATGTTGAATAGAAGCAACTAAAACAAATAAAAAAATATACATCTTGATTAAGACGTAAATGGGAATTACATAGACAGCTCTCAAAGGTTAATTGCAGCTGAATCCTTAAATATTTCAACTTTTCTGAGCTGTGAAGTGTGGTGACTTCGTACATTTACACAAACTGATTACGTAAGGAAAGCAAAGGCTCTCACTTGCCAATGAGGATAACGTGGCTGAGATGGGGTGCATTCTCCCAGCTGTTCCCCATCTTTGCTGAACAAATGGACAAACAGCTCATGAAATAGCCCTCGCATTTTCACATTTGCGTATACCTCAAGCATTCAAGGTGTACCATACCAGCTTCAGTACAACTTAAGTGTTATGTTTTAAACCATGAGGGTTGAGGGAGGCAGTGAGAGGCCTTACTGCCCACAGCCATCCCAGTGGAAAAAAAACATGAGACCAAATTTTTTTCCAAGATCAACTAAAACATTGATTTAGGAGCATATTTTCCGTCATCTCATAATGGACTCATTTTGTAGCTTTTTTGCTACTTAGTAGCAGCGATGTCCAGATACATAGATAGTAGACACATTTTGGTTTCAAGTTATTAATAGCTGGGTATGTTTATTTTCACATTAAGTAAATAACACCACATTATGCAAAGTCTCCAGAGAGTATTGGCTTGTGGAAGTGGAGAAAGATTTGATCTAAATAAGTCTTCAAAGAAAATACTATTGAAATACACCTTACCAGTTGCTCACCAATGTGGGTGGAAGCTGAAAGTCTTAGCTCAGAGAAATAAAAATATACATTAAATATTTAGTCAGCAACTTAATTTACTTCCCGAGATATGCAAAGTATGTACTTTGAACTTTCAAATCAATTTTAATACAACTTAGAAATTGCAAACCACACATTCAATAGAATAAGATGGAGAAACATGGAAAAGAAGTCAATTCTTACATATTAGTTCATATACTGCATTCTTTTCTTTTCAGTTTTGTCTCAAGAGCTTGTTACAACTTGTGTGATACTTTTTGTCTATTTGCTATTTTTATGGATACTAATTCAAGCAAAATACTTTGCTTTCAAAGAAATTTTCCATTTTCTGTACATTTCAAAGAACCAAAATAGAAATAACTAAATTTTCAAATAAAATTGGACCCTAAAATGGGAATTTCTGGAGTATTTTGCCAATACCGATAAGAAGACAGTTCTATTCAAGCAACTGTATTACTACTGCCCACCATTTGTCACCCACAAGTATGAAAATCGTCAGTTATTCAAATAGGTATTACCTTATTCACACACAACACAATTATTTACATACTTGTATTATGTACCTGAAAGGCACAAACTTATCTTAGCAACAACACTAACTATATTAAACAACATAACTAAAGTTACTATTCAGCAATGTGATTTTGCTATGTTTGTATTTCAGTTACAGCAATAACTGTACTACTATTGCTCATGATTGAGCCTGTTCTAATCACAGAATGTTCAGGGTTGGAAAGGACCTCTGGAGATCATCTAGTCCAACCCCCTGCTGAAGCAGGGGCACCTACAGCAGGTTGCACAGAGTCGCATCCAGGAGAGTTTTAAATGTCTCCAGAAAAGGAGACTCCACAGCCTCTCTGGGCAGCCTGTGCCAGGGCTCTGTCACCCTCAGAGTAAAGAAATTCTTCCTCATATTAAGGTGGAGCTGCCCGTGTTGCAGTTTGCACCCATTGTCCCTTGGGCACTAAGAAGAGCCTGGCCCCATCCTCTTGACACTCGCCCTTAAGATATCTATAGACATTGCTAAGATCCCCTTTCCATCTTTTCTCCAGGCTGAACAGTCCCAGCTCTCTCAGCCTTTGCTCACCAGGGAGATGCTCCGGTCCCCTCATCATCTTTGTAGTCTCTGCTGGACCCTCTCCAGTATTCCCCTGTCTCTTGAACCAGGGAGCCCAGAACTGGACACAGCATCCAGATGTGGCCTCACCAGGGCAGAGCAGAGGGGGGAGATAATTTCCCTCAACCTAAACCAAGTGCCAGCCTTGCTCATCCAGTGGACCAAGACACTCACTAATGAAGTAGGAAAAAAAGCCTTCCCTCACCCTCCAGCTTTCATGAAATGCTGCAAACATTTTAGGAAAATAAGCAGTAGCATGAGAAAAATTACCCAAATGCAACCTGTCGCTACAGAGCTCTATTAAACCCAATTGTAACTTACCCAAGTAAAAGCTGAAATTTCTTTAGAAGAGCTCTGCATTAGGAAAGGGGGAAAAAAATAATACATCTACAGTCACTAGCTGCTAAGAAGACATTAAAAACATGTAGGAGACAAGCTCAGAAGCACTGAAGAACTGTCTTTTCTCTGCAGCTAGTGAACAACTGTTTTCTACCTTAAACTAGAGTGTGTACTGCAATAGAGCCCCACATCTGCATAAAAATAGGTGCTCCATTATATCCTTATTCATAAAGCAGTGTCTCAGGTCAAAAAGTACAAACTCCAAGTATAAATACTTCACATAATATTTTCCTGTATGAAAAAAATATCCAATAAGTGGTTTTGAATTCCACAAAATACATAAAATAATATCCCTCTAAAAAAATACAACACCCAAGGAATGCTGACACTACTATGAGGCATGGGCTTTAGGACCACTGACTTGGTTTGATCAGGTGGCTGCACTTTGTGTATTTCATTTATAAACCTGTGACTTGAATTCATCTTATGCTGATAAATCCTAAGTCTTAATATGTTAAATCGCGTACATAAAATGCAAGGGAAACCATCATGACAATCTATCAAAAGCCTTTCAAAGCAAGGCCACAAAGCTAACCCCATTTTTATTTTCAGTATAATAATTTTTACAGTGACTAAGTTTAATATTAATCAAGAGAGTCCCAGTGAAGTCGATGAAAAGACGTACAGTGATTTCATGGCTTTTTCTTAATTTCATGGGCAGTTTCCATGCCTGACAGAATCATTAGGATCTTACCATTGAAGCAGTTGTCTCTTACTTCTCCCCTTAGCAAACAGGCCTTCAAAATGAAGATGACCCAAGTAACTTTCAGTTTGTTTTACAACTATAGTCCAAATAAAAATGATCAAATTAAAATTGAAATAATAAACTCAGATGATTTTAGCATTAAAACATGCTTTTGTGAAGTTTACCTTCAGTTCTTTCCTACTTTTATATAGACCTTTTTCGTAACATCTTTTGTACTTCCCAAGCACTTGCACACATAGAATTCTTATGACAAAAAAATAAGATGAAACAAAGCTGTGTTCTAGTATTGCCTTTTCTAGCAACTAGAGAATACACAAAGAGAAGAGCTGCCTTCAAGAGAAGTATAGTTAACTATTAATCCACAATATTACATGTCACTTGCCAGTTAGAGGAATTTTTTTTTTCCCTCCTCCTTATCACAACTCTGCTTTCACTTAGCATTTGAAGTTCATATCTAACTTAGTATCCAAACACACTAAACACAACACCTTTTCCTGTCTGCAATCACGTTTCATTTCCCAAATTATCCGGACCACTAGCTGGGCAGTCAGTGCTGAACCTCGCCACTTTCCCTCTTTCTGCAAACATGAAACTCCGCCTTCTTTGAACTTTCAGTGCACCATACCATTGAGCACTTTGCTGCTACAGTTAATTAAGTTTTGTTTTCATCCCTCAGTTACAAAGTGTCAGGAAGGAAGGTAGAATTAGTTTGAAGCAGGAGGACCAATTCAAACTAGCAGAAGCCATTTTACAACAGATTAGCCTGTACAGCTGGATTTATGTAGCTATTTCTCTTAAGACTTTTAAATGCCTGCCCATCACTTTTGTGTCTAAGCACCTGCCACATATAAATCAACAACTGAGCACTGCAGGGATCATGCAGCCACATTCGCTGCAGAACTGTTGTGAACCAGCCTTCTGTTCAAAGGCACCGTGCTGTAGTCATCATTACTATTAGTAAAACAATTTGGTTTGACTTAACTGTCTCCAGAGCAGGTCAAAGCATATGGTGTATAAACTTCCCAGCACTGAAGGCAGTCTTTGGAGAATGTGTTTTTAAATTGGAAAGTATTTCAATCAGAACACACACTAAGTGGAACAAATTTTATCATTCCTAAAGTAACCCTTGAACATCACTTCCAACGGTCACAAGGACCCATTTTCTACTTTAATCTAAAATTCCAGATAATGCACATATTAGGAGTGCATTAAAATGCTCTTAACCCGATTGGATTTTTAAAGGGGATGAAAGGTGAATAAATGGGTAAACATGTCAAAGAGAAGTCTGAAAATTGAAATTCTGATTTCTGTATTATTTATGAAAAGTAGGATAGCAAATAAGTTGAGTAGCATTTCTCTTTAACTTGCCAAATTGACTTTTTTTTTCCCCCACAATTCAAGTTTAAGCCTACCTTTCCATCAAAGCAACTTCTCACAGCTCTAATGCCAAACAAAATATCACACATAAACCAATATCCTTTCATTTAGCATTAGGGTGGGGTACAGTTCCTTGACAGGGACAGAGGATCCCCATGTTACAGCCAAGTCCAAGAGGATGCCTCACTGCACGGCCACAAGAGGAGCCAGCCCCCAGGGGCGTAGGGGCACTGGGGAAGAAGATTGATGCCCTGGAGATGCTTGGGGGTTTACAGTCAGGTGTAGTAGGTTCTAGCACAGTTTTCAGGGCTTCCAGTTCCCCTGGTGATAGTAACTGTAGATCAGTAATGCTAGGAACGATTTCAACCTGTTTCAAAATCTCAGTGTTTTCTAGTTTCTGAAAACACTGGTTTCCTTCCAACTGGGACCAGACACATGTAACTATTTCTTATAGATCACCTTTACCAGAAAACATTTTCAAGCAACGTATTACCTAAAGATACCACTACTAGTTTGAAGAAAATGCAAGCTTTGCTTAAAATGTAATGGTCCTGTGTACCACTGTACTTCATATTTATTTAAAAAAAAATAAATTGTTCCAATACTAGTTTAGTACTCATTTTGTTTACTTGGTTTAACAATGTTTCAGCTGCAGTGTCTGAGCCTTGACATACTTCTGAAATACCTGGCAGCCTTTTATAGTTCTTCAAAATAAAAGATTACCCCCAGTACCAGCAAAACATAGTCAAATGTCTTCACACGTATCCTACTTCCTCAGCAGCAATTCATCCCATAGTCACGATGATAAAAGGTCTGTCCCCACCCTGCCAGGCTGACCAAATACCCAGTTTCCTAATGTGGTAGCAAAACCAATGAATGAAAACAAAACCTACAAAACTTAAAATTTTAAACTGATAGGCTTTATTTAAGATATTCTTAATTTTGTTTTAAACAAGTGTTTCTTGAGTTTGTTTAGCACAGGGAAAAATACAACTTTATTTAGTCATAATTCATAAGAGGGAAAATGACATTTCCTTCAACTTAATGGTCAGGTTCTTGGAAAACTTGTCAAGGATGTAAGGAGGACAATCTTAAAAATTACCTCCTTGATAAGACAGGTGCAGGAACAGAGCAGGTAATCTCCCCCTAAAAATACTCCACTGAATGGGAGAGTAGGCAAAAAGATAGAAGATAAGCATTCCAGAGTAAGTAAAACTGTCATCTGGTGATGGCAGAGAGAGAACCTAAATTAATTAGGAAATAAGTAATGATCTATCAGAAGTAGGATTCACTAAAATTTGTTTATATTTAGGTAATGAAATTGTGAAGCCTGAAATACTGTTGGAGACTGCAAAATGCTACGGGAATGACAGAAACATGACAGAATAGATGCTGATCATATATACAGCACTAATATACGTACTCTGTTACAGAGAACACAGAAATAAAATCGTAGTGAGACAAAAAGAGTAGGTAAATTGCCAGACAAAGGGAGAGCATAGTGGATGCACTTAGGTCAACATTTGCAGATGAATCATAAAAGTCTGTTTCATTTCTGTCAAGAGTCAACTGGAGAATTTCAAGGCAAGATTTCATCAGAGAAAACATTCACGAAGTAGCTGGAATAATAATAGTGAATATTAAACCAACAACTTTGCGAATTTAAAAAAACATTACTTTTTAAACATTGTATCGGGCAATGGAGAAATCACTGCAAACATTTTGGTTTGAGAACAACTGTTCTCTGAAGAGTATTGTTGGTGATATTGATAAAAATAATTAGAACTTTATGTAAGAAGATGCTACCATTTACAGAACACATAACAAACAATTTTTAGTCAAATATTCAGAACAAAGTTTAACCACTATTCTAATAACGTGAATGATCAGAAACAAAGTTGCGGGTACTACTGTGTAAATAAAACCCTTTATAAAGAAATTATGAAAGAGTTGAGTAAGGCTCTTTATCTGGGAATGAAAGTTAGTACACAAACTGTGTCCTTCATTTTGCTCCCAATACTATGTAAACCTTATTTTGCAAAATATAGAAGGTGTGGAGGATGATCCTGTTAATTATGTCATTAAGAACTGTAAAAAAATCTCATTAAGTTTTGCTCAAATACAAGTAGAATCAGGTCCTTTACTATTTAAGTTTTTTCATTAAGTTCACTCCAACCAAATTCTGAATTTATTATAAACTAGTCTAGTTTCCTTTCCCATTAGGTTCTACTGTCAGCTATAGTCACATTAGACCACATTATAGCTCCTAGGACAAGCTTTACGTGTCATGATACATCAGGAGATAATGTGTTAAGGCAAAGACTGATAATATAATACAAGATGTGGATGTATTCATGGATTCAATTCTCAGAAACAGCTTTTGTTCCAGTCAAAGATAAAAACCCACACTGGATTCTGGCTTGCTTTACTGTGGACTTGGATGTGTAGAAGACCATGTCCTACTGTATTTCAAACGGAAAGGAAGTATCTGTGGGCACACACCCACAGCAAGAAAAGGAGAAGAGGAGACCCCAGGGAAACGTTTTAGAATTGAACGCGTATTATCAACTAGTGCAACAAACTAAGTAAAAGCTGAGTTAAATAAATGGATTTTCAATATTTGTGGCTAGAGGCTTCTGAATTAGAATACCTCAGTAATTAGCTCAGATGAAATTTAATTACTCATAGAATTACCAATGTCTTCATTAGTAACTGGCCCTTTGGTATGGATTATCACATAAATCTTTTCCCATGCTATATCTAATTGAAAGCAAACAAGCCAAAGCTTGGTGTAAACCCATTCAACATACACAAATCAAGCCAGCATTTATGCTAGATCTTATTTTCTCTGAACTCCAATATCCATTTACAGTGCCTAATAAAGAATCAGATGTGACAGTAATGCTTAGCTGGTCCCCTGCCAAAACACTTGATGGTGAGTCCCTGCCTAACCTAAGTATATAAATTGATATAGTAGATCCTCCAGCTCCAAATCTGAGGCAGCTACTTCCCCCCTAATCACAAGCTTCATGTTATGAATTAAACATCAAGACACATTTTCAAGATGTGCATGTGAGTGAGAAAGAGGTTCGGAAGCTTGGGGCAGGGGAGAGCATGGCAACCCATCAACCCCACAGTGCCAGCAGCCCCGTGCTGTCCCAGGCGAAAACCCACACGCGTGCAGATGTCCTGTTGGGAAGGTGGATGCACTGGCAGCTGCAGCAGGATCTTAACTGCTGACATGCAGCTTTGGTCTCCTTAGAGGAGGCTGTCAGAGGGATGCTCCTACAGTTGAGCAAAAACACCCAAAACTAAAAAAAAAAAAAAAAAAAACAACCACCCACAAAAACAAAATCTTCAAGAATTTTGCATCTCTCTGTTCCCCTAAAATGAAGCAAGAAGCCCACATAGCCAAGAAAGGAGGAGAGCCACATGTAATGGCTAGAGATGCCAGCTGCAGGGAGCAACAGTGACATCCCAGTCTTGGATACCACGACAAGGCAACAAGAAGGTGTTCCTGCTTAAGGAGACTGTCCCAGGCACCCAAGGCCACTACTTTCAGACTGATTTGGTTTGAAAGCCTGGAAAATACAAACGCTGTGCCTCGTTCACAGCTTGGGCAAGTTGTTGCAACAGGTACTGCCACCTCGCTTAGGCAATGGTATTTCTAAAGCCTCTAACACTGCACCTTTGGAAGACACGACAGAGTTCAGTATCTTCCCAGGAATATGAACAGTAACTTTCTTTTTACCCTAACTTTACTAGTTAAAGTAACACATACTGGCATATTATTTCAGTAGAAGGGTAAGTAAACTCTCCCCCATTGTATTCTTACACATTGCACAGATGGAGGAAGACAGATACATAAGCTAAGAATTTATATAAAGATTATTTAAATAATAAAATTCTTCCTGTTGCCTGGAGCTATCAATACCATTTACAGGATGTGTGCAGTACAATAAAATAAATACTGTTTTATTATAGGTGGGATTCCTCAGCATGATACAATGAAAAGCTGCTCTGAAGAGGGGGCCTGCAGCCAGTCTCTACACCCCACATGCCACTATTGATTTCTGTTTATCATCCAAACATTACTCCTAAGGCAAAAAACAGAGTTACACTTCATGTTACCGTGGCTACAGAACTCCTTTCGCCCTCTAAGGAAGATAAATACCCAAGCAGTTCCTTATATAGCATATAGGAACGATGGTAGCCTTTTTTGTACAACTTGCTGATGGTGTCCATCTGCTCACATATATGCATAAATAGGTTAGTACATATCATAGTAGATTTAATAAAAAGTCAATGTAAGAGTCCAGAGCAAGAAAACTAGCATATGTTGGTGTCAAGCCAGTGAGGAAAGCTGGAGTTATATTTTTATTGACAAAAGGGTTATAAACCCATATCATGCCCCACGCCACACCACTCCCCCCCCCCCCCCCCCCCCCGAAGACCTCTTCAAGACCTTCTCACTGCTGTCTTGAAAGAGGAAAACACAGGACATTAATTAAAGCATCATCAGCTCTGGAAGTCATAAAGCATAAAGATGCTGTCAGATGATCTAGGTCAGTGTTTTTCAATTCCGAGTGCAAGGACCCACTGCAGACTAGAAAGAAGTGTAGATTAATTCCAAGGGATTAGTGGAAAGGGTTTGAAGTTTAATACATTTTATATGATCTATATGAACTGTACAATCTCAGCTACACAGGCATATTATGGGTGCAATACTTGTGTACTTCCACAAAAAAAGCTTCTAGATGTTGGTAAGTTGAAAGAGGTTAAAAAATGTCACCATCTTTAATAGACATATTTCCACGATGAACTTCACTAACTTCTGACCTTGTTTACTTACAAAGTACTTGCAGCTTCCTTTGATATTAATTTGATTTTTTTTTTGCCTCCTCATCCTTGGAGGAAAGTCATTATTACCTCTCAATAAGCTAAGCTAACCTAATACAAGTGCTCTAATGGAAATATCTATTTTAACCTATGACAGTTATTACTGTGAAAACAAGAAGAATTAGAACCATTTGTTTTCATGCTTTTACAGTGAAAGGAGACTGCTGCCTTCAGCAAGCGTATAAAGCCTCCTTACAGAAATGCTTTCTGGGTTTTTCTGTGGAATTTAATTAGAGCACATTACTTCCCAGCACCACTTCAGCAAGAACTGTCTCTTCTAACAACTGCTTAGTGACATTTTCACAATATTAATGTATCTAGATGATTTGTATCCAGGTTAGGCAAAAAAAAACCCCACACTCCAAGTTACACACACTTGAAGATATACATTCCTGAAGAAACATGCTATATACTACTACTTTTATGTTGATACTGTAAGTGTTCTATATATCAGATCTAGGAAATACTGAGGAACATGCAGAGTTTCTTCCTTTTTGGACAAAAAAAAATAATATTTCAAACATATGTAATCTGTCATCAGAAAGGTCACAGGCCTTCTCAGTGGCTGGCCTTGTAAATGATCGAAGAATCTATTAGACAGGATTCAAGAATGGCAAGATTTATGAGATGGCTGTAGTGGAGAACATAAATCACAACACTACTCTCGCTCTGATGTGAAGAAAGACCACGTGTAATAACAGAGGGCCCAAAAGTGGTCCAGTGTTTTGCTATTGGATTATATTCTTATCAGACATGTAGCCAATCTTAAATTTTAAGATTTAACTTATTTGCTTGCCTTGTTAATAGAAGTGAAGCTGGCCATTTCATTTCAGAGCTCAAAGCTAAAGCTTACAGGTGCTCAGTTCCACAAGGCCTGTGGTGCATGATGCTCCTTGTCACGTTTACCCCATGTCATCAATTCTCAACTTGAAAACACAGAACCATTAAGTTCTCTCTTTAAAAGGGTTTGGATGAAGGAAAGCAGAATTTCTCATGTAAAAAGATAACAAAACAAACCAAGTAGCTGAGATGATAGAATTATTTTCCATAGAAAAAAATAGGTGCATCAACTGCACATAAACATGAGTGACTATTGAAGCTGGATTTAATAGTCATGCCATGAAAAATAGTAAACCTTAGCACAGAGCCACATGCAATAAATAGAGAAGACAAGAGAACTTTTGCATACAATTTAAATTTTTTGCCTTATGGTTGTAGAACTTTTGTTGACCGAGCTAAGCCTTTATCAGATAAGGTGCCAATTCAGCAAACTATTCTTGTACTTCTATACATTGCAAAAGTCTTAGCCATCACACATTTGACTAAAGTACCTGACTCCCCCGCTTTGCTGAAAAGGGGCGGGCTCTGTGAGGTATGAACTCAGTATAATTAAGTACATTGGAAGCTAAAATAAAGGATTCCTCACAACAGGCATCTTACTCCATCATGCAGGGTCCATAAGAGAGGAACATTTGGAGGAGCTGGGGGATAACAATGCTGCCACTGCGTTTCAAGTCCGAGATAATGACAATGTGACCTGCCAGATGAAGTTAGCAGTTTGACATGAAAACCTGTCATACTTGTGTTTATTTTTCTTAACAGACACGTATAAGCTCATGCTGTGTACAGTGGCACTTCAAACATAGCATCTGCTTTCCGATTTGTGTAAGAGCGAACATATTTGTTACAGTCATTCTCCAGTTGACGGACAGCCCAGTGAAATAATCAACACAGACCGAGTTTGCCTGTCACACACACATAAATTAATATGCAAAATTACATCTAGAACTGCAAATGCCCTCCCCCTCATGTTTTTAAGACAGTCTAGAGACCAATAATAATTCTGCATCTGCAAAATATTTGTGTAGCACAGGTGTTCGCACATGGTCCTGGGCAGCCTGTGCTAGCTGAACCTGCATTGAATGGGGAGATTGACACACATGACCTTGAGATCCCTTCTGACCTTGGCCATTCTAAAAACACCTGACCATTTTCTACATACATCTAAAGCTCTTATACATTTTGCTGCTTTGACCAAAATGTTAAGGAAAAAAAATGCAAAATATCCTTCACACAATACTCTTGAACCTTTACATTCAGATGGACAGTGCTAAGTATAAACATTGTGAAATTTGAAAACTCACATTTCACATAAAGTTCCTTTGGGAGCTTTATGCTACTCTAATGCAAAAAAGCTGCAGATTTTATACCTGGTGATTTAAGAGTCTGTTACTACTGAAGACAAATTTCCAACCTGCACTTCAGGAACAGACATCTCATGTAAATGGGATTATTCATTCATTTCAAATTAATAAATAATAAAGGTTGAAGCAAATCAAACCAGCAGCAGTAAGGGAGAAAGCACTTGGCACATACACATACATATGTATCTGCAGTATTACAATATACATGATAAGAATTCCCCTAGGCTACTTTTCCATACTAAAGAAAATTTGCAGGATTTATTACTGGTAGCAATCAATCCCTGAGTTTTTGAAAGAAACACAGGATGCAGACAGAACGTGAAGAGTATAGCACGTTTTGGACTTTAACTATACAGTACAGTATTTCTTAACAGCAAAATAAAACTTCAATTTTTATTGATAAACTTTTCTTTTTAACTTATGTAAGTTGAAATACATATCTGATATTATTTGCCTGAACTTTAGCAATACAAAAAATCTAGTAGCTGCTATTTATACTCTACCTTTAACGCAGGCTGAGAAAACTAAAAACATTCACTTTCACAGTAATAGATAACAGACAAGGAATAATCTGCATTTTCTACTGCATATTAGAATAATGGAAACAACATTCTTACCCATGTATTTTTAATACTATGACCCTACAACTATGAAGTACAGTCACAAAGCACTGAAACATCATTTAACAGGATGAGAGAGCTGTGACTTATTTTATCTGATCCAGAAATGAGCTGTCAAAGTTGAATTGTTATGTAATTAATTGTGCATTTGTTGGCAATTTTTAAACTGTGAACGAAAGACTGTAGTGACATTGCAAATCATCGAACACTTTCATCTAATACATGTGAGATAATCCTTTGAAGACCACTTTCCCTGAACAGAGTGTTAATGAGAAGCTTCCCACTTTAATAAAATGTCACCTATTAAGTAAAACCAAATAACATAAATTTCTTTATAAAAAAAGAATCTTAGATGGCCATCACTGGATGGCTTCCATAAACGGTGACAAGATACAAAAAGATTCAAGACCTTCAAGAATTAATTCACCTCCAGAGTGAGACTGAAATGGCCTAAGCGGGATTCAGTGCAAATTTCAATTGACTGATTTACATGCAAGATACTGCACAGGACACCTTGCCTTGATATTACTACATGCCTACAGTTAAAAAAAAAAAAATCTTTGGTTCCTCTCAATTTTATCCAAAGCAGAGATATAAGAGCTACTGATGATCTTTCAACCGCGTTCCGCTCTTCACCCCAAGGATGCGACTTCCCAGCTCTTCTCCCTCTCCCTGCCCCTTCTGTGTCTTCACAGAAGCCATTGGTTATTTACCATTAGTTAGGCAGATACATTCTGACAGTTTTCCCCATATTTTTTGGTGTTCCAGGTACCAATAGTCAAGATAACTCTTGAAATACTTATGCTAGTTTTTTTCAGTCATATTTTGCCATTCCAAAGCCTTCACGGGACTGTATTCCTCCTGGAGAAGTGAAGATCCAAGCACAGAAGAAAAAAAATAAAAAAATATATCTGTTTCCCAAGCATCACCCAGTCAGCATAGGAGCTGACAGCATCAAGATGG
Source organism: Falco punctatus (assembly GCF_963210335.1). Taxonomy (NCBI): domain Eukaryota; kingdom Metazoa; phylum Chordata; class Aves; order Falconiformes; family Falconidae; genus Falco; species Falco punctatus. Next base: position 107,807,552 of record NC_137581.1, on the reverse strand, counting down.
GCAAACACCGAGCTTGCAGTGAAGCAGCTATTAGTGCCGGAACCCAGGTTAGTGTTGTTACTCTAGTAAAGCTTTCACAGCACTTGTTTATGGGGAGTTTTCTTTTTAGAAGTGGCCAAAATTACTTTGCTGTTGGATTTATTTTTTAAATGGCAGAAGTAGTGAACACCAGACAGCTGCTGAAAAACAAAAGAAGCCTTGCTTAAAAATAAATCTATTACAGCTACCCAACATATTAAACAAGATTATTTGAACTGTGAGCTTCTTGCCAGAGTATCCTTTTAGATGCTCATTTCAGCTCAGCAAGACCTGAGAGTTTAATGGGTATGGTAACTTTTTAAAATAAAGTATATACAAAAAAGAACAAAGACAGACAACTGAATCCTGAAATACATTAGATTAAAATGCAACATAAATAAAACTCCAAGCCATACCTCAATAAATATACATTAGGACACTTAATCCTGGAACCTGTACAAGTACTAAGTGTTTTATACTACATGCATTGTATCATTCTCTTTACTGCCAATTTTTATTATTTTTTATTAAGCTTACTACCATAGCGACTGCCAAGAACATTTTTGAAACCTCATACATTCTGTTAAAACATCAAGAACACCATATTTTCAAAATGAAAGATTTACTTTAAATGGTATCAAGTGAAACTTTTATTGTATCAAGTGGTGGTTTTATTCATATCCTGTTTGCTAATAAGTAAATTTGCCTTTTGTAAAGGAATACAAATTATTGGGTTTGAGTTTGGTGCTAGGATTATAGGATCATTTTTAATTCTTGTATGTGATGGGGGGTGAGTTGTGGCCCACCTAGAGCAGCAGGTGCCACAGCAGTACCAAGTTATCTACATCAACAAAGCTTGTTTCTGGGAGATGACACCTGAGGTTCTCAATTATGCATACATTCATTAGAAAGTTCTCATTACTCAAAACTAAAACTTCCTGGAAATCAATTCTTGAGGATTTAACCTACTGGAGCTTGTAAACACTTGACCTTCTGCATAGAACAAACCAACCAACCACCCCCCACAAATAACACACCTGCTCTCAGAAGCATTCTTCCTACATAGCTACTTCAGACCCATAGCTAAGCTTTCAGTATCCTTCATAACAAAAAAAGTTTCCTAGATCGTGAATTGTATTACACCACTAATTCAAGAGTTTGGCAGCATGATTGTCTCAGTTTCTCTTAATTTTTCATATAGTAAAAATATAACCTCTACTTTTGCATCACAAATACTACCAAGATGGTAAAACTGTACCTGTACCTGCATTCCTTTACCTCTCTGGTCTCTCTTACCAACCTTTGGTTTGCTAAGCTAGGAGAACTGAAGACCAAAAGAATACCTGCACTCTTTGTGTAAGGAACACGAACACAATACCTGAAGAATAAAGGTGTCATTCTCCTACATCAGGTCTAGTTTCCTATATATTGTTGCCCAATATGGAACAACTCATTTCCTGTTCCCCTAAGACCCTTTCAGGGAAAGGGGGTTTTTCACCCCTGAAAGATGTAGACCAGCAATCCTGGTGAAAACAGCTACAGAAAACACAGTCCACAGAAGAGGCAGATACTTTTTAGGTCATAAAACACAATCATGCAAATAACCTTAGGCAAATTTATGCAAATTTCTCACAAGGAAAATGTACACTTAGGCTTAGATAGTTCACACAGTTTTCATTAGAATTTTCAAGCCCTTATTACCTCATATCAAAAATGTCATGTTTTTGTCACTTCAGTAATAAAAAAACCCTTTTGCCCCCAGCTACTTACCACCTGTTAGTTTCATAAGCTATTACCACTGATTTTTCTACTTCCTCATTAATAACAGTCTGCTTGTTACCTCCTTCTGTACTTAATGCTACAAGTATCTTCCATACAATGTAATTTTTGGAAATACAAGAGAATGTAATCTTTAATGATGAAATAGAATTGTTTGGGTTGGAAGGGACCTTAAAGATCTTCTATTTCCAACCCTCCCAATGTGGGCAGGGACACCTTCCACTAGACTTGATTGCTCAAAGCCACAAGATATGCATTATGTTTAATTGTGTATTGTTTGATCTATCTTGAATCTCTGAAATAGGCTTGACATGAAATATTTTCTGATTATTGGCCACAAAGTGGAATGTCTGCATGCTTATACTTGTGTGGAAGTCAATGAAGATTAATTCTAAGGAAAAATACAATATTTATAGATTGCATTAACTTTGCACAGTGTCTTTGCCTGCAAGAAATTTTATGACAAATGGAAATATAATTGATTGAAAGCAAAGCATGCTTTCTGATGAAATTTAAATTCCACAGCTTATGTAGGACTTCAGCTGCATTCCAAAATGTTCTGTGCATGTTTGGTCATTTGTTTTTTGGGTTTGTATTTTTTAATACTGTGGCTAAATTGAAGCAGGCAGCAAACATTTTGCTTTTCCATTAGCCAATACCTGTGGCAGGAACACATACAAGGAGAAAGTACCTTAACAAAACACACTGTTGGTTTCTTCTTCCATCAAGAGTTTCTGCAAAGGGTGTTGCCTAGACAAATGAAGACAACTAGACCTCTTGCCAAAAGTGTAACATATTACTGATTAACAGTCTTTTTTAAAAAAGGCTACTTGCCAATTTTAAAATGGCTAAGATTAACCATTCCATTAAAAACAAACAAAACAAATCCTCCCTTCAAAATACAGTGTTGTCATCCATTAGCAAAGCTGCATAATGTACAAGAGAGTACTAAAATACTAAATCATGTTCAATTGCTTTAAAAACAACACTGATACTTCGATAAAAGTACATGCTGATAGTGTGTTTTCAAGTGTATTTTGAGAACTTTACCATAAAGCATGCAGCAGACACTTTGTATTAAGTCTGAAGCTTCTCTGGTTAAAGTTAGGTTCCCTCCACTCCTCCAATACAGACTGCTGAACCAAAAGTCAGATTTTTCTTTGCAGTTCAGGAATTTTTTCTTTTATACGTAGATATATACACACCACCTTTCCTTTTTTTTTTAAAAAAAAAAAAAGAGTAACATTCAATTTGCATATGCAGAGAAACATAAGTTTTAGGTGTACCATTGACACATGCCTCCTTTCCAGCACAGCACATCTTGGTCTCAAGAACAAAGGCTTTGGGCTTGTTTCTACAGAAATCACTTAAACGTCTCTAGATGCCTTTACACACCTATGATAAGGATACAGAAGATTGATCTAGCCCGATCATCACTGTGTAACTTAAAGATCTACTGAAGCCCACAGTGAGGGAGCAGTAAGAAAGAAGAAACAACTTCAGTGTAACATAACATGCCTGGAGAGCTTGTGTTGTCTGGGGATATGACATTCTTACTACACCACCTGAATATAACAGGTAACAAGCAAAGATTGCTAAAGCTTGTCATCTGGGTTTAATCTAAATTGGATCACAGAGGGGTCTATCAGAGACTTGATGCAGAATCCCAAATAAGCGCTCTCTGCAACAGGGTGCTGCAGAGCAGTACAGATTAGTTTTATTTTGCCGGAATGAGCTTCAGTTTCATTTAAGGGATATGAACCGATTACCTTAAAACAATTTAATACATTCTACAACACATTCTGATAATCTTTAGAGAGACATTAAAAGTACATATATTTAATTAGTACCTACTTACCTAAAAGGACATATGAATCATAGGTGATTATTCCCTTTAAATGAACCTTTTACAGTATATTTAAGTAGAGCTGGGGGTGCAAGCCAGGACCGCAGCATGATTCAGAAACAGGAGTTCCAGCAGGCAATACTGCTCTTCCCCGTTTCCCATCCCAAATATTGCCTTCTGAAGAGGAATTTCTCTTCTGGAAGTAACATATAACATAGTTGTAGGACTCCCATTTTGTTGTGGCTTTTGTGGGTACTGACTTACCCCACAAACTTTCCCTTCTTGTGATACTCCCATTAATACCATATTAATCACGTGAAGCCCACCCTAGCACATGTATTCTCCATAATGCAATAAATTTCCAAAATACACATTACATATGCATACAAGACATGCTCTAATATGTCTGAAAGTACACGTATAATTTTTTAAGGAGCTACCACAGCTTTCCCCACTCACATCACCAGCCAAAAGGAGATGTTTTATGTTTCAGAGCACCAGCACACAGAGACACTCAAACTAGGAGCAGCAATTCAGCTTGACCCAGCCCAGGAAGCCTGCAAGTCTGTTCATCCTTTTTTTTCCCCCTCCTCCTTGTTTATTCCAATATATGAAGGTGTTTATGTTGTATTTGCCACTTCTAATGAGGGGAAGCAAGGCTATCCAGAGATTCCAGGGGAATTGCAACAGAGATTCCCCACCCCCCCGCCACCACCTCCCTTGCCCCCCACAGTAGGTCATTGCCTTCTTACTGTGCTACCACGGAGGGATCAGCAGACCAGCTCCAGGGAAAGCTGCTGCTCTTGTGTGTGCCAGGCACAATCTACTGCTACTCCAGTCCTGCTGACAGCAGAAACGGCAACAAACTATTCATCTCAGAAAATTCCAAGTGGGATTTCACATGAAACACACAGGTATAGTCTGAGGAAATGCAGAACAAAGGTCTGCTAGAAACAATTGTGGTGTGACAGCCCTTTGGAGGGAAGGTGGTGAGCCATGCTAAGTGGGAACTTGCCCAGCAGCTGATGTTCTGATTCACTAATCTGATGACCTTCCTGTAAATAGCAAAAAATTTCTTTGATACATTGCTTCTTAAACAGAGATGAAAAAAGTGACTTCTTCCAGACAGTTACTGGGCTAAGATTTCACTGAAATCAGCAACTCTACAGTTGCGTTATATTGCTGATTTGTTAGGAAGCATATAAAAGAGGATTTATTTTTTAGATAAACATTTTCACATAATCATGGAAAAAGATCAGGTTGGAAGGGACCTCTGAAGGCACATAGATCCAACCTCCTGCTCAGACCTGGGCTAGCTTCCAACTCAGATCAGGCTGCAGAGGGCCTTCTCCTGTCAGGTCCTGATTATCTCTCCAAGGATGGCGATTCCTGAACCTCTGGGTAAACCAGGTCAGTCCTTGACCACACAGACTGAACAACCCCCCTCCTCATCTCCAATTGTGATTTTCCTTGCTGCACCTCATGACCATTGCTCCTGTGCATTTTTGAGGAAAGTCTTACTCCACCTTCTTGCGCATCTCTTCTCCAGCCCCCAGCTGCACTCATCGCAGTTTGCCAACAAGTCTCTTATACTGAGGGGCCCAAATCTCAATGCAGCATCCCAGATACAGTCCCAAACACAGGAGAACATCCATCACCCTCAGCGTGCCTGCCATACTCCTGCTAATGCCATACAGTACGTGGTTTGTTTTCATCGCCTCCAGGGCATGCTGCATAGATTACTCATATTTGATGCTCTGCCCACCAAGATATCCAAGACCTTTTCTGAAGAGTTGTGTTATATGTACATTATACAATTCTAAAAGCATTTATAGATCACCTGTGGTTTTGCACTTTTTTTTAAAAAACTAGTTTGAAAGACTGATGCAAGAGGACTGATTTCCAAAAGGTGGAAGTTGAAATTAAAACAAAAGCCTGCAAGTCATCTCACATCAGGCACCTAGAACAGGTATCAAGTTTCTTCCTCTGAGGGTGCAAAATGTCATGCACTGGTAGGTTGTGTCACCAGCTTTGGAGGGGCTGGGTGACTTGTTAGCCATCTGAGCTCCCTGCACAAGAGGCTGGTCTGGGCAGTATCCCTCCTCCCTGACCCTGGGGCAGTGATGCCACCTGGGTCCTACTCTGTGTCACCATGGAGCTCCTTATCTTCATATGGAGAGACAGGAGCCAGGTTACACACGTGCACTTGGCAGATTTGGCCGTGCTGGAGGCAAGCCACAGCGATGCAATGCCAGTGGATGGCATCAGGATTAGCAGAGGTCTGAAACTGGCACCAGTTCTCAGACTCTTTCTACATAGAAATTTTACTTCTTTGGTTTAAAAAAAACATAAAACACCAGAGTCACTAGTTACTCATAAATTTAATGTTATAGAAGCGTATGGGTATACACATACACACTCCATATATACAGAGTATTTCCTTCCTTACCTTGCCAGACAGCTAAACAAAAGGAAGCTACTTACACACAGCTGCTTTGGCCCACAGCAACGTGTAGTAGTTAGAAATAAATACCAAAGCTAACAAATTGCAAAACTAAAAATTGTCACAATATTTCAGCATGCTATCCACAAGTGAAAGCAAGTTACTAAAGTTAGGTTTGTGAAGAAATTCCACATATCCCTGATCTGCCTTCCTTCCCACCAACAAGCCACAGTAATCTCAGGATTTCAGGACTGAGAAAAAGATATTGCTATTCATCATATTTGGAGCACATTTGGTTTTCCTCAGCAACAGACAAAAAAAAAAAAAAAAAAAAAAAAAAAAAAGGCTTGAAGTGAGGTAATCTGAATGCTTGTTTTCAGCTACAAACATCAAACTTGTGACTTTCTGAAGTCCAGCAAAGGCTCCCTTTTAATGCTTCTGAAGGATCATCAATATATACTCCTGTATATTCCAAGTTCGCTGTAATGCTGGCTTAACCTGCTTTATCATTGGTTAAAGTTAACAAATTCAAAAAGAAAACAACAGCATCCCCTACAATGTTGTTTCAGTTCAAAAGTCAAGATTATTTTCTCCAAATAGGCTTGTGCTGGGAGAGAAAGAAGTTCCTGCTGGCAGGGGGTTAGAGCTCAGCCAGCCAGCAACACCCACTGCTTTCTAGCATGTTCAGTTTGAGCTCTGAAGCCTCTTGGCTTTAGCACATTGCACAGCCTTTATGCCTGATCATTAAAGAAAGCAACCTGTCAACGCTGTACACTGACAGCTCTGGAAAAATAGATTTGAAAGGATTTTCTTCTGCAGGAAGCATGCATCCAAGAACACCAGCATTACTGCTGTGTTCTTCAGAGAACACTCCTGTACCCAGCATCTCCAGAGCTTCAAAGAGAGAGCACCTGCCTCCTTTATACAGGAACGAAATTCCACATATTATGAAGCATTCATTTTATAACCCTGAAAATTATTAGATCCCAAGACTCTTTATTCATCTTGTCTTAAAATTAAATACCAGTATTAGCACTGTTTGGAAGTCTTAAGTTACTTGAACAGTGAGTTGACTACTGTTCTGTGATATTCTCACCTACACAATTTCACCAAGTTCACCAAGAAAAATAAACTAGTGTAACTGTTTCAAAACATTCTTCAGATTACTCATGGCTTAATGTTAGACAAAATATGTTTCTAAAGTTACTTATGATTATAAAATATAGGCCAGGGTTGCGTTGGAGACAGAGGAGTGAACCTGTAATATTCAGGTAAGCAAGAAAAGCAGAATGGATACAAAACTAAAAATTACACATTTGACTGATGTGAAAAAGCTCAGAATAAAACAAGGACACAGTTTCTTCCATATTCCAGTCTCCACTTGACACACCGGGTAGACTGAAGTAATGGTAAGCAACACTTAAATAGAGCAAGATGCAGCTCCACAGACCTCAAAAGACAGAGAATGGTTTGGGTTAATGTGTAAGAAGAGGTAGATAGGAATAGCTGTTGAAAAACAAAGGGTTTTCAATATGAGTTTACTATTCAAATTGGAAATGGAAGTGGAACAAATGTTAGATTCTTTCTAACTTCCATAGCAACCCACTCACACTGAAGTTATGTGACTCAGAAGCTGTTTTCTTTAAATGCAGCCATATGGCTTTTAAAACCTTTTGGTTTGATGCCCAGACACAGAATAATTATTTCCCCATTTTATTGTCCTGATAGACTCTGAACACTCAAACTTTATAATTTTCTCAAATTACTTAAGTTCTCCTTAATGTTTTCCAGGTTCCTGCAAGTCAAGCCCAAAGGGCTTTGCTTCTTACTTTAAAATAAAGTGTTAATAGAAATCAACGGCAAAATTCGGTATATATCTGGCAACTTAAAGAGATCTTGCATATTCCGAATACCGTGTGTGTAATTATACCAAGAAAATATTTGTTCCTTGCTTTTAATGTACTACTTCATTGCCAGACAATTAAAAATTCACATTTCTCAAGTAACAGTTTAAGCAATCATCAGCAGTTGCAGTATGTATGCTCAAAAGTCTACACTAAACTTCCACCACAGCAGAATACAAAGTCTACCAAGACTGAAACACAGCCAGCTTTATGTCACTGGGCCTGCTTAAATGTATTACTTGAATATTCACAAGCTGCACATTATTCATAACCTAGCAAAATTATTTAAAATTAGAGCAAAATAGCATGATGGAAGTTCATATCCCTTTTCCAGTAAGAGTTATTGATAATTTTAGGAAGACAGTTTATGTTCAGTGAGAACATAATATTTTGTCATGTTTTATAGTTTCATTTTTCTAAGTTTAGTCTGGCAATTATTAGAAAACAGAAATACATAGAACTAAATGACCCAAAGATCAGCTCACAGATGAGGACTTCAATCTTCAATACCACTCATCAGCCAGAAACTTAAAGTAGGTTTAGAATCATGGAAAGCCTGTTTCACAGGACAAATGTCCTCATGTTAAACACTTAGAAAGAGTTTGTTTTCAAGTTACTACTTCTGTGTTTCTCTCCAATACCATTCACCAGTATTTCATAAAACACAAAAATCTACCATACCTGTTACATTTTTGCACAATACTACAAAAAGTCAGTCTTCAGATATATCTGTTCTTCCAAGTCAGAAACTAAAATGTCAAAATGGAAGCTTTTAAAAAATAAGCCATCTTTTTTGTACAAAAATATGGCTTGTATCACAGAAAAGCTCCTCTGCATGTCTGGTGAACTGCAAAACATGACCCTTACCCCACAAAAGTGCTCCAGGGGCTGTGAGGCTGGCTTTTAGCATCTTCAGAGGCAACGTTAAGTTGTGAAGAAGTTTGCTGCAGAACTGTAGCACACAGTTTATATCCAATTTCTACACCTACAATTGCACCAAGAGTAAACGCCATTATCATTCCAACAGCCAAGAACTACTATTTCTGCCCAAACTGCGGGGTGGAATGGACGTAGCACAGGCTACAAACAGTAGCCAGCATCATGCTGGTAGCCATTGACTAAAGTAATATAGAGTAGATAGCCTGTAGCTGGAAAAAGTACAGCATTTTCCCCACTTGAGAGAGTAAATCAAGGACATTGAAATCTCAGCTCACACATAACATGTATCTCCCAAAGCCACCTGACACATCTTAAAGAGGAAAAACTATCCACTTCCTTTTAATTCCAATGCCTCAAAATTATCACTTACAGATTTCCCGCTCCCCCCGTTTGACACAACATAGGAGCATCTTTTATACTAAATATATAAAAAAATACAAAAAGCCTGTTATCACCTCTAGTTATCAAGCCTCAGATACAGTCTTCTGATCAGAAACAGGCAAGAATGCTTGATTTTTCAGAACTAAACACCCAAGAAGGTAGACTTTTCCTTTTTTTGTCTGTCTGCATTCTTGCAGCTGTTATTATGCACCACCATCAGTGAGACAGGAACACAATATTGGAAGTATTTATAGTGCTGCAACAAAAGCCTTTCTGAATATTGCATGTTCATGGCAGATATCACAGCCAAGTAATGCAAAGCATCCACATCTACAACCTCTTAAACAACTTCTCACACCTAGAAAGCCAACAATGGATAACAACAGGAGGTTTATTTCAAGACACATGCCAATCACAGAGCACAAGAAAACAGATTCAAGCATCTGGATAATCCCATAGGCATCGAGACAGCATTTGATTTTTTAACTGAAGTACTTCAGATTTTTATATTCTTATTTTGTCAGCAGTTCACACAAGTTCAGCACTTCATCACTCACCCTTGCTTCTCCAACCAATGCTACACAATATTTCACAAACAAATCTGTAGTAAAAGATCTTCACTTACCTTGTCCTTGTCCACTGCTCTGGTGACTCCACAGCATCAGAATTATTGCTAATATCCAGTGCCTCTGCCCAGTTACTCTGCCACTTCCTTGTCTTCCAGCCATTGCATTATTGGATACTACACAAAGAGATATTATTGAATGTTTTAGTTGTAACTCTTGGGAAATATACCTCTGGGTGGAGGAAAACCAAACTAAATTCTTACAGGTTTCCTTAGTACACACCTATTTCTCTATTTTAATAAATATTCACTGGTAAAAATTTTTTCATTCAGAACCTCCCTGACTACATTTGCTCAAGACTGCTACCTCATAGGCTACTACAAAACAAAAAAAAAAAATCTCAAATTTACTTTTCATGCACAGGTCCTGAACTTCACCAAAAAAGAAGAAAACACAAACAGGTTTCAATCCAGTCAGGTTTAGGAGTCCTGAACAAGCAGTACTTCACTCCATCACTACAAGTTTTGCTGTATAGTACAAAAACTCTTCTGAGGAGAAGTCCCTTCATCAGCATTTAACTTTAATTTTAAAAAAACTTAGGGTTTTACTACACTGAGTTGTGCTAAAAGCTGCATTTCATCATGAGATTTCCTGGACCAACTGCATCTTCCAGTGGTTACAGTTTCCACATCACTGACATATGCAACATTTACCTATTTATTATTCCCCTCCACACACCCCTTTTTAGCACTCTGACTCAGACCTGCTTCTACAGAAGATCTGTTTAATTAAATACAAACTTGTCAAAAATGTACTAATTACACAGGCCTGGCTGGACCCTGGCTGAAAAAAAATTAGGATGTAATTCCTAGCCTAAAGCACAGGCAAATATCACAGAAATTGCTACATGAACAGTTAGGTAATTTACCCAGCTTGTGGAAAATCTTGCAACAATGCCTTAAGTAGTTTTTAAAAAGATGGTATTGAAAAAACACAGGAGGTTTTTACCATTATAAACAGCTATGAAATTTTTGAGAGCAGTACTGTAGGCATCTTTTTAAATTAACTTAAAAAAATCATGGCAGGAAAAATACTAACAGAAGGGAATCTTACATATTGGCTGATCAAGCATACTTTGAAGATTGCTATTATAATAAGTTTCATTTAAAAAAGTTTTAGAAACCCACAGATGCAGAAGCCATCCATAGCAAAAGGTTCAACTGAAATTATACCTAGTAATCTTCAGTCCACAATTTCAATCTATAATCACTGATAAAAAAACAATCTCTGCTTTCTGTAATTAAAAAAAATTTGTGCAGTAAAAATGTAAGCAAAACTACACAGGCTGTCATGTAGAAGAATACTGTTTAGTTTCTCCCCTTCCCACATACCGCCACATATGGAGAGAAGGAAGGATATGGAAATTACAAGAGTTTTCTTGCTTGGTTGTGGTATTTTTGTCTACCCGATTCTTGCTTGGTGGGAGGGGTATTTTTTTCCGTTTGCTGTGACACTCAGACTTTCGCTTTTTAACTTGATCAGTGCTCCAACCACTGACCCAGACCACTAAGTACCTTCCTATGTAGCGGTCCAAAATAAAAATTGGCTTTTGCTTCAAAACTGGCCATGGAAGCCCTTTTGCACAGAAAAGTTGCAACACCTTGTGTTAGAACCACCTTGACTTCCTCATTAGGAGTTTGTTTTGGGCTCCAATAGAACAGCTGTTACTTCAGCAGAGCAGCGGCCTCCCCAGCCAGCACTCAGCAGTTCCTCCCCATCCCCTCTCAGGCAGGCATATGGAGGGAAGAGAAGAAGGGATGCTACAATTTGTTTATTTGTTTTGCCTTGCCATTTTCAGGCTGTTTAACCCCAAGAGGAAAAGAGAAGCAAAGGACTGAAAACAGCATTCCCAAAGGAAAAGTGTAAACAATGACTATGAATAAACGCCCTGAATTACATACATTTTATCACCTATGATCGAAGAAACAGTTTTGTAAAAACAGTATCTTGAAAAAGAGAGAGTCTGTTTCATGAATATTCTTTCCCCAAGCTAACAGATACATTTCTGATTCGCAGCGTAAGCAAACAGATGGTATTCAATTAGTTATTTACCTACTTTACTACTATTAATTAAAATCTCCAAGATAATTTTTGTTTGTGCTGTGTCTACAGAAAGCTAGAGCTCCCTAAAAATCTGGCATTTGTATCTACAGCCCTACTAGTTGTAATATAAATACCACAACTAAGAAAGCATTAAGATGCCTTATCTGAACCCCACAAGGAAACATCTGACTTCTGAGAAGGTGTTCTTCTTTGGATGCTCATAACCAGTGAAGAGAGGAAGACAACAGCCATCTTACTAGGAAGAAGCCTAAAGGTCAACATCTATAGAATTCAAAACGAGAGCAAAAGAAGCAAAAACTGAACTTTGAATTTTTAATCCAAGAGGTTTTCTTCACACTGCAGCAACCATCCATAGAAGATGGACAAAGAGCAAGGCAGAAGGGGCTGCAGGGCATGGGATGAAGCTGTACACTTCACAACAACCCAGGACTTCAAAGACAGGGAGGGAATCTAAGCCTGCCAGATACCATTCCTATCACATTTCTTATCTTCTACGAGACAATTTGTAACGGAAAAGAAGCAAAGAAAAGCCACTGCCACATATGTAACAAAGTTCAAACTAGAGCTTCTATTTTTTGAGGAAAATTCAACAGGATGCTATCGTTAGAGAAGCAAAAACTGACTCAGAACAGAAAATGCAAATCTCTTCTGAATCCTGAAGCTTGCTTTCCACACAGTAGGTGCCAGGAAACAGGTTTATCTCAAGCAAACACATTTCTTAATTAAAACATAATCGTTCTGAGAGGCTACATTGCTGTAGAAAAGCTTAACTACCAAGTCAGTAACAACCTTTGTATCCTTTGGGCTTACACCAGTGTTGCTTCAGCCCTTCTAAAACAGGAGTAAAATAACCAAGAACAGAATCATAAGTATGCTGAATTAACAGGAACAGCAGGTGCAACAGGTCAGAAAACATAAAAGGGAAGATGAAGTTTTCTTTCTGCGCCCTTTTTCCTTTTGTTATCTTGTGAAAGAGACAAAAAGAAACTAAATTTAAAAAAAAAAAAAAAAAAAAAAAGACAAGCAGACTTTAAAAGCATACTTACATTTTTGTTGTTGCAAGACTTATTGAAGGAAAGCTAAGATATAAATCACATCCTCCAAGGAACAAAAGTCTCGCTAATCATTCTAGCTAATTCTCCAGGGGAAATCTATATTTTATTCTACCAGCATGCACACACGCAGACTTACTAGAAGAAGAAAAGTATCACAAAAGAAAATACACCAGGGATAAAAACTTACCTATAGAGTTTCCCTTCTCTCTACTTCTTTTTCTAGATCACTATTCTGTCTTTACTACTGGAAAAATAAACCAGACAACCCCCACACCCTTCTTTATAGTCTCTCCAACCAGGGTTCAGCTGAACTAGCAAACACCTCAACATAACTTAATGCAGCTGGGTTCACACAACATCTCCTGCACCAGAAAGTAGAGGGGGGGGGAGGGGAAACCCAAGAAACAAACCACCCATTATCACCACTTTTTCACTCTGGCCCCCACCCCACCCCCAACTTTCCATATAACAATACTCTACCTGAAAAATAGCTACAAGATCTACACCTGCCAACTTCACAGCCCAGAGATAATGGCAAGAGGACCTCTTTCCCATTTGTTGACCATTAACTGTAACTGATTTAGAGTGAACCAGGTGCAGTCAGTTGGCAGGGAATCAGCTAACCTGGATAAATCTGTCATATAAAGGACTGAAGTTTGTTTTAGATGAGACTTTTCCTGGAGCAGTGTTGGCATGAAAAGCTAGGAGGCTATCAGTTGCATTACCAGAGATTTGTTGCTATCTCTGTGGCATGCTCCATTACAATCCACAGGCTTTGCTGAATTTGATTTGGGGGTGGCAGTAACTTATGGTTTTTTTGCTTTCCTTCTGTTGCTTCTTGGTTTATTTCATATGCTTTTGTCTTGCCTGACTTACTGAGAATACCAACTGTGTAGACTTAAGTACCCTTTTTAATATAATTAAAACTGTGTAAAGAAACTTAAGTTAAAACAATATTTAGTCTATGCAAGCATAGACTTGGTAAATGTTTAGTAAATGACAAGAAAAAGCATGCCAGCTTTCTGTTAAATCATGGGAATGTCACTGCTGCCTCATAAAAAGTGAAAGTTGCTGTTGCAGATGAAGTACAATTTAGTCACTTCACTATATTTAAAGTATAGGGTTTTTTCTTCATAAAGCAACAATGAAATATCTGGTATAGATAGCAGAAACAGATAAATAGCTTCTCAGGCCACTGTTAATAGTGGCATCTTCCCTGTACATAGCTTTCACTCATGCATTAAAAAGATATCCATTTATTTATAAGAAAACATTGAAATAATCATTGCATCTTCTCGCTAACACTCCACAGCTACCGCTACAGCCTATGGCTTATACAGCTATAAATAACATTTTTCTGAAGACAACTGTTCAAAGAATGTATGTAGGATAAAGTGAGGCAGATTGCTACACTGTGTAGGACAGTAATTCCTAGCTCACACCGCAGTCTGAAAATTGAAGAGCATCATATATGCTTGGTGTTGAAAGCTTTATTTTGCCCTACTGGAGCTTCCTGTGCTTTGGTTTAGAAAGTAATCCCGCTCTTCCCTCTCCTTCAAGAATTCCTGTACATTTGAAAATTGTAATTGTCCCTAATAAAAGGAGGCCAGTAATAGCAAATACACACCTAAAGGAAAAAAAAAAAGCTTATGCGGTAGTCAGCATGTTTTTGAATTTATCACATTAAACTGCTTTCATAAAATAGACGGGGAAGAAAAACAAAAAACTAAACCCCACCCCACAGTTAACTATTTTATCAGTGGTGGTCATTAAAGAGTTGATAGGTCATGTGTCTCACCAGCTGGATCTCTCTGAAAGGGAAATCTGATACAAGAGTTTCAGCAAGTATGTGAAAAGCTTGGAATTATATAGCCAGGCAGAAATAAAAGGAAAAAGAAAACCCAACAACACACCAAAACCACAAAACATCCTTTAAAGTATTTTGAATGTTATAATCATTCAGAATCACTGATGTCTAAGGAAATGCCATGGAAAGACTAAACTTTTGTTAATACAGTTGCAAAGTCTACACTGAATGCATTTTACTGAACAAAATCTATGTCCCCGAAGCCAGATCCTGGTATTCCCTACATGCACAGAAACCTGTGGTACCAGTAGGCCTGTTTATATCCAGCTAACTGAAATCAGAACCTGGTCTAATGCATTTAAAATAATTGAATATATCACTAATGTCTTAGCCTGTTACAAAGATGGCATTTTTTAACCTCATGTCTGTTAGCCACCAACCTTGACATTATAAATACAAGAGCCCTCAAAGGGCCATCTGTGGGACCAGATACTACCCGATGAGGACCTCCCTGCAGCGTCAGGATTGTTTATGCAGTGTAATGCACAGTGATGGTTAGATTTTTCCTATTTAAACTCAGAAGCAATACAGGAACAGCACAAGAGTATCCATACCACATGGGACATTGTCAGGGCTGCTATCAGTGGGCCAGAGCACTCCTGGTCCTCACTTCTAGCTGGTAGCCATCGCCTTTGTGAGTAGAAAGTGAGAAGTCATGAAATTCCCCCTCACATCTGCAAGAGCCCCCTACAGAGAAAACAGAACAGGTAACCTGATACACCTGTCAGTTTGCAGACAGCTGTTAGATATCAACAAGTGAGATACCAACAGGGTTCAGAGACCACCTACCTTGCAGGCACACCTTCTGCGCTGTGCTACAGCACAAGGGGGAAAGTCACCTTCATCCTTTTCTGTGAAAGTGGGCTTGGAGTACGTGAGGCAGCAGGGCATGCCAGAATTTTTTCCACCTTCCTAAAACCACGACAGATTCATGAAGATGAGGGAATATTTAGTTGTGAAGGGGCTGGGAAGGCTGGAGAAAACATTCCTACCAACACTAGGCTCCTAATTTAGGAGGCAAGCCTTCCTATGTCTCCTCCATAGCCAGCAAAAAGAGGACCCCCTGGGAGGGCACTGGAGAGCACCAAAATTAGACTCCAGCTGAGATTCGCTGCAGTGTAGACACTGTGTCTTCCCCTGGCTACAGGAGGAGGTCAGTGAGCTTGTCCCCAGTGAAGCATAAAATAGGCTGAGGCGCACAGTCGTGCTCACATGGACACCTCTTCCTCTCCAGCTCTCCACTGGAGCGCGTTCCTTCATCCATTGCTGGAACACAGTTTCTCGTGATATCAGAACATATGCCCTGTGTTGTGATGGCTTCTTCAATTAGGCATGCCTGCCAGAAACTTACATGGTGTAATTACAAACTTTCCAAAACATATTTAGTAAGAGTGATTCAGAGCATCAGCTAGCAATTATTGATTATTCAGTAACATACTAAATCATTAATTCACTAACTTATAATCAGGTTTGCTTTCAGAACCTTTCAAAATTTAAGTAACTATTGATTCTTCCATACTCTCTGATTAAAATTTAAAGTGAAAAATATAAGAGTTGTAGTATTTTTTTAATTGAATTTTTTTAACATCAGATTAACGCTGTAAAGAAAACAACGTGTAGTGCTAAGAGAAATAAAAGTTGCCTGCAGGCATACTGTAACTTTGAATTAATGGTACCTGAATGAAAGGCATATGTTTTAACCTAGGTATTTAGCATTTAGAGAGATCTTTTTCCCATTCTTCTGTGTATTGAAACTTACCAATTTCACTTTTATAAAACACTGCAGACGTTCATGGCAATTTCATTAAGACTGAATAGGGTTTTTTTTTCCCAAAAACATAGGAATCTCCTTTGCAATAGAAAGTTTAATTATTGGATTACTTGAGCTTTTAAGATTTTTCTTACAGTTGTTCAGATCATAGTATCTGATACAGGAATTGGCTGTTTCACTACAAAGAGTAGAAAATAGTTGTGGAAACTACAACAAGTGGTTAAAAGCAGTTCTGTTGCCACCCACCACTGAAAAAATATTGGTTTACTTCACAAATGGCCAAATAAAAGTCATTTTTTTTGTTTGTATTCTGATGTTGCTGCCTTTAGGATTTACAGTTTCAATCCTTTCACAAAACAGCAGGAAAATTCAGTGCTGAAAGCCAAGATTCCTAAGCAAGGCACTTAGCCTTAAACTGATGCTTTAGAAAAAAAATACAAAGTATCAAAGTGCTCATAAAGAAACAAAAAGAAACCTCTTAAATCAGGTATGTTCTTTCTTGCAGGAAAATGAAATGCAGCATGGTGAAAAGTAGACATCTGACTTGGTTGCCTTGATTTCACACACACACACACCCCCCCAAAAAAAAAAAAAAAAAAAAAAAAAGCCACCTTTCCAACATATGTATATAGCATGTTACACAACATCAACAGGGTTTGGGTAAGTTTAAAATAGCCAGCTACACCAAACTTGCAGAAGTCTTGCTTGCAACCTTTTTTATAATGCTCGATTTCCACATTCAAAACACATCCCTACATAGTCTCCTGCAGGTTATGGTTAGAACACATCCCACAAATGATCTCACCCAGGGAAAACCCACAGCCTGCAGTGGCCCATCTCACTGGATTTGCGTACCAGGGATAGACACTCACCGCTCACACACAGATTGGGTTGTACAAACGGGAAGGAGCTGTGGTATTGTGGTTGTAGCAGTGAAACACTGAGCCTTACAAAGGCTCCAGGCACAGGCAATGGGCAGCTCATAGGTCTTCCAGCAAGACTCTTGTGCCTGGATTTCCAGAGGGGCAGAAAGCAAGTGCCTCTGTGCTGCTGGTGTATAAGGTAAGCTGTCTTCTTAGCACACTGTCCACATATATACCACTTGGTGCAACTTTCCCTTGGGCTAAATTTACAAATCAAGCAGGTCTTCCCACCAGCAGCAGCAGCACCTGGTACAGTTTGTATTGCCTGGCACATGAGAGAAAGACTCCAAAGCCATACAGCCCTCCCCATTCCGCACTGGACTGCATCCAGCCCTGCTCCCCCTCTACTACAACTGAAATACAGCCATCATCACCTATTACCAGGCAACAGCATCCATAATCAGGTAACAGCACTTGCCAGCAGGTACTTGAACTGCTGTAAATTTACACCTGAGCATATCTAGTTTGTGCGGCTATACAAACATTTCTCACCAGTTGTAACATGCCCCCACCCCAGTTTATTCCAAGCATTGTGAACTTTGCTGAACCCAGACAGCACATCCCTTTTAGACACATCAAATCATTTAGGCTGGAAAAAACCTTTAAGATCATCAAGTCAACTGTTAAAACCTGTTTTGTAACAATCTTAAATGAAGCAGAATATAATCCACATTCAGTTGACACTATGATATTTTAGCCTTTAAGTCTTTCTAATTCATAAAAGAGAACAAAACCAAAGAGTAAATAAAACTGTGACCAATAAACATAAGTTTCCTAATTACAATCATTCATACAAACTGCTTTTGCATTAACAGATCAAAATCAATATAATTGACTTTTGTTCCATAAAATCATTTGTTTTGGTTTTCTTTGCTATCTCATACACTAAGAAGTAAACTTACAATGCATTAAGAAATTTCAGGTAACTGGCTCTGTCAATACAGCATGAAGGATGAGGAAAAGTGGGTAGAAGAGTCACATATTTTTCACAAAGTATTGGATCCCATGAACAAGTTAATGATGTTTGAAGGGGAGAAAATATGAAGACCAAAAGTTTTCAAGTTGCTGAGTGATAATAATGGTGCCATCTATTGTGCATCCATCACACTGAAGTGCTTGACACATATTTTGGACTGTTTTCATGCATTTTCTTTATGATGATTAATAGTGGCATTGTACCCTCTGAAATAGCAGCCCATCACACAGAGAAAGGTGTACTAAATTACATTCAGATGATAATAATTTTGATCTCAGGCACACATGGAGAAAATACTAAAAGGTTAGGACCAAAAAAAACTGTGAAAAATACTCATTTCTGAGATGATGGTCCACAACAAACAAGAGAAAAAGGAGCAGGGACAAAATGCACAGCTTGAAACACAAGTGCCTTTCTGAAGCATCCATTACTCTGATTTCTTTTCCCCACTCTACATGTACATTAGAAAGTGGTGAGGTTTAAGATGTGTTTTCTTTTGTTACACTTTGAAGGAGAGAGAGAAAAACTAGATAAGATAATTGCATTTCTGTAAAAGGAAGGAATAAAAGGTGATGTGTATCACCTGCCCACCTCTCGCGTCCTGGACGTGCTACTGTGGTCTGTTCTCTCTGATACAAATCAGAAGGACACAGAGGCTGATGTAACATGTTTGTTTCCTTCTGGATCCTTAAACATTTTGGCTAAAGCATCTCTTCACTTCTTTTAGTTAGCACAGAGACACTCCACTGGTGCCTTTTGGGCTGGTGAGACTGGAAGCAGGGTTTCCAAGCCACCTAAGGTGACCAAAACAATGTAAAGATGCTTCATTGCAAGCATGCTTAGGCTGATACATTTTAGCCTGCTGCCTAGAAGGATGAAGGCAGTTACTATGGCTCAGCTAACAAGCTCTAAGCATAACTTCATCTCTTCAGAGGTGGAATTTAGCAGGGGAATTTTCAGAGTGCTCTGACTCAACAAGAAAAATTAAGGGGAAAAAATCCCGACTCCTGTCAGAAGAGCAGGCATAATAACTATCTGCAGGAGTGTCGTAATGTATATTTAATGACTGGAAACCACTTTGAAAGAGCTGGATGTGTCATACACATACGGGAATGCTAAATCACTGCTAGAACTTGCTCGGGAACCCGTGCAGCCCCATGCACTCCTGGGAGCTTAGAAGCAGAACCATGCTACAGCTTCCCCAACATGGCAGCACAGTCACAGAAATCAATTATTGAGTCTCTTGCAGCAGTCAATAGATTTGCAAGTCTTAATGGAGAGCAGCTAAGGGATGGGAGATGGCAGTCTGATTTTCGGATAAGCTCAGGTGCACACAAACAGCATGGTAAAGCCTGAGTAGGTTCATCAAAGACTGCCACCTTCCCTAACTGCCAATGTATGAATAAATAAGTCCCAGTTGTGCTATCTGATATGCACAGGATTTCCAAATGTGCCTGAGAGCAAGTTTAGTCCCTGCTGGCTTTTGCTTTTCTTTTTTTTATACAGTTACAAATGTATGTAATAATATTTTACAGACTGTTTAGAAAAACTGAATTAGCTGGAAGTTGATCTATTTAATACATGTCAGAAAGGCATATAGTATATGTGTGTATATATATATAATATACTATAGTTAAGAGATCTGATAACAATTTAATAACTTACTATAGTGTTGTTGATATACTACATATTTTTACAGTACTACCAGTACTAAGGAATACTGGTACAGTTATTCTTGTAAATCCCCCCTGCCTAACCTAATATAATCTTGGTGGACTTGGAAAAAGAAAAAATACAGGGCAGAATAACTCTGAAGAATGAGAAAGGTCAAAAATTCACCTGATTTTTTTGAGTGTGAGTGCCAACAGAGATTGAGAGATTGGAACAGTTTGTTAGGTTTTTCTTTCCTGCTACATTAGGTATGTAAAATCCAAGTGGCCATAAACCCCAGGGGAATGAGATCATTAATGTTCTACCCATATCAGTAACCACACCTTCGTATATTCAGAGAGAGCATAATTTACCAAGAAGTGTTTTGAGAGTATTCTAGCAGGTTTTAATATTTATTGGAATTATATTTACATCTCTTTTTAAAGAATCTCCAGAGTTTAGCTGCCTGGGCTTCTATAGGATAAAAAGGACTACAGCTAGTAAATTTTAAAATCCTCAGGAAAGTCTTGGCGTAACTTTCTTATGCATAACAATATTGCATCTAGTGATTTAAAAGACCTCATCCACCAGGGTTAGAAACATCTAACTTTGAGGGAAGGCACTTGCCGTCTGTGAGCTGCAGAGGCCTTTATTCTGAACAAGCTTCTTGAGAACGTCACCTTAAATCCATCGTTCATCCAATATTTTATATCAGTGATTCCAGGCTCTAGCTAGCATATTTCTGTGACAAAAATTTCTTGTTTACAGGTTGAACAGGGAAGGAAATTCTTCTAGAGCTGTTGGTTTGGATTTATTGCTGTGGGGCACTTGTCATATTTAAAAGAAAATCTAGCATTCTTGGAGGCCTTGGGTTTTGTAAGAAATGTCCTAATGAAGAAAGCAAAGCTGCTTTCCACATCATGGTTTGAAACAGGTAAGAAAAGGAGAAAATATTATACTGTGAAAATCAACATAGTATTTATCATTATTCTCCCCATAGCCCCATGATACCTTCCAGAGGCCCAGCCACAATTCCCAGTCAAACCCCATGAAGTTGTGAGATGCCAGGTACAGCTGATGAAGAAATTCTGCTAACTGAGAAGCAGACCAGCAGATAAAAGAAAAATCAATGCCTGAGCGTCAGTACAGAGTAATAAAAGCAATATCTCATTTTGACACTTTAACTGAGGGCTTTTTTGGGCAAAGACTACCATTACGTCTCTACTTTCACCTGTTTAACCCCTGACGTCAAGTTATGCTTTTCCATGTCGTCCAGTATGGGTGACTTCTGCCTCGGGTCCAGTTGTTTCTCTCAGGCTACTGCTATTCTATTTACTCCAAAGAGTCTTCTTTCGCTCATAGCAAGCTACATGTGCATTAGTAGGATATCAGAGATTAATTAAATATCGTGGCTGTGATACTCAGATAAACAGGTATTTAGGCTCCAGGGTTTTGGTTGGTTTCCCCCTCCCTCCTCCCAAAAGGTGCAGACAACTTTCTCCTCCTCACAAAATATTTCACCAGCAGAGACTTCATAAATAGTAATGTTTTGTTCCTTATAGTTTCTAGCTGGCCCTGTAACAGGTTCTCCACCTTCAACACTTAAAGACAAAGCCCTTGAGGTGAAGGCAATCCTAAGTTTTTTCAATGAACTGAACCATAGATAAAGATTTAATCTGATGCCAATTCCCCATGTTCATTAAGATCAGTTATTCCACAGAAAAATGCACACATTCCAAAGGAACTGATGTCAGATAAACAGTTTCTCCACTGCTCAGATAGCTGAAAAAGAAAAACATAAGTTCAAAACATTCTTTAAACAGATGACTCAGCTTCCAATTTTGTAGTCATTTGCAACTTGTGAAAAAGCCTGATGACCTCTTGCAGTTGGGAAACTTAATTTTAGCACAAACAAGTAGTCAGTGAGGGATAGGGATAAAGCAAGGTAATAGCGCCCACCTAGCACTTGAACCTGCACAAAAATTTAAATCAGAATCATCAACTCTACTCAGTTTTAGTAAAAACATACTAAGAAATGGTTTTCATCCATAAGGTTATTTATTTTCCCTTATCATTTCTATATAACTGGATATAGGATTGGTGGGATTTTTTTCATATGTATTCTGATCTTCATTTACAGCCTGCTTCATTTAGGAATTTTGGAATAAAGGAATCCTCAGTACAAACATTCTCTGCTGAATTTGAGAGCTCTACTGACGTCAGCACAGATTTTCTCATTCATTCTTAAGTCAAGGAAAAATGTGCCACTGACACTGACAACTACTCAGAGAAACAGCACACTATAAGTGATGTATCAGGGGTTCAAGCAACACGTAGATCAGGTGGCAGTCCTCTGCATACAGGTAAAGGCCATTTAAGAAAGGAACACACGTTTACACCCAGTTTCTACTTATTAACTAAAAAGCAACCTATACATCTGGTTTGAGTTTTCTTCAACTGCACATGGGTTATTAACATTACCAAGACTGACAAGCGAAGGTACATTGTAACTGTTAGTTCTACCAATATCCTTATGAAAACACTGTGTCTATATTAATCATTCTCATTTCTCCAGCTCACATTGCTGATGGAGCCTTGGACAGGCAAATGCAGGTAAACACCTCCTACTTGCATCCAATTTGAACTGCAGTAGAGTACACCTACTTCTTGCTGCCCAGCGATGAGTGAATCCTTTGATAAATTTTGTCTCTGTACTTCTGGCTTACACTTTGGGTAACGGCCAAAAGCAACCACCTTTGCACTTGCTATCTCCAGCTTTATAAAAATGCCAGAGAAACAGTGAAATGTGTACCAGCTGCAAAGAAGTACCTGAAACCTAATATGCACCATGTGACTCCAAAATTAATAACATTAGGAATAATATAGGGTTGGTTTTGCACAAGTATTTTAATTCATTAAGTACATATAGTAGGTTAAAACTGAAATACGTGAGCCAGTATCAACAACTTTAAATAATGAGCTCTGTATTTGGCTAGCAGGATAGTTATTTCCCCAGATTTACAGCTGGTACGCTGGCTATTCTTGACCCAAGTTTTTAAACAATAAAATTAGAAACTATTTTTGCAACCCCGAAGGCCTACGTAAGGATACTCAAGTATTAATGTTCCTTCTTGAGCATAAATTCTTTATCTGTACACATATGTATGCAATGGACAGTTTTCCTCTTATTCAAAGTTATGAAAAGTGCAAAAGAAAGGCCTCCTGTTGTGTTGGTTGCAGAGTGCTTAAATTTATACAGTTGGATTTTCTTTGGTGCAACGTACCTATACTGAAGTGCCATCAGACTCATTTGCATTTCTATTACTTCCCCCAAGGTAATTACAACTATTTTTATTGCCTTTTTCTTACCATTAACATCAACAAAATTGAATATATTATGCCAGTTTCAAATTAATAAAGGCAGCCTGCAATTTCCAATTTACATACTACACTCTAATACCTTTTACGAGCTCAACTGCTTTGTACAGCGTCAGCCATAATTTGAAATAAAAGGCTCTGGCATTTTTATGCATTCAACTGTAAGTAAAAGAGGACAAGCGAGCGAAACTCCGGTGCCCTTTCGCCGTGCCAGCACTTTACCGATTCCTCCCTGAGCTCTGGCGCCGAGATTTCCAGCGGCGCCCGGAGCGAGCCCGGCTGGCGGCGAAGGGCGCTCCTGCCCCCGTGCTGCCCCGGGACGTGCTCTGCCGCGGGGCTCCGCGCCCACCCTCAGACCCCGCCCGGGCGGACGCCCCCCGGCCGCCGCTCCAGCCCCGGCCAAACTTGGGGAAGTTACCTGGCGGGAGGCGCTGCCGAGGGGGCGCGGTGCGGAGCGGTGCGGAGCGGTGCGGAGCGGTGCGGGGCTAAGCGGGGCGGCGCGGTGCGGCGCGGTGCGGGGCAGTGCGGGGCGGGGCAGCGCGGTGCGGAGCGGGGCGGTGCGGGGCTAAGCGGGGCGATGCGGTGCGGTGCGGGGCAGTGGGCACCGCCGCGCCCGGGAAGGGACGCGGGGAGCGGCCCGGAAGGAGGCGGCCGCCCCGCCCCCCGGGGGGCACCCCGGCCCGCCTCGGGGGGACTAACCCGCAGGATTCCGCCTGTCCCCGTCCCCGTCCCCCCCCTCCTTTTTCCCCCTCCGCCCCAGTCCCCCGGCTCTTACCTGGGCGGCGGGAGGGGGGCAGCGGGGGCCCCGACGCGCGGTCCCGGGAGGTGGGGAGGCGTGCCCGAAGTTTGTCGGGGCAGAGCGG
Organism: Falco punctatus; assembly: GCF_963210335.1. Classification (NCBI taxonomy): domain Eukaryota; kingdom Metazoa; phylum Chordata; class Aves; order Falconiformes; family Falconidae; genus Falco; species Falco punctatus. The sequence continues at coordinate 107,783,069 of NC_137581.1, read as the reverse complement.
CGGGCAGAACCCGCCGGAACGGGAGCCCCCGGGGGGCACTGCCCAGCCCGGGCGGAGCAAGCTGACGCGCTTTGCTAAAGGGGGGAAAAAACGTGGGTGGGCGAGGAAGGAGAGCGAGAGGAGGGCACCCGTTCCGACGGGCTTCTGGCGGTGCAATTACCGCCGCTGGAGGGAGGAGTTCGTGTAATTACGGGCCGCGCTCCCGGGAAATGCGCCCGAGCGGGAGCGCGGCGCGGCGGGGCGGGAAAGTTGCGGCGCGGCGGCGGCGGCGGGAGCGCTCAGCACCGCGGACAGCGGCGGGCGGGCCGGCCCGGGGCGGGGGCGGGGGCGCGGGGCGGGGGGCGGCCCTGGCTGCCGGGTGCCCCCTGGTCCACGGCGTCCCCAAGCCCGCCCGTTCTGCAGCTAAATACCTCGAACGATGGAAAATCGACTGTGCTTCCAGGCGAGCTATTCCAACAGCAAATTGTTATCACCCTTTGAAGGGTGGGGGTTAACCCGCCTGGCAAGCTGCCAAGGCGCTTCTGCCAGCCGTCACCCGCTGAAAATAAGAATCAGGTCATGATTGCTTGGATAATCACTAATATGCTACCAATACAGATAAATTGCATTTTACTGCACGTATTCTGACTGATTAGTGATCCGCTATTGCTGGCTGGTAAATACTGTCCATCCTATTCTGCAGCCAAGGACATGGGGATAGAGATGAAGAGATGGTCGAGATTACACACATCGAGCCAGATCCCTGTGTGACTCCAGATCTGAGTGTACCTACCTGTGCGATCCTCTTCCTCCCAAGGTCATTTCTTTCCCTCTTCCCTGGTCCTTGCGTGTTAGTGCCTCAATGACACTGCAAGCAATACCTTGGCCATTGACACTGGATCTTTTCTAGACCTCATGCAAGCACTGAAATATGATTCAAGGTCCTCCAAATTCAAAAAGTCACTATTGTGAACGTAATACTCCAAAACAAAGCATGGGTTTGTGTGGAACAGTCAATAAGGAGCATGAGAATTGAAGTAGACCTTTTATCTACACAGAGATGAGTGTTAAGCAAGCAGAATAAGAATTCACATTTTAGGGTCTCTCAATCAGAAGGGTGAGAATTCACCTTTTGTGAATCTCAGCAAACAAGAAATTAAATACTTGCTATCTTCAGAGTTCATGAAATATTAAATAAGCATTCCAGGACAACAAACAAACTTTGCTTCAGCATTGCAGAATAAGCGTTGCTACAGGAGTGGAGCTAAGTTACTTTGGAAACAAATATTAATATATTACAGAGAGAAAGGAAATTTTCATTACTAATAATTCATATAAAGAGTAAACAGACCTCACCTCTTGCTGATGGAAATAGTTCAGAGATAAAGGAATCGGGTCAAAATAAAGGCAGGCTTGGGGAAAGTTCACCAATGATCAAGACAGACAAGAGCTAGGTAAAGTGAATCTTAAAAACAATACTGCATGACTCTTCAGTTCATCAACACTTATATGATCTATTTACGTGCATGCATTTTCTAAATACATGTACAACATGAGAACAGCTGTAGAAATGGAAGGGAGTATGGAAGGCTGAATGGATGGAAATCCTCTGAAATAAACCCCTCAACTTTCTAAATATCTACTAAACTGTGACAGCTCATGCATTCTCTGCCTAACCTTAAAGGGACTATGAGAACTGAAATGCTGAGTTGATTATTTTTATTTTTATTTTTATTTTTATTATATATGCAATTTCATTTTTTTGTTATATCTGCAATTCCTCACAGTCTTCCCAAGATTTTTACTGTTTAAAGTATATTGTAAAATGTCTTCTTTTCCTACTGAACTTCCTGTTAGCGAAAAAAAAAAAAATTATACATATAAATACACACACATTTATACACATATGACAAAATGTAATGCCAGGCATTTACAACATTTTGCAAAATGGAGCAAAACCAGAGGAAATATAGACTTTGAAATCTCAGGATCTGAGAGGTAGACAGGAACATAAGCTTCAGAAAAGGTTTTCAAAGTAGTAACACACTTAAAATCACGTCATGCAAGTTTTCCCAACAACAGCCTGAAAGCAGGTGTGCCAATTAGTTTCATCACAGATTGTGCAGTGAAGACACAGGCCTCTTTAGTGAAAGTGTCTTGGAGCACATCCAGCACTGGTACATGACTATGGATATGATTGTGTCAAAATCCAGGCTGCTATGGCTTCAGACTCACAAGTCACCTTGCTACACAGATGGTCTGAGAGATGAAGCATGGAAGAAGAAAGCTAAAATGCTAGTGGCAGAAGTCATGAACTGAATGTGTCCAACTGCACAAAGCAATGTATGACATATCCTGCTGCGGCAGAGAAGAGTTTCTTTGCTTTCCTGTGCTAACCACTAATTCCCAGTCAGGAGGCTCACTGAGAGTAGTGACCGGTTTGGTATGCTCATTTTACAGGACAATCAAAAACATCCTTATGGTTAATATTTGGCAGTGCAGGTAAGATTGCTCTAATATGGCATGTGTTCTTGGCATCTGTAGTGTCAGTGCAGTTTCCACAGGATAAAATTTTTGCTCAAGTAGCAAAAAATCCAAGTTAAACAATGGCCAAGCAGTTATACTCAGAAATTATTAGGGACTGGCTAACGATCAGCTTAGATCAGAATTAAAATGAAATAGATGAATTGTGTATTATTTTTAAGACAAGGGATCTTCCTTGGTTTCCTCTGCTTTTGCTATAGATAGACAGCATCCTCTTATGTCAGACAGCAGACAAGTGTGGAATAGCAGCCACAAAAATCTTCCTTCAATGAAGAGCTTATAGTCCAGTACGGTAAAAGTCTTGATAAGAATAATGTACTTAGTGTGTGGGCAGAAAAAGTTTTATGTGTTCTTAATTATTCATTTCTTTGCTTCTAAGTGCTCTGATTTAAAAATGATGTGATGTGTACATGCAGTGTTGATACTCAGATAACCTAATTGTTTTGGTAATATAACAAGGCATATGATGTAATGTCAATAGACTGCACCTTGTGTGCGCTACAGAGCTTTTCCATGTGGATGCTTATCCTCTAGTGACAAAGCTAATGATTCCTAATATGTGTACAGGGTAAGAAAGAGACTGCTGTGACAGACACTTAATAAATGGTTAAACAGATTGGTGTGAGAGTCAAGAATAAAACTCAAAATCAAATCTTGGCTTTGAACTGGTTTTGCAATGATATAAGCAGATGTGAAAGATTTGAATGTGAATAAAACAAGAAAAGAAAAAGCCTGAGGGAGAAAGAGACCAAAGTAATGCAGCTACTTGTCCACACATACAAACTTATCAGCTTCCCTCCTAAAAACACGCCACCAAGCAATACCAACTTTATTGTATGTTCCCAGTAGCAATCCAGGCTCAAAAAGATTAGCTACTGTAGGGCAGAATGAATTTCCTTTTCTAGGCTTTTTAGTAAAGGAGTACAAATTATCTAATTAAATTATAACCATCCAAGTGGGTATTCATGCCTTCTAACCAGTGTTATCTGAATTACTACCTAGGAAAAACTCTCCAAGTATACAGAAAATCTACATTTCTAATCATGTCACCTAAACAGTGTTAAGTGGATGTCTTGCATCTTTTTTTTTTTCTTTTTTTTCTTTTTTTTTTCTTTTTTTTTTTTTGTTTTCATCCATTTGTGCTGAAAGAAAATAGAGCCGGAGATACACGAAACAGAGAGAAAGAGAAATAAAATCTAGAAAGTTACTATCATGGTGGCCCAGCCATTCAGGGTCAGTCACATTTATTGCTCAAGTCTTCCCCGAGGATAAGGGTCTAAATGTGATAGGTATCAACTGACTGTGCAAAGAGGAAATGCTCACCTTTATGTACCAATTGTGTTCCATATAGGTTTTTTAAACACATATAGTCTACTCAAGAATGTTCTTGTAAGAATCATACTAGTTCTGCTGTAAACTGTATCTTCCTGGAGAGGTTGCAAAGTTGTTTGTTGTTTGGTTTTTTGGTTTGGGCTTGGGGTTGGTTTGGGTTTTTTTGGTTGGTTGGTCAGTTTGGTTTTTGTTTTTTCGTTTTTTGTAAGATACTAGTATTACCAATAGGTAGAGAAAAAAACAATTAACAAAAAAAAAAAAAAAACCACCAACAAAACCAAACCAAACCAAACCAATCAGGAAATCACCTCTTGTAGTCAAAACAGGAAGATCAGCTAGAGACTGTCTTTCCTCTCAGTAAGCTGATATATATCTGTATAGATTTCACGAAGCCTGAACTTCATGTATGAACATTTGGCACATTGAAATGAATTGGTATTTTGACAATGATTTCAGCAGAATCAGAAGATTTTTAAACATTTTTTAGTAGGCATGATGTAGGAATGTGTCAACAGAATGAGAGGAGGATGGAGAATAAACCATATATGTCAAACACCTCTAATTAAACCTGAAGTATGTGCAAATCACTACCATCATTGCTGTGAGTCGCATTATCTTTTTAAAAGCGTGTTTACTAACCCCTTTCTTTCTCCCCAGTTAGTCTTGACTTAAAAGCCGGATTAACGTTCTCCTTGCTGAAAGGCGGTGCCCATTTTGAAGGGTGTCTGACACGTCCAACAGAAAACTGATGGGACAAATAAGAGCAAACCCATCATTGTGATATCAGTCATATCAGCACAAAGTAGTGTTGCATAACCTGGATGAACTAAGGTCATTTACCTTTTTCCAATTACTCAGTTTAACAATTAAGACGTTGAATGATAATTTGATTTAAGTAGTGTCAAAAGCAGTTACACTACTAACAGTACTGCCTAATTACAAATATTATAATGTTTTTCAGTGCAAATTAACCCCTAAAATCCTTACAGTGTAGAAGGTTATGCACTTTGATTACCTTGTATCTAGAATCTGACCCAGAATCTCAATTTCATAATGCCAGACCAACTTCTAATTGATTTTATATCACCATTGATTATTACAACAGTGTAAGACTTCATCCAATCGAGTTATAGAGGAGAGGGAAAAAATCTATCACAAAGATACAGAAGCATCCATCAAAGATGCATTTAGAGCAAATGGACAATGCACTTTTTTTTTTAAAGTTGTAATTGTATTCAAGGGAATGACATTTAGCAGCCATTGACTCTAGGTTATTGAAATATCCGGTGACCTTGGCTCCGCTTCCAAATGGAAAGCAAAACCACAAATAAAACTGCAGGGAATAAAGAAATTAAATTTTGGTCTCAATTACATTGTTTTGAAAATGTTCAATAGTAAGATAATGATCTTAATTACTCTCACAGCTACCAATTTTGGAATCCGTGCTTAACCAAAACCCACATGTTGAGTAATCACACAATCTGTAAATGGACAGAGTTCAAATACGTAAGTGAATCTGGACACACTTATTAGAGCAGCACAACTATTTTGGTAAGAGCGTGGTTTTCCTGCCAAAATAGTTATACCAGTATATGGCTTGTCTTATATACGCCTAACACATGCAACACACAGGCTACTCTGTTACTATGTAAGATTAAACTGTGGTGATACAGCTGTGGTCACATTGGATGGGCATTTCCCATCCTCCTGTATCCTGGCATTTAAAGCAGTAAGCTGATGTTTAGCAGTAACACCTCTTTGATTCATGGAGCTACTTCTTGTAATGCAAAATCAAAATCTAAAAGGAAACTTTTTTTTTCTTTTATTTCAGGAAAGGGTAGAAGTTGAAAGCCAGGCCCCAAAGTTCCAGTTTACATTATTTACAGCTTGAGTCTGCTCACTGAATTTAGCTTTTAAGTAAAGGAGGGGGTGGGAGGGGGGGGTAAGAACAGGAGCTCTTTCCCTGACAGCACTTGTTACAGCAGCACTCCTGATTATCGTAATGGGTTCACTTGTCAAATATGCCTTTCATACCAAAAGCAAGGCTGTTAAATGTGAAGTTGAAACTGTGGGCTTTCCCCCCACCCCCACCCCATACCCTTCCCCCCCCTAAAAAAAAGCACTCTCCACATCAACCCCCCGCTGATGAGCATTAAAAGCATTTTGATGCTTGAGGGACTCTATTTCCAGGGGGATATCACAGCATCTACCTGTCTTTTGTTGCTTCTGAACACTTTGTTCATGACTTCAACTAATGAGTCATCACATAAGATTTCTTTAAAAATTCACTAATAACAAAGGTTTAGTTTTGTCTCTTTTGACCAGTAAGTGGCATTCACAAAAAAGCTCGATTTCTCACTTCCCATTCCCAGAAAACAACAGGCATTCTACCAACTGAACTGAAAGCCTTTGCTCATCTTCTCAGCTCTTTGGTAGCAAAATTCCTTTAAAAATATATAATCAAAGGTCAGTGCTGGTTTTGTATCAGCCAGTAATCTGACCCTAAAACTACACAGTGACCAGATGAATTATTGGGTACTTTTTCTTTAACATGAGCAAATAAACAAAAAACCCTCAAACCTCAAACACTTCCTCTTCTGCCTCAGAGGCAAAAAAACTGAGCACCAGAGAAGAAAGCAAGCCTTTGGTTCCTTTTAAACGAACACCCCCGCCATGCCTGCTTCAGGGCAGGACTGTCACCAGCGGCTGCAGCAGGCTGAGTGACAGGGCACAGTGCTGAGGCAAATGCCAGTGGCCGCTGCGCTGCAAAGGGAGAGAACCTCAGGGCTGCCCCCAGCCATGGAGGTCACGTTGTGCTGGGAAAACATGTTGCAGGGAACAGATGGACAGGTGGGGAAAATCATAACTGAAAAGACTGGCAATTGCTCCTAATAAAGGGGTTGTTTATGCAAATAATTACACCTTTACAGTAGTGGGAGGGGGGTGAGTTTAGCCATCACAAGCGAACCAAAAATATGAAGCTATACGAGGAGAAAGGAAGGAAGCCAGGCCATTTCTGATGCTTTCCAGTAAGCAGCTCTCAGTGATCACTGGATATGTGGTAAACCAATTCGAAATGGATTAGGAAAAATAAATTACCCCCAAAATAGTGATAGGGATTCTGGCACAAAATGTTTATTACAAACAACAACAAAAATATGTATTCTACTCCTCTCTATCTTCAAAGGTGTCTTTTGAAACCTCAGTAATGTTGTCAGGACTAGATTCACACACACAATAATGTAAGGACAATTAAAAGACTCAGGAAGGAGACTTATTTTATTTTATTTCAGACTATTATTAGATGCACTGCTTAACTTCCAGACACGTGAAACCACATTTCTAGGAGATGGAGGGTTGTTTGGTTTTAGTGTTAGGCTGGGGAAGTTGACTTTCTTCCTCTGGTGCAGGGTAAGTCATGTACCCGTATGCTAGCTACCTCCTTACAAGCACAGGAGAGATTAATGTCTGTATGCCCAACAGATTGCCAAAAAAAAATTAACAATAATCTTTCTGTTTACTATGTATGAAAGGAACAAGCTTCCAATTGCATTTTAAAGCACAGATGAGTAGAGTGCTCTGTACCTCCACATTGTTTAAGCTTTATTGGAAAATAAAAATTGTAACTATTGTTCCCAGCCTACCTAACTTAATAAAGAACTAATTTATGAAGTACTTCTGAGGTACTTCTGTTGGCTTTTAAACCATCGGAACACCTGCAACTCACTTGAACCCTTACAGACCTGCAATTCTTTGCTGGCCCATTATTCACAGATTTTATGTGTGATATTCCATTACAGATACTGCAGGGCACCAGCCTGCTTGCAGAATTAAAAAGAAGTAGAAAACGGCATTTTAAAAAACAATTAAGAGGAGGAAGGGAATATAATTGGAGGAGGGGGTGGGGGTGGAAATTCCCCCCCGCCCCCAAAGGGAAACTAGATTTTCGATTATTTTTATAAACCGTTTTTGTCTAGGTAAGAAAGAGAATGAGCCAGTATATTCAAAGAAACCTCAATTCCTTTTGCTTCTGTTCTGTAATAGGTGTACTAAAAAATCATTAATATGTTTCTGAAAGATGGGGAGTTGGAAATATAGCACCACAGCTATTGGTTATGTCTTTTATTAGAAAGACAAGTGATTGCTCCAGGTTTTCTTATTATACATATTAAAGGATTAATTCTGGAAAACAGCACACAAAAGTGGGAAAAAAATCAATAGCAACAGGGATCTAGGGAATAGATTTAAAAAAAATCACAGGAGCTGCAACAGTTACTTGTAAATGACAGATGAAAAGCATAAATCAATAGAAAGCTTTGAAGAAGGTACCACAGGAATAGATTAATATATACTCAAAAAAGATTAATGTTTTGTGTATGGCAAACAAAACCAATGGAACCAGTCATCATGAAATGGAAAATAATATCACATCACATAATACTTTGTAATGACCTTGATAGGAAGAATCTGACTGCAGAGAAGTTACATCTTAATTAGGTAAGAATTTGTGCAACTTTGAAAGCATTTCTTGATCCTCTACATTAAATATAGCTTTTTACCTACAAACTTCTAATAGCTTAAAAGCATACTTCCTTCTGAATCAAAGCAAGACAGTGATAAATACTATAATTTTCATATTTTTTAACTGCCTTTTTACCAATAGAAGTCCATCGTTGAAAACAACTTGTTGAGACATAACTGGTCAGAAAGCTACCAAATCAGACTTTCCGGTTTAGAAAGAATGATTCAACATCATTCCTTTATACAACTTCCCAGAAAGTTCTATGACTGTAACTTCAAATTCCAAAGGGAATTTCTACTACCAAGCATGAATATACTGGTTAGGAAGATTAGAATAAGGAGGACACCAGTTCATCTGTTCTTCTTAGATTTGACCAAGCAAAGTACCTTGCATTCCATAGCTCAGAAGAAATATCCATAAGAACAAATTATCACTATTTTATGAAGAGTTTTCCTATCAGTTTGTTCCTGTTCTTGCTTACATTTGTGTTTTATAGAACATACAGCTAGTATGGAAAAGAAGACTCTGTGTGTTGGTAATAAGGTTTTAAATAGATACAAGTTCCAGGGAACAGATTCATCTAATGGGATTTAACAAAACAGTGTTCTTGTTTTGTTTTGTTTTCTTAAAATCCTCTTTCATATATTCTTGTGAGTTCATGTTAAAAGCAGACAAGCACATATATAGCAACGCTTTTTCTGAAATTTTCCTTCTGCTGCACACCAAAGGACTTTAAATGTATGTAAAAATCACTTTCATTACTTTGATTTCTGTGCTGTAGTGTCTTGACCCTTGCACTGTTGCTAACGGAGGCAGCGTGCTCTTCTTGCCTTGAGCTAGCCCACTGGCACAAGTGGCACAAGACTGGACTACTGGACACGCTGCCTGAGCAAGGATGTCCTGAGCTAAATTTTGTCCCATAGCACCTGTGCTCTGCTTTTGCATAAGGACAGATGAGCTGGACAGCTGCAAATATAAGCAATTAACTAGGGATTTCCTAGGTACTGGTGATGGATCTAGAAACTTTTAGTCTGGAACAAACTGCTCTCCAGCCATCCTTGCCTGGCATAGCAGCTTTTCAGGGACAGTTACAATACATTGTAATTTGAGCAGTTTAAATCACACAGGACAGGGAAGCCTCCAAAAGGAATATTTAGAACAAATGCACCACAGAAAGTACCACAGGATCATATGCTTGGCGATACCTGTACCTTTTGAAATCTTAAGTGGCTTTTTCAAAAATTCCAGTGTGGAGTATGCATGCTTTATATGCATGATAGTTGTATCTTCCTCTTCCTGAATTTTCCCTTGCTTTACTGACCTCCTTTTTCTTGCATCTGGCTGTTTTATCCTTGAAGGAAACAGAATTGGAAGTTCACATTCTGCTCTGATGAAAGGGCAGAACACAACTGGGGAAAAATCTGGATTATGAACCAGACAATGAATGTTCATGTCTGCTCTTTGGTGCTCACATCCTCATCCCTACCCAGCAGCTGTTTGGGTTTGAAACACTCGGTATGTCACAATCCATGCAGAGTATTTTTGAAAGGTTTGAGTTTATTCCATTAACTTTTCATGAAGAGAAGGTTCTGGACAAGCAAAAAGAACCATAGGATCTTTAGACTTTACCCAAGACTCACTTCTTGTGAGTTTATACTTATGAAATATTAAAGCTGGAGGAACCTTTACGGAAACCTTGTGGAAATACCTGCAGATTCCAAACTGAGCAGGGAAAATAACAAATACGGTTTCCCCAGTTCTTTAATCCACTATGTAAGCTACTATCATGTCTTCTTTTCATCCTTTTACATTGGCCTATACCTATATTAATGTCACTATCTATAGCTAGTGTTCAGCTATATCGTATAAGTCTACAATATTGCCTCCTCTTATGTCAAAAATAATTCTGTACTGCCTCAGGCAATTTTTCTAACCTTCCCTTTCACATCACAATGTTTAGGAAGGCATTTTGCTCTCCTTTTCCCAACAACTTCTTCAGCTGTACCCTTGACATATTTTAATCAAGGTTTCTCTCTGACCAAAGGATGGACACCTCTCTCTTCCAATTAGTTAATGGTTTCCCACTTTCTGCTGCTGCTGTTGTTTCCATCTTACTCACCATTCTCCTTGACCTCGGAGCAGCTGGAACTCTGAAATTAGATCAGACAGGCTCATGCAACTCTTTCAGCTGCACAGAAGCTGCTACTTTAGTTTTGCTATGTGTGTCCAAAAATATGCCAGAATTCTTATTTTGTTGTATAAATTACAGCAATGGTAGGTGAGTATGGATGGACATGACTATTTCCTATACAAATGAAAGTATGAAACTAATACAAAGCAGGAGACAGCTGCACTTGGTTTTTTAGCACAAACACATATAAGACACATAAGCCTTCCTAAAGGCTGTATTCAAAACACTCCTCATTCAACATTACCTTAGGAACAGCCCTACAAAAGGAGAGCTGCTAATGACAGAATGGTAAAATATTCCAGTGATTAGGAATGTTTTTTTATTAAAAACGCTGTACTGAGATAACGACTACTAGGGAACTAATCTTTCAATTTCAAGTACGCTATCATTATAATGCAAGGCTCATAGTAATAGCAGAATGCTGGTGTGGGGAAAAAGGATTTTGCAGAGACAGACAAACCTCTATTTTACTTACTTCTGCCTCTTGTGAAGCATTATGTATGCTCTCAAGTATGGTCTCTAACACTCACTGCTTATATTTTACAAAAATTTTAAAAGGATATGGGCTTTAGCAGCAAGTACTTACTAAGAGTCTTTTTCTGCATGTCATTTTCCCAGTTTTGAAAACGTAGAAGGCCATGCAAAGAAAATATCTCCTGAAAACTACAGCTAGTAAGAGAAACATAAGGTAAAAGTATTGGCTGCAAATGTAACTGAATGAGGTAAATTAATCACAGTTCAGCAAGTACCTGCCACTTACTACACTAGGTATGGCAGTGTCCATACCACTTACGTACATTAATTAATCAATTAAAAAGAAAATAACAAAAATTTAAAAAATCAAGCTTGCAGCGGAAGAAGTAACCATTATTTCTGTTATTTGCATCTATCTTCTTACTTCATACTAGGAAAAAGAAACCTGTTACTATTATTTATAGAAGACACAGGATGGTATGTTAAATCTTTTGCTCCTTAAGGAGCTGTGCAATTTAAGTTTTACACTCCTAGCAATGGTTCCTGTTTTACCTTGATCTCTCTGCTATTAAAGTAGGGCAAGATCAGAGAGATGTTTGTTAAGCAACTTCTCTATCACTTTCATATTCAGCTTGAGTTCCTCTTACTGTGACATTTCAGTTTCATATACATGAGGGTCAAATATAGGCTGCCTGAGCTCTTTCCAGACACTCCGGAACCATCCACACCTCCTCTTAATTCTCTTACATTTTGCCAAATAATGAGGAATCCACACCTTAAATCAGGAAGATGAGCTTTAAAGAGTTGATAAGGTTGAATACAGGAAAAGTATTTAGGTCAGGTTTTTCAACTCAGAAAGCCTAACTGATATGCCAATTAATCTAAGTCTGAATCCCAATGAATAATGAGGCTTCTATTTCTACAATGCCATTACTTTCATTATTAGACTAACGTAAAATAATTTCCGTGATTTTACTGATGTAACACAATGCTTTATGTATGTTAAGAATTTCAACCTTAAAACAGATATGTGTTATTAAACAAGAAAGTGAAATACAGAGCTGCTGAGTTTCAGTGAAAGTTAAAGGGAAAAAATGAAAAACAAAAAAAAGACATTACTAGCAGAAGCTGTCATGGAACTTAGAATTCCTGATAGCTAATCTGCCACTTAAAACCCAGCAATTTATCTGAATAAAAATGGAGAAAACAAAGAACATTCTCCAGTTGTCAGTCATGGTAAGAATGATATTCACCCAAACAGCAGAAGTCCAGAAGTTTCTGTCTATGTAAGTGTCCTGGTTTCAGCTGGGACAGAGTTAATTTTCTTCTCAGTAGCCGGAGCAGGGCTGTGTTTTGGGTGTGGTGTGAGAGCAATGCTGATGGCACACGGATGGGGTTGGTTGGTGCTGGGTGATGTTCATACTGAGTCAAGGACTTCTCAGGTTCTCAGGCCCTGCCAGGGACAGGGCTGGGGGGGCACGGGGAACTGGGAGGGGACACAGCCAGGACAGCTGACCTGAACTGGCCAAGGGGATATTCCATACCATATGACATCATGCTGGGTATATAAAGCTGGGGGAAGAAAAAACTTTTGTTTTACCTATTAAACTGTCTTGACCTCAACACAGGAGTTTTCAAATTTTTACCCTTCCAGTCCTGTGCCCCATCCCACTGTGGTGGGACGGAGCAATCAGCTGCATGGGGCTTAGTCACCAGCCGGGGTTAAACCATGACAGTAAGAAAAGAGGTAGACAGAACTGATCCCGGTAATTGTTTTCATCATTCACTGTAATTAAACTAAGAGAAATCTATTCATTCAGTGGGGTGCCCGACCAAACCATTACTGTCAGGTCACAGCTACCACGCATATCAAATGTAGCTTGATAGAGTTCCTTAAGCTTCAATGTGATTTCATCATGTAAATAAATAAATAAATAAATAAATTCACCTCAATTCTACACCAAGATTCAATCTCACTAAAAATAACTTCAATGGCTTAACATTTGGAGTACATTTAGGCAACCTCTCCCCATTCAGAAGTGTCTGTGGTTAGCAAACATAGCCTCATTTGGATTTTTATTGCTCTCCTGAAGCACATGATTATGTCTCCAATGGAAAATGGGTATTCCATTGGCTACAAATATATTATTGCTGGTTTAGGAAACCCTCCCTCCACTGTCACCTTTTGTTAATATGATGTCTTTCAAAGCATTTCACTGAGTTCAGTGCATTTTGATACTTCTATTTAGTGTTTTGCACTTCCTTTTCAGTTCCATCTCTGCAGTGTATCAAACTTTGCTCGTTACATTTCAAGCAGTGGGGCAGATAGTGTCTGCTAAGATACACTTTCAATTGAGCATTCAAAGTGCCTGCTTAAAATTCCCTTTGAATATATTTTTGTTTAAAATAAGAAAAGCTTTTTGGCAAGCCATTAATTATCACACAATTATTTGTGTCAGACTGTCATAAGCAGTGGATGTAGCACTATAAACAGATTTTATATCTAAATAGCAAAAACCTACTGACCAACTTTCCCACTGAAAACTTCGTTGCACAATCCTAAATGGAAACCCTGCATGTCCTATGTAAAAATTATTTTAAGCACCTTTTTCTTAACTGGCACACTGTTATAAATCTGGCTGTTTCCTTTAAAACAAAAAATCTTTACCCTCATAGGCAGGTTAAGCCATGCTTCTTAACAGTCTTGCATCTGTAGCTGCTGTTTTACTTTGTATTGAACATGAAGAATTATCTCCACAGATAAACCTAAAAATATTCAGAAAAGATTGAAACTGTCCAAAAGCACCTTTCAGATGTTTTTCAGTAAGTCATCCTCACTTGAACATTTGACAATTAAAATTCTGGCTGCTTCATAATTTTGAGTTAGAAAACATCAAGCACTGGGCATTGAACTTCTCTTTTATTTATACAGGACTCAATTAGGGACAAATATCACTGAGTTTCTCCTACTTATAGAACATAAAAAACTCATCATAGATAACCAGCTCTTCTTTTTACTGACCATGTTTTCTTCCTATACTGGTTCTGGCTGGGATAGAGTTAATTGTCTTCACAGCAGCCTGTATGATGCCTTGGTTTGGATTTGTGACTAAACAGTGTCGATAACACACCGATATTTTGCCTGTCGCTGAGCAGTGCTTCCAGAGTCAAGCCTTCCTCTTTTTCTTCACAGTGAGTAAACTGGGGATGGGCAAGAAGCTGGGAGGGGGGACACAGCTGGCCCGAATTGGCCAAAGGGATATTCCATGCCCCATAACATCATGGGGTACAGGAAGAGGGGGTTGTGGTGAGAGTAGGAGGAGGGCAGCAGGGAGAGTTGGTTTTCAAGATGGCCATTGTTCAGAGACTGTGTGCACATTGGTCTGCTAGCAGGAGGTGGTTTATGACTGCTCATTCATCACTTTTTGCTTGTTTATTTGTTTTGCACCCCCTCCTTTCTTCACCTATTAAACTGTCTTTATGTTAACCCATGAGTTTTCTGTCTTTCTTTTTTCCTTTTCCCATTCACTCCCCTACACCATCACGGGGAGAGGGAGAGGGAGTGAGCAGCAGTGTGGGTGTTTGGATGCTGTCTGAGGTCAACCCACACCACCTCCTAAGTTATTCTATGTATTTTCTCTTTCCCTGTGTCCTTTCTTGCCTGCCCAGCAACCTGTTCCCCAGGCTTCATCAAGGTCCTTGCTTAGGGACAGAATTGAAGGACATAATATCGAGAGCAAGTCCCTCCTCTTAAGTCGTCTCATAGTACACCAAGTCAGTCAAATGTGCTACACAGGACACCAAGCTTTTAATGAAGCTTAACATTTTGCAGATGGCATCTTATGATATAAGCTGATCCTAGTGTCACCCTTTTAGTAAACAATTTTTAAACTAATGGAATTGTTTCCCTGAGAAAGGCAGTTCCTGCTGCTAAATTCACACAATTAGTTCCACTCACATAAACTGATATTTCTGGTACAGACACCCATAGCTGAATCCTTCTTCAAGTGTCCACCTGAAACACAATCCAAACAGTAATTGCACTGTGTGTAACTTCAATCTAGCTAATTTGGGTATTTGTAACAATCTAACCATAGCAGAGCAGGCTTAAACTTTAGCTGTATTAACTCACCTGGGACCTCAGGGGAGGTGCTCAGCCAGACAAACCTGTAGCTTCGCTCAGCATAGCCAGACAAACCCACTCCAAGCGAGGTGGCTGGGGTAAGGGGAATTTCACTTTAAAAATCTCAGCGCAGCCACAACCTATATTAGATGTGACAATTCTGTATATGGTCTCTCATAATACAATATTTTACAATTTAGTCTACACATTTGGTCTGTTTGCAAAAACCTTCTCTCCAGACACCACAATCACAAGGCAAGAGAGACTATTTGCCCTGTCTACTAGCCTGCAAAGTTTTCATTAAATTCCTGGAGGAATTTCAGGTAAGATAGTCTGTAACCACTTATTGGCACAGTATCTCCTAAAAGGTCATTGATTATTACCAACTGTGTCTATTAAAATTCAATTTTGTATGACATTTTAAGAAGTGCATTGGGCAATAAACTGCTAAATTGAAAGTGTTTTTCCAAAGACGAGAAGGTAGCCACAAGGGAAGACATGCATTGCAGACCAGTAAGATTGCAATAAACTAAAATACACTATCAATCTGTTGAATTAATGCCGAGGGTTTGATACATTGTATTTGCTGTGATAGAGATAGCAGTTGTCACAGAAAGAAATGTAGCATTAACCAGGCTTGATAACTATTACGGTGATAAATGCTAATGGACAGGGCCATTCTTGAGATGCTTGTGACAAAGTTGATGTCTAACTTATTTCAGGTGGGCCTGAAAAATATTTTTCCATTGCCCTTTTCTTCCAATGGAGTCTACCATTAATGGCCACTGCCATAATCATGGGCCTGAAAAAGAAGTGAAGGCTAACGTTTCTTAGAATTCTTCCCCCATCACCCCATCTTGCAACAGAGCTCCAGATCTGGTGCTGCTGGCAGCTAGGAAACCTACAGTTTTCACATACTACTGGAATAGGGAGAATAATTTTGCAAGAATGGATTACCCAAACAGCCCTTTAGCAATTTGCAGTGACCCACCACCTCTCCAGTATGCTTTTGTTTTCCCCTGTTTACACAAGATAATATTAATTCAGAGAAGCTATTATTTACCAGTCTGCTGAATTGCAGGAACAACAAAGCTCATGAAATGTGTTGTATGATGTTGTTTCCTATTTGAGCTCTCTGATGTGTAATAACTACATGTGAATTCTGGAAAAAGTTTTCCTCTGAGTGGGGCATTGGTAACATCTTTCTCCCTCGTGGCTTCTCTGGTACTTAGCATTAAGTTCACCCCACAGCCTCTTTCCCTCAGGGTGAGCTAATAGTATCTGCCTCTTACGCAGCACCTACTGTCACAAAATGCAAAAGCTACTGTCTCTAAGACTATAGTATCTTCATTAAAGAGAAGAGTTAAATTTCAAAGGAACAGTTGGACAGAGAAGCAGCCTGACACCATAACCTACATGCTCGCAGGGAACTCAGGTTTCCTACTACCTACGGGAAGGAAGGACTTAAAATAACTGTTTAAGCCCGATTTGGGTAAGTTATAACTTTTTGTAATTTAATTGTTAGAATGCTACTAAGGCCAAATAATAGCTACTACACATTTTACTGGCATAGAAACTGTAGCAATCAAGGAGTGAAAAAAAGCAAACATTTCCAGCAAATCACTTCTCACTAATGGCAGCATAAATCTGCAGTTACCCAGTTGATTTCAATGGATCTATTTTACATTCAGGCTGCTGTAGCCAAGCATGAAATTCGTCCCAGTGATTTATTCCATACATGAGATAGATCTAGGTTGGATTCAGTTCTGCACTTAGAAAATGGTCTGTAGCTGAAAAATTCCTAGTAATTGAAGACAGATTTTGTGTTTGAGGAGTGTTTCCAGAACAAATTTTTTTAAATGTTTCAGGGATTGCGTTGTTATGAAGAGTCAGATATATGCAGCCACCTATGACTTTAAGCGTGCGTTTCAGATAGGAAATAGTTCTTTGGACTTAGCTGTAAGGAATGGTTCTGTAAAGGTGATTGCTCCTGACATTCTAACAAAGGCTTAACTTCATGTCGCATAATTCCTGTATCTGTAATACAACTTCATACACCAAAACAAAAGCCATAATACAAGAGACAGAGTTGAAGGAGGAAATGGAATAAATCCAGAACAAAATCAGTTGCTCAATTTACTCTAATCTGGAGCTACAAGCTTAAAACACATTCATCATAATTACATAGGCATTATGGGTGTAATGATGACAGAGCCAGACTCTTCTCAGGGGTATCCAATGACATGACAAGAGGTAACAGGCAGCACAAATAGAAATACAGGATATTCCACTTAAACATTTGTTCCTCTAACTGTGGATACTTAAGATTCCTATTAGGTTGTTGCAAATTACTTGGCCACTCTCGGCGTAAAGCAGTATTTCAACTTATAGAAAAGTCATGCCTTATAACAAAATCTTTTGTACATCACAGATCAACAGTTTGGGGTTTTTTTTTCGTTGCTGTTAAAATAGATCTGTCTTTAGGAAATTAACTCTTGCTCTACAGCACTTATTCTGCTTTTACAGAGAAACTAGATGAGCACTCACTATTTGCCATTGATGGACCACAGAATCAAGGTCATTTATATGGAACCCTCCATCTCTCCCCCAAGAAATGGCTTTTAATTTATTGAATGTGTTTTATTATCTAAAGAAAAAAAATTGGTAGGAGAGTTGAACATTGTCTACTCTGACTAAACTCAAAAGGAGATTTTCCGCCTTTTCCAATAGTGGCCTGATCTGAAACCTACTTAAAAAAATAATATAAAAAAAAGAAAGAAAGAAAGAAAGATGTATTTCCACTAATTTCAACCAGTGTTGGACGAGGCTCCCATGTCAGAACCCACAAAAGAACTAGGAAAAAAACCCATGACAAGGTAAATTAGATGTTTTTCCTCCTCAGCTGCCTAGTCTCCATGCTTTTCAGTAGCTCCACAATAGATGCTCTGTAACAAAGTTCAGAAGACATTTACATACCCATCTGGATAAAATATAAAATTCATTAACACCTTATCTTATAGATGAAAATTGCAAATTTAAAACCTTTCTTCTTGTGACAAACTTGAGTCTTTTTTTGTCAGTAGCGTGAATTGATGTTTCCCAATCTTTTACTTCAAGTGTTTGGTGGGAAATGTACAATTTGCACTTCAAAGGCTTACTCCAGATTAGTCATGTGCTTTGCAGCTGTAGGAAGGTCTTGCAATTGTATCATTAAAGTCAAAAGATTTCCATATATTTAAAGTGACAGGCCTACATTTATTTAATTCCATAGAAAGTATTAGACCGCATATTGTTTGGAGAAGTATTTCAGCATATTTGGGTCTCTGATCTATTTATTTCATTGTATAAACAATATACAGGGTGCCCATTGCTTTACAAAGTCTCACGTGTGTGAAATAATTTACTAAATCTTAAAACACGACACAAAACCAAACCAGGTTCCAAGGCCCAAAGCAATCCTCTCAAAACAATTACTCCTGTCTTAAGCCATAATTTGATTTTACAATTTCACTTTTAAACCCATGTGGTACCAGAGCAAACCCTGACAACTTTACTCATTCAGTATTCCTAATGGAATCAGGAATTTCCCATCATAAAGATTTCATGAGAGGCCATCAGAGTGGCCATCAGACCCTGCAAGCATCAAAAATTACACCTGTCACCCGTGTAGAGAAGCAGCTCTGTAATTGCGCAGAGACACAGATATGTTCTTGTTCCCAATTCATATCCCGCATAGAGAGAATTTCTTCACAAAAGGATTTGGAAAGTGAACATGCCACGAAGCGCTGTCACAGCAAGCAGCTGAGATGGCCTCGCTCTCGGCTGCCAAGCCGCTGCCAGCGCTGGGAGCCAGGCTGCTCACACCTCACGGCGTGCCGCTGCTGGCACTGCTGTGCCAGGGCCTCGTGGCAGGAATGCCGCTCCTACCGCTACAGGCACACGGGGTTGGGGGGGCTGTTCATTACCTGCTAACTGCCATCTACCCCCTACACCAGAATATATTAAAAAAAAAAAAAAAAAAAAAAAAGTCAGTGCACTGGCGCCAAGGCAACAGGCTGAATACATCCTTCTTAAACCATCAAACACTTGGGAACATGACTTTCAAGGAGTCCGTGACATTACAACTCATGAGAACAGTATAAAACATGGTGGATTGAACTGTGCCAGGCAACATGGGGGCAGAGGCAGCGGTGCCCACCCTCCCCAGCCTCAGCTAGGCCAGGGAAGGCAACGGGGGTCTGCCACAGCCCAGCCACCCCCAGGCCCCACTGCAGGCCCCGGCCCAGCCAGGGAAGGACCAGGTCGGCCTTTGGGGGTGCCAGGCCCAGCAAGGCCTAGGGAGCAGGGGCACGGCTGATGGCAGCCCCCAGGCACGCAGGGCCTGGGTGCTGATTTTTCATCCAACGGAAACCCACCGATGCGCAGCATCATTTAAAGTTTTGATTCTGCGCTGCCCACGCCAGCTTAACACCGCTGTGCTCCGCAGCACAGCGGTCTGTCAGCAGAGGCGGTGAGGAATCACAGCGCTCCCCTGCCAGCTCAGCGGGGCTGGCCTGCGCCCGGCCACTCTCCCCTCCGAGGCCAGGATGGCCGCGGGCTCAAGTTCCCCATCGCCAGTGCCGATTCGCTTCCTCCTAGTACGAAGCTCAATTCAAGAACTTACACCAACAGCAGAAGGTAACTAACTCCAAGTTACTATTCCCATTAGTCGTTAAATACGATGCCACAAGAAGTTAAACCCACACTGCAGTGATTACAGGTGAGCAAGTGTTTTTTGGGGGTAAGCTTGTTTTGGGGTAAGTCAGCTATGTTAACAGTATGTCCAGACTCATTAAAAGCTTGATCGCTGCAAAAGGCAGAGAACGCAGAGGAATCTTGTAAGGTAAAAGTCTTAATTTGTCACTGAGTCCTGCACAGCTTGGTCTGACTTGGAAGTGTCGACGGCACTTGTAATAAAAGGCACTTTTTTAAAAATTAAAACAAAAAAGCAGACATGTCTGAAAGCTCTAGTACTAAAACACTGTCAGCTAAAACTGATTGTTAGGGGTAAAATAAATGCTACAGAGAATTTCTTAACAGCAAAAAGCTCTTTTCACAAAGAACTCCATCTTCTATACTTCTACATTCCTCATCACTAAATAGCAAGTGCTTCACAAGCCTTAATGCATTTATAACATTTCTGGGAGGCAGAGGAATACCATTATTTTTCATTTTACAGATGCAGAACTGAAGCAGAGGAATGTGAACACTTTGACCATACCCATCAGTTTGAATTGTACTTCCTGGATTCCTGGGCCACTGCCCTAAATACCGAGAAATGCTTCCTACCACTAGCTTTTTATGGCTGTCAACAGGTGTCATCATCACGAGAAGGGAACAGAGTCAACCAAGATTTATTCTGCAGGATTTGCCGCAAAACTGTCCTGGTGAGCAGCCTGAAGAAAATGGTACAAACCCTTAGTTACTTATAGTTTCCATGGCCCTAATGTCTTAAGCCAGCAGTATCAAAGTAAACTTGGCACCAGCACTATAGAGAATCAGAATATGTTCCCAGAAATGCTGCATTTTATGTTTTTCTGGCCTTCTGTAAATGAACTTGAATTCCTTTCTCCTTCCAAATACATGCTACTTCATTCCAGAATACAGAAAAAAAATTCCACTTAGAAGAAAATAATACAAAAAGATTACACAACTGAAACATTTCTGAGTTTTCCACTGCCTTTTCCTGCAGCATTTTCCATTGAATGGTATTTTCCACAAACACATATACATGCAAATTTATAGTATGCCTGCATAGATCATATTTTTCCTATACTCCCAAATTCTGAACTCTTCTCCAGCTCTACTGCATTCTTTCTCATCTGTTCTGTCTGTAGGTTAAAATATTTTATCTTTTAAAAGTGTGTCTACTAGATAAAGCAAAAGCATATAAATCTGATGAATCAACCACATTACTTCTCATGTGAACTTCTTTAGTTGAACCGTTCGTGTTCTAAAACCTGTAATGCTTCTGAATTCTTAATACAAGTGGATGTAATCAGAGCTAGTCATTGCTTGCGTTGATAATTTTAGCACTTCAACAAAACTGATTATAATGATCAGTCTCTTGGAATTTGTTTTATATTTTCTGATCCTTTTAGCACTCTGTATGGCTCTAATAAGATAAAAGGAATGCCTGCTTGAAAAAAAAAAAGTTTTCTGCTTTCTTCCTCTTTCAGAAATTAAAACTCCTCCAATGCATTACAGATAACTGAAAAATGAAAATTATGTCCTCGTTTTCAACTCGAAAAATAAAACTCTTGCAGAGTAATTCAGTCTGGGAAGTCTGAACTATAAGAGCAGCTGTTAGGCAGCATTTAGATAAGGCCCTTCTCAGTGCTTTGCAATCAGACAAAATTCCTCCTCTTTTTAATAGAAGTTTACAGGAGGGTTGAGTACTTCAGTATTGAAAGCTTTCACTTATGGAAAGCATGGACATAGGAATGAAGGCTATTTATTTAACAAGCAAAGCACCTAATAAGGAATCCAACTGGAAAGAGTGAAATTCAGGGAGAAGTAGACCTGCAGTCGTCTCTACTAACTGCAATGCCCTGGGTTTAGAAAAATGTCATGAGATCATAACTTACATAAATTACCAGATTACTTTAATAGATAACCAAACCAATCATAAATACCTGCACAATGAAGTACATTGAACTGGAAAATTCTGAGCATTGCTGAATGCTCTTGTTCACTTACACATGTAGCTATTTTGTGACAGTTTTCTTGCTGAAAAAGTGTTTAGAGTAAACAAATATTTATGTAGCATTATATTGGCTTCGATAAGAACTCCTATAGATATTTTTTAAAAAATTGGAATTTGCTGTGGGTAAGTTTTCTAATTTGTTTCAGAAAATGCTAAAATATTGTAGTAGACCGAAATTAAAATCTTAATTTGTTTTCTTTCTGGATTTATGTCCCATTATTACATGACATCCAAACAGCAATAACTCCTACTGACATGTCATAACAACTAAAACATTCTGTTACTCATATTCTCTCTCTAAAGCCAACATGAACAATTGAATGTTACCTTCAGATGGAAAAAAAAAATATTGCAAAACTATTCAGCATAGACACTTCTAAAGACAAGATTTATTATATTCTTTGGAAATATGCCTCTTGTGTCTGCTCTAATGAAAACACGGCCACAGGCACGTACCCAAGCATCTTTGTACTGATTCACAAAACTACCATTTACAATCTAGCTGTAACGATTTTAAAGAAAACTTAAAATACAGATTAAAGGTGTGCTTTAAAACACGTTTCTTTCTTGTGGTAAAGCCAGACCATTCTTATACTCCTGATTCATTTAATCTTTCCCGAGTTATCCCATAGAATTGGTTGGAAGTCAGTTCAGTAAGACATATTTCTGTAATTTGCTGGGTTAAAAAAAAATAAAAATCTTTCCGAGATGTCTTTTAGCTTATTTTTACCAGACAGATTTTTCCATTGATTGGTTCACCCCTTTAACAGTGTGCTGGCAGAAATTAGAAACCAATAAATCACAATGAGGGAAGGGGGGAAGAAAAGAAGCTGTGACTGGATGTTTCAGATGAGCTTCTCAATTTAAGAAAAGCAGTCAGACCAGAAAGGTTAAGAGCTGAATAGACTGATCTGCTAAAAGTCTGATTCAACTAGCAAGACTGCAAACTGCTCCAACCACAGCAGGGATTTCCCAACTCCCAGGAGGATTACAGTGCGTTCAACAGCTGTGATAGCATGACCTTGAAACTAGCTAGCTTTGGGACAGGTAACTGGAGCCACAGCAGCCAGGGTCTCAACTGAGCCAGAATGATTGTCCTTGAGGGCGTGCTGTGAACTGTATCTGGGAATTAAGCTAGGTCTGCAAAAGCTCTTTTCTGCTTTTGTTGATATTCTTTTCAAGCTAGTCTTTTCCAATTACATTTTGGCCATGTAGTAAATGAGAGTTTGAGGATCACTTAGACAGGAGTTTCAGCTTCTTTCATTTTTAATTACAAAGAAAAAAAAAAAAAAAAGGATGAGACAAGATTTAAATTGAGCAGATTGATGCAGGCACAAGACCATTTCTGGAGAAAAAAAAAAATTGTAATCCTACGAGTTTCTGAATAAGCACTCATCCATATAAATCTTCAAAACACTCAGGATGGAATACTTCACAACATAAGCATACAAAGTAGATAATTACTGGCTTGCTTGCTGTTCTTGCCATGCTGCAGTTTTCATTTCACTTTGCCAAAATGCTAGTGCAGGAAAACACGGAATAAGAATGACAAAGAAAACAAACTTGAAGTGCCACCCTTAACAAGTTAAAAGACATTTAAGGATAGTTTTAGTGATCTTCTCTGCAATGACTGTGGTGTCAAAGCATATTGAAAAAATGTATGAAGAGCTGCAGAATAGGCACATAATAGATATTCAACCCCCTAAACTTTGTAACATGCAAGCATATAATTAGGAGAACAATCACAAGGAGAATAACAAAATGAATAATAAAGCAGCAAAACCAAATCCATCTGCACACCGAAGAACACCATGAATTCAAACCAGTCTGCATATAACTGAATACCTGAAAACCTATTTTTCATCAAATTTTTCCATCTGTGATGACATTAACATATAGGCACCACACGAGAAATTGCTTCGCAAAAGATGATACAGAAGGAAAAAAAAAAAAGAAAAAAAATAGAGTAAGAGCACAATCAATCATTTAAAATAAGATGTTTAGGCTGCTTACTGGCGAGATTAAACCCAAATACTGCAATATTAACCTGCTACACTAACAAGAAAAACAGGGTTTATTTCAGCAGCAAAGTTTTACTGAAAGTCTTTCTGTGCCGCACCTACATAGGTATGCAAAACACGGAGAGCAGCAGCCTGCATCTACAACAGTTACCACACCCTTTTTCTAACCAGTATTAATCCAACTCCTTCACATCCCTTTTTATTAAAATATTATGTTCCTAATTACCATACCTAAACCAATTACTGCTATAGCAGTGTCTTTTATTTTCCCAAACATGGAGTGTTCTTGTCACCTTCGCTTGTTAAATAAAGGCCTCATTCTCATGGGGACTTAAATCTAACTTCACAAGGAATTAAATCAGTGGTAAAATTCACATTAACTGATATCCACGCTGAAGAAGTACCCAGCTAGTTATATTTGGTACTGCATCTGTCACAGGAAACAAAACCTTAAACATTAATGAAAAATGTGTGAATTAACTGACAGCTTTTCACAGGTGAGTTATTTACAGAACAGTATTCCTTCCATTTCATCTAGCATCAGTGTTGCAACCTGACATACAGCCTTTGGGTGCCTGTGAATGCAGGTAGCCAACAAACTAGCAAATTCTCCTCCTGGAGCTCTGCAAAGTGATGGCATCAGCAATGACGCCAGGAAGGAAGAAAATAGGCTAAAAGGGAAGAAGGACAAGATGCAAAGGATATATTTTAATTAGGCTGCAGCTTCATTAAATCTGAGATAATTTCTCAGCAGTAAATCGTTCTTCCTATGATTGCCCCAATCTATTTAGGAGGTGCTCGTCAGCCCACTGACATGGTGACAGTCCTTCAGTCCCTTCTTGGCTAAAAATGAAAGGAGAGCTGATGGTTGTTATTTGCTATGCTGTGGCCTCACAGAGAATAGGTATTTTGATGCCCTTCACCCTTTTCCTGTCAGGTCACTTCCCGCCTGGATTACCAGATAACAAAACCCTTGTGGTTCTTCCTCTACCATGGATACAGCTGGAGAGAAATCAAAGCAGAATGAAACAAAGAAAACTGACTAGCCCCGTCTTGCAAGAAGGGAAAATTTCCCCCTTGCTTCCTTTCAATCCCCCACAGAGTGCAACAGTCCTCAGCACGAACTGCCAAACATGCTCCTTCTGTGATCAAATAGGCGGGGAAAGTGAAGAGTGAAGCCGGCCTTTTCCAGTCATGGAGCGTCAGGGTGAAAAGCAACCGGGTGTAGTTGTTACTGCACCCCCATCATGCACATGACGTGACTTTTTCTAGCTCTTGGATAATATCCTCAGCCAAGTATTCTCGCTTTCCAGGCAGATGTGCAACAGAGGGATTAAGTTACCCCTCTGCAGTTTTTGGGCTACATAAATAAAAAGGCATCCATATAGGATGCTGTTCGAAGATACTGGACATAGCCTGGGTAATTGGAGATCTCACCTGGGCAAGCAAGGTATTTTTAACTCTTTAAGTTCATGTCTCCTCTGGACTCATTTCTATAAAATTAAAAGTCATCAGAGAAAATAAAATATTATACTTCATAATATTGATCCTTATAAATAATGCATGCTTCATTTTGAATTACTTCTATAACCCAATGGTCTCCTCTTGCTAGTGGGAATAAATTAATTATAACATTAGGAGACATTGTACAAAGGTTAAAAACAGGCATGCATACATTCAATCTACAGAAAACTAAAAAGTTTAGGTTAATGAAATGTCTGAGGAAAAGAGTTTTATTAATTAGCAGGTTCACAGCATTCTTCACAGCTATATTTTAGAGATGCCAAACTGTAATATATTAACGCTGTAGGCAAAAGCTGCATCTCCATCTAAAGAATCATTTCAAGCTTATTTTATTCAATCTTGGATCTTTTTTCTAGTGATTTGTATGCTGCAAAGCACTATCTCTTCTTCAAAGTCTTGCATGAGACAGAAACAAAGTGCAATGTTTATGGCCCTGTAGATTATGTGATAAAACTACTGAAAGAGCTCTGGTTATATTTATTTTTTAAAATGGATTGCATTTTCAAAGTTCCATTAGCATTGTACCTGCTGTAGGTAAGTGTTTATAGATTTTTTTACCCTTCATTGGCTTTAGATTTGATGTTGATATAATCTCTTCTTTTCTACTTTTTCTTTTTTTTTTTTTTTTCTTTTTTTTTTTTTTTTTTTGGTGGGGCTGATCCAAGGCCATTGCAATTGGCAAGAATCCTTCCACCGATTCTGCTGAATGCTTCAAGACCTAGTAAACAAACAAACAAAATAAAGTACAGTACCTTGCAAGCTAACAAACTTGGAGCTTTCTGCATAATATTCAGAGAAGGCATGGAGTGAGGAGTCCTGGCACTAGCTATCACACTGCTCCAGTCCTTCAATTGTGACCAGAAAACCATTCAGGAGTAGATACTGTAATGCTTAATTTTTTTCTTTTTTCAGCCTTTGCACTTTGAAGATTGTCAATAATGTTATTGTTGATTGGGATTGCTTTTTGTGAGATGGACACTTTTATTTTTTAAGGACAAAGCTTATTCTGTCACTAAGCATCACCCTTGAGAACCAAGCAGTGAACTAGATTTTGTGGTCCTGTGGGTTTTTTTTGTTGGGAGGAAAAATTGCTGCTGGAGGGAGGTGCAGGAACGTGTGAGCTGCCAGACTTGCAG
This sequence comes from Falco punctatus, assembly GCF_963210335.1. NCBI lineage: Eukaryota > Metazoa > Chordata > Aves > Falconiformes > Falconidae > Falco > Falco punctatus. The sequence goes on along the minus strand of NC_137581.1, from coordinate 107,756,478 downwards.
GCAGTTCCAGGGATGGGGACTTCTTGTTCTGTGCTTGAGTGGGCAGGGGAAGGAGAAGCTGCCTGCTGAGCCAAGTTTGGGTGGCATAGCTCCCAGTAAAGAGTGTACCAGGGTGGAGAGCAGCACTTGCTTGAGGCAGCACTTCAGCTGACAGTTCAGGATCCAGCTCTGACTTTAAAACTGGCTCATCTGAACCAGAATGAACCCCATCTGGCTCAGCCCAGAACGCAACTATGTCCTATGAACAAAGTCCCCTCAGTGGACAGGTCCCTTCTTAGCAGTTTGAAGTTCTTTTCCCAAATAACACTGCACCCAAACAACCTGCCCTCTTTTCCCTGAGCATGTTCCAGAGCTTGTTTTTGTCATTATTTTGACTTTCTCTCCTTCTGAAAGACTTCCTACAGTTTTCTTTATTTCTCTCACTTTACACTGCTGATCAGGTTGAAGGTTTGCATTATTTTCTGGCTCCATTCTTTGCGACTTGTCACCACTGTTGTTCTGGTACTTACAATATTCTCAAATCTACAAGCTTTCTAGCCTATCCCAATGAAGGTGACACAGTTTAGCTGGAGGAATTTAAACAGTAGGTCTTTGATACCAATCAAAATACACTGAGGTAGACTGGGTAGCAATTAGATTTGCAGGAAAGGCCAAAGTCCAAAGGGTTTCCAGCAGGGATCTGCCAGTTGTCCCAGTGACTGATTGCATTTTGTCTGCATCGCTCTGCATCGTCTATCAGTCCTCAGGGAAGCACTTGCAGTCAGCTTCTGTTCAAGTCTTGACACCTACTTGCACATATGGGACAAATGTTTTGGGTTTGTTTTTTTTTACAATAAAGATGCTGATCTGCCTATCCCCTGCCCCCTGACCTCTCCGAGCCTCCCCACTCAAAATGATCTCCAACAACCCGCAATCCTTTTGCGCTGGCTGCTGAACAGCTGGTGAAACCCTTGGCCTCATTTCACCCAGTTATATTCTTTTTCTTTCATCAGTTTATCATATTTAATATACAGAAGTAGGTACTTCAAAGAACTAGAAAGACAGTAACAGCATGGCAAAAAAAATTTTGATTCAGAGACATTAAAATATATGTATATATACTCCTTTTGATTGCAGAAGTTAGGGCAGATGGACCAGATACAACATAAATCAGCAGAAATCCTTCACTTGGTAGAGTTAAACACGATACCATTGTATATTATATTATATGGGGTTTATATTTGTTTTAAAAATGGTTCTAGTTTAAGAAATTTTTTTGCAGTATTCTTTCCCCAATAAGGACATATGATTTCAAAGTAAATCTGACAATTTTGCTGGCCAGAAGTCTTTCTCCTTTTTTAGTTCAGAAAGAAAGGAATGCAAAAATGAGAAAGAAAAATATCCCACTTCTTTTAATTAGATCCAACTATTGATAATCAAGGGTGGCCTAGGGATCTTATTGATACACTGACATAACCTATATGAGAGGTGAGGCTTTTATTGCATTGTATTGGGTTTGGGTGGCAAGGTGTTGGTGCGGGGCTGCAGGGGCGGCCTCTGTGAGAAGCTGCCAGCAGCTGCCCCCATGTCCCACAGGGCCCATGGCAGCGGCTCTGGGACGGACCCGCCGCTGGCCGAGGCCGAGCCCGGCAGCCGCGGGGGCAGCGCCTTAGGTGGGGGTGTGTTTAAGGGGAAAAAGTTGCTGTACTCTGATTTGATGCTAATAAATTAATTTCCCCAAGCTGAGTCTGTTTTTCCATGACTGTAATGGTTGAGTGATCTCCCTGTCCTTATCTCAGCCCATGAGCCTTGAATTATATTTTCTCTCCCTTGTCCAGTTGAGAAGGGGGAATGATAGAGCCACTTTGGTGGGCACCTGGTATCCATCCAGGGTCAACCCATCATGCATGCATATACATAGACAAGTACACAAGCCTACTACCTCCAATTCAACCAGGCTCTGAAGGAGACAGATCTTAACAGACAGGCAGAGTCATACTGTTTCTGGAAAAATTCCAGTTTGTATGTGTCTTCAATAATGTGGACCTACCAGGATCCCATGTGTTTTGCTAGTCAAAACATTGGGAAATATCCAGCATTCAGCTATCTTAGAATACGGTAATATGTGTTATATATACCACACCACCTTCAAACCATAAGCGCAGTTCCTGACACCTTTCATACAGCCCTCTGTTCCTTTAAGGAGAATCAGCTGGAAATCAAATGCTTTAAAGTGAAAGAATTGCTTTGAATAAGAACTGAAAAGCTAAAGCCCCATCTGCTCTGCATCCACAGTGAAGATATCTTGCTATATTTTATAGGAATAGGGGTATGTCTTGGCATCCAATACATGACAAAGCATGCACCGCAGGCTGAGCAGTATGCCATGCTATGATTAACTCCCCACTTTCCCCTTACACATGCCTGAAGGTTGGAAACCATGGACTAAAAGCATCCATGAGCACGGAGTAGGTGGATGGGAGGAAGAAGACTGAAAGAGCCTTTAGACACTGTTTGCTCCTTCCTTATGCTGTGTATTTGTTTCTTAACTGGAACAAAGGCATAACATGCATGTTATACACACAATAAATATTTTATGACAGTTTTGAGCACTAAGAAAATCTTTGATATTTGAGTAAAACGTACTTAATTGCTTGAGACTGCAATTAGGTAGGCTCCTGTTTAAGTGTTTACTTAATTCTCATCTTAACCAATCACTTGAATCACCTGGAGTTTAAGTGCTTTACTGAATTAAGGTCTAAAACTTCATTAAATGAAGTTGAGTCCTCACTCAGCCAAATGCCTAGACCTAGATTTCCACTCAAAATAGATTTCCAAACCTTAAGGAGATTTGGGGATTTTTTTGACACTTGACACGTATTAAAATAGACTTGGAGTTACAGAATTGCATCAATAAATATTCAGATATACAGCTGATGATTCTTCTGATTTCACCTCCTTCATTCCTACTGCCTTTCCAACAACATAACTCTAGGGTTATAATTTCCTTCACTGGAGATAATGTCTGATTTATATTTTTAAAAGTGAGAGGTTTGGGGTCCCTCACATTCGCTTGGCCGATATCCGACTCTTTTGAAACACAGAAAGCCAAACCAGCCTTGCACTGATCTCATACATTTCTTTATTTCAGTTACCTAGGGTTTTTCAATTCATTCTTGGAAATCACTTGTCACTCCCTCTCACCTATCAGAAGGCCTCAAGAATCTACTTTGATTCATGAAACTTTCCTCCTAATTTATAAAGAAAGCATTCTGAGGTAGAAAATAAGGTTTAACATCAAGCCAGTTAAATTAGACTCCTAGTTTGTTCAACTTAAAAATATATTTTAAGAGATTATTTCTGTGGTAAGTACAATAGATTCCTCTCGAATACAGGAAAAACCTAATACCAGTACATACAGGAGCTATTGCTTTTCAGTCCTTAAAAAAGAAACCAAACTACTTCCACCTACTTCTTCTCATTTCAGACCATTTTGTTAAAATGCTTCGGAATCTAATTCACTAAAGATTTTTGAAAGAAGTGGCTGTGTCATCTTACACCTTGCAGAAATTCATTGACACATCAACTAAAATAAAGCACCAACCTGAGTTAGAAGCACTTCAAAATGGGCAGAGTTCCCATCTTAAATATACACAAGCATATTAAGTCCCTGGAAAGTCAAGACTCCAACTCCTCCAGTTGCCTTGCTTTTCCTTTCCTTTCTGTTTTTGAACAGACAAAATGTGTTCAAATTGCATTGTCTTGCATAGCTAGTAGGTTGGGTTCCCAGCCTTAGAACACAACAGATATATATTCTGCATATGCTCTTTGGAACAGGGGGTCCCAAAACACTTGGGTTACTTTTACTTTGGGTGTAAATCCCTGCAAGTTCAAGGAACTCTGCTGATATAAGGTATAGCTACAGAGTTGACTCTAGTCTTCTTCTTTGGCCTGTATCTTTTACATTTTACCCTGTCCAGAGACCATAGATTATGCACAGGTAGATGAGAGCTCCCTCTGCTCCTGCTCTGAGCTGCTGGCTGTGAGGTGCCTCTGGTCTTGAAGTCTCTTGGCAGCAATGGCGGAGTTAATAAGCTTTGCTGAGATGCTGGACATTTTAATTTGAGATTTGAGGAAAGGTCTTAAAGTGGAAAAGTTCCAATACATATCGATACATAACACATGTAACTGTCATGTACATGTAACTACTTACACTGGCGGCGATCTTCATAACGCCTTACCTAGCCACCTCGGGAGATCCTGCTCCATTGCCCTGACCTACTCCGGACTCCATTACGTGCAGAGACACAGCCACAAGGCTACTCCTTCCACTCAGGAACCAGAAATTAAACCAAACGCATCTTCATAATCTCTTGTATCACTTCACAAATGATGTTCATTCAAATTTTAGGGGTTTTCTTTTTCCACTGCAGTGATATATTCACTGGAATAGTTACAGACTAGTTGCAGCTGGAGTCTACTGACTGCAAGAAGCTCTGTATAAAACCAGTGTAGTCTGCCAACTGCTTATGATATAAATTCCACTATCTGCAACAGACTTCATGACTACATATTGTATTTGAATAAATACTGAGACAGATTGATATGATTAAGAATACATTAATAAAGCATCATTCATTTAATTTACTAGTGCTTTGTTAGTTCCTAATCTAAATATTGGCTTAACTCTCTGCAATAATATTTAAGCAAGTGTATTTTGACCTTAACACCCAAAGTATTCAAAGTTCATTTGCCCCTAACTCAAAAAAAAAAAAAAAAAAAAGAAAAAAGACGATCACGCTTCCCTTTGACTCGTCTTAAAATAATTTCTAACTCTATTGTCTGAACATAACAGCAAAAAAAATACTACTACTACAAAGCCAGGCCTCTGTCCTTTGAAGGTAGCACAAAAGAGAAGCGTTCTTGTTGTGATGAGTTCTGTGCATGTTGTAGTTCCTTTAACAAGGTTAACCCCACACTGGCACGTTTAACTGTGAAAGGAATAGTTAGTGAAAGGAATAATTTAAGATGTTGTCTGCATTGTTTTTGCTTTATAGTTTATGTGAAAAGGCTGCCCTCTTCTGACAACTTTTTCATTTCTTCTATAATCTTACATCTCCATTTATAGTTTATCCTTTGTTTCTCTGTACATTGTATTAGTAGGACCATTATCCTTTTTCCTTACACTCATATTCAGAACAATGCAAGAAACATAGGTATGAGAAGTTTAAATCCACTATGCAATTAATGTGTAAACTGCATGCAGTTGACAAACATGATAAAAATCACCACTTCTCCATTACTCAGTCAAGCAGAAGGCAAGTGGATGTCTGGTATTCTGAGGCATGGTGGAAATATTAACTGCCACAGATGTCACACTTCCACTTTTTAAAGAGGTGTCACCTTGCCATTTTTTTGGACACATCCATTGCATGGTGTCCTGGTTTCAGCTGGGACAGAGTTAATTTTCTTCTTAGCAGCTGGTGCAGTGCTGTGTTTTGGATTTGGTCTGAGAACAATGTTGATGGCACATTAACGGTTTTAGTTGTTGCTGGGTGATGTTTATACTAAATCAAGGACTTTTTGGTTCCTTGGGCCCTGCCAGGGAGAGGGCTGGAGTGACACAGGAAATTGAGAGGGGACACAGCCAGGACAGGTGACCTGAACCTGTCCAAACCTGAGCCAAAGAAGTATTGCACACCATATGAAGTCATGCTGAGTATATAAACTGGGGGAAGAAGAAGGAAGGGGAGGACATTTGGCATTGCGGCATTTGTCTTCCCGAGTAACCATTACACGTGCTGGATCCCTGCTCTCCTGGGGATGGCCGGACACCTGCCTGCCCATGGGAAGTGGGGAATGAATTCCTTGGTTTGCTTCACTTGTGTGTGCAGCTTTTGCTTTACCTATTAAATTGTTCTTATCTCAATCCTTGAGTTTTACACTCCGATTCTCCTCCCCATCCCTCTGGGTGAGGGGGAGTGAGCGAGCAGCTGCGTGGGGCTGGGTTGTTGGCCAGGGTTTAACCACAACACATGGATACCTTTATCCACAGCATTTTGGCAGTATTTCCATAAGCCTTTCAGTCTGAGTCAGGACCATCCTGACTTACTACATCCTAGTTTGCATCCCTGAGCGGTCTCAGAGCATGCAGAGTGGGTTGCTTTCAAATTAAATGAAATTGAAAGATACTTTCTAGAAGCGCACCTAATGCACTCCGATCAGTACTGGAGAGTCAGTCAGTGGGACCAGAACAGAGCTTGTCTGAGGACTTGCTAGAGCTAGAGCACATGGTGAGTAATCAAGTCTCACATCAATGGTCAAGGCTACCAACCCTCTCCTCCGGAGCTGTGCTACTTGATGGCCACAACCACTGTCTCCAGCTGCACTGAAGTCACAACAGGTCAGGGACCTAAGCTTATCTAAAAGCTACCACATTACTTTTCTGGTCATAAACCTCTGAATTAGTATTTCTCTCCTACACTCCTCCATTACACAGAAGGATGCAAGGGCTGGATTTTGATGCAACAGTGCAGAGCCTCTTTGGCAGCTGCAGTAAATCCAAGACTCTGCAGGCATACAGGCTGCTGCTTCTTCACCTTGTAAGAAAGGACAGACAGTTCAGCTGGAATTGAGAACAACTGAACACAGATTTTTAAGGGTTAGCTTATTTTACACATTGAACATTTAATGTAAAAAATACACTCACAGCTCCGTCACCCAAGAGCCCCTCTCCCACTGAGTACTCCCTTCGCTGGGCTCACCTGTGCTTTCTCTCTGTGCCAGCCAATCTTGGTCCCATTCTTACACCAGCACACATTCAAGAGGAGGGGGAAAACTGGTCCAGCCCAGGATGGCTTAGAGCATGAGGGCACCAGTGCTGCCTTGGGAATCCATAGGTGTAGACCTAAATCTCCCTTATGCCATGGACAACCAACTTGTGCTCCAAACAGGGTGTCTTAACTACAAACTGTATCCGCTAGGGAGCAATACCATAACAATTTCCTTACACTTTTTTAACAGAAGGCAGATTCTATCTCAACTTTTTGTGTGGAGTTCAGTTCAAAGCATTAGATGTGCAGGAGGCATGCCCACCAGACTGAAGCAGGAGGTGAAAAACCTGCTGAGACTTGGGATATTGATTAGCGAGGAGGCAGTGTCAAACTGTTCAGCACTACGACTGATGCACACATCTGGATATGCTCAGAAGAAAATTTAGAAACTTCAAAGTGAAAAAATAAGCTGAGGCACCCACTCACTGAGTGCTCTCAGTGGCAGCTGTCAAATGCAGAAGGTAACTCTGGAATTTGCCTAAATCCTGATTTAGTACCTTTTTAGGTCCCCATGTCTGAATCCTTCCTTCCTCACTCATATCAGCTGCACTGTACTAGTCCATCACTTGCCATTCAGACATTAATGTCTCATGTGGTTATTAATTACTATGAAATGCTCCTTTAGAAGTAACCTATAACTCTTATTTACAAAATTCACATAAGAAGAGTAGACTTTTTACAGGGCTTTCTTCTTCCTAAAAAGATACCTGACCTCCTTTCAGCATCTCTTTACTAAATTGCTTTCCACTCAGCTGCATATAAACTTAGCCATTAATTCCACCAACACACAGCTGCACTTCACCTTATAGAAATAAATAATCCCAATGTGAAATCAATCCTTATCTGAGGCAGAGATCATAAACCACAGCCTTAACATTATATAGCATCACTGAAATCAATAAAGCCATCCCAAATTCAACTAGCAAATGCTATTGTTCTAGATATATTTAATCTAGACCACTTCAACTTATTGTGAATTAAGAGAGGATGTAGTGAACATCTCCTGTATTATAATTATGCAGTCTTTCATCTAAGTAAGCTACTGCTTATGCCAGTGATTACTAGTGCTTAATGAGTTTCTTGACATATCCTCACTGCCACATCATTTGAAACATTATAGTTAAAAGAAAAGATGAATTTATCAAATACTAATCAGGTCTAATACAAACACAGGAAAAGCAAGCTTATATTAGTTTTATAAACCTGGCACTTAAAAAGTTCATCTCCCCATGACTAAACACTAAATATAAACACTGGATGAAATCTCCATATCTTGTTGCATTTGATAGAAATAACTTAGATTACATTACTACAAGTATATACTAATGAGATCCCTTTGGTACTACTACCATATACTGGTTATTTAAAAAGCCTTCATTTACTCATGGGATATACCTTTCTTTGTACGTAAAGAGATTTTTCCTTACAGTTAAACACATTAGATAAAAAGCAAACTTCTAAAATAAAGTTAATAAAATTTATTGTTACAAATTGGGAAGTGTTTCTTGACTGGACAATTTTCCATTTTACAGGTGAGAAAACCAAAGCACGATGGTACCACCAGGCCACCCAGAAGGCCAGTGCTTATTGCCAAATACTGACCCAAGAGAGAATTGGAGCATTTGGAGCAGTTGTATAAAGCAAATATTTCATTCCAAGGCAAACTGATCTGAAATGACCTATTTCTCCATTTTAGATTTTCTCAATGGAAATTGATTTTGGGTTTTCAGCTCATTCTGAATTTTCCCAATGAAAACATATGTTCACCTTTTTGTAGCAAAATGAGAAATATTAATGGATATTTTGTACTCTGACAGAGAATGCAAAATAGTAGTGCAATGAGTGCAGCTTCTCTACAGCTGATGCAGAAGTGCGCTCTACTGAACTACCCATCATCATTTGCCTCAGAACAGGGAACTCCCTGAAAGATTTTCATTTTCTGCCTGACCCTGGCATCCTCTGCTGAGCTTGAGGGAGATGAAAGAATTAGTAAAAAAGTAGCACGTGGCAGTGACCCATAAAAAGCACTGCATTTCCGAACAATTACAGCACATTTTTCTTGGTGCTGGGACACAAGGCTACAGTCCAAGTGCTTAGCCACTCGAGAAGTGCAATTATGAGCTGGAAATGCACTGCCTCTTCTGAAGTGGAAATTACCAACTAAAACAGGAAAATGGTGGGGGCGGGGGTGGGGGGGGAGTTTCTTTCTGCCTCATATTGCTTATTGGAACCTCTTTTATCAACCCTGACGCTTATTTCCTTTTTACCGAAAGTTTACCCAAATCAAGGCAACAAGTCACTATTCCTATCCTACCCTTTCTGTAGGTGTGTTTAAATATGAAAATACTATCATTACCTTTATACTGCACCACTGTGCAACACTTGGTCATGTCTGTATGCCTCCTTGTATCTTTTCAACACATCTTACCTTACATTTCCAGCATTTGTAACAAAAATTCCAGGAAGGCATCTCAGTCCTCAATTCTGCACATTTTCTTGTTCATGTCTTGTTCTACCCCACAACTCAATATATCACAACGGCTTGTCTAGCCATCATTTTGTCAGTATGTTTGTATGATAGATAAAGGATGCAGGAGACTTGTAATCCATGGGACATGAGTTTTGACTACTGCCTACAAGTATATATTAGTGCAAGTTTCCTTTCCAAGGTCTGCATTACCAGAGTTCTACCCTAATCTGGGGAGCAAGTAAATGGCAAAGGGTGAAAATGCCAACCCCAGCAAATGCTGAAAAGGTAGAATTTTATGTGTCTCTGTCTTTAAATAGAGTAAGCTGTTGAAAATCAAGCTTGTATGGTTACATTCACAAGATAGGGGAAAAAAACCCACTTGTTGTTTGACAACTACATCAATAATAGCTGTGGTAATAAACAAGCACTCAGTTCCACTACTGGAAAGAGCAGTATATCTACCCTTTATGCTGCCAATTTAGAGCTAATACAAGTTCATTATTTTTTCTATCTATAAACTTGCAATTGAGTATATCAAGCAAAAAAAATTATAGTCAAAAATCATACTCACACCTCTGCACTTCAGTTCTTCTCAAAACATAAAATCAATAAAAAAAAAGCAAAAATATAAAACATAAAAAATATAAAGGGTTTTTAAAAACACGTAAAACTTCAGAGAAATTGCAGAAAGCAACATTAAAAGGAAATTTAAGAAGCCATCCGATACATTTCTTTGCCTGAACATCTATGTCACCCATTAAAAGATTCTAGTTCAAGATATCTGAAATTTACTCTTAGGTCTCTACACCTTTTTTAAAGTGATATAAGAAATGGGTACTTGGAGCCAAGGTGATGAAAGAAAGGAGGCTCAGAGACCTGGAAAGGGGAAACTAGGGTTGATCAGAGCAATGCTGGAGAAAAACCTGCAGAATGAAAACAAGCAGAATAACAGCAGGGTTTTTTTTGTTAAAAAAAAAAAGAAAGGAGGATAAATAAAAACAAAACAACAACCCCTCCATACACATGCATGTAAGCAGACAAAAGCATCTTTTCCTGTGCATCTCCTAATGGTTGCCTCAGAGGAAAGGAACAAAGAAGTATACAATAAAATAATAAGGCTGAGTAAGGTATCACCTGAGAAAACCTATGGTTAAGTAGTTACCATTTCTATAGAAGAAATATTTTTTTTTAAAAAGTCAGTCCATGAGCAAGTCTGTCCACCGTTCTGTATTTTTCTGGTGTGTCTTGACAAGTAAAGCATGTGCAGTGGCTGCTTCAGAGCTTTGCACATACTGACCAGCATGCTGGAGCTAGTTCTTGCAATGAAAAGGGCGAAGTTATAACTTGCTTTCCCTTCCTTAGGACAATGTCTTCCATCTTCCTTCTAACCCAACTGTTGACTTTCAGTAACACTTACAATTCATAAGTTTTGGACATCCCGCTCCATTGACACTCAGATGAAATTGGTTAATAGATTCACCCAAATACTGCTGTCAAGAGCAGAGACAGCAGGGGCATAAGAAAGGAAAAGGAAAACATGCATAGGACACATTTACACAAGAAATCAGGGTCAAATACATAAAACAACCTTAAAGAAGAAAAATACACATATCTCTTCTTCAATCACTACCATCAGGAAAGGCAAAGGCAGTCTGGCATTGGAAAACCTTTTACTGAACTGGAGGAAGAATTCTTTATGTAGGACTTATTCCTGCTCACACTCCAATAGCTGCAAAGCTGTCATGGACCTCAACCTGAGCAGCAGCTCTAATTCCAAGAAGCCCAAACTGAAACAGAATGAAAATGCACTTATTTCATCTTCAAGTTGTTATATTCAGAACAGACTTTAGAATTACTTCCTATCTGAAACATCGCTGCCCTGTCCATTTCCCAAAAAATCTGAATAGATGCAATAATATTCATCGACAATGAACATAAAGATAATTAATTTAAATAGCAAATTTACATATGTGCTCACAAATCTTATTGTTTCAATTCTCAGACTGACATTATCTAATGAGAAAACATTATCCAATGAACACAGTACAGCAAAACTGCTGTGTATTAGATCTGTAGATCACATGTACAGTATATTAAATTCACTTAGTAGACAGATAATTCTGTTTCCATGTAAAAGCCATTACAAATAATAAATAATTAAATATATGTATGACTTGACAAATAACGTGCCAGGATTATGCAGATAATTCATATTTAATTCAGCAGTTGCTTCACTGCTAACAAATAATAATGAATAGACCATTGCATGTTCTCCACCATGATACATTTACTTTATTCAAATTTCCCAAAAACATAGATATCTGTACTTTTCAATTAATTTCACCCTAAGGCACTCAAAGCCAGTATTTCCAGGTAGACTCTTGAAAATAAATCTAGCATATCTCATTTCTTTTCTCATTGCAGTCTTTATCCTGAGGAAGAATCAAAATGTCACTGCTATAAGAGAAATTAAGTTACTAGAAGCTCTCTCTTCATATACCCCCTCTCTGGACAAGGGATAGGTTTGAAGGTCAGTTCAATGTTCTCCATCAGTACAAAATCATATCTGCACAGCTGCAGCCTAGAAATACAGAAGAAGAAAAAAAAAATGTGCACATCAGAAAAAGTTAACATTAATAGAAAAAAAAAGCCTCAGTATTTGAATTATTAAACCTCCAGTATTTACCACCTCTCAGAGACAGTACTCAGGACAGGAAGAAATGTCTTCTTAAGTTTACACCCTATTTTACACATCATTTGAGTGGTTTTGCTAGACTGCGAACAACAACAACCAGGACATCAGCTGGATGGTGCAAACTGGCACAAGTAAGAAGTGTATCACATTAGTCTGAACTACAAAGATGCAATATTTCATCCATTAATTCTCAAATTAATTCTTTATAACAATGGCACAAGAACAGCTCAATTCCTGTTAACACTGGGCCTGAATAATTTATTTTGAGTTCCCTAGATATGAAAGTTTCTCTGCTTTCATTCCACAGAGGAAAGTAGAAAACCACATCATAATATCTTTTAACTCTTTCAGTTGCAATGACAGCACGCATAAGAAAGTTTCATGCAAAAGAGTAAATTGTCATCTAAAGACCTAGAAAACTCAGAACTGCATAATACTACATGAATACACACAGAGAGGTCACACAGGGAGTCACACACAAAGTCTTACTTTTTGACATCAAGATAGGTGCTTTGCCTCTTAGGACAGAGACAGGTCATAGCTCTGTCCTTCATGAGCTACGACAGACAGTGAGAGCTGGTTTGAACAGGCAAATGACTAGCATACCCTCTAATGTCCCCTCTAAGGGGGTACAAGCTATGATTTTATTTAAAATTATCTTCTATATTTCTCTGAACTCACAGATATGGCTATACAACACAATCCACCTCAGACTGGGATGTAGTGTACAGTGGACCAGCTAAAGGACAAAGCTTGAGAAAGAACATTGCACCAGGCACTTCTGTTGCTGCCGTTTAGTGCAAGATTTCCAGCCAGTCACGGCTCCACCTGTCTACATGTGAAAGGACTGTTGGATTTCTGTGTAAGAATTTGAGGCCTTTTAATGTCGCCACAAAGCTAAGACAGTAGATTTTATGACTAAGAAGATCAAGACAAATTCTGGTATTCAGCATAATGCAAACCATAGAATTTCATCCAAACCTTCATGCACAATTTTTTTTGGTTTGAATTTAATGGCTTACTATTATATTATTTTTGTAGAGGAAGAAAAAAGAGACATAAAAGCACTGAAATTGCCAGCATTTTTAAAAATCCTTATAAGAAAGAATCCACAGGACAAATTTCTGACCATAACAATATAAAATTATTGCATGCATCCATTTCCCAAGTTGATTTTCAATATCTCACCTAACAGTACGATGCTGTATTTTACCACATTTGCAACCGTATTTGCAACACAGCAGCACAATGTGTTAGCATGGTCATTCTCAAACAGCAGTCATCACCTGGGAAGGGCTCTATCTAACCACAGGGGGGACAATACTTCAACAGACCATAATGATGACTAGTAGAAATAAAATCATAGGGTTTCCAACATACTTGATCCCATGTGAAGTGCAATCCATCTAAGCCTGTGATTATTGAGTACCCAGAATGGCTTACAGGAAAGTAGCCCTGAGCGAGCAGCAGGTTCTCCAGTTCACCAACAAGGAGCAAAACACAAATAATTTTTTTGTTAGGCAAGGCTTTCGTAATCCCCCACCTCGTGTGGCTTCTCTGCTCTCTACTAAAAAGCAAGGGCATGCCAGACTCTCTTGTTCAGTAGCGGTATTAATAAAGTCTTCTTTTTTATTACTCCTGTTGTTGTTTTGGTTTAAAAAATCCAAAGGTGGCTGGCCTAAATATCTTTGAGACATTCACCCTCCCCATAAATTGTATTTGAACTGACTGACAGGTTCAGAAGATTTTGGAAGAGCTGACACCTGGACACACACAAGTTAGGAAAGCTTTCTGGTTTTATGGGTGAGCAGGAATGATTTATCTCAGAGACCAGAAAGAGAGTCTCAGATTTATATGTACCTTTTAGCACTCCCACATTCCCACACCATCTGCATGAACAACGGCCCAGCCCAGTAGACAATTGTCAGTGATATTCCCCAAACTCCCACTGTCTGCTATTAACCCAGATCTGGGGAGACTGAGAACCCTGTTGTCTTTTATCCCTGCACCTGTCCCCTGTTTTTTACCTACTAGTTTTTATATGAATAATTTAAATATTTTTAATGTGGTTTCTAGTTGATTATCCTGTATTCAAGTAATTGTTGTAATTATATGTAACTAAATAAGGTAAATATAGGTAGTTATAATTACAATGAGCAATTATGTAATTATAGCAACCAATAGTGTTGTAACATCTGCATTTAAATTACCTCCACATGGTGATTCAATACACTATTTTCCACTGCTCTCTAAAAGTATCTAATGTGCCTATATGAGTGCCATCTGATGAGGCTCTGTACAAAGAAGGACTTTAGTGTATTCTATATTAAAGCAAATCAAGAGCATCTTACGTTAAAACTAACAGGAATTAGAATAATGGGAATGAAAACTCAAAACCAATAAGGGCTGTTCACTGAAAATCTTTATTTCCTAGATCATTATCTGAAAAAGTCCTGAATGCTGATAGCCTTGCACGAAATATATCTTCTGATTTATCACCATTTGGTTGAGAAAAAAAAAAAATTTAACATGATTTAGAGCTTTGACTATCTCTCATCACCAAATGCTTTTAAATAAAATCATGCCAGTTCACCTGAAAGCTTGAGACTTATGGCCTTCAACAAGGTAATAAAGTCTAATGGATATACATTCTGGGGTACTATTTGGATTACTAAGTGTTCTGTTTCTTCCTAAGCCTCTCCCACCCATCTCCTCCTCTTTTCCAGTAAATATGAAATAATAGATTAATTTAACAAGGTTTCATAATTTTTACAAAGCACCATACCCAATTCCTACTAACCTATTATCAGAAAGCCTTAAATGTTATTTCTCAAGTTAATAAAATATACTGACTTAAGACTTAATCTTACTGTAATATTATTCCCACTCATTACTTATTTGATAACCATTACTAGGTTTTATTTTAAATTCTGACCTTGTTGAGTCTGCCATTCATATGAAGCAAATAAATGTAACAACTCTAAAATAAAGTACTCTTGCTGCTCCTGGATATTTCTTACCTAATCCATATAATATGTTACTTTAACAAGACGCAAAAGTAAAATTTAATTGCTAGCGCTATTGTACAAGTAACTCTGAAGGTCTAAAAAATGAACATATGGCAATAACGCTAATGTATTTTAAGCCAGCAATAATTAATAAAAGCTTATCAATTATATTTAATTATTAAAAAATGCAGGTGATTTAATTTTAAGCATAGGCAAGCATAGACTATGTTTTGGTCTTGGAAGGTCTCTACTTTCAGCAACAAGACCAAAAGCCTATGCGAGTCACACAAGTAGCTGAAGTGCTCAATTTCATAACCAAGTGTGAAAAGTTGTGTATGGACACATGATTAAAATCAGAAAAGTGTTACTAAAATTTATCTTCTGGAGGAGAACTTAACCATACAGGTGTAAGTCAGGCTGGTCTACGTAAATGGTCCTTGAAAACCCATTGTGACCAGACAGCAGCAGCAGCCTGCGTGACTTCCCCATGATAAATTTGATCTTGGGTAGGATGAGAAGGATATTCATGCATCTAGGAATATGTTATTAAAAAATCAATAGAGGGAAATACATATTTCTGAGGAAACATGCTGAGCAGTTCAGTCGATACACAACTTTGATATGTGACAAATGCTTACCTTTCTGGATTATTAAGAGATTTCAGACTCATCTGGAGAATCCTAAGCTTGTGTTTTGGGCTTAGTAAAGTCTTCGTAGAAAAGGTCAAGGAAATTTTTGATATTTTGTCAAGGTCTTGGTAAAATCCAGTTAGTACTTTGACTCTTTTGTATTGCTGAAATGTTGAAGCTTCACTGAAGAAAAACATTATAGCTAGTCAGGGTTTTGTTAGCCGAGTAATATTCATTATTGCTAAGCAGCATTATTAAGATCAGAAATCTTGCAAGATATATCAACTCTGATTGTTCAGAACAAAGATACCTTGAAGTGGATTCAAATGAGTACTGTGCAAGAACCTGGGCGAGTTCATAAATGGAGAGAGGATCATTTCAGTGTGAGGAGCATTGCCTCTGACACTGAGCAATCTCTATGAACAGGAGCCGTGGCCAAGTCTTAACAACCCCATTATAATTTTTTTACTTACAAGTTAACAAGTTAAAAGTTCAGGAAACTCAGAAAATTATTCTTATAAAGTGATAAAAAAGATTCAGAGACAAAGCGCAACATACCTATTCATCTCTGATTCTACTGTGTTTCCAGCATAGTCTGTTATTTTAACTTTAATGAAACCTCTCCTAATGTTCTTATTCCAAGTAGTAATATCCAGTATGTAGTTATACACTGCAAAAAGAAATAGGAAATGACAAGATTCAAAGAATGACCTTAAGAGGACACAGTTGTTATTATCACCCTGTTAAAAGTATTCAGTGACTGATGACAGGAATAGTGACTCTACATTTAAGTTACCAGCTCAAAGCAGAATAAGGCAGCTATTGACAAAAAAATAGCTTCTACCAAATGGCTGCTTGGAGTGTAATTAGTGTATCATTTCCTCCAGTTCTTACATAAAAAGGATTTGCATCAGAAAGCTACCATCAGAAGTAGCATGAAAAGTTTGACCTGCCTAAGGAAAAAAAGCAGAATTAAGCCCTAACGAGCACCTTCAGGTTTTGCCAAGCTCTGCAAAGAGGTGATATTAGAGCCATTAGCGTGGCAAGACTAGCACATTATCCACCAGAGACATGTCCAGAAAACAGCTGAGATACATCGGCAGGGAGAGGGGAGGAACAGCATCGGCACAAGCCTTATATATAGGCAAAGTGGGCAGTTAGCTAGGTAAGCAGATTAATCGGGCAGTAAAGCTGAAGAGACATTATTCCCATGCTTGTGCCGATGCTGTTCCTCCCCTCTCCCTGCTGTTATTGCCCAGCCTAAGCAGGTGCAACAATACAGGTCCTCCAAGCACCCTTCCCTCAGAGAAGTCAACTTACCAAAACCTCTGCGTGGATACTAGACACACTCATGGGCAAGACTCAGGAAGAGGAGAGGTATCCGATCGATCTCCCATGCTCCAGCCCCTTCTCCCCCTTTCCTGGAGGGCCCACGGCCTCAGGACAACAGGCTGGGTACCTGGGGCGGGCACTGTCCCGCTGAGCCCTCAGAAACCCTGACCTGACCTTCCACCACACTTCTGTAACCACCACCAACACTGTAACTGTGCTATGGCTACCCAGAGGAAACACACCTTTACTACTCCCGAAGTAAGGAAGCCAATTTCAAATTTTCTTTTTGTTTTTTATATTGCTTTTTAACATTCTTTTCTAAAAGACCAAGCCTCACCTTGTATGAAAAACTTGCCCTGCTCAGGTTTACAGTTTCACTTAGTTAAGACTTCTGGTTAATTTCTCTCTCCTCATGGTTTTATATACTGAGAATTAAAGTAAGGCTTTAGTTAACAAAGGACCTATTTTTCAGGCTGGTTTAGTAGACTCATTTTTCTTCTTGACTTTGCATATTTTCCCTTAAACTTACACTGTTATTACAAGGTTTCTCATTCCTCTCCATGTGCCTCCTCCTGTGTTTGATAATATTTGTCCCCCTCTTTTCTCTCGTCTACCACTCCTGTCCCAGAATATGATACATAATCTTTTTTCTTCTGCAGTGTACTTCTTCCATCATCAGGATTCTTCCTGGTTGGAATTTTGATGAATTCCGAGATTTTATTATGTGTGAGAGTGAAAGCAAATCTGTACTTTTCTGTCAAAGTAACGAAGAAGAGACAGACCTAGCTGCCTGTGCAGCCTTGAGAGCAGGAAAAAGCAAAACCCAAGCAGACAGGAGCCAGGGAGAACAGTGGTAGTGTGTTTGGGTTGAGCTGATAGACCACTGGGAATAGGAGTTATGTAAAATCTGTCACATCTTTGTTAACCTCTCCATGGCCCTTTGGAAGAAACAGCAATGAAAGACAGGTTTCTTTTTTTTTTTTTTTTTTTTTGTCCCCCAGCTAGGGCAGTCTCACTTCCCATTTTTGCTCTTGGAAAATGGCAGCAATGATCATATCTAAACAGGTTCTCTCACTTCCAGTTTTTTCCTATCACTTGATCCTCATTTTCTGGCTTCCTTCTTCCCTCCTGGACTTCTTGGTAGTTCATCCCATTACTTTTAAAGTCACATTTCTTTCTCAGTTCACTTATTGCTTGCTCTGCCACAATCATTCTTCTTCCTCCAGTCTGTGAACTGACACTCATGGTTTATCACACCATTTTACACAGCAGCTAACAATAACTTTCTACTTTGAACATGCTTTCACTCCAGATCAGCTAACAAATAACAGCCATAACAATTCATGAAGTTTGTTATGTATGTATTCAGTCACTCACTGCAGAATGGGTGTCGGTCCGAGGTATCAAAATAAGCTTTTGTTGGTGAAGTCTTTGGGATTAACAGTTTTTTCCATCTATCAGCATGATAACCTGTAATCCAAAATTTAAATATTTCATTTCAGACATTTAGCAAAACCATGACACACATACAATTACAAAAAAGAATCTCACCCAAAGTGACAGATTTGGCTTTAATTTTCTTAAATATTCTCTGAGAAAGCAAGTTGACTTGGAAAACGCAGGAATCCCCTGAGTTTAGTAGAACGTAGCATGTAAGTATTTCATTCTTCTAATATTTTAGTATCACTAAAGTTGTCATAAGGTAATAGTTGGAATCGATTTAGTCTAGAGTACTAACTCCAAAAAATAGTGCTTATAAACTCCTGCAGAGTTAATAAAAACAAACCTAAAGAAGTAGCCCATATATTTGCAGAGAATAGTTACAGAACATCTTCATATTAGGTAAAATTTCTTTCTTCCTTTTTTTTTTTTAATCATTAAAGTAAGTATTTTAAAACTCTTTAGTGTATAATTGTGGATATTATTTAATAAAATGTTAGATACTCTGTAAACTTCCTAAGCTTATCGACGTAATTCAGAAAGAACTTTTGAGTTCCATGCTTATTGTCTTTGGGACTTGACAACTAGTCCTTGTTTCTAAAATGGCTGATCATATTCTCTTCCTCTTGATCTCTTTACCTAGACTGGACAACAAGGGCTAATTCCAGACTGCAGAGCTGTCACTGCACACCAGTAAGCAGGAAAGCTTGCAGCAAAAGGATGCTGTTTCTCTTCCCAGCTCCTGGATTCAGGTGCATGCCATTTCCTCATAGGTTTTATGGTTATTAAAAAAAAAAAAAAAAAAAAGTGGCATCTGACTGGTCAAAGATTTCTCCACCTCTAGCTTGGGCATTCTGTACTAGTACATCAGGCGTGGTTAATAACCTTTCTGGGGAAGTTCTGAAGTCTTTCTGCCATATTATAAGGTCCCATTATGGTTGGGTTTTATTATAAAATAGCATACAGATCTATCTATGCTTTTTCTTCAAACCTGATCTAACTAAAATAGGGTGTAAATCCCAATATAAAGATGTAAAAAAGATGTGATACAAACTGAATGTTAACTTTTAATTAAATATTTTTAAAGTTTCATTCTTGAGAAAACCCTGACAACTAGAAAATGCTCACACTACCGTAGCTCTTTTCAAACTGTCCCCAATTCCTCTCTAAAAGCGATAAAACCCCAAACACCTAAAACCCCCTCCAAATAAAAGCTTGATTCCAAAAGAAAAGCCAGAGAAACCATGAAGTTGCTGTAACCACTACTACTGTTAAATAAAACCCACATGTACTCTATGGATGATAACACACTGTGAAAGCCTAAAGCGATGAACCAAGTAGAAGCAGTTTCTCTATAGAAAGGAGATCCATTGTGAACCCATTTCAGACTGGAAAGCATAATGATCAAAGCTTAGGAACATTCAGAGCCTGTGTCTAAATGATAACTATAAAGCAGACAAAGACATAAACTTTAAAGTACTTTAAGCAGTATGCAGCTCTGTCTGTGATCAGTCTCTACAGATCCCTTAACAATACTACAGATCTCTGGAGAAGACCCAGAAAGAGCTAATCTGGATTCCCTGGAAAATCTTACCCAGCCCAGAGCAGATATAGTAACACTTACCCAGTACTGGACAGGACATTGGCTGGTAAGCTTGACAATCAACACATTTTCCTCTCTTGTAATCCAAGTAAGAGTCACAAGGGTATGTTATTATGTCACACTCTCCTTTCAAAGATGATAAGAAGAGGAAAACAGATCTTTGATGGTCACACTTAAAATACTGAAGTCCTTCAGGAAAGAAAAAACAAAATATACAAAGAATATGTAATCATTTCTCTTCATCAAAGAAGAGGTGTTGTCAAAGTAATCCAGTAATCCCATTTAGCTGAATCGTTCTTTGTTACCCATGCCTTTATTCTTTGGCTACTTGCCCACCAAGTGTAAAAACTGGATGTACACACAGAAAAAGAAGAAATTGAAGACTATTTTGAATATTACAAGTAAAGCAAAAAGTTACAGTGTTTTATATGTAAGAAATAGTGTACTAAATCCCATCAATTTTTTTTATATGTATATAGATATATAAAATACAAACATATATTTTTTTTGTTATAAAGCCTGAGTCTGAGTTAAATTTTGCCACATTGCATCCAGTGCAGAATATTTTGGCAGAAAAATTACCATGAAGAACACTTCAGAGATTATTCTCTATATATAAATTCCTTCCTCTCCTAGCAAAAAAAACTATGAGAATTGTACAGATAAAGCTGATCCTGAGTCTTAATGGATTCTCCCATACTCACGGCAAGCCTGTGGAAGCCCTATGCTTTTACAGCTGCTCTAAGTTGTAGCAGCACTGTGCTGACTAGAAACAGAAACACAGACAGACACAAACATAACCAAAAAAAAGTAAACAAAAGCAATGGACAGCAACCTTGCATAAGATTTATGGAGGTTGAAATAAGAAAAATTCCACAACAAAAGATCGTGTTGTAAAACTGCTTTCATCCCAGAGCCTAAAAGACTTGTCCAAACCCTAGTTCATCATTGCCAACCAGGAGGAGCCTAAGACACAAGGAAGACTTGAAAGCCTTGCCTTCCACATCATATGGAAATGATCCTGTCCAAACCACTTGGATACAAACATCTTTCCCCATGCCTAGCCATATATAAACACACAAAAATAATGATTGCTGTATGCAGACTGTATATGTAATAATAATTCCATCATACCAATAATAATGGTATGATGGAGTACGTATGCTTGTAGGAAGATCTTTATTTAAATAAAAGATGTCAAATGTCTTTGTTATTTCTTATTTGCTGAGTGGGGATGAAAAATAAAGTATACCATGGCCTCAGCTGCCATATTATTGAATACGTGCATTGTCCATTGAATTCAGTTTAATCTTTTTTGATTTGATCTCAAACTCTTTTCTCATTAATTGAACACATTTTTATTTACCACTGAATACTGTTTGCGGACAACCAGGCTGATCCATTCCACCATTTGGATAGAAATCAATGGTTCCTAAAGGTTTCTTGAAACCTAGTGCTAAAGTAAAAAGATTATGAACCAAAAAAACCATAAACAACATTATGCAGTCAATAATTTTATCATTACATTCATTAAAAATAACATAAAGGTCTTAATTTTTCTTTTCGCAATCATACTGTTCTTTAGTTCTGTAAATGCAAGTCATGTTATGAGTTAAAAACCATGGGTTTTTTCTTTTTGAGAAAATTATACACATGTAAAATGCTGTACACAAACGTGTACAAATGTGCGTAAGATTCCTATTGCCACAGAAAAAAAAGAACAGAAGCAACTATTCAGTGCTGTAGCTGAGGCATTATTTACACAAAGAAATTTATGAAGTTCATGTTCTCTCCAGTAACCAAAATTCCTTCCCAATGTAATTTTCATTAGAGTAATATTTTCCATTTTTCGCATGTGACATTGGATTCTGAGCTATGCTAATGAAAGCAGCATATCAAAGTAGAAAAATCAGTATCTGACCTATGGAAGACCATGAGTAAGATTTAGCTCAGTCTCATCTACCTTCCTTTTTACCACACTTTATTCACATAACTGGAGCATTACAAAAATTGGTATTTTACAGCTTCACATATAAATTTGTATAGTAAAATGCTTAATTTTTAATATTATTCAAGAAACTGATATGAAATTACATGAAAAATAGGACATGTCTTGTAGGTTTGAAAGGTTTACTTATGCTTTTGAGAGAAAAAAAGTAACAGACTATAGCATGGATGAAGCAGCCTTCACAATGTTCTTCACTTTAATGCTACAGTAATGTGATTTAGAATTTTAAGCAGTGGATTTGTAGTGTACTAATGTGATACAGCTGAGACGGTCTGTCTCAAAAGGGACCAAATCAGTGATAATCATTGCTTACAACTGCTATGTTCATACACACTAGCACAACAAAACAATGTTAACACTGAACTATTTTTCAAATAACGGTATCATAAATGAATGCAATAGGCACACCTTATCCAATGTGCAGACTTCAGGTTTTTGTATTCAGAAGGAATATACTATAACAAGACATAAATGACAGTTGTGTAGTTGCTATTTTTGCATGACAATAAATGGACCCATGACTATACAGTTATCTACATATGCCTTCTGTTAGGTGTTGGACATAAAAGTTATTTTGATATTTTCAGGTTCAGTCATGAAATGTAACTCAATAACATGGCTACTTATTTCAGAACTGAACAAAACAGTTCATTATTGTTTAATTCATTAGCAAAGCTGACTTTCAGTTTCTTGATGAATAGGTATAATAACATACAGTACAGTTTAAAAAGTACAGATAATGTTAAAAAGCAACAGCACAGGAATCCCTCTAATAACACAAAATATACTTCTGCAGCACAGTTTTGATGTTACTGAAATAGTTTGTCCCTTCTCTTTTGCTTTCCTGCTTTTGAGTTGAAATAGGAAAGTTAAGATTATGTCATTACCATCACTATCTGAATGGATTACATCAACAAATTGTGCATCAGTACGATCCAGTCTCCCCTCTGGAGGCTGTCGAGTGAACGAAGGGCCCGCTGGATCAAGCCCTGAATGAAAATAACAATAGCATTACAAATCCTGGGCTCTGTTTCTACAGATATATACAAGACCAACATTTGAGCATTATTTGTCAAAGACTTCATTTTCCTGGGATAATAATAGAAAGAAAAAAACAGCACAATTCTACTGAAGTTTCTATTCTTCAACTTGCTAAGCAAAGCAAGGGTCCCTACCACAAAACTGATCAACCCATATCTTTGAATTTCTTTCCCTAAGTAGTTGTGCTCATCTCCCAGTTCTCCAGATGAATATAAGCCAAAAGCATTAGGGATCAATTCGGAAGAATTAATTTTGTTCTTTTCCCCAGAAAATGTCATAGCTGTTATGTACTTCCTAAAAACAAAATGCACAAAAAACACAAGATGAAGACATCTTGGATGGAGACAATTTCAAACATGCCTCCATCGTTTTATCAGCTGCTGTTGCAATTACTTGTAGAAAAACAATTGTTATATACAACTAAGTGAAACACTAGCTTTTGACCACAATTTCACCTGAGGGAGGTCTGGAAATATTACACTTACATCAAAACTCAACTATGACAAGAGATTCCAACTGAGATCCACAAAAAGCACTTTATATAAAGGAGGAGGGGATTTGGGTGACAAAGTATTTGAAGTATAAACACTGCGTATTGTCATTCATTTTAGGGATAGGGAATTATTTTCGTGCAGCCCTGAAGTCTGATAATTTTCAAGATGGTAATTTCTGTCCTTCACAGGAAAGCAAAATTGTTAGCCGAGGGTTGCTCTGCTCCTATTTTCTTGACAACAAAAGCACAAAGACAGGAAAAGAAAAAGCAGCAAAGATGGAAAATACAACTGTCAATGCAAAACATATTCCTACACTTAAATGACTCCTAATTACATTCTCATGGACTGAAAGGGACAGTGTATGACCTCAGACTATCAAAACTTGTATTATGATTTAACTGGCAGATGTGCTGTAAGAAATAGTCTAGGAAGGCTCTCTCTCAAGATTGAGATAACCAAGACCCAGACTACCACAAAGTATCATGGAATGCCAGGAATTCATGTTTATAGTACCCCAGGTGACAAAGGTCATTGTTTTAATTGTTTATAATTAGTTTTGTATTTCCAAAACCTCCAAACAGTGATGAAGAAAATATCTTTTCCTTTTTAAAATCTCACTTTTGCACCATCAGCTTGGGACACTGGCACAAGTCATTTGAAAGAAAAAGTATCAAAATAGTCACATAAGAGGTTATGGGCCTTGTGGATTTGGACTACTCAGTCTTTGTCTTTAGTCATCCATATCTGTAATTATAAGAAGGTGATTGAAACATTTCATATAATTCCATTAGACTGTGAGCATCTGAGTTCAGAAATGATACGGATCTGTGAGGCTCCCAGTTAATGTACAGAGAGGACACAGACCTGCTAGCCTAGCATTGCAATCAAGACTGTCCCCAACCAGTGATGGCAACTCTAGGAAATTGTGTAAAGTGGAAATGATATTCTTAACAAACAGAATATAGCTGGAGCCTATCATACTCTTAGAAAATGCCCTGACTTTCAGATTACTGTACAAAAAGGGGAGGAGTCCCTAATTCCCTTTCTTAAGGCTGGCCACTGACTCCTCTTACATTTGGGGGAAAAAATTACTTGAGTACCCAAAGAGAGGGTTTGGGGAGGTATGAATCTCAGGGAGAGCTAACTGTCTTCTTTCAGTCTGGAAACAGCTGCTTTTTTAAATCCTAAACGCTATCAGGATCCAACAATCTTCTCCCCTTTGCACCTTTTCTGATACTTAGCTTAGTCAGCTTCCTTCTCAACAGGCTAGCTGCAGCGAGTTTTGCTTTCACCACAAGAAGTACGTGGAGCCTGTGCACTCAAATCAGTGCTGTGGGTTCTGCCTTAGGAACCAGCATCTAAAAGTTAATCCTAAACTTTGTGTGGTCCTGAAAATTGTACCCACATGAGGGTATTTCAGTGTTCACTGTACGCATCACTCCCACAGATGGCAATGCTGATTATGCAACAAGGATGAGGTAAAATTTCCAGTATCCATACACAGGCTGCACACCTGATCTAAGCTTTCTGTATGAGACAGCTCAAAGTACTAAAGCCTACATCATGTTCAGAAAGCTCGAACTGAAACTAAATCCTTGTGCCCGGTAACTGTGGTCTGACCAAGAGCTTTTGAACTTCCCTTCACAGGGACCTGACTTGCTCTGTCAATCAGACAGAAACTCAGGTACCATATCATTTAGCTTCCGTGGCATCTGGATGTAGCACTCAGTTCTCATTTGAGAGATTAGAGGTAAGCAGGTTGGAAAATGTCATCTGTAACTTACATCCTGAAGGCAGACATTCACAGAGATACTTTTATCAGGGATACATTTTCCCTCCCGTATGTTACTAAATAGTCAGTTCTCATTTGTCAATAGTGCTAGCATCTATGTGATTTGTAGCTACAACAATAGAAGGTACATTAGAATACATGTATCAGGATTAAAAGCCTTACCTGTAATTCTGCCAAGTTTGCCATTATACTTCTGGCCAACAAAACCAGCTATATGAGCTCCAAGACTAACTCCAATCATATACACAGAGTCAAGAGAAGCTCCATCCACCTATCAGGGAAAAAAAAAACCCAAAGCCACAACCACAGTTAATTGAACAGACATCACCAGACTGATTTAGTTTTCATTTGTTGTCAGTACTCTAAGTTATATCTCTAACTTTCTAACTTCATAAACAAACGTAAATTCCAAAGTTTTTTCAGTTTGCCATTCTGTACTAGTTAAAAAGTGTAGTAAATATTAAATTCTTTGACTAGAAAAATTTAAAAAGGAAGCTTGAATCACATTTCTTCCCAAATGTCATACTAGAAGGGGAGCAAGGGAGAGAAAAGGAAGAAATTCATCAGATACAAGAAAGATGAACCAAAACTATGAACTAGGAAAAAAATAAAATCTCCCTCTGACTTATTTTTCAAAGAAAATAAATTAAAAACATACCATTTACAAAGCCTTATGCCACAGAACCACTGAATAATGGTGCCAAATGCACACCTGTAGGAAAGCCTTATGATGCCCATTCTACAAAGCAGGCAGTATTTAAAAAACCCCAAAACTCTGAAGAACTCTGAAACAATTTCAACAGGCCTGCTGGAATCTCTGCAAAGTGACGGGATGCTATGTGGGTCTGACATATGTCCCAAAATGAATTAACAAAGGCCTCATGGCAGCTTGCCATGAATCAGTATGAAACTGATAGCTGAGGGACACAACATACCCCACCACCATCACCTGGATGACTCGCACAAAAAGATTGGCTTAAGCATGCCCTGCTGTCATTGTTTTGCCAGGCAGATCTGTAACCAGCAATTCACCAAAAATCTGTATCAAGAAATTTGCAAAATACACCTTTTTAACCCACTCTGGATTGGGGACTGTTCTTATAGACCTTTTTCATTTTGCAATCCCATAACAATAAACTTATTGTCATAACTGCAATTTGTTATCACTGTATCTAGTCTCAGAGGACAGATCCTGATATGCTTTCTCTTCTTTCACCCAAGCATTTCTCAGAATGCTGGGGTTTTTACTCAAATTTCATATGAGTATTTTCTTACTGCACAGCACTGAAAATTTCAGAGAATAGCAGGGAAAAGAAGTGATGAGAACAGAAGAAAAATCAAGTGATAAATCTAACTGGCATAAATGAGATGATAACATGCTTTGTTCATTTGCTTAAGCAATAAATCTAAAGCCCAGTTAAAACCACTGGCATCAACAACTGTTTCTGCAACTCCCTCCAGAATCAAGAAGCTTATATCATGTTGGAACAAATATTTTTATCTCTGCCTGTGATTTCTTTGCCATTTAAAATCTTGAATTATAATAGTTTAATATTAAAAATAGTAGTGTGATGCTTTTGTAAAATTTTAATGCTGCATACCATTTGAATATCTCTCACTTCACCTCCCCACTGGTGCATTCACTCTTTCCAGAAGACCCAAAACTTCCAGCTGGCTAAAGAAATCAAATGCTCTCTCAGGCATACTTCAGTGAAAGGGAAATAAGAGCTCAGGTGGAGTTAAAGATATGCAGTGATAACTGCATGCAAAGTTGTAAATACTTCAGTAAATTGATATTGTTCACTGGGCTTCTCTTTAGACATATTTTAAATATCCATTCCCATTCAAACTATGCTATTGAAACTTATTCAGAACAGATGCAACTCTGCCTTACCAGCATCTGGTCAACATAGTTTTTCAGTATTTCTGCAACTTTTCTGCAGTTTTCAACAGCAGTTATGTAATTCACAGTTGTAGCACCACGATTCCAATCAACTATAATGAGATTAATATCCTCTGAAGACAGTAAAAGCTCCTTTATGTCACCTAGCCATGCCGGTGGAGATCCTGTTGGTCTGAAACCATGAATAACAAAGACAATTTTCTTGGAGTTATTAAGGTACTCAGATGCAGTAACATTGTTTTCAATCAGTCTCTCAGAACAATTTGGATTTTCCCGTGTGTACAGTAGTAGCTGGACTTGGAGTTCTGTTCCAGACAAAGCATTGCCTATATTGAGGTCTGTAAATTCAGGACATTTTTTCTCCTCATCTGAAAAAGATTAAAACAGTACAGTCATTTCATTTTAGACCACCTGAAATACCACCTCTGCAATTTTCTTTCCACATTTTTGCACTAAAAGTGAAGAACTTCCATTTTGTTCACTCTAGACCTTTGGAATGAAGCGCCAGAACATACAGTGAACAATGAGGAGCCACAGTTTAACTAATAGCTCTACAGAAACCACTATGCTCCTCTGAACTCTTCAAATACAAAATTGAGCTTTCTAAGTGTTCCTGAACAATGTATTTTCTGCAAACAAATACAAATTAGTAGTCGGTGTTGTTGCTAAGATTCTCTGCTTAACCATCAAATTCAGGTTCTCAGAATTTTGTCACAACTAGTGCGTGTTGCATGTACAAGAAGGCTGTAAAAATGAAGCTAGGTTAATTAGCATTGATAATAAACAGCTGTGGGCTGGCTTCAGGGGTGGTGGGTTGGCTGATGTAGATGTAGGTGCAGCTGTGGCTGGTTAAGTTAAGTGGTTGAGAGCCAGTGAAGAGACAGCAGCCGAGGAAGAAGCAAGAGAAGAGAGAGCAGGCCCTGGATGAAGTGAGGAGAAGGTTGCAGAGGGACTGTACGAAGAGTATGCTGGTATGAGATAGTAAAAGACCTTGTTGCAGCTTGATAGTTTGGAGAGTGCTGTGACAATTGGTGCCCCATGTGAGGCCCTTCAAATTATGAGACTGAGTGTACTGAGTGGTGACAGTGGTGATGGCTGTGCTGGGGGATGTTTGAAACAGTAATGGCAGTGATCCAATGTAGCGGAGACAGGCAGGGATAGCCTGCGATCCAGATCGTGTTGAGATAGGCAGGAAGAGCCTGGGGATCCGGATCAGATACCAGTAAAGGTGAGCTACTGGGATCAAAGAGAAGGAAGCCTGATAACCGAGGAGTTGAGAGACTGAGGGTAATGGCTGATAGTGGCAGAGTATGCAGCCAGATGTGGCAGCAGCCTGCAGCAGTGGCAGGTCCAGAGCGGGTTTGGCCAGACAGCGGTGACGGCTGTGCCAGGGGAAGGTGCAGGAGCAGTGCAGTGCCATGAGTGGCTGCTGCCATTGCTGCTGCTGCTGCTCGGCCTGGTGGTATTCTTGCCGGTGTTTATGTGCTTGTTGAAGGTGTCACCAGTTGAAGAAAAGGGCCACCACATGGATGTTAAGAAATTTTTCAGGACACAGAATGATGTGTGAGTGTTAGTATTCTAGATCTGCTGCTGCTGAAAGCTCACTCGGGTTGCTGTCCAGTGAGACTCAAGAGGTGAAAGCACAAGGCATTATAAGTTCATCAGAGCCACCCTCTGAAGAAATCAAAATCCCAAATGCTAAGAAAGCAGATAAGAAGAAAGGTGATCAACCTGCAGAAGATGAAAAGTCCAAGATATAAGTGAAGAAGGAATATGAGTATGAGTTCAGGAACAAGTTGTCTGAATTGTATGAAAAGTTTATTTGTAAAAAGTTTGTGATGGTTGGTAAAAACATGAGGTATGAAATATGAGAAAGAAAAAAAAAGGGAGGCTTTGTAGAGGAGTTAGAGGACTATGAAAAATTTATTTGTAAAAAGGTTGTAATGATTGTTAAAAACACAAGGTATGAAATTTTAAGAAAAAAAAGGAGGAATTGTAGAAGAATAAAGCTGGGTTAATTAACATTGATAATATACAGCTGTGGGTTGGCTTCAGGGGCGGTGGGTTGGCTGATGTAGATAAGGTGCAGGTGTGGCTGGTTAAGTGGTTGAGAGCCGAGGAAGAGAAGAAGAGAGAGCAGGCCCTGGATGAGGTGAGACAAGAAGAAGGCAGCAGAGGGACTGTATGACACGTATGCTGGTATGAGATGGTAAAAGACCTTGTTGCAGCTGGGTAGATTAGAAAGTGCTGTGACAGAAGACCATTGTAGTTCGTTCTTCCTCTTTTGGCCAGGGTAGCAAAGTTGCCAGTCCCTAAGGCCTTATTGTTTGATCAAGTGATAAGAAATGGCTGCCTGATAGTACAGGGATGACCCAGAACCCTTCCCTAGTTTTGGATCACCATAAAGACACCATTGCCAAGAAAGAAAGAAGAAACACAGGAACCTGTTCTGAGTTTGAAATGGTAAGAATCTGTAATGTCAACATACATAATGGCACAAGAAAACCTGCAGTATTTAGCATTTCTGTACTCAGAGTGTTATGGTACACAAGGCTAAGATGTAGTTCAGTCAGGATCAACAAAAGAGTTGAGATTTTTCAAAAAGGTCTAAAAAAGACTTGGTTTCCCCTCCCCCCCCGCCCCCGGTGTGCTTATTAACATCAAAAGTTAATGCTTAAAATGTATCCTTTGGCTGCTAAGGTCGCCTTGCATGGATAAGCCACCTCAGTGTTCTGAGGACACCACCAGTGCCTGTCATGGCTGCTCTGTATGGCCTCTCCGCCTTCGTTATGGTATTAGCTGGTTTACGGCCAAAGAAATTTGGGCCCATCTCTTGACTTCTAGTGGACTGTGCTACTTTACACAAGGCTTTTGTCTGATATTTGATGGCATCTTTCTCAATGTTTCTGTTGCTAACAACTTTCTAAAACAAGTCAACTTCTAGAAAGCAAAAGTAGGAAGAGAAATAGTGCCTACTCAGTTCCTTAAAAAATAATTTTAAAAGTGCTGAATTTCTCAAGAATTTTTGAGTTATAGGAGAAGCAGCTCTAGCTCTTCTCCTTTTCCCAGCAAGGGGCTAGCAGGCTGAACCAAATCCACTATATTTGCACATCTGAGACAGACAGTGGGCCCTCACTAGTAAAGGGCAAGTGCAGGGGCAGGGGGTACAAGGTATCTGAAAAATGTATTTGATGCTATAGTGCAGACCTAAACAAAGGTAAACAATGTGAATTACAGCACTTAGGGTGCCTTAAAGGTTCAATAAAGACACAAATTCACATAGGAATCTAGACCTCAAGGAAAGACCATGTATCTACGATGATTAAACCAGTCACCTCTGGACTAGACCTGATAAAACCGATGTGTATTTGCAAACTGGAGCAGGGCTGAAGTTACAGAGCATTAGAAATGACCTGAAACTGCCTGTCTGAAGTCAAACAGACAAAAATTTTATGCCTATTATTACCTTATCACAATAGCTACAATTATTACACATGGGAAAAGTCAGAATTACTTACATTTAAAAGTAAGTATTATCATTCTCCTAATTTAGACACTGAATAATGAAAGTAACTTTTACTGAGGTTACTGGACAAGTTAACTAACAGGAAGGCAACTCATCTCATTTCTCAGACTTATCCAAGAAGTTCTGAAACTGAGAGCTGTTCAGCTGCAATTTGAATTTAATGAAAATAATTTTAATAACCTGACCCTGGTAAAATGCCATACATGTGACATGACATTAAGAAGTTAATAGAATGTGTCGCATTTAATCTCTAGTTTTCATCTAATGATCTACGATGAAAAAACTAGAACACAAATTCTATTACCCAAATGTCATACACAAAGCTAAAATAAAAACCAGCTACTTGAATACATTTGCTATTCAGATGCAAAGCTAGAACAGGAAATTATTTCATTTTTGCCAAATATTATTCTTAAATCCAAGTTTAAGCGCTGATCCTTATAATTCACTCCTACACGTCTAACATATAAAAGATTCATGGTAAGATATTGTTGAAGTGTTCCTCCATATCCACTCAAATGTTTTGATTTCTTAACATTTGATTGCTAGAAATAAGAATTCTTCTAAAGCTACTGGAATGACAGTGACATAAAACAGAGACACAGTCTGGTTCATGGAAGTGAGAAATCACTTATACATAAAATAAAATTTCAAGGAAATTATTTTAACTGATGAAACCTATTTAATAGTTAGCAAATGTCAAAGGGAAACAACTCATTTACAAATGGCTGTGAAATGACAGCAGTTATTCTTTGAAAAGTAAATAGAGAAAAAAAATATTATGTCTTTACAGTATTTACCTAATTCCACAGTAAACAGATTTACAGATTTAATACTTTTAATTGTTTAGCAAGGAGTCATTAAGGGAAGTTTTTCAGACTCTTATTTCTGATTGATTACTGGAACACAGCTGCCTTTTGTGCACACCTGTGGGAGTAGTCACATACACTTTTCTGTACATTCAGAACATACAGATATGTGTTGGGATGTTACATGTGCATTTTAACTTTCCTATGTACGTTTGTAAGTGTTGTATCTTCTGTGGTTTAAAAGGGGAACACCGTAAGTGCACACTTTTTTTGTAAAAAAAAAACCCCTATTTAAAGCATAACACGTAACTTGAAAACCTGTCAACCTATCAAATAAGCAATAAATAATAAACTTATGTTAACACGTTAAAACTATTTCACAATTTCCTCTTTACTTGGTACTAAGTGCACATACCTGAGTGTGTCTCTGTGCAAAGTACAGCCAGAGATAAAGTATCAGGCTTTCTTCTATTTACTTTAAAATGAAAACCTACGTCCTAGTTTCAAAGTGATCAAATTCTCTTTACTAATCATCTGCTCCATTAGGCATAATTCAAAAGGTTTAATCTTTTGGTTAATTTAAATGAAGGAATATTCATTTTTCGATGCTTGAATAAAGCCAAGAGACTACATTACAAATAAGCTTAATGGTTCTTACCTGATTTCACCCAGTGTATCAAACAGATGAAGAGACACAATTTCAGCATGTGGAAATGGAGAAAAGCAATACGTAATAATCCACAGACAAGTGGCAAACCGAGTGTTTCTTTATAGTATGCTAGACTACTAACCTAACTCAATGCCACTGATGAACTAAGTGACATGTAGAGCAGGAAGCAGAAAGCAAAGCTGTGTTTAAGCTTCTGCAATTCATGACTCCTCCTATTGAATTACTTCAGTAGGTAGGGTAGTTTCTGGTCTTTAAGGGTTGGGACTGGGTTTTAATCCATTTCCCGCTCTGGCTATCAGCAGATTTACACAGAAGCAATCAATGTTATGTATTACTGACAACTCTGTTACATGTGTGGAATTTAGGAAGCAGAATAGCTAGTGGTACACCACATTCAAGACCCTACCCACCATGTGTCTTTTTTTTTTTATTGTCACTCAAATGCAGTTAGAGGCACTGAGATGGGCACAAGAAACTTAGAACAAGAAGTCATTCTGGTGACAGAAGGATTTTTCTGTAAGAACTTGAAAATACTTCTGAGAACTGTATCTACATAGATTATTTTTGCACAAAATTACCTTCTAAGCTTTTTCCAAGAAGTCATTCTCTAATCTAAATGCAGAGAAGGTCTGTGAAAGCACTTACCTAGGAGAGAGATGGAGCTTAGAGACCCACAAAGCTCACCCAGAGAATGACTTGCTGGGTGTTCTGGGTATGTCCCTTAAATTCATTCCCTCTGTGTCCTCAACTACAAAACAGATGAAGAAACATTTATTTTTATGAAGCTCATTTATTTACAAACCAATTCACTGGGTAAATACAAGAAGACAAACTTCAGTTTCTTGGAGTTTAATAATGCAGATAAACTCTGCATTATTCAAGTGAGAAGTCTGGATGCTCAGTTTGTTTATATCTGGCCCCCAATTATTTCGACTGCAGGAGAAAGAAAACCGTAACATAACCATTCAAATATGATGCAGGCACATACCAGAAATGTCTCTTGCATAGTGTAACCTTCACAGTCCTTCTAAACATTAGGTCTAGGTCTCCCTCTCTTCCTT
Source organism: Falco punctatus (assembly GCF_963210335.1). NCBI lineage: Eukaryota > Metazoa > Chordata > Aves > Falconiformes > Falconidae > Falco > Falco punctatus. Next base: position 107,723,185 of record NC_137581.1, on the reverse strand, counting down.
CCACAACAGTTAAGGGTAGTGATGGTGTGTGTTTTGTTACTACTTTTAAGTGATTGGTCTTTTTCAGCTAGCTTTATGATTCTGAGCAGCTCAACAAAGCTGCAGTACACAAGCTTCTGCAGTGGATAGCCTTTAGGAGGGTTCTTCAAAGGCTTTTCTGCTTTGAATGCAGCCATAAGAAAAAGATGACGGAGTGTACCTACTCATATGAAAATCTATTCGGCTTCATCAATGACCTTTTCTTATTTTTTTGCTTCCATTTCTCAAATTTGTCACCCTATTCTGAGTAAAGTTCACTAAAGTAGCTCCTGTTATTCCTTTGCATTCCCTCTTCATCTCAAATCTTTGACATTTTGTCTAATTATTATTAAAACGTACAGCCCTACTGACATTCCATTTTACTTAGAACAAGTAATGGTGCAGTGTCAATTTGGCTCTTTCCTCTCCCTACTTTTTAATATAGATAACTGTTACAACAAAAACTTAGAGCACCCAAGCAACCACCAGTTAGGCAGCCTCAGCATGCGCTCATTATACAGTATGCATTCATATACAAGTTAAAAGTATGCAGAGCTCAACACCACTAAAAATGAAGCAGTAATAGCCCTTGTACATCTGCTGTGCTTAGCCAAGAGCCAGTCACCTATCTTCTAAGAAATCTTATATATGTACCTTTACATACACCTAATGCCACTAGTTATGAATGAACTGCATGTTCTTTTATACATGAATGCAGAAAAGAAAGGGAATTTTAGGTTCCCTCTTGAACTGAAAATAGTAAGGTCAACTTACGTGTAAGTAAAATACAGCACCACCCATGTTGATATAACAATCCATGAAACAGATTTAATGCCCTCTGAAACCAGTGTCACGAAAGAACTCCCTTACTAAACCAATGCCCATAAAGTTCTGTGTATTAATCAGGATGCTGAACTAGTGCCTGTTGGACTCACCTCTCTGTCGTATGACAAAGAGACTTTGTTCACCATCAGCGGCACTTATGCCACTTAGAGATTCATAAATCTTAACAACTGCCACTGTTTACACTGTAGTTTCTAATGACATCTCACTGTCAGGTAAAACCTTCAAGGTGACTCCAAGTTTCAAGTGCACTATCAAAAAGATGCGAGACCCTCAAAGTTCAGCTACTGCCCATTCTGGTTCACTGCTTTTCTCACAAGGGTACACTTCTTCTCAAACTGGAATTCAGAATTACCAGCTCTGAAAATGCCTTCTGCAAACCAGTGGAGGATGCTAGCACAGCCTCTTCAGGACTTTGACAGTCCCCCCCAGTGCTCAGGACTGTTGCAGCAGTACCTCCTGGATGAACCCTGATGCTTTCGGGGGAGCCTATAGTCTGCCAACTGTTAAAAACCCTTCAAGACCGATCAAGTATTTAAGTTGAAAAAAACACATAAACCCTTCATTTTATTACAGTACAAGATTATTATCATTTACAGGTAATAGAATGGCAATTTTACAATTCAGTTAATCCCCAAAAGTTTCTGATAAAGTAACAGCTAAAAACATTACAGTGTGGTTTTCAAGATCAAGATAGGATTCTTACGCAAGCCTTGATATCCTGATCTGTGGTCACATGTATTTCCCCTTCTAATCTTCTCTCTGCCCCCAGGGATTTCGTAATCTTGGGAAATCCCTTTCTTTTAACAATTCTCACTTCTCTTGAGAATCAAGCCACTTCCCTGGAAAAAATCCTAACTGCTAGCTTAAGAGCACTGCTCCCTTTCAGGCAGGCTGAAATCACACCTGGCTTTTGCAATGCAGTATATTTAACGATGAAAAAAGCTGTCTGAAGATTACAAAGGGAAAAATGCAGGAAGAAATTTAAGACTCATTGTGTACTCTACACTGAGGCTTGTAACTCCTGTAAATTGATAACCCCTTTCTAAATAGATTTGACAAGACAGTAAGTAAGCCTCCATTAGAAAATAATGGGCATGTTGGCAAAGCACACAATCTATGCTTCGGTAAGGGGGGAAAATCTTCAGTAACATGTTTTCGTCATCAGGGTAACTTCTGAAACGTGCTCCTTCATAAAACACTTTAAAAAAAATAGATACTGAACAGTATCTGCTGTATATGCTGGAAACCAGTTTGCAGCAACCCTGCAACAACGAGTCAAGAGGCAGGTATAACTTCAACTTTGAAGGCTGCAATCGTATCCCAGTTCCCATTGGAACACTGCGAACCGTACACCATCTGACACTCTACACGTGTCTCGTACTAGTAACTACCACAACGCTTCACCGCAGGGATGCCCAGATCCCTCGAGGGCCCTGCAGGGGCCAGGGCCCAGCGGCTGCGGCTCCTGGCCCGGCGGCCACACCGGCCCCTGCTCCCTCCTCGCCGCTCGCCCGCGGCCTCACCCAGGCGGGAAGGAAACCCTCCGGGGCGAGGCCGTGTTTCCGTACGCCTGACAACAACAAAAAAAGATGAAAAAAAAATTGAAATAAGCGCCTTACAACGTTGAAGGCCCCCACAGAGGGTGCCTGCCCACCCTGGCAGCAACTGGCCGCCGGCTCAGCGCCTCCCCACCCCGCCGTGAAGCGAACGGCAGCCACCACGGCCCCGCCCCCCCCGCCCCCGGCCCCGCCCCCCGCCCCCACCGCCCCCCGGCCCCGCCCCCCCCGGCCCCGCCCGCCCCTCGCACGCAGCGCCGCGGCACCCGCCCGCGCTCCCACGCGCTCGCGTTGCTAGGACACCGAGCCGCCCCCGAGCAGCGCGCCCTGTCGCGCGGCGCGGCGCTTTACGGCAGCGGGGCCGTTTCGCCCGAGCCCTCCCGCGGTGGGAGCCGGCGGCGGCGCCGCCATGTCCTCACCGGGGCGGTGCGAGGAGGCGGACCGAACGCTGTTCGTGGGGAACCTGGAGAGCCGCGTGCGGGAGGAGATTCTCTACGAGCTCTTCCTGCAGGTGGAGGCCGGGCTCCCAGGGGCGGGACGGGGCCGCAGGGCGGAGGCCTCGGCGATCCCCAGCCGGGCGCGGCGGCCCTGTTGTCCCCGGGGCCGGGCAGGGGTGAGGCGAGGCCCCGGCCTGCGGCGAGCGGCCGCGGCCGCCGGGGCGAAGCGCTGCGGGCGGCCGGGAGGCGCGCAGCCGGCGGCCGGGGCGGGCAGGAGCGCTGCGGGCGCTGGGCCTGGTGGTCGCCTTGGCGCGCAGCGGGCGGGAGCCGCGCCGTCCCGCCCGTCTCCCCTGCCTCGGTTTTGTCCCCTCCCGGTTGTGCAAGTTGTGGTGCCGCAGACGGGCCCCAAGTTACTGAGGAAGCTAAACGGTTTGAAATTGTTTTTAAAATCCCCAAGAAAAAAAGCATTTTAAAAAATTTTAAATATGTTCAGGGGAAGAAATTTTTGATCAATAATTTGATTAAGAGAAGTTAGTGTAAAACCTGAAAATGCGTGGAGCAGGGTTGCAAGTCATTAACAGAGCACGAGAGGCAGTAAGAATGATCTGTCCGCAGGTGGGGCTCTTCCACCTATAAATGACCTTTGTATCAAAATATTTTTATGTTTTAATGCTTGAGAAGATACTAGAAATTCCATCGGTGAGATTTTCATGGAGGTGCTGGGAAGTTTCTAAGCAGCTGGACCTTTCAAACTTAAGCTTAATTCTCTTTCTTTGGAAATAAGGTATGCCAAGGAGGAAAGAAAACAGCAAAGACAGCAAACGTTAACGACACTGACTGGGCTTCAGTTCTGCTCTCACTTTGACAACATCTCTAGCTAAGCCAGGCTTATTAACTGGAAAGTAGGAAAAAAGGAGGGGAGGGACCATTCTATCACTAATGCAAGCTTCAAGTGACAAGATTTATTGACAGTAGCTGCTGATTTGGGGCTTTTCCTGAATTTGTTCATGGTGTGTTTTGGGGTTTGGGTGTTGTTTTTTTTTCCCTCCTGGTGTGATCCAGTCATCCTCTGTCAAGCTAAAAAGTCCCTGACTCTGACCCAGACAGTTTAGATGATAGCATGGTGACAAACTTGCTTCTACCAGTCCACTAATTTCTCGCCAGTCTCAGAATGAACCTTGCTTCCTTCTGGTGAGTTTGCAAAATAAAGAGTGCAAAAACCGAGGTGGGCAGAATAATCTGTTCTCTTCCTGTTTCATTTGCTAAATGGAACTATTTCTACTCACCAGTTTTATTCCACTGATTAATCTGATATTTATAATCTGATACAGGCAAGACCTCAGCGTGCTACCCCACTTGCATCAAAAGGCCTTTCTGTCTGATATATTTTAGTCCTTAGGGTTTTTAGCTGTTGCCATCTCTTCCTAAGTTTCAGTTTTTAACTTTTCCCTAAAACTGGCTGAGAAACAGTTGTTTCTTCTTCCTCCCCACCTCACCTCCTTATTTTCTATGCAGTTGGCTGTTAAACTAAATATTAGGTTAAGAAAGCTTATCTTACCAGGGGACATGAGTAATACCATATATCTTGTGTTACAAAAGTGAGAAAAGTGGATGTTCTCAAAATGCAGTTTTGCCAGACTCCGCATAATCTGCAGCAGTCATCCAACTGCTGACACTTACCTGGGTCTTTAGGTCATCCCAGTAACACCTACTTACGGTTTTCTTTCTAATCGTCTTGTTCTCACTCAGGTTTCTCTGTCTTTTGCTGCAACAGCTTATGCTTCTCATGGCAGTATTGTCCTTTCTTGAAAAGTATACAGTTCTATATTCCTGCTGTGTCATAGTCCTAAAGATGCAGTTTTGCCTGACCTGTAGCATTTCCCTCATCAAATTATAAGCAAGTACCTATTATTACTTCTAAACTGTTAATATTTTTATTTATGAACAGGAAGACTACATATTTAAAAAAACTGATCTGCAAAGGACTTGAGTGTGTTGCTTCTAGTTCTTGAAGAACCAGATCTGCCTCGTTAGGCAAATAATCAGAAGACTGGGTATGTGTAATTTCTTTTAAATCTGCAGTGTAGAGCAGGACAACAACAAAAATGCCTTAAGGAGCCAACTGAAGCAAAACCAGACATGTTCAGAATCTTACTGAAATCCCTTCTTTAAAAACAAACAAACAAACTCTCCCCCAAAAAACACAAAACAAAAGAAAACCAAACAAAAAAACCCAGCGAACTTCAAGATATTTGGAAAGACAAGATCAACATTTTGAAGATTCCTGCACAGGACAACCTAGGTAGTATCCATTGCGGTATAGCCTGATCACCTGCACCAATAATAAAAAATGGTACATTATTTTTGATTCTTTGTGTTTGTCTATATGACTTCCCTGCTTTTATGGGGGGTGGGGTGTGTTTTATTTTTCAGCAAAAGCATCTTATTTAATTGAGGATTAGTTTATACACAGCTGGCAAAAGCATACAGCAATTAGACATTATCACAGATGACAATTCTCAGTATCTTCAGTCTGAGGGTATAAGAAGGGAGATGGCTCCACATCATCACTAAATGCTCACAGCAGACAAACTGCAGATTTGTTGTTTGACAGTAATCATTGAAAATGCAGAATAGTAGATTATATTATTTTCTTCATCTGAGCATATGCTGTGTGTTGGTTTTTTTGAATGTTTAACTGTTTATACTGTTTAATTGCTTCAAAGCTGCTGTGAGTTAGCTTGTATTTGCCTGAAGCTATAGATGACTCCTGAGTGACTTCTACTGAAAAGTACAGTGTATTTATCAGTAGTAGTAACAGAAGCCAGCTCTACCAATGAGTGCTGTCTTTTTATTCAGAACAATGAATTAATCTACTACAGTAATTTAGACAGTAATTTTTTTACTGATTAATTTTTTTGTCACTTATGTTCCATTCATTGCTTATCTGGATATTATATCCACCTAGTGTAAGTTGTTGCATCTTTAACACTCCTGAGCTGTGGCAGGAGGTAGCTGTTGGCCACTTACTTTCACTCTGTTAAATCAGCCATGTAGATGCACAGTTTGTTTTGATGAGAAAGTGTTCATTTGGTGACTAATACACTGATTCAGTCTTGTGTAGAGAAGATTCATCATCTTTGATATCTATTATGAACATGACAGTTTCTTTGAAAGTGGAGCCAATTCTTGTGGAATATCACTACTTTGATTTGGTTCTAGATGTACTATGCAAGGATTAAAATGGAACTCTTCAGTGAAGATATTTCAGCCAAAGGGTGTGGTTTGGAGTTTTGGTCGGGTTTTGGGGGAGCTTTTTTTGGGGGGGTTGGGGGGTGGGATGGGACAGAAACAATATGTTATCGCTGATGAGATAGATGATAGGGTCTCTTGATTCCTTGCCATGCGGTTGTGATGAGGGCCAGGCAGTACAGAAAACTTTTTGTGGTGGTTCTGGAAGCACTACTTTATTCAGATGTGCTTTCCCACAGTGTTGATGCTGCCTATTTTGGGAATTTAAGGAAGAGTAAAATAGATGCATTTTAATAGGGTAGGTCATTTTTACATAGCTGATATTATCAATTTGCTTTTTTATGTTAGCCGTACAAAAAAACTGTGCAATTATTGTACTAGCAGCTGTACATGCGTAAGATAACTTTTGCTATGGAGTCCATAAAGTAGTCTTCCCCCTTAGCAGCTATCATCATTATACTTTAAAAATAATAATTAAAAAATCTGATTATTAAAAACCAAACATCACTTACAGAGTGATGCTTTAGTTCCTTTTTAACATTTGTGGAGCTGATTTTTGTTTGTAGAAGGCTCAGAATTTGAGCTTGGGGAATGTGGAGAGACGTTTTCGAAATTAGGTAAAGATTCTTTCAGTGAGAAACTTACACTCTCTCTGACTGGCAAAATATACATCCTGAAATATTCAACATAGAACAAAGTGCCAATCTCTGTTAATTTCTGTGAGAAAATAATACAAATTTCTTTCAGGCCGGACCATTAACCAAAGTGACAATTTGTAAAGACAAAGAAGGAAAACCTAAGTCTTTTGGATTTGTCTGCTTTAAGCACAAAGAATCAGTGCCTTATGCAATAGCTTTGCTGAATGGAATCCGTTTGTATGGAAGACCGATTAAAGTGCAGTATCGGTTTGGTATGTTTAGTAGTGTCAATGATTTATTTATGTCTTTGTAAATTTTTGGGTTTTAATTACTATTTTTGAATCCTACAGGGTTTTAAAAAGATGAAGATTTATAGGTGGAACAAATTGCACTTAATTTTTTTTTTAAGAAACAAAAACTTCTTGTGGCTTTTGCATAGGGAAGGATTCAATCTTTGCATTTTTTTGTTTACAAAGAGAATACAGTACATTGGTTCAGGACAGCATAACTTGCAAGCCAGCTCAGACCACACTGTATGGAAAATATAGCAGCATAGATTTTCACACCAGATTACATTTAGGAATCGGGGTGTAGCTTGAATCTGCACTCTGGCAGGAAAATTTGATTCGGTAAGTGCAGCAACTATCAAGCTGTTTGATAGTTTTTATACTAAAGCCACAGAATTATTTGAGCTGTTTTAACAGGAAGGGATTGTAATCAAAAAATACAGTCAAATCAGAGGCACATTCTTCATGTTATGTTTATGAAAATAAACTTTCTAGCTAGCTAATAATCAGACAGTGTTTGCAACCCAAACATTAAAGACTCGTGTACTGCTCTGCACTCTGCTGCTCCTTCACAGGCTGTACAGAGCAGTTGCTGGGTTTAAGTAGAATGGGTGAGGTTCCTAAAATCAGAAGCATCTCCTGTGCCTGTAACTGAATGGGAGCTACTCTTTTACTTCAACAGCTCTGATTTATGCTTCTGTAAGTGAATAAATGATAAATGAATGTTTGCAATTATTAAAATTATTCTATAGATCACCTACAATAAAATGGCACCTTACCTTTATATACTACCTTAGATATACTAGCACACTACAGGTGACACAGAACACTTTCTGTGTTTTTAACTTGTTAATTGAACAATTGTAACTGAATAGTCATTATGCTCTTGTCTTATTTACAGGGAGTTCTCACTCATCAGAACTAAACAGCCCTACACATGGTTTTGAGAACTCTATTGACTTATATTCACCTTCATATAGGTAACAAAGATCACCTGTGAATGATTATAATTTTTTAAATATCCTATTAAGAAAATGAGCTGATGTGGTAGACCAGGCTTTTCATTAAAACAGCTGTTGCATGCTTTAATTGCATACTTACTGATGTCTTGCAACAGGCTGTAGTTAATTTTAATGTTTAGTTGTTTAGCTTGTCAGAGGTTCATTTAGCTTGATTGTTCCATTCTTTATTTGTTTCTGCAAGATAGAGGACTATGAGAAAATACTGAAATACGGGTTTTGTGCTAAGAGAGCTTGTAGCTGGGGAGGGGGAACATGACAATGGAAATAATCTTTTCAAACCCCACTGAGTTTATATCTGTGGGTTTTGTATGTATATGTGCAAGCAGCTGTCATGCACATATGAATACAGAGTTATAAACCTGTTACAATGGAAGTCTAAACACCTTGGATCTCAGTTTCAGTATTTTCCAATGTTTCAATGTTTTTATTTACAAATGTGACAGAACTGTCTGTGGAAGCTAAAGTCCCATGGTAAAATCCAGAACTCTTGCATCTGCACTTAAGTACCTGTGAGGATTGCTCATTAATTGAGCCTTTGGGTGTATTTTCCTTGTTTTATCAGTTTTTTCATGGTTGCAGTTGTTAATATCTCAATTCTCCTCTTGGATATTCTCATTATAGCCCCAGAGTTAAGTCTCAGCACTCTAGTAAGCAGTATGTGGTGGACCTCTAGTATTTGTACGTTTGCTTGTTCTTCCTAGGTGTCAAGAGCCTTATGGAAATCCTCCATTTCCTGTTACTCCTTTTCCAGCGAACAATAGTTTACCTCACGAATACTCAGGCTTTCAAAAGATGGTGAGTTTGTGTTAAATGTATAAAATTTGGCAGCTTTTTATGAAGTTGATTGTATTCTGCATTTCTGCAAACAATGGTGCCTTATTTAATGTCTCAAAATGTAGTTTAGGCTGCCAACATTTATGGTATTAGGTCTATTGATTTTAGCACTTAAGGGTACTGTAACAGGGGATCTACCAAACCAAACTATTTTCTTACTCCAGGAATGTCTTAAAGGTATATATCTTAGGAAGGCTAGAAATGTCGAAGTCTACAGACGGAGGTCTCTCCTGTACTGTGTTCCAAATCAAATTGCCTTGATGAGACAAGCTAACCTAGTAAAACTGAAACCATGCAAGCAATAGCTTCTTCATATACAGCTAATTCAGTCAAGTAACCTTTTAGGTCTTCTACTCAGTATTTCCCAGCGAAAGTTTGAAATGTCCTAAACCCAAACCTAAACGTACCCAACAAATCACCACTGCCCAAGTTAGGGCAACAGCAGTTTGAGGGTTTCTGGCCTGGACCTTTACATGCCCCCGCAGTTTTCACATTCGTGATTTACTTTCACAGCAGTAGATGGCAAGAACCCATATCCCACTTACCCTCTAACAGACTCCATCACACCTGGCCATTCTTGTCCTCCTATCTTTTGTCTGAGGTACTCCACAAGGCAAGGGAACTGGTCTCTTCAGATGGCAACCTGTGGGCCAAGCCCTACTCAGCAAACACATCATGAAGCTTCTGAATCTGATGAGTATGGATTGGTAAGACTGAAGAAACCCAGCATTTAATGTGAGGTACAGCTGTGGACAATACTGCTGCCACCCGGTCTGACTGGGGAATGGCCAGCGCTTTGTAACTGTGGAAGGGATGAAGTCTGGACAGATTACTCTTGCTAGCTGCAGTCCCAGCAGGAAAATGGAGAAGGTCTATTCTGTGTTGCACAGGTGTGGCGGTGGCCTGCCTCCCCTCTTCCCAGGCTGTGCCCTCGGAGAGGAGCTGGTGCTAGCACAAACTCTCCCATCTCCACAGTGGCTGGAAAGCTTGGGAGTGTACCCTCTCCCCCACTGTGCTCGCCAGTGAACCCACTCCTCACTAACAATGCACTACATCAACACTGAGAGACCAAACGCAGCAGACCAGCACACACAACCAACTTCATCCCTTTTTCTGACTGCTAGAAGGGTTGCAGTATGTCTGCAGTGATAGATTGTTGCAGCCTCAGCAGGAAGTGATACTGTCATGGTGTGCCTTCACACATCTACCTCACCATTATTTGGGTTAGCCCAGCAGGTAACTCACTCGCAGTCTGCCTGCTCATACAACATACTCAGAGGTGCTCCCCGTCACTCTCATTACTGTCTGTCGGAAGAAAGCTGATCTTTCCTGACCTTTGTAAATCTATGCCTGTATTTAGGCTGTGCATTTTGTATGAGAGGTACTCTTGGGATACTTAGGGACTGCAGCAAGAAGCTGGGCACTTACTGTGTTGTCCCATGTGCTTTGATTTATGGATTCACTATACCTCGTTGGAATGCCTTGTTCCATATTAAGATTAGTTTACCCAGGTTAAAAAAAAAATTGCAGATGTCTATGTCTTTACATTAACAGTAGGTGCTGCAGTTACCAATGTTTATAAAATACATAGATGTAGAATTGAAAGGAATGCCGTTTGATTACCTTACACAACGAGTAACTAGCAGGTTAATCTTAAATTGGATTATGTCACTGTTCTAACTTTGCCATGAAAAAATTGTCTACTTTTTTCCAGCTATACTAGTTGATCTAATAAAACATATAAGCTTTATTCTCAAACATTCTGTGTTATGTTATTTTATAACTTACTGGTATTTTCATTGTATAAGCCATAATGCATGCGAATTTAAATTCTTCAGAACTTCCTCATTTACAGTGTTAACAACTCAGATTTCTGTTTCTCTAGATGAACCATTTTTTAGCACAGCAGTACACAGTACAGAGTCCAATGGGTCAACAATTTCCTTACTATCAGATGACTCCACTACTGCCTTCAAATTTATACTTTTCTCCCAATCAGAATCAAGCTGCAAATTTTAAGTCTGCACAGAGTTCTTTTGAATTGGCCCTGCCACATGCAAGTGACAGTCAAGTGCACCAGGTGGATGAAGGCACCTCTAAAAGAAAGAGAGAACAGCAAAGTTGTGACAGTGACACTAGTGTTGAGGATGACAAAATGAAACAAAGAGAGCGTGACCAAAAATACAAGAAGCGCAAAACTAAGAAAAAGGCGCATTAATACTGTGTAACTGGATTAATCTTTTTTCATTATTTGCTGTTTTTATTTGAGATAAATATAATCTTTCATCTTTGCACTTTATTAAAAAAGGAATGTTCAAGATCCATATTATTTTTGAAATGTGTTCTGCATAAAGTATACTGATACTTTATTTAGTCTCAACCTATTTAAAAAGGAAAGTACTATTTAAGGTATAGGAAATGTTTAAGAAGCTAAAGTTTTCCTAATAAAGGAAAAAACCTTGTTGGTGACCTGTTCATATCCCATCCCCACCCCCCCGCAGGAAAAATGGAAGGCCTTTATTTCACTACATAGGACTGTATGAAAATACATAATTACAGCCACTCATGAAGCATATGTATCATTATCACTTACAGAATGTATTTTTGTGAATGGTGTAAAAATTTTCTGGAGCCATTTGAAGAGGTGAGAAGGCTAGAAATTGTAAATGAGATGTACTCATCACTGAAGTATCAACACCTGTAACTTTTTTTCTGATTTAGCTCTGTTGTTACTTTCAGATAGGATCACCTTGTATGGTTGTTGGGACTGTTTTTTTCCAGTAATAAATTTGAGGTAAAATATGTGCATTTGCACTAACTACAATGTCAATACTCAAATGAGTGTATGTTAAGAAAAAAGGGATTTTGCTTTTATTAAACTCAGTTTTATTGGTTGTAATATTGGTTGCTTGAAAGGAATACTTTCCATCCTTACACTGGTGTTGAGAAAGAAATATCCAAGTTTACTGGTTTAAAGGTGATGTGTTTTACAAGCCCAAATGAGTTTCAGAAGTGGAAGAACATTAAGTTTGCAATGATTTCTCTTTTGTTGAATAAGATAAATCACAGCTAATAAAATCACTTTCTCTAGATGCTGCTTTTAACTTTCCAAAGGGATTACTTCTTTAGCCTAAGAGACATTCCTATAACGCCACAGGATGGCAACCATGAAATGACATCAGCAACTGCATTCAATCTTCTCTAGAAAGAACTTGGGGTAACAAAGAGTTGTGCCTTAAGTAAGATTTATACCTTATGTTTTAAGAAACTTGAGAATCCTTTTCTTCTCTACCCTTCCACACAAACATGTGCCCCTTTTTCATTTTTTTCCATTTTTTCCCCACTAGTAACTTCAAGACTAAGCTATGTAGACCTAATCTAACTTCTGTTGGAAGATACAATGCTGACATTATACCAGTAGGTCACTGATCACAAAAGTTCCCACAATAATGGAAAAAGTTAACAAATACACTGGAGTTCTTTAAACCTGTTCCCTATGTTAAAGAAATTTAATCAAGCAGAGGAAGAATGTTAACAGTAGCTTAAGTTATAAGTGAAGTTCATCAAATGGAAGAGAAAACACATGCCCAAACTAGAGTTAGCCAACAGAAAGAGATGCTTAGTCAGGTCTACGCTAATGTGTCCTTCCAGACTTCCCTAGTGGATAGTAAGATAATCAGTTTTATGCAATTACACTCTACAAAAGGAATGTCAAGGAGGATCATATTGCATATGGCTGGTAAAATATCAATACAGTTCTAAAGAAACAATTTTTCTTACTCTCTTTCTTCCCAGTCTTTTTTTTCTTTTTTTCCTGAGGGATGTACGGATTTTAACACCTCTCAATATCCGTTTACCTAAAACTCATCGGGGTGTTAAATGCAGAAAAGCTGGGAATGTGGCAATGTGCTTAAGTTACTTCAGCTATAACAAAATTTCTTTTGCACATCTGTAACTTAAGACAGCACTTTAGTGAGGGCCCTGTTAATATTTTAAACACATTGTCACCATGTTTAGGAAATAAAATACTGGAAAAAAAAAACTAAAACATTTGAATTTGGCCTCAAACCCCTATCTGTTTCAGTCACTTTAAAAAATCTTTATGAATATGAAATTAATGTTTTCTATGTTAGTTGTGATTTGAAATTATTGTTATTTTGCCCTGGTCTTTCACTTCCCATGCTACTAGCCTGCCACAGGACTTTGCTTTCCCTGCTGTCACAAGGTCTTGCATTTATACTTGTTTCTCTGTATGTATGTATCACGGGGAACACAGTGCATGGTTAGTTCCGTTACAATCTCCCAAACATGGGACAAATCAGCATCACTGCGGTCAGTGATGCATTCTCATTTAAGGTGGCAACGTGCCAGGTCAACAACAGCCAAAGGGGAGGTGCGATATTAACTAAAGAGTAAAAATCAAGATACTGATCTTTAGTAACTTCAAAAAACTTTATGTTCAAGAAGAAAACTACAGCAATGGAAATTGCTATTATAGGTTCATTCCTTCCTATCTCTACACCTAAATACTAGCAAGCAAGCTGTATGAATCCTCCAAAAAGCAAATACTAAAATGTATTGGTAAATAAGAAAGGTCAAAGCTTGCTGATGTGGTCCACACTCTGCCAGTGTTCCCAGTGCTACAGCATCGGCCAGGGACAGGCCAGTTTCAGCTGCCGGCCCCACAGCACACATGGGCTTCCTCGGTTTTGTCCAAGGGTGTTTTGAGCTGGATGTGTGGGGCAGCCACGGCCTGCAGCGACCCGCCGGCACTGGGGGTCACGGCTGGTGCCAGGGCTCGCTGTGGGCCCACTGCTAAGCAAGGGCTGACACGAATGAAGTGCTGGTAGCAGACATCCAGCGGGCAGCTAGCGGGAAGGGGAAAACCAAGGTTTTTTACACAAGACAGTCACAAGACAGGACGCACAGACACCGCCGCAGGCCGCCCCCTCAGTCTGCCGCGGCGCTGCCCGCCGGCACGGCTCGCAGCGGGCCCACCGCCCACCGGGCCGGCAGCGCGGCTCGCACCGGGCCGGCCGCCTCGGCGGCAGCAGGTGCCGTTCTGCGCGCACAGCGCCTTCGCCGCCGGCTCTGCGGCCGGGCCGCTCCACGGGCCTCGCCGGCTGCGGGGGGAGGAGGGCCGGGGCCCAGCTCCCCCGACGGCCCCTCCCGCGGGGCAGCCGCTAAGCCGGTGGCCGCCGCCGCAGGGAGCCATGGCCGCCTCCCGCGGGAAGCGCGGCGGCTCCTACCGGCACCCGCGTCCCGGCAGCGCGCAGGTGAGAGCGCGGGGGGGCGGGGGGAGGGGGCGGTCCCGGGGGGGCGGGGGTACCTGCCGCCCGGGGCTGCTGCTCCCCCGGCGGGGGTCTGCTTCGGAGCCGGTGGGGCGTAGTGTAGGATTCGTGCTCGGGGTGTGCCAAAACCCCGCGGGTGACAGTACGCCCCGGGTGTGGCCTCGGTTCGTAAGGAGGGGAACAGCCGTAGGCCAGGGGTTTGTTCAGTATGTCTTGTTCTTTTCTTGAGGGAATAGGAACTTTGCCACAGATAGGAGTAGGATTTAAGCAGGGCGTGTTTGTGACCACGATTCTGCTGTGCCCTTCGATAGCACTAGTAAAAGGCGACAGTTAAGCCAGCAGCGCTGCGCGGGTGTCACCATCGCGGCCGTGGGACACCGGCAGTGGGGCGAGCGGGTGCCCAGGCGGGGGGGTGTTGGAGCGGGAGGGCGTACGTACTGTTTTGTATTTGTTTCTTGGGTTATCGTTTAGTTATTTGGCTTTTTACTGAAAGTACGAGAAAAATTGTGGAAAATACCGAGGGTCTGGCAGCGCCCGCCGCACAGGGGTTCGGTAGCTGGGCTTGTTCCACCACCTACCGAAAGGCACCGAAACTGCATCGTCGGTTAGAAACGATTTTAAAGCTGTTAGCTACTGAGGAGGAGAATTTACTCCCTAGGTGTGCTGAGGTCGGTCTTGGGTGTGGACTCACATTCCTCGAGAAGTGTGAGAGAGTTCGTATTTCTCCGCCTCTGCTACACTTACCTCCGCTGGCTTACAACATCGGCAGCAGTGCACCAGCCTCATGCTCTTCTCCTCATCTGTGTGTACAGAACTTGTTAGTAGCACTTATCTCTCCGCGCCTGAAAGGAGTTTGCTGTTCTTTAGGTATTAGCAGTTGATAACTTCCGATAGCTAGGTTTTCAAATGGGGGAGGGGGGTAACACCGCAGGATTTTAACTGTCAGAGGTGTAAGAGGGGTTTGCTTGTGTTGGACACAGAATCAGAGTATCGCAAGTTGGAAGGGATCCATAAGGATCATCAAGTTCAGCTCCTGTGCTGTACTGTTGGCATGATCATACTCATGTATGAGTATGATATACTCAAGGTTTATGTGTAAACTGAAATCAAGCCAAGGTGGCGGTTCATATCCTTTTACAGCAAGTTAAGTTGTTCATCTAGTCACGAGACTGTAGATCTCTCATTCTTCGTACCTTGTGTTAGAGTGTATTGGTGGGAGAAGATACCAGGCAAGTAAGTGTAAGTATAGACCTTATTATACCTCAGAATTAAATAGCTCCTAAACCCTGCGTGTTTAGTAAAAGAAAAAGAAAACCCAAACCAACTTTTTTTCCAGTCTTTCAAGTAACATTGATACTTTTTCCTTTTTTTTTCTAAACAGAAACGCAGCCCTGAAGAGAATGCTTGTTTCTTCAGTAAATTAACATATTCCTGGTTTAGCAGGTGAGAATTTAAACTGCTTGTTGATGTTCATTGATGCTCACAGAATTACAGAGCACCCACTTAAATTCCACACCATGATTCTGGCTTGAGCCAAAGCCTAAGCCTGAGATTGCTGTTAGCTTTTTGTATAAAAATCAAAATTTACAACTTTTAGACCTCATACTCAAATATTTTATGGAGTATTGTTTATACATAGTAGCAGTCACTTTGTATGTTATCTAATGGCATTATATAGAACATCAATATTTTGATAACTGAGCACAATGTTCTTATCATAGAATCATTTAGATTGGAAAAGACCTTTGAGATCATGCAAGTGTTAACCCAGGAGTGCCAAGTCCATCACTAAACCATGTCCCTAAGCACCACATCTACACATTTTTTAAATGCCTCCGGGGATAGTGATTCCACCACCTCCCTGGGCAGCCTGGTTCAATGCTTGACCACCCTTTCAGTGAAGACATTTTTCCTAATATCCAAGCTAAACTTCCCCTGGCACAACTTGAGACTGTTTCCTCTTGTCCTGTCACTTGTGTGGAAGAAGAGACATACTCTGCACCTGCCTACAGCCTCCTTTCAGGCAGTTGTAGAGAGCAATAAGGTCCCCCTTTGAGCCTTCTCTTCTCCAGACTAAATAACCCCAGTTCCACCTCATAAGACTTCTAGACCCTTCCCCAGCTTCACTGCCCTTCCTCTGGACACCCTCCAGCACCTCAGTGTCCCTCTTGTGGTGGGGGGCTCCAAACTGAACGCAGGATTTGAGGTGCAGCCTCATCAGTGCTGAGTACAGGGGGACAATCCCTTCCCCAGTCCTGCTGGCCATGCTATTTCAGACACAAGCCAGGCTGCTGTTGGCCTCCTTGGCCCCCTGGGCACACTGCTGGCTCATGCCCAGCCGGCTGTCAACCAGCACCCCCAGGCCCTTTCCCACCAGGCAGCTTCCCAATCACTCTTCCCCAAGCCTGTAGTGTTGCGTGGGGTTGTTACTGTTCAGCTGCAGGACCCGGCACTTCCCTTGTCACAATAGACAATATTTTTAGACAGTGGGATATAAAAAGACAGATTAGGCTATCCTTTTTTATTTATTATCTGACTGTGTAAAGAGTGGCAGTAGATAAAAATTAATATCAGGTTTCCTTTATACTCCATGTAGTGATACAAAAATTTGCTAGATATCCAGGAACAAATATTCAGTAGTACATTGAAGGTATTTTCCAAGTAGCCAATTTCATGCTCATTTTTCTCCCTCTTTTATGGCAGGCACATGTTACTACTGTAGAACACCTGCTCATAAACAACAATGATTCTTGGAAAATATTCTGAAAAATAGGAACTGAAAGCTCAACTCATGCAGCTTCCTGTCACTTAGTATTTTGGATGTTATTTCAAACAATTTCATGTGTTATGTCTTGTGACCATTACTAATTTTTAATATTTTTCTTTCTGCTTTAAAAACCATTTGAGTCAGATATATACACTTCAAAAATCTAGAAGTGAGGAAAAAAATTGAAACTATTATAACTGTTTCTTGCTTTATTCAATATTATTAATTCTAAGGAAGAAAGTAAATGGTATTTGCTATTCAAAAGCTGAGACAAAACAATCAGATTGTTTCAAAGATTCAGAGTATTCAGTTAAACTCTGGTCCTGTTGAAGTTTGTTAGTTTCAGAGTAGCTTTGTTTATTTACCAATCCTTATGTTCTACACCATAAATACAAATTTTCAGTTTTTCTAGAAAAGTTATGCTGAGTGCAGCACTTCTATATGATATTTATGTGTTTATTATGTCATTATTTGCCCATATGTCCAAGCTAGGCTTTGTATTTTTTAACAAATTCTACAATGTTTAACAAAAAAGGGGGGGGGGGGGAGGGGAGGATTTTGGTTCTGCTTAGAGCTTATTTGGCTATGAAATAACTGGATTCAACTGAATATTGTGAACATTAGATATGTTCCCTCTTTGCAGTCACACAAGCAAACACAATATATTATGGCTAATATATACTTACCTTAAGTGCTTGCAGCCTAGATGAGGAAGTCTCAAATTAATTGTTACATAATAAACCCATAATGCTATATTATGTTACTTTGGAATTCAGGCAATCTGGAGCTTACAGTGCCGAGGGCATTTGGTAGATCTATCTATCCTCTGGCAGCAGTGAGTTTTGGCATTGAGATGAGTTATGCAGAATTCTTAAACAGTTCCCACTCAAGTACCAATGGGCTTGCTTTCCTCATCTGTCTCAAAAAGTGGCACTTTTAGTGAGAAGCTATGTTATTTTTGCCTTAATTTATGAAGCAAATTCACTTTTTATCAATGTTACAGTTTCAGTAGATATTTGGGTGGCTCTTGGGGATAATGAGGTCCACCCCCACTAGGAACATGACAATCTGCGAAAAGGTGTTTCTGAGTCATTTTCTGCCCTGTGATGAGGCACACGTTAGCCCCAGGGCCAGCGCTGGCGCTGACGGCACAGGAGGAATATGCTGGAGGCGCACACTGGAGAAGACAGACACTGCACTTGTGTTGCATGCAGCAGGGAAGGAAATTCCCACCAGCTGGAAAGCATTAGGGCACGCACTCCATCTATGCATGTGTCTCTCATTGGTTCCTAGGTGTTTGGGACTTCCTCTAAGTTAGAGAACATTGTCAACATTAATTCTTTTGCATTTTTCCCACCTCAGAAATGGTATGGCACAGTTTGAGTTGTCATAAATCTGACATGCTTGTCAAAAATTCCACATCGTCTAATTTTCTTTCAGAGTTCCCTCATGTTCACTGTATTAGTCATCCCTATTTTGCCATTTTTAAGAGCATCTTTAGGTTCTGTTGACACTTAAGTGGGTAAAAGCACTTTTTAAAAACAAAATTTTAACAGCTGAAGATCTGCTGTAAGGAAACTTCCATTGTACTTGTGCTGAAACCCGGAAGTTTAATGTTACCTTGGTTGAACAAGTATGACTAGCAACATAGTGAGTCACCATCCCTGGAGGTATTTAAAAGACAGGTAGACGTGGGACTTAGGGAAATTCTGTAGTCCTAGCCTTGGTACTGTTAGGTTAGCAGTTGGACTAGGTGATCTTAAGGGTCTTTTCCAACCTCAATGATTCTATGATAATGCAGTCCTGTGATAGAAAAAGTATTTCATTCCAGATCACAATAGTAAGTGTGTAATGATGCTACGCATTTGTTTATGTAATATTGTATTTTCCTGTAAAGAAATATGGGATCATAAATGTAGGCAGATTCTGAGGTTTCCTCAGAATTTGCTGCTCAGATGTGACAATCTGCTTGGGCTCTTCTTACTTCAGGTGAATTTCAGTGTATTTAAGGTGACTGTAAGTATGTTCCACTGTAGTTTGTGGTCTTTGGAGGATTGCATATGTTATTGGGATTATAAAGTCCATGTATATACACTGAATTATATCATTAGCTTCTTGAGTTAGTAGTTCTGCTTGGTATTTCTTGCTGTATAAATTTATTGCTTTCTTTCAGACTAATATCTATAGGCTATAAGAAGCCATTGGAAAGGGATGACCTGTTTGAACTGAATGAAAGTGATTCACCATACAGTGTGTGTCCTAACTTTGAAAAGCAATGGCGAAAAGAAATCCAGAAGACTACCACAGGATTCATGGTAGCTATAATTCTGACAATAGGCAATATCCTTTTCAAGTTTTAAGGAGTCTAGAAGCTGGAGAGGATTTCTGTAATCTTGTTTATTAAACAGCCTACGTTTTGTGTATCACAAAGGCCACTCAGAGTTGTGATCAGTGATCTCTAGTGTGGCTATAGGATTTTTCTAAATTGTTTATGTTCAAACTTACCTCTTAGAAAGATATCTGGTTACATTTTAACACTTCAACTGATACAGAGTCTACCATGACTTTTACTTTGGTGATTAATTATCATTTGTCCAACTAATTTCTCTCTAAACTTGTCTGTTTCCCCATGTCTTACCTTTGCATCTGTATTTCAGCTTCCTTATCAGTAGAAACTGGCTTACAGAACGCACAAAACAGGCTTCAGTTTTCTTTAATTTTAACAATATTAAGTTTTACAGATATTTGGGGGGAGTTGCTTGACTTATCCTGTGTGATTTTCATGTAAATCCTTGACAGTTTCAGCCATGGTTATTTTTTTGTTGTTGTAGTTAAAGTACACTAGGAGCTCTGTGATGTTAGGAAGTTCATAAGAGAGAGGACCTAACCTCTGAGTCCAGTAAGAGTGTAGTTTTTGGGTTTTAATGACTTACTAAGAAGAGGGCTCTGCAGAGTTTGACCTTACTGCATCTTTTCAGTGTTTTTCTTAGCTATTTATAGATTTGCCCTCTCTTCTATACACACCACAACCCTTTTACCAAAGTATTTTTCAATACGGATAATTTTAATTCAGATACTGTTTTTATTATGCAAGTAATATATATAAAGTATCCTGTCCTTCATCACTCTGGTAATTAAGAAAGTTTACCTTTATTCTTACAAGGACTCAAAAAAAATTGCAATTGTTTAAGATAAATTCAAACTGGAAAAAATAGTTACTTGACAACTGAAAATACTCTGAAAGAATAGAAGGGTTATCCAATCTTAAATAGAAAGTTGCTGTGAACCTGCTATAAATGATAATGCATTTATGTTGAAGCTTACCTCTGTGTTTCCTACACAGTTTTTTTGACCTGTGATAATCATTTGATGATTAAATTATTTTCTGAGTATCTTCATGGGTGTTTGGGACAGCCCTAGAAATTGTATTTATCCTTTCCTGAAAGACTGCTAGCCAGGATAAATAAAACCAGACTTTGTTTCTTACCCCAAAGCTTTTCTCCTAACTGTAGGAAATGCGCTTTTTCAGATCATAAGTACAGTGATGGCTTTAGATGGACACTCTAGCGTTACATATTTTATATTCGTAAATGTGGGTGAAGTTAAAAAATATTTTTTTCTCTTAATTCTGTACATATTTTTGTAATCTTGCAGGCTTCTTACATCAAAAGAGTGCTATTTAAGAAAAAAAAAATCCATAAACCATCTTTGATTTTGCCATTATGGCAAACATTTAAATTTTTATTGATTAAAGTTGCATTTCTGAAAGTTACAGCTGACATTCTGGCTTTCATGAGTCCTCAAATAATGAAGTAAGTTTTTAATGTGTTTCACTTTATATTTGGACACTAACAGTAATAATAAGGCTAAAGGGTTACCAGTATCAAAACCTAACAGAACAACAGCTTAGATGTGTAAAGACTTTATTTCCCTGTCCTAACCCCACCTGCCCCAGTGATTATCTGAAAATGTGCTAATGAGGGAAAACTCAAAGAGATCAGGAATTTCTTAACCAACGGACTGAGGCAAAACCATTCCACAGTATTGTATTTAAGCATTTAATACACTTTAATATGAAATCAAATGTTAAGAAAAATGGAGTACCAAGATACTTAATTTCCCTGCTTTTTTGTCAATATTTTTCCACATCTATTTAAAAAAAAACAACACTTAAACATATAATAAAGTCTATACCTTTAGCATTTAATGGAAAACTGCAGTGACTGTTCTTATCATGTTGTTGGTAACATGATTTGTTAATTTAACAAGGTTGATGGAAATGGTTTTTAGAAACTGTGCTTACCACAGAGGTGTTAAGAATTTATCAAATACCTGTGTGTTTATAAGGAAAAGATTAATGAACATAATTATTGTTAACCTCCAAACTATACCCTGAATCAGTGTAATCCTGAAAAAAAGTGTTACCCATAAAATCCAGTTAAAGGCATCATAGTTGCTGGTTATTTAAGATAACCTCTTACTTACACAAAAATAAGAATTTTCCTCTAGATTTTTTTCTCTCTAACTTTCATGGTTGGTAGTTACAACCTTTCCAAGTATGAATATCTTCCTCTTTTTTTTTTTTTTTTTTTTTTTTTCCTTTTATGCCATTCTTTATTTGTACTCCATTGCTTGTGAAGTCAGCAATAGCACACTGATGTCTAGAATAGTATTTGAGAATTGTTTCTAAGGTAACAAATTGGAAAACAAAGATAAGACCTGCCTTTTTTTAACATTGTATTTCTTTGTGACCTTCCACCATATCTGGATCCAAAATTGACTTAATTAAACAAGTTGCCAGTATGTCAGTTTATTGCACTTCTTATTGTCAGTTGGTGACTTAATGCACAGAATTTAAAATTTATTTTCCTTCATTTTCAGAGCAATGATAATGGTCAGGGAAAATCGTCCAAGTTCGTATGAGAGTGGATATGGCTATGCTATTGCCCTGTTTTTTGTAGGTCTCTCACAAACTCTTCTCCATCAGTTATATCAGCGTAACAACATGCTAACTGCAGTCAAAATCAAGACTGCAGTTGTTGGCCTCATATACAAAAAGGTAATAATGTATTCTTCTACTTTTCAAAACAAAACCTGAAATAAACATACAGTGTTAAAAGACATTACGCTTACCAGCATGATTAAAAGCCAGGATGTTATACACCAGTGTCAGGCTAACAGATTGACTTTATATTTTCATTATGATTTATTTATAATAATTCCGAATTTCAGCAGCATTTCTATTGTAATACTCTAATCTTGAAATTACATTGTCAGCCACCCGTACAGACATAATATTGGAGATACATGTAGAAACTGAACTGTTACTATTTTGATTATGGGTTAACGTCCAAATTTACTGAATAAACTGGCAAAACTTTCTAGGTTGCATGTCTGGGAAGAAGTAAGGGTATACATGATCACTGTTTTTACTATCTATTAGTAGTGAATATGAGAAGCTGAAGCTTGCTGGATTGTCTCCTTTGGAGGCTGATATTTTCCACCTGATTTTAGTGAAGCTGGTTTTCCGTTGAGTTGAGTACCCAGTAGTAGGTTTGTTATTCTTCAGATGTTTAAGATAGCTATAGTAGAAATCTATCCATAACTTATCCCTCCTTAGCAATGTATACTGAGGTGGCAGCATTATCAGCTGCAAGAAATACAGGTGCTAGTAATGTAAAAGTAGCTGTCTGACCTGCAAAACATAAAAATGTGTACTATACTGTTAATATGTAGCATATGAGATGAAACTGGTTTCTCCGTGCTGCACCTTTAGTTTACTGTGTTACGAACATGGCACGCTGGTATTTTTACTGCAGTATTTAATTATGAAACACAAGTTAAGGAAGCAAAAAAATAATACAAATCTGAAATAAATTACCATCTTTGTTAATTTAAAATACAGCCTCTTTTCTCCAGAGAGTCAAACTGATCTTTTGACATAGACTTCTCAGGTATTTTCTGAACCAGTACATGAAATTTTACTTGTAAATTGCAAATCAGTTGAAGGAATTCATTCTCTCAAGTTACGTATCAAGGTGTGTCAGTTCATCAGATCACAAACAGGGGAGTAGAGGCTGCGGCTGGGGTGGGCATGGCTTCTGGCCAGCTTTCACATCCACAAGGTAGAGATAGAGCTTCTCCCTCTCTCTGAGCTGGGCAGTGAACGCTGCGTCAGCTTGTGCTTTGCGCGTGGGGTGTGTGGTTGGATGAGTTGCTGCAGCACTGTCCTGTCACATGCAGGAGTTGCAGGTGACACAGTGGAGAACTGTGAGGCACTAACACAGAGGGAGAGGGGAGAGCGTGTGTGCGTGTGTGTGTTTGTCTGGGTGTCAGTCCCGAGACACTTGAGACTTGTGCTGTCTGCCTGCCACACTGAGGTTACACGTGGTTGCAGTGAAGCCTGCTGTTGGCTCCTGCACTGGGAGGTTCTAAACTAGGCCAAAGCTGGGCCTTGCTGAGCCCTTCTTGTGCCGAGCTGTCCTGTTTATTTACTATAAAGAGCTGCAAGTGTGTTTCACTGAGCTCAGCTTTGCTCTAATTATTGCCCTTTTAGCTTCTCCCGGGTGGCTAAACCCATCAAAACCGTGGATTTTTGTGACCACTGTATTTTCTGGTTGCAGGCCTTAACTTTAGCAAATGCCTCACGACAAAACTATACGACTGGGGAAATTGTTAACCTGATGTCAGCGGATGCTCAGCAACTCATGGAGATGACTGTAAACATCAACCTGTTGTGGTCGGCGCCTTTTCAGATCGTCATGGCTGTCGTCTTTCTCTGGAAAGAGCTTGGCCCCTCAGTCCTGGCAGGTGTTGCGCTGCTCCTTTTGGTTATACCTGTAAATGCGCAGATTGCAGCCAAAGTAAAAAATCTGAAGGTGAGATATTTAAATAAGTATAGTAAGGAGAGGTTAAGCTGTCATAATAGAGGAATGAAGGAGGGGGGGTAGGTTATGCATGTATAAAATAATATTGGTACATCTAAATCAAACTCAAAACGAAAAAGCAATACCAAGCTGCAACTGTTTTTTTATTGAGGGGGGAAGCATAACTGCAGTAAGAAAGCCGTATGTTTGATAGCTAAACTAGTATTTAGGTTGGATAGCTAAATTTTCATTATACCGAAACAATACTTTTGTATTAGTAAGAATTACTGTATAACTCAAATTTTGGAAACAGCTATGTTTTTCCATATTATATGAGTTATTCCATTAAGTAAGGGATTTTATAGAATTACGGCTCTCTTCCACTTTTATTACTCAGGCTAAGCTGCTCACTCAAATTTAGCACGTTCTCCTGAGATGATGGGAAATCCCATAGAGGTGTTGCATGTGTTCCTACTTCTTTTCTGCTTCTCTGATGCTACAGTTCTCTTGGCACTGTATTGCCTGTTACTTTGATAACTTCTGTGAGCTCCACGGAAAAAATAAAAAATCTAGCTACAACCCTAAGTTTTGCACTGCTATGAAGCCAATTATTTGTCTCTGTTTCATTTTGCCTTTGATGGTGCAACATTCAGTGAGGACTGTGGGTCTTTATTAATTCTTTTGTACGGCTGTGACAGTTTAGAGACATTGGGGAAAAAAACCCAAAACGAATTCAAAGACCTCTCACCTCTTTTGACGGTGACGTGCAGCAGCTACATATGCACTTAGATCCCTACTTAGATATGAGAGAGAGAGAGAAGAAACACAAAGGACACAAAAAAAATCATTCTGTCTAAAAGTTTGCAACTTGTTGTTTTGTATGAATAAGACTCAAAACATTAAAGAGGTTGTTAATTGGTATTTTTTAAATGTGAGATGCAGAAGAGCCTGAGTGTAGCATATCAGGGAGAAGACTTTCTGCGTTTCTTTGATTAGTTTTTTTTCAATAACACTGTATTAATCAGTAACAGGAAACTCTCCTCCTAGCTCCTGTATATGTACATATAAGTGTATTCAGTATTTTATATTCATATACTATTACGTATATATTCATGTATGTGTGTATATAGTATTATAATGTATTGTTGTTGAGTCTGTATTTACCTGCTTGAAGATTAAAACCATATTATCATTCCTGAATGCCCTGGGTACTGGAAGCCTCTTAAGATTTTAATTCAAGGTTAATAAAAATAAAAAAGACAAAAAACTAAAATACACTCGTTAAGATATTTTAGGGAGAAAATGTTATTTAGATGTACTTAATTCTTTATCCTATCTTTTTTTTTTCCCTGCATGTATAACTGAAAAAGGTATAACTGCAGTGATAGTATGTTATTCAGCAAGGTAAAAATAGCATTAAAAGTATTTATTGCCTACAGTTCACCGCATACTTTACTTTCCAAAATTTTTTGCTCATTTTAAAATGAAAACATTGCTGTCTTTTAAGCAGAAAAGCCAAATGAGGTATTCAGATCAACGAGTCAAGCTACTAAGCGAAATGTTACATGGAATAAAGGTAATGCCACAATTAATAAGTGTTCTGGTTTTTTTGTAAGGTCATAAAGATAGAAAGTAAGTTATTTAAAAGGCTAAAGTTTTATGACTAATATTTCAGTGATAATGATAAAAATGTAAAGTGAAGATGTTTTAACATAATGTGCTTAAACGTGATTTTGGAAAATATTTACTGGTTTAAGTTGATCTGAAAATCTTAGTATCCGTGATGCATTAATTTTACTACCACATTTTTAATGATAATATAAAATGTGTTAATAGATGTCTGAAAACCTGTAGCAGAGTGAAATTTTAGCATAGAAGAAAAGCTTTTTTGTTGTTTATCCCATTTTGAAATAAACCAGCTCATCATTTATGATACATAAGTGACAAGTTGAAATCTGAGGAATTAAAGAGTGACTAGAGTATATTTTCCATAAGAACAACCTACTTCAGAGTTATCTTAGGTCTTGCTTTCATTTGTAAAACATCTACATTTTTGTAGTTTGGCATTGCTGAATATTCGAAAATGACATTTGGAGCTTAAGCTTATTTTCTACACCATGGTTACTGCTTTTTTGTTTTATTGAAATATGTTTGTTTGATTGTCTAGATCCTCAAACTTTATGCATGGGAACCCGCATATCAAAGGAAGCTCATGAGCATTAGAGAACATGAAGTGGATGTTTTGAAGTCGTCTGGGTACCTGACGACTTACTCCATGCTAACATTGACGTGTATTCCTTTTATGGTTTGTTTTATAAAAATACTCATTTATGCAGGAGTATTTCTCATGTTTCCTGTTGCTTTAGTAGCTGAATGGCTCACAAATGTTGCCTCACAGTAAACATTAAATCAACACAATATATTCCAATTCTCTAGGTTCTAATAGTATGTATGTATATAACTGGAGAAGAATGAGAGAGATTATGAATTGACCAAGCTTTTAAAGACCTCGGTCAGAAAGTTGAATCAAATCCAAAACTCCTGAATCTCATTTCACTGTTTCAATTACATAGAAATGACCTACTTTCTTTATACTCCTTTTTAAGGAAATGCACTTTTGATCTGTAATTTTTAGCTATCCCTTTTCAAAGACTAAACTTCTAAATACATGAAAAAGAAAAAAAAAAAACAAAAAATATGAACCAAATTCATCCTGGCCTTATTTCATTGGAATTCTATCAGGAATGCATTCAGATTTTTGGATCTTTAAGTCCCTCTGTTAAACTCTGTTGGAAGGTAAATGGAGACTTCAGGGCTTTGGGACAAATAGTTAAGGGATCAGGAGCACAAATAGTGTTCTCTATCCTTCCAGTTGCAGGGAACGATGAGGAAAGAAACTGGAAGAGCCTGCAGATCAATGTCTGGCTCTAAGCCTGGTGTCACCAGCAGAATTTTGGGGTTTTTTTTGATTATGGGTTGGTCTACAGGACACCAGGCCTGCTGGCAACAAATGGGGTACAACTGTCTCAAAGGGGTGAAAGCATCTTTGTGCAGGAGCTGGCAGGACTCATTGATAGAGCTTTAAACTAGATTTGAAGGGGGAATGGGGTAAACCCAGGCTCACTAGAGATAAGCCTGGGCTCAACACGCCAGCGTTTGAGGGAGGGTGTGCTAGTGAGGGCCATTGGTCTGCCATCTTAGTGGAGGTAGGGAATGGAGATCCATGTGGCAGCAAAGCCACAAGGTTTATTGATGTGTTAGAAACCATGGAAGTGCCTGAGAACGATCACATGGGAATTAGGGCTTCCCCCCAAAAAACAGGTGACCCAAGTGAAGTGCATCTGCACCAATGCATGCCACATGGGCAACAAACAGGAGTCGGAAGCCATTGTGCAGCTGAAATACTGTGATATAGTTGCAATCACAGAAGCATGGTGGGATGGCTTACATGACTGGAGTGCTGCAATGGATGGCTATAAACCATCAGAAGGGTTAAAAGAGTTATAAAAAATCAGAAGGGATAGGCAAGGAAGAAGAGGTGGTGGGATAGCCTTGTATGTTAGGGAGTGTTTTGACTGTATAGAGCTTGATGATGGTGATGAAAGGGTTGAGTATTTATATGTAAGAATCAGGTGAAGGGGCCAACAGCCAGATATCATGGTGGAAGTCTGTTATAGACCACCCAACCAAAATGAAGAGGCAGGTGAAATATTCTGTAAGCAGCTGGGAGAAGTCTCGTGATTGCTAGCCCTTGTTCTTGTGGGGGACTTCAACTTATCGGATGTCCCCTGGAAATGTAGCACAGCAGAAACAGTCTAGGAGGTTCCTCATAACTTAATGTTCAACTTGACTTCTTGATACAGTGGGTGAGTGAGCCAGCTATGGAAGGCACTGTGCTGGACCTGTTGGGTGTGAACAGAGAAGGACTTGTGGGTGATGTGATGGTTTGAGGCTGTCTTAGGGTTATTGACCATGAAATTATCAGAGAAATAAGGAGGAGGGTCAGCAGAACTGCTGCCATGGACTTTTGGAGAGCAGACTTTGGCCTGTTTAGGAGACTGGTTGACAGAGTCCCTTGGGAGGCAGTCCTGAAGGGCAAAGAAGTCCAAGAAGGCTGGACTTTCTTCAAGAAGGAAATCTTAAAGGCACAGGAGCAGTCCATCCCCATTTGCTAAAAGATAAACTGGCAGGGAAGAAGACCAGCCTGGCTGAACAGAGAGCTTTGGCTGGAACTCAGGGGAAAAGTAGAGTCTATGACCTTTGGAAGAAGGGGCAGGCAACTCAGGAGGACTACAAGGATGACTTGAGGTTATGTGGGGAGAAAATTAGAAGGCCCAAAGCCCAGATAGAACTTAATCTGGCTACTGCCATAAAGGACAATAAAAAATTATCCTATAAATACATTAGCAACAAAAGGAGGGCTAATGAGAATCTCCATCTTTTATTGGATGCAGGGGGAAACATAGTGATGACGGCTGAGGAAAAAGCTGAGGTACTTAATGCCTTTTTGCCTTCAGTCTTTAATAGTAAGACCAGTTGTTCTCAAGGATATCCACCCCCTGAACTGAAAGGCAGGGATGGAGGAGCAGCATAAAGCCCCCGTACTCCAAGGGGAAATGGTTAGTGACCTGCTACACCACTTAGACATAAGTCTAAGTCCCACTGGATGGGAGTGGAGGTGCTCTCCAAGCCACCTTCAGTCATTTGCCAACAGTCCTGGCTAACTGTGGAGGTCCCAGCAGACTGCAGATTAGCCAATGTGACGCCAATCTGCAAGAAGGGCCGGGAGGAGGATCTGGGAAACTACAGCCTGACCTTGGTGCTGGGGAACGTTAGGGAGCAGATCATCCTGAGTGCCATCATGTGTCATGTGCAGGACAACTAGCAGATCAGGCCCAGTCACCATGGGTTTATAAAAGGCAGGTCCTGCTAGATGAACATGATCTCCTGCTATGACAAGATGACCCACGTAATGGATGATGAAAAGGCTGTGGATTTTGTTCACCTAGACTTTAGTAAAGCCTTTGACACTGTCTTCCACAGCATTGTCCTGCAGAAACTGTCTGGACATGGCTTGGATGGGTGTACTCTATGCTGGGTAAAAAGCTGGCTGGCTGGCTAATCCAAAGAGTGGTGGTGAATGGAGTTACATCCACTAGTGGCCAGGCACAAGTGGTGTTCCCCAGGGCTCAGTTCTGGGGCTAGTCCTGTTTGATATCTTTATTGGTTATATGGATGAGTGGATCGAGTGCACCCTCAGTAATTTTGCAGACAACACCAAGCTGAGCAGGAGTGTTGATCTGCCGGAGGGCAGGAGGCTCTGCAGAGGGATCTGGACAGGCTGGACCAATGGGCTGAGGCTAATTGTGTGAGGTTCAACAAGGCTCAGTGCCGGGTCCTGCACTGGGGTCACAACCACCCCACGCAGCGCTACAGGCTGGGGGCAGAGTGGCTGGGAAGCTGCCTGGTGGGAAAGGGCCTGGGGGTGCTGGTTGACAGCCGGCTGGGCATGAGCCAGCAGTGTGCCCAGGGGGCCAAGGAGGCCAACAGCAGCCTGGCTGGTATCTGGAACAATGTGGCCAGCAGGACTGGGGAAGGGATTGTCCCCCTGTACTCAGCACTGGTGAGGCCGCACCTGGAATCCTGCGTTCAGTTTTAGGCCTCTCACTAAAGAAAGACACTGAGGTGCTGGAGCGTGTCCAGAGAAGGGCAATGAAGCTGGAGAATGGTCTGGAGCATGTGTTTTATGAGGAGCAGCTGGTGGAACTGGGGTTATTTAATCTGGATAAGAGGAGGCTCAAGGGGGGACCTTATTGCTCTCTACAGCCACCTGAAAGGAGGTTGTAGCAAGGTGGGTGTCAGACTCCTCCCCAGTAACAAGCAACAGGACAAGAGGAAACAGCCTCAAGTTGTGCCAGGGGAGGTTTAGATTGGATATTAGGGAAAATGTCTTCACCAAAAGGGTTGTCAAGCATTGAAACAGGCTGCCCAGGGAGGTGGTGGAGCCACCATGCCTGGAGGTATTTAAAAGATGTGTAACTGTGGCACTTAGTGACATGGTTTAGTCATGGACTTGACAGTGTTAGGGTAACAGTTGGACTTCATTGTCCTAAAGGTCTTTTCCAAACTGAATAATTCTATGGATCAAACTGAAATCTTTAGGGATAAATGACCGCCATTAACTTCATTTACACAAACTGGCATCTTCTAGTCATTAACTCACAGAGGTGAAAAGGAATATTCCTTAGGAGTACTGAAAGGGAGGATTAAGGCCATCCTTCAGTCTATTACCTTGATAACAACTGAAATATTTGAAGCAGTGAGCAAGAAAAATACAAAGTTTGAACTAAATGCAGTGAAATAATCAAGTTGTTATTTAGGGCTTATAGGAGTCCTTATACTTCATAAGTAGTTTAGTTTAGGATTCCTAGTATAGTTTAAGACTATTAAACTCAACAAGCAGAAGAGACCCCATAGGACAGGTTGTTAAATTCAGCATTTTCTGTCTGAAGGTTTGACTACCTGTTGTGTGAGAGCCCATCTTATTCTCTGATGACTACTGACTAGATTTTGGGAAAAAAAAAATATCCAGTGATCAAAATAAAAATGCCTGCAGTAAATAGTTGTATTTCATGTCCAATATCATAGCAAGAGAGAAAAAATATAAATTTCCTGAAACATCATGTTTGAGTGTTTTATAAATGAAGAAATCAGTTCCTAAGATGGGAAAGTTAATTCATATCGTTTCATGTATATCTGGTTGGGTCAAATGCAGTACCCATGTTTTTTGCTCACTAAAATTATAGTATGTGTTCCTACACTCAGTATTGCAGCTATGCAGTAATGTCTGTTTGCAGCAGTTACAGAGTCTCTGTTTATACATGAGCAGAAATGGGATCCCACACCTTTCAAATGCAAACAAAAATAGTATCTGTGTATAAATTGTAGTTATAATGTGATTTTGATTGTGGATATATCTTTTTCTTTTTTTTTTTTTTTTTTTTTTTTTTACTTAAAAGGTCTCATTGGCTACGTTTGGAGTCTTCTTTCATCTGGACGGAGAGAATGCTTTAACAGCAACTAAAGTTTTTACATCTATTTCATTATTTAACATTTTGCGACTGCCTTTGTTTGATTTACCATCTGTGATCTCTGCTGTAGCCCAGGTAGAGATATTATGAACAAGTGCTGTAAAAGGCTGATATTTATACTCAAGTCATGTTTCATCTATTTCTAGGAGTGATTAAGTAATTTAATTCTTTTAAGTTCCATTTTATTGATATGAAACTGCACAGTATTTTTATGGAAAGATTAAGTGTGAAGGCTGTGTTTAAAGGATGTCTCTCAGTCTCTTAAGTAGAATAAAAATTGGGTAGAACACATAATTGTTCTTCATTTGTATTATTATTTTATGTGTATAATTATTATTTTATTTGAAAAAAAGTGAGCATTCTGTTTCTCACTATTCTTCCTTCAGTAGGCTAGTCTCAGCTTCTGCTCCTACTCTTTCAACTTTTTTTCATAATCCACTGAAGACAAAGTATGAACAATTTGGGCTGCACACGTTTGAATCACGCAGCTGTTGTTACATATTGGAGCCCTTGGTACCAAGCAGGGAAGACCTATTGTGGACTCTGCAATACTGTGTTTGTCAAATCATTACTGAAGGAAGTGGAGAAAAAAGGAGCAGAGCTGTTGAGGATACCATATCAACAACTTTCAGTCCCAATAGTGCACCAGTAGGGTTACCATATGAGTTGGGAACTGCTAGCTTTTAAGACTTTGTTATTGGGTATATTATATGAGCTGCTCATGAACGTGCTCTGTCACAGCATGTACACAAATCAGTTTTTTGTAAGGAAGGGGACCACTGTAAGCAAATACTCTTCCTGATTTGATTTCATTTTTGGTTAGCATAATGTAATATCAAAACTTTGTCTTTTGCTAAGGTTTACTTCTAATAGATTAAAAATTAGCACAATCTCATCTCAGTTTTTCACAGCACAGTAGTGGACATCTCATGATGCATTCAGGAAAATGTTGTCTTTCTTCATTATTTGAAGAGAAAGTTACTGTGCACTGTTTTTTTAAAAAAACAAAACCACCTAAAATGTTTTCACCACAGGTTTATGAAAACAAACTAATTGAGTCAAAGGAACCAGACATTCACTGATTAACTATATCTTCTAACACTGAATTATGTCAAGCATGCTCTGTTACTTTATAACTGCCAAGCAGTAGATCCTCAAAGAAAAAAACCACTCATTTATTACTTTAGATTGTTTAGTATTTTAAGGAAAATAATTTTTAAATACCTAAATACCTTTTTTGTCTATCTTCAGATAAGGAATATATCTTTCCATAATATCTAGAATTTTTAAAGTATTATTTAAAAAATTAGGCAGCACAGACATGTTATAAATAATATATATATGTATATATATGTTCATCTTGCAGACCGAAGTTTCTCTGAGCCATTTAGAGGATTTTCTGTGTGCTGAGGATCTTAACCCTGAGGATGTCAATACAAACTACAGTGGAAGTAAGCAGTAACTATTAATTTTTAATTAGTCATCATTTTATATGGATGATCACTAAGAAACTCAATTAAGGGGATGGATTAGCAACTCTTTGCTTTTTTTTTTATTTACTGAAACAGATCATGCTGTTGGCTTTATTGGTGCTTCTTTCCGCTGGGAAAAAAATGGCCTGCCAGTCTTAAAAAAGTAAGCTATTTCTTACTTATTTCTATGTGCTCCTTTGGCAGAATGTGATCTCTATAGAGATTTTGTTCAGGTTTACTATATTCTGATTCAGAATTGTTCATGATGTTACATAGCCAAAAGAACATAAATGTGTGTGCTTTGGAAGATCAAGTCTGACCTGGTCTCCCTGATGCTCCAAGAGGAACCACATAAAGTGCATGTTCCCTGTCATAGTACTGCATAAGTACTATGGGAAGCCAGTCCTCTTCTTCCCTCTTCCTTCCTCCTTTCCTACCACCTGTCCTCTCAGTTTGCACAAGGGAGATTTAACTATAATATCAATGTTTCCTGAATTGCATTTTGGGGAGCATTAACTGCCAAGATGCCTTTTGCCATTGTAGCATTTTATATTGCCTACAAGTAAGCTAAGGTAGTTTATGCAGCCTTGCATTGAATACTGATCGTAAAATTGGGCTGTGACTTCCTTTGGAAAGAAGAAACAAACACTAAGTCCGCTTTTCTCACAGTTTTCTCTCTTGCCTGAAATAACCCCTCTTTTTGTTTGACAATACCTAACAAGGTATTGCTTAGGTGTAAATTACGCTCTCCTGAAACTGCTACGCATTGGAGGGTTAGTAAGGTGAGGGAGTAAAAAAGCTCTCAAGTGGAATGAGAAACCTATTTGATAAGGGCTCTACAGCTGTTAAATTTTGCTAAGGCAGCTGAAGAGGTTGCAACCCAGCTGGTCTAACCCTCTCACCACATTATCTACCTTATTCCTCTCAGGGCTGGGGGGATCACTTCCCGTAACGTGGCATTCAGTGTCCACATCTCAGCCACCATAGCCTGCAATATAGTACCCAGGTATAACCTGCCTTCAGCATCATATACAGACTTAATTGAAGTCTGTTATAGTCTCTGGGTACAGTCTTTCTCTACCTCATCTGTTCTCCAAGCTCCAGTCTGAAGGAACTATGCTTATCTTAGCGTAGGGCCTTCAAATCAGAACACACTGAGATCCAGATAGCATAAGGTGCAGAT
This sequence comes from Falco punctatus, assembly GCF_963210335.1. NCBI lineage: Eukaryota > Metazoa > Chordata > Aves > Falconiformes > Falconidae > Falco > Falco punctatus. The sequence goes on along the minus strand of NC_137581.1, from coordinate 107,689,625 downwards.
GCAGCAAGTGGCTCTCCTTGTGTAAAGTTTATGAGTACATATTGTACTTATTTTGACAGCAAAATCTGCAGATTACGAAGGGCAGCTTTTATTTACCCAAACAGCTATTTTCTCCCTTAAGAGGGATCACTCATTGACTACAGTAGATGCTACATGAGAAGTCTAGCAGGTGATTGTCAGAGTAAGATGGAACATGCACTGCAGGCCTTAGAAATAAGACCACCTATTGGTTAAACTGTCTCCCATTTGATTTTTATTATGATCAGATGAAAGCACAATCTCTTAACTTGCAGACAAATAAATTTATACTTGAAGTCATTATTGCAAGTTTCCGAACAGTATATAGTCAAAAGATATGCAAACTGAAGTACTAGTTTCTCATCATTCTGAGAGTAAAATAGAGTATCTCTTTCTTCAGTGACCACAACCCATACATGGTGGAATGTTTACAGAGAGGATAACTAATTTGTCTTCCTCAATATTTCCAGCTTGAATGTCAGCATTCCTGAAGGCTCTTTAGTTGCTGTTGTGGGACAGGTTGGATCTGGAAAGTCATCTTTTCTTTCTGCTGTTCTTGGAGAAATGGAGAAACTTGAAGGAACAGTTCAGAGAAGAGTAAGATTGTCTGTCCGTGTCGCCCTGCTTTGCCCACTCGTCAATACCTAAATTAAGCAGAACTGCATTTGAAAGTGTAGTTTTTCCTCCTCAACTATTTATGATTGCATAAATACTGGCAAAGGTAGCTCCAGCTTCCTAAACCTTCAAAGAAAAGCAACACAATGACACTTTGTTAATGGTGTAACAGTTTCTCTTTGTTTTCAACCAAAGTGGTTACAAAGCTATTTTCATTTTTTTATAGTCTGTATAATTCAGTGCAAAAATCATGAGTGTTTAAGTCATATATTGAGCCCAAACATCTAATGGTTGCTGGTTTTGAACAGCTGTACAGATATGACCCAGTTGGAGCAGTCATAAACTGTTGTAGAAGATGATCATGTTTCTTGCAATGGCTTATGTGTAGAGAAGATACAGGATGTGGAAATAGAGGGAAAAGTTGAACTTTATGCAGAGGTGGAATTAAGGTGCTGGCTTACCTGGTGATAGGAAACCCTGTAGCTTAACTTGTCTTGTAGTTACATAGAGCAGGGAAAGTCCCCATCCCAGAAAAGAGTTTAGGAAAGTTTTTTATAGGTTATAGATATGAAGGGAGTTAACATTTGAAAACCGACTACAGTGTTTGAGCCAATAAATTTCAATGGATAAGCACAATGTGGGTTAATCTGGTTGCAAGTGGATGTGGCAACATTAAAAAAGTGTCTCAGCCTTGAAAATAAGTGTTGAATAAAAATCCACTCCTATGGAAATCTAGTACAGTATCCTGTCACTCTTGGGGGATGGGGGAAGAATATGAAGTTGAGGTGTTCTGAATCTGAGAGTAGGAATTAAGAGGAAAAAGATAAACTGTGTAGAATCTTAACAAGGAAGGCATATACCCAGTAAGTGTGTGCTATCAATTTGTTGTTGTAAAATTAATAGATTTTCACAGGTCATGTAGCTTAATGGAAGAAAAGATCTAGGAGCATTTCTAATTATCACTTCTGTCCTGTAACCTTAATTTCTAATGACTGACACATTCCACAGCATGTTATGTAAAAACACAATCAAATTGTATTGCTGCATGTAAATCTTACAACCAATGCCTTTTTGTCACTGACATCTTTCCTGCAAGACTTTGCTCAATATATGTCCCAGCTTTGTTAGTTTTATTCAAAGTACGTGCTCTTAAATTAGTACAGGCAAGCTGTTATACAGGAATATTCAACTGATTCGTTTTATTATCTGACTTAGTAAAAAATTTAACTGTTTAATAATACTCAAGTTTTGGAGGTAATTACCGGTTACTTTGAGCTAAAGCTGGAATTTAAAATGTATTCTTAAAAGCTATTTTTCATGTTCAGAAAGCCCAAGTAAAAAAATTGTTTCCATTTCTTTTCAGGGTTCAGTGGCATATGTTTCTCAGCAAGCTTGGATTCAAAATGACAGTTTACAGGAAAATATTCTTTTTGGTGCAAATCTAAATATGCCATACTACAAACTTGTTTTAGAGTCTTGTGCTTTACTGCCAGATTTGGAACAGCTACTGAATGGAGACCAAACAGAGATTGGAGAAAGGGTAAGAATCTGAGGTGTCAGAAATGATGCGATAAGTTAAGTTATGGCTTTTATGGTTTTATATATTATCTATTTTATAATTGTCACTGATGATTAATCAGTCCTCAGCCAAATACATCTAGCCCATCTCCTTACTTAGCTTACTTACTTTGAACTTCTGTTCAAGCTCTGAACTCTTATAATTATTAAAATAGCTCTTCTCTATATAGAAGTTTGAGTCAGCCCTGTCCTGTTCTCCAGGTCTCCTTTATACTCTAAAAATGCCTGTATGACTGTAAATAAAAGTTATTTTGTAGTTTTCTAAAGTATTTGCATTTGCTCATTCTGGAGTGGGAATTTAATCAACAGAGGCCAAGCTTTGCTCTAATTACTTGAAAATCCAAATGCTAACCTTTCTATTTTCATATCTAGTATAAAATTTACTTTGATTACCTGAAAAAAATAATGATGCAACTGAGTGTGATACACTGGTCTTCTTTAGTATTTCATATTTAAATGTGGATTATTTTGTCTTTCTTTTCTTAGGGTGTCAATATAAGTGGAGGGCAGAAGCAGAGAGTGAGTCTCGCTAGAGCTGTGTACAGCAATGCTGACTTGTATCTTCTGGATGACACCCTGTCTGCTGTAGATGTACACATTGGGAAACATCTTTTTGAGAAGCTAATTGGACCTTCAGGTCTCCTAAAAAGCAAGGTGAAGTAGGGTGTCATCCTTTCAATTTGGGGATGAACTGCTTTGTACAATACAACAGTAGAGGTCCTGATCATTCTGCAAACGCTCATCTCTTACCTAGCGTGTTGATGAAAGTCATTCTGAAGAAAGGGGCTAAATAAAAAGCACAGCTGATTGTGCCAATTTGAAGCCTATTGTGAAGGCATAGCACAGACCAAAAAAAAAGATTGAGGGCTGGCCTGACCTGGGAGCCTGGAAGATTCATATAATATTTGCTCATTTTTCTTTCCTGGCAGCTTTTGAGGAGTGCTGTGATCTGCGTATTGATCACTCTTGATGATGGTCACTATTGATGCCTCACTGCAGTAAATAGGTTATAGCCAGTATAGGTTATAGAAAGAAAGGATTTTTGTTGAACAAAGAAATTCTTAGGGGGAAGTAGAATCAGAAGGAATAGACTCTCCTGTTTAAAAGCTGTTCACATGGGAAAGTAAGACAGCTTGTAAAAAAATCTCTCCTCAGTGTCATGAATTAGGACAAATCATTCCTGCTGGCTGATGCCCACAAAGTACATGTATTACTATGAAATACTTATTATTATGAATATGTTACTTACTATAAAGTAAATGTCTTTCACGTTCCCTCTCTCGCTTCTCCCTTTTCTTAATCTGCTTCATGGGTTATAAGTGTCTGGCAGAAGCAAGAACTCTAGTGATGGTAGACTTGTAAGCAGATTTTGTTATTGAGATTATGAAACTACATGTAGTATGTTAAAACCTGTAATATCTACCTCTTATCTTTACAACCTAATCTAAACCATTCCTGACCAGGAGATACACATTAAGAGACAGATAAGTGCAAGTCATAGCAAATAGCTATAGGCATAAAGTTTGACATTACAATCAACAATTAAAATTCATGTAATAAAGTAGGCAATAAGTAACAACAATAATAATAATAATAGACAAATTAATGAGCAAAATCCCAGAAAAATTCCATATCTTTCCAGCTATCATAATATAATGTCTGCTTCTAATATACACTTTGTATTCTTTGTATTTATATGGTACATTGTGTTCCAGACTCGTATATTGGTGACCCATAACGTAACGCTCCTGCCTCACACCGATCTTATAATAGTAATGGAAAAGGGCAGAATAAGTCAAATGGGGACCTACCAAGAACTAATTTCAAAGAGAGCTAATTTTACTGAGCTTATTCAAGTCTTCAGTGCAGAGCATACAAATGAAAAGACAACCCCAGTGGAAGGTGAGAAAATTTGTATACTGTGTTTGCTTAGTATTTTTAGTTTTCATTCAAGCTTGTCAAAATATTCCTCCTCTTCTTCCTGTAAATGAATACAGTAATTGCTGGAAAATGTAGGGTATTTCTGTCTGTGTTTTGGTATAGAATTATAGGGTATAAAATAAAAAAAATCTGGCTTTAATGTCTTGAGATCAAATGGTTTACTCTTTCAACTAATGAATGTGTGATAAAACTGCCTTATGCAGCTGTTTTCTTCTTTTACATACTGTATTAATTACCTGTTAAAGTTACCCGATTCTGCTAAGGATTTATTGCCCAATAAATAACTTATGGAAATTTCAAATTAATCTTGCAGTGTTACTGATTATGTCCCGATTTATATTGGATGTTCCTGTTTCCATCACCTTAGACTGCTGTAATCATTGAGCACAGCAGGGAAGGAGAATATGGTCCATTTGTAGGCTAAAAAGGCAAAACCAAAACCTTTTAGTACTCTTATGAAATACTTCCAGCCAACAGGTAGACAGCATAAACAAACAAATACTGCATAGTACCTTAAAAAAATCATACTTACAAATCATTCATATAGATTGGGATTCAGCTTCTGTACCTGAGTTATTCAATATGGGCCCTTTATAGAGTTGCAGGAAAGGAACACGTACATTGACAATGCAGTCTGTTTGACCTGTTTTCATCATGTACTTCAAGAGGATATTAATTGTGGTTATTTAATTATGAGAGAAGCAATCTCTCCACATGACACAGAGTCCTATGACAGATGAATATCTGCAGATGTTTATAATGCTGGTTTCCAGTTAGCTTAGCACCTCTAAATTGAGCCTGTAGAAAGTACAATGCACAATCTGGTGTGCTTATTAATTCAGGCCCTGTACTGGAGCCAGCACGCTCAAATATTTGCTGGGGTTTGACAGGGGGGAGTGGACAGACAGAATAGCAAATTTGCAAAAGAAAGCAGTGGGCAGTCTTGAGTTAGCTGTGTTGGGATGAAAGTATGAGGTAGCCATGTAAGGAAACATGTATTATTCATGAAACGTAATAAAGAGAGGGAAGGGGACCCAAACCAATGAAGAGAAGAAATGGTATGCAATGTGTTGTGATACAAAATTATACAGCAGAGGCACATTCAGCAGGATAGATGGACGCAGGAAACATATCTATGTCTTAACAGGTCTGTGGACAAAAATAACATCAAATATGAAAAGAAGAAAAAAATACATTCCTGGAAGAAAAAAGTGTTGACTCCTTTCATTAACACATAAAGAACAGAAATGCAGGCCATGATCCAAGAATACTTTGAGATAAACACTAACGTTAGTATTTACAGGGATAGTAATACTTTAAGCAAGACTGGAATTCCAAAGAGACTCTAGGCTCATGGGGGAGATTTACCTGCTCTCACAGTTCTAGCATTTGGTCATAAATGTGTCTGTCTTGTGTAGTACTTATTCCAAGACTAGGTCGACTTAAGGTGTTCGTAATTTAAATTATTGCAATGCATCAATTTGTTCCCATTTTTTATTTCTAACTTCTTGTACTGTATCTGTTTACTCATGGTATAATACTGAAAATACATTTTTTATTTCCGGCCCCCCCCCCATTACAGTGATTTCTTCAAAAGAAGGGGGCCAGCTGGGCAGGAGTCTGCAACAAAGAGAACTGCTGAAATATAAAGAGTAAGTATTTTGGAAAAAAAAATAATTAGACATTGCTTAAGTGATGCAGTGCTGGAACAACACAAAGTGCTGAAGGCTGCACCACTATGCTTCACTGTGTAAACACGGGTTAAGCCTGAATGCCCATTAGCAGTTGAGAGCGTGTATCTGGAGCTCACATTGTTTTCACTTTATACAAAAGAAGTCTAGTTAATGTGCTGCATGAGTTCAGGAGGTCCAGTTCATGGGCTGCTTCACAGTGTGTACCAAAGTACATTAAGCAGGAATGAAGGGGACTTTCAGAAGACCAACTGAGGTCACTGATGTGGATGCAACCACAATTCCCTGGCAGCAATCTGACTTTTTGATATATTAACAAGTTGTTTATGCTCTTTGTTTTTCCTTTGTAATATTGATTTGTCTTTATCCACCTTTAAGAAAACCTCTGGGCTTTCTAATAGTGAATAACCACCTAGATGGATTTGTAAAGCACTGTAGTGCTGTATTTGCAGTTGTGTAAGGTAGTGCAAAGATGAAGTAGATGAGACTCAACCTAGAAAGTTCAGAGAATGCAGGACACTTAAGCTTAACCACCCTGGTCCAAAAGTAGTAGAACTGGAAGCATCAAATAATAAGCCCTAATCCTGGGCCCAGACAAGGTCTGAGACCCAAGTTGCACGACACAACACTTACATGGCCCAGAAAAGGGCAGTCTTACATCTCTCGCTGATGTTTATGCAGGGCAAGCTCAGTTTTCTCTACACGTAATTATACAAGAAATGAAAAGGTCATACCTAGTGTGTCTTCTGACCATAATATTATTCTAACAAGAAAAATAGTACACGTGAGGACAGTTTGTGTCTCCATAGGAAAAAATTACAAGATTTTATAGTAACCATTTTTGCTGAGAAATAAATTGATATATTATTTGTATGAGGATTCACAAGAAGACTTGAAAGTGTTTCTTGTTTGCAGTTCTTCCTTCGATCAATGGAAAACACTCACTAACAATAAAGAAAAAGTTGCCACTGGTGGCGTAAGTATACTAAAAGAAAAAGCTTTGACTTTATTTTTTTCCCATAAACGTATTATTTTGCAGTTACAGTTTTCTGTTTCTTGTTAAGGTTGCCTGACATCTCATTACTGAATTTAAAATAAATTTTACAGGTTTTTATCAATTTTAAAGTAGGTATCTGAGATTTTCTATTTTGATGATCTGCTACTGGCTGTGTTTTCACATTACATCTAGCTCCAGTCTGGTTTGCATATTTCATAAAGAAGAAGATGAAAAAAACTTTTACCTCTGTTAGAAAAACATTCTGCCTGTCTTACCTTTAGGAAGTTTATAAATACCTGTGTACTGGAGGAGGGAGTAGAAATTTTGCATGGTAATACTACTGCAGTATTGTTTTATGTTAGAAGCACACTTTCTGCAGTTTCCATTAAAAAAACGTGCCAGTTGCTAGGGAGGGAAAAAGAACAAGTGAAACAGGAGTGTGGAGAAGGTCAAAACTTACTAGGAAGCTGTAGTTTATTTAAAATAAGAAGGGGGGAAGAAGGTGTGAGTTTCTAGCAAGATGGTAGAAATAGACGCTTGAGAAAAGGAGTTTGCAGAAGAGACAGAAAAGTTTGTGCCAACTACAGCTCATTTCACTTCAGACCCTGTAATGAAATCCAAGAATCTGTCGTTATTCTGCTTCTGCAAGTTCTGCCTTTCAAGTGGCCTAGCTGAGTTTGGTCCCATTAGTCCTCATCTACACCAAGGATGAGATTTTTCCTGCTGACACTAATGTCATTGACTCCGGCAGCCCAGAGTGGCAGGTCTAAAGTTTCTAGTCCCATTGATGAATAGAGTAAGATTTGCTTCATACAAACTGCCCAGGAATTGCACTTTTGTTTCCTTGGGTTTTGGGGGGGGATTAGTTTGGTTTGTTTGTTTGTTTGTTTCGTATAATCTACATGTGTATGTTTTTTTAAGTCTTGACACTGGAAAATACCACAAGGAAGTTTGCCTATGATATGTATCCTTAAAGAGCAGAGTGTAGTGGGAGGGGAAGTGTTTTTACAGTATGTCTTCATATACCTAAGTTGTCAGATTTATTTAAAAAATAATTTAGATTTATCCTGTTCCCATTATATAACTTGTGTCTGTATTTACAATGATAATGATTTTAAGGGTAACTTTTTAAAAAATATATTCTTTTTTTTAAAATGTATTTAGATGAAAGTATCAGTTGTTTTGAAATACCTCCAAGCCTTCAACTGGCGATGGACGTGGCTCACCGTAGCTGCTTATTTAGCACAAAATGCACTAGCCATTGGACAAAATCTGTGGCTGAGCACCTGGACTGCAGAAACAGCCAAAATTAGTGATTTTACAGAGTGGAAACAATCACAAAACTATAAACTTCTCATCTATGGGCTTCTGGGATTCATACAAGGCAAGGATAAACATTTTTGACTGTTTTCTCACCATTTGCTGAGTTTGATCTGCCTGAATGTATATTAGTAAAGAAATAGTCCTGGTTGTTTCATAAACAGAATTGTATGCAAAACAGTATAATAGTTTAACCTGGAGAGAGAAGAAATATACAGACATGTAGAAGAAAATGCTATTTAATTTTATGATACTTCTGTGAATTTTTGGAATATCAAAGTGTAACCAAATGAAGTTATGTTGGCATCTCAATGAGGAAGGAAATCAGTGTTGATGTGTTATGGCATGCTAACATGAAAGACTTAATTGCAGGAAAAACATACTTATGAAATAGTCAGATGTATCAACAAAATAGAAAAATGTGCATTTGTAAAACTAAGATGTGAAGCGCAACTGTTGGATTGCTCACTGTGGTAGAAAAGCGACAGAAACAAGTTCCATCTCCTTTCCCTCCCCAACCATTCATAATGTCTTTTAATTTATCCATTCACAAGGTCTTCTCATTTGCTGTGGTGCTTATGTGCTCACCAAGGGATCCCTGTCTGCCTCTCGGACATTGCATCATCAGCTGTTAGATGACGTGTTGCACCTTCCTCTTCAGTGTTTTGAAACGAATCCAGTTGGTCAGATCATCAATAGATTCACAAAGGTGAAGGAGAAAAATCATGCGTATTTTCCATTTTATGAAAATGAAGCTTGAGTGACTACAGATTTAATTCCATTTAGTATTGTTGAAAACTTAAAGATATCAAAATAAGTGAATGCAGTATCTAGCAGTAGAAAGCTGTTTCAGTGCATACAATCTTAAAAAACTATCTCAAGCTATTTTCTTACAAAACCATCAAACCGTATTATTAGTAGTTGTATAGACCTTATCCAAGACTATTAGGAGGCAATTCCTCTAAAACTGCTGCTGCAGTGCAATGAGTTAACGAGACCTAAACTTGATCTTTTTTAAAAAAAACAACCTGTATTTTTCTTAGATAGTATACTGTATATCAGAATCAAATGTTATTGTCAAAACCAATTAATACATTAAATTCATGTTCTTGGAGGTGTATAGACATAAAGTGGATGTTATTTTCTGTTTGTGGTGTTTTGGCTTTAACTGGAACCTCTAATACACATACAAGTGCTATACACAAGTCACTGTGACTTTAATACTTCCCACTGTCATCATAACTAGATCGTTGCATTACTGATGCATTACTGATTACTTCAAATACAGTGACTGTTGGTGGCTCTGCTCTCTAGAATAGAAGAGTGGTTGTATAATACACTAAAAGATCAGTTGATTTAGGTTTCACTAAAGCCCCTAGTCTTTGGTAGTGATATATTATAAACTGGGTTTGAAAAAGCTTTACCACATATAGTAAGAGATTAGTAATAGATCAATATGCTTCCAGAATTACGAACAGGAGTATACAGAGTTAGGATTTGAATTCCTGGCCTCCTTTCAGTCTGATATGCTTTATGTAAGCTAAATAATATTGAGTAACAAAATAGCAAGAGCTGTCTCTTTTTGACTTTACACACTCTGAGCCTGTTCTCTGACATACAAGTAGTCTATAAGTATTATGTCTTTTTCATTTTTAGGCAAATAATAATATATGGATACATTCATTAGGATATAATCAGGGGGGATGCTACTAATTTTTATTGAAGATATTTCAGTTTTATTCCATTTTTAAAGATACTTTCTTGAAGTTTTTAGTGGAATTTACACATAAAATATTGATTCTTCTGTGCATCGTTACAGGACTTATTTATAGTGGACGTACGTTTCAATTACTACCTACGAACTTGGCTAAATTGTACACTAGATGTTATTGGAACCATTCTGGTTATCACATCTGCCTCACCACTATTCATAGTGGTAGTTATTCCCCTGGGATACATTTATTTTACTATCCAAGTAAGTGCATTAAGCTTTTATAAGGATTTCTCAATATATGTGGATCAAATGTTCAAAACAATCAAGGATACCAGCTTAAATTATTCTTTATTGCGAAAACCAAAAAACAAACCCCAAACATACATACATACATACATACATACATATATATATATATATATGTATACAGAACACATGTGAAATTGCTTTCAGAAAAAAATCCTCAGCTTCTTAAAAGGAAATTAGAACTCTTCTTGAATATATCCTGTAATGCTTGGGAAATTTTAACATCTTCTGTTTTTCTCTTTATATTTTTCTTTTTCTTAGGAAGATACAGTATTGATACAGATCCCACTGAAAAATTTGATTAAGTTACCTGAAAAAAACGGTGTATATAATAGTGAAAATTAAAAGTTGAAGGGTAACCCTAAAAAAACAGATGTAAAATAGAATAACGCCTAAACTACCTGTGCTGTTTTTTGTCTAGAGTGCCAGTTACACTACTGAGAAACCAAAAAGTAATGTTTCAGGAAGACTAACAGCTGCATTCTTGTTTCTTGATGCTCAAAGGGTGGTCTGTGATTAAAGACCTTAAAAGATTCTTAAAATAAGAATACAGAGGAAGGAAAAGAGTGCCTGGATTCAGTCTGCTAAATAATTTAAATACAGATAATATCTCCTTAATAATGAATGAAATAAAGGCTGAATTTCATCTGAGAAGGAAACAGAACATTCTAAATTGAAAGTTTACACAAAAGTTTTGGTCGGTTGTTAGACACCTCTTGTGCTATAGCACGTTTTCTATAGAATTTGGAAGTAATACTCTCCTATTTTAAACTTGCCAGTAATTTATATATTTCAGTTATGTCAGCACTAAAATATTGGTGTGTCCCAAGAGACAGATTTTTCTTTTTCTACACTGTTTGTGAATAGCTTTTTTTATGTGTAGACACTTTCAACTTTTTCATATTCAAAATTTGCAGGAATTACTGAACAGATTTCTTAACTGGAAATACATATGGCAAATATTTTAAACAAAAAAAGGTAAAAGAAACTGTAGTGACTTAAAATGTCTGTTTTGTCTCTACTGTTTTATTAGCGATACTACATAGCGAGTTCACGACAAATTCGACGACTAGCAGGAGCATCGCATTCTCCTGTGATCTCCCACTTCAGTGAGACTCTTGCAGGGCGCTCAACAATTCGAGCGTTTGGCCACCAAGGAAGATTCATTAGAAGAAATAATGATGTTGTGTATGAGAACTTAGTGTACTTCTACAACAATGTTATCTCAAACAGGTACTTTACAGCTGATCTGCATCTGTGACTAAGACTTTCTTCTGTAGAATTCCACAACTAAGTGTTTACCTCTAGTCAGAGGAACCCACTGGGAAAAAGGAGGACAAGAACAATTTATCCACCACTTTTTGTAATGAATGGGTAGATTATGTCTAAGCACTAGGGTTTCTTCTTTATGTACCAGAAACTAGCAGGTTTATAGAAAATATGCATAAACTGCCTGGGATGAGACTATTACAGAAAACCAACAACAATGAACAGGAAAAAAAATTAAAAAAAAAATGTTTACCAATAGGTCATGAGCATGGAGTGTACTACTTTCAGCTAACAGTTCCTCTTACAAGTTTACGAACAAATTGAATTTATATTTTGGTAGTTCACGTGAAAGTAACCTGGTGTCTGTACCTACAGGCACTGGGCAGGTCTTAGAGAGTGGAATTTTGCGTTTAAGGAAATACGTCCATTTCCTCTCCTTCCTTTGTGATTCAGTTCAGCTATGGGCAGAGATTAGCAAGGTGAAGATTTTCAGATCTGGTTTTCAGTCATATACCGGATTTTTTTCCAGATAGGAAGAGCAGGAAAGCAGTATGAGGAGTAAAGGGAGCACTAGCCAGGAGTTGAGACACCTGCATTTTGTTTTTAACAGTGCTGCCAGTTCTAGACATGTTATATTCCCTCCCCAGTCCATCTGTAAAATGGGAATAATAGTACTTATCTCTTTTGTAAAGTGAGTATATGGCTAATACAATGATCTCAAAGAGTCATTATATTAGCAATATGTTTGCTGTACTATCAAAAATTTTGGAGGTAATTCACTTTTTTTCTTTGCCTTGATTTAATACAGGTGGCTGTCTGTCAGGCTTGAATTTCTGGGAAATTTAATGGTCTTCTTTGCTGCACTGTTTGTAGTACTGGCTGGAAATACAGTGAGTTCTTCTACAGTGGGTTTATCGATATCCTATGCTCTAAATGTAAGTAATGTTTTTCTTTTTTTGCTGCTACCACATTGCATATGAAAAAAGAAGGATACATACAATGTGGCTGAGTAGGTGAATATGCACAGTAGCATCAGCAACACTAAATCCCATGGGCAGAACAGAGTTTTCCTTTGCATTCCATTAATTCTGAGAAGCTTCACATCAATTATTATCCACTTTTGAATTTAGATGAAACAATAACTATTAAAACATACTTAAAAATCAAGTTAACTGAGTATGACTTGTTTTTAAGTGTTCTGATAAACCAAATAAGAAGCCTAGTCATGCACAGCCATACTTCATATTTGATTTCTTGTTCTTGTTCACTTACTAAATGTTATGTAGGAATGCTTACTAATAAAATCATTTACTTGGGTGTTGTCCTTGTAAAAGTAATAAATGAGAGCCACATTTGAAATGTGTCGAGGTAAGGTAAACTGTACTGGTAAGTTGCTAGTTAAAGTAAATCCTAAGCATTAAGTATACATAAGCTAAGCAACCAAGTTTCTTTGATCTTGTGATACTCAGGAGTCTAGTGGTGTTCAGATTCTCACTGTGGTGAGTGCTTCAGAAACGCAGCTGAGAGATACTGATGAACAGAAATACAAAAAAATATATAGACCTGTCGTGGCATATCCACATCACCCCCAACTCACAAAAGTTCCATTTTCTATTATCCAGAGATAGAAAAATCTCCTTTATATCATCTTAATCTTGGTGATGACAATCACAGGTACTGCACAATTTTTCAGCTTCATCTGATGTCAAATTGGCGCCATTCTTTATTTAGTTACATACAGCATCTCAAAATGGTTGACTCCAAGAATTCTTCGGCTCACTTTTTTCCTATAGAAGTGGGAATATTTAACCACAGAATTGGTGCCACGGCAGTGGTACCTATTCTCTGTGCGTAAGCATTCCCAGTGCTTGAAGATGACAAATTTGGCAGACAGGGGAGACAAATATCTTCATTAAAAATTCTTTGTTAAGTACTGCTGGTTTACTTTACATGGGAGTCGTGCAATAATGTACATACAATATGAGCCATATAAGTTTTTCCTTTCAACGTATCATACAATTACCTTGCACTTTCTGTTGATCTTGAAGTAGTTTCAGATTTCTGGAGCTGTTATGTTAGTGAAAATTACAGTAGCCATTGGGCAGTCTGAAAGCAGACAAGAACTGCTCAGACGAATGCTCAGATCAGTGATTTTCTAAGAGATAGTTCATTTGGTGTACCATCATTTTCTGTACACTTTTTTGCTTCTGTGATTAAGCATCCAACTTATGAGGTAATTAAAGTCAGGGTAAGTTTTGAAATCAGTATGCTTTATTTTAGTAGAGTAAAATGTTTATGTTCTTTGACGGAACTATTTCCCCAGATAATTCAGAGTCTAAATTTCTGGGTGCGTAAAGCGTGTGAAATCGAGACCAATGCAGTTTCAATTGAAAGAATCTGTGAATTTGCAAAAATGGATAAAGAGGTGAGCATTTTTCTTGAAATGGTGAGCATTCTTCTTGAACATAATTTCTATACACATAATTTATGTGTATAGAAAATTACTGACTTTAATATTGGTGAGTGGTAATAGCAGGTTATAATTTGTTATTAAATACTTTCTAATTTTTTTTATGTTGAGAGTAATATGTAGCTTCTTCATTACATATATAGTCATACCAGTTTTATTCCTATTTTGAGTAGTAAATTTCTTGGCATTCTTCTTAGCAGTGGATTTTGTAGTAAGACTAATGCAGCTACAGCTCAGGTGAATTCTCTATGCTACGTGCCACCAAGAGAAACGTTTTAAGAGGGGAAGAGAGGAAGATAAGCCTTGCAGACCCCTAAATGTTACTCACCTAATGTGTGGAGAGATATTTGTTTCAAACCAATTTGCCTTGGTTATTATGCTTTTCTGAAAGCAGTTCCCATGTCAGGGAGGCGTGAGAGCCTTGGTCTGTCTTGGAAACAAGATGCTTTTCTACTTCGTCATTCTCTTTTACCCTCCTGCCATGTTTATGTTTCTTAACCTTTGTCCACATCTTCCTGTTCTCTCCTACTCTACTTCTTAAAACAAAATGTTTCTCAAAACCCATGCATTTTAAATATCTGGGAGATTAGGCATCAGATTAAACTCAGTTCCTGTCCATTGATTGAACAAATACCATACGATTAGCAACTACCCAGTTACACACAGTTTACTTTTTTTAAATGTGTGTATAAGGTGTTAAAAAAAGACACAACCCAAAACCAAAACCCCTAAAAAACCCAGTCAGGGTGCTTCTGCCAAGTTGTGTTTATGAAAGTAGGTTCTCCTTCCATTATGTGGCATTGGAATTATCGTAAACCTGCTGGGATTTTTAAAGAAATATGTAATCTTTCTAATGTTTTTATCAATTTGTAACGTTTTTACTGCCATATACTGAAATACCAATGATTTTAATTCCAGAAACCATGGATAATGTCAAAAAGGCCACCAGAAGGGTGGCCCGATAGAGGGATAATAGAGTTTGTTAACTACAAGGCTCAGTACAGGAAAGATCTTGGTTTAGCACTGGATGATGTTTCTTTTCAGACACGGAGTAAAGAGAAGGTACTGTATATAATAAGAGATAAATCTGGGTATAAAATTCTGTTTTCCAACTTTCTACTTCAAAAAGATTTTATAAGAGGAAACTCCAATACTAGATATGGCAAGATGATGTTGAACAGGGAAGATGTTAAGTGGATAAGACATTAAAGAAAAGACAAATGAGAAAAGGAAAAGTATTTTCCTCTACTATGTAGACATTGTTATCCCTGTAAGAAACTGAGATAATGTTTTATGAATTTGGTAGTTTTAGGGAAAGTCCAAATTTGAAATTAAACCTCTTGTCCGCTGTGATGAATATTTATGTAGAGAAATATGCTGAGTGCTAATCAATTTTGGGTTTGGGATCAAGGAACACCAAGCAAGACCTAGTTTAGAGTCCTTGGATGGAGCTGAGGAGTGCTAGACAAAAGGGAGGAGAAACAGAAAGGGTTCCCAGGGAACCAGGTGTAGGCTTCCACAGCTTCTGAGGGAGAGCTGATTGTCAGTCACGTGTTCCGAAAGTGGGTTTCCACCTATAGGGTTGTATGTTGATGAAAGAAATTGATGTTTGGAACTGGAAGTTGAAACTGAATTCACTAATAATTTTTCATGTAGAATATGTACATTGGAATGTTAAAGGCTTCATCAGAATACTTTGTTTCAGGTTGGAATTGTTGGAAGAACGGGAGCTGGTAAATCAACACTCACAAATTGCTTGTTTAGAGTTCTAGAGGGATCTGAAGGCAAAATAATTATTGATGGAATCGATATATCAACTATTGGACTCCATGACCTACGTGGAAATCTTAACATTATTCCACAGGTAAGATGTGTTTTAGCGATAACTTTTTTTTTTTTTTTCCCCTGTACTAACACAAGACACTTCTTTTTTTTTTTTTTGGAGAAATTATAACCCTGAAGTCCACAGGCTACCAAGAGACAGAGGCATAAAACTCCAATAGAACTTTACTGATCTTTGAAAATAGGTCTGTTATGGTCTATCAGGTTTTAGAATTGAACTTTTGAGAATCTTAGCTATTAGATTAGACATTAATCTTCAGTACTTTTGGCATAATCCTTTCCTGAAAAATGTTCACATATCATTAGGATTGTGTTCATGCTGGTACACTGACTTATATTCAAATGCTCTAGCGTAAAGTAAAACCTAGAAAACAAATTTAATGGTCACCTGAAGACTTTTTGCCAGTTCCCTGAGTGCCATTCATAAAACCGTTTTTGTGCATGGGTGATGTGAACATAATTTTTAATAAATTTATCTGATATTTTCCAAAGGAAGGTTTGTTTTTTGTTTTGTGGGGTTTTTTTTGCTTGCTTTTCTGGAGCTTTAATCCTGGTAATATTTCCTATGTGTCTCTGCCATAGACTGAGCATGGAGACAAGGCTAATATTTAAAACAGAATAGGCTGGGTCTTTCTAAGAATGGGCTGAATAGAAAAAAATGCGTATATATTCCTTCAGATCCTTTGCTGCTTTCCCTTTGAGAAATATATTTGCTCAGGGGAATGATAAATTTACAGGTTTTGATACAACTTTTGGTTCAGAAATGAGAATACTGAACCAAATGAGATTATGCTGCAGGACTTCAAAACACAACAATTCACACATGCTTGGCTGTTACCTTTTTCTTGTTTTAAGCAGCTAATACCCTACACATCTGGATGACATCTGACATTTGTAAATTGCACAGTATTTTTCTCAACTGCAGTTGCAGGTCTGGTTTACTGTGGACGGAGTATGTCGGATCCACATTAATGCAACTAAGTTGAGAGAAGTACAGGAAAGTTCAGTGGACTAGCAAGCTGGGACCAGAGAAGGAAACTAGAACTGGAAGGGTGGAAAAATGGAGACTGGAGCTTGAAGAGAATAGGTGGTATGTGGAGGGTTGAACTGCCTAGGTCAGTAGAATGGAGCTGTACGAAGATAAAAGTCTGGGACAGAAAAAAGGGCATGGCAAGATACCAAAGCTTTCAGTGTGCACATACACTTGACTGATCTGAAAGAGTATCTCATACAAACGATTTTTAACAATTATATTGAAAGGTACAGATTTGCAAATTACTTTGATGCTGTTCTAAATGCAAGTAACATGCAGTTTAAATGAGGAATATGCACAAGATCTCATACAGTCCTTTTTGTTTGCTTAGCTCCCTCAAAATTACCACTGTTCTGTTTGCACGGAACTTGCTAGTGAATGGTGTTGGCCTTTCACAGTCTAACTATTGGGTCACAGTGACTGTGACTGCACTTAGTCAAGGTGTCTGTTCACTGCCTCTAGAAACATCGGTTCCATTTATAAATCTGTGCAGGTATTCATACATTGTCAAGTACTGTTTTCTTAAATTCGCCTTTTTAAGAAAAAAAAAATCGTGTGCATCCAAAAAAAGTGTTTAGACTTAACTTGTTTCTACGAGTTGTTTTAGACTTAATTTGTTTCTAGAGTACTTGTTTCTATGGTTGTAAGCACTAGATGTGATCCATATGCATCCTGGCATTTACTAGTCTACGTCTAGCGTTCCAGATGTTCTCTGCTGTATCCAGTGCACAAAAGCTAGTGATGCTTATTTATGCAATAATTGCTTTTGTTCTTATTGCTGAATGTCACCTTTCCCGGACAAAATTAAGAATATTTGACTTACAATCATAGCCTGCTAGTTTTTCTTAAAAGTGCTTATGAATGTAGCATCCAGTGCTTGGCAAAGCTGACAACAGTAATAATTCATGTGGTTTTGCAGTTGCCAGGTGCCAGCAGGTCTTTAAGTCAGCCATAGACCCGGCAGCACAGAGAATGACTAAGAAATCTGTTGCTCTTCATATTTCACCTTTATGGAAGAACTGAGCACACAAAGACTCCACAAGATTATTTTTTTTTCATCCACCAGCTTCAAAATGTTACAATTTACCTCGCAAAGCTTCATTTCCAAAATTATTTGTCTCAGTTCCCTATGTTAATAACATAAGGATTTATGGCTGATTGTGTTTTAGGTTTGTGTTGGCATTGTGCACTCATGTTCTGCTGTTATTTAGGACCCCATCTTGTTTTCTGGGACAGTGCAGTCAAATTTGGATCCACTTGGAAAACACTCAGATCTTGAACTGTGGGAGGTACTGGAACTGTGTGACTTAAAGGTTTTTGTCCAGTCACTCCCAAAGAAGCTTCTTCATGAGATTTCAGAAGGCGGTGAAAATCTCAGGTACATAAACAAGATAGTGCTATTGCAGTTATTTTCTGTACTGTAAAACTGTGTGTTCCTTCAGAGAATTTACTTCAGAAAGTATCAGTGTAAAAATGACACTTCTCCCATCATTCTAAATAGAATTATTCTGGTAGTAGGAGTTTCTTTGAGGTGGCTTAACTTGTCACATCTCTGTGAAGTCTATGGCCGGTGCTGCATGGGAAACCCAGAAGCAGACTATTTGCAGCCCAAGTATATGAGTAGGTGTAAATCAAGGAGCAGGGAGGGGAGCGATTTGTGCACCACATAATTAGATTTAGATAGAAAAGTGCTT
Source organism: Falco punctatus (assembly GCF_963210335.1). Lineage (NCBI taxonomy): Eukaryota > Metazoa > Chordata > Aves > Falconiformes > Falconidae > Falco > Falco punctatus. The sequence continues at coordinate 107,671,137 of NC_137581.1, read as the reverse complement.
GTTTATTTAAATTAAAAAACAAACAAACAAAAAAAACCACAACAAAACAAACCTCCAAAAATGCCAAACCTGGAAAGAAGGCAAAACTGGAGAAAGCTCATTCCTTTGCTTTATTTGCTTAAGCAAAGCAACCGATTATTTCCTTGTAAAACATTAACCCATAGTTATGTAAGGAAGGTGACATTTGGAATAAAAGGACTCTTAAGCTCAAGAAGGCAAATACTGAAGTTTTTGGCAGCAAAGGGACAGGTCTTAAATGGAGTGTACTGAATATCAACTTTTAATTTTTTTGACAGATCATTTTCAGGAGGAAGTTTCTAGAAGGCATGCACCACAGCTAACATATAGGTGTATCCAAACTTTTACAGTGAACAGTATTAAAAAGTGTTTTAGCATTCGATCTGGCTTACAGAAATCGAAGGCAAGACTGCATTTATGCTACAGAGTTCAGCCACAGGTGTTTAAGAGTCACACCTTAACTGTTACTGGTATGCTGAGCAATAAGAAATAAAAACTTTAAAACGAGCTGAATATATTTCACTAGTCTTTCCAGAAATCTAAAGTGTTGTTAAGAAATACAGAACAGGTAGGCTCCACAGTAATCTCTACTTTATATTATTCTCCCCTTCCTCAGTGTGCCTGACCTCAAAATTTTTTTAACAGTGTTGGGCAGAGACAGTTGGTCTGTCTGGCTCGTGCTTTGCTTCGAAAGACAAAAATCTTGGTCCTAGATGAGGCAACAGCTTCTGTTGACATGGAAACAGATAATTTGGTGCAGTCCACCATCAAAAGAGAGTTTTACAACTGCACAGTATTAACTGTAGCCCACAGATTACATACAGTCATGGATTCAGAGAGGTAAGTTTTGCTAAGCCATTTTTAAAATAAAGGGCTTCCTTTAAAGACATCAGTTTTCAGAAATTAAATTTTACACTTTTTATCTTAGTATCTTTGTATCTGTACAATCCAAGGTATCACAAAAGACTTGAGCAGCAATATTAATTATTGATAAACTGTGTTGTTTTCCCCTTCCAATTATAGAATTAATTTAATATTTTTCCTGCTAAGGTAGAGGTATAAGCTGCTATTAAGACCACTTAATTCTCTAGAGTAAATGGACAACACTGTAGCATTTTTACCAATTAAGTGTAAATGCCAGTTTCAAAAGGCTTTTTTTTTAATATAGGAGTTCCTAGCTTTAGAAACCAACGAATTACCTAGTACAATGATATTTCTTGTAAATAAGAGTTCCCAGTATCCACAAACATCTGTATAAGGACTGGAAAATAATGGGTGAAGGGCTGGTTTTTCTTTTCCTGTAATCTGTGCTTTTGTGTTGTAGAGTGCTCGTTCTGGATGCAGGAAGGATTCTCGAATATGATACACCACATAATTTGTTACAACGAAAAGGTGCCTTTTCTGAAATGGTTGCAGAGGCTGGCATAAGAACATAAAGACAACTAATGACTGATTTCTTAATGAAGATGAGAATTCCTTACTCCAGTAAACACTCGAGGAATATCTGGCAGTCCACATATTTTATATGGAATATATGATATTCCATGTAAAATAACTAGCTTACTCAAAAGCTCCTCACAGCCTTGCTATTTACTACAACTACTATCTGTGTATATTGATCAAGTTTCTTAAAATGTCTTTCTGATTTTATACAAATCACATATTTTGATCATATTGGCACTGGAAAACATAATGAAGCAGTGATTTTCATGGCATATTTCAAGTGTTGCACTAGTAAAGACTGAAAAATAAATCTTGCTGTTCACACGCTGGTTTTAATTAAAAAATAGTACTTAGGTTGCTCTGACATTATGCCTATTTAGTTAACACATTCTTAATATAATTGCAAATTCATAAAAAATCAGAACTGCTTGTTGTATGGACATACAGGCAGAGGTTGTTTGGTGCTGGTTTTTAGGACATGCATATTTGCCTGTACGCTTAGGTAATTCTTGAGGCAATAAATTTGCCACATTAAGTTAATTTTCCTTTCACCCTTGTGATTTCTGAATAACTAAAAAATTATTTCAAGTAACTGAAACCCACATCTTATGTATCTAACTGAGCATTACAAAATCACATTGTAAATGAATCCCAGAAAAACGGAGTTAGGTGCGGCTATCTCTTTGCTTGTAGATTCTAATGCAAACCTCAATGCTAATTACAGCAGCAGGACAGGTTGTGTAAATTTGCTGAAAGTGCGAGTTAAACATACCTAAACCCGTACAGGCCACAAACATTAATTTTAATTTTTATTATAGTCCCTGAAACCCTTCAAATTTAATACCAAATCAATCAATGCAATCTTGTCTTCAAAATCTGAGAGAAGATCCCCATCAACTGCTTTAAAACAAAACAAAATAAAACCCAAGTCTGGAAGAGACTGGTATGACAACATTTCTCAGGAGAGAGAACAGCTTTTTGCTTTTCATCTCATTTTCCTCTTCCCCCATCCCCTCAAGTGAGGTCAACAGTATCTTCCCAACAGAGCAGACCCTTTCCATACCAACATTTAACTTCCCTGTGACATTCAAAGTGCCACCAGCAGGCTCTCCTGGGGCTCTGCTTCCCCCAACCTTGTCCCCATCCCTCACCCACCTTCGTGCTCCCCTCCAAACCCACCCTTACCTGGAAGTATCACAAGAGGAACGGGGAAGGACCGAAATGAGTCCTATTCCTAAACTGCTTACTAAGTTTTAGGCATAAGGCCCAGGGACGGAGACTCCAGTACCTCACAACCCAACCCCTTTTACAAAGTTCACAGAAAATAATCTGAGGACTGGCATCAGTGCACAGTAAGTTTTACTTTAATTATTATTATTATTTGTGGGGAGGAGGTTTTTTTGTGCTTACTGGTGGGCTGACATAGCCGTACAGTTTTGTCCTACCTTCAGACCACAGTTGGAGAAAGCTGCTGACAGTAATTGCAAAGTCTTAGAAAAAATAGAATAGTGGACTAGTGTCAGCAAAACCCAAATAGCCATTCCTGGTCCTTCTGCAAGCTGTAGTCCTCCCATATAGCAGTACTTTGGAAAAGGAGGTGCAGTAGAGACAGAGGCAGCATAATATGCTCCCGATATGTTTTCATGCAGCAATAGCTGACCAAAGTGAATGACCTAACAGGCTTAGGGTAGGCAGGGAGAGGCAATTTTGCAGTAAGCCCTGGGGGTCAGGTCCCAGCCTCATCCCATTGGGGCTACTCATAGGCACCCAACCCCTGGGAAAGGCTCTGCCCCCCAGGGGCCGCTGGCTGCTGAGGCTGTTCTCAGTGAGCCCTCTGCCTGGGCAGGTGGGCTCCGCTTGGTTGGAGATGGCGTGAGGGACCCAACTGTCTGTCCCTTTGAGGAGCTGCTGCTTCCCTTCCTTTTCCAGCTAGGCTGCTGGGGTTAAGGAAGGGAAGGGTGGGACAGCCAGGGTGTTGGGGCAAAGTCTAAAGGGAGAACAAGGTGCAGAAGGGCACGATGACCGTTTTTCCTTTTCACAGAGAAGCGTGGAGCAGAACCTGCTCACGCTTTGCTTCAACTTCCCTGCAACATTCGAAAATCCCACAGGCAGCACCTGCTCAGGCACCACTTCCCTCAGTCCTGCTTCTAGCCCTTGCTTGACACTTCCCTGGCAGCAACACAGGAGAAACTGGGAAGACGTTTGAGGGAAACACCGCCTTTCTCCCACAGGACCATCCCCATTTCTGCCCCTGGCTGCCTGTTGGGGGAAGGCTGGACTAGGCTTCAAGATCATAGTCATGGCTTTTGCCCTGGGGAAGCAAGAGGCTCACAAATGCGCTGTAGCATTTTCTCTGGCTCTGTTTCTGGGCAGCAGTAGTCCATGAACATGCATAGTGCAGGCTAAAAGATTAATTTATGAAACTGCACCATCATCCAGGCTGTCTAGACCTTACATTTCCCAGCCTGAATGCCAGGATGACATACATGCAGAAAGCCTCTCACAGCTGGAAATACCGAAGAACAATTGGGCACCTACCTGGGACAAGCTTCCCAACCTGCAACTTGTCAGACATCACATTTGCTCATATTCTGTGTGAACCTGTCTGCATCCTCCACACTGCACCTGCAGGGAGCCATTCTCCACATCCATCCTACAGGTGCTGACAACAGGAGGAAGGCAGGCTCTGCTCCTGCCCCACATCCTGTGATCCAGCAGGCAGGGCACAAGGACAGGAAGGACAGGAGGGGTGGGAACTGCTCCCATGCCCAACAGGAGCAAATAGTTCACCGTCGCCCCCTTTGACTTGGGTTTCCCTCCCTGTTAGTGCTTCCCCCTTCCTCCCAGTCACTCCTTGCTTTTCCTTGCACCAACCTGCGTTTTCATTCACAGTTCTGTTCTTCCACCACAAACTGCAGCTTGAAGAGGTTTTTTTTCTGTTCTTCCACCCCATTTCCTAGCACTTCTGCGTCAATTCCCAGAGAAGCACTGTCATTTCAGGGTACAGCAACCCCCTGACCAGTTTAAGGATTACAACCTCATCCTCTAACCTCCAAAGGCATTTCAGGAAGACAGGGAAATAGTGCCGTTACAGTATTTCCCTGCAAAACTGAAACAAGAAATGTCCAAGGGACAGAAATTGCTTTTATTAAAAATATTCTAAAATGTTATTTATAAAATGCATTTCAACATCTGCACTTGGAAACAATTCAGGAACATACAACTGGTGAGACATTTATACTTTCAGAATTTTAACTCGTGAAACAAGCTTTAGCTAAATAAATTTGTTACAGACCCACCACCACAGGTAACCACACTCAGATTTCAAGGACTGCAGGAAGATTTCAGCCTTCAAATACCAATTTAAAGAGAGACTTCTGGTAAGCAGTACATGTGCACAGCAGGAAATACCCACTTAGTACAGTGGACATCTTAAAATCCAACAGTTTGTGCCAAAATACAGTATTAAAATGAAAAGATACAAAATAAATAACTTTATGGTGGAATTCATAAAAGTTACTTAATAAATACAGATGCATTGTGAAATACCCAATGTGCAGCCATTTTTCTACTAAAAAAATAATCTGCATAGAAATCTGAATAAATAACCTTTTTGCGAAATATTTAAGATAAACAACTAGCCCTTCCCTTACAATTGACAGATTAACACTGAAGGAGATTTAACTCCTCCAAGTGAAGGAGTATATGAAAGAAAAAAAGTACTTCATTTATTTGCACTGAGAGTTTTCAGTTTCAAGTTACTCCCCACACTCCTACCTGCAGTCCCAAAACTGCAAAAAGCCTCTAGTAGTTTAAACTTCACTGTGATACGGTTCTATTTTTATACAGGTCTTCTCATTTTACACAGTGCATTAAAAAAATTAAGACTAAAGATCTACTGTAACTCCAGTAGACTTTGAGATGAAATTTACAGCAGGGCAGAAGGAAGGCCACAATGACTCCAAAGACACTGGAATATATGTTGAATACATGTTTACATCTGCCCCAAATAGCAACTGCGTACGAGAACCGTACCGTATCTTGGCATATTAAGCCACGATTTCACTGAAGAGGCACTTGTTTCAATGCAGATGTAGTTCCTGGAGTTCCATACAGACTTAGACAGGGTCACTTTCAAAGAGGTTACAAAGAGAAAAAAAAAAATCCTCAAAAAAAAAAGTCCCTTTGGTTTAATAGAGGAAATTAGTTGGTAGTATTTTGGGAATTGAAGTTAAACAATGCTGACAGAATGGTTGTATGGAACTATGATCCAATTCAAGATGTTTATAATTGGATTACTTCAAAGATACCTTTAGACAATAGCTATGCAAACAGCTGAATCAGCACAATTGATCTTTGGCAGTACCGTAAGTCAGGCCTACCGCCAGGAGAATAATAAGCCTACTTTAATAGAGTCATAGATTAAGTAATAAATTTAAGCCCCATGCTTTATCATGGCGAGCTTAATGCAAACAAAATTATTCCAGAGAATACAAGAAAATGCATAGAACCACCTGTCACTAGAGCTTACCCGACTAAGACTGGGTTGATAGATGATGAAGCCAGTCTTAGCGGAATAAAGTGTTTTCATTGGAGAAACTTCTGCACAGATAAAAGAATTCAACCCACCTTTAGATACTGATTTCACATTCCAAAGAGAGCAGAACGTCACCAATATTTTTTTTTCCTTCAGGTCATTAATTTTTGTCTCCTCATGCATTTGCCAGATAGCTGTGTAGCAAACTATTTGCCTAAAATGAAGTCCTAAGAAGTTCCACCTCAAATCCCGAGTTACACACACTGCTTCCTGCCCAAAAGAACAGCTACAGTCTCTGATCCACATTCAGTTTAGAGTGAGGGTATGACAAAACTTAAACCAGAGATACAAGCTAAGAAGTACAAAGTAGTTGGGTGAATTTTCATGCACTAGGACTACAGGAACTAGACTTCATCCAGGCGGTCCCTTCTGTCCCACACTTCCTCCCTGAGAACAGCATGGTTTTGGGTACTCCAGGGGTAAGACATCACATGCTTGCAGATACAGAATGAAATTCATGTTGGTCAGATTCAAGGAAAGATATACAGGTGTGGCTTTAAGACACGTAAAATTACTGCAGTTTTCAAATAAGGCGGGGGAGGTATAAATAACTGGCAATATGCCCTTGTTCTCTGTGGAGAACATCAGTGGTATGACAGCAACACCTTATGTTAACCATCAAAACCAGATCAGGAAGTAATAAGCCCTTGGAGACACACTGAGTAACTCTACATTAGCAAGGGACAAGTTTTAATATAGTTTGGCTGAAACATGAGACAATTTGCCATATAGCCTCAGTAATACCATTATGCTGTTATGAACAGCAGAAGAATCAAGTGAATGTGTTAAATCTCATTCAAGCTGCATCATGCCTTTTAGAAAGGTGTTTAAATGCTCAAATGACTCAATGTAATAAATACATTTAAACTGAACACTGCTAGTGCTATGTGCGTTAACACTGTTTCACATTCTTTCGAAGTAAACACATTGGACCTGGCAACATCTACAGTACCACACCACATTATCCCTAACCTTTGGTGACATGCCCTTTGTATTTTAAACATACACCTCTTCAGGATTTGCTAATAAAATTTAGCAAGAAAACATGGGTGCGTTATCACTAGCATTTTCATCCACAGTCCAATCTACAAGCAAATACAGGACACTTCAGAACTTCAAAAATTACTTGTACCTTTAAAATAACATCTAACTTTAACAGTTATGCGTACAGCGACACCAAACTGGAATAGATTTAAAAAGAAGTATAATACAGCTATAGTTAGGTTCCACTGCCAGTCAGACAGGTATACACCATCAGAGTACACTTGTGGAGAGATGGAATGCATTGGGGAAGAGTTCCTTTTCAGTTAAAATTAGTCTTCCGTAAATGCTTATTAGGAATTTCTATAGCACTGACTTGAAGAGGCCAGGACCCACCAACAATTCCTGCTTGGATAGCCACGCCCATTACAACTGCTAGATCAGGATCTACAGAGGTGTTAGGTTCCTTTCCAAAGAAATCCTGAATAACTTTGCGTATTTGAGGAATCCGGGTAGAACCTCCAACTAGCACGATTTCATCCACTTCTGCTTTGTGCAGGTGGCCTTCCTTCAAAACTTGTTCAATGGGCACAAGAATCTTCTGAAAAAGATCCTCATTTAACATCTCAAATAGCTTCCTAGAGATTTCCATTTCAAACACAACTTTGACAAAGTTGTTCTCTACTTTTGAAGTGTCTCCAAAGTTTTTCAGATCTTGTGTTTTTTGTGAAGGCTTGCCTTTTAGCATAGTGTCTGGTTTTACCTCACTTTCTGGAAGTTCTTTTGTAAGTTTCCTTTCTGGCATAGTCAACAACAACCTTAGCGTAGCTGCCTCATAAACAGTCAGATTTAATTTAACTGCTTCCACAGCCTGTCTGAGGCGATGTATTTCTTCTTTTCTTGTTGGCAGAGAACCGTATGTTTGACGGAGCTGATCATACAAATACAGCATCAACCTCTGATTAAAATCCTGTCCTCCAAGTTTGTTGTTACCTGAAAGATCAGAATAGAAGACATCACACACATCACCTTCAAAGCTTCAGAAAGCAGCACACACTGTCTTTTTTACTGGGAGACTGTGTTCAAGGGGCCAGAGCAGTGATAATAGGACCATAAGCACAGCCAAGAGCTCACAGCACTGCAAGAGTAGAGGTAACTGTTGTCCGCTGGAAAACACATGATGGATAGTAATTTCCAGATTTTTATTTAACAACTATTTCAGAATCCACCTTCCTTAACATTTTCTCCCTGGAACTAAAAAAAAAGCAGTGGTTGTTAACTCAGAGGTACTCTCTATAGAAGAAAACACTGATACATTTCTAGCTGGAACCCTGTAACTGAAGTGCAATGTCTCACAGCAAATTGTTTTTCCAGGTAAAATTTCCAGTTTCAAATTTCTCTCTCTGCCTGCAGTACAGCTTTATTTGGATTATTGTTCTAACAGTTTCAAGTTATTCAACATCTTCATGCACCCACACAAAAAGCTACATGCTACTGAAGTATATATATAAACCCTGCTGAAAGCAGAAGGAAATGATAAAATGCAAGCAGTGAACGTCAAGCTCTGTTAACAGGTGTATCTTGTATTAGCCTTCAGAAAGAAAGGGGAAAAAAGTATAATATATAACCAACCTCAACTGAAAGATTATTTTTGCACCATGTTTTCAAAACCTTTCCAACAATTGTTCATGCTTTCCATTCAATAGTGAAAAACACGCCCTGCAGATTTTCACCTGTGTTGAACAATACTCTCGAGAGTTTCCACCATTTTGTTTTGACTGAAAGCAGGAATTCACCTAGTGAACCTCTGTCGAGATAAATCAGAATGAAGCTGCTGGAGTATTTTTTGCTGTTTTGCCCTTACTGGACTGCACAGCAGCTCACATCCAGAACTGTTGACTGAAGGCAACGCAGACAGTTAGCACTGCACCTCAGACCTGTCTGAATCCAGGTCATCTGAAAAGCAGTTGCATATTCACTACAGTTTTACCAAACATTGCTGCCAGAACTCTTTGTCAGGTGATTAAACACTCTGGCACATACATATCACAACACTTACCTCTGGGTTAACAGTTCCCAAGCCCTGCCCAACTGAGGTGGAGCCAAACACAAGGCGAGGAAGTTCTAAGGCACTTGTCAATGATTTGGCAAGTATTTCCAGCTTGGACAATGGCAATAGAAAGATTTGTAACACCCCCAGACTCCAAAAGTCCAGTAAAAGTAATTCTAATACTCACCAGCACTTTACTAGTGGGCACAAAAGTTAACAGTCACAGATAAAAGGAAGCCACAACTTACTCCTTCAGTCAACAAAAACCTGTAAGCTTATCTGTCCTGGTTTCAGCTGGGATGGAATTAACTTTCTTCTTAGTAGCTGGTACAGTGCTGTGCTTTGGCTGCGATGTGAGAACAATGCTGATCACGCATCGATGGTTTTAGTTGTTGCTGGGTAATGTTTACACTAAGTCAAGGACTTTTTGGTTTCTCAGGCCCTGCCAGCAAAAGGGCCGAAGGGGCACGGGAAACTGGGAAGGGACACAGCCAGGACAGCTGACACAAACCAGCCAAAGAGGTATTCCATACCACAGGACATCATGCTTGGTGTTATATAAACTTGGGGGGTTAGCTGGGGCTGGGGGATCATTGCTTGGGGGCTGGCTGGGCATTGGCCAGCGGGTGGTGAGTAGTTATACTATGCATCACTTGTTTTCCTTTCTCCCTTTTCCTTTGGATTTTATCCTTCTCCCCACCTTTCCATTGTAACTGTTGTTATTATTGTTAGTGTTGTTCTTTCCTTTTTATTCTGTTTAAATTATTAAATTGTTCTTATCTCAACCCTTGAGTTTCACATTCCTTTCCAATTCTCCTCCCCATCCCTCCAGGTTGGGAGGGGGGAGGGAGCAAGCAGCTGCATGGTGCTCGATTGCCAGCTGGAGTTAAACCACGACATTATCTTAATCTCTGACACCAGTCACAAACCTAATTTTGCATGAAAGGCAGCTGGGAACACATTCTGTTTTTAAAAAAGCCCCTCTAACAGTGACTTTAGGTGTACCTTTCCTTTCCCCCCTCCTCCTTGAGAAAAGAAAGCATTTTTCTCACCTGCCATGGCTCGTGTGAGGAACATCCCTCCCTGCTTGTTCAACAGAGACACATCCAAAGTTCCTCCACCCAAATCCACCACCAGCACATTAAACACATCAGCTTTGTGGAGCCCATAAGCCATAGCTGCAGCTGTGGGTTCATTGATTACTCGCAAAATCTGCAGCCCTACAAAGAGCAAAGATACAAAGCAACAGTCAGTACACTTCAAGAACCTGCAGCTCTCACATCATAATGACATTTGCCATTAGCTGGGTGGTTTTGGTTTGTGGGTTGTTTCCCCCCCCCCATCAAATTTACCCTAAGTAAAACATGAGATCTAAAGAAAATAGTCTTCTAAGCAGTAATACTCAATGAACTCTTTCCCTTATTTAAGGTAAGTACTACTAAAGTAGCACTGCTTCAGCATCAGGGCAAAGTAATGTATGATGATTTGCTCAAACACATTTCTTCCAGGAAAACCTTGCTAAGGAGACTTATTTCACATGTTCTGTTTCTCCTTAAATTACTGTCCAAAGGTACTCTGTAAAAACTCTCTATTTAAAGAATACTAAAACCATTGTTGTGCCTGAAGTAAAACTTAGTTGTTCTAGCAATCTATGCATTAGTAGCTGCACCTGTCATTACCCAAGAGGTCTCTGCTGCTCCTCACAATTGTCAATGGTCTGTAAAAAAACTAAGTAATATCCATTCTAAGGTTTTCTATCACCTCCCCAAAGACTTTGCTGTGAGTGAAATAGACCTAGAAGTTTCCCACAAAAACACTGGAATAAAAAGACATCACCTGCAAGGTTAGCTGCCTTAATGGTAGATTCCCGTTGCCTTTCATCAAACTCTGCTGGCACAGAGATGACCGCCTTTGAAACGGGGATGCCAAGAGAGTCTTCTGCCATTCCTTTCAATTTCAGTAGCAGCTGAGAGCCAATGTGCTCTGGAGTGATACGAAATGTTTTATTAGTCATCACAGAAAATTCAGCTGATCCATTGTTGTTGAAAATCTAGGAGGAAAAAGCAACACAACCCAGAGGTAAGAAGTCTTTTTCTTATGCTGTCCCACCCTGCTCCTGCTAAGTGTTTTATTTGCATACAGTCTGTTTATTCTGGAAAAACATGAATGTGCTTTTGCCACTTCCTAAATCACTTTTGTTCCTTGATCACAAGTATTATACAAAACATGCTACTTAAGGGGTGTGAGTGTACCCAAAGTAGTGACACCCACTATGCACAGGTAAGACATTATAAAAAAAAAAAAGTTAAGACCTAGCAACTGCGTAGTAATCTTCAATACCACACTCAGAGATAAAAGTAATGCTTTTTAACAACTAGGTCTAGCCAGCTGATAAAGCTTCCCACATGTGGTTCTTTCTGAAAGGAAGTAAACAGGTTGGTACTGGAACAGCTTCTCTTAACAAGGAAAGAAAGCAAAGATCGAATGCAGTACCTGAGAATTTGTCTCTTTTCAGCAAATACTGCACTATGCTAAACTAACACAATACTTTTTTTAAAAAACAGCTTTCAAGATCTGCTGCTGGTCGAGTAAGCACTAGAAAAATACTAGGGGAAAAATGCACTGGGATAGAGAAGACATGACTTTTTTTTTTTAGAATATTATAAAAGAAGTCAAGTTTCAGTTGGAATTTCAAGTTGAAATTTATACTTTTATAGAAGTAGATGGAAGTTTATGCAGAAACACATTCCACAGTATAAGACAGACTCCTCTGGAAAATTACTATCAGCTCTCACACAGAGGAACAGAACTTCTACAACCATTTCCTCCCCCCTTCTCTGGATACCTCTTACAGTTTTCAAGCATATCAGATTTAGCCAAATGACTCAAGGTCTGACAAGCTGGTCACCTACTACATGTTTCAAGCATCCTATAGCTTACTGCTTGGAGAGAACTGAGTAAGATGGCTACTTACCTTAAAGGGATACCTGCTACTTTCACTTTCTAGTTCTTCTGAAGTAAAGATTTTGCCAATGAATCGTTTTGCATCATATATGGTGTTCTGAGGATTTGAATCAGCCAGTTCTAGGCCATCATATCCTACATACACACCTCTGTCTGTGAATGAGACTATACTTGGTATGCTGTTGTGCCCATTTTCATCTGCAATAACCTTCACCTGCCCTGTTCCAGGAAGAAAGACACCAACAGAGCAGTAAGTTGTGCCAAGGTCAATGCCAATTACTTTTGGTGTAGGCATTGGTAAATATTGCTGTGCTAGATAGCCAGCTAACCAGAGAGCCAGAATAGCCGAACCTGAAACACAGATTTTTAAAAAGAGTTAGAATACCTACTGCTGTGAACTTTGAAATCAATGCAAATTACACAGTATTATACACTAAACCTCATGCAGTTTTATTTCAGGGTCTAAAGCCTGTTCAGCTACTTCCTTAGTTTTCAAAAAGGGCACCAGCAAATTCAGGTCTCTTAATTCAATAAAAAGTGGTCAGAAGAGCCAAAAATCTTAGGCACAAAACACTAAACTGATTTTTAAATGCCCAAGAGGCACAGCAAAGGCAAATTATCACCACCTTGTGATTCTTTTTCTTTCTGCAAGGTCTTTCAAAAATATAGGCAAACTGGTATTTTGGGAGGAATTGCCTATGAATAACCCCTAAGGGACATCTAGTTAATGAGGCTGCACAGAATCACACTGAAATAACAGAATCCCAACTCAAACATCTTGTCCAACTTCAATGGAAGTCTAAAAATAAGGAGATGCAACACATGCTAACTCCAATTTCAGTCACAGCCCCCAGAGAGCATCTTCCCACACCTCTCAATCTCTTCTGTGCTTTGAAACCAAGGGGTAGACTAGTTTAAGTGCAGAACAGGGTTTTTGGTTTTGTCGGGTTGTTTGTGTTTTTTCTAGTTTTACATATGATCGACAAAGCAAGAAACCAAGAAGTCTACCTAAAAGCAATGCCTTGGAAGTGGAAAACCAAGCACCAACATGCAAAATCTGAGAGACATCTAAATAGGTTAAATTTCGAAGACTGGGCAAACTTTTTGCCAGCAAGGAAGGGTGGTCACAACTACGCTTCAAACGGAATAGCGAGAAAGAGCACTTTTACTTCTAGCCGAGAATCTTCTAAGGCGTTTCTCAGCAACACGCCACCGCACGCCCCGGCTTTCCGAGCAGCGAACGCCGCCGCCGCGCCAGCCTGAAAAGCCGCCGGCAGAGACTGCGAGAGCCCCAGCGAACCCAGGCGCCGGCGGCCGGCGCCCACCGCCCCAAGAGAGGTGACAACAGGCACCCGGGCCCTGCCAGACGGGTGCCGCCACCGGCGGGGCGGCCGCTCGCCCGCGCTCTTCCGGCCCCACCGCCGCCCGCCCCCTGGTCACCACATCCCCGCAGCAGCCCAAGGGGCAGACCGGGCCCCTAGGCCGCCGCCCGCGCTCACCCAGCACCGCCAACTGCCCGGCCATGGCCGCCCGCAGCAGCGCCGGCCGCCGGCTGCTAACGGCTGCTTCCGGGCCGGGCCGCGCGGCACGCCGGGACCGGGCCGCCCCCTCACACGCAGCGGCGCGCCGTGGCGGCGGGAAAACCACAGCTCCCAGGGGGCGCGGGGCGCGCTACTCCCGGCGGGCGCCAGCCAATGGGCTGAGGGAAGAGGCGTCCGGCAAGCAGGGGCGGGGCGGCGCAGGGAGGGAGGGAGGATGCGCGGCACCTCGCCAGGCGCATGCGCCACCAGCGCCGCGGTGGCTGCTGGGAGCGGTAGTTCGGCCCGGGCGGCTGCCTTCGCTGTGTGGGGCGCGCTGGGCGCCGCTGCGGCGGCCTGGGGCTGTAATGGCGCCGGCTTCCCGCCCGCCTCCAGCCTGCTCCTGGCCTGCGGCACGGGCCGGTGGTGAGCCGGGCTACCGGGCAGGGGCGTGGCGCGGGAGCCGGCCCGGGCAGGCGCCGCTGCAGTCACCGCCCCCCGCTCCCCCTCCCCAGCACCCTGCTGCCGGCGTGAGGCGTTAGAGACCGTAGATCTGGCACTGCCGAAACCAGCGCACGTTAGAACTCTTTGGCCTTTAAAAATAATTATAGCAATTGTTATTTCTTTTTTATGGTTATTACTGGCATTCGTCTTCCACAGCCTTTAGCTAAGGCGAAATGGGCAGCTGCCCTGTCAGCCCTGGGGCAGAAACAGTGAAGCGATGGCCCCAACTATCCTATCGCACAACGTGGGGCTACTGCGGCCATGGCCTTCTGGAACAGTGCCGGGTGCCGTGGTGAAATGGCCATGGCTGTGGGCACCCACAAGGAAAGCCCTTCCTCAGGGGCTTCACGTTTCCTCTCGGGGCCAGTTCTCATGGCAGACCGAGACCATCTGGGACCTGGGAAGGGGTTTTGGCCCAACACATTACACTGCAGCAGGGTACTTGCATTTCATCTGCTCTCTTACCCTGTCTCTGGAGAGAGCAGCAGGGTGTCCTGCACCAAGGTTACAATCTCCCATGTAAAAACTTTTCATCTTCTCTCCCTGAAGTGCTCTGGTGCATTTTTGCAACTTCACAGTGCTCTTTGAATGCAATGGTTCAACAGTGAGACAGCCACGGCAGCTTTTACCTCTTTATATCAATGGTGAGGGGAGATTTCCTTATTGCCTACTTAACATCTAGTCAAGTAAGGAGAATGCAGGTGAAACCTGCCCCTCAAACACTTCCTGGAGGAGAATAAGTATTTATTAATCCAAGAAATAAAATGTGAAGTACCATGCGGTTTTGCTTCTTATCACCTGTTCCTCTGCTAAGCACTGCTCTCCTAGGGAGTAACGGATTTTCAGGTTCTTGCAGATCAGGTTTCTATCTCAGGCAGAAATTGTGAGAATCTGGTGTTTCCTTAATGCAGTATAAATGAGATATTTTTAAATAGAAAATGATCATAAATTAATAGTTGGTACACAAATAGCATAGTGGAAGAAAGGTTAGACTAAATTCTATTGTAGTTACCACCTCTAGCATCTGTTTCTCCTAAGTGATGGAAAGACACAACCCAAAAGTAATTCCCAGGAGCTTACTTCTTGTAAGCTGCTTCTATATGCAAAACGCAGCACCACTTTAACTTAACAGTAAAATATGCAAGCATTCTCCATTTATGGTTAACATAGTTAACAGTGATGTGGTTCATTCTCTGCATGAGAAAGTGGAAATTCCTTGGTAAGCGAAGAGAATGTTAAGCCATTCAGCTTTCTTAATGACTCATGATCTGACTGTTTTCTAATTATGTTTCTAACTCATTTCTTTTCTATACATAGGAGTTGGATACTTTAATTGTCTTGAAGTGGGACCATTGTAATTGTACTTATTCTGAAGTTATTTAAGTGGGGGGAAACTTGTAATCATTGTTTACAGTATTTCTTTGCTTGTATAACTCCAGAGCAAGCACTTTGTATTTTATGCAAATGTCAGTGGGTGGTGAGGAGAAAAAAAAAGGTTTATGCTAAACAGGACATACAATTAATCTGAATTTTGCTCATAATTTTTGATAGTTAATAGCAACCTGACGCTTTAGTACATAGGAACCATCTGAAACATCACATTGTGGAATGTAGATACATAGGAATGTTTTTTAAAAAATACTGAATCAAACCCTTTTTCTAAAGGTTAGGCCAAGCTCTGTTTTTTTGTCCTTGAGGTTAAAACTTGGAAAGATAGTGGGATCACTTGGTGATCTGCTGAAGGACAGAATTAAAATGCCCTTTCCTGTATAGCTTCCATTCTATCTCTTCAAAGCGAAGGTGCTTCAGGAATTCAATGTATCACTCAAGGCCTGTCTCCCCACCTGACTCTTACTCCCCGGAGGCCTGGCTGTTCCCCGCAGAATTACACAGCACAGGCCACCTGCCTGGGAGTCAAATCAAGGAGAGCATCTCAGCATGCTTTCTGCCCTGCAGCAAAGGTATATAATACCAGAAACTTCTTCAGAAGCACCTTTCTCCCTGTAGCTCTTTTTGGCTTTGATGAAGTTTGAAGATCGGATCCACCATGCGTACTCTGTAGTCTTTTGAAGGAAACATGTGATCTTCAGCACCCATGCTCAGGTGAAGTCCAGAAGTGCCCAGTTTTTTCCCCACATCTTCTCCATGACCTATCAGGACCTGCTCATGGATACTCCTGGACTCTGCACAGAGATGCCAGACTCATCTTGCATCTGCAAAACTGGCAGAACTAATCCTAGTGAGCATGTCTTTGTTATTTTGGGGTGCTATACCCAGGGGCAGGTTGTTCAGGAGCACAAGGTAACATTCAGTGTTTCTGGAGAAAATAGCTTGATTTTGCACAGAATAATTAAATATATTGGTCAATAGAGGGGAGAGGCTTATTTGGCTGAGAAGGGAAAACCGTGGATCGCCCCTGCCCCACAGGCTGCCATGTGGGGAATACATAAATGTAGTTAGGGGCGGACACTGGAAGGCTGGTTTGGTTTTTTTTTTTTTCCCTGAAACAACATGCTTTAGCCACTTCCTGTAACAGCAGGCAAGGCACATACTGCCATGTTGAGCATCCTCGCCTGAGGGTGGGCAGTGCAAGTTCAGACCCATAACAACCCCTTCGAAAAAGCCCTTCATTGCGGTAAAGCTTCACTGGCTGTAGCTGCATGAGGGTAAGCGAGGTGCTGTGGTGACGTGGGCTATTAGGGCTGAACAGATATATTCCTATCTGCTGGTTTGGCTGCTGGGTCTGTGTTGGCTGTGCAGCATCAGCCGGCCCTTGGCCACCACCCACCAGGACCTCAACTCTCACCCACCGCAGAACTGAGTGGAAGGTGGGCATGCAGCTAACTCCCTGCAAGGGTCTGGGCCACATGCTTGTTTGTCCTTATTCATTCATCTATTCACTCTGGTAGTAAGCTGTTTATAACATTTCAAAACAGTTGAGGGGATTAATTTCCTTTAAGGGGCTGTTGTTTTCCCCTGGTGCTTTGATAGGTTGAGGTAAACATGGTTTTGTCTGAAAGTAGCTTGAGGGAGAGACTTGTTCTTACAATGTAAGAGCAGAGGCTGGTTCTAAAACAGTCTCCCATCAGATGTGAACTGGTGTCTGCAGGAAAAAAACTGCTACACTGGGGAGTATCACTCAAAACATAGACCTGTGATGTGCTAAACACAGTTCAAGCGTTCAGTATGCGTGGAATCAAATACAGCTCATTTTCATTTGTAGAATGCTTTGCATCAGCTGTATCCTCGCACTTAGAGAAAAGGGAACTTGCAAAACATCCTCTTTTTTGCCATCATACAAAACAGGGCCTCATCTTTCTAGGGTTTGCTGAGTGAGTGCTTTCTGCACCATCTCAGTCGTTTTCAAGCCGATGTCTAAAACTAACAGAGGGTGCTGGGATATGGTCAAAGCACAGTGTGATCCCAGCATCCCAGTGTGATCAAACTGTGTTTTCCTGTTGTGAAGGAGGAAAGGGGACAGGGATTTGGATCCACTTCTTAGGTGGAGAATGTATTCAATGTCTCTATGAGAAAGGCAATTTATTTAGATGCTAAAATCTGAAACCTCATTTTCAGTTTTAACTTAGGTGAAAGTAGGTTCACGGCAGGTAGGCTGGAACGAGATCATCTTTAAGGTCTCTTCCAACCCAAACCATTCTGTGATTCTTAGCCTTAGTGCAACCGCATTGTCAAATGTACAGAGAACTTCACTGATATTTCCTTTCCCTAATTAAAACATTGATCTTCTCCTGCTGTATACAGTTGGGAAAGATTTCACTAGTGCCCAGTCTTCTCTGACAGCCAGTTCAATATCAGGCAATTGCAAGAGAAGTATAACCTTCAGTTTAGATGCAAAAGTTTCCATTTAAATTCCAGCATATAGCTTCAAGATTTCTGGCTCCTGTTGAGTGGCTGACTGACCATTGCCAGACAGGTGCATGATGAATTCTTTGTTAGCCAGAAACCCGCTCCTCAGCTGGAGGCAGTGGGAGCAGCTCGGGCTGCTCCAAGGTTTGGTAGCCCCAGAGAGCTGAGCCACGAAGCCTGAGACGACTGTGAGAAGCTTCCAGCAGATGTCCCTGCCATGCAGCGCTGCATCCTCACACTGCTTTTGGTCTTTGACATATACCTGCAGATTCATACAAAGTGTGTTAACCTTTTGCAATCGTTATCCAAATTCTTGTAAAGGCGTAAGTCATGAAAACGGTGCCTCATTTTTCATTACAGTTTAATTGCCTTAACATACCCATTTCACTGAACCCTCATGAAATCATTTTGAGGTTAACAATGAAATTACTATTTCCCCTTTCATGAATACAGTTGCGGTGAACGTAACCCCGTAGATGTCCAGGAAAAACAGTCTGGAAGAGAAATGAGATTTTCACAGGTCTCTCTTCCCCTTCTCTACTTGAATTTCAGTTGGTCTGCACACTGGTACAGTTTGCTGTGGTGTGAGGCAGAAAAAAAAAAAAGGCAGACACCTTTAATTGAAGAGACAAAGCAGTTTTGACACTGGTCTGGTTTCTTTTCCTGCTTCACCATAGTGCCACTTTGGGTAGGTGTTGCAAGGCCAACGGCTGAACGGCAGCTGTAAGATTAGCTGAATTCTCCCCAGACACAGCAGCCTGGGTTAGTGGGGCTGAATCATGTCCTGGCTTGAATTTGTGCAGATGTCTGGAGCACATCATCTACCTTCTGCTCAGCTCAGTGTCCTATGCGGAATCAGGGAGAACAACACCGCAGTAACTCCGAGGGTGACAGGAAAACTGATTATTGGTACAACTGTTTGGTGACAAGATGCTGCAAAGTGCATCCTAGTGCACAAAGAGGATAATACAGCTGGGAGTCTTACCATCTACATGAATCATGACAGTGATAATGATAATGAACAAGAGTCCCAGCAGTCTCCCAGGAGGCCATTTTCTCATTCATGTTGTTGCTATGTATATGAAATCCATACAGATGTCAGTCAGGCTTGTCAGTTTTGTCTATTACAAATGACAACAAAAGGATAAACAGAGGAATGCACTCAAATATAGCTGCTTTAACAGCAAGCTCCCCAGGTAAAGGAGAAGAGGTTTGGCAGTATGTGTGGTTAGAGAAAAGTCCTGCTTTTTTTTTTTTTTTTTTTTTTGTGGGTACAGAGGCTAAAGTATCAGAGTATTTATTTTACACTTGATTTTTTTCCTGAAGGTGTCACCTACAGTACTTCAGCAGGTTTGTACATTGGATAAGAACGTTTGGGCCTTTACAGTGAATCTTTCCACTGACACAGATCTGTTTCCATTATCACTGGCAGGTAGTGTTATGTTACTCCAGGAGCTATGTTCATAGAAGAGCTAGCCCCTGTCCCAAAGTACTTCTAATCCAAGTATACAGGAGAAATAATAGGTAAGAGCATGCATTCCTCTTTACATAGTTTGAAGCAGGGCAACACAGAAATTCAGGGACTCAGCAAGTCAATATACAACAAGCTTGGAGGGCAAACACAGTCTGAAGCAAGATGTCTCAAACACCATTCCAGAGAGCTCACGACAACATCAGCCTTCTTCCATTCTTTTAAGGAAAGGAATCTGTATTAAAACGGGTCAGCAAAGATTTGATGGGAAACAAATGTCCTCATTTATAATTGCTGTTTGAGCAAAGTGGTAGTGGCAATTTTTAATGATCTTTGTAATACATATCTGTCCTGCAGGAACCAGGGTTATTATTGTGTAAAGATTCACAGAGATTTAGTTCAAACACAACTAATATGTGAACAAGCTCGTCCAGTATTACACAAACTTACTTTGGTTTTATTTCTGAGTGCAATACATGAAACCAGTATCCCACAATGCCTCTTCCATTCTCTAGTTCATCTGAAATAGGGAAATAAATGTTGAGAACACAGAAGAAAACTAGTGTCATCAGCCTAAGTCAAGGTCCTTAGTGTTGCTTCGTACCTTCTCAGAACCTCTGGTCAGTTGGCATCCACTTCACATTAGTCTGCCTGTGCCAAGGATTGCAACGTACCTGGAGGGCTCTTAAACCTATTTCTGACAATGTTGATGGAATCATTCCGACATTAGTCAGATTACGCTTACAAGACAAGCAAAGATGTTAGCCACAGCGTGTCTTCTTTTCTCAGCATCACTCCCCCATGCACTGTCATGCGAGTAGCAAGTGTCTGTTTAGCCTGGAGAGAAGTTTGTTGGAAGCAGATACTGTAAAGTTAGAGCTGTTCCTGAAGAAGTGTGCACTGCTATGGAAAATGATCCATCCATGGAAGCAGAAATGAGTCTGTGCAATCACAATAAGTGCCAGCTTCCTCTCTGGTTCTTGAATGATTGTGCTGTGTGTAGGTCTGCTGGACTGCATCAATACCTTCTTGCAGCCAATAATTCATTGCCATGCTTTTGGCTCAGTCCTGCTGCTCAGATATGCAAGTGCATGCTTTTGCCTATTTGAAAAATTGGCTATTGCATATGCACACACCAGCACAGTAACAGACTTTACAAGATTTGTGAAATCTGTGTGCCAGCATATCTGTGGGCACTGAGCCCTTAAGCTTCAGAATATTTTTACTGAATATAAAATACTGATAAAATGCAACTGTATGTTTATGTTATGCTTCTAAGAAACATTTCTGACTATGTGCAAACAATCTCACTGGGCAGGACTGCTTTTGGTTTTTTCCTGTTCTTAGCACATAGCACAACAAGGGCTGGGGCTGCCAGCATGCTGAGGTGTTCCCCCAGTACCAATAATTCCAATTAAACAGCAGTGTGAGGGAGGGATTTTGCAACCTCAGAAAGATGTAATAGAAGTGTATTAATTTCTGATGAACTGTTGGGACAGAGAATTTATCTCTTCATACGTTCTGGAGAAGCCCCAAATGTTTCCCATCTCGGTATAATAGCTCTTTTCTTGCTGTCAGTCATCCCGAAGTGAGCAGAGCTGACAGTTGTCAATTCTTTCAGATTTTCCCTTTCCTAAGGACTTTGACAGCTTCAGCTGCAGGAACAACAAACTTATTCCTTTTTTTCCCCCTTTACCTGTTTACTCACACAATAGCTGTCCTCTCACAGGGAGACATAGATTCAGTTCATATCATGCAACAACACTTCACCCTCACTTTGCTGAAAAGGATCCGAGGAGCAACACAACATGCTACCTGTTCTTCTCTGGCTGCTGTACGCTACAGTAACCATCTTCCATGCTTTAATTTTGAGAAGCAGTTAGGCATGACAGAAGAGCTTAGGATAGATGCAGATATATAATGATGTGCTACTGAAAACCGATACAATTAGGCAACTGCTACACATCTACAATACCTGCAATACGCATACCAGCAATATAAACAAAAATAAATGGTAAAGAAAGGTTTTACAATTGCCGTGGTAATAAGTAATCCAAAGTGAAAGATCTGTCTGCATCCTTGTTGCTATTACATTCATGTAAAACAAAAGAATAGTTGTATATCATGCTGTGTATGGATAAAGTTAGTAATATGCAGATTTTGAAGTTGAATTGCACATTCTGGCTCAATATAGGGAAAATATGGCATGTCTGGATAGTTCCAAAGGGTATGTGATATGATTGGGAGCCAAATAGTTAAGCCTCTTTGGTAATTTGATTTTTTTACAGTAGATCTCTTATAAACTAACATTGAGTTGACTGTTACCTGCAGTCACTGAGGGCTACTAATTCATTGCAATTCCATGTCTTCATTCTGATTTCTGTGTGTGGGTAAGAATGCTGTATTATATATTTTAGTTTTGAATTGTGTGGCCCTAAAATCTGACCGGGTCAAGCAAAGCCTATTTGTTTTTTCTGGAAAGTTCATTAGACAAAAAGCTTTACTAGCTAAAACCTTTCCCCGGTTCTCAGAAGAACTCTTTAATTTTTTTAGTGCAGATTGATAGATTTTAGCTGAAATGTATGATAAACAGGAGCAAAGCTCTTCCTGTAAAAGGCAGCCCTAAGAAAAATGTGGTTTAGTTTTCAGCCTACGTTAATCTTAATGAGATAATTCATGGAGGGCCTGACAGGAAAATCAACTTACTATCTCTATGCCAATTTAAAACAATGTGTATTATCTATCTGTTTTTCCTCCTCTTTATGTAAACACAAAGCTTTCTCTATCCTATACTGAAGATTGGCAGAAAAAAAAAGGCACTTTTTAAACACAGACATTTTAATTGACTTGGAGGAAATTATTGCTGCTGGGAAACTGATCCACCTCTCTTCGCCTGCTGCTGCTGATCTCCATCCAGCTGGGTGCTTTGCAACCTCCCTTGCTCCCGTGCTGTTTGGCACCGCTGGCTTTTCCAGCTCGTGGAGCATTGAGAGAGCCCTACACACAAAGCAGGGTGAATCATGTGCCTGACCGTATGTGGGGAGTGCACAGTCCGACAATGCCATCCAGTAACATCATCTTCCTGGCTTATTTTCGGCAGTAACAAACCCATCTACACAGCAATATTTTGAGCTAAACAAAATTGAGAAAGTATCAGGGAGAAAACTGTTCATGATGAAAGAAAAAGGCTGCATTTGTTGGATAGTGCATTAGTGAGCCGAACTGTTTGGTTCAACCTGCTTTCACCACTGTTGTACCTTTCCAAGTCCATTTTCCAGCTCTTTTATTTTTTTTTAATATGGAATAAAT
The DNA here is from genome assembly GCF_963210335.1 of Falco punctatus. Lineage (NCBI taxonomy): Eukaryota > Metazoa > Chordata > Aves > Falconiformes > Falconidae > Falco > Falco punctatus. Next base: position 107,648,416 of record NC_137581.1, on the reverse strand, counting down.
GTTCCGTCTACCGTTACATTTAAGTTATTCTATGTGACTATAACATTCTGCTTTTCTCTCTGAGCAGGCTGTGTTCCATCTGAATGGCAAAATGGATAGAGGATTGCAGCAGTTAGAGAAGGAAAAGCTGTATTAGACTGGAGTCCATCATCCTGTAAGGGTATGATATAATACTGTGACAGAGTCCATGTCAGATATTAAATTGATATAATGCAGAAGTGTTTTACACTATCTGAAATTATAATGAGAGAGCAGCCCAGGAGTGGATTTCTTGTTGGCGCAATAGTCAGTTTACCCTAGGAGCGAGAGGTAACGCACAGACTATTACAAGAAACAGACTGCTGGGCTAATTTGTACAACTGTCTTCTCCAGGACCAGCCCTGTGTGTTTGGGTCGCTAAGGTCCCAAGTGACACGCTATTGCACCACCAGCGACATGCTGCGATCCCCATGGCTCTCGCCAGCCAAGTGGCAAGGGGCTGATTCAATCCTTAGGGCTTGAAAGAAAATCCTTCAATGCCAAGGGGAGTTTTGCCTGTGATTTCGGAGTAACCTGATGGCAGGCTCTGCGCAGCACCAGAGGGAAGGACAGGGCTCAGTGCTGCGGCAGGTGGCACTCTGTCCCCAGTCAGCCCAGCCCCGTCCCTGCTCGATTGCAGGAAGCACCAGGCAGCTGGAGGTGGTAGGGTTTTGCTTAGCATCTGAAGGCAACTCTGTTCTCTTGCTGGGAGGTTGAAAAATCCCATGGCATGTTTGAAGAAGAAGAGGTATAAACCTTTTGGCATCCTGGCTGGGCCCAAAATTAAATGGATCTATTCTACTTAATTTCTCCTGCATTTTAATTGATGCAGTTGTAACTGATGCCTTGCTTCTCTCCCAGACTGAAGCAGGCTTTGAAATAGCCCTTTAAGTGTACATTCCCTCACTCCTCCCTCACTCCTTTTGCCCCCCGCCCCCTTGTCAGATAAACCAACATCTAACAGTGCTTGTTAAATTTGTACTGCACATTAATACAGTTGTGGAAAGTGGCACTGTAGAAATATCCTCTTTCATAACTACTTTCTGTAGATTTTTTTCATCAGAATGTAGATCGTGGAATAGAAATTATTTTACCCTCTTCTGCTGCTGGAGGTACAGTTGTGAAACAAGGAATATCTGTAGTGCAGTGCTTTGAATTCTCACAACAGTTTTTTTTTCTCTCAAAATACTTGTAACAAAAATACATTGCACCAGGTGCCCTGGTTTCATTTCTGTATGCTCTCTTCTCAGAGGTTTCATATAACTCAGAAATGGAAAGTCAAACTACACAGCATGCGTTTGCTGCTGCTGAGCATATATATGTAGGGGTAGACTAATAAAAATACCACGTTTCTTCTCAATACAGTGTACATTTCCAATGCTGAGTAAATACTAAACACAATGGCTGAAAGATCCTGTTACTAAGGAAACCAACTCCCATGTTATCTTTAAATATATATACATACTCCTTTTGCTACTAAAAAAAATCTTCTCAAGATTTAGTGAACTGAATTCTTGATGAGATATGTCTTATAAAAGGCTAAACGTGGTTGCCTCAGACTAGACTGTTGAGTTGACAATAAGAGTAAGAACAGAAGCTGATGGGAAGGATAATGATTTTCAAGTCACAGAGTTTTGGCCAACTTGCACAAAATAGGTGTTAGGACAAAACTTTTCTAAGGCCTATGTATGCCATAAGTGCCTTCAGAGAATTAATATATGTAAATATTTGATAGTGCCTCCTTCTGAGACAGCTCTTTTTGCTTGCTATGTTAGGCAGACCAATGTATTTCTCTAGTATGGTAATTATTGTTACTAATGAGCCTAAACAAAGGAATGCCCAGCGGCATGGAGTATGGTGTGTAGTCTCTCATCTTGCTGTTAGTATTTATTTCTGTATACATATCCTTGAAATTAGAACACAACATATACTATATAGCAAGCCAGTGTGCGTAACTCAGTGCTGCCCCAAAAGAGTGAAGAGCGCAGCTGAGGCATTATTTGCACGGCAGTTCTCACTCAGCTGTCTCAGCCACAACTGACTGTTCTTGCCATAAATATGTCTTTTGGGGGCCACTCAGCTGTACTTTATACTTAGTGAAAAAAGAAGAGTTCCCTCAGTGGCAGTTTAGTGCTCATGCTTGTGCTGGTGCAGTGTCAGTTTAAGTCAGGTCTGAAAATTAACTCAGCAATACCACCCCAGCAGGAAGGGTGTCTGAAAGCCCAGAACTTCATGGGCTGACCTAAGCCATCCTTGGAGGCAATCTTTGGTTTCACGGCATGATGCCTGGGGAGTACATATACTCAAGTGGACTGGACAAGTTTGCAGCTTCCTACAACTCACTATACTTTCAGTGAAGTACTACAGGTAATAGTAAGGTCTATATTCAAGTTTGTAGGAATTACTTTTTTTTTTTTTTTTTTTTTTTAAATATGTTTAAATAACTCCAGCTTAAATTATCCCAGCAACTTGGGACACTAAATTAAGTTGTCTCTGAACTGTGTTATTCAGCCCCACATATTCACTGGCAGTGAGTATCTCTGGAGAGCCCGTTATCAGCAGGTATAAAAGGGATCACAGAATAAGCTTGAGAAACAGTGAAATGGCATTAGATGAGCCTTCCTTTTCCAAGCGGAGTCTTAACCTTAGTCCATCTCTTACAGCTGTAAGTACTAAGGCGATTCACAAATACTTTTTCCATCCTTTCTGTTACATCTAAAATTTATTGTCCAGAACTGGGGAAATTCACCTGTAGGGCACAAAGACCTCTCAATGCTTTTTTGTTGTGGTTTTTTTTTTTGTTGTTTGTTTGTTTTTTAAACCTGAGACAAGTGCCTGTCCCTTTTCTCAGATCATGTAATAAGGCTGGGAGGTCCTTGTCCATGTCCCTTAGTTAACTTGCTCTCTCTCCATGGCTGGAGTCCAAGTACTTTCAGCTCTTTTCAGCATCTCAGAAGTGACACCATTCTGTTCCCATTTTTAGAAAATACCAGTGATACACTGAGTCTCAGAAAAATCCTTGCTCCTAAATAAGCTGTTCTGGAAGAAACTTTTCTTGTCTCATTTCCTTCCCAGCCTTTTCAGAGGTTTCCCTCATGTGGTCATGAAGGCGGTACTTGTAATTAGGGAAACTCTTCATTCCCAGCACAATTGATACAGTCCTTTTGCCAATTATGCCCCAACAGGGATAATAGTATTTTATTATCCTTAAATCCAAAGGATAAATGCATTTTAACCAAAGTGCCCAAACCCAATGCTTAACTGCAATGTAAATGAGGTCTGTCCCATACAGTCGTTTTCCTGGCTTACCAGCAGATGCTGGAGGAACGCACCCTCCTCTTGGAGGCCTCTGTCCATCTGGAGTTCCCAAGCAGCCCTTAGGCTGTGCTTCTTCCTTTTCATCAACAATAAGCTCCTTGCTCTCAAAACCTCCAGGGAACGCGGATTACACACGCATGGAAATGGGATTTTTTGTAACAAGTGGCCAAATGTTCAGGCATCTTCTCTAAAGACATTTGTGCTTCTAGTGAAAAAAAAAAAGAGCTTGATCCCAATAAGGAATCTATTTCTAAATTAATAATTTTTAAAAACCCTCAAGTCTGAGATACATTAAAATACAAGGTGACATTTGAATATGTACTGTGGGTCAGACTCTGGTGCTCTAGGGCACATTGAGTACTGTTTTACTTGCAAGTAGTTCCATTAATTTCAGTGACCCAGTTACAGAGTAAGACACCACCCAGCAAGAGAAAAGATGTTAAAAATCTGCCTGCAGTATTTGATGATAATTTGATTTCTGTACTGCCTCCCAGACCCAGTCACCCCATTCTGCTTTCACCACAGCACAGCATTTCTTTCATAGATGCTGACATCTCTAGATGGCTGTCAGCCTTTGTGGTGAAGAGTATTAGAACAACATTGTAGCTGTGTCAATAAAGCAGATATACATCCATTCATGTGGAGGATATTTTTTCAGTGGCACTTGTGAAATTCCTTGGATTTTTTTTTCATTTAAGTTTGATATTCAGGTTTCTGTGACTATGGTAACTTCTGTGCATTTGCATATTGTAGGCTGTGCAGCCACAAAACTGCATTGGAGATAATTGATTTTCTCCCAGAAGTAATTTGGTGCTCTTCACTTCAGAGATCATCCTTTGGATTATCGACTACTTATTATTAGTCATTTGCAAAATTATTGCTGTGGCTATGAGGTTCACAGCCCTGTCAGACTTTCGGCTTTTTTTCCTCAGGGTTTGCTTCCTGACCAGGAGGGTTTTAATCCTCTTGTAAAAAAAAAAAAAGAAAAAAGAAAAAAAGCCAGCTAGCTCTGCTGGTACCTTCTCCCATAAGGCTGACATTTCAAATCAGTTCTTTATCAACACATGCTTCTTGCTTGCCTTTACGATAGCCTCAAAAAATGTTAGAAAGAGCTTGGTCAGTGATGATAACCTCTGCTGAGCACTGACCTATAGCAAGGAGAGAAGTGTCTCAGGATGACTACAGTATATTAGCAAATAAGTAGTTTGTGCTTGCACTTGACTATACTGTCACCCTTTTCAGTGTTTCACAGTTGGACTAACACTTTGTTTATAATTGCTCCACCCCATTTTTTTTCTGTTTCAAATGAATTTAGAACTTCAGCATAAAACCTTGCTCTAGGCTAAATGGTACATAAACTGCCTGCTGCAATTAATTGCATTATTTAGTCCAAAATTTTCAAAATTATCAAAACAGCTTTTGAAAATTCAGAGCGGTCTGAGTGTGTGAGTCTTTTTGGTTTGGGTTGTATGTTCTTTTAATGACAAAAGGAGAAATCCCTGTTTTAGAAAATTTTCACCAAATATATTGATAGCTATTAAACTTAGGGCCAATCGTTGCTTATGTTGATTTTCAAAGCATTTAGGACTTCACAGAAGTGGTAATGATAACCTAAATATAAGGGCATGTTTGAGTTTGGGATACTGCTTTTCTCTGCACTCTTTTCATAGCAAGAAAGTGGCATTTATCAGGCTCTACAGTGTTCAAACACTGCAGGTAGTATTAGGAGTGACTCAGTGCTTCCATTACCATCTGTGGTTCCCTGCTTGTGCCTTTGATGGTCTCTGGCTTGCAGTTTAGGTAATCACTGAGTAGGAAGGACCTGGGTTTAGTTCTGCTGTTGTATCTGAACTAGGCATAGGGGTGAAAATGATGGAACTGTTGCAGTAGCATCCATGGCAGTACCATGGTACCTTCCACATTATGTGTTCCTTTGGTTGTGAATCAAGATCCATGAGCTTCCTGACGAGTTCATCACCCTGTGGTAAAAAGAATGCAGAACTGGGACCCAAGAATGCATATAGTTATACTGATGTCCCAGTCATGGTTTCTGTAGTGCTGGAGAAAGACTGATGTGGAGGTGTGGTGTTTTCGGACAGAACGTGGGATAACAGTAAGGGTTGTGGCTACCAATAACATTTCTTTTGTTCTGTAGCGTTTGTATACATACACATGCAGGTGCGTATTCACAAACCTCTCATTTTCCTCTGAACTGATAGGTTTGTCTTTATTAGGAGCCCTTGTCATCTGCCCGTGAGGGGCTCAGAAACATTCCTGTGCACTGGAGAAGGATCCTGAGTTTCGTTAGTCTTAGCCCGGCCCTGACAGACGAACCTTTCATCCCAGCCACAGATTTCTCAGTAGGGGCGATTCTGCAAACTTCTCTGTAAACTTGTTCCATTGCTTAACTTTTCCAATAGTTATAACATTTGCCTAATATTACATCTAAATTCCCCCTTGCTGCATCTTAAATCTCTTACTTCTTGTTCTGTCCTTGTTCTCTAATGAGATTAATTGGCCTGCGTCCCCTCTGTAGCAGCCCTTTGCATATTTGTAGACAGTAATGCTTCCCCTCAGTCCTCTTTGCTCCAGGCTGAGCAGGCCCTGCTCTTGTAACCTTTTCTCAGAGGTCTTATTTACTAACTCTTCAATCATTTTTGTTGCTCTCATCTGAACTCTCTCCAATTTCTCTGTCTGTTTTAAAACACGGTGCCCCCAAATGCGTGCCGCTCTCTGAGCGAGGCCTAGCCGATGCTAAGCAGAGCACAGCGATGATCTTGCTTGTTTAGCGTGAGGCGTTTGCCTCCTGCTCAGGGACCCTCGCACGGGGGGGGAGGGATGGGTCTGGGGGAGGGGGGTGGCTGCCACCAACACACCGGTGACAGAAATACCAGGGTCTAAGGAGGAAGAACAAAAATAAGTATCATTTTTTTGGTCACAAGCAGTGAGTGGAGGATATATTTATCTTACTTCAGAAATGGTTATCAAGGCAAGGGGGTTTATTCTGCTTTTGTGCCCCATACCATTCCTGACGCTTGCTCGGGGGCTGGGAGCGGAAGGCGCTGGGGTGAGGTGGCTTTGCCAGGGTGGCCTGGCAGCACAGCCATGGCTTGGGCCCCGTGGCCCCGCAGCTGGTAGCTCACTGCCCGAGGCGGGTGGGCACTGTTTCCGAAGCTCCGAAACAGCAGCTAAGAGGTTATTTCCAAATCCTGTGCCAGCTCGCACCAGCGAGAGCTGAGGTGCTGGTACCCTCAGAACTGTGTGAACCCAGGGAGAATGCAGAGAAACACAGCAGGGTGTCACCCATAACAGCAGCCACCTCTGTCTTGTGTAGGAGCTTTTAGCAAAACTTGTGTCTCTTTACAATTTACACCCATGATACAGGGACAGCGACACCTTCCAAGGGGTGCCATGTGACGTACTTAAAATGTCTGACAGGCTTTGGAGCTGAATCCAGACCCTTCTTTTTCAAACACCCCCTGTGACTTTGCAAAGCTTGGAGTCAGCCCTGGAGACCCTCTGACTGGAAGCGCTGCTGAAGATGATTGCTTCTTTCAGAGAGCAAGACAATACTTGCTGACACACTGTTTTGCCTGCAAAGAATTAAAAACTCAGCAAATGAATTCTGCATAAATGTTCCAGTCTCAGACTTTGAGGGAGAATGCAAGCAGTAAAAATACAACTGCATCCCAGGCTCCATTTTCAGCAAAGGCACTGGGCCAGAGCTTCAGCTTTGCTGAGTCCACGTTTGTTAAAGCAGAGCGGGAAACTGGTTATGGCTTCCTAACTCCTGGCCTGGCTGCCAGCCCACAGCCAGGCTGGGGCAGCCATGGAGCTGCTCTGACATGTAGCATCAGCAGCATCTCCAAGGCCTTAGTCACAATGAATATGGATGGACAGTGGTATAAACCGGGCGCATCCCCTGTGCCCTTCTTTCTTTTCCTCATCTCTGCCTCCCCTGCTGACATGACCCTTGGAGCAAAGGTGGCAAAAAAGCAGCAGCACGCTCTGAGGGAAGATTTCAGTGCTGGCAATCAATCATGCATGCAGGTAGCACAGCTTCTCTCTTTTACCTCAGCACCTCTTAAGCAATGCAGACAGAGAATGTGCCCACAATTTACGAGGCTTGTGCTGAATGCAGCCAGCATCATTGACTGCTACGTTTCTCCAGATCGGTGCACCAGTATGCTGCTTAATAGACCTCTGGCATAATGTGCAACAGTACCGAGCTCTATACCTTAGAGCTAAAAATGAGAAGACAGGAAGAGATGAACAGCATAGTTGTTTTTCATACTGCACGAAGTAAAATTACACAGGAAGTAAGTCACCTCCTGAAAAGACTAGACACAGAGGAGTTATCTTTCTCAGGTAAATTAAAAAGAATGATTAAATGCCGGATAGTTTAGAACATGTATGGCAAATACAGCACAAGTACTTTTCTTGCTAAGAAAGTGGCCATGTAAGTTACCAACTGACTTTAAAACAACAGAGAAAGTGGAGTTACAAAAATTGCTACTGCTAATTTACCTTCTGGCAGGGGTAGTAGAAACCAGCTTTGGCTGGGCGTATTACTTCATACGGTAGTAAAATACTGCAGCTTCTAAAGAGTGCCTGAACATGTGAGGACATGGTGTCTGGGTAGCTCCATGCTTGACTGATGAACTTGCATGGCCATCACAAAAGCTTCACATATTGGGCAAAGAGCTGTGAAACCCAAACCCACCTGACTGCATAGTCTGCTCTCTTGGCTCTGTAAAGGTATGGGACACTGGATTCACATAGCTGACTGAAAGCAGAGACACTAGAGCAAGGTCTGCAAACCTGTTCTCAAATCTGCCATCTCCTTAGCATTTCTTGTTAGCCAGGGTCAATACACCTGCCAGAGGAAATCTTTTTCCCAGGAATTTCTCTTGCTGTCCCAACACTAACCGTGTACTGCCTCAATCACAGCAGGTAAGCTAGGCCACAATGGTCCCTCCAAAGCATTAGAGGGTTTTTACCACAGCCTACATAGAGAGTATCTCTATATCAGATCTTGTACCCAAGGAAAGATTTTTTTTTTCACCTGTTTTCATCCCTTTCACTTCTCACCAGCTAGCACATTACTCATATTTAAAGGAAAAATATAATTCATTTTAAAGACCATCCCACTCTGTATCAATTTTTTTCCATTCGTCTCAGCAGATGCTGGCAAGTTGCAAACCTAAATACTAAGGGACAGTCCTATAGGGGACTCATCCCATCTCTAAGCTCTGTGATTCTGGAGTTTAGCAATTTTATCTTTTTGAAGATTTGCCTCCTCCAATAAATAAGTGCTATTGTAATTGTCTGGGGCTTAATTGGAACTGATCTGTACAAAACCTTCCCCCACAACCCTTGTTTCTTCATAAAAGGGAAAGAATAGCTGTATTACAGCAGAATAGAATTGTCTGCAGAGAGACCTGCATTACTGCACAGAGAGCAGTATCACTACCCCGCATGGGTATTGGATGCAATCAAACCTTAAGTTAGGACCTAACAGCTACAGACCTTTCAGCTCCCCAGTCAGTGGGAAGTTTGGGGGGATTTCTTCAGAGGCTCCTGCTCTGTCAAACTCCCAGCATGACCACAAATTCTCTGACTCAGTGGAATAGTAGTTAAAAATAAAGAAGGGTGCATGTGTGTGTGTGTGAACTCATCTCTCTAGTATCCTGGGCCAGAAAGAGAAGCAGAAAAGGTTTTATTATTCAGATCAGCAGCATATAAACTCAGTTCTTCCCTGCTTTTGTTTGGTTACTTCTCCAATTGCTGTCTCAGAGCAATAGGGGAAGAAGAACACCACAGACTAAAATTTTCTGTTTATATCAAAAGATAATCGTGCCAACTTAGCCTCTTCCTCCCCCACCCTTATAAATGATGGGGGTAACTTCTACAGGATAGGATAGGAAGGGTTCAAACAGTTGTTATTTTACCTTGTTCCTTTGAAACATATACTTCCAGTTGCCCATATCTACTTTGTTACTCAGCTCCTAACAATGTGATATATCTATAGGCTATCTATAACCTTTTTAAAAAATAATCTTTAAAGGATGAGTGGGACAGGAAACCCCTGTATCTTTTAGAGACCAACCCTAAAAGCAGATTCCTTCTAAATCCAGCTATTCCAGTTAACAGGGCTTGGCACAGCCACTACGTCTACTATCCCAGACCTTAAAAGATAATTTATTACAGAACTTTGAATGTTTCCTGGCTCAATGCATTTTTTAATATACTGGATCATCTGCATCAGTGTCTCTGTTCACCTTATATTTCATGAGTAAGTAAATTGTGGAAGGTTAATCTTTTCTGTAAAAAAATAGAACTTTATGTGGAAGTCAATATTGGCACAGTCTGTAGAAGAACTGTGTCTCAGGTGTCTGGGTGAATGTTTTGTCTGGCCTTCATTGCAATTCTTTTGGTTTTACTCAACCTTTCTTCTTTTTTGCTAAAGCTAAAAAAAGAAATTTAATAAACTAACAGTAGTATCAAATTCTTTAAATTGTCAAGTCATACTCTGGCTAGTTTTTGCCCCTGCATAGTGCTTTACACCATGGTGAACATTTATGCTTATAGCACATCCCTTTGTGAGTGATTTATAGTGTTTAAAAGCTTAGATGATCTTGTGGGCTTCTTGGTTCCTTGGTGCTTAAGTGGACTCTTGGCTCTGTAGCAGCGATTCCAGATCTAGCAGGCAGCAGTGCTTGATTGCTACCATACTCATCCAAGGACATAACTAGCGGTATGAAAGATTTCTCCAAAGACTGATGCACACAATTAACTGAATTACTTCAACAGGGTGTAGGTAGAATAGATTTAAAGTGGAACCTGTTACTGTGCCAGTGGCTGGATGAGGATCCTGCTGTGCCAGTCGAGGGGGAAGAAAATCCTTCTCTGCCAGTTCTCAATGAAGAAGTTCTTGCTGTGACAGCAGATCTAGCTTGCACACTTGATTTAATGCCCTCAATTACCATATCTTTGTAATTATCATCCATGTCTGATAAGTCTTGTGGAAACTATCAAGTCTTGAGTAGAGGATCTAGGAGTCTTGTAAGAATATAATGTCTTGAATTGATCTTTCTGTTTAATGTTTCATCACTCTGCTACCGATTGATCATTCTTTGAATAAAATGATAGCATAGCTGTATGCCAACACTTGTGATTCATTTTCACTTAGCTAATCAAAATGTTGTTTCACAAGACCCTGATGATGTTCAGGATGCCTTTTAGAAAGTATTACCTTACTCCAGGCTGGCTGACTCAGATGGTCTATTTCTTATAACGTTACCAGACCAAACCCCATGATTTATGAGGCACGCTTTCTGCTAGCAAATAGTTCTTATGGGGCTGCAGAACTGTTTCATTGCAAAGTTTTTCAACTAGTGAGAAATCATTGTAATTTTTTTTTTTCAGTTGAAGGAACTGTAGCATATCAGTATATCCTTGATCAATAACTGCACATTTTCTCTTTTTACATGAAATTTAGGGATTAGCAGAAGATTTCTAGCCTGGTTTGTACAGATCAACCATTCATCATTAGCTAGCCAAGCCAAGCATCTGTTTTCACTCTGTCTCATGCTGAAACCATAATGCTGAGATTCAGACACTGACTTGTTTTTAGGAGGCTTCTTTTAGCAATGCGAACAAATTAAAAGAAAATGTTTCACTTCTTCTGTAGTCATGAACCATGTTCATGTTTGTAGCTGAACTGAATATTGAAAACACATACCTATCAGCCATGTATGTGACTTGTACTTTTTTAACAAATACTAGTTGCTCTTTTTACTTATGTAATACTTTATAAACAGTGTAATGGAGTTTGATATGTGCTATAGCAATGAAGTGGTAAGTAAAGGTCACCTTTAGGAAGACCTAGGCACTGAGGTAGTATCACTGAATAATAGAATCGTTTAGGTTGGAAAAGCATGCAGCAGTGAGTCAGGATACCCCAATGTAGTTACGAGACTGTAGTTCTCAGACTGCAATAGTAGGCAAATGTTTCATAGGTCTTAGGGACACAGGCAAATTTTACCCAGAAGGCCAAGCATTTTCCTACAGTTCCATGTCCAGTATAATTATGTTGTCAAGTTTTAGGTTTTTTTTTATATATATATGTATATTCCATGAGCCTCAGTAGCAGTAGTACCGGGAAATTGCACTGTAGCACTGAACACTGTCTGCCTACAGCAATGACGAAGTTTGTGAAGGACACAGAAAGCACAGAGCCCCTGTTAACCTTCTGTGAATGCAGGTTTGTTCGTACACTCTGAGAAAGCAATCTTTTTTCCCCCTAGGTCTTTGCACAGTCTCGTATGTTTTCTTTTCTAAAGAGAGAGTACAGCACTGTAGTCATTTTTAAACTACCATCAGATTCAAAAAGACTGTAGAAGCATCTGGTAGGGCCAGAATTGTGATTCATGGTGTCAGCCACTGCCTTTCCTGTTCTTTTTTATGACGTGAGTTAAACAGCCTCCCAAACGTTGACAGGTTGGATATAAGCCTGACTCAATAGCTGGTATGGTCAGTGGCTGGAATGGTCACTGGATGGTGTCCTGCAAAGGGATTGATAACCCATATTGGTTTTCATTTTGATTTGTTTTGTTTTGTTTTTTTTCTTTTTAATTAGCAATGTCATTATTAACATCTGAGAAAACAAGCATTTCTCTAAGTCCAGTGATTCACCTGTATTTTCCAAAGTGTGATTATGAATATTCTCATTTCAAATGTTGTGCATATGTTTCGCAGACCAATATGTCAGACTTCTAACCATTTGCCTTTGCTTTCTACAGCATTGATGGTCCATTGAGTTAGTGATGCTTGTGCAATTCCGGATGAGAGCTCCCAGTGCTCACGTGGTATCATTTCTTCCTGATTAAGCAGAACAAGTGAGCACCTGATTGACTTTTACCATAAATGCTGACATTCTGCAGCCAAAGGGGAGAGGGAAAAAAAATATCTTTGGTAGTGTTTAAAGCACACAGGCCATTTTCAGCAGGGATTTCCATTTCAAGAGATTTGTTAGTGTAGTCTTGGATTAGTGTATGCATCGAAAGCTTTACTTAGGAAGATTTTCGTCCTTTGAGGCACAGACATACCAAAGCTCTTTGTTGTTCCGAATCCATGATTATATGCTGAATAATGAATATTTTTAAAAGCCTTATGCAGCTACACTGTGACACCTCACTAGTTTCAGCCAATCTCACTCTCTTTTTTCTTTTTCTTTTTTATTTTTTTTTTACAATTCCCAACATAAAACTTTTTGCAAAGACTTTTAGCAATTTAAAAGCTCTTCAGTACCAGGCAACTGAATTGCTGAGATGCTGATTAAAAAAAAAAAAAAAAAAGTATCTTACACTGATTTTGTTTTAGAACAAGCTGACTAGCTGCAATTGAGGTTAATTGACCTTTATAATGGATACACAGGACAGTACTAAAGCTGTATACATAAACTGCAAGTTTATTTGAAAGCAAATTGTGTTAATTGACATTCATTGTGCATCTTTCTGTTGTTTATTGCTAGTTGCTCATGTGAATAGTTTGTTGATATTATAGATAGGACAAACATTTGTTTCAGATAAATAGGATTTTCAGTTGAATAGGTTTTAATTAAATGATCCCCTGTACTCAATTTTGAAACTGTGAAGTACTGTACAGTATGTAGCTAATCCTGTTATCTAGGATCTTATATTGTTGAAACACATCTCACACAAATTTGTTTATTTTTGGCAAATGTGTAAATTCTCTGCCAGTTGTGCAAGGTTTAGGTCTTTCTCCAGAGTAAAATATGAAATTATGGTGCTGCAGAGACTGAGTTTATGCAAGAATTGTAGATGGTTGGTCTGTCTCACAGGACAAACCAGTGTCATACTAAACACACATTCATTGATATGCAAGAAGTATAAGTCACAGTATATACCGCTTTTGGCACACATGGGTCTTCTTCTGCTAGACACTCCACCACTGTCTTTCCTTTCAGAGACCTCACTGTAGGGCCTGTCCTATATAGCCATAGTCATCACACTTTTCACAACATACAATATTTTTGATCCCTTAACTACATTTTTACATATATCCACAAATCCAGTCCAAACCAGTCAATTTTCCCATTATTTTTTTTCCTCTGGTGAAGGGAAGCCATAGCTGACAAAGTCACTGGTCATACGACCACTTCCACTCATGATGGCTTTCCCTTCACTCTGAAAACAAAATGAAAAAGCAACCCCTGCAAAGTCCCAGATGGAAGCCTTTTCTAGGTTACAAAGCACATTTTGCTTAACAAAACTAAAATGAGCAAAGATTGCTAATACATTTTTTCTAAAAATAAAGCAGAACTAAGAAGACAGGTAGATGTCCTGTAGGCATGTTCATAGCATTAATTGAGTGGAGCAGAACTATTAGTTACGCCAATAATCTTTTAGCTCCCTCTGATACTTCATCGCTGTCTTTAAATAGGCGTGTAGCTAGACAGATAGGCAAGGAGGTGAAGTAAGTATTTACTGTATATTTTTACCACAAAGGTATTTAAAGAGAGATAACTGTCCTTCCACCAAGTTACATTTTATTTTAATATGTTGGTGTAAAGAATGGTGCTAGTCATTCACCTCTTATGTTAGAGATGAGAACAAACTTAGAAGGCACAGTGGTTAGGTAATGTACAGAGATTTCTTTGAAAGCATGAAAGTTTTGCTGTATTCATTTTTATCTAAAGCATGTTTTCCCCACATGAGTGGCTTTCTCTTTCCATTTCTTTTACATTTGCACTCTGTAAAGTGTAAGGATATTGTCAACAGTATATTAAGAAGTGATTTCCCTGGAGGATGTTTTTTTGATAGCCAGCAAGGGACTGCTTTCAAATATGATGGTGAACATTTTAGAGGGATTTGTGATACAACGTGCATTGCAGGCACAACGTACAAGTATCTTCTTTCTTTTCACAGAAAAGTTTCAGAAGTCTGGGGCCCTGGCTGAGCTAACCAGATCCACTGAGACCTGCACTGAGTACTGGGCATCCAAGCAAAGCAGGTCAGTGGTGTCCAGATGAAGGTGCTTCCAAAACTGAGAGAGCAGAAGCAGCAGAGGCTGGCTGTCATGATGGCAGAGTATATACTGCTGTATTCAAACTCCATCCCAAGTCAGCAAGTAGCTCTTAAAGCTTGTATGCTAGTTTGCTCTCAAGGTAGCTGTGATTCACACAGTTTGGCTCCTTCAGCAGAAAAAAAACCCACTTGAGAATGAGTCAAGTTGAAGTCCTCCCATGTCCTCCCTTGACCATATGGACATGATTTGTAGCCAATGTTAAACAGTTTGTCCACAGTCTGTCAAAACTATCCTAAGCCTCACACACCCTTGACATGTCTCCATGTCCTAATGCTGAGTTGCACAACATGTCTATACCTTTGATATTCCACCCTAAACCCCCATGTACAGTGCACAACAAGAGAGCCCTTCCATATGTGGAGAACACTCCCAGAAACCATGACTGAGGAGGAGGGACAAGTATTCTGGAAGACCTGGGTTGCACAGGGAAAGTAATAGGAGAGTAGTGAGGGTGCATCTAATCCTCGCTCACTGTGAGCATGGAGGAGCCATGGAGAATCAGACTTTGAAATCTGAGATCTCTGAATGTGAATAATTTGAGAAAGCCCAGGATTTGCCACAGCCTCACATCAGAGCACCACTGAGCAAGGGGACATTAATGTCGTTGGTTGGCATGTGGAGTGGGCCTTAGGAGGTGAGGACTTGTGGGCTCTGCCCAGGGAACACATCCATTGTGGGACGCTGGCCAGGTTTAAAATAAGCACCCCAGGTATGTGAACTGTTAAGAAACACCACTTGCCCTCCAGCCCTCTTGTCCCTTGTTTATATATGACCCCCCGGCACAGGCAGCTTTTCTGTGCTCTTGCTGTCAGCAGACAGATCTCATGCCTAGCAGGCAGTGCTAGGCATGTCAGACCAAATTCTGCCTAGCCACAGAAAATGAAATGACCATCTCATATCCCCTTAGCCTATCACGGGCCTCCTTCCACTTGTTTCCTCCTGGAGAATCCATATTTCCCAAGAAATTCGGGTTCGTTGCAATGACTGCTGTTTATCATGCATACCTGATGCAACTGCAGATTTAACAGCTGTGTTTCCCCGAATGTGTTACTAACCCCAAGTCCATTTTGCCATGTGCTTTTAGTGGCATTTCTTGTCTTTTCCTAGACAGGAGAAAATACAAGATTTGACATAACTTTTGTTGGTCTTCTGGTGAACAGAGAAGCCCTTATTGTATGGCCAGGTAAAATATAGGGCTTGACAGAGCTGCTGGCTGGTTGTCAGCCTGCAGCAAGGTTGCTAGTTAGTGCCAGCCCACTGGCCAGCCCTCAGGACATCAGAGGCAGATAAGGAGCTTCAGGGTAATGTGTTCATGAGGTAAGAAAGACAAACACTGCTATATTATAGCCTCTTTGACATTCTCCCCTGAGTTGTAGGGAAAAACCTTGTCACCTACCAGGAACCAAAGATCAGGGATGCAAGTGAACACCTCATGCAGGAAATCCTAGACCAAGAGAAGACATTCACACCATCCTATGTAACACATTCCTGGAACTGACCGAAGAGCATCATTGCACAAAGCAGTAGTACACGTACACAGCCAGCAGACTGAGTCAGAGCATGATACAAATAACCTCTTCAGTGGATAATGTAATCCAAAACCTCATCTTTGAGCTGTGAAAAAGAGGCAGAGGGTTTACCATCTGTCATGGTTTAACCCCAGCCTTTAACCCCAGCCAGCAACTAAGTACCATGCAGCTGCTTGCTTGCTCCCTGCCTCTACCCCCAATGGGATGGGGAAAAAATCGGAAAAAGGTAGAACCCATGGGTTGAGATAAGAGCAGCTTAATAACGGAAATAGAGTAAAATAATAATAATAACAACAGCAACAATAGTAATGATGATGATGATGATGATGATGATGACAACAATAAGGGAGATAACAAAAACAAAGAGAGGAATAAAACCCAAGAAAAACAAGTGATGCACAATAGAATTGCTCACCACCAGCTGACCAATGCCCAGCCAGTCCCTGAGCAGCAATCAGCCGCCCGGCCAACTCCCCTCAGTTTATATACTGAGCATGACATTCTGTGCTATGGAATATCCCTTTGGCTAGTTCAGGTCAGCTGTCCTGGCTCTGCTCTGTCTTGGCTTCTCATGTACCTCCTCACTGACAGAGCATGGGAAAATGAGAAGTCCTTGACTTAGGGTAAGCACTACATAGCAACACTAAAACACCAGTGTGTTATCACCATTATTCTCATGCTAAATCCAAAACACAGCACTGTACCAGCTTCTAGGAAGAAAATTAACTCTATCCCAGTCAAAACAAGGAAACTATGCTGTTACTAGACATGATGGAACTACTTCCCTCTGACATGCAGGAAGGAAGTCTGAGCCATCTTAAAGGTCTTTTCCAACCTGTGTGATTCTACAATTCTACACTATGATCTATGATGACATATGACTCAGTTGCAAAACAGCCATCGAAGCTGTCCTAGGACAGACAACAATGTGACCCAGGGCACTGAAAGAGTCTATGACATGTCTTCCTTTAACTGTTGACACCACTGATTTGTGTACATACGTGCGTATCAGTGGGCAGAAAGAATACTGATCTTGAGTTGATGGAACAGCAAATTTCCAGGGAAGGGGTAGGTTGTACTCATCCTGTGAACCTAGTGACATCTAGAAACGAACATGTCTGGTTCATAGCACCTGAGGTATCCTTTTTTTCTTTCAATGTTGTCTTGTGCTCTCTGCACCAACCTTCTTTTCCAATGGCTCCACCGGTGTGATGCAGATCCCCTGACAATGCCAGAAATTATTTTACTTGCCACTACCCAGGAGCAAACACTATGGTATAAAGGTCCCTTTTATATCATAGCTAGTCAGCTGTGGGCTTCCTCACATCACAGGAGACGCTGGCCACTCAGTGGTAGGACTGGTGAAGTATGGGACCGATAACTGAGTGGTAAGGTGGGTGGAAAATTGGCTGGACTTCTGGGCTCAGAGAGTTGTGCAAGTGCTGCAGAGTCCAGCTGGCAGCCAGTAATTAGTTGAGTCCCTCAGAGATCAGTCTTCTCTAGAATTTCCACAGATATGCCCACGTTCTGCCTTATGCTTCATGTGCTCATTCACACCTCAGCAAAATGAATGCAAACCCCTCCTTGTTGCTTGCCTCTACACTGATGAATTTATGCCCACTGACTTTCAGAAGTTTTGTTACAAATCCTGGAGAGCAGGATGATGACTGCCAGGATCTGCAGGCTAGTCCACATGGATTGCAGGGCTGCAGTCTGGCACTCTGCTACCCTCTTTGACAGTAGAGCAGCCCTCCTTTAACGCCATGCCAGCTGTGAACGGCAGTCAAAGGCAGCTGAGCATGAGGCAACACTGCTAAAGCTGTGTTAATTTTGATCAGAGATGGCTCTTCCCTGGTGATGAAGGCGCCCACCACCACCTGATTATTTCTGTGGGTCACTGTCCTGGTTTCAAACTGGGATGGACTTAATTACCTTCTTAGGAGCTAGTGCGGTGCCGTGTTTGGGCTTTGATGTGAGACCTTTCGGTTCCTCAGGCCTTGCTAGCGAAAAGGCTGGAGGGGCACAAGGAATTGGGAGGGGACACTGCCAGGGCAGCTGGCCCGAACTGGCCAAAGAGGCATTCTGTACCATGGGCCATCATGCCTGGTATGTCAGCCGGGGGGGTCGGCCAGGGCGGGCAGGTCATTGCCCGGGGACTGGCTGGGCATCGGTCGGTGGGCGGTGAGCAGCTGCATTGTGCACCGCGTGTTCCTTTCTTCCTTTCCCTCTGGATGTTCTTCTTTCCCTTCCCCTTTTCATTATAACTGATTTGTCATAATTGTTATTATTGTTCTTTCCTTTTTATTCTTTTTCAATTATTAAATCGTTCTTATCTCAACCCTCGAGTTTTACGTTTCTTTGCAGCTCTCCTCCCCGTCCCTCTGGGTGAGGGGGAAGTGAGCAAGCGGCTGCGCGGTACTTTATTACCAGCCGGGGTTAAACCACGACAGTCCTCTGAGTCTTTCTGAGTTAGAAGCTTTCTGCTGCGGGCAGGCAGCAACACACGTGCCAGCAGCCAGCCCTGCGCTGCAGCCCTGGGGGAAAGTCTGCTGCACCTGCACCACAGCCCTCTGCGGCAGGGAAATCCCCACTGGCTGAAGGCTAGAAGGGCTAGCCTCGCTGGCTTCACCTCTACTGATTGGTTTTGCAGCTTTTTGTATGCTTTGTAACTCCAGGGAACAGTGGACTTTTGGTTATGTCCAAGTAAGAGACTTACAAAACTTATAGTCCACCTTAATCATAACGGAAGGTTAATAAAAATGAAAAGGGATCTGACACCATTGAGAAAGTGGCAGAGAAACAAAACCTCTGCTGTTTGCTTCTCTTCTCTGTCTCTGGGACAGTTTAAAAATTCCTCAAAAGTAGCTGAGATCTCCACCAGACTTTCTCCAACAGCTCCTAGAATTATCTTTTATTCAGTTAGCCCAGCACCAAAGCCAGTCGGAGAACTGTTTGTGCTATTACAGTCTAATCCTTGATCAGTGGGATTAACGAGACCACTGAGAGACAAAAGAAGCCTGTGTGTGCTTCTTTTAGGAAATAAGCATTTTTTTTCCTTTGTGGTACGAAATTTCCTCATTTTTTTCTCAGAATAGCTCGAGGGAACGGAAGTTTCTCAGCTTGAGATCTAATCTGCTCTGCCTTCACAGGAAGTTACAAATGCCTTGAACAAGCTTTCAGTCAACACATTTTTCTAAATAAGAAACCCTTTGGACAGAGCCTTACTGCTTAAGGGTCAGGAATGGTTAAACCACAGCTCATGCCCATAGTTCCCATCTAGTTAACCTCACACCTTTATGCTCTTACCATTAGCCCAAGATACGCAGGGTCTGATTCCTGTAAAATCATAGCAGCCGTTGGGCATTTTGCGCTGTTGAAAGCCTTGCCTGTCTCACTGTAACTGGTTAGGGAGGCCTGTTTTCATTTGCAGACTTATGCAAATAAACATTGCTCAGAGTATTTGTGTCACGGTACGTCTCTGGTCTCTGCGGTTGTTAGTCCTCGACCCAGCTAACTTAGCTGTTTCTCGGCAGTTATAATCATGTTAAACTCACCTCAACATATTTTTACAGCTTCAGCAATTTTACAGGTGTCTAGATAGAAGCAACTTGAAGACTAAGCATCTCTTGCTGCGAAAGCCAAAAGATAAGCCCCGTTTTGAGAAATTCAGGCTGACTTTAGTCATTCTCTAGAATGAAGAGGTGATTGAAGCCAATCCAAATACATTATTTTAGAAGTTATTAAAGTAATATTAAGTAAAGTCAGTACTGCATTTTATGACACGCTACTATATCTAAAAAACCATCTCTCATGTATTTCATCCCATCACATCAAGGGATTCTGCATCCCCACTATGCCTGGCAATATGGGGTCATTGATGCTCAAGGATGATGATTGTTGCCAGCATAAAAAGTAAGTTACAACCAGAAACAAATCTTAGCATCTCCCATTCCTATTTATTTTTCGAAAGAGAGTTTATTTACTCCAAATCTTTGAAATCTAGTTCATGCCATTTTCTAAAATGGACATTTTTATACTATAGCCTTCAAAACAGGTTTGTGTATTAAAAGTCAGACAGCAGTAGCCATTTGAGGGGTCATGAAAACTACAGAAAGTATTTGAATTGGGAAAAAAAAAGAAAAAAGGAGAAAAGCTTTGCACTTGTTTATAGCTTCTTCAGGAATACTATTTTTGGCATGGAATTTTCCATGTTTCATCTCTTCTGAAGGTGATTTTTTTCTAAGCTGTCATCAAAATGTGGAAACTTTAACATAAATGCAAAATGCCTGGAATTATGAAAATTGTGTGACTAATTAGTGAGCAAAAAGTTTCACTATTGCTTTGATACAGATTATTATGCATAATAATAATAAAGATAAAATATAAATAAAGCACTGATAAAAATGCTCAGTGGAAGTTGCCGTTTACTGTGCTAGTCTTGGAAGACAGCAGTTTTTGAAATGTAATGACCACATTAAAAATCAAGTAGTTTTTAAAGGGCTCAAACACATGATTCTGTTTATTATTGAAAGAAGTACTCTAAAAGAAGACAGGCAGTTAAAATGTGTATTCCAGTGCAAAATGTACTGGGAAATACAATAAAATCTCATATGAAAGACAATAGTGCACTATAACCATACTAGCTTCCGAATTTTGTATACAAACAAGTACTTTATTAACAAACTTCACACCACTCACAAAAGGCAAGAGCTTCACAAAAAATTATCATAAAAACATAGCATAGATATTGATTTTTTTTTTTGCTCCAAGCTTGCATTCTCTGTATAATGCTTGAGAAGAATGAGAACACGTGTGAAAATAACAATAAAGAAATTGCCAGTGCATAAGCCATTCACTTGGCTATGTTCTTTAAAAGATAATGAACACAGAGAACTCGATTCAGATTTACACTGCAGTTTTTTCGTACCTTCAGGATAAAGTGTGCAAGATGATAGTTTACTTTAGAGCCTGTCTTGGAGAAGAACGGTATGAAACAGCTTTAATATTAATGAGAATTAGCTTGATACTTTTAAAAGTAGGATGTGAATGTATCCACCTTTTTATTATGTTGATATATCAAAGAAAACACATTCTGTACAAATATTAGTAAAACACATCTGAAAATAGAGACAGTGTAGTTAATCTGCATCATTTTAAAATAAATTTATACAATATTTACATTTTGGATGGTTCCAGAAATTAACACATCCAGATTGTGTACCACTACTTAAACCAATTCTCTGTTATTATAGAAAATGCATTTGCTGTACAAATATTTATAAATATGTATGTATAAACCTTTTCACTGAAATGTCTGTGGATTCATTGAAAAGAAAAGCATGAGATATTCTTATTATCAGCTAACATTTAGCTATCAAGTGTCCACATATTAAACAGTCTAAAGCGTCAGACATCAGACAGAAGTGGATTTTCAGTGTTGAGAATATTTTGTGTTCTGCTTCTGTGCTATCATACCAGCAATACTGATTGTCTTTTCTGAAAATCTGCAGAAAAGCAGCAGGGCTGAGTCAGTTTGACTCAGTGATTGTTATTGACTGCACCATGTCAGACAGGGTTTCTGGGTCTACTTCTTCTTTACCGTTATCTGAATTTTCTGATGAGATGTAACAGCCAGAATCTCTTGGGCAGTCATTTAACTGTGATTTGTCAAAGCCATGGTGAGGGCTTAGGCTTCGTGTCTCCTGACCACCCTCAATTTTCTGCTGCTGTTCAACTAGAAAGAATAGAAAAAGAAGGGAAAAAATGTCAAAATAAATATCCTGGGAAAGAGTTTGAGATAGAAGCGTGACTGTTCTTGAAGAACTGTAGAAACAGAGCTGGTAATATACACACGACTAGATCAATATCTTTTGTCTATCAGAAACAGAAACATCAGTATCAAAGAACTAAAACTACAATTACACGAGTATAACAACATCTAAGTTGATGTTGAGGTTGGCTTTGATCCTGCAGTGTGCTGCTCAGAGATGAATGCTGGAGACTCTGGCATCGTTCTTTAGACTGAGGTGCTTCAGGCTGTCCACGGGTGCAACAGTTACCATGAGTGGTCACCATGCCCACAGTGGAGATGGCAGCTCTTCCCCTCCCACATTCATGTATTTCAGAACCTGCTCATGCAATTAATCGTGTAGCCTACTGTGCCTTGTTTATAACGCACTGCATTGTAGATGATGTGTCTTTCGAAAGTAACCTCCACCGGTTTACCTACTCTGTGCACTCTGTAGTGAGATAGAATGCGCTGGTCTTCACAAGCACTCAGCAAAAAGATGTGGTAATTGGGTTTTTTAACAGACTGGGCTTTTCAGTGGCTGATGGAAACTTCCTAAGCTTAGCTTGATATCCAAAAGGTTATTTTCCAAAACAGAAAGACCTCAGAGAAAGCTAAGATGCCTAACTCCTGCGTATGATTTTTGAATACTGTTCCAAATTAGAAGCAAATTATCTTGCGAATGATTGTCCTTGTTTAGCTGCTGTATGACTAATCTGTTCAAACTCAAAAATTTGCAACTCCATGAGAGTATCAGCAGACCTCTCAAAAAAAGCTCAACAAGCTGATGCCTTGCAGACAGGCTATACCTGTATATCATACATCTAATATACCTTGTGGCTAAAGTTCATGTTTGTATTTTCTGACTGTGGAATACATGGTTTGCTCACAGTAAATTTATTGAGAAAACAAGCTATAAAGCCTTTCCCTTTCTTACGTTTTTTGTTATGTCCTTCCTGTAACTGTATTTTTACTTCAGACTGTGGCTTGCTTTCCAAAAAAAAAGTACAAGGAGCAATTCTCACAGGAAACAAATAATTTTACCCCGGATTTTAGCCCTTCAGAGAAATTGTACCTTTTGGCTTTTGCAAAGTAAGTTCCCTTATTTCACTGGACTTGTTACTCCATGTTTAAATACTTAGCTTTAGATCTTTAGTCA
Organism: Falco punctatus; assembly: GCF_963210335.1. Taxonomy (NCBI): domain Eukaryota; kingdom Metazoa; phylum Chordata; class Aves; order Falconiformes; family Falconidae; genus Falco; species Falco punctatus. Next base: position 107,625,492 of record NC_137581.1, on the reverse strand, counting down.
GATTTAAGCTGTCTCAATTCAAGTCCAGGCAGAATGGAAGTCCTAATACATGAAGGATTTTATCCTTTGTCAAAATGTAAAGCTAGATTTTAGCTCCCAGAATTATAAAATTTCTAGAAGAAAAATTCACTTTGACATTTGTTTCAGTTGTTGGAAATTATAAGATTTGGTAAGATGGGAAAGATTTTACATTTGGATCCATATATTTTTTTAGACTTTGTGTTGTATCACAAAGAATAAATTAGAAATTAAAAGTTGAAATGTTTCACTCTGAAAATACTGAAATAGAACAGCAGGAGAGTCAGTACCTTTCTTCATTGCATGAGATTTCAACCAAATTATTTCACAAAGCATTTTGACGTACTGAGAAACACTTTTAGATCTTGATGGAAGTCTTGCAGATTTGTTTGGACTGATTAATTCTCTTTAATATTTTGCTAACTTTCAATTGCCTAATTAAGTTAACAAACTAATTTGATTTTTTGGGAAAAGAATCCAAAGTCTCAGCTTAGTCATTCTTGCATTAAACCTGAGGTTATACACCTAACCTGATGTATTTTTTTTTTTTAAAAAATGACTTTAAATACTTTCCAAAGAATAGAAGTCTCACCTTGTTCCCAAAGAAATTAATGGTTAATTGCACTTGGGTGAAAGAGTACACCTTTCATCAGATTTAATTGATATCTGTAACTGTTTGATCTCCTCACTTTACAGAACGCAGTTTGTCATGTCAAATGTTATCTCTCTTTGCAGGGAAAATATTTGATCATGTAAGGTCCAATTGATTTCTGATTTAAATCAGGAAGGAATTACAAAAAGCATTACACCAGTGAAGGTATTCCTGCTGCTGTTAGTAGCAACAGAATTAGCCCAGCACAAATAACAGCAGATGCCCCAGTAAAGCCTTGTCTAAACTGTGTCATGAGCATCTTGCACCCGTCCCAGGCCTTGGTCACCGGAGGCTGGCAGGGCTCAGCCAGTGACCGGGTGAAGTCCCCCTGCGCAGCTGCGGACAGGGCTCCCCTGCCCTGTAATCCCCTCATCAGCCTAATGCTGCTTGCTGGTACTTTTACAGCTGCTCTAGCATCATCTGCTGCCCTGGAAAGCAGTGACCTAAAAAGTGTTAATCCTGTTTACATTTTCAAGGTCAAAGAGGAACCTCCATCCACTTTGTTTTACAATGGAAAGAAGACCAAGTAACTAGTGGATTAACAAGAAAATGCTGTTTCAGTCAGTATATTAGTGCCCTGTAACTAGTTATGATAAACTGAGTAGTTCATATGTGAAAAACAGATCCTGAATTCTTTTGTAGTGATTTCTTTCCCTTGTTTGTTTCAGGAAAAAAGAGACAGACAAGTCTGGAACTGAGATTTTTTTTAAAAAAATCTCATTAGGTCAGTTAGCAGAATAAGAAATTTCTATTTCAAAAACATACCGAAATTTAAAACCTCTGTCTCTTCCCATAACACTGGAAGATTTTTTTACATGAAAACCAAAAATCTTCAGGTATTTGAGGCAGTAAAAATATTATATTTTCTGGGTTTTGTTTTGAGCAGAAAAAGTTTAAGAACACCCTGCTCATATGTAAGATTAAAAGACTGAAACCAAATTCTGACAGTTTTTTTTTCTCTTTAAAGTAGCCTTAAATATTATGCAGCAACTGCTAAACCACTTGAGCAGGATACTGAGTGTTATAAATATATGTATGATGCAACTATATCTGTTGCTTCATGAGAAAAGAAACTACGCTTTTTTTTTGCTTTTTTTTTTTTTTTTAAGCTTTTGGCTCTTACATTCAATTTTACTTATTTCCTTCCTCTAACATATACATGTTCAAGTTCCAAATTAGTAAAGGTAAGTTTGCTGTCTTAATCTTTCGGACATCAGAAGAAAGATACAATTCACAGGAAACAGGAATTGATAAAATTAAACTGCTGTTAGATGTTGTAGAGTCATCAGAAATAACGATCTTATCATTTCGCTACAGTAAAGCAGTTCCATATAAGATAAATAGCTTTCAGTCACTGTTGTCTGATATGGCCAGAAGAGTCCACGATATGCATCATTTTGACACAAATATTCTAATACTACTTTAGACGGTAGGATTATATTCAAACTGCTGAAAAAAAAGTGAGGCCTTTAGCCTTGGTAATAGCTGTGTGATGCATACTTATTTTCCTCACTGTTTAGATCTTTGAAATGAATATTTGTTATTCAATGGCATAGATGTGCATGACACATGCAGGGATAGATCTTTTTTTTACCTTCACCAGCTTTTCCCCCTTTTTTAATGAGTTTAAAGTCCCGATTAAGAAAGCACTTTAAGCTCAGATTTAAGGCAATTCAGCTCAAGACTGTACAGAGGTCACACATCACTCCTATGTTGTTATGTTGGTTTAAACCAGATGACTGGCAGGAGGCTTGGATTTTGTCTTGGAAGAAAAAAGAAGGCACCCAGCAGCCAGCCATACTTCATGGCTGTGCCCTCTGAGAGTTTGCCTTCATGAGTTTTTCCCAGAAAGAAAACCAGGCTAGGAGCATGATGCTTTGGCCTGAGCCACTTGCATGCCTTCCTGGAAGGTGCAGTGGTGACGTACTGAGCAGCACCACACAATAACTGAACAGAACAAAGTGCGTCTTTGTGGCTGAGGTTAGGCCTCCTAGGTACATATCAAGGCCTTCTACCAGCCTGTAGTGCCTGTACTAGTTAGACCGCCTAAATTTAAACATGAAATGAAAACTCACAAAGCATCAAACTCAGAAAGGATGGTTTTGAAGCATTAAATGGTGATGCTTCTTGAAAAGGAAGCAAAGAAACCTGAAGCGGTTCTGTACACCCATGCAATACTTTGGGGTCTCAAAGGAGTAAACCTTTTGTGGGTATTTACAGACAAGCAGCTTAAAAAATTGTGCTCACTGAAGTCGGTGACATAGCTTTTCTGGGAGGGACACTGAACTGATGTGAGAGTCTATGGTGAAAACAGAAATAAGAAGCTTCTGTTTTCTCTAAAATCTGGAAGCAAACATCTGCCTGAAAAAGGGTGAAAAATACTAATACCCATGCAAGGATGAACTTCCTTGGGAAATCTGGAAATACTATGTCCAGGTCAATGAGTTGTACCACAGTACAGAGGGGGAGATTGTCTTGGAACACTATTTGACCTTGACATTTCATTGTAAAATCCCACGTACTTGAAGGGACTGCCCAGTGTAAAATGATGCTGGGTCCTCACATAAGGAATGCAACTGAGAACTGAAAGTCGTGCCCTCAGCTATCTACTATCTTGCTGTCCAAGTACAACAAATAAGGAACAAACCATATCTGGTACTGGCAGTGGGATTTCTGGCACTTAAGTATGAAAAGTAAGCTAAGGAAGTGGATTTGGGGAAATAAGCATACAATATTATTCCCCAAATTGCACATATGCACCTTGTTTTTTCTATAAAATGAACTGTATGCACATATCCAATGAGTCTAATTCTTCTTTAACTCAGAATAGCTTCAGACTAATATAACCTGCTGGACTTCAGGAGTGAACCTCTTGACTTACATCATCTAAGTGAGAAGAGAATTAAGGCTATACACACAAAACCGTGTGTCCTAGGAAACAGTCAAGAAAAAAGTTCCAAACTTCTTTTATTACTTTATTCATTAACCATCCAGCAACTGCTTCACTTTAAAAATAGCATCCTGCAAAAGCACAGACATCCATCTCCTGTCTAGAAGCCATCTGGGAGAAGAATGGAAAGCTATTAAGAAATACTTTATGAAAAGGACCTTTTTTTTTCCTCTCCAGCCATGAATTCATGGAAACCAATCATTTTGTCCAAAATGTATAGGTCTAATCAACTTATAAAAATTTTTAAAAGAGATCTGGGAAGAGGGGGGGGGGGATGTTGTGAGGAGCTTACAAGACCTTGCAGTTCTAGGATAGCTGTGCAACATGAAGTATTTGAAGATGGTGAATTTGGGCCTGGACTCCCAGGAAAGGTAGAAAGAAGGTAGTGGAGGACCAGGAAGCAAAATCTGCCTAAAACCAACTATGTGGTAGCATTTGCTAAATAAAACTTAGTTTTTAATTCCTGGTATAAGATGGGTTAAGTTTTTCCTTTCAAATCCATTCAGCTCTAAATCAAACGTAAGATGAAAAGATTCTCACTGCCAGAAATGCTACATTTTGGACAGCTTTAAGAAGCATATAATGCAAAAACTATTGCTGCAGGTCTTTTAGTTAGAAAACTCAGTAACTGCTTATTCTGCAACATGAATTATATAGTCACAAGTATGCGGCATGAAGAAATCACTTAGTATAACATGCAATAAATGTCAAGAAAAAGCCAAGGAAAGGAAAAGACATTAAAAGCCCTGTAAAAACATCTGGACATTTCACAATATCAGATATCACATTAAAGAAGTATTAAATCTCTTTTTACTACATTTATAGTAGAATCTAATAAAATGAGGCTACGTTTGCGCACGCTTGGCTGTTCTGAATAATAGCAGAGTCACAAAAACTCAGAAACCCTTGCATTTCAGCTCTGGACCGTACCTGAGACCCCATCCATTAATCAAACACATGCTTCACAGAAGCACGAATGTAATGCAAAGACATGGAAGTCTTCCAAGCTTTGTGAGAAAGATGGGCTTAGAACAATAAATATAGTCTATAGCCTTAGTATGTTTTTTTCACAAAGCTTATGAAAAGAGTGAACTTTTATCTGGAGAAGTGCTGAAGTTATATCTAGAACACTCTTGGTCGGTAAACAGATTACCTTGTAGCTGTGGGTAATTATGCTGCTCACTTCTAAGCAATGCAGAAAATCAATTTTAATTAAAAAATCATTTATGCTGGACTGAGTCATGCCCATTTAGGAAAGAAAAAAATATTGACCTAGGAAAGTTCAGTTCAGATGCAGGATTTACTTTCACAGTAGCACCCACCTCTTTCAACCCAATTTTCCAATTGGATTGACAGAAGGACAAAGAGGTCAAATGATTCGGACAAAGTCAAGCCCAAGCTGAGCTTATCCCCAAGATCATCTTGACTCCCTGTCTTTCATTATAACAACTTAACAGATAGCTTCTATCAATTTTAGTCTTCATATCTTTCTTTTTAAAGCACATTTGCTAAATTCTGCTCTGTCCCTACCAGTCATGTGACAAATGCTACGAACCTTTGGCAACCAAGACAAGACAAGGATTTGATTCAGTCCCAAATCAAGACTCTAAACCAGGAAAGTATTTATGCATGGCTTACCTTAAAATATACGTGAGTCTTATGAAACTCAGCTAAACTTTAAATGAATGCTTATAGCTGGCACGATTATATAAAGATGTCTTGGTTCTGGTCCCTGTGAGTATTCATAAATTCTTGGCATATTATTTTATTGAATATGAATACTGGAAAGATTGGCTATACCTATCTAAAGTAGATGTGAAGCAAATATTCATTTTGTCTCTTCATCTAAGACTACAGTGTCATCACTGAGTTTAAAGCAAGGGCTACTTTATAAGATTTAATGTTATTATTTCCAGAACCATTACAAGAATTTAAATACTCAACTATCATACAGATAACATCAGGGACACTGTTTTGCCTGGAGAATTGACTTAATTCCATGCTGCCAATTAGGAAGAACCCTATTTGAATAATTAAGGTAATTTCCTTAATTTTCAGTTATGGTACGTGTAAGGACCTTGTTATGTTTGGCCCTTGCACACGTGTGTGTAGAATGTGAAGTGTGAAGACACCTTCAGAAAAAGAAAAACTTGGTCTCATCTTCTAAAAAGGTTAGGTGTCTGAGGCTGCTTGCTATGGTTTTTGTTGCACAAAGAATATAAATAGTAAACTATATCCTCACACTCGTGTGGTCTGTTAAAAAACATTGTTTTGGTTTCATTTTTCAAACTGCTGCAACACTGCAAAATTACAATCTAGATTTTTTCTTTAACTTTTCTGGTGTAATATACTGACAAAGAAAAGCATACACAATAAAAGGTGCAGCAAGTGCAGCAAGGCTAGTTACCAAGAAGTATATAAAAATGTGCATACAGTCAGTTTAAGGGAAAACTAGGGAAACAAATGTATTTTCAGATGATTTCCAGCTAGATCCCTGCAATACAATTCTTGGAAAACGTAGCCATTTTTTTCCTGGATTCACCCTTTCAATCACCACTTCTACATAGACAGCCCTTCAAGAGCCCTTTTCTAGCCTGTCATCTCTCTCACAAAGCTATAGACCAGAAAGAACTACTGAACCTGGTGGGCAAAGAAAACCCTTTTAATGCCTCTCTAACACGTTTACAAGAACCTTACTCTTTCCCTGAAAGCTGACTGAGAACAGGAAAGACTGCATGTACAAATGGGGTCCCCAGACAGCCCAAACACACAGTAAAAACAAGGTCAGCAAACACACAAAGCGGGAGGTTAGAGAACACACGCAGGAAAAGCTGCATGGATGAGGTAGCCAAAGACATGCGTAGAAATCCAGAGAGATTTATGTACTGCAGCACACAGGGTATATATGTGCATGGAGGTATGTGCATACATGTGTACGTGTGCTGCAGTGAGAATTGGAAAGCTGCCTACCTACTGAAGAGATAAAAAGTGGGCATCTGACAGGAACTGATATTAAAATATCCCAGAAAGACATTGCTTTTCTGGGTGTCCTTTTCTTTCTTTCAGATGCTTCTCAGTTGCAAGTGCACATTTGATTAAATGACTGCTCAGCACAGGGGTGAGTATGCACAAATTTCAATGAAGACGAAAATGTCTCCTGCTTTGGCTTAGTGTCTAATTAAGTAGATGCTTAACTGTAGTATCTAGGAATTTGGCATAAATTATTTAAAATTAGAAGTCAGGCTGGAAATATCATTAAAATATCATGAGAACAGTATTTGCTGTTCTGTATCCTAGCTTTTCCACTCCCAGTGAAAGGAGCAAGTGAAGAAAACAAGGGTGATCAATACACATACATTTACATACACTGTATGATCACCTTTCAGAAGCTCACCGGAAACTTGAGTCAGAGTCATTTTGAGAAAAGGATGCAAACCAGCTATTAGTATATATTTAATTTTTTTTACAAAAAATTGCTACAAAAGAAACTGATTTGGATAAGGATTTAAGTGTGAGATGAAGTGAGGGAGGGAAAAGCTGTCTTATTCTCCAGAATGCTGTTTAAAAAAACTTTAAAGAAAATTCTTTACTGTAGCTATTTGAAGTAAGTTATGTTTTGGTTAAGATACTAGCACAGGGTTTGAGAGGTTTAATTTTCTGCTCTTGCACAGACCTTGTGACTTTTGGGAAGTCACTTATCCCATCTGGAGGGTTGGGTCCCCAACCGTAAGTAGGGTTGTTCTTAAGCAATAGTTACTACTAATCTCTAGTGTAGGACCTATACATAAGAAATATTAAATAATTCACGTGTTGCTAGTATAGTAATCATATACATATCTAGAAGAGATGTATGGTTTGCTATCTGAACAAATAAGACAATCATCTTATTCCATGTTTCATATCTAAAAGAAAACTGGCTTAACAGGTCAGTGTGAGAATCACTATTTCTTTAGAAGTGCTTCTTCAGTTAAAACTTGCACACGACTCTTAACAAAGCTTAAACACTTACTGTCATAGTCCTGTAGATTTTCAATTGCTGACAACAATCTTGCCCTGTCTTCTGGATTTGAAATATTTAATTCAATCAGGTGGCTCTCCTGTAGATCCTTTAAGTCCTCTAGAGTTTCATAGCCATTTAGCAAGAGGGTTGAGGCATATTCCTACAGAAAGAAACAAGCAAAGCCTCTCGTGTAAACAAGCACTGTGTTTAGTACAGGAATAGGAACAATTTCTCTTTTACTTTTTTGTCAGGTTGAAATGGGCTCTGTTCTTCAGTCTGATTGACCCACCTTTGGCCTAAAACCAGAGCTGGAGAGCAAGCCAGGACAGAGGCAGTGGATCCCTCAGGGTTCTCCTGGCCATCCCAGCATCTATGCCTGAGCTGTCTAAAAGAGTCAGGCAGCAAACTGGACCCAGGACAGAGGCTTGCCAGAAATTATTTGATCTGCCAGTTGTCTGGACTTTTGTGGGTCACCCTACGAATGCATCCCATGCTGGGTCCAGGAGGGTCTCTGAGGAAGGGTGTGCTCTGCCTTTGCACAGAAGGAGCCCTTCGACATAAGCAAGGTGAGAATCTGAGGGAGGCCTCAGCTGTGCTGTGTGGTCCCCCTTGACCAGTGTGTCAATGCGGTATGAAACTGCACACACTCCAGGGAAAGGAGTGTTTGCATCAGCACCAAAGCAATAACTGTTATTAAAAATGTTATCTGTAAATCATGACCTAATTATGCTTTGACACTCAGTTGAGAGCTAGGGTTGCAGTGAGGGAGAGAGGTGCAATATGAGCATAGTGCAAAAGGACTATTGCTCCCTAAAGATCACAAGAAATTAGAAACCCAAATTCTAAATGTTGGCACTGGAGTCAGACTGCGGTCCTCTCCCTGCGCTGGCTGCACTCACCCACCTCCTGTGCTTAGGCACACAACTGCAGTCAGGTTATGGTGACTTGACAAGTCACTGCTGTGCCTCTTAGCCTACCCAAATGATGTAAAATGCAGTTCTATAAGGCAGCCTCATCAGATAAAAGACAGACACGAAGCTGCTTAGCTTTGCTGACACCAAAACCACTGAAACCTGCCTTTCTACATCTGCCTGTAAATGACATCCAAACCCAAGTGCACAGAAGTGAAACGTTTCAAATACAGCGGGGAAACGTGTTGGCTGACCTGCAGGTGGACACAGTCCAGGAGCTCTTGCAATGTTTTAGGCTCGGTCCTTTTGCTTCCTCTGGGTGGCTTTATCTTTTTGGGTGCAGCTTCCTCTTCCAAGATAATATCCACGTAAATGAACTTGAAGTTTCCTACTTTGTTGTTCAGCATGCCTGTCCATATGCCCATGGGGGTTTTGCAGATGATATCTATGATGTCTCCTTTCTAGAACAATAAAAAAAAGCACAACACTGCTTACACATCTGGTTTGTTATATGTGGCTTTTCCTCTGTGTACAAAAACCAGCACAGACAGCACAGAATCTCAACTGGTCAGTGCAAAGTAACTTTTTAAAACTACCCAGCTTTAGCTCCTTTGCTTTTATAAAATCTCAGCAAAGTAACTACAGAAAAAGGAGTTAGTCCTTATCTCTGAATTCGTGGGAAGGAGAGGTGCTTGTGCTCCAGCTGGTCCCTGAAAAGGTATAGGGCTGCATCAGCAATCAGCTTTTGCCATGGACAGTGGGCATAGCTTTGGCAAAAAGCAAGGGAACACTGTGAGGTTATTTTTCAAGTATGTGCCAAACCATTTACATGATAATGTTATTATCCAGCATCCCAAGGGTCTTCAGAAATTGATAGCTGAGCTATGTGAAAGGTGGACTTTTACTCAATTTACAGTAAAAAAAAAAACAGCTACATTTCTCAAAGGCAATAAAGAACATTTAACTGTCTTAATATCTTCCTGTCTGTCTTTCCCAAAGTACTGACAAATTTTTCTATTACTATATTAACACCAGAGAAAATAGTGGAAGGTGCCTTAGCAGACAGATCTAAAGGCTTCAGCCCCTCCACACTTGTGCATCCACTCATAAATGTGAGGCAAAAAAAAAGTGACAACACAGCTACTTCAAAAGGGCTTTTTGGTAAAGGTGTTCACAGGCATGTTGTGAACCGAGGTCTCAGCTTAGCAAAACAGTCACTGGGAGTAATTCTCATAGTAAGAAGGTTCCCTTGTAAGTCATAGCCCCTACACAACTTGCTCCTGTGACCTCAGAATTGAGTCCTCTCTTCAGCACAGGTACCACAGAATTTATAAAAATGTTGAAAGTCTTTAAAGAGTTATCCAACAAGTCCCCATGTACAGACTTCATTTGGCATTCTGTTACAAAGTTAAAAATCTACTCAGTTTATTAAAATATTTGTTAACAATTCCAAGAGTTTTGACTCTTTTCTGGTCTGGTCAAGAAACTGCAAGAAAAGCAGCCCCTTGTCTTGGTACAAACCCAAGTATGAAATCGACTGTGTTTCAGTGACCTGGTTTTGTTAGAATATGGAGCTCAGAGCTATGAGCACGTTTGAAATGGAAACTAAGCAAACATTTGTTTAAAGCTCTATAAGCACACATATTATTCTACACACTCATGGAGGTTTAGGAACTTCAGACGTGGATGCAGATGAGGATTAGGCAGTGGCTCTAAGCTAAACTGCAGATGCGCTGTGAATTCAGATTCAGGGTACTGAAACTTTGTGAAACAGATTTAGGGGATTTCAATGCTAGAGTAGTTGTTTACAATTCTAAGATACACAGCCCCAGTGACTAAAAAAGGAACCTGTGTGAGCCAGCAGACATTTGCTGTTTTGAGATCAGTTAAACTGTTTTGAAAGAAATCACTAGGTGGGGGTGGAAGTGGAGGGCTGCAAGGTGTGAGTGGTGAAGGCTGCAAGGACTGGCAGGGCAATGGAGAGGGAGACTGCCGTGAAATACAGATGAGGATTTTGACAAAAAGAGGCTGTGAAGAAGAAGAAAAGATGCTGAAGTGTGAATATAATCTGGATATGAATGTGTTTATAAAGAGGGAAAAGAAAGAAGTCCAGGTTACAGCCATGAGTAGTCTGAAGGATGATGATATGGAATGCATCTGCATGGAAGGAGCAGAAAACAGCTGGGCTTTTCTAATAATGTTCAACCAGGTCCACATCTAGAGCTCCTTTTTCTCGCTCACACCCCTGCCGTGTTGTCAGGGCCAGAGAAAATTCATAGTTCAAAGGTATGCTTAAAGAAAAGCTTAATGGAAAGGCAAACTGTTTTCATTAAAGACAACGGGTGCCACTGAACTTTTGATACATGCTACTTGTGACTGGAAAAGCTGGGGAGGCAACTTCACATCCCATGAGACTCAAGTTTGTCTTACTCCAGACCTAGTATGCAGGAAGCAACATGGTTTTTACTCTAAGGAAAGCTGTGGTATCCAGGTGGACACCATGACGAGGTACCTACCTGGAGTCTATGCCTTAAAAAGTCTTTCACAGCAGTTGGCTTTGCAGCATTGTCTGAACTAAGTCCTTATAAAAGCATTGCAAAAACCAGATTGATCTTGCTTTTAGAGCATTATACATGCGCTAACAGTTAGAAATGCATTGGTAAACATATTCTTCACACGTAAAAATTGTGTCCCCTGGCATTCTTACTGGAAAAGAAGAAAACCTGGTGGTTGTCTTACCTTGATTTTCAGAGAGTCGGTGTCATAAGGACTTGGTGTGAAGTCAGTGTGAACCTTGGCTCGACCGCAGAAGGGCCCACTGTAAGGGACTTCATCATCAAACCGGAGGCTGTCCCTGTTGCTCGTTCCATCTGAGCAACTGGTCACCCCACCTTAAAGAGAGACAAGTTGAGAGACCTCCTGTACCACGACATACAATTCTGCACAGCAGCCAAGAGGAAAGTGTTCAGAAGCACAGAATTAGTGAAAGAGTGTACTCTGTGTGGTTTTGACACATTCCAGGAAAAATAAATTCAATAAAAAGCATACTGCAAGGGACCGAAGAAAATAGATAAGACATCTTTCATTAAAATCATCACTACAATAATCTGTTTCTGGTGATGATACTAAAAGAATACACATTTTACCTGCAGACTTTTTGAAATATTACCTCTGCAGATTAATAAAATGTACTCTAAAAGTGCAATTTAGGGAATTAATTCTGCTGAACTTCTCCTGTTTATTCAAAGAAATGAAAACAAGTACTGTAGAAGTTATTTTATTTCATTACAGAGCTAGCTGAAACATCAAAGGAACCTGCATTGCAGAGAGAAGTCTTAATCTTATCAACATTTCTGCTTGTCATTTTATCCAAGTTGAGCAATAAAATATCAGCAGAGTAATTCAAGCAAATTTGAGCAAGCTCTGCAATATCCCATCCAAATATGTTTTTAGATAAGAGCAGCAGTGTGTTGGAAGTAAACTCCCATACACAATTTTCACAAATCACATCATAGAAAATGATCGTAAAAATGGTTTTGTTTGAGGTGATTGCTTAAGTGCACAGTTCCGTCTCAGGACCAGATTAACTACTAAGTGCAAATGGTCTGGACTGCATCTCAAGTCCCCACTTAGGGCTCATGTGGTGCCTGCAGTGATGGCAGGGCAATGTCACCATAGGCAGCTGTGGCCTGCTGCCCAGCAAATATTCACAGCAGAGCAATGGACAGAGAGGTGGAGGCGAACTCTGCTTCTCATCAAAGATTCATCTGCCTTCTGGCTGAGACTACCCTGTTGGGGGAGGGTTTTCAGTGGGTTTGGGGAGAAGGAGACTGTGCTTCACTGCACCATGACCTGAAGCCACCAGGTCAGGCCTCCATCACCTGTCATCTCAGAGAGACCTCTGACTTGGTCTGCCTCGCATCTGCAGGGCAAAGGATGAAGTCACAGCCACTACCCTCAGAAAGGATGCTTGTGTGGCTGCACACAGTGATTGCAACCCTATGGGTGCCAGCACCACGGCACTGATAACCTCAAGAAACATTTATGACATATATGGCATATATACCAGCAACAACCCCTATAATATTTTTCTTTTCTTTTTCTTTTCTTTTCTTTTCTTTTCTTTTCTTTTCTTTTCTTTTCTTTTCTTTTCTTTTTTCTTTTCTTTTCTTTTCTTTTCTTTTCTTTTCTTTTCTTTTCTTTTCTTTTCTTTTCTTTTCTTTTCTTTTCTTTTCTTTTCTTTTCTTTTCTTTTCTTTCTTTTCTTTTTTCTTGCCTTACCTTGCCTTGCCTTGCCTTTCCTTGCCTTTCCTTTTCTGTTCTTTTCTTTTCATTTCATTTCATTTTAACTTCATTTAATAATTCCACTCTTAAAAATACTCAGTTTATTTCTGGAGAGGTATGTCTACCCTAGCTTCCATCCATTTAGTCAAATTACACTTTTGCCTGCCAGACTGAAGAGCTCTCTACCATCACATTTTTGATCACCAGCTCTGATACCTCAGACTTAAACAGTAGCAATATTGATCCAGCGACTGAATAGGAAGTGTGGATGTCCTGTACTTACTAGATGAGCTTTGGCCACTGTTCAGACTATAGAGACTTTCCATAGAGTCACTGGCTTTTAGGGAGACCTTCTCAGTGTGTGTTCCACCACCAGGATCATTATCATCTTTTCCTTCTTCATTCTTCAACACAAAAAAACAGATGTTAACCACCAAGAAATGTGTTTTAGATAAACATTTGTTTTTTTTCTTTTAAAACATCATTGGAGATTAACTCATCCTTACACTTTATTATGAACCACCCTATGAAAGAAAGCATTTTAGTATCCTGATACTAAGGATGCCCAGCACCTTGTGATCTTGGAGAAAACCCCTGCCTCCTGTCTGCCCCACTCACTTCATTGACTCCTGCTCAAGCAGCTGAACTGATCCCCCATCCCAGAAGACCACAACATACCACAGCAGTGACAAAGGTTTGTAATGGGGAATTCGCAGGCAGCCAGATAGGTCTGATTGTCTCAGAGGAGGAAATATAAAGTTTAATTCCGAAAGCACATGGCGAAGTGCTAGTTGATGTAGCTGTGTTTTGTGTTGAACTTCTGAAGACCATGGGCGCTCGGTGGCAGGCTGGCACCCCAGCCAGGGCATTCAGGAGGCAGGTTGCCCACATGTACAGCATTGGTGTGCTCTAGCACCATGCTCATCACATTGCCTGACCTACACTTTGGCCTCGAAACCCAGTGCATTTCAGAATTAATGGATGCATGTTTCCCTCACAAAATCTAATGGTGTATGAAATTGGCCCCTTGAGTTTATAACATTAAATCACACCTCAGGAATCACAGCCTATTCCAAACAATAAGATCCATATTTCAATCACAGGTAAGTTAGGGACAATGTAACAACTAAATGAAATAACGATGAGCTTTCAAAGGAAGGAATTTCTTCAGCAGATTTCACCACATTGTCAACGTCTGTGATATTCTGATGCAAATAAAACTTCCTGCACCACATAGGAAGTTACATCATATTTGGGGAAATATGAATTATTCATCAGTTGGCTGATGAAGTCAAACAACAATGGCAGCGCATGGATGACGTAGAGACCCATACAAGTATGTATAAGGCATAGCATTGACTATATTGGTTTTCAACAAAGACAGTGCTTGTTACACCAGTCAGCAGCCTAGCCCATAGATTAATCAGCAGGCCAGTATTGACTGCCATCATCTCCTGCAGGAATTAAAACCATGCTACATGTGTCCAGCTAGATAATTCAATGAATTTGTCATGTGAATAATTTCTGTAAATTTGCAGAAGCTAGATTTTGAAATTCTGATTTTTCTTTCTTATAATGTAAAAATCATGGCTTGCAACCTCTTGAACTTTAGCAAAAAAACCCCCACACACTAAACTAATGAGATAGGACTCCTTGTCTTTGACCTCCAGAAACTGTCTAAAGGTATCCTGTGAAACACTGTTTTCTACTTGTGAAGTTTCTTATTTATTTTCCCTCTTATTTGATATTGATATGTGTGAGATAGGAGGCAGACTAGCTAGATTTTTTAGGATGATTAAGTATAAGAAGTCCTTTTTCCTTATGTTTTAAAATTTGGAACTCACTGTCACAGTATATTGAGAAAACAGGGTTTGCATTGTGTGAAACATTATACTTTTTATGTTTTATAAAGATATGTTCATCAAGATTTGATAAGGTAAAAACAGATAAGGCATTTGAATTGTCATGCTCTAAGGATGCTGGGTGACCTCTACAAAATGGACTTCAGAAACAGTCTGAATCGAATAGAAGATAAATTCTTCTAACGAAGCATTTTGTACAGGCTGAGAATCAGACTGCCAGTGGGGTTCGTCTGATACTCCCTTGTGTCCACATCAGGACATATTTTTGTGATGCTTATCCAAATGCTTCTTCAGGAAAAAGCAAAATTAAATGATATGAAACTCCTGTGTCTATCTTGGGCCCTTACTGGATGATGCTGTAATTTTATATGTGCATGTGTGTGTACATTAACATGGACATGAAAGAAAAGGTGCCTACCAAAAGCTGTTTTTATTCAGTATGTGTTACCACGTTTTATGGATTGTGTTAACATGACAATTGAAACATGAACAGAAAAATGCCTATAACATTTTTATTTCACATGCGTTATCATCTAACATGAGATTCTTAAGCTGTATTTACCATCTCCTCAGAGAGTGCCTTGATGTACTTTTTACCCATCTTTTTCTTCATGGTAAGGGAAATGGCTCTCATCTTCTTACCCAAACTTCCTCCATTATTTGCTGCTTTAGCCTGCACTGCTTCTCCAACGTCACTTATAGTCTCCAGCTCAGATATCTGCTTTGAAACAAAAAAGTAAGCAACAACTCACCATGAAAATGAAATTTGTTGTAGTGGAATAGGAATTACAGGGAAATATTAAGGACACCAATGCTGTTAGGATGTCAAAGTCAGTCATAGCCGTTTTCCTGGGGAATTGTGTACCTAAACCCGTTTGCAGCACACCACTGTATGTGTGAATGACAGAAAGAATGTATTTTATGCTAGAAAATGTTATTTCCGATTGTCCTTGTTCTTAACCCAAATAAGAATTGAGGGGATTTTTCATGGATCATGAAAACAAAAGTGACAGATCTGCAGGTTGCATACGTGTGCCGGTTACTTTGGGCATACACCAACCTGAAGAGCACTTCTGTCTTTCTGGGAAACTGTTTCTAATCTTCACATCAAAGTACCAGAGTTTAGGTCTGATTCTCTTGTTCATTTTGGCAAGGACTTAATCACCCAGACAGACCCAGGTGCACAAGCAAAGTTCTCCCCAGTGTACATTTCCACAATGGTTTCCCAATGTTTTTGAATAATTGTTGTGGGAAAGTGAACTGCAAAAAGTAAAACTTGGTGTTATACAGACCTCAGCTGAATCATCTGTCTTTGATATTGAGTGGTGCCTGAAACGGTCAAAGCTTCCAAAGCTGCTTGTGCGCTGGAAAAAAAAATTAGGAAAAAAAAAATAAAAAATGAGAAGACAAACCTTGACCCACCGGTGGGGTTTTGTTCTGTTATTAAGACTTAAATACAACTGTCAAGTCACTTGTTTGTGTTAACCCAGATCAGCGGACCATCAACTGCTATAACCAGCTAGAAACAAACTAAGAGGTAACTATAGGGAAAATAATCGTAACTGTAAAGCCAGAAGCAGAAAAAGTGAGTAAGAGAAACAATACTGCTTCAAATACTAATTAGATAATGGATATAATTATGAGTTCTTCTACATCAGTTTCACATTACTTATACACAGATTTCTATGAGTTACTTCTAAGTAGGATTGCTGTCTATGAGCTTAGAAAAAAAGATGTTTCCATAAATGTCATACAAGATATAGAGTCAGTTTTGGTGGTGTAAACTGTGGCAATTTATACAGTTTAATTTTGCAGTGGGGAGACTGTTTACAGTCCTTTGCCAACAAGAATCAGCAAGAAGTGACAAGGATTATGAATACATCTTGTCCAAAATGCATACGTTGTGGAGGGTGTAAGTAACAGAATAATCAGGCAGGACTCATGTTTGTCTTCCCAGTCCTCCGATTCAAAAATATGATTTTTAAACATAAACAGGTACAGTTTTTCCCTGTGCCACAGCTTTGCTTAACATTAGAAAGGCTGCATCACCTGAGCGGTAAGCTAAGAGACCATGACTGGATTGCTTTTACTTCCTTCTACTTTTCACCCTTTCTGCATGTGGGTAAGTGGCATGGCAAGGAGGGAAGTGGCACAGCAGATTTTTGCAAGAGAGGTCACACAGAAATACCTGGCAGACACGCACAGGAAGAGCTGGCTGACACCGCGCTGCCTATGGTGGCAAACCGCGGGGAACTGGCATTGATGGCAAAGTCAGAAGTCCCTTTAAGTGCAGCTCTAATAATGGCCAGAATTCGGATATTTATCCACTCTACAGTGTAAGAGCTTGTTTTTATATCTTCACCAGTACTCAAATCTAAATCCAGAATTACTTCTTTTTTAAAAAAGTTCTTCACTCTTCCATACTAAATGGAAGTCTTTTAATGCAGTATCAGGGTTCTTGAGCAGGGTTTAACTATTATGTACTGTGCAATATCATCTCAGCATATTTCTGAATATTCAAAGTCTCCTGTGGAGGAAAAAAAAACACTGAACGAAATAGCAAATCACAAAATAAATACATCCTGAACAATTTAAGAAGTGATTTCAGACTACCTGGCTACAGGTTTTCCTGCATTTATTAATCCATTTACCTTGCCCATGTGATTTCAGCCAAACTGGATCCTTGCTCCATTGCTTTCTTCCCTCACCCCCAGCCACACAAGCCCTCTTTTGATCTCCCCCCTGGTTTCTAAAGCATGTATCGTGTCCCCTTCCCTTGACATCTCCAGCTACCTCCTTTCTCTCTCCATCTGGGAATGCCACAAGCCTCAAAAGGGCCTGTGAGCTCCCAGTTCTGCCTACTGTTACAGCTTTCCAACCTTCTCTACCAGCCAAGAATTTTCATGAGGTAGCCTCAGAGGCAACTGAGGTAAACCATCCTTTGGGCAACAAAAGAAGAGGAGAAAAAGACTGGTTTAATAGCCGGTCCCATTGCCTGCCTTTGCATTGCAGATGTGCTAATGCTGGCATCAACCTGCTCAGTGATGGTGAAACCCCTCAGTGGTGGCGAGAGGAGCCGAACTGCCCGAACAGCGAGCGCTGCGGGGAGCAGCACCTTTGCCGTGCCTGCCCTCCCGTCTCCTACCCAGGCGCCAGGGTTGGTGATGCTGCACGAGCGCCGTCCTCCAGAAAGCCGGAAAACCAAACACCTGTTTGAACCAAGACCTAAGCAACGACTTCAGCCGCTTGCAAATTTCTGAGTGCTGGTACAGCCCCATACCTGCTCTGTCCACAGCCACCTCTGTGGGACTCACCAGCAACAGTGTCAGGCTCCTGACGCCACACGGGGTGGCAAGGGGGCATTCAGGCTCTGCAGCCATGATCTTAAGGAAGGAGTTTATCAAAATGATACCAGCTATGCCGAGCACACACGTACCTCCCCTGTGGGTTTCCATCCAGGAAGAACCCCATCTTATTCTGTCCCTGCTCACAAATCACAGGGTTACTATCCATATTAGCTCCTTTATCTCTTACATGCAGCCACCTTTAAACTAAAATTAGTTTGCAGAGGGGGGAAAATATGACAAAGAAAAGCTACAGGAAACCATGTGAAAATACTTTGTTTTAAAGTTTCCATTTGAGAAGCAGAAAATCAGCATCACTTGGAACACAACTGAAAAGCTCCTTGCTGTTTCATTTCCCTGTTTTCCCACACTTTTTTATTAACCAGCTCCACAACTCCCCCAAAAAAGTAATGTGGATGTAGCAGTGGGAGATGCCTGAGCACAGCCAGATGGAAGAGGAAAGTGTACCCACATTTTAGGTCCGTGTTCTAAGCACTGCAGCTTAAAATAATAATAATAATAATAATAATAATAATAATAATAATAATAATAATAATAATAATAATAACAACAACAACAACAACAACAACAACAACAACACCACATAATTTTTTTCCACATTTCTGGGCACATCCAACCTGAAAAATATTCCCAGCCAAAGCTTATTTGAAGAAGCTGACCCAGATTTGTGAATATTTTTGGACATGTAAAATGACATTTACTATTCACTGGAGGGGGGGAGGGGGAAATCACACAGCTCTCTTCTTAATTGATTGTCACCTCTCAGAACATGTCCATTGGCTAAACATTGTTGGTTGTTTGCTTTTACCTTGTGAAATTGAAGAGGACAATTTGGATTGTACACTTTAATTTTATCTAAAATTCCCATAAAGAACTTTGCTATTAAGTAGATGAACAGTAGCCTGTGATGAGGGGTTAGCTCAGTAGTATGATATAAAAACACAGCCCCAAGGATTATGGTTCTATTAGACAGGATTAACACCTTTCACTGGCTTGTCAACCCAGCCAAATGTGCCCTGCAGCGTGGAGGGGTAGAGATAGAAAGAGGGAGGCTGGGATTCACAGCAATGTTGGGAAAGTATAAAATAGTCTCGCACAGTGATCTCTATACATACACTGACCTTTCTGTTGCTTTCAATCACCTCAAGATGTTTAGTAGGAATGACTGTATATTAAAGTGCAGATGTGCTGCAAATACTTTAAAAGGAACAAGAGGAAAAATGTTGTTTATTGTTCGTCTTACCTATAAACAGCTTGAGCACAGGGAAATCAGTTATTCTTTTTCGACCCTTGAAACAACCTTATATCCTACATGTGCAGAAGCCTTGGGCTATTTTGTAGTATACTTCAATGTTGCTTCATCCCTATTAAATATTAATAAGGGTTACAGGATGATTTCCACTATTCTAGATAATGGTCTTGTTGCACTGGAGAGCACTAAATAGGGCTGCTTCAGCAATTCTCTGTACTAACTTTTTCCATTAAGTAATCAATAGCTACCACCTTTTAAAAATGTATTCAACCCCATTATACTGATAACGAAAAGCAGATTTAGGAGCTCTGGGCTGCAAAGGGAACGGGACTATTACTTTCAATAGTGTCAGTCACTGCATTAGTGTCAGGGAACACCTACTTTGTGAAGATACGGACAGACCTTATTTCCAGGTGAAAGGAAGCTTTTAAAAGAAATGCAAAGCTACTAGGAGAAAATACGCTATTGACTTTTGATACCAGGATTCAGCATCCTATAAAGTTAAGTGATCTTTCTAGCTGGATTCATGCAAGAGCTACCCGTGGATACGTTAAGGAAATATGAATTTGCACAGTAAAATCTAATGGAGGCATGGGCAGGAGAGAAACTCTTTTATTTTCCTACACAAGGACTGATCAGATAATTTCTACAAATCAATGCATTAACTTTCATCCCTTCCCCTTGGGTATACCTAATTAGCATAATAGAAAATATTGAAGATATTTTTCAGTATTTAAAATCCTTCTTCAATCTTTTTGTATATCTTCAATTCCCTGAAATCCATGAACTTCAAATTATCATTTCAAAAGGGAAAGTGCTATGTAATTGCTGTTTATTTTTATTTGGACAGTCTGAGGTTGGTGATCTGGTTTGTCTGTAAATATCCTATCATTTTCCCCAGAAAATGGTATGGCATGCAAATAGAAAAACAACAAGAGGTTCTGCAATTCATGTCCTTCTGTTATGTATATCCTTCCCTTGTAGGGCATGTCATAGGAGAAGTCAGTTAGTTCTTATGATAAACTAGTCAGAGCTTCTCTGTGTCTAAAGGCAACCTTTGAGCCAAAACTGGCAGCAGCTATCCTACTAATAATCATTGTGGGTGATATTCAGCTCATATTTTCCTTTGGACAATTCACAGTGCTCAGAGATCTGGTTCCCTGCTGTGAGAAATTCTGGCCCATTATGTTTTGCTTCAAGTCCTATTCAAAATAGCTTTTAAGTCCAGCATGATGCAATGCCTTTGTACTGACCGTCTTGCACAAGGAAATCTCTTCAAATTCCTCCATGCATTTTCATATTTAGCTTCCATTCATCCTTAGACTACCCAGACCATGTAAGCAGTATAGGGGCAGATGTGGCCACTGGGAGTAACAAAAAGGGAGCTCAGCATGTTGCCCAATTTCCTTGCCTGCCAGGCACTTGTATTCTCCCCTTTCTCCTTGGAAGAAGCCACAGCACCTCCCAAGAGGACAGTCTGTGCTTGCTGCTTTGATCGATGGAGATAAGTGGAGCTCAGGATTTGATTCATTTCTTCTGTTCTCTGACGCTACTAGTCCTTTCAGAAGGAGGAGACTAGTCTGAGAATGAAATTGAGTTGCTAAAGTAGGGATGAATGTTTCCACTCTGCTAGCTTATCTTCTTACATAGATAATCAAAGAAGTTGTCTCCTACTTTCCCAGAAGGCAAGATACCAATTTTTAGCCTTTGGGATGTTCTGTGAAAAAACAGCAACAAAAACAAACTCCTGACCTCTGTATAAAGAACAAGAATTTGCATACAAGATTCACTGTCTTTCCAAAGAGTAATAGAGAAGCAAAAAAGACAAGACATCATGACCGCTCTTACCTCAGGGATTTTTTCCTATTTACACATTAGTTACACATATAGAACTTCTGACCACTAACCAAGCTGTTAATATAACTTTATAGCCCAGACGAAACATGGCCTAAACCTTGTACTTCACCAGTCAAAAGCGATAAAAAAGATACAGCTTGTTCTTGCTAACTCAAATAGGGCAATCTACTGAAATGGCATTTTTAACTGGCTTAAAAATGACTCTATAAAAAGGGTGGTTGTTACCGTGGTCTGGTACTCAGTAACTGTGTGGAGGTGGGGAGAGAGGGGAGCAAAGTGGTCTTTGGACAAAACTGCCACCATGAGCCTCAGAGCAAACACCCTAATTTTAACGACAGAAAATGGCTGGAAAAGATAAGCTGTATAAAATAATGAGTTAATCATAGTTAACACTCCTCCAGGTCAACAAACTTCACCCTCCAAAGTAAATGCTGAGCGGCTCTGTTATCAGTACCTCTCTGGTACCAGCCCTGGCCTTCAAGCCTGAACCAACGCTGACATGAAGCACGTCATTTCCAGTAACCCAGCCCGTATCCCAGTTTCCACTGGAAACTTGGCTCTCGAGTGCTTTCCAAGGGCACGTGGTGCAGGGCAGGCCCCAGCGCAGCTGAGGGCCGGGGGCAGTTAAGCGAGGCCGGCTGGTGTGCAGGTCTGTAAGTGTCTCAGGAAGAGGCAAGCCGCATAGGAAGCCTGAGCAAAAAAGGCAGTTTCTTCTGGCAAAAAAATATGCTGTGTTGATTTGCTGGGGGTTTTTTCGCACGTTTGTGAGGAACTAAATGAGGAAGCAATTTAAGAAACGTCGATCTTAACACAAAGAAAGTTTTTTTTGCAGCCGAGTGTTGCAAAATGTGCAGGGGGGGAGGGACCTGACTCCTCTTTCTTTAAATGCAGACTGACCCTGAATTTTGAGAACCAATGTTCCTGCCCAGTTGCTGCAGAGCACTCTCAGTTCCCGGTGAGAAAAGTCACTCCAAGTGCTCTTCTGGCAGTCTATCGAATTCTGGGAGTGTGCACACAGGTATTTGCAATAATTATGTAATTAAGACTTTATTATTTATATGACATTTAATTAAAAGTGACTTTCAGTGGCACACAAAACCATGAAAAGAAAATGACTTTAAAAGAAGGTTAAGGATGTGTGACAAACTCAGAGCAGCTATGAAAATGACAGTTAAGGACTTGGCATGATGTGCACTTCTACCTCCCTGCTATCCTTTTTTACCCTTCATTTACACATGGGCAGAAACACCGAGGGACAGGCCTGGAAATGCACCACCCCCACCACCCCCCCCCAAAGAACTGTGACAGCAGCAAAGGGGAGCGCTGTCTGAGTGCAAGCTGGTTAAACACTACGTAAGCATCACAGGCTTTGATCTTTAATCCCTTAAATACCAGCATCTTTCCTCTCCTGAAACTTCCCCCTCTCCACACCAGGTGAATTCAGAGATGAGTTCTCATATTTTAAAAACGAATCACCTTGCTTCAATTAAAGTCCTTTCCCTGCTTACTTGTACAGCACAATTTTATTAATGCTGTGTGCTATCTAGATCCTGACCTTGCAGGGTTCAGCTGGATTTCTTGTGCCAGAGAAATTACTCACATGTGTGTTTGCAGGCTTTAAGTGAAGACAAAAATATGTACGCCCAAAGATGAGCTGAGAAGCGTGTAGCCCCAAGGGCTCAGGTTTAAAGGGAGCCCTGTGCCTGTGCAGCACACGTGGCGTGGGGCAGCCAGCGTACTCCCCCATCGCCTCCTTGTGCTATATGTAGCCTGCACGCAGACTCACGCAGGGAGACACAGCGTGCCCAAGGGCTTTCCTGCTCCTTCCAGCAAGCCTGGGAAGCAGCCGCAGCTGCTGACTGCAGCAGTCTCCTGCCCACCCTGGAGCGGGGCAGCAGGGGAGAGGCAGAGAACACTCCTGCCTGGCGTGACAGTGTTCCGGTCAGAGCCTCTGCGACTCAACCGTTGTACCACAACCGTGCGAGATCTTTTACAGCGGTTGTTTCGATGGCAGCGAGAGCCTCCTTGCCTGTTTTACGCTTTGCCCATGCGTGACGTGGGAGCTGGTCCTGCTCCCGGGGAGTCACCCAGAATGAAAAGCGGCTTCTGCATTCTGTGCTAGGGAGAGGCACATTTTCAGTGGAAGGTGTTCCTTCGAATGACCTTCCAGAGGAAACAAGATGAAAAAATAACCTCTAAGTCACGGTTAAATCTGACCGTCCCAAAAGCTCATTTGGTTTTTCTGAAGAGTAAGCAAACTTTAGAAAACCCTTACACAAGTTTTACTGCCATCCTGCAGCCTTATCCTTGACAACAGGTAATGACCAACAATAAGCTAATTCTAAGAAACTTGGGGGAGGGGGGAGAAAGAGAGTGAGTTTTTATTACTTTTAAATGAATGTTTGATACATCATGTTGGTTCCCCTGATTAATGTTCACAGCAAACTCAGCCATTGGAGTTGTAATGTTTCTGCAAGCTTCCCTACAGCAAAGCTTAGCCATTAATTCAGTGGCATATGTCAGCTCAGCAGAGCAAGGTCACTCTTCTCTTTCAAGGGGAACCTTTTTAGAAATAATAAAACTGACAGAAAGTTCTTTTTTGCATGCTTTATGTCACCTGAGGTTGAGTGCTGCAGTTAATATCACAGAGCTTATAAACATTCCCATCTTCAGCAGTCTCCAACCCCACCAGACTCTTGGAACCTCAACTTTTTCTCTCTCTTTTTTTTTTTTTTTTTTTTTTTTTTTTTTTTTTTTTTTAATGTAATATAGTGACAGCTTTATGTGGTGCAGATATACAGTGTGTAATCCTAAATGAGTAAAAAATGAGTAAAAAATGAACAAATCTTTTCTTAGGCTTTTTAGAGGAGAAATTTTTGAAGGCGCTAAGAGACTGCTGATACTGTACTATGCATTTAGGATGTTAGTGCTTAAAGAAAAAGATATAGGATTAGGGACTTTGTCTCCATGGCTCCTTGCACCTTTGGCTAAAAGGAAGGAAATGTAAAAAGCTACTGGTCCACCTTGTTTCCATATCACTGTTAACTGACACTGCAGGCTGCAAATTGTACATGCTTGCGATGTAGAGAATACAAAGTTAATTGGTCTATTTATGGAACAATTTTGAACTTCTAAGTAAATAAAGATGTGTTAGTTATCTGTTATGACAACTAATTGTGACTGGGACTTATTTATCGGGATACAAATATCACAGAACATGATAAGCAAAGTAACTAGCTGAAGAATAAGATCCAAACAATAGGCCAGTTTTTTCCCCCTCATTATCTCCCTTCAGACATCCTGACTACACTTGATTAATGAATCCATAGTGAGATTAGCTGAAATTGCCTTAATGGAGATACAGTACAGTAGAGAAGCAAAATTCAGTGCAGTATCTATCATCAGTCACTGTGAATTTTAGTGTTTCATCAAATCTATATGTCCATTTATTTACATTATTTTTATCTCAGAAAACAAAATAAAAATAAAATAAAATGCTATACGCATTTAATGAGTTAACTTTTGACCCCTTTAAAATTATGACCGGTGTCACCATTTTCTCCTCTTCATGTCTCTTCCCTTTCCAGAAGGATGAGTTCCGATGTTGGCTTATTGCCATCCACAGGCCAAAGTTACCCTTATCGCCCAGGGGAAGAAAGCACATGTGGCACTTCACTGCAGCCTTGCAGGCTCCAAAACCTGGACATGCTTGCACAACGCATGCCTGGGAATCTAAAACATGTTCCTTGGAAATTTGAACTCATAAAATAAATGCAATAAGCTTTTGGCTTTGGACCAGTATGGAAGCTGAAAGAAGGTTTCCAGCTCAGGGTGCCCCTGTGATTTAGCACTGCATAAGAATACTTTGTAGTGCAGAAGTTACGATGTGTTACATTCTGGGTTTTCTTTGTAGCCTAAGTTCTATAACTGTAATCCTGGGAAAAAAATCTAGTTATCTGAAGACAGGATAGCATCCTGTTTGTGTTCAGGACACATACCAGAAAGGAAAGAATACAATCAACAGCTCTTTGCGGGTACTGGGCACAGCAAATGGTCCTAGTCTAGCACGGGCATATCAGTTCCCCTCTCTCCATCTGGTTATCTTTGTGGTATGGGGTTATTGCGATCACAGCTCAGTGGAAAACTACAGTTTCATCTCACGAAAAACAAATGTACCAGATCCCTGAAGTGTGTTTTTACTCTGACACATGACAAAACTGAGACTGACCTTTTCATCCCTCCCCAGCTCCCACAACCTCTGTGAAAACCATGTGTAGTTGAGAGACACTCACCAATGAGATAATTCTACCAAGGCAGAGAGAGCAGTGAGGGCTTTGAGGTGTTCCTTGTACCCCAAATTCAAGGCCATACTCCAAATCCTACTCAAATCTGGCCTATCACCGCGAAGGGGATTGTACCAGTCATGAGGTTCTAGGCTTTCACAAACAGATAGGAATGTGTTGCCTTTTCCTTTTTCTTCAGATACTGACTAAAATCCCAAACACACAGTTTTCTAACATTTTACCACAATTACCAAGAGACATTAATCAAGCAAATGTAAGTCCCATTATAGTGACACGAAGAAAATCATGGAAACTCCCCAACAGAAAATATCAGAAGAGCTTTGTGTACTTGTGACTAGACCTGAATGCCCGCTCTACCATCATCAGTCATTTCATGCACCCTCTACACAGGCTCTGAGCTGCTCATGAACCATGTCCCCTTTCCAGCTCTGCAAAACGGTTTTTGAACTTAACATCTGATCTTAAAACAGGAGGCAGGCAGACAGAAGTATGAGAAATCCAGCACAGCTGTGGTGAGTGAAAGCAATCCACCAGTGCTAAAGCTCAGCATCCACTTTGCACAGGTGAACGCAGCAGAGAGGTGAGCTGCAAGAGCTCATCCACCTGCCTCAGCCACTTTGTCACCTCATCTTCACACATCTCCTTTTGGCTATACTGTTGCTAAGGAAAGCCAATTTCTTTGTCTTGCAGCTGCAGGCTGCCAGTGACAAAGCTCCGTCTCTACCTCAAACACAACGGTAGAGGTCTGCACTGTGGTCACCATGGCTTTTCCGTGTTTTCTGGTTGAACGACACTCCTCTAGTGCTTCTCTTCTCCCTGAAGAAGCCATGAGAAACACTGCAGTAAAACTTTAAGCCAAGTACAATTTCAGTAGCCTCATACCTCACTTGCCTTTCAACATACCTGGAAGAACAGCAACCCTGCCATACCTTCTGAATGAGGTCAGCATGACCAAGGAGAGGAACTTACAACTTCCTACAGTTCTCAAGGAAGTAACCATTCAGCATCCCACGGACATCAAATGCAGTGAGGTTACTTGGTTGTTCTTGTGAAGATGATGAAAGAGATGAAGAGATAAAAGGGTAGGAAAGGGATGAAAACTTAACCCAGAACACATAATGGTGCAAAACAGTAGATCACTAGATCTTCCCAGAGAAAGCTTGTCAGCCTCAGTGCTGGGTGAAGGTTAGAAAGAACACACCCTTTGCTATTGACATTCAGCTTACCAGAAAGATGCCAGTAAATGTTACGACTAGCAGTTAAGCAGCCTGAAGCCTGTGTACAGGTGAAGTCATTATCCAGCTTTCTATGTATCCATGGAATAAACCAAAGAGGTATGGGGGGAAAAAGTGACAGTACAGCATATAATATGTCAAAGAAGCAGCTTCCCTGAAGCAGTTAAAAATCTCCAAACTTTTCCCTAGGCTGGAGTTGCAGCCTCAGGTTTGGGAAGAAATAAAAAACTAAGAACATGTTCTTGGGTGTACTGTAAGTGGAATAAGATAGTAAAGGCTAGAAAAGTAAGAGCGAGCGGGTATACAGGAAAAATTTCACCTGTGAAAAAAATATGTGGTTATTCATCTTGCTGTGAATATCAACATATGTGACACACACCTTCACCTGATGCATGAAACAAAGTTTTCCATTAGGATGGCTTAAAGGACTTATGACTTGCTAAATATTCAGAGCATATATATTCTGTAGCCTGGTGCCAAGCAGCTAAATGTCTAGAAAAAACACTGACATTGCTAATTTGTGGAAAAGGGTGTAACTTTTTAACAACTGAAGTAATTCTGCTGTCTCTGTTGCCAGGTTTCAGAACACAAAATTTGAGAGATATGGTGAGTACCAAGGCCCAGAAGACTTACTTTCCTTCTCTGGAGTGGGAATTGCTAGGGGTTTCTGCCCACACATCAAGGAATTGATTCTTCTGGTTGAAATGTTTGCAGCCACCCTCAAACTGCTTATACAAGCTGCCTAGTGATGGCTTTACAATTACCTCAGTCTGGGTTTATTATCTGACACAGATTACTAGAAGAGTGTTGAAACCTACAGAAAACTGTGGGCCACATCCTCTGCCTGCCCTGCCTGTACATACTTACAGCTTTTTTCCAGCAATGACAGATATCCCAGACAATGTTTTATTTGGCGTATTTTGGGTTTCCTAGAAGCACAATATTGAAGTAAGTCAAGTGCTCTATAAAGCCAGTTAAAGAATTAAAAGGCAACTAATGCTGACTTATGTCACCTTGGCAGTTGTGCTACAGTGTTTAGCAGACAGTACAGTTATAAATGATGGGGTTTATAGTCTGGTTTTTAAAAATGGCTGGGTAAGGTGGCTCAGGCGTGCTTCTGGAAGTGCTCTTGCTTGCTTAGGAAAACAAGGAACTGAACTGCATTTGTCACTCTAAGCAAAATGAATATTAATGTAAAAATATTCCCTTCAGGAGACTTCCTCTCACTTGTTTTAAAATATTCTGTTATTAAGGACTTAAGCCTGGCTAGTGAAGGAAAACCAAGACAGGGAACAAATGAGAAATTGCATGAATTTTGAGCAAAGTCGGTGAAAATTTGAAAAGTGCTGTCATCAAGGGAACACACAAAAGAGGCCAGGACTGAACCAGGCCACAGATGTCATTTTTTCCTTTGTCACAAAAGCTAGTCAAGAGTTGTGTGAGCCTTCAGTGAGCCGGTGTGTTGATCTGAGCATCAAAATGTGGAGTCTGGACATCCTAACCAGCCTCCTGGAAAGGGGCAGGAGAGGGACAGCTGTTCTTTTGCCGCGAAGACTCTGGACCTTTACTTTCTGGTGAGTAATTGAGGAATAAAATTCCTCAAATTTCAAGACCTCTAGAAGAGGTATGCTAACATAGATGTTAAGACACAAACAACTTTATGGAACTGCTGTTGAAAATAAAAAAAATTGGCTGATGATCCAGAGGCAAGATGATAATATAAATGAAAAAAAAAAAAATACTAGCAGTGGTAAGACGAGCAATAATATGATTACAGAGCCTTCCACTCACAAGAAAAATAACCCAAGGTTAACTCTAACCTTGTTCCAGTTTTTTATGAAGCCTGAGGGAGAGAGGGCACACCTTCTGAAGTGTCACCTGCAATCCCTTTTTTCCCCATCTACACATACATGGTTATTACAAGTATCATTTTTTCTTTCTCTGAATCCTCCCTGATAAAGGCCCACAGGTATTTCCACTATAAACAAGGTTCTTAAAACTACTTCTCAGATGTTATCCATTCCTGCTTATTTTACAGAGTGAAAATGGATTTTGACAAATGTTCTTTCTTCAAGAGACAATGCAGTAAAGACCTTTAATGACAGAACTATGTGTCATCTTTGCCTATAAGCATAAATTTGCACAGCGGGCAGTACGGTGAAAACAGCTTATCATCAACTCATCACCTCTCATCATTGTTAGAATGAAATGCAAATGGAAACAAGGTTTGGTTGTGAAAATTAGCATCTGTGACATTAGCAGTGGTTCATTTATTCACACTCAAAATTTCAGGGAGAAAGAAAAGAATATAAAACTTGCCATTTTCAGAAGTCTACCAGTCTTTACCTTTAAAATAAAACTAAAACCCTCATCTTTCCCTACTCAAGGATAAATCCTAGTTAATATTTATTAACACTGAGCAATATCTTCATTGCAGACCTTGTCCTACAGAAGATCTAATTATGTCTTGAAATATTTTTGGTGTTTAGTTTTGCTGTATTTATTTTCTATTTACTTTTCTTTGATAAGTTTTCCCCATTGGAGAATCACAAGCCACTGTCTAAGAAAAAAGCATCACCAAAAAATTTGCTTATAGCATCTGTCTGCGCTACAGGCTCCAAACACTTAGGCAAGCGATAAACTTTACCCAGATGACAAATCCCATTGAAATCAATGGGATCACAGCTAATTTATTCATTTAAGTGTTTTCAGAATCAGGATCAGGCCTTCTGTGAAGAATATATAAAAAGAGGAAATCCTGGCCTGAACTCTATGGCAAAAATGTGCAATTGGAAGCAGGGTTTCATTTAAAGCTTATAAAAAGGAAAATTATTGGTATGAAATAGTACTAGGGGACAAAATTGCACATTAAAATATTTCCTCGTATTGGATTTGCCACTATTTCCCCATAACTCTGAAAACAAATAGTTTATCACCTAAGCAAGTGAATATTGATTTAATTAGAAGCTTGGACATATTTTTGCCTAAACAAAATGCACAGGCATTGACCCTGAATTGTCTTACACACCAGCAGTAAGCTGAGTTTCAAGCACCAAGTACATTTGGAAGCAGAATAAGGAAACAAAAATGTCTCAAACCTTTAGCATAAACATAGATCAACTGTCATGTA
The DNA here is from genome assembly GCF_963210335.1 of Falco punctatus. Taxonomy (NCBI): domain Eukaryota; kingdom Metazoa; phylum Chordata; class Aves; order Falconiformes; family Falconidae; genus Falco; species Falco punctatus. The sequence continues at coordinate 107,595,673 of NC_137581.1, read as the reverse complement.
GAATAATGACACAAGACTTCCTTCAGTCAAGCCAGTGAAAATGGCACAAAGTCGTCTTTGCTTCAGCTTGAAGTAAAGCCAAGAATCATCAAGCAGTTCTCAAGTTTGCTGTGTCGGTAGGAATTTGAGAGAGAGAGAGAAAAGAATAGGCTGTGGCCAGCACCTTGCAACCCGTGAAGTGGACGAGGGGATGTTTTACAGATTATTTGCACCTTGCATTGTCGTTTGCACCTGTTCAAATGTGTACATCAGTGCAAAGTGGAATGCAGAGTGGCTGCTAAATGCTTTAACAGTGTTTTATCTGTATGGTGCCAGGATATGGTGCTGCCTGAAGTGTCTACAGAACAGAAGACTAGTTCCTGTGTAATTTCTCAGAATCTTTTCTCTTACCATCTTTCTAAATCTGCTTCATGCCACTCCCCAGATACACTGATGTCAGTAACTTTATAAGGGCCAAAGAGGCTAAAATCCAGATCATTTTAGGGGTCCTTCTTTCATCCTCCCCAGCCCTTTAAGGGGTGGTGGGACAGACGGCACAAACTCATAGCTGAAACACATCTAGTAAAAGCATTCCCTCCACTTTCTATAGTACTTTCCTGCTCCATAACTAAAACTCCAGCAATGCAAGAGACACGTTCTCCCTGCAGTGAGCCGGTGGCGCTAAGGCTGACTGCAGCCACCAGCATGACCATGAACCTCAGGGCGAGGTGTAAGACCTAGTTTGTTTGACCTCACCTGCTCACAAATAGTACTGCAGCTCCGAAGAGCTACACCATATAAACCAAGACATGTCACGTCTGATGGAAAAGAAAGGGGGGCAGATGGGGACGGAAAGGAAGCGCTGAGAGCTGCCTCTTGGTGGTGGTCCTGATGGGAGGTGCAGAGGCTCTGTTGTGATAGAAAGTTGTTTAAGGTCCTGGACAGACAGATAGGTTAGATTAGATAGGCTTGATAATAGAGAGCTTGGCCCATCAATTGGTTGAGTTTCTTCAATATCAAGCAGGGTATTTTTAAGCCTTTGGACTTTTCCTCTTTAGTTCAGCTACCTGGGTCTTCAGCTGATGTACAATATATAAATGTACCAACAGTTCCACAGCAGTACGTGCAGTTACAATGATAAACACTGGCAAAAGATCAGAATACTTCCAGTATCTCTTTCGAAAAGATTTCTCTCACATTTCTCTTCCAATTTTCTCTGGGATGACACGATGTAGATTTTTTTTTCCTAACAATGAATGCTTATTTATATAGTGTACATACAATGCATTCAGTAGTTATATACAAATCCATGCATAAGCAAAAACTGCCAAATATGCAAAGAAGTTACTAGCATGACTGCAGCACTATAGAAATCCTGCTGGCTAATGGAAAAAAACCTGAAATATTACTATTTCATGGCTTAATATCAACCCTTTCACAGCAGACACTGAGAGTTGCAAGATGCTGCTTTTTGTTTGTGTAGCACCTAACACATCTGCAGAAGTCCCTTATGCACCACAGTAATAAAGTAAATGCATTGCAGGTAGAGAATTGCCAGTTAGATACTGATAATCTGTGTTGATCCTGCATCGGTCATTGACTTGCCCACCACTGCTAGAGGGCAGGGAGAGCGAATTGCCTCAAGAAGTGTTTTACCAGCTTTGCATGGTATTCCTTCATCTTTATCAAAAGACATAACTGGATGCTGATATTCTTCATGTTAGAAAGTGATACACCCAAAAGGATTAAAAAGCAAATGTTGGTGAAACACTTGAATTAATGCACAGAAATTCATACAATTGTGATAAAGATAACCGGTCACCGTGGTTAAGATTCATTTACCTAAAATGATCTTTTTGGTGTCCTTTTTGAGGGCCTAAGGTAGCAAACCTGATTTTCACTTAACACTCCAGACCTCACAGCTCTCCCACAGGTCTTGCGTCAGCCCTGTGCGGATGCTGGGAGACACTGGGTCTAAGCTGCCTAAAGACAAGGTGAGGTATCCCAGGAACCCCACAGTGACAACAGCATCCTGCCCTGCGTGTATGAGGAGGTACCAAACGCTGCCTGTGCAGAGCAGCGGCAGCCAGGAAGTGATCTAGGGAAGTCTCTTGTGAAATCCCATAACTTCTGTCGGGAGGTAAGGACCTGCGCCCCTATTACCCAATGCAGTATTAAGCAACTTAAGTATTTGCGTTGCTTCCGTGGAGCATATTTCAAAACATGCTACAACAAGCAAAGTTTTCTATTCCATGCAGCATGGGGTTGTGGCCTCCCATGCCTTTTTGATGAACAGTGTACTCAGCAAAAACGTGCTCATTGTGGAAAGTTTTCACAATTCTGTGCAAAAGTGGGACTGGAGTAGGTGGTGTTTCAAAGCACGCTACAGAGGCAGAAGACATGATGAGCCACTTCACCAAGACATTTCCATTTTTGTAAACATTTACAATAAGGCAAAGTCAGCACGGCAAAGTCAGCAGGTTTGACACTCAGTCAAGTGGTTAGACTCTTTTTATCACTACTTTACACATACGGTGAATCAAATCCATGACCATGATATACATAAATATATTTGAAAAGCCACAATGCCAGCATGTTAACAGCATGGAGTGCATTCATGAATGAGTAACTAACTGTATCGAAAAAAAAAACCCAAACAAACCTCAAAAAATGAAAATCAGACTGTTGTTAGGGAATGTCTTATTCTGGAAGAAGAGAGTGATCGAAACTGGCTTTTGAAAACACTTAACAGATGGGAAAACAAAGCCCGTCCACAGAGTCTCTCGTGGACATTTCTTGCTTAACCTATAGTGTAATTAGCTGTTAATTATACTTCTTCCCTGGCATTAAAAACAGTATGATGATTGAACAGAAGAAAATGCATACCATAGTAGCCAGTGAAATGCTTTAAAAACATTAAAATCTATGGGAAAACGGGTTCACAATTGTTTCAAATCCATGGAAAAACATTACTTTTAATTGTTAATGAGTCATAGTCTAAAATCGCAAGTGCAATACACAAAAGCCAGTGCTGTATAAAACCAGAAGACATTCCTGCTGGAACAGTGCCTGCAATAATCTTTTAGGACACAGAAGTCACTAAGTGAAGTGTATTCCCAAGCAGTGAGAAGATGGGTCTGTAAACTTGGAGACACTGAGTTACTGAAAGCAGAGATACACTACAAGGCTCCTCTAATCTCTTGGTTAAATTGTCAGCACTGATAAACTGAGGCAGAAATGGATACTGAGGCACTGGGGTCTAGCAGTAGCCATTTCTCTTCAGGCTTCCAATACACTTGCAAAGGTAATTTTGCACCCAGTCCAGGGACTGAAAAGAAATTTCTAGCACAGGACACATTCTTATGCATCTTACAAAACTCTCACTTTCTTTCTTGCAATTCCAGTTTGTGGAAGGTGTCCAGTGTAGCACATTATCAATTTATTCAGAGTATTTCTTTCAGGCTGAAAGGATGATCATTCCCAGAAAAGTGAAGATGACAAACACCGATTGCCAAGTCCCTCTCTTCTTTTGGTTATGGTGGTGCAAAAGCAAATATATTAAATAAGGAACAAATCTGAAAGCTTTTCTAATTCTTCACTGATTCTCAAACTTCTGTTGAACATCATCAGTTTATCATAGATAAGAAAGAGAAAGGGGATTTTTGCGAGATGCTCTGTTAAAAGCTGATGCAGAACATGTAACTATAGACAAAGCCCAGTACCAGGACTCTTTAGCACAGCTATAGCAGCTTCACAATCATGATTCATTGGATTGGATCATTACTGTTATAAAGTGAGTATATACTGAGATTATAGCACCAAGGCACTTGCTAACACATCAAGAAACCCTGAAGCTAGGATTTAAAAGGAAGTCTTCCTTTTAAAATTTGCTAAGAATTCCTCTTATTATTCATTGGCAATAAAAATTAAACATTCTTACCTTTGGCTTTTGACTTTTCTCTTTATCAGACACATTAGATGGTTTTCTCTTCAACATTTTTAATTCACGCTTATCCAGATGAACTGTAACTGCTACTACCTTGCAACCAAACTAAGCACAACGAAGCATACTACACATGCATACACCGGTTACACAGTTCCTTATTCTGTCAGGATGTGACCTCACACGGCTGCTTCGCGGCACGGGTGAGCAAGCTGAAGTCTTTAGGGAGGGAGTGAAGAAGGGGGTGAGGAAGTGACGGGGAAGAAAGAGAGAGGCACTAAGATTTGTTGAAAATGAGGATAAAGTTCAGAGTGAGAAATGCTTTAAAACTGACCTCCTTCTGTGTCACTGTCAGGCCTCAGTAAGACTTTGGACAACCTCAAGAAAATTGTCCTCTTTTCCTTTCTCATTTTTCCTCACTCAGCCTTGCGGCACTAAGTGCACCCTTCATTTCAACATGTGCTGGGACTCGAATATGAAGAAGGTGTGCTGCTGTTCAGAGGACCAAGGGTGATTATTTGTCCAGAAAAAAAACCAACCAACCAAAACACAAAAAACAACCACCAGCAAAAAACCAAACCACTGTGCACCTGTGGTACATGGTCTGGCTGGTCCCTAACACCTCCCTTTCTCTCCTAGCTCTACAGGAATGCAATAAAAGCAATGAGATTAAAGGTCACTGTTTGGTAGAGAAGGGATGTTTTCTAAAGCCACCTTTTTCTTTTGCATGATGGAATGAATTTTTGCCATTCATCACAGAATTTGGATGCCCTGAAACAGCACTTTTCATTCCTCTGTTGTCTTTGATTTGGTGACAAAGCCACAAGGAGAAAAGGCAAGTCTAACAGGTGGCTTACAACAAAAAGAGAGAGGAGAATGGCAAAGGTCCTTTATACCCTCTTGAAAACCAGTCCAGAGGGTAAAGTGGATGTATTATTTTTTTTTATTATTTTTTTGAATTTCTGCTTAATTTTGCTTGATATTATTTGCTAAAGTCAAACAAACAAAATTCCTAAGTATCCTAAGTAAGACTCGTGGTGAAACATAGGCCGCAAAACCTGAAACCATGAAAAATTCCCAATTTTTAGCTTAAAGATGGAGGCAAATTCTCAATTTCAAACCTCGAACTTTTGGTCCATCCACAGAGCATCAATTAAATTTTAATTTAACATTACTACAAATAAAAAATTACATGTATTTCTAAATAAGTTGCAAGAAAAAGTTTCAAGAGTAAGTGTCAAGAAAAAACTTTGGTATGAATTTTTTTTCCCCAAAATTTTGATAATATTATTTCAAAATTATTTTTTTGTTGAGAAAATGTATTCTAAGCAACCTTTACTTATCATTTTGTCATAGATAAAAGCTCTTTTAAAAAAGCAAGTCGCTGTGAAGGTCTCTTGCACCAACTAAAAATTCAGCTGTCGTGAATCCAAATACCCAATGCACAGTCACGTTTCTTGCTTTATGTAATTTTTAATACTGGATCTGGTTGAACTCAAATTTAAAGGAATGTTAAATCAAGGAACCATCCAAACCAAAACCCAAAAGAACTGATGGTTGAAAGCCAGTAAGAAATGCACAGGTCTCATTTCTTAGAATCGCCTTTGCCAGTAAACGCTTGTGAATTTTAAAGCATGCGTGAGGAGACAATGCTAGATAGGCAAGTAGTCTTTTGGCTGAATTGCTCTTTTCTTCCTCTGTCATACGAATACTCCAGGGAGGGATAAGACACTGCTCATCATATGAATTACCATTTCAGTTTGCTTCTTCTATTTAAATATTTAAGAAAAGTTTTGGAGGCTGCCTTGGATGCCCATGGATGGGCAACTGAATGGGCTTAGACTGACTGATGAGAGAATAATTATTATATTCTAACCGTATAATAAGTTTTTCCTTTACAGACTTTCTAAGAACCAAATTGGTAAAAAGGGGAGGAGGAACTGGGGTTAAGGTGCTGAAATGCTGCTCAGTTTAATGCAAGACTGTTCTCCAGGTTATTGGATTGCAGTGGAGTATGTGTTGAACCTCAACCCATTAACCAAGATGTTTCACTTCACATTTTAGTCAGCACTACACTCATGTAGATTAGAGTTGAATTCATTATTAATTTTATTAATAATAACATATCAATCAGAGTCATAATAATTGTTATAATTAGTAATCAATAATTAATTGATAACAATGATGAACTCTGAGAGGTATTTTTCTTTTCTAGATCTGATAACACTGCCTGAAGTGTCCATTGACGTTTCTAACCATAAGAAGGCTTGACCATGGATACTTAATTAGCCATAGTAATTCAGTAGGGCCATATGTTGTTATAAAAGCTGTATGCATGTTTAATAGTAATTAAACCTGATTGTTTATGTACATAGATGTATGTTGTAGTATACTTTTTCTTTTTAATCTGACCCAAGCATGAGGATTAAATCAGACTCTGCTGATCATTAGACTGTGATTTCCTGTCTCAGGCCATTGTTAAAATCTTCATGATTAATAAAATGGGAACTCATCTGACGAGTAATATATGAGCTTCCTTTCTGTAGAATATTTATTGTTAAACAGGAGGAAAGAGGCCATTTCAAGAGATATAGTACCCACCCATATCTATTTCCTTTCTTCATCCACATATCAGAAAAATTATAGCAGCTTGAAAGCTGACCTGATTATGTTCTTGCCCTTGGAAGGCTGACCCACACTAGCTTTAAAAAGTAAAAAAGCAAAGAAAATCAAACATCTATAACATTAAGTTCATTTAATTTAGTTAACCGATGCATTTCAAAAGGACCTCTTTTGAATTAAAAATTAATAATAAGCTGGGTGCTTATATCCTCTGTATTTGAAGCTAATTTTTCAAAAGGGAATGAATATCTATGCAAAATTAAAAGAAAAATTCTCTTACATAGTTTTCCGTTGGACATGACTGCAGGTAACATATTCCATTTCCTCGCTGGTCTTTGAACCTGATCCAAGCCCCAGTGAAATTAATAGAAGTTTTTCAGGTTAATTTTATGGGGCTTGGATTGACTCCTCCATCCTGAAATACCCAGGCAATGTCACTCTTCTGTGTGGGAAGTCCAATGGGGAAAAAGGCTATCCACTTAAAAATAATTAAGATGACCCCATGAGAATGATTCCCACTGCCATTGTATTTATAAAAGGCAACATACCTTATAGCTTATTATTATCATTGTCGAGTTTTAATGAATGGACCGTGATGAATGGTCCTGGACATTCCAGTGCTTTATGTGCCTTCCTCCCACATGATGTCAAGTGCCACAACAGCTCCATAACCTCTCAGTGGCTCCATCTATTTCCCTTGCTCTTTAAAGGAGAGATCACTTCCAGCCTAAACAGCAGGTGTAAGCTTATCCTTTCAATGCTTGGTTATTGAGACAAAACTAAAAAGTAGGGTGCAAAGTAGATTGAAGGGTTTAGTATACCGGCCACCTGTCAAAAAGCAAATGAAAAGAGATTTTTTTCGTATTAGCAACTCATTTTTTATTGTCTGTCAGACAAACTTTGTCCGAGTTTAACTGGAGACTCAGAGATACCTTGGGGCTGTACATTGCTTTTCCTAATGCTAAGCAACTCTAGAGTGTGTTATTCTGTTTATTTTAATTAAAATAAGACTTGTATTTTGTACAAGAAAGGAATCATGCCTTCAGCCTGTGCTTTTATGTCCATGGTTCTCCCTGTATGATCTAGCTCCCTTAGATATTGCAGAAATCTCAGAATAGCAAGTGGGTCTGAGTGAATAATTTGCAGTGAATAATTTACTTAATAAATTTAATCTTTATTTCCTCAAGGAACGTTCATGAGCAGAACACAATTTCCTCCTATGTATTAATTATGGGCCAGAACATAGCTAGATACTTCCCTCTCCTGGCCTAATCTGAGCAAGGGCCAGCCACGGTTACAGTCACTGCTACTCCTCAGCAGAGTAACTACCTCCATAAACTACCACGGCAAAGACTCTGCAGATACTAAAAGGAACAAGTGTAGAAAAATGGAGTTAAGCCCTCCCTCCCCTGCCAACAACTCATGAAAGAAGGCAGATATTGCAGGCTGGGCTGTCTTTATAACTGTTTAAACAAAACTGTCACTTTTAATCTTAACTCTGAAGACTGAGGCTGATTTTCCATTGGGATGTTGGGGAATGGAGCTGGATGCTTAAGGTCCCATCTCTGAAACTCCCACACTCACTGCAAACTCATCACTGCCAGCATTCAGAATGGTAATGAAAATTGATCCAAAACGATTAGGGGCTTCATGCAACAAAGTATGTAACTCCCTATTGAATAGGCTCCTATGTGATTTTCATCAGGAATAAAAATGAAGAAGCTACAGAAACTCACAGTCTTCGACAGAAAATACGGGATTAAACAATATTTTAAGTTGACACCCTTGACCTGGCAGTGTGTTGACACTATATCAAGAAGACTCCTATCCCATGAAAAGCATAATTCTTATGAAGCCTGCAGAAACTGGCTATTCCGCAAAGCTAATAATTAACATCTGAAGTTTTCTTCAAAAACTTGACCTTTGTTAAATAATTTACATTGGAGGGATATTTATTGTCTTACATCCACTGAAGCAGCATGTGGGAGCAACAACAGAGCAAAGTCTAAACTTGTTTAAGCAACTGTCAGGGTGCAAAGCAGCATCAAGACAAGTCCCTGGAATTGTGAATTCAGCCTCTCTCACACTATTTGGCTTCCTTCTCTTCCTGAAAAAAGATTTTTGACATTTTTCCTTCTCTTATGCTAATCCTTTGCCACTAAGGTCAACGGAGACACAAAGAAATACGGCAGGGGCAGGCTATAGAGCATCACTATGAGAGCTCCTACCATATTTAAAGATGTGTCTGGTAAAAAAAAAAAAGTAGTTGCTACTCTATGAGTAAGAAAAAGTGTCTCATTGCCAGGCCCTCAGACTGTGTCCTTGGCATGCTCCCAACACCAGCTGGCCTAAAGTGAAAACGAAGTACCAAGAACTTATCTCAAACTTTGATCCCAACACATTCTCATGCATTAGCAGTAGATGAACAGATCAGTCATACCTACACTATGTCAGGTTAGTAGTAACACTAATAAAAATCTATACTATTGTGACAGAAGGATTCTCAAGGAGATTGGCTTTCACCTATTGAACAAATCCCTTTCTTATTACCTTCAAGAGTAAAAGCCAAAGTTGTATCTATATCTTCTAGGTATTCCTGTTGGGAAAACTCAGAGTCAGCAAGGTTGGTGTCTTATAAAACACAGCCACAGCCTTATTCAGCATCCATGTAATAATTTCCAGCAGAAATATATGCATCACTGGTGGTTTTCCTGTACAATTTATTGTAAGCAGAACACACTTTACTGTCTGTGATGATAACAGAAAGCAACTGGGCAGGATGCTGCTGCTGTGGGTTCAGGCATGTAAGTGAAAAGCATGCTGCTTCTCAGAGTGAATGTTAAAATGATGCTTAAAGCTACATGGCAGCGTTCACGCCTAGAACATCTCAATGGGTTCTGTTAGTGAACACTGTGATTACTAATCAGCTACAAGGGCATTTTATCCCACATAATTTACAGGTTTATTTGACTGTTGTTTTATAGTTATCCAGCTGAAGCTCAGACTCCCAGAAATGCATTTACAGATAAAAAGTGACAGCTGCCTTGCACATCTATTCAGAAAGCTCAAATATGAGATTTTCCATAAAGGGAACTGATACAAAAATAAATATAGGCTCTCTGTTTTAATCTCATACACAAAACGTGACATGTTTCATTTGGCATTTAGAAGACCAACAACACACCAGCACTGGCAGTGCAGCAGGAGGTTTATCCAAGCTCTGTACATGATGTCTGCAAGCCTATCTCTGATTAGAATCAATATCAACAGAAGTAAATTTTGATTAACTGTAATGCGCAACCTGCTGTCAGGAAACTCTTTGTAGTTTGAACCATCTTTTACAAGTAAACATGTCCTGCTGAATTTCTTCACTGATGGCAGAATGTCAAGCGGCTGTGCCGTCACAGCTTTAGAACTACTGTGCAGATGCTAACATGAAAAGGAATAAAGTGTGATACACTGCATATTCACTTGTGGTGCTTCAATTTCATTTTACTTCCAGAGGAAAATGCTATTCTCCCTTTCTCCTTGAACATGGTTTCAAGTTGGTCGTAAACATAATTTGGAAGGGACAGAGAGGGACAAGATGGCTTTATTTGTAGTTGTGTTTTAAAACACAAAAATGCTTCATCAAGAATAAGGTGATCAGTTTTAGTCTTACATTTTATTTGCTTAGAACACTCTGCACCAGACCTCTGGGCTTATCTGTTGCAAAACTTGATTCAGGTGCTAACATTAATGGCCATATCCTCAAACCAAGCAGGATGTGGGTCAGGCTAGCTCCATCAGCAGACCTGCCAAATCACTCGTACTGGAAATGAGACAAGCAGTTGATTTGCTCTCATGCTCACTTCCAGCCCGAACCGCGCTGCACGGAGCTCTGGTTCCTGCTCTGTACGTCCTGTCTGGCAGGTGTAGCTGGTTACCTCGATCCATCAACTGCTTGGTCCAGGGCAGGGCTGATGGAGGGTGGGCAAGCTGCAGCCATGCTGAGCTCTCCCATAAAGAAGAGGAGGCACTTTTCCTGCTGGATTTCAGCACTGAGTCCCTCACGGAGGAGGACTGGCCAGGTGACTGCTGCACTCTGTGCCGGTCATGGCTAGTGCCCTGCTTGCCTCACTCAGGGCTTCAGGGGATGCTTTGGACTGTGGCTGGCTGGTCACGATTAAGTTGCCCCAGGTCAGCTGAGCCTCACTAATGGGGAGGGAACTTGCTCTTAGCCCATCAACAAGATGAAGTGAAGCACAGTCACATAAATTTCTTTCATTAAGGGTTTAAGATAACATGCTTTATCTCAGGCTGTGGGCTAAAAGCGCTCACAGGGACAGTCATGGTACTCAGTAGGTAAAAGGTAATTACTTACGTGTCAGTAACTTGTCTTTGGAGAGAGAAGGGAATGGAAGGGGGAGGCTGTCTCCGAAACTGTGCTCTGTGGAAAGAGAGATGGATCCTTTGCCTCTTCACAAACACCCCACTTTTCTTCCAGATTCCCTCCACCAATCTTCATCTTTTTTTCATTGTCTTATCGAACTCTTTCCCCTCTCACTTAGTACATGAGCTTTTGACTCATGCCTTGCATACCACTTCTCTAGAGAATTTTTTTTTACCTCCTACTCTCACCTATTTGGTCCTTTATTCTTCTTTATTTCATGTCTTTTCTGTCTCCTTCACCTTACTGCTGCCACAGAAAGCAGAGGTTGATGAAAAGGAAAGAAAACTTCCCTCCCAAAGCTCCATGATCTGCTAAAAGTTCCACTGAGCCTCAGACAGCCAACTGGAGGGCAGTCTTACTCCAGGAGCAGCAAAACTCCAACAGCTAGGTACAGGCCTGTTTGTACAAACTGGTGAAGAAAACTGTTAATCTTACGCTCTTCTAGTTTGGGAGGTGAAAGCTCACGAAAACCTTTGAAACATCCTTTCATTCAAATACACCTATAAAACTAAATAATAATACCTAAACCCCTAAAAAGTAGCACAGTCATGTACCATACATATACAAACTCATTAGATTAAGAAGATAAAGTTTTAAAGCCAAGGAAAGGCAGAATTAATGCTGTGATGTCTGAATCTCACCCCATGCGTGCATGTATATTTATGATTCAGTTATAATGATGCAGCTTTAATATTTACCACATTTCTTCTATTGAATGGCTGTCTTATTCAGTGCAAAGGATGAATCTGAATGGAGGTGAAATAATAAGTGCAAATAAAGTGTTTGAACTTCTGCCCTTTGGTGCACAAATGTGTTCTTGCTTGTGCAACACCCGTCTAATGTGTAACATAACATACTGTCACCATTTTGCAAAGGAAGCCTGAGGCAGAGAAGTTAAGTGATTTGTATAATATCACGCAAGAGGTCTGTGGAAGTGCAGGGAATTGAATCTGCATTATCCACGCCCTTAATCACTGGATCATGATTCACAGAGTTAAGGAAGCTATGCTTCTACCAAGAACTGGAATAAGGATTTATTTTGTCATTAAAGTTCAGTAAAATGGTAAGAAATTGTATTAAAATTTATTTACTTTGTAGTTGATCACTGACTGCACATAATCCTCAGGTTTTGACCCTGTGGTTAGGTATGCAACAAGTTCGAGTGAATGTAGCTGCAAGTGAAGTTTTGGGAGTTTGACTTCAAGGCTTTCTGACTAATCTGAAATAATCTGAATAATATCTTGCCTATCTTAAAATGGCCACCAGAATTAATTGATTCTGCCCTTTTCCACCTGTACATATCTTGCTGTAGGACGTAAGCTGTCATCTGTATTTATCTGAGAGTAAGATCTGTCTTGTGAGCTAGCGTGGCAGCGAATGCACAAGTCCCTGCCGTAACTGAGGGCACACATATTGCCGTATTGCCATGCTGGTTAATTTTTAGGGGAGTTCTGTGGAAGCAAGAATGATCTGTGAGGAAGGAAATCTAGGTATTAGAACACCTACACGATCCAGAGCTAAATACAGAAAGCCTCAAAATATCTGATTATTTTTTTTTTATCTCATGATCTTAAACTATCTGAACTCTTGATTTTCCTACTTCCCACACACTGTTTGTCGTCATTTCTTGTGGTATGCTACCAAATGTAAGTTGTAAGTAGAAGTGAACGAGAAGTTTCATGTAATTTAACCTAATCAATTTGGTCCTTTCACAAAAAATATTCAGCCAAATTTCTTCAAATGGATTGGAGTATAAGCACGTCCAGCAAGAGTTATGTTATGTTATGTTCAAGTTTCCAATTTGCTTTGCTCATGTATTAGGGAAGGTGAACTTCTTTCAGTCAATTAAATGCCTACAGAAATTCAGTCCAGAAATTTCATTACCATGGGTGAATTCCTTTCAAAATAAAAGAGAATACTCAGATACAAGTCATTGCCCAGTTCTTTCTGAAAAGCCCTGGTCTTTGTCTTCTAATGATCTGTTCCTATACCTGAAGGTATTTAAATAGTAGAAATAGAGGTGTGTCCACTGTGTCTCCATTGTTTCACTACCAATCTTATTTTCAAGCCTTTATTCTTGTTCATCTTACCCACAACTATTTTTTCAAAGCTGGATGAAAATGCAATATTCAAATTAAATTTTCAGTTTCTAAAAAAAAAAAAAAAGTTTGAAATTATGCAAGACATACCCTGCTTTAGGAGAATGCCACAACAAAAATATTTCTTTTACTGGACTTTGAAACACGTTCATTATAATAATGCTGCAGCCCTGGAAATTTTAATGCCTTTCTGGCACTGAAAATTCTCACTTTTCCATTTATGCCATTGCTGAGCACTGATACCATGAGACTTTTCCTACATTTCTGTGTGAGGGTGATGAAAACAGAACCAATGACTTCTGATTTATGAAAGGCATATTTCACAAACAGGCTTTACAGGAACACTTCAAAGCACACAAAAAAAACTTACCAAGGAGAATAACTTGCTCAACCTACACTCACAAAACAAGCAAGTAAACATAATCAGCTCCTAATCTAGCCCAGAACTTCCAGAAAATTAGTGTACCCCAAAAGAAAAGTTATTTGAATTAGCTGGGGAAGAAGACAAGGAATACCAGGCACTGTTGTATGCACTGATATCTACCACCTACGTATTCTTGTAACTTAAGGTCAGTGAAGATTGTTCAGTCATCTTAGGTTGTGGCTTCCTTACCAGAGCCTTAGCCTCAAAATCCTTACCAAATTAGTCATGTGGGTAGCACTTTAATTTCAACTTCATCAGGGACACTGGAAAAATCTGAAGCTAAGCTTCTAAGCTTGCTTGTTCCCCCGGATGAAGATGAGCACGCACAGAAGGTATACTGAGCTAAGCCCAGAGAAAATTAAACACTGTGACTACAAATGGGAAGCTTTTCACCAACTCAACAAGCATAAGATCAGGCCGAAGTTTAGGTTTCAAAAGTGAATCTATGCAGAAGTAAAACTGCATCACTTTGTGTAAGGAGATACATTGTATTTAAAAATTTGCAGTCTTGGATAGGCAGATGCCAGGGCATCTGATGGCTTCACTGGTCAAAACATTCCTGCCAGCATCAGAAGCTAATGCATTAGCACAACACAGGATGAAAACACACCTTATATTAGCGGATTCACTTAGCAGGAGCACTGCTCAAGAAGAATAACATATATTTTTTGCTTTCTGTGGTGTATGGGAAGAAATTATAGCTTTTTTTTTAATATAAAATAACAAGAAGAAAAATGTCAATTATAAGATATTGGACTCACAACAGATCCTCAGAAGGATAATATTACCACAGCATAGGTACATAAAGCAGCAGACAGACAATACAATCTATTTCTTTCAGTATGCAAAAGTGCATCATTTTGGCAATTCCAAAGGATGTTAATAGGAAGTCATCCTTTCATCAGTTTGTTATCAACAACTGCACTTCATTTAATTATATTTTGACTCTTCATCATGTTTCATGAAGCAGGTAGGATTCCTTTTTGCTATTAAGAATTCATATGCCATTTACAAAGAATAAATATATGAAAGGCACAATTTTCCCTACACTTCCAACAATTATATTACCTTCATACTACATTCATGACAGCAATCCAAATTAACCTTCCATTTCTCTCTCTAGCTGTAGCTCTGCAGTACCTACAGCTATGTCAGAGGAAACCCATGAAATCTGCTGAGGTGAATTGAAATGTTCTTCTGCAGTTATTTGTAACCATATTAAAAATGTTGTGGTATTTTAAAATATCTTTTACTGCAAATAAATTCACTTAATTATCATTCTGCCTTATATATACTAGCAAGTACTAGCAATCCAACTTTACAGAACAGTCCAGCAATGTTTGGAGGGAAAAGTTTGGAATTGTTAAGCTTTTTAATAGAGTTAGGTATACATGCCTCTAAGATTAATGGAAAGTGTGACATAATTCCCTGTATAGCTATGAAAATTCTAGTAAGGTATTAAAAATATAAAATAGGACAAGAGTTACCATAGTGAAGAGCAGCATCACCAGATTTTTCATGTTTTTTAAAACCTGCTTTGAGACTGCATGGTCAAAGTCACCACAGATGACACTAAACTTTTCACATTACTATGCAGGAAGTAGCAAAAATCCCTGTAGGGTGCAGAATGGCAGCGGCAGATACTTGCTATCAGATACTTGCTATCAGCACGGTGCAATGGTGCAGCTATAGCGAGGCTGGACGCCCTCCCAGGCTCCTCTCTTCCAAGCACAAGGCTTGAGAGATGAAGCCTCATGCTTTAAAAAGTGATTTTCTCTCACATTTTGTATTTTACTGAAGAAGCCATACAATATTTACCAACTTCCTGATGTAATAGTTTCTTAAATAAAGCTCCCTGTGACAGGAGGCAAAGTAAGACTCTACAGACACTGAAGCATCAGGAAAATGAGTGCTCTTCAGTTCACTAGCATTTCTATCTTTTTGGCTGAGTTCGTGTTTTGCTTGGTATTTCCAGGAAAAGTAAACACTGAAAGTCAATCACAGATCTTGACTTTTCTCCAGTTTTAAAATCTAAGCTGTTCCAATTTCACCACCATTTGACTACGACAGACGTGCACAAACACATTTCAATCTCCACCTCCTTACAAGGTTTAAAATTCAAAATAAGCTTTCACATGTTTCTGAGACTGAATTTGAACGGGAAAATAGGGAGTGCCTTTGAATTTAACCATGTGCTAGATTTAGCTGTAGCACTGTTCCTTTTTGTCTATCAGTTCACGCATCTTTGAAGACTCCGCAGTCTGAGGAGCACGGGGGCATTTCTGCGAGAGAGATGCTGAGCACACAGGCTGAAGGGCTGAGCTGGGCGACTGATGGGGAGAGCAGGGTAACAGATGAAATTAGCTAGAATGTTATAAAATGCAAAAGGAAGGCTGTCAGGGGCTTGTCACTGAAGATATGACAAGATGAAAAAGAAGCAGCTGGGGACAGTTTCATATCTTAGAAAACAAAGAGTGTTTTCACAGCTGAACACCCATCACGATGGTTCTGACTGCTTTGCTTACTGCCACCCTTTCAGCTGCTCTTCATCTCTTCCCCAAGCAAAGATTTTGGGCGTCAGCTTAAGTACAGGACTTCCTAACATGAGTAGAAAATAGATTTACACTTGGTGAAGACCTGTCTTCCTATCTTCTCACTGAAATAGGAATAAGTAAGAGCTACAGATTTTCAAACAACCACTTGTTACTGGCACTGAAGCAGCTAGAGTGACCAGAGCACTTGAAAACCAGTGTCTCAGAAAAGCAATTTGGGGATTTCCAGGCACTCTTTTTAGCGCTACATTTGTGCCAAATAGGGATTCAAAATGCAATTGAGAAAGCTCTTCTAAGGCATGTTCAGGTGTCTCTCAACAGAAAGGCATTAGATGAAGAAAGGAAAAAATGCAGAAAACAGACAAATTGCTTAAGAAAACTGAGCAGCCAGAAAGTCCATTAAAGCCGACAGCATTCTAGAGCACAGGAGAAACTGCTGGCTGAAGTGAAGTAGAAATCTTCCTGCAGCCATTCTCTTAGCTGTGCAAATGGTAAATGCAGCTTTCAGCTTTGAAGTGGATTTTGCTAAGGAAGAGCATTCTCTGTCCTGCTTGTTCATTACCAGCTGTCCGCACTCTTCCCCCCTACTTCACTAACCAAGAGAACAATGATCCGTCACCGGCATCACAACAAATCCAAAATCCTGTGTAAACCTCAAGGCAACATACAGCACCTCTTTGAGAACCAAGATGATTAGGAGCAGCAGAGGCAGTGCAGAGTGCGGGGTAAGAGCAATTGTGGCGAGCAAGCAAGGCTGGGATGGAGCAGCAAGGAACCAGAAACTATTAAGTAGAACATGTCAGGAAAAGCTTGGACAAGAAAATGTCCAAAACCAGAGCTGGAAATAAGTGTTTCTTGAACAAACAAATGAGTGTCAAACTAGACGTGTCTACTAAGGGTCAAAGGGAGATGCTGAGAAATGGCTTGTCTGGCAAGAAAACAAGCCAGAGCAGGAGGAAAGCAGAAAGCCACAAAGTCACTCAAAAGGCAGAGAACCACGGCCATAATAGCAGGGCTAAAATAACTGTGATTAGACCAGAACACATTCCTCAGAGGAATATGGAGAGAATGAACACAGACATCGGCATCAAGTCACTTGCAGTTTTCTTAAACTTACTGCTCATTCCATCACAATGCAATACATTCATATTGGAAAGAAAGCAGTCTTTGGAAGATTTCTACTCTCCTCATAACCTGAAAATGGGATGTGAAAGTATCTTGCTTTGCAGCCCCCTTAGATTTTTTTCTTCCTAATCACCAAATTCCCAGGTCTTCTCTGTCTTGGGAAATGACCATCATCTTTTCATTCTCACTGAATACCAAACACAGGTTGAAACAGATAAATATTCTTATGGTATCAATGACTAAATCCTTCTTCTGTGAAATGCAACCATGCTTCTAAGATACAGCAAGAAGAGAAACCCCCTTCCAGCAGCTCTTGTCTGATTTATCTCCAACAGGAGACGTTGCCTGCTCTCCCTTTCCTGTAAAGGATGCCTGTGTCAGCCTGCAAGCACAGCTTCCACCTTGCACAGTTATTGGGAGAGCGGGTGGGTCAGCCAGTGAAGCAGCATGTTAAAGTATTGAGGGAGAGGAGAAAGGGACTCATTAGCTTTTTTCTCTCTGTCTCCGGCTGTCCAAGACAGTCTGGGAACACTTTTATGAAGAGGACCCCTCAGCTGTGACCCCACCGTGTGCTCCACACTGTGCATGTTTCAGGGCCAGTCCAGCCCATCAAGCTCCTGTACTTTCCAAGCTTCTGACTCTGGGTTTTCCATGCCTTACACAAGGTTGCAAAAGTCTTACGTAATTGCACAGATTGAGAAAAAGCAACAGAAGGCTGAAAGGGCTTGTATAAAAGTCATATAGACGTGAAACTTCTAAGTGTACTACTTTGCTAGGAAGATCTTAGCGTACAAGTAACAGAAGGGCAGCTTCTAGTAACCACAATTTAAAAAATACAAAAAAGGAGGAAAAAAAAATCTGACAGACAGCTGAACTGTTTTCTGCAGGGCTAAGCTTGAGGAATAAGAAGTGTAAAACCCAATAACCTTTCACACTAAGGCCACGTGAGCGTTAAAGTGGTGTCTGGACAGTCTTCCATCCTCTGCCTGATTTTCAGCTGATTTATCACATTACAAACACCGGCCTGGATCCCTCATTTCCCTCCTCAACATACTTTGTGATAATATGAAAATGTACAGCATAGTAGTTTCTTTATTGAGGCATAGGGTTTTTTTTCCTTTTTTGCTGAAGTATTCAGTATTTTTTAAAATATATTCTTCCACTTTTTAAGGAAGAACTATTTACAAATTAAATATCTTTAGGAAGAGTATCAGTAACAATAAATTCACATGGCAATTCTGACACACCAAAAAAAAAAAACCCGCTGTGTTGCCCCTAGCACAATTTTGACCAGCCGCTAATTATACTATAAACAGCTGAATAATGCAGAAAAAAAATGACCTATGTCTAAGTTAACTTTGCACAAAGTTGCTAACGGTGGCACTGTGGCTATAAAATGGTAACACAGCACACTCAGTTCTGTATTTAATCAGAGGACAGAAATGCAGACTTCTGAAATGTTTTCATAATACATGAAGGTGTGAGGGATGGGTGAGATATGAGTTGTCTCCGATGTCCCTGTGCCGGAGGCGGTCAGCTAACACAGGTGTTTATTGTCAGCTTAACTGGGGGAGGCTGAAGGAGGAGTCGCTGGAGGAGTTTGGTGAGCCTGTTGCAGCTGAAGATGGATGTGACTTTTGCAGTCTGTTCTCACAATTTTTGGTTAGGTGACCAGCTTGGATGATCTCTGCCAGCCTTTTTATTGTTTTAGGTGAAACAATCGGTGGCAATATGAAACACTATAAAGGAGGCTATGTAAAGTGCTGAGGAGGAAGAAAGGAAGAGGAAGAAAGGAGTCATAGGAAGAAACTGGAGGAAAGGAATTAGGATCACTCATATTTTATATCTCTAAACAGCAATCTATCATTAAGAGATCCAGGTCTTTTTCCTCATGATTACGGGGGAGCACGACTTAATTTGTTATCTGCACTTCCAGCTTTAATTAAAACTAGGCTCAATCAGCCTTGTGTATGTTGCTGAGATGAGTCTGGATAATATGTGTCCAACCTAGATATTTATCTGTCCCCCAGAACAGACCAGCCACAGTTTGCTAATGGAATAGCAATGTCTTGGACCTTAGTCTTGCATCTAACCAGTTTTGCTTGTTTGCCTCAATTCAGGACATACCGACTACATTTCAGTAGCGCACCTTCACGTGATGCTGCAGGAAAGACAACAGAGTAGTAGCCAAGCCAAGACCAACCATGAAAATGAAATATTTTACTCATAGAATCAGAAAAATTATTATGGAATATATTGGTTTTACTCTAAGTAAATCAACACCAGAAGGAACATCTGCATTGTCCCCAATGTCTGATCCCCTCCTAGCAAAGCCACCAGTGTTGGCTTGTTTGATTCTTAAAAAGCAAAACTGAAAATCCAGTCTTTGTAATCTTCAATTGAGCCAGTTGGTAGAATGCAAATGCAAAGAATGAGATAACTTTCCATTGCCTGTAATCTAAATCTAAAGACACTAAGCCCACAGAGATACATTAAATTCAGGGAGCCCGTCAGAAAAACAGATGGCGAAATAGACTATAATGCAGGAAAAAAAAACCCACTAAACCTCTTGCTGGCACTTAATAGTAACATGGGTAGGACAAATCTCACCAGGGTAGAGAATGTTAACAACCTGTTTGTGACAAAATGAAATAAAATTATTTGAATTGACACTTATGCTCTCATAAATCTGACCGACATGTCTATTATTACTATTTTGCCTTGGGTCTTCAGCCTTAGCTTGGGATGCTGAAAATTGCTTTCATTAGGAGCAGGCACATGATGGAGCCCAGCATCCCTGACGCGGTTTGGTTTCTGGGCTCCCATTTAGTGGCAGACAGGAGAACTCACCCAACAAAACGCAGGCTTTGTCCATGGCTCCCAGCCTGTTTCTGCCAATGCTCTGCCCTAAAGGTCTGTCTCCAGGGGCTCTCCCTGGCAGTTTGCAGTGCTGAGACTGTCCACAGTTTTACGGCTGCACCTTCCTCAGTCTTTTTTAGGGGTAGTTTGCTTTCTTTCTCTCCTAATTACACTTCCATCAATCAAAGCTTTAGCCTTTCTATTTCTATGTCAAATCCCAGGACAATCTTCTGGGCTGCGTTCAGCTAGATAAATCCCATGTTTCAGGTGCTGCCTGTTGTTACGTCAGCTACTGTGTCATTGAAAAGAAACTGAATTACTACATCCATGTATTGAGAAATGTAGTTGCTATATTGACCCACACATCTATGCCTTTCCTAATGATATATGAGCACACATTAAAGAAAATGCTGTTTTCAGCAGGAGACTTTCTGATCTGAGGTTGTGGTTGCACAGGTCTCCATCTGAACACTCAGCTAGCAGGTCAGCAGGTATCTTGCCTCCTGTCGTTTAAATGCACTTTCCTGGGGGTTGGCCTTATTGCACAGTGAGAACCGGCTCTGTCCCTGGAGCGCTGTCGAGAGAATGGGCATAAAGGGAAAGAGGCTACTCTTTACTTCTTCCCTGACGTATTATTTCAGTCAGCCACCCATCCTCCATGTCCTTACCACTATGTGGAGTGCCAGAAGACCTGCTGTGCCCAGTGAGGAGAGGGAGAAAAGCCTCACTGCAGTGTCCATATTTTGTATACCTCACCAACTACAGTTTTTCCTTGCCTTTGTTTTTCTAGTTTTAAATATCACCTTTAAAAAAGCCTGCAATGAACATAGAAAAGATACTCCAGATAGCTATCCAGAAAGATAATTTCAGACAAAACTCTTCTTTGTATCTGGCCCTAAGATCTTCTTGCTGCCACAAAGGTAATTGCAAAAATAGGCTCCACCAGCTAAGCTGATCCAAGAAAGCAGAATCACCAATCCCCCTTCAACCTCTGACATTTGTCTAAATAACTCTGGTGTCCTTTACTAGTATTGCAGTGACCTCTAGGGGCCTGATCCAAGCCCACCGGCTTCATTGTCGCTTACTGATTTACGCCAGACCTCCAGAAAATTTTCTGAGCCTGGAAGGATGAGAATTTAATGAATACAGATGAAAAATACAGTGTGTCTGATGAGAAACAGAATAGCCTCAAGCCTTCCACCTCAATGCTGCTGATGTCTGCATGGTTAAAAATGAGCTACCTAGGGCTGTATGAACCCCTGGTGTTAGCCTGAACAATACATTCATATCCATTTACCTGAAATCTAAATTTGGTTTATTACATTTCATAACCACATGGAAGATGACGGCATCTCTTTAATGCTGAATCAGAGCAAAAAGTTTCCACTTTTTATGCATATCAGCACAAACGAAACCACTTCCACTTACCCAGGAGTACTGCAGATCCATATCAGTTAGGGAATATGTAAGATGTGGCTGATGAGAAGAGCAAGTACAGTTTTCCCATTCTTCTATTTTTGAAATCAAGAAGTCACAAGGACAGAGCTGGTTATCAGGAAATGGCTTCCAGTCACTCCACAAGTGAAATTCGGTTTCCGAATGGATTGAAATAGTTCCTAAGTTATTAAGCCTGGAAGTATATGAGCGGCCCAGAGATGCAGAAATAAAATCTGCCCTAGTCTCAGCTTCTTTTCTCCTTACGTTGTCTTTCCAGGTCTTCTTTTCCTGAGGTTTTGTCAGCTTCATGCAAGACGTTAGTGCTTCTTCATCCTCTTCAGAGAGATAACCATCTTCTAGTGTATCTTTAAAAATGCAAATACTTCTGTTATAATATGTTGCAATTCATAGAGAAAATAGCACACTTTTTTTTTTCTTTTTTTTTAGTTCTGACTGTTGCATTATATATATTGAAAAAGCCAAGGACTCCATAAAAAACAAATAATAATGATAATTAGGGAGATGAAAAGGATTTTGTACTGGGTCAGACATCTGAGTCAAAAGCAAGATTTATTGTCCATTTGGTAAATGTGTCTTGTTCCCTTTCCAGCCTTTCCAGGCTTTTGTCCTGGAAAATGCTACTGGTTCTGCACTGAACATGAGAATTTACTAATTAAATGTCATATTGCTGCATAGTTGCAGAGACCATGAGTTTAGCTTAAATACTTGAAAAGTTTGGAAAGCTTTTCTGGATAATTCCTCTTCCACCCCTTCCCAGTGTGTATGCTGTAGTTACAAAGTAGTTGCTGAAATCCAAATTTCCTCATGTGTTTCAGCCAAGCAATGATTTGGCTTGAGCAGTAGTCCTTCAGATAGTTTACACTCATTTTGCTAGTTTTTGTTTGAAAATAATCATATACACAAACACATGGTACAACAAATTCATGCACTGTTAAATTACTGTTGGCAAAACAAGTTCAGCTGAAGAACTGTGGCACAGTCAGATCAATGATCTATAGGGCACTCCAGAAAATAACCTGAGCTCAGCATTAGTTTGGAACTTCTGTGTCTTACGGCCCTAGGCAATTCGGTATGACGAGAGGACGACTTGCTTGTCGTATCACAGATCTTCCTGTGCTCCCAGTTACTACTGGCTCGCGGATTAACACTGAAAGTTATCATTGCGTTTCTGAGTTTTGCCTTTCTTGTCTGAAACTTGATACAAACCTAAGAACTACTCTAAAAACAAGCGGTGCTCTGCATGGAGACCCCACTGTTATACAATTCTATTTAGATAAAATCCCCACTTGCAAGATATACTGTTACAAAACTCAAGCTACTGCGACAGGAAACAATTTTTCACACTATGAGGAAGTCAGGACTAAAGTGGTATCACAGTAATGTCTCAGTGGGGTTTGAAAATCATGGGTGGTGAATGACAGACCAGGACAGGATTGTTTACAGTTATGTTCAATACAGTGTCATTTACCAAATGTTGGAAAGAATGCTGATATGATGCTTTACTTACTGAGGGGGAGCAAAACATGCTTGACATCCTCCAGGCTTTGTGTACTTGGTTTTTTTGTTCGGACCAATTTCTGCAATCGTTTTAATGTTCCCATGGACTCTGTTTTATCATCTGGTTCTGTACCCTGGCAAAAAACCTAAAGATGTTAGAAGCATTCAAACCGTACAAATAAAAGGTAAGGGCAACACGGTGATTCTTTTGATAATGACAAAGTCTCAGATTCAGAGAATTAATCACCTACGAAATGCTTTAAAAGCAAGGCATTCCCTGCTTGGGACCAATAGATACAAAAAAGGGAAAAGGCAAGTCACAAGAGGCATCTAGCTTAGATCAGTGTTCATATTGCTGTTTACATATTACTTTTCTTTAATACCCCAGTATTATTTATTACCTAATTCCAGATTAGTTCCAGAAAACATTTTAATATATGCAACCACTACATTATCCAGAAGCATTTCAGGTATGCATGGAATTCCCAGATGTGGTGAGCTACTGCATTTAAATATGTATGGAGGTGTGTTCTGAAATGTATTCCTTTATTCAAGACCTTATTTCCTTTCCTAGATCAAATGACAACGATGTAAATGACAATCCAATTCCATTATTGTACGTTCCAACAACATCCTACTGGAGAAACTCAAGGTTTGGCTACTGCAGGCTCCTGGAGCAGGAACTTTATGAACATGCAGCCATCTCAGACACTTTCACTTATGTGAACCAGCCTTGCAAATCAGTCCAGAAACTCTTGAGTTCTCCTCCAATCAGACTGAATTTCTACGTGAGCTTTAGAGAGAAATTTCATACTCTGACAGCAAATAACCTCTCTCCCATAGTCACGTGCAGTGTTTCACATGGGATATCTGCTTTTCATTAGAAACCAGAAAAAATAAATATATTAGAAACTAGTAGAACCATAATCCACCGATGGCTACTTTCTGGAACAATACTGCCTGGCTTCTATGGATGTTCACCTATTTACACCGATAAAGAATTTGGCCTATTGTGGCAATGCATCTTTGGTGATATTACAAGTGATTAAGTGCTAGTGCTGATGTTATCAGAAGGCAGAAATGCAGAGACCTTTATTGCACTCTCCCCAACAATTAGGTCACACATCACAGATCCTTTCTACTTCCTCACATGCATAATCCTTTGAGACAAAGTCATCACGGAGTTTGCCAGCACAGTCTAATGTATAGTGGGCAGGCTGCTTCAGGAGGAGTCTCAAGAGATTCTGAACTCCTCAGCTTTCATTTGGGTTAAAGGCTTTTTGCAAAATCTTAGCATGAAGCCCACCTGAAACCCCAGCATTCACATATTACAGGCTACATCCAGCCCTAGTAGCAATGATAAGGGGAAGGGTATATATTAATTTCAGATTTTAAAAAAGACCAGTGTTCACTTGACAGATAACTGCTTATAAAGGTAGCTGTGCTTCAGGTACCAAAAGTTCAGGTATTTTTCTACAAAGACATGAGGCTCTGTAAGCAGAAATAGAAGTCCAAGACTTCTATGCCCAGGCAAAAGACATTTTTATGTGTTTAGTTAGTTTTGTGTCAGTAGACAATTGTGTTGACATCATAAATTGAAGCAAAGAGTTAGTGAAAGCTAAGTGAGAATAGGTGAGATGTTCCCCTGTATATTCAGATGTTTGGTTTCAAACCTTGAAAGGGTTTGCACCAAGTTATTTGCACTACCAGTTCATCTTGGTCCAGCTATAAATTGTCATGGCGATTTAACAGCCTACAGAATCTGGTATATCCTTCTGATGTAAGACCAATGGTCTAACAGAATATTAGAAATTGGCTTGAACCAAGCATGACCTAGTGAAATAAACATGTACCCACATGTGGAAAATTACACACAAAAAAAATCTGAAACTATTTTATTCTTTCAGGCACTGTTCTGATGAAATATTCTTAGCTGTGTAAAATTATTAGTTATTAGTCTATCTCTAGATACACCTTTAATGGCTTTCTTCATGCCATGATTCGACTCATGCTGGTGAAGCTATGCTGGCTTCTTTCCTCAAGGCTACGTTCTTAGGAGTCCTCCTCTTGCTAAACACGGTGACTAATGCAGACTTGCCCATGTTGGATAGCACTTGGGTTTAGACTCCCTCCTTCTCAGCAGCATGTTAGGTTTCTTGAAGGATGCAGACTGTACTGGGAACTGGGACTCAAACACAGGAATATAGCAGGAAGCCAGAGAGTTGAATATAAACACCTTTTCATGTCTCCAGTGTCTTTTGTAAGTTATGGCTACTTTGGTATTTTAGTTTCCATCAGGGGCATATATTTGGAGTGAGTTTCACCACTAGCCCCGTAAGCTGCGTTTTGGTCTCAAAGTGGCACAAACTGAATATAGTGCAGATGAAATTAAGATGGAAGATGCTTTCTAGAAGTTCAACTGATGAACTCCAGCTACTGCTGGATGTCTAACAGAGAGGATTCCAACACAGATAGACCTCCCATAATGCACAGTGTGGACATCAGCTCATCAGGACCAAATGTTCTGCTGTGCTGATACTCACGTATTACTCTTTGCTAGTTCCTAATATAGACAAAACCTGGGTGCTTTCAATTTCTGCCATTTGAAGAATTAGTTATTTTATTTTGTAGACTAAACAAAACCTAGCAGCTTGGAGTTTAAATCCCTTTAGGTCTTCTTGAGGATCTTCACTGTAGGTTAAGGTCTCAGCAGACCCACCTTAAAGCTGTAGTCAGCTTAAGGCCCTTTCACAGCTTGCATTTGAGTATTCATCATCCACTGTGGGCCAAATCCAAGCACCCTTAGATCAGTCATGTTCTGATTTGTATTTCAAGCCCGCTCTCCCCTCTTCCAAATTCAAGATAGTAGGACTCCAGTTTTACCTTAGCTAAAGAGAGAAACTGAGGTGTAATTTTTCAGTCTCTCATTGTGAGATGTCTTTGCAAAATAAATCACACCAGTTTTAAAGTGCTAATATTGCTCTAATAGATCTCTTGTAGTAATAATCATTTATTCACTTATAAGTAACGATACAAAAGCAACATGATGACTTTGAGTTATGATCTGGGATTTCCATCATGGAGACATCAAGATAAATGGAAGATAATCTATTCAGATAATTTTATTAATGGCAAACTCTAATCCTCTTTACCTTAAAAATACTCATTTGGTAGAGTCTATTGTTAGTGACATGTCATAACTGATTAAATAATAAATACAGTGACCCCCTTTTATGGAGAAAAAAAGCTCATACAGTATCAGTTAGTGATGGGACAGCTTTTAAATTTGCAGTATTTTATTTTGGTTTACCTAAGCACTCAAATCCAGAAGTTTAGCTGCCTATCCAAATAGAGGTAAAACATTCTTTGATGTAAAAACCAGACTACCCAGTGAACTGACCATGCTGGTCTCACAGGTTTTGTGTATTGTCCTGGCAACCCTCAGCTACCACTTAGGGAAAGCCTGCATAAAAGCGAGAAAAACCCACCAAATGTTATGTGTTGGTTTCAGACAATTTTCTTCTTGATGTTTGTGTTATCTAGAATCTGGTATTTCTAGTTGCCCTTCCAGGATACGAGAGAAGGAAACGTAGTGATGGAATGTGCAGTGGTACTGGCTGGATCAGTAACATACACTAATTTGGAGTATGCTGCTTTCCAGTACCTTCCTTCTCTGTGGAATGGAAAGGGGTTTCCAAAAGCAATTATGGGGGAATATTGAAGACCAGTGCACAGAGCAGTAAGTTTCCACTCATAAAAAGTTCATTTAAAACCCATTTGAAGACTTCTAAATTCTGCTCCCACCACCACCACCACCACCTTCCGTGTTCTAGAGGCAGAGCATTTGCTCACTTGAATGTTATTAGCTATACTTGTGTTTTGCCCAATCTATAAGCAAAGCAAAGCTATCTATAAGGAAAGTATTCCCTCATGGACAAGAATATTCTTTATTTCCCTGCTTAACAGGTTTTAGTTATGAAAAATCATGTCACACCACAAATAAAAATGAATTGTGTAAAAAACCTTATCACAGCCTGTCCTCTAGTTGCACATAATTTGCATGAAGTGTGCATGAATACTTATGGACAAAAAAAAGTACATTTTAAAAATGCACTAATAAAAATGTGTAACAGCAAAAAAGACCTAAATTGTGTCTGATAAACTGTTTCTAGTTTATCCTAAGATATTCTTAATACCTTAGAAATCTTTGCTCCCTGAGATGTCATGAGGATTAACCTGATGGCAGAAATACAGCAATTTGGAAGCCAAGTGTAAAACACTGTTGGTCAGATTCCAGCAATCTCAGTCCTCTTGAGCACTCTCTTTCCTGGGTGTAACTGCATTAATTTCAGTAAAAGTACCTGCACAGCGTGTCACTTCTCAGCATAAAGAACTTAGTCATGGCAGAGTCTAATCTCTGTGATTTTTCCTCAACTGGTTTCTTTCCTGAAGAACTGCAATGTTTTAATCGTGATTGCCTATGCACTTAAATTCAGAGTACAGTGTAACAGTCAGAAGAAAAAAATTACTGCGTGTTTATTGTGTCAATGGTGCTACCATTGCTGTACCATAGCAATTTTTGAAAAGGTTCAGTAATACCCTTGTTGGACATAGAGAATATTAAAATACTACATGATGATAGAGGACTTTCTGCTGTATTTATACAGAGTTAGATCTCTAAAATGCACTGAATGTGGATAAATTTTATGTTAACAAATGTCAGTTAAGCCATGGTCAACCAATATAAAGACAAGTGCTGACCAAACATCTTTCATGTGCTCCTACCCACACATATCTGACCTTTAAATAGTCCCATTATTTTAGTCTGGTACTCCAGCTACTCAAAATGACTGCAGAATCAATCTAAGCAGGCTAGGATTATAGGCAGATTTTCTCCTGCAAACCACAGAGCAATAATAAAATATTCTATAAAAGATTAAGAAATATCATGATTAATAGCAGAGATTAATAAGGTACTCTATGAAAGATCATGATTAATAATATGGATATGGGTAAAATTTTTCAGCTTTTGGGGAAACAGCACACAGTAAAGGAAATCCTACTCTAACAGCATGTTCTTCCAGGCTGCTAGTTGCTGCTGCTGAAAAACAAATGAACAATTTTCATATCAACTCACCATTTCACTGTTACCAGCCACACTTGGGTTGTGAACTCGCGGTGGAATCCACTGCTCGTAGTTTATCACCTAGATGGTAAGAAAAGCAAAATAATTTTTTTTAAAAATCCGACATAAATAAGATGAGTAAACATAATGAATATCATGTCGTTGAAAACAGATTGAGAGCTCGGCAGTCTTTCAACACAGTATTAAGGGCATATAAAAGCAATGGCTGACATACACCAGCTGACACCCATTGAAATCAGTTTGAAATTGAACTGTCTTAATTTCTTTAGTTATCTGGGGCTCAGTAACATCTTGGAGACATCACAGTGTGTGTGGTACAGTGGAAGAGCCATCCATTATATCATGGGATACTTGGGTCTCATCCTAGATCTTGGCTCTCTTTTCTCAATGAGCAGGAAAGCCACAGAAGACTTCTTGCTCAGCAACAACCCCCTAGCTGAGGAGCAAATGTCACTGATGCATTTTCTAAAAAGGGTCTTGTTCAGTTTGCCTCATCTCGTCTGGGATGTTGAGCCCCAAGGGTATGAGTTTGAATTGGATTAACAGTACAGAGAAAATGGGAGACTCCTCAGAACTATGCAGACAGGACTATATACACTTTCATCATCTGCCTATAATCACATCTTGGTCACAATGTCCTCGTGATAGGAACACCATGAGAATACACTTTCCTTGGGGCACTGATGCAGTCCCTAGTGGGCAAGCCTGACAGTGCTTATAGCTTATCAGTGAAAATAATGAACACTAGCCCTTTTTCTTCATGAATATGAATGACACTTTGAAGGCTGAATGCAACCTAAGAATTTACGTGAGAAATGAGGCATGAAACATTTTTGAAAATGTATTAGCCCAAAGACTGTATTACTTCATATTTTATGTCCTTCCCAATATGCTACAAAGGCTTTGAGCCATCAAGGGAGCCCTGCTAGACATGAACAAACAAGAAAAAAAGATATGAAAAGTAAATGCAGAAAGTAAAGCTACTTTTTATGGTAAGGTGCAATTATTACAGTGTTGCTCATGCTGTGTCCCTAAACCCATACTTCCATTCGAAACCCCCGTTTTCTGGAACATACAGAATGAATGGAAAAAAATGAGCATCTATTTAGGAAATGGAAATGGATTAAAGTTTTTGTGAAGTACTCAGGGAAACGTATTTGCTGCTTTTTTTTCCCATCTTTATTTTTCTTTCTTTTTTTCTTTCTTATTTTTTCCTTGACTGAGAGGAAAAGTAACCTAAAATGTTCATCTATGCTATTTACTCTTGCTTGTAAAATGGCCCTTCCATGTCTCAGAATCACAGACTCCACAGACCAGCTGAGGCAGTAATACACCTCTGGGGATAATTAGTTAGCTCCCTGCTCAGAGCCGGTCACCAGAGCAAGTTGCATAGGTTCACGTCCTGACAGGTTTTGCATATCTCCAAAGACAGCCTTTACACAGCCTCTTTTGAAAGCCTCCTCCGGTGTTTGATCTCCCCTCAGATCAGTAAAGTGTTTTCTTTATGTTAAATGAAATTTCCTGTATTTCAGTTTGTGCCTGTTGCCTCTCATCCTGTCACTGGGCACCACTGAGTACAGTCTTCTTTACATCCCCCATCAGGTGTTTGTACACATACATCAGATCTTCCTGAGCCTTCTTTGCTCCAGGCTGAACAGTGTCAGCTTTCTTAGCCTCTCCTCGTATGACAGATGCTCCAGTCCCTTAATGATCTTTGTGGCCCTTCATTGGACTTACCAGTATTTTCCCTGTTTCTGTTGTACTGGAGAGGCAATAACTGGACCCAGCACCCATGTGTGGTGGGTCATCTCACCACTGCTGAGCAGAGGGGAAAGATCACCTCCCTCAGCCTGCTGACAGCACTCTGCCTAATGCAGCCTGAGAGGCTGTTGGCCTTCTTTGCTCCAAGGGCGTGGTCAACTTGGTATCCACCAGGACCCCCAGGACCTTTTCTGCAAAGCTGCTTTCCAGCCAGTTGGCCCCCAGTCTGTACTGGCAGAAGGGGTTATGCCTCCCTAGGCTCAGGATTTTGCCTTTCCCTTTATTGAACTTCATGAGGTTCCTCTTTGTCCATTTCTGCAGTCTGTTGAAGGCCTTCTGATGGGCAAGGAGAACTCTCTGGTGCATCAGCCACTCCTTCCAGCATTGTACTGAATGTGAATTTGCTGAAGGTGTTCTCTGTCCCATCATCCATGTGATTAATGAAGATGATAAATGGTACTGGACCCAGGACTGACCCCTGGGGTAAATCACTGGTTTCCAGTGGGACTTTGAGCCATTAATCACATTCCTTTGAGCCCAGCAGTTCAACCTATTTCAAATTCAGTTCACTGTCTACTTGTCTAGTCCCTATTTCTTTAGTTTGCCCATTAGGATGTTTTGGGGGACAGCGCTGAAAGGTTTGTAATGTCAAGATAAACATTCACTGGTTTTCCCCTTTCCATCAAGATAGCTAGTTCATTGTAGAAGACCCTCAGGCTGGTCAGGCATGATTTCCATTTCATAAATCCTTGCTGATACCCCCAATTATCTTCTTGTTCTTCACATGTTTGGGAATAGTTTCCAGGAGGGTTTGCTCCATCACATTCCTATGGATTGAAGTAAAACTGACTGGCTTCTATTTCATTGGATCTTCTTTCTGGCCCTCTTGAAGATAGGAGTGATGTCCATGGCAGCTTACACTCCAGTTGCATGAGCTATTCCACCACATTTCTGTCATGCTGAAAATGCAGCCTTACAACTGCATACAGACCTTTTAATTCCTCCTGTTCAGTCCCCATGCTGTGTGCATCAGCCTACAGGCACTACAGGTGCTCATTTGTGCTGATTTTGCAGAAGTGTGAGAGCCTCCCACATAATGCTGTTCCCTCAGCATTTCCTTATTTGTGTGCGTAATGCAGTGCAGCAAATGAAAACAGACATCATCAGACTGTTTTGGAAGCTTTAAAGAGAATTATATAAATGTTATCTTAATGATAATGAAGACCAGAGGTAACAATCACTAGAACTCAAAACAACATTCTAAAATATTAAATTTTTGAAAAGCAAGTTCAACAGGTCTCAAATTGGTACCAAAGCTTGGAGGTATCCAAGTCTCTACAGCTTGTTAGTCATGTGCCCCAAAAAAGTCTTCAAAAAAATTAGAGAAGTCAAAAATAGAACTTTGCTTTTAAAATGGGGCAAATAGTTCATGGAGAGATGCCTTAAGGGACTTTAAGGAAACAGACTCAAAGCAAACATGGGCCTTTTAACTTATTATTTCTTCTTCCTTCCCCGTCCCCCCCCCCCCCCCCCCCCCCCCCCCAACCACATTCTATCATGTCTGGGGAATGGCCTCCAGGATCTTAACCAGGAATCAGCCCAGTGGCTGCCATGGCAGGAGAGGGGCAGAGTCAGGCATCCCTCACACCAAGGAGGAGGAGAACTGCTGTGGGAAATCAAAGAATAATCTGTCTTCTTAATACTTAGAAGGTGAGAGGAAGAGAACAGAGAAAGAGAACGAGACGTGCAGAAGAGAAGAGTTCTTTTTTCCTTGCTTTCCTCCTCACCTACTTTTTGGCAGCGGGGAGAGGAGGAGGTAATCATGGGAACAAACTAACAATACACAGACAGATAAAACCCTGAGGGAAAGCAGGAGAAATCTGGAACACACTGAAGTCACCAGTTTCCAGTACAGTCATCTGTCCCCTGGTAAAGCAGACTTTTCTTTTTAAGCCAGATCATGTCTCTGGCCTACACTAGAGATGAGCACTGCATAAAGTCTGGATCTTCACAGTTCTCCATCTTCTCTCAGGTGCCTTCAGGGTGATGCATGCACACTTTTTTCTTGCTTTTAACCTAAGCATCCAAAAAGGTTTCCTGACTTTGTATGGAAGCAGCAGAGGAAACTTAGCTTGGAGCCTTTAATAAAGTTTAATGTTCACCTTGAATGTAATATTCTTCTTTCAAGGAGAATTTACCAGATTTTCAGCTTTCAAATAATGTTGTATTAATTCTGCATTTAGACAGACACATAGCCATACAAACATATAGGTGTGTATTACACACTTTTAGTCGGATTCCCCGAATGGGTAAACTGTTACATCATGTGAGATCAGCAGCGCTAAGCTGAGTTGCATCATGACCTGGCCCTTTAAGTAACATAATATTGGGGGAGACATAGGACTAGAAGTGAAATGAAAAGTAAATGCCAGTCATTCTAATTCCAGAGCTACAAGTCTTTCTCCTCACTGCTCTGCTGCTCACCAGCTGATGGGCTGTTACCTACTTTTATGTAATTATTGTTATTATTATGCAAACCCAAGGGTCAGAATTCCTCAATTCCTCAACCTAGTGAGATAACTAATGTAGTGTTATGAGGAGGAGATATGGCATATGTTTATAAAAATTCAGAAAGCATTAGGATACATATGCCAATATGGATCACGCAAGACTGATCTAAACACTCTAGTACAGATCTTGCTAGACACAATTCCAACACATCAATTTAACAGAAATGTATTCACTCAGGGGAAAAAAAAATCCTAAGTTTTAAAATCCATATGGTCTGCATAATGAAAATGGTGCACAACTTAGGTAGTCACCAGAGTTTCTTTTAAACTCAGCTTCTCAAATACATAGGCACACTGAGTATGAAGTTTAAGTTAGGCAAATACTGAATGGAAGCAAGAAATAGACATTTTATATGAATGAAATGTTAGATTCTGAAACAAAGTACTTTTTTCACCTGGCATGTTGTTTCTTCTATCTTCTTTCCTTGCAGCAAATGTATCCCATCACTAATAATATTATCTTCTGTGAATTATGTAAAAAAAAAAAAAAAAAAAAAAAAAGAAAGAAAAGAAAAGAAAACATGATTTAAAATGTCCTGTTTCAATTTTTTTTTAATTCATTTTTTTTTCAATCCTGTTTCAAATCCTTCTTCTGAGGAATTTAATTTGAATTACACCTGATATTTTGAGCTGACATTTTGACTCTCTAAAGTTAATTTTACATCATTTAAGCAGGCATTTTCTCTCAAACTGCTTTGAAGTAAGTCTACAGAATAAATTGGCAAACTGGTTCCTGTAAAGAAAACTCATTCATGCGTACTTCTTCATCTGTACTTAGTCCTCAGTTTACTAACCCAGAGCCCCACAAAGCACTTCCTCTTGCCCTGCTAATTTAAAGCAGCAGGGTGTAGAATATTCATTTAAATAATGGGCAAAAATTTTCTTTGTAACTGAGATGTGTTTATCTCAGGTTAGATTAGAAACTGCTTTCAAAGGATGAATGTCCTTCCATTTCTTCCAAGAAATTAATGATTTGCATGGGAAGGGTATGTACCTTCATTACAACAACGAGCAACAACAGGTCAAACAACTCTTTGAAAAGAGTTTTAATTTTACTAAGTCTATTTAATGAACACACATATATAGAGATATACATGTTCCTTTTCCAGGTTAAGTAAAGGTGGCCTGTCCACCTAAGTCAAAATCGGCAGTTTTGTCTTTTTCAGGATAAGTGACATGTCATGATTTTGAGTCTCATTTGATGTCCCTAGTTACTACCTCGAATCCCATCTAGCAGAGAATGAGTACTTCATTTGTAATCCATAAACAACTGTGGTAATTTGATAGATTTAACAATAGCACATGAATAACATAAAACCACAAACCGTTACAACTCACTAGATCTAACAATAGCATGTGAATAACTTGCAAACATATGTACAATGTCAGCTGATGAGAATAATGCTCTGTTAAAAGTTGAGCGACGTTCTCTTGTCAGGAGCTAGAGTCCAAGTCCATCCAGTAACCCGTAATTACTTTGATGCCATTTTCCTCTACCACCTAAAGGGAATCCTATAAATTTGATGGTGACGATGTCTTTTAATTCTTGAATTTGATCTTTTAAGTGTTGATATTTTTTTACTTTTTCATTAGCAGAATCTGTTAAAGATGTTAATTTGCTCTCATGTCTGATTGTGACATTGACTACGAGGGCCTGACTTTCCTCTGGCTTAAACAACTCATTTTGTTTATCTTTTAATAATGGTTCCTGGAAAAGAAACCAACCTTTTTTCTTAGACTCATCAGCCAGAATTTTGCATATGATTATGTCTTTTAATTCTATTATCTTGTATTATGGGGCAGTAACTGATAATGTGAGCACAGGATTCACCTTCCACCTGGCAATGTCTACAAGATTTAATATAGGTTTCATACCTGCCCCTTGCCAGAAACTCTCTAGCTGGATATGTTAGTTCTCAATGGTATTGTCCAAACAAGTTTTCTGTGAGGAATGCCCCTATAATGTTCAATCCAGTTATTACTTATTTTGTCTTTCTCAAAATTCAAAATACCACAGCCCTGAGATACCAGTTTAGTTAAATTTATAAATTCTTCTTTTCACCAGTTACAAGGCCTCAGAAAGGTGTTTTTTTTGAGCAGGTACTTCCCATTCCCAGACTGATTCCTCCCCCTCAGCAAATATCACCAATTTTAGATCCCAAGTATTTTATCTTTATCTCCTCCTGCTGCAATCCACAATCTCCCAAATTGATTTTTTATATCCTCCTGCCTAGCAGCTTCTCTTATTGTTTTATCCAAAGACTATGCTACCCTATCCATCCTTCCAGCCTGTACACTAGGAACTAATCCTACAAGTCTGGCAATACCTAAACCGCCACCCCTTGTGCTAGAATATAAAATTGCATCACAGGTACTTGCTGGTAGATGTAACCGTTCCTTGATGGCAGTTCTAAGTACCGAGTCAAGGGTTTCTAAATATGCAACTTTTATGTCCGCTCGGTCTGCCAAGTAGATCAAACATGGTAAAGTATAACCCTTTAAAATACCAATATTTTGAAATGGTCTCAGGGGAGCCTTTCCAATTTGATATAGCCGATTATTATTTTTGTTAGAAGTTTTGATTTTATATTCGAATCCTTGGATCGAGAAATAGTTTAAAATACTTTTCCAAACTAACAGGTTAATTCATATTCAAGGGAGTGCCATTACTTGACCGTGAAGGACAGTCATTAATTGCCATTAATGTAATTAATTCATCTACTTTGAAAGATCTACTCTTACTCCCAATCTTAAGGCAAAGCCTCCACCATTATACTGCTGTGGAAAGGCCCTAGTGATTACGTACCATCAACACAGAGGCATTCAGTCATTTAGCAGGGAAAAACAGAAGCAAAATTGTCTGATAATCATAGCACAATGTGCTATCCTATTTTTCCAAAGTTACTAGAAACGAGTAGAAATGTGTTGGGTTTTTTTTCTCATAAATCATAACTTGGCATCTTTACTGATGCTGAGGAGTATCTTACAACACCAGTAGTTCTCCTGTTTGCAAAAGGACAGCTTAACATACAGATTGACCAAGGCTAACTGTAGGCAGGTAAGACTGATTCCATTGTTTTCTTTACAATCAACAGAAAAGGAAAGATTAATTCTGTGAATAATTCTGAGTGACTGAGATCCCTCAGTGATCACATGAAAAAATTTGCTTGAATATGATCATGAATATTTATATTCAAAGGGATAGGTAAGATAATAGTCCTCAAAACACCTATGCTTATGTTGGAATTGAATGAGACTACAATGGGTATAAAGCTAGACAAAAAAACCCCTAAGCTCATGCGAGTGAACAATTAAAGGGCCACTGTACAGGCAAGTTAGCACACATATTTTCATAGGTTATTTTTAAGGCAAATCCTGAATCAAGAGACATTTTTAGCATTATTATTTTTTCCTAAAAGTAAATCCTCTGCAAATAAAAACTGTAACAGAATAACAAGTAATCTTACTCATAGTTTTGCAACTTGGATGTTGTAAGACTGTGTTAAAACTTACAAATTACAGTCTGGGCATTGGACAAAAAAGAACAACTGTCTTTTCACATCCTAGTTCCATGTTGAAACCAAGGTCAGCTGCATAGAAAACCCCATCAAAACAATTTCCTTTATTTACCATGTGCATCAACAGGAAGAGGAAAAATGAGTCACAGAAAATATTATCACACCAGTTTGCCTTTAGAGGCTTCTGTAAGACCTTCTGTGGTAATAGGGCAATGCCTTTCTCCTACAGACTTGATGTTTACAATAAAACCAAAAGCTTTCCTAAAAAGTATATTACATTGCAAATCTAACGTGACTGACCAGAGTTTAAGTTGTCTCAAGCAGCTACAAATCTCCTTGAAGTGACTGAAGGCCAGGTGTCTGACAATCCAGTTGTTTATTTAAATATAGAGCTAGCTGGACTTCTAGAAGCGGTGTAACTCATGTCAAGCAGTGCTTATGCAACACCAGATTAACATAACTGGGTTGTTTCTGGTCCGCAGGCTGATTAGCTTTCACCTCCTGCAGGCATCTCCGCACACTGTAGCCCTGTGCTCTGTAAGCTTACTCAAGGTTAAACCTTGCAGCGTTCAGTCCTGTGCCCACAAGTCCTCTTACAGCCTAGTCCAAAATAGTATTACTTGGTAGCTGTTTGCAGCTAAATCACAAAGAACCGCGAGGCAATTTATAATGACCTCAGCCTGAAAGACTACATACAGTGACACTGCTTTTAATGGCATTTCATTCAAAACCACATGAACAATGGCAAGTTATCAAAGCAAACCTTAGTGGTCCCCCCCCCAGCCATGATCTCTTTTGCTAGCTGTAATAACAGTTATCCGCAGTACTCTTAAATCTTGCATAAATCACCTCTTCAATCCACTGAAATATGGAATAGAGTATTTGGGTAAAAAAACCCTCACAAAAACACCAACACATGCGAAAGTTATATGTAAGCTGCAGTGTTCTTTTCTTCCTAGTTTGGCAACAGGTACCAGTCACTTCACTGCAAAGTGAATTGGGAGCAGTGGAGAATTACATCCACTGACTCTGAGAGGTGTCGGCTCTTTTCTGTTTGTCTCTGTAATACCCTTTCATGGAAGCCCAATGACTGTGACTTGCACCCTCAACTTTTTCTACAATGATGCTTTTAGGCTGACAGATCTGGTACTTGTAATTTGGGTTTGGGCTTGTGAGCAAAGACGGGTATTACCACTGTTGTGTCTGTGGGATATACATGTTTTTACTGCCTTATCAGTCTGGAAAATTGATTTCTGTAGAGGTAATACACACATCAGCATTAAGGACCTAATTCAAAGGCTACCAGTGTCAGTGGATGTTTTTTCATTGATTTCAGTGAGATTTGGGTTAGGTCTGTGAATACAGCTCTGAAGCAAGCAGAGAAGTCTACGCTGCCCACCATGCATGGCTTGTTACAGCTAACAGAAATTCATATTATGCAATAGACTGCAGACCTTGAAGGATTATCTCTGTTAAGAGAAAGGTTTGATCAATAGTGACAAATTATCTTGATCAACAGTGATACACTGTAAATCTCCTTGCAATGGTTTTCACCACTGTGTGAAGGGGGCTTCCCTTGAAATAATTTTACTGCAGTAGGGGAAAAGGAGATTTTTATTTAGCTGCCAGCTTTGCTTCCTGTTCCCTCTGGGCCCCTGCTCTTCAATTGCAACACTTGTCAGCTTTTAAAATGTGCACTGCTTCTTTTGCATGCTTTGGATATTTAAAAGGGTAAAAAAAGTCTTGAGTAGAAAAGACTCTGGAGGGAAGTCAAAAAGTTCTGCTTTCTCACTTAGCCTTTTTCCACCTCCAAACTGTCAACCTCTGCACTAGTTTGAGGAATTATTACAAAATGGGTTTGGTTAAAAGTAAGACTTGTCAGGAGAGAGATGCCTAATATTCCTTTCACCTGTCATTACAACCTTTTCCCTTGCAAGCCAACGAGACTAGCTGAAGGTCCCTTTTCCCCTCATCTGCTCGTCACAAAAGCAGAGTTCCTTTAAATTTTCCCGTCACCTCTTTTTTCTGGTTCTGGTTCCAAGAAACCCAATTTGCCCACACATGGGCAAATACGATAGGTACCGCAATGTCAGATCTACTTTCCAAGCATTCACCATTTTAGCTTCAAGTGTGAAGTGAATGAAATCCAGAGGGAAAGCTGGTGCCCTGTCCTCTGCTTTCTTTGGCATATCCAGGTAACAGCGGAATCTCCTGACAGTGGATGATACCAAGACCATTTGTACAGGAGCTATTTGGATGATATCTAAACCATTTGTACAGGAGATACTAATAGTTAAGGCAATGGTCACCTTCCCACTTTGTTGGCTTAAGTAGAGAACAAAACATGCATCCACTTTAATTTCACTTATCTTGGTTTCTGATTCTGTTGAACCTGGTCTGGTTTAGTCTGATTGTGCAACTATAATGAATTTACCTTGACTTTAAAAAGTACAAACACAAATTCCATTCCTGGAAGCAACATTAAGCAGATTATCAAGGCTTTTTGTTTTTCTTAAGAGTCCAGTTTGTGTTTAAATAGACAAGGTGCCTGCTCACTTGTTATTTCCCACAGTTCTTTTAGTGAATTTATACTGGTTAACAGTGTCACTAGCAACTTTCCATATATTAGCAGTAAGGTTGTTTCAATAAGTTGGTTAAAACAGGTTTAGGAAGAGAATTGGAAAAAAACATTTGCCTACAAAATTTTGCCAACTCTCTTTTCCAGTCACAAGGATTTGTCTGGGAAAATTTATACCGTTTCTCTGTTAGATACCTGGAGCAGTATAAAGTATACAGGGAACATGGATTCCTCCTGTAGGCTCACGTTATAGTTGGCAAGCCCTATACAACACAACTACAGCACTCTGCTGTAGTGGAAGTCCTCCTTGGCTCCTGCACTACGGAGTGAATTGGTCACAAAGTGTGTTCTTAGCTTCCCAGTTTTAAGGTAAGCTTTATTCTAACTACTTTTTTTTTTTTTTTTTTCCCCTTTGAGGACAAGGTAAATCTCAAAAGGACTTGACAAATTATTTAGCTAGATTACTGGTGAAAAATGAGAAATTTTCCTAGGTGCCCTTTTAAATACTTTGTGGAAAATGCAAAATCAGCTGAAATATGTTTAGCAATTACCTTCAAGCTGACAGTGCCTTCTGATGTACGAATCATTCTCCGACTTCCTGGAACCCTGCCAAAGTGTGCCATTCACATTTTTCCTGTCTAAAGTAAAAGCACAGAGAGCAGTCACCTGAATTCACAGCAAACGTGAAATAACAGGAAGGTCTACAAAAATAGCATCAAAGGCAAATCAAACAAGCTTGCAGAACGGTGTAGCATCTGCTCGAACTTGGTAATGAATTAATATTTTTGCAATATAGGAAATTCGATGGAAGGATGGTATTTATTGGGAGCAGGCCTCAAGTTTTACCATCTTTTGCTGCTGTCTGATACCTCATTTAACACTGTTAAAACATAATGAAAATGATTGTTATCTTAACCCTGGTTTTAAGACCTATGAGCTCACAGAACATCTGTGCCTCTATTTTGCTTCCAGGAATTGTATAAATATAATTTAATTTTACAGTTAATGAGCCAGTGCATTTGCAAGAAATAGCATCAAAGATGCGCACATGTGTGTCACACACACTCCAAGGCTACTACTGTCTCAGCTTGAATGGCAGAAACTAGGTTGGCGTTGAGAACAAGATGGCCATTCTCTTCCCTCGGTGAACTTCAGAGTGATCATGCTTCACAGCACGTTGATAGCTACAAGGTTTTTGTGCTTTCTGGTTTTCGTTTTTTTTTATTATTATTATTATTTTGTTTTGTTGGGTATTTTTAATGTTGGGTTTCACTCTGACTGTCAGAAAATTTTCTTTATGAAAGCACTTGTTGACTCTGTTAAGTGCTGGGAATTCATTGCAGCCTGGATGCTGCAGCCCAACTGATGCTGCTCTGCATGAAAGTCTTCCCAGTGCAGGGCTACAGAATGAAGTCTTAATGTAAGGGAACTTGCATCTATCTGAGACACATTGTTATGAAATATAACTGCATCATTACAGGCAGATATAAAAAACTTTTTACTCAGTAAGGACTAGATACAGCAACTAAACCCAGACTCAAAAGAATAAATAATAAAATGCTAATAGGAAACTCTCACTGGAAAAAATAAGGAATTTTTACTTTTTAAGAAACTGGTGATTATTTCCTACATGGGATTTACAAAATAGGACCCATTGAATCACAAGTGTGGATAATAATATGCAGTGCCAGGACAGGCTGAAACAAAACCCCTGAATTTCTTCTTCAGTGAACTTGTCTGTGAAATCTGAATTAAAGTAGTTTAACATGGAAAAAAGCAGGGACCTGAATTTGTTTCGATCAGAAATATTTCAGTTTTTCATTGAAATGGTTAAATGAAACACTGGGCATGCTGGGTATTTCTCATACTGTCCCACAATAGGTTCTTGAAATCTCAATTTGTTTTCTATGTTTAGCTACTTTGTTTTCAATATCTACCTACAAATGTTTCTGCGGAAAGCATGGGCAGGGGGAGGTAGAAAATATTGATAGCTTAACTGTATTTTTTCCTTTCCTTTACATTTGCTCCAATAGCTGTAAAGCAAATCAGACCCTTTAATTAAAGTTTACTCTGTGAGATTAGCAAGTATACAGTAAATGATTTAAGCAGTTACTAACCAAATGCTTCATTTTCAGACATGGACTTCTGGATGGATCTAAAAGAATTAAAAGAATTTACCATTAGCTGAAAGGCAGAATGAAAAACGAAAGCACATTTAATCAAATATGGATATTTTCAAACTAATTCTTCAAAGCAGGCCACAGGGATTTGGCTGTGCAATTCCCACTGGCATTAATTGGTGTTACTTGACTTTTCTCATTCACCCAATCATCTACTCCCACATGCCACACAAAGCTCTGAAAGCTTCTGAGTTTTCATTCTGTAAAAATATGTTATTCAAGTTTTTTGGAATGAAGAATTCATGACTGAATCAGGGAACCCATCAGGAAGAATATAAGAGATACTTTTCTTTAGACATGATCTGAAGTATCCTGCAACTTCTAGAAATTATTTTCTGAGGTTTGGTGACATAATAATGGGTCAAACCAAAGAGCTACATATGAACGTACCACCCCCACAAACTTGGATGACATTTGATTGCCCAAGTAAACCTTGAGCTTTTTGCACATTTACATCAAGGAATAGTCCTAACTCATACTTCCATCTGTGGTGATAGTTTATAGATGATGGCTTAAAGAATATATTAGCTTAACAGAAGAGAAAGAAATCTTCGAATCGACAAAGATTTACCCTGTGAATTAATTTCATTTTGTCTATAAAAAACCCAATGGACAGTAACTTATGAGCTAGAGGATGAAGCCAGGAGATTGTACTAGACGAGACCAGAGACTCTGTAATCTGTGACAATGATCAGCGGAAAGGAAAGAGCACAAAAACTGAGATCCATCTCCCAGCTTCAGGCACATAGATGCTGAAGGGTTTCCTGAGCAAGACGGTGCAATAGAACTATTGGGTTTTTAAGGATCTGGTCCGTAAGTACTAGTTCCTTTTGAAACCACTTGGTTTATTCTTTTTGCTTCCAGAGTTCCACAATTTAATTCTTACTGTCTAAGCAAGGCATACTTCTGTTTATTTTACTTCTGCTACTCTGTTTCAGTTGATACTTCCTTGTTGCCCCGCTGTAAGAAAAAGAGAATGATAATTCCTCATTCACTTTCTCCATATCTACAGAAAAGGCTAATGTGAAAATTTCTGCATTATCAGTGGAGGTATCATGCCAGGATAGTAATGGCTGGACACTCACAATGAAGTAATTTTCATTACAAAATCTTTTCATGTTCGGTAAAATTATTTTCATCGAGCTTATTCATTTTTTCTATTGATTAGTCAAACTATCTAGACAACCCTTCTAAATTCTGATAATTCATTTATAATAGGATTAGTTTTAGAATAGAATAGTTTTATTTGCATTGTAAGATTTGACACTATAGACTACTATTTCTATTCTTGGGGCAGACTGAATTCTGATTTAAGCAGGACACTCATAGGCAGCTAGGTGATTGCATGATGTTTGGTAGAGTTTGGTAGGATGAACCTTGGGTGGGGCCTACACAGCAATTTGGCTTCCTTAAAAGTGTTAAGGAATGATGAGAAAACCGTGAATAATAGAGTTATGTCCGGTTTTTAATTCATGCAATTTTGGGAGCATTTTTACAGGGCCCTCGTCGGTCACAGATAATGAGGTCTCACAGATCTGAGTGCATATATCTCTGTGTTTGCAGTTGGTAAGTTACTAGTGTTTTTATCAGATGACCAGAAATGGGTTGAAACTGTTACTTAAGACAAAGGAGCTCTTGATTTTCTTTGAAATCTTTACATAATTTGAAATTTCTCAGCAATAGACATAGATTACATTGATGTTCTGAATGTAGTGGAACCCCAACTAAAAAAAAAGTCACAGCAGACAGATAAGTTCTGCCTCTATCATTCCACTAGGCAGGGTTTTGTATTTCGTTTGAAGGGGACCACTTCAGTAATGTAATAGCCTTCAACCTGAGGCCAAAAAAGAATTTTCAAAATAAATTCCTCTGCATAGTAACATATATTAATCATTAGCCCAAACCATAGCATTGTGTCTTAATGAATGGATGCAAAGCATGCTGCTGTCACAAACATGCTTGATAAAATATAGTCTGACCTGCTTTATCTGAATAATTTTTCAAACTACATTTTTATTTGGATTAAAAACACAAACAAAAAAATCTTCAGGAGATTATCAGGTCAATGGTGCAAACATGCTACAAAATAGGTTACCACTTCAATCTTTCAGAAAAACAGACATATGGTTAAACCAAGCTGAGATTAACTGCATTTGATTTTCGCTGTCCTGGTTCTCATATTTTGGAAGAAAGATTTGTGTGTATGAAAAAGTCATGGTAAAAGAGCTTTAGTACTGCATTACAAGCTTGATACTTGCTTTCCAACTGCAACATTAATACATGTACTCTGTGAGAATTAAAGCAACATAGGCAAACATTAATAAAACAACAAGGATGAAAGGAACACACAAACATAGTGACACTGTGTAGACCTCGAACTGGTCTCAACTTACTTTCTTTTTTTGGTCACTGTGCTCTCAAAGTCAGGAAATTCCTTTTAAAAAGATAGAGAAAAGAAGTCTATGAAAATCCAAAATGTTTAATCCATATAAAATATTTTCCTCACCGGAAAGACACTGAATGATGTACTTTTGGTGTGTTTTCAATATCTACTAACATGTCCAGTCTTTCTTTTTCCAACAGCTGAAGCTGTGGAGGACAGTGCAACAGAAAGCATATGCAGTTATGTGTTTTGATTTTAGGAGGCTTCAATATCCATGGCTCCCAAGAAGCTGAC
Source organism: Falco punctatus (assembly GCF_963210335.1). NCBI lineage: Eukaryota > Metazoa > Chordata > Aves > Falconiformes > Falconidae > Falco > Falco punctatus. The sequence continues at coordinate 107,552,253 of NC_137581.1, read as the reverse complement.
AGCCATAATACCCCTGAAAAGACAGAGAACAAAATTCTTACCCCAAGAATGAATATCATATTTCTTTCATAGTATGATTCTTTTATATTTTATGAGTATAAAATAGAATCATAGAATCATTTAGATTGGAAAAGACCTTTGAGATCATAAAGTCCAACTGTCAACCCAGGACTGCCAAGCCCATCAGTAAACTATGTCCCTGAGCACATCTACGTGGTTTTTAAATACCTCCAGGGACGGTGATTCCACCACCTCCCTGGGCAGCCTGTTCCAATTCAGTGAAGAAATGTTTCCTAATATCCAAACTAAACTTCTCCTGGCATAACTTGAGGCTGTTTCCACTTGTTCCATCACTTGTTATCTGGGATAAGAGACCGACCCCCACCTGCCTACAGCCTCTTTTCAGGTAGTGGTAGGGAGCAATAAGGTCTCCACTGAGCATCCTCCTCTCCAGACTAAACCACCCCAGTTCCCTCAGCCGCTCCTCATAAGGCTTGTGCTCCAGACAACCAGCTTCGTTGCCCCTCTCTGGACAAGCGCCAGAACCTCAATGTCCCTCTTCTAGTGAGGGACCCAAAAGTGAGGTGCAGCCTCACCAGAGCTGAGTACGGGGGGACGGTCACTTCCCTAGTCCTACTGGCCACACTGTTTCAGGCAAGCCAGGACGCTCTTGGCCTTCTTGGCCACCTAAGCACACTGCTGGCTCATGCCCAGCCGGCTGTCAACCAGCACCCCCAGGCCCTTTCCCACCAGGCAGCTTCCCAGCCACTCTGCCCCCAGCCTGTAGCGCTGCGTGGGGAGGTTGTGACCCAAGTGCAGGACCCGGCACTGAGCCTTGTTGAACCTCATACAACTGGCCTCAGCCCATCAGTGCAGCCTGTCCAGATCCCTCTGCAGAGCCTCCTGCCCTCCAGCAGATCAACACTCCCCAACAACTTGGTGTCATCTGCAGAGTTACTGAGAGTGCACTTCATCCCCTCATCCAGATCATCAATAAAGATATTAAACAGAATGAAGAGGACTGACCCCAGTACTGAGCTCTGAGGAACATCATTTGTGACTGGGTGCCAGCTGGATGTAACCCCATTCACCACTGCTCTTCACACTCAGCCATCCAGCCAGCTTTATGCCCAGCACAGAGTACACCCATCCAGGCCATGTCCAGACAGTTTCTCCATGAGAATGCTGTGGGACAGTGACAAAGGCTTTTCTAAGGTCAAGGTAGACAACATCCACAGCCTTTCCCTCATCCACTGGGTGGGTCGTCTTATCGTAGAAGCAAATCAGGTTCATCAAGCAGGACCTGCCTTTCATAAACCCATGCTGGCTGGGCCTGATCCCATGTGCCATGTGATGGTACTGAGGATGATCTGCTCCATAACTTTTCCTGGTAACAAGGTCAGGCTGACAGGCCTGTAGTTTCCCAGATCCTCCTTCCCACCCTTCTTTTAGATGGGTGCCACATTGGCTAACCTCTGGTCTGCTGGGACCTTTCTGGTTAGTCAGTAGTGTTGATAAATGATGAAGAGTGGCTTGGTGAGCTCCTCCATCAGCTCCCTTAGTACCCTCAGATGGACCCCATATGTTACAATGGGATGTGGCTTTCTGAGGGACACAGAAGGACAGACTCTGTAACCCCATTACATGCAGAGGAAGGTGGAAGAGAGCAGGAAACTCTGCAAGTAAGCTTGAAAGTTGTGCAGGTTGGCCTGCAAAAGCTGTGAGGGGCACCAAATTGGAATCAAGCACTGGTCTGGAGGCAAGATTGCAAGGTCCCCAGTGTCCAGATGGTATGCACTCTGACAAGATGCAGGAAGGAAGAGAAGAGTTATGTGGTTGTTGAGAGTGAATAAAAGTGCGCCTCATTCTGCAAGCAATGCCAAAACAGCTCACTGCACCTTTGCTGTCACAGTTACCCAGGGACTTGAAGTTAATTTTAACTTTAAGAAAACCTGAGGATGTCATGCTAGGACAGAAGAGCTCTCTGATCCCTATACTATTTTGATATCTCCTGAGACAGAATATCAAAGCACTGTATCACTTTCATTTCTATTTCTTCCAGCCTGGAAAGCAGAAACTGGGATAAAAATGTCCATGATGAATGCCACTTCAATCTGCTGTGCGACAAGAGACATTAACCCCCCCCCCCCCCCCAACCATTCATTATTATATAAATATGAAAACTTCAGTGTATGGACCTATTTCTCATATTCTTATGTTTAATTTATTTCCTTTGTGTAATACTGTCACATTTGCATGGCTCTGACCACAGTAATTTAAAAATGTCATCCACGTTGCATGATGAAAATCCAAAACATGTACTACATAAACCGATGTAAGCGCATAATTGAGCATTTTATATTTTTCCCCTCCTCAGTAAAACCCATCATAGACTTTCAAGCTTCTTCAGGAGACTGCATTAAGAAAAGGCTGTTTTACTGCACTGAGGTTATTTTAGCTGAGTGTAGGAGGTCCTGTTAAGTACCTGAACATTTGTGAAAGCTTATAATTGTATACAGCTTCTACAGAATTTTTTTTTGCATGTGTAGAATTGTTCACAGATGCTGTGGGAAGATCAAAAGAGTATACAGAATTTATCATCTACTTTGCAATATTGCAAGCAATGTAATGTAAATTTCTTGCTGAAAAGAAATCAGCATTTTAGTCTTGGGAAAAATCTTTGCAAAAGCTCTAAAGAAATAACTACACGAGGTGCACAGGCACACAGAGAAGTTGGAAAATGCTGAAGAAGTGATTTAAAGGATTTTTTTAAAGGGGTAGTGTCAACATATCATTAAAAAATATCAAATATTTGATTTCAAAGAGTCTTGTTAAAGGAAGCATTATGCATGGAGGTCAGAGACCAAAGGATATTGTAAGTTAGAGTCTGTATAAGACCCAGGGCTTTCTCTAAACCTCACTGTGGCCGTATACCTGGGAAGACTATTAATTTATGCCTTCACATGCCAAACACCTAGTGGAACATGAAACACAGAACTGTAGGTTTAATCTTTTGCTCTATGATTTGAAACCAGTGCTTCAGCATTAGTTTCTTAAAATCCAACAAAAGATGCATTTATGGCATCACGTTATACATTGGGGTGATATTCATGTGATCACTGGATATCATGGGATGCAGTGCCACAGCGAAATATGACAGTGGGTTTAAATGGCCATTTAAAATGTCACCTTTTATCCAACACATCTCTTCTTGCTATGTCTGAGTCAGCTGGCCAAATCATGGTACAGGAATAAATGACTCTTGTTTGTACTTCTTTTTTTAATAATCTTTTCACTATTGGACTAAAAATCATACGTAACTTCAATCTGAAACTGGAAATTAAGCGGTTTAAAAAAATGTTTTATCTTAGAGTGCAAATTAAGGTTCACCTAGACTCTGCTCTCCACGTTCTCTGAAGTACATAATTATTTTATTTATGGGAACAATTCTTTCCTTCCCTATCCCAAATATGAACAATCTGTTTCCTAGAAACAAATTGCACACATGGAAAGTCAGCATTATGAAATTAGTAATAAAGTCCTTTCCTCCCGGCTTTTATCAAATAACTCTGAACTAGAGAATTGTATGAGTCCCTCTGGTGTTTACAAGCTAGTTTACTAGAGCTCCTGTGTCTGTTAAGACTTGCAAACAGGCAAATGATCATTTCAGATAACTTTACCCTCTTCTTTCCCTCACTGGAACCGAATGCCAGTTACAACGCTGCAGATGAAAGCAGGTATCATGACTGATTGTGATTTTCCTGGTAATAACTTAGAACAACTGATAAATTACTTGGCACTTCTCTGATACACAGGCTAGTCAATCACATCACAGTCAGCAGCTGAAAAATATGTGGATCTCATGACGTTTGGTGATTGCAATCTGACAGGAAATAAATGAAAACAGTTTTAATACTGAAGACTCTTCTTGAGCAGCTTAAGACAGCTCATGAGGTAGAAGAATGCAACACCAAGCTTCAAGAGGTAGAAATTCAGTTTCCCAGTTAATAGCACAGCTATAGGCAAGGAGTACACATATGATTCATTACATGCTGTTGGCTACCAACTGTTTCTGAGGAAAGCCCAATTCAGTTTTGCTATGCATAAGGTTCAGGAACAACTCCATAAATCTATGTTTGTCTTTCTGTATGAGAATATTACTGTTACTGAAGCTGATCAACTGGAAAAGTAACCAAAAAGTTAACAGGCCAGTTCCCTGAGTGGATTAAAATCAAAAGGCATGTGTGTATAACGGGCACAAGACACTACCACAGGAAGCTGGGGTGGGAACATTCCAGGCAAAACATTTTATAAACCAAACAGGTCTTCTAAGTTATGTGAGGGAGAAGAACAGTGTACGCGAGAGAAAGATTATTCTTCCTCCAGGCTGTGCCATTTGGGCAGATATTTGGCCAGGGTTAAAAATAATCATGGTTCAAAAAGGTGCCCAAATTGTATGTTCACTGAATTACGTCATGCACAGCTTCAGTGACCACCGTACCGTGTATATCCCACGTCTCCAGCAGAATGTCACAGCCTAGCTATGATTCGGACAAGTCACAAGAGACAAGACAACTGCAAGAAAATAACTACCTTGCTGCAGTATAAGGATAAATCTCCTCCAGCCCTAGCCTCCCCTTTTCAAGTTGAGGGGAGCAGACCTCGAACACCTGCCCTATTGATTTCTGAAGATGTATAGAAAAAAGGAAGGCGGCAAAGCCTCCTAAGGAGGAAATGTGCAGTGCCAGGCTGCTCCACCCTCAGGGGATTTAGCAGCTCTGTGGAATCTGCATGGCCATGGTTCAGCCAACCACTTAAACACACACTGGAGCCCATACCTACTTAGCGGTGCACTTAAGTATGTGCATTACTGAATAATGACAGATGGCTAAATCAGGGCCTGAGGGAGCCAATAATGTTCTGAATTTATCATGCTGTGGGGGCCGCCCTGCAGCCTGGAACCAAGTGACGGAATTAAAAATGGGAGAGAAGTACAAATGGGCTCAGTTAATAAGCTTAACAGCTTCATCCAAGGTGTAGGTCTAATAACTCACATGCTAGAAATAGCAGATAAGATTACACATAGTCCTTTGGCCTTAGCGATATTTTTCCATAGGTCTTACTGCCGACATGTCATCACTAATCTTGTTTTCCATTTCTAGAGCGTATTTTATAAATAATCATGTTGATTCTACAGCGAGCACAGTGACACAGCATCCAGCCGTTATTTTTAGTTAAATGCTCAGCTGAATATTCTCTGAAAACAGAACAAAATAAAACCCACCACCAGTCTTAGGAAGCTTCTTGTTAATAGCTAGTGAGCTAACAGTTTGCTTACCCATTTAACATTGCTTTTATTGATGGTGAAATTTAAACTTAGTGATGAATAAATGTGCCATCACTAAAATATCCCCTTCAGGAAAACAGAAATGTATGGTAAGAGGTAGCAGAAACCAAAGTGCTGGATTATTCTATTCACTGCTGTATATGTGTCTTCACGGACTATGCATTGCCATACCACGAAAACAGCACTGAGCAATGTGAAAACTATTTTGCTACAATTTTTTTAGATTAACACAGAGGATTTTCCGGTCCAACAGTAGTAGCAGATCTGCTTCTCTATGTTGGCTCAATGAAAATGAGGTTCTGTATTGGATTGGTTGATTACTTTTATTTAGCAAAAAAAATTATGAAACCTAACTCTATACTAATAAAACGAAGAGCCTAAAGTAATGCTGCCAAATGAGAAAACCAAACAAAACAAGAACAAGCAAGAAACAAAAAGCCTGACCTAAAATATCACTGCAGTTTTAATTCTTAGTCTTACACATCATGAAAACCATAGCATATGTCTTTACCATATCTTGATAAGATAAAGGATAATTTCTAGTAGTTAACTATTTCAAAGTATATTAGGACATCACATGTCACACACTGGGTACAAACCAAAAACCAAATCTGATTTTAATTTTAATTTGACTTTTAAATACTGTTCCTATTAGATGAACATCCATTGGACAGGGAAATATTAGTGTCGTTCTCATTAACTACAGAGTTGGTTTGTAGTCACAGCAAAGGGGGAAAAGATTGAATAGTTGTAGGAGCTGAACTATAATGTCCACCTTTGTTAGTAGAACAGCATGTTTCAATAGAGTTGTGTAACACAGCCCTAGCCAAATAGCTAGAGCTTCACACAACTGAAATACTACAGGCTTGCTAGGATCAGGTTACAAGTGATATTTCACAACCATGATTAAACACACTTAGTTGGAACAGTGTAGAGGTGGCTCATTCTTACAGTAACAAGGTCACAACCTGATAATGGGGAGAAACCTGTCACACAGGAGAGCATCTCCTACCTACTGCAGTAAAATGTTAATGTAGGCATATTTCAGAGCCCAGGCTTATAGATCTGTGCTGATGCTATGAGGAATCATCTTGAGATCTCTGCCCTGTTATGCTCTCAAAACCAGGACCACTGTATAAAGCACCAAGGTGATTATCTGGAAGAGAGGGGCATGCACAGAGTTGGTTGCAGCAGAAGGGCCTGAGAAAAACAGGCTATTTCCATTCCTTTAGGGATTCAACAAGTGCATGCCACAATTCCCCAGCCATTCTCCTATCCCACCAGCTCTTGCACTTTCTTCACACAAGTCCTGTATGCAAACCTGCTTAGTGATACTGCAACACCATAGGTCCAGCAGTCTCATAGGCACACAGCACCTAACCTGGAGCGCACATGGGTAAAGCTTGGCATAATTTCTGAAGGGAGGACAGTCTTTCTTCTTTGAATAATGAACCTCCTGTTTTCTTTTTAATCCTTCACCAGGCTGCATCATATGTTGCTATAGATAGAGATAGTAATTATAAATGAAGGAGCATTGTAAAGTAGAGAACAGAGATTATGAAATGAAAAAGATTATGAAATTTAATATACTATGTTAAAGTATTTGTCAAAGCCTCAATGATATATTATACCAATAACATACCAATAATAAAGGATTAAGTAGGGAAATATTATTTAGGAAGAAAAAAAACCCAGAAGACAATCTCCTTCACGTTTGCCTAATGAGGTCTTGTAAAATGTAAAGGTTATTCCAGAAGCCATGAGTTACAAAATTCATAAAACTCATACTAGAAATGCTTTTTTTTTAATTATTATTAATGAAAGGAACACCCAGAGACACCAACAGTATATCCTGTAGAGACAAACTCAATATCTGTTCCTAACATTTTCATATGCTATGACTTGCAAAGAGAAATTCCCTTGTACAGTGGGGCTGCACTAACCTCACTTTGCTACTAGCTGTATAGGAACTCATGACCTGTTTTTCAAGGGTGCTTGTTAGGACTGGACAGAAATCAGGTCATTTGCTACAGAGATGAGATTTGAACAGTGGCTTTAAAAAGCCTAAACAGTTCAAACTGGCAGTTAAACCAGCTGAACACACATGTGCCTTCAAAATATGATGCAACTTTGCAATTAACTTTTACTTACCAAAGACATAGACCTATCAGGTGGTCCACAGTTTACATGCACGCTCACTGGAGTGCTAGCCCGGCTGTCAATAGGAGTTGTATCCTTGGGTTCTTGATGTTCTGGGACAGGCTCATACAAGCTGTCCATTGAGCCCTCCTAAAACATATTTAAACAGCTTTTGAAAGATGAACACTTGTAAACACATTAAAATTATAGCAATTAAAAAAGCAAGTAGTTGTGATTTACGAAATAGAGAGTGATTTTGCTCCCCTGTCTTTTGAAATAATTTATTGACTTCTTTCTTTAAAAAGCATATAGAAACTGATTATAGTAAGTACTCAAATGCTAGAGTTCACAGTATCGTGGCTTTGATTCCACAGCTTGGCAGGGGTAAAGCTGAGGGTACAGGAAAAATGAACATTATCTTCTCAGAAGGAGTAAAATCACATGTATATCTCCACCTGAACACTATGTGAAAATTCGCGTAAAAACTATGAAAACTATAAACAATTAAAATTTCTATATAAACTATAAAAATGTTTTATAGTTAGTACTTCTTTATGAGAAAAATGTTAATTTGATGCAGAAAAGTAACCCTATTCTCTGGAAATAAACAGAAACAATTCTGCCAGCTCCCAGAATTTGAGCCATGGTTTAGGCTCTCAAAATTATGAGAATGGCTAGAATTAAAAATAAATTCCATTTGTATTCAAATTTTTTAACTCATGTTATAATGCACATGTAAGAGGGTTCTTTTTCTCCAACCACCAAGAATATAAACATTTTAACAGAAACTAAGATTTTCACATTTATCCCACTGTTCCAAGAGCCAGGATTACATATACATACCACCATTCCATAATTCAGGAGTTAAATGAAAGCAGATGGCAAAACTAAACATGCTCTATCTAATGATCCTAGAGTTTAGCTGTTGCCACTTTGATCTGCACTGAACATTTTCCCAATGAATTTTGATTACTGATTTTAACTGCATTAATTAAGGAATAAATCAAATTTATAGCAGTGTGACATACAGCATAGCAACACCATTGAAATTAACATGGTATATTATTATTTAAAAGCATTTGTTCCTCTAGTAGAGAACATAAACACAGATGTATATTTGAAGTTATATTGTTAATACGTAAAGATTTACAGGCAATATTATTGAAACAGCAGTTCAAAGCCATGACTAATTTTTTCAGCCACAGTGTTTACGTATGGGCCTTTATTTGCTTCAGTCTACTAGAGTCTTCATAAGCCAAGATAAATATTGTGGGAGAAATATTACAAACCGAACCTCCTGAAAATGCTCATGTTATATACTGGAGTTTATTCTAGAAACTAATGAGTTAATGCTTCCTGGGAAAGTGGTGCATGGCTTATGAAGCACACTACACATGGCTTGTGCTCCTAACAGACAGCTGTGCCTGTCTATTCATAAGAACGGTATTTTTTCTTACTGTAACTATGTTGCCATGTAGCAATGATGGTTCAGGCTCCCAGTCTGAAGTTGTTGATTGAGCATTTCTAGACAAAAATGATGAGTATAAAACCTTATTACATACTTCTGTGATTCCACAATGTAAAATGTAACCATATATTTCTCCCCGGATTGGGAATAGTAGAGGACTTTGGTGAAGAGAGTATTTAATTAAGTGATGGAAGCATAAAAGAGAGCTCATGTTAAAGAGAGGGCATGAGAAAGAGAAAGAGGGAAAAGAGAGGGTGAGGAAGAATGAAAGGAGGGAGAAGGGGGAGAGGAAGAGGGTAAGAAAAGAGAAAAAGAAAACAAAGAGATCAATAAAAATATGTAAAAGGAGATAAGGGGGGAGGGAAGAGCAAGAGTAAGAGAGGGAAAAGAGATAAGGAGAGAGAAGAGGAGAGAAGCAACAAGAAAGCATATGGGTGAGCATGTGAGAATGGGTGCTCGGGAAGGTAAAGAGGGAGAGGGTGAGAAAGGTCATACAAGAAAGTTCATGTGAAAAAGGTGGAGTTCAAGGGAGTGAGAAAGGACAGGTGTGTAAGAAAAGCAAGTATGCAGAAAAAGAGCAAGTGCATGTGAAAGAGAGGGAGGACATGAGGAATAGGAAGCATGTGAATAGTAATGAGGGCATGGGAAAGAGAATGCATGAAGGAAGTGGAGCACATGAGAAGGCATGAGGGCACACGAGAAAGAACACAAGAAAACCTGAGTGCACGAGGAAGAACAAGCGCACAGAAGAGTGGGTGAAGAAGAGAAAGAAAGACAAGATAGGAAGGAAGGAAACAAGATTGTGTGAAAGCAAGTGAGAGTGAGAAAGGGCAAGAAAGAGAGCATGAAAAAGATACTAAGTAAGAAAGAGAAAGCTTGCCTGAGGAAGAGTGAGCATAAGGGCATAGGAAAGGGTGTGAGTGCATAAGGAAGCATGTGAGTGTGTGAGATGGGGAAGAAGTGCATGGGAAATAGCAAGTGCATGTGAGGAAGAACCAGGGAATGAGAAAGAGTGAGAGCACCAAAAAGAGCAAGGGCACAGAAAGAGTGAGGGTGTGAGAAAGGGAGCGCACTCAAGAAAGAGAATGCACAGAAAGAGTGTGAGCACAGACAAGAAAGTGAGCAAGAGGGGAAAGGCATGAGAAAGAATGAGTGCATGTGTGCAGGAGTATGTGAGAAAGACCACACTAGAAAGAGGGAAATAAGGCATAAGAAGGAGAATGTGTGGGAAGGTGTGAGAAAGAGAAGGCATGAAGAAGAAAGTAAGCATGAGGGCATGGGAAAGACCAAGTGCATGGTTGCAGGAAAGGCCACAAGGTTGCCAGGAGTGCAAAGTTGTGAGAGAGAAAGTGAAGGTGCAACAAAGAGACCAGGCATGAGAAAGAGAACTAGGGCATGAGAAAAGGAGTGGACATGAGAAAGAGTGTACCGATACCCAGAAAGAGCAAATATGCAAGGGAATGTCAGCATGAATTATAAAAGAGTGCGAGCAGGACAGAAAGAGAGGGAAAGAGAGAGGGTGAGAGACAAGGAGCAAGAAAGCAAGAAAGAGCAAAAGCTAAATAAAACAAGAAAGGGTGAGAGAGAAAGAGGGAAGGCAAGACTGAGAGAGAGAGAAAGAACATGTGAGAAAGAGTGCTAAAGAACAGGGGAGAGAAAGAGTGCATGAGAAAGATACCCCCATGTGAGAAACCGTGAGTGTGAGGGCATGGGAAGGGGTGGGCACAAGAAAGGAAGGCATGAGGGTGGGATAAAGCACATAAGCGTGTGAGAGTGTGGTGGCATGAGAAAAGGTAAGCATGTGCAAGGAAGAATGAGGGTGCGAGAAAGAGAGGGGGCACAAAAGAAGCAAGGCCACGAGAAAGGAGAGCACTCCAGAAAGGGAATGTGCAACAAATAAAGAGGGAGACAGCACAGGCGAGGGGGGCACAGGAGAAGGGGGCAGAAAGATGGAGTGAGAAAGCAAGGATGAGGGTGTGAAAAGGATCAAGCACAAGGTTGTGAGAAGTGGTGTGAGGGCACAAGAATGTGAGAGTGTGAGAAAAATCAGGAGCATAAGAAAAGGAGAGTGCATGAGAAAGTATGCCTGCATGCAAGAAAAAGTGAGCATATGAGAAAGTACATGAGAGAGAATGAAAAAGCAAATATCACTGAAAATGAGAGCAAGCACACATGAGAGGGAACGCTCACAAAACAGACTACTCATGTGAGAAGGAGCAAGCGTGAGGGCACAGGAAAGGGTGGGAGCAAGGAAGGGCAGGCTTGAGGGCCAGAAAGCATGACAGTACAAGAAAACAAGCATACAGGGAACAACAGTGTGAGAAAGGCAAGGGCATGAGAAAGGGAAAGTGGTTGAGAAAGGAAGTGTGCAAAATAGTGCAAGCGTGTGTAAGCAAGGGTGCAAGAAAGTGCATATGTGAGAGAATGACAAGAGTCAAGAAAAAGGGAGGAAGAGAGAGAATGTGAGAGAAAGTGTGCTGGGAAAAGATGGCATGCAAAAGAAAAAGCAGACACAAGGAAGCAAGCATAAGGGCATGAGAAAAATGGCGTGCGAGGGTGCAAGAAAGGGTGTGAGGTCACAAGAAAGGCATGATTGTGTCAGAAAGGAAAAACTGCTAGAAGAAAAGATGTGATGGTCTGAGAAAAAGAGCAGGCCCAGCAAAGTAAATGTGAGTGAGAGAGTGCCCATGAGAGAAAAACAGGGGAATCCGAGAATGGAAGAACAAGAGAGGGAGGGTAAGAATGAGAGCAAGGGGAAGAGTGGGGGAGATCATGAGACCGTTTAGAAAGGGGGAGAGAGATCACATGAGAGGTGCAGAGAGTATATGTGAGAAAGAGATGGTACGTGAAAGAGATTGCACAAGAAAAAGAAAGTGTGTGTAAGAAAGTGAGCATGTGGGAACGAGAAACAGTGATGTTGTGAGAAAAGGGATGGGGTCATGAGAATGGGGGGAAAGGTGCAAGAGAGTGCAAGGCCACAAGACAGATTGGGTATGAGAAAGGGAGTGAGCATGAGAAAGAACAAGATAACTTGTGAGAAAGAGCATGCCTGTGAGAAACATGTATGCAAGGTAGAAAGTGAATGCTTGTGATAAAGAGCTCTCGAGAAAGAGGGAGAAAAAGTGCAAGAAAGTAAGTATGAGGGCACGAGAATGAATGACCATGAAGTCTCAAGAAAAGGAACAAGGGCATGAGAAAGGGCATGGGGTGCAACAAAGAAAGTGAGATGATGAGAAGAAGAGCAAGTGCGTGAAAGAGCAAGACCATGTGTAAGAAAGAGCAGGCACAGTAAGATGTGGCTACGAGGGCACAGGAAAAAGACTTAACATGTGAGAAAGAACAAGTGTGCAAGAAAGAGTCTGAGTGTGTGAGAAAGATGTCAAGAAAGAGATAACATCTGAAAGAGAGTCAAGAATGAGGAAGAACAAAAGGGAAGAGGAAGAAAGAGGGAGAGGGAGAACAGGGTGGGGAGATAAAGCTCAAAAAGAGATTGAAAGGCTCCACCAGAAAACAAGAGAGAGAGTATAGCAGGAGAGAAGGCATGCATGAGAAAATGAGTGTGAGAGCATAAGAACAAGGATAAGGTTGAGAGAAAGGGTGTGAGGTCACAAGAAAGGGGATAAGGTCATGAGAATGGGGCTTCTCAGAAAAGGAGTAAGGATGTGAGAAAAAGAACAGACTGAGAGAAAGGGAGCAAGCACAGGAAGCAGCATTATCAGCTGAGAGACCGAGCAAGTGCATGAAAGAGAGAGAGACACTCCAAGAATGAAAGCTCTAAAGAAAGAGGGAGCTAGAGCTTGCATGAGAAAGAGTCGGCATGAGAAAGGATGGGTGTGATAGCACAGGAGAAAGACCCAGCATGCAAGAAATAAGGGAGAGCAAGCATGCAAGGAAGAGCAAGCTTGCTAGAACGGGGAAGAAAAAAAAATAAAAAAAAAAAAAAATAAAAGGGGGGCTCAAGAAATGGACTTAAAGAATGACTACATTAAAGAGTGCTAGTGCTAGAGATGGAGAGACAAAGCGGGAAACAACAAGGGAGAAAATAATATGAAGAGAGGGAAAGAAAGAGAAGGATGAAGTGAGAAGAGGGTGAAGAGGAAGAGAAGGTGTAAGAGACAGAAAGAGGAGGGGAGCACGGCAGAAAATGAGGGTGTATGAATGTGAGAGGCAGGGATTGTGAGGGAGACAGAGTGCACTAGCAAGACACAGTGTTTAGGAAATAAGTGGTGTGAGAAAGAAAACAAGCACAAGCGCAAAAGAAAGCAAGAGCAATTTTGCAAGAAAGGGTGCAAGTTCATGAGAAAGAGAGTAACATTACAGGAATGGGGGCATGGCCATGAGAAAGGGTATAAGAGAATGAAAAGGGGTGCCTTGGTGCAAGAAAGAGCAGGGGAATAAGACAGCAAGCAAGCAAGGAAAAGCATGATGTGTGATAAAGAGCCAGTGCACATGAGAAAGTGCTTGTGTGCATGTGAGAAAGCGATAGCAAGTTAGAGAGAGGGACAACTCATGGAACAGAAGAGATGAAAAAAGAGGAGTATAGAGAGGAGGAGACAAGGATATAGCAAATTAAAGAGAAAGGGGGGGAAGAGAAAGAAGGAGTGAGATGGAGAAAGAGAGAACTCAAGAAAGAGGGAGTGTGTGCAAGAAGCCTGGAGACTGCGAAAAGGAGAGAGAACATGCACATAAAAAGAGTGAGTGCAAGGGCACGAGAAAGAGAGTGGGGTTGCAAGGAAGGGCATGAAGGTGCAAGATAAGGTGTGAGGAAGAGCATGGATGTGAGAAAGAGCGTGGCCACAAAAAAGAATATGATCACTTGCAAGAAAAAGCAAGGATGCACCCAGAAGAAAGATAAAGAGGGAGAGAGGGAGAAAGGGATAGAGTGAGAGACCATGCAAGAAGGGGTGGGGGTGGGGGGAGCAAGAAACAGGGAAAGAGGTGGCACAAGAGAGAAAGTGCATGTGAGAAAGCTAGTGTGAGGTGTGAGTAAGAAAGAGCAAACCTCAGTTTGGTGAGAAATGGCACAACGGCTTGTATCAGCACTAGTAGTGGCCAGCAGGACACACAGCCCCTGTGCTGGTTTTGGCTGGGGTAGAGTTCATTTCCTTCATAGTAGTATGGGCTATGTTTTGGATTTGTGTTGAAAACAGTGTCGATAATGCAGATAAGTTTTTGTTATTCCTGAGTAGTGCTTACACAGAGGCTCTTCACCCCACCCCACCAACAAGTAGGCTTGAGGTGCACAAGGACTTGGGAAGGGACACAGCCGGGACAGCTGACCCCAGCTGACCCAATGGATATTCCATACCGCGTGATGTCATGCTCAGCATACAGAGCTGTGAGGAGGGCAGAGGGGCGTGTTCAGAGTTTCTTGTAACTGCTGTGTGTGACGGAGCCCTGCTTTCCTGGAGATGGCTGAACACCTGCCTGCCCATGGGAAGTGGAGAATGAATTCCTTGTTTTGCCGTGCTTGTGTGTGTGGCTTTTCCTTTATTTATTAATCTGCCTTTAGCTCAACCCACAAGTTTTCACACTTTTACTCTTGAGATTCTCTCCCTCATCCCACTGGGGTGGGGAAGTGAGAGGGTGGCTGGGTGGTGTTTAGCTGCCAGCTGGGGTTAAACAGCAACGACCCCTGTACTCATCACTGAGAGGCTGCACCTCGAATGCTGGGTTCGGTTTTAGGCCCCTCACTACAAGAAAGATATTGAGGTGCTGGAGCATGTCCAGAGAGTAACGAAGCTCATGAAGGGTCTAGAGATCAAGTCTTACGAGGAGCAGCTAGGGAACTGAGGTTTTTTGTCTGGAGAGGAAGCTCCTGGGGACCTTTTTGCTCTCTGCAACTACCTGAAAGGAGGCTGTAGGCAGGTGGGGGTCGGTCTCTTCTCCCAGAACACTAGCAACAGGATGACAGGAAACTGCCTCAAGTTACCAGCAGAGGTTTAGATTGGATATTAGCGAAAAAAATCTTCACCAAAAGGGCTATCAAGCATTGGAACAGGCTGCCCAGGGAGGTGGTGGAATCACCAACCCTGGAGGTATTTGGAAGATACGTAGACGTGGCATCTAGAGACATGGTTTAATGGTGGACTTGGCAGTGTTAGGTTTACAGTTGTATTCAACAATTTTGAGGGTCTTTTCCAACCTAAATTATTCTTTGATTCTACAAAATAGTGCACAATCAAGAGAAAGGGCATGAGGGCATGAGAATAAGCATGCATGACAAAAAGCGAGCATGCACAAGAAAGAATGCACATGACAGGAAAAGGGAAAAGGAGAGAGAGGAGTAATACAGAGAAAGAGGGAAAAGGGATAAAACAGGAGGAAGAAATGGAGAGAGAGAGAGAGAATAGACTGAGCATGAAAGTAGGGAAAAGGGTGGATACAAAAGAAAACGGGGAAAAGTGTGCAATATTTATGAATATGTGAGAAAATGCAAGTGCAGAAAAGAGAGTAAGCACATGAGAAAGCAAGAGAATGAGAAAGTGAGAGCACTTGAGAAAGGGAGTGCACAAGAAAGCATGAGTGTATAGAGGAAAGGGAACACAGGAGGAAGAGAGTGAGGGTGTTAGCAAGTAAGAAAAGGAAGGAGGGGGTGACCAAGGAAGAGAGAGTGAAAGCATGCATGAGAGGTGAAAAAAAAAAAACAATGCAAGAAATAATGTGTACCTGAGAAAGCAAGCATGAAGTTGTGAGAAAGACTGAATGTTAGGTTGCAAGAAAGGATGTCAGGTTGTTAGGGTGCGAGGTTGTGAGAAAGGATATGAGGTTGCATGAAAAGGCAGTGTTATGAGAAAGGGTGTGAGGCTGCAAGAAAAATCATGATGTAAGAAAAAGAGTGTGCTCAAGGATGTGAGATTGGGGGTGTGTGTGGGGTGTGTGCAGAGAGAGAGATATCTAAAGGGTGAGAAAGCACCTGTTCAAGAAAAGATGAGAGCTCATACGATTAAAGAGAGAGTGCTGGAAAAGAGATTGCATGAAGAGAGAGGTGACATGAAAAATTGCGTGCAAGGGCATGAGAAAGCATGAAAGTAAGTCACAAAAAAGGGCACAAGGTTGTAAGAAATGGGGTGGGGAAATGAGAAAGGGCATAAGAAAGGGAGTAAGGGTGCAAGAAAGAGTAACTGAGAAAGAGTAAGCACATGAGAGTGCATGTGAGTATGAGAGACAGTGAGAGCAACAGCAAGGAAGAACTAGATAGAGGAAGAGCAAAGGGAGGAGACAGAACTTTTAAGAAAGCATTCAGGAAGAGGGGAGAGAGACAGGGTGTGGGGAAAATACAGAGTTTGTACAAGAGAAGTGAGAGAGCACCAAGAAAAGCTCATGCAAGAATCCAACCAGAGGTATGTCAGAAAGAGCACAGGGTCACAAGAAAGGGCATGAAGTTGTGAGGACAGCAAGGGCACAAGTCATGGAACAGGTGCACCAGCATGTGAGAAAGAGTGAGCATGTGCATGAGAGAAAGGATGGTTGAAAGACAGATGGAAGAAGGGAAAGAAGGAGGGTAGAGGGAAGGTAGGGGGGAAGCGGGAGAGAAAAAGAGGAAGAGAAGGGGAAAGACAGCATGTGAATAGGAGTGTGCAGGAAAAAAAAGCATGGGAGGAGAAAAAGAAAACGTAATAAAGTGATGGTGTGATAGAGCGAGAACAGTCACAAGAAAGTATGCAAAGTAACAGGAAAGAGGTGTGAGAAAACACAGGCATCAGAAAGGTGCAAGAAGGGGAGGAGAAAAAGCAAATTCATGTTAAAGAATGAATAGAGGGTAAAAGAGAAAGGGCAGGCATGCAAGGGAGATAGATAAAGCACATGTGAGAAAGAGCGGGTGTGAAGGTGCAAGAGACAGTGGGCAGGAGAAAGGGCGTGGGTGCACAAAGGCATGAGCGCGTGAGAGCAAGCATGTGCAACAAAGTATGCGAGAAAGAGCTAAAGCATGAGAAAGGCAAATGTGTGTGAGAAAGGGAGAGGAAGAGTGAGTGATAGAATGCAAGAGAAAGACTGAGAAGGGTCATAAGAAACAGCATGTGAGAAACATGCCAGAGAGAGTGCCACCAAAAGGGAACATGGGAATGAGAGCCTGGGCAATACAAAGAGCAAGCACAAGGGCACAAGAAAGGTGGGCTCCAGGAAAGGCAAAGGTGTGGGAAAGAGTGAGGGAACAGGAAAGAGTGCATAAGAGAGCAGGCTCAAGTAAGAGCAGGCATAAGAAAGAGTGAGTGCACATGAGAGGTGCAGAAGAGGACGGCCAAAAGTGAGTAATGGAGTGCAAGAAATGAAGTGTGCGCAAGAAAGCACAAAAAAGTGAGAAACAGAGCACCCAACAAAGAAAAAGCACACCTTACAAAATAGTTACATTTGATGACTGGTTTTATACTTTGTAGGCATATATATCCCTTGAAGGAGGGAAATATTGAAGGAAATAACTCCTTCAGGGCAACCCAAAGTATTTAAATGAAAATGAATTATTCTTGCTTTTTTTTTGTTGTTGTTGTTTTGTTAGGTTTCTTTTTATACCAAAAAAGGCAATTTCAGTAAAGTTTTCCATTTCAAACATCAACTCTTTAGTAGTCCGGAGCACACTAAACATCACAGAGCAATATAAGAGACAGCAGAAGAAAACTAAATCCTGGAGTAGTTAGTACATTTCATTTCTCCTACACGGGATGAGAAAGCCTTTTGAAGCCCTTTGCACCAGGAGAGAAAAGATCCTAGTTCAAATCTAGAAGAAACTAATTGTAGCTCTTTTCTTTGCGTATTATTATCATGGCATGAGAGACTATATCGATCATAAGGCAGAGAGAGGAGCATTTAGTAATGCAGTCAGGTCATTCTCCACTCAGCATTTAAATGTGAACTCTGCTGTATGATGGGATGATAGCAGTCCAGCTAAAATTAACAAGGAGTATATGAAGATTATTACATGGGAAGTACTACAAAGCTCAACCTCTTAGATCTTTCCTACTCACACTACACTTTAGATGATGGTCTTTCCACATTCAGGTAATCATTCTTTGTTAAAACACGTGGTTTTAGGTCAGATCTATTTCTAAGTAACATCACTTCCCAATAGCCATAGCAGCATTAGCATCTTTCTATTTACTCTATGGTTTCTTTAACATTTGGAGGCTTCATCTAATTAATAATTTATCTACTACACTGCTTTTATTAATACTTATTTTCTCTGCATCTTGCATGATAGAAACATTAGTTTTTAGTGCCAGAGGCTGTTTCAGTTTATAACATTAGGTGTAATACATTTTACATTGTACCGTCAGCACATCTTTAAATGAGCTCTAAAAATAAAATATATAACTAGTTCAATGACTGAAAGTCACTAAGGCGATTAGACTTTCACTTGGTACTTTAAGTTTTACTAGCAAAAGTGGTGTTTAGCAAGCTACCATATGGAAGAAAAATAGGCAAATGCAAGGGATCTTATTTGGCTTAAACCCTAAGATCAGTGGTCAATTTGAATAACTAATCTGAGTGACCCCATGATTAGGAGTGCTGTGTCCTTTCCCTACTGCCCTTCTTACACAGGTCTCTGATATACAAGATGCTGGCACTTAAGCGTCTGAAATTGTTCCCTGTCTTCATTAGTTCCATTACTAATGCCACTGCTCACTGCCAAAGAAGGTAGGACCTAGTCTTTAAGTATTTCCTTGTGTGAAGTCTTTCGTGCCCCTCACATCCTTCTTACAGAAACTTTACTGAAATTCAGTTTTTCTTTGCAACAGAAATATATGTGGTTGCATCAATCTTAGTAAATAAAGAAGAATGAACCAGAGTACTGTAATGTGATCATCTGCACTAGTGCCCCCTGCCAGAACAGTCCCTGGCCCACACTTGTCTGAAGTCAACTAACAGACATCCAAACAGCTCCTTGGCACAGTTGTTAAAACACCATCAAAACTGTACTTGACAGGCAGGTTGCATGCAGCTGCCTTGGTTTGGAGGGTTTGCTAGAACAGACTCAGGTGCTTGTGTGCCAAGGAGGCTCAATGCCTGGACATGTTCCTGGATGTGTGTGCGTTTTTAATGGGAGTCTCTGTAGAGAAATGTGTGAAAAGTCTGTTATTTGGGCTGAGTGTACAACCATGGTCAAAGATGGCCCCATCTAAGGAGACACTTCTGCTTCCAGGAGTAAATGCTACAAGACAAGCAAAAGTATACCCTGCCAGACAAGAGAATAACTCAGGACAGGATCAACTGGTAGTGTTCCAGGTGAATTGTTGCTAACCCTCAATACTGGAGAGTTGATTCAGGAAAATAATCTAAGGAAAATATTCTACCTTAACTAAAGAACTTCATGTTCAATAATATCTATTTCTCAGATTTGTGGGATGTTGCTATTTATTAGGCAGGGTATCAAAACAGATGGTTTGGCAACATAATTTCTTGCAATGCATACAGAAGCTGTGCTTGATCTGGGTACCTCTCCGTATATTGTCCATAATACAAACAGTATTGTTTTTATTTAATTGTCTGACATGCTAAGCACCATAAGATGGAAAAGACACAGCAAATTCAGAGTCTAAGGTTGAAATTTTAATGTAATTTGTCTGCAAAAGAAGGGACATTTATCCTTTTGATCATTTTGTAAATGGAAAAGGGACACAAGGGTTTGAAGGCAAATCTAATTTGCCTGCAAATCCCTTGAGACCAAGGCAAAAAAATGCGTCTGATGCAAAATTAATCTCAGTTGAGAAGCCAAACCATTCTGATGTCAACTCAGGACACAAAGTGCTGCTGAGGAAACACCCCATGCTGGAGCACTCACATGAGGAGATCAAAAGGCTCCCAGGCGGCAACAGGTTTCAGGAATCTCTGTCTGCCTCCCTGGGAAAAGCAGAGTCTAGTCCAGACTCCAAAGCCCTTACAACCATATTGCGACTCATATCTTCAGCCTCCATGTCACCACTTGCTAGACTGGCCCATAATATTGTGTCTGTCATGCCAAAAATATGCCTTTTATGGACACGTATGGAAGCAAACCCACAGAGAGTCAAATCTGACAGCAGAAACTGATGTTCCTTTAACGACCACAGTGTGCCACCACTTTGGATCAGCCAGAAGTCTGGTTCTACTCTGTTTTTAAAGAGAATATCCTTGTAATTCCCTCAAGTTGTAGTTTACTTCAACTGCAATACTCCATAGGGTTGAAAACTGTTGTCTGAACTATAAAATAACATAATTTGAAAATATATGTACACACACACGTACACACAAGCATGCACTCATCACAGTCTGAAATCTTGTCAGTCAGTCTACGTGAGGAACATACTTCCATGAGAATACTATTTTTTGGGGCAGCTCTTTTTATTCTGTCTGCCTATAGTCTAAACTCTTCGTTGGTTTCAGGTTTAGCAGTTACTCTAGAGGTGCAGTTGATGTAAATCAGCAGCGATTTCATCAGTGACTATTCACATCTACATAGGAACTGGCTCCTCTAGTGTCTTTAAAAGTTGTCTTTAAACCCTAATTATTTTATTGCTGTGCATTACTTCTGAATTGACTCTCTTGAAGAGAAAAATATCCTTATATTGATACTTCAACCATTTTGTCGCTAGCCTTTTCACAGTCACAGGACAACAGAGTGAAAGTAGCTAGGGTACATACTTGGATCACTAGCTCATTTCCAAGCTAGACAATCTGATTACAGAAAGCAACTGCACTGTGTCACATCCATAGGGAGGGCTGCACAGGGCTCTGCATTTTATGAAATGCTTTAGTGACCTATGAATTATCTTTAGATCTTGATAACTTGTGAGGTGTTTTGCTAGGTGCTCAAAAGATTACCAAAGCCAACAGAATGGCTCCCACGGAAAGCTTGTAAAGAACAGAGGTTATCTTCTTAGCAACAATCTTTAAACAGAACTAATTATTTCATTACAGAAACTATCATGGCACTAGCTTTCACTTGTCTGCACCATCCATTATTACTGCAGCCATTATCTCTCTCACAGAAACTCCAGCTGCTGCATACCTGGCTTAACAGAGAAACTGTAACTTGACCGACTGCCACCCACACAATCTACCTCATGTCTTGTTCAAATGCTGATTTCTCAACTGATACAAGGCTCAACACCTTTTTGAAAAGCAAACTACATACGTAGAAAGCAAGAAGCTGCCCCGATGGAACAATGAAATACTGGTAGACCTGTTCTTTCCCAAAGAATTTCAGAAATCAGTATTTTCAAGCTGTTACCGATTGTACCAGAAAGTTATAGTTAACTTAGAAGAAATACACATGTATCGACATGAAACTACGATCAAAAGTGTCATTGAATTCTCAGGGATTTTTTTTTTTTTTTTTTTTTTGTGAGTGACCCTTGTCACAGAATCCTAAAATACCACTGCATTTTACTCTAAGTACTCCAAAGCAGGTTTTAATCCTTATGATCTCAAGAACACCAGTACTCTGCGCTAAGATAGCATTAGCAATCAGGAACAACAGTTTACACAAAGCAGCTCCCTTATTTGAATTTGTGTCAGTGCAGTTTGAATAATGGTTTTTATTGTTTTTTCGAAACATATGGGGAAGATATACTAAACATCTGGACAAAAGATGAAAAACGGGCTGACAGATCTACTGTGCTGTGTAAATACAGCAAATACACTCATCTAATTACCATTACTAATACTGAGCATTGGCATCGGCAGATGGTTAAGCTTTGAAAACAGAAAGAGTTTCAGTGGATTTCCTATCCTGATTTACCTGTTCATTCTGACCAGTTGCCTTGGGGCAAGGGAAGTGAGTGAGGGGGAAGGAGAGAAAGTGAAAAAAACACTGAAGAGGGTCTTAAATCAGTTCCTCTGCCTGTGAGTAAATATTGCCATATGAGTGGGCTAGCCCTGATGACTATATATTCATTCTTGGCTAAGAGAAAACTAATGCTTCAAAGTTTTAGCAGTTCTCTTACACTACTTAAGGAAAACAGGTACTATTATCTCAAAAAAATGAGCTTAAAGCAATTTATAGCATACATACATTTAGTAATTATAACATATACATGAGTCATTTTACTGTGCTCAGGTCAAATGCCTCATGTTTAAATCTGCATGTTTTTGTAATAGTCACAGATAGTACACAGTATATGCGTTTTGCTTAATCTTATTTTCACTGAATCATATTTTGCCATGTACAATTTCTCATACATAAACTCTTTTGTCTATGCTAGAAAGACTCACTGTTGCTACACAACCTTGCACAGTTTGAGATATAACACCTTGATTTTTTTTCATCCAAACACACCCACCAGTTCAGTTTATCAACTCAGCAACCCACTAAATAAAAACATGTGTGTGTACACTTACCAGAGAAAAACAGAAAAGATTCATGTTGGTATTGTGATCCCCTCCAGCACCCCAAAATTCTGCTCCACAAACTCCTGCCGCACAATGCAGCTCCTCCTTGCTCTCCCAGCTGTTTGTACATTTCTCCCTGGAGATTACTGCAAGATAAAATCCCTGCAATAATCCATTGGATTCAAAGCCCATTATCAAATGAGACAGGCTTCCCCAGGACAGTACAAACTGTTTTCTGAATTAAAGAGCAATGTTTACCAACAAAACAAAAACATGGTCTGAATGATTATGATGGACTCAGGAAATGCTCTCTTACAGGCTGTTTTTTTCTATTTCGTTTATCAACTAATAGAAATAATTAATTTTTTTTCTACCTAAAGCCACAGGAACATATAGCTAACTCCAAGGCAAATATTCTCAGTTTACTCAGGTTATCAAAAGACACACAGAAATTCTTGGAAAATGCTGATTTTCTATACAGATGAAGTAATTTAGAAAATTCAGTAATTATTGTTGACTACATTTTGAAAGGAATCATCTTGCTTAGGGACCTTGGGAAAAAAACCCCAACAACTGTGGGCCACAATCAAATTACTAAAAGAAAAAACCCAGACCCAAATGAAAACCTCACACCCTGAACCTGTACACTAAAGAACAATTACCAGACTGGTGTCTGACATGTTGACTGTTTGATGTTACAGATTAGGACTAAACCAATTTTGCTATTAGAAAACATGGCAAATTTGGAAATTAAAAAATTGAGAGCATTCAAAGCTGATCCATGGGTCGTAATGAGAGGCATTACAGTGTATATGGACAGGCAGATGAGGGATAACCAAACAGTAACCAATGTCACTAACTGGTATAAATCAGCAAAATTCCATCACTCATAGTGCAGAACAGTCTGAAGAAGAAACAATGCCAAAAGCACTGTGAGCCTCAAAATGTTTCAGATTATGAAATACCTGAAATCAGGCTGGTTTTGGAATAATATTTCCTCCCAACCCACAATTAATTTCCCAGAGCCCTTAAGTGAATACTATTTTTTTATATGAACAAGCAGCAGCTGGTACCAAAGACATAAATACACCACAAATGGAGAGGTGGCATCATTTTGTGATTAAGATCTTTTTTTCCTTTCTTTGGGCCCAGAGCTTCATATCTATAAATGTCAAACATCTCCTTCATTGCTCATACTTCTGACTATTTCAGTTTATTCTAGTAATTTTGCAGTTGGATCCTGTACCACAGTGAATTTGAAATGTCCATATTTTGGCAGAATAAATACATTTTAGCCTGTTAGTTTCTGCACTGAACAAAACCCAAACAAGGCTCACACAAAGGCACACCAACAAACACCAGAGGACAGATAAGTTCCAAGATTTTAAAAGGAAAAGGTTTTTAGTTTGCACTTTTCCTATTTACTGTGAAGTATATGAAAGTTTTTTTAAGGCTTTTCCCAGGCTTCCTTTTCACTAATAATTTCAGGTTGGTTTCACATATTAGAAAAACAGGGTTGGCTATGAAGAGCATCATGAAAAATATTATTTTTTAGAAGCCAGTTAACCACAGACTTCTCATTAACTCCTACAAACTTGAGGGACACTAACAGATTTTGTCAATTGCCACCTAGTGACACTTTCCTAAAGTGATTATACAAAAATAGACATTTGAGAGGCCTAGACATTTGAGAGGCCTAGCTTGCCACAGATGGGCATGCATTTGCCTTGTGCTTATTTGCTAGTTTCCTCATGAGGGAGGAAGTTCTTATCCTTCCTGTGCCTCAGGTTCTCCAGCTGGAAAAAATGAAATAACAGCACAAACCTCATGTGCAAAGTACTATGAGGGCAATGGACAAAAGCACCTAGTCCTAGCTATGGAGAATTACCTTTTTTTCCTTCTTTCTTTCTCTCTCTTTTTTTTTTTTTTTTTTTTTTTTTTTTTTTATGCCTATTTAAAGTAATAGCTACCTGCAAAACTCCAGAAAGACTGAAGAGCTAGCAAAATGACAACATACAATAAGGAACCAATGCCTAAGTAACACAGGGGATATGTTTTCATTTAGATTGATTTAATTTCTTGATTTTGGATTGTAGCTTTTGAGGGGCTTTTGCTATGCATATTTACTCTGAAATTTTAGAAGGAAATTTCTTAATTTTATACCACAGGTCCTTGAGGTAAGAATAGCTAAGAAAGTACAGATCTTATACTAAGCTATTCAGTTTTCGTTGTGCTTGTATTTGTAGACATGCAGAAAAGAGAATAATTTAAGAAGAAAAACAAATGAAAATATAAAAAGCAGCCTGTATCTACAGTTACAGACATACACATATATGGCAAGTAACTATACAGGAAGGCAAAAATGCAGAGTTGTACAAGACAATCTCTTGTGAGGAGAAATAAATGCTCATCTGGAAACTTTCTAGGGCATTGGGCCAACTCTTGTTTCAGTTGTTCTTGTTTCACCAGTTGGACAGGTGCAATTCATCACATCAGGCTTGGAATCTCATGAGCTAGGCACTATTCCATTGAAGTAAAATGTGAAAACCAAGAGGCAGGCTTTTCTCAAATACAGAGCTGGAGATTGAAACTGGGAGTCATACCGGTTTAGACTCTGTGGATGTGCCTGCTGAGTGCACGCCCCAGATGGCTTGTTTGACTTCCTTCATTCTCCCAGAGGCAGACCCTCAGCATTCAATTGCTCTCATCTCATATCCTGCGCCATTCATCCTTTTGTTTCCAGCTGTATCAGCTCTCTGCTTATATCTATACCGAAGGCATTATGGTGACAGTACTGGCTGAAAGTTATTCAAGTCAGGTTTAAGATATTCAGTTTAAATATCCTGCTCTAGAAACATAGAAATTTAACCCGCTCCGATTTCCATTCTTCTGGGCTAATAGCTTTACAAGAAATACCCTTCAGTGAAGGCTTCAAGTGGGATCCCAAAGCACTGCTGCAGATATTTTGGATACAAGCCACTAAGATTAAAGACTGCAAAGTTATTATTGCATCTTTTTTAGTACTTACAGTGTTAAGACTCCTCTTATGAAAAGGTAGCATTTTAGACCTCTACTAATTCACTGATATAGACATCTATAAAGGTCAAGTTTGTTGATAGGCCTATGATGACATTACCTATGAGGTTCCAGACTAATGGATAAATTACAAACTGTGAGGAAACATCTACTATAATAATTAAATATTAGATAATATTAATAATTAAAATTAAATTATTAAATACTATTTTGATTAAAATAAGATGCAACAGTTTCTTTTTGGTTGATGAGGGTGAATAATATAAATAAAATTCTCAGCAAGAGTTCTTAATGCTACTAGATACCACAGCTGCCTGTGTACATAATTTGAGCTTTGAAAATAAAAAAACAGTAAGTCTGAATGTAACATCAGTGTTATACCATCTATATACATTTTATCTGGTATAAACAGAGCAATTTGCAGCAACAGGAGCACAGCAGAACAGCAAACCTACACTATAATGAGGGTGCAGAAATCAGTTTTACTAAACAGAAAACCCTTGAATCTTCACTTCCCAGCTGTAATCTTGCAGTACTGTTATCGTTTGATTCTCTTTCTTCACTGCTACATAGTTTTTACATCCTTGGGCTGTACATCCTTGCAAGTAGTTCAAACACATTAAAAACCCCAAAATGCCCACAAATCAGGGCTTTCATATATAGGGGCTATCTATTCCTGCACAGTGAATAGACTTTGTAGCTAAGATCTCTAGCCATCCTTGGCCTTTTTAGGAGACTGGATTTCAGCTGTGTATTTACAGTACGTGGCTACCCATAATCTAGCCTGGCATACAAGCAGTTAAGGTCGAGCCATGATTTGGGTACTCACAATTCAGCCTTGGCTCCAGGCTCCCAGTCCTATGATAGCCATTCTACTGGTGAAACTTCATCTGTCACTGGGAGAACTCACTAGGAGAGCTGTGCGGTTTGCAGATATCTTTGGTTTGCTGGACAAAGGAAAAACATATTAGTAACTATTAACTTGGACACATTTCAGTACATCTGGAACTAATATTTACCCCTATTTTCTTCTCGTTTTCTTCCTCCCACAGGAAATCTATCCTTAAAGTAAATGTACATCTACTTCTCCTCTCATCATCATCTATTTGTCATCTGACCATCTTCATATAGATTTAAAACTAAGAGCAACAATGCTACTGCCTGATATAGCATGCGTTAAATATATAACTAATCATATGTTAAGTGGTCACATTTCTCTATTCACTGTTCACTTTATTCTCTATTCACACCACATAAAAGGCTGAACTATTACTTCATCATGCCTCAAAGTAAACATAGTGTGTTGCTACTAGGCTTCACAGGCTATCCTGGTGGAAATTAAGAGATTTAGAAATTACATCAGAGGTCTCCCATTTCTTTGGAAAGGGTCTGCGTGTCTACTTTCTGCAAATGCCTACTCAATGCACCACATATTCTCTCTCATGTGAAGGCAGCAATGTAGGTGGCACACTGGATAAAGACCCTACCTTATTTCATCTCCTGTTCACTTACAGTAGGCAGCTGGTAAGGCAGATCTGTGCAGAATGCTTTCCTTGTTGACCCACAACCCACGACAGAGTGCTCTATGATAAGCCACTATTTCATTCTAGGAAACTGCTATTACAAAGCAAGTTTAACCTTTTCTGTCATGAACATCCCCTGAAAATACTTCAAATGGTAGAAAGGTCCATTTCAGACCACAAATACAATAGTGTCTCTGAGACAGAGCTACTAACATTTGATATTCCTGAATCAAACGTTCCAAACACTGGCTCTAAACTGCATCTACTTAATAGTTTGGAAAGGACCCATGAAGAGCCAACTAAAAATCTGATTCTTAAAATGCTATTGATTTTTTTTTTCTTTTAGAATCTCCTTCAATTTAGAGACAGCCTCTTCATTTCCACCTTTTACATTCAGCAGCTAATTAAAAATTGGTAAGGAAGAAGCTTTGCAACCCACTCACCTCTGCCAAATTGCAGTATTCCATTCCTCCTTTGAAAAGACAATTTTACAGATGCAATGATCAGTTCAACACAGCAGATTTTACACTTTTGCAACAAGGATTTGCAACATAATTTAGCTTGGTTAAAGATTATTTTAAGCTCACTTCAGCATAAATAGCCACGACATTCACTTCAGCCCAGAAAATCAAGCAAATAAAGACAAGAGCAAATATTCCATAACTCAGAACGAAACAGGCAAGTAAAATGATTTTGCAGTTTCCAGAATCCCAGGGAAGGCCTGTGCCTATTAAAGTCACTTGCAAAATTCCCATCAAATTCAGCACAATCAGAATTTCATGCACTTTCTCTTGCTAACTGATCACTTTTAATCACAACATCATAAAAGCACATGAGGTTTCCCATACAATTCATTGTAACATTCACCCATACCCCAAAGCTAACATTCCTTCTAGGATAAATAATTGCATTGCTCTTTCCCTTGTCCCAGAAGATGTACTTTTTTTTTTTTTTTTTCAGAGCAGTTACATTTTAATCAAAGGAAAAACTGCATCTCTGTTCTAGAGAGGAAATGTTTGTTTCCTTCCTAAATGGAAGGACCAAATCCTCTGCTCTATAATTTTACTGAAACTCCTTGAATCTGGCCCACACATTCTTTGCCACTACCTAGCACTATACTGCAATTTAGAGTGAAAACTGCTAACATCTATCGTCAGGCCAATTTATGTATTATCAGACAAAACTGATGTCTACAGTGAATTATGGGTATAGGAGTCATTATCTTCCAGGAGCACCTTGAAAACGAGATGTCTAATCTCAATAATGTAAGTTTCCTGGTTAAATAAATCCCCTGTGCTTACTAATTCTATGCATTTATAGAAAAGATGTCACCCCCGACCTCCTTAGACTTTAAAAAACATTTTAAAGCCTCAAGGGGATTTGAAGCCTCATGAAACAGAATTGATTTCTGTACTTACTACTTAATATTCTTAATCACACAGTTCATGCGTTTTTGTTATGTAATGGATTGGGAAATTCAAAGAACCAGCCTGTTTTGCAAACATTTAGCTTCCCATCACCCCACTTCCCTTTTACTTTGATGGCTTTTTTTTTTAATATCAAGATGGCAGTCTTATTAAGCACACCCTGCTTGAAACAGCTCCAAACAATTGATGCTGCCCTCTAAGTCTGTAGCAACCCAGGCCTCGTGTGTGATCATTTAAGAACAGAACTTCAAAAAGCCAGCAGTTTTCCAGTTCACTCTGTGAGAAAGATTGCCTCTCCACTTTTGCCTATGAGAATTCAGGTTAAGGACTTCAGTCATCTATTTCATCCTTGAAAGCCTGATCCAAAGCTAAATGAAGCCAAAAGGAATCCATCTATCGATCTCAGCACTTCTGGCAAATTCAGAGTTCTATCAATTTATATACTAAGTTGGATGCAGCCTGAGGACAATCTTTCTCACCTAACTTGCACCCACTACCTGTGGCCATAGGCACCCCAGTCCTGTTCCCACATCCCCTTTACCTCTGGGAGTACCCACAGATGGCTGCTGCCGGCACCGAGCTCCAAGTGACACAGAAAGAGCCAACTGGCTCACACAGCCCCACGCAGCTGACTGAGTAGCCTCTGAGCAGAAAGCGCTGGTTTATCCATACCACCATCTTACTTGCAGCTTTCTGCACTGGAGCTGGTTCCCAGCCAGCCAGTTCAGACTTCTGCCTATATCTAGAGACACAACACAAGATTAAAAATATTCTTCTGTCCTTCAGGAGTCTATGCTGAGACTGTTGGGTCCTGTCTCTGCCCTCAGTCTCTTACAAATCAGGAGTAACTCACAAGACAGCGAAGCCACAGTAACATCTAGAATTGAAAAACTAAAGCCTAACAGTTTCATTGGGGAAGTCCTGGCTTATGTTTTAATTTTCTTACCAAGTTTGTCCGAGTCTCACCTTTTAGGAAATCAAAATTAGGGAATCGGAAATTCCTCATTCAGTCTTCATATATCTCATGGATCCTTAGCTGATTTAGATATGTACCTGCTGCCCATGGCCTGTTCTTTCACTAGTCATTCCAAATAAACTCTGCTGTACAAGCACCACATTTTGACCACACTAATTTTATGTTAGACTCAGTAGCTTTTTTAAACCATCTTCCTGATAAAAAATGAATTCTTTTATACAACCAGAGAAGATCAGCATTCCATATCGGTTATACATTAAAAGCTATACAGCTGCTGTTGTGTCAGCTAAAGCTTTTCTCTAACACTCTGCAACTCAGGTTTCAATCTGTACTGTGAAATACAGTGATAAAACTTAATATTCTAGACCAGTTCTGAAATGTGAGTACCAATGCATCCAGGAAGTATAAAATTTGCTTAAAAGACAATGATCTAGACACTTCAGGGCTGCAAATGTAGCCATGAGCTGGAATCAACCACACAAAACAGTTCATGTTCCAGCAAGTAATACATGCTGCTATGCAGAACACTTCTTCCCACTTTACTGTTTTACATAGCTTAACAGCTCCACACTGTTTGGACAGCCCCTTAATATTCTTTGGAAGTTACTCGGAATAGACTTTTAGTTGGTAGGTGTTAGCAAAGCTTCATATTTTTCATCTGAGTTATGCCAGCTCATCCAGTGTCATGAACCAGTTACGCCCACATAGCTAATTTTTGCGACACTGCTATTTTTTAGAGGCAAGGATACATCAAGTGATGCAATGGAAATTTGAGCTGTTTACATCCCTGTGCATGTGATGGCAGAGCCTCCAGCTTGGAGTGTCCTCGTTTTTGACTATCCGTGACCCTGCTATACTGTCTTACTGCCTCTCCATGTGTTGCAGTGCTTTTCTTCGCTTCTACAAACATACCATGCCATGTGAGAGACAAAAGACAAACTGTATTTGCCTATTAGGGACTCTTTAAAAAAGTCCTCATGCCCTATTGCAACTCATGCCTTTACATACCTGCAAAATATGCCCTGTCTGTACCCACTATGACTGGCTTTCATTAAGGTAATCAAATACGCAGAAGAGTTTGATGTTAAGGGGAAGAAGTCTGTACACTGCTGTCAGGACATGTTGCAGGAACAACACATGGTATATCAGTGTGTTCTAAAATATTTAGGGAAAACAAAATTTAAATTTGATTATCACATTCCAGTAAAAAACTGCATCAGCTCAACACTGTCTGCACCAGTCACATTAAACCCAGGCTTATACAGTGGGAACTGTAGATGCCATCTGCAGCCCTAGAATAACCTTGGCAGCCTACCAGCACATATTCATTTCTGTGGAGAACAGCCTTGCTTGCTGTAGCTGAGTCCTCATGGTACATCAGACTGCCAAATTGTCTCAGAGCTAGTAACTGGATATTATCACTCATTTAAATCCATCCTAGTTAAACAAGATGCTTGGAGTTGGCAGTTCCTGAAACTTTACTAAAGGTTGAGTAGGTCATCTTACTTGCCCCCCGCCCTCCCTGCCTCTATTTAGCAGAACATGATTACCTCAGGCAACTCACTAAAAGCCTATGATGAATAATTTGAAAACTGGAACATACATTTAAAACTGGAACAAACATTTTTAAAAAAAATAGAACACACACACACACACCCCAACTATCATTGTTGAGGAAATTTCAGTATTGTTCTGCTTTAGGTAGAACAATGTCTTTCAACGGGAGAATTAATATCATCCTAATGGATTACAGAGAGATTGAAAGAGGAGACAGAGGGAAAACTGCACAGCAATATTTCTGTAGTTGCATAGAAACTTCTACCTGTATAGCCTAACTTCTTCTGACTTATGAGGAAAAGGAAGAATCAGGACAGTTCTTGAAGACTGGCACCCAGAGATTCACAAGAAGGGTGCAGACAATACAGATACAGTTACAGTTCAAAGACTTGTACATCAAAGAGTGACCCATCCCCCTGTGACTCCCCTTGCTCTTATTTCACTCAAATTCTTCAAAGTAGGATTCAATGGAATAGATGACTCTTTTATCCTGGATAACCATGGAACAGCCAAGATTTACTCTAATTCTATTGAATCCAGATGTGGTTCAACAACCTGTTACCCTAATAACACACAAAAGAAAACACTGCTGTATGCAGATAGTGATGTCCACGAATAAGCTCCAAATGTCCATCAGGAATAGCTCAGTGAATCACACACATACTGGCTTACTGCTACAAACTGCTAGAAGCGATTTTATCCAGCATAGTGTACAAGTGGGACTTCAAAGATGGCTCCACAGGACATACAGTCCCACCTTCACTGCAGGCACTCACGTGGTACCATTATTATCAGATCTAAAACTTAACAATTTTTAGTACAGTTAGCCTTTGAACATCCCTATGGCAGTGAGTGTGGTACTATTCCCATGTTATCATACAGTTGAGCTTATTTTCAGTCACTAAAAATTATAATCATATACGTGTCACCTAGCAGTCACTTATGACGGGACGTCTGAATCCAAAACACTGATTTTCAAGTCTGTAGTTCAAGTTGTTTCCTCATTCTTAAGGTGCTTAACGATACTTAGAAATGTAAAGTCTGTCTGTGAAGAAATCCAGATACTGTAGAACTCCTGACAATACTGAGCAGCTAGCTAGCTACCCTACATTTAGGATAAATCAGGATCTGTAGTTTATGCATTCATGTTCCTATGTTACCTCTGAGATTAATCTGATTGCATTCCTCAGAGAAAACTTACCCAAAGAAGCTGTACAGAGAATAAGGGTAAAGAAGTGGACAGGACTTGCCCCTCCTGCTTCTTACCTGACAGCCCACGGATCGCAGCCCAACGACTGTAGCTTCCTTTCTCACCATGGGGATTAGGGTTCAATTTTTTCTTCTGGTTTCTGTTCTCCTCTTCTGTGTGATTTCTCCAACCACCAGGTGAGAGACTTTCTCCTTCTCCAGAACCTTGAATTAGTTGTTCTTTTCTATATAGAGTAATTATATGTCACTCGAACTAAGGGTGGGAGGGATGAGGTGGGGAGATATGCATATGTTTGCACATGGCACTCAGGCCTGGTTGCTAGAGCAGTCACTTGACAGGGGATACAATTGGATTCCCCAGTCCCAGCTCCAATAAACATTAAATATTAATTTAGTTAACTGGAGCAGAAATGAAAACTGTTGCAGCAAATAAAATAAAATGTTTTGGAGGACTGGCTATAGGTGCTTAGGCAAGAAGTCTGCAGAAACCTGAACCACATGCCAAAGTTGTAGATTTGTATCCTGAGCACACAGTGAAGATACTTGTTTGTCCTCAGAATGAATCTGGGAAAAGTTTAATTCTCCAGTTAGTTTGTAAACTGTGCAGTACGTGTCATAAACTGTCGGTCTCTAATTTTCTCTGTTATCTCTAATGCATGACCTCTGGAGGGATGAAGGGGATGAAGGATGGCATGCATCTTCTTACTCTGTCAGCTCACTGCTTACTCACTGCTTACCTCCTTCCTCCAGTCTCTGGGAACTTACAGGAGATAAACTGTCAGGATGAGGAAGGAGCCATTTCATAAAGGCAGTGGGAAAACCAAATGCAATGAGCTGATTATTGGCAGCTCGCTGCTGGGTGTAGCATTAACCACAGTGAAGTCAGACCATTTTGTCAACAGTGCCTTGCTGTAGAAGCGTGGTCAAATTGAGTGGATACGGGGAATCTCATTTAAGATAAAATGATGATACTATATGAAAATTGAATAGGAAAGTATAAACATATATGCATATGTCCTATCCCAGAACTGGAAACTCTTAATGCTACTGTGAGTGGTGTTAGCCACAGACACAGCTTTGCTGGTATAAGTTTACAGTCAGTTAAAGAAGACACATTATTTTTCTCACATACAGCAAGAGAGGCATGATATATTATTAAGGGATTAGATAGTAAAAAAGAAAAAACACAATGTAAGGACTGGAATCAATTTTCTGAATATGACTAATAACAATTTCAGTCACTGTTGGAGATGGGATACTCATCTGTTCTTGTCCAAACATCTTAGTATACTGAGCAGTATATCTGCTTATGTGGTCTTAAGTACTGGAGAGATGTTTTCTCATTTCCAAAGCTATCCTACACTTGGATGCTACCTGTTGATTTCGTAATAATCCTAGTAGTGGAAGATAAGCTAGAGTCCAAGATACAAAAAGCCAGTGGAAGCAAAGATGGATAGAATAAAAGCTAGGAGATGCAAAACAGATCTGTAGCAAACATTTGCAGTGGAAACTGAGAGCAAAATACCACATAACCATTCAGTGCAGCTGTCTATGACAGGTTCAGGCTTTCACACAGAAGTCCTACTGAATTTGACAGAGAAATCTGATGGAAAAAATTTTAATCAACTCACTGCTTTCAGGATGAAATACATACTCTTGAGGCAGAGAAGTAAATGTGTATATATATGAATACTGGTTTAAAATCCAGTCTAGAAAACCTGCAAGTATATGTTATTTTAATGGGTTTATTTACAAACTAAACAAAAACTCTGTGATGTCATCTGTTTTACAGAAAATCACAGTAAACTTGCCACTTGAGCATTATAACTTTAGATTTGTAGAAACTCAGAAATCACTGAAAAACTAATGCAGTCATAAAGCTCTGCTAAATCTAAGTGCACAGCTGAAACAGAAGTGTCTAGAAAAAATACCAAAGCATACAAGTGAAAACAAACATGAGGGGGATATAATTACAAGGGATAACGAGACTTTGGTTGTAATCTCTTTCTTGTATTGGTATTATCAGCTGAATCTTTGGATAGGCCTGATCCAAAGTCTGCTAAATGTTAATGAGGGTTTTTCTTTTGATTTTAATAGGTTCTGAACTTAATCCTAAAACATTTCATTTTTGTGATGTGAAGCGTGGTATATAAACACAAACCTTGTATGACATGAAGTATCACAAATAGTTTCTCATTATTCTTTATTTGTAATGCAACAAAAATAGCCTTTTTAGAAGTAAAGAACCAGGAAAATAATTTTTTCAACAGTGCGTTTCTTGGGTACATACACTTAGATTTTGGCTTAGATGTATTATGATCAATATTTCCAGGTGAAGCAATTAATTTCCTGTTTGGCATGTGAATAAAACTCTTGCAATGCAACTTTGACTTTCATTTTAGTTGCAGTCTGTTATTGCTAATGAAAAAAAATACTTCTTAGCTTTTCTAATGTATCAGCTAGATAAATTGTTAACACTTAAGAACTCCCCAGGCAGTAATGAATGACACAGTTTTCTGTGTTATCCCTGATAAAGTTTAGGATATGGAAAGCAGTTTAATCCTCTTTCTATACTCTCCCATCTGTGCTTTAGAGCTACCATAAGTAAATTACTACATACTGAAGCACTGCTTCAGATGCAATTTCATATTTTCAATGTTGAGATAATTTTACTCCACACTGTATTTTTTAATCTCTGTAAAAAACCATAAAATATTTAAGGAAGCAAGGTCAGATAAAACTGTTGAATTTGAGAGATGGATGGCAGCTTTCAGTGAAGCAGACCTTTCATAAAGGTTGCCTGGAATACAGAGTTAAGCCAAACAAATCACTTCGTTTACAAAAAATCTGCAATGCAAAGTGTTAAGATTTAACTCAATTATAATCTTTTGTTAATTATAAGGCAGTCTTTATGCAGAAATAATTGCTGACAAATATGGCTTGAGGCACTCTTTTTATTGCACCTTAATATGCTTTTGCTTATGCCTAATGTCTTTGATTCTGCTTTCATATTGCAGAATGAATTTACTTGGTACAGTTTTGCCATTAACCTGTTCAGTCACGGTTAAGGCTCATTTCTTTCTCTGTGAGGGAAGCTTAAGTTTTGTGTTGGATTTCTCCACATTTTATCAGATGTGCATTTTGCTGCTGTCTAATCATTATGGATGAAGGGATTGATCTAGTGTCTGTTGGAGTAAATTGACTGACTCAGTTCAGAGGCTGAGCATAAGCAGCTGCTCCAAGAGTAGAAGTGAATACAGAGAGAGAGAGATTGATTTAATAAACTTCTCTATCTTGCATTTTTCTGCATCCACATTAAAACCTACATTCAGTAACAGCACAGAAATCCAGTCAGTCCAGTGTCTTGCTCAGGTCACAGTGTGGTTGTGGAACAGCTGGTTAATGTTAAACCTTCACAAAACTGAGATTATACTTAAAGGAAGCAGCAGATACTTTGAAGAATCTGGAGCCACAGTGCAGTATCTAAGACGGACTGCCACAAATCATCGAAACACTGCCAGAGAAAGAGTTCCTCTGTAACCTTATGTTACTTTGAATTTCAAAACAACATCTTACTACCTGTCTTATGTCCTGGGACTAACCTGAAGAATATATCCCACCTAATGACCTAAACCCAGTTAAACAAATGTCTGTCACCTCACAGCCAGATTGCAGCAGCCCAGCACTTTCTCTGAGACTTGGCAATTGTTTCTGAGACTATGGAATTCTCAAAACTGAGTTGAATGTCCTGAATTCAGGGTGGAGAAAAAGGGTCCATGGATTTTTCTGTGGCTCACCCAGCTTTGCAGGGGATAGCCTGCTGACATTGAAACAGAACTGTTTCGTGCACTGCATGCCAGTAAGAAACTCCTCCTGTTCATTTTATTTTCTCTAGGTCTTCATTGCCACACACCGGCTGCTGGGATTGCTAAGGAACAGGCTCCCATCTTCACCGCCCTACCCACATCCATCTGTTCCTCTGGTGCGAGGTGGGGTGGGTGGTGAGCAAAGAGCCCGTCAGCCGGCAAACCTGGATTTGTGTTCACCAGTGGAAGAAGTGACACATGGAGCTGAAGGATGCTTGGTAACGATAGAAAACTTGCCATTGTGACTGAATTATAGTTGGATATTGTTGAAAGAATAGGGAAGTGGGACAGCTATGCTACTGTAAAGACGGGAGTTTCAGAGAGCTCTTGAAAAAATAGATATACCTGAATATAAGGCACTCGTGTGGTCTTAAGTTTGCCCCTTTGGGTACCTGGTGTGATGGTATCAATACTGACAGTAATCCAAGGGATCATGCAGGAGAAGCGGGGAGTGGGCTCAAACCCTGCCTCCAGGAGGGGAGGGAAGCTCACTGGAAAGCTGATGCCTCAAAGGCAAGAGAATGAGTTACCTTGTGCCCAAGAAGGTCAGAGAACAGGGGGAACTGCTGGCAACAGCCTGCTTCCCCCCTGCTTTGCTCCTCACCCCTGCCCCTGCACACCCCCCCCCCCCCCCCCCCCCGGCAGGTGGCAGCCTGGGGGGCTCTGCCTGCCCTACAGACCCGATCCCAGAGACAGCGCTTGGCCCCCCGCACACCTCAGGGTCTCTGAAGAACAGGAGGGGGAAACAAAGAAAGGAGGCGGAGGAGGAGGACCTGTCTACTCTTCTGCAGTTTAACCTGAATATCATTCCATAAAATTAAACAGATGATTCTCAAGGGCACGACACATTGTGGAGGCCTCCCTGAATCAGGGGGGCTTGCTAAAGCCTTCCAGCTAGGGTTGACGGATTTTCTGATAACAGAAAATGAAGCAATCTAAAAATATGATCTTCCAGCTACCCTGACAATCAGTTACAGGTACTTCATAGCATGTTTCATAAATGCCAAAGCAAACTGTCCTGACGCCATTAGTCCTTTACTTAAGACACAGATGGAAATAGATGAGCTAGTTACTTATGAATATTCAAAGTGCTGTTAGGACAAACTAAGCATGTAGGCATATTGATATGAACACTTTTAATAACCTGATCCAAAGGTAACTCATGGTTTGCAGTCCTGAATACTTTTTTTTTTCATTTCTGTGGCTATGATACTACTTGACTGTGTTGCTTATGGTACTACTGTATGCAATAATAACTTAGAAGTATACAAACAGAAAGCAAGCAGGCTTTTGAAAGGGCTAGTTAATAATTAGCTAGATTTTATAACTTGTTGATAAAGGAATAGAAATACTGTACTTGGTACAGTAGAAATTAAGTTTAGGCCTTGGATACAAATATAGAGCAAGGCACATGGTTTTCTTAATGGAACAGTAAAATTAGTTAGCCTTTTAATTAATTTGTGTGTGAGGTTGGAAATCTTTGTAAACAAGGTAACAAATATTTTGGAACTGAGCATTCATATAAACTGCTAATGAAGCAACGCTGGGACTTCTGAGACATGCAAAGTTATTGCCTGAATAACGCCATGACTCTACAAACATCATAACATAGGAGGGGTGTAAATAAAATACTAAGTACATCCAAAATCTTAAATATTCAAAGTAAATTCAAAGTATATTGTGGAGCACCAAGCCAATGGATGGAACACAAAACACAAGTAAACTTCGTGATTTAGACATAAAAGCAGCAAGAGGTTCAGTCACAGGAGGATCTGTTTCTGTAAGACATCTTTGTCAAGCTTTGTGAAGCCACAAAAATCCTGACTGGGATGTAGGGGTCTTCTTAATAGTGAAAAACATTAACAATAAACAGTATTTAACTTATCTGTTGGTACATCTACCATGCAAATGTACTGTATCTCCTACTGATTTCTAATAACATTCATGGAACTGTTTAGGAGGAAAAGCTGCATTCAAAAGTCATCGGAGTGCCTTTCCTGGTCTACCATTATCTGACAATCAGCACCTCTTCACTGGAGCTTGGGATGCAGACAACCGGAGTCTCATTGTGAAACCAGAATGTATGACACAAAAAGCTAGGAGAACGTTTGACAACAGAGTAAAATGACAGGTAAGAAGGTCTTGATAAAACTATGGAAAGATTTCTTTGTTCTTTTTTTAAAGAAGAATTTGTGCTTCCTCTCAAAATGCTTTCCAGGAAATACATATTTCCTAATCAGTTCTAATCATAAGTTATTACTAAGGGCACTAGTCTTTTTTTTTCTCCCTCTGACAAGAAAAAAAAAGGCAGTTAGATGACACAGATGTCACTTGTTCTCTTGAGTGTGTCCAACTGTGCCAAAGCAGTATTACCTATAAAAGACAGTAAGAAGCATTTGAAAATATTAGTGTAACCAGCTAAGGGCAGATTACATTTGGGCTCATAAAGAAGGAAAGGAAGGGGAGGGATGTTAGAGGAAACAGGGGCAAAGGAGGGTGCAAGAGAGCTCAGTTCATTCCCTGCCTTGAGTTCACTTGCAGACACAAGACCCAGTCTGTTTTTTGCAGCTTTGTAGAAATGTCAAGAGTGTTGAAAGCAGCATCCATCATTTCACCAAAGGGGACAGGGATTTGACCCTATTCACTCATGCATTGGCCCACAGAGCTGGCTGCGTATGTACGCTGTGTATGTATATGCACTCGATTAAGAAGGCTCTTAGAGGCTACCAGAGGGCTTTCAGGAGAACCGTGTAATGTTCTCTGAGTGACTCTGTTCTTTAGACATGAAGTGTCAAAAAGGTAGCTAGCCCAGGCAGGTCCAAGAACCGTTGAACACTTTCATGTTCCTTAATGCTGTGCTTTCGACATAGTGTGTACAGCTAGTCTATACACCGAGTTAAATAATTGTGGTTAATCGGTAGCAGCCTTAATTAAACTTTTGCTGAGCAAATTTAGTTAATCGTTCAAAACACATTTGTGAGATCCTGCAAAATGAGCAGCTTACCCTCCACCTTTGTGAAATTACTGTTAATCATTCACTAATGTCTGCATCATCCTATTTAAACCTTCCCCCTGTGGTTTTAGACTTCTTTCTGCTTGCTAATCCACCACAGGGGAGTGATATGTAAACATGCAAATACATTTTTGTAGGCTTTTCCTATTTGTGGTGGTAGGTTCTATCAAGTCATATTTATAGCCTCACCAAGAATGATTTATAATTCATTCGTCTCACATTCAATTGAATTAATTTAAAGGTATAATTCAATTTAACAAACATGCAGCTCAGTGTACTGAGCAGTGAGACGTACTGCAGCTGTTTCAGGCGTGCTGCACTTCACCCCGTCTTTCTGCTTTCAGCCAGCTTCCTGGCTCACTGGTATTCTTATATATCAAACCAAGCACCACACCAGCGCAACAATGGACCATAACAAGGCAACAACATCTTTTCAACCTCCAAGCTGTGTCACTATTACCTAGCTGTCCCAAATTTCTGTAAATTCTCCTTCTTCATGAAGAGTATGTCCTTTACTGTGCAGCTCTCTCTCATAAAATCCGGTTGATATGAGCTACCGCACTCTTACTCCTAACTCTGCTGAAGTCCATTATAGACAACCCTTTCCTGTGATTTATGCCTCATTATAAAGATCAAATTTCTTGGTTGTCAAAAGTAAATTGACTGCAGCAAGTTGAAGGAACTAACTCCCTGACATACAGAGCCATCACGCCAGTCCAAGGGTGTAACTTCAGATGTGATAGAAGGATATCCTATAAATATAGAGCTCTCTTAGAAAGGAAAATGAAAAAACGATTATCAGGTGGAGTGAAGAAAGTGCAAACTGCCTCTCTTCTAGCTGTAACCCTAATCACCAGGATGGGCTGAGACTTGGCCCACACTCAAAAGCCATCACCCAGACAAAAAAGCTGTCAGATGAGAAATTGGTCTGCGAGATACTGCTCCTCTTGCCAGCCCTTTTGCAGCCCCACTACAGCAGAGGATCTAGGCATTGCCTCTCTCCTAACACTAAACCTGATCTTCATTGCACTTTCAACCATAAACCTAAAACGTATTGTCCTCTGAACCATAGCATGGGACCCCAAGCCATGGCTGAGATTAAAAATTTATTACAGAAGAAATCTTTTTGTAGTCTACACCTTCCCTTGGCAGCCCCCATGCAGCCTCACTCCATCCAGAGCCCCAAGATCTGTCTCTCTCCCAACTTTTTGCCTGCTTGCAATGTTAATCCTCATAGTGGATATGGACTAAGCTTCAGCTAAGGATAAACAGAAGTGGCCCAGAAAAGGAGTATTTTGGCAGCCTAGCCCTTTCCTTAGCAGCTGCTCTGCAGCCATACTCCAATGAGGAATATAGGATTTGTCTGTCTCCTAACTTTAACCCTAACTCCAAAATGAAGAATGAGCTGAACCTTAACGCAAGATACCACCCATGGCCCAAATGAAAATGGTGTCAAGAGAGAAATATTTAGCAGTCTAATCCTACCCTTAGCATTCTCTTTGCAGTCACACTCCAATGACAACTCAGTGCTTTGTTACTCTCCCAACCCTAACCCAAAAGCTGGCTAGCATCACGGTACTTGCCTGCCACTGCCCCTGGTAGCTCCTCTCCAGCCACTTTGCAACACAAGAACAAGATTCTGCCTCTCTCTAAAACTAAACATAAACTCTACTGTGTAGCTTGGCCTTAGCTCACCACTAGGCCAAAACCCCAAACGTGGTACAGACTAAAAAGTAGTCAGGGTAGAAGTATTTTTGCAGCCTACCTCATTCCCTGATATAGCTTTTGCCTATCCACTCCAACGAGTGCTCTAGGTTTTGTCTCTAAGCCCAACCCTGAACTCAACCTTGTTGCTTGGTCTTTGCTGAAACTTAGTTAAGGAGCCCCTGTGCATGGCTAGATAAAAAAGCCAGGAGATTGATACTCTTCTAGCCCACCACCCACTTTGGCAGCCCCTTTGCAGTTCAGCTCCAACAAGAGTCCTAAACTTTGCCTCTATTCTAATGCTAATGCTATTTCCAACCCTAAGGGCTGGCCGTTGCTCAGCACTGACATGGCAAATCTGGTCATGGGCAGAACTAAAAAGTCAGAGGAATAAGGTTTTTGTAGCCCACGACATCCCTTGGCAGTTACTTGGCAACCCCACTAGCCTTTGCCTCTCCCCCAGCACCAAATGCAAACCATTTCAGAAAGTTCAGGCTTGCCTTACAGCCCCTGGGAAAGGACCAAATGTAAAAAAAAGTTAAACAAAGTAATATTTTTCTAGCCCACCACTTCTATTGGCAGACTGTTTCCAACCCAATGCCATCTTGAGCTCCCGACTTTGTCTCTCTGACCCTGACAATTACCCTGACAACAACTGTCACAGAGAGCTCAGCCTCACCCCAGGACCCTCAGCCATGGTCCAGATGAAAAAGCTGTCAGGCAAGTAATATTTTTGGAACCCACATCTTCCCTTGGCAATCCCTTTCCAGCCAAGACCAACAAGAGCTCTGCACTATATCTCTCATAAGCCTAACCCTAATTCTAAGAATCACAGAGAATTTGGCCTTCCACCAGGATTCCCCAGCATGGCTCGGATGACAAAGTTGTCAGGGTAATAATATTTTCATAACCGACCGCTTCCCTTGGAAGGTCCTTTGCAGGAAAAGCCTAAAAGGAAATCTAGTTTTTGTATCTCCCCTAACTCTAAAACTATCTCCAACTCTAAGAGTGTCTAAATCTTACCCCTTGGCCCCCAGGAATAGCCCTAATGATAAAATGTTCAGGGGAGAAATCTTTCTGTAGCCTACTACTTTCCTTGGCAGACCCTTTTCAGTCTCATTCCTACAGGAGCTCTCTCCCTCCTGTCACCCTAAATATCCCTAACCCCATGTCTTGGCTGAGCCTCAGGCAAGGACCCCCAGGCACAGCCTAGATGAAAAAGTCATCAGGGGATTCATCTTTTTGTAGCCTGCTGTTTCTTTGGTAGTCTTTTGCTGCTCCACTCCAAAAGTAGCTGTAGATTTTGGCTCTCTCCTAACCCTAATGCTCACCATCACAGGGGGTTCAGCCTTATATCAGGACTCCCAGGCACCATCCATATGAAAGTGCAGTCAGGGAAGAAGTCTTCTGTAGCCCACCACTTCCTCTGGGACCCCCTTTCCCACCCTGCTCCAATGGGAGCTCTTGGGTTTCTCTCTCACCTAACTGCGGCTTCAACACAAGAGGTGGGATGAGCCTTACTCAAGGATCCCCAGCCAAAGTTCAGGTGAAAAATTGTTCAGTAGAGGAAGCATTCTGTAGCTCACACTTTCCTTGGCATCCCCTTCACAACCCTGCTCCAGCACTGGAATTCGTCTCTCTCTTTACCTCTCCCCTAAGCTTAGGCTTGGGATGAGCCTTACCCCAGGACCTTGCTTTCTCTCTCTTACTCTACATGATACCATCTGAAATGTCAC
Source organism: Falco punctatus (assembly GCF_963210335.1). Lineage (NCBI taxonomy): Eukaryota > Metazoa > Chordata > Aves > Falconiformes > Falconidae > Falco > Falco punctatus. Next base: position 107,509,947 of record NC_137581.1, on the reverse strand, counting down.
TGTGAATAACAAAGAAAATTATGAATAACTATTGCAATTTCTGAGTAAGACTGCATTTTTGTTTTACATGTAAATCATTGATTTTTATAGCTAATCATTCGCTGAATTAAAATAAGAAGCACAGTACATGTTCAACAGACCCTTCATTATATCTTTCTTCTTTGATCTAATCAACCATTCCTCATCAGTGCTGAAACGCTACTTATATTCCAAACTTCCTTCAAACCATCAGCAATTCTAGCAGAACAATTTTTGAATTGACAAGGATCTACTATATGAGCCACGCATTTAAAATAAAGCAAAGGACCACATGTATGTTTTTCCTTTAAAAAAATAGAGATGCAATCATAAATTTGTTTTATTGGAAATCTTTCAATCAAAATTAATGACACCATCTAATTGCATAAAAATATGTAGACTTTCTTAGACACCTACAGACTCTAGCCCCCAGCATATTTCCTCGGATTTTCTTAATTTTCCTCAGCTTTTTTGCAATGTTCTTTGCTGCTTCTGCAGCTAATAGCACTGAAGGTGTGTCACAGTCAGCTGCATTTCTGACTGACTTTGACTTCCCCATGCACATGACCAAGAAGCTATGGTCAGCAAGGTTAGCAATAGACAGCTGTGGGGCTGAGTCTGGAACAAGGGATGAACTCACATCTCTAGCTCTGCAGTGAAACACCTTAGCTATCCATCAAAAGTTAACAGTGGAATTAATTTTGCTTAATATTTTAAGTATTTTATTAATTAATAATATGAAAAAGTATAACTTTCTGCTGCATATATTAAATGCTAGGACATGACATGTAGAGATTTAGAAATTAATTTTTTCCTATCTTTCTATATGTAAGAAAGCTTAGAATATTTACTATCTTAGAATACCTAGAATACTATCCTCATCATTCTCCTTTTTCCCATAATTCCTTTCGCCCTGTTCATGCAAACATACATAAAATCCCTTACTAGTTTTAGCGTCATTCTTTTCTGTTATTCTTTGTAATTACCAATGTACTTCAAAACTTAGAAAAAAGCATGCATTACAGTTACTGTTTTGTGTATTCCATAACAACCTACATTATCAAAACAAGAAAGCTGAATATATCAAATTCATCACGTGAACAAGCTGAAAAAGAAGAAAGCATTTTCCTTACATTTTTCTATTTTGGTACTTCTAGACTTATTTATTACAACAGAGGGAACCATATTTATACCCTGATAGGTGATTCTTGAGTTAACATGCCCCTTCAAGCTTTAAAGGCAACCATCCTCCTAATACAGATTCTGACTTCAGTAAAACCTAAAATTAGCAACTATACCAGGTTTTGGATCAAAATCGTTTATTAGCAGTCCACCCCCCCCACCCCCCCCACCCCCCATCATATCTGAAGAATGTCATGGCCTTACAATAGCACACTTTTTGAACCCTTTCCAATTTCAGATATTTCCTTTCTCTTTTAATACCTCATTGCTTTTGCATCAATTACAGCCTGACCTAAAGCCACACTGGCAGTGAATGTGATATATAGTAGAATCCATTTAAATGAATTTCTGATGAAAGAATAAAACTGTTAAAAGAATAAATTTACTGCACAGATTTATACAAATCCTGTATATGCACTGAAATCCTCTTAAAGGAAAAACTGATGGAAGATTAAAATGTTAAATGAATTAAAACCCAGCGTCCTAGTGAAATATAATGATTATTTGACCTATTAAATGAATAGTTCCACTGACCATATAATGGTAAGTATTCAAATATATGACAATTTTAAATATATAGTGAAAAAATGTAAAGCAAACAATGATCAATGGGAATATCTATTAAGACAATAAACTTACAGAACAGCAGTGAAATGTTCTTGAAAGGTCTTTGTTCACTGAGGCATGAAGCTAGTAAGTCCTTCATTTCTATTTAGAAAGAGAGATTTTTAAAGATTCTTAAAAGTTTTAATTGCACAGCATAAACGTAATTTTTGCTTTGCTTAATTTCAACATATTAAAATGTCTGAGAAAGCCATTTTCTGCCCTTCCAGCTGGACTCTCCACCTGTGGTTATTTTTTACGGTTCTGTTTTAAAAAAGGTGTTGACCAACATCTGCCATTAGGGCTGTCTGTGTTTCATTTTATGGAAAGTATCTTTTAAAACTGTGCCAAATTTGCCATAACTAGTGAAATATACAAAAACATATGTGTTGTGAGCACTGTAACATTTATTTTATTTTTTGCAATTTTAATGTATAGTCAAGAACATAGCAGATATACGTATTTCTGATAAATACTACATCCATATATTGCAATGCTAAAGTAAAAATTAAGCATTTTGTCTTTCCCTATCAAAAGCACTATTTTAGTAACACTAAAATCGTGTGAAGTGATCCCATTCTGAAAAAAATGTACGCTTTATCTGTATATCTTGGTTTTGGCCAGCTCTTCAAGTAACTGATTTCAGGTTTAAATCCCAGATTAAACCACTAAAAACGTGCACACTAAATCCCCTGACAATGAGCTGAAAACTATTTTATACACCAGCTTCCTACCTGAGAAGAGCTGAGATCATATTCAGTTTAGGTCATAGGTGAAATGAGTTTGTCAGTCACAATCTAGTCTGTAATGAATTTATATCTTGATCACAAAATTACTGTACCACCCAATTAAATATTGCCTGAAAGGACTGTTCATTAGAGATGACCATTGTTAGGTCTTGGTTGTTAGAGACTGAAGTGCATTTTCAGTGTATGAAGAACTGCATGATCCCTAGATAGCCCTGTTTTGGTAGCAAGATGCTGTGCACGGAAATGTCACGCTTCCTTCTGTCAAGTCTTTACATTGGCACCACTTTGTGTTTATGTGGCGTCACAAATTTGAAAAACTTCATACCAGGGAATACTATATTCTTTGAGTCACAGCCTTCTCTACAGAAAACGCTTTGTAGAAATTCAAGGGGTATTTTTAATACCTACTTATGTGACTGTGACTATCCTTTTGCCATTTAACTCACAGCCTCTATGTTTGAAGGTTGGATGGGTAAGGCAATGCCTTTGTTGGAGGCATCTGGCTGGCAGTGAAGCATGCTGAAAGCTACAGCTTCCCTGTACTGAAGGAACAGAGTATGCGCAGACTGAAGGCCACCAGAGGAATGCACATGTACAGGTGCAAATTTTTAAGTCCTTTCTTACAAGAGAAGATGTCTTCTGCTTGTATACCTCCTGAAAGCAAAACCAGATGGATAAGAAAGACCAGGACGGCTACTTAAGCCCCCTAGGTGAGGTTAACGTCAAATCCTTCCAGTTTCCCTGTGATTCTCCTGTGAACTTCAGAAAAACTTTGGGAAGGGAAAATTTGACTGCCTGACTAGCAAATTGCAAGGAAAATATATCTTGAGAGATCTGACAGTGGAAAGCTTCCAAGACAGAATTTCTCCTTGACTTTCCCTTGTTACATGGGTGATATCCCCATTGTCTTCCACTCACACTGAGATCTGAGACTACAAAGAAATTTTTAATTTACCAAAACTGTATCTACCATTATGTTCTGATAATCAATACACAATAATAGTCATAAAGAACAAAGCTGGACATAACCATGCAAACACTACACTCATTCCTAAAATTATGTTCTACTGTACCTTAGAGAGCAAAATCCTACACTGAAAATACAAGTAGATGGCAATAAGGAGACAAAGAAGATTAACTCCACAAATAAAAAAACTGTCTTGATGACGAGGCCCAAAGAGTTGTGGTGAATGGAATTACATCCAGCTGGCACCTGGTCACAAGTGGTGTTCCCCAGGGCTCAGTACTGGGGCCAGTTCTGTTTAATTGATGATCTGGATGAGGGGATGAAGTGCACTCTCAGTAACTTTGCAGATGACACCAAGTTGTTGGGGAGTGTTGATCTGCAGGAGGCAGGAGGCTCTGCAGAGGGGTCTGGACAGGCTGCACTGATGGGCTGAGGCCAGTTGTATGAGGTACAAGGCTCAGCGCCGGGTCCTGCACTGAGGTCACAACCACCCCACGCAGCGCTACAGGCTGGGGGCAGAGTGGCTGGGAAGCTGCCTGGTGGGAAAGGGCCTGGGGGTGCTGGTTGACAGCCGGCTGGGCATGAGCCAGCAGTGTGCCCAGGGGGCCAAGGAGGCCAACAGCAGCCTGGCTTGTGTCTGAAACAGTGTGGCCAGCAGGACTGGGGAAGGGATTGTCCCCCTGTACTCAGCACTGGTGAGGCTGCACCTTGAACATTGTGTTTGGGTCCCTCACTACCAGGAAGACATTGAGGTGCTGGAGCGTGTCCAGAGAAGGGCAACGAAGCTGGAGAATGGTCTGGAGCACAAGTCTTATGAGCAGCTGTGGGAACTGGGGTTGCTTAGTCTGGAGAGGAGGATGCTCAGTGGAGACTTTATTGCTCCCTACCACTACCTGAAAGGAGGCTGTAGGCAGGTGGGGATCGGTCTCTTCTCCCAGATAACAAGCAAAAGGACAGGAAGAAAGAGCTTGAAGTTCTGCCCAGAGGAGGTTTAGATTGGATATTAAGAAAAAAATTTTCATGGAAAGGGTTGTCAAGCATTGGAACAGGCTGCCCAGGGAGGTGGTACAATCACTGTCCCTGGAGGTATTTAAAAGACATGTAAATGTGGCACTTAGGCACATGGGTTAGTGGTGGGCTTGACAGTGTTAGGTTGACAGTTGGACTCAATGGTCTTAAAGGTCTTTTCCAACCTAAATGATTCTATGATCCTATGAATACAAACATACTGGTTCAGAGTTTTTCAAATTGGAGGTTTGATGAAGAGATGATCACATTTGAACTTTGATGCTATGTTAATGTAGTCTGTGAGACTATCTTGTTAAGAAATGAAAAGTAGTTGACAGCTGGGAAATAAACAGCTCCTGTTGACAAGCTGCTAGAGACACCAACCACTGAAAAGAACAGGAGATGGCCAAAACAGGGTGTATCCAAAGCCAATTAGGAGTCAGTAAAGCTCAGGTGAGAAGCTGCACAAGAAATATGGTGACAGAGCCCTGTTTTGGTAGTGGTTTTACTGGGGCAGACAGAAAAAAACACTTTTTCTTAATGATGTAGTGACAAACTAGATGGCATGTGGAGTGCATTCCAAGAAGCCTTTCAAAGCAAGGACGGAGAGGATGCTGCACATATATGCAAGGCTTAAATACCTTTTGAGACATACACAAGTGTTTTTAGCTTTATGGGACAGCACAAAAATGTTAGTGTAACAAAGGAGTTGGTTGTTCTATTGCCACACATAAACAACAGCTTGCATAACCCAATATTCAGAGTAAAATCTTTGGCAACACATCAGAGACAACTGCATTTCCATCGTCATCTCTTGGGTCTTCTCTTCTGAAAGTCTCCTCCCTTTTAACAGTTCAGCCCACATCCCTTTCTATTAGTATAAAAAGGAGAGTCAGCTCACCGTAGCTGATTATCATTCTGATTGAACACTCAGATCAGGTAGCTGCAACCTGTCCTCTAACCCCTTCTTTGCCAAACTCTTCTCTTAAATAATTGCTTATCACAGTGGTGGAAAAAACTAAATGAACACAAGAAGGACTTAAAGACCTTTTAGCTTCAGGAAAATAAATAACTGAATCAGAATCTGAAGCTATGAGTTATGTTTAGTGGGTTAATCTGATTTACATCAAGAAAAACAAACTCAAACCATGCTCATTAAGAGGACTTTAGTTTTGTTCTGTGTTTTTTAAACAACCTAGGAAACATCTGACCTCCCTGCCAATAATTTCTCTGTACTATTTATAGGCATTTTTGAAGGTGCTGATTACAGTGCTGAACGTCAATAGGATTATATCTACTATTACAGTTATTAGTATTGCTGTGGTACATAAAGCAGATATTATGGAGCAAGGCCTGACTGGGCTATGGGCTACACAGGTCCAGAGTAAAAGACAGTTGCTGTCACAAGAATAATATGAGAGAAATTAATAGTTAACATGGATCTACACAAGGAAAAATGCGAAACAGTGCTGGGTAGCATGGCAGAGGGGAGTTGTATTGTTGATGCCTTCATTTACAAGAATTTTAAGGAAGACTTGAAGCATGATAAGATAATAAACATGCTTATTTTTCAGATATTTATTGGGATCATTGCCCTAGAATGAGGGCATCATGAAAAAGGTTTGATATGTTTGATACTTAATGTGAATGTAATTGATGTGTCACAAAGAATGAACTCTGAATAACAGTCCTGGGCATTTCTTAGAAAAAAAGGTTTTAGTAAATTCAGTGGGAGAGGTCTGATGGAGTAAGAGGGGAAGAGAAGTGACCTTCACAGTTCTAAACAGCACTTTCAATTACACAGAAATGAAAAGGAGAAAGAAAGCAGAGAACATAGTTGTAAAGGCACGTGAAGCTAAGGGAGCATATGTAATTTTGTATTAAGATCATTAAAACATTGCAGTTTATATACACAAGTGCAGGAAATAGAATGCTGAAAGTTACTCCAAGTTGCAGCTTAGTGGGGCTGACCACACAATCAGAGAACACATTGAAAGAACTAGTGGTAAAAGAGAATGGAAAGCAAACAATGCATCAGAGTATAAGCTAAAAAACCTAACCAACAAACCAGACCCACCCCCCAAAAAAGAAGCCAACCCCTGCCCCCAAACCAGAAAAAAAGTCTGAGAGTAGATGAGAAGTTATCTGCTATTGCCTATAAGAAACAATGAGGAAGCAAAGATGAAGCAAGAAGGACTGTGGGTGACGCTGACCTCAGTATCTTGAGTATGAATACTTTCTTACAATGTGTTCTCCAGGGTGGAGAAATTCCACACTTCAGATCAATTCTATTAATGCAGAACAGGAATGTGTAATGATTAAATGATTTGTGTGAGGTGACACAGAAATCAGAGCTAAACATTGATCCCAAGACCCCTGAATCCCAGGTCAGACAATTCATGAGCTAGTAACTGTCTGTTGGCTGGTATGGGCAGAAGCCTGATATCCCCCTACACTCTGCAGAGCCTCTCTTTCTTTTCTCAGTATAGGTCTATTAACGGAAGGGTGTCTTAATTAAGATGCTACTAAAGCTAAACAGCAGATTATATCTTAAAATATTTCACCTTTCTCAGTTTTCCACTTTCACAATGAACTCTGAAATTGTAGGAACAAATGCAGACCCAGAAATGGATTATTTTTTCATCTGCTGATAGGTGGGCAGAGAGGAAAGCAATCTATGCCCCATCACATCAGAGTTTAATGCTTCCCATAGCACAGAGAAACAAAAGGTAAAAATTCACTACTCGTGAAGTATCTACCTATGCTGACAGCTAATTTAGGCCCAATATACATGCTATGCAGGGAGAATAAATTCTTATGACACATCAAGTCTGGAATCCAGGGCAGCCAGGTAATGATATTGAGGCAACACACTCTTTGCATACTGATTTCTGTAGTGCTGCTCTTTGTTTTGAAAAAAACATATTTATGCAGTTTCACTGAAAGCATAGGTATCATACCCAAATAAAAAAGGAAATCCAGCCAGAGTGAGTGGTTTGCTAACAGCTCCTTCTGTAGCCAAGGAGAGATGCCTTCCAGGATTTTGAGGTCTGGATTCTGTTCACAAAATAAAAGTTATGGATAGTCTTGTTATCCTTTCAGATTTTGGGGATTTAAAATATCTCCTCATCTATTTTTATAGATCCTGTATACCTTGTGGAGTCATTTTACATATAACTTTGATTAACTGATAGGTCACTGAACATTTAGAAACAACGTAATTCACTAGCTTCTTAATTTTCATTTGAAAGATCTTTGAGACTTTTTACCTGCTTCTTAACCAAGTGCTTCTTTAGCTCTGTGTGTTCAGTATTTTGAGAGTTGATTTTAATAGATCTGATCTTGCAAGCACTTCATCTGCAGAACTCCTCCTCAAGAAATCTATGGTGCAATAAACAAATAAAAGAACTTCATCTCAGTGTATCTCCTCAGTGGTTTTGCATGACTTTTACTTCACCTTTTGAACCATGACAACACACTGTCAAACTGACTGTGCTCTCTGCTTATCTGAGATTACTTTCTCTCCACAGAAATGCAGTTCATTACTTTCTTCAATGGAATTCTAAATCTGTTCTCTAATAGATTTCTAATCCTAGGAAGCCCACGCATTACGAAGCAACCACTGTACTTGCCATACAGTTAACTTGATTTTCAGTGACCCTGCCACATGATTTTCATTGAGGGCCTGTGATTAGGAAAATACCACACCAAAAAGAATGTGATTCCCCTTTCCAGTTTTCCCTTTGAGGAGATTCTGATTTATCACACACCCTTCAGTCTCTACAGAGAACTGCAACTGTTTCCCTCAGAAATCTCCTGTTCTTACTTTTAAGTATATTCAAGATCACCATAAGACTTTGCTTCTCAAGCTCAGAGTGATGGGTGCACTGTTCCCCACTTGCTTGTAGAAGAATCGATAGATCAATAGATTTTTGATCTATTCCAATAAGGATGGTACTATACCATGAAGCATATTCCCATACTAGCACACTGTTAAAATAAAAATGATGTGTGTTATTTTTATCCTGTTTCTGACAGCACAAAACATTTTGACCACTTGTGATTATTAATGATCTTGTGCAGCTTTTCACAGCAATAGAGGACTTCATCAAAATGTCCTTGGAGAATTCCTGCTCATGTAACTGTGCATCACCTAACTATATCCTTATTTCACCAACTGTGGGTTTCTGTCTCACATCCTGTTCCAAGCTGTCCTGAGATCATATTGAATATTTTTCAAGAGTAGCAACTGTTAACCCCCAAGTACAGGGAGTTCTGTGTTAGCAGGAATAAAAAAAATGTACACACATCAGAGCATATCAATGTTTAAGTATCTGTTACAATATGAACACAGTAGTGAATCTGAAAAATTTGTCTGCTTAGTATTCATAGAAAATGAAGTATCTAAAAATAGAAATTAAGGCTGTTTCGAATGACCACATTTATCAAGGGTTTGAGATCTTTGGGTGGAAGATAGTATACAAATGTTGAAGTTTCCATGTTTTGTGTTACATTTTCTTGGTTTATTATGGCATGGAGTTTTTTTGAAGTAATTAATATTCATTTTTGAGATACTTCTCAATGCTAAGCTATACCAGGTATCTTGGGAATGAGTCCTGCTAAAGAAAGACTTTTAGAAAGTAATTATTAAGTACTCAGGTGAGTGAACATATTGTTCTTTTCACAATTAAACCGTTAAACAGAACTTGTTGTTTTCAATTAATATCCTTTTACCATGTCAGAACGACTCCCCTTTATCTTGTATGTACACTGGAGTCAGGGCTGACAGCCCCAGAGTAGCGGTGGCAAAAATCAATCATGGGGAGTGTACGAGCAGCTGAGAAGAGGCGTTAGAACCATTCCAAAGCAATGATATGAACATGTGATGTTGCAGTGCTTGAATACACTTCTCTCTCAGCATTTTTTGCATCATCAGCTATTTATTTCAATATTCTGTATGTCATCAGTACATTGGCAGGCAGACCATTTCATTCATTTTAATAGTCCTTTTGTATAAACAGCACATATAGAAGCTCAGTATTGGAATAGCTCATTAATCTTCATTTGTTAAAGTCTGGTTTGTCAAAACACACTTGACAGCTGCATCATTGGTGTTGTGACATCATCCCAGCTTGTGATGGTAAAAGCTATAGTAATTCATATAAAGGTGTTATAAATCCTACATTTATATGTTTGACCAATAATTTTGCAGGGCAAAAATATCTGGGTCACCACTTTGCAGAGGCACAAGCATCTGTGTTTCTATTTCTGAACAACATTAGAACGCATTCCAATGCCTGCTCGCATGGTGTTTTCCCTGCTGACGTAACTTGCTAGACGGGACCAAACTGTAAATGTTATAATGAGACACAGTGATTTCGATGTGGGAGTGGGGCCAATAAGCACACACTACAAATTTGAGACAGTTTTAAACTACCCTCTCTTGACTCAAAGAAACCTCCAGTGCTTGTATTATACCCTCTTAATTTAGCTGTTTTTGTTGAAAGGGCAAGCTCTGACCTCCTACGACCAGCGACTTCAGTGCTGTAAACAAGCTGCACACAGGCTTTTAAGATGTTTCCAGTTTGGGAACATGTACTAAATTCATGTCAGCTGCCTGACTTACCTGTAGCTTTGGTGGATGAAAACCAGCCCCAGACCATTTGAAGTGGCTCAGTTCCATATAGTAAAGTGAGATTGAAAAGGAGCAATGACACAATTTTACAGGGCCTTTGAATTGACTATTGATCTCAGCAAATAGCGCTGACTGTAGTGAAAGAGGTTCTGGCACTAAAAGCTGGTTATGGAGAACCACCTCCCTGAGACAGACAAGAACATTCTTCTGTCTCTCCTTGCTTCATTAACACTTCACAGAATCCAGCTGGGACAAAGGCTTCCAGATCCCTATTCTCTTGCAATATATTTTGCCTTTCAGAACGTGACATTTCCCAGCTAGAACTGTATCTATTTCCATGAAAATCAAAAAGCAAATAAGTGTAGCTCGTGGCTATTAAATCCTTTTCTTTTTTTTTTTTTTTTTTTGATGTGCATACGTCATTTGTGCTGGTGACCTAATCCCTGTGAAGTCAATGTGAGTGAAGAAAAGAAGACAATTCACAGACCCCAAAAGACCCACACACCCATTCAGAAGTCTTCCACTATACTCCTTGAAGATGAGTTAAAATATGTATTATTTGCAGGAAGAATTTGACGCATAGTTTAAAGTTAGGAACAGATGAGAAAACTCTGACCTCCTCCACAGACAATTCATGAAGAAATGAACAGAACAAACATCCACCATTTACATTATTCATGAATAATTACCCTTTCAGTTCTCTCTTCTGTCCATCCACTGCCAGTGAGAGACATACCGTAACCACAATCACATGTTTTTCTCTTGTTCAATATTTTTTAATATTATTTAATAGCTTCTATGTTCTTCAGAAATGTTGTCAGATTTGCAACCGCTGCAAGCAGGTCTCTCTCACTGACTTCAATTGAGTTATATGAGTTACACCAGCAAGGACCTATCTCCAGCTCTAATTCTCTCCTTTTTGCATTCCTCTACTTGCATGAAAAATTTGTTAACTCCATATGCAATCCCACTGAATTATTCACCAGGCTAAGTGAAAATTACATGATTAGGCTTTCTGAATCAGACTTATGATGTGACTTTAGCTACAGACTTTCTTTTTTTCTTTCCAAAAAAGTGTATGGAGAAGGAGGTGCACACTGCACAAGCATACTCTAAATAGCCATAATTAGTTGTGCTTTCTTCTCCTTTTGCTCTACATCCAGCTCTCCTGGCTGATGGCAGTTGTGCTTGTGCAAGCATTTAGATTCACCTAGAACCCAGGAGAAAAGGGATTCTTTTAGTCTTAGATATGTAATTCAAGACCTTGAGCTCTGTGCCTATCTCAGTATACCCAGACTGTGATACACTCCAGAAAACATGGCTCTCTGTATCTCTGGACAGCTGATAAATACATGTAATTCCCTTACAGCATCCAAAGGAGCATGGCACACACAACATCCATAAAAGGGACTCCCCCTTCCCATCATGCCTAACAATATCATATCTGCCGGCATATATCATTCAGGCCCATAGCCCATAGGTCCACCTAACCCCTCAGGAGCACTCAGGAGCCTGGGTTGGAAACTACAGAATGCTGCCAGCTGCAGTCAGCTGAGCTCAAGATGTATCTCACCTGCAAAATTTGACTCCCTTTCTCCTCACTGAGATTCATAGATTCATAAAATCCCCTAAGAAACATCACTATGAGAAACAGGACTTTTATCTAACTCTCTTGGGAGAATTATCCATCAGTTGGAGTCTCTGAAAAGTCTGTCCTGTGAACCTGTAGGCACAAAGAAGCCACAGCTACCAGAGGACTAGACTTTCATGTTCATAAAAGGTCAGGCCAGAAAGAGCCATTACACTAAGGAGGCAACCCCCTACTTAGGTCAGATAACTATCCATGTTATGAGCCCCTCATTAACACGTATGCATAACTCCAGAAAGGCAGTAAATCACCAAGAGATGGTAAGCCTACTGTCCATAGGTCTTGCAGTAGTTACCAAAACATCTCAGAGTTGTGCCTTGCTTTTTCTGCACCCCACTCCCAGCATTATCTTTGGTGATATTGTTCAGGGAAGAGGATCACTGGATTAACAGGTCATACAACCAGGAACCTCTTGAAGAAACCGAAATACAAAGCTGACCTCCAGAGCCTGAGTTGCAGGTGGAGACTCCTCATTGAGCTAGGGCAGTTTTAAGATCTCTTGAAGCTATGCTGAGTTTTCTTCATGTCAGTGTATCTCAGAGCTATTTTAAATTGGAGTCTGCCAAAACCCACAAGGGACCATTATGACAGTTAGAGATTACCAATGAATAAAGATTTCTGGTATGTCCCCTTTCTAATACTTGCTGCAGGGTTGTAGGATCAAAATTAAGGACACTATCTCCTTAAAGCTCTCCCACATTTTCTGACTTTTCAGATAATCTTTCTCTTCTCCAGATCCCTTTATCATTTTATCTCATATCCCCTGGCTCTGTCCATTGCCCTCACCCCTGGTTCATTCCATAATCTGCATCTTTCCCTTTGCATCCTGCCCTCAGCAGCTCCATTTCTCACTGAAAGCCCTTTCCAGTACTAGCTTTCAGCTTTGCCTGGTATGCTTTAGGCCACTGTCAGCTTTCCTCACACTCAAGACTCATCTTTCTCCCTGCTCCGCATGTCTTCCCCCCTCCCTCATTAAGTACCATAAATTTTCACATTTTTTTCTTCCGTCATGAGCTTCTTCAACATATGAGCTGCAGTTTCTTTCACATTATCCCTAAGTATTTTCAATAACCTGTGTTTCCTCCTTGCAGGGTCTTTGTACCATCGGATGCTCTCTTCATCCATCTGGAACTATTTCTCCTCTGAATTATTCTTTGTCTCTTTTCTTCTGTAGTGATCTTCAAAATTATTGGTTCTCTTGAAACATTCTTTATAGCCCTGCTGTGTTCTGAAATTCCAGTTTTCTTTAATGGATAGGTTGGTGTTATAGTCTATATAAACCTTTAACTTACCTGTACCATTCATGTTTCAGTGCCCTCTGTTCTATTCAACAGCACTGTTTCCAATGAAAAGTAATATTCTGAAGCATGCACTGTATTTACTTTTTTTTTTCAAATGCAATATCTCAGCTGTAAAGCCAAGCATGTTTTCACCTTCTGTTTGACATTAGAGAAGCTTTCACTCTCATTCCCTGTTCTGTGATCTAGAAGTACTCTCTCTTCATCGTCCTAGTAGAAAGTTGTCCCAACAAACACCAAATTAAAAAGGTCACACCAGCAAAAATAAGAAAATAAATCAGACAAATCACTTAGACACATTAAAAAAATACTACATAACAAAAATACCCAAGGAATTCTGTGTGCCCCACATTATCTTAGCTCGTCCTGAAACCCTCTCTCATTTACAGTGGCAAAATACCTTAGAGTGGTTTCCTAAAGGTTGACATAATGATGCAGTAATATTTTCTTTCCATCCGTCAGTGGATTTATTTTGCCAATGATTGTTCTCAGCCTCAGAAAAACAGCTTCATCTCTCTTCTCTGTTTAGCTCATGTGGGGCTGAATCCTGCAGTAGTAGTCCCAGTGAAGCTGGTGGGAGTGCTGACTCCGTAAGAACCAGATGTGTCCCACTGAGTAATTATCCAAGGCTGAACGAACTCCCAGAAGTTGTGTGTTCAGACAAGCATTCGCATCTAAGGTTTGTTAACCAAAGCAGAAGCCCCACTAAACCCACCTTTCCTTCTGCCTCCCAATAATGCCCTCACTGACCTGTTCAAATAAATATTTACACTAAAAAAAAAGGAAAAAAAACCCCATCCAGATACAGATAAGATTTCAACAAAGAGAAATGATCCAGTATTATTCAGCAAAAGACTGGAGCACTAATCCTTTCCCAGCTGTAAGTCAATTTGATTTTTAAACAGAGGTCAGCTAGTTTTCTTCTGCTGTAGAAATACATACAAAAGTTCCTAGCAGAAACTCACCCTCTGAAGTTTTAATAAACTGAGATATGTCAGAGACATAGGAAGGTGGAGATCTTATTAATGATGAGGAGTATATAGTAACCATGGCATTTAGAAATGTAGCTATTAGAACAGTATTTTATTGTTGTCTAGTTTCTAACTCACCTTCCACATTTTTCTTTCCAGACAATGCACCTACATTCCGTGAGAAAACAGGGAAGAAACTTGTTCTCCTGGTGAAATCACTGAAGACACAGTATCTCATTTCAGTAAGAATTTAAAATCCACAATCAAACTGGGTGTTAAGGTCAAAAGCAGTCTTCAAATTTTAAAATGTCCTTTCTGGTAAAAAAAATAGCATGAACTATGCAAAACCTGAAACAGTCAGAAAACATTTCAAAGATACTTTGACTAACATCTTAGTGATGATGCAACTCACTAGTAGATAAGGGTGCCATTCACTTTTTTTCCCCCTTATTCTCATAAAAGATGAAATCCAACAACCCAGCAGAAGAACCCCGTGTGGCCAGTGCCACGGGGGAGAATATGGAGAGAAAAGGTCTAAAATTCTGAGTATTCATCCAAGGAACAAAATCCCTTTTGTAGCTTTTCTGGACAGGACCGACTGTTTACCAAAGCACAAGGCAGAGGGTTAGTCATCTGAGACTGAGCCTCGGTGCAATACACTTTTGCCCAGGGAAGAGGAACTTTACATATGAGAATGCCTTTACCCAAGTGAGAGAGAGAAAGAGGGCAAAAATATACCGTTCATTAAAAGACACCCTTTGGGGCTGTTTCCTAAAGCAATCTATCTGCCTGTAAATTAATGTCTTTTGGCTCTGACTTGCCACCCTGAGCCCAACTGGGCATTGTGCCTGAGCCCAACTGGACATGGTGCTGCAAACCAGAGATTCTTCCGAGTGCCACAGCTCTAGTTAAGCTGACGCCGGAGTAACAGGATCAAATAAAGATGATACAGGACAACAAATCCATGTCATCAGAAGCTCCACATGGCAAGGGGATAAAGAATTACTTTTTTTCATTGCAGTCTTTCCTGCTAAGCTCACAAAATCCATGGGTCTGAGCCTGCCACAGGTTCTGACTTGGCTTGGGCCACAGCCTGGCCACCCCCAGGCCCCATGGCAGGCCCCGGACTCAGTTGAGAGGGCAGCCCCTGGGCCTCCATGGGGCTGGGGCAGGGCTCTGCTGGCGCTGGAGCTCAGGCCTGGTCCAAGCTCCTCTGAAAGTGCCCCGGTGCTGGGGCTGGCCTGGCTGCACCCTGCCGCAGCGCGAGGCTGCCTGGCCGTGTCACCCCCAGCCATGGTCCTGCCTGCCCCGGCCTGCTCTGAGCTGGCCTCCAGCCCCAGCCACGGATGCTGCCTGGGCCCTGGCAGCAGGATCGCAGCACAGGCCATAATTCATTACCAAATGGAAATGTCATACTAGAAGCTATAACAATACAGTAGGGCAAGGCTGCTTTTGCAATGTGTATCAGAGTGCAGGGCAAAGAAAAAAGAAATAAAGAAGAAAAAGCTTTGCTGAGGGATTGTTAGGTAACTGCCAAAGCAGCTGTTATTTTTCATGTCTATCATTCTGACTTTCAAAGTGTTGGTATCACGAAGGCCAGGGGCAGCTGTTACCATGGTGCCAGTGGTGTCCATCCACACCAGGACTTCATAACCCTCAGCAAAACCTTCCTGAGCCCCTCTTGTGTCCCTCTTGCGCCCAGCACAGCAGCATACCCACCAGCACCATGGCACAGTGCTCCCGCTCCCCGGCCCACACTGGGGATGCCACCAGTTAAAAGTCATTAGAGCTGCCACCAAGACAGCTTCAGAAGGACAGCTGGACGTTTTGCATCATCAAGAACCCTGCCACAGCCCCGTTCTGACCAGCCAGCTGACTGGCAGTCTGTAATTGCACTTGGATTAAAACTCATGTGTTTTTCCCCCCAGAAATCTCCATAAGGAAGCCAAAAAAGTAAAAAGTAGAGCAAATTCCACAAGGAGACTCAAATTACTTCTGCTGACAAATGCAAGAGATGATTATTCCCGGCACTGTCAGATACGGCAGTGGGAGGGAGCAGGAGGCCCCCTCATGCTGTGCACAGCACAGCCCACTGCAATTCCTATCGGGACAGGTGAGTTATAACTAGAGCTCAGGTTTTGGATGAGAGATCATTAATCCTTCTCTGGCTTACCTGAAACGCAGGGGCTAAGAGCCACACTTTCATGGAGAAATAGCTCAGCATGGAAGAATAAGGGCTTTGATGCTGTCCTGATCCAAACAGCATGGCGGCCACAGCGAGCGGGGGAGGGGGAAGGCTGGGTGGCCAGAGAGAGGGTGGTTGTGACTCAGGTTCATTCCCTGATCTCTTTCTGGGACAGGGCTGATATAATCTAGCCCTTAATATGCAAGTTACTGGTGGAGAGTACCGTAAATATGGAACATCAAAATGTCATTTGCACAGTCACTTTAAACAGATAGGTCCTAGCACTCTCTTCCTCCTGTGCAGGAAAGGTAATAATCTGCTAAACTTTCTCCTGGAACCATATTTTAGCATTTTAATTAGAGACCCAACACATGCACTAAACACACTCTCCATAAAGGGCACGCCTTAATAAAGTCGGTACAGCATGCTTCTGTAACCCGGCAAGGTCACCACCTGAGAGGAATCACCAACAAGGCGCCTGGCTTACCGCCAGGGCAACCAGCAAAGTTACCGGGCGGCCACCGCTGCTCTTGGCCAGCGGGGAAGTGCAGGCAGGCAACGTGCTGCCGCTTACCCACACCACTGTTCATCCACAGGAGAGCAAATTAATTTAAATGTAATTACTGTTTCTTTCTAATGGAGGGCTGCTACTGGTCTGCCGTTGCTGTGATGGATGCCGTGAGGAAGCCGATGCCTTTCTTCCTCCTTTGAGCACCATCTCCCTCTGCTGTCCTGCCGCAGCTCTGCGCCCTGGCTCCACAAGGTGACCTCTGAAGCGCACCCAACATTAGTAAGTAGAAAACTTGGATAAACACCTTGTAAAATTTTTGCTTAACGCTAAGCTATGTCTAGTTTCGTAAGAAACACTTTAATGTCAGCAAGGGTAAGTCCCAAACACTGGAGCCTTTCCAGTGGAAAATACATAAATAAAGAACAGCCAGGAAATATTTTTTCTCCATAAGGAGCTGCCCAGTCAGGTTTCCATTGCTAGTAAGAAGTAATAAGTGGTAACAGCTTCTTCTCTGGGAGGGAAGTAACATGAATTTCTAAGTAGCAGAGATCCTCTGAAGAGAAATTAATATGAAAAGTGTTCTCAGATTTTGCTTTCTGATGGAAAGAAAAAAATGTCTGACCAAAGCAGAGGTAGTTCTTGTATGTTCCTGTATCCATATGCGAGGTATCAGGACTCAGAGGCCCCTTCTGAGGATAGCCTCTGAGGTGTATGGGGTTGGATAGCACCTCCGAGAAACCTAAAATAAAGTTTGAATAAAGGTGTTACTCTGTCAGTTTTCACTGGCATGGATGATTAAGTTCCTTGTGAGTTTGGTGATCTTCATCACTTCTTCAGACAGCATGCTGTCAGCCGCTCCAAGAGGCTTTGGGGTCTTTTTTGTTTGCAGATCAGCAGAAGTCCTAAGTCAGTCTCACTCCTGAAAGCTAAAGTGCCAATGCACTTAATTGATATTTTTCAATATTTTCATGAGAAAATCCAAAAGTTCATTTCCTTCAGTAAGACCACAATGAATATAATATTCCTGAAGCAGTAAGGTGAGTTCATACTAGGTTTGCAGTGTTAATAGCTATTTTTATGTTCTCCGTGGATGAACCGTGATAATACAGTCCTGAGTGATAAAATGCTTATTAGATCATGTATTGCAAGCATGAGGCTACAATCTTGATAGTAGTTTGGTTTTACAAACCTGAGTAAGTTAACAATTTGCTGATTGCACTGCTTTACATTCTTGCAGGCAGTGTCTTAAATTCTGCTGTGGTAGGGGCCAGAATTTATTCTTACCTGCATGTGAGTCTTTCAGTTCAGTCAGTGTATGCGTGTGAGGGCACATTTTGCCCCTTGCTATTTAATGTACAAATTACAGTTCAAATTCTTCTCTTAAATGTACTTAGTGTGAGACACAGTGAATGATATTTTATTTACACTAGCAGTTGGTAAGGTGTTGAAATTTTGATTATTCCAACTTTTAATTGTGTTTAAAATAAGGACTGTCATGTTTCTCAGCCAGCACCATATTTTTTTTCCTATGACCTCTAAGTAGAAACACTAGAAGAATCTTGCTCCGTACAAATTAGGACAGAGTCTGACGCAGAGGTTCAACATCATTCTGCAGCTCTGTGCAGTACCTCGTGCATCCAATTAACTAATGAAATCTGAATGATGGGGAAAAAAAATAAAAATCTTTTTCTCCATAACATTCCCATGCCCTGTTGGAGCTATGATGTAAAGTAATAAACCAGGGTGCAGGTCAGAAACCTGACCCACACGCATTAATGTGTGTATCTAGGAGAACAAGGAGTTTTCAAAATCCTCTGCCTGGTTATGGATCCCAACGGCTCACTGGCAGAAGGCTGAACCCATACATTAGCCATCTCAGAACAGCTTTCTCAGGTTTCTAGTGCCCAAATAATCTGATAATATTGTGCTTTTTCTGACACTGAAAAGTCTTTGCTAAAAACTATGTGGCTTTTAATTCAGGTATTGGTTGACTGGTTTAGCATTCCTACTTCTACCGCAGCCTGTACAGAATTCCAGAAAAATATAAATGAAACAACAGAAGGGCAACAATTTCAATGTGTCTCTGATATACATGGACCCAACATCTACGCTCTACTGAATTAGTATTCTAATGATGTTACTGCTTTAATTAACCATGCTACTGTGCCTGTACTGGACTCTTTCCCAAGAACTGTTCGGGTTACTGCATAAGGCAAGGACACTGATTTTCTTTTAATTCTTTTTTTTTTTTAGTTTATTGACAAGGCTGCCAAGTTCACAGAAGAATCAATAACCAAGGATATTCACATAGGATAAGATTTACAATGCGTGTTTCACAGACAGTAACAACTGGGACCTCTGAGCACTTACTGAAACCAACAAAATGACAACTGATATGTCCTCCAGTGAATCTATGTTAAGACGTCCTGTCTGCAGTAATTAAAAACTAGGTAACCTCACCTGTGTGAAAAGCCCACCATAAAATCAGCTCCACTTAGTAGTGTAACTTGACATGTTGACTTTTTACATCAGCAGCTATGTCCTCTAGGTCAGCCTCTGGCCTCCCTATGCTAAGTAGCACCTCCCTTAAGTCAAATCAAGGAAAGTAATACGCTATCCAGTGTGCATATTCTTCTCAAGTGATCTCTCTTGCTTTTCCAAATATCTTTTTCCTTCAGCACTTTGTATGTGACCGTCTGGTAAGCTGCTATTGACACCTGAGCAAATGACACCTGAGCGAACACACAAAATATTTTTTCACACATTTCCTTTTGTGATACATAAATTTAGTAGTAATTATGTCTCTTTCGATTCTTTGAGCTTATTTAAACAAATGTGCCTGCTGTCAGTAAAATACCCAAGTTTTCTGTTGTGTACTAATAGCCGTGTAAGACCTAGATATCACTGAGCACAAGGATCCTCTGGGTATTCATAGCGTACATTATAAATTAAATTGATTATTTTTCTTCCTATACTCCAGAAACACCCTTAAATTTCTACCAAAATCTGAAACCCCCCACACACATACACTGAAACAAGAAGTCTTTTCCATACTTCCTTCATACACATATTTGTAATGACTTCATGAAGTAACTTCTATGCATAGAAATAATGAAGAAAAGAAAAAGGAACTAACCTTATCATAGGTGATTGCATGTAGGAAGTATTATAAATATTATTAATTGCTTGGCTCTCTTCCTTCTCTGTCATATTTCCCTCAGGTCTCTGTTTCATGCTCAAGGCCATTATTTGATGGGGGAGGTATAAAGTTGTAACAGGCTGATGTAAATTTCCTTTGAGATGTCTTATATATCACAGATACCACAAGGGAGATGAAACAACAATTTTGTTCCCGTTCATAAGTAAGGATGGAAGAAATGCTTCATCTGAAGAGGACTATACTGATGCCCATTCTCTAATTGAGGCCAGTATAGTGTATTATTCTTCAGGTAAATCTTTGATAACACTTATTGCCTTTTTCAGGGAGATCTTTGATAACACTTATTGGCTTTTTCAAGACCCCTTCTGGAAGAAGGATTTGTAATTCTGAGGAGGAAATGAACAACTCCAAAACCGAGGGAGATAAAGAAGATGTCTGTGTCAAGAGTCTTAGACATGCTTCATCAGTTTACTGAATTTTATATTTCTGCTAAATTAAAATCAGAAACTCATTGCAGAAATTGAAATAAGAAAGTAGCTCAGTCAGTCACTTTTTAAGATCACTATCAGCCTCTGAACAGTTCAGAAATCTTTTGTCAGTGTAGTGTAGATACCTGGGCTGCTGGTTTGAAAAAGTGCAGATCTACAACTCTGACAGGGATACTTTTGGCATCTTGTCTTTCCTGAGCATGCCAAGAAAACCATTTATTGACCTTAAAAGCTTAACTAGGAATTCACCTGGGCAAATTTACAAGAGATTATAAAAACTTGGGGAGAATTCATTTCACAAATACTATAACGGTTCCATCCAGGGGAATAAGGTAACACTTTAGGTAAGCATGTTCCATACCATGAACAAGTCTATGTTCGGTATCTGTTTCACCTCCACCTTCCGAAATCACCCATCTAATAATGGTCTTGAGCATGAAACAGAGACCTGAGGGAAATATAACAGAGAAGGAAGAGAGCCAAGCAATTAATAATATTTATAATGCTTCCTACATGCAGTCTCTAGTTTTTGCCCAGCAGCACATTTGTGCTGTTCAACTGGTAACCTGATTTTTCCCCCAAAGAATTTAATCATCCACATTAGCAACAAAGCAGATCCTGTGCAGATGTATGTGCAAGCCTATGTAGACAAGCGGGGCACTGTGCTTCTTTACACTGTTCAAGGTTCTATGCCAGAAACAACTTAGGCTTTGATCCACTTGTAACTGTCACAGTTATGTTTTCAGATGAGCCAGTTCACTTGAATAAACTGGAAGGGGGAAGTGACACTGTCCTCAAGCTATCTTCAAAACTGGGTGATAAATACCAACTTTGCTACATCAACAAACCCTGTTGAAATCAAATAGCACAACTCAAGAGGAAAAGAATTTGCTGAAATCCAGCTCTTGTTCAGATGTGGTCAAGAACCTGCTTTTACACACAGGTTTTGCTCACAATAGTTTAATTGGCGAGGTAGCAATATTTTTGCTCAACTAATATCTTACCCTTGATAGGAAGGATTGTTACCTCTTCATTGTATGTAGAGATAATCACAGTATTTTGCCATCAAAATCAATGGCAGCACTTTATAAGCAGAGTAAAACTAAGGATGAGAATGAGTGTCAAAATCTAAGTGGGTAATAGCGGCAGAAAAGTAGGAGGGAAGGGAACTACACTGTCATTTAAAATAGAGCATCAGGAATTGATGAGGAATGAGTGGGGGAGCCAGGAAAGTGTCTCAGTAGCAGAAGTTGGCATAGCTGATAATTGAGCTACATAGTCAAGAAGATAAAATATATATGTTTCCTGGAGGATGAGTTTCCCAGAATTTTGTGTGCTATTGTGCTATTGATTTTTTTTTTCCACTTAAGTGACATATTTGGTTTTCTAAAGTGCTTTCACTGACACTCTGTAGGGGTAAAACCAGAACCAGCAAAAAACCCCAAAAAACCAAAAACAACAAACCAACCAAAAAAAAACCCAAAAAAACCCAGTGGTGCACTCAGATAAGACAGTGAAGTAGACCACATAAGGGCTTACACAGGCAGCAACTGCCAATGTTGTAGATATTCTTAAAATTTCAAGGGTCAGGCTCCACCAACACATTTAATCCTATTAATTTCATTGGAAGTCTTCACTGATAAAGATACTAATCAATAAAACTGTGGAGAACAGCAACCAGCCCTTAAAGGGGATGGCATCACTACAAGACATCTATCCTTCTGGGTCTATTGCAGAGCCATTATAACAGTTCTAATACATTTATCTTTCTTAGTATATAGCATTTTAAAAATTACTTTACCTTCTATTATCAAGGTCTTAACCCTATATATTTGGAATCTCAAAATTTATCTTTCCTGCTAAATATTTTTTGCTGTCTGATGCCGAACTGCAGAGGACTATTGTATCTCCATCTTCAAGACATGCTTTCAAAATGCTGATAATACCCTATGATAAGACTGTCATATATAATTACCAGACTAGCAGTTATGAGGACACTGGTATCTGATTCCCTTAGGTCTACAAATATATGACCATAATGTTGCAAACAACTGTCCATCAACAGCTCTGCTTATCAACATCTATGTGGAAGGGTTTAAATATCTTCTCTCAATGCTTTTCTGCAGAACACAAGGCCAGCCTAACTGCCAATCCATACTATTATCTCAGTGAGACTAGAGGGAAAAAAAGCCAACAAAACTTACTGCACTGTCTTTAGAAAGGTAGTGAAGGTCAGACTAATCAATCTCAAATTAAAATGACACTACATGAAAATGCCTATTTTATCTGAATCCATATTAATTCCTCCCTAACAGAACACTGATGTCCTGCTTCACAAAGCAAGTCTCATCACTGTTTCTAGGAAAGGACTTGCAGCTCTTCTATAATCAGCTGCTGAAATATCCTCCTAGTTTATTCAGTGCCTGTACTCTTTCATCCCATTCCATAAAAAATACTGCATTCCCTGCAGTGTCATATAGAATCATCTATTTCAGTCACGTTACTAACATTTTCTCCAGTTTTTGGAAGCCATGTAAGTATTAAGGTCATGCAGAAATATGATCCTGTTGGCGTATAGCAGCTAGGCAGCCCTCAGTTTCTCATACTTTTAGTAAAATAGTTACTCAGAACAGTAGCAAGATGATTTCTTTTAGCAATGCATGAAAAAAAAAGTTATATTTTTATAGCTAACTCCTTAGCTGGTGTGAATTCACAAAGATTGATTGACTTTGTGTTAATCCACCCATCATTGGCCTTAATAGAGTGATGCCAACTGGGGATCTGATCCTGACCAGCTGATCCCCTGGAAGCTGCAGAATCACATTTGGAAAAGGACAGCACTTTGAAAGACTGTTTAAAAACCAACCAAATGAAAAAAAAGGCACGAAGAAAGGAGAGAGGACTGCCACAGTGGGATGGCCCTGACAGAATTTACCTGTCAAGCTACAGCACAGAATTCACAGGGGAAACACTACAAGTGCTTCATCCCAGAGCAAGGCTTTCCTTAAAGACCTTCTTAGATCTGAGTGAATTCAACCACCAGGCACAAAGGCCGTGGAAACCGGGCTTCGTGAGTTTTACCACCTGCAGATCTGCTTCTTATGTTACCTTATCATTATTTGTTTTGATCAATAAAGTTTAGCTTATGTTAGTTACCATGAGAAACAACCTTCCATTTCGGTTCTCTCTTACTGTTCTTTGAAGCAGTGTCCCCTGTGCGTGTCTTAACACACCTTCCACGCTGTTACAGTTGCTTACAAAACTCTTTCTTGTTTTCAGCATTTTTAGTGGGTTTTGAGTTCTATTTCTGTAATAACACTGAACTCCTGGCTTGGCAATTTATGAAAAGCTTTCTTAAAATTCAGATAAATTATGAACTGTCAATGTCAATCTTGAGTGTAATCTTATCAAAAAAAGAGGTTAATTAGGAAGGATCTCATCCTTCTAAATCCATATAAGCTTAACATAATAATTGAGAGTTGAGATCAATTACTCATGGTATGTCAAGGGTATGAACTTATATGGTAATGATTGAGTGCTTGGCCTGAATGCTCAAAAGTCAAGGTCAGAAATCATGCCGAATGCACATTTAAAAATTCTTGAAATCACAAGTGGTGGGGTGGGGAAGGCAATGGGATGAAAGTTTTATGTGTAGGACTAATAGCTAGGGCGTATACTGAACTGAACCTCTGAGGCCAAATTCAACATTTGTAATACTACATACAGAGAGAAGCTGGGAATGACTAAATCGAAAATGGGATCGGTAATAGTTTAGAAGTATTTTCATGAAGTAATTCAGAAGTTCCATTTCACCAACATGTATTTAGTTTTCCCGGTGGGTTAATAACTTTAACTAAAGTAAAAGTAAGACCCTCTGTCCTATGCAGTGCATGAGCCATTCATTGTGCCACAGATTCACCTTAACTGACCCTCCCTTCCAAGCACAATCTTCATAAAATTCTCCAGTCCTCTGGGAACAGGCTGCCACTCCGACTTTAATCATATCAAGACAAGGAGAAAAGGAAAGTCCTAAAGCAGTCCTGCTTACCCTGGGAAGCAACAACTACTACTACAACAAAAACAACAAAACCAACAACAACAAAAAAAAACCCCAAACACACACACACCTGGAAGAAGCCTGATCTTGTTTTCCTTTATTTTTCATTTTTGTTATTTTCACTTTTTTTTTTGTCCTTTTTTTTTTTTTTTTTTTAGAAAATCTACAGCCTGTAAAACATATTGTCACCAATACTCTTGAAGGAGCTGCTACTGAAACAGAGAGTGGACTGGTTGTGTATGAGTGTATCTCTCTCATTGTGCTAGAAGTCAAGAATGAAATCTTCAAGAGGCTGCAAAATTATAAGAAGTGCCTTACCACCTTGGATATGGCACTAGATTGCAACTGGGATTTTTACTGTTTAAAGTAGGCTATGCAGACTTACTCTGTAGGTCAAAGGAGGTAAGGATTTGCAGAGAATTCATCCCAAACCTCTCAGACACTGCGGCATTGATAGTTTGTGCCTAAGTCCCCCCATCCTAAAAACAGGATGATCTTACAGTGAGATTGTGAGACTAAGCCCACAGAGAGGGTCTCCTCCACTGGTACAAGGCAGTGTACAGTAAAAGATTAAAATCAGACCTGAGCAAGCTAGCTCAGTTACCAGGAGCAATACAAATTTGTTAACGCAGTGTTCCGCTAGGCTAGTTTGCAGAGTCAGCAAATTCCTGTTCTGCAGAGCACTGCCCAGGCAGGGCTAAACAGTCCTGGTACCAGGCTAGCCCAGTGAGGTGCACTGTCCCTCCAAGGTAGCTCAGCACTCTCTAATGGCAATGTAGTGCTGGCAGAAGTTTTAAAGAGTGAGGAGATCCAGTTCTGCAGCATATGTGTACCATATGGCAAGATGAGTACATGCAAGACTCAAGGAACATTTCAAATCTTTTGCAATCACATTCCAAACTTTTTGCACAAGACTCCTGGTGAGCATTCCCTGAAAGGTAGTGCTTCTCTCTCAGCACGCTAACAAAACCCGTGCCACCTGAGGCCACCACCTCAGAGAGTGTTATGGCTACAGAATGTTCAGCAACTCTGTTACTATGTGTAGGCTACTACAGCTAGAGATTTTAGTTAGCTAACTTCCACATCACACATTATGAAAGCTGCCACCTACGAACTCAAGACTCCAGACTTGTGATCAAGTCACAGCATGCCAGATGTGCTGGGGCGACGCTTGGTTGTGTGTTCCCAGGCATACGGCAAAGGTTTACCTTTGCATTTGCCATAAGCTAGGAACAAGCAGTGGTGGCACAGATTGTGCCATGTAATTTGTCAAGTCACAGTATCTTCATCACCTGTTTGCACTGTACAGAGCATGGAAAATGAAGGAAATCTGTAGTGGAGAGGAAGTGGTAGAAGTTTGGGAACAGGAAACAGGCATAAATGAAGAATAGTAAGACAAAAGGTATACCGTGTCAAAAAAGTGAGTGGAGGAAGTCGTGAAAGCTTCCTAATAACTGCATATGGACCCACATTGAAGCAATATCTGAGGAGCTCTCCATCCTCAGAGGTATGCTTTCTGTTTCTTTTTGTCCTACAAATCTAGTCACAGCATTAAATTCATGTCTTCATTTCCAAACCCATTACTTCAAACCATATAAATGCTTAAGTACAACAAAACAAACTCAGATGAGGCAAAGTTCTCAAAGCCTGTTTGGATGTTCAGAAAATAATTTTAACAGGCTGCTGTGTGAGAGCCTTTTTGAGAGTCTATATCCTGCTGGTGTCGTTACAAATCCTCAGTCTATAGCTTGGCTCGCTGAAGACCTCAAGCAGGTCCTTATTAATATACCCCCCCAGAGACTCAGGTTACTCTGTAGAGTAACTGTGTTTTTCTTAGCAGTCAGCTACTATGTATAAAATTGTTATGCATATCCTTTGCAATTAGGCTGAATCTTTAGTGATCACCTGTGGCTTGGTGTCCTTTTTGTCAGTCCCTCAAAGTCAGAAGATGTATTTTTGTCATCTGTTAGCTCTGCAGTTGCCAGTCCATAGCTTGATTGGTTATTTAATGCCTGCAAAACAGTTTTTGAATGGTGTCCCATGCTAACGCTTGACAACTACAGTTGTCACGACTACTCAGCACCTATGTGAGGGCTGTGTTGGACAGCTGTTGTGATGATTCCTTGGCACTTTGCCTAAACGTGAGTATCCCTGTCTCAAAGACTTCTCCTACAGTCTCTGAGAGACTGGGCACAGAGCCAACCTTGCCATCCAGGGGTGGAGGCACTGCAGTGTCACTTTGAAGCTGACTACTGTGCCCGCCCATGAGGCCTCTGTGGGCATGGCATGATGCTCAATGATGTTTTACAGGTAGCAACACAATGCAAAGTCCCTGGGCCTCCTTGAAAGCCAATACGCCATCACCAGCTGGTCCAACCAGGCCTACCTGCCGTGTTTAGCATGTAGAATACCTGAGCCAGAACAAGGTCATGGCACTTTCATGCAAACTTGTCATTCACTCCAGAGATATGTGCCAGTATGTGAGAGTCACATTAGGAGCCTGTAATGTGAAGCTTGCCCTGTAAAGACACAGCCCTTCTTATTTCCTTTATTAAAAGTCAGTTGCAAGATGGTCACAACCTTTCCATGTGTTCTTTCTCTGGCATTTATTCCCATAATTTCAGAAACTAAGCCCCACAACTCACCCCACATACCCTTTCTGACTTCCAGAAATACACCACAGCAAAAATAACCTACAGCCTTAAGTTCAAGATGAGTATTTTGGTGCTAGAAGCAACAGCAGAGCTGTGCTCCATTTCATTGCTTCTAGAGTGGGTTTTGACACTAGCTTAATAGTGGTTGACTCACAAATCAAAGACTGTATTTGAGAAAACTTCTGCAGGGTTGATAGACAGCTAGCATACTCTAAGGCATTTTCTTCTGCATTACTTGGCAGGAAGCCTGAGACAGTTTGAACAACACTGCACAATGTGCCCAGCTCAGCCAAAACTCATTAAGGGTCTTGTCTTCTCTTGTGCACTTTGTGAAGCACATTACTGCACCCCTGATGGGCAGCAGTTAAGCTAAAATTAAAGATCACCAAATACCTTTAATGTACCAGTCAAATTGCATCTCAGCTGTGCATACAATGGTAAACGTTCTGCTGTTTTACCAGATAAAGGATGAAGATGTAATGGCTGTTCTCCAGCTACTGAGCTTGGTTAAGGAATTGCTCTGATAGAGGTTGCACGCGATGATAATTTCAGCAAAATAGGAGACAGTTGCTGAAAGATACTCAAATTCATAATTGCATTAACTCTAGTTGCTATTGAAGGACTCCTCCCTGGTAGATAATGCATCTGATCACTTTGAAATATACTTTTAAGGAGTTGCTCTGGATTTTTCCTTCGGAGTCCCACTGATTTGCGAGGCAATCACTTTAGTTAAAACTTGATTCACAGTTAACTTGAGAGCACTGCTGACTTGCAGCATTACAGACTGAAGGGAGAACGCACTGTGTACTTCTGCTGAACTGGGTATTACAAATACCCTCTTTCCTCCTTCATGTACTCTCCTTTCTCTCTTTTTCAGTTTGTGGGAGAGTTCAACTACTGTGATATTTCCTAATGGGTTTCGTTGTTTTAATATTACCAAACAACAACCACCACCACCCTACTTCCAGATATTTACAGAAGTGGACTTCCCTATGTCAGCCAGTTCATGATAAAGGGGGCCCGAAACAGAAGCAGCCTTCATGATAATGGGCAGTTGCCAGATCTTGGCGTGATAATTTGATCTCTTTCTTCTAAATGAAAGAAAAAAAGGAAAAACACTTCTAAAACTTGTAGGTTTTTCAGCCTTCCTAGATTGGACTTACATGCTTCCGTGACTTACAGCATCTGAACCACAAGTGTTTGCATCCAAGGATCAACCAAATAACCGTAACAACGATAAGAATAGTATCAAAACCTAGTTAAAGGTGGTGAACACTCAGCTCAGCAGATGTAGGTAAGGCTAACAGGTCACAATATGGAGTTAAAAATGAGATAATTTTCAGAAACAGAAGTAGGTGGATTGGACTTAAGTAAACTCTGTGACTGCTAATACACAGGACAAAACAGCAGATGAACTAGGGGAGTGAAGAGGAGGGAGTACATTCTGCCAGAGGGATTTGCTTTACCATTCTTACTTTTCCTATTTCACTACTGCAAATTCCCTCTCCCCCTGCCCTCCCATCTGCAGCTTGACTGGGGTGAAAAGCAACCACAGAAACCAACATGCTGATAACTCCAAATTCATATTTTTTGTTAGGAAAGTAACATGAGCCTGGTCCTTGACTCAATGAATCTGTATTCATTAACATTGGTCAAGGCCATCCCTGAAGCATCATTCACACACAACAATGCTACTAGTGGTAAATAAGGAGAATAATTCAATGAGTGCTCAAATGCTATGAAAATGACAGACGAAAGCAGCCTCTGCTTGAGGTATCAGAGGAAATATTTTTGCCTTCACTGGCTGAATCATGGAACAGAGATATGAAAAACAGCTGCAAGACTTCTAAAGCAGAACTTGCCAAGAAGTGGACAAGATTCAAGTACAGACAAGTCAAGGGGACATACAATATGAGAAGGATTTCAGCCAACTATGGGTAGCTCAAGAAGAGCCAGAAAGTATGACAGAGTTTTTTAAGGATGGATTTGACAAGGATCTTCAATGCACACTGTCTTTGTCAGTAGCTGATAAGAGTCCTGTCAAAGCCAAGTACTGACAGGCTTTCTTCACCATGCAACCCAGAGGCACCTCACTCCCAGCATCAGTAGGCTGAGGCAAAGTGCCTGTAGAGCTTATTAGGTTAATCAGTTC
Organism: Falco punctatus; assembly: GCF_963210335.1. Taxonomy (NCBI): domain Eukaryota; kingdom Metazoa; phylum Chordata; class Aves; order Falconiformes; family Falconidae; genus Falco; species Falco punctatus. Next base: position 107,480,661 of record NC_137581.1, on the reverse strand, counting down.
CAAAATGAGTCAGGTTTGAAGGAAAATCAGCTGGGGAAGATGGCGTTACTAAAATTGTTCTAGAACAGCCAGACCAGGAAAGAAAGAAAGGAAACATCACTGTTTTAAAGATAGAAGCATTTTGCGGTGTTTTAGACTTAAGAGACTTTCCCTGTGTTAAAGTAATCAAATAACAACAGAAGGTAAAAAGAATTAGTTGGGATTAGTAGCTGCATTCACCAGCCAATTTGGAGTGGTGCATGAAAACAACCAAGATGCAGTTTAAAAATTGTACACAAGATGGCATGAGGATGCTCCACCAGAATTAACTCAGTATTTGGTGCACCGACCCAAATGCCCTTATATGACTCTGCTGTTGGAAACACACGAGGACAGGAGCTTAAAGAATAAGCTGTTTACTCAGAGCTGTACCATGGCTAACAAACATGCATGCGGTAACATCCTGAAACTACCTTGACCTTTAACCAAGATGCTGTGTTGTGTTTGAGAGATCCAAGCTCACCTTTTGCAAGTACAGGTAACCCCAACTTGTGTTTAGTCTATAGGTTTTAAGAATGCCCTGCTGAAAACAGAACCACGGGGTATGTTAAGCAAAGTCTTGGATGTCAAAAGCCTCAATTTGTATAATGCACAACTATTAATGGTCTCATGACATAATTTTGAGAATCAAGTAGAGCAAAGAGGACATAAAAATAATTGACTTTTACACTAGGATTAAACTTGGAAGATAAAACAATAAGCATCTGGAAACACAAGCAAATTTGCCAGAACAAGAAAAAAATACGTATGAAAGAGACAGCTTTGACCGCAGATAGAGCTTCCAGACAAAGCCTATTGCAGCGCTGCTGCTAAGCTCATGCAAGAACCACAGACTCACAGAGCAGCTGTGGCAGGAAGGCACCCCTGGAGATCATCCAGTCCAACCTTCGCTTACAGCAGGGTCATCTACAGCAAGTTGCTCAGGACCATGTCCTGTCAGGTTTTGAAAATTTCCATAGCCTCTCTGGGAAGCCTCTTCCAGTGTTTGTGCACTCTCACAGTAGAGCAGTCATTATCTCATGTTACGTGGAATATCCTTTGTATCAGTTTGTGCCCATTGCCTCTCATCCTATCACAGGGCACCACTGAGAAGAGTTTGGCTGCCTCTTCTTCATGCCCCCTGCCCCTTTCAGGTATTATATAAATAATATATAAATATATATAAATAATTATTATGTACATAAATATAAATATACACATTGATCAGACCCTCCTGAACCTTAGTTCATCTAAGGTTCCTGAAGCATCTCTGAGCCTCCTCTGCTCCAAGCTAAACAGTCCCAGTTCTTTCAGCCCCTCCTCTTATGACAGATGCTCCAGTGGACGTGCTCCAATATATCTGTCTTTCTTTAACTGAAGAGCCCAGCACTTCAGATGTGTCTCACCAGGACTGAGCAGAGGCAAAAAGATCACCTTTCTTTACCTGCTGGCAATGCTGGTCCTAATGCAACCAAGCAGGTTGTTGGCCTTCTTTGCTGGAAGGATGTATTGCTGGCTCACGGTCAGCTTCGTGTCCACCAAGGCCCAAGGTCTTTTTCAGCAGAGCTGCTTTCCATCTGGTTGGCCTTCAGCCTGTACAGGTGCCTGGGGTTGTTCCTCCCCAGGTGTAGGACTTTGCTGAACTTCATGAGATTCCTGTTGGCCCCTTTCTCCAGCCTGTTGAGGTCCCTCTGGATGGCAGCACAACCTCCTGGTCTATGAAGAGCTCCTTGCAGTTTTAAATCATCTAGAAACTTGCTGAGAGTGTACTCTGCCCCACCAATCCAGGTCATTAACAAAGATGTTAAACAGTATTGGACCCAGGACTGACCCCTAGAGTACACCACTGAGGACTGGCCTCCAGCTGGACTTTGCACCAGTGAACAAGGGTAGGTATGTGAGTCAGTGCTGGAAAGTTGCTGATACTTAGGAAGCATTTCTGAAAGACACCGGGCTTTTTCCAGTCGTTGTTTCAGGGAGGAAGACTGAAAAAGACCTGAATGTAATGCCCTCAGATATCACTTATGTCAGATCAGATGTGATAAAGGTAAATGACAATGTCAGGATTTGTTAAAAAAAAAAAAACCACGACAGAAATAGATTGTGCCAAAAATACTGAATACCAGCTCGTAGGAACTGTCTTTTATCTCAGAAAATGTTACGCTTTCAACAGAAACAAGTATGTCCTCTATAGTTTTAAGCAGTAATAAATTTGTTGGTTATTCACCAGATAGTCGTTTTCTCCAAAAACCATTATCACTATAGTCAGATTAAATGACAAGACTTGGAGACCTCAGGAAACATATGGATTTTATAATAAGAGCAAAAACATCAAGTGACTTATTCACATTTAATTCCCGGTAAGGGTTATAAATTTAATAGAAAAAATAAGGTTATTAACTACAGCAACATAATTTTCCACGTGCATCAGTGAACTGTGTAAAACATCTGAAGGGAAACTTGCTACAGAGGAGATTGCAGGCTAGATGCATTGAGAAATTTTTTGCTGTCCTTGTCTACCTATCCTTTAATCAGCTCTGCTTCATATCACTGAAACATAAAATAGAAGTGTTGTTATTTAATCAGTTTGGAAATATTTGTAATTGGGGATGAAGGAAAGGAAAATCTGTAGGAAGATCAGTACACCAGAAAATTCAAGAAAAGAAGGATGGAAATGAAACCATAAAGCAAAAGCACCTTAACCTACACAGTTATTTTTCACTGCCCATACCAATATAAGAGCACCAAAACACCCTGCACTTGCAAGTGTGGTTTTGTGAAACTCAGACATCCCTGACATTTGGACATCAGTGACAACACCAGTTTATGGAGCTCCCACCCCCTCCACCCTTTTCATCACCTCTGTTCTCATACCCAGTTCATACCTACTCCTTGGGTACCTAGGATGTGCTGATACATGGGCGTGTTTCAAATGTCCTTCTAACCCAGCACTGAACAGGGTCATTTCACTTGATCCTGAGGAACTGCAGCTTCACTGCTAGATGTACTGAGGGGTCAGTGCTAAGGCAGAGCCGAGGAGAGGCAGGGACTTCTTGAGCTAAGACTACATTTGTGAAGCTACACCGTAAGCATCAACAGGTTAATGTTGGTCACCAAGGTCTGGTCAACAAAGGACTTCAGCCAACAGCTGTCAGCTCAGCTTTAAGAAGCAACTAAAATAAGACCCAACGTAAAATTTGGACCTTGCAGATGTTAGAAGTAGGCCTTTGGACTCTACACATGGAAGCAGGGCACACTGAAGCAGGAGACATTCCTGAAAGCACACAGGGCCTCGGGCATCCTGCCCTACTCCCTTTCAGGGAGTGCTCCACAGTCCTACTTGTGCTGCAGGGGAGAGTAGGAGTTAGTCCTCATTTCTTTTCCCCTCAGTTAGCTTGACTGAAATAGATCTCCGGGGTGCGGGAACCTCCTGTTCAAACCTCTTCTCTGGAGTAGGGATTGTAACCTCGATGATCTCCCTGAAGGTGATATCACCACTGACCTTCACTTATTTTTGGATGGATTGTTGTCAGTCTTGTTTGTCCGTTTTGTACAGAATACTCAAATATTTCCTGAGCCAAGGACAGGGTTAGGTTAGCACAGTCACTGGGCAGCCCTGAACACCAGCCACTGCCCCCTGTTTGCCTCAGACAGGAAAGTCCCACTGGGAGCCAAGCCTGAGGTGACACAGGCTGCTGTTTCTGTAGGCTGAAGCACACATACTGTCACCAACCACAAACTCCTACTGCCTGATGATTTCCTGGATTGGGAGTATCATTGAAGAATCTGTTAAACTTCACTTTGACATCATACTTAGCCGAAGATTAGACATTACTTAATGAGCAGGTTGAGAAAGGTAGCCATACAAAACTGAAAGAAAATTCTGTATTAGAATCAAAACAGAATGACAAGCCAGAGCTAGAACAAACTTTTCTTCAGAGTCACATGTTAGGCTTTAATAAAGCTGTACTTTAGGGGGATATTTAAACAGCTTGTCGTACTTACCATTATCCTTACTCATGAATAAAAGCCTGCATAAAAGTGATGTAAATAAGCAGAACTTATTCCTATTTTTATTGAGGGGTAAAAAAGTATCAGTTGGAGTCGACAGCAGTAGAATACCTGACTTGGGTCAGAGTTACCTGCTTTCACCTCTAGATATGTACAGTTGCTCCTGAATTTGCTGTCTCTCCAGAGAACATCAGCAAGAAGGAACAGGCGGGGATCTGACCAGTTCACATTGTCCAACACATTTGAACCAGGACAAAGTACAAAGATACAGGTAAGCAGCACCACAGAAACAAGACAGGGGGGAAAAAAAGAAGTCATACCTTAGAGTCAGCTCCCAGAAACCACTACTCTCCAAGTCTCCTCCTGACAGAGGATGATTTATGCAACTCGGGGTTCAGAACAAAGGTATTATTGTAGGCTGCTATTGTAGGCAACCTGCTTCAGTCTTCTAGTTATCCCAGTAATTCCCAAACTTTCAGCTGAACTTGATTCAATTAGTCCTCCGACTCTAGCATGGAAATCCTGTCTCCTCACACCCTTTCCAGTCACTGAAGCACAAATGCAGGTGTCCCATTCCTCCCTAACAAAGTACGTTGTGTGTAACCCTCATTTGCAGTCTCTGTCCCAGCTCTTGCTTTCCACCAGCTATCAACACTCCTGAAGTCTAAATAATTTGTTCTTCTGCCAATACTCAGAAGCAAGCAGGAAACTGCAGTTCGAGGCAATTCCTACCTACTCCTCTTTATGGCTCCTCTGCCCTGGAACTAAGTACAATAGGAGCATCCTGATTTGTCTTCCCAGTGCTGTTTCCTAAACATCTGACTCCTCTCCTACTGTCACCACCAAATCTGTTTCTTGAGTCCTTCTTTATTTTGTTGTCCTTCCCTGGAGAGTCTTTGAAGGTCTCTCTCACTCATTTTTGCTTCTGACTCTTTCTCCCTTTCGCTTCAGAAAGAGATAGTATGATTCTGTCTGGAACTATGTTTTACCCATGACAGACTTCCCCTTGGAGTCATATCAATGTCAGATCTTCCACCTGCTGAGCATTAGAGCCATACAGCTCAATTCCCAGTGACTGCTAGTCGTCTTTTCAGTGCTTTTTTTTAAAAAAGGCCACAACATGGACTTTCTGCCCTAGACCCTAGAGAATTTAAAGAAAATCCCATTAAGGGACATGACTGGCAACTTAGGCATAGTCTATTCATTTAAATTAGTCACCTAGACTCAGTTAACATTCATGGAGCAGAAAAAAGTGGTTCAGCACAATTTATCTCATCCAGAAATAGATATCTAAACATGGTTAGGTGATTGGCACTCTAAAAGGTCTTGTTTACTACTTTAAAAAAGGCACTAGCTCAGATGAATACCTCAATACTGCACACATCTAAAGAGGTATGAAAAGAAGGGCAGCCAACATAACCCTAAGAGAGGCTTAACCTCCGTTGTCAGCATTTAGTCTTTTAGGTGACTAATGATCTTATTTCATATTCTTTCTTCATTCAGCTTTGCATATACTTGTTGAGATGGCAGAAACATTTAAAATATCTTTACTGTTCAAGGAGAATAGGGACATGTTTTTCATAATTGTTTTTGGCCTTCTTTTCAACTAGCTCTGTACACTACTGTATATGCAAAACTCGTTGAGTACTTGTAAACACATTCACTGCTTTATTTTATGTCTTTATAACAACCTTTATTCACAAGCAGATGTTATGTCATGTGAGTATACTAGATACCCATCTGTCCCACATACGTTTCTGAAACACAAAAGTCAAAGGCTGAGTGCTCCTGCCACTGTAAGTACAGAAGGTCATTGCTAAGATGTACTATTGTTATTTTTTAAGCAAACACATTTAGACATAAAAGCCAATTACAAGGCACTTATGCAAAAATGGCTATATTAAGTCTAGATGCTTTGCAAATACAAGATTTTTACAGTGCAGATATGACTCAGTTCCCAAAGTCAGTGGGAGCTTCGCCAAACACTTCTTGAATTATCAGAAGACTAAAACATGACCCTTGAGAACATATAGAAAGAACTGGGCCTGTTTAGTCTAGAGAATTGAAGAGTAAGAGGTGACATGAAAACAGCTTTCAAATATGTGAAAGGTTCCTACAATAAAGGGAGGAAATAAACTGCTCTTCTCAACCACTGTAGAAAGGAGAAAAAATAACAGGCTTAAATTGCAGCAAGGAAATTTCAGTTTGACACTAGGTAAGTGGAAAGACAGCTTTTCTAAGTGTAAAGACAGATTGCCTGGGCCAGCCAGGGAGTCCTCATGCCGGCAGTTTTTAAGAACAGGCTTGAAAAAACCCTATCAGGGTGGTAGTCAGGTAGGACTGATCCAGTGTGAGGGCAGGGGGAATAAGGGAATGGCTCCTCAAGATCCTTTCCAGCTGTGTTTTCTATCAATTTATAACTCATTGAGAAGCAGCATTAAGCAAAACCTGATTATCTTCTTGGAAAATCTTGCTATGCTTTTTATTCATATATCAACATTATCACATTTTATTAATTAGCTTATTTCGTCAGACAAATACAGACCTGGCTGCAATACAAAATAAAACCAGTTGCCACAGAGGAGCCACCTGTTTGATGAACATGGACCAACCCGTGTCCATGGACCTCAGCAGCTCTCAGCCCACTTGCCTCCCTGCCGGCGATGCTCAGAGCACTCAGCTAGGTTGTCAGATTAAGAGCTGCTGTCCCTGAAAAGATACATAATTCTCAGATATGATTATGAGATCCCCTTCTCTAAAATCCTTGTGATGCTCCTTCTGCATCTTTACGCTCTCCAAACATCCATTGTAATTTCCATAGTAAATTTCCCTAAAATTCAAGGCAAATACATAGTACAAAACAGACTATTTACACTCATATGAATATCCGTTTGTAGTGTTCTTTGTTTTGTAGGTATCTCTGTTTATGTAATGACGAATTTGAAGGGTAAATGAAATCTCTTTATGCCAGACACAGAAAAGTGCTCTGAATTTCGAGTGAAAGTATTCTGCTGTGACTTTTCCTAAGAAACGGATCACAAGTGATTCAGTGATAGAAATACTGTCTCTTAACTTGATTTTATAATGCAATCAGACTGACCTCTCTTACAGACAGTAACTGAAAAAAAAAAAAAAAAAAAAGAACCTCCAACACTCCAACAGACTAAACAGAAGCTACCCTAGTTTTTAATCAATAGTCCTATTCCCACTGGCTATGTATTTCAGTTCAGAACAGAGTAATTAAATGTACTGATGAGCTGCATTTCTTTATGAATGAAATCTCTTGCTCTCATATATATATATATATATATATATATATATAAAATACACTATAAAGTACTTGCTGCTAAAATCCAATCATCATGAGTCTAAACAAATAAAAATGTAATGAGCCTTTAAATTTGAAGGATAAAATGCCTTTAATTCTGCCAATGAAATACTTTACTGTCATGGGGGTTTCAGTTTTATATTAATAGTATTGTTCAGACAAAATATTCATGTTATAACAATATATTACAAAATGCCACTTGAAATGATATTCAAGAGCCTACAGGTAATTGATGTCATATTCAAGCAAGTAGTCCTACTGATTTAGGTGCAAGATTTAGGTGAATGAGGTTTCAATCCTACATAGATATTTTTAACTTATTTTCCTTTGAAATATGTAGGTTTAAAATAATTCATAAGAATGTTCAAGCCCAACAGTAATACCGGAAAGTTCACATACAGCCTACCATTTTGCCCATAGGCAGTTTATGGAATTGTAATTAGAACTACTATTCCTTAGCAATCACACGCACAGAAGTACTAAAAGATTTAGGAAACATAATTGCATTTCTAATAAAGTTTCACCACTTCATGTTAATAGATGAAACTATGATTTCTTCTTAGAAGTAAAAGAAAAAAAATAATTGTAAATTTGCTATTTAAAAAAGACTGAAAAGCTCTATGAAGGCGCTATGAGGACAGGAATATCTTCATTCTAATCCTCAGTGATTAGTAGCCTTTCTACAGTGATTCTGCTTTGCATAAGAATATCCTTTTGCCCTTGACTTTATGGCAGGCTAAAGTTAATGGGCCAAATGCATCCGTTGACTAAAATGGTCTTACTCCAAGGATAAGTTTGGCTTACCATACAGAAACACGGTTGAAAGCAGCCTGGAGGATTGTAATCATAAGAAATAAACCTATATCCTGGCATCACCTCTCAAGAATGTTGCTTGCCTTAGATAGATAGTCAAGGTCAAATGTGCAAATTAGAACAAGCTCATGTTGTTTTCAAACTATTACTTCTTGGTTTAGAAAGTGTTATATTGATTTATGTAATTTTTCAGCTCTAAGGCTCTCAGAGCCAAATTTTTCTTACTAAGGGATCAATTCTGTAAGTATTACATGGACAGAAGTATCTTGTACATACACACACATAGACAGATTTCATTAAAGGAAATTCAGTGGATAGCTTTCCCCCAAATTAGACACATTGTAGCTGGGTTCCTGCCACACCTGAATACTGCAAATTAAGTAGCAGCTTTTACCAGATACGTGGCCCATGAAAGAATTTACTCAGCCAAATCTGCCTCCACGTCCACAGGTACCTCCACTGAAAAATCTTCAGCAGTGTGCCACAATGGAAAGTTCAAAACACTGAAAGTGATGCTAGCAACAGCTGCTTGTACTTTGGGAAAGAGAAGGGAACCATACAGAAAAAAAATTTACCCCACTCTACTCATAACAAAGGAACTAACGGATATTAGACTATTTATTAAAGAATACTGAAGCATTTAAGTGGATACCTAACTTAGGACATTGAAGCTTCCGTTCGTTATTCGTGAGTCAGCGTAAGATTTTGTATGAAAGAAGAGAATTTCAGAAAGAGGTGTTTTCTTCTTTAAAAGGAAGAGAAGAAGTTTCTGGCAAGAGTTTGCAGAAGAATGCACTACAGTGTAAAAGCACCATCATGCAAAACTTTCAGTTACGTGGGTAAGGGCAATCCTTTGCTCAAAATTCAAGGCTTTGAGGGTTCAGGCTGTAACGTGAATATGCTACATATCTCAGAGGGCAAGCTGACATAGAGGATCATCCTATGGAAGAATCAGCTTAGAATGTACAACCAGCAGACTCTTCTAGGCCTCTCTGAGATCTGGAAAATCAAACTACCAGAGACTATGCTGTGCCATAATAATGCAAATTACATCTACAACTCTCTTTGCAAAAACAGGTTTATATCAAACAATAGTAACATGCCAAAGCTTTTGACAAAAGAACAAGTGACTTACCACAACGTTATTTCTTTTAATAAATATATATAGTTTATAAACTTTTGTTTGTTTACTATAGATAAAAAAAGTTTGTTAAATTACTAAAACTTTTTATAGCAATTAAGTCATTCTCTGAGTGAGAGGAACAAGAAATAAAAGTCACGTATAGCCCCTAGAGATGCTACACCCTGCTCATATCTCTGTTAAAGAATTTGGATCGCAGTGAATAGCAATTCAACCTGATGTCCTTGGAAGAAAAGACTTATACAATCTTTGGATGCACCTAAGAGAGGTCAGTCAGCAGGAGCAGGGCTAATGATCGTACCTTGGTGATTCAGACTGATAAGATACATTCCAGGATGCTACATACAGATCTAATGCTTACATTTGACAGCCAGAACACAGAAAGGAAACAAAAGATATATGAGGGAAAAAGAAGATGCTTTCCACCAAGAGACAATTTCGTCTCTTTTTCTAATCCAAAAGACCATGAACTGATCTGATTGCAGTTAAAATCACTTCACTGGGGAGAAGGTACTTGTAGCTTGGAGGCTCACCACTTTAGCAAAGGAGCTCATAACACCAAAAACAAAGGCTGAAATCTTAAGCCTAACTAATTCCAGTTAGGAATAAAGAGCATACTATTGAAAGTGAAATCAGTCAGCGCTCTGTGCAGGGGTACTCCTTCTGATGCTTTTGGGAAAACATTGGTTGCCCATATGGAAGTTATTCTTCCTTTAATATAAACTATTGGGTTTGTGTCAGAAAGCACTGTGTGGCCCAAGCCAGAAAATGGCATTAAGGTGAATGAGCCTGGACCTATTCAACCATCCCAAAACCTAAAACTGCTCAAAACACCAGACCAATTAACTTTTTAGATGGAAGGAAATATCAGCCACCGAGAAGGGTATTAGAAAGTTTTACCAAGTCCTCCCTCTTCTCCCTGTGCTACCCCTTGCAGGCAGGTCTTGCTTTCAGTCTTATTTCAGTTACTCAGTGATATTCTGAGTGGTGCAAGCCCTGTGCAGCCCTGCTGTTGCATGAGAAATGTTTCTGTTCCTCTGAAGAGAGCTCAATGGATGCTCCCTCTCCAGCCAACTTCCCTAGGAGTCTCTACCCCGAGCAGGTTCAGCTGCTCGTACCACCAGGAGCAAACATACTTTTTCTCCAAGGGTTTCAGTCCAGTCAATCAAAAGAACATAATCCACCTGTGAACAAAACAAAATACATATATATCTATGTGTGTGTGTATAAACACACTTACGTATATGCACATTAGACTACTTGTATTGTTCATATACTACTATATATATGTTTGTGAATGTGTGTGTACCTTTGACCACCAAGAGATAAGTCAGATTAAACATGTCATTCAGGTCAGACCAAATGGTCTAAGGCTTCTTCTGGCTTCTGTTCTTCAACTCTGTTGTCTCCCTGTATCTCAAAACTTCTTAGAAATTGTTGCAGCTTGAGTGAGGAAATGGAAGCTTTTTTCTTCTAATAAAAGGGGGTTTTAAAAGCCACTTCTGCAAACTTCTTTTCTTTAAACTAAGGGCTCCAATCGTTATTGCATATTATTACATGAGACTGCTGTGGCAGATCTGCCAGCATTTGAGTAGATAAATCTGAATAATTCCTGTGTCATCAGACATCACTTAAGGCATAAGCAGGCTTCATCATGCCACCTTACCATGTATTTATTCAGAAATAAACACAGATAGTCTCTAGTTCATAAGCACCAACTACAGGAGGAGAAGGTAGATCATCCGAACACTGCTGCTTATTAAGTGAATTAAAAAGACCCTTCCGTTAGCCAACAGCAGCAGTATGTAGTCAATCCTCAGTGGAGCAACCAATAAATAAAAACGCTATGCACACTTAACAGGACTATTATCATAATAATACATCTAAACTTGTATACAACTATCCGCTCTGGAACCCTGAACTATTTTTGTTCCTTTGTCTAATCAGAGAGCACTGCCTCTTCTGCTTGCTTCCCCATCTGAAGATGGCATTTCCACTGAACCATGAACCTGCTTTGGCATAACAAATGTTCCTGGATGTTTTTCAAAATGTGTCACAAAGTGAACATCCTTTGTCTACTCCAATTAAATCAGCATTGTTCCCTTCTTCTAGCTGTCATTTAAATATCTTCTGTTTTCAGCCTTTCTTCTAAGCATTAAGGCCTTTCCTCCTGAATCATTACAGTCGTGCCTGATCATAGAAAAGCATCACTATGCCGCATGATGAAATAAGGGAAGGCTGCTATTTCCTCGCCCTTTGTTATGTCTTTTACATGGAGTAAGGATCTGATCCTGCATTACTTATGGATCAAAGGTCTTCCAATGACTTCAGTCAAAATTTTGAAGTCTAAAAATGAATACAGGCTGAGACCACAAAGCTGCCTATTCATTTTGAATCAGCCAAGCAGGGTTTGATATTCAAGATACTTGTTGGAAAAATATTTTCCCCTAATACTAATAAAAGGCGACTTGAAATAACGCAACATTTCTATATAAGAATGGAGTTTTATTTACACGTCCATTTCAGTCTCATTTACACTGAATTAATTCAGTTAGCTCCGTTACCAGAATAAATCATTTAATTCAAAGGGCAGTCCTAGCTGCCACAGCACTGTTAAGGAGGAAAGGCTTTGTAACTGCAGTGTCATGGCTGCTTCATATTATCGGGGGCTCACCTATATTGCTGACAGAGGGCTGAGGAGTACAGAGAAGGTGATCTGGACATCACGGCAATCATTTTCCTGTGTAGGGGATATGGAGGCTAATTGCAATTTGTCTTTTCTCCCCCTCTACATACATGCATTTGAACAGCAGCTCTGAGACAACTTGAGACTATTATTGTGTTTTTCACTGTAATGGCAAATTAGCACACACCACTTCGGTGTACTAACACCAGCCCCTGAAATTCCCTGCTGTGGGGATACGGCAGTCCTCCTGGCAGAAGGGCTGGTGTAGCTTGCAGATTCACAGAGCTCTGCAGAGCTATGCAACAAAGAAGGAGAAGAGAGGAGCAGGAATAACTCTTTCATACATTCTCGTAATCTACATCCTTAATACACGGAAGGCTGAACAGCGTGCAGCATTTTAGAGTCATCCCACTCAGCTGAGTCCAGCAGCCTAGAACGTGCTGGCTTCACTGTGTGGAAATCTCTTTTTGCCTGATCCTGACATTTTAAAGTGAAACGAGACCCTTGTTTTTATGCAAAACACAAACATCACATAAGGATGCCTGATCATCCCCATAGGCTGAGACAGGGCCAATGTACCCCCATACACTGCAGAGAAGGAGCTTTTCCTGCACCAGCCATGGGGAACATCTGAAAACCCAATATGTGGCAACACAAGCCTCAGAGCATCTGCATGGACCACCCAAGGTCCCTCAGTACACACAGCACAGGCACTCCCACCCCTCCTCGGCACCTCTGATACCATGCACCCCTCAGGCCGCAGGCTCAGGCCCTCTGTTTCATCCTGGTGCACCCTGACGCAAGACAGACTTGTAGCAAAACAATGGGAAGGTTTATTTAACCTGGTTTGAAGCCAAGGTTCAGGGCTATTCATGCAAGGGTTGGAAACAAAAAGGCTACAGGAAAAACAAAATACAATCGTGCTTGCAATACTTCCTACTCATTAAGGATATTCACCCAAAATGTAGTCCTTGGACTTCTGATCACTAATTTCCATATGCTTCCCCCATTCTCCTCATCTCTTAGTCTAGATTATTTCCTTCTGTGCCTTTTTCGACAGCTTTTCCTGGAGACTTACACTTCAGAGGCCCCTTCACATTCTTTCCCTTTTTGCTTTATTTAGATTAAGTGCCCTCCCACAGGCCCACATGACTAATACACTACCATAAGAACCTTTGAGCTCAAAAGCATCCCATATATCATGTACTATGAACTGTATGTATTGCCCCTGTATTTTGTCAAACAATTCCAGACATAAGAACAAGAGTCTTGATGGGACATATCTCAAAGCAGATGGCTGCCTACAGCTCTAATATCCTGTTACTTTTTGGAGATTTCTAGACAAACCAAGTAGGTAGTAGGTATTGCATAGACTCAGTTATTTAGTTATTTCTGTTTGAAATAAAATCATCTGCCTTAGACAGCACATATTTAATAATATTTCAAGCTTTATATTGTTTTGATTGTTAATTTATCTCTTTTGTAATTGCTATATTCAGACAGCTTCCCTGCATAGCTATGAGTTTATTTCCTTGGTTTTTTAGAACACCTGAAGCATCTGTTATATTTAATTAAAATAAAAGGGATATGTTAACAGCTCCTCTGTGTGACATATTTCTCTAGCATCCTGCTTTAAAACTAAAAAGTAATGGCACATACTCAATAAAAGATTTTTCATTACTCAGCTTTGCATTGTAAACTCTGTAAAACGGTTTTAAAAGAAAGCAGGAGAAAGTGAAATCTCAGGAATGTTAAAGGATTCAGGCTTTCTAGAAAATGAGTTGTTTCCTGAAGCTGCAGGCATAGAAAAAAGACCTTCTCACCAAAAGATTTAGATGTCAGTACAGCCAACCCTGCGTCACATTCCCTGTACTGCAAAGGTTACGATACGGCAGCTAGAATCAACATACAGTCAAATGGCAAATTAGATTACAGAGCTGAAAATAATTAAGCAATAACGATAGAGGAACAGGGTATTTCCTGGGGCTTAATGACCTGCTGGGAGGAGCTGAGGTCTTTAATGTTACTTTCAGCTAAACGTCAGGAAGAAAAGTGCTATAGTATATATTTTCCAGGCCCTTGCATGTACAAAGGGCAATGCCACTCTGTTGCTACTCCCAGAGAATTAATGTTCACAGTGCTAGTCAATCAGATTTATTTATTTGCCACCAGACACAGTCTGGGGCACTGCAGGTCCCTGTCTATGGCAAAGTAATTGGAGATGAGACAACGGAAAGATGACTGTCTTGGCCAGTTTCTCTTGTATAGGGGCAGAAAGATTAAATCTGTTGTCCACTGAAAGCTTTCCTGCCAAACGGTGCAGGTGACTGCAGTCATCTCTTCTCCTCTCTGTACCAAAAATGTCCCACCACCTCTTCCCCAGGCAGCTCATCTGACCTTTCTTTCAATTCCATACTCTCCAGAGAGCCTTTAATTTCTCATATGTACCTTCCCAGCTAGCTCTATCCCTCTCCCCCATGCCTTTCCATACCCTCCGACAGTGAAGGTCAGCAGTTCTCCATGTCCCACCTGTGCATGGCAGACAGGACTTTCCAGCCCCCTTGGCTCTTCCCACCTCTCCTGGCAGGCTCCTGGTGCTAGTAGCCACACTTGGGGGTCTCTTTGCAGCTCCTCTGTGGGGTGCTTGCGTGATCAGATCCCCTCTCATTGGTAATCCATACCCAGTGCTCCCAGCTCTGAAGGAAACTGTAAGCCAAATGGACCCAGTTCCTTTCTTGTGTTTGCAGCAGAACTGTATCTGTATTTTCAGTAGAGAATGGTATTACAGAGGAAGACACAGCAAAGACATGATATTTATTTTATTTATTTTCTCTTCTGATTTTGTTGTCATTTGGTTATTTTTGTACCATGACTAGAAAGCAGATAAAATATATACTTATTCTTTTCTTTATTTCTCTTTTTTTTTTTTTTTTTTTTTTTGGTAAACAATGTCTATTCCGGTTTTAGTTAATGTCAATGAAAAAAACCGCCTAGCACGCCAGCACTCCACCCAAATACTAATTTTTTTATCCCTAATCAAAGTGAAGTTACTCTGCAGACTTAATGAGCTACAGTCATCTCCTGTGCAACCGTGCTGGAGTCACAGGAGTCACACTGGGAATGGATTTGGCCCGTTCTGTGGAAAACAGAACTCAAAGGGCAGGGTGACCTGATTTGCAGTAAGAATGTAAATACAAGTGATAGAGTATTTTTTATTTTAATCACTGAACTGCAGAACAGTAATCTAATTTCTAGACCTGAGTTTCTGTTCAATGAGGCTCAGTAATATGAGTCCAGATTTTCTGCATATTGTATAACAAATCAGTAGTAAATTGCACATCAAAACCAAATTATTATCAGTGTAAGATCAGTATTATTAAGTACTTTTTATACACCTGGATCTACAAAGTGTTTCACAAACTGGTTGAATAAACTGTAGAGCAGAAATCTCATTGCTTATTTCTAAAATGCAGCCACTTCTGTAACAAAACCCAGCAGCTGTTAACACTACACAGCTGTACCAGACAAAAGCTTGGGGCATAAAATGACGATGATGACTCTACTTATCCATAATTGCAAGTGAAGTGTAAGTAGGTAGAAAGCATGGTAATAATCCAAATACAGAGAGTAATACACTGCCACTGTCTTACCAGAAGCAGGAGATTGTACTTATAAGGACATCAGTGTTATCCAAAACCCCTGCAGATCTTCGCCCGCTGATGTCAGAGACAGTCTTCAGCTCTGTACTGCTGTAAAGAGAAGGTCACAGTATCTAACCTGCCAACCGCACCTTCTTTGTAGAGCACCTCAAACTTTTCCCAAGAGATCCTCCTAAAACTGGTCCGCTTAATCTGTGAGTTCTCACAACTCAGTGCTGCAGCAGATCACAAAAATTCAGGTTCTTATGAACAAAATGTGTTTCCCATCACCCTCTTAACACCAGTCTCTTCCTTTGTTGGTTAATTTGGATGCTTAATGGAGAAGGGACTGATGGAGACTCATTTTCATATTCCCCAAGCCCTCTACCTCCAAAGAAAAATTAATTGCTCAGCAAGTGTGACAGCATAAAGGTGAGAATCTGTGATTTTTCTTCCTCATTAAATCAGTTACCTTAAAGCTAGAGATTGCATTAAATATTGTCATGCATGTTAGCATGTATGTGCTTTAAATGCCCAATAAATACACAGTGCCTGATCTTTCAGCCAGGACTGCAGGCTGTACTTCTGATATCACCAGTGTCACATCAGAAAAGACGACTCCCCGGTAATTTCAACACTTTTAATTTTATTTTCTTAAACTGAAATATTTTTCAACCTCGGTCATAATAGCAGACTGCTCTAGGATTGACTAAAGTTTGCATTAGCATGTGCCACCTTCAGATGCAAATTACATAACATGGCATTTTTCCTGGCTCTCTTCAGATCACAGTCGTCATGAAAAACTTTCAATAGGCTTGCAAGAGAAGAAAATACAAAAGCCGAGTAATGTTTTCATCATCAGAGGCACAAATTCCCTAGATATTCCTGCAATGTGAAATATTCCTTTAAGTTCCCTCTTCTCCCCTCCTCAGCAGCCCCAAAGCCCCTGGAGAGACCCTGTCTTCTCTGTCTCACTGATGGACATCCCCACAGTGGGGAGTACCTAGCCATTAAGCAGCCTGTTAAAAAGATCTGCCTGCCATGATAACAACAGGAATAAAGGGGAAATTTGCCTAAGATCCATGCGATGGATGAAAACTTCCTCGGGTCTGTCAGGCTGCAGTGAAGAAAACACCTTACAGCCCAGAAGAGAAAAGGGGGGAGGAAGGATGCCACACCAGCAGGTGAGAGCAAAGGCTTTTTACTTCATACGTTCCAGGGGCAGCATAGAAAGATATACATTTCTCTATGGGTTTTGTGTGTACCCCCTCCACCGCCTTGTTTATGCATCTCCAGCTGACCTGATTATGTCAATGTCTCCTGAAACTCGTTATAACAACTTCTCCCCATTGCAGTGACACTTCTGATGGAAGCAACATTGAGCTGACCTGGGGAGCGGCAGCAGATTCCTGGAACTGGCTGTGGCTCCTGTGCCACTGTGAACTTTACAGATCAGGATTTGCTACCCTGAAAGGAGAAAATGGCAATACTCTTGAGGAGAGCACAGTGCTGCGCCCATCGCCACCAGGGATAAAAGACAGACTCATGTGGTCCTAACAAATTTTTCATACAGTGCTTTCTGCATTCTCCCTTCTCCCCTTTCTTCCTTTGGGAAGGATGTTTTCTTTATGTACATCAGAGTTAGAAACAAAATGTTAAGTTTCTCATGACATTAAAATTACCTTTCTTCAGGGAACAGGGTACTTGTAAACTTGTAAACAAAAACATCTTATGGCGCAACACAAATCCATTTTGTTAAATGTAGTGTGTATCAGCTAATAAAGCAAGCATGTCAAATTTACAACTGTGACTAGCAAAGACATGGGGATTTTTTTGCTTAGGTGGCAATGTGCTTGAAAAGGAGAGTGAATCTGCATTTCTTGGGAGGGAAAGCTGGGTTACAGCCAGAATTCAATCCAGATGATGACTCCTGATGTTCTTTCACTGAGTTGGACTCTAATCTTCACTTTCTCATTTTGTTGAACTTTCACTTACTACAATTTACTTTGATTTCCTTAAATAATGAGAAGTTAAACTCTCCGATCCTTTTACTTGCTGCTTCTCTGACTTCCTCCTGAACAATATGTGATAGTGGACAAATATTAATTCATTATAATGATATATTTCCAGAACATACTAAGGGTCCTTTATAAGAGGAAGCAAAGCATAAATTTCTGAGCTACTAGCAGCAATTTTTCAATAGTATAGAATCAGTATCATCTTTTCTGTGGTACCTGTTAACTACTGATGTTATGGTATCTTCACCGTGGTCAAAATCTATGTGCTTAGATTTTACTTTTGTGGCATGTCAAAAAATGAAGCCTTGGGGATGAGTAACAAACATTCAAAACGCCACACAAACAAGTACTCCAGTGGTCCTGGTGGTCCTGTGGCCAGTAAAGTAGGATTTGAGGTTGAGATTTGAGATCAACAGAAGTTCCTGAACTCCTTCCAAAACGCCATCCTGTACTCCTCATACCAAACCAACCCCTTAAAAAGATCAGCTACTTATTAATGTTACTATTCATAGATTATTTTTAATTCCTCATTCTAATACTAGACACTAGGAATAGTGAAGGCATCCTATTTACTGTATGCAATATTGTATAAGCCACACTGAAAAGGTTTTAAGGATAAATTATAATAAAATAACATGTAAAGTATCACTTACGCATCAGAGAAAAATACTCTGCTGTCTCAGTGAACAGACTGAAATACGTTGGAGGAAAAGCATTTTATCAGATGAATGAGTCTACGCACTTAAATAATGTATTTTTTTGTATTGATGAGACTGAAATAAAACAAACAAAAATTAAAATCTGATCAGTTGTGGTTCATTCATTTTCTATGTAATATGTCTTAATTTGAAGTCTGAACACTTATTTTGGTATTTGTGTTCCTGTTCACTAGCACCTCTGATGTAAACTAGTATATTCCTCTAAAATAAAGTATCTTGGCTCTTCACCAAGGAACATAAGGAATTATATATTTTATTATCTGGCTCTGATTAGGCACAAGGCATGAGACAAGTACACACTTTGATCTTTATTCTGTGTAAGAAGTCCCATTGCTGAGAGTGGAAAAAAAAGCAAATAATAAGCAATTTGGACATGAAGATGAGAAAGACTATTAATGTGTCCCTCCTTTTTTATAGTTCTATAATTTATCCAGTGGAGAGTAGTATGCTTTCCCTTCCTGGCCAGAAAATACCATCCAAGGGAGGAAGATTTCTCTGCCAGTAGCCAGCTTAGCCAACAAGGTCTGAAATGTAATCATTAACCTGATTGGGATGGCCTTCTGTTAAACTGTTTTGGTTGTTTATATATATATATATTTATAGGTTATATATATGATATACATTTTTAAATATATATATATATTTGTAGATAGGTTGGAGATACAGCCATGGCACAAAGAAGCAAGCAGGAGAGAAGTGGTCTACCATATTTCTGGTTTATGAGATGTTCAGCTTTATAGGATCAGCTTCAATCTTAAATTTAAACTTTGATTTGTACACCAGTATCTGCTTGGCCACTTTACTAACTTCAGACACATCATTCTCAACACCTGTAGCAATGGGTCAACCCCACAGGCTTACTTACATAGAAAAAAACCAAACCAAACCCAAACCTTTTTCCAACTCACCATAAAGAGAGAAGACTTTCATGAGCATGCAGTCTGTTTTGCTAATAAAACTGCTCAGCCTACATCTATTCACCATTTTGTCTTGCCATCTTTTAATATCAAGTGTCAGATTTGATTGCAAGCAGGGATCATGTTGTCTTCATCCCTGTGGACACTCAGATGTCTTCTCTGCAGAGTCATATGGTAACAATGAAAAGCAGACATGCACATCCATCAGTTAACCTGGCATACATAGTAGTCACTACAGACAAATTTTTGTGTGTTATTAGACTAATGTATAAACTAAGAGAGCAACAGCTGAGGAACAAAAATGAATTCAAGATGAGATTTTTCAAGCTTGCCTTTGAAAAAACACGAGGGCTTGAACATATACCTTCAGAGGAGCCCAGTTTCAGGCTGTGAACAAATCATTTCCTGAATCTCCAGTATGGCTCCTTTTTGTTGGCAGATTTTTGTCCTTGTGCTCCTCCTTGCAACCACTCCTCCTGCCTGGCACTTTCAATCAGGGTCTTCCCAAGGCTGCATGATCCACTTGGTATGAGGGGTGAAGCAGGTGAAACAGCCCATCAGCAAAAAAATGCTGTGAGGGAAAGTCTTAATATGATCCAATTCCACCTAGAGACGCGGTGCTTGGCTCTCAGCTTGCCAGTCAGACACTCGCAGCCATGCCTGGGGCAGCCAAGCGCAGCTGCCGGCAGGGCAGAGCCGCATGGTGAAAGGACAGATGCGTTCACTGTCGGGTTTTGCCACTGCTACTTTTACCCTGACTAACTGCACGTGCTTAGAGCTGGCTTTGACCTTTCCATTTATCTTTAGTAAGTAGGGTGCTATGCCTCCTAAATGGCCAAGTGGGCTTTGTAATTCAGTTGTATCTTTTTTCTGTCCCTCATCTTGACCAGAATTTAAGCTGTAAGTATCCCTTTGCAAGGTGGAGCAGGTTTTTAATTCCTCTTCCTTCCTTCCTTCCATGCAATACGTTTCAGCCTTGATCGTGTGGCTTTGAAGAACTCAAGGACAGAGTGTGTGGGTTGTGACATTTACCAGGATTCCTCTTTTGCTCTTGTTTCAATGTGCAGGGCCAGGTGAGAACTCTGCTTTCAAATTTTTATGAACTCTGCCCATCACATGCCCACGCAAAAGGCAGGGGAAAGAAAAGCTACCTACATTCAGCATGAGAGAAAAGTAATGACATATGGGCTGGGTGCAGGACTGAGAACAAGGCTTTGACTTTCTAAACCTTATCCCGACATGGTTTCATCCTAAATTCCAAGTAAACCATTTAACTTCTGCTCTCCAGCTATATAAAGGTGAAAATAATTATTGGGTTTGTATTTTATCCATTTCCATAATACCTGTATGCTCCATCCAGGAAAAACTACAGTGCAGTTTTGTCCCACCAATATTTTCCTATATCATATACTTATTTCCTGAAGAGCTCCATGTGAGTGTTAGGTATCTCTATTACTAAGTTTTTCCTGCTTGCATCTCCATCTCCACTAAAAGCTGAACATATTCTCCATGTTCAGGAGGCAAGTCCACAAAAAAAGATGAGACACCATTTTGCTCTGAGGGACAGCAAATGTACATCAGCAGAGACGAGGCTCTTGCCACAGAGAACAGCTGGTGCCGGTTCAACAATGGTGAAATCTAATGGGAAGGTGAAGTTCAGTGTTTCCACAGGCACACTGGTGTACAAGGACAGATGAATTCGCAAAGCTCCAGTAGAGGAAGGCACCCCCAGTGTCTAAGCATGTATCTAGTTGCCTTCCTTAATCCATGCCTAGGGACAGACCCTGGTACTTACCTTCTCACTCGAGTAGCTCCGCAGTGCACAAACTCGTGCGCACATTGACACTTTCCACACAACCACACGCTCACATGCATACACACTCATGCTGATTTTACATCTTCTGTCTCTTTGTATGAACTGTGAGATGGCAGGAGGGGCTGGTAGTGAGGTTTCCCAACACTTGTTATGATAAACACCCTGCTATCAGTTGCCTGTAACTTTGCCAAACTTCTCCTGTCTAGCTCCAGCTGAAATTTTCTGTGCCAACTACATACCCCAAGCCGAATGCTTTCTGGAAAACCTCTGCACTAAAACAGTTCAGACAGTTCAGTGATCTGGATCAGGGAAAAATGCACTGTTGTGTCTGTGCCAAAAAAAAAAAAAAATAAAATCTGGGTAACCTGCTAGTAGAGACGTTCTTACTAATCCCATACTTTGCAGCAGGAATTTCAGCTTCTCTGGAGGACTCGGGCCTTTATTCCAAGAGTGTTTTTTGCCATCCACATGACAAATCACCTGCTTTGGCCTAGCGACCAGACCTCAAAGCCTCCTACCTTGCAGCTGAAAATCTGGAAAATCTTCAGAGCCAAAAGCTGCTCAGGGAGCAGGAGAAATCCTGCCCAGCCTCCAGGTTGCTTGGTGCCGCTGGTGCAGCAGGGGATGAACCAGCTCAGCCCAAGCATGAGACTTTGCCGTGGATTTCATGCTCTCCTCCGAGGTCAGGGCACAATGAAAGGATTCACCTGCTCTGCAGGTGGAGCAGAAGGAAGCTGGCATTCATAAGCGTATCCCTTCCCCTCTTTCACTGTGCCCTGAAGAGGAGGCCACGTTCCCATCCAGGAGGAAGGCACCTGGTTGGCCAAGGCTCAGCAAGATCCATTGCTCAGCTGCAGCCCTGAAAATCCATGTTCAAATTTACATTTAAGAAAATTTATGGATTTTCTTATCTGTACCAACTCAGGTGTTCCCCCCTCCACTGTGGTTTTTAACTAATGGTAGTCTACTCATAACTCCACTTTTCCAACACATAAACAAGAGCCTTATTGCTTTCCTGAGTCAGGACTTCATAGACACAGGGCAACACTTCTTTCAGATTCAGTGCAGGATATTTAATTCAGACTTGCTGTGATGGTCCTGCCTCAAGCAAGAAATACCAGAGACCTCTGTGGGGGCTTAACAGCAAATGCTTCTGGCCACTGGGCCCACACAGTCATTCCGCATCCCTCTCTCTACATGTGTGTCCCTCATGTGTGTCTTGGCCCCCACACAGCCCAGTGTGGGTCACTGTTTATACTAAGGGGCATGGCTGATGTACTCAGCTGCTGGTGGTGAGAGATTAATACTAAATGGCCTTTTATTATTCTGTTTGCACATCGACCCTTACAGATGTACCTGGGGAAGGAGGGCTATGGGGTGGCTCTTTCCTAGCCACCATATCCTAGTGTGGGTTTCCCAATGATGCCGCCTCTACAGGGTGCCCTGCTACTGGCACAGCCCAGAACACGCACGCCTGCACCCACCCAGCTTCAGGGGTGAGCCTGTACCTGCCTCACCAGATACAAATCACAAGGATGCTTTCAGTGTGGTATGTGACCTGGTCACAGGGGCCAACTCCTGCTCCCTGTTCCAATGGCGCACGGTACATCTGCATAGAGATTTCAGTCCAGAACAGGAGGGCGCTTTGAAAGTGCATCCCTTCATCACCTTCACTTCTTGCCCTCTGGTTCGCACTGTCAGGTGGTCACAGAACACACAAAATAGATTCTTCCAGGTTAAAAATTAAGCAGAAAACAAACCTCAGGAGTACTCATGCCTTGCTCCCACTGCTATATGTGCTTGGCTCATGGGATCAGACCAGAGCTAGACCGAAATGTACCCTGTATAGGCATACAGCATGAATACTGGGTCCTACTGTTTCACTCTACAGATCTATTTGAATTGCATTGCACTATCTGGTAATGTAGCCAACATTTTTAAAAACTAGGGGGGGAAAATGAAAACCAATAGAAAAACAGGAAAGCAGGCTAATCTGGTGCCTTCCCAAACAAAGGGCTGGTTTTGGTTATTTTTTCCCCCCCAGTGTTCAGCTGGCTTAATCAAGAGGTTTGACGAAATCTCCCAAATTCAGAACTTTCAAGATGCATGCATCCATACTTACCATACCATCTAGCCAGCTGCAAGATTTTCCTACTAATCTTCTAATAATCCTAATGCAGCAATTTCATGCTTTAGCACATCTGCTTCCGAAAGACATTTTGCATTTTTTTTCTGATTGTGTTTCTGCATCTAAAGAAAACTGAAATGAATGGTACAATTTACATTGAACACTGTTGAGTTCCTAGTGGATGAGACAAATGATTGCTATGATTGGAAACACCATGACATGCAATAAAAATTTAGGGAAACATAAGACATAACCTCACTTTTATTCTTCCTTATAGCGAAAAAATTTTGAAGATACCAATTACTGACATTTTGCCCCAGAAGCTTACGTCTTTCTCTTATGGGAAATATTTTCATTCAACATTCTTTGTTGTTTTTCTTTTTCCCAGATAAATTATTTTATCTCTGACAACAGGGATTCATGACAATTCTATTTTATATCCCAATAACACTAATGCTAGGAGGTTTAAATGAAGCTTTTACTGCTTCCCACATTTTTCCTCAGATTATTTCATAGTAAATAGTAACCCTGACAAACAACTGACCACATATAATCTTCAGCTTGCTGAGAGAAGAAGCAAAGCTATTTTTCTTTCGTTTACGTTACAGCCATAAAAAAGTACAATTTATGTGCTCAAATACAGAATTCACAATGTTTCTTGTTCGATTATTTCCTAATCAATAAATCTATAATCTCCTAGGCTGATGAGTATCACTGTGGTTAATGCTGGAGGAAGTAAAGCCCAGTTGAATAAAAAGATAAAATACCTCCACTCTGTAAAGAAAATTTTGCTGAGGGGCAACACTAAAATATTGGTGTACGTCCTAAAGTTAAAATCCAATATAGTCTGAATTACAAACTCTGCAGCAGTGTCTGACAGATTCATGGCTGCTTCTCCTTTTTGCATGCCTACTGTACTTGCCAGTTCCTGGAAAATAGTTGTCTCTGTCACTTTTTGTATCCAAACAATATACTCCTTGAGTTTTAACTGCTACACAAATAGAAATATGACATAAAGGACAAAGGATAATTTTGGCCCGCTGACATTTTTTGTGTCCATGGGTTAAAGAAAGTTAATAAGAGAGTTTACTGTGTGTACCACTTGCACACTAAAAATGTTCCTGAAGAGGTTAAAAGTTCAAAGTTGAGTCAAAGTCTGCACTGCCTCCGCTCTTCCCTTTTAATTATCTGAGGTCAGGAAGTTAATAATACCAGAAATCCCCAGTAGAGACCTCTTGCTCAGTGTATGAACTTTAAACTTGTTCAGCTTTTTTCAAAGGGTAAAAAGTTCAGTGAAAACACAGCGGATTTTCCCTCTGGTCTCCACCAATTCAACCTCAAGGGTTAAAAGTTTAACTGTAAAAGAGGAACCTTTGTTCTCTCAGCTACATTTACAGAGTTCACTTATTAAAAGGTAAAGATTTCAAACAGCAGCTGAAGTCCAAAGTGATTCTTTTCCATAATGATGAAAATATCGCAATAAAAGAAAGTCCTTTGATCTGTTATCACTTCCCTCAGAAGTGACTGTCAAAACTTATTTTTCTCTTTATTTTGAACTTTGGACGAGTAACGGAGCCACATGGGTCCCTAAGGCCATGTATATCTGTTAAATAGCAACATGCTGCATTTGTGAATTTGTCCTACATTTTTCAGCCGGACAATACCTTTTCCCTACTGAAACATTTACAGCAGATGTTTCTCCACTAGGACTTTTTGCACAGTTTATTTCACACAAGATCAGGTTCACAGTTCTGTCAATGGTGAATGTGTCAAGTATAGGTGTTTTCATTATCTTTATTCTCTAAAGGATAAGATCCCCATGCTGCCCTTTTAGCAACTATGCTGCTGGAAAATATACAAAATAGTTAATCTAAAACATGACTGTTTTTATAGAACACAGTTCAGATTTGTGCTATGGGAGTTCCCTGAGGGGTATTCAATAGGTACAAAGAGACTGATACTAATTGGTGTGGGTCAAAAGGCTTCCAAAAAGAGGAAAAGCCAACAAAAATGTTACTTTTGCTTTTAGTATTTGTCCCATGTCTAACAGGCAGGATAAGCATTTAAGGAACTGAAACAGGAAATGCCCTTGGCTTGGAAGATACTAGATTTCTATGCATTAATTTGGGATAACTGCAGTCTTGGAAAAAAAACCCAAACAAATTCTAATTTGGGCTGTCCTTAAGGAATTTCTCATAATGTAAGTTTTGGATTACCATGGTGTGAGTGGTCTTTTTGTTAAAGATCATCTTATTAAAGTTCAAATATTCCCAGAACAGTTCACTCCTTCATTTATAAAGAAGTTGAACTTCTTTATAACTGAGTATAACTCAGCATTTCAGTCTTGCTGTATCTGCAAGCAAAAATCTTCCACTGTGTGCCTGAAAGTGTTGCTCTGACCGATACCTGTGATTCTGCTCTTTAATAAAAATCTCAGCAAAATCAATATAAGCTCTCACTTCAGCATGCTTTAGATTTGACCATCTCATTCTCAGAACATAACTGAGGATTTTTTTTCTCATCCTGCTCCACCCGACCCATGCTTTGGAGGACAATTCATGAGAAAAGAAGCTTTAAACCTAACTCAGCTCTAGAATTTATTTCACTAGGATGTAACCCATACTTTGCATTTCCAGGCCTTTCTCATAGAATAATCTTCACTACTGTGTCTATAAAATAACGTGCGCTTTGCAGAAGACCTGCAGATCTTCACTATTAGGGAGCTTGTCCTAAACTACCCTTTTGATTTTTAGTTCTACAAACCTTGCATGACCTGTTACTTTATTTAACCTATAATTCATCAAGGATTTCTAAAAGCATTCCTTCTTCATCATTTTGGTCACTTGTTTACACCATCAGATGAAGACTACAGCAAAGATATGTTTTCCTTGAATTTTATGAGAAATATTTTGTCTCTCCTTTATGTGATCAGCAATTGACTTCAACATATGACCTGTTTCAAGTTCAGTTCAGTAGGAAAAGTTTACTCTTTTGGCAGAACTAGTTTACTAGGTCCAGCAGTCCCAAAGTTCAGCTAATGATGAAGAGGGTCTAGTTGGGCCAGCCCAGCCATATCTACATCAGTATCTCCGAAGAGGGTTCTTGGCACTAACTCTGCATGAGTTCTTCTCAGCAAGCTCTGTTCAAACCCCAAACTCACAAATTAACAGCAGATTCTGTAGGTTACAGGCCATCCAGATAGAGGAAAGGATGACTGAATCTGATTATGAAACCTTTTATGAGACTTGCAATAGGTAGCATAGCACAATTTTTTATTGGAAGAGGTCCCTTTTGGACATAATTGTCATTTTACTCAACTAATTATAATTATGCTTAATACAAAAAAAAAAACAACAACCCAGACTATTCAGTACAGCTGACATCGACAATATTTGTGCAAAGCATGACTGTTTCACAAATATAATCTGAGTTCAAGTGATTCCAGGACCAAATTGAATACCTGGCAATCAGACCTCCATAAATTATCATTTTAAACGGAGCATATATTTTCAGCTTCAGTGAGACACAAACTATTCTAGTTCACTTTTGCTTCTCTATCAGTCTCCACATATGTCCTTCTGCCTTTAACAATAGCTGTTCCATGTCCCAGCTCTGCCTTTCTACAGGGTAACTCAAAACAGGCTTTTGCTGTGTCTTAACCTTCAGGCTAAAAAATTAAGTTGTTCTTTTTCTTTACAGTAAAACAAACTTTGTGGGCAAATTGCTAACACATGCTGCACTCTCTTGAAGCTGAGTTGCTGGGGGGGGTGGGAGGTTGAGAGTACAATTGTAGTCACAGTGTTAAAAACCAGTACTTCAGAGAGTTTCCTTACTCATCTCTGCCATCATCTCACCCTCTTCACAAGCAGGCATCTATACAAAAGCACTTCTGAGTGCAAAACTCAGCCTCTGACAACCAGGGTAGGAGAAGAGCTTTCTAGAACAAGAGCTCTGACCCACGAACACCATCAGGCTGCACTGGGTAGAATAGAGGATTATGCTCCCCACCTGCCTTCCTGGCTGGCAAAACTGTCAAATGTTTCTACTCTCCAGCTGCCTCATTGTACTACTCTGTGTATTAATATATTATGCAGCAGTTTAAATGAAAGCAAATCAGCTACGAGCTGTGGTAGCTTATACGCAATCACACATTCAGATTTGTTACCTCTGCATCAAGGGCAATGACCTCCCACTAAGGAATGGGGAAGGATGCTAACCTTTGAAATGAATCAGTGGCACTTGTGAGAAGAGCCCTGAATGACACAGCACTCTGGGGGGTGGGGGTGAGGGGTGGTTATTGGAGGTTTTCATCATCTCTGCACTTTGTCACGACCATGGTTTGTTTCATTAGCAATTCCTCCTTTTAACTCTCTGCTAAGTCATTCTGCACCACTTGTGCTCTTTTACTGTAAACCTAACTGACAAAGCTCTCTGTCCCTTGCCCTGCAGGAACATACTGCCATGAGAGATACTAGGGAAAATCAAAGTAATTTGAATGTCTTTCCTACAGAGAAACTCTTCTGGAGGAGCCACTCCTCATGACATATTCTATATGAGAAGAGGAGAGAACATAGATTCAATCACCATACGCTACAAAAAGCCACCCACAGATAGCACATAATCTGATGCTATAGCCCCCAAGTTTAGACCTAATGGGTCCCTTTGAACAAATGGATCTTTCCTCATAATGTTACCCCTGCCCATCTAAAATGGCAACAGCCAAGAAAAATAGCTGGATGCCAGCTGCCCACAGTACATTTCACATGAAACTTATAAAAATCAGTCACAAGGCAGTGAATAGCTGACAGCTATCTACAGACAGCTCTAACAGGCACTTTGGGTTCTTATTATTCTTTTATTGTAGCATTTTCATGGCTATTATTTTACTAGAGTGGATGCACTTAATAAAAGGATAATGTATCTTGTAAGTGTAGATCAGATTATCTACCTGATAGCCGCAGACAAAGGTGATGTGAAAGGGAAAGAACCTCCCTCTGTACCCAAATCCCCCTACAGGTGATTCATTCACAATCTCTGTAGCCACAAACAACAGATTTGTGGGAAGGGCAGGAATAATGATGATTTTATTATTTACTAATTCAGAGGAGAAAAAAATCTCTTCTTCCCTTATGAGTACAAACTCTCTTCTGAGCTCAGTCTGGTGTGCTGACCACCATCAGGCCCATAGTTACTTGCCAGCATTATGTCCCATGCAACCAAATAAACCAAGTTTTCAAATAATCCCTTGAGACCCAGAGCCCTGAAGTACTGAGCCTTTTGTCCTTTCACAAACCGCAACAAATGGAAATTCTTCAGGGTGTGAAAAAACTCTGAAGCAAGCTTTGCAAATGGAAACACATGGCACGTCTTTTTTCCCCATGCAGGGAGCCCACATGTAGGGAACAACTTGGTCCAGTTTAGAATGTACTGGCCATTGAAACAGTTTCTTCTAAAGACATAGCTGAGTTAAAACT
Organism: Falco punctatus; assembly: GCF_963210335.1. Lineage (NCBI taxonomy): Eukaryota > Metazoa > Chordata > Aves > Falconiformes > Falconidae > Falco > Falco punctatus. Next base: position 107,451,954 of record NC_137581.1, on the reverse strand, counting down.
CAGAAGGACGAGCACAGAACAATACTAAAATGGCTACATACTCTCATCAGAACCAGCTGTGAGATGAGTAGTCCTAAAACAATGGAGTCTTTCAAAAAAAGCCCACAAATTAACTTAAACACACAACTTTTGCAATAACTGAATGTTAGCCCTCTTACTCCTTTTACAGACAAAGAACGTTAGAGGTCATTACAGCAAAGAGCTCCAGGCAAATTTCTCAAAGAAGTTCACAACCCTTCATGAAGACAATTCACTTCCATAAATTATTGGGTGATAACTAGTATGAACATTGAAAAGATTTGGGCAGTACCCAGTGGAAAAAGAGAAAAAAAAAAAAAACTACTTTGAACTATCCAAAAATATAAGCAAGCCATGTAGAAATAATTAATCATATACAACCCATTACAATTAAAAGTGTATTCTTAAATAGCTTCTTGATTGAGAACAAATGCCTCATTAATCTGGAACATATCGACTTAGGAACACAAGAAACGTCAAGCAGAGAATGATGACCGACATGACATGGGACTTCACATGCTGCATGTGCTCCATCTCAAAGGCTTACAGAAACAGTCAATGTAAAGGTCAGTGAATGTGGCGAACTGAAAGAAATTCCACTGACATTTGATTTTTTTTAAAGTAAAGTTACTTCACTGTAGATCACTAAAAATTAGAACAGTTCTAAAGTGGTCACATTATCATCCCATCTGCTGTTGTTTTCAGACGTGCCTTCTACCCCAGTATTTCTCTGGGAATGTTTCTACTGCTATTATGTTTCTTTTTACAAAAATGTATTGTTGCAGCTGCATCTTTCCATATGTCCACATATCGCTTTCTAGGCAAATGTGAGTTTGCTTTGTCCATGATAGAAGTGAATTAAGAGGAGTGCAACCACACTGGAACAACTACAGACCTGATTAAATACATCTTACCTCTCTGCAGGGTTTACCATCCTGGGCTTGGTACCATATTATTCTGTTGGCAAGTACGTTGTTCAAAAAGGCAAGCTCTTGGAAAGCTCCTTTCTGGACTGACACATATGCTTTAAAGAGGCTTCACCATTCAGTTTTATAAAACTTCCCAAGGCCATAGTCTAACAAAAAAATCTTTCACTGTTACAACACTAATTTAGAGAGGAAATTTTCATTTCGGTAATATTTTGCAGTAGAATCTCTGGTGCAAATAACACGAGTGGTTTTCTTTAAAGATTTCATTCTGTTGGTACATTTCATCCAGGGAGTCAGAACCCGCTGTGGTAGCAAAGCAAATCTTTTCAGATCCTAAGGACACTACCATCAGCAGGACTTTGTAGCAGAGCTGCATCAGCAAATGTCTCTCAGCTGTGAACTTAGCTTTGGACAATTAGGTGATTTGGTCTCAACACCAGTTTGAAACGAAGAGGGTTTATACAGCTGCTTTGCAAGCTCAGTTAGCACTTCTTTCCTGTAGTCTACATAAGGAAGGTTCTGAGGTGTCTACTTCTGTCTTGCCTTGCCAACATGTATATGCAGTCATTTTCCTTCCACGGCAAGGTGTGACCTTTGACAAAAGTGTGTATTTGTGTCATGCTGCCAGTTTCTCACAAAAAAAAAAAAAAAAAAAAAAAAAAAAAGGAACTTTCTGCAGAAACCAGAAGCATATATGGGGAAAATTTAGATTTTCCTGGAAAGTTGATTCCTGGTTCAGAAATAACTTTACTGTACTAACGTTGTCCCTTTGGCTGAACTGCAGTAATCGAGCACAGGAGCTATCTGGTGAGCTGTTTATAGGAGATGATGATGACCTGTCTCATACCTTCCTTCTCCTCTGTGTCCTAGATTCTCTTTCCTATTACACAGAGAGAAGTTCAGGAGATTCATTGGGTGGGGTTTAAACCTGCTGCTATTTTAAAATGTTTTAAAATTTATTCCAATTCAATTTCTATACAGTATAAACTCTACAGACACTTATGCAATCACATTTAAATTGCCTGAAAAGGAGGGGATTTACAGAAAAAGAAAATAAAATCTACAAGCATGGGGGAGTGTGTTAGTTTTGGCTGTGGTAGAGTGAGTTTTCTTCATAGCAGCTAGTATGGGGCTGTGTTTTGGATTTGTGCTGGCAACAGTGTTGATAAGGCAGGGATGATTTCATTACTGCTGAGCAGGGCTTACACAGGGTCAGGGCCTTTTCCGATTCTCACCCCACCCCACCACCAAGCAGGCTGGGGGTGCACAAGAAGCTGGGAGGGGGCACAGCCAGGTCAGCTGATCCCAACGGACCAAAGGGATATTCCATATCATATGACATCATGTTCAGCATATAAAGCTGAGGGAAAGAGAAAGAAGGTGGGGGGGACACACACATTTGGGGCTATGGTGTTTGTCTTCCAAAGTAACCGTTATGCGTGGTGGAGCCCTGCTCTCCTGGGGCTGGCTGAACACCTGCCTGCCCATGGGAGGCGGTGAGTTAATTCCTTGTTTTGCTTTGCTTATGTGCGTGGCTTTTGCTTTACCTATTAAAACTGTCTTTATCTCAACCCACAATTTTTACCTTTTGCTGTTCCAATTCTCTCCCTATCGCAATGGAGCGGAGGAGTGAGTGAGTGACTGCGTGGGGCTTGGTTCCAGCCAGGGTCAAACCACAACAGGGAGTCTCTTGCTTGCAGCAGCTGTCCGATCAGAGGATAATGCAATACAGCATAAGTTACCTTTCACAGGTAAGCATACTTCAGAAACAAGTACTAAAATCAAAATCTCACAGAAAAGTTGATTTAAATGAGAAACACTGAAGTAATGCTTTGTCAGGTAATTCTGAACAACAAATGCACTTAAAGGACATCACAGACTTCACAGAGCTATTCCATGAACAGAGAACAGTTACATTCATCAAATAAAATAATAATTGCATGTAAGTAATACTAACCTCTCTGGATATCGCAGCAGGAAGATTTTTCTTTATCACTTTTATTTTTCAGTAACATAGTTATAAAATGTTTAAATACATATTCCAAATATAGTACTATAATTGGATCGTGATTTTTATTTTACTGTAGCTCATCTAGTTGGCCCTTATGCTTTTCCAGCCTGGCAGCTCCCTTTGTGGAAAGGCTTAGCTCAGCATTCACTCACATTCATGGAAGTTACTGTATTTTCGCTGGTGATCAGAGAAATGGGGAAAAAACTGTCAAGAATATTATATTCTGAAAATACTGAGGGTGTAGGCGAAAAGATTCTCAGAAACAGTTGTGCAGTTTGATACTGTCAGGTGAAATGTGGGACCACAATGGGCTAGATAGCTATTAGTTTATTGATCATATACTCACACTCCAATCAGTATGAGCAGTCCCAATAACCATGTAGAGGCCTTCAGGGGAAAAGTGGAGAATGGCTCAACTCAGGGATTCCCTGCCTCAGTTTACATTTTTATTACTTTTTAACAGCAGACGACACATATCATGCCCATGTGGCTACACAATAAACAATACACCATTGAAATAAACAGAGGCAAGAGGCCCCATGATGTGATGATCATCAGTGGTGGCAGGATGTTCACTTCATGAACTTGGACAAGATAGCACATGCCAAGCCATGTCCATGGCTCCTCGCCAACCTTTTGACCCATCCCCCTGCACTGGTTGCCATTGTGGAGGCTATGTTTTCAGATGCAGGGTAGAGTGAGTGAAATTCTGTGACCTGTTGCATATATATATATATATAATAAAAAGGAAAAAATTAAAAAGGTGGAAGCCCAGCTAGAACTCAGGCTGGCCACTGCTGTAGAAGGTAACAAAAAATGTTTTTACAAATCCATTAGAAAAAAAACCGGGAGGGCCAAGGATAATCTCCATCCTTCACTGGATGCAGGGGGGAACATTGCCACAAAGGATGAGGTACTAATTCTTTCTTTGCCTCAGCCTCTAATGGTAAGACCAGCTACCCTCAGGGTACTCAGCTCCCAAGTTGGAAGACAGGGATGAGGAGCAGAATGAAGTCCCCACAGTCCACGAAGAAACAGTCAGTGACCTGCTGCTCCACTTGGATATGCCCAGGTCTATGGTGCTGGATGGGATCCACCCGAGGGTACAGAGGGAGCTGGTGGAGGAGCTCACCAAGCCACTCTCCATCATTTACCAACAGTTCCAGCTAACTGGGAAGGTCCCAGAAGACTGGAGGTAGCCAGTGTGATGCCTGTCTACAAGAAGGGCAGGAAGGAGCATGTAGGGAACTACTGGCCTGTCAGCTTGACCTGGGTGCCAGGGAAGGTTATGGAGCAGATCATCCTGAGTGCCATCACACAGCATGTGCAGGACAATCAGGGGATCAGGCCCAGCCAGCACGGGTTTGTGAAAGGCAGGTCCTGCTTGACAAACCTGGTCTCTGTCTATGACAAAATGACCTGCCTGGTGGATGAGGGAAAGGGTGTGGATGTTGTCTGCCTGGAACTTAATAAATTCTTTGTGACCATCTCCCACAGCATTCTCCTGGAGAAACTGGCTGATCATGGCTTGAACGGGTGTACTCTGTGCTGGGTAAAAAGCTGGCTGGAGGGCCAAGCTTGAAGAGTGGTGGTGAATGGAGCGACATCCAGCTGGCACCCAGTCACAACTGGTGTTCCTCAGGGCTCAGTGCTGGGGTCAGTCCTGTTCATTCTGTTTAATATATTTATTGATGATCTGGACAAGGGGATTGAGTGCACCCTCAGTCACTTTGCAGACAACACCAAGCTGAGCAGGAGTGTTGATCTGCCGGAGGGCAGGAGGCTCTGCAGAGGGATCTGGACAGGCTGCACTGATGGGCTGAGGCCAGTTGTATGAGGTACAAGGCTCAGTGCCGGGTCCTGCACTTGGGTCACAACCACCCCACGCAGCGCTACAGGCTGGGGGCAGAGTGGCTGGGAAGCTGCCTGGTGGGAAAGGGCCTGGGGGTGCTGGTTGACAGCCGGCTGGGCATGAGCCAGCAGTGTGCCCAGGGGGCCAAGGAGGCCAACAGCAGCCTGGCTGGTGTCTGAAATAGCATGGCCAGCAGGACTGGGGAAGGGATTGTCCCCCTGTACTCAGCACTGGTGAGGCTGCACCTTGAACATTGTGTTTGGGTTTGGGTCCCTCACTACAAAAAAGACATTGAGGTGCTGCAACATGCCCAGAGAAGGGCAACGAAGGTGAAGGGTCTAGAGAGCAAGTCTTATGAGGAGCAGCTGATGCAAATGGGGTTGCTTAGTCTGGAGAGGAAGATGCTCAGGGGATCTCCCTACCACTACCTGAAAGGAGGCTGTAGGCAGGGGGGGATCGGTCTCTTCTCCCAGATAACAAGCAACAAGACAAGAGAAAATGGCTTTAAGTTGTGCCAGGAGAGGTTTAGATCGGATATTAGGAAAAATGTCTTCACCGAAAGGCTGGTCGAGCATTGGAACAGGCTGCCCAGGGAGGTGGTGGGATCACCATCCCTGGAAGTGTTCATAAAATGCGTAGGTGCTTAGGGACATGGTTTAGTGATGGACTTGGCAGTCCTAGGTTAACAGTTGGACTTGATAATCTTAAAGGTCTTATCCAGCCTAAATAATTCTATGATCTGTAACAATCCCTTCAGTGTATTGAATCAAACTCTCTTGTACACTTGCACTTCTCTCCTTGCAAACAACCTCCCAACATTGTCTTTCCTCTCACAGCACCATATGAGACCCAGTGGTTCATCAGCAGGAACTGAGCAGTTATCTGCCACTGAAATCTAATAACGTTTGTCAGTAATTTAAATATGTCAGCATATTTCAAAAACACATTTTCATACATAAAAACTTAACTAGGTTATAGTAAGTTATAGTTTAAAATAAATTCTCAGATAATCTATTACTTCAGTTAATCTTCTAAATAAACTGCAGAAAGTCTACAGGCAGATGATATCCAAAGAAACTAGTAAGAAAAACTTTCTCATGTATTAACAATACCTGACATCTGCATGGCTATTGAATCAGGGTCTGGGCTTTTTTATTCTGTTAATTTAGTTGTAAGAAAACCATATTTGGCAGACTTTGGAAATGCTTTCTTCTCTGTATATAATGCTGCTGCTGGTAGTCCTTGGGTGGATCCAGATTCGGCCGTGCTGAATACGGCGTGCGGCAGAGCGCCTCAAGCAGCAGAAACACGTATCCCTGCCTCACCAGAAAGGAACAGGCTGCAGCACTTTTAAAAGAACAGTCTGGGCTTTTCCATTTTAGTCAGATCCTTATCATTTTGTTAACATGAATTTTAAGGGGTGACATTGATTTTTTTCATATTGAACATCATCTTTTTGCACTGAAGTATCTTCTTTTGGTTGGCACTGTCTAATAACTGGTCTAATCTTTATTAATACCTTTGGTGTTCATCATGGTAACATTAATCATGGAGACCTCATTTGCTATAAGTCTAGATGTCAGACACACGTTTGTAGGAATTCCATTGCAATCCAGCATCAATTAGTTTACTGTTCCTGCCAATTCTGATTGAGAATTTAAGCTGTACAGCACAAAAATAATTCTGAGAATTGTTGAAGTCTTTGGTACACTCTGCATGCTTGGTAAGAAGTTTAATGACTATTGTTGTTGCTTTTATTAAATTATGTGCTTAAAATGTATTTCAGCTGTCTCACAAACAAACACTAAAATGTTTACCATACTTGCCTCATAGTATCATAAGTACAACAGCTGTCAATTATCTAATACTTGAACTGCTTTGAACAACAGTTTAAGCAAATCCAACTAACTTTGTACGGAGGCAATTCAGGAGAATTCATACCCGTTCTGAGGTAGATCTGCTCTTCTGACTCAGCTTGGGGGGCGGCGGTGTGGCGAGCAGTAGCCCCCTAAGCATGCATGGCTGTGTTTGCAGTCAATGGCTGACCACGGCCTTAGGCTCCTAAGTACTCAATTTAATTTTAAAACTTCAAGTAACATTCCAGATTTCTCCCAGCAAATCAAGATCTTAATACTGACTGGCTGAAAACAGTATTTATAATTTCTTACCTTTTCTGCCTTTTATAGTTTGCCCCTCCAAACATTAAACCTGAACCACAATTAACACTCTGCTTTAGCTGTCTCTGATATGTTGTTTGCTGACAGCTTCTTATTCCTTGCATTATGCAGTTGTTCATTTGATGCTCCAAATCTACTAATACCATTTCTGAATAAATCCAGTAATAAAATGTATTTTTAAAAAATTATGCTCTTGGTGTTACAGTGTCTCTCAATACCTTTCATAATTATTTCTAACAGGGCTAGAGGAGATTTCAATTTTCTAATTACGTTTCTTTCATAAGGCCATTGTATCAGTAGCAAAGCCTAGATGGCACGTTATGACAGCGTGGAAGTGGAGTAAGGGAAGACATATCTGCGGAGTAGGAGTCAGGAAAAATAGATCTCAGTTACAGACTTCTTGTATGCTATGATTCATTCAACCATACAGCCCTTTCCCGTGTCACAGATTTTGCCATCTAAAATGAAGCAGAAAATATGTTGGACTTGTAGAGTTTCCATACATCTTTCAGAGCAGATGATCAAGCTTCTGCACCTAACAGAGTCCATAAAATTCAAGTGCAAGCTCAGGTGGTACCTTGAAAGAAGCATGTACTGTCTATGCTTTACTAATGTTTCAAAGAAGTCACCCGAGCTTAAATAAACCATGGTATTTCACATATAGTCCTGCTCAGGATAACAAAACTCTGCGCTGCATAGAGACCACAGTCCAGCTTCCACCTTGTAACTTTACAACTTAACTCTGGTGTCCTGAACTGTGCCATGTTGTAGTCTAGAGACACTGACAAACAGGACAGAACTCCCCTTTTGACCTTCTGCTGTCTGATACCCTTACAAATTACGCATCTAACCCAGAGCAAAACTCAGGTAAAAATACATCTAAACCAAGCTGTGCCTAGCAATCTCTCCGGCTCTGTGAATAAATGCAACTGAATTTTCAGTTATTTATAGCTATGCAATAGGGCAGGAATAATTGCCTCTTGGCTAGCCATATTCTTGGTAGCAACAAATTGAAATCATGAGAAGAAAGAATTCTATGCTCTTGACCTCCCTGACATTACTGCTTGTGAGAAATTATTTCTACTACCTCCAAATACACTTACACTTTTTAAATGCAGAAAATTGTACACACAAGTTAAAAATATCACAACTCTGCAACAGAAACAAAAATTTCTTTCCATGTGTGAAAATATGCATTACATTGGATCAACAAAAGTGTTTCTACAGCAGACTCAAAAAGAATAACCAGACTGTGAGAAAGACCGACAGCTTAGGCACCCACCAGAAAATATTTAGTCACACAATTAACCTCAAATGGATAGTAAACTTTAAAATAACCAAATAAAAAGAAAATTAATTCCAACCTAAAACTCTTCTATATAATTCCAGATTGTATCCATTTCATGTGCCTACCAAGAAAAGCATGCTGAAAGAGAAGCCTATTCTCTTTCCTTCAGTTCAACGTTGGCTGAAAGTCCCCAACCAGAAAGACAGTTACAGCAGAAAAATCATGCTGTCTTGCAAATAAAAATAAAATATAAAAAAATTTTAAAAATCATAGTTTAACAGGGAAAAGGCTAATTAATGCTTCAACACCGTATCAATAAGATTTTTAGGAAATATTGCATGAAACCATACATTTTAAAAAAGTGTTATCATAGTAATAATGTATAATTATTCCTTCACACTTATCTCACCCCAAATAGGCTTACTAAAGAAGTCAAGGACTAATACGCTCGCTTTACAGCTAGCATACCACAGAGCAAAAATACCACTCTCAGAGTTGTGTAGTGGAGCACATAATGAGTTCAGGCATCCTGGAAAACTTCTGCTTTACTACATCACTCTGTTTCAGTAAAAAAAAATAATAATAATCATACGAGATTCTGTGTAGAAGACAATAGTATTTTACAGATCTCTGACTGCATGATGCGCCAAAGCCTTACTACAGAATTCTGCAACCTGGAGTACTTGTTTGCCAGTCTTCAGAGTCCAGCCAAAAGAAAGAACAGCTAAAAAAATTACAAGAGATAAGAAACATTTAATTGATTTCTAAAGTTGTTTCAATACTAAAATTTTATAAACCAGCACCTATGCACCCAGTACTTGCACATGAACCTAGACTTTATGTAAAAGAGCTATTCAGGGACCCCATTCTTAGTGTATATGAGGATATTCAGATATATTGACCTGCTTGCTTTCTTTCCAAAAATCTTGTGTAAAGCTTTATATTTACCACGTTTATTAACAACTTAGTGAAAATCCCAGCTAGATAAGTACAAACACATACATACCTACAACAATACAGAAGTAAATCAGAAGGCATTATTAGATCAGCTACAGATCTAAGACAGCAGGATCGCAAAATGCAACCTGTTTTCCATAGGACTTTGCAATTTTGAGGGGCCTTAAGCGCTGCGCCAGGGCACAGCATTATTGTTACGAGGTCTTAGCTAAGGGGCAGAGTTAAGTGCCATCTGTGGGAGCTAAAGGCACATCAGAAGGCATGTGCCTCACCAGCAACCTGGAGACTCGTTAGAAGGCCAAATAGCGAGTAAGGTCATACTAGACAACAGACCACGGGGTTATAGGCCTGGGGAGGGATTTGAGCAACATCACAACCTGCAAGGAAGGGCTTGAATTACAACAAGCAAGGAAACTCTAAGACTGAAATACATTTTAAGCATGTAATCTCCCATCATGTGGTATTATTCGGGAAGCTGCTTGAGCTTGGGAGTGACAGGGCTTATTCTCTCAGTCAGAGCTGGTGCGTTAGCAGGAGATTATTGCTGTGCATGTAACAGAAAAGGAAAAGGATTGCAGCACTTGTGACGTAGGAGAGAAAGGAGGTTACACAGCATGAGCCAGAGAAGGGAAAAGATCTACAGGCACAATGGAAGGAGCACGTGACGATCCCCGTGACTAATAATGAAAGGCTAGCAGCCTCTCTGACAATAAAGATCAGTTGTTTAAATTTGAAACCCCAGTAACTGAATCTCAAAGCAAAGAGTCACTGAACATTCATTTTGAGGGGGGAAAAAAAAAAAGTGCTAATTGTCAAATTATTATTAGAACAGTAGCTCTGAGATTAAGCTAAGCATTCCTGTACACTCCTGTACAGTTTGCTGTAGAGGAATGATTCATTCGGATCTGCAAAAACTGCTGTGTTCACTTGATAGATGGCTGAAGTCCTCAAAAGCAAGCTGGATAAGCCTAGCTTTCACTAGGGCTGACCTTGTGCCATCATTCTGCAGAATCAATACCTAGAGATGCTTCCAAGGCATCACAATAAAATTTTGGCATTGTTACAAATGAGAAACTACCCTCCTCAGTTCTGCATATGCGTGCTGCCTTTTGGGTAGATTTGAGCTTCTAAATCTTTCATCCCTCCTACAGCAACAAGAAAGAACTACCGTGCACTTAAGGCAACCAGCGGGGATAGGGAAGGTATTTAATAAGGTTCAGTGCAGTTCCAACACCCAATTTATACTTTTCCAAATGAGATAAAAAGTAATAAGGTTGCAAATCCCTCCAGTTAAGACTTTCATATCACTGTATGCATATAAAAGTAAGTAGCTGATAATTCAAATCACTGATTTACATTTACCAGACATAAGAAAGGCTAGAAATTTTTTCTAAAAAAAAAAATCAATATATGAATCAGTAAGGGTTTGGGGCATATAGGCTCTTGTCATAGTTATTCCAAGTGCTCTTTTGTCATCTCATGAGGTGGAAATCAACTAAAAAATGGTTATTATCCTTTTTTTATTGGAAACGGCAGCAACAGCAGCAGCATGCCTATTTCTTCCCTGGGGATTTTCCCACATATTTTCTAGCTTTGATTTTCAGTCTTTGGCTTTTGCACCAATCTTTCCTTGTAATTCTGCTACATTCCCTGCTTTATGTTCTTCTGGGCTCAGCAAGTGTTATGACACCCAGTCTTTTTTCAGGACCTGCAGAGTTTTTAATACTTTAGGTGGATTCCAAAACTTCATTATTGCTTCTTGACTGCACTACACAAAAATCCAGACCATAAGCTACATGTAAATCTGCTACCAAAATCTATTTGACCTTTTGCCCTTCCATACTTCCATGTTCTACTGCTTCTCTCTTGCAGAGGTGCATCAACCCTGCTGTGCTCTGAGACTGCTCTTGGTAGTTTATCTGTACATGTTAGCTTTTATTGTTCTAGAGTTGAAATACTGCCATAATGCCACTTACTGCTTGACTGCTGATCGGTTGTTTTTTCTTGAATGCCACGTCTAACCAGTCAACTCAGGTGTTTTGGAGGCTGGAAAGAAAATGGTAGAGGGGCAGGATAGCAGGGTAGCATAAGTATAAATAGAAGAAAGCATGGAAGAGATATCTAATAGAAGAACTTTAGCTACTATAATTACCAGAGCCTCAATTTAACTGTGCTACACTGATCTTTTCAAAATGAGCTTCTTATCTATTAAAGATGAAGCTGAGAGCTTCAGTTCTTTGGCCTAGTTCCTTGCTAAGGCTATCTCCAGAGATGCAGCCTTCCTGGTGACTTTAACAGCATCATTCCATCAGAGTTTCTTTAGACCTTGGATATTTCACTTCGTATTACCTCCATTATCAAGTTGCTTTGTTCAGCAGCTTTGAAATATTACATAACACCAATCTCTCTTGTCCCCTTGAATACAAAATATTACTATTAATCCTTTTGTAACTGTGAATCTAGGTTATACCATTTCTTCTGTAGATTTTTCCAAAGTTCACAGAAAATGCAGCAGAGGTCTTTTCCTGATTTAAATTTTAGAACTTGTTCCAAACGTAAAAACACTCAGTTGGCCTGTAGGCAGTATACTAACTGAGGCAGACGTATTTAAGCAAAATATTGGATGCACTGAAATTGATAAGGTGCTGATACAGTCTTCTAGGCATTTCCAAATCTGTAGACAGAAATCATTATAGAATTTAGACATGCATCAGAAATAGAAGGCTGAACTTCTTTGTGATGAGAAGCTTGGGGGTTTGGTATTTTACAGATTCTAACTTCAGTGTTTTATCTCTTCTTACCAATTACTCAGAACTTACTCAGGTAGGAAAAACTTATATTCAGCCTAGTTGTCTCTAACATCTGAAATGCGTGCTAAGTTTCTGTGAAATATTGTGAGAAAGTTTGTAACTACACTTTCCCTATTCACACTCAGGAGCATCATAATCTAAGTAATTAAAACCCGTGATGATAAAATAAATTATATTCTTATTAAGGCTATGCATCTAAAAGCTGCTAAATGAAAAGTTACTTTGACTCAGTGGGCAAAGCTGCTAGAAGAATTTTAAGTTCTGCAGATAAAAGAAATGAAATCTTATCTTTTTCTGAGCATTACATTTAATTCATATCCCTGTTCAGGTCTGAATAAACTCAGTGGGCATTCTCCATTTATCTCTAGCGAGCAACAGATCAAGCCCAGGAATCACGTTACAGCCAAAGAAGAGGAACTATTGTGCTGCCGTTGTCTCTGCTGATGTAACAGTTCTGCAACTGAATAAGCTTCATTTCTGAAATTTCATAGACTGAGAGACAAATGAACTATAATACTTCTAATTTAATAACTGAGAAAAATGAAAATCAGAAAAGTCCACTCTGGAAATGGAAAATTATTTGTTGCCAGTATTTATTTATTTTATTTTATTTTAAGGGACCTGTTTTATGAAAACAACATCAAACTTCTAAAGTTTAACAATAAAGGGCCTGTAAATATTAAGGCCATCTAGAGCCAACTGTCCAGGGCCATGCCCAGAAGACTTTTCAATATCTCCAAGGATGGAGATTCCACAACTTCTATGGGCAACCTGTGCCAGCGCTACATCACCCTCACAGTAAAAAAGCTTCTCCTCATGTTCAGGTGGAACCTCTTGTGTTTCAGTTTGTGCCCATTGCCTACTGTCCTGCAGTGGGGCACCACTGAAAAGAGCCTGGCTCCATCCTCTTTATGCTCCCTTCAGATATTTAAATAAATGGAGAAGATTCCCCTGAGCCTCTCTTCCCCAGGCTGAAGAGTCCCAGCCCTCTCAGCCTTTCCTCACAGAAGAGGTGCTCCAGTCCCTAAATCCTCTTAGCAGTCCTTTGCTGGACTCTTTTCAGTGTATCCACCTGTCATACTGGGGAGCCCAGAACTGGACCCAGGACTCCACATGTGGCCTCACCAGTGCTGAGCAGAGGGGACAGGTCACCTCCCTCCACCTGCTGAAAAGGCTCTTCCTAACGCAGCCCAGGATGCCATCAGCCCCCATCCTCCAGCCTCCGGATGCAGCGAGCAGAACCAGGAGCAGCAGCAGGACTGACCGGTTATTCCAGAAGCAGCAAGGGGCTGGGCTGGGGCCAGGATCCAGCTGGGGGTCCTGCTGGGAGCAAACAGAGACTGGACTGGGAATGGGACTGGAAACAGGTACAGGTGCCCACAGGTGGAATGGGGCTCCCAAGCCCATGCGGAATGGGTGAAGGTCCCATGTAAGGACACTTAAGGCCTCTTTGTGTCCTTGGGGTTTCTTCAAGGAAGGCTGGAGTAGCAGGTTTGTACTCATTTTCATGAGTACAACCACAGCTTTGGATTCCCATACATACAAGGTAAAATACGCAATGTATGGTATGCATTTTTCTATTCCCCACTGTAGGTAGTGGTGAGATCCCTAAAGAAGGCTGCTGAGTCATGAAAGGCTGCCAGAGTAAGTAGGTCCACCTGGTCTACTGGGCAGATGGGGTCCATCTTCAGGGAAGGGGCAAATCATCTTGGGTCATAGCCAGCTAAGCTGGTGAAGAGGGCTTTAAACTCAAGTTGCCAGGGGAGGTGAGCTTCAATCCATCCCACTCCTACCAGTTTGATGCCAGTGCCAGCAATAGATTCCCAAAGCCTGGAGAGGGATCACAGGTCATCAGGAGAGCACCTGAAGAGCAGCACAAAGGAATGTCAGACACTCCAGCCAGTAAGTCAGCTTCATCATGGCCAAACTTGAATGCCTCTGTGCAAACACAAGTAGCATGGGGAATAAACAAGAGGGGTTACAGATGGGAGCACACCTGCTGGGCTATGATCTTATTGGCATCATGGAGATGTGGTGGAATGGCTCCTATGACTGGAGTGTTGCAATGGAAGGATACAGGCTCTTTAGGAAGGACAGGCAGGGGAGACAAGGAGAGGGTGTTGTCCTCTACGTCAATGACCAGCTGGAGCACATGGAACTCTACCTGGGGGTGGATGAGGAGCCAACCGAGACCTTATCAGTCAGGATTAAAGGGAGGGCAGGGACAGGTGACATTATATTGGGGGTCGGCTACAGGCTACCTGACCAGGAAAACCAAGCAGATGAGGACCTCTGTAGACAGATAAGGGAAGCTTCATGTTCACAAGCACTGGTACTCATGGGGGACTTCAACTACCCCCATATCTGTTGGAGGGACAATACAACAGGGCACAAGCAATCCAAACAGCTCCTGAAATCTGTTGATAACTTCCTTCTCCAAGTGATAGAGGAGCCAATGAGGAGGGGTGCTGTGTTGGACCTTGTTCTCACCAACAAGGAGGGGCTGGTGGGGAACGTGAATCTTAGGGCAGCAAGGAGGGCACACAAGTAGGCTTGCTACCCTGGACTTCAGGAGAGAAGACTTTGGCCTCTTCAAGGATCTGCTTGGCAGAGTACCATGGGATAAAGCCCTGGAGGGAAGAGGGGTCCAAGAAAGCTGGTTAATACTCAAGGATCACCTCTTCCAAGCTCAGAAGCCATGCATCCCGACAAAGAAGTAGTCAGGCAAAACCGCCAGGAGGCCTGCATGGATGAACAAGGAACTCCTGGAGAAACTCAAACACAAAAAGGAAGCCTACAGAGGGTGGAAGCAAGGACAGGTAGCCCAGGAGGAATACAGAGAAATTGTCCATGCAGCTAGGGATCAGGTTAGGAAAGCTAAAGCCCTAATAGACAAATACAAATTTGCTTTCTCTTTCAGGGTGAAGTCTTCAAAGCACAAAAAAACCCCATGAGACAGCATGAGAAAATACTGGACACAGCTATACTACCTATTCTGCTGAACAGGAAACCTTAACCTGTAGGCTTAGCAGCACATATCAGTGTGATGACACTGCACAGCAAATGGAACATAAGTATTTGCCCCTACCACCTGTACAGCATGGCTCACTACCCCACTGACTGGGAAGCATGAAGGTACTTCTGATCTTTTGCTGCTGATGTAATTATAATCCTCCATTTTCTGAGTTTTCACCTGTAATCCTGATAAATGAGATCTTACTGGGTGCCTTCAATGTGTTTAGTAAGATCTATGGCTAATCAGGAAAAGAATAACCTGTAAACACCAACAATCTCTCTTCCCATCCACGTCCCGCATCCTGCCCGTCTGTGTCATTCCCCCCGCCCCCCCCCCCCTTGTTTTTAGGAAAATAATCAGATAGTATTTTCCTGTAGTATACAGGATACTTACTGGATATTGTATGCTGCTACCGTCAGGCTCACTTAAGGTACTTTGCCATGACCTTAGAATCTTTTAATTAGCGGCAAATCCTTATCTTCTTTTTTTTTTTTCCTCTAAGGATTTTTTTATTTTCACCTATATTGATAATGCATGAACAAAAAGGCAGGCAGCTAGAAGAACAGCAGCAAAAGCCAATGCTTGTGGAGATCTAAAAAAAGTACATTTGTGATTAAAGCAGGACTTTCCATACCAGGAAGGTGTGACTGAAAGTATCTAGACTAAGACACGTTCCTCTCCTGAGAATTTAGTGTGAAACATATGGAAAGCGATATACCAGACTGAATTTTGAAATACCGATACTGAAGACATCTACAGAATAACGTGGGAGCCAACCAGCTGCTGTTGAATTTATATTGTGCAGCGGATAACCAGTACTGCCTGGCTACAACAAGGAAATAAAATAATAATAAAACTCACTACAGCCAAGTATTACAGGAAACTTTCCTACACTTCTCTATCAATGTAAATCTTGCGTTATTCCAGCCCCTTTCCTTACTTGGAGATTTCACTACTAGTTATATCAAAATATGTAGACTTGAACCAGTTCTAGAAATGAAAGTCTAACACAACGTGAACTGAAATAAACAGCAACCTGGCTCAGTACAGCAGCAGTTAGAGTAGCTTGGCCACAGTCATATTGAGTTTCAGGAGACTATCTGAATATATAAAAGTAACTTAAACTTAATAACTTTCTTAGTTATGTGAAGACTTAACAGTTTTGAGAGAAATGTGTGAACACATTAGAATTCCTCTCTCTTAGTTGAATCAGTGGGCTGCAATTAAAAGCATAGACCCTAGAAAATAGTTATAAAACACAGCATGAAATACTTTTTATATCTATTTGTTGAAAAAGTAATGTTTTTAAGAATCCCCACGGAAAGCAATTTTCTGGCATCCACAACCATCAGACATAATATCTCTTTGCTTCTGAGGGTATTTTCATACCAAGCTTTCACATTTGCTGTGGTTGATCGCATCCAGCAATTCCCATTGACTTCTAAGGGCTCTGGAGAAAGTGATCGGTGACCTAACGCTTTCTACCTCTTCTGTTTAAGTTTCTTTGAAGTCAGAAATAGATTTTTCAGCAGAACATCTTTCCTTCTTATACTTTCATTATATTCAAGCCAATAATACTTTACATTGAAAATATATACAGCTGTGATACTTTGAGAAGCTGTGGCATTCTGTTAACACAAACTTTCAATTTCATTAAAGACCTTATTAAAACTTCCACTGATTGCTCAGTGCTGGATGCTATGCTGTGCTTACAAGGCAGAGTTCTCAGTTTTATTCTGTAAAATGTGCTTCTGTAAATAGATGACTGGTTATTTTCCAATTCTGAAACTTAAAGCAGAGCACTACTAATTTCTGCAGACCGTCAACAAACTCAAGAAAATAAAGCACTTTTCATTTTTATCACTAAGGAGCCTATCTCGTCAACAGGATAACTTTGAGAAAAAGGTTCTATGATCTCTGCTTTAGATATCTACCGACTGACAACAAAGATCATGGTCTTACGCTTATAAACTACTGATAATCTGAGCTAAAGCAGACCAGCACTAGATGGCATTTGACCAGTGAATTCATATGACACATGCCATGATGCTCTCTACATAAACTGAACTGATATGCTCTGAGGATACAATTACACTTATTGTCCTAAAATACATAACCTTGGAGTGCGCTCCTATGAAGGAAAACAAGACAAATGAGTAATCAACATGAGTAATCAACAATTCCACTAGGAAAACAATCTCAATTTAGTTTGCAGTCCCCAACAAATAGTCCCACAACCAGCTTTAGCATGCTTTGGAGATTCATGTACAAGAAAGTGTAAGTAGTACTTTTCATATTTTTTTTTAACATATCATGTCTGTTTATTTTACCAGGTAATGACAAGCACTATGTTGCTTTGCAACATCCAAATGTTTTTATAGAACCATGAAGTTCTTTGGTCCCAGGATTTGGGTTTTGTTTTTAACTGCTTATGGCTCAGTCTCAAGTTTGTATTCAGACATGTGGAATTGGAGAATTCATTTTTGTTTGGTCTCTAGTGTGTAAAGGTGTACTTGGAACCAGCCACAAGAGAACACATTGGTGGCTAAAATAAGTTGCATTGGGTTTGATGAACTTCTTTTGCTGGAAACAGGGAAGAAGAGGAGATGGCACTCTTGTATCCCATTCTGCAGCAGGTGACAAGCAATTATGTAAAAGAGGTCTTGTAGTAACTCATATCCTCCGTGGAAAGCCCGTGCATAGTGATTTTGGATGAAAACTGCATCAGGACTAAGCAGCACAGGACTCATCCAGACTCACAGTCGTAACTCAAAGGCCTTACTCAGCCACTTTCCGTCAGCCGTAGTTGAAGCCTACGACCTGAAGAGCCTTTTCTCTCTGGCTGCCCACCCCAGCAAGCAGCTGGCTCCAACTGGGCACTGACACAAGATACATGATACAGCTCACACATCCCTGAACAGTGGTAATTTTGGGAAAGAAGGTAGTATCTCCACGTCTAATAGAAGCTGTAAACCTGCTGAAGTCAACCCAGGCATGCCTGCCTAATAACAGCAAGAGTATAGAGTATGTGGCATTTCTGTTGGGGCTCTCAAATCACACAGTACTCACCAATGTACTATATATATATATATATGTGTGTGTGTGTGTGTGTGTGTGTGTGTAAATATGTGCTCAACTCCTATTACATTATACTGAATTTACTGATCCACGCAGAATTGTGATATATATAACAATTACTGGAAGATACCATTACAATCCAGTTTATGCTACAATACCTATCAGTTTGGAAAGCTACCACCTCAGTCTCCAGTAAATTTTCTCTCTTAACATTTGCACAGCAATATTTTTTCCATCTGTGAACTGTCTCAGAATTTTTCTGCTTTTTCATTATTTTCTGCTGAGAAGTACCTCTAAAATACTTAATCCAGATTTGACCCTTGTCAAATTTAAATCTTAGTTTCCAACTAGTGACAAATTTTAAAATGCTGATTTTTTTTCCCCTCACACTAAGACAGATAAATCACTCCTTCAATATGGCTGTTCAGCCCCAAAGTGTTTTTCAAAAACCTGAGGCAGTCTTTAGCAGGATTAAAAAACTGTAATAGGATAAGTCCTCAGAAATCAATAAACAAACATCTAATAATGTAATGCACACCACTCAACTTTTCTATATCAGGTGAAACATTTCTCAGTAATTAAATTTACCTCAGATCCTTTAGGAATGTTGATGATCCACACAGCTGCCTGGAATTAAAAATTGGAATATGATTCTAAGTAATTTTATTTAACACACAATAGAAATTTATCACCCAAAGACTTGTGTCAAGGGTTCTGCAGCATCTTATCTAAAAGGATTGTGATGGATTTTCACTTGATTCAGCAGTTGCCTACGGTTTTATTACTAAAGCCTCCAAAATACATGGTGAAAGCATCTCTGACATGATGAAATATCACACAACAAAAGCGGTGCTGCATATTAAAGAAACCCAGACTGGGGTATGCCCCCAGTGGAAAAATCTCCGGCCAGTTCTCAACTGACCTACCGCTGCTTTCACTACACTTTAGCATGGGACTGAAAAGGAGAACACGGCTCTTTAATTCCTGGCCTTACAGCTGGATTGGAGGTGAAAAGAAAATAAAATGCTGTATTTGGGGTTTTGATACTTCAAGGAGTATTATTTTTTCCCTGTGGATTACTCCGTAGTAAGGACATAGAAAAGCAAGGAAAGAATCCGGTAAGATTGTACAATTAAGTGCTGTTCAGTGAAATAAGTATGTGCCTTTGCTTCATAAAAACTGCAGTTTTACAAAAGCTTTCTTTTCACAGAGCATCAGCTTTTGGCTGGCTGCTGTATACACTACATTTTCAGAAAACTCTAGTTTAGCAAAAAGGTATGTTACTATAATTACCCTGCTAACTGAAAAGAGAGGCACCAGAGGTATCAATCAGCTGATGTCAACCAGCAGAGCTGCACCAAAGGAAAGCTCATGATGCCAGTCTATCAGCTAAGACTTTTATCCCTGTAAGTGCGTTCCATGACTGCGTATACCTTTGGCTTACATAGAATGAGCTGTTTAAGAGAGCTGTTCTGTGAAATTTGAAATGATTTTTGCTTGAGGCATGAGGTCTAATAAACAACCACCCTTTCAGCGGCCAAAACAGGGAGGGGTGGACACTGCAAAGTGAGGAGCAGCAGCAAACCTGTGCGGTGGCTTCCTAATGAAGACACAGTCTCAGGTTTAGCTGCTTACACGGGATGCAAACGACCACTGTATTTCAACATGAGAGTTGAACAAAACTAACAAGGAACAAAAACGAATCTGATGTTTTTAGAAATGAAGTCATGGCCTACTTTTACTTCCTGACCCCAGGCAAATGATTGACATTGGAGCAGACTGTGACCTGTTTAGACTGGTTTAGTGTGTCAACTGCCACCTGGTTTTATGTCATTGAACATGTAATGAGGCTCACTAAATAAGGCAGACCTAACCTAGAAAACTGCATCAGTCTTCACTTATATTTTTAGGTTGATTTCTTCTCAAATAAATTTAAATACCAACCTGAGTCATTCACTGTGAAAGTCTGTACAAGCTTTCCTGTGCTATCAAGAAAGATTAAGGATTCTAGCCAGCTACATGGTGTCACTTTATTCTGGGTTGCATTTTTTCTTTGCCTTTTTTTTTGTTGTTGTTTCTTTTTTCCACTTTTTTTTTTTTTTACATTTTTTTTTTAAACCAACCTTCTTGTTTTGGGCTGAAAACCTGCAGAGAAACAGCATGCCAGAACCAGAAGTTTCTGTGTTCTCAGGAGAGAAAAAAACCCAACACATAAAGGGAGAAGTCACCTGCCAGCCTCAGTAATCGGCCAATGCTGCTGCTCTTCCCCAGTAACAAGTTAACAATAACTTTATTTCTATTACTAGCATTGGACCCATATAAGGAAACAGTGATCCTGCTGCATGCTTTCCTAACAGCAACCAGTACAGTTGTTTCTGACAGGACTTCCCCGGCCTGCTGCATTTCTGGGTGTCCTGCTGGGAACTCAGGCATTACCTCCATGGCACTAACCTACGCTGCCCAGGGGAAGCTGGATACTTGCTACCTTTTCTTTTCCACGCTCTTAACACTGAATCAACCGCGTCACGTGCAGGGAGGTTTTTGATAGCCCTGCCTGCAGGTTCTGCCTGTGCACGAAGCAGCTGGTGGTGGGCAGGACTGCGCTGGAGGGAAGTACTGTGGCACCACACAAACCCTGTGGTGGGGCAAAACGGTACGACTCAAAGGCCAAAACCAAGCTTCATGCCTGGCTTGCTCTCACAGAGATGCATTCCCACTGCTGTTCCTAGTAAGCTCATATGAGAAGTAGGGCACGTGTCAGCTGAAGCTTAACCCTTTTAAATTTTTTCCCTGACTGAACACTTCTTAAAAAAAGGATGATGATTTAGTCTCATTTTCTATGTTACTGCAGCATTGGAAAGTCTCAGATCAGACTTTTGGATGTTCAGTCGACTTCTGGATCTGCTGCAAAGCCATGGCTTTAGGCAGTGCCTATGTTTTGAAAAATATGCAGATATTTTCTGTGAGTTGTTCAAACTGCAGTGCTGGGTCTAAACTCACTGACCTACTTTAACTTGCCTTTTGAGTTTGCTGAGTTTCAGACTTTATTTTATCTGAATGTTAAATATTGCTTGGTTTTCAGAATTATTGTGTATGGTTCTGTCTGTAGTTAATCTCTTCTCTAGGTCGGTGGTTTCCTGTCCTAAATTTCCACTACTAATTGTAGTCATTCCTATTGCACACAAAAAGCACTGTCCCAGGCTACAATATCACCAATGCATACTCTCATCCCCGAGAGGCCTTCAGACGTCTGGGGCATTATGCAGTTAAGTACTTCCACATCTGAACATATTAAAACAAGCATGTGCAAAACAGAATAATTGCAAAGCGGAATAATTGCAAAGCATTTGTTGCCTTAAAATCCCAACAGTTGGCAGGCTACCGGAGCACCCAGTCTGCAGCGACGGAAACCAAGTGTATGGTATTAGCCACCAGGAGTATTACACAACTAGACTGTCAAATTGCAGAAGAGAGATGCAAATCTGAACACTCTGCATTCAAAGACAGCTGCCCAAACTCTGTTCCTTTCAGTTGTTGGAAAACGTGGCCCCCAGAGCTTCATTCCTGGTGAGCAGATGTTAATGTTCTCGTGTGGTGCTCCCATTCACTTCCTGAGAACTGTCTGTCGGCATCTCTGGTCTGTGAAGCACACCAACTGTTATCACAAGTTTTTCTTGGGAGGAATTTTCATGCTTTGCAGACGTAGTTGTGCAGACTTAAGTTTCACCAATGTAAAAAAAGAACAGCAGTTTCAGACACAGAAACTTCCCCTCCCTTTGTTGGGCACATTTCAGTCTCTGTCACTTGTTTGGTTTGTTGAGTGGCTGAGAATCCTCCCTAGCTGGTGACACTGATGACTGACTGTATCGCCATTTCTCTACACCCAGGAGATCTTTCCCTTGGAGAGACAGGGGCTGTGAAACCCTTGGCCAGGAAGCCAGTATTAGCTCGTGCACTGTCTCCTGTATTTCACTAGTGTCTTACTCCAAATTCCTCTGTGGCAGCTCTAGCAGTCATCACATTTCCTTAGACTACTTTTACTCTTAAGTAGCTCACAGACCTGGCACAGCAGAGACACCATACTAGGTGCAGTATGTGATTTGTCCTAGCAAGAGCTAAAGACACAGTGTCGGTGGTGATTCAGCTGGCTGTGAGATTTTGAGGCGTTGGTGGACAACCGTTGCCACCAGCAGAACTGCTCTCCTCAAGCCCTACCACCTCCTTTCCAAACAGTCCCCAAGTGCCCCTGTGAGCTTCAGCACCCACAAGCCCTCTCCTGTGGGGTGGCATGGTGAGACCTTCTCTTGCTTCCACAACGGGAGGACTTGGGAGGCAACGCCGGCTGCAGCATGCTGCCATGCTGGGCACCCGTTTGGTTTTTATGTCTGCATCATACCTGCCCTGGTCAGAGCAGCAGCACGACCCAACCAGAGTAGTACACTGGTACATTTGGTGCCAGGATAACAGGGTGTGTATGGGTTTGACATGATCCAGATGAGCCCAAAACGATCTCACCTTTTGTCAGAGCAGACAGAATTTGTAAGTGGGAGACTTCAGGCTAGTCAGTACTCGTCATGAGATGCAATAGATTTGCTGCATTTTTAAAAAATGCATTTGGAAGAAAGGCTTGAAAAGATCCTTCTCCATCTTGGGGTTGTTGTTGTGGTGGTTTTTTTGTGGGTCCCCCCCTCCCCCCCTTTGGGATTTACAAAACGATGTCAGCGACTGCTGCACATCTTGCATGCAAATTCCACACATCTTCCAGATCTTCCAGCACCCTCAGGTACCAACACCAAACACACTGCCTGGGCCCCCATCCTCTGCTCCTCCCGAACGAGGACAAGTGCCTCATCTGAGAGCTCGACAGACGTCATTTTCCCCTGCCCATGCCACGGCACAGGGATGCGGGGGACATGGCCTGGGCCACCCACCCCGGCAGGGCACGACAGGGCCTCACCAGCCGGGCCCGTCCCACTGCCTGCGCAGGGAGCGACGGCGGCCTGGCTGCACATGGCAGGCAGCGGCAGCGACAGCCCCGCCACGGTGTCAGCACCAGCGGGGCTGGTGCGGTGGGCTGGGCAGGGTGAGTGCTGCACCAACAGCTCCAGTTATAGCTATTTCTAAACAAGCAACTTCACAGAAGAAAATACCAGAAAATTTATCGAGGGCCCACCCAGGTGCGTGACCTGGTGGTTGAGGTGAATACAGTACAGAAACTGCGCCGGCTCCTGGGCTGCAAGCTACGCCCGCGTGCTTGCAGAAGTAGGAGGTAATACGTTTTCTTTACTTAAAATCCCCCTCCTGGTAAAACCCTTGTCAGCTCCGGCATGTCAGCCACCAAAAGCTCCTTACAGCATAGTTATCGCATCATGCCAGATGCAAGCCCTTCCTGCACAACAGCCCTGCTTTTTTTGGTTTTGGGTGGGTTTTTTGTTTGTTTGTCTTTGGTTTTTTAATAGGAGCATAAACAGAAGCTTCTTCTGTAAACTGCAAATTTTTAAAATATGTATGTTATGAATATGTGTCCACCGCTCCCTCAGACCCCTGGTTGCCTGAAAGGGCTGCATGGGGTGGGGGGCTGGCTGTGAGCTCTCCCCCGAAGAGAGAGACAGACCCCGGTGCCGTGCCTTCCTCCAGCTATTTGCCTTCTGCACTGGAACCAGTTGCCTGTCTATAAAACCAGATGATGGTCTGACTAAAACACAGGTTGTGTTCAGATTTGGGGGGAAAGACTGGTGTATGTCCCATGTGTTAGTGTAACCCCTGGAGGGTGAGCTTCTTCCCATAGCAGATACCCAAAGGACAAGACAAAAGCATTTGTACTGAAATCAACATACTCCACTGGGTATGGATTTAAAAAAAAAATCCTTTTTAAAAAACCTGCTGCAGCATCTCTAAACCACAGTGACAAGAGGCATACAAACATAAATATTAACCCTGTTTCACAATACTTGCACACTCTCTACATTCCCTAGTGCAGATGTTCTAAACATTGCTTTAAAATAACCTTCTCCCAAATGGTATATGATGCAGATCCATTGAAAATGTATCCGATTTAGATATGCAGATTAAAACACCCACAGTTCCATTTGCAAGAGACCTCTGCGTCTCCCTGGAATGGAGACATGAGCTCAGCCATTGCCCGGGTAAAGCCACATGCAAACACCAGGAGCTACTCACAAGTGTGGTTGAGATCTAAATTTCATAGACTTCATACTGGCAGCACGGTCATACACCTGACTTCCTTTAAGTCGGTAAGAATCTATGACAATAGAATTTATGAAATAATTTCTTGTTTACAGAGTCATAATTTACTTAGGTATAAAAACGTAAGACCCAGAGGTGTTTGCAAGTTTAGTATTAAGCATGCTTTTCTCTGTCTGAGTTGGGGCAGTAATGACTTGCACTAAAATCTTAGAAGCAATTCCTAGTGAAACTACTATTTAAAAAACCAAACCAAGCCAAACGAAACCAAACAAGGGGATTATAAAAGATGGGGCTGGCACTGGGAGCCGAGATTGAAATTCACAAGCGTGGCTGAGTTTGGAGTTGTCATGGTACCAATGCTACTATGTGTGAATCACAGTATCATCAGATCACACTCTGAAAAGCAGCAGTTGTGCCTGCATACAAAGCAAGCAAAACCTTGGAACAAACTGTTCTGTACCTTCAAGGAACTCAATGTTCACTCTGATCTACTAGTCTGATTCCCGAGCTCAAAAAGTGGTGAGATTTTTAAAAAATCGGTAATTTTCTGCAAGCTAGGCCTGACCCACCACCAGGATATTACGGAGTTTTGTAGCTCTGCAACCTGTGGATTAGGTCAGAAGCACCAGAAACGCCCCAGCTCTTCTCACAGTGTTGGCCCTCACACAATGTTTGGGAAATGTGTGGCTTGCTTAGGCAACTGCACCTTGTCTGCAGTAATAAAAATCAGCAGAATCCCTGTCTGTTATCAGTGCTTTTACCACTATTAGCCCTTTTGTGCTCTACGGAGAACCATGCACATTGTAGCATGGATAATCCATCACTATCTTGTTAAACTTATTTTGCAAAATTTTACTTGAATATGTAGGCTAAGGTTTGCTCCCTTTATTGCTATGTTCCTAATCATAGTGTGCAGCCAAGTGTAAAAGATCTTCTGTCTTCTCAATTAACAGACTATTAAGCTTTCCCCTATGAGTAATAAACTCCTGTAATCTGGCAGGGGCAGCAGTCCACAAATGCATTTCTTTTTCCCAAAGTGCAAGTTTCTGTTTCCAAATCTGTGCAGATTGTTCTAAACAGATTTTGTTGCAGAGACACACAGAAGGTGTATTCACACTAACTAACGTGCTAAATAGGTGAAAAGTCATCTGGTATGCAATTAAATCTACATTGTGTCAAATTATTTTTTTCATTTCATCAGGTATTCCTACATCTTTTACTTGAAAAATCTTTAGAGACTGTCTCCACAGCAGACACGTTTCTACTAGGGCTGTAAGGAACTCTTGAGCATCCCTGGAAAAGACAGCTGGGAAAAGCAAATTTTTTTGTCAGGATGGTTGAATTCACTGACTTAAAAGTGTCTGCACTGTTATGAAATAAATGCAGGAGGCCATAAATTCCAGAACCCCTGCTCCAAATGGAGGAGCTGAGGAATGCAGAAACTGAAGATAATGGCAAATCCCACCCAAATGCAGTCAGGTATCTGGGGAACAACATGCAGTTTACCTAGATTCACACCTAAATGCTCTGTTGTTCAGTCTAAGTCTCAAAGTTGTCCATGAGAAAGGTAAGCAAGGTCAGTCTGCAGAGGTGAGGTGTTACCGACGCTCATTAAATTACATCAAAGGAGAGCCAAAGATCACACCCAGAAGAAACAAGCCTGCTTTGCTTTCACAGTGGAAAAGCAAAGGCTAGGCATTAATAGCTTAACTAACTGAAGGCCAGTAGATGTTCTTGGGTCATTTTAAAAGGGGACGAAGAATTCCTTCCTGAAAATTTATGGTCTGTAGAGTTGCAAGAAAGACCATCTGCCCCTTCTCTCCATGGTCTGCTGTAAAACCAGCTGGGTTCATCTGCTACCTGTAGCTGCTTGGCTCCCCTGTATATGTGCAGCCCCTATGAACACACACTAATATTACGGAACAAGAGAAGGTGTGGGTAGGTTCTTTTACAATTTATAGTGCAAGTAAGGTGATCTACTCCATCAAACTCTGTATAATACCATGGCTGGTTTGAAACCCTCCCAATAGCTATGCTACACTAGCCGTAATTTGTTATTTTCCTGTCCCTTGCAACCAGAAATCAGGAAAATTCCTTAAAATTCACTACTAGGAAGTCTCATTGCACTTTTTTTTGTCAGCTTGCAGTGATAAGATGGTCTTGTCAGCACTAACCTTTAACTAAGCAAAGACTAGCCTTGGGTTGCAGCGCCGGGACCACCCACACACCAGTCTATACCTCTGTGACAGTCAAAAGCAACTAAGTATAAACGAAGTGAGCACCCAGAGGCTTGGAGTCAGCTCTCTCCATATAGTTTTTCCTGTTTTTACCTCACTACTGCTCATTTTTCAGACCTAGGTGACACTTCACTTCTCTGCTAAAATCTCAAGGCCAGTCTCCTGCAAAGCCCCGAGAGCATGTCTGCGTAGTCTGGTACGGCTCTGCTGCTGCGGCTGTGCAGACTGTAAACCCGTCGGTGTGGGCATCAGCAGCATTTCCAAGACCATCAGAGCATCTAGCCAAACACCTCAGTGCATATTTTAGATTTCTTAATGTATTAAACAAGATATTTTTGCACCTTTTCTTTTTTTTTTTTCCCCTCCACTCTGGGCAATTAGTAAGTGACCTCTTTTTCACCCCGCTTTTGGTCTTCCTTTTCTTACCTCACACTTATTCTTGGGGTCATTTTTAAGGGATCACTGGGGAACCCCACAGCAACAGGCCCCTTCTTTATTTTGATCACCTCCATTATACAGGCCATAGTTAATCGTTCTTGTTTCAAGTTAAGAAACAACACACTACCTCCCAAAATAAGGAATACTAATGCCTATGTATGGAATTTATTAATTAAATCTTTCTCTTCTACTCTTGTTTTATTTATCACTTTTCTAAATATCATAACATATTGAATACTCTGGGATGACTCAACTCCTGAAAATCAGCTCAGTACCATCTGTAACTTGTGTTTCTTGACTAGCTCCAAATCGAGCTCATTGCTGTCTTATAGCTCCATATATTCAAATTCTTCTTTCCCTTCCTGCTCTCACCTTCCCTTCCTTGTCTTCAAAGTTGCCTTCAAGTCCTACCATGAAACCTTTCCCTCCAGTTCAACCTGCTTCACTTTCCTCCTCTCCGCCCAGCAGCCTCTTCAAATGGGAAGTCATCTTTCCCCAGCATCAAGGATAAAATTCACCCCACGCAGAGGAACCAGTGCCAGGTCCACTTAAGTCTTCCAAAGAATTTTACCTCAGATGACTTCCCCCACCCCCCCACCCCTCCTCCTCCAGACTTACTCCTTTCGCAATACTTTTCAACAGTGTCCTCAGCCAGATTCCTTCACTACTGCTAACTTGTACCAGCACTTAATGTACTTTATGTGCCTGCAGTGTTTTTTTCTGAGTTTGTAATAGGCTGCAAATTCCTTGAAGCATGTCTCATTATATTTTTGTATAGCTCCGCTCACTCTGTCTCTACTTAATAAATAATGGCTGCTTTACAAGAATGCTCACTATACACGCCTACTGTTTTAAATATCAGCCCTTGCATTGTCAGCTTTCTTAATTTTTCTTTTGTCTGCGTGAGTCATTGTACCAATCTTCTGCCTGTGTTTAGGTACACACACATGCTCATTCACATTTCTCTCTGCAGAAAGAAATGCTAAAATAATCCCCTGCACCTAAACTCCTTATTTTGCACATAAATCCAAACATTTTGGATTAACTGGAGACACGATCAGCTTTAAAGATTTTCCACTTTTTTTTTATTCTTCCTAGTAAAGTTCCCCTTCCATCCCAAAAACCCAATCAGTGAACATAAAAACACTGTTTGTGTTCTTCAAGAAAAGCTATTTTAGACACAAGACCCCAAGTTTCACTTGCCCTGCTGTTGATATAAGAAATATACGGCAGATGATAAACAAACAACATGCTAAAAATACACTCATATCTTGAAAACTGGAACTAAGCCTAAGTGAAAGATCTTTTAAGTTGAGGAAAACACAGTAAGGTGTAGCCCAGCTGAGAAAAAACACTGTCACCAGGCTCCCACAAGCAGTCTGAATAAGGCACTTTCACTGCTGCAAGGTCTTACTTACTTGTCCAAGCCTATTAGGGGTTAGACCTGCTATAGAACCGCACGCCTGGGGTCAGCTTTCACAGGCTGCAGGTACAAATCACAGCCGGTGCCCTGCTTCTGCTTCAGTTACTCTCCGGCTTCAGAAACCTTTCTTTCATTTTGTTCCTTCTCATTGGCTTGTAAACTTGCCCGTTTAATATGTTGTAAATGAGTTGTATTTCCAAAGTGTTTCTCTTGCAAGTACATTTTAACCTAGTTTTACTCAAAGGTCCCACACAAGATGACCAAAGCAGGGGCAGGGTTAGAGTGTGATTTAAATAACTGATGCAGACAGGAAGTAAGAGACCAGAGTTGTGGAGTTTACCTTCTACTTTGTGATCCAACACTTGCAAAGCCACATCTGGCAGACAGGTTACCAGATCACAGCAGTTCCATCATCTCCAGGGATGTTCCCATCTGATGGAAATCTTCCCGTTTAGGTGCTCCACATGGGAAGGTCAAACCACATGCCATGTATTTTAATATACCCAAACTCGATATAGGAGAAATTACACTCTCTTGTCTATCTCAGGTACATGTGCAGTTGATATTCCACTAGCACTGAAGTCTCCCTAAAACAAGGAGAAACCTTTTTTGGTCTATTTCACAGAGAATTTCTGACACACAGTATTGACATATGCCCTACCTAAAATCCCATGAAACCCCACAGTCAACCACAATGCAAAACTGGGGTTCCTCAGTTGTAATTAGGGGACCATCCCTCTTCCCTTTGTGAGGATGGCGGTAGGAAATACAACCAGTGATGGCAGGCTGCGGGCATCAGCTCTCATCTATGCTGTATTTAGAAGCTATGCTGTGTGCAAAAGCCACCCTTGCTCATGGCAGGAAGACTGCAGTGATTGTTGCTGAACTTGAGCAAACAGTGATGATGTAGCAGCTGTAACTTCTGCTACAGAAAAAGAAAACACGGTAAACAGGAACCTCTGCCTTTACAGGAGCCTTATCATTTTGGCTCTGCAACCTGACCATGTTTGCTCAGATGCTAAAGCAAGGCACCCTGGCACCACAATACTCCTTCTGAGGTCGTTTTCTGCATCTCCTTCTTACCCTGGACTCTTTCAGCAAGCCCAATCCAGACACCATTCCCTCCAGGCTCAGAATGCTACCATCTACTCAGCTGGCCACTATGTTACCACCACCCCACTGCGCAGCAGTAGCAGCCAGCAGGCTCCTGGCTATATCACCTCTTCCTGGTACCTCTTTTAACTCCTGCCAGGTCTCGGGTTAACACCAGGAATTTGCAAACTAGATAGAAAAAAAGACACAGAGCTCTTTCTAAGCACTCCTTCCATCAAT
This sequence comes from Falco punctatus, assembly GCF_963210335.1. Classification (NCBI taxonomy): domain Eukaryota; kingdom Metazoa; phylum Chordata; class Aves; order Falconiformes; family Falconidae; genus Falco; species Falco punctatus. The sequence continues at coordinate 107,422,181 of NC_137581.1, read as the reverse complement.
CTGCTACTGTAACTGTCTCTTGGCCTTGATACCTTTCTGGACAGAGGTCTCTGTGCCTCACTGCCTTCTGATCTGGTTCCTCACTCCAGGGACTGGATTTAACCCAGTGAGTGCTATTCTCATTCATCTGCATCTTTCCTTTCTGGTTCACACTACAGAAAAATACACGCAAAACAGTGCATCAAGCAGAGAAGAAGAGCAAACTCCAAGCATCCAGTATGGCTCCTCAATAAAAAGGAGCTCGACCACCCTTCCCTACAGCTGTTTCTACAGTTGTCAGGAGTTTGGTGTCATATGCTGAACTCTACTTTCCTACAAAGCACAGGGCTCCACGCCACAGGCAGCCACGTTCCACATCAAAACGGACAGCACCACCTCAGCTCCTGTGTAACCACATTTGCTTTCAGCCAACTGGGCACATGCTCAAAGGGTGACACTGGCTCAGCTGTGCCATTAATGCAGGGTAACACGAATATATAGTAGATGCCTGGAAACTGGCTGCTACTTCTGCAGCCTATGCTCTATGTACTGCCAAAAATTTCTGTATCCCCCTTGATCCAAACTGGGAGATACAAAAACTGAACTACACAGGAATTTATACAGTGCTCGGTATCTCATATCACCAACGTTACCACTTACCGCCACGGGCATCCTAGCAGTGAGGCACAACGGTTAGCCTGGGTCAGAGACGACTTCTGTTCCTGCAGGAGGTTCCTGGGACTGTCAAGAAATGTATTGCAGGCAGAACTGCACCGTGTTACAATCAAATCAAAAAAGGGATAGTAAGCCGTATTGTTCTAGTGTAAGCACAACATAAAAGTTTATGTAAAAAGAAAGACAAAGATGACAAGAAAACTGGAATAGCGAAGTTCCAAAGTGAACCAGGTTTTCAAGTGCTAAGCAGATGCGGGAAGACTGAAAAAAATCTGGATACGAGAGTCACTTTTTTGTGTAACTATTATCCTGGGACCTTCTATGCAAGTTTTAAAGAGTGGGATGTATTCAATACAATAGCTGCTGTCTGTTTCTAGACAACTATTCCTTCCGCTTCTAAATTAATAACTGCAAATCTATGCTATTCAAAAACACAGGATGATTCTTTGGGCTGTTAACATTTTCAGCGGGGGATTTCAGTGCCTTCTCTTCCTCTATCAGCAGCTGCCACTGTTTTGTTAGCGGTGAGATCAGCCACCACCAGCTCCCAGCTCTCTGTGTCAGATCTCATGGAAACGGCAGCATTTGCCCCCCTGGGAAGAAACCACTGCCTGCACCACTGCTGCGTATTCCCTCTGGGAAATGGGTGGTGGAACAGAATGGGAGCAGGCAACAGGCTGCCAGCTGGACCATGCTGAGGATGCTTAAAAAATACAAAATTTTCCCCTCTAATTTTCCTTTTCTGTCCTTGGACTTGTGGACTTGCACCTTCTGTTCTGTGTTGCTTAAAAACCTCTTAAAATAGCTTTTTTTTTTTTTTTTTTTTGGGGGGGGGGGGGGGGGGGGGCGCAGGGAAAGGCTTTGTAGCATACTAATTTCTGCCATAGTAAGCAGCATGCTAAAGTAAAGTAAAAATATCGTGGCGGTAGGTGCCGTTAGATGTGATCACCTTTCTTCTCATACGCAGGCACTACACAATACCTTCGGTGAATACTTTCAGTAGGTGAGACAAATATGCATTGACTTATTGAAATGCTCTAACTCGGTACCTTAGGCAAATACTAATTTCAAAGCAGGCTTTTTTGTCTAAAAATATATATACTTCTTTTTTGCCTCCTCTGCCCTTCAGGGGTGATGACTGGGCTCCTGTGTAGTTTAAAAAATGAAATTAAACGATTCAAAATAACAGGGAAGAGGAAACAGAAAAATGGCATGAGAGTTGACAGCTGCTCACATGAGCGGATGGACACATCACTACATGCAAGGCTTAGCTAAATAATTCCCTTCAGATTTCCAAGCATATTTACAGGCCAACCAACCAGCTACTGGTATACTTCTGCATAGTGAAATGAAAGGCTTCTTTTGATTTTGGGTAAGGAAGCAAATAAACTTGCATCAGTAGCACTCTTGAGATTTAAGCAGTGGTAATATACTAACAAAATATAGTTCAGTATCTGCGAGAGGAATAGCTGCATGAGGGTGTTTTTAATTATTTCCTGGATGTATCTTAAATGTTGCTGCAAATATTATTGAAGACTTTCTCCCCATGACCATGCTCAAAAGAGGAAAATGAGGTGAGATTAAAAAGTAAAAGACACTTGAGAAGAACATCTTTGTAGCTTGCTACCCTAAGATTCTCCTTCCCTCTCTTTCTTCCTCTCCCCTTAAATTAATTGTGGCTCAAGAGGTAACATCCCCAAGTCACTGGTTTGCCACAGCAAAAACAAAGGACAGGGATACAGATACATACAAGCACGGGGACAGCGTGTAGGAACAGAAGGAACACAACATGCTTCCAGCACGACCAAAGGAGAATCACATGCTGAGCCCTTCGTACGGCATGTGAGTCACCCAAGGGTTTCATTCAGAGTCAAATGTGAACAACACATCTGAAAAAAAATTGCACAATTTAGCAGCTAACAGAGGTATTAGAGGAACTTCCTTCTGTCTTCCACAGAACCCCTAGTAAAGCTTTTACCAAGTCACGGCATAGAAGAGACTGAGTGTCAGGGCATCCAACTCCAAAACACGCTTGCATTTCATCTATTCTCCCTCAGTACCAGTGACGAGATTTGGGCATCGGCGCTAATCATGCAAAACAATGACATTTTGCTAGAGTTGCAAAAGTGCAGACAGGCAAATACAAAGAGGTTAACAGCAACAGATTGGATGTATATATGTCCCAGTGGCTACCCACAAACATTTGCAGAAGCCACCTTTGAGGTCCGTAATGAAACGTTTGAAAGAATTTCTGAGCATGCTAAGGGTGGTGACCTTAAAAGTCAACGCCAGCTTCAGTAAAGACTGAGGCCAGAGAGCCCCCACTAACTGACAGGATAGCTCAGCTTGCCTCCCATCTAATGAGAAAATATCCCCAACTCCCCAAACTAGACTGGGCAAAGAGAAGATCATCTAATGCTGTGAAGGGGGACACAGTTATTTCTTCATCTCTCCCCAACACACCAAGATGCACTGAAGGCACATGCTGAGTTTAATCGTGGAGGCAGGCATCATGCTTATCTAACTGGCACAGTCACAAGTCAGTAATATTCATTTTGCATTCAGTTAAATTCTGAGTAGTTTAATCAGAAAAATAATCTGGAAATAATGACAAATCTCTTTATTCATTAAGGACAAGCAGTCCTTAAAAAGCCAAATCGAAGTGGGTTGCTGTGAGCTCAGATCATCATATGCTTTTATTAGCGGCAGCGACATTTACCAGCAGACAGGATTTTCATGCCCTGAGTTTGTGCCGTGCTCCCTTTGAGTCACTCTGACAATCAAAAGGAAACAACAATATTATCAACAATGATTACCTGCGTGTCCCAGCTACTCCTCAAGGCTCCTATCAAGTCCCTACAGACGTTCCCATGGGTGCATTACACATCCCTAACGTGCCACACTGTGTCATACAGAAAAATATTGTCATTACATTCTTCAGTTTCAAAATGACATTCTTCTTGACAAAGTTTACAGTCAATGAAGAACAATTTGCTTTACTTTTCTTACGTATAGGCATGTTTGCATTACTGCACCAAGTTTTTTCACTCTGACACAGGCTTCTGCAATGCACAGGCCTGCACATGATCTATCAGAGTCCACATCTGTCCTTGATGCCCACAATGTTCAAGTTAATTTCACTGAGGAGCATCAGATTGGGCTGCCAAGTCCCATGAAGACAATTGCTAATTTCCCCCCCCCCCCCATTTTGAAATCTCCAAAGCAGAAATTCATTTCTTTATCCAGCGGCTGTTTTGTGAAAAATCATCAACACCACATGCATCTTTCATTTTGCGAGGAACAAACTGAAGATCAAGAAGATTCCACATGACCACAGGTCTGTGTAAGGAGTTCGCTGGTGGTTTGAGGCATTTCTGAGTGAGTTCGTTATGAATCACTAAGCAAATGCTGTTAACGTTCACTCAGAGTGAAATGTTTCTTAGAATATTTACACCCGTTTGACATCCTTGTCGCTCCACAGGCTGTTTAGCATACCATACGCTCAGCTCTGCAGGCCTGCTTGTTCTGGTAGACACAAAGCAAGTTTTACTTGGTGCTATAGCGCAATAAATTGAATAAATATAGTGACGTTACAAGAGCCTGAAGCTCCCCTGAGTAATAAAACAAAAATCAGTGATATTCATGTGCTCCAAGGCACTGCGCTAAGGCACCACCACTTAAGAAACAGGCGTACCGTTGGTTTTGCTTGGTTCCTTTGGGTTTGATTCTACCCACAAAGTCAGTGGGGAAGCGTGTATTTCAGACATTATTTCCAAGCTGCACCGCTACCAGAGGAGTAGATTGGCTGCTCAGGTACGTTGCTTTTTCACGTGCCTGTCTTTTGGCTTAGCCATTCATCCTGCAAATCAGGGGCAAGCCTACCTTGAGAGTCTACGCAGAAGCTGGGTGAAAGGTCTTCTCCCTCTGAAGCACAGCTTCAGTATCACTGGTGGCATTACGTAAGTACTTTAAGATGACATATCCAAAGACAGACAGTATCCCAATCCTGTTCCATTTAGGATACCGAACAATCACAATGCTCAGCTACATACTTCATGAAGCCATAGCTGAAGATGAGATCTAGGGAGCTGGATTTATTGTTTTAAAATTAACTTTATGTATTACAGTTTATGCTTTCCAGAAAGCTTCCAAAGAATCTTATGCATGCATATTTATTGCAAAGAGATCAGAAAATATAGGATGATTCATGAAAACAGCTGTTATGGTTACCCAAGACAGTCATGACCCAAGTGCTTGCTTGCAACTGTATGACTCCAGATATAGTGTGCCTATATATCTTGGAAGAAAAATTCTCTAGTGCAAGTGCTGTTTCTCCAGTGTTGCAATCCACCATTTGCACTAATCATAAGCTAACTTGAAAGCTGCAGAATGATGCAAGCGCATTGTTAAATCTTTGTATTTGTATAGTCCTCATAGGTAAATGTGTAGAAACCCGAACACATTTGCTGAAGAACTTAACTGAATACAACTAAAAAGTCCTCTTCGTGATATGGACGAAAGCAGTTTTTAGTGGGAAAACACAACTTTCCTGCCCTCCACAGGGGACCTGAAACATGTTTCAACATCTGCTTAAAATGAATTTCACATTAGAGTTCCCATTTAGAGGTTTCCAGTTTATGGTCACTGATTTCAAGTTAACAAGCAGAAGGATATTTGAACAAAACATAATACAGTGCTTTGTAAAGTAAAGCTGCTAATCTGATTTAGATAATTTGATTTCCAGCTCCATGACTCTCCATTTCCAGTCAGTAGCCTTGTTGAAGGCTATGTGTCTCTGAAGTTACTTGAGATATTTTTGTTTTCAGAAATTTACGTTAACAGTACTGATGCAAAGAGCCCACTAACACTCCAATAACAGAAAGTACACATGAAATAAAGCAGATTTAAAAACCATCAAGACAATGCATTTTTCTCATTTATTCAAATCTTCTGCAGGAAGTAAACACTGAAAGATTTAAAAAAACTTCACACTGCAGTATGTACAGTTTTGTGACATCACATGAGGAAATTAATTTCTAATAAAAAAATGAGACCAGTTAGATAAATTACTGAAGACACATCACAATAAAACCGGTTGTGGTAAAATCCCGAATTCTTATGTATGGCAATGAAAATCAATATTCTTTTGTTTTACAGGGACGGAATAGTCCTGGTACAATATTTCAATTATGCAAAATGGAGTCCTGAACTTACACGACTGGTTATAGTTGTATGAGCACTTCATGTTTTAAAAGCAGTTTTGCTTTTTTTTTTTTTTTTCCCCCCAGACCCTTTTGATTTGAAGCACATTCTTTCACAAAGCTAAAATACCACAGCAGAAGTCATGTCCAGAAGTGGAATACTGTTGTGTTTTGAACTGACCTGACTTAAGACTTTTTTTTTTTTTTTTTTTTTTTTTGCCAACGCACAGATGCACAGGGTCCCCCATGCACTTTTCATGCAGCAGGTAATCACAACTTTAAATAAAAGTATTTTTCTATACATTCTTCCAGACTTGCAACTGTATACATACATGCAAAAGTTTTTAAACCTATGTGATCATATTTACACTTATACATGGAATATACATAACAAAAAAGATTAAAAGGGTTTTTGTTTTTTCCTTTGCATTAGAACAATACAAAATATGTATTTTTCATTAAGGAAACCACTATTTACATCACCTTTTAAAAACCAATTTCAACATATTATAGGTGTAACAAGTCAATATATTTACATTATATATAAATATATATATAATATATACTTACCAGTTTACTCCTCTGTAAGATGTGGCAGAGAACAAACTGGTAATATCATGTCACTGACGTCAATGAGAGCTGTAATACTTTCACCAACATTTAACAGGGAAAATTTAAACCATTCATTTCTTTCTTTTAAAAACATTGGTAAATTAAAAATTTAAAAACATTACTAAGAGTAAATGGCTAAGAAAAGTGAAAGTTATGGCTGAATTCCCTTTTGATCTCATAACGTTTACAAACTTCTCGAACCGAGCCGCCCGGTTACGCGGCACCAGCAGAGAAGCCCTCCAGCAAAACACCTTTGATTCTGCGGTCATGTGTTACCCCCCATTGTTTCCTCAAACTTTAGCAGAGGAGACACGAGAAATGTGTTTATCTCAGTCCCGTATGCTTTCCTCTGGAAAGAAAAGGCGTATCTGCGTGGCAGTTACAAGCCAATCCCCGAATCTAGCTAGCCCGAGTGCTACGCCACCACCGAGGGGCCTGTAGGTGCCCCCTCGAGCAAGGCGCCAGGCAGGCACTTGGCAACCCAACTGCTGCTGCTGCTGCAACTACTCCCAGTTAAGCAAGGTTAAAGTTAATTCAGGCATTAAGTCCCAACAGGTTGCAATTACAACTTCCAAGCGTGGCACTGCCACATCCCCAGCTCACTTCTTCACTGCTTCAGGAGGTGGCGGCAGCTTTCCCGCAGCAGTGTCACCCAGCTGCAGCTGGGCTGTGTTCCCTCTTCCCTCCCTGCTCCTTTGATGGTGAGGGCACACAGCAGCACCCATCGATCCTACACCTCTTCGCCTACAGAGCTACTGCCACCAGTACCTGACAAGGCCCCGTTTTTCTTCAGGTCTATAATGTAAAGGCGTAGCTGGAAGTCCAGCCTCCTGACTTTGCAGAGCTATCTTTGAAGCTTCCACTCCCACAGACCGAGGAAGCATACTGGGGACAGCTGAAACGCATACCCTAGCCGTAAACATCTACCGAACCAAGGAGCCAGGAGTCAGCAAAGTGTTACTCAACAGACGGCCTTGGTTTGTCACTCATCTACAGGGACGGGTGGAAATCAAGGATCTTTGACTTTCTTGGGAAAACATGGCCAGCTCTACCCATCCTTCTGCTGGTACAGCAATCTCGGCTTCTGCACCTCCCTTTTCTGATGGAAAAGTCCCTAAGGAAAATTATGGTGACTCCTTTTTACTGACCCACGCTACAAGATAAATGATTAAAAGAGTCTTTGGTCCTCAGGTTTAAAAGGTTGTAAATGTGGATGGGGTAGATTTTAAAGAAGACTCTCTTCCCTAGGGAGGGGTAACATCAGCGATACTGGAGAATTTCATACAGGAGACTGTTGCTCTCTTAGCAGCTGACTGAAGAGCATCCAGTTGGCATGCCCTACCCTCTCTCAAGGGCCTCATTGTTACGTTACGTGCTGCTTAAGATTGCAAAGTCTACAAGAGGTAAGATTCTTCCATGAACAGCGTGTCCTAAACTTAAATGCTTGTGTATTATAGTTTACTGACGTCTGTGAGAATGGTAATATCCTTTCATTAACATCACCTAAAAAGAAAGCTAAATCATTAACTGGTCAAACTGTTAACATTTTAACTTAAATGTTTTATAAAACTTTAAAAACTAAATGTTCAAAAGTATATATTATAACAATAGACTACCATAGAATAAATACATAGGTAAGCACACTCCTAGACTCCAATATTACTTTGTTAGGGTTAAACTCTCCTCCCTACTTTTCACCTCAACTTTGTTTTGATGAAGTATTTCCTGCCAGATTATTTCACATCCATTGAAGCTGCATTTTTCTGTGGAGCCCTTCAAGTAAATTATAGCCCTGTATTTACTCCGGGGACCATCTATTATTCTATATTGTATATATTTCCTAGCTATATACATGTTGTTTCAAGAAAAATAATCAATTAAGACTTTAAGAGACATTTAATGGATGGAACAAATACCATCTTTTTAATATTTCTGCTGGGTTGACTTATATAAAAAGAATTCAGTTCCACTGTCAATCCAAAATATACTTTATCTTGTTAATGAATATTCTATGAGACATCTGAATTGTCACTGGGCCACTTATAAATGCAATATTAAAGACAAACAAAATTTTATTTTTATATTATACTTCAGACAATGACATTTAAAATGATATTAGATTTGTGTGAAGGTTTTAAAATATAAATCTTCTTTGTACAGCCCATTAATATATTACGCTTCACCCAAATAACATAAAAATATATCTTTAAATCACTCTGTTATTTCTCATATAAACCAGGGGGAATGTTTTATATCAGATACTGCCAAATATTTGTGTTCCCTAAAAGAAGGTATCCCCGGGGGGTGGGGGGGTGGGGGGAGGGGAGCAAAACAGAATAGTGGTGTATTTTCCAGCTGGCAGACAAGAAAAGTCCCTTTCAGTAGGGACTGCACTGGAAAGAGGGGAAACTGATCCCAAGCAGGGAGCAGGGGATGAGAGGGGGACATCATCTTGCTCTGTCTTAGTAAGCCAGCAGTTTTGGAAAAAGATCTTTGAAACCAAACCAGAAAGGAAAAGAGCAAAATGCCCCATCACTCACCTCTGCTATGCAAGCATGAGACAGACAGAACAGCAGTTTTGTCACGTCACTGGCTCTCAGTGGTGAGAACAGTCAAAATTAAAACACAGCGTAGCTTTCATTGTCTGTGCAAGCCAACCAGAGCTGTCTGCTGATAGCACAGGGGATTATCAGTGAAATTAGAAGCTATGGAGAACATTTTCTTTCAGGGGAGTAAAAAGTTCAGCAAAACTTATGGTTGCCAATAATGCATATCATTTAAAGGAACTGGATTTTGTCCTCCTCCTCCCACATGAGAAATAAAAGCTGCAAATGGAATTAACACTGACAGTGTTAACAGGAAAGCAGAACCGCACGGCTCTTCCCCAGCCAGCAATTCTTTTAAGGTGTCTCGGCTTTGACCGCAATTTTCAGTTACTCCCATTTCAGGCTGATCTTGCCAGATGTTACAAATCACAGCACAGGTGGGGATTGAGGAAAAGGGCAGAGGAGGATTTCTCAGACATGTCCCACTATCCATTACAGAACACGACGAAACCACAATTTTATCCTCAGTGCAACCTGAAAAATTATTCTAAACCCAAGTTTTCTGCAGTGAAAGGGTAGTGCATTAAACCATGCATCAGCTGTTCAGAGAGTAATAAATATTGGCAGAATATGGATTCTTTTCCCTGGCTGTAGGAAGAGGCCAACATATTTTTCATTAAAATCCTATTCCATCTTTGAGTGGAAGTGTGATGTGCTGCTTTTGCACAGTTGGTATTCGTCTGCAGGGGAAGCAGGATGCTGGCTACACAGACAGTAGCGCTCATCTGCTTCACAAACTTTGCACCATTTTCCTCACCAAATGCATGTAACTACACTTTCTTAATCTCCCTACTCCAAGAGGCATTTTGGCTTTCCCCTTTTAAGCAGGAAAGTGACAGGAATGTGCCGATGAAAGAACTCATGCAGTATTTGCATGGCCTATGAAAATCTGCCTTTTGTATAAAAACCTAGAAAAAACCCTTAATCGCAATTAGTAACTCGTAACTATGGCTAAGGATTCTGAGGAAGGCATTTGTCAAGAGCAGGGCAAGGAAGAAAAATAGATTTTACACCACTATTCTGGCAGGACCACAAACAAGATTTAAAAATAACAATAAAAATTTTGGAAGCACTAAAAAATACATTTCAGTGCATTTCAATTATTAACACTGACACAGGTTTTCCAATATGACAAGCTAATACCTTGGACAAACTGCTCCATTTCTTAAAAGTTAATCTTAAAATTTCACAAAACATACTAAACATTAAAAAAAAAAAAAAAAAAAAAAAGAAAAAAAAAAGTACACTGTCTCTATGCTCAGGCTTCCAAAAAATAAGGATTATTTTACAGGGAGGGAGGAAACGCAGCATTACCACCACCTAGGCTGTACGCTTACACTTTATGTTATACCAAAAACTTGCAGATCCAAGTAAGACTCTGATCAAAGAGTACTCATAACTTAATCTGACACATACAGAAATGTCTTGTACAAATTACAACCTTTCTAGTTTCCTTGTGACAATCTATTGTAAAGCAAATTTTATCTACATGTATTTTAAATAACATCACCAGAAAAATAAAAAGTTTATCAAATGAAAACATGTTTCAATTAGACCATGCTTTTCTAAAATCATGCTCAATTTATACAGTAGTCAAGTTCGTACTCGTTTTTATTTTCCTTTTTTTTTTTTTTTTTTTTTTTTTAAACAAAGATTCAAAACCACTGATTGTAAACTCACTGAGGAGGCTGTAGTTTATTCTGGCTCTTTTTTGATTGTTCGCACTTTTTCCAGAAGTCCATGCACTTCTCCATTCATACCATGTTGATGAGAGGTCTCACTCCCCATATGGCTGTTGTAAGGGCTTCTTAAGTTACTAAAAGGAGTTTTAAGCTCTGCATCAGATGTCAACTCCTCTTTGATTGTAACTGGAGTTGAATTATCAGTAAATGAAGGTTCATTCCAAATTTCTTTGTCATGTGCTTCTTGGCTACTAACAGAGTTGCCACCTTTCTGTAACATGTAGTACAATATTGGATTGGTTTTGGTCAGTCTCGGAGAGTCTTTCTCATAATCATTCTTGTCCATACCTGTGATCACCCATCTGATGGGCCCTTTTTCACTGGGCATGGGACACATGCTAAACTGGTCAGACTCGAGCCTAGACACTGTACTACCCAAATGTTCAGGGAAGGGGGAACTGGCAGGACTTTTTACTGCTACAGGATACTGAAATGTTCTATGATCTGCACAATTGTTCTGTTGCGCAGGGCTTCCCATTAATGCATTTACTGAAGAAATGCTAAATTCAGGTTTATTAATTGTTGCACTGGTTTTGTTTCCTTTTTTCTTGCCCTCTGTTAGTATGTTACTCCTATGTTGTGACAGTTCTCTCTCACAGTTTTCTGAGAGAAGCAGCTGCTTCAACACATTGAAGCCTTTACTATCTCTAGACCAACTCCTATTTTCACTTTCATTATTTGAACCATGACTCGCAGCATATTTAAATTCAGCATCACTTCTGCTGAATTTCAGTTCTTGCTGGTTAAGCAAAGGCCCATACAGCGCCACAGTAGGAGAAGTGTGATTGTTTGCAGCATCAGACACATTACTTTTCATCTTTTTTAATGGACTTTCCAAAGGCTCAGCATGAAGCTTCCTCTTCTTCGGCACTGTGCAAAGACTCTTTGATTCAAGGTGTGTCAGCTCATTGTTTCGGTGACTTCTCTCCAGCTCATCTGCAGGGTAACCATCCTGATTCTGTCTCAGCAACCTACTTAGCAGGCCGTTTTTGGAAAAAGAGAAATCTTGAGGTGAAAGAGGCTCAGATTTCAACTCCTTGGATGCTGGAGAAGCAGCTGTGTTTCTCTGCAGTGAATGAACAAATCCTTGAAATTTGTTACCCTTGCACTCTCTAACTTGTTGTGCATTTGAATTATAAGGAACATTTGATTCTTCACATGGTTCAGTTTTTATTTTCACCGCCAATATTTGCTCATTCAAAGCCTTATCTGTCTGTTCTTGAGAACTTTCATCTCTTAAAAGCATCCTTTCTTTCTTTTCACTTTTACATTTATTCGGAGTTCCCAGAAGCAGCTGAAGGACAGTGCGCCTTTCAAGGAGATTTTCTATTTCCGAACCTGGAAGTCCTTGTTCAGCGGGTGCAGGCTGACAACTGAATATTTTGTTATTTTCTTCATGCGTACTCAATTTATTCGTGAGCAGAGGGCTGTTCAATCTATCAATCAAGCCAACAGGTTTATCTGCGTTCCCTGCTAGCAGCTGTTTGCTAGCCCTTTGTTCTTCACTTGACACGGAAGTCTGCATGCCGCACTGAGCGAGGTTCTGCAGCAGCTTGCTGGCACTGAATGCCGAAGAGTTCTGGGGACTATCGTTCCTGCTCAGCTTGCCTCCTTGAACTTCTTTGCTTTTAGAAAGGTCTATCAAATGTTTAGATGCGGGATTCACCAGTCTGTCTGGCTGGATGCTGCAGGCATACGGTGGCGAGCCATGCTTGATGGCTAGCGACTGGTGCGAGAGATTTATTGGAGAGTCTGCTTTTGTAGAAGCCAGCAAAGGTGGAGTGCTTAACGGAGTCATTCGATTTGCACTGGGACTGTTGGTAACAGGAGTCCTTTTACCAGTCTGTACAGTGAATTTAGCCACATCAGCAGCACTGTGTGGTCCCTGAGGGTCATTACTCTTGTCTACCTTTTCTTCACTCTTATGCCCAAGTAACAGCTGAAGTAGCGTTACTTTCTGATGAGGATTCAGTTTAGAAGCTTTCGGAGTGTCTTTGTCTTCCTTGTTTTCTGGACAGGAAACCTTTGGATCCCAGTTATGAAGCAAGGACTGAGTCAGGTTGTCCAATGATGCAGGTGGACCCGCATCTGATTTATCTGTCCTCTGTTTAAAGGATAGGTCTATTGGAAGACAGTTAGAATGGGAGCTTTCATCATCACTGCTGTCTTCTGTAAAACTAGGATTGTTGTCTGAATACTCATCAATAGTTGTCGGTGTGCTGCTGTCTTCAAAAATGCTGGCTCTCTCACTCTGTTCACGCCCTTTTACATGTTTGGTGGTATTCTGGCTTTTCAGTAGATGCAAGAGCAAACTGTTGCTGGGAGAGGTTTTCAGGTTACTCCTTTCTGAAGTACTTTTGTATCCCACAGTTTTGGGAGGTGAATGCATGATTCCTACTGAACTCTGAAACGGTGCCATATTGCTTTTGCTAGACGCTGTTTTGGTTGATGATCCTGTTTGACCATTAAGATGGCTTGTCATCCCTTTTGCTAAACCGAACTGGCCAATATCTTTCTGAGCACTTTCTTGTAATCTGGCCATAGCTGCAAGTCTCTCACTTGCTATTTGATTTGCATTTTGTGCTTTTAAAGCATGTTCCCTGGAGTACTGCTGCAAGTGAGCTTCACTTGAAAGGAGTAAAGCTAGCTGGCTGCATGCTACGCTGGGCTTCGGTGAAGCAGCAGGACTAGATCGTTTCTCTACCATGCTTGCAACAGCTTGTAATCTCGCAGCGCATGACAGTGGCTCATTTATCACTTTAGGTCCACTCTGCACCGCATGAGGAGATTCTATAAACCTCTCTTTGGGCAGGTTCTTCGTTATATCAGGCAGGCTGTTGTCCAGCTTCTGATCTTTTGCTTTGCTCTTCTTCAGCAGAGTCTTCAGGTGACTGGATGCAACGCCATAGCACCTTAAATCCTTCTCCACTTGTAAAGAATCATGGCTAAGGGAATACCCTTGCTCCTTAAGGCTCTGCCTAATCTGCTGTGACAGAGCAACACTCTGCAGCCTAGAGCTGAATGACTGAAGCAGAGAGGCAAGTAATGTGCTATCCTGTTTGCCTTTAGGCACATTTTCAACCATGCCAGCTAACAAAGCTTCCTTTTTTCCATCTAAATCCACAATGGAATCAGACAACCGCCTTCTCTTTGCTGCATTCCAGTCTTCAGAAGACTGCAACAGTCTTGCTTTTTTGAGGTGCAGCATGCCAGATCCCTGATATGTATTTGTGTTAAGAACTGGACCATTACTTTGACAGCTAGGAAATATATTTCCAGAAATCTTAAAGTTTTGATCCCCTCCACTATGCCCAGTAGACTTTTTGTCAACTGCAGTACCTGAGCCTCCTGCTGCTTGATGCATTAGTAATCCCTCTAGGTAAGTTAGAACAACAGAATCCTGGTGCATCTCAGAGCCAAGCTCTTCTCCATGAGTCATGTTCAATAGAAGTTTCCAAAAGGGCTCTGGTTCTATTCACTTCAAAGACTAGTTTTGCTGTAGCTGAATCAAGATGCAGAGTTAAGAAATAATAGGAAGATGTCTGTAGTGTTTTCTCACAGACTTTCAGAAACAATACAAAACGTCATATTCCAAGCAGGCTTCTTCCAGCATATACTGTTCGATGAGCCAGGTTTCCAATCATGTCAATCTGCTGATATCTAGAACACTTATGAAAGACATCTAAGAGGAGTACTCAAAACATGGTTCCACAGTAAGAAAGTTCCATTAAGTATTTGCCACCTTCTTTCTCCAGGAAGCCAGCTTGGTTTTCATCTTTCTCCATCTCCAGCAAACACATAAAATTCCTAAGTGAAAAAAAACAAACAAAACAAAAAACAGAAAAGACAAGATTTAAAATAAGATCTAATTGCAAAAGACTTCTTTCCTTTAAAAAACAACAACAACAACAACAAAACAACCAAAAAACAGAACAAAACCAAAACACATTTGTCTTAGAGATTCAGGATATATAAGCAATAACCACATTCCAGAAGAAATTAAAAATCAATATCCATGTTAACTAAAGAACTTTGTGAAACCAAGTGAGGCAGAAAATTTTATACAAAAATTAACCTTAACTATTGTAAGCACAGCTACAAGTGATCATCTAATTTCTCTATCATACAGCTCAAAATAAGGAATAGCAAACATGAAAGGAAAATCTTAAATCACTCTATATTTTTTAAAAAGAATTACATTGGATTTTACTTCAGAGTTGCATCAACCTTTCTTCTTATTATGTAAATACACACAACATGCAGACTATCACTCTAAAAGAATTAATGGGGAAAAAAGGCATGCATACCTAAAATAAATGTTTTGGTTCATGTTGAATCTGTTTTCAAGTAACAGAACAGGTAATATCATATATATGAGTACATTTCTATTTGGGAGGTAGATTATATCATTAGAAGTAGAAACCAAGTAGTCATTGCTGCCCAGGACTATCCAGCAATGCAAAATCTAGTATGCAAAATCAGATTTCCGCACAACAGGGCGGAAATCTGTTGTTCTCACAACTCCCAAATACCACAAATCATTAGAAGAATCATGTGATAGGAGTCGTGAAAAGGGTGCTTATGTTCCTCATACAACATAAATCCTGATGTCAAAATCCTCCCCCCGCTGGAGGATTTTTTACCTTCACATTCTTCCCATGTATTAAACATGTAACAGTAAAAACCCTACAAATGCCCTAGTCTTCCTGGAAGTCTTCTTATTTCCAAAAAGTTTAGAACATTTCTACTCAGTACTTTCTTGGATGAGGTTATTATTCTGTAAAAAGCCACTTTAAAAAGCGCAACAATGGTGTTTATGCTAGATGCATCCTTCAGTTTTAGTTGTATTACTGGCCAAGAATAGCATGAACAGCGCAGTCACCACAGTTCAATACCGAGATCATTACAACTCACATGCCTATACCATCACCCATTCATTTCTAAACTGGCATAAATATTCAACGTGAGCAAAGCTAAGTGTCTTTCCACCCATCTAACTCTGTAATTTGTTTTCACAGAATAAAGACCCATTGAAAACTTGTATTTACAAGTTTAAAAAGCTGTACGCAGATGAAATCCCTGCCTCCTTAAAGGAAATGAATGTTTTATATTTCCCAGAGGCTATTTTTTAATTCAAAAGCTACAGGCAACTAGAAGTCAAAAAAATACCTGATCATAAAAGAGCAGAGAATCGTAAGAACAACTAAATAGCCATAATGTTAACAGCCCATATATCCCCCTGTGCAAATACTCCCTTACTAGATTTAAGCCTTGTAGAGAAACTCTATCTGAGCTAACCCCAAAATTCCATCAAACCAGAATTCCAATACCAGCAACGCACTGTAGTGTAAATTTGTATCCAAATATCAAATGAAAAGTTGCTAGCTATTACTGGGGCCTCAGTACTTCTCTCAAATACATGTCTACATTAATCAGCATTTACACGATAAACTGTAGAAGATACAGTGTTTGTTCAAATATATAACAACTTAAATGTGGCTTCATACAATTAAAACATACTGAGCACCTTACTGTTCCTTCAACAAGTTGTGAAACCGCCGGGTAGGCTTTCACGGAGTTTAATCCAAAACGGACTAAACCCAGAAATAACAAATCCATGAAAAAACCCAAGGTTTCCAATGAATATCAAGTACCCAGCAACTGCAACATCAATACAGCTAGCCTTACTTCCTCAAATATTTGGGAATGGACTTTATCCGGAAAATGCAGTTTTCCAACTTCCAAAAATAAACTGTTTATCTGCAGCCATGTCTTCATAGTTCATAAGGGAATTAAGCTGACAGCACGCTGTTCTTAAAAAGACTGAACAGCATGTGATACCCCATGTTTTGTGTTTAAGAGAATAAAATTGATATTTTTTCAAAATTTCTTACTATCTGATAAAAACTAGCCTTGCAGGTCACCTTTAAGATAAAGTCCCAAACAAATGTACCATGAAGCCAATCTTCAGTAGAACTTTACTCATTCCAGCTCTGGGTAATTAAAAAAGACAATGCTTTTATGCAAATCCCTTGGGTACTGAAAATGCCCGTTGCAGAAAATGACCCTTGTAGCCAGTACAGTTTACATACAATAACTACTCTAAAGAAGTATTTTGCCCCCCCCCCCCCTTTTTTTAATTAGGCAATACTAAGGAAATATTGATAATTTTATAGCAATCAGGTTGATACAAAGAAACCCTCATTAAAGAGAATGAAATCTGAAAAGTACTTAACACATAAGGAATGGGACATCAGCAATCCTTGTAATGAGCCTGTTCTGACCTAGAGCTGCAACAGGTATCAGTGTTATAAAACCTTACATGACCTAATGTACAAGACACAATGTGATGAAGTCACCTGTCAAGAACTGAAATTACATTAAAAAAAAAAAGTCTCTAAACCTACGCCTTATTTGTGATGGAAAACCAGGTAGTAACTTTGAAGGTTTGAAGGCAATCTCGTAACTAAGCATTCCCACTGAGTTTTGAACAGAGTACGCTTTCCTTCCACTGAATCAAGTGTGGTCAAGTGGCAACCAAACCAGCTTCAGAAATTAATGTTTAGCTGGACACTGAGGCAACCATTCCGCAACCTTTTAAAAAACATATAGACTGTACCAAAGAACTTCCTGGACCCACTGAAACGTTAACAATTTTTATCACTGTTAAAACACTCTTCCAGATATTACCAGAACTGAGGAAAGAAAAAAAAAAAAGAACATAAAGAAATAAGGCGAAAGGAAAAGCCAAACAGCAATAGATCTTGTATTTCCTAGTAAAGGCTGAAGTAAAATTATCGCAGTTAGCCTTTAATATCGACCTTTAGTATCTATGAATCTCTAGACCTAAAAATTATATTTAACTAATGAGACAAAATAATTTGATAAAGTTGATGTGCTTTCTTGACCATGTAACTACTGTATATACACTCTTCTCCGTTGCTTCAACTACCTTGTCTTAGACTCCTGTATGCTAACAAATAAATAAAACACTTGTTTCCCAGCGACTATTTTCAGAACCTCTGAGAGCACACACCAATCACTGCTGATTAAGCCATGTTTACCTAGACAGGCCTAAAGCAGCAGCAGGGTTCACAGACAAATGCTGTATCCTGGAGAGACGCTTCCCAAGCGGAGCATACCATGGGAAACCAGTCCTACAGCCTTGATAAACGGGCCCAGGGAGAAACTGTGGGCAGAACAGGGAAGGTAAGAGAATATTAAAATGCACACTGAACTGTATACGTGCAGAGTATTAATTTTACTTTTGCAGTTGGGAGTTCTTCTTTGTCTGCAAACTACAAATATACATAGCCATCGCAAAGATTTAAAAAGAATGATAATAATAAACTTCAAGAGCCTTCACTCACCCTAAAGTACTACTGTTGCAGAAAATAATGAAATTTCAGAACACATCTTCTAATAGGTTAAACCACAACATCTGAGCCAATGACTTTTTACTCCTGAATAGATACTTATTTATTTTTAAAGAACTCTTTGAGTTAACAAACACCTCAAGTGTAAAACCTAATTGGAGACTCTAAACAAACATCAGCCTCCTAGTTAACCCAAGTTATCCAGCTGCTGCCATTTAAAAAATAAACAACAGTTCACTAAACTAGCAAAACAACATCCAAAAGGCATTTTTCCACTATTGCAGCCTAGTATTTATAGTTAAACCCCTTTGCTAAATGAAGAGTGCCAAAGTAAATTAACGCCACTAGACTAGTATTACTTGATAAGAAGGGCTACACAAATCTAATGGAGATAACTCATAAAACTTGGTATTGTCAAGGTGCCGCCTTCTGTAGTCTTAATTAAAGATCTTATAAAAAAATCCTATAGAAACAACTAAAGTATTCATTTAGGAAATCGGCAATGGCTAGCAGATGGCCCACATGAATACTTAATAAAAGAGAGATTATCCAAACTCATGCACGTTGTTAGAATGAATAACAGAAGACGAGAGGGGTGTGCATGTATATATATACACACAGAGAGAAAATATTTTTATTAACTGCACTTTGGAGTTCTTTAATGAATTCCTGTAGTAATTTTATGTTCCACTTTTAAGCTGAGATGAGTTAAAACCATGAATTCATAGAGCTGAAATCAAACTAGCCTCTGACATTAAAATCTTTAGTTATTAATAAATGTAGTGTTGTAACGGTTAGAAACTACCGGGAAAAGCCAGAAGTCGTTCTCTCATCAGCTCACTGACTTCCCATTCTCACATGCCCAAGTGTAAAGGCTACAGCCCACCGCATCAACCAATGGCTCACACAGTCATTTTAATTATTTCAGATGTGAAGAATGCAGTACAGTGATTACAGCAGCAGCTTGGGATCCGGGGCTCCAATTATTCACTGTGCTGCAGACAGCCTGTCTGACTTCTGCTTTTGCTTTTTTGTACCCTGTTTTCCCAGATGGAGTAATAATAGATGCAAACTTCAGAAAGATAATTGAGGATAAAGGTATTGAAGGCTGCGTGTTGCTCAACAGCTCCAGGAATACCACCAAGTACCTTAAAACGTAGGATTTTAAGTGATTCCTCCTTGTTCTAGCTGCCTGCAGTGAAGTGCTGCGGAGCGCAATGAAATTAAGGCATCCAGAAAAATTCCTAGATGCACTGGAAACTGCCAGCAGAATCTTGCAGTGAACTAAACGCGAGCGGGGAAAATAAGACTAGCTGTCCCAGAATTATTTTGTTATTAAGCTCAATTTGTACTACTTGGATTTTAGCAGGCAGGAAGGATGTATTCAGAGTGGTAGTGTAAGCACTTCAGTTGACTCTCTTTGCTAAGGTTATAAGCAGTGAAACAGGCCTGATTCAACAACCCACGGTATCAAATCCACGGAGCTGCACAAACATGCAGGTACTTCAGCCGCACTTAAGCATGCGCTTTAAGAGACTCAAGTATTTCAGTGCTTTGCTAAATCCCCATTTTATGTCAGAAATCTATTGAGATGAATGGAGCAGCTGAGATCTCTTCACAGTTTTGATTCAGGCTGTCAAGACATTTCGAAGGCTCCCTTTGCAAATGTAATTTAGAAAAAGACCCCCAAAAAAGCAAATGTGATCAGATGGTGAAGCAAAATTCAGCAATACATGGGTGAATTCTTCCACGGCTGCACTCAAAAGAAGTTGGGAATCAATAAGCCTTTTTTACAATGGCCTTATTAAAATAATAATTAAAAAAAAGTTAAATAATTAAAAAAATCAGGCTCCTTTCCTACAATCGTGGGATATAACTTTGAGAAAGCAAAAATGGGCTTCTTCCCAGGAGCTTGGCATGTTACTCACTCCTTCGTTAGGCCTACTGACTGACTCCAAAAGACATTTTAAACATGGAAAGGATAGCCTATCACTTTTAAACAGCTCGGTCAGGAGAGGGCACATGGGGAATCATGTTGCAGCAGCAGCAGGACACCCCTGCTGCTGCCAGGATCTCTGGAGGGGGTCCCGAGCCCACCAGCCACCCAGATGGCATCCCCCATCCCGGGCAGGGGTGTTCCCTCTGGGCTGGCGCAGTCCTGCTGCACCTCCTGCAGCACCCGGCAGCATCGCTCACTCTACAAAATATCCTCTTTGGAGAACGGCAGGGTTAGCAACAGCCACGGCATCATGGCTAAATCCTGCACGAGTATATGAAATGGAAAAGCCTTTTCCCTGGTGTTTTGTTAAGCTGTGTAGTGCCAAACACTGTCCTGACCCTACTTTCTTTACTTAAGGGAAGTTTTTGACAACAGAAAGGGATGTTTGGGTTTTTTTAGTATTACAGGAGGAAAAAGGGGTGAGTGGGAAGGGAACAGACCCAACCCAGACCAACCAAAACCTTCCGATGATCTTGCCAGCTTAAATAGTAGGATTTTGAAAAATGCTGCAGAAAACAGATTCCTTAAGTTGATGCGACAGCTCAACAAGATGCAAGATCTCCCATTTTACAAAAGCACACAAACCCTGAGTAATGGAGAAGTCCCAAGTCACAAAAAACTGTCACGAACAAAAGAACCAGCAACACAGCAGACATCAGAAATGGTTTTCCCTGTGAGAAAAAAGATCTGACAGACCACTGCACTGAAATGTTAGCGAACCAACAACTGAGCGGGGAAGAAAAAACCCCAATGTTCTGGTGGTAGCAACTAGATTTGCTCTGGCTTTTAAAAAGACTGCTAAAATGTAAATGCTAATTACTGTTAATCGTGGTCCCAGAGGCACATAAGGAAGGGGAGGCTGTTCCTATATATTCCCACTGGGGTGCGGAAAGGGGGATTCAGACACCTCATCTCAGTGTCCCTCTGCTCCTCAGATTTCACATGGGATTCTCCACAGTCCGGGAATCTGTGACTCACCCAGACCATGCAATACCACCTCACAGCAACGAGGAGCTTTGCGATGATAAGTAATATATATCAACGGGGAATATAGTATTTCCACCGTCTGCTTAGATGAGGTGCGGAAATGTCAGAGAGATTTTCATATTTCTGCAGAGAGCCTTCTGGGGAGGCGGCGAGGCAGGCTGTGCACGCTTGTGCCCGTGCGAGGAGAGAGTCTGAACGCCTTAAAACTAGGTGGCAAAGCATTTTCCCGTGAAAGACCAAAAGTCTGAGCAGGACTGGCTACATCACAGCTTTTACCCAGCCCTGGGGAAGCACACTGCAAAGAAACACCCATCTAGCTCTGACACACACCTCTGTCCTGAGAGGGGACAGCACGAGCGTGAACGACAGCAACCCGAGAGCTGCGATGCTCGCAGAAAGATGTATGTCTGCACTGCAGGCTGACGTGTATTGGTGAGAGCCCAGAGCCCGCGGGCGCCAGGGTAAGCCCAGCCCAGCAGCAAGGGAGCCCACGGAGGTCAGCCTGCCCTGAGAAGCAGGGTATTTCAAAACAGCGCTGTCTGCCACGACTCGCCCAATACTGGTGCTCAGTCCACCTCAGCTACCTCTTCCAGAAGGCAGCGCACAGCTCAGGCAAGGCTGCAGGCAGACATTTCTGCTGAAGTTACATGGGACTCACGTTTTCTAAGCTTACTTCACAAACCTACCGGGAAGGAGGGGAAAAACTGGGGAAAAAGCCACACTCAAACAACAAAACAAAAAAAAACACTCACCCAACAACACCCCAAACCCAACCAAACCTCCAAAACAGCTGAAGTGTGTGTGTGTGTGTGGGGGGAATGAGGGATAGACACAAGGGCCATGAACGCTGAGTTTATGAAAGCCTTAGTAGCAGCTCTCAAGGTTTACAAGTACACTCAAGCACTGTACACCGCTTAATCCAAATCTGCCCTGCATGTCAAAATACACCGCTACAAAGTTTTACTAAGTTCAGAGACTAATCACTCATGGCCATTTTTCATGCTTTTGGCACTCTTCAAACAATAGCTAATGTCAGCCTACCTTAAATTAATATTTTTTCATCTAACAAGTAAAAGAATTGAAAGAATTGAACATCACAAAAATAAGCACTCTTAGATACAGAAAACCCCACCCTGTTCATGTAACTAACAATTTACCCCTGTAACTGAGTGATTGCTAAGGAATTGACTAAAATATCTGTCACATACATTTGTTCTTAGAAATACTACTGGAGGAGTAGTTCTATTTTGTTCTGTAATAGGCATGTGAAGGGCATCTCCACGTTAATTTCTTGATCGGGATCTGCTAACACTCAGATGTGAACTGTGAAGACACTCTCCTCCAACCCTTTGCTAGCTGCAGCGTGAAGAGGAATAGACATTCAACCTGCAAGTGCCACCTGTGAAGGAATGGAGTATTTGACATCTAAAACTGAAAAAAAGAAAGAGCAGAAACTAAATGATAAAGCAGAAAAGTCCTATCCTATTCCAGTAAGGACAGGAATTCAGAAATAGCACATATCCCTAAATCTCCACTAACTTGTGTAGTGTGTGGATCAAAGCTCAGAAGTACAGTGAGCAGAAAGGCTTTTGGTAATTGAGTCTTCTTATTCAAAACACCAAGAGCAAACAGGCTCAAAAATGTATACCAAGAGCTGTTTCCAGGATAAAGAAGCAGATAATATACTGTAGGTACAACAGAACAGAGGATGCATCTTTTTAATCTTTGTAAGCCACCTGCCTATAAATAAGCAATTAAAAACAAAACATTCCCATTCCCTCCAACACCTACAAAACCAAATCACTGATTGTGCATTTTAACTCTACATCAACTCCCCAAGAATGAAACCTGATTAATATACAGTGAAGAAATCAATGTCCCCTTCTGGACAATCATGCTTTTGAGTTATGATCAATGCATGCAGATAATGCTTTTCCACACAACTCTGACCTTCTGCTTGTTGGAGGGATCTAAAGATAAATGCCTGTATCTACAGCACTAAATACAATTGTGTATTTCTAGGATTTGTTGGAATAACTGTACATGTTAGGTGATTTGTCAGACAATAAATCACTTTACGTTATTTTAACCAAGAACTGGTTTCACAGAGGCCAAGCTGCTAGCACTAAAAAGTAATGCACAGCTTTTACTGACAGCAGTAGTTGTGTTCCGCTTGGGACCGAGCATCTCATGGTTAGTTATGAATGACAGCCACTTTCTAGACTTTTTAATGGAATAGGTTTCAGCTAACCAAACATAAATACACAGTTTTTCCACAGCAAAGTGAAGTATAAGATCACAGTTGCACAGTATTCAATCATATGTAAAACCCCTAAATCCATGTTAAAGGCCCAGATGATTTGGTGGTGTTTTTTAAGTGAGTGGAAGGACAATGTTGTTTCTATTCTGATGGGATATTTCAGCTTATTGTAGATGATGTTTCTAAAGGTTACGGGCACAGGAAAGGCCCATATAATTTCAGTTAAGTGAGAAAGTAAAAATCTGCATTAGCAACAAGGTCTCTACTAGCTCATTTACGATAATAATAAAAAAAAATTGATATTTTTTTTTGCTTCCCAAAAGCAGCAATAAACCCAAGTGAAATTAGAGGTACAACATCAACGTAAGAACAAACTTCAGCAAAACCTGGGGAGAAGAAGCTAACAACATCCTGGAAAGAATGTCACAATGTCCTCATCTTACCACTATGCCAGACCTAACCTGAAAACATTCATAACAAATTCCTAAGTAAAATACTAAAAGCCTTTCAAGTCACATAGAGGTATACCAAGATGATGGGTTGGTTAATAATACTTTCAAACATTAGGAACCAGGCTGCAACTCAACCTCTGCCATAAGTCAAATCTGAACAATTAAAATACTGACGTAGCTCAAAACCAATGAAAACTGTTTCCAGAACAGCGGATGGATGGCAAGGGGAAGTGTTTAACTACCCCTCAATATAAGGGCATACGCTTTGAAGTAATTTCTCAAATTTTATATTGATGAACATAAGCATTTTAAGAAGAAAGATAATACCCCATCACAAAGCTGTGGAAAAGAGCTCTTACTAATATGTTTTGTATCTGTCCTTCATGAATGCTGCATGAAGGAATTAATGGCAAAACAGCAAAAAAAGACATGTTACTGCTTGTTCCATTAATGTCAAGAAAGTTGCAACAGGTGTTCATACCCATTTAAAAACTGTCTAAAGCAGAACAACAGATGTACGACTGATTTCTGAAGAAAGCGCGTGATTTTATACCTATAACAAATTACCCCCTCCAAAAAAAGGCTATTAAAAATAAATCTATTACTCCATACTCACACGTAACTATTAGCTAATTTGGGACCATCTTTCCCGTCAAACCAACAACCTCACTAAGCTGGCTTTATAAAGCCATATGCCCAAAGTGTCAGTTACACTGACCGACTTCACTGCCATGTTAGCATATGTCTAAAATTAAGCCTGTGCTGAAGAGTCTTGCTGAACACCCGCAGCACCCGCGCATCAGAGCCCAACGGGCTGCTAGTGAGCTCCATCTATATTTCTAGAAGAAAAAAAAAAAAAAAAAAAAAAGCCCATCTCAGTTGCCGTGAAGAACGATGCTTGTAATAAATAAACTAGTTCAGAAGCTGCACATTTAAATGTATACGAAAACATGGTTCCACATGATTTTTTGGCTGATTTAAGTGTGAATCTGCTGCCAAAATGTGTAGCCTTGTCTTGGTCTATGAATATGCAGTTGCTTGTGCTTGTACCACCACTTCAAATACATAAACCTTAACATTTATGCCATTCTTGATTTTGCCAAAGAGGGTGAAGCATAACACAGAAAACCAGCTTTAAACTAGGTGCTCACATGCACATACATGCAAACACATAAACAAACACCTTCCTGGCACTGACACAAGCACTCCTTCAGAAAGCTCCTACAAGGCAAGTCAGACTAAGGACCTCATTGCCCTCAAAAGAAATCCTAAAGATACTGTCCAGTGGTTGTTTCAGCTCTCCAGGTGGGAACACGTGACTACAGGCGTGGAATGAGGAAGGACAAAGACCTAGGACTACTCCTACTCCTTTCAGTGCCGAACTACACTTACGCCAAATGAAAGTAGTGCCACCAGTGAGATTCTCAAAGAGGGAAGCCCACCTCCAGGCAGAACGCCTGTGCTGAATTTAGAAGAGTTCATCGGTGAGATAAAGATGCCTTTTTAAGAAACATCTCCTAAACAGAATTTAAAAATAAACCCGAAAAACTGTCAATGTATTCAAGCCCTCTGAAATCTGAAAAGATGACTGGAAGTAACCGATACAAGTATTTTTATTTTTATATTTTACTGAAGCATCCTGTGAAGCTGCAGTATAAATCCTATTAAACTGAATGTAGTTTGTCCATCCCTAAAATAGATCTGACATACAAACACAAACACAAGGTCAAGGTCACAGATCAGCAAGAAAGATTACAAAGGGGACTGATGTAAGAGCTGGCATTTGATCAAAGCTCCTGGACATATTTTTTTTTTAGTACACTTACCAGAAATACCACTACACTACATTTTCTTCACATTGGTACTTTACATGTTTTAAGTATCCCCTACCTTTAAGAACAGCTGCCCTGTACTTAATTTGACAAGAGATGTCAGGCAGCATATCAAGTAAGCTAAGGAAGAGGCCTCACATTAAACGGAAGTGGAAAACACTTTTCACCATCCTTTTCTCTCTATTCAGCTGTGTGCTGATACCTATTAAATCACAAACCCGAAAGCAGAACTCACTCACTACAGGACATGACAGTAAGACCACTGCTAAAGAATCAGGACTTCAGTTTTTAACTTCATGCAGTCCAAGTTACTTATCTTAATATAGCAATTGTATATTTGGATGTGCACTTCCAAGCACAACACTCACTTATCTATCCTAATTATCTGTGCACACAGCATATATTTCTCAATTAAAAACAAAAAAACCAACCAAAAACAAAACCCAAAAAATCCCCTCGACACAAGGTCTGTACAGAACACAATCAATCAAACTAACCTCTTCTGTAACGAGGACAAAATTTACCTCCTATAAAGCTTCTTTAATGCTGAATGCTGAGTAAGTGAGCAGATTAAACACAGTAGCAACAGTTGAAAGTCTCATTAAAACTCAGCTGCTGAAAATAGTTAGCAACGAAAGTCATTTACTGATCTACCCATCCATCCACCCACCCACCCACCAATATATTTTCTAAGCTTTAAACACATGCTAAGGAATATTTAGCTTACAGGTCACGGTCACCAGACATACCTTTTGACACTTAAATAAGAGGAAGAAAAGGTGTTTTGGGTGACACAACGTCATATGATGTTCAAAGGTGTACCACTGCCACAAAGTTTAGATGCTCGTTGTAGTAAGTAGTAATTTAACAAATAGTGTGCTTTGTACTTTTACTTCTGAATCCCCACTTTCAACATCAGCACAGTTCTGATGTGAGACTAGACATGACTGGGAGCTGTTTATATTTAGATAGAGAGTTATGTCTATAAATAGGACCATTAGCGCTAGTATTAAAGCTTTTATTGGTGCTCATTTGGGGTGACCTGCGTAACCCACTTGTATGCTGGGGACCTCAGACTTTGCCAGTAAAACCTTCATGCCATCACACACTCTCCTGCATCTTGTTTCAGCTGCACTTCAACATTTGTTTACTGTTTCCCACTTAATTTTTAATAGGTATTACATTTCCAGCACTCTACCTGTGCGACTGAGTTGGCTCAGCTACTAATGAAAAGGCCTTAAATGAAAAAAAAAAAAAAAAAAAAAAACCACAAAAAACCAACAAAGGGAGGTTTTAGAAAGTTGTCTCCTTTTTGAAAGCATCCTTCACAAGAATTACATTGTCACCCTTTTAAGCTATAGGATTGCCTGAGGTACTACAGCCAGATACAAATCACTCCAGAAGCCTGTGATGCGAGCTTCTAGCACAACAGGTATAGGTGTTTTTAGCCCTGACAGTGATTCATCAGATCTTAAAACAGTCACTGGTTTAAGATCAAATTGAGTTAAGTTGTAGACCTCAGGGCAATACAATTCTGCCCTTCTTCAGTGCCTCCCTTCCTAAACCCTTTCAGAAAGACAGGAGAAAACGGGATGTTTGGTGTTTTCCTGATGTTGTATCCCTGCTATCCCACCCCCCAATGGAATTTCCATCTTCCCTACTTTGTGATAAAGCTTCTCAGTACACTGAAGTATTAGGAAGGAATAAAATAAAAATAAAAAAAAAAAACCAAAAACAACCCGACAATGAGTGTGATTCAAAATAGGAAAAAAAAAAAAAAAAAAAAGAAAAAAACCCAAAGAGGTTCATTCAACATCCACAAACAAATCAGCAACCTGCTTTGAGAGCCAAGAACACATTAAAATGTGTATATAAGACATTTCACAACAAACAACATTCTAGGAAACACATTAGTTTATTAGCAGTATAGCTATCCAACACTTCAAACTCTAAAGCAAGTGTATTTGGAGTCATATAGCTTATTTAAGTTTACTAACATACGAAAATTCAAATGTGTGAAACAGCTTTTACTTTAATTGAGCTATACTAGAGTGAATAACTGTTCATTCACTGTGATGTTAGGTCTTCTCTCATGCTTATGCTAAAAAAACCCCAAGAACATCCCAACTTTATTTAGTCATCACAACCAAACCTTTAATAAAAAGTCAGCAGCAGTGTTTTTTTTTTATTTTTTGTCTGGGCTGTTTTTTGTTTTTTTCCTGGTTAAATACAAGTTCACACTCTTTACACACATAACCTGCAGAAGCAAGGGGGTTCTGTTAGTTCTACATTTTGGACCGAATTCCCCATTTTTCAAGTGGCAGGGATATGACAGGCTGCTATCAGCAGCCAGTGGCAGTTTTGATCTCTTTCTTACTGTGACACCATGGAGGAAATGTCTGAAACCCAACCGTACTCTGTTCCTCTTCGGAGAGCTCAAACAGGCTGAGCCGAAGCTTTCCTCACAGAGACCCTAACGTACACCACTTCAAGTGCACTGTCTTTTAAAAGGAAGCAGTGACAAACTGCCAATGTAGCAACAAAAATGAATATGACAGCTAACACAAAGAAGAGAGCACTTCTGGTCAATTTAGTAGTCAAGTAGCACACAACGATGGATTATCCTGAAGCACTGGATGGCTGCCAATGCCCAATTCTGTAAAGGTACTATTTATTTATTTTAAAGGAAAAAAATATAGTTTTGTGGTTGTATTTACATGTGTGAAATGACAAAGTTTTTAAAAGTGTTAAAATATCACATGCATAAATAGTTTAATAGTAAGTCCTTTGACTTTATACTTTAACTTATTTTTCCTAACGTAAATAGATCTATGGATCAACAACAGGACAACAAAATAATGGCAAGATTATGCATACGTGCAAATTCGTGCATGACAGGTGTCTAATTGATGCAACATGTATTAAGGCTGCAGAATTATGCACGATAGATGGGCATCTACCATACTGAAAACCAGTAATACATCACCAGTTTAAGCATCATAACTATGAAAAGAAAACTGGTTCACATTAAAATTTGAATATTTTTCTACTATTCAGGACACAGCACAGGATTCCCTTTCCCAAACAAGATGTGCAAGATCAGTCATTCCAGCTTTCCCATTCCTCAAGTTGTTCCAACACACACCAACCATAGCAGGCGATCTGGTTTCTCATGCGCTGGAAGTCCGACACCAATTCATCAGTGAACAAAATCAGATGGTGGTAACAATGAAAGGCAGTGGGAGGTAGGTGGTGAATTTGCCTTTGTGTATCTTGCCTCAGCTTTAAGGGAGGTGAAAACTCCCTGGATATATCTCAAAGTTGTAATAACAGTTTTAATCTGTTCACTTCATGTCTACTGATAAAGTATATATATAGAGTTGGGTAACAGCCACAAAACAAAAGACCTAAAAGTTATGAATCTGGTAAATAAACACATGAAACTTCACGAAGGTAGCTTAAGCCATGTATCACATATTATAAAGTTATTATTTAATAGGTCTTATCCATAACCACAACTCTATCAACTCAGCTGATAGGCTAGGTATTACTTCCAGCTTAATCTGCCACGGTAGAGATCTGAGCATGGCTGACAGGTCACAACTCATGTCCTTTGTGTTATATAAAGCCTTCTTTCCTTGATATATCTGGAAGAGTCATTTCCCAGCTCAATATGCCGTCAATAACTTACTCCAGCATTTTCTGAATCATTATATAGTAAGGCATTGTCAACGACCTGAAGATAAGTTTCATCAACTGCCTGTGTTCTATTTTAGAAAAATAAATAATTTTTTGTTTGTTTTTTAATGTCTTCGTAAGAATCCTGTCATAAAGCTGAAGAAGGTGGGTTTTGTTCAACCCCTGTCGCTAAATTTCATCAGTGAGTGATACCAAAAGAAGTTCACTGAATACTACATTAATGTGGTTTCATTCAACAGCAGTTCAGGCTCATACGTACCTATA
This sequence comes from Falco punctatus, assembly GCF_963210335.1. Lineage (NCBI taxonomy): Eukaryota > Metazoa > Chordata > Aves > Falconiformes > Falconidae > Falco > Falco punctatus. Next base: position 107,392,497 of record NC_137581.1, on the reverse strand, counting down.
GAATCTTACAAAACCACAAGATGACTCACAAATACCAAATTAATGCAAAAGCCAATCATACTTCATAGGGAGGTACAAGCTAAAAAAGGGCAGCAAAGAAACACCAGGCAGGGAAAAAAACAAACCAAAACAAGACAAAAAACAAGCAAACAAACAAACTAAGAAAACCCCCCACCACCAAAATCCAGTCCTCTCAAAATGACTTTATGCTCTAAAGCACAGTTTAAAATCCATTTGTGGAGAAAAGGCCAGAAGTTCTGGTGGGCAGGTGATCACATCTCCAGCTTCCCAGGAAACTTTTAGCAGATTGTTAGCTTGGCACCCTAGTTACCCATCGCAGGAGAAAGAGATCAAAAACTATCTGGGGATGTAAAACAAGCCACCCTCCAACTCAGAATTCTTAAGGATAAGGACCAAAGTTAGTGTAAATTAGATAAAGTTACCACTCCATGCCTGGGGTTAGAAAAAATACAGGTTAATAAACTTCTTCCCAAATTCAGGGGCAGAAACTCGTACCTTTCAAGTGTCAGTGCTGGATCTTTGTGAATCTGATTTTCACTTCACCCTGCCAAAAATAAATACATTATAATCAGGATGCAGAAACTTACGGTGGAAAACAATTTTATTCCTACTGTAACAGGAAAGTCATTGTTAATTAAGTAATAGCTCATGAAAAGGAGCCCGTCTTGCTTTTTAACAAGGTATCAACAGACTAGAATAGTTTTCCCTCAATTGGTTATACTTGTGGGTCAGCTTGTTACAGTGAAACCAAGCTAAGCAAGCTGGCAAAGGTATGACACCAGAGAGGGTATAGTTCTCCTTGCCCAGTTAATACTATCAGCTTTGTCAAAAAAACCAAACAAACAAACAAAAAAGATAAAGTTGTCATCAGGGGATTATCTTTATTCTGACACCCCTGCTACCCATTTACCCATGATGACTTCAAAAAACTAAGCAAAACAAAACGAACAACAAACACCTGACACTTCATCCTGCTTTTCTAAAACCATATTCATCTTTTCCCACTCTTATCCTTAAGTTACTCTCACTTAGACTTTTTTCAGTTCCCTACCTACAACCCACACTTCTGTAACATTACCAACATCCAACGACCCTTCCACACTACACAAAACACAGCTGTAATCCTTCCCCTCAAGACACTCTAACCATATAACCCTTTACTTCAAGTTTTCAATTGTTTTTTGCTTGCTCTAGATTAAGTTTAAAATTTTTCATCTGAGTTCTACAGTCATTAATAACTCTTTCATTTCTACCCACATAGCCTAACCACTTATTGTGTCCTTCTTCCTTACCCTTTTGTTTCCACAAACACTCATTTTTATTGTAATACTCAGGCACCTCGCACACAGGAAATTCCATTATGCTCCTGCACTGCTCCCCAGGCGAAGATCATCTGCACTCTGGAGGCTATTTCTTCCTCTCCACCAACAGTAAATCACCATAGCAAAAATTAATCCAAATCCACCAAAATACCTCCTGCAAAACCACAAGCCAAAACACAAGTGATGTATGCTGCCTGCCTTTCCTCCCCGATTCACACTGTACTGTTTGTTCCCTTTCTCTCATCACGGTCTATATGAACTATATAAAGCACCTGTGAGATGCTGAGTACATACATAATACAAGTTCAACTGGACAACAATTAAATGAAGCCCCAAAGCAACACTGGCCTCCAGAATATGTATGTTTTCCTCTCTTACAAAAGAAAAAAAAAAAAAAAAAAAAAAAAAAAAAGGCATTTATTGTTTTTGCAATGTAATGATACATGTTGCTGTAACAATAGTTTTCACCTGACACCTTTCTTTTAGTACATATGACTGGAGGAGAAGGAAAGAGTGATACAGACTAAAAGATTAGCAGAACACAAAGACTAATTATATGGAAAAAAAGGGTACAGGAAGGGACAAAATATAATGTAGAAGGGCTAAAATACTGCATCAAAGGACTCCCCTAATCTTGAGCTGCTGCAATTAAAAATCTAGTGATGGCTCTTTCCCTCCCCTGGCTGGAACAATAACAACATCCCTACCCCAATGCAATCCATTTTCACTTCAGAAGGCACAGATGGAAGAAAGACCAGAGAAGGAAAGGAAATACTGCTCCTAGGGAAACTTCTTTTCAGTGACAACATTTTATTTATTTATTTATTTATAATCATGACAACGAACAGTGCCAAAGATGACACGAACAAGGAAACTTTTGAGAAGGAAGGTGAAGGCAGAGAAAGTACCTGTCTGAGGGACTGGTTAAACATAAACCCAAACCTCCTTCAACGGAACAAAGGAAGCTTTCTGTGCCTCAGCTGCCGCAACAAAATAACCTTCTGCGTCCAAACAGCAGGCTTAATTCTGCAAGTTCTTCACTTTTTTTTGAACATAATTTCTCCTCCTACTCCTCAAATCAGAGGGATTTGATTTACTGTGTCTACCTCTGATTTCAGTTTTATTGCAAGTCAAACTTAACCCTTCCTCCCACAGTCCCTTTGGTACCTCTCTAGTAAATCATGCAACCCAGAGCTTGCTTGTAGCACTTCTGAAGGTTAACAGTTTGGCTTACCAAGAATAACCTACTGGGATGCAAATTCCACTTGTCTTCTTTATATGCTGCCAGGTTTATGACAGAATGTCTGTCTGAGCTTGACATTTGCAGGGAAACACTGCATGGCATAATTAGTATTGTAAAATATTTTATATTCCCGTAAATTCAGACTACAACCCCAAAATGCTTACAAACTACAATAAAGATACAGGGATAACTAAGCAGAAAGGAAGGGCTGTAGGATAAAAGTCAGCGTAAGGAAAAAAAGCATCAATGGCAGGTGAAGAAGTGAAGCTATACAAGCTGCCTGGGACACTGTCTCACAAGTGTGAAGTCCCAAGGAGTAAAGAAAAAGAAGAGCATAAACAAGGTGATGTAGGATACTGCACACTGTGGAAGGATACAAAAGCAATTTGCTTCATTCACATACAAAGCCAGAGAAGAAATTCTAGGCAGCATGGTTCCTAAAACATCAGCTGTGTTTCTCTACCACTGTAGGAAGTATTGCCACTGAACTGCAATAAACATCACGTTACAATGCATATGGATGGCAAGTCAGAATCTTCAGAGGGTTACATTATTTTTACTGTGATCTTGACCAACGAAACAAGAGGGAGGACTGGAAGATCTAAAACATCTTGACTCTGTAATCTGTTGTTGAGAAAGGGGTGGGAGGGAGGGAGGAAGGGAGGGAGGGAGGAAAATCCTAACTTACTCCCTATGCACCATTCAGACTAAAAGCTCCACTTCTGTTGGGGATGGGAGTAAGATTCCAAAACGAAAATTAGTAGATGAAACTATTCCTGTAATTCACTTCTACATATGAGAAGCAAAGTGTGCACTGAATGTAAATTATTTTTGTCAGCTACCCAGTAAGACATGACCGACTAAAGCACATGGAGTAACAGCCTCCTTTTTGCTAATACATCTGAACGTAACACATTACTGAAAGCACCTTTCTCGTGTTTTCCATAAATTCTTGTATTCACCTTTAATTACTTTATTTTAAAGCAAATGGGTATTTTCCCAGAGCAAGCATGATCCACGTTCCTCACAGATATCAATCATGAGAAAGGTGATAGTTATTTATGACAGTTTTCCTAATGCACATCCAAAAACCCCAGGCTATTTGATAGGGATACATAAGCAAAAACCTTTGCCACTCTAGGTACTATCACTAAAACCCCTCTTGTTAAACAGCCTCTTTGTTTGATTGGCAAATTTGATTACTAGTTTAATTTTTGCATAGTAAAGCTCATCCAGCCATTTTTAATTTCAGATTGGTTTGCACTCCATCATGACCAGCTAAATGCTACAAAAACCCTTGACATTGTGACCTCATAAATCGTGGAGAACAGAAGAAATGCTCTCAGGAGCAGGGAACTGTTGATAAGAGACTTTTTCCTCCGTTGACTGTACTCTGTCAGCTGTAACTATGTGCAAGAGTCCACACTTGCAAATTACACCAAACATGTATCTGAACTACCCTTCCATGAAATTATTTTCTTTGTTAAAGTGATAGTCACAGATAGAGAAGCTGAGAAGATGAAATTGTCTGATGTTGACCAAGCATCCCATTTTTTTTCAATGCAATATACAACCATCATTTAAAAACTCCGTAATTAAAAAAAAAGTTATATACTCCACAACCAAGCTGCAGACAGTAGGCAACACTACTAACTATAGAAGGGATTTTCATAGACTATCCATCTTCTACAGGAATCTAGAAAAGAAAATCCCAAACTATTTTGGATTTGAGTGAACTAGAGAATTCAATACCATAAAAGCCCCCACTCACAAACTAATGACAAGTAAAAGGCATTTCAGTTACCAAACACCTATTTCAATCTGACATCTAAATATCTGGTGTTAGATGGTTGCTGCTCTTTACAGACTGATCACAGTAATTTCACTCCTTTGTTGTTCACCAGGACCTCTCATTACATGCGCTGTGTGGATCTAAACCACATTGGAGGCTACCAGGCACCACAAAAAAAGAAAAGTTATTCCACCTCTGAACAAAACAGAATGCTTTACAAACATCAGCGAACGTTATCACAGCAGTCCTTTGGAATACTCCCACTTCACACATGAACAACAGGAAGCGCAGGGGAAGATTAAGCAAGTTGCCCACAGTCACATAAAGTCCATTTTCACAGCCAAGGAAGAAAGATTTTCTGAATCTCATTTTGGCCCTTTAATTACAAGACATTCTGTCGCTACAGTTTGGGGGTGGGGGGGTTCTGTTGTTGTTTGGTGGCTTGTTTGTTTGTTTCTACTAGTGAAGCAGAGCAACAGTTGAGTACACCAAACTTGAGGAAACAATGGGACTTACTGAAGGAATAGGACACCACAGTAAATGCCTTTATTTTCCAAAATAAGAAAAATTACCAGCACTGCCATCATGCTTAAGAGGAAACGTGTGTCAGTCAAGTACAGTCAGTGTAGGTTTTCCACTGCACCTCCTCAAACAACTTTCTCTCCAAGAAAACCACCGTATCAGTACTGAGCTGAAAAGATGAATGATCAAAACCATAATTCCACCAACTTTTCCTATTTCTCAGAGATCTGACATGCTAAAACAGTCCTCACGAGCCAGGCAAGCCCTATGTAGGTGACTGGAAGGACCACTGCACATCATTAGCAGGTAGTTTTGTAGCAGCAGGTCTTCCAATCCACTGACCACTTTCAGCACCTTTCCTAACCAAGAACAATAAAGTCCTTTTTATCCTGAAGCAAGGATCTTTCACAGTGAAGTACACATAAGCGTGTATACATGTCTAAGCACTTCCTTCTCAAACAGGTCCATTTTTATTTCCTTGCTTTAGAAAGCTGTCAAAATCTGCTTTTTACTAGTCCAATTCAGCTGCAATACATTCACAGCACTGGATCACTCGGGTGGGCTAGAACAGGGGCTGTGTTCATCCATATGCACACCAATGTATAAACACTCCAGAGGTCCATCCCAGAAGCAGAGTGATGAAGGAAAGGTGGCTGAAGCTTCAGCAGCAAGTGAATTCAGACGGGCAGCTTCTTCTGCATGTGCTTAACTGCTCCATGATGCCCAGGCTCTGGAATGCCAAATTACAGCAAGCCTGACTGAGCATCCTCTGCAAGTTGCACCAGTAACTAGAACTAAAGACTACAGAAACAAGGTTGCCTCCCATTTAAACAGAGCCAAAAAGCATAGGAAGAATATTCATCCCTTAATAACCAGCATTAGCATTTTCCCTGTTCAGTTCCCACAAACTCAAATTCCAACTTCAGAAACTGCAAGTTTCCAAATTGATCAACCTCAATAAATAATCTACTCCCTATACTCGTCCACTTGTAGCACCTGCAGATACCTGCCACACATACCCTTTGCCAAAGTGAGAGAAAACAGATCAAAAGTGGCTGCCACTGGCTTTACAAAACATCTAAGTCTGGGAGGAGGGGAAGTATCACAAACCTTCCAACTGCTAATAGTCAGTGACACTTCTTGTTGAAGTTCCAGAAGCAAAGATCCACGTAAAGGAAAAAAAGGTGTTTGGAACTTTTAACATGCCCCAGGTTTTTCAAATGGCTTCCAGAGAAAAGATTAGACAAAGATGTATTCATCTTGTCTACTCTAGGTCATTTACCACAATGGCAATAGGCAATCACGCTAGAACCAAGACCAGGTCCCAATTCTTTCTACAGTTTTACAATGAGAACATCTTAAAAACACACAAAAACTTAGATGCAGATTTCCACTTTCTTATCCTACCACGCTCACCCCCTCAAGTAAGACTGATCACATTTTTACTAACGGCTTCATTTAAATCATTCAATCCCACACTGCTGCTGCAGATGCTTTGTCCAGTGATCAAGAAAAAGATGCCAAATACTATTTCATCAAGGCCTTGTACAATCCTCCCCCATCACCCCAACAGAGTTATCAGCAACACTTCTAATTTCCAGGGAAAGTTTACCAACACAATAGCCAAATAATTCCCTCCAGAGGTTTCGAACCAGTCTCAGTTCAGTACACAAGGCCATTAATTACAAAAGTGCCGTTAGCATTAGCGGGAATCTGGTAGCTACAGCACTGGCAGAGTTAAGGCTACCTTCAGTATCTGCACGGAAAATCTATTTACTTAGAAGAAGTTACGCAACATCTCAGCTTCCTCTTTTCTTTACTATGGTAAAGCATGGGAACAGCAGGAATGCGGGTGGCGATGGCGAACAGGCATTTCACAGTCTCAAGCAGGGCACAGCTATCTTTCAAAAACAGACCTAAGCTGGAATTTGCCTCTAAAATCTGCCCAAACTTATGATACGCTCAAGCACCAATGCTTACTTAAAACTTAATTATTTCCAGAGAAAAGGCAATGTTATACAGTTAACCAATGCTGGAATCAACTGCATACCTTCAGCGTGAAGTCAAAATGTTTTTTAAAACCTGATCAATTTGATTTCGTTGGGCTTTTGGTTTTGTTCCCCTCCCCACCCCACCCACCACTCCAATATATCAGTCCACTTCAGGCCAAGTTATATTCCAAAATTCTCATCAAGATTTTAGTGTTATCAGGCATGCTCATTCAATAAGGTGGCAGTAAAAGTTTCAATTCTGCAAAACATTATTCTATTGCTCATTAAAAAACTAAACAAAACAAAACCAAAGAGAAAAATCACATGCTACCCAAGCTGATATATTCCATGGCACTAGGAAAATGGAGATATCAAAGAAAACATACTCATTACTCCTCTTTTAACTATGCTCTAAAGAGTCTACCTCGTATCTGTACTGAGACACTAATAATTGACAAAAAAAACCAAACAAAGAAACAAACGAACCCCCCCACAACTCCCAGAACTTGCTCTACTCAAAAAGAGGAATTATAGAAAGTCTCAGAGCAGTCACAGCAATCTTGACTGGTAAAATGTTTTCAAGGACTTGGATTTAATCATGTCATTTTCTTTTCCTCTAAGCATTTATTTAAAGTCATAGGTTGAATTATTTATGAACAAAAGTTAATTGCATTGAAATGCAGTATTGCCCTGTATTTACCTAACACCTTCTTCAGAACTCTAACTGCCTGCCACTAACCGGTTAAAATCTACAAAAAGTCAGTACAGAATCTAAGATAACATTTAACCATTTCTGCCATATTACTGCAGTTAACTTCCAAAATCTTGTTAAACACTGTGAATTCCCTTCATCTTGTGATCTGCTGTGTAAACTGTACAACTGTTTTTCCCGACTCTTATCATTACAACACGTGTCTCTATTTAAAAAAAAAAAATATATATATATATATCCAGGATAAGAATAGCTCACTCACAAAATAATTCCTTTGAATAATTAAGTTTTGACTCCTTAGTTGTAATTAATCAATATTTGAGTAGTCACATCACAGAGCTTCCCTATCCAAGGTTCTTCAAAATTTTCTTAACTGTCACAGGATCTTGAAGATCAACGACTTGCATGCATAAGGCTGCATTCACACTCTTTGCAAGGTGTAAAATGTAAGCTCAAGGGTACACTCATATAAATATACTGCACATCTATAAAGTGTTAATCTTAAGTCGGCAAGGCCGTATGACAGAAGTAACTATTATAGTGCATGACTGCTCCTCAGCATTTTCCAAGTCCCCCATTTCCTTAAAGCAACTCACTCACTCGTCACCTGCCACGACAAAGAGTAGAGAGAGGATTTCACAAATACCTCTGTGGCTTGCGCATGGTGATAACACACCAGGAAAGATGGATTTTCATTTTCTCATCAAGTTATTAGATTAGGTTTACATGCAGGTTTAAATGCCCAGGAGGAGTCTGCCACCTGTCCTAAACTTAATTAGTCAGGAATGTCTGCATGACAAGAGCAGATACTTCAGATGTTTTAGAGTGACCACAAGCAAACATCCAAATAATCACCAACACAACTTCAGTGATGCCAAGAACGAAGCACTAAGCACAGCTCTCTGTGAAACAGCCCGAGTTTTATTAATGGAGCACTTCATACTTCCCAAACACACAGCTCGCATTAGCTGAGCACCTATAAAACCAGAGAATCAACTGTGTAAAGTCTGCAACTGAGTTAAGGAAATGAAGAGCACCAGCTTCTTCATGAAAAGACGGGTGCATATTTACACATTATTTGGGGGGAAAGATGAAGGCTCAAATCCTGTAAGGCTTTTCCTCAGCTTTGTTCTTGTTCTGTTTACCATAGCACCACATGTAAGATTTTCATATTTTCATACATCCCCCCCCTCCCCCCTCCCCATTCATGCAGAACCCAGTGCAGCAGATTTAGGGAAAAAAACACACTTCCATTTAAAAAGGCAAACACATCCATGTTCAAGTATATTTCACATTTATCATCTTGCTAAAGGCTAAACAACCCCCCCCTTAAAACGTTAATTAGAATTTTATCTGTGTAGGTACTTAACAACTACTGACACAGATGGGAGCAAGTGAATACAATACAGAGAATTCAGTTATCCATCTCCTTACGTTGCCATTGGCACATAAATTTGTCTCATTAGCAGGGGCTACTTAGTTCGTTGTAGTAAACAAAGCTGCCGATACGATACGGCAGCCTCGCATACTTTTCATTCATTCACATATTTTTCTTTATAGACTTCTAGCATGTGCCATAGAAGAGCCGAATGTTAAAACATTCTTGGAGTGTCACAATATGTAATACAATAAAACAGATTACAACCATACCTTTCTTTCACAGCAGTGGTGCCAAGCACAGGTACACTGTAGCAATCAATTTGTTCTGCAGACAGTAAGGCTTTCATAGAATACTAATGCAAAATCTCTTTTCTTTCTCCTTCGACTTGACTCCCCAATGCCCAGGTCCCGACCAATACAAGGAGGAGGGCAGAATGTCTTCTGCTGAGATAACCACAACTACTAATCAAGTATATGTGTACAAGGGCACAGGATTAAACCTCCACCAGGCTTGACTCGGGCACTGAGAGCAGCTAAACACATGCACAGCAAGGTCAGAATTAAACACGTACACACGCACGCGCATCTACTTGAGTGAACTAATTTATCACACTTTACCACTGACGGTTTTTTACCTCAGGGGAGTAAAATTATATCCTGGTGAACTGACGAGGTTCAGACACAACAGCTTCCAACAACAAATCAGATCTCACAGAAATGGGAACCGTGCTCCTAGGTGAACACTCCTCTCCCGGCTTCACAGGCTGTTTCAGAAACTCGGCGTGTGTCTGTAGGGGTGTGCATGTGTCTGTACACACATGTGTGTACCTGCACACATACGCACACATGCACGCGTGCAAGATGCACCATTAGGCATTGACTAAACAGGAACGACAGCATTAAAGTTCAAAAACAGGCAATAACTCCCTTTGAAAGAGTTTTCTTTTTGATTACATTTATCTTTACCTCTTAACATAATCAATCTATCAAGTCTAATTACTCCAGAAGAAAGCATTTTATTATTGTCTAACATAACAAATGTCAAACAAGCTGTTCATTTACCTTGAAGTTTATTAGCATAGAAATGCAACATGAAGATGCTCTCAAAATATTGTCACTTGTATTCAAAACATTTTCAAAAACCCACTTAGCAGTTTTTTATTGCCTGGCATCGCTGGATACTGTATTAGTTCTTGAAATAGGCATGGCATTATCTTAACTGTATTGCCCTTGAGCTAATACAAGACTTTTTCTTTAAACATTCAATTTAGATTCAACTTTTCTTCTCAGTTGTCTTTATTTAAGCACTTTTCCCACATTCCAGGCAGCCGCACACATGTGGATACATGTGTTTTCATAAGGGTTCACACACGTGCATTTCAAGTAGGAATGAAATGTGAAATTCTGGATTTGAAAAGCAGGGATTTTTCCTCCTCCTTAAGTTCTGCTCTGTCATGCACCTTCATGGCATTTTCCTTACAGTACATGCAGATGTACATTTTCCAAAAACATCGAGATGAACCCTATAAATTATCATCGGTGGGGTTTTAACACCACCGCTTTTGCACGTGATCTGTACCGAGAAGAAAACACTGTACAAATTCTCCCCAAAATAACCCCAAAAATAACGTTTGGCACTTTACTTAGAATAAATTAGCAAAGTATTTTTGAAATACCAGTGGCTTTGCACAGACACCAGGAAAAAGCAGCATTAATCAATACTGATGAGTTTGTCCTTGACATACTGACCGTGTCATCGGGCTATTGTCATGTGATATCATGTCATTTCCCCACCTGGCTCATGACCTTGTCCTTTAAATGACCCAAAGCTTCCCTCAAGTAGCAGGAGGCCCCTCCCCGCTGTCTCAGCAAGGTCGAACGGGTCAGCGTGTCCTCATCTATAATCCACCACCATTTGTCAGCAGGGAGGCTGGAGGAGGCAGGCTTGCTACAAGGGGAGAATGCCCAATTAGGCAGCTGTCACACAAAGCATAGGCTGCAAAATTATCCCCTGTCAAAAGAAAGAGCAGCTGCGGGTGCCAATTACAGCAACCTTTCAACCCTTTAGGTACTGGAAACTACACAGAAGTAAATGAAGTACAATTAGTGATAACAAATCGATGAATTAGGACAGTAAATTAGAAATTACTAGCAGGTGAGCTTAGGTCTCCCATAATATTAAGGGCACAGCACACCCCAGGCAAGGGCAGGAACATACAGATTTCACAGAGCACATCCGTTTCCTCCTATCCATCTTTCTTGCATGGAGCCTGTTTCACTCCATCGTTTTCTTCTCACAAGCCTCATCCAAGCCAGATAGTGCAGGGAAAGGAAAAGCAGCAACCCAAAGAAGAAAGAAGTTGTAGCGCATGATCTTCCCTCTTTATGCTGGCAAATGCAGTTTCCTTCTTAGAAGGAGTCCTCCGGGCCAGCACAATCTCTCTCTTAGTTACCATACTCCATTTCAGCTTGACATTTGACATTTGCTGGCCTCATGTTCCAGCTGAACAAGATTTACCCCAGGGAAAAAAAAAAAAAAAAAAAAAAAACAAACACCAAAAACAACGAACAAAACAAGAGCAAAAACAACAACGTGATAAACTCTCAGTAAATTTTACGTCATTTACACTTGAAAACTTAAATCTCATGTAAGTGCTAGACTTTTGATTAGAGGGGGAAGACTTAATTCTCCGCATTTCAGTTCTCTGATGCATCATGCAGTACTATCTCCGGGCGTACAGAGCCCTAAGTTTGCCAGTAAAGTTTCTGTTCAGTGCGCTATTTCTGGCCTTTTTTCCCCTTGGTAAACAATTTCCAAATATTTTTTTGCTCCTCACTATTTTCTTAAGCATCCAACCTGGAAAGTTACTGTGTGCTGGAATCACAGGGCACATCCCACAGATCCCGGTAAATCTGGCTTCTCCTCCAGCAGGCCAGGCTGGACCCCACAGCAGGAGTGACCAAAGCCCAAGGGTGAGGCACCTCACCATCCCCCAGGCATTTACAGACCAGGGAGTCTAGAAAACCAAGTAAGGAAGAAAAAAAAGCCAAAACAAACACCAAAAAAAAGGATAAGATTAAAAGGATGGATAATTAACATACAACCACCTCAGACCATGGGTAAGAGATGCACCAATGCCTTTAATATTTAGGTGCTCCGAGTCTAAGAAACAAACAAATCTGAGGAACAAAATTCACATTCCAAGACACCATCTCCTTTCCAGCCAGCTCGCAATCATTTCAAACTAAGCAAAGTTGCCATTTATCTTGTCAATTCTCTCCTTTCGTTCCCCATTCCCTAATCTGAAATCCACCTTCTTTATATTCTTATTTATGCCTTGCAACCACATTGAGTACTGAGGACAGTTGTCCAGATTTCTCCCAGCAGCAGTTCTGAAATAGTACCTCTATACTTGCACCGTAATTCATACATGTACTCACGCATACACACATATTTATGCTAATACAGTCACCAAAATATGAAATGTGGTGGAAATGCAGTCACTGATCTCCAAGAAGCAATTTCCTGTGGCTATGTCTTGATCTCTAGCCAGCGCAGAATGTTTCACTGTTCAAAAAAAAAGAACTAGTAATACTCTTGGTTTCATAACTCTGATAAGGGAAAGCATAATACAACCCTAACTATAAATAGACATTAAAATGTTCATTTAACAGCAGTTGCAATAATGCTCATCAAGTTTGATATTTTCTTTGGAGTAGCATATGGAAACCGTAGAGTACTGAAAGAGTTAATGTGTTTAGAATTCAGTTTCCATCATACTTGGGTGACTATCTCTTTAAATAATTTAAATCCTCTCCATCAACTACAAAGCTGTTTTGAAGCCATTTAGCTTTGTTCTTTACATGTGTTCTAATTAAGAAATGACCTTGTCATCACACACACCAGAAATCCTGGATTATTTCCTGCAGCAAAAATCTACGAAGCCAAAAAAAAAAAAAAAAAAAAAAAAAAAACGACGAAAAGAAAAAAAATACACTTCTTCCTTTAGTGAGGAGCTGAGGAAGTTGTTGGTTGGCTGAATGCTGAAGCAGTTTCACCGCATAATTTTTGTGTGTGTGTGTGTTGTTGAATGTCACAGGGCGGGTTAGCGTGACCTTGAGCTGCATCAGCAGCACAGCAAGGGTCGAGATGCCTGCAGGCGCCCTTGTACTGGATTTGCAAGACAAAAACCTTCAAACTGGCTGAAGGACATCTTAAATCTCTTCAAAGGTTTTCCGAACTAATCTGGGCTGCTCTTAGCCGGATCTGTGCCAGTGTGAGAGGCAAAATTAAAAACAAGGTCTTTGACAGGATGTTGTCTCCTCTTAACCCTTCCCATGCAGGAGGCAGTGCATCGCAGCGATCAGGGGATACTTTAATAAGCCACAGAGAGGAGCACGGTTCATTCTTTCATAACGCAATTATGTAAGCGATCATCTACCAGGAACGGTGCTGTTATTAATACTGAACACTCAGCCAGCTCTCCACGCCGCCATCCCCATCCCTGTCCTGCACCCAGGTGGTGTCCGGCTGGCTGTGAGCACTGCAGTGACACCCCTGCGCCCCGCAGGGCTGCGGTGGGACAGAGGGGTCCCTGGCGGCGCCCCACGCTCCCAGACCCTCCACAGATACCCCGGGTGAAGATCATTTTTCCGAGTAAAAGCGGTAGCACCTACCACGGCAAGTTGTGTGTGAAGCCAAGACAGGTAAGAGGAGGAGGAAGGTCAGGAACATGCACAGGGCTGCTCTGGCAGGCATCGGGCACGTTTTATGAGAATTCAAAAGTGTCCACTCCTCGTCTTAACCTGTGATTTCCTTCTCAGTCATCCTGAGCCAAGAAGGAAGTAGAGGAAGGGATATTAATATGCAACAGGCCTACCAAAGAGTTTGAGAGCATGACTGTACGCACTGGCGAAAAACAAATAAATAAATTCATCGCCCAGCCTGGCTGCTTTTGACTGCTCATCATCTGACAAGTGGCACAGAGGCTTTCTAAAAACTTGAGCAAGCACGTAGAGACAACCTCTAGGAAAGGCCCTAGAACACATGGTTACTCTATGAAACCACAAGTTTACCCAATGGATTTGGCAGCATTAATAGAATACAACTATCAGTGCATCAAAGGGACAGCCGCTTTCTTCAGAAACTTATTTGTGCACAGAACCTCCAGCTCCAGTAAGTTTGCCAACCAGGAGCAGCCTTCAGTACACTCAGTTAGAAAGTATTATGGATTCCCACACGTGAGAGTGGAGAAAAACCATCGCCACCATCTCCTTATCGGTTTTAGTGGTCATGTTACTGGTCAGATTTAAACTACCACAATTCCAGAAAAAGAAAAATACCACCAAATGGGTTAAAATAACCTTAGCTTAATCAACAGGAGCCAGCATTGCACTTCGGAACTGTCTTTACTATTTCTAGGATATCCGCCAGGCAAGCCCTTGAGGAGAAGGGGAAGAAGCAGCCACTCATACCAGCAGAGGGTGTTGTGATTCTTCTCTGGTTGAGCACTGAGGGCTTGTTTAGTCTGGTTTTGTGCAGTCATTTTTTAAAGTACTATAGTCTATTAGACACGAACAGCACACATTTAAGTTTACTGGAGAAGGACACGGCTTTGGCAGTTATGTCACAATTGCTATAACACTACCCTCCACCTCCGACTACAACAGATTCACTCCTCACTCCCAAGAACCATGGCTCTTCTCCCAAAATACCCTCCTTCTTAGGAGGCTTTAACAATTTTGTTAAGTTTTCAGTAATACTGATGGTGCCTTCTGTATTAGCAGAGGAGGAACTCACACCACAGAGCTGCTTTTCCACAGACTTACCAAGGTTTACAAAATATTTGTTATGCTTGGACAGAGGGCCACAGCATTCCTGCAGCACCGGGATGTCAGAACAATCCCTGGGGTTACTCAGAGAGGTCTCAAGGCTTGCTCTGCCCTAGGGACCTGGCTGGCCTCTGCTCTGCAGCTGTAGGGCAGTGGGAGGCTGGAGGTGGCACAACCCCGTGTGCCATCATCACCACCTCGGGGCCTCTGGCAAATGGAGATTGAGCAGATCCACACATGTGAGTTCATTGATCTCTGCATAAATGTGGCCTTTTTGTGGCCTTTGAATGACAGGACACCACATAGGCCGCCAACTGTGGTTTAAATAAAAAAAAGTTTGGTCATTCAGCCTATTACACAATTTTGCAGTACTGGGTCCTACACTGTTTCCTAGAAAACACTCTGAGTTCACCCCAGAGTTACCAGGAAGAGGGATTAGGAGAGACCAGTTTAAGAAGTTCACATTGTAACATGTTAGCCTAGCAGAAAATACTGAGAAGTATTTTCACAGTATGCACAGCTGACCACGACGCCACATCCGCGGTTTCTTAAGTTTATCCAACATCTAATGTGACAAAAATATACTGTGGGTTTTCCAAACATCAAGTGTTGTGAAAACTCCAAAAACAAAAACAAAGAACTCATATTGCAATGTTGCAGCTGAGCAGGGAGATTTAAAGACACAACAAAAGCTTTCAAGCCAGGTAGTCATTGCTGCCAAGTATGGGACACATCGCGTGGGCCTGCCAAAAGTAGAAGCCAAAAGCCAAAAACACAAATTAGCAGCTTTCTTCCAGGGTCACAACAGTCCAGCGAAAACTTTCCAAATCAGGCTGTCCTAAGAATGTCAGGCAGAAGCCGGGAGGGCAGTTCTGCAGCACCTAGCCATGACCTGGAACCTAGAGCAGCAACCTGCATCCCATACGCTCAAAACACAGCCACTGTAACAGTGTCACATCTGTTAGGTCAGCCAGTCATTCATTTCTAACCATCTGATAAAAACGGTCTTTGCAGCTACCATTTCTCATGGCCAGCAAGCGCAGAGAAGCAGCGCTCCCACTTGGCTCCCTGCACAGACGTGCTCACGCAAGCACGTGTGAGCCCTGCAAGACAGGACCAGCATTTTACAACACAAGCACAGACTGTCTGTCTGCACAACCTTATTTCTGCCATTTTCGAACTCCTGATTCTGACCATACAATGTTAATGTTCTTTAAGCATAAAGCAGTTCATATGCAGCGCACTTCTGCACAGGGGGAAAAAAGAAAAAAAAAAAGAAAAAAAAAAGAGGAGAAAGATGGTGGAATTTAATGTATTCTCTTCCCACCTAGACCCCATTATTAAATAAAACCGTATCTGTTAAAGCAAAAACACTTTTGACTAAACATTCTCTTGGGAGTAAACATGGATACTCCCATCAGTACTGGTACTAACAAGGAACAGCTGAAAAACTGTCCTGTGCCCACATCACCCGATGTTGCTGACCTTACTTCCCAGCAGCATCCAAAGCAGCCCTTGGTCTAGAACCACACATGGGACTTTCCTACAGAGATGAGCTGTAAATTATGCTTCTCATTATTATTAAGTTCTGTTACACTATTTATGAGCTAGCTATAGAGTAAAGCAACGACAATTTTTTTAAGTGCATATTAGGTAAGGGGGGGGTACTTATTTTAAGCTACTTGACTAAAGAGAAAATTTGATAAATTGCTCTTCATAGTGCTAATAGACGAATGTATTAGCACTAATATAGTAAAAGCGTGTTTTCATGAAAAAGAAAGCATCACCAGATACAAACTAAGTACTGAAATAACAGCTAAAGCATTAGCACAGATAAATCTTAGAATGGTTATACAGAAAAACACACCAAAATGAAAATTAATACTATTATGAAACATTAGGTGCATCTGCTTAATTGTCGGTACGAATTCTACCCATCTAAACTAAAGTCACGGAAATCAGAAGTAAAGAAAAGGCAGAGAGGCCTTATTATTAGCGTAGTAGTTTCAAGTATACTTAATATAGCTAGCGGTCTTATACTAGCATGTAATATACTACTTATACTAGTATGAAATACTGATTTCTTATACTAATATAAGTAGTGTATTATAATTGCTGCTTAATAGTAACAGTTAAGGGCAAGAAGTAGTGAATAATGTAGGTAAGTGATCAAATACAGTGTTTCTTTTCCATGGGGGAGAGGGGCAAGAAGAAGGCTTAATAGATTATCAGTGTTTATACAGTTAGAAAGGAAATAACCTTATTCTACCGAGATCTCAGTTAATACCCAGGCATCTTCTGCACTTCGCTAGTAAAACCAGATGTTTAATTTAGGTCTCCCAACAACTCTTGAACACTCACAGCAACAATCCTCTGCAAATATTTTGTCGGAAGTGGTAACTTCCAAAGCTGGGGACACCTCTCCACAAGACGCACCTCCAAAAAGCAAGGCTGACTGCTTGCACAGATAGCAGCACTCTTCTTTTTTTTTGGGGGGGAGAGGGGGTCATTTCCTGCTTCAGGCATCTAAGATACCCATCTAAGGACATTATCAACACTTCATATTACATACACTCATGAATACAGTTTATTCTACTATTTAACTTGTGTCCTGATCACAAATTACATGAGCATTCGCAGAAGAAAAAGGGCTGTATCCAGGTTTAAGATTGTGTTTTGCTGAATCAGGGCCCTGAACCTTACTGCAGGTTTTTCTCATTGCTGTGCCAGTTTATTTTATTCAGTACAAAGCCACCAACAACCTTTGAGTTCTTCTGCTCAAGGTCATTTTTAACATTCACAAGCACAGCTTTTTGGCTGTCTGCAGAAGAGAGAATTTTTTAAAGTGCATTTCAGAGCAAAGTAATGTCTGGAAACATCTTTACATGGTGAAAAACATCCTTTAAAGCTGCCTTAATCAGTTGTCTCTTAATAATTCTACATGGTTACCTTTATTACCATGGCTCTAATTTAGCCTTCAATCTCTGCAGCCACCCATATCTGGAAGGTATAAACATGATGTAACAAAAATAAAAATCACTTTCAACTCCAGCAATCTCCAAGTCTAAGCCACAGCTCGCACTCTTAGCCTTTGAAGACATCCAGCATAGTCAGGTCCTTGAACTCCTTCCCCTGCTCTGCCAGACACAATCTTTTCCACATTTGTACTTAAAAGGGGGGTGTGGTGGGGAGCTAATTACATTCAACAATAATTTGCAATATTAAAAAAAATCCACAAGTTGGTTTATATTATGTTTTGTAAAGTTAAAGAAGATTCCGTATTCCTCTCTTTCATTACCCCAACCAACCTCCTTAGGCTTCTGTATCACTTCATCCTTATAATTAAGGATGTGGGATTGAGGAGGCAAAAGTAAGCACTGATTTTACACCTTTTATTACGCTGTATTAATTATTAATAATATTTTGTCAGCACTTGATTGCTGAAGAAATATCACAAGCCTGGGCAAAACAAAAAAATCAACAGTTTTTTTTGTTTTTTTTTTTTTTTAAACAAATACATCGGTCTCTGTATCATCACAGAAATACTATTTTGCCAATATTCACCTCCAAATACTCTTGTTTAGAGTACTTAAGAGTACTTTCTATTGTCTTTGGAAATCTCAGGTATCATTACACAGCAATACTGATTACAGAAAAGATAGCTAGTTATGGAAAGTGAAAAACTGGAAGTGTCTAGCAGGCAAGCATCTTTTGTATACATGCACTTTATTTCCACGTGTGCACCTGTGTTAGACATGCATACCTTATCCTGGTACCCCAGGCCATTTTGAGAAGAGAATAAGAAGCTGACAACCAGATATGCCCAAGAGAAGCATGAATTACACTTGCACGGTTCCAGCAATGATCACACTGTAATAGCCTTGCCATGTGTCCAACAAAATAGCTGCAGCCAACAGTAGTCAGCAGTGATTCCCGGTTATCAAGGCTGTTTGGGTCCTCAGTTGCCAACTGCATTTCCTCCTCCCAAACACGCTTTGGTTTATCTTCAGTGATACTAATTGCTAGATCATACAGTGACTCAAACCCCTCCTGTTCTTCAGCCAGCAAGAGTGTCAGAAACCCACCTACCACATGCATTCTCTTACTGTTTTGTTATTTCACTTCACAGCATTCTTTAGGATTGCAGGTGCTTTGCCTTATACTCAAGCCAGGGATTTCCACTTTACTGCTGTATATCTAAGTTTGCAACATATTAGGCTCCCCTTTCTTTTTTCAACCTTAGAAATCCAAATGTTTATGAATCTCTAGTACCTTTGGAAGTTTTAGACCTCGTATCTCCTACCATGTAACTCTGAAGCGGTATCACATCTCCATTAAAGTCAACAGAAACTTTAGTAAGAGCAAATGAGATTTATCCTGTTCCTAGTCAAAGCCAGGGCCGTAAGCCTAGGTATGGGCCAAGTCATCAGAAGAAGCAATGCTTTTAAATTAAAAAAAAAAAAAAAAAAAAAGGGGGGGGGGAAATAACAGTTCTTAAGCAATTATCCTGAACCATTCTCCTCCCTTTCTATGAAAGGTTAGATAGACCCTTTTAGAAACAAAGCCTCTCATTTCTCTTGTAGTAAACAAACTCTCAGCCCAAACACACTGCTTTTATAAAATGAATGTACAACACCTCCATACCCATAACCATTTTTTAAGCTACAGCAGATCTTGCCAAACTCCTGGGTTAGGAAAATATGGAGCACACTAAAATTGTTCTGCTTTTTCAGAAGACACATTAAGTTTGTAATTAGTGCACACCACAAAACATAACTCCAGTTTCTCTAAGTGTGAAACAGTCCGTTCAAGTTTGTCTAATTCTTGATGTTTTAGCAGTAGTACAAATATCCCCACCACCACTCTTCAGGTTGATTGATTTAGAGAATCAGAAATATGAAGCTTTCACAGGTTTTATAAATGCACCCTAAGATTTCAAAACATTTACAAAACCTTTGCACTTTTCACTTACTTTCATTTATGGATGACTAACAGTATGTGTGTGTGTGCCAAACACAGACATGAAATGCATTCTTCAGAAGGCATAAATCTACATAAAACCACAGATTTGCTAAATTAAAATACCTTGATAACCATTATTTTCCTCAAACAAAACCAAAAAGCAACTTACAATTAACTTCTTCAGCTTTCCAAACTTGCATTAACATCACAAAAAATGATTTCAGCTACTAGAAACGTATATAACATCCATAATCATGAAAAATAACATTATTCCATTATTTCACCTTCCCTGCTGTACAAGTGAACAACTACTGAGAAAGTGCAGATAAGCAGAAATGCAATATTGGGAAAAAGCAAACCGAGTAGCAATTTCAAAAAGATAAAGGAGGTGGAATGTTTTGGTTGCTACTCTAAATATAATTTACATCCTTTATAAAAGTTGTATACATAAATATCAGATGTCCTTCTACAGGTGTTTCATCTTTCAGTGCATAATGGATCAGCCATATTAGGGAGAGAAATGACATAAAACCTTAAACCCTTCCTCCTCGCAATGTTTTGCATATGATCATTAACAAGCATCAATTAAAGCATCACCAATCAACAAAGCATTGACCACTGAAAAAAATAAAAGGACCCAATCTATTTGGTCACAAGAGCAAAATTAACATTATAGCACCCACCCAAAAGCATAAGATAACTGACAGATCACACAACTGTACACAGAGTTGACCTACACAGATGGCTCCACGTCGTGGATCCCAACATTATCCAAAGGATCTCCCATGCTCATGAAGCAGCCTTCTCTGCTCTGTTGCATTCACCATCAGAATGTAAAGAACAGATGAGAAATACCTGTGCAAAGAACCTTGTGGAAAATTTCCTTCCCTTAATTCTCTTCTTATGTATGAGGTTTTCCACAGCAGGCGCAGTTTGGCTCTGGAATATTCATGCTCACTACCACCCAACATCAAGGTTCATTTCTCCGTGAAAGAGTCTCCGAAGGATAATAAAGTAAAAGCCTGAACACTTGCAAGCAGCATGTAATAATGCAGAGAAGCAGTAAAGATTACTCCCGCCCTAAGCAAAGGGAATAAATAGATAATAATGGAAAAGAAACTACTAAGATCCTCCAAAAGCCTCTACTCAAGAACAGAAAAAGAACCTGGTCTTTAAACATAACCACCAACGCCTCATTTACGTGTCTTTCAAGGCAAGCAGAGTCAGGAATTCATATAAAACTTTTTTTTTTTTTTTTTTTTTGGCAATCCAAACCATAATGCCCCAGCTGCAACTTGCTGGCCACATCCAAACCACTGTAATGATTTACCTGCCCAGCCCCCCACTCCTTGCTGTCCTCCCCAATAGCTAATTAGATATAGGAAGGAAGCTGGCAAGGGCCAGGGGAATTCTCTCACACCTGATTTCCCATCGCTGTGTTTCATAAAAACCTGCAGCCTCCTCTCTATCAAAAAAACGAAATTATCCAGGAGTGATGGTGCTCACATAACTGTCATACGCATGTTAACAGACAGAAGTTTTGCTCCGTGTCCGTAGTATGACTAGTCCTGTGTCAGCAAGACTGCGTATTACCCATACGTTCCTGTTACAACACATACATGCTGCATCCCCAGTCTTCTGCAGCCCAGACCCTCTCCTGGAGAGGTTGGGCACTAGTTCTCCAAATCAACAGGTTTCACACCAATCCAGGCAACAAATGCCTTAAAACTGGGATGAGTTTCTTCCTTCCAAAACATGCACAGTTCACTGAGGAAGGTTCTCCATGCTCACCGAGTAACATTTAACTGTAAATTGAGAGTGATTGCTAGCTGCCACCACAACTCGATCAGGGCATGCATACTAATGCTCTTGGACTGCTGCCATATTATCCATACATGTTTTATTATAGCTCATCTCCTTAATGTGAGAGACATTTATCTTTGATTCTTTCAAAACGAGAAAGGAAAAAAAAAAAATCCACCCTGATACCGTAGAACTGGTTTTAGACAGTACAGACTATTTAAACTGGGTCACTGTAAGCTCTTCAAGCAGATGTTTCTTTGTCATCAAATACCAGTAACAGGACTGAGTTATTCTGTGCCTTATTAACAAACTTTTCTGAAATGTAAGGGTTAGAATTTCTAGTAACAATCAGGTAAGCTTCTAGCCACAGCTTTTTCCATTCATCAGCAGGAGGTTCCAAAAATAAATATAAGGAAAATCATTTTGCCTATGGAATCATACTCTCTATTTTACTGAACCTTATAAACAAGCACGTAGATTGGTAAGTACAAGGACAACAGTGACTGAACCTAAGCAGAAGAAATCTAATCACAGGGCTATTAGTCATGAGGTGTGTGTGTATGACAGATGGATGACAGTACAAACACAAAACTTGCAAAATTGAGTCCACAAACTCAAGAGCAGATGAATGATGACGACTAACAAAAGCGAAAAAAAAAAAATAAATTTCACACCAGCCAACCATCCTCAGAAATACAAAGAACTTCCCATTTCTTAGGTAGACAGTAAAATCAAGGAATGCAAATAAGTGAGAAAAAGCATTGTTTCAAGAACCATGAAGGCTCACTGGTATATGGTTTTGCAACAAAGCTACTAGAATGTATTCTGTTATTTTAAAAAAATAAAACAACCCCTTTCCAATAGGGTTTTTTTGGTATGAACTGTATGAGATGTCCCACAAGAACATAATTCATTCTAGAAAGCTGAGTATCAGTGGTGTAGGGGAAACAAAACAAAACAAAACAAAACAAAAAAAAAAAAAAAAAACAAAACAAAAAAAACCACAAAACCCTAAACACCCAACCAAAAGGTATACTTAAAATTAACTTGAACGATTACTCAAAAATTTACCATCCCACATGGAAACAGGATTTACTAGTCTTTCATAATGGTAAACAACACATACAAAATTGTTTAATCCAAAAACAACTTTCCACTTCTGAGTTGTTTGAAACAGGAACTAAATCTAATAAAATGCTTTCAATTTAAATGGCTTCTAAAGTCACACTTTCTTACAACCACTAATATGACTTATACATGTCACACTGTCATTTACCAACACAGAAACACCGGTTATGTTACACACGTTATATAGACCACATACAAGAAAAATGGCAGGAAAGGGCCAAAACCTCTGACTAGTTTCCTTCTGTACCTAGGGTTGAGCTTCTCCATCATAGCAGTTAAGGCTTCAGTTTCTAAGTAGTAGTTTTCAGAAGTTCACTAAAAGCACAATACAAACCTGGACATGGGTTTGAGCTCTGGTTTCTGGGTCTGTCACCACATGGCAGAAATGGGTGAGCTCTTTTACAAGCTGCCCATGGCATTTACTCTCTCCTACCTTCTTCTCTGCTCCTGCTCCCCCCACTAAGTTTGTTGCCAAAAAAAAAGTAGATAGGACAAAGTATCCCCATGCTCTCTTTAAACACAGTTCAGAAGTTTAGAAGTTTTAACAAGTAATACTGAACTTGATCATGTCCCCATAAGAGATTTTTTTCCTTTAGTCAGATGTAACACGTCATAACCGTTAGTTTCGTGCATGTACAGAAAACCACTAAGCAGGCAGTCTCCTACTGCACACTCTCAAAATAAGACTCATTTTAAGAAAAAAAAGTTCTCAGCAGTGCAAAGCTCGATGCATGTATGATGGCTTTACATGGAGAAAGATGCAAAAGTTTTTAGTTATTTCTAACAGTGACGTTCTTCAGCCAGAGCACTCCTGTTGCCCTGTGTGATGTCTGTGACAGAGCCAGGGAGGGCAGGAGGCTGAACACCGCCGTTCCCTGGAGAAGGGAAGGGTTGTTCCCTGGCGAGGGAAGCTTCACCAGATGATGGAAGCTGCTTCCCGCAGAGGCTGGCAGGCGCAAGAGGTCAGACATGAGGTCTGCTGGTCCACCCCTCCAGAGCAGCTACCAGCACAGCTGAGCACCTGGGTTCTGCTCGTGTAACCCTCTTCTCTTGGAACAGCCAAAGAGAAAAGCAGAAACCAAACTCCAAAGTTTGTTTTCCGTCACATTCTATCTTGCCCAACAAAGCTTTTGCAATGGGCATACATAGCTGCAAATCCTCTGATGAAACTCCAATTTTGCCACACCACACTTGGCTTTTCATCACCAAGTTCCATGTCTCCCGCTCCATCCCTGTTGCCCCCCCAAGTTTCTGGAAAAGTTTGCTCTTGGAGAAGGTATGAGAGGGAGTATATTTTAAATAATCTACACTAAAAAAAAAAAAAGTAATAAAAATGTGAAGGATACAGCTGTTGCAGGCAAAGAAAAGAAAAATTGTTGATTCTCATTTTTGATCCAAATAAGGATAGAGATGTCGATTACAAAAGAAGAAAGTGATAAACGGCCTCAGACATTTGTAATGAAGAGGTTAAAGGATCAGGTTGATTTCTCATCAGGAAAAAATATTTTGGGGTGACTCAGAGGTTTTCAACATTACATAAAGCAACCAATTGAAAATACAAGTAAATAGATAGGTCCTGCCGCAAGTACTTAATGCTAAGGGCGGTGGCATAAACTACTACAGGTGGTGACTGAAGCAGAAAGTTTAAATGAGTTCCAGAAAGCCCAAAATTACTTTCCAAGTTAATGATGGAACAGCAACTTCAAAAACAGTCACTTTGCCTTTTGTTCATGCAAGGTAAGTCTTGTAATATTACATGCCATCATTTTAGTGCATCTTTTAGGTCTTTAATATTGTACGCCATTTGCCTTCATTAAAGAAGTAGGCTGTACATCCATTTTATTAAAATGCTACAATGATTAATCTCAAAAAGGGAAAACTGAGACCATACCAAATGTGCAGCACTCATGTATGAATTGGACCAGCCTTCCCGAAAATCACCTTTTATATGGACTCAGGGAACCCCAAGCTTCAGATATGACTGAAAGGCATCCTGAAAAGATGCTACAGCTGCCCCAAGCTGAAACCCGTGTACCCAGCCAGGTCTGATGTCTTTCCCACCTCACCTTCCTTCCCTCTGTTGCACACAGGGAATCATTACACAGTCCAAGGCTGTGAGAATATTTCAGCTTTAATCTGTGCCTGCAAGGCGACATGAGTAGGGATCTCCAGGGCTGTGCTGAGCCTGGGCACTGTCAGAAGTTTGTCCTAAGCTCTCAAAACATTTGATGCTGTTCCTGTAATATTCAAGACCTTACTCAAGAGTAGACTGTTTGAATATACCTTGGACGAGATGCAGAGGATATGAAGGAGCGTAGACAGCGCTTAGGGACACTGTTGGGCCAAGTAGTAGAAATGAAGGCAAAAAAAAAAATATTTAAAAGAAAAGACGAGGATTCAGAAAAATCCGACAAAAAACACAAAGAAAGCACAACATCCCAAATAAAATAAGCAATAACAAAATTAAAAGCAAGGAGATTAAAAACTAAAAAGGTAAATCAGATTTAATCCCAATACTTTTAGTCACCATGTTGCAACACAACTGTTGCATCATTGCCTGCATTTCAATCAGCATGCGGACACCCAAATAGCTGTATTTTAATCCGCATCAGTCCATCAGTCTGGTTTTGCTACTCAGCTCTAGATTACATCCTTGTCTTTCCCAGGATTGAGAGACTTTATTTGGGCTTGGTCACACAGCAGGGCTCATCACTCCAGGCACGTTCTGGGCCAACAAAGGCACCTTCCCTCAGACCCCTCCAACCTCCTCAACAGCACCTTCTTCCAACACTTCCAAGTCAGTGCCTGCGTCACTCACAGCCCCAGTACAAAAGCAATTCCTCAATGGATGAAGGTCAGAGTGCGTATATGAGGATGGAGAGAAGACAGGCCAGTGGCAAGGGGGGAAAGCAGGAAAGGGGAAAAAGAAAATTAAGGGAAGAATAATTGGGGGAGAAAGATGTGGTGCATTTCCAAATACAGAGTGCCAATTAGAAAAAGAGAGCCACCGCTTCAAAAATACGTTACGTGAAGAATCAGCCTTACTAGTCAATTAGCTATCTTCACTGGGTATGAATCCAGCTGCTAGTATTACTTGAGCTTCCTCCGCCCCCACCCTCCCCCCAATCACAGTTTCATTGTGAAAGAATTTAATTATTATTTTCATTACCAGATGCATACATTATAAAATAAGCCTGCAGAGAGACAATGAGTACTTTAAGAAAATAGGTGTAATAATGAGAATGATCCGTTTCTTGGGTTTTGGTTTTTTTTTGCAATAAAGACACTCAACAAGGCTACCTTTTAAAAATCCTTTAATACAGTATTTCGTAATAGTCATAATACTAAATTTGTCACCTCTCCTCTTAAGAAAGGATTAGTCCAGTGCCTTCAATTTTAATAAAACTTAAATCAAAACTGGAGTTTTTTTACTTCCATATCAAAAATTTCCTGAAAAATTTACATTGAACACATTTCACAATAACAGAACATTGAAGTTCTTTGGGTTTTGGTTTTTTTGTTTGTTTGGGTTTTTTTAACTTCAGTTCCAGACATATCAATTATACTGCATACCCAAGGAAAGAATACTGCAGCCACCACATAACATGCTGGTATTCCAAATAAAGCGCACGAAAAAATTTCAATGGAGTTTGCAAATAAAGATACACATACTTATTTATTTATTTAGGAGTTCTGCAGCATAAACAAAAATCTCAAAGCCCTGAAGTAATAGAAACAGATTTGTATGGATGTGATAGAAACAAGTGAAAGAATCGTGACTTCTGCACATTACTTATAGTCCAAACAACAGATTAAGATTACTGACTTTTGGTAATAACAAAATGTAAGTTCTTACGTTTTATGTGGCCCTATTTAATAATACAGCACCACACTCCAGTTTCACCCAGGAACCAGCTTCAATAAATCATTTACTTTCCATGGCCCACCAAACACGTGCTAGGTGATTTACAGGTAAGCACCAAGCCTGTCACCAGAACGTACCCTCTGCTCTCCAGTAATAGTGTCCCTGTGGAGCTCACCATCTGACCACTTGTCCCATCTATGCACGCTCACCTGTAAATCAATCACTGCTCGACAGAGGCAATTCAACAGGCTACTACTTCCAGCTCTTTGAAGGTGCTTCCTGCTTCAGAGCTGGGTAAACCACACACGTGCTCACATCTTGCCAGTGATGCTGCAGGATCCAGCCCTGTACAAAATTCCACCATTGGCATCCATGTACACTGACATAAGAGGATCAAGGAGTCACAACAGGTTTGCTTCTGCTGCCCATAAACAGATGGCACTAGGGCGATGCCCTTGCAACGCTTCAGCATGAATTGTTAGCCCTGTCTAGACAGATCTCAGGAGGCCCTGGAGTGCCACCTTCCATTTCGAAAAGGATTGTGTCTTTACTCAACTAGGATGCAGGGAATCTAACACTTAACCATAAGCCATAGTAACAGAGTGCCCTTATCTTTCCATTCTTAGATGGGGACACTAAGCCAGAATTCACTTGATCAAATAAAGATGTTTTACGGTATAGGTGTCTGTATCTGAACAAGTCTTGTTAGTCTCCCTTTAGAGCCCGTAAGAACTACTACACTCCTCTACTGAACTCACCCTATAGCACATGTCTAAAGGAGGTCAAATGAATCACACCCTAAAAGCGTTTGTGTCTATACCCTGCCTGCTAAGAGTTCTACAGGGTTCCTATATCTCTTTGCTGAATATATACAGGCTCTTCCCCCCCACTTTCAAAAGGTAGACATCGATACCTCAGATGAGATAGATCCCATGCTATGTCTGTCCTAGCACCATCTTCATCCTCCATCCACGTAAGTTCATGTAGGTTCACACCAATCATGGAAGTTCAAGAGTTTCCCACTCAGCAAAGTGGATGCCTGCTAGTGGGTAACACCAGTGCTCCACGTCACTGCTTTTAGTTACAAACACCAGTTAGCATGTTTACTTCAACATACTCAGCTCAGCAGCTTCCACTTACTCCTTCAATACTTTTCCCCTCAGATGTCACAAGAATTGCCTCACTCCGGGTAGTAACTTTTCTCATTAGCATAGAAACTTCCTCTCTTCACTACCAGTCTTCAAAAAACACTTACCAAAAGATCCTTCCCTTCAGGTGCGACCCATATATTTTCTTCTAGTTTATTTCCTTTAAGTTTTCATTTCTTAAGCCTTTTTTCTTTTGATCTGCACTTAAAGAAAAAAAAAAAAAGCATGACCCAAAATCCGCTGAAACCAGGGACTCTTCAGTTGACTTTGAATCAAGCCACCTGATCAGGTTTATCATGTTACCTCTTATTTTTCCTTACAGAGTCCCTATTTTTATTAGATAGTAAAGAACTAAAATTATGAATATTCTTAAGTTCCCTAATTCTACTTCTGTTTTATCCCTAACCTTTTCCAGAAACAAGTAACTTTTTTTCCTTTTTTCTAGCCTCTTTAATTTCTCTTTCTTCTCTTAAACTGTGGTCCCAAAGCTCTCCAGAAGCCAGACTGACTGGAAAAGTGCTAAAACATGTTCAGGAAAGGGAGGTGGTTAGACTTTCTCTACCCTGCCCAAAGCAGACATGCAAGCTGTAGGACCAGGCAGTCTCTCACCTAAGCAAGAAGAGGCATGATGTAGCTGTACCGTTAGAAATGGGTCCCATCTCCCTGAACTGAAGTTCTGGGGTTTAGATCAAATTTATCCCCCCTCTTCCTCCTTCGTATCCTTCTACAGCCACAGTTGTCTTGGTTAGCCGTTGGGCATTTGCCAGTAAGCGTTCAGACATCTCACAGTAGCTGCTAGAGCAGAGTTTTTCCAGGCCAAAGCTATGACTGTATTTATATTCCGACAGTTCGCTCCAGCTTCAGTGGGCAGTTGTCACGTAGCACTCCAGACAAAAGCCTTCCTTCTCAAAGTTCGTTTTGCTCCTGAGCATCTTTCTTCACGGAACCGACCAACCTCATGACAAATGGCATGGCTAGGAAAAAAGCATCAAACCCCTTTTGGAGGGTTAGAGCAAGCCCTATCACAGTCTATTCAGCTGTGAGGCTTGGGGAGGGTACTTTAAGCTTGAAGAACTTGGTGATGGGTTTAATGGTTTGACAGATCTCCTTTCCCAGCAGCAAGGAAGCCTTCTGTGTCTGGCAGTGAACTGCAGAGTCTTCCACAAAGCTGAAAGAAAACAGCACTTACCTAAATTTAACTTGCTGTACTTTCAAACTGGTCTGTGTGAGGAAACGTCTTTTGCTTTCATTTCATGCAAAATGTTCAATTAAATTCTCTCAGGGAAAAAGCCCTTTTATGTATAAAGGCATGTATGCTGTTTTTTCTCTGAAACACACTTCACTTGTCTTCCCATACGGCTCAAATGGAAAATCTTAGTGTAGTGATTACAAACCCACATTAACCTGTCTTTCTTCAGGGGCGAAGGAGAACAGAAGCACCAAACAATTCCTCATCTCCACAGGCAAAGAAATGGGATACGCCTGGCACTAAGCCCACTCAGCAAGCCAGCCCCACCAGACCAGGTCGGGAGCGCATTCCACAGTCAAAAGTCCTTCTCAAAGAACTTCCTGCCAATGGCTACTTGACATTAAAACCCAGGATGATCTAGGTCAAGTATCCCCGTTGACATTAATTGCTATGTTGGATCAAAAAAAGGAGGCAACCTCTCAGCCAGAGCTCAAGTCACATTAGACTGAAAAGCAATCAAGGCCAAAACCTTGAATCGTACCCAGAAGCCAAAAGGAAGCCAACACAGCTGTTGAAGAACTGCCCAAGCATGTTCTTACCACCCATGCCCTCTCTGCGTAGGGAGCTGCCTACTTCTCAAACTGCAGCTTCGCAGCACCGACCAAGCGCAGCCTCAAGAACCGGCTAGCCTGCAGCCTCGCGGGGAGGTCGCAATGGCAGCGACTGCCTGCGTGACACGGAACCCCCCTAGGTACGCTCTTCTGCGTCCTGGTGCAGAAGGCTGGGAGGCTGCTCCCTGTACATCACCTCAGAAAAACCAGCAAATTACAACACGCTTATATAAAGGGACAGATGAAACACTTCAGTTACTAGCAAACTCATGCCACCTGCCTTTAGTGCTTTACCTCTGTTTGCCTGCCACTTTTATGTCTACATACTCTGAAGGCAAAGCATGTGCAATGTCCAACAGGAAAGGAAAGAGGATCTGGAAAACTGAGTTATCTTCTTATTGGCGAGAGCACAAGACTGGGGTGATTCTCAATTATCCAGAGAAGCCAACAAGTGCTGTACACCACCATGTGTGAAAGTGTTGGCTGAAAACAGAATTTAAAAAAGAAAAAAAAAAGAAAAAAAAAAAAAACCACAAAAACCAACCCACACCACCACCACAAAAAACACCCACCAAAAAAAAAGAAACAGACTACCAAACAAGAAAAACACTCCCAAAGAAAAGGATGGCACTTTTTTTTTTTTACTTTTCTGTCTGTTGTAAACAGAAAATTCAATTCATTTCATATAGTAGTCCAACAGAAAGTGACTGAACAGTGATTTTTTTTTTTTTGAAGGCAAAGTAGGTAACGGTGCTGAGGAAGAATCTGGAGACAGCGAAAGTGGTAGCAAGATGGATCAGCACTCCAGGAAGAGTCACAAAGAAACATCTAAGAGTTTTTGGGAGGGGATGGACAGACACACACCACACAGTAACAAAGTAGTCAAAGCTATCACTGTTGATGAGGCAAAGACCAGACTAAAGGATTTTAAAACCTCAAATATTCACCTGATACCAACGACCTCCCACAATGTATTTATTTTATTTTTTTTTAGGGGAAGATGATTGATTAGGATCAGTAGTAATTTTGAGAATGCACCTTACTAATGCAAACGATAGAGAGAGAGCATTCAAATACACATCTTCAGTCCTGGAGTTACCATCATGGCCGATGCAAAGGTCAGATTCTGGAACCACTGCTCATGTTGAAGGGTATCTCCTTCTACATATTTTTCCAATTATTTACAAAGTATGTCTTACAGTAGATGAAGAAAATGTTAAGGTACATAGAGTTCATGTAAAGAAGAGGCAACTCCACAAGCGCTTGCAATCAATCTATTTCCAAAGCTACAGCTGAAACTGAAAACAACCAGTGGCTCACCTTACTTATCCACAGAGCTTAAATAACATGGCCTTTTATACAACTGACATAAAAGGAACAGATTAATTTTTAAAGAGTAAAAGATGAAAATATATAGTTGTACTCCGTAACTCGTAGCAGGTTTCCAAATTGTAATCAATATTTTCCTTTGCATTTAAGCACTGCTGAATCTTAATGCTTTTTAAATGTCCAAGTGCCAGAAAAAATAATTTTATTATAGATAGCTATATTAGAGTCTGACTGTACTTTTTTAAGTTCCTTGCAAACCAAATATGAGTTAAGTGCCCATTCGTACTGTTATAAAACTTCTTTACAGTGCTGCAATAGAATAGCTCAAGCAACAGACCCTAAGCTGGTATTTAGCATACAAACTGATAGCTATGTAGACCCAAACACAGCTGGAAAACCAAAAGTCTATAGCAATTCCAACAATATTTGTATTATTTTATTCAAAAATTTAGTAATACAGGTGTCCAAATATACTTTCAAAGCAGGAACAATATTTGGAAGAAGTAATTTATCGGTCAACTGTTTGGCAATTAACAGCATATGCAGTACTCTGGACCACTGACAGCTTGGTTTGCCCAATGAGAACACAAAAAAACTTTCCCCCCAAAAAACACAAGCTCTTTAGCCCATAAAGATACCTAACACTTTGTCCAAATGTTCTGAGTAACAATCCTGGACCAAATGCAAAATTGTGTCAAGGATCTTCTAAAAAGCTAGCCAGTGCCTTAAAAAAAAAAAAAAAAAAAAAAAAAAAAAAAAAAAAAAAACAACCAAAAAAACCCAAACAAACAAACAAAATAACCAGAAACACCAAAACCCAACGCTGCGCAAACCAAAAAAAAACCCAAACCAAACCCCACAGAAACAAAAAAACGACCCCCTCATCCATCCAAAAAAGCCCAAACAAACAAAACTCTAAAAAAGAATGCCTTAATTTTGTTTTTCTGTTCTATACAGTGCATACTGTTGCAGACCCAGGTAAGGCATAAAACGTTCAAATACAGCAACAGCCAAAACTAACCCTGAAAGTATTTGTAGTAAGTAGTACACGGTATTTCTCAACATAGGCCAAGAGGAATCAATCACCACAATCTGCCTGTATCAGTGGGAGAAACCCGGATGAATCCCCCAGGGCTTATGAACTAGAGCACATCTTTCCCTTACCCATCAAGACATTAAGAAAAGGTTTTTCTTTGACACCAGACTTTGGCTTTTCACTGAGAGGGTGGTCGGCCACTGGAACTGGCTCTCCAGGGAAGCAGTCCCAGCAGCGAGCCTGTCAGAGCTCAAGGAGCATCTGGACAACACTGTTGGTCATACAGTTTAGTTTTAGGTAGTTCTGTGAGGAGCAGAGTTGGACTGAATGAGCTTTATTTGTCCCTTCCAGCTCAAGATATTCTATGATTTTACATCCACATTTGCAGTCAACAAAGTGTTGATAACCTATTAATGTTCTTCAAGAGGCTTTTTTTAATTTGGAAATAAGCAATTGTGCCTTTTCTGCTCTTTCATTCGTACAAGGACATCAATACTTTGTGATAGGTCTCCTACAGCCTCCCGAGCAAAGCTCTGGAACACTGCATATCGAACAGGTAGCACGTACACAAATTCCTAGCGCAGACAACAGCTGCACAGATAAAAGATTGATGGCAGGAACCAAGAATACCAACCAGCAAGTCCAATTCCTGTCTTAAAGGAAAAAAGCCCGCAGAACTGCAGATCTTTGCAGTGTTCTTTGCTCAGTCCCGTTCCATGTTGCTGCCAGCTACACTCCAACCGTCTATAGGGGAACAGGCCAAGGTTTCACTCTGCTTTTGCACAGCCTGGAACTGCCCGTCTGCATCAAGCAGAGAACCCTGACACCAGGACTGTCCAGGGGTCCTTCAGATGGCTAAAAAGGAGAAAGGCGGAAAGGGGCTCTTCAATGTGATGCTGAAACCGCAGCTACGCAACCCCACATCTACGTCCCTTTGCGACACACCTCTCTGGACGCGCCCATTCCTGCTCACAGATTTATCAGTTCAGTGCAATGAACCCTAGAGCCCTCGACCCTCATCTCTCTCCTACTGCTGCTAGTGACGATTCTACAGCGTACACACACACAAAACAGGAGGAGAGCATTTAAGGGATATTCATCTCATTTTGATTCAGGAGAAGGTTTACAATGAGTTGTTAATAAAACGTTAGGGTATTAAAAAACAAAATGCTTGTTTTTCAGCAGCAGAGAAGCTGATCTTTCAAAGCTCTTTTCTATGAACGTGCCATCAGCATTTCTAGACAAATTTAACAAGTACAGAATTA
This sequence comes from Falco punctatus, assembly GCF_963210335.1. NCBI lineage: Eukaryota > Metazoa > Chordata > Aves > Falconiformes > Falconidae > Falco > Falco punctatus. The sequence continues at coordinate 107,359,346 of NC_137581.1, read as the reverse complement.
ATTCCTATATAGAACACTTTATTAACTGAAAAACAGGCACTGCTTGCTTTTGCCCCACCTCCCCAAGAATATTACTTCAGTTAAAACAGTGTATGTTTTCTAAGCTATTAAATAAATGTTAATACTTTAATATTAGAAAAAAGTTACCATCTTTTAAGGACAAAACCTATAAAGTGGTAAACTGAAAAGTGTATTTCCATTTTGTTTACTCGCTAAGAACGTTTTTCCTTCTTTCCAAGTCAGGAATGTCTCATGAACCTGAGCTTATGGAATTAGATGTTTCTTATCTAAATTATACTAACGTTTTCATGGATGGCTACTAGTTCTGCCTGCAGAGTACTTTTGGATTACAGACTGACTTCTTATTTGGAATTGGAATTTCAGAAGTTTGTTCCACTTTATCCTGTAAACAAACGTCTAAGTAATTTAAGGCCTGGCCTCTTCACCTGCTGTTACAAAACTTACATGAAATGAGTGGTCTTCATAAATCCAATTTTATTTTTTTGGTAATTTTTGTGGGGTCTGTTCTTGTTGTTTAGACTATCCAATGCATTCAAAAGTTACTGTGGTAATACGTGCCATTTCATATAATACCAGGCTGGAACAGTCACTTACTAACCATAGTACAGAGCTACATGTTGTAATGAAAGAACGTTAACACATATGAGTCAGACTTCTCATTTAATAAAATTTCCTTTAGCAAAACTAGAAGTTAACACCTCATAAGCCTGACTCAAAAACACCTGTACTTGAATTTATCTCTTTTTTTTTCTTTACTTTGGAGAAGTGTTAAAAATAAATAAAATTGGAAAATAAGGACAAAATAAAGGTGAGGGCGGGGAACAACATGACAAAAAAGCAGAACACTTCCAACACTGATAGTCTCTTGGAAGGAAACACTCTTTTGTCTTGTTCAGAGATTCACCAAATATATGTAATTCACGTTTTATTTATCTATCTCTTGCTGCTGTTCTTCATCGTTTGCCTATAGGCTCAGGTGAGCCCACTGGGGGGGGTGGGGCGGGGGAGGTGGGGCAAGCAATAAAAGAAAATAAAAATAAAAGAAATCATCACTTCCAGTACCCCACTTTCCTCTACTTTCACTTGTGCCCTGGTGCAAGCCTTTCCCTACATATCCTCCCCCTGCCCCAACTCTTTGATTAGTGACAGCACTCTATTTCCTGATCGCACAGTAAGCTGGCTCAGGTAACGAAGACAGCTCAGACATTTGTATTCCTATCAGGACAAATAGTTGCACCTCCTTAAAATGCCCCCACCAGGGTAATACTGCTGTCTATGCCTGTTCCAGTGAAGTGGCAGGACTGAAGGGCCAGGGGCAGGACTTCCCTGCTCAGTGAAACTGAGCTGTAACATCCATCTGAGCACTTGGTCTTTATAGATAAGGATTCGCTGGCACTTCCATAGCTAATTAAGTGAATATGCCCAAGCTTTCCATCACATACACAACATCATCCTTCTGTGCAAGCAAAATCTCACATTATTTGACACAGGTTTAAAATGAAAATTGATTAGCAGAGGCTAGACAACCCCCACTGATAACAATGTTGAATCCCAGCTGCATTAGCCACATAGACAGGTAACAGAGTATTTGCCTCTGCATTACAAGGTCAAGCAAGAGGAGTACTTCAATTCCTCAGACTAAAGCACTGGGCAGGTTCCTGTTGCCTTCTAATCTCCAAGTTTAGCAAAAGAACAGAAAAAAAGAGAAAAAACAAAATCAGGATATTTACTCTATTTGTTTCTGAATGAAGACTATGTCTGGTGAGAGGGTTATGTGTTGTCTTACCTGGTCTTAGTTTTGTCCTCAACTGAGTGCACTGCCATCAAGATGCTGCCGTTCTTGCTAGTTTTATGCAAGTGTCTTTTCTTACATTCTATTATATTCTACTGTTAAATAATGGTTCCATCCAACTACAACCAGGTGTTCTGTCAGCACTAGACCAAACATCCAGCCAGGAACGCTGGCATAAGCCTGCAGGGCTCTGGATGGAGTACACTTTTGCCACAGATGCCACTTCTGGATGCTCAGTCCCATGTAAGTCCCTACATTTTAGTCCCACACCTGCAAAATTTTAGCAGTCCCATTCTTACTCTGTTTCAGTGCCTGCACGTGTTTTTATGCTCCAAAACACAGTGGAGTGCTACTTCCACCTACAATTTCTATGTTCCTGTATTACAAAACAATCATTAGCATACGAAACAAAAAACACAGACTGGGGCAGGGCGGGGAAAAAAAAAAAAAAAAAAAAAGAAAAAGACACTTTTTCCTTTGATATATATAATCTACACATTCCAGCAAAAGGAAACTACAGTAACCAAACCGCCAACTTGCAGGAGAACCTACAGTTTCACCCATTTTCATGCTGAGCTCCCCTGGGAATTGGGGCACACTATGGTTACGGGACTGACTCTTCTCCTTGGAAAAGGCACATTTACCGCAATACAGATATTAACAGGAACAACTAAAATAAATGTTAGTTAGCATATTAAAAAAAAGTGTTTGGTCAAAAATTCAGCCTTTACCTCTAAATATAGAGCTCACTTTCCGCTGGCAGTAGGGCTATTTACCCTAAATTTGGGGGTGTTCCACTTCAGTCTGATGCTCTTACAAGAGCAAGAAGCAATGAAAGCAGAGACAGGTTTCCCTCATAACAGTAATAAATATTTTTAAGAATCATGAATATGCAATGTGATGGCTTGCAAGAGATGCCTACAGCTACCCCTTTAAAAAGCCTCTTTTAGGACCAAAACCTTTTACTTTCTCTTTTGCACAGGTGTATGTTCACACGGTCTAATCTATTTTTAGAATGTCCTTCCTAGATTAATTTTTAAACTTGAGTCTGGACACTTTTTACCCTCTCTCTGCCCAGACATCCCTGTTGAGCCTGTCTGTTCCACCACCAGAGGCAGCAAGGACATGGAAGTCAGCCCGCCACAGTTTTGCATCCCACCCTTTCCCCACTAAGAGCTGAAAAAACAGAACGGGAAGGAGTCACCCAGGAACAAGGCACAGCACTTACAGGCCAAGACCCATAACCTCCTACAGCATGCATGCTGTATGTGTATGTACCTTCTGTTACAGCAGGTGCCAAAGCCATGTAATTAAATGCTGCAAGGCTTAAAAGAAGAAAAACAGCACTGTTCCCAAACTTTTACAGAAAAAAACTAAAAATATATACAAATAAGCAAACCTGCCTTCATTCATAAAGTAGCCAGTATCTCTGTAACAGAATAAACCCACCACAGCCTTTATAGTATAAATACCTAACTAAACCTTCTGCCAGTTTTTTATTAGCTAGATAAAATTCAACTTCTATAGCTTTAGCTACCCTTGACACAGCCCACAAATGTGCCAATTCTAACCAAAGCTGTTTATATAGTTCTGTTTAGAAGGGTCTCTATATAGCACACATGTCTTTTTAAAGGAAAGAAAGACTTCAGCCAGCCAGTGGTGACAGTGGGAAGTATTTAAGGAGTAAGTTGCTTTAGACCAGGCCAGCTCTTCACATTCCACTTGCAAACAGAAAAAAAAAAAAAAAAAAAACGAAACAAAAAAAAAAAACACCACCACCAAACCTGTAATGGTGATTAAAGGGTGGGTGTGTGGGGATTTAGCGAGCTACTTTACATCAGCAGTATCTGTGGACCAAAACTTAAGAGGCCACTGATGGACATTAAAGCCTGTCCCCAGAGCTGGGAGGTAGAGCATGGAACCATTTCTTCCTTTTGCTGCCTAGAACTACTACATATAAATTTTTGTTCGACATCACATTTTGCTCCTTTTCCACTTGTGAGAATTCATGCCCTAGACTCGCTGCCAGGCTCAGAGCAGTTCCCACACAATATAAAACATATTTCATAAAAACATGCTTTAAAGCTATTAAGGCAATGATCATATCAACAAAGTACCAAGAACGGGGGAGTGTGGGTGGTGTCCGTGCAGAACAGACTCTGCAAGTCCTATGTAATGATGTCAGTGCATATAGCAAGCTGGAACACCCTATTTTTTACCTTCTCCACTACACCAGAGTTAAACAACTTTCTCCCAGCGGTGCTCTCAGATGCACAGAGCGGCACACTTTCCCACTGGTTTCTAGCAGTCTGTAGTCTCAGGAATCAGAGCAAACCCCACGTTCAGAAGGGCACTGACAGGATTCATAAGCTACAGTGCTCCTGCCTGCTCCTCTTCTTCCTCCCGAATCAGCCTCCAGGTGCCCCTGAAGCCTTGCACACACTCCCACTGATAAAGCGTGCTTCATGCAGCAAGCTGCCCTCTGCTATCGCTCTTCCCCTCCACATGGTTGCTCTTCCCTCTACACTGTTTAAACAAGAAGTAAAATTAAAGGATACTCAACCTAGCCCAAAGGGATTATTCAAGTTTTCCATCATCTGCACATCCTTAAGTAACAGATTTTTTTCATTAAGACTTACCCCTCTCACCCACAGAGACAGAGAATCAAACAAGTCACACAGAATTTAAGCTGCCAAATTGTGGCAATATCCTCAATTCAACTAGTGGTATTTCCAGTCACACAAGTAATAATGTCTTCCAATTTCCAAGTATTTAGGACTAGTAAGTCTTTACATCTCTATTGTATTCTTACGCGTATCACCTTACCAGGCTTTTCCAGAAACTAAGGATGCTATCTTTAAAAAAAAAAAAAAAAACAAAAAAACAACCAAACACAAAAACAACACACAAAAACCAAACCTCTAAAGAATGCCCACTGCTAGACCAAACTCATTCATTCTCCAGCGTATCCATCCACACTCTCCTTTTACACTCAGATAAAAATACTGGGCTCTGCCTTTGGACTAGGACAGCTTAGGTATCTTCTCCTCTATAAGCCAAAATTCTCTTCATAGATTTGCTTCTCACCAGTTAGTTCCATGAGCATGCCCACAGACAATGCCATTGAATGCAATGATTGCCATGGAATATATTAAAACATATATTACCAAATTTATCTCACACATGGAGGGCAGGGGGCATGGGTATTATCACTCAGGCACAGAAATACTGATTTTATTACTTGTTTTTTAGTAAAAAAATGCTTTCCAGTATACTTAGAGCCTCCAAGACAAAAATATTTAAATAGAAGATGTCCATTTTAAACCACGGTCCTCAACTAACTTCAAAAATGTAGCTGACGTTAGTTCAGACTTATATCACTTACACACGTAGTCCCAAGGCATGGCAAACAGTACTTGTAAACTGAGAGGAAGCTATGCCTACAGAGTATCAAAATATTCAGTGCTGGTCAAATCCATGGGCTCCTGGTTGTATAATGGTCACCAAACAACTCAAACATAAACAACTTACGCATTTCCAGAAGGAAATGTTTTATGCACACATTACACATGAACAATATTCAAAAACTATTTAAATAGCACACTCAAGGTAACGAAAGAGAGCTCATAAAAGCATACAGAAGATAATATACCTTCTCCTTCTCCTCTGTGATCTCATTTTAATAATCACCAGTTATTTCCACTTATCTTAAGCAACTCACTTGTAAATAACAAATACAGGAATAATGCTGGAACACACCATTAGTCACTAGTGCACGTATGAGGGAGTGAAAAACTCAGAAAAGTGAGTTTATGAATTATGTTTATATTTACACTTTTTTTTTTTAGATAGTCTACTGATTAAATCAAGAGAAAATCATAGGGATATTTGCCCTTATCTTAATTAGCAAGACTGTTTATGCAGGCTGAAAAGTAAGCATGTGTTTGTTTCTCCATCTCATTTTTATTTAATATAGCTGAAGAGCACTGCATTATTTGTACTCTTCAATGAGAAGCCTCTAAGCATCATTTTTGCAGAAATGGTTTTTAGAAGTGACACATTTAGAAATTTCACATTTGATCCATGTGAGTGAGACCTGTTCTACCCAGGAGTAAGGCCCTCGGTCATCTGAAAGATATGAAAGCACATCAAATAATCACAACCTACCCTCCCCAGGACTTCTATCACTACTCCTTTTTTTTTCCTCCTTTTTTTTTTTTTTTTTTTAGTTTCTACAAGTGCATTTCATCACTACAATTTCAATTATGTCATAAGGTGGCCCTCTGCCCTAATTCTTCCACACAAGAATGTATGAGGTCTTAAATACATAATCTAAATTAGGATTTAAAAAAAAAAAAAACAACAACCAACCAAAAAAACCCACAACCCCCAAACCCCCAACCCCCAAAAAGCCACCCCACATTATGCGTTTAATCCCCAGGACAGCATGACATGTGTTCAGGAACTGAAAAATGGACACCTCCATTAGATCCGTCCCAGTTTTAAGAGTATCTGATGTTCCCAGTATCACCAGCTCCAATATACCCGCTGTCACACACCTTTCCAATAGTCTTTCTCCTACATACAGTTTTGATACTGAAGCACAGTAACTGCAATATTCAGGAGGATTTCAGTATACTATTTTCTGAATTATTTAAACAACCATTGCTACTTCTACAGTCCAGGGCATCTTGTCAGTGTTCTCTGAATCCTGCAGATGATCTCCACGTGACATGGGCAAGTTTAAATAAAGTAGGTTTTCCACAGAAATAAGCTGCATGATACACATGGAACAGATGCATTTCCAAGCAACTTTCTTTACTCAGCAAGGAAGGGCAGCAGGTGAGGAGACAACACACCCTGACTTAGGCCAGCCCGCTGCAGGGGAATGGAGCAGGTCACGAGAGACAGTAGCACCACCACGGACAAACCTGACAAAGTCCACCTGCCACAGCACCAAGCAATAAGCTAACAAGAATTAGACGAGATAGCAGATCCACATGTGTTTATAGCCCATGACTCAACTTTCCCTCCTGTACAGTGACCTTTAAGGAGGACAGGAGAAGGAGGAGACGAGCATGTTTATATGTTAAATTCATACAATCCATTATCCAAAAGAGTAACTGATCTCTGAAGACTCCAAATGTACTTAAGTAGCAGAACAGCAATGGCCTACGTTATCCCCAAAAGGCTGCAAGAGCAGAAATTTGATTGTTTCCTGTGCTCCTGGTATCTTGTGAAGCATGTGCAGTTTTCCTCAAAAAATAACAACAAAGTCACAAGGTAAGAGACACAGAAATAGCGTGATCATCAGCACAAATATTTTAAGACTTGCTTTATTGCTAAAGTTCAGTTTTGCAGAAACAAAACACAACTGGTATTTGCATAGATGAGGCTCTGAAGACCAGAGCTAGAGGAACCGTAGAGCACTGCAACCCAAAATACCCAGCATTACCCCAAAAGTTGTGTCCAAATACTGTTCATCTCTCCTACTGCGCATTAGAATACTTTGCAAAACAAAACCAAAGCAGGATAATGCAAAAGTCAAATTGCCTGGAAAGCCTGAAGGACACACTGAACAGACCCTTTTCCCATTCAGGGGATTCATACTAGAAAATGACTAATGATAATATTTGAGGTCCAAAAGATAAAGTTTGGGAAAATGACCTTTTATGCATTTCAGATCAAAAAACAGTTTGGCTATATCCGTGCTGAGATAGCCATAGGCATATGAAAAACTAGCTTTAACAAAAAGAAAAAAAACACTTGTGAGCAAGCACTCAAGACCGCTCTGTTGAAGAGCTGTATCCAAAAGGAACGATCAAACTTTCATGTTTGGTGCTGCACTCCAAAGACAAGCCAGAGTTCAGTAAACAGTATATGCGGTTCTGCACAACCTTGTTATCTTTTCATCTTGACAGTTAAACCAACGTGGAGGAGTGCAAAGAGGTTACAAAATGCTATCAGCACAGTTTATTAAATGTTCCTTTTGCATTTGTTTTGAAATGGGATAAAACTTTAAGGTAGCAGAGAATTAAACACCAGTAAGTTGAGAGGATCAGGACTGATTCTTGAGATATCATCTTGACATCCAGCAGCAAGAGGAACTTTTTCTTCAAGAAATTTTGCACTTTTATGGGGCCACTGTTGAGCAGTTGGAAGCAGACTTGCTCTTAGTATGCTAGCAAAGAAAAAGTAAATGGCAGAAGTGCATAGATTCTTCCCTTTTTTCCCATAATTACAGCCTGAAGTAACAGATAAAGAACACTGTTCAGCTCGTTTTGCCTTTCCACCCCATAACCATACACAACATCTCCATTATCAGGGAGTGAATTTCACAGACTTCAACATAGCATCTCGGAGTTCAGGTGAAATTATTGGCTTTACTGAAGTCAACAGCACCATTTCTTCCAATTTCAAAGGTGAAAGATTTCACACTTAGCTGTGGCATTCCTCCTCCCCACCACTTTTAGATCATTATATTCTAGTTTTGAAGTTTAGCTTCTTACATTCCTTCTCATATCTCATCCATGAGAGATTTTGTTTATCTCTCATCTAGAAGCACCTTTAGATTGCTTCAAGTAATGATTGTTATGAATTCAAGAAAAAAAAAATATCAAGCTATTGCCCTAGCTGCGTATTTAGGAAGCAGAGACTAGAACCTGAAGCCTTCAGTTCTTCCAAAAATGGGAGGGAATGATGCTCTTGGGCAGGGGTCCTCAAACTACGCCCCGCGGGCTGGATACAGCCCCCCAGGGTCCTCAATCCGGCCGCCGGTATTTACAGAATCCCCCCCGACCCCCGCCACCGGGGGCTGGGGGTGGAAACCAAGCAGCCGCAGATGACTGCCTGCCACTTCACCCGCGCGCCGGCCCCCTGGTTAAAAAGTTTGAGGACCCCTGCTCTTGGGTATCTCCACAAGCTAGAAATATTCAGATAAGGCTATTCATTCAATTACTCAGCCTTTAAAGGATATTCTCATTGTTGCTTAATTTAGCACATAAAATTATAGTGAGCAGAAAGAAGTTAGCTACCTCGAACAATGAGGAGCCCATCCATGTACCACTTGTTACATGAAGAAAAATGGCAGAAGCAAGTACTCTGCAAACCAGCGCCAACACAGCCAGCAGCTCTTGTTGCCCAAATGATTCCAGAAAGTGCTGTGCATTAGGAGTTGTTTCCAATTTTCACATAGCTTTGTTCTTCCCCACCAAACTGAGCCCAGTACAGGACTGGCAGAATTGGACACCACCACCCACCAGGGATGTCTGCTTCTCCGGCTGGGTGCTGCATTTCTAGAAAAATGGCCACAAGCAGGAGATGAAAAAGGTGTAAGAAATAAGTTGGTTGGTTTGCTTTCATTTTTTGCATGATGCTTCTCATGTACTCACCTTTTTGACGACTACAAAATCTCCAGAGTGAAAGGAAAAAAAAACCAACACTCAGGCAAGCAATTTTTTCCATAAGTAACTATATTCCAACAAAGCTGAGGGCTACAGACTAGAAAATGGTAGGCTTGGCCCTGTTCTTTCTACTGCCTGAGAAATGAAGGCAGAAGCCAGTAGCTTGATGCTCTTCCCTGTTTCAGGCTGCTTTTTCACCTTACTTCGGCAGCAGTGGGCATAAAGACAAAAGAAACACCAAAGAACAAAGCATGAATCCCATTCTGGCAAAAAGAGGGAGAGAGAACAAAAGACTTAAGTGGAAGTGGATGGACTACTTATAGCAATTATTGTTAATTATTTCTGCACTTCCTTCCTTAATGTAGCTCCTTTCCTTCACAAAGGCCTACAAATAGTTCTGAGAGGTTCCCTTCCTAGAAAGGAGAGAAAGGAAAACTGTAATAAGACTATGCAATGAAGATACAGTTTCCCAATAATGCAAGCTACAGGAAACACATGGAGGTCAAATAAAACTATTATTTGCCTTTTCAAACACTATTTTCTTCAGCTGCTAAATAAAAACATTATGAAGCCATTTTACACAGTAAAATTTAACCTTATATTAACCTTCCATATTAAGTAAACAAACCTTTCTAGCCAATAAGCATCTCTGTGAACTCTCCAAGATGATAAGCAATACCTTAATTACATTCATTTACATGACTTTGAAATTGTTCCAGACCAAAGTCAACAACTACAAGGTCAGAGAGTATGGAAATCTAAAATAAGGAGAAATCCATAGTCGGCCCGTTCACAGAAGCATGATGAGGCATCCTTTCTACCCCGTTTACAAAGGGTCAGGTACACCAGCCCAGTGCTCACCTTTTCATCATTTACATGGAACACCGAAGACCAACTGCATCCTTTCTTTTTCTGAAGGCTACTCAAAGTTGAAAACATTGGAAACTTTAGAATGGGTTTTAATGCCTAATGGCCAATCAAGCTGTATGAATATCCTATGCAAACATTTTATATTCTGACTGAAAGGCACAATACAAAAGGAGAGGTATGTTTTAAAAATGCAGCCGATAACACTGACAACTACAGAATGTTTGGTACAGTGCTGTTACATTCAGTAATACTGCAGAGTTTTGCTGAGATTTATCCAATGAGGAAAGTGGAACAGTAGAAACCACCATACTGACTCTACAGCGCTGTACTTCATGAATTGCGCAGACTAGGAGAGAAGCCCAAGCCTAATAAAAAAGTCACTGCCCAGACTTCCACTGTCATCAACAAGACTAGACTATATCCTTAAGGTAAGAGGAGAAAACATCCTGCGTTTAGTCCCAAGTACAATCTTCATCATGCTACCTGAAAACCTTCATTATGCTGTTGTCTGTGCCATGCTCGGAGCAGGAAATGCTAGTTACGCTCAAGCAGCAATTACAAAGATGTTGACAATGACTGTTGCAAGAGGCTTCATTAAGTACGTTCTGCCCTGAAACAGCAGAAAAGCAGACGCAGTGTCCATCCCATTCCCAAGATATTAGATAATGGCTCAGGTATGATCAATAGTAATCAAATTAGCCAAAATAAAGCATGCATGCGCACTGCACTAATGGATCGTTTCAGGATTATATTTTGTGTATTATAACCACAAAAATATTACAGATATGCATATACAAAAATCTAAAGTACAGCTTTTGGACTTAGGCAATCCCACATCAATGCACTACAGCTGACAACATTTTCTTAGTATTAAACTAGATAAATCTCCCTGCACCCTCACTTTACTAGCCAAGCACTTTTTCCACAACTCTCAAGCCAACAGCCTCCTGCAATTTAAGTATGATTTAGTGCAACAGAAGCAATGAGTATTATAAAATTTATGCTTGTTCACCTTCTCTCCCCACAGAGAAGGGCAAGATGTTTTTTCATGTAAATATGTATTAGATCCAAATCATTTAAATAGATATTATTCCATAGAGAACATGATGCTGCATATGCCCATTTCAGCTCCATGTTACTAAATAAACTGCAAGATAATGATGTTGCCTTGCTCATCCTAAAGGACACCAAAAATATTTCTAAGCATTTCAGACAGAAGTAAAAGGAAGAGACTTTCACAAGAACAGAACTAAAAACTAAGGTGGCTCTAACAGAGCTAGGTGAAGAGAATTTACTCATAAATCACAAATTAGTAAATCTCTTCAGGAACAGGCCACAGCTGTTAGAGCAGAAGTACAGCTAAGGTACATGGAACAGACTTTATAGTATGAATATAAATTCATTACTATCTTCAGTTTTTATTTTTATTTTCTTTTAAACAGAGCAAGGGAAAGATAATCATGTTTGCAAGGAGAAAAACCAAGAAATTTTAGACATAAGTAATTTAAAAAGTTAAGGTAGGAATGTTAAATGCAAGGTGCCGAATGTTAATTTCATGCCGTTTTATTTCTCAGTTATATTTAGCTACAAGTGTCACTGCTTGAATGGAGGAGAGAGGGAGCACAGGGAAAACTTAATGTCTTTCAAAAATGAGAGCTTTAAGCGTTACTTTTAAGTGAGCACATATCTCACTGCTTTTCAGGAAATACAAAAGGAAGTAATCTGTATGTTACCACAAAGTACATTTATAGTTAACAATTTAACTCAAAATCATGTATGTATTTAAAAAGCAAGGAAGACCATCATTGGTCTTGAAGCTATCACATATCATTTGGGCCACAGTCAGTAATCTTACAATACAGTCTGACCTCTACTTGATTTTAAAATAGGATAATCACCTTCAACTATGTATGAACCTTGAACATTATCAAAAACAGTTTTATTGCATCAACGATTTATTAATAGTCTTATATTAATAGTAATGTAGCTTTGACTTTACAAAGTCATAAAGATGACGAGAAACAGAGTCAAGACTTAATTGTGCTACCTATTTTATTTTAGACTTATAAGGCAACCTCATGATACAATCAGAAAAACTATGCAGAGAGTAACAGCTACCGAGGAAAAAACCAACAAAACGCATAGGTATCATCTCAGTTCAGCAGCGGAGCGGGAACAATGCAGAGAGTGTAATGAAGTCAAGATAAATACGGAAACCTTTGAAATACTGACATTCTCCTTTAGCCAACCATGCCCCAAACTGGAAAACTGCTCGTGCCAAGGCAGGTAACCTCCAGACAAGCACATGAACACCAACTGCTGTAAAGAAGAGGCAAGAGCCTTACGCAGGAGCACATTAAGCTAGATTCCCTTTCCAAGCAAAGCGCTGCAAAATGACCAAAGCCTACAGGCTCAAGTTCAAAACAAACCTGATGAAGGAGGAAGTGTTCCTCCCAGACCTTTCTGGTTCAAAACACTTGCCGCAGCAGCCCTGCCACGTTCTTCATGTTGCACAGTCACTTTTATAGCTGGTAGCCCCATTACAACACAGCTGACAGTTTAAACAAAGAGCAACTAAGAAAGTACAATATTCTGTAACTGGCATTTACAGCATCGGCCTTGGACTTCTAATCTGTGCAAGACGGGCACACAAATCAATCTATCAGCTCATAAAGGTATGCTTTTTAACCTCCAAAACAGATGGGATTGGCCAGAAATGTCTGGCATGTCAAACTGCTAATCACTGCTGCCCTTTGCACAAAATAACCCACTTAAGTTGAGGCATGGTTGCACTGTAACAGACATTAGTCTGTGGGAAACCCATTTAACTGTCACATACTCCCGCCACTCCTGCTCTCCCTTAATTAAGCCTAATGCCTTATGCTTTGACCTTTTGTTCTAGCCTATTAACCCTATCTAGTACAAGTTCAAATATGTTAAACTTAAGTTTGCTGTAAAATATTAAATGCCAAGCTACAGAAAGAATGAGGGACATTTCTCTACACTGCAATCTCTTTACCAAGTTTCTTAGGCTAACAAAATGGAAGCACTAAGTTGGTCCCCAAAGACAAAATATATCCAAAAGCCAAGCAGTTTCACAGGAAAAAAAAAAAAAAAAGTGGGGTTTCTTCCACTTGCATAGCCTACTTTTTCCTCTTCAGAGGAGAAAAGAAGGGATGGGGAAGGGGGGGAGAAGGGAGTGAAACTTCAGTTTGCAACTTCATATCCTCAGGCTTTCAGGTTTTTATCCAACAAGAAAAGCACGTATTATCAGCCAAGATCATACAACACTCATTTGCTGTTCTCTCAAACCTATCATTAAAAATAAGGCATAATTGGTTTACAGTGTCCAATTCCTCCTCAATTAAAGGCTGCCTCAGCCAACCTGGCTCACGCTGAGTCACAACCTTGTTCTTTGACAAGACAATTGCAGATGAGAATTAAAAACTAATAGTATCTTCTCATGAGTTGCATCTTTTGAAGTTTCTCAGACCTGAACAGTGAAGAGAGCATAATTTATAAATTTTAGCTTACTGCTACAGACTTTTCCCTTGATGGAAGCTCAACTTAGCATGATTGCCTTCCCCTCTTGTGTCTCTTACTTTATGAAGGTTACACAGTATGATCAAAGATCAACAGTTATTAGCAAAGCAGTACTCTTTTAGATAAAGACCATCTTAATGGTCCAGAAGTGCGACTTAAAACAAGAAATCTAATTCCAGTGACAAAAACAAACCTCTGATCAAGACAGAACTCTACTGCACTCCACCCTAAAGCTATTCACAGTGGTATGCAAAGCAAATGTGTATACCAACACAGGTATTCTACAATTAGTTCTTACAACCAATAAACAAATCTGTTCCCTACCCCGACAAAAAAAAAATCAAGACATAGCACATAACTGCTCTAGAACGTTGGTTAGAAACGGAAAAACCTATGCAAACTGTGTCAGGGTTGCCAACCACGTATACACTGACAAACAAATTTTCTCAAATCTTTAGCTTAACCACCTTACTGACCAGCTCAATGCCTGGTGTAAGACCCTTATTTACAGTTTACACTTCCGCAACTCTAAGTAGAACTGCTTTTAAACAGAGGTGACAATCTTAAAACAAAGCTTTGGATCACTTTATTTTTGAAGATGTGAAGGACTTAAAAAACCCTGACTGCCACAAAAGCAAATGTCTCTGAAGTTCAGTTGAGGCTGTATAAGTGACCATCTGCTGCTGAGCACAATTCTCAAGTTTTAAATAGCTAATTAATTAATAATGTTTTAATTCCAAAGTGTATATCTTACTGATTCTGAGACCAGCAAGTAATACAATTAATCTTCCTGTAAATACAATTTCTCAGACAACTAAGCACTACAGCAATGCCATCTTTTTCTGAGAACTCAAATAGGAACCATTAGGGGGAACCCAAGGAATGAATCCCTCATCTTGATTTCCCTTTGCTTCCAAAACACTGACTGGATAAATGCAAAGCTCCTCAATTTAAAAAGTGCATGTATTTCCTAATGATTTTACTTTGCCATATTCTACTGTACCAGAGATGCTCAAACAGCAGTACACAGACCAATGCTACAGCCACATGAAGTCAAGCAACACACGGATTAATAAAAGAAAAATACATCCTTGCATCTGCAATCTGTGTCATTAGAACTAATATGTGAGAAGTTTTGCAGGCTGGGATTTGGTATGACTGCTTACAGCTTCTGGACCTTCCCTACTAATGCTCAAACGTTGCCACTGGAGGCAATGCAAATGAGTCCTAAGAGAGACCAGAAACAAAACAACAACTGCTTGTCAACCATTACACGCCCAAATTGTATTCTTTATGCTCATCAGCATTCTCAAGTTCTTAGGCATGCATCTAGGCCCACAGAGTACAGTGGGGCTACTCAAGTGAATGAAATTACTCACAAAGCAAAGTGCATATACATAAGCAATCACTGGACAACACTCAGGGAATTATTCCCCAGTATCAAAGAAAAATAGGATTTAGGAAATGGGAACCAAGGGAGCAGATCCAAACAAAATGACAGCGGTGCTAAATGTCTACAAGCCATTGTAATGTAATATCTAGTAATGATTTCACTGTGACAGTCCCTTGCCACAGAAGCTCAATTCGGATCTGTTTTATTTAAAAAAAAAAAAAAAAAAAGAGAAATGGTAACAGTAAATTTTACTTAATCTTCTCCTTCACTCTGAAATTACATGTAAATCAAGTTCTTCTCTACTTAGCAGCCACCTCCCAAACAAGTAGGCTAAATCTTCATGACTTACCAGTGAATTCCATACAAAAAGTTCAAACGCTACTGAAATAATTATTTCTCTTTAATCAGCATACACTAAATAAATAATTAAAGAAAAGTCTTACAGCAAAATAGAGGGATTAACTTGAAAATTTATCACTTAAAACATATTACAATCCTAGAAGACTTACACATAGCAGACAGTTGTCTGACAGATTTGGCAATATGAAGAAGAAACCCCAAACCAAACAGACAAGGTAAATAACCCTAACAAATTATTTACCTTGAAAGTGGTCCCATCAGGAAAGCTCTTCCTTCAGGAGTCCAAGGATGCATTAATTTTCTTCCTCAACAATTCCATGTTTGATCTGAAAAGAACAGCAGAAATCGCCCTATGAAAGTCCACATACCAATTTTTCCTATCCATTGTCTCTACCTACTCTCTTAATTGTTGTTGTAAAGCAAGACTTTGTTTTAGCTAGTAAGATCTGCAAACAACGTTTTTATTTCAGATGAAAGATCTAACTCTCAACTACAGAAATCAAAAGCTTCTGAACAGAACCATCAGTAAAACAAGCAGAAAACAAATTGTGTTGTCTAGACTTGTACTGACCAAGTGGACAGTATTTCTGCAAGAACAAAATCCATGTTCAACTGATTCAAAGCCACAGTCTTCTTTTGCTTCCTATCATTCAAAAAACAGCTGTCATACAAAAGCCTTCCTTCCTATTTAGCAATTACTGGTACTTCCACTTGAACATCAAAATCTTATTTTGTAAAGAGCCCCTATTAATTTAAATATATAAACACACAAGTAAGAGAGCATAGTATAACTGGTAAATGTAATGCTGAACACCACAAAATTAGTTAGAAAAAACTAAACCAGTAGAAATTATAATATTTGCTCTGAAGATATTTAGGGATTAAATAGTATATAATACTATAGTTAGCGTACGTTACCCACCACAAGCATCACCATAAAAATTCTACTCAGCACTTCTCTGTTATTCCTAAGTCAACTTTTGCTAAAAGATGCAAACTTACAGCTAGCCTAGATCACCATGATTTGCATTATTTCAGCCTTGTTCTTGTGACTAGCGTCATTATTAAAGATTATATTAAATTTTCTGTCACTCAGTTACCACCCAAGCAGCAAGTTTATCACGCATAAAGAGTCAAACGAAACAATAAAATACTAAAAAACAAACAAACAAAACACACACTTTCTCCCCTGTCTGGCTGAACTTTCCCCTCCCCTTACCTAGCAGAGGAAGAGCTCCTTTCTTTTCCACACCTTTAAGCTTCTGCTCTCACAAAACCCACGACATACAAAAGCTTTTTAAACACAGAATTTCTCTAGCAGAGAGGACCCCAAAGAGAGTATGCAAAGGGGAGAGGGGCAGTGGGGGCTCTCAGCAGTTCCCCCTTCTGCAAAACCACTTGGGTTAAAGCCAGCATAGAGAAAACATCTAACTCTGCAGTGTGCTCCCTGGGGAAAAAAAGAAGAAAAAAAAGAAGAAAAGAAAAAAACCAATACAGGTGTCAACAGACAGGTCGTCATCCAAAAAAAGACCTATTCAAAGCTGTCAGGTACATGAAATAACAGAAGCATGCTGGACTACTGCCAGCATAAAAACCCAACAGAAGTAATGTATCCAATTAAGTTGAAAAATAAGTAAATACCCTGAAATACTACCTGCAGATACAATTTCAAATCCTTCCCCTACATTCATCGGGAAAGGAAAAAAAAAAAAAATTAATCAATTTGCACCACAGAACAGTAGCCAATCCTCAACATTTGGATTCCAGGCTGGGGATAAATCCAAAGCTACCACTGCGGTCAAAATAATGAGAAATGATGGGTACAGTGACAAAGGTGGTAATAAACATAGTTCAAAGCCTTCCCAACCCTGTTTCACTGAAAGGGCAAATAAGCTGGATGTGGAATCTTTTGTGACCAAAGGAGAAATGGGACAAGAGGACCCCCTCTCCTGCAGAAAGAAGTAGCACTCAAAAAGAAAAAAAAAAGTATATATTCACCTTTTCAATCCACCCTAATTTGAGAAAAAGTTGATTTCAGTATTTCTGTTCTATATAATAGATGCAGACAAAACACTTTCTGCCAGGGGGGTGGAAGGGCACGAGGAGAGGGAATGGACACACCAAACACCACCACCCCACATTGTATTCCTATCAAGGTTCACTGTATAGACAAGATTTCCTTTAGGTCGCCATTAAACAGTCTTTTTTGCATTGTTTCAAGTGACTACAAAAGGCTTGTAACAGTTCAGAGAAAAGAGAACAAAAGAATTTGTTATTTTTGGGGAAAATGCCGTATTTCTTCAATGATGTTTCAAAAATAATAGAAGAATTTTTAAAAGCTTTTCCAGAATACTACTTTATTCCCAGAAACATCAGATCTGGATCACTTGCTTTGCACACCTTATAGATTTTTTTCGAAATGTTGATTTGTTTCGTATTATAAATTACTGAAAGTGGGATAGGTGATGCCATGAACAATACCAACAGACCAATCTCCTGGGCCAAGAACGAGCATTTCTTTCTACCTCTGAGGTAAGCCCTGCCTTCTGTATCACTGAAAAAGCCTTTCCCATTTCCTTCCCCACTCCATTTTCATAGTGGGGTGCGGCACAGAGAAGGAGAAAACTCATAGCCACGACTTTTAGTTTGCTGTGAAAAAGTCAGCACTGGAGCAGCACAATCAGCCTAGCACCACGAAGAACAAAAATACTGTTCTGCAAGCGAGATGTACTGCTTAGGCACGTTTCTACACAGAAATTCATTAAAGTGCTTCTTGGGGCAAATCAAATACTCCCTTGTTTGTTTTCAAGTAATAGTTCAGGTCAAGACTGGAACATGTTACATCTAGTGCCTGACCTCTCATGATGACTCCCTCAACTTACTTTTTCTCAAGGGGGAAGAGCAGTCCACCAGAAGTCTTCCCCAACACTGAGATTCTTTCCTACACTAAATTCAACCTCTTAAACCAGTGACTAACAGAAGGTCTGTAGCGTCTGCTTTTAATCTGATTTTGTCTATAAGCAAAATCGGTTTTCCTCTGCTAAAGACCTGCTATTTAGAAATAAGTGGTATGAAAAGAGAGTTTCTCTCAAGACAGGCAATTAAACAGGAGCAGTGAGCTCCAGTAACAATTTCAGTAAGAGAAGACTGTGCCAGGAGGGGTTTGACCCAACGTAAGATGGCTAGCAACTGCTCCTTCCCCTTTCTGCACATGAATATTTATTTACATGAGTCTTAGTTCCTATTCTCCTTCTTCAACCATCAAGCCAAGTGACCTGCAACAGACAGCCAAATAAATTACCAAATTAATTCTTTCAAGTGCTAAATAGGTCCGTTAACACTTCTAAGTATTTGAAATAAATAATCCAGAAACACTAAAGCACAGGCATTCATCTTTACTGAAAGAACCCCTCTGCCTGCTTCTTCTGAGGCAGATCTTCCCAACGGAGAACTCCCAGGAAGTTTTTACGTGATCACAGCTGTCCACCCGAAGTCCTGCCTGCCCACCACAGCGCGCTGTTTACTGATCCGGTATTTTCAAATGCAACTAGCAAATCCCTAAGGCCGCAATATCCAAAAGCAATGCCAAAAGCCTTTTAAATACTCTCCCCGTAACTTTCCCCAGGCCTGCCACAGGCCGGCCAGCACAGCGCAGACGGTGACTGTTCTTATCGTTTTGGCCTGCTGGCAGGAAGAAAGAGCAAACCACAAGTGCTGTTACCATTAACCTTTTTGTCTTTAGTTTCAGGCTGCTTAGGCAGACTTTCAAGTTTACAGGCTTTTTTTTTTTTAAATCTTTTTTGTACATTTGCGCATACTCTTTCATACCTTTTCCTTCTGCTCAGGCTTCATTCCCTACCTACATTATCTTTCCACTTGCCTGTCATTAAACCCCTGCTGAGCAGTAATGATTTATACTTCAAGATTTGCACTTCTTGTCCCAAAAGGGTATTTATCCTTTTTTAATCCGTAGGATAGGTATCCTATTTATCCCACCTATTGCTCTGTCACCCAGCCCATCGCTCAGCACGTGTCACCCAGCAGGTGGAAGATCAGCCAGGCTGAGCTCAGGCCCCCCTGCCTCAAGGACCCCCAACACGTGGCAGCTCGGCCACCAAAGCCCCACTAGCAAAGGGGCTTGTGCCCCCCCTGCCAGGTGCCCAGCTGGAAACCCCACGCTCTCCCCAGTCCCCCTTCTGGACCCCCTCCACTCCCCATGCCTTCACATACAGGAAAAAAAAACGCAAACCATTTGGGTTTTGAGGTTCAGGCAAATCCTGAAAAGCTGTTCTAAAAATTAACAAAATTTTACAGCCCTTGTGCCTTCTCCGATAGCCCTGCAAGGAGGTTTCAAGCACAACCCTTGAGCAAGACAGCTGACTGTGGGAAATGCAACTCCCTGGCTTTGCCTTGGGCAAGTTTATACATGTGCTCGGCAAAACGCAAAACATAGTTGATCTTTTAATATAGTTATGTCCCACACTGTCACTGGTAAAATTAACAGTGCTCTTACTGCTAACAATAATACAGTTGGTATTACAGAAACCTTTTGCCAATGTTCAAAGCCAGAAAAATAAAGTTAGCCCTGAAAAGACAAAATAAGCTTTAAGCAAGCAAACCTTTGTCAATTCTTTTAAACCAATCCCACATTAAGTAAAACCTACAGGCAAATATGATCACCATAAAGTTAATTCATGTTTGAGTTTTATAACCTTTACTGAATCACTTCAGAAAAAAAGAAAAAAAGAGAATAAAAAATTCTCCTTGATGCCTTTTACAGAACAGATTCGCCCCAAACACAGCTATCAAACACTGCTGGTGATACAGCCAGTGCTTAAGTCACCCATTTAAGTTTACAATATAAAAATATTAGTTCACTTTTACTTCTTCATCAACATAGTTTTTATGGGTATAATAAATTTTGGTTAGCATGTCTTTCACTTTCGAAAAAGAAACAAGCACAGGCAGCAGAGAGGAAGGGCATGTTTTCATCTGGCAATTTTCTACCACAAGACTAACAGAGGGGAGAAAAAAAATAAAAATCCATCCAGTACAGTTTGGCATTTCACAGCATCCTGTATTCTGTGCATGCATGGTCTATGGAAACCTGAAAACGACTGACAGCTCTCGCTCACTGCGTAGCTCAGAACCGTAGGCAGGTCCAACAGGAGGTCAGATTTCACCCCTACCTGAAACACGCAATCACTACTCCTTACCTCTCCCATCCCACTCCACGGGAAACGCATGCCCTTACGCACTCATTTCACTCATGACAAACTCACTGTCTTGCTTTGGAGTAAACGTCAACGCTATCTTGAGAGACCATCGATAATATAAGTCCAACTTCTCGACCACAAGTTTGTGAGGACAGTTGTCCCAGACAGCAGAAGCCCCAAAACTGCCTGAACATCACTCCAGACGATAACTTTTGCCCTCCGAGATGTCAACTTTTGCTGCCCGTATAGCGACAATTATGCAGATGCCATTAGATCAGACTTTTAACCACAAGATATGCTCAGCTCAGAAAGCTTTTGTCACACGGCATCTTGCCATGTCACTTTTTAGTGTGTTCAGTCAGCCCTAGAAGCAGTAAATCGCGTTTCGATATGAAAGAAAGATGTTTTCTACCGCTCGCTCAGGGATACACCACCCCCTTTCCACAAGCGACTGCTTCTTCCCCACGGGTCTTCGTAGGCTGGATTCGCACTCTTTGTTAAATAAAGCTTTACAGTATCTCTGAACATTTATAGTGCCATGACTCAGTTAAATTCTAATCAGCCTGTGAGCTGTTAGACACTGCAGGCAGGTCCCCTCAAAATAAAACAAGGAATAATACAGTCTCCAGATTCCAGAGAGATGAGGCAGAAGGGGACAACTTCCACTTCAGCTTTCCTAACACCACCAGAATCCCAGAGCCAGAAATCCCACCATTTTTTTCAACATCTTCAACACGTGTCAAGCATTTCAGCCGAATTCTTCCCGAAATTAAAAACCTAACCGACCGCCAGGATCCACAACACGGAGGGAAGAGAGAGGGGCAGCGGTGGCGCAAGGCTGCTCGCATGTTACACCAGGCTGCCCCTCATTTTGCCCACACGCCGTTTCTTTGGGTCTCGCTGCCTTCCAACTTCATCGCCAGCTGCCCCTTACAAAGCACAGCCACCATCAGCACGCTCCGCAGGGAGAAAGGGTGGGGGATCACCTTTAACGGGCTTCAGGGACACAAAAACACGTCTGGAAAAGTAACCTTTAGTCTAGAAAGGCAACAGCGACGTCCCTGAGGAACCCGAAGCGATGAGAAGGCATCTTTGGGGGAAGCAGGGAGCCGAGCGGCGTGCTACCGCCGAGAGGCAACGGGGAGGAAGGCGGCTGCCGGCGGGCAGGTGGAGGTGGGGCGGGCGCGGCGGGCGGCGGGGGGGCGAGGCGAGGGAAGCGTGGCCTTGCCCGCAGCTGCTGTGGAGGCGGCCGGGCGGCGGGAGGCGAGCGAGGCCGCGGCCGGCGGGGCCGGGTCTCCCCGCACCCCCGGCGCCTCCCCGGCCGCCGCAGCCGCTGCGCACCGAGCTTGCGGCGCTTTAAATAATTCACGGGCACACACACCGGGAGGAGGAGGAGGGTGTCCCTCCGAAACGGGCTCCGAGGCTCGCGGCCAGCGCTGGGGAGAACAGTGGCGGGTCTCGGGGGTAGCGACGAGTAACTTTTCCGTCCCTCCAGCTCCCCCAGACCCACCCCGGCCAGACAAACTTTCGGCTGGCACCGGGGGCGGGGGGTGCCGGAGGGGCGGCCGCCACCGGAAACGGCCCCCGCCGCCGCGGCCACCCTCGCGCCGGGCTCACCCCGGCATTGTTCCCCGCCGCCGCCTCCCCGCCCGGCAGCGCGGCCCCGGCCCGCCCCGCTCGGCCATTTCCCCCGCCAGCCAGCGCGGCCGCCGGCGGGCGAGCGCCGCACTCACCCCGCAGCGGGCCCGCGCACCCCCCCCGCCGCGGCGGCGGCTCCTCCCGGGCGGGCTGCCTGGTGCCCGCCGGCCGGCCTCGCCTCCGGGAGAGGCTCCGGCGGCGGCCCCCGCGCAGGCAGCGGGCGGCCACGCGTGCCGCCCCGGCCCAGCGGCGAGGGCTCCGGCGGCCGGTCCCGACGCGCAGGTCCGGGCAGCGGCGGCTCCTCACGCCGAGCGGGGCGGCCGGGTGCCCCGGCTGGAGGGCAGGACGCGCCGCCCCCGCCCCCCTCCCATCCCCGCGCCCATCCGCCCGTCCCCGCGCACATACACGGCGAGCTCCGCTGCGCTCCTCTCCGCGCCCCTCCGCGGCTCGGGGCTCTGCTGCAATGCCTGTGAGGCTGACTTTCAAAGCCTAACCCGCAGCCGCGATCCTCCCCGCCTTCCACCTCGCCCGCCGCGGCGCAGCCCGGCCCCTCCCCGCACCGCGCCATTCATCTCTCCAGCCAAGTTTCTTAACCCTTTTCTAACCCCGGGCGGGCGGAGGGGCGGGCGGGGGGAGGGCAGCCCCGCACCCCGCCCGGGGGAGCAGCCTGCGGGCCGGGCTGCCGCTAAACGCGTCGCACGTACGCAACTCGCGTCGCCTCCTGCCCTCTCTAATTAATCTAACTGAAGGCGCAGAGCCCCCGGGAAACAAACTTACGAGCGATAGCACCGGAGGACCCGTATTTAATGAAAACAGCGGTGGCTTAAAAATAACACCTTTTTTTTTCCCCCCCTTTTTCCTTCTGTTCGCTCTCAGAATAGCGGGGGCGGGGGGCGCTCCTCCAATGGTTACCATTTCTTGTCGCTTCAGAGCTTGTATTTTCAGCCTTTTCCCCGCAAAACACGCGCTGGAAACTTTTTTTTTGTTGTTGGTATTTTTTGGAAGAGCCGAGCAGCGGCGGCCGACAGCGTACGGCGGCGCCGCCGGGGGAGGCTAGCGGCCGCCCCGGCACCTGCGGCTGCTCACGGGGGGCCGGGCGGCCCCTGCCAACACCCCCCCTCCCGGCCCTGCCCTCACGGCTGCCGGCATCTCGCCACCCCGCGGCCTCAGCCCCCCGGTCAGGCGGCGCGGGGAGGGGACGGACCTTTGGGGGGGGGGGGGAGAGACCCCAGGCCCCCCTCCGCGGAAGCAGTTCGAGAGTGAGGGCAAAACAGCTCCCCAAAGCCATGCTGCTTGCCCACGGGGTAATAAATCCTATTTGGGAGAAACCCCAGCCTTGGGTAGGGCTCCCAAGAAGAGCCAGCCCTCCATTTTTGGTCGGTGGCGCCCCTGCTCGCAGGAGCCGCCTGACGCGCCCAGCCGTCGCTCAGCCCTCATCCCGCCAGGGCAGAGCGCCCGCGGCCAGGCCCGAGCGCGGCCGCGCAGGCCGGGCTGCCCGGGCCCTGTGTGACCTTGGTCACATCTTCTGTGTGCCCCTGTGCCAACAAATTATCTCGGCATTTGGTGTTTGCCAAATGCCACACGGAACGCTTCGTGAGACTTCCAGAAGTTAAAAGACTGAGAAAAGAGAAGCAAATGTGTTTCCAAGGCCCTTATAAATGGCGTGATAGTATCTGTATTAATATAGGCCAACATTTTAGTTCTAAAATTCAGGTAAAATAATTATGAATGGTGTATTCAAGCACCTTTTTTTGGTAAAAGACTAATAGCATTAAAGAATGCAGACATTTCCTCTTTAAAAAAAAGCAAAAGGGAGTCACATTTGTGAAAAGCCAGATATTTTAACCTGGAGATACCATGAATGAAAGTAGATGTAGGAATGTTAAGCAAAACCGCTTTCACTTTGGAATGTACAGATTGTGTACAGGCTTACAGCAGAGCTAGTAATGTATTACTTGACCTATTTTTTTAAGCCAATGAAAGATGTAGGTTAACTTCATCATCGTGTGTTTTTAACCACTTTCTTCCAGAAACACAGCAGCATTCTCTAAAGCTACTGCGTGTCACAGTGTTTAGGCAACCGTCTCTTCTTTTGAAAGCGTAAATCTCATAATATAGCATGATCATATATCCATTAAAACAGCAAGTCTTGCTTTTCATTTCCTTAGTAGGCTTATTAGCAAATTCTGATTGTAAAGAAATTATCTTTAAATTTTTTATTTTACGAAGAATCTTTATCTCAAAAATTTCTCAATGCCAAGCAGATGAATTATCTAGGGAAAAGGAAATTTTCTCATTACTGCAGCAATTTAGCTGCTGTTTCAATCAAGGGTGTCTGTAGTAGAGACCTCTTTCATGCTTAACCTTAGGGAGTATATTGTGTAGATGAGAGACCTACAAAATGAGGAGTCTTGGACAAGCAACAGAAGAAATGCATGTTTGGAATATTTGTTGAAACGATTGTTGTTAGGTAACACATAGTTGCCTGAGGACACAAGTTTCAGTATGATACAATCAACTGAGACTGTATTAAATAATATAATGTATGGATTTAGCAGGTCATTTCCAATGCTTAATACTCACTGAATTGTGCCATTTGCTCATATGTACTTAAACTATAAGAATTCAAACAATATTCAAAATGCTTTGTACAAGTAAAGGAAAAAATCCAGCATACAGTGAAATCAGTCTCTCAAGAACCATGAAAGTATTGATGTGTATTTGCTGGTTCTTCCCATGCAGTCTGCAACCAAACCTGAACATGCTCTCACTCTCCAAACATAAAAGATGAGCCTTTACCAATGTACCTGTCAACCTACCAGCTGTGGGTGGTACCCGTACCTGCACTTCGTTACAGATGTTGCAAAAGGGGACCTTTTTTCATTTTTTTTTTCATCAAGGGGAGTTCATCGCTATAAGGTGCCTGTAAATGGAAGGCCAGTTATGACAGGAAAACATAAACTGCCTTTGGATCAGTCTTGGAAGAGAAAAAACACATTTGTAGAGAAGTCATTCCCAGAATTGCAAGCGTTTAGTGGAGAGCTGTTGGTACCGTACTTTGGTAATATCAATGAACCACTTGTTTTTGTACTCATAAAAAAACATATTAATACACATGTGCATGTTCTTCTAAAGTGCTGACTGGAAATCTCAACAGAAAAGTACGGGTTTGACCTAGTAGGAATTCTATCAAAATCAAAATATAAGTGTGGTTCTGACATTCTCGAAGTACAGAATTAATCTGTGTGACCATTCCAAAAAAGGTTAAATAATGGTTGATGTACCCCAACTTTTTCTTTGACCACTGTGATGATTACAATAATGCATTTAAAAATTATGAACAAAGCTACGGTTCCAGTGACAAACTCTGTTTTTATCTTGCTGAAGTAAAAACATGTAGGTCTGTGCCATGTGGTAACAAGACATGTATTATTTTCAAAAAGATAATGAAAATGATATTACACGATTCCCCTTTTTAATGCTACACATAAAGTGCTTTGAAGAGCTTGGGAGAACAACAGTTGCTCATGTTTTGATTTTCCTTTAAGGCTGTCTCAGCCTCTCAAAAAACTAACAGCTCTGAAACCACCTTTTTCAATCAAAATAATTAAGGCCTTGCTTTATGGCATCCAGTCATGGTATGAAAGGCTTAGGATGTGGTCAAGAAGCTAGCTAGCTTTACAGAAATTCATTTCCAGACTAAATCTTCTGCTAAAAGAGTTTGTCAGCCTTACATAGACAACTAATGAAATTCCATCCTTGACTCAGCCTAGTTCAATTCATGTAATATGTCAGATTACCTACTATTTCGAAGGTGCCCTCACAGAGGATTAAATCACCTAGTATCCCAAAATTTATGTAGGCACACAAAATAAATAATAACATTAAAAAAGAATCGATATTATTTATTCAATAATTGACTTCAAAGGAGGTTTGCCTAAATAAATGATAATCATGTAACGGTGTTCTTCCATAAATCTGAAGTAGAAAAGTGGAAAAGTCTGCCTTTCTTCAGGAGCAACATCTAGGACTAACTGAAATCAATGGGAACACTGCAAGTGTTATCAGAGGGAAAACAGGTCCAGGGCAAGCGTTTCTGCGGGGTGTGCCATAGAGCGTATCCTGGTTTGTTCATGACAGTAGCAAGTCTGCAACTGTTGGAGGTGGAGCTGAATTACTCAGTCACATGTAAAGGGAAGGTTAATATACTTTTTATATAACTGAAAGGTATCAAGAGTACATACCGCTTGTTACTTTATCCACCTACATATAAAATGATAAAGGTATTTTTATGCTTACATAACTCATTCCCCACCGGAGCTGATTTCTGCTGCTTTTTTTTTTTTTTTTTTTTTTTTTTTGTATTACACAGTTTACTTATATTTGTACAAGCATTTTGAAGCAGGTCATCGGAAAGAAATGTACCCTTAGCGCCTCAAGTTTTTGTTTTGGGGTTGTTTTTGTTTTTTTTTTTTTTCTGCATTATTTAAAAGTAGGCTTCAGATTGTGACTATTTGATCTAAGAGTAATAAGCGAAGGACCAGATGCTACAGTCTTTTCAATTACAAAAACATTTAAAGACAGCTGTACCATATAAACCCTCATGGAGGAATCATATGCTTGCAGCATCTGGTGAGTTTTGCCCATGCCTCTAGCACACTGTATCTGTTCTGAGGCATGAGCTAGGGTGAGGCTCACTTTCCCATATGCATCTCTGGGGTGGGGGTGCGCATTCTTTGACCATCAACAGGAAGTAACACTTTGAGTCTTACATTTGGTGGCAGGAAATAAACATTACTTTCAGCCCCTGTAACACCTTTCATGGAAGAATCAAAGGGGTGTATGCTAAGTCAATAGGAACACATTAATTATTTTACCAGAATAAAATACTGGTGTTTTCAGTCACAAGAATACATCCTGTACTTGTGAATTTTGTGCAGTTTCATCCCACTCACACAAACAAACATGAAAAATGTACTTCTGCAAACGTTGCTCTGATGAGTCACGTTCCTGGTAGTGTGAAGGCATGTCCAGAAAATAATGAGCCTGGAGTCACTACTTGCAAATTGACATGAGAAAGTACTGGTAGAGCAGGTAAAACACCGTGAAAACACTGTTGCCACTTGTGGGTCAACAGCGATGAAAAGACAGCATTTGAGAAGGTTGTGCGCACGTAGTTGAAACTGTTCAGAACATGCATATTCCTTTCAGACTTTGTATTTTCCTCTTCTCTTTGACAAAGATGTTTCCTGTATAAGCAATAACAGATTGATCAAGGACTGAAGAATCGTGCCCTCTCTCACACTCTGAGTTCAGAAGTTACTCTTAGTAACTATTGTTTCACAGCCCCGTTTTTCTGGCTGGCTAACATGGAATCTGGATAACCCTTTGTCGTGGATCTCATGAAGACACAAGCCATGTTGTTGAAATGGTATGCTCTAAAATAAAATGAACAGTATGTACAAATTATACATATGGTGATCTGGCAGCCCATACCAAACTGCAAATGAATTAAGTTCTGGAAAGGACTGATGGGAAGCGGCTAAAAAAACAAAGCTAAAGCAACTGGTGTTTGCCCTTCAAAATAATAGAGGTACTGGGCAAATGTTTTAAAATATTCAAACACTTTAATTACATATGAAAATTGCAATAATATTCATCAGTACAAATGCTTTTAAGTGCTCTTACTCAAGTAAATGAAACTGCTACGTTAAGCTAAACTGTGTATCTCACGTATTTTTGTTAAATATATTTACCTCCCCACATACCAGCTTATGAAGAGAACCTTTGATGGAAAACCAGTAATATAAAATACAAGTTATTTTAATACACTTAAGCTATGGTTCTATCCATCCACTAACTTGGAACAGTTACTTGAGTTACATTAAGTCAAAGTTTTCATGTCTTTATTCTTTTTCTCCTTTTATAAGAAAATTAATAAATAATACGTTATTTTATTTAACAACAAATAAAAGGAAAAAAAACAAGTCCCGATTTATTTTATCTGATTTCAGTTACACCAGAGTGTAAATATCAAATCTCTAATATGGCATGGAGGTACCTTACTTTAGCCAACTCAGTCCTCATACCTCATGCCTCAGAGGAATGAATGTTTTGTTGATGAAATAATACAATATCAGTATTTTAAAAGCCAAAGTAACATCTTATATTTTCTATTTGTCTATAATGTGGGGTTTTTTGTCTAAGTTGCTGATTGTTTTCTTTATTTTTTTCATTGTGAGAGTTGAAAGAGGAGGTGAAGGAAAGAGGTCAACCTCTGAAGATTACTGCAATTCAAAAGTACTGAAGATCTTTATGATTTTCTTGTTTTATAATGAAAAGAAAAAATACTATTTTGAAAAATACTACACTTAACAATTTTCAAAAATGCACAAAAACATGATGGAAAGAGAAAGGACATGAACTACTATTCACCATTCCCTAACACCACTCATGAAAGCCCTCAGAAAAGTATCAACTAAGAAATTCTGAAAAAAAATCTGGCTGCTTTGGCTGGGTGCCTGAAAGGTGACTGGAAAACTTGGTCCCAGTTCTGAGGATTTAATATTCTCAAAAAAAATCAGAGCTTATTTACCTAACATCACAGATCTAGTCACAAGTGATTGCTGCTTCTGTTTACCTGCAGATGCCTAATGGCAAATTCCACTTAAACTGTGTATCAAAAAACTTAAGCAACTCAAATCACTGGGCCATGCAAGCTTAGATAAGTTTCTGCTTGATTGTATTTAGTTAACCAGAATCATATTAGCTGTGCTTTTATAACTGATCCACCTATATATCTTTGCATATTTTTATTAGCATAGAAATATCTAGGGCTTATTAGGAGACATTAGTTTCGCTAAATGTTAGATATACAACAAATCCAGCTCTGATGCTGTTGATCACCATGCCAGTATTTTATCCATGACATAAAGCTGGCAGAGGCATAGGAGCGATTCGGCTCACCATAAACCAGACAGCAACGATTAAGTTCACATCAGTTACATCCTCTCGTAGAGCTGGGAAATTTCTTGCCACTTTTTACATGAATTTTAGAGAACTGCCTAGCCAAGATTACTCTTGCTTTGAAAAGCAAGGATTAAGAATGTGGAGATACTTCCATATCCAAACAGTAGATAGTATAATCTGTTTCTTTAAAATAATTGTGTCCTTTTTTTCTTGTCTAATATAATAAAAAAAAAATGAAAGTGTTTTCTGTGGAGAAGAAAATTCATTCTGCGTTTTGATGACTTAGCACAGAGAATCTCTGGCTTACATCATTTGAACAGTATCCATTTTTCTGCATTACAATGCCTGAAACAACTTTTTTAAAGTAAAAGCTTGAGTGGAGAAAAATAATTACATTTTGTGAATAGCTTGAAAGTTTTGTTTCATGTTTATTTGGGCTGAGAAGCAACATTTTAAGCCCTCCAATATTATTATCATTATTGTTCATTGTATAATTCATTTGGAAAGCCAGGACCTTAATGTTGTTGTATTAATAAAATACTTCAAGAAGCCTGAACTTGGAAGCCCCTCTTACAGAGGGCGGAGAAGTTTGTACTCCTAGGGATTCCTGCTTCTCGCTTCCTCCCCCATCTGAGGAATCAGATGGTCAAGCAGCAGGGAAAATAAATATTTCAAATGTTTTCATATTGAATTGTGTCTAACCTGATGCTGTGCGTACTTTTTTGTTGAGTTTTGTTATTTTGGTTAAGCAGAATGCTCTCATCTCCTACAAAATATAAATGGATCCATGTTTTTCTGACAAACTCTATTTAAAATTGTTCCATTCCCTAAAATCCCTTCTTTAATGTAAATGATGCTAAAACTGTTGCTACGTCAGTTCTTCCTTACTATTACCAACTTTCTTAATAGAAGGGTAAGGACTCACACAACTATCCCTAATAACTTAAATATTTTACTGGCCAGGAGTATTGTCTACCTGCAGAAATGTACAAAAAATGTTACTTGAAAAAATGTATTTGAAAAAAAATTGTCTGTGTGGTTTGTCTAGAGCAGATTTAAGCTCTTGAAAAGGTGATCACTATTCACAATTAATTAACAAATAATTAATAGGCAGTTAAATTTCCCAGGTCAACACAATATGAATTAGTTAAATCCATAAACATTTCTTCACCTCTCCCAAGCCACTGTATGTACTAGTTACTTGTTATTTTCTACTCATGATATCTGATTGATGTTCCTCATACGGATGCTTAAAGAAAGCCAATAAATGAAGCAACAGTTCAGATGAACTCTTGGCTTTTTGAAAAAAATAGTTCCATGTGTTTTCCAGAGAGATTTCTTTAATTGTAAATATACTTTGTTCATTTCCTTTCTATAAATAAAAAAAAAAGGCAGAAACAATTTACTGTGTTATGAATAACCATTGTCTACTGAAATTCTCTTTCCCAGTATCAGAGATCTACTGCAATTCCAGTCATAAGCTGTACTTGGATTTCTGAGTAAAACACAGTGTAAATCATGACATCAAGACATGTAATTCTGCTTTCTATGACTCATCAGCTTTTTCTCAGTTCCCACCTTCACATAAAGAAAAAAAGTAAATTTCCTTGTTTTAAAAAATGGGGGGTAAATTGCATGGTCTGGAGCATGCGAAAGAGGAGGATATTGAACCTTTCCTCCTATTATACAGCTGTTCTCTTGCTTACAGGGTTTCATTCCTTCTTTCCCCTATGTCTTTACTGAGAGTTGAAATATCAGTGCATGTTTTCATCAACATTTTCTGATCCTGCTAGAGTGCTTCTGGTAGAAAGAAAATCCATAAACCAGAAGATAAAAAGTAACCTGTTGATGTTTTCTCAAATTCTTAAAAATGGATAAAAATCAGATTTTCAGAACGTTTCACCCAATTATTATGATGAATTGTCTTTTTCTTGTCTCTTCTGGGGTTAAATAAAAAAAAGTAACAATAAACATTATTTAGTTGCTGGAATCCAGAAGAAAGCAAGAAGTGCAACACCATGCATAAATTCTGTTATTATATTGACAAGAGAGCCATGTTGATACACAACACAAAGCATAAAACCCCTCTGTGAATTACTGTCTTATTTTACACCCCCATAATCCAGCATCTCCAAAATACATAAAAATTTGACACTGGCTTCAGTGAGTACGGAATCAAATTCTGTATTTTGAGTGGGGTTTTTACTATTTAAAATTTTCACCAAGACAGCAATGAGACATAACCTTCTCCTAAAGACAGGTTCTCATTCCCAGCTACTCTCATTTTGCTAGATCTTAATGTTCTTCTTGAACGCCTGAGGAACTTTATCTTCCTGTTTGGCACAGTTCTAAATTGGCTTAAATCGTATTTATCCAATAGTTACCTGCATTATATTTTCAAGGGTAATTTGTGTCCTTCTCCTAAGCATTTATTTCTTGTGCTCTGTAGGGTTCCATTTTGGCCCCGTTCTTACTCAGCAGTCCATAGCTGCCTGTGCACAGGGTTGTTCATTGGCATGATGCTGGGTTTCATTTCTATGCCGACAAGCACAGATCTATTTGTCAACCAAACCAGCAATTTCAAACTATGCTATTACCATATTGACGAGCTGGTGACTATAAAAGCCTCTACGAGCATCAATTTTCTTCAGTTAAAATCAGAAAAAATGGAGCTGTTCATGGATGGCTCTTGCCATCAACCCAAACCCACTTGAACTTCTAACCCATCTTTAAAATTCAACCCAGGTTCATTGGTTAAAAACCTTATGTGGTTTTTGATTGCAAGCTCTTCTTTCAGAATTGCAGTCAAAAGATTAAGGCTTCCTATTATTAGCTGAAATAAATGTGCTTTGCTTATTGCTCATTCATGCTTTTATGTTCCCTAGACTAGATTATTTTAATGCCCAGCTTGTTGATCCGCCAATGAGACCAATTATCAAATTTCATCTTGTATAGCAAGTTCTGTTTCCAGGGGAAGATATTGTACAGACTAATGCATGTTTCATACCTGCTGTTCTTTCACAGTGGGTACTAATACACCACAAAATCTGTTTAAGCTATTGCTGCTCTTGCCCTACGAAGTTTTTTGATGAACTTTGACTTATTATTAAGAGATATTTGCCAGGGGGCTGATCCTACCAAGTTAAGTTAATGGAAGCTTTATCACTGACTTCAAAAAAAATAAGCTGTAAACCCATGTAGCCTCTAATGGTGTTCTTAAAGCTATTGCGTGGACACTGGGTAATGGCTTTCTGCTCATACCCTGTATTTTTTTTTGGATAGAGTTGGTGTATCTCGACCGGCAGATTCAGAAGCGCTTTTCAGCTCCTGAATCCAGGTGCTTGTGCACTCTGGTTGTATCCTACGTATTGAAATGAAACCTAGGTATAGGCACTATTTCTTTGCCAGCTCTGATTTTCTTCTGAAGGAAACCCTCATGCAGGATCACCCTTCCATCAGGTTGATCAGAGGACTGGGGCTGGCCAGGCAGCCTGGGCTGCTGTTCCTGGCCATGGTCTGAGTATGCCACAAGCTGCACCAGATTTGCATTGTTTTCTGAGGAGTTCTGGCTAGTGAAGGTGTTTTGTCTGTCAGCTCCATGGATTAAGGAACTGTTTAATTTTATCATGGTTCTTGTAGTCATTTTTAAGAACTTGGACTAAGCACTCTTTACTATTAACTAATAAATAAGTAAATAAAAAACCCAAAAGCCCACTCTGGCAAACAAACAGCAGCAGCCTGGTTTTTTCAGGCAACCTTACTCATACAAGTACCTTACTTCTTGAGTGGTGCTAATGATTCTATCATTGGACTTGATGATCTTAAAGGTCTTTTCCAACCTAAATAATTCTATGATTCTGTGGTTGGAGTCGATGATCTTAAAGGTCTTCTCCAACCTAAATGATTCTGCAATTCTCTGATACTACTGAAGTCAGTGAAAATTCTCCATAACCAAACATAACCATAACCTAAGTCAGAAGTAGACGTGGCAGAGTCATTAGCCCACCTTACTGGCCTTACTGATGGCATGTGTTTCTGCTGGACAGTTTATTACTGATTCTTGTGGTCACTCAGGTTTGTTTGCACACTCAGAATGTATCATGCATGCTTGCTATGATCTGAGGAGGGATCTAGCTTTAGGAGCAACATGTTTTATCATTTATGTTAGATACATTCTTATCAGTGACAAGAAAAAGGAAAAAAAAAAAGAAAAAAAAAAAGAAAATTATAAGAGTTTTGTCCCCACGATCTGGCTTTTAAACAACTAGAAATTAAACCTATCAGAATAATGTTATTAGAACCTTTCCTGAGAACACAGAAATTAGAAGGTAACAGAGAAAGGGAGGATTTATGACTACCTAGCCACTGACAATGAAGGAGATTTCAGAACAGACTGTAAAACTATCTTGTTTATAGAGAGTCCTTACAAGGGCAAGAGTTGCCCCACAAAGGAGTGCCGCTGTTTAAAAGAAAAAGATCATCTGTAGAACCCCTAAAGTTGTAGCTAAGAATATGGTCCTACAGGGATTATACCAAAGATTAAACTACTTCTGCTCTAGTGACTGCTGTAGTGAGAATACACATAGTGATAAACTGACAGAGTTGAAAAGTATTTAATTTAAATGACAACCTGCAAAAATTAATGTGAAAATAAGAATTGGTTAGAGGTAATAGATTGAGGGTACAAGATTCATTTTTTTAAGTTTTAACCTTTTACATGACAGTATGATACTATAATTAAAACGGCAAAATTCTTTGTTTAAGGAATTTATTTTACATTTCTAATTGCTTTATAGTTCCTAGGTTAGAATTTTTTTCAAGCAATTTCTGACTGACAGAAGTCAAGGATTTTTCACGGCAATACAATGGAACGAGTGAGCTTCATTGTACTGGGCAAAAAAGATTAAGCAGCAACTTGCTTTAATTGTTGTGATTAAATTAAACTCTTCTTGAATATTAATATTTGTTCTGGTCTATGTTGAATATGAACATGGACATTCAATGAATTTCTTTCTAGTAACCTGATCCTTAAGAACTCGCCCCAAATTTTGAGCCACTTTGATGTTCAAAGGCTTTGTCTGAGATCAGAGACAAGAAGAAAAAGAATGGGGACCTCTTCACAATATTTTTACCTTTGAAGACTCAGGTTAAAAGTCCTATTACTGTTTGCTTAAACAAGTGAGAGGATGAAGGATAAGATCGTGAATTATAATAACAGACAAATGACAAATGTTTTGCATGAAGTACATTTCCTTGTCAGGAGAGAACATTCTTCTAACAGATTTCCAAAGAGATTGGCAATTTGTAGAGAGTCAATTATAAGGAAGAAAAAGATACATCATTGTATTTTGGTTTTAACCATTTAAATGGGAACAAAGAATTAATTTGGAATTTTTCCCTTTGTTTTCCTCTACGTTTCATACTAGTGGTAGCAAACACGCACATTATCCAACTGTCAACAAATCCCCTAGACTCAAGCCTGGAACACTACATCCCACATCTCCCCCATGAAAGTCTTTCATGAAAGCTTGTCTGCCATGCAATATCATACTATTCCCTCCTCTATTTATTTCTAAGTGTCACTCAGCTCCATTCCACCAGCTTGGAAAAATGTCAAGAACTTTTATCTTCAGAGTCAGTTGCCAGTTCTGTTTAGTGAACAAGCCAGCAGGGACCTCTGGTGCCATCAATGCAGCTCAGGCAGTGCCCCTCTCTTTAGGGATCGAGTATATCATTATCCCGATGGCTGGACAGAAAAAAAGATGCATTTTTAGAATAGTTCTCAGGGAGCAGTTACTGGAAATCTCCTCCCTTGAGACAGTCTATTGGCAACAAGTTTTGCTGCTGTGACATGAGGTATTGCATCAAGGCCCAATCCTGTCACTAATAAAGTTAGTGGGAAGCATGCCATTCTTTTCAAGTGAAGTCAACAGGATTAGTGTAGCAAATAAGAGCTAAAAAATATACCTTGTGTCTACAAATGCAAATGGAAAGTCATATCACAAGTGGGAATGTCATTTTATATCTGTTTTCAGAATCTGGCTTGGTTTCAAGTCAGAATAAGCCCCTTCCCCAAATTTAAAATCGACACTAAAGAAAATGGAAATTTTATTTTCATATTAACAACATTTCCATTTTTGGTTTTGGGGGTGTTTATTTAAGTATACATCTAAAATAAGTCAAGAACAGACTGTTTCAGTGTTAGATTTTTTTTTCCTCTTAAAAACCCCACCTTTTTTAGTTTCCTTTCAAACAAGGCACAGACATGGTAGAGATTTTAATTTTGAACAAAATTATTTTCTGATAGAAAACAGTTGAAAGTAAACTTTTCCTTAACCAGCTCTAGCAGGTTCTTTTAATTACCAATGGACACGTTACACAGCTGTGCTAGGAAACAGTACTTAACCTGCCCAGCCTGAATGGAGAATTTCTGTTGGTGTCAGACCCACAGGATTTTGGCTGCGCTAACAGGTAACAATCCCACTGTAGTTAACTTTTCCTATACAGAAATAACATGATGCTGAGACTGATTATTTATTTTTTTTTTATTTAAGTGTTGGTTCATTTTTTTCATAGGATATTATCATACTTGGCAATACTGGGTTTAATTCCACTTAAAATGACAGAACTGAATTGTCATCATTTTTAATGGGTAAAATCTATGTGGATCGTCAGAGGTGCTGTAAAATCTAATCAGAAATTAGACTGTAAAATTAATAGGCCTATATTCTATATAATGCTCTTCTTTAAATCTGGAACTGTAGCAGATTTGGAGTTTCACATACAGTACAATTAGGCAGTGGTGGAATCTTCAGTTTAAACAAATAACCTGTGAAATAACTGGCACACTGTGCTATTAGCGGCTGTGCTTTACTTTTGAGTAGCAGGGTACCAAATCCATTAATTCCATGCTTTCATTTTAGTGTATTTCTATACTGTAGCTCTAAGCCATGGGATAACGTCCCCCCGGGTTATTTGTACGCAGCAAAGGTTAAGGATGGCTGTATGGCGCTGGCTGTGACCACACAGCCCTCGTGTGAGGATATCCAGGTGACGGGAGGGCAGTGCTGACCCACCCCCTTTATTCGGCGAGGAATAACAGGGAGAAACGGACAGGAGAAGCACGAAGCAAGCTAAGGAAGGAGCTGGTCTACAGCCTTTCCTTAGCAGCATCACTGAGAGGAAAGGGAGGCACAGGCAGCGGTCCCCTGTGCGGCCGTGGGAAGGGAGGTGACGGGTGCCAGCATCTCCTCCCTCCCCAGGTTTGCCCACCAGTGCATAGGTACATGCACGGGGGCACAGGGCCGAAGTTTCCCATGCCCAGAAAAAGATACAGGAAAATCCCAGGCGGGATTCCTCGGGATTCTCCTCCCCCGTCACAGCAGGAGGGGGTGTGAGTTGGTTGGGGGTGTCCCCCCGACCCCACCAGAGTTCTGTGGGCAATCTGGCGACACATATGTAACCTTACGTAAGGCCGTAGAAGCGGCTGCTGTCGCTGGTGAATGACGGTAAGGCGGCAGCCAGCAGATCGCTAACCTTACTTGGCTGTGCTGAAGTGATTCACTTCTAATGGTAATTTGTACCATTTTAACTCCGAGTACCTCCCACGTAATGATTATACAGCGTTACTATAAAACCTCAGGGTTCATCTGCAGAAACATCTCTTATGCTGGAGTTCTCTGTGGAGACATACTTATAAAAATTGGTATGAGGGGAAGATTAAATAGATAAGAGCATAAAAACAGATTATAGTATAAATACAGTGTTGTAGATCAGTTCATCTGGGAGGCGGGAGCTTACACTCCCGATTCTCCTATGGATTTCTGTAATACTGAACAAATTGCTTCGTCTCTTTGCACCTCAGGTTTGCAGATTTGGACACGGGGTAGTGCCTTTTCCAACTCCTTCCCTGCCTTATCTAAGCACCCTGTAATACAGCAGGAATACTTCCATTAGAGACATCAGCACTCTGTCTAGCCTGTGGAATCTGGATCTCAGTTCACTCTTCTAACTGGGAACAAGTAATTGTCAACATATAAACATGTTTCCTTTCAGTTTTGATTTGTATTCTCTTTTGTAGATTCTGTTATTCATACCATCTCTGTCTCCATCCCAAGAGAAAAAAATTGGTGTTTGCCAAAAGCAAAAGAGTAAAATCAGTAAGGAAGAAATTTTTATCTCTTTTTTTTTTTTTTTTTTTTTAACAACCTGATAGAGAATACAGCATAGTGAAAAAGAGATTTTTAAAATCTGTTTGTTTTTTTTTAAATACCTTTAGTAGTATTTCTTTATATTAATAAAGCCATTCACTGAAGTAATCTTGCCTTACATCATTAGTGCATGGCAAAAAGGAATAAATCTGTAAAAAGGAATACACTTTCTCTCTGTCATAATTGCACATTTAAGAGGCCTCTGCTTTACCAGTGGCAATTCGGAGCGACAGTGCTTGGATTAATGATGTCATCTTGTAACTACTATTATAGAAATTGTAGTTGTACAATTTTCAAAGTGAGCAATTTTATGAAGTTAATTGTGTAATATTGTTTATGAATTTAAACCACACAATTAATATATTATTCACAGGAATGCATAATGGACTTTTTGTATTGAACGATCGTTTAAGAAAAAAAATCTAACTGATTTTAGAGCTACAGTGATTGATTTATGAGATAAAATTAAAAGTGCTAAGTATGTATTACTTGGCTACTCACCAGCTAAGTGGATGGGGGTAGTATGAAAAGTATCTATATATAACTAACTGCAGTGTATGAATATCAAGGAATCAGAGAAACTATTTAAAGTGAAGCAAGAGGATTAACCTAGAACTAAATGGTGGAGAGTTAAGAAAGGCAATTGGCTGACAAGAGAAACTAGGCAAGAATTAGGTGTTCTTGCCCATAAAATTCTTCTCTGATGTAAGGTAATGGAAGCTTTATTCTTTGAAATTTTAAAACAGCTGGATCGAACAATATCAAATTAAAAGACAGCACTTCAGTTAACACCTCTCATTAATATCTTGCTTCTTAAGTAATGGTGAGACTTTAAATGAAATGCGATCCAATATGAATAATGGAAACTACCTGCCTCTAATGACGAAAGGACCTCAGTGGTACCAAGGGATCTGACTTCTTGGTACTTACCAAGTACTACTGGAAATATTTTCCATTTTTAATTCATTTTGGGGGAAAAAGGAAAAAAAAAAAG
Source organism: Falco punctatus (assembly GCF_963210335.1). NCBI lineage: Eukaryota > Metazoa > Chordata > Aves > Falconiformes > Falconidae > Falco > Falco punctatus. The sequence continues at coordinate 107,320,937 of NC_137581.1, read as the reverse complement.
ATGTCATTACACATGGTGAATGTCACATGAGTTCACGGGCAGTTCCATTAAAGAGCTTTACACCAAGCAAAAATTCTCAGTTTAGATAAAAGCTATGCCCTGCTGTTCTGCTCTAGCTTTTTATACTAACAGATTTTAACTGACCAACAAATTGAAGAAGTCAGTTGTCTTATTTCACCAGATTTCTTCCCCTGATCTGACAGTTTAACAAAAGTATGTAAAATCATACTAATATGTACATGACCGATTTGGAAGAAACACCCCAAAGCAATACACCAAACTTGCTTCTTCCATCATCCTCTTCACTTATACTAAGCAAAGGAGAGTCTCAATTCACCCTTAGCTGAACTCCACAAACATCCTGCTATCCCTTCTTTGAGTTAGCCTGCTTCAGGAAAAATAAATAAATGTGTGTTTCCATGAAAATTACTCCAGTAAAGGACATCCCCTCTTGGTGAAAGGGAGAAGGAGGTGGGTTTAGCAAACGTTCGTATAATTTTAAAAATGTAATCTAAGTGTCTCCATATTGATAGGTCTCAATTTAAGCTCTAAAATTAAGGAATTGTCACATTTCTATGAAGCATCAATGAACAGCAGACTATAATGTAACCTGCTTTTAGGCTAAAGCAAACTAACAAGTGCACTTTTCCTAGATTGACAACTGTCATATTTCAACATAGAAGGAGGACAGATGGATCATATGTTTCTTTGAGTCTAGATACCTAACTCCATCAAAATATTACAAAGCAAAAACATTGCATCAACATGGAGCTTTTTATTTCCAAATTACTGATGAACAAAATTAAATACAATCCACCCAGATCTTGTGATTTTTATTTTCTCTTGAGCACGTATATGTGTCTGTCACACAATTGTGTATAAGCAATGTGACATACATAGTATATATTAAAGCAGTTTTATTTTCACTCAAATCCACATTGCTGCTGATTTTGTATTACTTGTAGCTGATTAAGTATTAACTTCAGTTTTAAGTTCAGTTTTACAACTCAGCTTTATATTCACTCTCCATTAATTCTCCTGCCAAAGCAACCTGACCCTTCTTCCACCTGATCATTAACACACATTACAGACTTCAGTCCTTCCTCTTTCATCTGGAAATTTTCATTCATACTTTGTCAACTTTATAACACATATTTTCATCGAGTTTCAGTCAGGAGATTATAAAAGGTCTGAGTGATTACATTTGAGCGTATGTTTACACTCTTCTGTCATGTGTGATGGAATGGCATTATGAACTCCCAAAAGAAAAAGCAGACCATGTATACAGTATATCAATAATGTTTATAATGTTTCATATTATTATGAACTTCCATTTCATTTTTATCTGACACTATTGCCTTTTCTGGTGTAATTTATTGGACTTGTAGTCACCAATTTAAAATTTGTATATATGCTAACAGGTCTGTTTACCTGCTGCACTGGCTGAGGTATGATTATATTTTCCCCAAAGGAAGAATGGCCATTAATGGCCATCACAATATGATAACTAACAGAAAGGAGAAGTTTGCATCTAGCAGCCTAGCAAAATACTAATAGAAGACCAGGTTACAAATAAATAGCTGCAGTTGTCATAAAAAAAATAACTTATCTTCTAGATTTCATTTGTTATTGAATAAATTAGAGTACAGTCTACTACTGATGACCTGGTGGCCTTCTAGGATTACAGACTAGAGCACGGGCTATTCAGCCCAAAGGTTAGGGCCCTCATCCAGAACTGGGAAAGGAGCCAAATATTCATGGCCAAAAATCAGGAACCAGAAAGTCAAACCAAGGGTCAGCAGCCAGAGATAGGAATAAGCATCTGCCCAGGAATCACGAGCTGAAACCAGAAACCCACAAGAAGAAATTACAATCGCAGGGCACAGTGCAGGAGTGCCCCTGGAAGCGTACAGTGCAGCGTGTGAAGGGATGCTCTGGGGTTCCACCTCAGAGACCTGCTTCTGAGTCACTGGCTGATGTGCTCTGGCTAACCCCTTAAAAACGGGTCCAAACTGCAGGGAACACTATTTACTGCTACAGAAGAAGGTCTTCTCCCAGATTAGCAATACAGAGGATAACATGAAGATAAGGCAGCTGGCCTATCTGTGTGAATGGTACATGCAGTATGTATTTGCTTTCATCGTGCTGCAATTGGGACAGCCATCTACGAGGCCAGTGCTGGCAGACACATGGTCTGCACCAGCAAGAGGCATGCTTACTAGCAGAGAGAATTCCCCCTTGTTTCTCAGAAAGCCAGCAGCCAGCTATAACAGGCATATTTTTGTGGAGGGTGAGTGCATATAAAAAAACTCAGTTTCTGCATTATGACTGCAATTAGTCTTACAACAGATTCTGGGTTAAACGTGTTGTTCTTTGACACTTGTGATTTGGAGAAGAGGTATGAGGACCTGAAAGTGAGGGGGAAATGCTTAAAGATGTCTTGGCATAAGAAAGATTAATATTAATATTCACATACCTACATATCTATACATAAGCCAGCCTTCTACCCTTCCAAACCGGGTGTTGAGAGACATGGAAACTCTTTTCTCGATATCATACCTGTTAGCTAGATTAATAGAAGGCTACCATTGCTGCTGCTGCTGCCCCAGCAAGTTCCAGAGGCATTACCTCTACATACCACTTTTAAATTGGGTACTAACATGCAACGTCCAAATCTGTTAAAAGCAAGAATGAATTAAAACAAACAGATCGAAGTTGCACTAGTATGAATCTTTAGAGTTTTGATAAGCCTTTGACCTTCCAAAGGCTTTTTCTTAGTATCACTGCAAAAAGCAGTGCCAAATGGTCAGACTGGACTTCCACCTGTGATTTTGTATGCATGAGGCAGCAGTTGGAGGGAGGTTGTATGCAATAGGACCTGGCATGAAAAATCAAATCAAAAGATAATGAATAAATCCTGGCCCCTTGGATTTCCCTGATTTTCCCCTAAAAAACTTTTCTTTACCTTGGACGGATACCTTCATCCTGCCAAGTCAGAGGCCTTTACTCTGCTGGACTGCTAGCACACAAGAGAGGGCAGCTCTCCGTCCCTGCAGTTTGTGCAAGGGCTAGGAGAAATGAAGGCCCTGCACGCTCAGGGACACAGTAACTCCCACCGGTCCTTATGAGTGCAGTTGTCTCAGGGAAAGCAGCAGATTCTTTGTGGAACAAAATGGATTTGGAATGTAAGAGCAGTCTGAAAAAGAAACATGTATTTGGTGCTTTGGACTGCACCAGGTCCAGGGGAAGGACAGCTGCTTCATCTCTTTTCTAGATTCAGACAGTTGAAGAATGGAGTGAACCGACTGCAGATGAAAAAGTAAATCTAAGGCTGCAACTGGAGTTGGAGGGGTTGGTCTGCAGGAGAATAGGTGACTCTGTACCCTGAAGGATGGCTTTTTTGAGGGCTGGCATAGTGACCAGCATGAAGGACTGTGACTACTGCCTGGGTACACAAATGAGGCTGAGGGTGCAGTAGCCCTTCACTGCCAGGAGCAACCAGCCTAGCAGCAGAGTCACACAGGGCTGGCCTGAGCCCTTTAGTGCACCATCACAGAATAATTTGGGTTGGAAGGCACTTTTAAAGGTCTTCTAGTCCATCACCAGCACCCCTCCACCCCACAACAAGCAGGGATGTATTCAACTAGATCAGGTTGCTCAGAGCCCCATCCAACCTGACCTTGAATGTTTCCAGGGATGGGGCATCTACCACCTCTCTGGGCAACCTCTTCTAGTGTTTAACCACCCTCATTGTAAAAAATGTCTTCCTTATATCTAGTCTAAAATTACCCTCTTTCATTTTAAAACTATTACCCCTTGTCCTATCACAACAGGCCCTACTAAAAAGTTTTCCCCCACCTTTCTTACGAGTTCCTTTAAAGTACTGAAAGGCTGCAATAAGTTGTCCTGGGAGCCTTTTCTTCTCAAGGCTGAACAACCCCAACGCTCTCAGTGTGTCTTCACAGAAGTGTTACATCCCTCTGATAGTTTCTGTGGCCTTCCTCTGGCCTGCTCCAACAGGTCCATGTCTTTCCTGTGCCAGGGGCTCTGGGTTTGGGTGCAGTACTCCAGGTGGGGTCTCACCAGAGCAGAGGGACAGAATCACCTCCTTCAACCTGCTGGCCACGCATCTTTTGATGCAGCCCAGGATACTGCTGGCTTTCTGGGCTGTGACTGCACATTGCTGGGTCACGTCCAGTTTTTCATCCACCAGTACCCTGAAGTCCTCCTCAGCAGGGCTGCTCCCAGTCACATCACAGCCTCTGTTAGTACTGGGGTTTGCTCTGACCCACCTGCAGGACCTTGCACTTGGCCTTGTTGAACCTCATGAGGTTCACAAGGTCCCACTTCTCGAGCTTGTCCAGGTCCATCCAGATGGCATCCCGTTTCTTAGGCGTGTCAACTACACCACTGAGCTTGGTGTCATCTGCTAACGTGCTGAGGGGACACTCAATCCCACTGTCTCTGTTACCAATGAAGATATTTAACCATACTGGTCCTGATACAGCCATAGGCATGGGTTCAGGCTCCTTCCTGCTCTGGTTCCTGGGGACTGGTGCAGCACGTCTGGTTTGTGCATGGCTGTGGGCCAAGAGTTCTTGTCTGCCCTACAACAGCATGAGAGTTTGGAGAGTTTGTGTTGGTGAGATACACAGGCATGGTTTGGTATGTGTGTGAAGGAATGGTGATGGACAGAAGTTACTGTCTCTGCTACCTGGGCTTGCAGTTACTTCTTGAAAACAGCAGCTGTGAGGTACATCTCTATGAGAAGAAAGGTGGAATGGACCACGAGCTTCTCACTACCCACATGTACAGCTCTGCTCAAGCAAGTTTTGGAGCCACTGCTTCGGAAGTGCTGCACATCTCCAGACTGCAGTGTTATCCAGTAGAGCAGTGCAGCCAGCTCCTTACCATAACAGTTCTCATCAAAATCTTCTAAATGGTTAAATCCAGCTTAGGTATATAAAATGTCTTAGGCACATAAGAATTTAAATATGCAAATAATTGTGCAGTGGGTCAGACCATCAACACCTTTCTTAGAAAACATTATGTTGAGAATTTTGCTATGAACTCACCCTCTTTCTACGTGAAAGAAAAATACTGTCTGACTTCCTTCATAGCGTATTCTACATCGTATTGACAAATCGCTTATGACACTAATTTATTAGCATAAAAATATTACTGCACTCAAGACAGCCTGCTTTGATTTACTACATCAGGGTTTTTCACATGCCAAGGTCCTATCATCTCTGCTTGATCATTAAAAGTCCCTTGGCTTTTTTTTTTTTTTTTTTTTTTTTTTTTGCGCAACAGTAGAGTTTTGCCCTGTTGGCTTGGCTAAAATCCTGAATATTGGGATGGCTTTGCAGCTCAAAGGAAGATTCACTGAGCTGATGCTAAAGAAATACAGGATGGGTTTTTCAGAACCATCTTCTTTACATTTGGTCCAGAAAAGTCAGTGGCAAAGTAGGGGGAAAAACAGGTGTGTAAACACAGAAAAGTAAAATCTAATGACGATTAGAGACAAGATGCTTAAACTGCAACACTGTTTTTACCCTTCTTATGTGAAAACCACCATTATTACACGCACAGGGAAGGAATGAAATAGAATACATATATCCCTTTTGCACACAGGTAGTGTTTCAGGGTCTGCTCAATTTTGTGAAAACATCAACACCACGTTACAGGAGTTGCACCCACTGAGTATACTGCTGAATATACCCAGGGGCACCTGCTGAATTCCACAGAAGACAGAGACATGAAGAAACACAGGAATTAAAGTATTTTTGCCAGCATCATTTTATTACAAGGAATATGGCTGGCGAATTTTGTAAGTTGCTGTTCCAGGCTTTTTTGTCCCTTCCATGGGTGTGCCCTCCCCCCAGCCTGCTCCGTTTCACTATGACAGACACGCACAACCAGTGACTGACTACTGGTGCTGGACAAATTAAGCAAGCACTTCAACACTAATATTCCAGACTCCAAGAGTCCATTCAGAAAAATATTAAGGATAGAAAACTGAGACTAAAAGTAAAACTTACACTCTATCCTTCACATAAATTGATTTGGTATTTTGAAAGAGAAATCAAAGTTTCATTGACCTAAAGCTTGTGCCTCAGATGAAATCCTTGACAAATCAATTGGCTTATATTTAATTCAAGGATCTTTTTCTCGAAAAAGAAAAAAATACACCTTAACATGTAACTGAAGGTAACCAGTTATGCTTTCTTGTCTCCACTTTGTCAGCCAATAATAACTGAAACCAAATAAACCAAAACAATTTCACTGTTAGTTAAAGATGAGCTATCTAAATGAGATATGAATAAAAATTTTGGACACATTTTTAAATTTTTCAAGCATTCTCAGAGATTCTTATCTACATGTTGCAGCAAATGCTATTTTAGCTGTAGCAATAAATTTGAACACCTCTTGTTTGTGTAATGTGTACCTACCAGTCTCTCAGTCAGACCAGATCATGCTATAATGTATTTTGAAAGAGTAAGTTCTTATTTCATCTCAAAAGTAAACAATTCAGCTTCTCACAAGGAAACGGGTTTGCTTATGAACACAGGAAATAAAAGCACAGTTATGTTACATATTCAGTATAACAAAAAGCACAAAAGTTTAAAATTATGAATAAATATATCAAAATAGTATATAGGTCTAAGTTCAATTCATGTAAATAAGCAAAAGCTAATTAGTGATCAATTAAGCCTCATTATTGAACATACCCTACACATGCAGGCACACACCTTAAAAGCTGTGAGGAGTACACTGGCTCCTTTTTCATCTTCACACTGCCCACCAGCACGGCTGATAATGTACTGAAATGCCCTAACGTTTTCCGTTTTCTGTCCAAAAGCACGGTATACACCCAGCTGTGTCAAACTCTCCTTTGGAAACCAAATCTTTAATAAGGGCTTTGCACACGTATATATCAAAAAGTCAGCACATCTCATTGTCACATACGCCGCGCATTAGAAAGCTTGTTCTGCGCTAGGATTGCTGAGATACTTGGCAAGACAGACGGCCAGTCTCTCTGTCTCCCCGATGGCGTCTGCATTGCTGCAGATTTGTCATGTAATTCACTCAGTTGAACTTAGCACATAAATTTTCAGTTATGACTAAAAAAAAGTTAGAAAACTCTCCACAGATGAAACTGCATGTCCATACTGATAGTCAGGCAGGGAGCACTTTGGGGAACAAGAGCAGGAACAAAGGACCAACCGCAGAGTACGAGAGTGACTTACAGCAAGGAAGAATAAACTAAAAGCAACACTGGCACGAAATAAATTCTGTGTTAACTCTTAAAGATCCCTCTATGTCCATTCATTTTCCAAACAAAATATCATTCAGTATTTAAATCGCTCCTACCTTAAGTAGCAGTTTACGGAGGGATTTTTGAGACTTGAAATCCCAGTAAACCAAAAGCTTCTAGCACAGTCTGAATTCTGAATTTAAAACCAGCATCTCCACAATAAACCACAGAGTTCCATCCTTAACTATAGCAAAGCAGAGCCCAGAAGATCCAGAAACAGATGAGATCATGCAGAACCTTGCACTTAACGTAGAAGCAATGCACATCTGTGTTTTCATATGAAAACTTGTCAGGCAAAGACCAAAAGGAACAAGGTCCTGCCATAATACTCAAACCTTTCATCAATATTATGCCATAATTAATAGTTTTAGGCAAATTTGATGAGTTTACTCATTTTTTTCTTAGAAAAGCAGACTTTAAATCATTATTTTACATAGGGTAGGCCATGCTACAGGACTGAAGTGCAAAAGTCTGAAGTTCTTGCCAGTGAAACATTTAACCTGGATGGAAGGAAAAAACCATTCCTGTTTGAACAACTCTTTTGAGGAAGTTTGTCAAAGTCCTTACATAGCAAATGTATGTATACCTATAAAAAACCTTTCATTTTAATTCATTCTGTCCTTTTATAATTTTGTAACATGTGCCACTACTCTAAGGTGTATTAATTTCATTATTACCAATGTATAAAGTAGCGAGCTACCCAGAGATCTCTTCTGCTTTTACCATTTACCAGTATACATTTTTGTTTTATTTGAAATACGATTTTTTAAATGAAGCAATTATATCACCAAAAGCCTTAGTGCATAAACAGTTTTACTGCATAAATACGACACCAAATAATAGATGTCGATTTGCTTTACAGAGCACTGTAAGTACACTGTCTGTAAAAGCAACTTCTTGCTGATATAACACAGCCTGCATTAGGAAGAAGCAAGGGGTGGCGGGGGGTTTGCCTTAATTACATCAGCAGAGTAAAGCTGCAAAACTTCAGGTGCAGACAAGCCTTCTTACTCTACTACTTCAGTGTGGACAAGACTGAACGCAGAAGACATGCAGAAAAGAAAAATTCTGAAGTGGAGAGCAAAACAAAAAAAAAGAATCAGAAACCAATAAAATCCCCAGCCCAAGGGCAGCTGTGCCAGTCCTATTTTGAACTATTCTTGTTTGTTTTCTTCCAGTATTCCTGCCAAAGGAAATTCCTCAGTACTTTCTAAGACATCTGATCTTGAATGAGAAAATGGAGGCTAGGCGGAAGGAGGGCTTTTTTGATAGCCTTACCTGAAGGGGTTTGAAAACAGGGGCTGGTGAGTGTGTAAACCGAGAAGAAAACAATTCACGGGCACAGATTCTTAGTGGAAAGATACTGGTTCCAAGATAAAAAAATCCTGCAAGTGATATGTGCACGCACACACCCTTTTCCTGCCATTTTTTTTCAGAGAGGAGCAGATAGCAGTAGTACTCTTCTCTTCTAAGACCCTCAGCCCCTTGAGCAAACTGATCTTTACATACCTGTTAGGTCTCTCTCAATACTAGGATCACAGTAGATCTGCAGCCAACCAGTACCAGCACAGTCCTACTCCAGAATCTGGTTCTTAGTTCAGGTACACGATTCTCAAACTGTCCGCTGAGAAAGAAAACAAGTGATTTTAAATAAAAGCAGATACATCCAGAAAAAGGAAAAAAAGGACAGGAATAAAAAAGGAGAAAAGAAAAAAGAAAACAAGATTGACCTGCAAGTAATTTTCATGTTATTCTTCTATTTTTGACTAAAGCCAGGTGACATGGACACAGAAGACTGTCATGAAAATGGGGGGAGACAAAGGCAAGAGGGAGAGGTACAAGTGTTCACCTATTTGCTTCAGCAGTCAACCACCAGAATAGTTGCTACTTTGCAAGCTAGTCTAAGTTCCCGTTTTGCTCGATTTGGACTACATCAGCCTACCATCCTCGCCCATGCAACCGTAGTGACCACAGGGCTACAGGGACTCTTCCCCTTCCTCCCATTGTATCTCCTCTACAAATATATGACTATTAATATGTGGTCAACGCTAAGAGAAAAGAAACCCATTCCACACAGTGGTATTAGCCTGACAGTGCCATCTTGTTTGAAGAGGCAAGCCAAGGCTCAAATCTGTAGTTACTACTACTCAGCAGAGCTGGATCATCTGAAGGACTTTTATCAGTGCAGTAAGCAATGTACGTGTTGATTCCATCATCTTCTCCTCACCCTTTGTATGTTCTCAGTAGCCTACAGTGTTGGGGAGAGCAATGGCACTAGCCAGAGTTTCTTAGGAAAGAGAGATTTCATGGCCAGGTATGATCAGTCTCTCAGAGAGATGCCAGAAACTTGTGTGGACCTCCCGCAGTGGGAGCAGCAGAAATTGTTACTCACAGGTGCTGCTATGTCAGGGACTGGCATCAGTGCAGACCAAGTTAACTAATTACTACCAGTCTCAGTGACTTGATCTGTTCACTACAGCGGTTGCACAGAGACAGCAAAGAGTAACAGGAAAAAGCCTGAATACTCCTGGTTTCCACATTCCCAGACAGGAATGGAATATCACAGGTGCAGTTCCTGTTATTTCTCCTTCTCCACATCCTCCCAGGAAGGGCTCAGCCATTACAGCACATTATTTTGGATCTTTGGACCTTGGCTGCCTCGTTTGGCTTTTTTTGTTTGGTTTTTTTTGGTTTTTTCTTCCCCCACCCTCCTTCTTCTGCGCACCAATAAATCCATGTGCCCATCTGAACCCTTACAAGCCATGGTCTGGAATATTCACTGTAGGGTCTCTGTTAGCTTTTCGAGTATATTGCTCAGAAATGGAAGGTTAGACCTGGGGCAAAAACCAAAGCATAGGACTAATTCATCAGAGGGAGGCTCTTCTCCTCTGGTGTTTGATAGACTCATGAGTGTTTGCAGGAAGGGAAAAAAATTATCATATCTAAACACACATATTTTTGGTCCAGAACTCATGGTTTTGGCTACTACAGTCCTTCCTTGCATCCTGTTTTTGATTGTGGCTCTCAATGATTAAATGTACTGAACCCAGGGAAGTAGCAGCTGTGATACAAATGGGGCAGACCTCTGATGTCTGAGAAAGTTTTCTGAACATCCTTGTTCCTTTCAGTGAAGCGAGATGACGGCAGTCTGCTCAGACCTGCGGTGTGCTGTGGGCACTGATCACTGATGACTTGGTTTACCACCCATGGTTTACTGTCCTTTCCTTCAGAAAGGATGTGGCAACAGATAGGAAACTTTCCTCTCTCTGTAACACAGCTACAGCTTTGCCTGAAATATAAATTCCTCCAAGGGGGTTTGTACCAGACTTTGCTCTCAGCCATCGGTCTCTATTCTCACTCAGGGTCCGTGCTTGGGTACAGCAGCCTTTGATATGACCACAGCTAATCAAAAAAGCTGCACAGGTGGGCTTTGCAGCCCTTCTGAATAAGAAAGTTGGGGTTAGCTTCATAAAAAGCCTTTGAGGGAGGAGAAAAAGGGAGATTTGAAAGCAGGATATCCAGATGTATTAAGTTCTCTTCACCCCCATGGTGTGGAACACTTATCGTGACACAAAGGAAGCACATGGACTGGTTTCCGCCCCCCCCCCCCCCCCCTTTTTTTTTCCCCTCTCCTTTTATGTTTTTTTAATAAAGAGTTCAATTTAATCTCTTTGTATGTAGAGAATTAGTTCTTTCACTTCATTTTTCCTCATTTAAATAAATCCCAGGAGGAAGGAGAATGCAAACAGGCGCTATTTCCTGCATCACTTTACTGCTGCGCTCCTTCAGTGGGATTTGGTTAGGTCGCTCTGTTACACCCCACGTTCTTTTTAAACAGTTCATCAACTCCTTCCGAAAAACCATTCCTTCTGTAATGAAATCTGACACATCAGAAGAGAACGGGAAGTTTTTGTTGTTTGTACTTATAATCTTAAACCAACTATTGCTTATCCCGAACGACCGAGCCAGCGAGCCCCCAGACACTGAACTCTGAACTTGGGGCAGACCTTGCCCCGCTCGGCGCTCGGGCAGGAAAGCGGGCAGACTTTGAACCCGGGGCTCTGGGGCTGCCGCGGGGTGTTGAGCAGGGAAACAGCTGCACTTTGCAACACGAACTTTGTACTTGGACACATGCACATTTAATCTCCAGAACAGAGCCTTTGTTTCATTACTTATTAACATCTCCTCCTTGAGTAAAGTTCTTTCTTAATGAAGCTTTAAGGCATGGTGCGAGGGGTTTTTTTGCCACCACCTTCTCCCAAAAATATAAAGCCTACCACCCAGCTTGATAGGATTATGTTAACTATTAAAAAGTACCCCCAAAAAAGTTAGACATTATGCACCTCTGAATACTGCAGGTATTTGTTGTGCGCGCTCTTCTGAGCAACCCAGTTGTAATAGCCAGAGCTAATTACAGAAATCGGGCATTATTCTGGCGCCTATCTTTGCAGAGATCACTTCTTGAAATGATACCCACAGTAATTCAGCCTGCAGCAAACATTCATCCTTATTTAACAAATCAGACCAAAAAAAAAAAAAAATAGTAGGAAGTGTCAGCCCACTCACACTGAAAAGCCATACCCCAAGAAACCCCATGACACTTTCTTAAAGCTGTGCAGCTTTTTGCTGCTGATTTTCCTTTGGAGCAGTGTCAGTGCTTGGCTCCTGTGTTATTTCACCATAACATACGCTAACACGGACAGCACAGCAAATTTGTAGGGAAGATATTCAAGGCCCAGATCCATTTGTGGCTCAACCCTTTGTTAGCCTTTACTACAATAAAGCTTTGCTTCAGAACAGAAACCTACCTAAACAAGGACCAAATGAAAACCTCAAGAGAGGGGCCACATAAGAAGATGCTTAATTCATTCCTGTAGCAGAAGTAAAAGCTGAAGATGCACATGTGCATTTACTGTAATGAAACCTAGTAACAGAAAGGTACTGGAAGATCCTGGTGATGCCCCATTGTGTCGGTGCTCTCATAACGATATGGAGTGGCAATGAAGATTAAGAAAGGAAAGATTTCCTGAATGATTCTTCATGTGCAACTAAAACAAAACAAATACTTGGAAGTGTATTTTCTTTGTCTTCAGATACTGCAAGTATTTGTCACAGTCTGTTGAAAGAAATCATCCACAGAGGGATCACAGCTACACTCTTCCTATTTTCCATCACTACCATCTTTTCAACATGAATTTCTCTTCATGCCTCTGTGGTCAGCTTTTTTCTCTTCCTTTTTTTTCTTCTATATGATGGGGGAGACACCCCCACCTCCACCACACCCAGCTTTCCTTCCTCTTTGTTAACAGAAGGATACAAAAAAGGAAATTTTAAACCAGTCTAGAAAGACAGGAGGGAAAAAAATAAATCAAGTCAAGTGATTTCAAACCACCCCCTTGTGTGGAGCTGGGTTGGCAGGACTCAGAAGCGATTGGGTGAGGATGGCCAGCTCCTGAGCTTCCTTGTGAGAAGCCCATGATTTTTTTTATTTGGATGTATTTTTTTGCCCACCACCTTCAGGGCACTCCTTTGAAAGCATCATCATTCATCTAATCCTAGAGTTTGATTTGCATTCTTTGCAGAGAGCAGCCTGACAGAAAATGACATTACTTTTCTTGTGTTGATACTATTTTGGGCAACAGCACTGTTGCCCTCCTACAACTGCAAAGCAGCTGGCCCAACTGTAAGAATGTTACACCTTATTACTTTCTATATCCAGAAAGCCATGATTTCTCCTCCTTGAGGTGCCCCCCCATGATAAGGCATGCATTATGCATGCCTTATCACCTCACCCCTGGAACACAGCCCTCCTGTCACATGGGGTCTACCATGATGATCACAAGGTTTAGCTGTTGCTAAGAATAGACACGATCATTTGGAATAGATCGCACTTTATTTCTGGGTACAGTTTCTGAATGGTGTTAGACAATAAAACCTTTAGGCTGGATTCTGGATAACACCTGTCTGGTCTTGCTATCAGTTCATCAAGGGCATCAGACCCCTCTCCGTGAGGGCAGGCATGAAGATCTGTACCATTCCTTAGCTAGGGACAGATGTGAACATGAATGAAGCCAAGCAAACCATAACAACTCTGTGAAAAAGGCAGGCAAACCCCTGGGAAATGACAATACCTTTAATTTAAATAAATAAATAAAAATGAATAAACTTGGAAAGAGTGCAGAGAAGAGCAACAAGAATGATTTAGGTCTGGGAGGAAAAAAAAAAGGAAAAAAAAAAAAGGCCACTTCCAAAGAGACACTGAACTAAATGTGTTTTCCTTCAAAGAGAAGATTATAATCTTTAAGGGACTAGACAAGAAGAAGATTTTTCAGAGGATTCTAAATTAGTAGGCAGACACACAACAGAATCCAATATTTGCAAGTTCAATCTGGAGATAAAAAGCACATTTTAAGTATAATTAGCTACTGAGATGAATCGTCAAAAGATGCAGTAAATTCTCCATCACTAAGAAACTATTTTAATTATTGTGTGCTTAGTTTACAGTCAACACAGGCCCAATAATCTTTATCTAGCTTCTAGCACAAGCCACCTCCTCTGTCTGAAAATTGTTCCTGTTGCTAATTCCAAATTAGATGATATTTTTCCCTGAGTAATCCAGGGTGGGAGAATCATGACAAATGGATAATTAGTGCATTCAACAACAGGTCACGTAGACATATTTATATAATTCTAACATTCCTCAGTCCAGTACTTCCAGCAAAAAAAAGAAGAAAATAATACTCCTTAAAGTCTAATTTAGCTTAGAAAATAAAATAAAATAATAATAATAAAAAAAAAAACAAACAACAAAAAGACATACCACTTTATACATAAAACTTAAACATATGCAATGTTGTGTATACTATTGTAGTATGCTTTCATCAGATCCAGAATCCACCAGAGAGAGGAAAGGTTTCAGACTAGCACTATCAAGCACTCTACAATTCAGTCCCAGAACACCTCAGTATTGTTTTATACCCTAAAAGAAAAATATAGCCAGCAGAAAATTATTTCTCTTTTTGGTCCTCTAGGAGTTTACATGGATAGCTCCTATTAACACTAATCAGAGTTAAGGGCAGAAATCCCCCATGGAGAGCCATGTTGTCTGGGGATATGTCCATAATTAATATGTTCTAAGAGTCTAATTTTGAAACAAAGTAATCAGGCTTAAGATGAGTTATATTAAGACCAATAAACCTCTGACTGCATATTTGCCTATATATATACAGACGCATATATATACACACACTGTATCCAATGTCAGACCAATGTATAATTTACAAGACAACTTCTGATACAACAAGCTATATCTTAGCTGTGTTTGGAAGCATGAAATATAAATGTACCAGAAGAAAAAAACCACAGTGAGGTTTGTTTTCTTTTTGTTTCTTACTCTTCTTTGTAGCACATACTTATTATAAATGTTAATGCTCATCATTGTTCTTTTTCACATCGTAGTGCCTGGGCTCAGCAAAGCTAACATAATCCTAACACTTCTGATGTTACAAACTAAAATTACCATGCAGCACCATGGGAATATTTGTAATACGAAAGATGTGGAACGGGGACTTTGTGACAAGTACGTGGAGGAGAGAAGAGGAAGCTAGATGGCTTGAACATGAGTGGTTTTGCAAGTAAGAGATGTTGTAATGGGACAAGGAATACAAAATAAAATTATGCCAGCAGAATTTGGTTTCAGCATTATTTAGGATTTCTGTCACTGAAAGAGACATTTCCAAGTCTGTGGCTGCTGATGCTCCAGCACAATTGATGCTCAAGTCATACATAATGTATTATACAACACAGTATGTTAACTCAGCTTCAAAGTGTTAATATGTCATGAAACTTAATTCAGATATCACAGATTATGCAGAGGAGATAGAGATGTGGAAACACACTCCTGTTTCTCAAAGGTGTCAGCCAGACTCTGCTTTGTGTCCCCCTGGACTGGGGGACACAGCAGCAGCTCACTCTAAACCTCTTCCACAAGGTGAGGGCTGGGTGGCTCTTCCCCCCAGTATTTTTGGCAAAGAGATTCAGTACTGAGGGCAAAATTATGGATTTAAAAAAAAAAAAAAACAAAACAACAACACACAGAAGCCTCTGAATACAAGACAATAGCCCAGGTTTTGCAGTGCCACAGCTGCAGATACTTTTTATACTACAGATGTGAAAATTGTATAATATAAACACAGAAGAATTTATCATTTTCTTTACAATAAACCAAAGTTCTAGCTTTAGTGCTGTATGGGTAAAGAATCCAGCTGTGCTCTCTGAATGTCCCTGAGTAGACGGCAGCAATGGAGACAAACTGTTTTCTTCGTCGGCAGCTGGGAATAAAGATAGCAAACCTTCAGCCCCATTAGCTTAGTTGGGAATGGAGTTGTGTGGAGACTCATCTAGTGCCTGTCAGCTGGGAATGGAGCCCATGACAATGCACAGCACTTACAATGGAGGTATCCGTCTTCTCCCATTTCCACATGCACTGGCTTTGCGACCCTTTCACTACCTGCTCTCTCCTTGAGAGCTTCCAGACTTCATACAAGCTGCTACCAAAGGAGACCGTAAACAACCTTTACCAAAATTGCATCGGAATCAGCAGAGGGAAAGCATCCACAAAAAGCCTTTGCTTGTGGAATGAAGTTTTCCAAATCCCCTTTGGAGGCACTTCAGCTGAGGGAAGGGGAATGTGGTTCTGTCTATCACTATAAGTGCAGTTTAGCTCCTGACACCACAATATCATTCCCACATGACCTTGGGCCCTGATGCTTTTTAGAAGAGGTTTGAAGGGGTAAGTCTAATTGTCTCAGTGTGTCACTTCATCTGTAGAAAAGGGAAAATAGGGGACAATTTTCTACCTATAGAGATAATACGGGGGGATAATATTAAGCATTGAAATATTAAGATACTATAGAGACATATTAAAAATTTAACATAGAGTGCCCATTAGAATCCATTTTTTGGGGGGTGTTTAGCTTCAGGTAAAACAGCCAAGGCTTTTAAAGAATGTAGTTAGCAGATATTGTTATGCAAAAATACTTCATGATTTTAGTCAGAAATTCTATAGATTTCCATGATTTGAAGTAAGAATTAAAAATATAAACCAAAGATGGTTAGATAAGTGTCTTTTTCTTTGTGAGGAAAAAAATCCACGCACCACACACACACACACAAATGCAAACCCAGAAAAAAACACCCTAACCCTTAAAACTTTGAGGAATCTTTCAGTTAATGAACTGTGGGGGCTTGAGTCCTCACGATTATCTAGGTTATGTTTTTCTTTTTATTGTTTGTACTAAGCTGAGACAGAAAAGGGATGCTTTCAATATTCAGACTTAATAAACATACTCAGAAGAACAGACTAGCTAGGCAATCCAGTGTATTTGGAGACAAAGAAAAATAAACTAGGACAACAGATGAAATCCAGGATGCCCTGGAATTAAAACCAACTCACAGGACTGATCACAGCCCTGTACACTAGCTGAGGCAGGACGTGGCCCTCCTCAGTGACCACCTTGGGGAGGGGGGGAAGAAACAAAAACAAAGCAAAAAAAGCTGCTGTCTGGAGGAGACAGCTTGCAGGGGGGAGCAGTGTGCCAGAGGGAGTCCTCACACATGTGAGAGAAATCTCGCTATTATTTAAGAATACTGAGAGGCATCAAGGAGTTGTATTCTGTAACCTTTCGTCATCTACTAAAAATGTTCCCTCTCAAAGATCAGCACCTGATACTACCAATCTCCTGAAAAGATATTTCTTTGAACACACACTGAAGAAAACACTGCTCATGGTGGCTTACAGACGATGTGGGAGCCTGTTAAGCCATCCTGTTACAAATACACACCACCAACGTAGAGTTAAACATTTTTTTAAATGATAAAACAGCATAACACGTCACCAGAACATACTTCACCACCAGCTTCCCCCTTTGGCTACTTCAGGGGGCATCCAGCTCTGGCCTGCACTCACCAACTTACTTCTGTCCTGTTCCTTGGTGGCAGAAGCTCCACGTTCTCCTCGTCTCCCCTTGGCCAAGTTAGAGCATCCTGATCTCTCGCAGGTGGTCCTGAGGAGGGCTCGCTTCCGACTTTCTCCTCTAATGGCAGTCTCGCTCTGGAGCTTCTGCCAAATACGGCTGCGAAGGCTTAGTTTTCCCATCCCCTGTTTTCTGCAATTAAACTTAGGATGCAATAGAAGACTTAGGATATATAATTAAGGCTTAGGTTGTAATAAAAGGGATGCTGTTTTGTTTAAATTCTCTGCCCTACTGTGGCTGCTTTAAATTTGTATTTCTATCATTCTCTAATTAGTATCTCTCTTCTGTCTTTAGGCTGGCTTTTCCTGTTTATAAGGCTGTGGCAAAACATCATAAATCATTTAACCTAGAAAAAGTGATTGTACCAACAGTTTACAAAAGCTACAATTATCAGTTTGCTCTCAATATTACACAGAGAAGAAAGATTACCATAATTTTGACAGCAAAAAGGTATGAGAAAGGACTTACTCAAATGACTTAAACTCTTCTTCTTACACAGAGAGCACAACTTCTAGGGACTTCCTCACAGTAAATAAAAATATCTCCATGAGGCTAATTAAAAACCCATGAGGCTCAGGTGTGGCAGCAAGCTGATGAGTCTAGAAGGTGGTTCACCTGGAGTTGGTTCAGGTATTCACCCACTACCAAACAATATGAACACATTTTCCCCATCTCTCATGTTCTTAACCTTGTTTCAGCAAGTATCCGAGCATGCCAGAAAAGCAAAAGCACAGAAGCCAATACAGCAGGCTCACCAGGAGCAAGAGAAACCCATCAAAAACATAAAAAAGGCAGAAGTGCATGGTAATGAGGACCACATCGGAGTCATTTCCCTCCAATTCCTCTATCCCATCCATTTTCTCACACGCACACCCCCATTTCTCTGTGTCAGCTCTTCAGGTTGTACAGTCTCTGTTCTGGTTTACCCTGTCAAGTGCTTGGATTGCAGCTGCCTTTCAACACGTTGCTGCGTGCTTGCATGCCAAACACAAACCTGGGGGAACTGAGGTCTGTTTCCCCAACATCAGAAACAGTGAAAGGAAGCGAAGTCCCAAAACAAGTCAGCTGTCAACTTTACAACAGGTCACCGCAAAACCCTAATTCCTTCTTCATGCTTAGTTTCAGTCCAATAACGCTATCATACTCAGTACACTCTTCAAAGAAGTAAAAAGAATTCCTGTCAGACACACACAAATTCTCTTTTTCCACCTAAAAAGCACATATTTTCAAATTCTGTCCTCTACTGCAACCAAGAAAGTGTAGGAAGCTAACTACATGCTGAAATGGACTTTCGATTCAAAATAACCCAGACGTAGAATATATACTTTCAACTTTACGATACACCAGACAACTATGCATTAAGCACTGCTCAACAAAATCAGTCACAGCAGAGCTCTGACAGGCATTCAAAACAGATTACACAACAAATCAAAAAATCACCATTGCCTCCTGCATCATGATATGACTTTCAGTTCTTTGAGGCTGGTCCACGCAGTAATGAACCTGTTATGCATTTTTGATCCTGTGCACCAGCCTCTGCCAGCAAATCCACTTTGAGGATATTCCTAACGTTCCAAATCTTGAGAAGCTTTATTCTATATTAAACTACTTAAAATAAAAAAAAGACATTAAAAATTATCTATGTGCCTTAGGGCAATATTCAGCCTGATGCCACTGACATATTTCCTTACGGCTTCAAAATCCATTACCTTTTGCAAGAACAGGAGATTGCTGGCAGCCTTCAAAAAGGAGCTTCTACATTCAGTACAGGAACTGCAGTTGCTTCAGTGGCAGATCCAGGTCTCCGTGCGGTACAGAACAACAGTCACCCAGTGAATATGACAAATATGCCAGCAAGCACATATGAAAAAGAGTATATGTAAAGATGGAAAACTCTAATAACAGCTAGTCAAAACTCATCCCAGAAACTCTTTTCTGAGCAACTTCCTGGGAGAGGGGAGGGAAGAATTAAAACAAGTCTGGCTGTACATCTTGCAGTTGCTGAAGTCTGAAGACTTTTATACCAAACACAGTAATTTACTCATAGGGGCCGAGTTCTTCACTTTTGTTTGTACAATAGTTGGATGCAGGCAGAATGGAAAATTCCTGCTAAAAATTCCTTCTCCTGGGTCAACTGGACCTAAAAGGATTTAAAAGAAATTGGATGCCTGCTCTAAGGAAAGCCATTAGTGCAAAAGTGCTATCAAAGCATGGACTTGGGAGAGCTTTGACCCCATGTACAGATGCTAGACCAGAACATTGGACACTGACTCCTTTGTGAACTGTCTGCTAGAAAAAGAATTGCCCCTTTAGCTAGGTGCAGCATCTAAACACCACACTGTCAACAAAACAGACGCCAAAACCATGCCAAAAATTTCCCAGAACTTTTTGTTTTTCAGAGGAGGTGACGATTTAGTTCAGGTCAAACCTAAGCATGTCTCCTGTATGAACACACTTACCTGTCAGACTTTCTGTCTGAGTTACAGCGCCAGTTGTGGTGTTTACACCTCACAGTATGTACCTGTGCAGTAAGGATGGCTGCATCCCCATGGCAGCCTTCTGCCTCTGCCCATCACCCTTTCCAAAACAAAGAAAATGTCTGTAAGGTCAGTTCTGAAACTTGGTTGATAATTACACAGACTAATTATTAGTCTTCCATCTTAATAATTAGCATTTCAAAAGTATTTTATTAACTAGTCTTGTTACAGGTAGGGACCATTGTAAGCTTTGAATATTTTTTATTATTATTTTTTATAATACTTCTAGAGTTCTTTTCATTATTAAATCACTGTTGAGGTTTCCAGAGCTGCTGTTACAGAGCTTGTAATAGTTTGACACTTACTCTTTCAACTCCAATTCACTATCTAGGTGAATTACTATCTAAAATTATCAGTATATTCTCCAGATATCACTGTCTAGAATAATCAGGCTCCTAATGCTTAGCAGATACAGTAATAACATACCTAATTTTTAACTTTCATGATAGGATCCCTCTGGGGCAGAATAGAAGGAAGATTGATGTAGTATTAATATTATAAATAATTAAAATGAATGAAATATAAGTGGAAAGTGTGAACCAAAGGAAGAACTAGCACACAAGCCTTAATGCAAACTATTGGCTCTGTGTCTATGCAGTACCAGCCATATATGTTCTGTACTCTTTTACATCCCTGCAAAGCATGCATAAAACCTTACTAGACTGAGATGATTCTAATTCCCAACTCATTTTCCACACATGAAAGTACCTACAGAAGGTGCAAGGCAGGGGAGAGAGTGGTCAGTCAGTCGTGTTTTAATTTATAGCTATTTTTGCCTAAGCCCTGAATGGCCTGCCAATTATGAATAGCACCAGCTGGGCTGTCAGTAGAGCAGGCTAAGAAGGACACACAAAAGAAGATAGTAATAATAATAATAATAATAATAATAATAATAATAATAATAATGTAAAAATGAAGAACAGGAGAAAAGTTTGGAGTGGGGGAGACCTGATGGGGATCCCAGGTCTGGTGTTAAAATGCATCACTATAGTCCTATCTTCCCCCAACCCCCCAGATAAAAAGATTATCATCATCTGGACATAGGCTTATAACACAGCTAGGACTGCACCCTAGACTTGTTGTGACATAATCCAGATACCCAATAGGTATAAAAATTGGGACCTTCCTGTGCTTAAATAACAGCAAAAATAAGAATTGCATATGGTGATGAGGACCAGAATCTTCTGAAGTATCTTCTTTTTATTTTCAAATAGGTAATAATAATTTACTAGTTGTTTTTTTTTTTTAAAAAAAAAAAAAAAAAGATTTTAAGTAACATGGCAGCCCTACTGGTTTTAAGAAGCTCGTTCCCCAGCCAGTGTTACAGGGAGAATGTACAAAATAGTTCTTCTAAAAAAACCCAATGAATGCCCACCAACAGACTCACGTCTTGAGCAGCTATTGAGGGAACAACAAATGAACGCTGGCATTAAAAGACAAAGATTTCATTCTGTTGCTGTTAAGATGTCAGTGCTGGATCCGCACTGATGTATATAAAGAAATGTTCCATTTGGCAAAGCACTAGTTTTGGAAACTGATCTGTTTTTCATGACTGCTCTTATCTGTGAAAAAATTAAGAGATTTATCCCATGCTTTATTGTAATCTGCTTATTTGTGGATGCAAATCAGTTTTAAAACGGGAAGTATATTTATACTCATGCATTTCACGGTATACCAGCATCATACTGATAAATTCTACAATAGCCTCCTCTCCTTCTCATAGCCTTGCAGGAGAGGCAAAGCATGCAAGCCAGTATGAAAGGCCAGCAGACCATAACTCCTCTACTACAGACAAGCAACAATTAATCACATTCACCAGCCAGGCAGGTAGCTCTTGTCCTTTAACCCTGAAGAAAACAGCTCCTCTCTCTGAGCACTGATTGCCCAGGTGATACTGGAGCTCTCAGAAGCAGCTACTGAGACACTGAGATACTTAAAAAACAAGGTAAACCAAAACCTAAATATGTCAGTTTTCTGCTATTTTATTAATCTGTATTTTTCAAGGGAGCACTGAAAGCACCAGCTGCTGGAGTGGAACATTTATCACCATTTTTCCCTGTGAGACTCTAAGTTGCTCCTCCTGTGCCAGGGGTTCAGGGTCCCTGGGGCTCATTCAAGCTCTGACCACAGCACCCTGCTGGAAGGGGAGCCAGCCCCACTATGGCTGTGGGAGTGCGGTGCCAGGGACTGAGAGACATGCCGCTCCCTTGGAACAAGGAGGAAGAGAACAAGCCCTAACACCATTGAATATATCTGCTGTGGGACTAAGAAGAAAAGGATTATTGCTTTTTTTCAGTTTTGCTCTCAAGCAACTAACCTTCTGTTTTAGCTTTCTCCGTATACGCGTAACTCATTGATTCATTCTGACAATTACATGATGCTTTTGAAGTGCAAAGAAAGACCAAAAAGCACATGCAAAATGTGGGACAGCCACAGCTCATCTGTTTCTAATGGTTTCTTAGCATAGGTTTTATTTCCAAGTGAGTCACTCACATTTCAGTGAGTGTAACAGTTATTTTTGTAACCCTTCCAAAACCCCTTTGAGTAAGACTTGATGATGTACTGACCCCTTGGAGGGGGAAGGGGTTACAGATATGATTTCATTAGACCACACAGAAATGTTATGATTATCTGCAGAATGTCTCCTTTGGTCACTCAGAAAAACCACCTTTTTGAAAAAAGATATGGGTCTTATTTTAGCCGCCTGAGATTATTTAACCCAGGACTGCTAAATAAAAAGACCTCCACATTGCAACTCAGTCTCCAAGTTAAGGGAACCCCTCACTGGCTTTGCTAACTCAACTGAAATCCCACCGAAAGAAGAAAACTGCAGTAAGGACATGTGAAATGAGAAGTCCTGTTTGTTGAAGAAGTACACTCATCTCACTTTCACCCAGGCTCCAGCCTCCTGTGAACCCAAAAGCCGATGAAATGAATGTTTCAATCATGTAGGCTGAAAGTGTAGGCAGAAATGGGTGATGATCAGGGCATGTCAATAATGTTACACAGCTGGAACACTGCCCAGTCGGTGGTGAACAGTTGTTCTCCAAATGACTAATCACACAGGAGGAGATAGAGCATCAAATTCTCCATTTTCAGAGAGGAGGATACTGCTTCTCCTGATACCACCTCTCGCAATTAGTTTCTCCTTTTCCATCCAGTTTCATGTTGGAATAGTCTAGCCACAATGCGTACAGCAACAACACATCTCATACGTGTAAGCATGAACTTGAAGTGTGCCAGTGATTTGCCTCTGACAGCAGTGCTCCGCTCCAGATGTGGAAGGATTCAGTGATCAGTGAACTAACTTCTGAAATTCTTTGAAAAAAACCCCGACTGATAACCGTAAAATATTTTTCCTACTACTCTTCAGTTACAGACAGAATATAAAGTTGTTGTTGGGTTCTAAAAGATCCAATGCAAAATTCAAGCTTAGTCTATTGAAATCATCACTTCAGTAAAGGACTCCCAAAAGCCTGAAAGGTCCCCAAGGTGGTAGTTACATCAGAAACCAAGCCATGAGGTACATCATTTGGTGTACCTCACCTGTGCAGCCACAATACTGGGAGGAAATATAAAAAATAAAATTTCAGAATGAAATGCAGGAAATTATCTTCATTTTACTTAAAAAATTAAGTTAGTCCATCTAAATTCAATATTATTTCCCAGATGCTTAAAGATAATAGCAGGCAGGATAACATCCATAAAGCAAAACAGAATATAGCTTTCATCATCTCAAAAGTGTTTGAAAACCCAGCCCATGCCAGGACAAAATGGCTGTTATTTGCCTCTAACCATTCCAGTCATCCTATTTTTGAGGATCACAGCGATAAACAATTCCCTGAAGTATACTGTAATTCCGCAGCACTGATGAGCCCAATATCAATGCCTGTGTTAAGGGCAAGTTCAAAGACTATTCAGTATTTGCTTGATAAGCTTCTCAGAGAGGTCATTAACTAGGACAGTCATTTATACTCCTCATGAAGATTTTCTGGGGGTTTTTGGTTTGTTTCTTTGGTTGTTTTTTTTTTTTCATTTCGTTAAGATCCCCATTTCAGGGAACCTTCCCGGCTGTCTAGGTACATCTGAAGGGAAAGGTAGGCATCTAGGAGTAAGCTGATAGGCACATACTTCAGCCTGTGCAGCTACAGCATGTTTGTGGGTAAGGTCTGTTAGCGCACATGAGACCAGGAAGTGTTTATAACTGGGTGAAGTATAAAGCTCTTACAGGGTTGAAGAAAAGTCAGGAATACAGGGGAACACATCTGCAGGCCTTGGGCCCGGTGAGAAAGTTTTTCCGGGAGATGCTTTGGGTGGATCCTGGTGATATTCATCTCCAGTGCTCAAGCATTAGGAGTAAACAAAACCAACCCAGATGAGAACCCTGGTGGTACCTCATCCTCCAGAGTGAACTGCTGCTGCTCTAAAAAAATGATGGTTTGGTGGTGTGCCAGCTCCACACTCAGCGAGGCAGCGGAGGTGGCCATCAGCTTCCCAGACACAGTGTTGCCCAGAGCATTCGTCAGGACAGCTCTTACTGTCACATACAACTCAAGACAGCTGTTCTTCAGACGACTCCTTCCAGCAAGCAACCTACAGAGGCTAAAATAACACCAAAGGAGTCCCTTGCCAGTACAGGGATACTGCTCTACCACACCAGCAATTTTCACTTAACAGAGGATGAAGACAGAAGCAACTTTTCTGTTGTGCCCTCTACCCTCTCAGTGGCCACCGTCAGTGAACTATTACCAAAGTGCTCCTGCAAAGAGTTTCAGCTGCACCTACGCAAGGTGTCTGCCCGTCAGGCGGCACTGAATCCCTCTGACCCTGAGCAGGACAGGCCTGCTCCAGCCTGTCATGTAGCCATAGCTCCACAGGTCCGAATTAACGGCAGTTTTGCAGTGGATCAGCCGCTGTCTAACGCAGGACCCAGAGGCTCCAGCAAACATCTCTACGCAGCTCTCAAACCCAGAAGCAACCAGAGTTGCCTGAGGCCACGACAAGCATCAGACACGGACTTTTCAAGCCTCAGAGAGGACCTGGCTGTCTCTGAAGGGTCATCAGCCCCTGGAGCAGAGGCAAGAGCATGATACAGAAGCACCAAAAGTCAGAACCACCGGGAACAACAGCTACCTGAGCGGATGCTCAAAATACGAAAGATGGAAATTAAAACCTGAGCATTTTCAGAGCCAGTTTTGCAGATTTATAGCAGGAATAACTCAAGCAGGAGGAAAATTCAGCTAAGAAAACCAGCAGGATGGCATTAAAGAGAGATGAAGAAAAAGAAGGAGAACCCCCAGTGCCTGCAGCCACAGCTGGCAGGCAGCTGCCTCCTCCCCAGCAGCGGGGGCGAGGGGGGCGATGGCAGCGGGGGAGGCAGTGACCGCTCTGAGGGCCTTGCCAGAACACCCGCACCTCACCGGTAGAAATTTCAGCTTTAAGAGTACTGTCAGGATACACACAGAGCTCTGGTCCTGGAGGAAAGACCTAGGATCAGTCTCTCTTTTTTTTTTTCTTTGCTTTTAGACTGCGCACTCCCTTCCAAAGTCTAACTTCTGCGTAACCGTACGGAGCAAATATAGCAGATCTCACACACAAATGCTATTTTTCATCTCAGAAGATCCCACTCGGGTAATGCCATTGAGTGGTTTAGGTTCTGGCGTGAAGGCTTTGCCCTCCTAGCCCCTGTGCAGGGACGTACAGCCGCCCGCTCACAGCAGAGGGGTACGTGCCCTCCCGGGCGGGTTGTGAGCCTTGCCCTGCCAATGGCACCAGTTACTCAGATAACACGTGCCATTTCAAGAATCGTATTTTCCAGCCACAAGGAAGTGAAGTACGAGGGAAAGCTATGGTAACCTTATCCTCTGATAAGTGTTATCTTCTCCATGCATAGGCTTTTTTGGTTTGGATTGGGTTTGGTTTTTTTGTTAAACTGATTTCTGCAGTGCCAACTCCACTTTAAAACACCTGCTCAAGTATATACTTGATGGATAAAGAGCTATGTGAAACAATCTATAGCTACCCCAGGCAATCTGTTTAGCTTAGTTGATCATTAAGTATTATAAAAGTTTAAGTTACATGTAGTCATTGTTGATATAAAAGATAGTGCTGTCCATCTCCCTCATTTATTCAAATATCCCCAGTTCCTGGGAGCCTCAGATGTTCCCTCTGAGGAAGAGAAATGAAAACAAAGAGGGGAAAAGGAGGGAAAGGGAAAACCATCCAGAATACGTACTTCATTTTAGATGTCCCAACAGGTGCCCCTCAGAGAGGGGCTGACAAAGCCTGAGTACTGGAACAGCCAAGCATTTAGCATTTCTATTTATGTATTTATTTATAATCATAGATTGAAGCATCCCCACCAGTCATCAGAAAATACGGATCCAAAGGAACAAGGCCTCTGCCCAGGAAGGCAGCATTTTGACCACAATTTAAGTTGTGGAATATTTTTAAATTCACAACATTCCAACTGTGCGTACATTTTGAGTTTTCAAAATTAAATACTGCATTTCCGATTTCTAGAGTGGTATAAACAACAATGAAAGTTAAACATTTTGAATAAAACATATAGTCAAAATTGAAACACAGCAACTCAAATTCCCTGAATTTTACTGGTGGGTGAAAGAGAAGGATTTAGAGGGGACACCCTGTTGATTTTTTTTCTCCCCAGCCTTTCAGCTAATGCTATCAAAAAGACATTTCTTGCATTCTCCAAGACTCTTACACAGTAGGGAAGAAAAAAAAAAAAAAAAAAAAGCACAACCAAATCAATCACCGTCCAGCTGATACTATTGCACAATAAAATCCATTCAGAGATCTCCTAGAAGTAGATCAACACTTCTGACTTGCAGCAAATCAAACCTGGTGATAATAGGGCTGCTTTTGCTTCTTCCCTCCATGACAAACAGAGGCACAGGTTATCTACTCCAGCGTACTGCTGAAGGAGCTTGAATTTAGCAAGTCAGTTTTTATTATCAGTCCGCCTTCCTAAGAAACCACTTTATACAACTGCCTGTACAGGTGTTTCTATCCATTTATCTATCTTGCAAAATAGCTTCCAGTTTTCCAGGGCAATTTCAATGAGGTTTTGACAGAACAGCGGCAGTTATAAAAATACTGTGTCTGATGGAATTTTGTACATGTATAGACGGTAGGGCAGAACACAGATAATGCTTCTGCTGGGGAAAATTTGCCATGTTAATTTATAGGACACAAGAAAATCCACATATTAAGCACAAACCTATAGGAAATCAGACTTCATAACTTTTCCTCCTTATGGCATTACTTTTTTTCCTACACTTTGAGATACTGAAACAGCAAAAAACCTCAGGCAAACAGAAAGATGTGTTCTGCCATGTATCAGCATTATCTTTTTTTTACTTGAAATAGCAACTGTAAAATATGAAAGTAACTGGGCTAATACAGTAATTTAACAAATCTGCAATGAAAACACGTATACCTGATGAAATTAGAGAAGGGTCCAACAACAAAATCTCCACCTGGATTTTATGGCCTCCAGTGATGCTGTAGATGTTTTTATACAGGGATTTGGCTCAGAACAATCTTTGGTATATGTACAGGATATCACAGGGGATGATTATGGAATCTATGTCAAAATGATGACAGTAGACACATCTCTGGCAGGTGTCACTTGTCATTTACCAACATGTTTGCTTAAGCCTGTCCAAATTTTTATTCTGAGTAAAGCTTTCGGTGAGTAAAATGGAAACCATGATTTTCATTTGGTCTTTAGCCGCCAAGTAAATGCTATTCTACTAGGTTTCCGAATACATTGCAAGTAGGAAAAAACAAGGAGAAGCAAATGCATTTTTAGTTTACATTTCAATGAAAGAATCCAATTTCTCAACAAGATTATGAGTGCTGTGCTACAAATTATTACAGAAGAACAGAATTCATTTTATTTCCTCTTCAGGTTACTGGGTAAAGAAAAATACTTGATTTTTTCATTCTATCAATAATTGTATTTTGTCTGCTGAAAAAAACACCGAGCTATTTTAGCTAAAGACAAGGTTATCTAACCATCCTTGATTTGGGGCAAACAGCCATCACAAAACAATTCCTGGGAGTAAACACTATAGTTAGAGGCATGCAAACAAATACTAGAATTATAAATGATAGTGCCATACATGAAAGAAAAAGAAATCAAAGGGATTACTACAAGAAGCAAATCTGTATTACACCTCCTACTGAGTGGTTATATTTTCCACATACTGTGCTTTGTGCGGTTGATGTTTGTTTGTATGTTTTTGTTGTTTGTTGTTTTGGGTTTGGGGGCTTTGTTGTGTTTTTTTGTCTTTTTTTCTTGAGCTAAAACCACGTGTTCCAACAGGTAAACCAGGTAAGAGCATTTATTTTAACTTTCACTTTGGGAAGTGACATACATTTATTTCTGTGTCTACCTCCCTTCCAGTATACCAGCATAATATTCCTCTCAACACAGAGCTCAAGAAGACTTAGTAGATTTTAGTATTAAGAAACCCGACCAACAACCAACAAAAACTAGTGCCACACACACAGTTCAAGATATTGCCAAATGGTTTAAATTCAGCTTTAAAAGTCACACAAAATCAAGTACAACTTTCCTATTAATTGGTGGCAAGTTGCCTTCATGCAAACAGTCAAAGCCTTGGGTGATGGGAAGGGGCATTAGTCTGCTACAGGCAATAAAGCTACACTGATCTGCATCGGCATTTGATTTGGCCAAATATCTGGAAGAGACGATTATTGCTTTAAAACAGAAGGTCTCTTTGCTGAAAGGAGGGGGCCCTGTTGAATTCTGAGTTACATTCTGAGTAGCGTGTCAGTTCTAAGTTTTATGCGTGAATCAACCTCAGGGAAGATTCAAAACTATACCCTTAATTAAATATTTTTCCACTATTCCAGCACTCTAAAAACATAAAGAGAGGAATTAATTACATAGGGGCAGATCTCGAACCCTCAGAGCTGCCATTAGCTGCTAGGGATGTCCTGTGTCTCAAAGATTAGACCCCAATACATAAAATAGCATTAATATAATTAAAGCTTAGAGTCATTTCAGTTACTGGTAGAAGTTAAAAAAAGAAATTAAAGCATTCCCTGAGAAATGTAAATGGATTTGCTTGTGAATCTACATGTAATCAATCAGCTCAGTTGCTACAACTGCACTGTCAAAGCGTAAGAGTAGATTTACTATACAAAGGCACAAAGAAAAAGCAATGACAATGACATGCAGACACATCAGAAGCCTTTTTACGCACGTTAAGGTCTCCCATCAATTAAAACTGCAGTTCATGAACAACATTGACAACAAAGTAACGCTCCTGAAAATTCAGCTGGAAAGCAGAACACAAAGCGGGTGCTGCAAGAACGAAAGGCAGCGGAGTAAAGAACCCCTTTGCAGCCAGGCAGAGCAGCCCCGTAAAAGCTACAGAATGCCAGAGACTACACTGCTGTAATCTACTTGTCCCTCCCTTTCTTTTTATACTATCCCAGCAAAAGTGACAGTGTAAGTTATAGAACAGACGGCACAGAGCCACACAGTGTTTGAGGTACGGCAGCAGTTTCAGTGCTAAGGTGATCCTGCTCAGCCCGATTTAACGTTGCAAGGCTCATAGATGGGACCAGTTTCAGAGGAGTATGTGTATAAACACAAAGGTATCCTAGATGAGATTCAGACCAACCTTCTACCCAAACTTGCTTCCATCCACCCAGAGTATCAGGTACTATGATCTCAATCGGTGTAAGCTCTGTATCAGGCATACATGTGAGAAATGCATGTTTCTGAGTGAGGGATAATCTATTTTATGATATGTTCTTATGTTCTCCAGTTTCTTCTTCCCACATCTGTTCTTTTTGGCTCTGGGTATAACAGCTGCATAGCTGGGGATGCTGATTTCAAACAAAGGAAAAGTATTCCTTCCTTTTCTAATAAATCATCCTTCAGATGGTATGTAACTACAGAAATTCAGAGATTTAGGCCAAAATAGCAGCTATTTTTTCCATGACAAACCAGCGTTGTTTCCCTAGTGATACCCACCCCCACCCCCATCAAATCAGATAGATATGTGCCCTGTAGAAATACATTTTCTATCCAGTTCTGTCCTGAGTGTTAGTGTCCAGCCTGTTATATGACTCACACATGTTTATCATGCCCTGTCATTACACCTTTCTCAACTAGAAAGAAGCTGAACAACTAAATGGGAATTATGGTCTTCCAACAAAAGGAATAGAAATATGTTGTTGTGGTGGTCCACAGAGAGGATGGTGGGATCCACGTTCCTTCCCTGAAGAAGGATAAAGATATTGACCTCAGAGCAATTTCAGCCAGCACAAGGCTGTTGTTTCTCAAAAGGCAATTCTCAAGCACAGATAGTGAACATGACAGGAGCACGTCACCATTAACACAGAAGAGCTGACAGAGCATCAGCTCCTCTGAATCCTAAGCCTGTGTATTCCTCATTTGCTAAACCCTGAAGTCTTCATTCAAGCCACGTTATTGCTCAACTTAAAAGGAGCTACCATTAAGGAGATATGCAGCAAGGTTTTGATGATCAAGCATAATATGCAAACACTACATCTGCCATATCATTAATAATTCTGTAATAGAAATCAAGTAATGTACATGTTTATATTTTCTTGCTTAACCTTTCCATATTTATAGAAAAGAAGTGAAGGTACTGAGAAAGTGTTAAACAAAGAGTTTATCCTGTCCATTATATGTCCATGAGACAGTTAAAAATGAACCAAGAATGTGAAATTAAAACCAATAAACCTTAAGCCAAATGCTATGGATTCCATAAGTTTAACACCCTTTTCATAATCTTTCATAAAAATCAC
The DNA here is from genome assembly GCF_963210335.1 of Falco punctatus. Taxonomy (NCBI): domain Eukaryota; kingdom Metazoa; phylum Chordata; class Aves; order Falconiformes; family Falconidae; genus Falco; species Falco punctatus. Next base: position 107,290,212 of record NC_137581.1, on the reverse strand, counting down.
AATGCAGCTTCACACCCAATTCATTAATTGCCCCTCTTTGGTTACACCAGGTAGCCTGCAGGCCTTTTGTTTGTTTGTTTTTAATTCAAAGGCTGACTAGGACATCTAAGGTGTTTTAATAACAGCCTTGTGCACTATCTAATTTTTCCAGTCTCTACAGTTTGGGTTTTTTTTTTTTGAGGTGATGAAGCATGCTCTTTGAGTTCACATGTAATAAAACACGGCCAGTACTCATTAGACAAGTACAGCAGAGTATTTGTTTTTAAAAGACAGTACTGGCTAGACTATTTTCTGCATAAAGTGATTCCTGCATATGGTAACAGCGTAGGAACAGCACAGTATAGCTGTACATGTCTGACATGCAGATTTTCAAACTGCATGCATCAGTTCAAAAGCCATGTACAACGAGTGTCAGGTGAAACCTCACAATATGTCTGAAGAATACAATTTCAGGCAGCCCTGTAAGCGTATACTCAGCCTAGTGCTTTTCTAATCCTGCTGTAACTTAGAGGAGGCCGTACTCTACTACAAAACCCTGTGATGCAGCATCAGTGGTCTCCAGCTCTAACTTCCTGAGATGCTAAAAACTGTTTGCAGTCAGGTCTGATGGCTCTGTTAAAAAAAAAAAAAAAAACAACAACAAACAAACAAAATCCCCCAACAAAAGAAAACCTTTTGGTACGCTCAAGACAGACCCACTGTCTTGAAGTCTTAACTAATGCCAAATACCAGCAGCCTTTGCGCTGCACCACTGCACAAATCCCCAAAGGCAACCACAAAAGCAAATCTATCATATTAAAAATGAAGAAAAAAAAAAAAAAAGGAAAAAAAAAAAGAGGGGAAAAAAAAAAAAAAGAAGCCAAAACCAAAACTTTCTTGGCAATGACAGTGCAGATGGACTGGAGAGAGGTTTGTGCTCTGCCATTTCCCTGTCATTCCCACTTGCCAGCCTATGGCTCTGCCTTTCAGAAAGTATGCCTAGTACAACATTTTGCAGCTGTTCAAAGAGAAATTCCCAAGCACACAACGACAGTAGCTGGGAAATTCTGGGAACCAGCAGCTGGGGAGATCAGTGTTGGCGGGCTGAGCTGAAACGCTGAAGCATCTCTCATCACAACTGCGCGGAGCCAGATTCCAGAGTTGTTAATCAAGCACAACTCAATGGGAGCTTTGCTCAATTAAGTAACAGAGTTTGGCTCATTCTAGCAAAGGATTATACCACAACAGGAGAAGCTTTTCAGTACGCAACACTGAGGTTAGCACCTTCTTTTACTGGACTGGTAAACTCCCTTCCCCTGTCTTCACCTCTGCTAGTCCCTCTGAATAAGGAGGCTTTAAAGGCAAACTGTGAAGCACCGCTGAGAGAAGCAGGAATGCAGTCAAAAAGGACCATGGGGAACACTTTTTAGCTCTCTATCTCAGTTTTACTACCTGCCCCACTTGCACCATGAAAATCCCGCTTCCCCCCCTTCTCCCCAAATAATTAGAAAGCAACAACATTTATGTCCGCACTGAAGTACAACCCTAGTATACTCAGGTATGATTCTCCAAAACTCCTGTGTAGCCTCCCAGGCACGTGCAGCTTGGATCAGTTTGCATTTCAACTGCTGAGACCTTTCCCTTCCTGCTCCAAGGAGGCTCCTGGTGAGGTTAGCAGCCAACCTGCTGAAGCCTGATGTGCCTGCTCTTTCTAAATCCAGCCTCTAACTCTGCAGGATACAGAAACTTAGTTAAGGGAGGGAAGAAATTACTTATTGAAGAAATGAAAATACTAACAAAACAAACAAAAAAATTATCTGAGTGAGTAGGTGAGGTGTTCAGAAAGCATCTCGAGCTTCAGAGAACATAATGAGAAAGTATCCTAGGCAGGAAAGTACATACTGCAGAAAGAAGTGCTAGCCACGCCATGCTTTCTCTAATCCCACATTACCCTCTTGTATCCTTGATTACTGAAAAGTTTACTTTTTCTCAAGGTCCTGAAGGTCTGATCCTGCAAGACAAGGCAGAGGGAGGTAGCAGAACTGGACCAGGCTGAGTAAGAAAGCAAGTCAATAGTCCTCACCAAAGTAAAATTTTTTCTCAGGGTTTCTACCACTAGTTGCTGAGGAGTTAAGACCTAGAAACTGTTATCATCAACTTCATTTTGCAGTGAAATTTGTTTAAAACCATCTCCCAATACCAGTTTTGAAATAGTGTCTGACCACAGAAGGACTTTCAAGCTCCATATTGTCAAGAGAAAATGTTTCTTTCTTCTCCCCTCCCTCTTTAAATAAGAAAGCTGCATAACCAGCTATACATTTAAATCTGTTTCTATTTACACTGATTTTTAGAAACAAGTGCTGCAATGATTTACATTTACACATTGCTTGTGGTCCCACTGAAACCAGTGAGATTATTCCCAGAGCACAGAATTAAGCATGTGCATAAATCTTTGCAGGATCTCAGCCAAAGAGACGGTTTTATTCGGAAACAATAAAGAGACATAGGCTTGTGGTAACTCTGTGAGCCAAACCTTGTCCTCAGAAACACAAGGTACCTTCTCTTTGGGGATGTGCAGTTGAAACATCGATCCCCCACCTCCCCAGGAGCACACCGAGCCATGGGGAGCAAAGCAGAGACAGGCGAGAGCCTTGCGCCACTCCACCTGCACGGAGGGGAGCTGCCCTTCACCAATGACTTTACCAACGTGAAGACGTGAAGGCACGTTGGTGCCATGTAGATGCATTTTTCACTTAACACTCCAGCCAAACATAACCCTCTCTGATCTGTCCTTCCGCCACATAACATTTGGTCTTCCATGGTTCTCATTGCTATGGGGGTCACGTAACAGGAATGTATCTAGATAGGTTTGAGAAGCACGTGCAACTTTTTATAAAGAATAATTGATAGCCTACATTATTCATAACATAACTGATTTCATTTGCATTATGCTTTACTTTCCAGATTTTTAAACAAGGACATCCTAATAGGACTGTACAGGTATAGTTCTTCTGCCATTCATGCTCTACACTAGAATTAGATGTCTTCCACCAAAATAGTTATTCAAATCGGCACTACACAATGTTACATTGTGACCTAAAATGACATGGTTAAAATATTTTCTACAACACTGGCATCTTCTATTTTTTTAACATATAGAACAGATATAAAACTTCAAAATAAAGGCAAGGACAAAAAAAAAAAAAAAAAAAGAAAGTCAGGAAAACAAGAAGCAATACAGACCTAAAACCTCTTGTAATGTAATGTTCGATGGCTGCTAAAAAAACATTAACAATAAATGCCTCAGGTTACCCCAAGCCATCTGTTAAACTGCAAAATGGAAGGAAAAAAGCCCCAAACAAACCCAACAACAGAATAGCCAGGGCAATGGAAAGTGGCTTGGAGCAGATAAGAGTTGATTCTCTCCCTTAAAATTCATAACCATGTTTAGTTTCCCCAGAGATATTCTTTATGTGCAGTGGCTTCACATTTCCTTTAGAAAAAGGAAACTTTGCAAATAAATACACTTGCATTTGTTGCTGTCTACGTTGGGACTCAACTAATTCAGGTGAGTAAATCTGTTTTAGAGACTATCATTGATAAACCAATGAGAAAACACTGATCTTCATCTGGAACCAAAACCTGACACAATCTTTTGCCTCTTCTATCAGAAAAAAACCCAAATAATCCCCAGACCAAACAATCCACCATGGAAATTACAGATCCCCACACAACGAGAAAGCAGAGCTGACTGGATTCTTCATTGTGGGCACCTGAAAACCTGTTCTCTTCCCTGTGCTAATGTAGAATTTTCCTTGGAAGACAAGTCAGAAGGCAGTTGTCTTACTAGGCATTCTCACTTGCCCCTGTTGTCTTTCAAGAACTGCTGTTTAAAACACTGGCAAGTATATATATTTTTTTTCTCCTTTCCTTGCATTCAGAAGACAATATTAAATGTTGTTTAAACCCAGTTCAGTCCGTTGGAAGTGGCCCATCAGTGTCAGCATGGCAGAATCAGACCCTAAGACCCCATTCTTTAGTGCTGGAGAAGAGAAAGAGACTCCTTTCACAATCATCCAAGAAAAAAAAAAAAAAAAGTAAAAAAAAAAAGTAAGAACAGACATTCATTAAATGTTATTGTCCAAGATAGAATAGTAGAGGCTGAGGGGAACAAACAGTATAAATAGAGAACATGTTTTTCCTTGCCTGCTTCACAATAGCTGAGATTCTTTAAAAAAAGAATAGGTAGAAAGATAAGACATGCATGCCTGATACTGAAGAAAAGACTGTTTGTACCCCGCACACTGGATAAATTGTTCAAGAACAGTTCAGCCATGTCAAAAAGTGACCCTCTCATGCTGCCAAGGTCAGCCAGACCCGCAGTCAGCGTTAGTCAGAAAGGTCATCACCACTTGTATATTTAAAATATATTCACCTGATTTCTCCTAAGACTTCACAAACTTAGCACAGGCCAGTCGGGTAGAGGATTTTAAGTGTCGTGTGGTTGGCAGGTGTTTTACTGATGGCTCAAGAGCTGTCGGCAATAGTCAGCCCAGTGCTGAAGGCTATGGGAAAGCATGTGGGCTGCTGCAGACCCCAGATACAGGCAGAAGCAGGGATAGGTATGTGCTGGGTGTGTATGTATGTGGTTCACTAGCTCACTGACACATACACATCACTGTGTGACACTAATAACAAATCACCCAGCTGGGACTGTCTCTGTGTAGCCAACACGCTAGCTTTTATGTACCAGCTGAACCCACTGAACCTCTGTGTATGTCTAATACCAAGAAGAGGAGAGGTCTGACTCATAAACTCCTAATTCCTGGTTAAAACATCTGTTTTAACCTCAGCCTGATCTCTAGAAGACCCTCTAATGTTTACATAGCAAGGAAAAAATTCACATAAGTCTATTCCCATGGAACTTCATTATACAGGTGTATCCTGAGAAGTAGTTTACTTGAACAGGAAAAACAACAACAATGTATTAAGATGTAAATTAAATGCATGATGGTAGTCAGTCTCCCACTCAAGCAATTCCCATTGTTATTTTGACTGATGACTGATCATCAGAGGAATGCTGGAAAGCAGAAGCTTCTAAACATCTGCTAGTCAATTCTGTTATTTCTCTGATTTCATAGTTTTGTTTAAAAATACTGATTTCAGGAGAAATTTTAGGGCACATTTATAGCTAAAATTCTCTGACCCTTTCATTGAAGTTTTGATGAAGCTACATTGTGGCAAAAATTAGATAAATTGCTTTGTAGTCCTTATCTACGTATGTCGAGAGTTTAAAAAAAAATAAAAATAGAAAAGGAACAGTTGAACTATCCAGTGGGAGTTACTTCATGGAATTGCCTTCTTTCCAAATTTATAAGCTGGTCTTTTGGGACAGTTGCCTTGCAGAGTATACAAGGACGACAAGGCTCAACTGGAACGCCTCACACCCAACGTGAAAGAAACAGCATTCAGCTCTATCACGAGCCCCCACATTATTTCATAACCACTCTGGCAAAGACTCTCCCAATTCTTAGAGAATAGTTGCCTTCAAACAATAAGGTTTCTGTTTCTGTGGTTGCCTTATTTTTCTAAAGGAGACCTATTTGTAATTATACCCACACTTCCATTGTGTACACTAACTAGGCAGGATGCCTGTCCAGCGCAGAGGAGAACTCAGGGCAGGCAGTGGAATTATGCTATTTTAAACTAGCGGTAGCTTTGTCCCATGATGTCTAGTCAACAGATATGCATCATTGCTAATTGGCTGTCCGGTCTCATCTGTCCACGGTTGAAAGATAAAAGTGTGAAACAAACTCCTCTAGGTTTTAGCGCCAGAATATACTGAAGTTCAATTCATTTTCATGTGGGGTTTTTCCAGTGTTTTCAGAACCTGAATACCGAACAGGTATCCCCAGAACCCCTTTAAGAAACTTCCTACGGAAGGTTTTTTTCCCCTCAAATGAACTCACTGTCATGCCATCCCCTGTCCCTCCCTCTTAAAAAAATAAAATAAATTTTGGATGAAAGCACCTTGGAAATCACAGATCAAGATTTTCTCTTTTGTGTTCCCCAGTATACCAGCGGTTAGTGACACTGCAGTGGCTTGGGTGAGAGGGTAACAGCACACCCAGTAGTCATTACAGAAACAAAGAGAATGAAGAGGGAGGGAGAAGAGCCTTTTCTTCAGTGAACAACAACAACAACAGAAATCTAAGTGAAACAAAATCAAAATGTGCTGGGAATCTCTCATATTTGCAATATTGCAGAACCCAAGTACTCTTCTGCCAGGACTTTTGATTTTCCAGATTGCCAATGATTACTCACAAGAAATTTTTTGTATCTATACTGGAACTGAAGTGATTGTACAGTGCAATTTCTGTCCTACCTCAAGAACAGTCTAGGAGAGTTCAAGACACAAGCAAGCAGTGCTGGGACTCACTCTGCCTTTCCCATGGCCCTTTCAGCACAAATATGCTGAAACCTCCTGTGCCGTTAGAGCACAACAACACAGAGGGTGCTCAACATCCCACACTTGTATCCCTCTGCTGTGTGCACACTGTTCTTGTTTACTTTGAACAATGATTTCTAACTTAAAGCTTTAGAGCCAGCCCATGCCACTTTCTGCTCCCAAGCCAGGACACCCAGTTCTCTGCACCACTGAGCTGCAGAGGCCGTCTCCGCTAGCACAGGTGTTACCCCCTTTGAGAAGTCTTTGTGCTACCCTTCCGCCTCCTCTCCTCCCAACATCTGTGGGCACACAGCTGTGAGCAGCCCTTACTGAACATGCACTAAGGCGGGAAAGGCAAAAGAGGGTTTTTTTGCTGATGAATAACTGAGGGAACTGAGAGGAGGCTGAGGGGCTGGGGCTTGCTCAGCCTGGGGGAAGAGATGGCTGTGGGAGGACCTAATGGTCACTGCCTGTACCAGCGGGGCAGTGATCAAGGAGATGGAGCCACGCTCATGTCATTGTATGGCAGGATGAGACACAATGGCTGAAACCTGAAACAAGAGAGATTCAGGCTGGTTAAAAGGAGCAACTTTTTCCCCATGAGGGCAGGCAGGCAATGGAGGAGATCATCCAGACAGGCTGTGAAGGCTCTGTTCCTGGAGGCTTCCAAGAGTTGCCTTGAGAAAGACTTGAGCGACATCGTCTGATCTCACAGGTGACCCTACTTTGAGCTGATGGCTGGACACCTTGACATCCTTTCCAACCTAAATCCATCTATGGTCCTTTAAAAAGAAGTAAGTAAACCCAACAGTTTGGTTTATGTGAACACCTGCCTTCACTCTGGTGGATCACAGATGTGGTCTCAGGACAAAGCAGATATTTGCTTCTTCAAAGTACTCCCACTCAAGTGTGTGCTTTGTTAAGGCGAAGGTTGGTGCCCCCCAGCCCCTTCATGCAGCGAGCATACTGGGAGCTTTCAGAAGACCAAGACCAGCTGCTATGAGATGCATGCTGACCTCTCCATAGCTCAACACAAGGGTTGTCTTCTTGTAACTGGCAGTCAGTTACGCCAGTTGTTGCTGACAAAACAGAACCTATACCTGTTAGAGGCAAAAGCCTTAAGAGGCTTAATTGTTTAATGGAGAGATTCTCAACAAACACTTACCTTGTAAAGCAATAAAAATGCATTTTTAAGGCACCTTTGCAATACCAATATTTAATAATGGCCTTCATATGAAAGGTACTTGCAGATGCCTACACACCGTTTCAATTAAGATATAAACAGACATAAAACTATTTAAGCAGAAAATACAATGTATTTTTGAACAGCTCATAATTTAAGATCATAAAACTGAGAGGGCTCACAGCCTGTCAGTGGTTTGAATTCAAATAAATGTTAACAAATTTCACTGTCTCAGTTCAGTAAGTCTCATGCTATTCCTCATCTACCTTATGGAGACCACCACTGCGTTTCATACCCTTGCCATGATTCTCCACAGAAAATGTGGAAACCAGAAAGCCAGAGGCTCTAAAAGGCAAGTGGTTTCAGGATCAGATCATGGCTGAAACAAAATCAAAATATTGTCAAGGGAGACTTCAATTAATTTTCCATCCACTTTGTTTATTTGGTGGATGAACACAAGTCTTCATTTTGCAGAGAGATGGACTCTGAACACAAACATGTTCTTTGGTAAACCTCAAAATAAACGAAAGGGCTTTCTGTGGCACAGGCCAGAAGAATATAATGTTTTATACTTCAGACTTGTGAAAGCTCTTTTTAGAAACTCTTCTTTTTAAAGCTTCAGATCAATGTCATTAGTGGTTAATAACAACTATTACCACTTGTGACTCTTTATTCTTATAATATTTATATATATATATATATATATATATATATATATCTCAAATGTATTTTTAAGAGGAGGAGAGGAAAGCAACCCCATGGAAGCACATAACATAATCACCAGTTATCCGCAGGGGATGTATTAGTCATTTCTCAAAAACCAAACAACACCCCCCCCCCCCCAGTACCATCACATCCATCCCATTAAGGATACTTGCAGGTAGGCATGTTGTCTACCAACACCCAGCGGGTGGTCAGAGGCGCTTACTGGTGACCTTCCCCTGGCAGCGAGGAGGGGCGAGGGGATGCAGCTGGCTCTCGGGGGCGGTGGGTGCTGGCGGGGGCTGCCTGTCTGGTACCCACATGCTGACTGCTGGCCTCTGAGCCAGCTCCCCAGCACTCCACCAGATAAACCCCAGGCTTTCCACATATGCATCTGGGGACCATACAGCACAGCACAACTAACTAACTGAGTTAGATATAACATATAAGGGAGCCTAATACCTTTGAGGATGAGAAAATTACTGCTCATTATGCTAAGTAATGCCTTATATCAGCATGTAAATAACTTTTCTTTCTAAGCAATCACCAAAGCATTCTCAACAGAAAATTAATATATCTGATTTGTTTATGTATTCATCTAATTTAGGTCAGAAAGATTTTGAACTGAAACTAGATAGGAAAGTGTGTCACTAAAATTTTTCTGAGCTACACGTTCAGACCAATATATATTCATGTTTATACAGACATGCACACACGCAATTACATGCTCTGTCTGTGTGATAGGCTGAATCAGATAAGATGTTAAATATACAGTCCTGTGCTGTATTTACAAGAGATTTCACTCACCTCCCTATTTCTGACAGCCATAGTTTTGGTGGGAAATTAAAAGTTAGTTCTGGGTTTTGTCCTTTTGTCTTTTTCCTTATCAGCAGTGCCTCTGAGGCATGCTAAAGTATGCTGAAAGTGACCTTCAGTTTACTCATATCATCCTGACACAAGTGATTTAGCCTCCATACTTGTAGGAGTAAACATAAGAAACACCCACTGACTGACAAATATTTCATCAGAATTCAGCCACACATTCGCTCCCAAGCGCAGCAGGGAGGGTGTGTTAGATGACGACCTCATTTAGGAAGGCATCATCATTTAAAGTTCACCACCATTAAATGTGTGCTGCCATTACCTTTTGCACTCTCCTTGTCTTCCTTGAAAGGTTGCTACACTTTGTGACCTATTCCACACACGGCTGCCATGCACTAATGCTGGAGCGCTGCAGTTTCAAAGACGGACACAAAAATTTAACCAAACCTGATCATGACAATAATTTTCCCATTTCTCAAAACTACTCCCAAAGCAAGCAGACAAGGACATTCTGAGTGCTTAAACATACAAAAGTTAGACAAACAACACAGGAAAGAGCACAACCCCACAAACACCACCCTGCAGACAACGTGCTGATGCACACCATGCATCCATCTGCTGGGGCTTGTGTTTTCCAGGACAGCAGCAGTACCGCTGCTTGCAGTGGTCACACGCTGTGGGCCATTAAATCCGCTGGGGTGATCTGTTCAGTCACAACCACTCTCTCACGTGGAAGTCCTTTGCTGTCCTGGAGCTTGGAGTGCAGTGGAAACAGGTTTTAATATGTTAATTAGTTGCAGCTTGTCGATTTCAAGGTCTGTACAGTGAGGCAATGGTGGTAGCTTAGTAGGTACAATGCAAATGTGAAAAGCAACGGAGATGAAAAAATTGATGGAGATAAGGGCTTTAGTCATTGACTGGGAAAAAAAAATCTTAAAAAAGGAAAAAAAATCTGAGATGGAGCTGAGCCAAACAGGTTCTTGAAGATACGTCAACTTTTTCTCAAAGAGTTTAATACTCAGGGCGTCAGAGAGTATATTCTATATATACTGTTTTACAAGACAGAAGTCACAAGATTGTTAAGAAAGGTGATTTCAGCAATACCACATTGCCCAGACAGACCTGGGCTGGAAAACCGTGTAAAAACTGAAAGACTATTGTTGCAGACACAGCAAAGGCCACGAGGCTACAGATAGAGAGGGAAGAACAGATGCATTGGAGAAGCTTTATGAGTACTTCAGCACAGTATGGAAAAAATAAGGTGTATATAAAAAATAATAAAAAAGACAACCTCAGAGCCACTGCATCCAAGAGAAGCTCAAGACAGCTCTCAAACAGCAACTGAAAGGAAATTCAACTTTGACTGCAGACGACACCCCACCCATCCCACCCCCCAAACTTTTATCTGGCAGTGGTCATTTAATGGGCAGTGTGTTGCTGCAGCATTCATCTGGATGGCACCAAAATGACCGGATCTTTTAAAGGACTTTATCACGCCTACAGGAGACTGGGCAATAGCTAATTCTTCCATTCGGTTTGGCAATCTAGTATGCTGCTTACAGCTGCCCATGATGTTTCAGTGTTGTGCCATCCTTCCATGCATCACCCTTTATCAGCTGTGAAGTCAGCAAGGGAGAACTAAACCAGCTGGAAGAGCCTGTTTGCTCCTAGCTTAGCAAGAGTGCCTCAGATGACTCCCTGGACACAGTCAAAGCCAGGAGCTTACAGATTTCACCCACTGTTCATTTTAAGTCCAGCTCTTCTTTGCTAAGAGTATCTCCCATCTTCTGGTGAAAGCTTTGACAGAGGGTGCTGAGTTTATGTGTCTTTCAAAAATACCTTCTCATCTAGCACCTTTCTATCACCTGCAATGGGAAAGAAAAGTCACCTAAGTTCATGTGAACCTCTCTTTCTGAGTCACTTTTACCCATTCCCAAACTTTTGCATGCTGTTGTAAACCCTGACAAGCTATTTTCATTTTCACATCAGATCCATGTTTTGACTCACCATTAACAGAAGAAAAGGTCACAGAAAGATGACCTGGCTCTTCAACCTTTTAAAGATTTCTCATTCAATTTTAGGGGAAAATATGTTAAGGTCAGGCACTGGCCGTTAAAAAACAAACAAACAAACAAAAAACAACAAAACCCAACGAAAAATCCTCCAAACAGCAGATAGCTATTAATGACCAGTAAAAACAAAATGGATATAAGAAGAATCAGATTACTTTGATTTACACGTAGTTTGGCACGTTTTAAATAAAGATCTACCATACAAGGAAGAACTTTCCACTGCAAAATGCAATGACAATTTTATCATTCAACAATACTACATGTGGGTTTTTTTCCCCTTATGATCAGGGAAAAAAGATGAGTTTGTGAAAAGCATGTTTTGAAGAGGTTATACCTACCAGAGCCATCTCATCTAGCACAGTGAGAACAGGATTCAAGACCTGGCCATGCATGCAAAGCAATTAGGAACACAAGGCAACGCCATGAACTTAAAGATCCCACTTCAATGAGATTGCACAACTGCTTAAAGTATTTGAAGGGCGCAAGGCTAAATCAGCTGATCCCTAGAAAACCTGAACTTCTTAGTCACAAAGCCTCTTGTTAATATTTTGACATCAATATTTACAAAGAAAGAAAAAGTCCTGGTAACAAAAACAATAGGCACGTAGATGCCAATTCAAACAGCGTACGCATGTACTTCAATCCCACTGGGAGTGTTTCAGGCCCAATATATCAGAAAGTGAGGAGGACTTCAGGCTGTGAAGGTACCCTCCTGAACGTGCCTGCAAAGGGTCATTTTGCGTTTCGACACGTTGCTCTGGGAACCCCTGTGTCCTTGTGTGTGCACTCCCCATCAACTCCGAAAGGTCTTCTGCAGTAACAGGACCTTTCATGAAAAGGAATGAAGTTGGAGTTTGGGAATATTGTTTGTTTGTTTGTTTTTAAAAACAAAACCTAGACTAGACTTGTGTGTATTTGAACTAGATTCCATTTTCTATTAATCCAGCCAGGGATCAAAAACATAGCCTGTAACTAATCTGTGTAATTTAACTTGCAGATATAGTTTTGAATCTTATATTCCTACAACAAGTAATTGTTTGCAGAAAACGTTTAACCAATCATGCTACGTAGCACATAAACCAAACAGAAGTGGAAGCAAAATTAATGAAGGACTAATAGCAAGAAAATTAGTCACTGAGCTCTATCCAATGCCTTCTCTCCCACACAACAAGGTGTTACATCTGAATAATGGTGATACTTCTTTACCCCCCCTTGGGTTTTTTGGTTTTAAGGGAGGGGTTTGCTTGATATATCACCATCTTACTAGCAAAAACATATTTAATTGCATTTTGTATATACTTCATGCAGACACATATATAAAATATAAGCACATACAAACATACAATCTGTATTTCCATTTCCATTTTGAAGGCATCATCTACAAAGTCTCCCTTTGTGAATACTTCTATTTCTGAAGGGTTTCTTCTCCCTTTGTGCCACCCTCCTGCTGGGTTTATGCTCTGTAAAGGGCCAATACAACAGCAAAAGCTATAGTTTGGAATAGATATATAAGTCAAATCCAACTGAATTGCATCCAACCCCCCCCCCCTCCCCCATATTGACTATCCCAGGAATTACTTTTTAAAATTTAGATTCAAATGTGAGAGAGCAGAATAAATCATTTTTAAGAGCTCATCTAATAGCTTAAGAAAACAGCTATCCTCATTGAAAAATTATATTTAACAGCTCATGTAATAGATTAAAAATTCCAACCATCCTTACTGTTTTCAGTCCAACTACCCAGTTTTTCCTCTTCCTTCCATATTTCTTTCACTTGCTTTACCCATTGTGTCTCCACTTCTATTCCCACTTGCTGACTTACCCTCTACACACTGAATACTTCCTTTCTTAAAGGCTTTCTATTCTTGCTTCCCTCTAACTTTCTTTTGAACTATTTTCAGCCCATTTTTCTAGGCTCATCTTCTTCCTGCCTCTCAGGGGTTAGGGACTACACTGCGTGGGATGGCCATGCTGCTGTCAGGACACCAGGCTGGCTGGTGGGTCAGGCATACCAGCTGTACACACCGGTTTCCTTCGGCACATGGGCAGGGAAGAAGTCCTTCTACTCGACCCAAACAAGCGGAGGAGTGCCACGAGGGATGATGCTGTGGGCTACCCCAGCCCTGCCGACACAAAAGCGGAGTCTCCAATTGTAAGAGTTATTCTTTTAGTCCTCGCCCTGTCCTAGCTCTGGTTTAATGCTATCTCCTCAGACTTGTTCTGCACCTCATGGATTCTCTCACAAAATCGCACAGGCCCTAGTGGCAGCTTTAAGCTGCAAGCCTTCTTATTATGTGACCCTGCAGGGACACAGGGGACATCCTTCCTCAGCCCCTTGGACAAGGACTTGTCTCTACCATAGTCTGGCACGTGTCCCATAGACAGGGATTTCAACAACTTGTTAATGGGGCATGCTTGGGAAGGGGGGCTGTGCGGTCACACTCACATCTGAATCCCGGGACCACAAACGCCACCGGCTTTAGAGCACCATCTCTGCTTCGCAGGGGTACAGAGACAGCACAGCTGGCACTTGCCCAGCGAGCTGCATGCTTGTGGAACCTTGCCAGTTTACAAAAGATTGCCTGGAACTGAGCAGAGTCGGTAAACCCCTCTGCTTCAGGTTGACCAGAATTAAAGTATCCTGTTTCTTATATGCAGCCCTCCCAGCAAAAGCTCTTGCTCACTTGTGAGTGCAAGCACAACGCTGTTTGCGGCGCTGGATTTGTAGGCGGCAGCCTTGAGTGGCAGTTTGCACAAACATATGCATGAACTCAAGTGCGCTAAGCCAGAGGACTGTCCTCATGATCAGACTCGGTGAAAGCCCTGCTAGTTGGTCTATTTATGGTATGCCCAAGTAACCCATCACCATGGCAGCTAAGCAGAGAGGAGAAAATGCTGCAGACCAGAGCAGGTCAGACAGCAGCGCTGGTAAGACATAACCACAAGACGGTATGTCACATCCTCCCCTGGCTGCTGCCGTGACCCATTTGTGATTTCTACCTGCAAGCTGTACGGTATGAAAAAGTTTTATTAACATACCCAAACAATTCCCTTCAAAGATCCTGCACTAGCGACAATGGGAAACAAGAACGTACAAGCAGGCCAGAAAATGGCAAAAAAAAAAAAATATTTAAACTAAAATAGAAAAATAAATAGCATTGAAATTAACATTGTAAAATCCACTGCAGTGAGCCAGTCTAGGAGGAATGCACTCGGCTCACAGGATGCCTCAAGCAACTTCAAAGGGGAAAAAAAATTATACATTTAAAGTATGCGCAGAAGCAGCAGTTTGTCATCAGCACAGAAAACTGGAGAGTGGGAAGCCACAGGATGGATGGACGCAGAGGTCGGTCTGTCCTGCGCAGGTGTAGGTCACCGCTGCATTTTGCAAGCTGGGGCTCGAGACGCTCAGTCTTCTCGTTCCCTCCTGTGTCTTACTAAGCCTCGTAAATCCACCCCGACTCCCCACACAAACATGCTTCCCTCACCCTGCCGGCTGCCAGCGCTGGATTTTAAAGTGGGCAGCACTGCAGCAGGTGGCTTTTTGGGAGGTGGCTGTGCTGCTGCAGCGCTCCGCTGCCTTAAGCAGGGTGCATCAGTTTTAGTGGTTTAATTCGGGTTAACAAATCTCCCAACTGCTCACAGTTAGTGCATACTATTTCACACTGTGGGCCAGTCTCGAGACAGCTGGGCTTCTTTTAGACAAAGTTTAAATGGAGGATGCATTCCAGAGGCTCATCTGGTGTGCTCCAGCTGCTAGCAGGAGTTCAGGCTGCTAGAGCTAGTCCAAGGCAAGAACCCTCACAGCACACGCAGGGGGACACTGGCCCCTCAGCACTGCTTGTTTCCTATTGCACTGCGTCACTTGCCCGAGGCCGAAGTTTGGGGAACCCAGCATATGTATCTTAAGCAAAATAACATCATAGGCATTGCTTGTGCTTCATCCCTGAGGCAGTTAGAGGAGAACCCACTCTCTTCTCATGCATAGCAGTGCCATTACTAAGAGAATTTGGTTCAAAACTAAAACCAGAGGTCAGAAGGTAGGTGCATCTCAGGAGGGAGAGAAACAGCCTGAAAGCTTTCAGGCTAGCTCCAGCTTATTGACTTGAAGTGGCACTTCTTCCTCATTTTATGTGCATCGACATTCCCATCAACAGAAAGTTAAACATGTTACTATTGTTTAATATTTTCTTTGACCATTTCCCACGGGGACCATGTGATCTGACATCCAGACACTTTGGTAAAGTACAGGCTGTAGTGACCCGTTTCTGTAAGAATCAGCACCAGTGACCGAAGAGGTTGGCACTAGCATTTGTGAACAAACAAGTCAGAAAATGCTCTGATATGCCTTCTTGGAGATCTCCTGGAAACAACCAAAGTCTAAAATTATAATGAGGTTTTCTTTTTCTGCAGGACTGACTTTTTCCCCATGCAGCAGCTAAAGAGACTGATCTCTGTTGATGACACATTCACATAAAATTTAAGAAAGACACAGGACATGCAGCCTGAGGTGCCAAAATCCTGGGCAGTTCCTGCAGCTTGTGGTACTCCAGTTTCCTAAGGAGATCTGTTGGACTGGCCCCCTCCTCCCCAAGTAGCTACGGGCCTTCGGACACGAACAGGAGATATCCTAACCCCGATCAACCCCTGCCTCTCTTACTAGGAAGAGGGATTAACTGGTGGGATAATCAGACATTGTTTACTCTTCTATAGCCCATGCAGAAAAAGATTAAGGCCAAGATTTTAGTAACTGGGAACCTAAAGTTAGTAAGCCCACACTGGAGCACTCAAATGTCCTGACTTTTTTTTTTTTCTTTTTTTTTTTTTAAATCACTGACCACCCCATTGCGCCCAGAGACTTGACTGTTGCTCTGTGAATGCATACCTTCTACTAATCTGACCTTTATGTCTTGAGCCAAGATTAGAAGTGTTATTGGAGTAGGAAAATTATCCTAAGAAAGAATTAAAAGTTTGGAAAGAGTTAAGAATAGATAATAGCACTCCTGTAATACCAAATGAGTCAAAACTCCAAGCGAAGCAAAAGAGCAAGGAGAAGGAACAGTGGAATATTAAATGCAGTTGCTTCTTCTATTTGCAGTTTAATAATTCAAGACCTATATTTATTTATTCATACTAATTGACCGATGAAGTTATGCTGTGGAATAGCTGAAGAGAAACTAATTGCTGTCTCATTTTATTTTAATAGTATATTAAAACACAGGCTAGACTGGAGACCTCTTCTCGACTTGTGCTGATGTTTTCTGCCCTGAGACACTGGCAACTGTCCAGGGACTTGCCTGCACTGATATTTAGGTCTAACCTTAGGAGTCAGATTAGGTGATTGTGCCTTTGGCTATAATGGACCACAAATGTGAAGCTCATTTCTTCTTGAGATCAATCTTTCCTCCTTTACATTTATTTTTCCCACTTAGGTTCTATTATCATTTGCTCAGCCTGTGCAAAGGGGCCTTAAAGTGGATGTAAATGAATTTTGCAAAACCCACACAGGACCCCTTAATACCATTGGAGTAATTGGGGCTTAACTGCATTGAATCCTGAAGCACACTATCTAAACACAGGCATTCCCAAGCATTTCTACAGTCTCATAATTAACACTCCCACAAGCGAAATGAGACAAAAAATGTGCAATACATGTTCTGCTGTAGAATCCTCCATCAGTTCCTGATCCTTCAGCGTTTTCCCTACACAGTTTCCATGCTCTCCTGATACCTAAATCAATGGCACTTTCCTCAGTGTGGAGAAACCTTTTTCCTCTCCCTCCCAGTCCTCGGCTCTGGGACCTCACAACGCACCCTCTTTCTCCCCAACCCCAGCCCAACTCCCACACGCACGTGCCCTCTTCCAATACCAGGAAGGCTACTCCTATAGCTAATGATGGAGACGACATGCACAGCAATTCTTCTGCTCAGCTCCCACGCCGGGCGGGGAGTGCCCTCCCCACAGGCATCACCCCTGCCACCACGGCACAAGGACCGTGGACCTTGGCAGAGCAGCAAACAAGCCAAAACAAAAATTTGTCACTGTTCCAGTATCTTGTCTCACATACATTTGTAGTCATAGTATTATGGATACACCATCCAAAGCGCTAGAGAAACATCATCCAAAGCGCAGAGAAAATCCACCCCCCCTTACCAAAACAGCACGCACGGGGCACCATCATCTACATGTGGTAGGATACGAGAGTCCCCACATACTCGGAGCCCAGTGTACAGGCCGGTTCATCCTATGTAACTAGACAACAAGCCACTGAACTGGAGCCCTGGAAATTTACATACCCTTTGCATAGATACAAATAAGCTCAGAAGGTGAAAGGCAACAGAAAAGCAGGTCCTTTGAGTACAGATCCTTTCATCTTCGAGTTTGCTAAGGACAGATGTAAAGGCAGCTTACGATCCAAGTTGTGCGCATTCCTCCTTTGAAGCTCTACCTTTCTCCCAGCCCAAACTTTACCATTTAGCAGTCTCATTACCTCGTAAGGTCTGCTCCTCCCTTCAGCATTCAGTCCCTCTGGAGAGGCAAGCCGTTTCCCTCCCTTCCCAGGAATCTTAATTAACTTTTTTTCTGTGTGTTTGTTTCCCCCCCACCCCTTCAGACATTCCGATACCTTCAGTTGGGTTTGTTTCAATGCTTTCAAAGTTGTCTTTAATTGCGTTTTTCTTTAATATAGGCCACCAGCTGACCTTCATACAAAACACAGCGCATATCAGAATGTGAGCATTCATATCATCTGTGCAGTGCAACGTGCAGAGCTACACCTGTACTGGTGTTTTTGACAGAGATGGCACCAACTGTTTTGAACTCTGTTGATTCTATAATGAGAAAAATCTAGCAATTGACTTTCATCCCTCTACATGTATTTGCATGATGTCAAATCTTTCTATCACCTTTCCAGCCCCAATATTTCACCGGCTGCGCCAAGAAAGGCTTCCCTGCTTCTTCATTGTTATTTAATTTCCCTGAAGCCAACTGATTCACATTGATCAAAAAGATCACTTCACCAGGACCACATCTCATAATTTGTGGGGACCTTTCCTGCCTGAGGTCCAGATAGGACTCAGGGGAAGATGGATATGCACGGGCTAAGCATGGTTCGTGGCTCTGGGTTTGAGCTTGCTCGCTCAGCAGCTCAGAGAGCAGGCAGAACAAGCACAGGACAGCCTGTACTCCTTCGTGTAAACTTACTTTTACACATATCTTATCACTCTCTTGTTTTTACGCATGTCTTCTTGCTTTCCTCCTTTGACCTCAAGGAACCTCAGCAGCCCTCCCCAGGACTTGCTCTGACAGAAGAGTTACCACCTCTGCCTCCGGGGCCCTGTGGTGTCAACTATCTGATACAACGATGGGGTGAAGAGCCTGGAAATTCATCTGGGAGACAAATGCATAACCTAAATTCCCTCCTACCTGCACCTCCTGCCAGAAGTCTTAGCAACAGCTCTCCCCCAGGACCCCGAATGACCACCGAGTGGAGCTGGGGTGGGGGTGTGCGTCTGTGGACCAGCCCTGCGCCCAGCCGTCCCGCACTGCAGCTGAGAAACGAGGCCTCGACTCCCAAGTCCCCGCAAAATCAGTCAACAAAAAGAAGTTATTAGGGGTATATTTACTGACAGAAAGCAGATTACAAATTACCCACATTCAGCGCTTGGAAACAAGATTATTTGTGACATAACAGATTGCCAGCATTGTAATCCAGAGCCTGTAAACACTTGTTAGTTGTCCACGGGCAAAGGCAAATCCGTGTCAGTGTAGCTGTTTTTAGGTAGAGGTGACCACGCATTATCAGATGCTAACATCTGAGCCCTTTTCTGTGCCACTAATACTGTTTCCTGAATGCTTTCCCTCCTAACCTTAATCTGATCGTTGCCTGCATCTTCGCTGGCCCTAGGACCAGGCTTTTGGGGAATTCTTTTTTAAACCAAAAGTAGGTGCCGTACTGGTAATTGGAATTTTATGGGGAAAAATCGATTCTAAAATAATATTAAGTAGCCGACCTGATTAACCTGGCCTTTGTTCTAAGAGTCTGTTGACTTGTTAAATGATTTAAAAAAATAAACAAAGAAATCAATATGTTATGGCTTGGTGATATCAGGCATCTTCAAATAGCTCTTCTAGCACCTCAACACAAATAAAGAAATTTCAAGGGCTGACTGATTCCAGGGTGGCCTCTCAGGGTTTTGATAAATTGCAAAATCACTCATCAAGAGCAAATCAATACAGAGCACCTAACTTTCCACGTCATCATGTAAAGCTAAACCTGAACACAGAAGTCCCTGCAGGTGAAGTCTGGATGCACCAACACTGTGCTGATGTGACCTAAGTGACAGTTTTCACCATGAGGGTTTTGAATGGGCAGCTGAGCAACCATAGATATTTTCCCTTAAAAAAGACTAGTGAGAGCCGAGGGAACAAAGGATTCTGTGAGGCAATGTGATGAAAACACGGAGGAGATAATCCTATTTGTTCAGTAAAACAGATATTACTAGTTTATGAAAACAATGAGGTATGAATCAAAAGCTGCTTAGCCAAGGCTTTGGTACTGTGAAAATAGCACAGCAGCAATGCCAAGGAGGGCATTCCCTAGCAATCACTCCATGCCCTCACCCACACACTGCCCATCTCCTGAGAACAGAAGATTCCAACGAGCTGATAAATGAGGAGCTGGTTCCTGATGGTTTGGCAGAACCACAGGTGGGCCCACCACTGTTCAGTCTGAGGACGCTTACACTTCCATTATTTAGGCTTTGTGGAAAATTTTCCATGACACCCAGAGGATGTACGAATGTGAGAACTATGTTTTAAGTCATGATTTAATCACAGTAAAACACTGAAATGGCATAGGCATTTGCAGAAGTAGTGGGCCATGAGAAAATCTCTCCTGTGTAAGTCCCTAAAAGGCTGGATAAATTCCTTCGGTGTCAGAGGTTCTGACACAGAGTTATCTTCAAAAATGGTGTGAGCAGAGCAATGGGCAGGAGGGTCGTAGGCCAGTAAGTCCAAAGCAGGAGTAAAGGTCACATTCTGCTGTAACAAGTGGTCACTAGCGAGGCAATGCAGTACACTTACCCTCTTCAAGGAAATTTCTTGTTTACTTGTTTGGTACCAGTTTTAAGACATTTGCAAATCCAAAGAAGCTGAAGTAACCTATTCTAGAGAATCTTAAAATAATGCAACTGCTTGCAAGATTTTTGACTAATGCACATATGTATCAACAAATACCTTGGGTTTCCTATCACCACTGGCTCAAGAACAATTCAAAATCGGTAAATGTGTAGTTCTTATTTTTCAGAGCATGCAATGCAACTGATCCCACCTGGAAGCATCTCAGCAAGGAATCTCACTTTTTAGCTACCTGAAGGTTTTCCTAACCCTGAGCTCATTCTTTCTTGGCCTCACCCCTGGCGTAGCAGATGCCAGGACCCTCACTGGGCCAGTGAGGTGGCAGAGGGGTGCCATGACACATGGCCACCCCTCTCTGCGGTGGTGGCCAGGTCCCCGTATCGGTGCAGCTGAACCAGGGCAGGACCTGTCTGCTGCTGCCCAAGGATTCCCCTCTGCTGGGAGGTTTCTCCCAGGGCCGGGCTGGCTGGCAGCAGCAGGGAACAGTCCCAACGTGCTGTGAAACTAGGGCCGTAATATGTTAATGTGAAGACTTTTTCCAAGTAATCTTTACCATCTGTTGTCTCACACTGATGTTAGTATTAATAATTTATAGGCCTTCTCTTAAAGCTGAGGAGGAAGCAGAATGCTGAGCTCTAACACAGAGACAGTATCAACATTTCTTTTCAAAAAAATGAGATTGATGTTACTCTATATGATAGCCTTGCACAGGCAATATATGGTGCTGTTCAGCTTTCCATCGCTGTCGCTTTTGTCAGTCTTTCACTTAAAATAGCAGTGGCAAGTTATTTATTTTAGTCCAGTTCCTCTGTTGCTTCTTTCCTTCTAAAATAAGGCATGCAGCCTATCTGGTACATAAGCAAAGTGCATGTAAAGGTCAGAGGCAAAGCATAAGCTCGCAACGTAAGTCGTATTATAGGATGCCGTTACTCCCGGGCAAGAACAGACGGGGTTCCTTCTTCTGCTGTCCGAGGGACGGTTAGGCTGAAGGAGCATAGCTGTGCTACCAGTTTAAGCCAGCAGAATCTCCTTGCTATATTTAACCTTGATTTCCTTAGAGACCAAATATGCAAATCACAAAATGTGATGCACAGCTAACACTGCTTTCATAAGGGCGAGCTAAGTTATAGTCCCAAACAATCAAATCAGCCTCTCCTACTCAGAGGGCTTCACTTTAATCCCTTATTAACGGGATTAATAGCAGATTTACAGTTCATACCATCTTACTCCCCTTTTACACAAGCCAATCTAGCCGCTTTCACAGAGGGACAGGTGGATTAATAGTCTTAGTCAAAAACTATGGTGATAATGCAGAAAATCAGCCAAAGGGAGGGATTCCAGGGTGAAAACGGACAGCTGGAAGATTGCTATCAAAGCCACGCCGTGCCTTCACCCGCAGCTAGAAATGTGAAATGCGTGGGAGACCCTTCTGCCTCTAAATTGAAAAACAAAACAAAACCCCTGAAAGATAAACAAGTACAGTAAAGGAATAAGTCTCTCTATTAATAAATGCTTACCAGAGGATAAACAAGTAAAGGAATAAAGAACCTGTGAAGCTCAGAAATGTGGAGGCATTTGATGAAACGTAACTCCGCTAAGAAACGCAAAGCTCCGCCAGCCTGTTATACAATCTTTGATTTCTTTTAATAACAGTTGAAGGTCAGATGCCAGCGCTCTTCCTGGAAATCCTAAAAAGACTGGGTGGCTCCCCAAGTTAGAAAGGAACTGCCACGTCGTATATTGTGCAACATATAGCTATTGACTAAGGTATATTATATTACCTCCAGCAGCTGACTCAGCCCCAGTTGTTATAAAAGGCTTTGGCGCTCGGGCCAGCAGCACGTACCAGCCGCGGGCGGGCGGGCGGGGGGCGGCAGGACCCCGGCCGGGCTGGGGGGGGGGGACACGCTCGGGGGGGTCAAGCCGCTTACCTCGGCCGCCCCCCCCGCGGGGCTCAGCTGGGTTACCCGAGTTCACACCGAGCCGCTGACTTTCAGCGGCACTGCTTACTCATTACCGGAGCAGCGGGGGGCCGTCTGGCTCTAAAAAGTTAACCCTTCCCGTGCCCTGACCCTGACGGGGTGTTGGGAGGAGGGGGAGCCGCGGGGTGCCGGGCTGGCCGGGGGGGGGGGGTCGCCCCTTCGCGTCCCGCTGCGGTGCGGTGCCCCCCAGCCCAGGCGGCTTGGTTTCCCAGGGCGGGGGGGAGGGGGAGGAGGGGGCCGTGCCCCAGGTGAGGTTTTGCGGTGAAAAGGCGGGGGAGACGGACCGGCCCCCAGCTCGCACGGCCGGTGATCCCCTCCCGGCCCCCGCGCTGCGGGGCTGCGGGGCTGCGGGCCAGGTAAAGCCCATCACTCGCCACGGCCCAGCCCGCGTGTTGCGCAATTACGATGCCTGTGCCCGTGCTACCTTTCGCTCTGGGGTTTGCAAATGTTCCTGGAATTATTGCAAATCTGATAATGGCATTTTTTTTATCCTTTTTTTTTTCCTTTTTCCCCCTTTTTTTCCTTTCTTGTTTTTTTCTTTTCTTTTTTTTTTTTTTTTTTTTTTTTTCTCCTTAATGATGCAGACCTTGATTACCGGAAAACCTCAGTACATTTTTAGGAAAACTTCCAGTGCTCCTGGCTTCACCTTTTAGGGTCCATAATCCAGATGAAGTGTAAAAAGAGCCCAAAAGGTGAGGACGGGGGGAATTACTCTTGGTGCCTCATGGTCCCGTTAAGGCAGTACTATGATTTCCTGCTAATGGCATACTAATTTATGGCTTCTGAAGTTAGAAGTCATCTTAATAGATCATCACAGCCCACCAAGATATATTAAGTTTCTCTGTTTTATTGGGTTCTTAAAAATAAAATAAAAATATTTCCACAGTATAATAAAAAATGCCATTCTTCCTTTTCCATCAACTCAAAGGCTCCTCTGTAAAGAGAAGCTGTATCATTCTGTCACAGAGAAGAACAGATGGTGAATAGCAGGTATGCGAAATGTTCATACTACTCTTCTTTATTTCACCTTTCACTGTAATTATATTGCATGCCAGGCTCCAAATGAAGCATTGAATTCAGACACCAGAATATGGTGGAGATGAATTTTGTAAAGCTTTAAAAGTTAGTTCAATTTCATGACATTTGGAGTGTAATTTATATACATCTCAAAATGTGCCAGGTACTTAGAGGTGCATCAGAAGAGGCAAAGGCCTTATCGCAGCCTATAATCCCAAATGACAATTTCAAATAAACAATATAAGTATACAAGCAGTGAAGTTTGCTTGCATCTGGCTAATGCCTCCATTAATCTTCATTAGTAATTTCTAATATTGAGAGCAGGGAAGGTAGGATTTATAGCTCTTTTCAAAGAAGAGCCAAAGAAAATTAGATGGATTAGGCCAGTGGATCAGTTCCAAGAACAGAGAAAGAAAAGGCTAGGATGGGATCTTTGAAAGTGGCAAATGGAGCGTTTCTGCAGATGAAGTGTATTAGAAGGAAATACAGAAAGACATTAAGATGTTCACGTCCATGAAGGCAAGCGGGAAAGAACTTAAGCAAAAGAACTTCAAGAAGAACGGGATTTGATCCAAGTGAAAGGTAATATAGAAATGGGCTTAGCTAAAATATCAGGAGCCAAGAAAGGACATATTGCTTATCTATAACTTAAGAAGTCCTGGCCTATCTGTTTGTTGGAGATAGTGGAGAAAATACTATTGTGTGAATTTTAAGACTGAGAGACAGTGGAAAAAGCTGCATAAGAAACAGTCAAAAATAGAGGACACATTTTCAAGCTTAACAAGCATCAGGGAAGAGAAGGAACTTAAGTGCTTGAGTTTGGCAGTTTGTTGGCACGTGGGTCTTTCCACAGAGGGGTATTGAGGAAGTTCAGCTGGCAGGGTAAAGACAAGCTGTTAGCAAAGCAGAGTGGAAATGAAGAAGTTAAATCACAGAGTTTGTAAAGGGTAGTTGAAGATGTGGAAGTGTGTAATGGCATGGGAATGGAGGAAAACAAGAAGCGTATGGCATTTCTGAAAGCTGGAGAACAGGTGGTCTTCAGGAAGGGAGGGTGTGCAATCACCCTCAAACGGAAAGGACGAGCTTGCTGGTGACTTTGCTGGTAATGCCATAAGCCATTTCTGTGGACGAGAGGGTACAGAAAGCAGATTTTACAGAGGGAGAAAACTGGCTGAGTAGGGCCAGAAGAAGTAGGATTTTGATTTTTTTTATTTTTACATGTTTAAGACATATGGTGGCAAAGAAAGGAGGCATATGGAGTGGCACTTGAAAATGGGGCTGGGGTCAAGATGATGGTAGGGGAAACAATAATGTATTTCAGAAGCAGAGGAGAGTTGTTGAGGATGTCTCATTGTTTCTTCATGCTCCTCCATCTGTCAATATCCATCTGTTGTTTTTTTGTTGTACGGTCAAATGTCAACTCCAGTAACTGTTTAATGGAAAATGGAAAATCATGTCTCTGTCTCCCTTTCTCACCGATTTTTGGAAGGATATAAAAAAAATGTATCTTCCACACAGCACTGGAAGGGTGGGGAGGACCCACTTGTTCTCGGTAGTCTAGAGCTCGGTGATGAAAGGATGCTGTTTTGGGAAGCAGGAAAGGTCAGATGTAAATCCATAAACATGAGAAGGCCCCTGAACTTGTAAAGAGGGGACCCTGAAGCCCATCAATGTGCTTAACTACTGCCCTGTTCTATAAAAGGCGGTGATATCATCACCAAATCCTAAAGGAAAGGTGTAATGGGAGAATGTACACCAGGGAAAATATTCACTACCTCACCGCAGCCTGGTGCTTGGTGCCAAGGACATCCAAGAGGTGAGATGCTGAAGATACCTGCTCTTGGTGGCTCTTTGCATTTGCTCTCTCCTTGGTGCCCTGCTTGCTTTGAACCAAACCCTGAGGCATCAAAGCACTCTGGTAGACGGAGGCTTATGAAACCAGCTAGGGAAACAGTATCACCGCTAGCTGTCTACCTCATGCCTTTGCTATAGGTCACCTTGTGCAGTGCAGAGGTGGCTGATGGAAGTGTGTGCTGGCTTTGAAGTGACTGGCTAGCTGAGGGGAAGGTGCACCTTTTTGCTTTTTATGCTGCTGGAGATGTAGGGGAGCAGAGCACGCGGCAGGATGATGATGTGTAGCATAACTCCACCATGATCCGCCAGAACTGCTTGCCTCTCCCATGCATTGCAGAAGCAAGGAAGGTGCCCTGTTGCTGGTGCTTTGGCTTTTGCTCTGGGAGGCAGACGCTTGCCCGCCTTCAGGGATCACTCCACCATGATAAAGTAAAAGATGTGCCCCTGTGTCACCATCAGCTGGCAATGACCCACAAGGAATATCCACCCCACCAATCATTTTCCCTCTTGGCAAAGCACAGCCATCGTAGCCCAGCTGCTTTGCCGAGCAGCAGCAGGGAGCTGAGTCAGTCCCTCCCAGGTCACCGGGAATAAGTCCATGCCTGCTACATCCCCGATCCGCAGTGAAGTATCTGTAATTATGATTTTCACTGTTATGTTTGTGATATTAGAATTTGTCTTGCTCTAGCCAAGACTCCTACTCTTCGTTCATGCACGAGCCTGTCATGCTATACAATTACAGTGGAGTCAGGGCCTGATCTGTACTATAATTATAACTGAGTCAGTTACAACAGACTTGTCTCCTGACCTGGTTCCAAAATAGCACTATATTTTTTTAAAGCAAAAGGGGTTTTAGGTGTCTTCTTCAACCATGCTAATGCATTACGCTCATCTTGGATTTATACTGGGTTCATTTCTGATAAAGCAACCCTTTTTTAGCACAAGCAGGAAATGGTCCAAACTGGCTGTTCATTAGCATTCACTAAGTCAGCTTCAAACACCCTCTCTGAATGTCAGATATTTCCCGCTTGCGTTCCCTCCCCACTTTGTGTGTTTGCTACTTCCTGGCATCCTTATCATATAGTAATGAATCACACTGGAGTTATGATGTCGCATTTAGATACAGAGTGGGACTAGTTTGGCCAGTCCTGAGTAATCGGGCCTCTTAACAGGGAAAAGCATTTAAATAGGTCAATGAATCTTACATGTCTGTGCATCAGGAATTATCAGCACTGCAGAACTTGCAGTCAGGGGAGGGAGGGAAATTCTCTGTCAAGCAAAAGTTCATTGATACCACTAGAGCAGCAAACAACATTTCATTTACATTTAAAATTATGTTTTACCTTCATGGGTTGTTGAGGGTCTTTCAAACTGGAGTAAAAGATGCTTTATTTTTTACTTTTTTCTTCATATACAGAATAATATATTTGAAGTCAACTGAACAATCCAGTTAAAAAGATACTTATCTAACCTCCTATCTCCCAAAATACAGCTGTAATTCTTGTTCCTTATTTTTGCCTCGTGCCTTTTTCAGTGATGGAAATACTGTGAAATGTTGCGTTACAAAGCTAATCAAATTGCGAATGGAAAGCTTTTCCTTTGCTCTATTCTTTTAGGTCTCCTGTAGGTTATGTCTGTTAAGGCACTCTCTGGAAGCCCCCGGAGAAGCCAGAAGCATCCAGCAGGAGATTCTCAAGCCTGGAGGTTAACAGTCTATATCTATAGATAGAGCCTATTCCTGGGAGTGAAGGGAAAGGGACAGCTTGGGGCATGAGGGGTAGAGAGGCGCAGAGAGGCATGGTGGCAGAGAACCTGCCTGCCGTAGGAGAGCGTCGCTCTGGGATGGATGCCTTGGCAGCACCTGCCACTGGGCACACGTCCCGTGCCAGTGAAAGGAGACCTCCCGGCAGCACAGCCACTCCATCTCCATCAGTGAGCCACCTCCCTCAGTGACATTAGCAAAGGGGACTGGTACACCCTTCTGTTGCCATCACTGTGACTGTGCTGCGGGGTTTGTGGGCGTAGCTGGGGCAAATGGTTTCTGGTTTCTTGTCATTCTCAGCTGACGGGGCCATAGCAGACTTTGGCAACCCATGCCTGTGTTTGCTCTGGAGTTCAGAAAATGGACTGGTGGCAGCTACAAGGATGTATTTCTGACTTTCAGCCCAGTTCCCCAGCTGTTAGTCCAAGATGCCATTACATAAGAGTATTTTAAATACTATCATCTATTTTGGATTTCTAGACACTTAAGTATAAACTTGAATGCATGAGTGTGGTGCAGTTAAACTTTTTGTCAACTGCACTTCTTGCTGTATATTTCTTTTTGGACAAGAGCTCTGAAATTAGCAACATTTGAAGGGTAAAGTCAGGCTTTTTGTTGACAGTTGTTGTTTTGCATTCAGTCTTGCAGAAAAGATTCAGGGTAGGTCTATCTAAAGTCCAATCCTGTATTCAAATTCTAATGGTTGAGTTTGCTGTACCACTTAATGTGCCACTTAGCATACCTCTCTGACCTTACTTAAAGGCCCTTTTCTCAGATAACATCTGTCTGAGGCTGTGTATGTTTTAGAAAAAATGGTTTATTGGAATAAGTGTTTAAAAAATGGACTAGGCTAAGACTACTTTTACGAGTTCACCAGCATAAGCAGAAGAGCTGTCATCTCTCCATGAAGGTAGGTATGCATATGTTCAAATGTTTATAATGTAGAAGTTATCAGAATTTAGATTATTTTCCATAGGGCCATATTCCATTCTCTAACATGCATGAGTGTATAAAACAGTAGTTTTAAATTTGTGCTCCATTAACTGCTCTTAAATGGTGTGTGAAAATGAACTCAAAAGGCAAGCCTGTTGTCATTAGGCTCAAATCTGTTATAGTTGTTTGGCCCTCCCTCAGGAAATGTTTAAAGCGTCTGAAAAACAGAAAGGGCTGAAAATCTTTGGTTCGGAATGGTACTTCCGTTGAACCAAAAATAAGGTGATGGACACTGATCTTGGAAAGGTCACTGCTGTCTGCTGGCCAGTCCTACCATCCTTTGCTTACAGGATGCTCAGCTTCCAAATGAGCACATTAAAGCTTTGCGCCCTGGAACCCCTCACCCCTGATGCGCCAGGGTGCAGCTGCAGTCCTCTCCTCCAACCTGCTTTTAACAGCTCTGGGGAAAACTGGCTGTGGCTACACAGGGGTGCCTGCTCATCCTCTTGATCTGTGCTGCTGTTTTCTTGTAGTCCCCCCCCACCTGTTCATACTTCTGGATGACTGGATAGTATTTGCTTTTCCTTCTTGTGTACACAGCATTTTGCGTAATGGCATCCCAATCCATAAAAGGGACTGCAGAAAAGCAAATAACACCACCAAAAAAACCAACCAACCAACC
This sequence comes from Falco punctatus, assembly GCF_963210335.1. Taxonomy (NCBI): domain Eukaryota; kingdom Metazoa; phylum Chordata; class Aves; order Falconiformes; family Falconidae; genus Falco; species Falco punctatus. The sequence continues at coordinate 107,261,638 of NC_137581.1, read as the reverse complement.
AAAAAAACCCCACCACCACCACCTTTAATGGTGGGTAGGCTTGTTGAAGTTGATATATGTGAGAAACACATGAATTAGTGTCTACAGAGTGCTTTGGCGTAGCGTGGGGCTACCTGATGCTATGGACTAACACTAGGACTTGTCATCTCCATAAAGGTGATTTCTTTGCTCCTTAGCTTTGATCTAGTGTATTTCAGAACAATGTAGCCCCAAATCTAAGGTGGACAAAGCTTTCCCCCCATCAGGTGCTGTGGTTCATGCAAGGTGCTTCCCGTGGCAGTCCTTTGGAGAAACCCTGTCGCTGCTGACATAGTTCCTCTCCCCCAGACAGCCGCGTCAGGACTACAGTAATGTTTCCTAGGCTTGCCCAGGGTACCTATTTAAATTATAGATCTGGAATACTGCTGGCTCCCCTCCAAATCTCTGATCTAGTAGCTGTTTTTAATGATAAATTACATATGTTTAATAGCTCAGCTATTTTGTTTGGTTCCTTCAGAACTTTGAGATGAATAGGCTCCAGTCTCAGTGATTTATTACAATTTAATTTGTCAAGTTGTTTCAGCACTTTTTCTTGTGCTCCTCTGACAGCAGTTCACCTTCACAAACCAAAGATAGGTATTTCCCCATTCTCCTCGGAGTGAAGACCCACACAGAAACTACTTGGCAACCCCTGTGAGTTCTTTCTCCTCTTTGACCTCTTTTTCTCCTGCTCAGCTGATTAAATTTAGGGATTTTCCCGTGAGTGTCCTATGCTCAAATCCTTTATCACCGCAATAGTATCATGTAATCCTTTTCATAAGCTCATTGATCACCAGTCTAATAGTAGGTACAATTTTTTGCCTGAATTTTTGTAGAATGTCTCTGCTCTACATTTAAATTTTTCTTTTGATTTCCAGTCTACTCATGACTGTTCTCTTTCCCCCGTCATTGTCTGTATCTGTTTCATCTGAAATAATATTTCCTGAACACGTATGGTCAGATGCCCAGAATACCAAGTCAGGTTTTATACTCCTTTCTTTCTGGCTGCCCAGTCCCGTCTAGGATTGCATTTCTCTCTTCTGTATTTATGCAGAAAGAATAACTGTATCAAAGTCTGTAGGGTAATCAGCTGGTTTCCACTTGAAAGTTCCCAATTTATAAGAGATTTCTGCTACTTCTCCCTGAGCATGACACCTTGCAGTTGGTATAATTGAATTTAATCCAATTTCTATTACTCCATTTGTCATTTATTTCTTTCCATGTGATATCCTAATAGTCCTCTGTATTAACAGTACTTCGACATTAACACTGTTATCAGCAAATTTCATTTGTGCATTCCTATCTGTGTGCCAGGATCCTTGAAGAAGGATTTGGTAGGTTTCAGGACCTGGCACCACTCTCCTGCATCCTCATACTTTCCATTTTGACACTCTTTAGAAAGGTCCTTAACTATATCTACAATATTGTTACTAAATGGGCTCTATTTAGCTTAACTTCTTATGTGGCGACATATGAATTAATTGTTAAAGTCTAGATACGTGAGTTCTATTCTATTATCCCTCATATATGTACATCTAATTTATCAAAGATGGATGTCAGAGCTGCTTCATCTGATCCACATTTGGGACACCGTAAAGGTATCACAGAGTTTTTCTCCCCTATTTACAATTACTCTTATGTCCCTCTACCGTCTAGCAAAAACCTGCTTATAAATTATTGAGGTAAGAGCAGTGCATCAAAATCTGTAGTACCATCAGCAACTCATTAGATTTATTTTTAAGAAGTCTTAAACAATGGGTTGCTACATGTGCTTGATTTTTCTTCAGCACATAGGGTATTTCGGAACTGTAGGTGGGTTTAAGGTAGCTCCTCAGTCTCTGCAGAGCTGTTCTGGCCAAAGGGACGTTGGGAGAGCCTTGTGTCAGTTTGCAAAGAGCAAATGTGTTCCCCCTTGTTTCAGGCTGTAGCTGTTTTCTCCTCCATTTCCGAATTCTTCTGTCTTATTGGCCTGGAACACGCTGGGTTTGGTCTGACTGTAATTAAGCTTCCCTAAGCACCCTCTAGGGTTAATTCCCCTGCACATTGATTCCTACAGTTCCCTGGAGAAAAAAAATAATCCTAGTTTTAAACCTCCCAAATGCATCATCATTTTTGGGAACACTTTCCCCAGAAGGACATTAAACTTGCAGACCACTGCCACTGGAAATTCTCTGGGGCCCTACAGGAGAAACTGCACCTAGATCATAGACAAGGGACGCTCCCAACCCCCTGCAAAGATGGCAGGTTTTTATTTACAACGTAGAAGAGATGAATCGGTTGGGTGCCGCTTGACTGGGGAACCTTCTGGGTAACTAAATCTATGTCCGATGAGGTGACAACAGGTAATAGGTGTGAAATGTCCCGGCAGTTGGCAGACATTTCTGAAAGGAGCAGATTAGTGACTGAACAGTTAAATGGGTCACTGAATGAAGGGTGGTGGACCGAGGGGGAAACAGAGGGCAAGGGGTGGTCTGCAGGCCTTTTCCTGAGAATGAGAGATGAACCGTGACAATTATATCACTGGTGCCTTGAAGTGTGATGCTCATTTCCTGGATAAGCTTCCTGTATAACTTGTTTGCTTTTAATTGGAGATTGTTGAGGTTTCTCAGCAAATGGTCTTCAAAAATTTTTCTTAGGAAGCCACCCCCATCTCTTTCATATTAAAGCTTCTATTCTTCTCAGCCTTTTTAGGAATATGTCTTCAAATCTTATTGTACATTCGAAGACTGAGGTCGGGTGGGGTGTTTGTTGTTTTTATTGAATAAAACCACAAGTTAGGTAATAGAAATTGGGAAATGAGGAGAAACACAAAAAGCCGATCTTTCGGTTAAAAAGCATTTATTAAAACGGTATAGAAAACCAGCAGCTGGGTCAGCTTTGAACACTATGTGGTGCTGGTGCAAATAACCCTCTGAGGTCAAAGTATTTTGCAAAATCATTCCCCTCCCCTCATGTAATGATCATGGTCTCAGTGCAATTGCCTGTCTTAGGTCTAAAAAACCATCATTCTTTCAGACAAGCATCACTGCATGTCCTGGCTGTATGATGTGGGACTGGAAGTATGTTTTAATGTTCACACGCCTGAAGCCTTCAGGGGAAACTTCAGAAGGTACAAAGGTACCTTCAGAGCAGAGGAGGTGCACGCCGTGTTTCTCCCATTTATCAGAAAGCAGGAGGCACCGCAGAGGATCAAGCCTGAGATCTGCTGCAAGGCAGGAGGTCCTTGTCCTTTCTTTCCAGATGTCTCCTACTTGTGACACCCCAGCGCAGTCTCTCAATGTCCAGACTTCTTTATTCCTTTCCGGTGCTATGGCCCTTGTGAGCACAGATATCCTACTTTGGCCTGAGATGTGAATTTTTCCTATTGCCATGCTGAATTCTGAACCAAAACGGCAATGAATGAGAAACAGATGAGAAAACATTTTGTTCCGCTACCCGTAATGGGTAGGTATACCACAATATAGCAGAGATGCCACATTACTGGTCACTCCACCATGCCACAACTTCTGCCCACTCCCTGACTGTGAACAGATTTTGTCAGAAACTCCAAACACCTGAAGAACAGCCTCTGGCTTGTGAGGACCTGAAGCAATAAAGGTGCCATGGTGCTGTGCCATGGAAATGCATCAAATACCCCCGGTTCCCAGGAGGCTGGAGCCAGTTGTGTGAGCCCTGTTCAAAGCCCAGGACAGGACAGAAGATCATCTGCTCCAGGGGCTGATGTGCTGATGGCTCAGGGTGGCTGCTCTGGGATGGGCAAGGGGCATCACCTGGGGTGCTGCCCCTTTTGTCTCCTCAGTGCACCGAGCTGGCCAGGAAAGGGAGAGGCAGAGGGTGGCACGTGCTTTGCAACGTGGGGGCTGTTCCCTGTCTCCTGTTGGGGTATGTACCTTTGTTGTGTATTGGAGTGCATGTGCTCTCACTGACCTCCAAGCAGGGGACATCTTACTTCAGACGGAGAGTTGCTCTTCCTCGCATCCAGCCAGAATTTGGGAAGGGAAAACCTCTTTGTTGCATAGGTTGTTATCCACAGGGGAGCTTTTCTAACCGGGGAAAGGAGATAGAAGAAATGAGCCACCACCAGCATCACTACACAGACACCCAAGGCCATCCCTTACATAAACCTCACCGTGACAAACCCTTTCTTACAGCATTGCTGGACAGTGTTTATATTCCAGCCTTGGAAAATAAATCTTGTGTCACAAAATAGGAAATAGTTTAATGCTTTACCAGTGCTATCATAATGAATTAATTTGATATTCATGGGAATACCACATGTGCTTTCCTAGGTGTCTTACTACCATTTCACTTTCACTAATGGGCACTTGAGTCGTACTGATTTTTCCCCAAAGCCACATAATGATCTATAATATTCCTGAATAATTGCACTTAAAGTGGAAGCTAACAGGGTTGACTACTCCCGGAAATATGGCAAAATATTTTTACTATTTTAAGTAGGAATGTGAATATTAACAGGACCTGCCAATACATTTAAATATGCAAAAAAGTTTTACAAAAGAAAGTTCTGGAATATTTTGTGAAGGTTAAAGAGCCCTCAAATGTTTTTTCCTGAATAATTTTTATAGCCATCTGCAGAGCAGCAGATTTGCTAAATTGTGTTAAAGAGAAAAAAGGGAAGAGAAAACCAAGTACAAGCTCATGTAGAACAAAAAATGTAATTATTTAATAGAGGCTAAAGTAACTTCACAGCCTCATTTTTACCATTTCTTGAAAATAAATCTTCGTTGCAGGTATTCTAAAACCAGGGTAGCATCTGCGGTTTGTGGGGGGAAAAATTTTACAAATCAATCTCCTTTCTGAACGGATAAACTTTGCTGCTTTCCTTATTAATAGGTATGCTAGATAGCTTTGTATCTACAGGTTAGTCCTATTTCGAGGCTTGGATGAGGTGTTATTGCCTAGGATGACTCCAGCTTGCTCTGCAAAGCCTGTGGGGAGGGAGGTTGGTGAGGTGGCTGGGTGTTGGGGGGGAGCAGAGGTTCCCAGGGAGCTGAGGCTGGACCCTGGCACAGGGCAGGGCAGGCTCCCTCCCTGGGCAGTCACAGAGCCTTCAGCCTCCTCTCAGGACCAGGTGTGGAGCCTGGTGTGGGTTAACCCCAGCCAGCAACCAAGTACCACCCAGCCGCTCGCTCACTCGTCCCACACACAGCAGGATGGAGAGGAAAATTATGAACAAAGTAAAACTCGCAGGTGGAGATAAGAACAATTTAATAGTTGAAATAAAATATATAATAATAAGAATAATGACAACAACAATCATAATGAAAAGGAGAGAGAGAGGCATAAAATCCAAAAGGAAAAAACCCAAGTGATACACAATACAGTCACTCACCAGCCGCTGACCAATGCCAAGCCGGTCCCCGAGCAGCCACTGGCCCAGCTCTGGCCAACTCCCCCCAGTTCATACACTGAGCATGATGTCCCATGGTATGGAATATCCCCTTGGCCAGTTCAGGTCAGCTGTCCTGGCTGTGTCCCCTCCCAGTTCCCCGTGCCCCCCCAGCCCTGTCCCTGGCAGGGCCTGAGAACCTGCGAAGTCCTTGACTCAGTATGAACATCACCCAGCACCAACCAACCCCAACCGTGTGCCATCAGCATTGCTCTCACACCACACCCAAAACACAGCCCTGCACCGGCTACTGAGAAGAAAATTAACTCTGTCCCAGCTGAAACCAGGACAAAGCGCCAGTTGCGCATGCATCCACTGCACCAGCTCTGCCCAGGATCTCATTAAAAACCTTGTTTGTTTGCACCCTTGGCTTGGCCATACGTGAAAGCAGGCATACCTGATGTGTGCAGGGTGGGCTCCACAGGCACGGCTGGTGTGTTACACCCGCTTTTGGGTGCAGCAAAAGCAGGGGGCAGGGGCAAGAGGTGGATGGAAACGATCTGCTGTGAGGCAAATTTGCAGCAGGCATGACGAGCCCAGGGGCAGGAGCTGTACTTCGTCTACACAGCTTTCACATACCAGCCACCACAGTGTCACCAGGGAGAGCCCAGAGAAGTGGCTGCAGCTGTGTCCTTGAGTGACCCCCAACTGTCAGGTCAGACCCTGAATGCAAATGAGCCAGGAGTCACCCTGTCATGCTCACGTTAATGAAAAGGAGGAGGTCCAGGAACAGGACTGGGTAGGAGAAGTGGAGCAGGCCATCTGTGTCCTCAGGAGGATCCTGTAGTTCCAGAAGGAACCACTGAAGTACGTAAGACTCCTTTAATTAAAGGATTTACCGGTAGTCTCCGCATGGAAATGACATGCTTTGTTGCGCCTAATTGGGTGGCTGCTCTCCAGAGTCACAGCACCTACTGCTGAATGTACAGTGAAATTTCTACCTGCAAAACTCAACACAAACCAGACTGTTGTGGCGGTCCCGTAGCAGAACAGACAGCAGTACCTAACAAACATCTCCTTTTTATCTGATTAAGAACTGCAAAAAATGAGGGCATAAGCCTTGCTCATGCATTATTGAAATGACTGCAGCGGCGCTGGCGGATGGCAGAGCATGCCTGCCGGTGCCGGAGGAGCGGAGGCTGGTACAACGAGGTGCAGGAGACACGGGGAGACCTGCGGGTGCCTTGGCTGGGAGGGGTGAGGAGGCTCTGTGTGCCACCACACCTCCTCGCAGGTGGAGGACGTGGAACAGACAGCGCCTTCACAAGTCACAAAATGCGTTGCATCCTGCGAGGGTTTGGCCTGATCAAAGGGAAACACTGCAGGAGACCAACAGTGATTCTTGTGTTTCCTTCTGCTTTGGGTTAATGTTGAATTTGGGCAAGCAGCATCTCTCCTCTGCTACAAGATCCTTCACAATAGAAAAGGTTGCCTCCCTTCTGAATCTCAGCAATTAAAAATGTATGCATCCAATCCACCTCATCCGACAGATTCCCATCTCCTTCCTCTCCTTGACCCCTCTCCACCTCGAAACACACTTATTCTTCAGAAACCTGATTAACCCTTTCCTGCTTATAGCTCTATTTTGGAGGAACCTCCAGATTTGAGACATCGGTAGTTATCAGTGAAAAACATTTTCAGATAGAAGTTACCTACCAGCTTTAATTAAAACCCAGTGCTGGTAACAAACCTTTGCAGATGCATCAGAGAGAGTCCCATAAGTATAACATACATGTCCCTGAAAACTGAAAAGTTAAGACTGGGTTGGGATCCGTGTTGGATTTTGACAGGATCTCAGCTGGGTGCTCCCCTTTCCCAGCAAAGGACATGGGGTGGGTTGGACACACCATGGTTCCTGCTGTGCAAATTAAAGTCTGGCAAATTGAAGTGACATAAGTGGTAATTTAAGTTAATATGCTGGGTTATGAACTCTGATGGTGGAGGTGCAGATGTGATGCCTGTTTCCTGCGCTTATAGCGATGGTGGCAGTAGCCTCTGGGACAAGGATAGGGCAGGCAACTGGCAGTGATAGCCTCTTCAGCCATCCCTGTTATGTCTGACGTGGACTGAGAGTCCCAATCTTTTTTTGCATCAGTCACTTAGTGAAATAAAAGAGAGCTGTTAACAAAGCAATTGTTAACTGCCCCTTTGCAGTATCCCTACAAAACATCTTTGAGTGATGGTCCTCCTTGAAGGGCGGTTCTGTTAAATCAGATAAGGGAAATTCAACTCAGGGCAATTGAGGGATCTGTTCTTGCATTTCTAAGGTTTCAGAAATTTTGTTAATGTTTTAGGCTGCACCTAGCCTGGTAAATTCTGTTCTGGACACTGCCTGCAACTTTGAAGCAAAACGTTACTGGAGGCTCTGTGTCTCTGGGTCTGAAGTATAGGTGCCAGATACATTTTGTCTTTACAGTCTTACTATATGAAGTGCTACTGTATTTAAGCAGCTTTGTAAAGCCCCGCTTTCCCTCTCATTTACCTTTGGCACTACAGGACTGCGGTTGCATGACTGGGCAAGCAAGTTTTTAACTAAGCTGGAGCCTTATTATCCTTTGGAGTAGCGTTCAGTCCATGGTGAAGCTATTTCAGCGAGGAGCTACTCTTCATTTCCCATCTTGTGTTTTGCAGTTATAACATGGTCTAAGTGAGCAGGACTAGACTACCGATCCTGCACGGTTAACAGCTGAGTTGAGGAGCCTGAGAGCAATTCCCAGTGTATCTGGTTGCATGTTCAGCGTAGGGCTGGGAACCAAGCTGCAGGGGAGCTGCTGTACCACGCAGCTTGGGCAGCTGGGGGATGGGAGCCCTGGGTTTAAATCAGAGCGCCACTGTGTCCTGGTGCCTTCTGTCCCAGACCTATTTTTTATTGTAAACCCCCCAAAATGGCATTAACAAACAGGTCCAAGCAATGTGCTGCAGGTCTATATTCCCCTATTCCTGTATGCATGAATTTAAAAACTGAGTTTTAGCTGAAGGCATTAATGCTGTATAATGAGGGTTCTTAAAACCAAAAGAGCTGAAGACACATGGCAAATTTCCATTTTCCACCTAATCAGTGCACTTCTTTCAATTTTACAAACAAGCTTATTTCACAAACAAGCTTATTTCACTACTACTATTTAAATGAAAACAGCCCACCCCCAACCCCCACCCCACCCCCAATACTATTCTTTCATCAGTCAACCCTAAACACAGGACAAAATACATTGGATTACATATAGACAATATTAAGCAAATTGAAATGCAAGTCTAGGTAGGAAACATGTAATTTCTATTTTAAATTAGTAATAATATTATACATTTTCCTTTTAAGATACATTCGCAAACTTGGCCTGAAGAAATAGTTGTATCTCACCAGAGCAATTCAGTGCTCAGCTGACAGAACAGACAAATGTAGTACCTCCCATTTAACCACATCCATGAAAGAAATGACTCAATTCTTTGAATCAACAGTTTTATTGAATGGAAATGATCCAGTTTACACTGGTGCATCGATAATAACATTTAAGGTAAAGAGAAATACCTAAGCATGTCAACAATCAGGATTAACAGTTGGGGCGGAAATGTGTGGTTGTACTTGCTTGTGATTTTTTTCAAGTCAGTAACTAAGAAATACTCAATGTGAGTTTGGAAAGAGGCAGAGGTGTCAGAGTGAGCTCTGAAACCTGGGTTTTCTGATCTCTGATCCAGTCCCTGGCATGTGTCAAAAAACCCAGAGGGTTGTTTTATGTTACATTCTCTTTAAATTGAGGAAACGCACCTCAGTCACAACCCTTTTTCTGAATCATTCCTCCCTCCTCCTCTGCAGATGTCTGAGCGGCAGCTGGGAATCCCCAAAGACAGGAGCATTCATGGGAGTCTGATTCTTTGACATTTAGGGTAGACAAACAGCTCCAAGGGTCTGGCACAAATAGATCCAAAAGCTGAGGCTGGACATAATACTGAAAAATTGCTTCACTTTGGGCTATTCTGCCTATTTTTACATATAGCACAGGAGTGAGAACTAGATTAGGAGGCCTGAGGGATTGAATGGATTACAAACAAAAAGCATTAAGCTAATCATAGGAGTGATGTTCCTTAAGGGCAAGGATGAACTAATGGCTGGATGTTCCTTCATCGCTGTATTACAACCATGGAACAGTAAAACAGCCAAAACAGTAGCTGTTTCCAAGCCAGGTCTGCTACATTATTCATTTCTATAAGTTTTATAAATATAGGAGTTGTTTAACATGGATTGCTTGCACAATCTTTAGATATACTCATAGGAAGGGAATTCAAGGTCAGCAGTCCCTGAAGGCTGTCAAACTATTTACAAGTTTGCTATTTATAAGGACTAGTCTGGGAGTCCTAGAAGCAGTAAGTTCTTAGGCAGGCAGTTTAATTTCTGCATGACACAGAAGAGGTGCTGTTTCTGTATTGGTGCCTAAATGCCATTACAGTTCCCTTAAAAAAAAAATCGTTATCTAGGTTCTAGCAGTTTCAGGCTCACCCCTAACCACCCTATATAACCTGAACAATGAAGACAGCAATGAGTATCACTACAGCAACTGTTCTGTGCAAGTTCTATAAAGTTTTCAGGGATGACAAGAGTTAATCAGAAGTTTAATGACTGATATAGGATATTAATCGATTGACCTTGGGAGTACGGCATGCTATAACATACCAGGCTGGAGGATTCTTTGCACTGCCACAGAACATTCTCTGAAAAAAAAAAAAAAAATTCTTTTCTAAGGGAAGTGAAAAGTAGGGCATACTGGTTTCTGCAGACCAGAAAAAGCACACTGCTTGCTCTCTCGTATTAGTCTTTGGAACACTCAAGTGAGGTGGAAAATGTAGAAAAAAAATTGTGACCAAACTGCAAACATCACAAACTCAAAAGAACTGATGTACTGAATTCAGATAAGCCTCCCATGAAGACAGAGACTAGTTGTTCCTTCCTCAGTAATGTTACCTATGAATATGTACATACTGTACCTTTTGTTCTTTTTGGTAAGTGGAGGGTACATCCTAGAAGGGTATCACTTATTCTAGGAAGTGAATCCTTAAAAGTCATCGCATCTGGCTGTAGTACCCAAATGAAAGCAGCATTCAGTGCTCTTGATCTAAGAGCATCCATTTTCTAAGGCCAGTGTGCTCTTCCCGTATTTGTAGAACAAAACTAAAACCAAAGCCCATCCCCCCACGCCCCCTTCCAAATAAAACCCTTGAAGAGACATCAGGACTTGCAGATGACTTAACGTGTCTGTTAGAAGTTTCAGGAAGAACTATTTTCCTAAAACACTTGTGCAACACCCCGTGCTTCTTTCAAGATGACAGTTTGCATCATGCTAAGGCAGCGGGGAGATGGTAAACAGAAAGGAGAATGTGATACAAATGCTGGCAAAAATCAGGGAAAGCAAGGTGGGAGCAATATCGCTCAAGCTGTCAGATGTGTGAGCAAGCCTCGTGAACCAGCTGAGTTATGGCAAACTCCTGCTAGGAGGGAATTGCAGTAACTGAGCCTTGCACTCAAACATTTATAAGGGTGTCCTGGGATAAATAAAGGCACAGCCTCTGTAAACTCTGCAGTGAAAACAAACACCTTTGAACCAAACCAGTTACAAGGCTCTATAAAGCATGGGCATAGCTGATGTTAATTATAAGATTTGTGTCTTGGTTTTCCACCTTGAGAGCAACTGTTGGAGTCCTCCTGGCTGGCAAGGAGTTAAATGCAAGGCCCTGGCCCGAGCTACTGCATAAGGCAGGGCCGGCATTACTGCAGTATCCCTCTTGGCATACAGAGCGCTCTCAGTTCAGGGTCTCCGCTGGAATATACAACAAAATAGTAAAACCTCTTTGATTCCTAGGCAAAGCCCCAGCCATCTGGGGCCAGGCCTTCTTAAAGCGGTGGTTGTATTTTGTCAGATAACAGACATTCAGCTTATTTTAAGATCATATCTTACACACTCAGACACAGCTATGTGTCATATTGAGCTTTGTCTAGAAGCCTGGTCTGGATTATAAAGGCATTTTGGAAATCACGTGCTTATCAGAAGTTTGGATCAGACTTGCTGTCTATAACCAAACTCAATAATCGGACTCTTGAACCATGTAATGGGTTAGCAAAAGAGCAGGGGACATGCAGGGAGACAATGATTTAGCAGAATTTCACTTGGCATTCAAGCATGCTAGCATGCCTGAAAATAAGGGATACATTATTAATTAGTTAATGTTTGCAAAGTATTTTGACTCTGGAACGTGCCAAGTGTTCTTCTTCATTAATTTTCAGTAAATATATGACTAAGCAGTATATGTAATAAGGACACAAAATGTGGTAAGTAGACAAAAGATCTGAAAATACACAAAACGTTTGAAAAAGAGAGATGCTATTAACAGGGGAAAAGAGTGTTCAAACCGGCGGAGTAAATATTGTGATGATGCAGCTAGTTATCTATTAACTCAGCACTAATGTAGGGACATGCCTGATGGCAATGACGATCAGTTGAGACAGCCAACATCCTACAAGACCCGTAAAGCTGACCTCTATCACCTTTTCCCTTCCAGTGCTAAATTTGGCACAGCCCATACTCAGCAGACCTTCTCTTACCTTCTGGGGCTGCCTAACGCCTGCTTTAAGAGTTACATGTGCTTCTGCAGCTTTAATAATGTCTGGAAAACAACTTGGAGATGGCGGTCGCAACCCCTGACTAGCTGCAGGGAGGTGCGCTCACACCAGGGCCCGGCAGCACAAGCTGCTGCACGTTCTTTCCCTCCCTGGTCGTTCTCACATCCCCATCTGTTCCTTTCCAGTCTCTCAAGTGGGAAATAAACTGAGTTAGAGTCAAACTGTCAAACTCATAATATTCGAGTGGGTTGAATGTCACACCAGCAGAATTCATGCAATCCATATTTCATTCAGGGTAATAAATATGCAGCCTCGCGCAGATCTTAGAAATCAATTGTGTTTTTTCAGGAAGGCTTGGAGAAACAGTAGGGGCGCTTCAGTGAAAAGATTTCTTGCCTTCTTTTCCAGTGAAGTAACTTTTTAGTGTTATGATTGCAAGGTCTTGCTTCCTGAAAACAAGATCATAAGTAAGCACCCAAGCCATCTGCTCCTGCCCTTAAGTCAAAGTCACGGTCCTCAGTTTACAACATCATACTTGGAACTTTATGACGTTACAAATACAGGATTGTCAGGTTTGTTGACAGCTAGCCAATAGGATCAAATGAATTAAGCAACAAGCCATGTCCTTGAAATCTTTGGCTGTAAAGACGAAGACCAAGTGGAAGCCTTTTAAAATGGAAGAAGTGAGCATTGCCTTCACAGGTGGCTAGCATATCAGAAATTTGTCATAAGCTCTGTAAAAATAACGAGGAACGATCTCGTGGCTTTCTAAACATAACTTTAATGTTTTCTTAAAACACGTTTTCTCTTTACATGTCAACTGTTCTGCAAATGCAATTATGTACATGTATCATAGTTTTTCACCCAGGCTAAGGGACCAGATGATAAATCAACATCTAGGGCCAGATATACAGCTGATGCAAATTGACTTTACGTTAATGCAGTCAAGGGAGCTGTGCCAGTTTTCTCCCAGCTAAGAACATGGCCCTCACAATATACTTCATGTGCCACAGGATTTTCTGTGGCTGCAAGTTTTATCATATGTGGAAGTATTGAAATTGGTGGGAAAACACTTATTGATCTCACTGTGCAGAGTGTAGCCCTAGTGTGTATCAGTGTGACGGGTATTTAATAAGGGTAGTTTGAGGCCCTTCAAAAATGTACAGAAAATCCCTCAGCTGCAAGAAATCAGCAAAGCCTTGTTGATTTTCACTGGTTAAAGGTCGGGATATGGGTCTGGGTCCCAACAGTCTTACACCATCCAAGCAAAATCATGCCCCTGCAGCTGTCCCCATTGACTTTTAAAAAGTACAGAATTTTTCTCTGCATTTTAATGAACCAGCAGACAATTTGGAAACATGTAGCATGCAGCAACTCAAGGGTGTTATAGAGATGCCAGAGATCTCCCTGGACAGCCTCACCTACAGAACAGGGAGGGGCTGGACAGCAGGGAGTGCAAACCCAACATCAGCTGGGTGTCGAGGACAGTTTCAGGAACAGACCTTGAAAGGTTACAGGCTGGGAAGTGAGAGATTTTTATGAGGGATTTCAAGCAATGATTCTGGATCACTCATTGTTTGAAACTGCTTTTAAGCCACCGTCAACATGTTTTCCCTTAAAGAGCTAGATGTGGGTATCAGCAGGAAATATTATCCTAATTTGACCTATAGGTCAAGAGCAAAAAAATTGTAAGGTAGAGAGCAAACTGATTTATCTTTGTAGAATTAATTAATCCACTCTGTTTTTATTATTTTGAGGGACAGAATTATTAGTTTTATAGAAGAAAATAATATTTTCAGAATAAATTTAATTGCCTAAATAACTTAATTGAAAAAGCAAATAACAGCTTTTAGTTATGATCCCTACTTTAAAAGATAGAAAGTCTGCTTTGTTTTAGGAAGGAGCTTTAATCGATCTTTTTGTGGGTAACTTGGAAATCACATTTTATTTTGATCAGAAAAAAATACTAATTCAAACAAAAATTTAATGAGTCAGATGCCTATAGCTATTTCTAGCACAAACAGGTTTGCTTTTATGGAAAAAATGCAAAGTGATGCTAAATGATAGGTCACTGTTCCTATGCTATTTTGAAGTTTTATTTGATGGCTTCAACATAAACTCAAGCTACAACGCTAAAGCTAGGGACCAGAGGAGGACAGGATTTTGGTTTTAAGTTTAACTTTGGCTCCACTGTAAATTTAATTGTGATTCACTGACCAAAAAAGGAGAAAGGTCCTGTTGCAGGAGCATAACAGAGATGTTTCTTCTCCCCAGCCCTGACATAGCTACAGTTAGTGGGCAGGAGCTGCGCTCGGCTAACCAGCACAGAACTATTGCTGTTTTCTCTCTGCTCCAGAGTGACGGTAGTGGGTCTGCGTGTGTGTATGTGCATGTGGTTCTGTAAACACAAGGGGTAATATTTTGAAAAGTGAAATGGGAACCTAGCCCTTCTTGCAAAAATATCGTAAGTTCTTTGTTCCTTGAAATTCAGTTCTAATTCACTTTTGAAATTAAGGCTGTGAGTTCCTAAATAACTTTTAAATATTTGACCTAGAAGTCCTGCTCTACTTGCATGTTCCTCTGTTTCCTTCAAAGCTGGATTCACATGGGTGTCTTGTGGCAATCACCAGCCTTAAGCCTTTTTAAAAAACTGTTACATTTGAATGATGTGTTCAGCAACCAATAGGCATTTCTGCAAAACCCCTAATGCCTCAGCCAATGTCATTGTCTGTATGATCTGCAGGCGCGGCAGATGTGGTGAATGCATCAACATTTACAATGTTGGTCTCCTGTGGCCATGGGAGGTGGAGTGTGGGATGGGCTGTCCTCAGAGCCAGGGCTGGCTTTGTTCTGTCTGTACAATATCTAGCTCAGTGGGGGTCCTGAGCTGTGTCTGGGCTCCAAAATGCTGCAAAATGGTACAGCATTAAAATAACATTAGTGTTTCATGCACATGCTACAAAGAAGCACCTATTGCAAGTGTAGGAAAAAAAACCACCAAACCCTAGGTAAAGACTAGGAGGTAAAGGAAGCAGCACAAGGCTCTTTTTCTCTATCACAAGCCACCCAGAGAATATCTCTGTGTTTCACTTGGTTATTTATTTTGCATTATGGTATCTGATGTATCAGAAAACATGAAAGGCATTTATGAGGCTAAGACAAAACGTAAAATGGTGCTTGAAAATGATTCTTTGTGAAGGCTTGTTTTTATTTTGTTACACATGAGACTAGTGAAGCAGACAGGTTTATTTTAACTCTGTAAAAAAATTTAGCGACTGGAGACAAACAATTGTCTGCTATTATCATTCCTGCCACCAAAATTCATTAGGTTCAGGAGCACCAACTAAATCATCTGCTAGAAGAGAACACACAGCCAGCTCCACTATTGCTGGAGAAATGACCCTATAGTCAGCATCGTATCCATGTACATCCAAGAGACTACATGGCCTATTAAAAAGCAAAATATCTCAAACCGTAGTCTTCCTACAATACATTGTGGGCAGTCACCTTCTGCGGCTGCACATTTCTCTCTGCAGTGAAAGACCTTGCTGTCTGTCGTGAACCTTGTATCCGGCTTAGCTTTTTAAGGTCTGTACTTCATCAAAAAGTAAACACATTCACTAATATGCTGGCATTTGGTTGCCAGCCTGAGAGATGCAGGAGGCTGTCTGGGAATGGTGCTTAGAGTTAAAGGTGCCTTTTTAATGTGAGTTAAACTATTTTTTTTTTCTTCTGAGATCTCAGCTGTGGAGAAAGGAAGCTAGCTGGAAAAGTCAGCCTGGCCTCAGCCAAATGATCTGCTTTCAAAACGCAGCCCCAGATCCCTGGAATGGGACTGAATCATGAAATGAATTTCAGTAAAAGAAAGTTAGCACCTTTGCCACCTTTGGTTCTCCAAAGTAGTCAGGGTCTAGCAATGCCAAGTGAAAAACACAGATAGCTCTGAACGGCATGGATTCCTTATGTGGTCGGGTTTTTTCCAGACATTCAGTTACAGTAGTTTTCTATCATCTTTGCATCAGAGATATACAGCGGCATAACTTGGATCCCAGAATATGTCACAAATTAAAAAACACAGGTGCATGCATGTTTGTGCTGTCTGCCATTTCTGGAAAGCTGGTGGACTTGCTGAGCTGGAATCTGTTGAGTGGGGTGTTTTGAAATCTACTGAACTTTTTTAAATCCATGTAAAGTAATATATAATAGCAATCAGTTAAAAGGAGCGGTGTTTGTATGGTGGCTAAAGAAGATAAAGGAGAAAGGTAATCTGGCATTGGATGGGTGGCTCTGGAGAAAAGCTTAAGATCTGGGTGATGTCAGCTCCTTTAAGCCTAGAAAGGAACAAAAAAGTTGTGCCCAAAGGGTGATTCAGACTCCTTAAGTAATGGGGCCACATTGTGGATCCACCAGCTGCCTGCAGAGGTGTGCTGAAAATGCCCACCTTGCCAGTAAGAGTGACAGTAGTGCCTGCTGGAGCAAGCGACGAGCTCACGTCACAGGTTATGTTGGTCATGATGGTGGACTGTGGGGTGGTACCCAACTGGAGACACTCATCCAGCTGGCACAGCGCAGGGTAGTGTCTGACACTGAACCCTGTGCAAGATTAACCTATAGCTTCTATGCAAGCAGCTGTGCGGAGGTCAAATGGACACAAGAAAGGGAGCCAGCAGCTGGGGTAAAGAGAGAGATAGAACATGCTAAAGCTACTTATGGGTTGGTCTCTGAAGCTGGGAACCTAAGGAGTAACAAGAATGAAGAAACCAAACGTCAACTTCTAGATCACAAGATGTTGGCCAAACCCCTGGTTTACCCTAACAAAGCAAAATAATAACCTCCATAACACTATCATGACAGGGCTGGATTTATTCCTTCATGGAGTCTTCAGTTTGGGTTATTTTTATATACGTGCACACATACATTTAAATGCATATATTTGTATTTAAGTTTGAATTGCACATGGGCCAAAAAGACATTAAAACAATCAATTAATCAACGAACAAAAAAATAAAAAGGGCTTTCAGACTCTTACCAGTAATCTTGCAGACTCAAAGAACATACAGGACACCAGACTTCATGTACTACCTCTAGGAGTACATCTACACCATGCGACTGATGCTTCATACTTAGGACTAAAAATAGTTCTTAAAAATTAGTGTAAAAGTTATACCCCATTTCCATCACTCTATAGATTACAACAAATACTTCATATCTGCCAGCAACCAAGGCTGTGGAGCAGCTATTAGCAGATGCTGGCTATATAATGATGACCACTGTAAGTGGATGCTTATTTAAGGGACGTTTTCAGGAAACAGCTTGTTCTTAGGAACAGTCTATAAGTGAAAATGCACTTTGCAAGATTTTTACATCTTGCTGGCTTGCCTTTTGCCATTTTACAGCAAAGGAGATGTTAATGTGTAATAGAATTAGCATTTAGGAGAAGCCTAGAATACTGTTCTTTATAATATAGTCCAGTACTTATTATTCAAGACAGGTCTTCTCATAGTGCAATTTAAGCCCCCCCAAATTACCCATCATTACACAGACAGTCCATTTAACATTCTGAAGCTAATCATACAACAACCTACCCTTTCAGGGGAGAAACAAAACCTCACTTGGATTTTAAGTTCTGATTACAAGATGAGGTTCCAATTGAGAATTTCAGCTATAAACCAAATGACCTCCAATGACCGTAGACTGGAAAACCTGGTGACTAATCTAAATAGATTTCCAGGCAGGGGGAAAAAAACACCACCCAGCTCTTGTTTCTAGTCCTCTGCATTATTAGGGGAATGACAGAGACAAGCAGAATGTGAAAAAAAAATCATGACTCCAGTGACCTTCATGTCTTTGTTCCAGAAAGGTCAAGAGTAATCAGCAAAACTTTAACTAGAGTTCAAATTCAGCTTTGTTGTCCTTACAGGCTGGTAAAATTAAATATTCTGTTCTTGTGCTCTGTAAACAGCCACAGTAATTGGTGATGCTTTCCAGCATTGGCTACAAAGATGTATTGACATGAGCTGAAATTCACAGAGAGACAATATTTTACATGGCATGCAGCAGTCTACAACCAAATCCTGATTTCAGTTTATAATGCTGGAAAGTCACTATCGCATTCCTTAAAATGAGATCATACCAGGATATGAGCACATGCCAGAATATCTAGTATGCGACTTTACAGTTTGTCATGCTTACCATCTATGGCAAAACACCTATTGTCAATATCTGAAAAAAATCCTGAGACTGAAAGGCATCAGACAGTCAAAGTCTGCAAGAATAAGCCATGTGAGAAAAAAATACAGCAGGTAATCAAGAATAGATCTCCTAGGGGCTTTCTGACCTTGGCCTGGAGCACTTTGTCCCTTTCCTCCTTTTGTGCGTCACAAGGAATTTTATTTATTTATTGAACACCCATTCTCAGTACAGCTGTAGGAATCACCATGTTGGATCAGACCACAGTAGTTCATGTTTTCCATCATCATACCATTAGTGAGCAGAAGCTTAGAGAAAGCTCAAGAAACTAAGGAAGGAATAAACATATATTCTCAGGAAGAATGTTGTCCCTGCTCTCAATGATCAGGAACCACCTTATGCCTTACAATGTAAGAAGGAATATCCTCTCCAATAGAACTTTAAGAAAACTTGGTTTTATACCTTGGGAGTTTGCTGTTGTCCACATCAATATTTAGTCAGTGTTCGAATCCTGCTGAATGGCTGATGTAAACCATGGCCTCAGGAAACAAGGTCAACAGACTAATTTTGAGTGCAGTGAACACATGCATGTTTTTCTACATTTTTTTATTTTGTTTAGCATTTCGTATACTTACAAACACACACACACACAGACACACACAGGGATAATTCGGATTCAAAGGCTTCTATATATATAGCATCCTGTATTTTGTTTGCTGTCTTCTCTTCAGTCTGTCTTCATGAGAAGGGGCCAAGTCTCTGGAAGTTCTTTATTTCCCATTTGTGAATCTCCTCTACCTACTGTGAGCTTTTGGGGTGGAAGAATCCAGGAGCTTGTAAGTATGAAAGTCTGTAATTTTTATATATATATATATATGCATGTGCTGTTTTCCACAGTCGTCTTGAATTTTGTAGGAAAGATTAAATGAAAAGCAAGTTTTACAATAAAGTACTTTAAGTAAAGGAGCATTAAATGCTTTCTCCTCCTCCAACAACCTAAAAATAATGGCACTTACCTTGAACTTTGAAAGGCTCCTTCCTTCTTATGCATTCAGATACCGAGTTGCATTTCCTGTGTCTTGAAATGTAATAAGGCTGGACATCCTGTGCTGCATAGCATCAGTAGCATTGCAGCTGCCAATATGGAACACCTGCAACATTCCGTTTTAGAGCTGTTAAACCAGCATTTCCGTAAAATGTAAAATTTGGGAGGAGTGGGGGATGCTGGTCCAAGATTCAAAATCAATATCTGCATACTCTGCTTCAAGTCCTGCTGACTTCAGTGAGTACATATGAAGTAAAATGCCATTTACCATTAATAAAGGTGACAAAATCAATCTTTTGGCCATGGTCTAATGCTGTTAGTGTCTGCACAGGCTGCAGCCCCATTTGTCAATGGGGACTTCACAAGCAGAATGTTTTTATGTTTGAAAATGGGAAAAGAGTTTCAGCTTTTCCTTGCCTAGATCTTCCCTCGGAGGAGACAGGGTGAGAACATCTCAAATACAGCAGGGTAAAAGTGTGAGTAACCAGCAAGAGGCAGGGACAAAAATACCTCTCTTTAGTCTTCCAGTTGTCACCCTATCTTTGCTCCCTGCAGGTGATGCAAGAAGAATTGGATCAATGGTATATTGGCCAAGTTGGTTCAGAGGTGGCCACTGTGATACAAATACAACATCGCTCCAACATAGTTTCCAAAATGACTTTGGGAAATGGACTGGGTTTTAACTAGTACGTACTGTGATACTGTGTGCAACTTCACCGCAGTTGTAAGTGTCAATATAGTTTAAACTGTAAAAAAATTAAATGACACATGCAGTTTCATTAACACTTCTTACAATGCCACATGTAAACAAGTCATAAGGTCTATAGTAAGGAAAATAAAAGTAACAGCAAGGAAAGTAATTAGATTAATTATTACTTAAAATGCTATTTCCTTTAAAATGCCAGAATTAAGTTGTTAATGTCATACTAAGGAGAGACAGACAGGAATGTTTCTATAAATGAGATCACAAATTTTATTTGTCCAATTTCGCTTCCTCAGTTTAGGAAGAAATTTAATATTATTTTGCATCTACAATTGTGTGCAGTCTTTGCCCAAAACAGTATCCTATAACGAAAGCAGGTTTATCATAAAGTTAAAATATTCACAGAGAAAAAAAAGATGCTCATATCCTTATGGTGGCCTTAATTCTATGGAGCCTAACCATGCATTTCTTATGGCTGTTAATGACAGTTATCAATGCTAAATAATTTTTGTAGTCACTGAAGATCATACCCTCTATTACTGCCTAGGGAAAAAAAAAAAAAAAAAAGAAATATAGCCTCACCAGATTTAAGTATATTTAGTGAAAATCTGGATATAATTAATCACCTGATTAAATGATTTAAAACCCACTTTAGGACAGAAACTTCAGTTCTGGATAATGACTTTATTCCAGTATTTTATCCTGCTCCTGTCTCCAGCCATAAGCCACTGTGGAAAAAAGAAACCATTACAACAGGAGAAAAGATCACTATTAAAAAGTTATTAGAAGGGGCAGGAACATCAGGAACATACTGGTGTTCTGTTTTTAAGAACAAATGATCCATTAATTCACAAAAAAACCCAACACATTACTGCAGTAACAAACTTAGTTTAGGCAAATGTCCCTATCAACATTATTCAAGCTCAAATTTGATCTAGTTTGGAAAAGGGATGAATAAAGTTCAGGGTAATGGCAACCTATTAGACCATGCAGACCTTAATAATACATTTGAGAAAGTCTGCTGAGAAAGTATCATGAACATCAACAAAGAAATGAAAAGCACGAGCTGCAGAATAATGGAGAATTTGTATCTGAAATCATAGCAGAGAAGGCAGAAGGAGAAACAGACAGAAAGAGCATGTGCCTAACTGTAAGTCAGAGAGAATAATCATATTAATGACTGTTTCCCTACATAGTTTTGGTTTGTTTCTTTATTCTATTTTTACTGAACCTGATTTCTATTCAGGTTCAATTAATAATAATGAGCCTAAAATTAATTTGCATTATCATTTACAATGGATGCTTTGATCATGTATGTAGTTGGAACTATAATGCATACATTACCATATTATGCAAATTGCATTTTCAGCATCAGCTACATCTGTATATCATTTCTCCATGCCACTGGTTTACCCATTCTGTGCATTGTTTCTTTGTGTACAGTCCTGCAGGGTGCTGGAAGCTGGGAGAATTTGAGGAGATACTACCAGGGGAAAACCTGCTACAGGTGCACCCTATTTTGTATGTTCTCTCTCTAAGCACCCAGCATTGGCATCAGATGGGAAAGAACTTTATTTTAACACAGATGGGTTTTTTTGTGTCCTTTTTGAGTCTATTACCTTAGCTAAATTACTCTGCCGCATTGACCCCACACAGCAGTGAGTTTTGGCTCGCACCCTTTCTTTTTGCAGTGGCCTCCGAGCAGGCAACTGAACAAGCACAAAAAGCCCAAGTACTACTTCAGGGGGGGGTTGTGCTTAACACAAGCGTATCTCCTGTAGGACTTCTGTTTGCAGCATAAATCAGATGAGAATCTGACCTAAAAAGGAAGCAGAGCCTGTACCACAATGTACATAAAAATCTGATTTTTTAGGTCAAACGTATACATTCACGACACTAAACATGCTGGGAGAAATGTTGCACACCAATGGTTAATGGAAGCACTCAACACTGTCTCAGCTGACTACTTTTTGCCACTGGCCAATTTCGTATTGCAGTGAGAGGCCTTAAAAGTATTAGTAGTTTACATTTTTATAGTGCCTTTCATCATGTGAAATACTGCCTTGCTTTACAAGCTGATACAGAAACCATATAATGATTGTTTAATCTAGTACAGTGCTGAAGCTTTGTGGTGAAACAGTGAGAATTTAGCAGCCTACAACAACATAGCTGTTTCCGAGAGGAAATGAAGACTATAGTATCCATTTGAAGTGAAGTGGCAATGTTGGAAAGGAGAATGTGATTTTCAGACGTGGCATTTGGCCAGGTCATCAGAGTTAACGCACTTTACGGATATAATTACTGACGTGGGATCTTTAATGACCACAAGTGGTCAGAACTTTGCTTTAACATGTCATCCAAAAGAGGCACTTGGGTCACACCTTGCCTTTTCTCATCACACTGACTCATGGGCTGATGAAGATGAGAAGATCCTCTTCATTCATTTATTTGTCTCCCTTTTAGTTAGAGACCTAGGTTCCTCTCAAAAACAAACCACACAGCCAAACACTATCAAAATAAAATTTTAAGCAGTTTTCAATCTCATGAAAAACCTTGCATGAGAACCTATCCCACCATCAAGCTAAGGATCATATAACTTCAGATTCCTCCTCCCGCAGATAAATTACTTCAGAGTCTCCCTACGGGCTTGATCCTGCCTCCCAAAGAGATGATGGTGAAATTCCTCTGGTGAGGTCATTAGGCCCTCAGAAGATGATTTATTCGGCCATTTTACTGTGCTTAATCTGTTTGACAGGAGATCAGAGTAGTGCCTGAGGAAAGGGAAGGGGAGGAGTGGGACCGCCCTATATTGTTGCCAACAAGCTGATCCAGTCCTGTCCTTTGAAACCTCCTCCCTAAGAACTGGGTCTATTTTCACTACCACTTACCTTCCCAGGATATACTGGGATGTGGTGCATCCAGTATCTTTCAGGTGAAGGAATTTAGATTGCTGCTGTCTGGTGAATGACTAGCATTAGGTATTGCCAGAATGAGGTATTCTTGGGAGTATGCAGCAAAGTGTTAATCTGATTAAATTCCTAAAAATTGATAGACATAAGACACAAGAGCATATTAATATTGTCAACAAAATGCAGTTCTTAGTCACTCAAACTCGGATGTCAGATATTTGTTGTTCAGTATGCAATTAAAGATGATCTGATCACCCTCCAAGCAGAGAACTGACAAAAAATGGGGTGAGGAAACATTTCTGGTTTATCCTCTGCATATATGCAGATGCCAATACTGATAAAAGTGAAGAATCATTTTAGTTCTGCATAGATGAAGAGATTGCTCTTGGCAGAATAGATTAATGTACCTGTCTATACCAGCACAGAGGAAGAACTAAGAAGGGAAATAGATTAGTTTTCTGCTGCATGAGACAATCAAATATGATTTTTGGATTGGCAACTGGACTAATAATAATCAGTGTAATAAACCAGGGGGTTTACATCTCTGATATGCAGTACTAGCTAAAACATAGTTGCTTCTTAGGAATAACGAGCTGGGTTCTTCATCACTCATCACCTTTTGTAATTATTGGGACGAGTTCAAAGTAAATCCATTATGCTACAAATCAGATTTTTTTCCTTCCATGTTGTGTTTGTCTTGCATGGGTGTAATGTACTACTCACAATGTAGACAATGAAGAATCAAGCTTAGCATATTTTCTATGTGAGGATAAGGAAAACATAAGAAATCTTATGGACAAACACAGTAACTTCTAAATAATTTCTTACTTCAAGGTTAGGTATTTAGATGTTGCTTTAGCCAATGCTGCGGTTAATAAACCCAAGGAAGAAAGAGGAATGCATTGAAAAAGGCAACCTGGCTTAACACCAAATATACTTTTGCTTCTTTCATATTGATTTATTAGCAGTTGTGTTAATAAAAGCAGGCATAGCAGTACTGTATAGTATTAAGACAAGTAAACTACAACCAACTTAGTTATTTAAAACTCAAAACATCTGCTCAAGAAAATCTAAGAAATTTTTGTATCGGTGAATTTGGTTTTAGTTTAATTTTTTTCTAAAGTACTGTGACTCTTCATAGCTGAACTGAGGATAACAAAGGTAAATTATGAAAATAACCTAGTTATGTTGTAAAGGTCAATAGAAGGTCTCGTTAAGGTCTGGTTCTTATGAAGATATCCTGTCTGTATTGTCAAAATGGATTAACATTATAACACAATTTAGCCTGTCACTTGGAAGAAAAATACATGTTAACATGAAGATACTTGCCACAATTAAAATCAGGTTTTGTGAAAGCGAGAAAATACTGCACCACCACAGCTCTCCTCTTTATTCATACTTTTTCTAGCAAAGGTCACAGGAAGGTGCTGGTCTAAGGAGAAGTATACATATTTTTTTTTGTTAGCATGCAGGCTAGATTTTTACTCTTGAGAATAAAAATTGTTGCATTTATAACTCTAATCCTTTAAGGGGAAATTTCCTTTCTAATTCTTATCATACGAACTACATTCAGCTTTAGAGGTAATGTAACTTCCAGCACCTTACGCACCAGCACCGACCTGCGAATGAAGGGTGAAGGGATTGCCTGCTGTATGCTTCTGTAACCATCTGTTTTTCAGGACTACTGACTGTAAATAAAACAACTTACTCTACAACCATGAACAGTCTTGGGCTCGCTTGTCTTCCAGCCCAAAACTGTACAAAGGGCACCTCCTCTTGGGGAAGTAACAACAAAGGTTTGGTTATTTCCCTCGGCATCTTCTATGTTGAGCATGAAAATGTAAGAGTGGCCGAGTCACAGCCTGAAAATTTCCAGGGAACTTCACTATTACTGTGTAAGCAGCAATACAGAGGCAGGGCAGAGACCTCAGTTTTAAAAATCTTTGTAAATATTCTTACATGGTCAAGTCCCACCAGTGGTTAGGCCAACAATTACCAATGATGTTCCAGAGGAACTTGGTCCAGGAATAAAACCTTGCATTTCAAATACCCACAGGCCTTGAACTGAACAAAACAGAATCTGGGAAAGAAAGCTAGCTCAGCTTACGGCCAGACTGTGAAGGACTTTGGTGTCCTCATGTTTGTGAGAGCTTTTACCTTCAGTGATTTGAATCCTTGAAAAGACATACCTGTGACTGAAGTGATCCAAGACATAAATCTGGCAGACAAAATATGGCATGTAGTATAACCCTCAATACCCTCCACATAAATTAGAAACTAGAAGCTATCTGAGCCATTTGGTTTGAAATACTTCCCATATGTTTTCAGCTGTCACGACTTACAAACGATTTGCTGTTGGAAATACCAAGCATGGCAGTTTTCTGTACTGACCAGCCCCTTCTTTCTGAGGGGCTACCTGAAATGGTAACAGTCTCAAAAGCATTCTAAATGCATCTTCATACCATGCCAGAAGGCTAACTGAAAAATCAGCTTTTCATCCTAACTCAATCTGGGAAGAAACCAGCGCAAATTGTAGTGATGATGCCTAAGCTAGTGGGAAGCCTGAGCAGTGTGTCAAGCCAGGGTTTTATGTTAACAGGGAAACAAGGACTGTCATGGCACAAAATGCAGCCTCACTTTTCTGGCCACTTCACTGGAAAAGATCACAAGAACTTTTAGGTGTCTGATTTGCAAGAGCCAGTGCTTCTGTAGTTTTCCAGTGACACAAAACCAGTTAGTACTGACTGAAATACATTAGCAGCTTCAGTAGTAGGCATAACCATTTCTTGTCAGTTCTATGGGCCATATCCTTGACTGGCGTAAATCAATGACACTCCGGCACTGGAACTGTATTATTTTACACACCTTGAAATAGTTATGCATACTAATTGTTGCCTTACCCTTTGCTGCTTTTGTCAATTCAGACACATAATTTGCACCAGATGAGTTTGTTCCATGTATTTAGAAGTTTCTGCACATTTCTCAAAGGATCTGTAGCATTGAATAAACTTTCCAAATAAGCCAGGCACATGCTCTCTGTTATCTATCAAATCAATGTTCAATAAAGTGACACCATTATACATAAATCATGACTGCAATTATTAAATCAAGCTGAGTTTGTATTGCTTTTCTTTCACTGTTGGGAAGAATTAACCATGCGAGCGCATGAGAAGAGGCATGCCATGATCGTTGGGCTGGAAGAAGGAGTTAAAAGCCCCACCCAAGCTCTCACAACCTAACCTTTGGAGCACGCAGCTGATAATGCGAAACAGAACATAATGCCCCGGAGGAGATACATCTGGAGGTCAGCTCAGTCAGATACCATGGAACCGTTCCAACAAAGCAATCAAATATCTAGCAAAACCTAAAAAAAAAAAAAAATAAATATCACATCTTTGGTATATAGACAACCAACCTAAGCTAGATAAGGGTATAGAGGCCTGATTTCATTTTCGTACCCCTGTCAGGCAACCTAAGTGCTCAGTTTTTCCTCCACAAACACGAAGTGAGGTTTTTTAACTGAAGCTTATTAAGGCTTAGTTTGTCTAACCCAAGCATAATAAATTCATGTGTCAAGATCGCAGTTGATTGCTCATCAGAGAAAAATGAGACAAGATAATCCACTTTGCTGAAAACGTAATGCTTTAGGAATGTTACAAACTACTGCAAATGTTTAACTCCCAGTGCCTCATCGGTGGTTACATAACAAAACGCCCATTCAGGGGCTGATGCTTATCTCTCACTTGCATAAGGCCATGTCTAGACAAGGATTTGAAGGTGTGTTGTTTGAAAGTGTTAGCAGAGTGGGCTAGTTGGCAGATCAGGAAGCTCCCCCTACGCCCACCCCCTCCCTGAGACTTTTGTGTATGTGGAAAGGGTGAAGCACTGGTCCCTCTCCTTGTTTTTGGTTCAGTTAGTTTAGTGGCTGTGGGTCATTTGTTCACACTGGATTTAGAACGGGAGGAAAAGCCCGTCTCTCTGCCCAGTCCTAGTCTAGAGCTTTCAAAGCATCTAAGACTTTGCATATCAAGGACTTTTCAGCGTTATTTCCAGTATATCTACCTGCATGCACATACATGATATCCATAGGTATCTCACATAAGATTGGATGGTGCTTTCCCTTTGTGAGGCCTCTAGCAGAGATAGGGGATGACTTTCCAGTGACAGCCAACTCTTTAACAGCATGTCCTTTACAGGAAAATGTTTCAATGTTAATCTCCTGTACCACTTCACCCACCTGAGTAGAATATTTTTATCTCTTTTTTTACCCCCAAATTTCCAACCTACTCGACACAGCCACCTACTCCTACTACACATACACCTCCAGTTGTTGGGAGAAGGATTTGGTGGTAAAGCAGGAAGATGTACAGAGGGAAGAGCTCTATAACATGCCAACGGGATGTTAAGAAGCCATCCCACTCAACTGCTTTTACAGCATTGCCTTGAGTTTACGGTCTTTGGTTCCTCCATCTCGAATTTGCCCCTTTACATTTCAGCAGCAGCAGCAGCATATGGCAATAGTGAGAATCCTTGCAGGGACCCACCATGTGCCCGCCTGTGGCTTGGTCCATGCAATGTTGTCACTCTCATGAACAAGTTCTAAGAGCATCAACATTTTTAACACTTAAATGCTTAACAACTTTTCCCTTTTCTTTGATTGTTTTTTGTTGTTTTTTTTTCTTTCCTAAGGAGACCTAATTGTTAACGGTTTCAAAATTGTTTTTGTAGATTATTTTATTGTCACTTTAAGTCCAATGTGTGCCTCTGAGGATTCATGCAAAAGAACTATTTTATTTATAGCTAATATTCTAATGTGGTTTTCAAACTTTTAAAGACAGGTTTCTAGCAGATGAAGGGAAGAAATGGTACCTTTCTAAATGTGCATTTTTTATTTTTATAATCACAGTTAGTTACGTTTTCATTTTCATAAAACAAGAAGTAGGGAAAAAAAGAACTGAGTAAAGTTTAAACAACATTCTGAGGGAAATCAGGTGAGCGATCAAACTGCTGACAAGAAATGTGAGGAGAAATCCTGTCCTACTGATATCCATGGGAGGGTAATTTTACTGGTGCCAGGAATTTTCCCCCTGTGTTTTGTAAATTAAGTACATACAGATATGTAGATACACATGCATGTATATTTGCTTTTCTTCTATAGCAAAGCAAGAATGGTGAGACCCATTGTGATAGCTCTTTGTAATGAAGCTTTCCCTCTAGATTTACACACTTTAAATCTGGTATGATAACCAGTGCTTTACAGTGTCATTAGGAAGGTTGAGATTGTGAAGCAGCTATTAAGAAATACAGACTGCTGTCATATCTGGAACATATCAGCTCTTGGTAGAAATACATTTTTAATAAAGAGAGATGCTTTAGAGGTCTCTGTCTTGATAGAGGCTTAAGTTCAGCCAGTTGAGTTCAATCACACATCTGACTTCTAGCCTTCCAGTACACAATAGGGTTTTAATGTTTAAAGTTAGGTGCGTGTTTGAGTATGTGACAGAATAGGAGCCAGAGTGAAAACATCTTTCATTTAAGATGAAAATTCCTGCTTTAAGTTTTCTTCCTTGAACTCTGGCTCCAATTTGTGAATGCAGTGGGGATGTTCAGGTTTCTGCATGGAGCCCAGCAGGAACGTCAGCAGTTCTGCTTCACTGCCGAGTATCAATAGTGCCCAGAGATCAGAGCTCAGAGCGAACACTTAGGAGGGGCAACCTTGTCAGTCAGCACTTGAGTACTTTGCTCTGTTCTTGACCAGCCCATGCAATTCTCATCGCCCTCAAGGTAAGATGAGTGGGTGGATCATGGAAGTGTACAAACAGCCTTCAAGATAATAATTCAACTCCTCTCCTTTTACCTTGAAGCAGTATATTTCCACACACAATCAAGGTGCATAAGACAATATTCAATTTAAAGAGGTGTTCAGAATAGGACGGGTTGTATTTAAAAAGAAGAGAGCAGTATGCCTTTTATAAATAATGCAGTGGCTTGCAGACATAAGACAAGTGCTGGATTTAAAGAGAAATGATGCAGAATTCCTGGCCTATTTGCAGGTTACTCAGCGATTAAAAGCTCATGAAGTGGCTGAGCAGATGGAGAGGTAGGTACCGCTGCTAAGCTCGTACTCTCCCTGAGTACAAGGGCTGCTTCTGTCTTATACCACAAGCCTTGCCAAAGTGATGTTAGACTGGGAGTGGGCTGCAGCAGAGGCTCTTCTGTCCTCGCATTAGCTGGTGGACAGAGCTGGACTTCCAGGGTAGGTGGCACGGTGCCCTTGGCAGGTGTGCCAGAGTACCTGCGCTCCCCAGGAGCTGGGCACGGACCCTGTCTTCCCGGTGAGGGATGCATCTTCAAGGCATGATACAGCCCTTCTCTGAACTGGCATTCAAACTTTCTGACCTTCAGCACAAGGAAAGTCAGCGGACCACAAAAACATATTAGGAGACCTATACATCGAAGATTTCTCATGTCTCTAACTTAGGGAAATACTTCAAGAAAAAATATCACAACTTTTGTGTTCTTCTTTCAATTACAGTAGCTGACAAACATTTAAAAGCTAAAAGTAACTACTTCAATGTAGTGTAACACTGTTTACAAAAAGATCACCTCAAATCTGATTCTGCCTGTTGCAGTTATCAGTTATGCCACACGTCACACACTGGCCCTTTGTCTTCAGTGTCCATGTCCCTGATCTCTATTGACATGTTGACAGGTAGGACAGATGGAAAATATAGTAGGAAAGAAATAGATGAGGTAAGAAATATATGTAAGAAAATATGGAGGTAAGTACAATATAAAATATATATGTATAATATATATCTAGGAAAATATATGTAGTAAGAAAAAAAAATTACTACAATTAACAACTCAGTCCATTATGTTACTGCTAAAATTTTTATAAGAGAAGTTTAATGTGCTTTTTAAATAATAACATTAAAGAATTCATGTGTAATTAAATGTGATATATAAATCATGCTGTTTGCTAGAGCTATTGACTGCACTGTTCTCATTCTGCTGAACTTAATATAAAATTAATTGTTAATTTTCAAGCTAGTAGCTTTTTCACCAGTGCATGTGCTGGCACTTTAGGTTTGAGTCAGTGAGATATTAATACCATAACAGAGATTTCTTCTCATGTTGTAAAAGGGGTGTGACCCCTTTTTAATAAAATTGCCTGTATTTGTGAGCTTTATCCTGGACAAGGTTGAATACTCAAAATTTTTTTAACCAGCCTTGCAGTCTATATAAATTGTCTATTTTCATTACACTTAGCATTTCATTACACTTAGATTTAGTGGGCCCAAATCCTCAGCAGGCACAGCCAGAGCTCACACCGCTGGACAACTTGCATCTGTGGTAGATGTAGCCCCTGTCTATATATTTACTCCTTGAATAAACTGTTGTGTATTGAGAATTCTAAGCATAATCGAAGTTATTCTGGGGACTAGTACTCACACAAGTTTTATCTAGTCTTAACAGTTATTTGAACTTCCTGGGCAGAGCAAGAAGAAACTGCTCTTTTACATAGTCTTATGCAAACGTCTTAAATATTAAATGAACTGCGTACAAAACTTTTCTTGTGTGAAGGACCAATAATACTTTGGACCTCACTTGAAATCGAGGTCACTTTGACCTTGTGTAAATGAAATCTTGCATTTCACCAATTTTTCACATGCTTGTTCCGTCTTGAGCAAAACCTCAGAATCAAATAAGCACTAGCTTCAATGTAGAGGATGATTAACTTAAGGAGTTCTTGGCTTCTTCTTCAAGAAGGTTAACATGACCTTGAGTGGTAGGAGAATATTATGGATTTGTATTGTTGAATCTTATGTGGAGTGTTGTTATAAGAAGTTCACTTGAAAACATTATTTTAAAGCCTTAACAAATAGATATTTCTATTTCGCTGTTTTCTTGAGGTTATTAGTCCATCTACAAACTGAAAATAATCAGTCGGTTGGCTTTTTTCTACCACAGCAATACTCAGCCAAGTTCATGCACATATTTCCCGTTCGCTTCAGTAAGAGTTTTATTGATGGCAGTGCTATAAATTCTAGCTCCTCCTTCTCTCTGATTGGTACCAACAGCAAATGCTAAAGGATGTCCTTGGAAAATCAACAGGCCAGGAAGCAAAAATACTCAGCTAAACTCAGTTCTCCATTGTACATATGGCTATCTATTAATTTCTGTGAGTTTATTCCACATCAGGGCTTTGTTCTTCCCTTGTTAAAGTCAGCAGTAAAAATCATGTTAACATGAATAGTGCAAAATTAGGCATATAAGTGAAAGTGAAGTCAAATCTTGTCTGAAGAATTCCCACTTAGGACTTAGAGCCTGACACAGTGGTCACTGAAGCATTTCTAAAGGTTATTGTCTGATATGATCTTTTCATAATTGTTAGTGGAATGAAGGCATCTTTATTCTGCTCTGCTTACTAGCAATTCTTATATAAAAAGTGGATTATTCACAGCTCCTTTGCTTTTGAAAATGGGCATTATTTTTTTAGGAGAAATAAAGTACACCCAGCGTGAATCAAACTGAAAACAATCAGTTTAAGTTTATGTGATAGCCAAACAGTGCCACTTGTATTTTCCAGTTGCCATTTGTGTAGAGGGTCTGTCTATTCTGAAGAGCATCGCTGTCAGTTTAGGAAAAAAGTCTCAGAAGTTAAAATCTATTGATAATGGAAAAGTAAAAGTGATTCCAAATCATGGTAATGCCCTTAATTATGTGTCAATTGCCATTCTAGTCGTATGGTGGAGACTTGTAGCTCTCCCTTGAGGAAAGACATTCTCATTGTGTTGCTGCTTTAAGAAAACATTGACAAGTGGGAAAGTAGTCAGATTTTTCAGTCCACACCTATTTTGCTAAACTTCTGATAAGAACCTTCTTCACATTTTTCTTAACCTCCTTTCTATACTGCTGAATTCCTTGTTGGAGTGAAAATGAAAATACACTTTCTCAAGCTGACTTTAAGAAAACAACCTCTTTGACCTGGATAGATCAGATTGTCTGACACTGTAGTCTGTCAACATTGTTATGGATGTTGTTGTTGAATACATTTACATTGTGATAGTATTGATGAGCATTGGCTATAGCTGAGAGCCTCATGTTGCACTAAGCAGCTATCTCAGATAGTCGAAGTCTGCTATTAGAATCTTCTATGGAGCTTAAAAACTCCTAAGAAGGCAAGTACTTATATTAAGGAGAAAAGACAAGATTTAGAAATGGGACAAGTTAAATAAAGGATTAGAAGGAAGAGAAGACAGATATTGCAGTAGAGAGAGAAAAAACTTAAGCTTAAACAAAATTAATCCAATTGGTCTATAGGGAAGCAGGGCAAAGAAATAAAACCTCGGCAGTTTGTTTATTCAGACTGGCTAAGTTTCAAGCCAGTGAATAGTTCCAATGAAGTCAGTAACACAACTCACATCCTCAGTTATGCATTTACATAAGTCCATTGCAGGACTGATTTATCTTGCATGTTTCAGGAGGTGTTCTAGTGCTCTCAAGATGAATAATTTGAAAATAAAACATACGGGTAGAGGAGAGGTAGAGAGCTAGATGCAGTTTTGTGTGTCTCATAATGATTTTGATGTAATCAGTTTGACTTTTTAAATGAAATTTGTTCAAATGTTCATACATGCATTCCACGTAAAGAATGCATTTACATTTTCTGCGTGGTGGTTACCTTATAAGAGGGTATTTGATTAAAATGTGCCTGTTGAGAGGGAGTATGCTACTACTAGTCACTGTTTGAATAGCGTTCCTTCGTGTCTACTTGGAAATGTGATATATCAGGCCAGTTGTCAGGAGCAAAGTAACTGTTTTCAGAAGTAGATTGACTGTTTTCAGCATTTTTTCTCAAAACGCTGAAGAAAATAAACATTTTGGATCTGAAAGCATGTTAGCATGACTGCAATTTTGAATAGTTTTAGGAAATGTTACCCATGCTAACACATCCACTTCACCTTTGCAAGCCTAGTTTCTTCTCAACCAAAACCTGAAAAAGTTTAGACGCTGTGATTTGGAATTTAACACCTGTAACAGTATGTGTGGAAAGCAGCAGATCCTGATTCCTTCCATGTAAGAGGAACGCCTAACTCTTCTGTAACCAATATTCATTTCACTTGCCTGCAAACAGTATAAAGATTAATCATTTATGAACATTCCTGCATTGAAGCACTGCTGGCAGCTTCCAGATTTGAAACCAGAAAGGTATTTTTAAAAAGAATATGTGTTCTGGTAGGGTGTTGGACCCATAAAGATCTTCTAGATCCTTTAGGTGAATAATTCACATATTTGTGCTGGTTAGCAGATGCTTTTTTCACAACCGGTAGCTGAGGCAGCAAAACTGTCTCCATCTTTTTTTGGGTCTGCCACCAAAGTGATGAAATAAGGCAGTGTACATGCTTGTGCTCTCATGCGGCTGCCTAGGGATGCTTCCGTTGGCTTTCATGGAATGAAATACCAAAGGTGTAAGTGGATGTGGGGCTGGCTGGCATCTGAAGGATTTCTGGTATCTTTCAGTTGAATGGAAAGTAATATGTCTTATATGACTTCTATCTTTTTCTCAGAAATATAAGGATTAGACCAAAGCTGCATAAGAGTAAAATAAACTTCATAGACTACGACCATAGCTATGACAGCTTTTATTCCTATGTAAAATGGTGACATTTACATGTGCTAAACAGAAAATTCATACATCTGATGCCCAGTAGTGGTACTTTTTCCCATCCTTCTGGAAGCCTACGCTCCCTTCCCTTGCTTCCCTACTGAAGGAAGGACCAAACAGCATCAAATGAACAAGTCCAGCAATCATTGCCCTAGCTGCTGCTAGGGAGGAGAGGCAGTAGCTCCACAGAGGGACAGTGAGCAGGAGGCAGCAGTAGATGTGGCTGGAAAGAGCCCAAGGAAGGGGGCACACAAGCACCAAGCTCCAGAGACTTGAGCTCTGGGTCCACCCCAGGGACACAAATGCAAATTTGACCGTTGCCATATCACCTCCATCAGTCCATCCGATGATCTGGGGACAGTCAGGCTTCTGTGATGAAAAGGCCTCACTGACAGTATTGATTTCTCTAAGAGGCACAGGGAGCCCCTCTGTAAACAGTATTTATTCTAGCTCTAACATGCCACCTCCACCTGCTTTAACACCCTTGTTTTTGGTTATTGTGGAGGCTGTAATCCAGAGTTACATAGCTAAGCACAGAACAACTTTTTCCAGAAGTTGGCTTTTTAAAAAAGAAACAGAAGAAGAAGCAAAGAGATGGTGCATTAATGAATGGTACAATGGGCCACTGATACTGCCCTACTGAAACAAAGGGCTCTTTGCAAGAATTCTCTCCTTTAGCATGTGATAGATAGACCTTATGCCCCGGGATCACAATGGCTCACAGACCAAAACAAGAGAGGAAGCAAGGAATCTCGTAATTTCTTTTCCCCACGGGATAAACAACATTTCATTCTACCTTTAACCCTGGAGGGAGACACCGCCACTTAGCAAACAAATCTATATTAAGTGCACTTGCTGGAATTATTTAGAGTATCATTTGTTCCAGAAAATGTCACTAATAATACATTGCTGAATTCAGAAAATGGAATTTGACATGGATAAAGGCCTTCTGAGAAGTAAAAAGCATCCTCCTTAATCAGCATGCTTTATTAAGGAATTCCCTGTTTTCCTGTCCCAAAAGAGAAGGAAAATACCATTGTTCTCCCACAATAGCCTTTTGCACAGACAAACCACTATTGGCACCCTGGCTTTTAACCATAGATGACTCCACAGCAAGCAAGAACAATTGTCCTGCACCTTAGCAATATATTTCTGAGACAAGCAAAACTCCTCCTCGCTGTTCAGAGATCAGTTTGTCTGCAGAAATAAGGATTCATTTGCACATCTTTCACCACTGTAGAGAGCTGTGTAGTTGTTTATCATGTCAAATACTATTACTTGTTAACCAATGAAAAGGGAGATTGTCACATCAAAAATTAAGTAAAAATGTGGTTTTTTACAGCATCCTAAGAATTAATTTATTTCTGTCGCTGCTTTTTCCAGTTTCCAGATATGCCTGTATAACTTCACTTTCATGTAATGTGTCAGGAGTTTATTCAGGAAATAGAGATGTCCTGCTGGCTAAATCTGTTTTTGTAATGGTAACCCTGCAGGTTGTATGCTACTAGCACAGTTTTTATGCCAAGAAGTTCCTGTATGAAACAGGGAAGTTGAAAAGTCAGTCCTGCCTTGCAGCTGCTTTTAGTGAGCTTTGGCAAAGGTTCACCAGTCTGTCCATAAATGTACAGTGTCATTGCTATATAGGAACATTAATCAATGTTATCTGCCTCATGATGACCGCAGAAATGTCTTGCATTGTGATTTTGATGGAAACTGCAGACAGGATCACATGTTCCCATTATTTCTTATATTTTCAGTAGAACAGCTGTAAACATTAGTTAGCTTTAGGTTTATTTCAAGAGTTAATTTCAACAGTGAGCATTCTTTCAGCAGAGGGTAAGAAAATGACCCTGATAATACTTGCTCTCCAGAAACTCCTTTTATAAATAGTACAAGGTGATACCAATTATCTCCCTCTGGTTTGGAAGGTTTGGATTTTTTGTTATTTAAATAATGTCCAGCCACAGTAAGGGTTCTTTAAAATGTACAATTAGAAGGAGGTAAAATATACACCAGTATATGTTTTTTGTGTATGGTAGAAGACTCTGTGCTTTCCCACCGCAAAATGCAGATATTGCAAAATAAATACTAGATTTTTCTACAGTGAAAGTCAGCGGTGATTTTCAGCACTATGCTCTTAATGTAGGAGAAATATTCTTACTATCTAGCGTCTAACTTAAATGCTTGTATGTACTTCAGAAAAACTTGAGTTACCTTCATTGATATATAGGAAGCCAGTGGGTCTTGATATAGACAGCTTGAGCAACACCTTACTTTGGTATCTAAAGCAGTCATGTGAGGGCACCTACCCAGCTGTCACTTTTTTGTAAGTGTTTCCTCAGGAGATATCTTATAATCACCTCATGTTTCTAAGAAAGCTATAGTAGAATGTCAGGTGCAGCAGGTGGCAGTGATATATTCTGAGTATTAATGGACTTGGTCTTCAGCCTACAGGTAGCTGAAATCCTGTGTTCATTGGAAGAAACAACATTGATGAGAAACAGAAATGATAAAGGACATGCTGATATACAGGTGAAGACATTAGACAATCTGCTTATGTATTTAAACCAGAGACATACATATGAGCCATGATCTGAATTCCCAGGTTGCACAAAACCATTTTTCTCCTTTTTTGGTCTCAGGTGATTAAATACAATATTGTTTTCAAGCTTAGTGTGTATCATAGCACTTGTGTGCATGACACATATATAGAACTTCTGTGTATCTTTTCAACTTTAAAAAACCCAATGCTTTCAACACCTGTTGTTGTTGTTATTATTGATTAAATTTTGGCATCTCATAAACCAGTTCTTCAGTAACATCAGACATGTACAAACTGATAGTCTCTGACACTAGTGACTTACATTCTAATTGGATCGTTCCTGTCTGTGTGTGAAAAAATGATATCTATGCTCCAACATCACCATCTTACTTTTATCTCACCAATGAAATCCTATTAAGGGCACTCCAAAATGATTTTCAAATAATGCTGAATCAGCCAACCAGAACACAACTTGCATGATGCTATAGCCTGCCCTTCTTCCCCCAGTATTTGAAAGAAGGTTGCACAGTTTAGACCAAACTCTGCCTCTTTTGGACAAGGTGGAAACAAACAAACATGAGAGGAGAGAAATCCAAGCAAGGAGGGGTTAAGTGATGGGACACGTGACTGCAGCTGGTGCTCACTGTAACATCTGCCTGAAGAGGGAAAAAAGAGTGGGTTAGGTGAAATAAGGATACAGAAGAGGTTTAGCTTCTACCTTAATCCAGTGAAAACAAATATTTGGCCTTTATGGATGCAGAAAGGAGACGTCCTCTTATTCTGGAGACCTTTCACAAAGAAACTTACGCCCTTGAAAATAAAGTGGAACTTGCATCTGTGTCCTTCGGTATCGACCTCTTTCCATTGCGGATGACAGTGAGCCCTACCTGCTTTGTGTTCTGTAACAGAACTCAATTACGTGTAAGGAAAATAGGTCTGTTTCCAAAATTAAATGTATTACCTGGAATAAGAAGCTTTCTGATCTTTGAGCAGAGAAAGATAATAGCCTCTTCTAATGTCCCCTCCCTTGTTGAAGCTACAGTGCTGTCTGGTTGGGGCTGAACAGAAAGTTAAGCCTCCTTCAGTGTCTCACTGTTCTTGTGTAGAGTCTAAGAATTGGTGCTGCTTTTGGATGGGAAGGCTGCAAATGAGATATTGCCATAGAATGGATCTTAAGCCTAAACTCTAGAACGGAGGATTTGCTGGCCTGTTTTGCCTCCTGATAACTTGTTTTATTATCTTCTTATAGCAAGATTTTATTATTGAAAGGCTTTTCTGAATGCATTGTGATACTGTTTGTTCCTAACTCATTGTACTATTTATTCCTAATTAGCTTCATCAACTTTAACATGAATGAGGAATTACTGTTGCATCAATTTGTGTGGCCCTAATCATAAAGACAGGACTGTGATTAGGTATTTGTCCCTGCGATATGTATAATGCTGTATTAAGCATCTCAGAGAAATATATTAATCTTGACTGGCTGAAATGGTGGCTTAGCTGCCTTGGCCTATCAATGCAACTTTGATACATTTTAAAATAAAAAAAGGATAATTTCTGTTTAGCAGTCTTCTTTGTTAGCCATGCAATCATGATGCTAAGTTAAAGCTGGTTAAAAACTGTTATTGCCTAAACAGAAGCTGAACTTTGCTGACCAAAAAAGGGTATGGTTTTGCCTGTAGGGCTGAATTGGTTAAGAAAATAAATAAATGGAAAGATGGATCTAGTGCAAACATTTGTTATATCCTCAGAAGATGCCTTGACTTTTCCTATACCAAAAGTTTTCTAACCTTCATATATACCAGCGTTTAGCAAATTAAATATTTAATCTTTCAGTTGTGGAAGATCATAACTCATCCACTCATCACACAAATCACAACTCATTCCACTCACACTTGCTGAAAGTTATCTGCTGCAAAGGATTAGCTGCTGTATTCAACAATAACGAAGCTCTTGTTTTCAAATAAAGAGGTTAATTGGCTTTGTACCAAATATGCATATATAGCACGTATGACTAATATTGGTTTTGTGAAAGCTCATTGCAAAGGAATCTAAAATTGTCTTTTATTACCATTTTTACAATAATCTGCCCTTGACCAATTATTATA
This sequence comes from Falco punctatus, assembly GCF_963210335.1. NCBI lineage: Eukaryota > Metazoa > Chordata > Aves > Falconiformes > Falconidae > Falco > Falco punctatus. The sequence goes on along the minus strand of NC_137581.1, from coordinate 107,223,435 downwards.
CTTACAGAGCCCGTGTTAGAATGTCATTACAACTGCTTAACAAGTCATCTGCAACTTCAACGATTCTGTTGTTATGCTACAAATGTGTTACCAGCTGTAAGCCTTTGCATTACTTCTGTCTTTTCTGGTTTTTGTCATTGGTGTCATGGCAGAGCTGACGACCTTCCATTTGCTTAGACTGTAAGCACAAGTGGCTATGAACCAGGTTCTAATCCTCACTGATATCAAAAGCTGGCATCAGTTTAAAAGTGTGTGTGTGTGTGGTCACATATCTGTATAAAATCTAAATAAAGACACACATTATATATCTGCCTGACAACTGAGAAACATCACTTGCAAGTTCTATTTAATATTTAATGGTGATACATATGTGATATAATCCTTTCGGCAAAGATTTTAACAGTTTTGACACTGAGATGGTGGTCTGTGCCTCTATGTGTTATCTTTCTACCATAGCTCTGGAGGCACATAAAAGCTTGGTTTGACAGAGAGTTGGCTGGCACTGTTCTATATTTGTCTGAAAATACATCCTAGAATTTGTCCATAGCCAAAAAAACTATGATGTTTACAAAAATGCATCTGTCTCATGCACATTTCACCAGTGATAGATCTTTCTGATTCTAAATATTCCAGTTGTATTCACATGTCTTACATCTGTTCCCAGCGTTGGTAGCTCAAAGTTTTTGAGAAGTCCTAGTGTAAAAGAAATTTTGTGTCTCTTATTCCCCTATTTTTATTTCTAATTTTCATCTTAATTGTGATGGTTCATAGGTTTACCTAATTAACATACTGTGATGTGTCATCCAACTACTTTGCTAGATCTGTGTCTTGGAGGAATACTGAGTGAGTAGCTTAGTGATGCTTTTTTATTATTATTTTACTGTTTTTAATTCATTTCAAATAATGTTAGTTTGCTCATGGTAAATAATGTATATTTTCTCAAGTGTTTTTCCAGTGCCATATGATGAATAGTAATGAAGTTTAATTTTATTTTCTCTGTACATAACAGTATTACTGAAAAAAACTCAAAAAAAGTAAAAATCATTTAGACAGTTGAAGAATGAGCAATGTCAGAGTCCTCCAAGCATTAGATTCATCACTGGTGATCACTGTTCCTTTCTCTCATAGTCTATGAAACTTTCAGAGCAACATCCACAGGTATCATATAAAAGTCACAGGCTTTTGTGAGATTTTGTCATCAGCAAACAATGGGCCAGATCCTCAGCAGATGTAGATTTTGTCATCAGCAAGTAATGGGCCAGATCCTCAGTGGATGTAGATTTGTCATAGCTCCATTTATGCTGATGAAGCTTTACAGCTTACAGCTGCCAAAGGTCAGGCCCATTGCTTCCAGGATCCTGATATTTCACAGCTGTTTTATTTTATAGAAATAGCTATTCTAATTTTAATTTGTTGTGTACCTAAATCCATCCCTCCAACAAATAGAAGAGGAAGAAGAGAACAAATTAAAAATGTTTAAGATGTAAGTAGTGAATGCTGCAGGGCAGGCAGTAATGTTTAATAGTAACTATGTCCTGCTGGTCCCATCCCAGGTTATTAATGAAGTGTGGATATATGCTGTTGCTTGCTCCTTGACTTGGTATGTTGTTGTATTTAAAGGACAAGTCAGACTGTATAAACGGTGAGAGAGGGTAGCCAAAAACATTTTCGTCAGTCAGTCACAGTGTGCGTGGATGTAATTTAAGCACCCTAGTTCTTCCTTCTGGCAAAACTCCAGTTAGGTAGAACTCTCTCTTGTGTTTACCTACAGTCAGGATCCGTGTTGGCTGATTGAAGTGGAACATTTCTCTCTCATGTAAGGCCACAATTATTTTCAGAGCGTGAATTTGCGTTTAAAACCGCCTTGGAAAAAAGAAGACCTAGATCCAAGGTTTTCCTCTAAATGTATCCTCTCTGCAAAGACCCTGGAGTTCAATGGTTCAAGGACTGAAAGACACTAGGTCAATAAAAAATATATTAGCAAGCAACTTAACAAGCTTAGCCTATCCTTTAAAAAAATCTTTTCTCTTAGTAAGAAGCACATCATTTCTAAATAAATTAGAATCAGAACACAAAAGGATATTTACTGCTACATAAAAGAAGGAAATGAACTGAAAGGGCAATACACTGTACTAAGACTATTTGAATATATGCATTTTTAATGACAGTTCTAAACCAGCAACAGTTCAATTAAACACAATCTGTCATGGTGGGGGGGAAAGGCAGCAATCACACTAAAGAAAGACATTTCACCATGAATGGTAACTTATCATTGACTTAAAACCTCTGTGTGTGTGGTGTTTAAATAACATTAGACAACTACAGAAATTTCAAAATTATGAGCTTGTAAGTGGATTTTCTTTCTATTATTCACTCCTTTTTAGGTTGTTTCAGCAGTATGGAACTCACATTTTCCTTTATTTGCCCTTTCATTTCTTGAAGAATATTTGTCTTTGTGGAAATTAAGCAATAAAGTTATATTTGCTTACAGTTCACCAATAATTCTCAAGAAAATAGCTGAGAGCAACTCCTAAGCTATCCCAACCCAAAGCTATTTAGCTATTTAGGACATAATGGTTTTTTGCCTATTCAAAACTCCAGCTGCACTGCACACTTGTACAGTATTATACTCATAGTGTGGTACATTTTCTTCACATTTTATTTTCAGTTAGTACCCACTGTATAAACAGACTTTTTCCATGTTAAGAAGTCATAGGCATTTTACAAATGCATATCAATCTAAAAATCAACAAGCAAAGTTTATAAAAAAAAAAGGTAGCAGAGAAGTCTAGGGGTAAAAATAAAAGAACATGATGTTCCTGAGAGCTAAGGGCATTACATATCTCAAGAAGGATTGTATTATAGGCACTAAAAGTTATAAATGATTGACATTCAACAGAAAATGGAAGCAGGGAACATAAACCTTTTTGGGCATATTTTTATAAGTACACAACAGTAAAAACCCATTATATCTACTTATCATTTTTCTGCAATTTGGAATGTGTCTATCATTAGCAAAAACAGCCAGCTTAATCACATTAGACGAAAGCTTTGGGGGGACATTCAAGTCTTCATATCTCTCAAGTGAACTGATTTAATTGGGACATCCTGAACTTTCATAGTAAATCAGAGTTCCAGCTGTCCCCAAACCAGCAGGCAAATTCTCACTTTCCCTTATTGTCCCCTTATGCTGGCACTTTCCAGAGGGTAAACAGAGGTCTGACAACACATGGATACAGAAATGTCAGATGTCACTCTATTTAAATACAAAGGCATTTTAAGGTTGGCTACTTGGGCAGAACTGCTTGCGCATATAAATTGTCATTTCCAGCGGATTAAAAGAAAGAAAAGTACTGTTTGGGTTAAGATACATGCCATTCAATTATGCTTTCACTTTAAAATAACTCTGGGAGCTTCTGTTTTCCATGCTTTGTGCTTGGAAACAATGCTGATTTAACATGCCAAGTCCATTTACTTTTTGTCTAATTTCGGTGCTTATTTGTATGAAACTCACTGAGTTTTGACTGACTTCTTTCATTAGAAAGTGCCTAGTCATAGAAATTTGTGCCAAGAAGTATCTGTTTCAATGACAATTTCTTCAGGAAACAATTCTTAGTTTATGGTGGGGAAGAATATCTGGTCAAGAGTAGAAATTGAGCTAAGTAAGCAGCAGAAAGTAAGGCCTTAGCGCTCCAAGGTTTCAGTTCTAAAGTTTCTTGTATTTTTAAAAGAGGACCTCCAAGCTACTGGCAGTTTTGAGGTCTTGCTGTCATTTTTCTGTGCAATATCACTGGAATACAAAGTCTTAAAATACACACACACACACACACATATATATAGATTGATTCATAATTTCAGACATTTTCAGGAATAGAAATCCATTTTACATGCAGCAATAGTTCCGACATAGCTTCTGAAGATTTTTAGCTATAAGTTTGGCTTGTGTGTTCAGTGGAGGCTCCTGGGGTCAAGAACTGTCACCTTCTTTTACTACATGCCTCTTTGCAAAAAGCACTTACAGACCTGGAACATGGAAATATAACTGCAGTATAACATGAGCAGCAGAAGATGTGAAATACAAAGTGGAACAGCAACACATAGAAATAAATACAGATATTTAACATGGAAACCTAGCTAAAGGTTAACACACTGTTAATACAGTGAAGATTCATCTGCTGTGAATGTTCCTTGTGACTGATCACGCTTCTCCTTTCTGTTATGTTACACCACATGTGGCCATTTTCAACTGCTCAAAGAATCAGAGCTTCTTTACTTTTTGCTGTCTGTAAACAGGAAGAGCTACAGAAGCTCTGAGAGCAGTGAATCAAGTCCCAGGCATTTGGGAAGTGCCCACCCAGCTGAGTTTGGCTGCCGTGTTTGCAGCGGTTCACAGGCTGGCATCCTTTGCAAGGCTGCAGAGCTAAGTCACTCAGTGGCTGTTGCTTCTTTCCCTCCAACTGCAGCAGTAAAAAGGTGCACGTTTTCAGGAGAGGTGGTGTTGCTGCCTACAGGGGATCATGCCTCTTTGTAGCCACCTGCACAGCGGGATGAGGTGACAGCAGAGTCACTAACCCTGCTGCCTTTGTCACAATGTCCAGCCATGAGGTCCAGTGCACTCAAAGGATGGGACAGACAACACAGAGCAGGGAGGAAAGGGGTGCTTGTTTTTGTAGTCAAATCCGTTAGTTTTAGAGGTAGTATTGAAATCCTGAAAGCAGCTTTTTCACAGCACCAACGGAATATTTACTGCATATTTAGGGGTAACTCTTAAGCTAGGCATGCTGATCACCATGGGAAGAGCAATGGTCAGGACTCTAAAAATCCCACCCTGAACATGTTGGTCTCGTATGTAAGGGCTCAAACTCTTACTTAGTTTGAAGTTTCTATATATCAGGAAATAATTCTTCAGTGGATAAATTATTAAAGCAGCTCAGTTCAGGTGGGGATTTAGAAGGCCTTCTCTAGGCAGCCAAGAGTCTCCTCTTGATCTGTCTGTAGCTCCCTGTATAGAATAGCTTTCACTTGTTTTTTTAAGTCTACTTTTTTTCTGCCACTTTTACTTTCTTACTAAATGCTTGTATTTGGCAATTTAATGTCCCCCATAAAGCATTTTAGATTTTTCAGTTCAGGATGTAAAGATTATATCATTCCTTGTGATTTTTTTAATCTTCAGTGATCAACCAGGCATGTTTTACATGATTACAACCATGTAATATCTGTTGTAGATTATATTGAGTATTCTCTTGCTTATTATTCTTTCTGTACAAAATATTCAATGTAATGATGCATTCTAGTAATTAGCTTAAAGGTAGCACAGGTAGTTACCTGTGTTTTACCCATGATCTATGTTTCATTGTGTGATCTAATAGTAGGATGCTTGTATCTTTCCTAATGTCCGTCACTGCTTTTTGTATTGCTGCAAAGTTTGACCACAAATCATTCATCCTTTTGTTAACCTAGATAACAGTATTTATTTATCTTGCCTGTTAGGATCTAGCTAACTTGATTCTTTCTGCACTTTGCCCTTTTAGCTTTCCCACTGTATTTTCCAGAGTTTTTAAGCTAAGTAATACAAGCAACCCTAGTAGCAAAAATGAGAATTGATGTATTTGATCATGTTCTCCTCAGCTGTAGAAAAACATTGAACATAAGGTTGCATTTTCACTGGGAAGTGAAAAAATCCCCCTACATAAAAATCTTAGTTCTTCATTTGAATCACATTTACTTAGATTTCAGTTGCTGGTCAGGAATATTTCTGAACTGAAATGAGTACCTGTTCAAGATGATGTGGCACATCCCTGACCATATAGGTCATATTGTATGACTTCTACCTGCAGAGATAAGACTGTGCCACTTGGCTCTCAGCTACACAAAATATGGTCTATATTCATACAGAAAGTCAGTAGAACAGAAGTTCATGGTGTATACTTTATATACAGACCTTGAACTTACTGTTGAATTCAAATGTTTAGATTCACTGAGGATCATTATAGGCAGCTACATCATCACCCATTGAATCTTAGTAAGAAAGCTGAACAGGTCCTAATGATCTCCTTCAGATCAATGACTCTCCTGCATATGCACTCCTTATTAGTAGGTATTTGTTTGTCTTCAAAGAAATCACCTTTGGTAAAGCTCCTCACCAGATTTCTGTTTAAGTCTTATACAGAAAATTTGTGTGATTTTGGCAGTTATTCACTTCCTGAACATGATGGTACCGGCGCCATGCAACTCACTGAATTCTGCCTCTCCTCAGAGAGGGATACTCCTATGCCTTTCAGTGGCTTAATTAGCTTCACATCATCTCAGTAAATGAGATGTTTTGCAGGATGCAGTAACATCAGTCCTGTTAATGACAAGTGCAGGGTAGGGAGTATGGAGAGTTTCAACCAGAAATCCATGATGTTGATAAAGTGAGGTTTTTTTCCTCTTTGTTGGACTCAAATCATATCCTCAAACCATAGCTGGAATGGATTATTCCTGACCTTTCTTAAAAGCTTGATTGATTTTTCTTTATATCAGCATCATCAGGAATGTATGTATAGCAAGAAATGGTTATTGCTACAATCTAGTTCCAAAACTGTGGTTTGGGATCAATTAGTAGGTCATGAAGAGTTTCTGGAAGGATATGGCTCAGCATAGCTGCAGAGTAAAGCACACTGCATGTATTCCGAAGGTGTGAGTGCCCCTCTGCTCTCTAGCAATACAATATCCACTTCATCTGGCCTATGTCAAACAGCTGTTTATGACAGTGGCATGTTCCTTTATTAAACCTGAAACAACCAAGCTTTTTGGATTTAAAAGCTTTCTTTTTTTATTATTGTTGGTGTAGATCTACCTAGAGGAAATGTGTAATCCTTCTTGCTCTATAATCTTTTGTGATGCTCCCAGTGTAAAAAGCAAATGGCAAATATCCTGCAACTTCTTAGTGCTGTTTGCTGTTTGCTTGAGAACACAGGACCTGTCCCTGACCAATACAGTAAGATCAGGCCTTGAAAATGAATAAGAGGGGATATTACCTTCCAGATTTTCTCTTCCCTTTGAAAGGAAAAAAAAAAAAAAAAAAGTATGTGGGTGATTTTTTCCCCACCAATCCAAGATTATTTGTACAACAATGCTGAAAAACATAATTCATGTAAGTCACATTATTCACAAGACAGAAGAGACACTTTTCCCTAGTACTACAGGAAGAGCAGGCTTTCATCTGCAGCCTGCTATTTATTTCTACAATCTCCACAAGAAACAGCCATCACCAAGCCCCGTGAAGAGTGCCTCAGCACTGTGTACAAGACACGTTGAAGAAGCAATTGTTACTGTTTCCCAGGGAATATGCCTCCCCTTACAAAATAAAATCACGTGATATGATGATGATGCAGATTATCTGAGGCAGTCCGTTTGATAGTTTCCATTCATCTCTTTGAAGTGTCAATCTTTAAATCTAATGGTGACAGTGAAGTTTAGTTTTTATTCAGTCTCCCTACCGGAACAAGTACAAATGAGAAAGATGCACCATGGTACGCCTCCTCAACTTCTCTGTCCCTTCTCCAGCTGTAAACCTTGGTTCCACTGTTCTACTGCAAAGCCCTCAGCAAGAAGGAAGGCTCTTTGGCCAGGCAGTAAAAAGAGCAATCAGGAAGCACAGCCCTTTTGAAAGGATTTTAAGAATTTGGAATTTGCTGTGAAATCCTGATTTGAATCTATCTGCGTTAACACGTGTATGCATTGAAAAGCAGAATGGTGATCCAAATATCATCACGCATATGGGTGCAAATGGCTGTTAGTAGACACCAACCACATAGCAGCAAGGATACTCTTCTGTTTTTCTCTCCATGATATTCTTTGAGGCACACCTGCTGGCAATGTAATTTCTGGGTATCATCAGTGTAAATGTATCTGTACTGAGGTGCGCTGAGAATCATGTTTCATTCCAATAGTTTCTAGGGACAAAGAGATGGCTTCTTTTGATCTTTTGAGCAAAAAAAAAGGTTAGAAAGTGGCAGAAAAAAATCCTATTAGTAAATGTTATTTGTCTGTAGGATACAAAGTTTCCATGTCTCACAATGCTTCCATGTTAAATTAAGCTGGATAGCCAAAGTGGTAATTGCTTCTGATAAGTTACTGTAACTACCATTAGGCCTTATTTTGCCTGCTTCGCTTGTTACAGAAGTTTGTCACTCCAAGAATACCTGAAGTGATTTGAAAGAGTTGGCTGACGATTCTGTATCATGTTAGGAAAGCCATGCTACTGAACATCCCTGTGTCTATGGAATGAATTGTTAGGACCTTTTAAAAAAACAACTGAAAAAACACAAACAAACAAAACCATCACAGGTGTCCCCTTCTGGATTCTTGAAAGAGAAGTGAAGTAATTGGGTAAACTGTGTGCAAAATGAATGAACTATATTTTTGCTTTGGTCTCACCTTAATTGGCTTTGTCTATGTGCAAGATGACAGAGAAGGTTTGACTCATTCAGAATTGTCACTTTATAATTAAAAAGAACTGTTACCAAAAGAGTAGATTCATTGTTCAGACTGGGATTGAATTACAGAGCATGTTTAATTATTGACCCTTCTTTCTAGATATTTTAATGTATTATTAATTCAGTTTCTCAAAATATCCTTTCCATTTACAGCAGCTGATGGAATAAAATGTGACACAATTTGTTTTCTTTTCTCCTAAGTAGATGATGTACTCTAAAAAGAGCAGGTCGACATGACCTTAGCTGTAGTTATATCACATGATAACTACAATAGGGCCTTATCAGAATCTCCTACTCTTTTATGTGTTTGAAAATTCCAAAAAAGAAATTAATATGTCTGAGTAGACCTTATACCTTGATAGCAAAACAATAAAAATACAGATGTAGTTATGAATTGCTAGATAATATCTGTATGGGATTCCTCCTAGCTGAAGTTGCACATAGGAGAAAAAACTGTCTTCAGTAAAAGGAAGATGAGAAATAAATGCAAGCAAGTTGTTTGAGCAATCATATGACTTTCAAACTATGTAGATGTCAGTATTTGATTACCTTGTTGCCATTCAGCCTTTTTTCTTTGGTTTTTTTTTTCTTCTTTTTCTTCTTTTTTATGATAATGTGCTTTGAGCAGTCTTTTCAACTATGATCAATTTCCAGTCCTTGCTGGTTTTTTGAACTTTAATATTTAGAACTGCTACAGGCAATCATAGCATATAACTTGACTTAATTCTCACCTGGTATAAACCAGTAGGACTGTCTTACCATGAAATTTTATTTTTTTATTCCATCCAAAGGGTCTCAAAATAGAGATGGGCACACCTTATTTGGTGATTTCCTGGCACCAGCTACCAGATGAAATTGCTATCTTTAGATGCAGAGATTGATTATTTTTTGATACCCTCTGATGCAATGGAAAGCTGCATCTTATGGAGATGTCAACAGCCATGAATAATACCTGCTCTGAATGCAGCATTTGAGGAATTACCCATTGTTGGTTAAGCACTGGTAATCTTTTCTGAGCTGTTGATAAAGGCGTAGTAAAGTAGTCTGCACTCCAAAGATTTTGCACTCAGATGGCTTGATAATTCAAATGTCCTTGAAGACCTGGAGAATAATCTCAGTTTAGGAGCTAACATTCTGTCCCCCTCCACTGACTGCTGTTGATATTAGCCATCTCACTGAAAAAGAGTAGTCTGCACCCAATGCACCCATAGGTCCCCTTTCTTTATAATTTTGATGAAGTTGTTGAACACCTACATCTCTAATCACTCACCCTGGCTTACTCACAGGGCTAGTAGAGTGCCCACCTGATTTATGAATGGAAAGAATAGGGTCCGGATTTATAAAGATACAGAGATACCCCTGCAGTAGCCACACAAATAAGCACCTTGGCAGATCAGATGTAAGCCTACAAATCTCAAGTAAAAGATGCTGGTGTTGGTATGGTGTGCATTGCTTTGTAGTATTTACTAAGAGCCTATGAAACTTGTAGCATTCTATTGGTACTTGAAACAACCTAAACCTATGCATGGCTTTTTAGTGTAGTCAGAAGCAATGCTCTTCGGTGCCATACACGCCAGCAGGTATCTCTTAGCAAGTATCTGTCATTTTCAAGTATCCAAGGAACAAATCTGCTGCAATATGAAATGTCTTTGCATTATCCTTCATGTGGACCAACACATATTCAGGGAGACCACTGACCTGAGTGAGAACTGTTTGGTGTGAGAGTTCAAAAATCTATCCCAAAATTAGTATGGACTGAACATTGCCAGTTTTGTAGAACAATATTACTACTTTTTCCTAATGTGTTTTTCCAAATTAGTCTCATTGTGGTGTTTAAAAGCCCGATCTGTGATCAGAACTCCATCCAGGTTCTTGAAGCCTGAACACTGAGGATTAAATATAAACTTGTAGCACCACTTGAGATACCTAAAGATATCCAAGACTTCCTTGCAGGACTGGCAGATATGAGAGAGTACCTACAAGAGACTTGCTTCTTTCTGGAGTGATAGCTTGAAGCCAAGAAGGATAATAATAACAGGCAACCCTAGGAAATGCTAGAGCAGTAAATTCTACTTTTCTTTTGAGACCACAGTTTCTTATTAATCTTGTGTTTGACTCTACATATTTGAGGAACACCAAGGAGTTGAAGTGACTGATCTTGCTTTCTTGGCTCTGAAGAAAATACTGAAATAGGTTCTTTTGTAAAGTTGCTACTAGACTCCTTTCCTAATACAGAGTCCAAGGATATTTTTTTCTAGTATGCCAAGTCTGGTCTTGAAGAACTTTAAGTATGGTGCTCATGACAAAGAAAAGGAGGAGCTAGAAAAACAGGGAAGTGATATTATGAGAGTTAGTGAGGATTTGACTCTTTCTTCTGCCTTCTGGAGAATGTACTCACAAGAATTTACCATATTCCAACTGATGACCTGAAACATAGGCTTTCAGATATATGGAGGCACAACGCAAGATGAGGAAGAATGGAGAGAGTTGCTTACGTATAAAATATCGATCGCACCTCATCAGTGAATACCAAAGCCTACAACAACTGTCCAGTGAAGCTTCAATATTTCAGGAGTCCCATGGCCAGAAAGATTACTTCTATCCTAGTTTACTGGCACTGATGCTATCACAGAATGGCCCGTCCATATTATTGAACTCTCATAGTCTTCAAAACAGAGTAGCTGCATTTACACTGGTCAGTGAGGTATGGCAGTCTGTAATACAAACTGTCCCACACTAACCCTCAGAATCTACCTGGGAATAGCCTAGGACAGTGTGAGCTGGTCCAGAACAAAATCAAGCTACATTCAAACTATTTAACTTTATAGGCAATTGAGTATCAGTGCCCAGGCACTACTTAAATTACTAATCTAAATATAGCCAAAGAGAATCATTGAATCAAATTACATGAAAGGGTGGGGTTTTTTGCCTGTGTTTTTAAAAAAATCAAGCATTTTTAATCCACAACATTGTACTGGTATAGCTACTCAGTAAAATACAAACCAAATTGGTCATGCTTTGTGATTTTCATGCATTGAAATCCAGTACTGTTTTTGCTATAGCAATAAAAAGTAAAAAAAAGAATCCCAGTAAAACTGGCTGTATTTCAGCAAGTGCATATGCTTTATATATAAATCTACAAAGAAAAGCTGTCATTTCCTAATGTAAAATCTCTTTATTTTTTCATTATGCACCACTGAGCCCTCATTCACTGTAGATCAAGTAAAAGATCACCCTCAAGCTTAGGATAGGAAAGTACTTAAGATCTAAAACATCTTACAGATGTTCTTGAAGACTCAGATACTTCCTTTGCATCTCTCAGAATTGAGAGATACTCTGCATTGGCAGGTTTTTGTTGAGTTGAGCTGATGCTAATGATTTACACTGTTTCTGACACCATGTAAGCTATTAAAATATTAAAAAAAAAAAAGGAACAATGTCTTAATGCTTAAATATTTTTCACATTGAATCCACCTTTGAATCAGAAGGGCTGAATGAGAATGAGTGAAAAAAATAACTCTTGTGAAGTCCAGAAAATTTTGAATTAGAGATTCTCTTTGGGAATAAAATCTGAGATTAGTATTTAAATGTTAAATTCTGTGTCCTTTTAAAGACTCAGTTTTGCTTCTGGTCTTAGGCAACTGATGTAATCAGACATACCACTGTATCCACTGACTTCATCCAGGCAACAATTCTTTCCTTCTAGTTTGTTTGACTGTGCCTGTTGTTCTCATGCTGCCATTTGACGGTCTTGTCTTCATCCTCCCTAGTTAATTGAAGACTTGATATTTTAAATAAATGTTGATTCTCTATAATTACTACTTTATATTAAGCTCAACAACTGACTCAGTGCCCAGACTAGGTCCAGAGACAGCCCCTCCGCAACATGCCAGCTTATTTTCTCCATGTGTTATGTTGAAGGAAGCAGTCTTCTCTGCTTTGCAAATACAGAACTGCAGAAAATATGCAGACAAAAGCTCATTTTACTAGCTTATTTCCTTTCCTAGCTGTCCATTTCTCTGTGTACATCAAAGCTATTGGACACAATGACGTGATGGACATTTCAGTAGAACGTGTTTCCCCCAAACACAACTCGGCCAGCTTACATGTAACACTGACAAAGTGATGGCTGCCTTCTCAAGCTGGCTGAGGTGGAGGCATGGTAGGACTTTCACTTATGTCAAAGAAAACCAGGAAAATATCAATACTTAGAGTGCCTTGGTTGTTTAAAAGATACAGAAGCCGTGAGCATGCCTGTGCCACTGAGACCCTAGGGCAGCGTACCCACTGCAATATAAAGCCTGGGGAAAAGTACAGGAGGACTGTTTGGAGATGCTGATGAATGTTACAGCGTGGAAATTCAGTCATAAGAACTAATGACTGTCTCACTGACAGTAAAATTCTGAAATTTAAGGGCATTATTTCAAGTTTATTACAGAAGATCCAAACAATAAATTATTACCCCTAGTTTTTAGAATGAGCATCTCTCTTCTTGATAAATGAATAGCTCTTTGAGGTTTATGCACCTTTCCATACTTATCATTATAGTAGGGGTCATAAAAAGGGATTGCAGTGGTAGTGTGCTTTAGATGTTAAATATTTATAAAAAATTGTGTTGTACAATTCTGTGTGCACTCACCTTTTAGGGGGAAAAAAAGTCATTCTTATATACAGCTTCACTGCCTATGTGAACTGTGGATCACCTACTCTCCCAGTTCATGGGAACCTATTTTCCCTGATATGAAATAAACAATTCTACCCTATGGCAGCTGAGGTTCTGGCCTGGTCCATTTGATCCATGAAGTAATGAATGTCTCATTGTTCAGGGGCTGTATTTGTTTCTGGGTTTGCATCACAGTCTTTGGAACCCTCCGTGTTTACCACTGGCCTCTCTTTTGTCTTCTCTTTAGTCTCTGGCCTTTCAATTCTGCTTCCTGTACTAATACAAGTCTTTATGTCATTGAAAATTAACAATACCAAAGCGGTGCCCTGCCAAAGCAGAGCAGATCAATGACCCAGGAGCAGCACGTTCCAGCTCAATGGTGCACAAGTCATTTTAACTTCCACTCTCCAGTGCTCAGCCTCCAAAGGAGCAACCCTTTTGCCCGGTATATTAACTTCTGGAAACTCCTTGTTAATCACTGTGGCTGCAGTTCCTGCTCTGAATTTTCTGCTAAGACCTGAGTGCAGCTTCTCATCAGGCTAAACCACTTTTCTTTTTGCTTTTCTTTCCATCTTGTTGTATGCTGTCAGTCAGATTAGCAGCACTGCTGTGGTGTTCTGCACAGCAGTGCTGTAATATAGTGCTGACAGTTATGTTTAGCTTATGAAACCCAAACTAACTATTGGAAAATAAGTAGTCTTACATGTAAAGTGACACTGCTTCACTAACAGGAAAAACCTTGTATTAAAAAAAAAAAGGCATATATACAACCATCTCCAAAAGATGGAGAAAAATAGTATCATCAGAGACAACAGTACTGTCAAACTTTTCCTTTGCTGACCTTCTTAGAAAGAACATAGTTTTCAAACATAGTATCTAAAGGCAGTAATTAAAATTCTGCATGCAGACCTGCACTGGAGTTTATTGATGGGGTAAAGCTCAGAGTCATCCTCAGACTTTAAGGGTGCAGGATCTTCCCATGACTTTGGAATTGCCACACAGCAGTCTGGCACATGGATTCAGGGGACACTTGGCTTGGAGCTGCGCCTTCCTTTGTGGTCATCCCTGAGGTCTGCCTCCTTTCACCAGGGAATTCGCGGAGATGTGAGGTGTGAATGCAGAACCAGTTCAACCACTGAGGCAGAAACTTTTCAGCTTGGTTATTTCAAACTAGTTTTTTGCCTGCAGAAAACGAAGTTGTTATGGATTTGTTCTGGGGAGACGTTTCAACTTTTTTCCTCCACAAAAAATTTCTTTTTATGATACTGGTGGGATTTATCATCACAAGAAGTAACAACCGGGGCTCTAGAGAAAGATGTAATGCTGTTTCATGGAGGATTTGGATATTTTGAAATTTGATCTTGTTCCAAGTCAGAAGGAAACCAAGAGTATTTCAGTTTTCATGAAAGAAAAGGGAAACCTAATGCCGGGAGAGTCTGTTAAAGCTCTGGCATCCTCCTTCTGAAGCTGACCTGCAAGAAATGGGACAGCTTTCCACCACATCTTTGCTAAGCTGGAATATTTATCTCAAGCATTAACAAAATAACAAGATAAGAGAATTCCAAGGGGGAAAAGTTGTCTATAGGAATTTATTGACCACAGTGTGAACACAGCTTTTCACTGAAATCACAAGATACTAACTCTTTTCCTCAAGGGAAATTAGAGCTTTTCACACATTCTTCACTGGGGTGCTGAAAGAGGCAGGAGAAACAGAGGACTATCACATTTATAAATAGCTGAATGGAAAAAAACAACGCATGACAATAAATAGTTTAGATACACGTTATCTTTCCTCCACTTTAGTGGCCTCATTTTCAGCCAGGGATGCCCAGTCTGAATGGCCGGGCAGCACAGGCATGTTGTGGTGTGTGGCACAAGGCTGCAGCTGTCGCTCTGACCCTTGCCAACCTCCCTGTCCCAGGAAAACTCGGTCAAATTTATTGTCATAGTATAAAGCAGCCATATTGTTTTACCGGGATGTGGATCTTTTACAGTAGGTTTCTGTCAGGATTTCTTTCCCTTTGGAAACAGTGTGCAGGGCAGTGCGGTGCCCTCCCTCCTCTACCAGCCATGAGGTGAGCTGGGCCGGGACAGGGACCCTGACAGGGTGGGCAACCACCCGGCCACCCCGGGCTGGCGGAAGGGCTGCTGCAGGGCCTGGAGGGCAAGGCTGCTGGGCTGGCGGCAGCCGCTGCCCAGGCTTCTCCCCAGCTGCTCCCTTATGGCCGCTGAGGCCGTGGCCAAGGCTGCTCCTGCCCCTGCGGGGCTGCCTTCCCAGGCAGTGTGGGGCAAAGGGCCTGGACAAAAGCAGTGCCTCGGCATTGTTGCAGTATTTCTCCTTTCAGCTGCCAGACAGCTCTAAAGGGGGCCTTAAATCCCTGGGTGACAACCAACGGGACAGAGCGGGGACGTTTCCCTTCACCAGGGCTGTATCACTGATGGCACCAGGCGTGTTTCACAGCGGGGGCAGTCCACCGTGACTTTCACTAAGATGGCGCACACCAGCCTCCATGAAGCGGGACGGGGCTGCAGCCCTGTCCCAGGCGGGCGGCAGCGAGCCGGTGGGAGCAGGGATGGTTTGGGCACCCCCAGACTGGCCCGCTGACGGGAGCTGCAGCCCCTAGGTTAGCCTGGCGGTGCCTCCCCTCACAGCTGGGGAAAGGGACCAAGTTTGCTTTGGCCTGGGGAGTCTTCCAGTGTCCCTGGAAATGCCACGGCCCATGGTGGTTCCTGTGAAGAAACCACAAAACCAACCGAGGACAAAGAAATCCATCATTAGTTTCAGACTGAGGATAAATAATACTAATAATATGTAAAGAGCATCAGCTGGATGTGGAAACGAACTGTCGTTTCACTATGAAGGATGCTCTTGCATATACAAGAACATAATTCACAACAATATCCTTAAAAAGATAGCAAGAATTTAAATGCATGTGTATGCTTGGGTATTTAATGCACCATGCAGGCATCATATTTCTTTCATATTTTAAACACAAATCATAGCATCTTCTTTAATGAGCAGAGATCCATGGCAATGATGAATTTTTATGGCAAATAGCACTACTGTGCCATGCTTCTTCATTAAAGCCCTGATTCAGCAAAGCATTTTAGCGTATGTTTAACTTTAAGCATCTGAGTAATCCCCAAACTTTCTGGTGCTGTGCACATGCTTAATATTCACTAGATCCATAAGGAATGTGCTTGAATTGGGTCATATATACCAAATATAACAACCCTGCATATACAGGATAGCCTGCCTAAAACAACTAGTTAAAATGTTAGATGCTTCATTAGCTCTGCATTAGTAATTTTAGTTTTCACTGCCTCTTTGATTTGTGAAGAAAGAATGTGTATGCACACACGAACTGAAGACCTGAAAAAATGATGAAGGTAAAAAAAATAAAGGCACATTGTGGGTTCAGGACATCTATAATAAACCTGAGCTTCATCAGCATTTCTAAGTTTTTTAACCAAGAAATATTGATTCATGTTTATTATATTTTATTGCACTTTACAACAATTTATAACACTTACATTAAGGAATAGATGGGCCGGGATAAAAGCCAATGCGGGTATGAAAAAGATGAAGTGCTGTCAGGAATAGCAACTTTCAAGTATCAGGTACAGCCCTTGTTTTTACACTTTATCTCACCTATTTAATATATGATGGAAGGGTTTCAAGATTAATTTTAAAATATAAATTCTAGAAAAGACATGCTGTAGAATGGCCACTTGAAGAATATCTTAGCAATGATACTGTTTCAATATAAAGCCAAATGTAAAATGTCCTCAGGACATCTGTAACTAAAGAATGAAGCCATAATCATTTTGCACAACCACTGTTGAAAATGTTTAAGAAACAATGAGCTTAAGTTTCAAAGATGATCTAACCATTTACATTTTTTTTCCACCAGAGCCAATAATCTTAGAAATCAAGAGAAATTAGTTAGAAAACCAGTCTTGTGCACAAAATCCCTTGTTGCTATGTTACCATAGATATTTACATGAGAGTCTTCCAGTGTGAGCCAAAATCTGTTCATGTAATATTCATAAGCCAGGTAAAACAAAGTAGTAACTAGGAATATATGGAGTCTTCACAAGGTGTTTCCTTTGCTCTGTACAGTTACCTAATCCAGCTGCTCTAGGACCAGCAGTCAAACTCATTCATTTCTGAGCTAATGATGGGGAATCCTTCTACCATCCCAGCTGGCAGGCGTGGTCCAGGTTCGCAGCAGTTCTGGAAGTGCTAAAAGATCCTGTGAAGCTGAAATACAGATTGAGGCTGCTTCGGAAGTCTGCCCACAGCAAAACAAACTGAAGAAATTGAATGGTATAGGCAATGCTTTAAAAATGGATGCAGTATGCTGCTGTTTAATTTTGTGCACTTCTGCTATCTCCCATTCTTAAATGGAGAATTCACTCTCTGTGAGAGAGGCATTGTGATAATCCCATGGTAATTAGACAGCAAAGAAATGTATTTGCTGTTACAGTTTGGAATAGTAGATTGGTTACTGCAGATATTAGAAAAAGCCTGTAAATTGTGAGAGCCCCAATCTATAATATATCTGATCCTTTTTCCCCAAGATTGCTAAATTCATTCTTTTACATTCCTTGATTTGCTCTCTCTAGGAACACTGAATTTTTCCTTTGAGCTTTGCCCATCTATTTGTCCCTTTTCTGTGGCCCCGTCAAGCCCTTTCTTCATCCTTACATGCCTTTCTGGAGGCCCATAGAGAAAAATATACGAATGCCAGGCATTTTCCAGTTTGGAAAATGCTAAACAAACTAGAGTTTTATAGGCTGTTACTATTTGAAGACTGTCTATTCTTTGCTACGTAAATGTACAACAAAATGATAAAGGAATTGTGTACATTTGGCTCACGTGATTCGTTAGTTTGTTGGCATGTATTCTGGGAGCATGCTATATTTTCAGTGTCATCAGACATGAAATGACAGTGTGCTTTGAACTAATGCATTAGATTGATGCAGTGGTGGAAAATCAGCTGAACATAGCAAATATAAAATAGAAGACAGAAGATCCAGTAAAAGAGAAGACATGGGATCCACTAATAGTCAGCTGACATGGGGAGCCATGTGGATTGTCTTTTGAAGGAAACCGAACAGTGTCCTTGTGTTGCTATAGTGCCCAACTCTATTTCCTTACCTTTCTGTCATCCCTCTAGTCATCACTGGAATAAATTTAGCTAGGGATGGTATTTAATATCTTCTTCTTAATTATGATGGCTAGGACCTAATGTTTAGCAGGGTGTATGAGCAATCATCTATCACACAATCTATAATAGCACAAGGTGTATCTTAAGCAGGGATATCTCACACATTTTACATGATCAATCAGCAGCATATAAATTCTGGTTTATATGCCTGAATGTATTGTCAAAAGCTGGCTTTAAAATTATTATTGCAATGCAAGTTTGGGTCCTAGTCCTACAGTTTGATCATGGTACTGAGGAGCCTTGTATCTATTCATGGTTGTATTCTTTTTTCTCAGTCACAGCAGTTCAGTGGTCCACCTACACGGAGCAGAATGTAAGACCGGGGCCCAAATTTATGCACCATCTGCCCTTGGTCATGCATGCCAACTTTTATAAAAATCAATCACTTTAGCTCTCTGAAGAGCTCCCACATGAAAAATGGCCCCATGTAAGTTTGGAACTTACAGTGCAACATCTCTTTTTTTTAAATGATCTCTTTTTACTGGGCTTTGGGTTTTTTTCTTGTACTAATATTCAGTATGACATTATTTTGGGTGGAAGATGGCAACTCAGCCTGAGGCATGACAAAATAGCCAGAAACACACCACCTGCTGTGCCCCATTGCTTTAATATTGTACTGTTTAATAAGAAAATGACCCCAAGTGCTTGGATGACAACTCCAAAATGAGCTATAAATATTCTGTACATAAGGAAAAGCTGAAAGCTAAAGTACACTGCATAATATTGCTATGGTGCAAAAGGGAATAGGAATACATTTAATTTGCCTAAGTATCTAGTAGTGACAGCCACTAACATTTGTTTAGGAGAAACACCAAGTGGATGTCTGTTTGTTAATAAATGAGTGAAAAGAAATATGCATTGCTGCGCAAATGGGCATTACAGGAGCACAGATTTTGGTTTGATGTATAAGACACATAAAGAACCCAATTCTGGGTACTGCTAAATGATTCTTGCAAAATGCTGAGCCCCTGCTAATTTCAGTAGGAGCTGAGCAAAGTCAGCACCTGGCAAGGATGGGTCTATCTATATTTAAATATGGAATGAACACTCATCCAAGTGGACTCACTTATGATAAACTAATGCAGCCTAGAAATTACGTGTTTGGTTAAATTGGGGTAATCACAAACAGGGAGACGCTCAAATAAGCAGTGTTAATTGGTACGACAATGTCTGTTTCCTTCTTCTGATCTTGGGTCTTCCCTGAGGATTCTCTCCTAGCCTGCATTAATTAAGAGAAAGTATGTGACATTTCTTGCAGCCTTTGACACCAAGATGACCTTTTCCTAGGTTGCTCATGAACTCCTGCTGACATCAAACATGCTTTTTACTGTACAGGACCCATAATCCACCAGACATTCACAAATAATATTAAATAATATTCCTGAAAAATTATAATGCAATATAAAAAAAGTTATGCTGTTGTGACAGATGACAAACAGGAGCTTTTATTTCAGTGATCGAAGCACTTTTTAAAAAACTTATTCCTCCCCTGAAATCACGTGTTATGTTGCAGCAAATAAGTGTTGGTCATTAGACTGTTCTCAAGACATCTGTCATGAGCATGTGGCATTTAAACCTGCTGGACAAAAGGGCCAGGGGTCTGGCTTTTGCTTTCTGAGTGGATACGTGTAACTCTTTTGAATCTACCTCAATGTGTTAAAGTAGGTTTACTTTACTGTCCCTTCATGCTTCCTAAAATTTTTGCAAAAACATTAGAAATAACAATTTCAGGTCTTGCTAAGCTGTTAGGGAACTTATTTTCTAGAACATTCAGGGAAATTAAATGCAGAAGGAACACAGCTGTAGTCAAGACAGGTGGAACTTTTATCTATTTTCCCAAATATATACAGAGCAGTTCCTAATGTGCTCACCTCTGTTTAATCAGTCACGTTCTCAGCATTTTATTATGCTGAAAGTTTGAAACAGCATGGTGTTGTGCATTGGGAGATATTCCCAGAACTTTAGACTCCCACCAAAATAACAAGTGGAATTTCCATTATGTCACACCCACACCTACACACCTCACAACACACACACACACACACACACCAAAAAAAAAGAAAAAGAAAAAACCAACAAACCACCAACAAAAAAAAACCCACAAACAGCAGCTGAGCAAAAGCAAATATGTATGTAAATGCATACCTAAGTACTCTCTCGGAGTATCTGTGTAGCAAGCACACACAAGGCATTGGCATCTGCTGTGGGAACATGAGGCCTTAGCCTGGGCAAATCAGAATGGGCCATGTGAGGCCGAAGTTCATGTTGGTTGTGCTGGCAACTCTTTGTGAGACACCTTGACTCCAGGTTATCTCTGAAAGGTACACATGCTGTTTGGCTTATGTTCCTAGTACACCAGAGATTAAAAAATAAAGTGCAGTGAGAGAGGCATGAGAGAGGCAGTGTTAAGCTACCCTGAAGTATATTCTCATTGTAGAGATATGTCTTCTGACTCTATGTAGAAAATACCCTACTTGGTAATGGGTGGCATGACAGAGAGAAGCAACACTAAGTGCCTGTTGATAAAAACAGAAATAAAAGCAGACAGTTAAGACATTGCCACTTCTGCTTGACTTTGCTTTTAATTCTGTATATGCTGGCCTGTGCAACAAACAGCTCTCCATAAACTGTAGTTTGTTATCCTGATGAAACTCCTCCTTACAGTGATTTGCCATGCATTTACCGTGCAATTATCCTTCCCTGTCATTCTTGTTTGTGCTAGCTGAATGCGTCAAGTCAATTTTAAGTAAAACCTGAGAGGAATATGGGTAATGTTGGGTTCAGTTCCAGTCCCAGGGATCTTTCCCATATCCTCTGAGTACTGTCTTGGAGCCATCCTCAGTATGGTTCCTGCAACACTGTGGTGCAGAGCCTCATTGTGAGACAATTTCACCAAATGCCATTGCAGGAAGGAGTACGTACATTGCAGCTCTGCACAAATATGCAAGTGTAGGAACGTCCCGCTGTCAAAGGACAGAGGTCCCCACTGCAACATGAGGTAGCTCTGGGTCACAGTCTGGACTCTTGCCCTCACAAGCAGTGGTGCTGAGGAAGGCACACGAGTCTGTTCAGCGATGTGACTCCACTTAGAACAACAGCATCCAAAACACCTACAGAAAATATCCTCTCTGATCATCTCTGTGTGTTTGTTTAGGTTTTGTTCTGTGCCAGTATCTTTGCTAAAATAATTTCCCTATCAAATTCTCTGATGTTCGATGTTACACTGCTGGTGCTGTAAATGCTTTCTGGCTTATCAGTTAGGCTGTTTGGGTGAGTCTAACAAAATGGCTATGTCACAGGGAACTGATATCCCTCTAGCAGTGTATTGCTGTTTCAGTGAACGCACCAGCAGGAGAAATTTATGTGGGTGGTATCTGCATCACCCTTTTACCTCTGTTTTCTCCTCTGTGGGCTCCACTCCTGATCCACAGCATTCTGACTGCAGGCACCATTCTTCCTCATTGCATGTCTGCTTGCTTGAATGTAGCTGCTTTATTTTAGCATCATTTGTCTGTATTCTCACTTACCCCCCATTCAGTATTCCAGTACATGAAGGCTTTTCTGTGCCAGTGCCTTTCATCTCAAACAACTTCATTTTCTCAGCTGTTTGGGTTTTTTTGCTTTCCCCCCCGCCCTCTCTTAGCAGGACATGGCAGATCACTTGTGTTAGGGGAGAACTCCTCTACTTCCATTACTACATGCTATAAAGTCTGTTCAAGAAGACCTTTCTAAATTCAAACATAGATAGATGGTATCTCCATCTTTACCAGAAATGAACTGACAAAAACAAATTCTCCAAAGAAGTTGTTGAGATTTGAGCGGAAAGGCTCTTCTTTGGACCTATGCACACTTGTCAATATGTATTGTCACAAAAGCTGTATGGTCACAAAGAGACAGTGATGAGCCTAGTACAGCCACCCGATCACCTATTTTACTATTATCTTCATTCTCAGGGATTAAAAAAACCACACTGGCTTGGCCATTTTAAAATTACTCAAGTACAAAAAAGTATATGCTGAGTGGTTTAAAAGCATTCTTTTAAAATCATATATAAATTAAAAGCTGCTTAATTTAAAAATGTATCTTTGGCTGAAGTACTTAATGTTGAAAAGTGGTTACTCAGCATGTAAAGTACCATAAGTACTTTTCATAAGAATTTTTATGACATAACAAATTTTTAAAAATGGTTATTTACACAATAGTTCCTGATAGCTTGCCATTATAGTTTATCAGATCAATAATCAATGTTCTTAAAAGTCACTTAATTCAAATTTATGTAATGGACATTATAGAAAAGATCGGGTAATGTATATATTTACAAGAGAAAGCTTAATAGCTCCTTTAAAACTGTTGAGGTCCTCTATGAAGGACTTTTCCCTCCCTTAAAACCCAAAGAAATTGATGCCACCAAACTTCACTGAAGTAGTGACAAGTCATCTCTGATGATAAGTGCTTTTGACAAGTTTTTGAATGGTGAGGGGGCAGGGTGTGACACAGATTTACCTTTAAGAATATGTCAAATTGAAAGATGTGGCTTTAGAGCTTTTTTGGTTTCCTCTAAGTCCACTGGAGTGCTGGGTCACGGTTGCTGGGTTTTCAGTTGTCTCATGGACTGTGCTTTGTACACCAACTGTATTTTAATTAATGGCAAGAATGCCTACTGCCCATTCTTTGTATTCTTTGAAGTTTTAAATTAAAATACTGTAGATATTTGGCTTAATAACAGTTTAGTGCCTTAAAATTACAGACTTTGTGTTTATACTACAAGCTCTGTTATGCTGCAGTTTAATATGCCCATTAGCATGAGTGGAGCAGCAACTTACTTCAAGAGAGATCCTTTTCCCACTGAGGGCTTGATCCTGAAATCTGCAGTCATGAGAGAGCAATCCCACTCGATTTTATTGGGTTCGAGTAGGTGACTAATGATACTTGTGGGGGCACTGCAGAGTCAGGTCTTGGTTTGGTTGCTGTTTAAACGTCAGCACTTGTCAACAGTTATCACAGCAGTACTAGGGACCTGTATTTCTTTTTCCTTACAGTAAGGATACCACATGCAACACATGATGATGGTTAGCAAATGTTGACTTCTTCTCTATCCTTTGAAATATTTATTGGGGTCTGTGACTGTACACACCTAACTGTTCTTTTAGATGTGCAGCAGTCACTGCTGTGCCAATTTGATGTTTGCTAATATGCTGTACACATTAAAATCTACAAGAATGAAGAGGGGAAACCCAGGAAAAAAGCATGATTTCTATTTTTTTTCCCAGTAGCAGCTGTAATTCCCATTGTGGACAACCCTATAGTGAAGATGTTCAGGCATATACCAGAAAGCAAAATCTTATATAGCCTCGGCATGGTTTTCTATTCAATTTAAGCTGAAGTCAGCCATGCAGAAAGAGGAAGAGTTGCCTTCTCTCAGCCCACGCCCTATGTCCCAACAGTTTACATGGCTCTAGGAATGCTTTAGCCACAAAATTAGTTTGGTCAGCTGATCTGACTGCAAACTATAAGGGAAAGAGATGTGTGCAAATGGTGAGAGAAGACAAAAGTGGGAAATGCTTTTGTAACAGAGACGCCTTTTTCTCAGCAGGGGACTGTTGAGAAAATGGAAGCAAGTTGTAAAAGCAGAGAGGGTAGAAAAGCAAACCAAGGGAATAGACACTGCTTGACCTATAGGAGAATATGCTGTTGATTCAGATTCCTGGATTACTCCAGAAGGGTTAAGAAATTTGATTGATAATGTGTGTAAGTGCTGTATTTTTATGTGTTTGTATGTTTCTTGAGTCAATTGAGGCAAGATGATGTAAGACACAATTGGATTTTAGATCCCTTCAAAGGTCATATTTCTGTTTGTTTTTGTTGCCACATGTCCCAGAAGAATGGACTATAATCCTGGTTTACCCTGAGTAAATATGGTTGTGGGGCCTAAAAATATATAAACCCTGTAGTCCAGCTCTTCTGCAGGTGTTATAGGCCCATACTAAGAATCACACCGATGAAGCAAGGGTGAAAAAGAGTGAGGATGTAAAGAGAGGGTGGAAGAGAGTGATGCCTCTAAATCAGGTTAAGACTAGAGAGCATCTGAATCTTTCACTCTGAGAGTACAGGTGGGGTATACATCCCGGTAGAAATCTTTCCAGGGAGCTTTAAAAAACAAAAAGAAAAAATAAATTAAAAAAAAAAAAAAAGACCAAATCTCTAGCTTCAGGAAAGCTGTTTCCAAGTAGTGTTTGACACTGCTTGGATCCCACACTCTATACAGAGCAACAGTTTCCCCCATAGTCATTTATATAATTATGACCTTGCTTCTCCTTTCACCTTCAGAGTAGGAGGTTTTGTAATTCTTGCTAATTTCAGACAAATCTCCCCCTGTTTCATGAAGAACACTTTATATAACACCAGTATTTCTGTGTGGCTAACGTTTTTAAAGCTGTGTGTGAATTTTTCATGGATGATAGGTTATTTTCCTTTCCTTCAGTAGCTCAAAGTAAACCAAAGATTTTGTGATGCTTACAGTTTAAAAATTTGGCCATTTCAGACAGCAGATATGACAGAGCCTGGGCCCACTGGGAGCTTTATTGGTAGCTTTGTTTAAGTTGAAGTTGACTGGGTGGTCAGTGTTTGAACCAGTGAATTTTTAAGCAGACCTCAGTTCCAACAAAGATAGTGGAACCTGAGAGACAGTCGCAGTGTGTGTAGTGGTATGCAGCAATTTAGTATAGAGATAACCAAACTAGTTCAGATACCAGGGAAGTAGAAGTGTATCAGCATGCTCTCCTGGTATTTCTGGGATAACAGCTAAGATGCTCAAGTTGTCCACAATAACTCAGGTAGCTCTACACACTGTGTCATATAAACTTATCCTCAGGTTCATGTTTCACAAAGTCAGGTTATATGTATGTATTTATGTTTTCACTGTAAAAACAAAGAATAAGTACTGATAGTTGTCCAGTTTTACTTCTTCATTACAGCCAAGAAGTGGTTTCTTGTCTAGTTCTTTCCTTCTCCAGCAATGCTTTAAAACATTTTTTTGTCTTCCCTGTTTTGGCTGCACTTTATCAGTGTTTGAATAGAGATGACATCCAGCAAATCCTTCTCTTGTGCTACTCATTTGTCAGGAGCTGAAACCAGCTTTCTGGTATGATATCAATAAAACCTGTAATTGGAGAAAAGGTACCCAAGAGTATATTTTTTCACTTTGTGAACAAAAAAATATATGAAGAGATAGGCAGAAAACAGTCAAGTGCACTACAAATCACTGCAAGGGTGCAGACAAATTTCCTTAATGACAGAGTTCTCACTGACAAATTCTGTTTGGTTTTGCCTCTAGAGTTGCCTGTGCTAATGACAAGCAACTTTGCTTGGAACTTATTTACATAAAGTATTGTACAGTATACACTGTATATGAGTGGATGAGAGAAAGAAAGCAAGGCTACCCTGAGACTGTATCCCCATGACAATCCCATTTAATTAAATACTAAGAACCAAGAGAATATTGAACAAAAAGTTCCTTCCAGTGGAGCACCAGTGAGGACATTATCATGTAGCACTGCTATATTGAGCAGAGAAGCATGTTCTGAAGACAGACCCATGGATGGGGATTAGTTTGATTAAATGTAGATCTTTACCTCTGAGTTAATCAACTTTGGCTCCATGTAGTAGTGGGAAAAATACGACTTTTCATTTGGCTGTATGAATCTCCCATTAAAGAAAATTATAAGGGGAGCATTTAGTGATTGGTTCAGATTTAAAAGTTTATACTAGAGATACCTGAAGTAAGGTGAGAGAAATTTAATCTTAGACCCCACTGTATATTCTCCGCTAAATTGGAAAATAGCTACCCAAAAATTCAGAGACGAAAAGCTGTTTTGAACAAAAACAGGCACAAGAAAAGTGTCTTATCATGTCAGTGGAACTGCTACACTAAGTCAGATCCTCCTTTCCCTCAGACTGCTGAAAACCTAAGTAAGAAAAGTTCTACCACTGTAAAACAATGCATGTGAAGGCCCAGAAAATGAGATGTCTATTTCTTTTTGATTAATTTGCCTTTCACTGATTCACAACTAGCTGTGAATTGAGATGTATTTATTTAATGGCTTAATCATTTTAATCATTAATTTTACTTTAGATTAGAAATTCAATTCAACATCCATGTTACACTTGAAACTCAGAAGTAACTGGTTGTAAGGTTTTGTTCTAACACTTGACTGGTCAGATTCCCCAAGATGTTTGTACAAGTTGAGGTGGCTGGGACTGCTGAAAACATGAGAAGCAAAGCTAGGCTTGGTATGTAGTTATTTAAATGACACTCAGTTACTTAATGGGTTGATAGTCTATGTCTAAATTGTGGGATGAGGAGCTGGCATCTCACCATGTCTGGAGTCAACATCAGGATGAAATCCAGGCATATACCTTTGTACCTTTATTCCTCAATCTGAACAGCAACCTGGTGTCTGTTGGAAGAGGAGAGGAGAGGCTGGTAACTGCGATGCTCTCTGATGGGTACCTGGTGTAAATGACTCAGGATGTGGACAGAAAAATGCATTATCTTGCAGGTTTCATAGAGCTGTAGGGAAGATGCCTGTTATGTTCAACCTCTGTTCATGGTCATGTGGTAATAATAAAGGGTTTTTTTCATTTAATGTCTAAATGTGTAAAAGTTGTTAGATTTAAAGTTGCAGGGTTTTTTTCTTAGATAGGTTGGTATTTGTAACATATGCAAATACAAACAAATCACTGCATCAACAGCATCTGAGAAGAAATGCAAGTATTATTTCATGAGTCATGAGTATTAACTTCTCCCATAGACATGCCCTTTTTGGTCTGGAGATGTGAAGGCTTGGAGTGCAGGAAGAGAGAAACTGAAGAAAGGTTTGTACTGCTTGTGGGTTGCATGGTTAAAGGAAACATTTTAATGTTCAGGACTCTTGGGCTGCCAGTTTCCTTAAATGCTTAGTTAATAAGAAAAGGTTTTGACTTTCTTTTTTTTTAAATTAATATAAGCCAGTAAATCGCAGGGCAAGAATCGGTCCATAATCAGCAGGATTTTTCAGTTGTACTAAATCTCTATCAGCATAAATCAAAAGAAGTAACCGTAAGTGTAACGCAAAGATTCTCCAACCTGGAGTTCATCCAACACCTGCAAATGGAGTTTTGTATTTCCAGGTTCCCCTTTTCCTTCAGTTCATCCAGCACCCCATCTTACAAAAGAGCTTCTCCCCTAAGCACACATATTGAAAGAGTTGAAAACTAAGCTGGTATTAACCCCTCATATTCAGGGGATTAGGCAGTTTGTTCCTGTGCAACTAGTCTGAAAGCTATCATGCTGAAATATTGTTTATGAACTCTAAAGGAACTTATTTCAATTGAATAATGGTTAATTTACAGCCAGAGCTTAAAAGGGCAGAAAAAGATAGCAGCACAATTGGGTTCAGTGCATGATGGGGGAAAATAAATATCTCGGAGAAGGAGATATCTGAAATTCAGATCACATAGAGATGCAAAGAAAGCTGTGAAAAGCAGTAGGAGGGTGATTGTATTCCAATTAGATTTCTTCTGCTCATATAAAACAGTCTTGGACTGAAAGTTAATCATCTGATTTATGGATCTTGGGAGGAGTGAAGCCCTATGAGCTCCTGAACAATGAGAGGCAAATGAAATGGAGGGGAAGAAAAATAGAATATTTCTGAGACTGTGCTTCTGGGGGAAAAACAAAGACAATAAAATCTAAACATGCTCTTGGCCTAAAAATTTACCTTAGTGCTATTCTCTTATACTCATGTTCTTGCCATACAAACAAGTTGTCTTTCTTGGCCAAAACAGTTAAAAGCAACTCATGATCTCATGTGTCACAATCTTTTGGGCACTTGATAAATATATTTCCACAAGGTTTCTGCAAGACCTTTCAGAGTTATGTTGCCCTCGTGTGTTAGTTCATTTATATGATTGGTCATAAGCAATCAGACATCTGATCTGGGCTTGGGTCACACATAAAAGCATGTCTATTCCTTAGCTGAATCCTTTTAAAAGCATTCCATGTGCAAGTTACGTGAAAATTACTGTCAGCCAAAGGGGAATGGCGGGATTCATGTAACAGCCCTGCTCGGTGACAGGGTTTGGAGCACTGTCAGGTCAGGGACAGGACTGCCTGGCAACAGCTAGGTTCCACTTATATGCTCTTATTTTTCTTCCAATTAATCCATCAGTAGCTAGCCCTCAGAAATGTAATACCAGGGGCATTTGTGAAATGACTAACAGAATAGATGTGACATATCTGAGATGTCATTTCTTTCTGCCGTTCTTGGGTTCCAGTCTTCTGCCCAGACCTACAGCAAAGATGAGTGCAGGCAGGACAAAGATGATATTGGTAGACAGAGGACAGTACCAAAATTTTCAGCTATGCTTCCTTTAGATGAAGACATATGCCTATGACTGGCAAGTCATATCCATAGTTAGGCCACTTCTGTAGAAGTACCTATAGCTAGCATTTTCTCCCAAGATATGTAAAATACTTTTCTTCATCAGATTATACTAACTCTTCTATTTCAACCCAAAGCCAGGCTATCTCTAAGCTAAAGCTAGAGTCCCCTTTCCACTGCACTGCAGGCCTGTAAGTCTCAGTCTGAACTTTTAGTGGGTCATTTAGCTGGATTAGAGTTCAGGATGAATGTCTGGCCTGAAGGCCCAGATGTCCAGGTCAAACCTCGAAGTTTGCAGCTGACATCTGGGCGTCAGTTATTAGTACCTTTTACACCTTTAGTGGACATGTTCCAACATGAAGTTCTGTACAACTCCAGGTGGTGGGGAACGCTCTGGCTTTACCAATAAAGGCTGTTACTAGGACTTTTCCCCTAGTTTCTGTGTTAGTTTGCACAGAGTGATGAGACAAGGTCAAAATCTTGATCCTGATTTTCAATACATTTCCTGGTCTGCATACCAAATGCCTAAAACCTTTTCCAAAGAGCTGTTGATAAGCTGCCGTCTTAACCTTCAGACCCAGTGCAGCTTTCAACCTTTTAGTGAGAAAGGGTCTGCTATCTCTTTCTCAGCCAGAAACACACACTGACATATGCGTTAACATTTTCTTCTTCTGCTCTGCTCCTGTGCAACATGAAACAGAGTTTAGTCCCTAATTGATTATTTCTATATTCTTAATAGGAACTATTTATAGTCAGAAATTGTCTTTAGCAGCCATCTGTTCCTTATGCTGCTCCATACATGCCCTCATCCCTGACATGAAGTAACCATCCTTTCTTCAAGGAAAGAAGGTTTAAATATTCATGCTGGCTAGATCTTGAATAAACTCTTAATTGGTATCACAATCTCCCCCACAAAAATGGTTTGTTCCTCCTTTAGACTTTCAGCATTTGAAATATTTACTATAGTCAATTAAGGCTTTCTCACCTCACAGAAGATAAAATCTACTTCTTGAAAAACATTTAATATGTTCAGGCTTGCATTTCTGAAGAACACTGAAACTTCTACCATTTGAAATGCAAAAAGCAACTTACCCAAGAAAGCACTGTTAGCATGTTAGACTAATTGTATATCTTGCAACTGTGACCGTGTTTCCATTGTGGTCACAACAGGGAAGGTGTAGAAATCTTAGTGATGAGAAAGCTACAGTCACTCATGTTTTGAATTCCTAGGGTCACTTAGTCATCCATTCTTTCAGATGACTGGGAACTGAGACTTGAATCGGTAGCACAATCACTGGCATCCTGTACCATTTGAGATGCCCTAAGATAGATGCCCAGTCTGGGACTCAACTGCCACTCCTTAAGATCACAAGTCTTTGGCCATATCTGCCAGCCTTGCAAAGCTGCTTCCAACACTCAAACTGAACTGAACCGTGAACCCTGAACCCTCTTTCCCCAGCTGCACCAGCTCATCCCCTGCTCCTCAAATGGAGGAACAGACACAAAGGGCTAAAATGTTGGTGCAATTCATGAGCTTCCTTCTTCAAAAGAAATTGTACACCCCACCACCTAGTCATAGCAATCTGCTGAACAAGCACCTAGTGTAGACCAATAAACGAAAGGAAACTGAGAGGTCAGTACAGGTCATTATTTTCACATACCTTTGAATAATGAGGGCATCACATGTCAGCCAGAGGAGAACAAAATGTCACATTCTCTAGCTAAAGGTCATCATCGGTCATAGGTCATGGAAGGGAGGCCAGGAAATAACCTATGAGGTTAGGATGAGTGCACAAAGAAAGGGCAACAAATGTCAATGAAAGCATGCAGCTGTTGTGAGATGAAACAACTGAGGCACCCTTTTGTGCTGACACAGGCTTAAAAAATGTCTTTGCTGACATTTTTTTTTTAGCTGGCACTTTTATAGGACATTGACATTAATGTACCCAACCCTGAATTAGCCTTTTCTGAAAGCAACAGTTTGGAAGTTAAGTGCAGCATTTTCCAAAGAATCATAAGCATGACATTTTTATTTCAAGTGATTGATGTTACAGTGGACTTCTAGCACCAAATTCAAGTTTCATTCTCAATCATTGCATCTGTGCAGTGTGATAGCAATCAGAAGCAAATGGAGGTGGCAGCCTGCATTGCAGTTAAGGTCTTTCGGAAATTC
Source organism: Falco punctatus (assembly GCF_963210335.1). NCBI lineage: Eukaryota > Metazoa > Chordata > Aves > Falconiformes > Falconidae > Falco > Falco punctatus. Next base: position 107,192,464 of record NC_137581.1, on the reverse strand, counting down.
TTTTTGCCTTTACCAACAGTCAGATGTGTCATTTCATGTTTAATACATAGCATTGCATTTATCTGATTGTTTGTTTTAATTCATGGATTTCAGAAAGGTTGATTTCAGGGTTGCCCCTGCAGTGTTGACAAGCACTTGCAGGGCAATCATACAGTAAAACGATAATGAACAGTTTAGGAATATGTGGAAATATATCCAAACTGAGAGACACCTGCAATTTCCGATGAGTGAGCTGTGTACTTGGTTCATCTGTCTTTCGCTTTCTCCCCTGAACAGCAGCACAATAACATTTTCTCCTGTCATTGTCAGTATAAACCTGACAGCCTTACTTCATGAAATAACATGATGATGCCTGGAATGCACGTTAGATGAAGGACTGTCTTACTGGACAACACGTGCAAAGAGACAGATTGTCAAAAAAACCCAAACCAAAACACCAAAAAAGCCTTGCACTCATATCTCCATTGTGGTTGGGCAACTTTTCAGGATGAATGCTATCAAAAATGGCTTAACTCATGATGAAGTGTCTGTTGTGGAAGTATTGTATATTTACATCACATTACAGAAAGCAGAAAGAGTCCAATCCAGAGATAGAAGAATGACAAACTGGAATACAGGATTGTTGCCTCTTAACTTAAACTCTTCGAGTTGGTTATCATATGGTATATCATAAAGACCCTCTACGCACTTCGGTTCTGCCTCCTGAACAAAGAACACTAACATCTGGTATGGTTGGTTTGGAAATTCTCAGGTGATAATAACTTCCAAATTATTTGTTGCTGACTTGGCAGTCAAGTTGTTTTTTCAGAGGTGGTAACTGAATAATCAGTTTCCCAGTTCACTTGATGTTTAAGTAATTAGTGAAAAATAAAATGATAAAGCCTCCAAACTCAAGGGTACCAAGAAATAATATATTTTTTTCTTTTTACTCATCATTTGCTGCATATTTCTTATCTGAATTCTACCCCTCATTCCCCTTTTTTTCTGATAACTTTCCAGAAACTGTGCTTTTTTATTGTTTTTCTTATGAGGTGGGCAAAAATGCAAACACCTGCTCGGATTTGCACACCACTAACAGTGCTAGCAAAGCCACAGATCTAACCCAGTGCAGTCCATCCAAAATCCTGAACTTGTCACTTTTGTCTCTCTCTGTGACAGGACAGGATTTCCTCCTGTAAATTTCAGCAGGAGTGCATAAGCACTAAGTATCTATGCAAATCGTAACATGAAGCACAGGCTGCATAATCATTTTGTCGGGTTGTATTCTCATCAGGTTTATTTACAAGCTTTATTTATTTTAATTTTGTTTTCTACCTATTCACTCTTCCTTATTTTGGGTGTGTAATTGGCCACCTAAGAAACATGCCATTCTTTCGGCTGCCAGGTTGACGATCTGAATTACATGCAGAGACAAACACTTCTCAGGCAGGTTTGAATGAAGTGCATTTGCAAGAGCATTTGAGTTTAGAACACTCTTTCCTCAACATTCCTTTAAAGAGAAGCCATCCTGATTAATGTTACCAGTGAAGAGGCTGAAACCTGTTGGAATGTAGCTGAATTGGAGTTTCAGAGTTTGCAAATACTCCCACAAAGCATTTATCCATTACTCCTTCCATCTGTGTGTAATTGTCCTCTCAGTCAGCTCAAAGGTTCTAGGGATTTTTTACTCTGAGTATGTGCAAAGCAATGTCTAGGAAATCTCCTTTCCCATCACAGTTCTGTGTCTCTCCTACTCTGTTTAAACAAGTCAGTTAAATTACAAACAAAATGAACTGGCTTTAGGGTTTGTGAAATTAAAAGGCTATGTATCAGAGATTTACATTTTTTTATTACTTAAGACCAAATTATGTTAATTTTCTTTAGAAATGTTTTAGAAAAGTACTCTCCAAATCTCAGAGAGTTCTTAATTCCTGGTTTGGGGTTTCTTGGAGAATAGGCTTTGCCAAGCTTAATTCTGATTCAGCAGAATCAATAAATAAATAAAATTGTCTTTAAGCTGCAGAAAACAGCAATCAGTATGCTGCTGTGACCCATCAAACAACCAAAGGGCACTGGCCAATTCAGTCCCATTTCATTGTCATTACTGGTATTATGGTGACTCTGGGCTACACCCAAGGAAGGTGAGTCAGAACTATACAATAAATATTGCAGATCAAATGCTGAAAAGGCTTTGCCCTTACAAGTACATTATATAATACTAAATATATATACGCAAGTGCTGAGTTAAAAAGAAGTCAGTGACTTTAACATGTCATATCTGTATGGAGGTCATTGAACCTTCTTTGAAAAGCCATTTTTTTTCTAATGCCATCTGCTTTTCTCAGGATTTTTGCCCCCCTCAACCCACATAAAATGGATGTGTATTCAATCTTGAACTAAGCATGCTTGCAATGATTGAGAAATGTCTAAGGTCAGAGCTTACAAAAAATTCATAAGGGAAGCAGCAGGCATAAAAGAGGGGTTTTTTTAAAGAGAGTTCATGAGCCTCTGTATGAATTGGGCATGACATATTCATGTTACTGACTTCATTTATTTAATGTGGCTCCAAATAATTGATACCAGTACAGTGATAAAAGTACAGAGACTTCACTGCCAGAATTGCGATAATGAAGAGCCTCCCTGCTGCTTTCATTCATAGGGCTGTTAGTCTGCTGGGAAAGACCTCTGATGAAAACTGGGCTGCAGCAAATGCCATAAAATAATCAAAGACACAAAGACCTTTACCTGAAGGGAGCTTGGTCAGGGAGCGATTCAGGGTGGCAGAGGGAAAAGAGGGAAAATTTCATTAGCTGACAAACCAGGCACAGCTTTTAAAAAAAATCTGATCCAAATTGTGAGGACCGCGTTATATACAGAAATCTGCCGCATCTTTGGAACAGATTCCAATTATGTGGCTCCAACAGCTAGTTAACCGGTATATCAACAGTGCTTCTTACCTTGCTGAATGTAGTTCAAACTTACTTTATCCTCATCTACCAGCCATTTGTTCTCACTGCCTTAGATTGTGAGCTCTCAGAAACAGCAGCTGCCTTTTTATTATACGCTTAGCAAAATGGGCTCCCTTGTTTGGGCTATAGAAAATAATCATGTAGGCTCAAGGCAGCCACACAAGTGCTGAAACACAGTTGATGTCAAAAGTCCTAGAGAGGAACTGAATATTAATATGAATCTAAAATCCTTTCTAAGCAAAAATCTCATTTGTCAACTCTGCTCATTTGTTTCACTTCATGTAAGTGTGCCAATGGTTGATTAAAATTCATAAATGTGCAGCAGAGTTACTGGATAAACACTGAGTTATTGTTTACATATCAGAGTGCACTGAAGGCAGGAGCCTAGATGTGGAAAATCGTGTCAAGACGAAAGGACCATGGTATGAGTCACTGCCAGGACAGACTCACCAAACAATCCACAATGTCCCTGAGTAAACTCTGCCAGTGATTAATGATCTGTTACAATACAATAAAATAAATAAAATAAAATGCCTCTTACTTACAAGCCATGTTTACCTAGCTTCAGCTTCCAGTGACTGCATGTCTTGATGATTTTTTTCCTACTAGATAAAAGAGCTTCTGCTATGAAAAAATCTCTTTCTCATGTGTGTGATTGTGAATTACGATCAAATCACCTTAATTCCCCTTGCTGTGCCTTCTCTTCTTTACATCTATGTTACCTAGCTGTCGTCATGTCTTTGGTACTTCAGATTCAAAATCTGGGTCACAGCTTTTCATGTCCTCCTTCCATTCTTGAAGTCACTATGCAGTGTTTAAGGATAACTCCATCCTGTGTCTTCAGCTCTTCTTCCAAAGCTGCTATATCAGCAGCTCTAGTAAAAACTTGTTATGAATAATGCCTTATTCATCTTGAAACAAAACACACTTCAGGTGAGTTCACAGGCACCTACAACTCCTTCTTCTGCAAATGGATTGTTAGGATGTGCCTGCAGAAGGCAAGGTCACAGCTGAAGTGTACAGTTATGGGTGACATATTGCAGTGGATGAAGAATTAGAAAAGGCATTCTGCTAGTGGGGTTTAACTTAATTTTTTAATCATGTACATTTGGTATGCAGCATTCTTTGAATCTGACAGAGGAGCAATTGCTGAATCGCACTGTATCTTGCAACAGTGTCTGACAATGGTGTGAAAAGGAGCACCAGTTGGGATAAAAAAGATGGAGCTATTGTGAATGTAGCTTAGAAATGCCACTGTTCTTTGAGAAAAGTGTGTGGGGAGAGTTGTTTACAGTGCTGAACACAAAATCTCAGTACTGGACCGAAGAAGTGCAGCAAACATGGAGATACCTTCCCACGGCTGAGTGAGAACAAAAACATCAACACAAATAGGTAACTGAACATTGTGTGCCAAATAAATATTGCCACTAACACAGTGCTGGCTGCCTTTCTGTTGACAGAGCTTTCTAATACAGACAAAGCAAATTTGGGGAATAAAGGCACAGTGTGATGTGCGTGTATTGATACAGCTGCCCTCATCTCTGTTCTTTATGAGAAAAGGAAGAAATTCAGACGTGTCTTCTCACTAGTTAATTTGTCACACTTTCTAAGCCTGGGCCTTGCCCACATTGCAGGATTTATATTGCTGAGTAGAAGAGGGCCGGGAGCAGCTAAGCACAAGCCTCCAGACTGGTGACACTGCTGAACTGTTAGTTCACATCTGTCTCTGTCTGGGACCTCTCCAATGAGCTTTGCCTAGGGGACAGTTTGGGTTTTCTTTGGGAGGTAGCTAACACCAGTGACCTCGGCTAACAGACGGCAAGGACCATGCTGCACCGAGTCTGACTCCCATCCTGCGCAGTCCTCTCTTGTACCTTTACAGACTCCCATACCAAGAACCATATGGGCATGGGCAACGCACCCTCCCAGCCCCGAGCTACAGACAGCACTCTGGTAGTCTGCAGGAATACTGAATATGCTTTGAACTGCTGTCCTCAACCACAAACAATAATAGGCAGGAGAGGCGCACCACAGGGCAGGAGACAGAGGACCGAGCACTGTAGTGATGGAGCAGCCAGTCTGCTCTGGCAAGCCAATAGCCCTACTGAGTTTAGAAGCCAGCCAGTCCGCGTCACTCAACCTTTTGTGCCAGGTACCGTCCCCTGCTCTCCTTTACTTGGGTGTGCAGAAGCATCTGAACAGTTCGAAGGCCAAGCTGAAAAGCCCACTGCTATTCAGGGAGAATACCTGTGTTAAAAGAGTGCATCTGGGGTTAGTCACTCACCTGACAGCAAGAATATTTTTAAAGAGAACATAGTCGTCAAGTTATAATAATTATACCAGTTCCTAATCCAGCCAGTAGAGCTGTGATGGTTAATTTACAGCAATGCTAGAGAAGGTTGGAAGTTTTCATTAAAGCTATTTGACGTGGGCAAATTTAATTAGGACAAATTATCTGAATAGATAATAAAAAAATAAATGATGCTATGATATAATGGTAACAATAACATTTCAAAAGAAAGAAAACACCATGCAAAGCAATGCTTTGTTTTTGACATAATATGCACAGAGTTTTGCTTTATTTAAAAAACACCTGCTATTTGAAGTAGAAAATAAAAGGATCCAAGGAAGGATCCAAATGTCAACAACATATTTAGATTTAAGCATTTTGAGCGAACTAATTATTTTCAGAATTTAATTTTGCACAATGTTTGGATTATTTTTTGGGTTTGTCCCCACTTAATTTAATATGAACATTTAATATGATCTTTTATATGTCAAAATTTTTCAATCCTGACATTTTTAATGGAATGGAAAATCCATTTGACAATCGACTTTAATTTGTATGCTTTTGAATTGTATCAGCTTTTGGCTTCTTGTTCATAATGTCACTTAGCGGTGGCACTCTTTGTTCTTGAAAGAACAACTGTTACAAATACACAATACTTTTAAAATACCAAAGGGTAGGTAAGAACTGTCTGTATTCCCTTACACAAACCATCTGCAGAAATAGGATACAGGGAGGAAGCGAAGCACCGACTAGAAGCCTTCTCCACAGCAAGCTCTTGTCCATTTGCACTTGCTCTGCTCGCTTCTTGAGTAGTATCAGTCGACAGAAGTCAGCCTCCTAGGAAATTACTATCAGTATCAGGCTGGCTAACATCAAACCAGTACGATACAGATTAAGAGCCTGATGCAATTTCATCTTGAAAATGACCAAGTCAGGACTTGGAGTGATTGCTCTGGAAAGCAGAGGTTCAGCTAAAACTAGCTACAGTTGCCAGTAATGTATTGATTTAGTACGCCAGCTATAGCATCGATTATCTTCTGTCTGATTCAGCCCTCTGTTTTCTATCTACTGGAAGTGCAGAAAAGCCTCTCTCATGAAAAATAGTTCGGCTCTTCTGCATCCTCGCACCAAAGGAGCCCCCTACAAGTTTAAGGAACGCTTCACCATAGTCAGAGCCACTTCAAACAACCAGAGCTTCATGTTTCTGAAATAAGGTTTCCAGCAAGGGTTGCACATATTAATAAGGTCAATTGAGGGCACACCTGCAAATGCAAGGGTATTGACTACAGGCAAGTTAACCACTCTGGGCATGAGCTAACCCGTCTAATCCACTGCCCTTTTCCCCCTTAGTAATAAGGCAGCTGGACTCCTAAAGGAATTTGTTTTAAATTCTTTTGCATTATGGACTTTTCCTTCCTGAAGTTACTTTATGTTAGATTTGCTAAACATGAGCGTAGCAGTTAGATCATTTTTAAAAGCTAATTGTATTTCTTGTGCTAATGAATTATTCATAGTATAATCATATAAATCCACTCTCCACACTGATGTTTTATTTTGCATACTAATCTGAACGTTTTGCATTTTCCAGGTTTTGATCTACACATGATCTTTGATATTGACCTACTCATGAATATAGGGTTTATGTTGCCCTTAGTGTTTTGAGTTTTTTTAAACACAGCCAAATAGTGCATACATATTAATATATAAGAGAGAGGCTTTGTCTCATGACTTCTTTTCTAATAAACCCTCTGGCTGATATTTATCAAGGGCCTCCAAGTTATAGCTACCTACGATGCCCACATACCCAGATTTCATACCCTAAGTCCTCCTCTGCAGTTTTCTCTACTAATTTCAGTTGCTTTTTGCTTCAAAAGCCAGAGCAATGCATCCAGAAGTCCCAGGGAAGTAATAGGAAGGGAAGGATGTTACCTTGATCTAAAGAACAAAGCATTGGCAGTTGTGTGATGCTAGGGGCATACTGAACAGTGTCATATGATTGAGGCAATGCATGTAATCCTTATGTCCAAGATCTGATCCCTCCTTTGCCATAAATAGTTTATGTTTTCAAGTTTCTTATCAGCTTCATTCAAGTTTCTTATCAGCTTCAATCAGCACAATGGCTTAAAATTCAAATGATGAACAATCTCTGTTGTTTAATTATACGTTGTTAGGATTTAGTATTGTGTGAGAGTGAGTTAAAGTTTTATTGAGAGTGAACGATGGAAGCAATTCTTTAGAAATTTGACAAGTAAAATGTTTTGCAGCATTTTTGTTATTATGTAAACCTTAGTCACAGCAAGCTTTGTTCACATCCATGAGGATTCCAACTGGAACTACTTAAAATTATCAAGCTGATGGTGAAAAGGTACTCAGAAAATTGCAGAAAATTGCACCATAGCTTACACATTTACATCATGATTTCATACCTCGTTGAAAGAAGAGTATTTCCCAGTAATATAGGAATAAGATTTTTTTTTTAACAATAAAAATTAATCTTGAAGAATAGTGAGACCATAGTCCAACAAGGCTTTACTGGAGCAAGGAGATTTCCTAAAGGAAATCTGCTGTCAGTCTGAGAAGCTGAGACGTATGTTGTCAATGAGATAGATGGAGAAACAGAAGGTGAACTTTCCCTGAAGCAACCTGTGAAATCCTGACCTGGTGGTGTTGATAGCAGGCTGTTACTGACTTCTGAAAATGAAAACCTGACTCTGTATATGATGACAGCTTTGCTTCTTATGAAAACATAATTAGACCAGAAGGGACAAATTTTTAGGTGAATGGAAGAATTTGACGGGCCGTTCTTATGTTCAGCATCGAAGTTTCCAACCCCTCAGAAACATCAGGAAAGATTGTGCAGAGGTAGAAAATCACGGCTACACAGCTGACTAGGTGAACAGTATCTGATGCAATGTCTGCTAACATGCACTGATTTTATGATCATGTCTGTAACCAGGGGGATGAGGGGATGTATTAATTAATCTGAAGGAAAAAAGTATTGCCAGAGGCCAGCTGCTGTCTGAATCGAAAGAGTAGCTCCAACACTGTAATTTCCAAACTGTAGGTCCAGCAAGACTACTCTTTGCAGCTTTATCTACAGGTGCCTTTAACTGCGATCAGGGAGAAGTTCCATTTCAATAATAACTTTTGTGGTTAAGGCTGGCTAGAGTAAGGATCTCTCTGCAATGTGGATTGGGATGTAGGCTTTGCCTCAGTGATGCTATGAAATGTGTGCTATTATTAGCAAATACCCTATGAACTTCTATTAGGGTTGGAAATTCGGTCCCAAACCCTTCCTCTTATTCATCATCCCCAGACACAACAGCTGTTAAGAGAAAAGAGGGGATGCAGTAATGATAATAAGGCTGCACCTCTGTCATGTAGAGGTCTGTTTTCATTAAAGAACTTCCTCTGCAGAAGGTGATGCCTGAGAAAAAAGAGCCTAGCTTGACTTTTAGGGCCCCTCAGGAGTACTGCTGAAGAGATGTACATTGTCAGTGAAGTTTTTCATCATCCAGACTGTAAATGTAGTTGTTTGATTGCAGGTTTGAGCATTTTCTTTCAACAAAGAGTTCAGTTCTAATTCCTAAACTTTTTGTTGTTAATTCTGCCCTTTGAGCAGTTGTGTCATAGGCAGCACTAAACAATTGACTTGCTATTTTAATAATATGGTCTCTCTAATCACTGAAACAAATGAACTGAAGTAACTTTCAATTTAATTTTGATCCTTATCTTTCAGCTTGCTTGAACTTTCTAATCCTGTGCCTTTCCAACATCAACAGCTCTATGCCTGAAGGAACTAAAATTCATAGACATATCTGGATTGGAGGAGCTTATTTCCCTAACAGTACTTCTTATGTTAATAAGCCTAAAGTTATATATACTTAGAGAAGTATACATTTTATAGACATATTTTAAAACATTTGAAAATTAATCCAATAATGTCTTTTTCTGATAATTTATCCCCTAATCTTATATGATGGACTGTGGGAAAGAGCTAAATATGTGGTAATTAGTCTAATATCTAGTCTAATATCGCATCACTATTTTAATATGTGACAAGAGTTGCATGTTAAATTTTCTTCCAGCATTTCAGAGGGCTTGTTTATAGGATTTACAGAAGGAGAATGAAGGGCCATGCAATCAATGGCTTTGTAGCCGAGAGTCACTGTGAGGTCACAGTTCGACAGATAAATGATGAATTTTTAAGGGTGATGCTTTATTCTGTAACCTTTTGACTTTTAGAATTGCCCTTGTAACAGACAGCCATGAGCTTCAGCAAATAAGTGAAACGTGGAAAACAGAAAACAAGGCTTATTATTTGACCTGCTTCTTAGGAAAAGCTTCTTTTGTGTGCAGACTAAGCCTAAGTAAATCCTTGAATTAAGATTGTTGTTTTCTAACGAGCATCCAAAAATAAAGCTCACATCATGTCAAACTCGTCGTAATGACTAGGATTCTTCATGTTAGTGTAAAAGATCCACATCTGACCAGGACCATGAGGTAATGTACAGTAAACAGAGGATGATATTAGAGAAGAGATCTTGCTGACAGGAATAATGTGATTCAGCCTCTAATGACTCAGGGTTTTAAGAAGTGTTTTGGAGTAGACTTCAATTTACAATTATCCTTTGAATTCCACTTGCTTATCATTAAACCCTCCCAGCTGAAAGCCTCTCTCTTACACCTCGAAAAGGATAGTATCTTGCCAGGAAGAAATGTGGATAATGTTTTGCACAGTGTGATAAATATTCACACACATACAATAAAGACACAAATGCCAGAGGTGGCCTCTCTTTTGTAGTGCCTCAAGCAACCCTAGGCCACCCAAGATGATGGCCAACCCCCCCTCCTATAGTCCTGCCGGGCACTGCAACCTTCATATCCCTGGAACTAGGGTACATCTAGCTATTTCTTTTGGCATTTATAAACTCTGGCCATTTTCAAAAACAGTCCCTGGCTTCAGTGTGTCCCCATTTTTTCCTGTGCAAATCTGAGGATCAGTCCATCTTGAGTGTCTCTTTGAGGAACGGGGAAGGCTGGTGGCTGCTAGGGAGGCTAATGGGGCTTCCCTGCTTTTGTCTTCGGTTCTCCCAGTCTCAGCACTCATATTCCCAGTGCAACTCTGGGTCCTCTCTGGCCTCAGCCTTGACTTTCACACCAGTGCCATGCACATTTCAGAGAGGTGAAATAGGAACTCCTAGTGATTTCACTTGGTATTTTTTGTTTCCAGCATTTTCAGTGTCCTGTATTTTCAAAAGCAAGCAGGGAGCCAAGATCTCCCTAAAGGCTGTGCAGCAACAGGGAAGAGAAGACTAATGGGACATTTCTGTTCTGCAAAACAATTCTGGTATTTAAAAAACTTTCGGTTATCAGTGGAAAAAAAGTACACATACTGAACTACACTGCAGAAATGTATTTTCACCCTCTACAAATAATTAAGAAAAACTAAAGTATATGTTTTCTAACTAGCTACCTAAATATTTCCTAACACTTGTTTTCATTGCATCTTACTTGGCTGCTGCTAGAAAACCAAAAGCTCTGCAAGTTTAAGCTAAGCCTTTCCATTCTAGATGTTAACTAGACCTCTCCAAGCTTCTGGAGAAGTGAAGAATGGAGATACTGAAAAACTTCTACTGCCTGGGTTTCTGGGCTTCCAGCCATGCTGCAAGAGCCTTAAAACTTTGTGGCCTGCTGAGTCTGTGGTAGTCCACACAAAGGGACCATCCCAAAAATTCTGACCCTAGAAAACTGGATTCCTCAGGAGCCTGTAGGCAGAAAGCAAAGGGTTTTCCAGTGGCCAACTTTTTTTAGCAGAGGTTCATCTAAATTCATCTATCTCTGCAAAACATTCTGCTACTGACAATTTTACGTGCTTAATAGAAAAGGAAGCCAATCCGAATTCGGTTTGGAAACTCCCAGAAATCTTTATGCATTGCCTGGCTCAGGCCTGCAATTCCTGCAAAATCAGAGACCAATTTTTAAAACCTTGCTCATGGTAATAATGTCTCAGTTTCCCTATCTGTAAACTGTGAATAAATCTGCTTCAATGCACATTGCGCTCCTCAATCTCATTAATATCTAAGAAGCCCTTGAGAGTCACTAGATGTGTAAAGAATGTCTCTTCTCCTGCCTGCAATGGGAGACGCGTTGCTTGCATGCTCTGTGAATCTCCAGACCTCACTTGTCTGAATGAGACTAGTTGGGCTGCTTTGATGTCTTAGGGAGATAGCTTAAACTCCCCAAAGTAGAAAATCAAGTTGAAACTTATTTCTTTCATGTGGTGTCTTATGAATAGGTGCTGTGGGCGTTACATTCACGTATACGAGGCTGTACCTTTGGAAAATACCTTTAACACAGTCTGTGTGGGTGAGAATGATTTCCCTGTAATCTTTGATTCTCTTCTTTTTCTCAACCAATTATGGTCTAAGATGGGACTGCATCAATGGGCATTTGTGAAAGTTGGGAAAGTTAATGTTCTGTGCTCAAGAGGGATGCAATTCCTTGTCTTCTGTCCTTGTGATAAGTGGCTACTCAGATAACCCAGATTCTGCAGGAAAAGACCTCAATTACAATCAATTTTCCCTCCATCAAAAACTAAAATTTGCTAATCAGTCAGCTGCATTGATTCAAAGATCACACATGATTCATGCCTAAACAGTGTGGAGACAAAGAAAGGGAAAAAGCAGCAATCCTGTAATACCTGTAGTTACCAAATTCCCTGCAAATTCTCCAATGTACCGATTTCTCTAAACATGATAGGAACAAGCTCTTCCTCTCTGCCTGTCTGCATCTTCAGGTTGTAAATGCAAGAGAAGGATTGCACCTCTTTCTTTTCTGCAAACTCAGCTCCCTCTCACTCCCTTCTGACGGAGGTCTTTGGGCAATACGATATATAAATATTTATTGCTCTGCCACAGAAAAGAGTTTATTTCTCTTCCCAGGGGCACTGGCCCCATGAAACATTATGAGTTCTGAATATTTTACTGCACAGTAACTCCACTACCAGTTCCACCTCTCTTCATTATACAGCAGCTGAACATTACATTCCTCCTCAGGGATGCTGAAGTTTTCTCATACTTTCCTAGGGCATGTTTTTCTGGAGTCACACAAACTTTTTTTTTTTATTAACTAGAAGATATAAATATCAAAGTGCCAATGGACTAAATGATGAGTATCTGAATTTGACCAAAGTGAGCAAACCATCTTAAAAATCTATTGTCATGAAGTTTGCAGTTATGTAGAGCTCTGTTTCACTTTACAGTCAACCAAGTCAAGCAGGCTCACAACAGAGAGACTTTTGATTCAAAAACCAAAGGCTGCTTACTCACTGACAAAGAACGTCCATGTAGCCAGCGGAGCCTTTGAGACTATTGAATGGCTCAGAGTTTTTCTGGGTAGGAGGCAGTGGTGCTACACTCACCTTTGCAAGCTTAAGACAGGTTTACTGCACAGAGGGCAATGAATGCTGTAGTCCCTGCTGCAGACTTGCTCAGGATCTATGGCTTTAAATAAACTCGGCGGGCCACTGTTTTCTGGCATGCCTCATAAATCTGCCTATATAAGTCTCGGTACATTCTGCCATCTATTACTCATGTCCATATTAGAGATAAAGTAATTCTCTTTGAACTTCCACTGCTGCCAAAAAGCAGCACATCATAATGCAGAACAAATACTTCTTCATGTTATATCCCCTTTACTTTTGTTTTTGACCCTTGCATTATGTGATGTGAAAAGGTTTGCCATTTCTTCTCTTGTTCCTTGGGATAGCTTCTGCAAACTTGATGAGCCCAGGTGGAAAGGGAAGAAACTGACTTTGCAACACTTCCTGAAGTAATATCTTTAGAGTAAAGTTTTGGAACAATCCTTGCCCTTTTGTCATACACCCTGGGGTAAATATGTGGCCAATTAAAATCAATTAGCTGCATTTGTGGGTGAATCGGTTGCTTACACAAGCTTTAAATGAGGCATTGTAACTTCAATACAAAAAATGCACTGCTTTTGAGACTTTGGAATAACCTTCCCATGAAAGCTCTTGTCCGGAAATTTTCTTCCTTAATTTCAGATTTCCTTTATTCCTTGCAGTTTGAGGACAACTTTCCTTTTCTCCAAGTCCAGTAATCTCTAGACAGGCTGCAGATGAATATAAGAAAAGCAGGCAGTGCTCTTCAGGTACTGAAATTTTAATCTGTTCACTTTTCAGATCCATTTTAGGTGACCAGGCAAAGCGTCAGACATTTCCCTTGCTCGGGCCAGTGTGCTTTCTCTAATTAGAGAGGTAGGTTAAGTTATCTTCTCATTGCAGCAATTAACACTTGCAGTGACTGCCAGACAATTTTGTTATGATTCAGGAAGAACATCCAACTTCAGAGAAAGCTATAGTGTTCCAGTACTTGTTTGTCAGAGATGAAAGTTCACATTTCAGCTAGGAACAAGCTGCTCCAGAATGCCATTCAGACCATCCTTGCACATAGTGCAGAGTCTGCTGTATATTAATGTTCTTGGTATAAATAAAACATTAAATTTATCCCATACATCTGATTTTCACATCTAAGTATCCCCTATACAGCCTTGGGTTACAGTTGGGCATGCAGACAAAAAGCATCATAGCAAAGGAAGGCAGACAATAGACTACTTAATTCTGTGTAAATGAATCTTTCCTGTAGCAGTTTGCTGCAGTGCAATTCACCCATTTGGCTGCCCTATAAACACCGAGACTGCATGTAGTAATGCTAATGCATAGTTTCAGGCACTTATTTACAGAACCTAACTGGAAAAACAAAATATGTTTGTACCATTGTTGGTTTTGTTGTGTTTGAATACTAGAGAGCTTCCCGTCTCCTGCAGTCTCAGGAGTGTCTCCTAGTGTCGAGCACTAGAAGCAGAGGTGCATTGCTTTGACACCCTGGCACGCACACAGTAGATAATCCACTTGGTGTTCCGGGTTACTTTTCCTTTCAAGAGATTTAAAGGGACTAATTTCAGATACAGGCATCAGTTGTCCTGCTTTTCCCTGGATTACCTTTTCTAGCTTTTACCTTTACTTGTATGTCAGAGCGTACTTCACCTCAAGTGTTTTACCTCTTCTAAGAGGTATGAACCGTAATGAGGTTTATATGGTAGTAACCTGCTGTTAAGTTATTCACACATTAAACTTTCAAAATGCAAATATATAGCATGATTTTTATACCAGGACAATAGACTGCATCACTTTTTATTTTTGTTTGTATCGGTACAGCTTAAGACTACCAGGAATCAGCCTGAAATAAATAAAGTTAAACAGATTTTAAACTTAAGTAAGTGTTCACACACGTATTTGTACTGGTTTATCTGGATTGTTTAAAAGTATTACAATCTCCATCAAGGTCAAGGTTTCTGTTAATCCTATGCAATCACACTGAACTCTGTAGATGCAAATTAAGAGCAGAATGTGGCCTGTGACACTGTATTGGCAAAAACATCTATTTGACAAAAGGATTGTTTCAAATAAATTCTACTGAAACTGAAAACAAGTCATCATTTAGTAGACACTGTTCTGGAAATTGTTAGCACCTAAAGTGACGAGTAAGTAAAGATGGGATTGTAATGGAATCATAACCAATGTTGCTGCAACTTGCCAAATATATAGCATTTAATGATACAAAGTGACAGCAATCTAGAAATTCTAATGCTTTTAAACCATCCACATTCAGAAACAGGTTGAAAAAAACATTGCAAATTGATATAATTAATGTAAAATTATACTGGTCTGTCTGGAAAGAGTATCCTGTTGAACGAAATGCCATTAAAAGACTCCAGCTAAGAAGAAGCCAAGTGATACCCAGTGTCCATCCACTTTTTAAAAAATACATCCTCTACTTAGAATAAGTCAATGAACACTGTTAATTCACTGCATATTCCTAAATAGCTAGATTGTGTCCCTAATGCAAACAGTGGAGGGCATACAGAAGAGCGGCAGTAGTCAAGTCAGACAAACAAAATATGGATTAAAGTTTTAGCAAGTGGGCTAGAAAGAGCATAGGTCTCAGCCCAGCTAGATTCCAAAGACAGTAGTAAGACACTTTAATTACGTGATTGATGTGGGCTTCAAAAGAAAGCACCGAATCCACAATGACCCCAAGGTCACCAGCATTATCTGAAGGATAAAAGAACTACCACAAATGGAAACTACCACAGATGACACCTGAGACCTCTGCGCCAGTGAACTAATCAATAGCAACTCAGTTTTGTCTGTGTTAAGTTTAACAAAATTTGAAGTTACCCATGATTAAATATCACAGAGGCAATTACGCAAAACATCAAACTTCTTTGCAGGCTCTGCAGGGACTGAGAGTTTATCTGAATATCGTCTGCATACAAATGACACAGCAAACAGGGCAGCTGAATAACGTTAACTAAGGGAAGTGTATAAATAGAAATCAAAATTGAAACCATAAGAGAATCACAGCCTTCCTAAAGAATGAATTCCTTCCAGCAGAAGTGGATTTTGTCAATACATATGAAACAGCAAAGACAAACTAGTCCAAGCTCCCAAATGGAATTAAAGAAAGGCCTGATAAATAGTCATTGGCAAGTCAACATCTAGTAAAATATATGAGCTGTTAAGTAATTTAAATATTTTATTCACCTCCATTAATACTTCTAGAAGCGGTAAGTCCCACTAAAGTGAGTGGCTGTATTTCATTTAAAAGGAATAGACTAAGCTATGTAGATGTACCAGTGATGTGCTCGGCCTTTCTCCGCAGACATCAGTAGTATTGTTGAATTGTAATAATGCACTAATACGTGAAGACAATTGCCGGTCAGTTATATTGTCTCTTGAAAGGCAGTGCTGCAACCGCTTCCAGCATCTCAGCTACTTTAGGAATTAGAAAAGGGCCAGGCACAGACAGAAGCACAGTTAGGTCATTGTACAGAAGTGAGAGTAACTTTGTGTGTACATTCAAGCCAGATGGAAGCTCAACTTGACAGGGAAAGCATCAGGACAGGAGTAAGAAGAACAAGCAAAGGTCTGCGAGTGGGAGGATTTCCAGAAAAACTGTGGCAACAGCCAAAAAACCTAGGCCGTTTCCAAAAATTAACATGGGAATTAATAATGATTTATGACTGGAAAACTGACATTAATTGAAGTGAGTTTAGCCCTATCCTTATCACTTGGATTTGATGCTATTACAGCTAGCTGGAAAAAGCGTACAAATTACTCAGAAAAGGACTTTTAGCTCACCTACAGGGTTGGGGTTTTTTCCTATCATGTTTGCATTTCTTGGCCATGTTAGTGCAGGATCTGAGCCAAAAGCAGTCACAACGGAATATGGATAGAGGATGAAAACTTACTAAATCCTAGAGGAATTGCAAGGAAGGACAGTAGCAGGGTTCAACAGAAGGCAATGTCAGAGGATGCAGCTTAAAAATGCTCTCTGAAGTGAAAAAAATCAGAATATCAGCTACCTATATATAGCCTATATACCTGTGTATAAAGGCTTACTGTTTTTTTAATGGGGGGTGGTGGTGGTAGCAGTGGTGGTGGTAGGAGATCTAACTGATCCCACATACCAAATACACAGAAAATAAATGCAAAGACAGTTGTTCCAAAAAATCAATTCTTGGTTTTGTATAAATTGGGATGGGGAGGGGGGCTCAACCATGGACCATATGTTTCCTCCACCACCTTGATTTAGTGGCAAAAATTGACCTTTGCTCTGCAGTTCAAAAGTCCAGGCCTTCTGTGAGCTGACATGATCAGATGTCAGCTGTGAGGCAATAACGTAATGAAACTCAGGTGCAGGTTTAGCAGGATGGCCGAGGGGGATGTGACCTCCCACTCTCCCCCACTCCCCCCTCTCCCCTGCTCCACTCCATGCGTGCTGCCTGCCAGTGCTCCGAGGCCCGTCCCCATGTTAGTGCCAGGAATGAGGGTGCTGCTGGGTCCCCGTGGTCCTGCTGTGAGTCCTGTAAGGAGGCAAGAGTGGCCCAGACTCTGAACGAAGAGCTGTGACCCAGGTCTTACCTCTCCTGTTTCGATCAGGTCGTGTCTGCCCTTGAAACAGTGCTATCAGCTCCTGCTGTCCGCAGGGTTCAGGGCTGAGACAAGGTGCAGGAACGGGCTCAGAAAGCCTGGTGGAACTCGGAAATACTGCCCGGCTCTGGGCACACATCACAACCATGTTCCAAGTACTGGGGGGAACACTGTTTGCTTCCTCCTGTCTCTGTCCCTATGGCCTGATGCCCGTGGGAAGGAAACTCCAGAAGGTGCACAGGCTACAAGGGCGCTCAGCTTGCTCAGGTCAGGTCCCAGATCTGGACAATCAGTGCATGCAGAGATTCAGTCAGGGTGTGCTAAAATTTTAGTGTGTGATCCCACTTACGTAAAAAACAAGATACACAATGAGTAAGTCAACCACAAATTATCTATGTTTTGCATGTAAAATGGCATGGTTTTGACAGTAAAGGCTGAGAGAAACCCACTCTACATCCTCATAGTTAGAAGCTCCTGCACAGAAGGAGATCCCAGTTCTACTACTGCTTGCAAAAGAATCTAAACCTGCATAACCTCAAGATGGGGGAATAGCCTAACTGCATGTGTACATGGTCAGAAATATATTCTTAATTATAACTATTGTAACCAGTTACAAGGATCACCACTGTTTCCTCTAGGTTTTTTTAATAAAATTCTCCCTTTATTTTCAGTTTCGGATTTGGGTTTGGATTCTTTTTAATTTTTTTTTTTTTTTTTTGCTTTGGGTTTTTTCTTCTAACAACATCAGAAATGCAACTGTAATATTTTCACCTGAGTTTTAAACAAAGGTGTAAATTGACTGGAAATGAATAATTTTAGATCTACAAAAAAATTAAGAGGAAAATGACCATGAAGCAAACAAAACCTGTCAGCAATCAAGACAGCTCTGAGCACAAGCAAGAAAAAAGAAATTCACTTGTCCACCTTGGCAGGGATTTTAACTCCTTTGGTTTTCTTAACTCTTGAGAAAGGTAAGTCACTTCTTTAAGTCCTGTGCTGGCTATGTGACATACAAAAGGAGCTCTTAACTCTGTTCTGAAACCTTTGCCAGGTCACTAACTCTCGTAACAGCTCAGGCTTTCTACAAGGCATAACATGTAAAGCAGAGGTTAGTATTTCACATTGTCTCCTTACCGACAGTAAGGAGGAGGACAAAAGTAAGGACAAAATCCATCATGGCCCCAGAATGACCTTTTCGCTAGTCCTGCTTGGTGTTCCCCTGCTTTACAGTTAATATTATTTAGATCAGAAATAAGATATACAAACTCTGTTAGTCATACAACATTCCTAATTTTTTTGCATAGCACCTTCACATATCTAATTTTGGGATTTCCAGACATTCAGATTTCAAAAAGTTGAGAATTAAGCTGCTCTGTTTTGTAAATCTGGGAGAAATAGTCTCTGCTTGTTTTCAGCAATATTAACTTATACCCCAATTAACATCTACATGCGTATCTTTGATCCTACGGTCGGGATTGGTGAGCTGATCACTCTTCAGTGGTAGCAGCTGATTCAGAAAAGTTCTTATTTCTCTTTTTTTTCTAAGTTTTCATATTTATGGGAACAAACCCACATCACAAATTCTTTAAAAAGCTGTTGCTTGAGCAGAACCCATACAGGTGACCTCTGCCAGGTCTAGTTGCAGTGATCTGTGACATAGCAGCCCAGCCGTACCCCTAGCCTGCAATCGATTTATTGCAAAGGACACAAAAGCAAATATTTGCAAGTTCTCCATTGGCAGCAGTTCAGTGTCCAACATACAGGAGGCAAGTGACATTGAGCATTGACAACTCAATGACAGCTATTGTTCCCCTAAGCCATAAATAAAGTTTCAGGTTTTCTACTACCATATATAAAAAAAAAAAAAAAAAAAAAAAGACCAAAACAAAACCATAAAAGAAAGAATTTATCTAGTACAAACTCATCCTGGCAGGATTGGTGTGCTGAAAAGACACCGGCATTCTACCGTTGTCTATTAGCATGGCCACAACAAGGTTGCAAGCTTTTTCACACCTCCATGCTCATCCATTTTTCACCCAAAGTTTTTGCCTACCCTTCAGTGCAGGCTGCAGAGCCCTGTAGCATCCCTTTCTTTTTGGACACTGATATCAGACCTTGGGCATTATATCTACATGCAGCAATTACAGCAGATGCCGTTGCAGACTAGCCAGAGCCAAACTCCAGGCCAAAACCGGCTGTACTGGACACCTAGGCACATCTGCTCTGCTGGAGAAAGCTTAGCATTTCCATCCATTTTCCAAGCCCTGGAGAAGTTCTTGTAGAACACACCTGTGTGTGCTGCAACTATTTTGTTGGTCCTTGCTTCCCATTTTCTGCCTCGTGCCTCCTGCCTTCTCTACACAGTCCACGGTGAGCAGAAAGCTGGTGCCAAGCCCATGCAGCCACATCGTTTGCCCGGTCCTGCCAGGCATGGATACATGCTGTTGCTGCTATTTCTGTTGCTCCAGGGAGAGGCAAAAATAGCGCGTGGTACTTGTAATGCCAAGATTCCCGGGGCATTTTGGCCTGCCAGTGGCATGGTACTTTTTATGAAGCTGTTTCCTGGGTCACCAGTTGACCTTGGAAATGGAAAGCTGGCCCTGCCTCAGTGAACTGCCCCAAAATATTCCCGCTGCGTGGCAGGGCTGGTGTCCTGGTATGCAGAGGGCAGACAAGCAGGGAGCTGTCTGGGATACCAGTGACACGTGCTGGCAGAAAATCCCCACTGCACGCTGCTGCTGGTTTGGCTGTGCCTCGTACTGATTTCTAAACTGGTTTAGATCTGCCTCGCCTGGTGACCCAGCAGATTAAGGCTCTGATGCCCGCCGCATGGAGCCATGGCTGGTAAGGGCTGCTGCGGGAGCTTCCAGGGGTTTCTCTGCCCAGCAGAAGGGACACCTTGACTTTCAGAAGCTTTCAGCAACTTTTTCATTGGTGTAATGTGTATACTAGGCTGCTATTCTTTCTTCAGGTAACACAGGTATCTTTCACAGGACTGTTACAGAGAAACTGGTATCCTCCCTAGTAGTTAGGTTAGTTAATACTCTCCGTGATAAAGGATTCTTGTGATTTTGCCGTTACAAATCTCTCACAGCGTCACTGTTTGCCGTGAGGCTTTGATATACCTCAAAAGAAACACCCTCGAGCTTCAGAAGTGTCTTTTTTCTCTAAAGCTCTCCTCTGCTACAGCTGAGCAAAAACTATTAAATAAGTTAACCCATTTTCTTTTCTTGCTCATGTACATCACATATACACGTTATAATTAATTTTAACCTTAACTTACAATATTCCTAAGAAATAACACATCTAAATTATATAATTTCACTATAATTAAAACTGAAGCTGCAAAGTAAAGCACTCAAAATTTGGAAAATGACACAATCAAGGCTGGCTGTGCAATCATAGTTTGCCTTTAGTGCATATCTTTCTTTAAAATTAAAGAAAAATAAAATAAAAAAATCTTTAAAATTGTTGATCTTTCTTCTGACAACAGGATCCCCTGCACTGGATAGCTCACAGATCAAAACAGAATTTGCCTGGGGAAGAGTGATTCTATCATCTCGTAATCTTCAAGTCTCTTTCTGTAGGACTGAGGGGGGCACACATTAAGAGAAGAAGGCTTTGAATTTTTGTTTGCTTCTTTTATATGTAATATTAATTACGCTTCTGGGGGACAGAATAATATTGCTTCCAAACATGTCAGTGCTATGGACCAACAGGTTCCAGTCTCAGCCATACTGACTTGTCTGCCCACAGACTATAGGCTTTGCCTTGCCAGCCGCATACCCATCCTTTAGGCAAAATTTTAAAACAAAAAAAACCCAAACCAAATTCTAACCCTCTAGCCCTATTTCCCACTGATCTTAGGAACCACACAGCATTTCATTAGAAATTTTCCTGTGATCATTGGCCAAAACATATCATCTTTACTCAATATTTTTCTACCACTGACTACACATATTGGTTATTTTCATTTGAAGGATTTGTATGCGCCTACTACCATCGTGGCATTTGGATGCATGACAGTACTATTCTCAGCTAGAAAAGAATCCAAATAGGACCAAAGGGAATATGATGGAGCAGCCAAGACAAATTTCTATGTTTTGAATTTGTTACGTTTGTAGATTTTTTGTTAGGGTGATGGTCTTTTAAGCCAGGCTTGCTGGCAAAATGTGCGATGGCCATACAAATTGTAAAGCCTGGAAAAAGAGCTTCCAAATTAAAGAGTTTGAAATCAACAGGAAATAAGTGTAAATCATGTTCAGATCCTTAAAACATCTGTGGTTGCAGAAACAAACCTGGGTATACCTTAAATCACAAGTCCTTCATTTCTCATTATACATTAAGGGCTATGATTGCTTATTAGAAAAATAATGGTGCACTGAATGCATTCTGAATGGCTTGGATGCATTACACCCAGCAAGCCAATGTGAGAAACAAATGCAGGCCTTGCCACGTTTTCAGAACACTAAAAATGGGTACTTCTGTATTGACAGTTTCAGGC
The DNA here is from genome assembly GCF_963210335.1 of Falco punctatus. Lineage (NCBI taxonomy): Eukaryota > Metazoa > Chordata > Aves > Falconiformes > Falconidae > Falco > Falco punctatus. The sequence continues at coordinate 107,170,706 of NC_137581.1, read as the reverse complement.
ATATGAAAATTACCCCACAAATGACATCTTTTCAAAAAAAAACCCTTAATAATAATAAGAAATGTCTGCAGCAGCTAACTCGGGACCTGACAGCAACATGTGCGTGTTTCTCAATGTGAAACATTTGTACTTTCTGCACTCAACTGAATATGCTTGTGCCATGAATTTGAGGCACCCAAGGGCTCTGATTCCCATGACCTACTAACAGTCATGCAAAGCAAAGAACTTGTACAGCACAACAAATTCCTGTCTTCGCATTTCCCCCCTGACAGCAAGGCCAGGGAGTTAGAGCTTTTGTGCTGCTTACAGGGCTTTTCATGCAGGAGTTATTCTCAAGGGGCTGTTTCCATAAAGTTTAAGATCCTTTCAGACAGAAGAGTGGTTGAAAAAAAGCCTTAGCATAATTGAGAACTAGGTTTGTTGTGTACCTTGCAGAATACTAAGACACCAAAGTACTTAAGAATTAAATGTGGGAACAAATTTCTGTATTAAATTTTGAGCATGGCTGTGTTCCAGAAATGAAAAGTAAGTATTGTCGGAGTGAAAATAAAGTAATGACCAATTAATAAAAAAAGATCAGCATGTCTCAGAATTTGTTGGCCAAATGAAATGTAATAAGGATGGCTTCATTATGAAAGACGATATGCAAGAACGTTGAGAAAATCTGCTTGTTAGTCCACATAGGAAAATCTTTAGTTTTCTATAATTGATATCAAATATTACTTAGCATTTGAACCTCTGCACCTGAGTTTTCAACAGACACCAAGATAGTTTAATACTAACCACATTAATTAGTTTCAGCTACAGTTTTATAACCAAAAAAAAAAAAAAAAGATGGATACTGATGTAACTAATTTTGTAATTTCTATGGGTATGAAAAAGCCTATCCTAGGTTTTTATGGGGGAAAAATGTACTCTATGATGCAAAGAGCTTATGGCAAGTATCTGACAACATAACATATAGAGGAGAGAGAGAACAAGGCAATCATGCTAAGCATTGGTCATAGCATATTAATAATCTAATGACTATCAAGGTAACATTAATGGCAAGAGGGAGCTTAGATACAGACATGAAGAACAACAGTGGGTATTAAATAGACAAGAATTATAGAAGTGGTGTGGCTGGGGTTAGGAATGTATTGGCTGCAATACTTATGAATTTCTAACAAAGTGTCTCATGTTGGCATGAGGTGTGATCATACGGAGATGAATCTGGCAGAAGGAACATTTAAGTGGTAAATAACTATAGTCATAAAGATTCTGAGCAAAGGAATTGCCAGTTTTGATCAGCTAGATCAACTTGGCCTACTGGTAATGAAGAAGTAGTCAGAAACACAGCCCTTTAATTCATGCAAGACCACTCTTGAGGTTAAGGAGTTTGGCTTTCCATCCTGTACAGAAACATATCTGAGGGGGTCTGACACCAGCTGGGACTCTGTGAAGCTCCATGCATGAACCCTGTGGTTCACTGGCAAGAAAAGGGCACTTGGTCAGCATTGGTTTTGAAAAGTTGGAAACGCACATCTGTAAAATATCAGCAGAAAAACAGATTTCTGTGGTTGGAGATTCTTGGAAAACAATCTACTGAGAGAGAACTGGAAAGAACAATGTGGGACAGATTTTTGCAGTAGGTCTTCAATAGGCTTGAGGTTTAAAGAGTTGCTAACTAGGAGCTTGTTCAAAATCCTAAATAAGACCATAGCAAGTTCCACTTTTTGAGTACCATTCGTACACTACCGATTGACTTATAGGTCCTGGCCTATTTTATGCTCTTGGCTGTATTAGGGCCAGCAATCACTCACACAGGAGTGGATCTGACTGCATCTCCCCCATTCTGAACTTCCACTGTTTTTCACTATAGATTCCAGCTAGTAGGCATGGGCTAAACCAGCTCAGTGATAGAAACATCTACATGCAGCCTACAAACCCAGACATATGGGATCCAGCCAAGGAAAATGCCATTTCTGTTGAATAACGAACTCATTTGTCCCTCCAGCTGGACAAGGCCAGTTACGGAAGGCAAGAAAGTCATAAGGAGAGACTGCGTAGTGAGATGTCTGTGGTTAAGTTTCATGTGTTGGATCGATGCACTTCAAACCTTTCTTTAATTTGGGTGAACTCCAGCCCACTCTTTCCTTGCCTTCTCCAACGTGCAGCTTCCTGGTATGGGTACCCCACATGAGTGACACTCATGAAGTAGTCCTCAGACTAGGACTTCCCTTTCCCAAATCTCCAGCCACATGAGCAATTTGGGTTTGCTTTAGCCTTTCTCTGGCTACATAGCACTTAAAGCTCATAATACAAAGGTCTTCCAAGTGACATTCTGGATTGATTGTTCTTTCTTTTAGTACTGTAAGAAAAAGACAATAAATCTAGATAAAATAATGCATGTCCTTAACGTATCCCCATGCCTCCGATTCCTCTTTTTCTGGAGCAGTCTCTAGGCGGAGACCCACATTTTCCATGTTCTTTCCCTTCTCTCCCTCTTGCATGTGGCTATTCTCCAGTTTGTGGAATCTTCTCTTGTTCAGGAAACCAACTTACTATTTCTTCTTCAGCTCCCTAAAATGACTTCTCAGACTTTCTTTGACAGCTGCCAGCCTCTTTTTTGTATTGGTAGGTTGACTCCTGATCAGTTTTGTCATATAAATATAGCTCCCTGGAAAATGATCCACAGAGTAGTAGCAAGCTCCCCTGAATTATTTTTATGGGACAACACTTTTTACAGTATTATTTCATATAAAATGGGCATCTGTGAGGGAGAAAACATAGAGGAGAGAGATGAAAGAGCATGGGAGTAGAGACAGAATAAGGAGTACCTGGAGAGAAGTAATAAGTGAGCAGGAAAAAGAGAAAAAACTAGAGAAAATAAGTGCTGCTTTCTGCTTATTGCATTGCATTTATTTATAGTTTATGTTCTTGTGTCGGTATTTTGAAGAACAGACCTATGTGCTATGATTAAGATCACATTGAGCTGAAGAACCAGCAGCATCCCTGCTAAGCAGCATCCCATTGTGAAGGCACAAGCCTGATGATGACAATTCATTGTACCGTACCCCAGCCTGGGGCTCCTCGAGAGCTCCTGGGACCGGCAGAGGCTGTGTCAGAGTGCGGGGTGCTACCAGCAGCAGGTTCTGACACATTTATTTGCGTTGATGTACATTCAGTGTGAGTAGCTTTTTGCTGGGGAATGGGCATTGGTGTGGCTAGCCAGGGAAGCTGTGGATTCAGAGCGCAGCCACATGAAAAGTGTTTGAGGAAAAGAGGGCAGAGGAGAATCAGAAAGGAGACTGCATTAATCAGTATTTCTCTTTGCACTGAGGGGGATCTAGGCTGGAAAGCCTAGTCCTCTGCACTGCCTTCTCTGAGACTGCATATTCCTGTTAATTACTAATTACTCACGCTAATGAAGAGAGCGAAGACATGCTTCCGAGTATGATTAGAAAGTCAGTGCTTGGGAGCTAACTCAATGGACCTGCAATGACTTCCCTGACTTCTTGGTAGGAAATTGGATACCTCTTGTCAGTTTTTTATGGTGTGCTTCTCAAGAATTTATGGGAGGTAAAATGGAATAAAATATTAACCTTATAGAGAAAAAATATTGCAGTTAAACAGTCGTATGAAATATATATATGAACTGTCTGCTTTTATGTGGAAGATTATTTCTAGAAAATGTATTTATCTAGAGCTTTTAACCACAACGCATTTTATTTGCTATATGAATCTTAAATAGTATTTACTTGTTCCTCCTCTAAATGCAAGAAAATAACAGAAAAGTTAGGGAAAATAAACAGGGAACACGTGACTTGAGGAAAGGTAGCTGCAACTTATACCATGTTTACCAGTTTTACCGTATCCAGTTACTATAGCCATTTTCCTTAGCCCTGGGGAGAGGTGCCCATGTTAGGAATTCACTGCTTGCCCAGTGTTTCTTCTGTAGTTAGCATCTGCTCCTAGAAGAACTGAGAAGCTGGACTAGCTGCATTTCTAAACGAATAAAAAAAAAAATAATTGTATGCACTGGTTTAATTTCTAAATTTCTTTTGTAGTGTTTTGGATATTAAGTGATAGTTTTGATGCTTAGCCTTTGAAAGTAACTGCATCAGAAGTCACTGACAGAAAAAAAAAAACCTGCAACAGGGCAAACGACAATGCAGTTTGCTGTTTAGCACATAGCAAGCACTCTTTCGGCCAGACATGTTCCATGTGTGTGGCTGAACGGTGAGACAGGCACAGCCTTTCTGAGGCTGGTAGCACCTGGTGCAGGTCTGGCCAGAGAAAGGGAGCAGAGGGAATTCTTATTTATCACATTGTTTGATCTGGTGCCTGTGAAGAGAGGACAACATCAGAAATGGTGAGATACTTGCTGTTAATGCTGGGCTATGGACCGCAGTTTAGTTGTTGAGATATTTTTGTCACCCTTTTCTGTCTTCTGCTACTTTTTTTTCTGTTAAGGCTCTTAGATCATAGCTGTGAGACACAGACAATCAGTTACAGTATATCTCTACAATGTCTAATACAATGATATTCTGAATATTGACTAATATTTCATTTACTAAAGTATAAATTATACTACTGTAACAAATGTTGTGACTATAAAGAAACATCCATTATTGTGGTGTTATCTCAGCTAAAATTCTTGTGCTGCATTATACCACATTTCTTATCCCTGTTATGTGAAATAATTTACAACAAATGTGATGCAAAACTTCAGAAAAATCCCAAGCAATGCATTTTATGTTGGCTGACAGCAAAGAACTCCATTAATTTTAACATCCAAATAACATAATCTGCTCCTAGTGCATATAAAGCTCAAACAAATGCTCCTCTTCATACAATTAAAAAAGAAAAAAAGAAAAAGAAATAAAAGGCGGCTAAATCTTCTTCTTTAACCTGAAGAAGGGCCTATGATGTAAAAAACTTCAGTCTCAGCATGTCCATGCTGACCATTGCCCCTCCTGTAGAAGCAGTTGAGCTTAGCCTTCAGCAACGTGCAGAAAGACAAGCCACCGGTGCCTCAGTACAGTGCATCATGTGATGCCCTGATGATGCTCCGCACAGCTCTCAGAAAGAACTAGAATGTATGGGCACGGTGATCAGCTCGGTAGTCAATGGAAACATTCTCACATCTCAGCAAAGGTCTCAGAGAGCTGGACTCCCTTTTCTGTCCCTCCACTGGTTGTCTTGGCCATGTGCATACGATTTGAAGAATCCAAACCCATTTAATTACTAAAGGAACTGAGAAAATCCTGTGTGTGCATCATGTTTTCTATTTTTATAGTACTTATGAAGAGACACAGTGGGGTAATCCTGTCAAAAGTAGGTATCACCGATGCAGGAAGCACAGATAACTAGAGCTACAGAAGAGTTAAGAGTGTTTGTTCCTGTGCTTCATTGAAGTAGATGAAGTGTGGGTATCTCATAAAATATGCTCCTGTACTTTGATTTTTTCATCCTGCACTTACTCCTCTGCAATCTGCTTACCATGACAAAAGTCACCAGAGACGCAAAGTGCTGTAATAATGAGAGAACTGTAGGTAACTTCCAATCAGTCTCCTGGGGCATATTTGGAATTTACTAGCCATAGGATATAATGGTTTCTCCATGCAATTGCAGCTGACTCCACATTTCTCCTTCAGTAAATATATGCAACCATTGAAAAATAAAATTCAGGTTTACCTTAAGAGAGTGCTGAGCACATCTCTCTTTGTATGCCTCATGTTTATCCATCTACAATCTTGCAATCTTGGGAAATCAGAATATTGGCTTTTGTTACGGTAATCTCACTGTTGGAAACAACCATCATTTGGCTATTGTAAGTTTTATGTAATTAGTAATTTATGGCCCCTAATTTTCTCAGACACTTTTTGCAGCTGAAGCTGCAAATTACATTATGCCAAATATCAAACCTCTAGAGGCAGTGTATGTAGCCTTTCAAAGACCAAAATTATACATCTTTAGGAGGTTTACTCCCCTAACAAATGTTTATTAAAAAAAGATATCTTTGTATGTAAAGTGCTGGCATAAACTACAATATACGAAATTTAATAATTAATTATATATTTTCATTGCATTCTTTTGCTCACCGTTATTTTTCCATCAATTAATGAATGTGTTACCGAAGTAATAGCTTTACTCCTCCTAAGGTATGCATCTGATATTACTTCATGGGGTAAAGTACACATGTAACTCCTTTAAAAGCTGTTACATGTTCCTTTCTTTCAGCTGTTGTTGCAAGTTGCCCAGGTTACCTTCCAGTAACACTCTCTGCAAGACACAAAGACATGAAACCCTTTCAGCAATCTCATGACATTAGCATTAAATTATCGTTCCAGTTTTCAGGAGAAAGAGGAATGTGTTTAACATTTCCTTTCATTTTGTTCTGCTTTTAAATATCCCTAACACCGTGCCAGAATTAAAGTCAAAAGTTAACACCATACTAATGGGGTTAATGTGTGGTCAAAGTCTGCATTTTTTTCTGCCAGAAGAGCATTTGACATTATTCTTGTTGAATAAAGAGAGTCAGTAGCGGTATGTTATGAGCTCGCAGCTCTGAAAGGGAGAAGCAGGCTGTTTACACAACACTGGATTGCTGTATTTTTTGGTTTTAAGCAGGTCATGCTGTGCAAGGAGGTGTGTCTCACTGGTACTTACAGGCACGCTGCTGCTGCTTTGCAGCACAAGCAGCACTTCTGATATATGAGGGCCTCAAATATGAACGTAATGATGTGGCTCTTTATTCTCTGTGTTGATCCACTACAGCTCTATTCTAGCTTCATCCCAGCTGATTTCCGTGGTGTTATATTGCCGTCAGCCCGGCAGCAGCATGGGGATCAGTCAGGCATTCTTTCCTCCAGTTTCCAGCGCACAACAGTGAATTTTCTAGGTAGCCTGTTCAGACACCCCTGTGTTCCCTTATGCTGTAAAACAGATGAGGATGAACAGAAGCCAAAAGGAAAGGTAAAACCTCAGAGATAAGCCATCTTCCCTCTTTTGACCTCCTCACAAAAGTCTCCTGGTAGCAACACTGTGTGCTCCAGACCTGGCTGGAAAGGATTAGCTGAGTTTAAGAAGGAAACGTTTTGCAATGCGTGGTTCCCTGTTAGGAACCCAGTAGAAAAAGAAGTCAACAATGATGGTGTTCCTCTAGTTTGCTTTCTGCCCTGGCTTCTGCCCAAAGGGCGAATTGGGAGATGAAGGTGTAGCCGTGGCACTGGGAATCAAGGAGAGGATTGACGTCCTTGGCCTCAAGGATGTGAGGACAGGGAGTCAGGGTACCTAGGCAGCTCCTAGGAAGTTCCTATGACTCTAGGGTTTTAGGGCCAAATGCTTTGATTTTTGTTCCTTTCAAGGGATGGCACGCGTCACCTACAGAACTGACACGTACTCCCTGTTTTCAGCATGTGCTGAGACTCCTCCACAGGTCCTGAAGTCAGGCTCTTTCAGCTCTGTGCCCATGTTTATGGAAAACATCATTCACAGGTAATACTAACTGTATGTAGAAGGGGTTTTGAGAAGCTAATGTTGTGTGCTTCTTAGAGTTTCAGCCTCACTTTGTTCTTAAAGCAAAATTGATGAGTTTGTTAATGAAATCAGACATAAGAGGGCCCACTCTGTGGAAAGCTTTGCTGGGGGCTGTGGAGCTGGACCAGGAGGCAGCAGTAGGGCATGTGGGTGAGGCTGGGGGCTGCAGGGCTGCCAACGCAGTGCAGTGCCCCCCGTCCCTGACCAGCCCCATACTGCAGACTCCAGCAAGGCCAGCCAGGCTGGGCTGGGGATGGTGACCAGGACTAGCCACAGTCCAGCCATCCAGAGGTTCCATGGGGCCCAGCCAGGAAGGCATCCCGAGATGGGACAGGATGGGGACAGGATTGGGATGGGGTCAGGGCAGTGTGTGGCTCAGCAGGACCCAGGGACAGGCAAGGACAGGGCTGCAGCACCTGGTCTGCATGTCAAAGAAGTTCTCATTACTAAATGAAACAGTGTGTTTTGGTTAATCCAGTGGTGAAGGGTTACTTAATTAATTTCTACTGAGGTCTGCTGGGAAATTCTTCCAAGGTCTGTTAATTCTTGTTGAGATCTGATCAGTAGGCAGCAATGTACTGGTTTCGGTCTGCCTTCAAGATTTGCAAACACTTTTTGAAAAAGCAGAGTAATGGTAAGAAGTACCAGATTGCCGGCAGATAAGGTGAGGTCTGGATAAAATGTGCTTATGACCTAGATGAGAGACTGCTATTCAAGTAGCAGCACCATACTGTATCTTCGGAGATGTAAATTAAAGTTACCGGTGAGAGCACAAGTAAAAATGAATGGCTTATTCCACATTATAATTTTTCCAGCAGAAAAGCCAGCTTAACAGGTTCCTGATCTCTCCCTTGTCTCACACCCACTATGTCAACCACCACTACAATTTACCAGCCCCTCAGCTGAGCTGCTGCAGCTCTTTGTGGAGACATTCTCTGAACCCAGCCAGTGAAACCATCCATTTTTTAAAATAAATCAGAAAAAAGGGAACAATTTCAAGTGTAGCCCCATGTGGAGCACAACGAGGTACTTAAAAAAACCGTGGCTCAGGGGAAGCAGAAGAAAGCAAACAGCTGGAAAAGCCTTCTATGAGTCACTTTCAAAGCAATCTAGCCAAGAACCACCCAAATGACCGCAAGTCCCAATAGAAACACCTCCAGATCATTGCATCACCATGGGTGCTATACACCTTCCATTATAAAACCCAGTATTATGTTGTTTTTCAAAATCACCAAGCTTCCACCAAGCAGGACCAGAACTGTAGATGCTGGAAGTATGCCTCTTCTGAAACGATTCATCTACACCAAGACAGGCATCTCTGAACACAAGGGCATGGGGGATGGCAATGCTTTGTTTTAATCCTACAAAACTGTCTTAACAACCCTTTATTTGATGAGGGATTTAAAATCAAAATTACCCTGTCTTATACAACTCTGATTCACACCCCACTCAGGTATCGGGGGCCAAGGAACTGAGGCATATGTATAGACAGCCATATTAAGGTTACATGGACAACATTAATTCTGGTATTTCCCAGCTTTTACCTATTTGCCTGAGAATCATTTAATTTGGAAAAGACCTTTAAGATCATCAAAAAATGATATACTTTCATGTGGGCTGCTGGAGGTTTTTTTTTGTAAACAGACCTAAGTCACCTAGTCTTTTTTGCCTTGCTGTAATTTTACGACCCGTGCATGCCTGTTATAGAAATGTCTAAAATGAAGCCATTCATGTGGAAAGAAAGCAACTGCTTTAGCTGAAAGTAAACTTTGTCTGATCATATACAAGGTTATCTATGTGTAAGTTATGCATAAGAACTGCAGTTATCAATACAGCTAGTGATAACTGATTACACTGCCAGTTTGACAGGAGCCAGCCAGGAGCTAAACTAATGTGGCCAACATTCCTTGTACTTTTAATCTAATGCAAAAGCTGAATTTCAGACATTTAAAAGTGAAAGGCTAGCATATATCTATCAATGACACTACCTAACTGCTCATACTTGGTAACTGTGGAAATAATAGCAGACAATACATTTATTTTCTAAGGCTGAACGATCAAGAACCATTACAGGAATATGGAAGACACGAGTAAAGCAATTAAGATAAGTGGAATGTCTTTCATTGCTTGTATCAAACAAGTGAACTATTCAGGAAGATGGGCCAAATTGGCGAACTTGCTCAAAATAAATGACCAATGCAACTTTTCACGTGTGCTTACTGTAACTCATACACTATGTTAGCTGGGTTGGCTAATTGTCAACGTCCAGATGTGGCATACCCTCAGTTCCTGGTTAAACAAGAACGTTACTTGTTCTGGGTGAAATTAAAGATAAACTGATTGTTACAAATGAAAAGTAAATGTCTAAATATTGTTTATAGATAAAGCTGAGTACTTATACACTCCTGAGTTCACAAAGATGTAAGGAAGAAGTGACTTCTGTTCAGTGGGACTGCTTAAATGTGGGAAGTTACTCATTTGCTTAAGTGTTCGCAAGATCAGATCACAACAGCCAGAAAGTCAGCTGCTACACCCAAACATTTTTCCCACAGCATCCATTTCTTAGTCACTGCTCTTCAGGGAAAGCAGACAGTGCAGAGCAGAAGTCATTGTGGTCAGCGTATGGCCTATTTAGTAAAAGAATTTATCTTGCTCGTTTTCCATGATTCATATTTCAAGACTGCATTATTAATGTCTGTCAGTCATAGGTACTAAATTTATACTAAATTAAAAGCTGAAGAAAGGCTTGTCACTTGTTCTTAAGTCTAGTGTGAGAACCCCGACCTCGCTGATATATAGGATAACACTTAATTTGGGATCAATAGTATTAAGTTTATTGATGATCCATATTTTCAAATGTTACAAATTATTTGAGGTAGCTTCATCTTGCGGTTTAACCCTGGTCAGCAACTAAGCCCCACCCAGCCGCTCGCTTACTCCCCACCCCCAGCGGGACAGGGGAGAGAATCAGAAGAGTATTATCACCTGCATTAACAAGAAATCCAAAACACAGCCCCATACTAGCTGCTATGAAGAAAACTCACTCTACTACAGCCAAAGCCAGAACATTCTCCGCCCCTTATCCCACACCACTTACGTCACACTCAGGTCTCACACTATCCAATACATTCTCATTACACACCACCCCCTTCCCATCCTTTGGTATAGTACACAGATATCATTCCCCTAGTCTATTAACCACTCGTGAGAAATATATGTAGAATGTTCATAAATGGCCACAAAATGTCTGTTGAGTTAATTTAGTCCATGACTTTGGCACCAAAAAGGGCTGTCATGGTCTGACCCCAGTCCGCAACTAAGCCCCATACAGCCACTTGCTCACTCCACTCCAGTGGGATGGTGGAGAGAATCGGAAGACTAGAAGTGATAAAACTCATAGGTTGAGATCAAGACAGTTTAATAGGTGAAACAGAAGTCATGCACACAAAGCAAAGCAAAACAAAGGAATTAATTTGCTACTTCCCATCAGCAGGCAGGTGTTCAGCCATCCCAGGAAAGCAGGGGATGGCTGAATCACGCCTAACAGTTCCTTGGAAGACAAAACATCACAACTCTGATTGTCACCTCCTTCCTTCTTCCCTCAGCTTTATATCCTGAGCATGAGATCATATGGAATATCCCTTTGGTCCGTTGGAATCAGCTGACCCAGCTGTGCCCCCTTCCAGCTTCTTGTGCAGCCCCAGCCCACTCATAGGAGGGATGGTGTGAGGAGCAGCAAAGACCTTGACTCTCTGCAAGCACTGCTCAGCAGTAATGAAAACATCCCTCTATTATTAACACTGTTTTCAGCACAAATCCCAAGCCTAGCACCGTACTATCTAGTATGAAGAAAACTAACCCTACCCCAGCCCTGCCCAGCACGCTCCATCAGAAAGATTCCTTCAGGCAGTGTGATATTCAAAAAGCGGGTCCTCTGCTCTTCCAAAGGCCAGTGCCTCCCTGAGACCTCACCGGAGGGTCTCCTGAGACCCCTGCACGACTTTGGAATATCTTTGCCAGTTGTGTTAGTTCTCCTGCAAAGAAAAAGTCCTGCCAAACCTGCTGCTGTTTGCTACCGCCCCTACGGAGCCTGCAGTGCTGTCATCCTTTCAGAAGTGTGTAAATAATTATATTATTAGCTGTCACAACATTTATTTAACCGGTAATTAACTGGTTGTGGACATTCTGCAGACCAATAATCCCTCCATTCATGAGCCTGAAAGAGATGTCAAAGGCAGCTCTGGAAGGCCTGCAGATCCATTCCCAGCAGATGACTCCAGGGAGGGTGGTCTGTCCTGCCCGCCCATCACCACCCAGAGGACCTTCCTCAACCCCTGGGCTCCCAGTAGGAACTGAGGGGAGAAGCAGTTCCTGAAGCTTACAGGAGCCACTAGCTCTGCAGAAAGGGATGAGATGACTTCATTAAACACTGCGAAATCTACACTAAAAAGAACATCAGGAGAGCTGTGGAAATAATGCAGTAACATTTTTTAAATACCTTAGTCAATTCATTCAAAAAATATACATTGGCAGGAGGAGGGGAAGTAGTTTAATAATTTTAATGGCCAACACTTAAGAAAAGATTAAAGGTCTAATACATTAAAAAGGAAACTCTGCTGATGGTAATCAGTTTTGCTGCTTTTATGCATCATTTTGTTCCGTGTTTGTGTATGAAGTGAGGTGTGTGGGGGTGGGGGGAGTTTGAAGATTTAGGGAGATTACTGCTTTCATGAGAGTGTTTCATTGCACTTCGGCAGTTCTGGATTTAACCAGAAAATCCAATTGCGGAAAAAGGATGCAACAATCTGTTTTTCCTCTAATCAATCACAAGGTTGCAGGACACATTAAAATAAATTTGTGACTGCCATTCTTCTTCCTTCCCACAGCTGTCATAGCAAATGATGATCCGAAAGCTGATTGACACTTCACATATCGGCTCTGATGCTTGCTGCCCTCTTCCTTTTAACAATTCTTATGATTACAAACAAATAACTTGCAAGCTGTTATAGGAACATGGAGAAAGGCCTCGTGGTAGATGAAGCATTTTAATAGGTGCCAACCCTAAAACACTGGCAAAATTACAGTCCCATGAAAAAGTGTGGAAAGAACAGAGTAACAAATTCTTTACTGTACTGTAAAGTATTCCTCCTGGCTTTTGCCTACAGTTGCCTGTTATTCCTAAGCTAGTTGTTACCTCAGATGTAGCAACCAGCAACCAAAATCAAAAGCAATGTTTTCAAATCAATACAGATTGCAGAATCATTCTCCGCCGTTACAACAAACAGCAGTGGCTTAAGCCAGCACACTCCTGGGCAGTCTCAAATCTAAGGTAAGGAGAATTTTATACCTCTAAATGTTCAAATTCAGAACATCAGAAATGTGCATCACGCGTAGACTACCCAAGCAAGCTTGTTTCTCTAACTGCCGTGTAAATATACACCAGTGCTGGGATACAACCCATCTTCTTACAGGTGAGCATCTAGCTTATGAGCATCTGGGCTGTAAGGGAGTGTTGCAAGCCCTGTGTCCAATGAGATGCATCATTGCTGAGGAGACTTTCCTTTCTGTCGAGCCCAGGTATAGAACAGACAGATTTTTAGACAGTTAAATTTAGTCTAATTCCATCCAACAGTGACTTTAGAAGTGGTTATTTAGCTGCTAGTGCCTCACTGATCCAACACGAGGCCTTTGTAAATACAGCAGATTACAGACTCTCAGTTTTAGTTGACTGAGGCAATTAACACCATCTTTGGACTGTAATTTACCTTATCTTCCTAGTTCCTACAAACATATCCCCCCACCCACCACAGGCAGATCCCCGAGCCCTTTCACAGGAGCAAAGAAAGGTCCTCCCACATGTATTTTTCGCTAGGAACTGTTCCCTCATTCTGCCAAAGCTTGTGGACTCGAATTCACTGCGGGATCAGAGCCCAAATACAACATCTGCATCGGGGCTGGACAGCTGTGACATGAATGAAACAAATCCCTCAGAGGATTCTAGTAATAAAGAAACCCAGCTAAGCATATAAACAGCACCCATAGTCAAAAACTCCATCCTATGACCTTTTATTGTGCAAGAAGTCATTAGGATTTGTGAGGGCTAGTATCTATCCTTGTAAGCACTGGTATTAGACAACACTGTGTAATTTCTTTCTTTTCTTTTTTTTTTTTTTTTTTTTTGCTAATGTTGTTTAGCCAACAATTAATTTGGAACAGTGGTGGATAAAGTGAAACCATTAGTAAGTACAGAAAAACAGCGCTGTGTTAGATTCCGTGTGATATTTGTTTTGTGCCATATTTTTTAGACTTTCTCATTTCTCGTTTCTCTAGTGTCTTTCATGAGCACAATATAAAAGTGGTGAACAAAGGTTAAATATTAATACAGAGTCTCTCATGCTTCATTGAAAACATTAGGATGTAACACTGCCGTTGTTTACGGTGCTTGAAAAAAACAACTTTGCTTTCCAGCCTGGAAATAAAATGCCGAAGAAGACAGCTAAGCAAAATATTATGGTTTATCACTCCTCAAAAGAAAAGCAGCAATGGTCAGGAAAATTTTGCTGAGTAATGTTTTACCAAAAGTGAGGAAGAGAAACTGAAAAACAAGCCACAGAAAACACAGAGACAGCTTAAAGAAGCACTGGGAACATGGCCTTGAGAAAAATCTCAGAGAGATTTCTGGGCTGAGAGCTAAGTAGAAGAGAGCTGAGAACGTAAAGAAATATCACCTGTTTGAATCCTCCTGTGTGTGAATGTATGGATATGGTGCATTCTTTGTGTAAGATACACAAACAATAAATTGCCAGCAAAGATAACTCTACTGACCATTTCTAGTTTTAGTTAAATAAAGTCGTATTCTTGAAAATTAACTAAACTTTCAGACAAAAGGAGTAACAGCATTCTGTTACTTCCTAATAAATACAGCTTTATATGGGACAAAATTTTTCTGTATTTCATTTGCTACAATCTTCTGCTTGTTTGTGTACTGCATAAAAATAATAGATATCCCAAGTTTTGATCATATGGATATATATGTTGAATATATGTTACTTCTAAAGTGCTGACCACATAAATATTTATCATACATATTTTTCTGTGCAAGAACTGCATTTAACTTCATCAATTCAATTTCATTTAAAAAAGACTATGCCAGCATATTGAACTGATTTCTGGCACAAAGGTAAGATTTTTTTTTTCTTTACTGTCATTTTAATTCATTATATTACTGTGCTATTTTTAAAAGGTCCCATTTATATTGTACACTGCAGTTCCATAGATTAACAGTTGGAAACTAAAGATTAATTTACAGGAAATGCAAGGAAGGTATCAAAGCATAGTGACAGGAGTTATCTTAAGAGTTATTTTGGATAATATGCCACAAGATCTTTACCATGGCATATTCTATGCAGTTTAGGTATTAAACTTCTATAGATAGGGACTAACTACTCTTGATGCTTCTGTGAAATAACATAAGTATATCATGTCATATGCTAAATTACATCTTCATTTTATTTTAACAAATATCTAGCATGGTAAATTATGCTTACAAGTTAAAAGGGGGAAATTAATTGTTATAAAATATCAATAATAAAGTTCAGAGTAGAGCATTACAATATTTCAGTTGCAATTACAAAAGTGAACCCAGTGCAGGTGAACAGCAGCTGAAATTTATCACCACCTGATGGCTGTTCAGTGGACCATGTGAAGGGAATTAACTTGTCTGTCCAGTTTGGAGCTGAAAACTCTTCATACTACAGAAACTGCCACCAAACCTGGCACCTTCACTGGCAGGGGCCAAGGGTCAGGTGGGTGTTGGAGAAACAAGTATTGCTGTGCTTTTTACCTGCTGACAGACTAAGTGCAGGACTTCATTTGTCAGAGATGATGGCAAAACCATTCAGAAGTTTTAAAAAAGCCCAGAAAAAAAAAAAATATCCCCCACTAGACAGTTGCAGCCTTTGCACAAAATTGCCTGATTCTTGATTACTTGCAGGCAAGGGACTGAGCACTGAAAAAAAACCTGTCCTAAAAGAACTGTATTCACACAAGCAGGAGTTACGGTCTTGGGGCAGAAATTAATGGGTGAGGTTCTCTGGCCTGTGTGATACAAGAGGTCAGACTAAATGATCGTGGTGGTACCTCTGGCCTTTTAAATCCATGAATCTGTGATCAGTAAATGGAAATCAAATTGTTTGCAAAATCAGGCGATGTCTCTTTTCATTTGGTCTATACAGTGGCATCTGCATTTGACATTTTATGCTGTGAAATATACAGAGGTTAATACAACACTCCACACGTGCGTGGGCATTATCCATTCCCGCAGTAAGCTTTTGCATCACAGGCTGTATCACATAAGCCGTTTTAGATACCCTTCCACTTGTCAGCATGGCATACAGCACTTTATCACTTGAGTAATGCAAGTGTTAGAGAAAGCAAAATAGATCCATCGGTGCTCTGTGGAGTCTAGGCTTGCGCTTGAGGAGTACATGAGTAAAGGCAAGGTTATTCAGCTCTCGCACAGCACTCACTCTGATGTAAGCACTATCAGGCTCTTTGCATCAGCAAAATAAATGATAAGCAATTTCCCCACCAGGACTCTAAATGTGTAGAGAACTAGCAATTTTCTAACCATCCTCCTCAAGGTTCTGTGAAGTTTTCCAGTCCTCCTGACTGTTCTGGTCACAATGGACTAAAATCAAAAAGTAACTGACAGATTTAATTTGATGAGGCTAGATTTTCTTTTACTAAGGCTTTAATTTTTTCAAATGAGAAAATTCCATTTAAAAAGCCATAATACTGTCAATGGGATAGAAGAAGGCATGGCAAATACAAAGTGATAAAGGCTGGCTATCCAAGTGAGGCATACAATTAGTTCTGAATACCTTTCTTTCAAAATTATACTGATAATTGGCAACCTTATTCACCTGAGTTTGCATTTGGCTAAATAACAGAGAATTCTATTAACTGATGCAGGTTTTTTTTCAAAAAGTTCATTTGCAAATAGCAGGATTTACTAGTTGTGAAATGCCAGTTTTCTTTCTATTAAAACAAAAAGAAAATTAGTGAAGCAGTTCTAAAGGCATGATTCCCATTTGCAGCACACGGCATATATCACCAGGTTTAGGATTGCGGAATAAGCTTAGGAGTTGCTACACAAGCTATATACAGCAATACTTCCCTGTATTTTCTTAACCACTGTTTTTTTTTTCTCATAGTTCCTGCTTATTTCTGCCTTGTCCCATGGTGTTCTGCCTCCTCCTTGTGTGCTGGCACTGCCATGTATCTGGCCATGTTGTGAAGCAGCCCAAGAATCAGTAGGGCTTAACAAAAAAAAAAAAACACCAAGCAAACAAAAACAAACAAACAAACACCCCCCCCCCCATGAAAATAACAAAACCTACCCCCCCAAAAAAAAAAAAAAAGAGAGAGAGTTCTTATTAAAGTATTAAAATCCATTTTCCAGAATCTGTTTGCTGGTTGAGCAATGGATGGAGACATTCCAGCACAGCAGAGCGAGGTGCTGTGCAGGGCGGAGCGGTCAGCACTCCTGTGATCTGCCCCAAGCATCACTTCTGCCTGGAACCAGGGTGGCTGGGCTCTCTTTAGGCTTAGTGAGTGCTATCTGTAAGGGCATAATTTCAGCCTCTCTGGTGTTGCATGCCAGGTATTCACCCTTCTCCACACCTCAGTAACTGTGTCATTTTCCATTCGCCCCAGCTATCCCATGACAGTTTGCCATGAATAGATTCAGAAATTGACTGTCGAGTTATTCTTTGTAACGTACTTCATTGCCATACCTGAAAACTGCATTGACTTTCCTCCAAAACAGGAGGAAAGATCTGCACTGTGCGCTTGATGCTACCTGCAGTGAAATACAGAATAAAACTCCCAGTACAGGGAAGAGCTGGCTGTTATCTATTCAAACTCAGCAAAATGTCTTATGTTACTCTGGAAGGGAACAGGAAAATTGAAAGTTTGGTCTCATTAGAATAACATCTCTGAGGAACACTTTGTGGTGTTGGAAACTTGTCTTCTTTTTCCCCTCTTAGAATCCATTGCCACATAATATCCTATGCCAGGTCCTTTTTGGGGGGGTGGCGGGGGTGGGGGGGAGTTTTCAAGCCTATTTTAATCCTTCCCCTCCCTGACACCTCATTGTTTTAGACTTCCAGTGATAAATGTGATGATGAGTAATGACATCTATTCATGGAACGTGTGAAAGCAGGTCTGAAATGTCAGGATTTGGCGTGAAGAAAATGTCTCCAGCAAGGTCAGCTGCCTTGACTTACTTTAGCCCATCCCTCATTAAAACACAGGCTGAATTTCTCATAAGTCTGGTCAGAGTACATTCTCCATCTCCCTGTCTCAGTCCCCCTGTGCCTGCAGTTTTTCTAGATGTCGCTCAAAGGCCAAATTATGGGAATTTTCAAACTCATTGTTCCCCATTAAAATGCTAATTCTGCCTGTGATTCCTATTGTTTAATCCCTTGAGTGCTTTAGGACATGCGAGACAGAGTATACATCCTCTGAAGGAGTGCTCACCCTGTATGTTTCTCTGTCCCATTGTCAACAGCGGGCCAGGACAAATGGTGCAGCTTGGCAAGGGGACAAGATGCTTTAGCAAGGTGCAGCAAACAAGCTGTACGCAGTTGTTACACCAGTTGTGCTTCTGATATTACATGTCATGCACCTTTTCTATTCTCTTCCACATAGACTTTTATAATGCCCTCATCACCATAGTGCCTGAGTGCTTTCTAATAGTGCATTAACCAAAACAGCTAACATCTGTCACTCCTTCCTCCTTTCATCCTGCCTCCAGGGAGAGGAGCCTGTGTAGAGGAAAACCTTTGGTAGACGGATTTTTTTATGAGAGCAAGACAGGGAAGGAGGATTGCTTTTAAAGCGTTTATTACTGTATGTGTTTTTGTAAATTTATATGGGGTTGGGTGGGGAATGGTCAAAGAAATGTACCTGGTGCAGAAGGTGATGAAGGGGTATGATGGTTCACAGACTCCAGGGAATTTCATTTGGTGGGGCTGATATGTTTTTCTGGAAAACTTTGCTCTGGTCACCACTGTGCCAGAGATTTGAAGGTGCCAACCACAGTCCTGGTATACTGGATTCATGTTTACATAAGCCAAGGCTTGGGATGGCTGTCAATGAGAAAGATCACAATGTTGAATTTGACACCCAAATTTCTACCAGTGGTCAGTACCAACAGCACCAAGCTTACCTTGTGTGGGTAACCACTGTTAGATGACATAATTGTGCTTTTCCATTGTTTTTGGTTTAACTTTTGTAGACCCTAATAAAGGTGAGACTAGACACTGACCTTGGCTTCCAAAGGAAAATGAAGATTAGAAACTTTCACCTACTGACTGGGACACTGTCACTTACCATCATCAGGAAAGAACTCCCTTTGCCACCTACACAGGTGCCTGGCAGAAAGACGCCTTCATCGCAAGAATTCAAATTTTCATGACTGAATTAACTTCTGCAGGAATGTGTACTCTCATTTTCATTCCGATACCTATCACTGCAGAAGACATCTTTGTTCTACTTTGTAATAACTTGCCAAAACAGGACTAGTTTTGTTTATAACCATGATGATCTAAGGATACAAGTGAGGAAAGGGGGAGGGCGTATTATTTATTAAGTCAGCTAATACACTGGGAAAAGCATTATGCTTTTGGATTTGGCATTAAGGGATGCCAAGTCCAAAAGCATCTGCATGTTATCCAACTTTATCAGTTTGTCTAGGAAAATACGTACTTTCTTCCAAAATACTGCCATCAAGCTCTACTTACATTTTTTGTAACTATATCTAGGTTTTGAGGTTCCTGTTAAACCATTCATGGTTCTTCCTGATTCTCTGGCTTCAATCATTCACTTATACTTGCTGAACTATTTTTTTTCTATCCCCTAATAAAATTATCATCCATACCCGGCAGACGCTGCCTGAGAAGACTCTGCAATGCTGAGTATATGCTATCTAGCTAGTTTTAAAGTGTATTGAATGGCTTGTTATGTCTTTACAGCCCGTTTTATATTTATTAATTCCGGTTATTGCTGCCTTAATTTAACACTCAGGAACTTTGACTATTCCAACCAGTAATACAGCTAAAATTACTACAAGAATTGTTTTGGTTGGGCTTTCACCCCCCCAGAATTTTTCATCATGGATTGCATAGACATCACCTGTAGTTACCGTGACAAGGTATGAAGCTTCAAAGCTAGAAGAAGGGCACTAGGTAAAGGATTATTAATTAAACTTTGCCTTGAGTTACATAGCAAGGATCGACTCAGATGTACTCCTGTGGTGGGCCTGTTTAGCAGTACACCATGATGCCTTCTCTCCTTGTATGAGCTGTGCCCACCAGCAAATGGAACTTTACAGCACAGATTTCTCCCTCCTGCTTTTTCCTCACCCAGCACCGTCCAGCAAACAGGCAAACAGTTCACAACTGACCTGCCAGGTCACTAACTGCTCATACAAAAGCAGGCAGATAACAGGATTGTGTTTTCTTACCAATAGTTCTTATGTTTTAACCTCAAAGAGACTTGCAATCAGATTGTCTTGTTCCCTGGAAGTGTGCACTTTTTAATTCTGGGACTTTGTAGAATTTATCCATACGAGCATCCCTTTCTAAGCTGTGCCTATTGTATAAACCATACGTGTCATCCAGCATCGAGTAACTAACACTAAGGTAATCGGTCTACCTTTTTACAATGAAAGATATCCTCTTCTTAAGTCCATCAAGATATAAGGCAAGATACTTAATTAGCATAGTAAGATCCAGGTACTAGTTTTCTTTCTTTGGGCTTAGGTCTGCCTGCTGAAGGTCTGTTTGCTTTTTATCGGTATGCTTCAAAAGCAAGTACAAAAAAGCCAGAAAATCATGTTTACTAGTAAAAATTATACACATTTTATTATGCTACCAAAGGCGTAAACAGCTGTAAACTTGTTTCATACTAATAAAAAATATCACCTTTAAAAGGCAAAAAATATACAGAATGTTAAACCATCCAATTTTTTGTTGTTTCATATGTCTTATTTTAATAATTATCATTTCTCTCTTATTCATTTCAGTTAGGGCATGGCAAAAAATCTGTTAGACACGGGAAAAACATCAAATAGTCATCACACCATGTTTGTGTCTTCAGCACATTCTTTGTGAGAGAGGAACTGGCTTTTAACATAAATGTACCATACATGTATGTAAGAATGTATAGTATATATACATTTATACAATTATAACTTGAATACATACATACTTATTGTCCAAGTAAGTCTCTCTTCTATTCAGTAAGCACTATAGAGACTGATTTCATAAACTAGTGGGTTCACAATATATTGTCTTTATAATTTTCAATGACTGCGTCTCTTGAGTACTATAGTCTCTTATACACTATAGTGTCATAGAGAACAGCCATGTGACTATAATGTTGACGAGGAGGGGGAAAAAAAAAACACAACCCACACCCAAGTTTACTTACACATCTTTTATTGGTCTAATCCTCACAGGCCACCTGCTCTATCACTGCATAAAACTAAGCAGCTGTGAACCCAGTGAACTCCGGGAAAGTGCACGAATCTAACATTACAGATCAGAAGCCTGGATGGGACCTAACTTCAGTTTCAGAAACAAAACAAACAAAAACCCAAGTGGCATTTGCATGATGGTTTTAGTGGCCTGAAAATCTGCCATATCATGTTGCACCCGATCTGATCCAACTGCAAACTGCTACTGAAAGCAAGTCCTGCTGCTGCCCTTCCCTCCCAGCCAGCTCTGTGCCCGTGGTGTGGGACCTCCCTGGCAGAGGACCTGATGCTCTGTCTCCCTTTGCCTATCTGACAGGTTTGGTGGGTTTGTTTTCTGGTGAGCCTGCTGATTAATCCCGCTCACCTTGCAGCTACACAATCATTAGGTCTGCTAGAGGAGATGCAGAAGGAACACGTAGCAGGTACGAGCAGATTGATGGGGGACTTTAGCTCTTTCATTAGCATTTCCCCATTAGATGGGGTGGGGTTTAAGTGAAAGTAGATGCTAAGACAAAGCAACACTTTATTTCCCTGGTATTTCAATAGCTTATATTAAGCACTAACATATTTCCACACTCACTAAAGTCAAAATAAAACAACGTGTCCTGATCATGGGTGAGAATCATGCTTGATGATTTTTTTGAGTGTGAATGGTAGAAAAAGGTGAAGATATTTTTGGGAGAGCAACAGTATGTATAAAATATTACGCGTGTGTCAAAACAGCGTGAGATTTTCCATGCACTTTGGTTCAGTCTCACCGCTTGGTTAATTGACTTGGATGCTGCTTTATTTTTTTTTTTTCCATTTTAAGCTAAAGGCTGAAGATTTGAGACTTCACACAAACCCAACGGCATTGACCTCATTCACACATTTTTGTAAACTCACCACTCCGATAGCTAGGACCAAAGGACATGGTCCTGCATTCCGTATTGGAGAGCTGAGCAAGTAATTTAAAAGAAGAGAGAGTCATCTAGTGGAGAACCCTGAGTTTTACTCCTAATGTAACATTTGAAGGGGTTTGCCTTTTAATTGGTTTTGTAATGCAAGAATACCCCAGCTTACAAGCATGTACTCAAAGTATAGTCAACATTTTAAATCCTTCAACTTCATGCTCATTGTCAGCTTCTCTGACAAAGTTTTTGGCAATTTTTACTCACTTTTTTTGTTTTTTTGAAGGAAATTACAGATGGTTAGGAATGAACAAATATATACACGCATCAGTAATCTTATTCTTCAGCTATCAAAAAAAGCATCATCTGATCAAGGAGTAGAAGGAATCACTTGTTTCATGTGACTCTCCTAACAATGTGAACGATCAAATGGAGCATCTGCAAATCGCTCAAACACTCTTGAACATAACAAATGTGCTTCCAGGAACTAGAATCCGTTCACAAATAATGTACCAGTAGCAGAAAGTTAAATTAGCAATGAATATCAATCACAATGAAGCACTCAACCAGCTCCTGATGTGACACAACTTGAAGGGACACGATGTACTTTGAAAGGGCACTGATGTAATAGGATGAGACACCGTGACCTTTGTATGGTTGCCTTATTTGCTACACAGGCAGCAATCAAGCAACTTTAAACAGCCCTGAGATTTCGTTCCTGACCTCTTCTGAACATTTTTCATTTAATAATGTGTCAGTGGCTTTTACATTCCCCCTTCCTGTTTGGATTGCATGGAGATGGAGAAGAGATCGGGACAGATGGCAAAAGCCTGATCTGGTGGAGGCAGGCTCTCCCACTGTGAAAGCCCTCTGTGAGTCACAGGGTTCAGGAGACAGAATTTGTGCTCATGTTAATTAAAGGAGGCAAAGCAGTCCAGTTCATCTACTTCCTTATTTTTCTCCGACATTTCATCTCGGTCTGGTATTTCTGTTACTAGTCTTCTATCTATCTTACACCTGATAGGGAATTTCCTGTCCAGGGCGCAGCCTGTATTGTGCCAGACATCCTGCCAACTCCGGCAACTCTAGCCCAAGCCTCGCAATTTCTGGAAGTATTTATAGAGACCAGCTGCTAGACTGTAAAATTTCAAAAGAATGTCAGCTTTTATTTAAGGAAAAATACGAAAGAAATAAAAATAAGACAGAAAAAAATGAGGCAAAGCCTCCAAATTCAGAGTATAAATGCAAAACCACAGAATGTATTACTCTAAGTATGTTTTATACTTTTTAAAGCCCCATGGCACTCTTTTGAGGCCTGAGCTGTGATTCCTGAACGTCTGGAGCTGGCAGTTCTCTGTCTGTGAAAATTTTTCATGTGCAGACTTTATCCTCCACCATGCAGCTCTGGCCGCTTCTGAGTTACAGGGCACAAAGTGAATTTGGCAGACAGCAAGATCTGTCTGTGTTCGTCAATCATGCTTCCTGAAATGTCTCTCCTTATTCATTACATTCAAATGCTTTGTGAGTAAACTAAGACTGAATTGCAGTGTATTTTAGTGGTTAGAGGGCACAGTTTGGTTAGCAAAATGGAGTAGGATAATCTTCACAGGACTCTCTCATCCTCCTTGCCTCAAATGCTGAAGTACTAGGAGACATGATCTTCAACAGTAGTATTCCTACATCTTTGTTTCTAGTATTATACTTGTGCCATCTCCCCTTTCGTTTCCTTCCAGTCTAACTATTTGTAATTGCTCATCTGAGCAGAAACATCCGAAAAGCTGAAAATGCAAAGACAAAGTAAGTGTAAACCAGAATTTTTCTACTAAAGATGAAGATCAAATAATGTCAAAGATAAAACCTTGAAGTTGCAAATACTATCGTTACGTGATTTTCCTTCAACTATATTCATAATATTTTACATTCTTTTATTTTCTTGTATTCTAGCAGATGGCATCTCTACGTGGATATGCAGAGACACGGAACTCTGGCAGTAACTTGTGCTCAGTCTCATTTGTTGTCATGAAAATTCTCATTAGGGTTAAATTCAACCAAAGAGAAAATAGAAACCTACCTTAAATTACAGGAGCCTTCTCACATAAATTTTTAGTTGGCAACAAAGTACACTACCATCCCCGTGGGTGCTCACTGGGTTTTCAACTCACGAGTTTTCTGTCCCACAAGCATTTCCAAAAAAACTCTTTACTCCAGCAGGCCTCATCTTCCCGTTCAAAGGAGGAATAACAGCAATTCTTCATTGCCCCATCATTAGCTTAATACACTAAGCTCACACTCAGCTCAATACTTCGTAAGGAATGGAAGGTACACCTAACTTATGTGGCCAGAGAGGGGAAAAAAATCTCAAATGCTTTGAATAAATTACAGAGAATGTATCTTGAATTTTTTGAAGCCTAGTGAAGAATAATTGCGCTGTGCCTCTAAGAGACTTTGAGAGCTTTTCCCACGATTCTCTGAAGACTTGACCACTAAAAAGAAGGTAAATTAGATTACAGCATCAAGAGAAGCCTGCATTTGGTGCATTGGGACTGCTTGTTACATGGTGCCGAGAGGTTTCGACAGGAGCCGTGAATGCAGCATCGTCACAGAAAGCATTAGAAGCACAGCAGACAGAGTCATCCAGAGACAGCAAAGCTGATTTCTGGTTTCTTTTTCAGTTTCTTAATAAGGTTTTCCCCAGGTGAAGGACGACCACTATCCCAGTGCCCCAGAAGCACAGAGGAAATCGACCCAGAAACCATTCCTTTATGCCCTGTTTTCACCCATTGGATTGCTCTCACCATCTCCTGGAATGACATCTTTCCTACAAACATTCCTAGGCTGAGTGTTAGGAAGGGAAAAACCAATTTTCAGCATGAAGGAGAACTGATTGTAGGACTTAGCTTACAGTGGTAGATTTGCTAATGATGGCATCTGTGTTTTTCACCACTCCTATCGCAGTCCACTTTCTTCTCAAAACCAGGACAGGCTAGTGTTGCCATTCTTTACCTTAACTTTTGCAGATCCTTTGACTATTCGATCTAATATCCCAAGAGTTAACAAAACCTTATTTATCCCAATAGACCCTTTCACTTTCCCCTGCCCCTGAGGGATGGGGAGGAGAATTGGAAAGGGATGTAAACTCGAGGGTTGAGATACAAACAACTTAATCATTAAAATAAAATAGGAGGAAAAACCCAAAGCAAAAATAATGATTAACAATAACAATAGCAATAACAACAACAATAATAATGATGATGAAAAGGAGGGAGAAGGGGAGAGGAATAAAATCCAAAGGGAAGGGAGAAAAAACAAGTGATGCACAATACAGTTGCTTGCCACCTGCTGACTGATGCCCAGCCAGTCCCTGAGCAGTGATAGACAGGCCCTGGCCAACTGCCCCCAGTTTATATACCCAGCATGACATCCCACGGTATGGAATATCCCCTTGGCCCGTTCAGGCCAGCTCTCCTGGCTGTGTCCCCTCCCAGTTCCCAGTGTCCCCCCAGCCCTGTCCCTGGCAGGGCCTGAGAAACTGCGAAGTCCTTGGCTCAGTATGAACATCACCCAGCACCAACCAACCCCATCCGTGTGCCATCAGCATTGCTCTCACACCACACCCAAAACACAGCCCTGCACCGGCTACTGAGAAGAAAATTAACTCTGTCCCAGCTGAAACCAGGACAAGGCAGAAGCAGCACGGGTTTTTTGCAAAGCAGACAAACAGAACAGTTTGGTCTGAACCATCAGACCACTGGTAACCATGCTGACCAGCTTCATGTTCATTTTTGGCTCTTGTTAGTCTGACTGTTCATAAACATTTATAATTTATTTTTTATATTGAGACTAGGGAAGAAAATGCTGCTTTTTTTTTTTTTTTTTTTTCCGGTTGTTTTCTCATTAAACTGCATTCCAGTCTTCATATACAACAGGTTCCTGACATAGTACAGTAGAAGTATTAACAAATAATGCAGTTTGGCCAAGACAAAGTATATACAATAAGAAAAAATTTCTTGCATCAGACTATTCTGGCAGATTATCAGATCATAATGTACATCAATCACTTGCAATATGTAAAGAAAATAAGTGCCTTATGAATGGCTTTCTGAAGATGCATCATCAATAGTTTGATTAGTCAATTATTTTGTAAAAGAAACAGGATCATAATGTTCTAAGATCATTTGCTGACAAATGAAATAAACCCAAAGTTCAGCCTCTGGCAACAAACAAGGAACTGTGGCCTCTCCCATCCCTCCATCTCCCTCCCTGCCCTGCCTCCACCCCCCACCCCCAGCTGGTGAAAATCAAACTTGTGCAGCAGGCAAGATAAATTTAATTGCCACCTTTTCTGCCTTCTTTTTCCCCCTTAGTTATAGGGATGCTGAAAACTTCAATGGTATGAGTCTTTGGGCAAAATAGAAATGCTTTGTCATAAAAAAAAACCTTAAAGAAATGCACAGGTAAGGAATCTGGGCTTGTATAGTGTCACTGCAAAATGTCACCGGTCTTAAAGGTTATGAGATAGAAACTACAGAAGGTGAGGGGTTTACAAAGCAAATAATCTCAGATGATCCCTTATGCAGTCAGTGTACAGGGGGACTTTTAATCAGTTCAAAGGTGGCTCGGTATTTTTATATAAACAACTCATTTTCATTTCCAGCTACCTGAGTGCTCCTGCTGCTGGCCACTGAAGGAATCTCAGCAAGGGCACAGATGTTGAGAACTGTGCTAAGGTAACTTCGAATGATTTAATGTCTGTAAGAGAAGTTAATTTATCATATAAGAATGAATTCAGAAAAGAGCTTCTTATTTCTGCTAATAAAATATCTTCTTGCTAGAAACCTAGTTTAGGTTTTTCATGCAGGCAGCAATTTTTATTAATCTCTACCATTTGACTGACACACATTTCAATTTTCAGATGATTTTTCTACAGTGCTGGAACAGTGTATTAGATGAAAAATACATTCCGGAATGTGAGTGTAAAGTATGCATCCATTATACACAGCATCACGGCAGAATTAGGCTGCACTTCGAGACAAGATATAATATCTGTCGCTCCTGTGAATTAGCCTTGATTAAATTAAATTCCCTACGGGGACAAAGGTTCAAAAGTTCCTGGTTTAATAAAACATATGGCGAAAATGTGGGAAATAGTCAAGTATGTGAGGCTTTAGTACTGTAAATGGATCTGTTTCCCAAGTATGCGCATTTTCTCTGCACACAGCTATTCTTTGTCAAAATACTTTTTTCTTAAATAACTCAGTGTTTGCACTGTTCACATAATATGTGTGAAATATCCCACAGTGGGTATAGGTATAGCTCTGTGTAGACTTTGAAAGAGGAACAGAAATTCCAAGAAAACATACTGCAAACTAGAAACTCTGGGTCTTTTATTAAAATTAAAATAGAAGAAAAAAACAACCACTCAACAACTATGTATTATTCATTTTGCTATTCAGTTCAAAATGCTATGACTGTACTCACATTTTCAGCCTTTAGAGAGTTCTTCTAGTCTCTCTTAAATGTTTCATAGCTAATGTTTGGAAGAAAAGCTGAACAACTGGTAGCTTGGGTAGATGATGGGGGGCAGTTATCAGATTTCAGCCTATGGTTTTTGTATGAGCGTTTAATAGCATCGAACAAATAAAAACACTGTTGGTCATGGAATACATGAAAAACATGGAGGGTGACCTACTGCTCAGAGACAGTACTGGCAATTCTCATGCTACAACAGTTGGATGCATACAGTGAAGGAGATGACAGAGGTCTGGGGTTTCCACCATCTTACCTGAAACTGTGGCCAATTGTAGTGCAGGTTGTTACAGCACCTTTCCTGATATTCCCATGCTGAAGATTCAAATTATTTGAAAATGCCTTCATGGAAAAAAGTAAACTTTATACAATTATTTTGATAAAAGTGCTGCAAGCTATGCACCATTCTCATGGACTGCTATTTTGAACTTGTTCATATGTCCGAATTGAAAGTAAAATGGTTCAAGCAAAAAAAAAAAAAAAAAAAAAAAAGACCATTTATTTCTCATTCTTGCCTAGAGACAAAAATAAAACCCAGACAAAACAACGACAACAACAACAAAGAAACAAGATTCTTCCACAGGTTTGCATCCAGACAGAACACCACCACACACAAGAACTGAGTGGGTGATTTTATACACTTTTTTAGAGTACATTTTCACAATTCTTTTTCCTTTCCATGAGTATTACTGCAGCTTCAAAGGAAAAGATGAAAACAGCAGATGCATCTTCCACAGAAGAGTATAACTGATCACCATGTCCACTGTAAATACTTCAGGATGCTGTCAGCACTAATAGGTCTTAATTGTCCTGACCAGCCTCACAGGGGACACCCACCCTGACTTCCCTTGCCCCGATTCTCTGACAGAGCTTCCCAGATGGACCTCAGGTTCCTGTCATCATCTTGTTTCCAATTGCATCTTCAGCCTCATCCGTCTCATCCTCTGCTGTCCCTGGATGGACCTGGCCCTGGTTCATCCCCTCTTGTGTCTGGGGCTGCTGACAGACGCTGTTACCATCCCTTGGCTCTGCTGGCCCTGCTTACATGCTATGTGCTGCTGAGGCTGCACCTTGGTTGGTGAGGGCATTGCCTGTGCTGGAGTCACCCTTGGCTCCTGGCTCATCCTCCCCTGGGGAGCCACCCCACTGTAACTGTTCCCTGACCAACAGGACAAAAGTTTATTGAAATTGCAGCAAGATAAACCTGATAAGAATTAAGAAAACTTCCCAGCTGTAACCTGTTCTTAAGGTCCCTTTCCAGTCTTAATTTCCATGGACCTGTGAGATGCCTGCACAACCAACAATTGAAGTTAAATTCACTGGTTATAAAGGTAGGATTTTTTTTTTCTCCTGCATGGCTCCAGGGTGTATTTGCATGGTTCTTCACAATTACAGCTGACACCTCCTTTTCAAAACTCAGTACAATCACTGCTCTGTGACAGACTTGTAACTGATCTTATAATAAAATTTCAGTTAGGTGTCAACCTTGGCACCAGTGGTGGTTCCACTAACCCAGCAGCTTCCCTTTAGCTTTTTTTCATGCAGAAGGACAACTGGATCTGCAATCTGCTTTTGATGCAAGTAAATGCATCTTGAGATTTTTCTATCTGCCACTAAGGTATATTCTAACCATCTTCAGAAAAAGTAGACTAGACAAGCCCATATGGGATTCTTAAAATATCTGTAACATTCCAGAGTAACAGATTTTGCTATTTTGCAAAATACCACTGTAAGCTTTCCTGTACAATACATTTTGTATGAGACATGAATAAATTCTCTTGATTCTGAGATGCCCAGCTGGGGTGTCTCAGGCCACAGCTTGTGTGACACAGCACCGTGGCATCAACATGACGGCTGCCTCCGGACAAACATGTTAAATTAAAATAATTATGAGTGCAAACTGGAAAATAAATGAGTTAGCTTTGTATTTGCAATGGAAATCAACCAGGGTACACGAGAGCTTTCACTTTGATGTTCTAACATATTTATGTAATAGCTGTTTTGATGTTTGCCTGAGACGTGCCTCCAGATTCTTCCAGTCATGTATTAGGAAGGTGAATGCAAAGTGTAACAGCTGCCTCTTTCTTCCTCCTCCCTCACTTGACTGTTAAGTCTTTCATCACGTATTAACACAAGGAACGTGACCCAAAAGATGTATTACTTCAGCTAAAGAAGTCAGGTACCGGCAATATGATGGA
Organism: Falco punctatus; assembly: GCF_963210335.1. Taxonomy (NCBI): domain Eukaryota; kingdom Metazoa; phylum Chordata; class Aves; order Falconiformes; family Falconidae; genus Falco; species Falco punctatus. Next base: position 107,141,025 of record NC_137581.1, on the reverse strand, counting down.
GTAGGAGATAAAGACTACAGGTATGGTCAGAGAAACTATTCTGGTTACAGTCAAGATGAATCAACATTTTATTGCCATGCCGTGTGCGCACACACCCACACCCACACCCCCAACATAGAGCTGCTTGTTCTCACCTTTATCAGCTGCCTCTGCCAGAGATCCCTGCCACTGGGTCTGGGTTTCATTCATTTGTTTCATTTTGAATAGGTTAAGTTATGTAGGCTCTAAATCAGTTCTGAGAAACGAGCCAACTGGAAAACCCTCTTTATAAGAAAAAGGTTGTTTCAAGCTGGCTCAATCCAGAGGTTAGATATCAACCAGGCAAACAATTAAAGGAATAGTACTGAGAGGTGAAATCTCTACTGGGCTTGTGGTGTGGGTGGAGGAAGAGGACAGGGAGATAAAACATTGCCTGGATCTGCTGCCTGCAACTCAGCTCATGTCACCATTCCATATGGTAAAATGCATTAGCTAAAACACAGAAATGAGAAGCAGATTACATTTATGGTACTCGTATTAGGTGTCTTACACTCAAATGACTGAAAAGACTGATTAAAACCATTTTAGGGCACTGTAAAAAAAATGTGAGCTCTTCTATCAGTGTGGGGTTTATTTTCCCAGCCAGGAAGCTGAACCAGATTGTTGTTAAATGAAGATTTTAATGAAGTTGGTTCAGACGATGTTTATTCTCAGGAATTTGGTAGCTCCTGGTTTAGCCTCTCCACTGGGTAGTGACGTGCTTTTACACTTGCCAAGAAAAGCCTTCTCATTTAAAAAAACCTGAAGAACTAATCCATCTGTAATTATTAGAGTTCTATGCTCTTCATCCTACTGCCTGCCTTCCACGTCTTGTTTGATCATTTTTTTTCTGTAGCATTCATAAATAATTGAAAATGTTGATGCTTTTCCTTAATGTATGACAAGTATCAAAAGGCTTAAGAGAATGGCAAAGAAGAAATAGCATAGTGCAATTTCTTATCCAGAGGAAAAATAAAAAATCTCAATTCCTAAAGATGCAGCATGCCCCCTAGGGCAGGTTTGTCATTATTACTATCTTCTTCTTTGTCTGCCTCCCATTCTGTGTTTTTTGGTTCTTTGTAAACAGTACTCAGGCTAGATCATTCCTTCTTATTAGCAAGGCAACACTTGAATTCTCCAGCTCATTTTGTATTTTGGCATTTGCAGAAAGATAAAGTGCTGGAAGGGCTTCTTGCCAAATTTTTGCCACTAGACTGAAAGGAAGAAAGAGGTGAACTCCTAGTCTATTTTCCTGTCAAAGCAGAAAACTCACTCTGGTAAGGTATGACTTTGGACTTCATAAAAATGGGTGTGATCTTTGTAAGCTTCCCAAGAAGGACACTTCTTACTGTTGGCCTGCTACATACTCATGTGTAAGCACAGATCTATGGGCTCACTTTCTGTTTCATCATGTGAATACCCTGCTATTGTCCATTAGTTTGGGTAACCTTTTTTTCCCCCCCTCTGGAACAATATGTAAACATTTCTAGCTTGGCCTTTGAAGACAGTCTATCTACTAACTACTAAATGGTGTTGCTTCTTTCCTTAGTTATGATCATACTGAACTAGATCCTTTCTTGTGACTGACTGTATGACTAAGGAGGAGTGAATCTGCATTAGTCCCAACAAGAGTTACCCTGTCTGGTAAGTTTTATCACACAATTCCAGGCACCATGCACTAAGAGGACAAGAGTTATGAGATTCGTACGCTCACCAAGCTCACTGTAGTCTTAGATTAGCTGTGAAAATGTAATCTGGTCAGCCAAACTCTATGTATCTTTTTGAGAAGATCACACGCCTGGTTGGAAAAAGAAATGCTCACGAAAGGGTCTTTTGCAAGGTGCTAATCTCAGACCTACACTATGGTTTGCCTTTCAGAAAAATAGCACTGTCGGAATGAGCATAGCCTCTAGCAGTTGCTACCATCTTCAGGGAAGAAAAGGGTTAAGAAGCTATTGCAGAAGATTGGGCAAACCTGCAAGCTGTCTGCAATACTGTAAAGTAGGGATGAAAACCTGAAGTCAGGTGGAGAGCAGTATATGTAGGTCAACTCGAGAAAAGGGACCTGGACTTTCTTTGCCAAGACTATGAGTAAGGTTTTTAGAAGAAAGGGACCTCTTCTAGGAACTAACCAGGCCTAGCATTATGAAAAGCATTTTTTCTTCTGGTCAGAAAGCTGAAAATTGACAGACAGTATAATTGTCCTGTGAGTAGACTGGCAACCTCACTCCACTGTCCTAAGAGAGAGATATTACTCTGGAGGCAATGAGGGGGGGGTTGTTTGTTTGTTTTGTTTTCCCCGAACCAGCTGTGAGATCACTGTTGAATGCCATGTCCAATTCTCACATCAGTGCTTCAGAAAAGATGCTGAAAAATTTGGAAAGCACCCTGAGAATGACTGTTGATCTGGAAAGGTCCAAGAACAAAAGAAAAATTGTATCAGTGGGTATATGCTGAGTTTGCACACAGAAAACTTCTACTGAATACAGATAAACGAAATCAAAGGTTTGTTTTGCTTGTCTTCACAGGAAGAAAAGCAGCTTACTTAGGTTTTCCCATACCAAGGAAAAATTCAGGTTTTTTCAGTATCTAACGTTACCTCAAATGGAAACTGCAGTTTTGTGAAAAAATAACTGGGGTCCAAAGACACAGAGGATCAAAGGCAGAGCTGCGCTGCAGCGTGCGTGGCTTGGGGCAGCTCATGCCACTCACTGGCCAGGTACAGCAGGACACCCAGCACTTGCCTCTGTGCTGCAGCGACACTGAAGCAGGACTCCTGCTCCTAACACGGTGCCAGCGTCACACCTGGGCACGAGCGCAGTGGGCGACCCTAGACTGCTCCAACCACAGCAAAACGGTTTCAGCTCTGTCTTTATTGCCCTCTTCCTCACCCTTCCTTGCCCAGCTTCGGGCTGTGCCTGCCCTGAGCTGCTGAGCTGGCACCGAGCGGCAGCACGGCAGAAGGGCCGGTGGCAGCGGCAGCCCCGTGCCAGGGTGGGAGGGCACGGACTGAACTGTCGCTCTTGTCTTGCCTTCGGGTTCTGGACACCGTCACCTGAAACAAACTGACTAATAGTCACGTTCGCCCTTACGATCTGTAAGGCTGGCTGTAAGTCTGTGAATCTTATTCGACTTATGAAAGCCTTAAATCTGTAGTAGGAAAGTGTTTCCTGCACCTCTGGAAGGGGTGAATTGTCTTAATGGAATTAACTACAAACATGTTTGACATTTAAGTGGGTGACAGGTAGGTGGACGCTTCCCACATGCTTGGTGGAACGGGCAGTGACGCCCCTCTGTGTGCGAGCCTTCAGTTGTGCTGACCTGACTGGAAGCGTAAAGGTACCAGCGCAACCAGCCGCTTAACGAAGCTGCCTCCCCACCCCGCGCCAACCGGCGACACTTGGCAGCCCCAGATTCCCCCAGCGTTGCTTTCCTAAAAACGGCCTTTTCCAGGAGCGGCACCCGTGAGCAGCAGCGCCGGGCCCTGCCCCTGGCCGGCTCGGGGTGGCTGCGGCCTGGCGGGGCGCCGGGTCCCGCGGCAGTGCAGGCTCCCTCGGGAGGAAGGAGCAGCGGGCGAGCGGAGGGGACGCCCCTTCCCGCAGCCAAGCGTGGCGGGGCCGTTACCGCCCAGCGGCGACGAGCGGCAGCGCGGCGGCAGGGCGGCGGCCCGGCACCCAGCGGCGAACCGGCACCCCGCGGCGGCCCGCACGGCGCAGCGGCCCGTCGGGAACCAGCAGCCGCCGCCGCCCCGGCCCCGCCTCAGCTCGGCCCGGCGGGGCCCGCAGCGCGCCCAGCAGGTGGCGCCGCCGCCGCGTGGGCTGTGGCCGGGCCGGGCGGGCGTGACGGGGGCGGGCGGGGCAGCGTTCGCGGCGGTACGTGACAGGAGCCGGCGCGGCCCGGCCCGCCCGCCTTCCCTGCCGGCTGCGCGGCGGGGTTGACGGGGTTGACGTGGCCGCCGTTCCGCTCCCGCGGCCGCCGTGGGTTCAGGGCCGCGGCGTGGGAGGTGAAACCGGTCACGTCGCGATGTGCCCCTTGTGGGGAGGTACCGAGTGGGAAGCGAACGCCCCCTGCTCTGCCGCGTCTGCAGGGTGTAATTAAAAAAAGTGATGAAATGAAGTATAATTACCTACTTCAGAGCCTGTGTGTGACCGTGGGGAGACCACGCTGATTTTTGAAGGCTGCAGAGCTCAGCAAGTGTAGGCAGAGGAGAAATGGTCAATTCAGAATTCTTGCCAGCCCCAGCAACAAAAACAACGCCCGCAGAGTAAAAGTGACAACAAAATAAATAGGCAAAAAACCCCAAACGCCCCAGACTTAGCTGGTTTGCAGTTCCAGCGAAGGCCGAGGTTTGACCTGAACAAAAATGGCGGCAAACCTGGGCAGAAGGTGGCCTGAGGTGGGGACACAGCCCGGACAGTGTCCACGGTGCCAGGTGGCCGCAGCGGGAGCCAGGGCGGGCGGTGAGGGCAGTGGCTCGGCTGTCCCCGGCCCCTTCTGGAGGAGCCGTGCGGTTTGATCCCTGCGGTTTGATCCCTGCGGTTTGATCCCTGCTTTGCCTCCGGTGGGATCAACGCTGCCGGGGGTAAGGCATCCCTCCAGGTGGGCACCGCTGCAGCCCCACCTGGGAGAAGCAGGGTTAGCTCCTTGGTACCGCTGTGGAAAGGATGAGGTCGAGGATGCTTTGATGGGAAAAATAAGCAGAGTTTTGAACTGCTGGTGAGGGAATTGGAATGAAAACTTGACCATAAGAAATAACAAGGAAAATGGACTTTCTGGCATCAGGGTGGTCAGCAGAGATGATGGAGCACTGTTCAGGCCAGATTATAATCTATTATCTATTGGATACCTAAACTATGGGAATTAAATTCACAAAAATAGAGATGGAGATTGTTGTGAGTTAAGCTTTAGTCAGCTGGTTATTGACCTATAATTATCTATTGTTTAATAATTATACAAAAGATTGACTTTTGAGGCAGTACTCTAGTAACGCTGTATACTCTTATGCTATGGTGCCATTGGAATACTGCCTCGGGGAGTTGCAAATCTAGATCTAGAGATGTAGCTTGTGTAAATTCTTCACGTTAGCATATTTAGCTGGATTACTTCCTTTCAACAAATCTCCTGAGGCTCAAATTTTAAATTGAGATACTGAGCAGTCCTGCTGAAGTTGAGGAATTTGAAAATTTGGTAAGGAGGTTAACTATTGAACCAGCATAAATGTGCAGCCTTTTTGGAGCATTTGCTCTTTTGAATGTGGTGGAAAACACGTATACCTATTTTACCTTCTTTGGGTTTTCCCAGTGTATTCATAACTGCAGCATGACTGCTCAGCCTGCCAAAATGCATGAAGAAAATAGTAAAGCTGTTACTGTGAGACACGGTTCTCCTTCAACTTGAACTTGGGCATCTGTTGGGTTTAGCAGAGTCCTGCTCAATACAACTGAAGGTCTGAAAGGGACAAATACTAATAATTTATTATAAGTCTGTTATAGATTGTGAGAAAAGCGAGGTCTAAAAATGAAGGCAAGCCATGGTGCTTCTCTCAAGGATTTTATCACTCAGGCTGAGATAACAACAAATGTTAACTTTGAGTGTTAATTATGGACCATGTGATGACAGCAACAGGTGAGATGCAGTAATCGTGTAATCGCCATAGATGCTTAAATTTTCTAAGGTGTGTATTTGAAAGGTGAAGGGGCATCCTGCAAAACCTATAAAGTGGTGAGAGAAAAAGCATGAGGAGGAACTCACCTGATGAGCAGTTAGAAGTGACTCCTGAGTCAGTGAAATACTGTTCTGCTTGTCTAGCATGGGCCATTTCATTTTAGCATCTAAAACAATTCAGGTGTCAGAACCAGTTTATGAAATCCTGATTAAACTACTAAACCAAAGCATTCACACTTTCTGTTGTTAGGAAGAATGTATGCCGATTTTTAGTGACAGGTAAAAATTATGATATTATTTTAATGGGTTATATACAATTCTAGCCCCTTACTGCTAACCCCAAATGTGAATTCAGAAGATAATTTTAAAGTTGGTTTTCCTATGATGAGGGAAGTCTTCTTAGGTGTTAGAGGAAGTCTGACTAATTACAAAAGTGCTTTCAGGCTCTACTAGAAGATCAGAGATTATTCTTGATTTACATCTTAGTAAGAAATCCTTGATGGTGCAAAGAGTTCCTTTGATTATTAAAATGACACAAATATTGAAACCTTTTACAGGTAAGGACATGTTGATGTGCAAGTGGCACAGAGATGGAAAAAAACATTACGCTTTTTTCTTTTTTTAGTGTTTCCATTTCATAGCGTCTCATCAAATCAAATTAAGGGACTCCAGCATTCTTACTAAATTCACTGGCTGGGGCTGAGAAATATTGTTAAGTGCTTGCATTTGCTGCTTGAAATATGGTGAGAAACAAAGATGTGTAAGACACCAGTGAAGAGCAATTTTTGGCCTGATACTTTCAAGCTCACCTTTTTGTATACTATTACATGTCATTCCTAGTCCCTCTTCATGTTCTTATTCCCACTTGCAGAAGAGAGAGGTACATACAGTACAGGCACAGTGGAATGAGTAATGAAAGGAATGAAACTGAAATGTAAGGGGAGAATAATAATGAAATTTTACTTAATGCTCTTTCTCTTGAGTGCTTCTTAAAGCTGAAGTTCACAGTAATTGTAAGCTAGCTGCTGTTTCCTTCACTAGCTTAGAAATCACTAAACTGTAGCACTATTAGTTGTCAGCCAGAGGATGGAAAAAAAAAAAATCTGTTGCTGAGGCCCTATGTATATGTTACGCACTGCGGGTGATGTTAGTAAGAGGTTAGTCACACCATACTCTCACATGATGTAATTAATACAGAGTAAATGGCTCTGAAATTTAACACCAGCCAGAGTGTAGTAATTGTGGAATTGTCCCAAATCTCAAAGAATGTGTGAGTGGATGGTGTTAATAGTCTGATGTAGTAGCAAGGTTTTAAACATAGATTATGAGGCATATGATTTGATTCCTCAGGAGGCATTTGACAGCAAGCACCTTGTAGTAGAAGCTGACTTTTGGGTAGAGCTGTGGAACTGTCCGGGTTTGGTTTCAGGGAGCATATGAAACATGTTGGATGCTGCAAGTATTCACATCTGATCTGTAGTACTCCGAGAGCATTTCCAGGCATCCTGATTCACCAGGATGTCTCTACTCCAGCTCTTACTTTAAAATTTTGGGGTTTAGTGTTTCAGGAACAAGTTCTACCTTGTTTATACCACTACCGTGTCTACAACCTATAGCAAGATTTGTGTTCAGATGTCACAGACTCACTGTTTAGAAATCCCACATATCAAAAGTTTATGTTTCAGAGAAATGGCAGGTACTCAGCACTTGCAAAAATCATATCCAAAAATTTAATTGATCTTATGCAAGATATGTTAAAAGGCCTGTATTAGAGCAGAAGAACAGTGAGTGGTAGTTGTGTGCTCAGTTGTACGCACAAGAAAAACTGCCATCATTCTGTTATACAGAATGAATCCCAGAAGATTCTTGAAAAGTTTTATGTTTCTTTTCCCGTTATTGATTATGTCTGATTTGGAAGGTTATCATTTTTTATAATATAATTTGTGTTCAGTAGCAGTGCCTCAATTCTTACCTTAGATTCTTAAGAGTACAGTTGTGCTTAATGCTATAGAAACACAACAGTGTGACAATTATTCTGTCAGAGGAAGTTCAGATTTAGTTGGGCTGGACAGCTGGGAAAAAAAATGTAAATATTCCATGACTTGCAAATGGTTCTGAGTTCTCTTAGAGTTTAAAAAAAAGTACCATCTGGTAGCTGCACAATAAACTATTCTAACACTAGGACTAAATCAGAAATAATACGAAAAGATAAGAAGGCTCTATATATGCAAATACCATATGAGAAATTTCATAACAATCCCTTTAAGAACTGTAATTCACAACTTGAAAGACTGAATATCTGATTTCCTTATAAGTGTATTTCAGATGCTTCTTAATTTGCAGCAATTGGTACCTCCTGATTTGAGGGATGTTTTCAAGTCTGGACTAATACCCATTTTCTTTTTAAAATGCGAGAGAATGTGTAGGACCTGTTGCTGTGAAAATGCTTTACCATCTCAAAAACAGTTGTTAAAAATTATTTGGAAATAGTAAACTGGAGTTATTCATACTTGAGCTATCTTTAATTTAGCCATTGAGGTATCAGAAGCGCCAATATGAGAGTTTGGTGTGCAGTAATTGATTCTCAGCAGGTAAGCTGGTTAACACTCTGTTCCTTGCTTCCATGGATAGCCTTCTAATACAGACTTGTAATAGTTGACCAGCCAGCTTAAAATTAACTCGGCTATCTCTTTACAGTGCTGTACTAGCTACATTGTCTTTGTGTGATACCTGCTGGCCTAAAATAGTCTCTGAATCCTCTTTTTTTATTTCTCCCTCTTCCCAAAGTAATAGTAGTACATGCTCATTCATATAGCAAGACGTATTTTTCTTTTCGGAGGGTAGAATTTAATTTCTGTAATCCAAGTCCTGGTTGATTAAAACTTCAGTTCCCAAAAGTTAGACCCCTGCCTTCCTTTCAGCTGACTGGAAGAGACATTCAGATGTTTCATCCTTGAAATCACCATCTTGAGCCTCAACATTGAAGATATCTAAAAACAGCAGATGGATTTCTTACTGTACCATATGAAGTAGAATGAGTTAAGTATGGTGCCAGGGTAGATAACCTGTTTTAAGACATTTCTTTTATATCAAATAATCCTTAACATTATACTCAAGTAATAGTCATTCCTCAATTATCACTATCAAGGGTGTTACCATCTGCAGTATGTAGTGGTTCCTATTCCGTATGCTTAGAAAATAGGTCCAAAGACAGACATTCACAGGAAAAATATCCAGATTTTTATTGCTGTGCTGTCTGGGATGAATAATTCTGTAATTTCTGGTTTACATTAACAGCATTGTGAAAACTGATGTCAAAGAGAGAGTAAATTATAACAGCTTCATTCAAAGGTTATTCCTGCAGTAGCTGAAATCTATAGTTTTATCAGATAAGATGTATTTAAACATCTACCTTAAGGAAAGTTAACATTTTGAGCAATGGTATGTATGGAGGGGCAGGCTGCAGATCTGGGTAAGAAGTGAATGTACTACATAGCTGTACTATTCAGGTAATATGATACCTCTTAGTGCTTGTCTCTGCTGTTTTTAAATCCTTCATACATAATTTTCCTTCTCCTTTCTGTAGGAGTGATGAAAAAACTGCACATATGTATATTGTGAGTGTATCTAGAACAGCTTAGTAGAAAACTTAATCAAGAACTGAGATTTTAATGAGTTTTCTGCTGTTGTTTGAATGTGATGAGATTTATAGTCATCCACTCTTGCAGAAGAGTCTTCCAAAGTATGAATGCAATTCTTGAAAAAGTCCTGTTTCCTGTCATGATTATCCCTGTAGGAAGGATGCTGTAATATATTTGTAGGTTTCTCTGAATTCAGAAAACACTTTACAGATACAGAATTGCAGTTATTTATAAAGACCTAGGATAATTTTATATGGGTCTGGGAGGGGAAGGCTAGATCTTAAATAGTTTTGTGTATACAATGATCACTTTTCATTTCAGCAAAGTGGAAATAAGGAATTGTGTAAGCCTTCATTATACCTATTAACTGTATTTCTCAAGTAACAAAATTGAATTGCTGCCTAAGAAATTCTTGTGGCAATTTGAAATGTCCGTTGTACTCTGCAGTATTTTTTCTATAGATGCATTACTGTAGTGGAGAAATTACTTTTAAAAAATCATATTTACTGGGAAATTTGTATTTTATTCCTTCAGCAGGTTTGTTGAAGTACATAGGTCTGTATTCTGTTTGTGGAGGATGTTGGTTTAAACCTCTGACCCGCTCCCCAGTCTTTGACCTGGCAGGTGTTGCCTGCGCTAACTATAACCCTGCAGTTGTGATCCTGGCGAGCAGCGTCCATCACCACAAGTCCTTGGAAATATGCTGCTAAGTCTCTTCCTAGAGCTGCGTGCCAGGTGGGCTCTGACAGGAGCCACACTTGGTGTTACCTGCGAGTACAGGACACGTGGGTGCTTGTGGGATCAGCACTGTGTAGCCAAGGGCAGTACGTAGCCTGGCGCAGGGAGAAGAGGTTCCCATGGAGAGGCTACCTTATGTTGTTTAACAACCCGGGTAGTAACCTTGCTTGCTTGTGGGTCTTTTGCACTCAGGGTGGGTCTTTGCTTTTCTAGGTTGTTAATGATAATGCTAATTATATAAGAAGATACTTAGCAGTTAGAATGACAGGTTTCAGGTTTTTCAGTGGGTTGGTTTTTGGGTTTTTTTTTTGTTTGTTGTCGTGTCCGTGTCCCCCCCCCCCCCCCCCCCCCCGAAATACTGAATGGCTATGGTGTTATGTTGCTGAAAAAAACTCAGAGCACTTGGGCCAGAAATTATTAGTCGATTTCACTGCTTTAAAGATGAAATTGAACAATCTGGGGATGAATTGCCCAGACTGAATTGTGTGAAGCCAGAATCTGCTATATTGCTTTTGTCCTGAAGGCAAATACTAGTGCCAGACGGTTCTAGGCACCTGGTTTCAGTGTTGCAAACTAGACAGCTAATTTCTCACAGTTCCTACTGAAGAGCTCGGTGCTCTGGATTAAAAAAGACTACTGTTCCTGCAGAAGTCTCTCCCTTGTCCTCTGTAGCAGTATCTAGCTGGCTAGATAACATTTCTGGAGCATGGGTGATGTACACATTCTTCCTAAGAAACCTTGACATAACCCCACAATTTAAAAAACAAGGGGAATGCATTTATAAAAAAATTCAGAACTTTTGCATTTGATGTATTATTCTACACTAAGCCATATGTTCAAACAGAAAGTTTACAATGTTAAATACTGTCTTTCTCAATTTTAACACCATGGTTACAGAGGAACCTGTCAACTGGTGTTCTCTGCCCTCTCCCTTTCTAATTTTGCAAATGCATTCATTTTGGGAGAGAGAGGGAACAGATGAGAAAATGGTGAAAGGGAGAAGATGCATCTGCAGTGTCTGACTGCTGGGAAATATATATAGCCCATTGATTTCTCTATATGCTGTATTTCAGCAACAAAATCATGTTTTTCAAGTGACTACTTTTTTGCTGTGTAAGTGTTAATTTTAAAAGTTGTTACATAGGCAGTGAAGTCCCAGCCTTACCGTTGCCCTTCAGTCACAGTTTGTACAGATGGCAGGATCAGATGTGGCTGATCTCAAATCTTGTCCTGCAGTGACTCTGAGTCGTAACAACACCACCAGCTTCAGAGGACAATGTATACGACTAGTAAGTGTCATTGGCTGACTTTGCCCATGAGAAAGCTGAAGACATTATCAGCATGTCCTGTTCCATTCTTCCTTGTTTCATCTGTGTGGCCTTTCTCCACAGTATTCAGTTATAACCTTGAATTTTGCCATAGTGTTTCAGAAAGCTGTAACATATGCTTTATGTTTCATATGTCTAGCTTCTTCTAATTGCAGTAGCTCCTTGTTACGCTGCCAAGAAAATAACATCATCAGCTGCTTGGATTATACAGAGTATTACAGCATAAAGACAACAGAAATACACTGTTATTTTCCCTTCCTTATATCCTGCCTTGTGACAGGAATCCCTCCCCCTTGTAAGTTCATTGGTTAACAATAAACAAAGTGGCTTTCAACAACTCACTATAGCCTCTGTGGGGCATAATACAGTAGAGCCATGACAGTATTAAAAATTGGCTTACCATGATAGTTTGGATATTTTAGTAAACTTTATTTGACTTACAACCTCTCCTAAACAGAGATAATACCCTTTACTTGCATCCACATAGAACTGGGCATCTACAATCCAAATAGTAAAGAACAGGGTAAATAATTTTCCTTAAGTGTTTTGTTAAGATCAGCAGAGAAAAGTGTTCACTGGGAGAGTGTCACCGCACAAAAACTCCAGAAGTGACCAGAGGTTGTAGTTTACTCCACCTGGGGATTCTGGGTTGCTTGTATCTTTCATTCCTGTTTACAGAAGTTTTTGTCACACAGTGTTTTTGGAAATAATGTTAAGGTATTTGGGGCTGAATTTCTAACACTGATATATCAGAAAACATTTTTTAAAACCTTAAAAATTTGTCTACTTTGCCCAAGGGAAATGCCTTGAGGAAAGGATAAGGACTTCACCTTTCCTATCTTCAGGTGACTAATTCTGGTAAACAAAATCAAGGTTTAATTTCCAAGGACTCTCTCTCTGTAGTCAACAGAAAGAAAGGATCTTGCAGGGGATTCCTGACGAGGAGTCTGCCTCAGATATTCTGCACTGACCTTCACAGGAGGCTTGTGAGGGAGACGAGAAAACTGCCTTGGATACCCTTGGCAGTATATGAGGGGGGGAATTGCATTGATGGTCCCAGTTTTTCAGTGCTGGAGGCTGGCTGCCAGGTCAAGGGCTCTCCTGACAGGGTGCCATGCACAGACGCAGAGGGAGGTACTAGTTTTCACCTGCTGCCATGCCCTGTCTCCTCCAGAACTGCTGCAGAAAATGTGGTCAGTTAGGACCATCTTGTGTGCCCAATAGCTGACTTGGGGGCCACCAGTTCAGTCACCTGTTCTTAGGAATATAAGTCCATCTGTTCTCTTCTTTTACAGGTTCTCTGTCATACCTGACTTTTGTTTTTCAAGAAGATTGTAGATGATGTAGCTGACATTCTGGGGCAAGCTCTCCCTGCTCATGCTTACACCAGACAAATTATATGACATTAAGTTTTGACTAATGCTTTGTTCCACTTCTGGTTCTCAGCTGTGGGTGATAACATTTGTATTCAGAAAGTACCAACTGTGCCTTTGCACTTGAAGAGTGATCTCGGGAACACGTGCAAGTACCGCAGGCCCTCTGACCTGCCACGTGCTGTCCTCACAGCTGTCTTGCAGGCTGACCATGAAGGAGCCTGCTCAGTTGTATCTATGAGATTGGAGTTGCTCAGGTGTTTGAAGTTGTGGGTGCACCTTCACCCATATCTGGGATTGTCTTTCCAACTTCACAGTTTTGTGTGTACCTCAAATTGGACTTCAGAGAGGTCACCAACAGACTTCAAAGATAATGCAGGCACTGACTGATTTACTTTTAGCCACAGTCCTCTAGGTGGGTACTGACCTCCTGCATCTTTGTGCTGGACAGTCTGTGTTAAGTCCTGTAACTTGCTGTCCTCTCTTGCACTGCACTGCTATATCCTCTTATTTAGTTAGTATTAAATTTTACTCAGACAGAATGCTTTAAGTATCTGAATCTTGAAATTCATTGCCAGAGTCTTTAGTATTCATCCTTCTCATCCGACAAAATTGCTCAGCTCTCCTACAGCAATTAAGATATAAAAAACTTCCCTGAATCTTTGAATCTTGATGGATACAAAAGTCTGAAGGCTACTGGCTCTTCTGAGTATAATGGCTATGCTATTTTGTTTGCTGTTATCCGTGTTTCATTTCACTAACAGATACTATGTGGGGTTTTTATCATTTAGCCTGGCAGCCTAATATTTAAAGTAGGTAAGAATCCCATTTTACTCACAGAACATTTAATTTATTTAAGGCTATTTGAAATGGCTTGTTTAATGACTCTATCACAGCTTAGCTGATGACCTCATCCTCTTTCTGTGTAATTACAGTTCCATGTAACAAGGAGAGGGCCATATGTATCCAGGGGAAACTGAATCAGTTAAGCAGAAAATAAAGTCTGTCAAAACACTACATAAATGTTGTACATGCACCTTTTTTTAACCGAGCCTGGTAAGTTGAGTGATTTCCAGTGTATTCTGAAAGTTTAGTCCCTGGACCAAGTCAAAAAACGATCTGCCACTCCTCAAGGTAAAATACAGGTCAGAAGTCAAACAACTAGTCCTTTTGAGGAGCAGTGAATATGTTTAAATCAGTGATTGTTTTAGAGCTCCTTGGTTTGACTCATCTCATGAATTTACTTTATCAATTCAGAAATTTGCTGCATCAAGAACTTCACTGCCACCCTCTTCACAGAGATGGAACCTTATGCACTAAAGTACAGGCTGACATAAAAAAGGTTTGAAGTTTCAAGTCTGAAGTGCAAATCGGAGGTGTGCCTGTATCCAAGAGCAGCTCTTACAGTACATTTGGCTTAGCACATGCAAAAGACCTTCAGTATTTCTATTTTGTAATGACAGCTTTAAAAACCTCCTTTCATAGGGAAAAGATTTGAAGAAAGGGGAAGAAGTTTCTTCGCTTAGTGATTCCATTCAGTGTTCACTGCTCTGTGGCTCTCTAAACTGCTATGGATTTTAACATTTACTTGAGCATAGCTGGGCAGTTTTTTTCCCTGGCATTTTTCATTCAGATATAAATAACTACTAGAGCAATATTACCAAGAATATTTTTTAAAGAACTAGCCATTGAAGGCCATAAAAGAAGTCTTGAACTAAGGCCTTCCAGAATGACTGTCATCATTTGTACGCTGCTATTCTGAGTGCACATGAGGCTGTCTAGGAACTGTAAACTTAGGGAAAGAAATAGGTATATGATGGATACAGGAGGTGGGATCATTAGCGTAGCTTGTTCAGCGATTCTTTTTCTTCATGCTGCATTATTCCTGTCAAAATTTAAACGCTTTGAAAAATATGCTGTTGATGAAAATCTGTTCAAAGGAGAACTGATAAAGTATTAAAACAAAAGGTCCAAGAATGAATGTTTTGACCATTTTTAGGGAAAAAAAAGTTAATTGTTTTATTTAAGCCAATTGAAAGAAATCTGAACTCTGTATGAAATGTATTGCAACTACAGAACAATAGAATTTATCAGATTGAAATGGGGGAAAAAATGGCAGCGTGAAGTTTCCTGTGAAATGGAAAATCTGGTTTCTGGCCAGGTCTGTTTAGTGACCATTTCCTATATCTGTAAACACTTTTCATTTGTAGAATCATGAATCATGTTTCTGTAAACACTTTTGATTGATGGTTTTAAAGAGAGAGAAAATTCTTGAATGTCAACTCAGAAATGCAAGTAGATTAAAATCTCCTGTGCCACCTGCTTGCTTTAGTGGGGATAGCTTGAACATTGCATGGAAGCCCTGTTCCCCATGTTCCTCAGAAAGGTGCCTCACTACTGAAGCTAGTCGTGCCCTTTTCTGAAAGCTGATTGGAGATACTTTCCCAAGCTGTAAGTATTAATGATCTCAGACTAATTATGCTTTTGCAAAGCGTAAGACTTTTAATTACCAGGAGTGTAGGTTGCTGTTCATTTGCTGGCTGCTGACAACTTGTGAGCTCAAGTTGACCTCAGTATATTTTAAATTGGGTATTACCTTTGAAAGAAAAATAACATGTCAGAAGAACTGTTACCACATCTCATATGTCACCATGGAGTGACACGTCATAGGTCTCACTGGGACCTGGCCAGTGATGGTGGGAAGAAAGCTGGGAAATTGTATTATTATTAAAGAACACCTTCGTAAGTGGAAAAAGTGGTTGCAGAGGCAGATGCTATTAGTGTGAAAGAAGCAGAGCCCATTCGTTAGCTCTTCCTTCCATGTGGGAAATTAAAACGTGAAATAGGAAGGATTAGTTGCACTGTGCAACTAGTTGCTGTGCAATGAGCATTGCACTGTGCTTCAAATATGACAGGCACTGAACAGAACAACCACCTAATGGCCACATTTCTTTTTCCTCTGGGAATTTTGATCTGTTTGCTGTAGAAACAGAGTTTTTTTGTCCATGCATTTCCCATCACTTTGTAAACTGAAGAAGAAATCCAGTCTGCCAAATTGATTAGCTAGAATTCTCCTACACAGGAGACCGTGTGGGAGTGTGTAGACCTTAGAGTAGTGTTTGTCACCAAATGAACGTGTCTGTGCTAGTTCAAAATGCTCTCCAAGCTATGTCTGAAGTACTTCTCTGTTCAAATGAGTTACTCCTTGTGGGTGGAATGAAGAATCTGGTCCTTCATCTTAATTTGTGTACAGTAGGTTCATGACAGAGTAACTTAGTCATATGAAGGAATGCAGATATCACCTCCCTTCTACACCATGCAAAGCTGTTGTGAGCCAAGGAGTTGTAGAGCTAACAGACTAGTAAAACCAGGCCTGTGATGACTACCAAAACAATCGGGTTACAAACGCTGCACAGTCAAGTTAAAAATCTAATTTAGCTATTGGTATGGGTTCTTAATCATACATGCACAAGTTCACATCAAAGTTAGAATTAATTACATATCTTAACTCATCCTTCTAAATGAACAATGCTTTGCTGAATGTGGTTTTGGTTTTTATAAATATGCTCCCATTATATAGGAACTGAATATTCCTATCTTACCTTGGCTTTTGTGCATGGGAGAGGCACTCTGAAAGCTAAATATATCCAGTATTAATTAAACTGTGTATCTAGGAAGGACAGCAGGACAATTCTTTATGGTTTTATAATGAGATTTGTCCATACATGAAAAAACCTCAGCCATTCAACACTTTTGCTTCAATTTTAGATCTAACTTTACATCTGTGAGAGTGAGCAACGATTGCCTCCTATATTTTAAAACCTGGTATGTATGAAAAATGAGCTTTTGTGAAACTGAGTTTTACAAATATTCAGAAAATGGGTAGAAACAATGCACAGGGGGAAAGGAAATGGGGAACAAAACACAGAGAAAATTATAAGGATTTTTGGCATCTAATGAAAAGGGGGAGAGTAATGCCTACGAAATATGAACACAAAAGTCTTACTGAAGCCTAAAAATTATGTGCAGGATGTTAGATCACAGTTTTCCTTCTCTGTCACATCTCTTGCCCTGTTAATCCCCCTACATGTACCATTTTTTATGTGTTCTCCTTCTGTTTATCTTCCTTCCTAATACCTCATATGAACTAGCAAACTTACCATCGCTTCCCTTGAAGCCCACAAAGCCGGGGTACCCATGTTTCCTGCCATAAGCAGTTCACAGAGAGTTACCATCAGTCTAGCTGCAGCAGTGTGGTACAGCCCTCTCTTGGCAGGCACACTAGCTAGTGGCGTATCAGCACCGCGCTGTCCTAAGGCTGTGATGCTGCCGGCAGATCCTGGGCCTCTCTGTGCTGTGCAAACATGCCCAGGGTCTTTAACGATCTCAGCTGGTGGCTCTGGTGCAGAACCACAAAGCTTAGGGGCCTTCTTTTGCTCTTGGCTGTCTGCAGTAGGCATGGAAAGGTTTCATCACTACCTTGGATACAGCAGAAGGCCACCAAACGTGACGGTGTTGTAGACTGAATGCTCTGAACTCAATGAACCAGAATTTTCTCACTGAATTATTCTGCTTGGAAATGGGAGAAGTCACAGGTTTACTTCATCCATCACACAGGTACCCCGTTACGCGTAACATTTGTGTTTATTCCTTGAACAAAGCAGTATACCCACTCTTTCAGTCCAGGGACAAGGACAGAGACAGCCTGGCACATTGCACTGAGGTTGTTCAAGGCAGAACCTCTCCAGCTGTCCCGTCTGTCCTGTCCCTGCCGCAGCTGGCCTGGCAGGGTGGAGCACCTGCATATGTCTCAGTGCAAAGTTTGCAGTCTTTGCACGAAACGGCTTCCGTCAGCACTTTAATGAAAATTGCTGGACTTTGCATCTGAGGCATGTATGCACAGCCCCAGCCAGCTGCTTTTGTGTGGGGATGTTTTCCCCTGGCAAACAAGCGGCGATGAATTGTGGAGGGCCTAGATGCAGAAGAAAGAAATAGTACATGAGTATCCAAAGACCTCAGACTTTTTTCTATGGCATTGCAGAAATAAATCCTTAGTCCCATTTAAATAACTACAACAGAACACTGTTACATTCTCCACCAAATGAAAGAATATGTGGTATGCAAGCATCAAAGATCACCAACAAATACTTTGCAAAACTGCCTGTAATTATGCAAAGTAAATTTTACGCAAGAAGTGGCGCCACCTAAATGGCAACGTAACATATGCATACGCTCAGAAAAGAAAAGACAGTCTTTTCAAACAATCTGTTGCCACCATCCTGGATTACCTTGAGTCTTCAATGACAAGTTAATCTATCCTAATAAAATGAATTATTTACTGTTGGGAGTGGTTCTCTTGTTTTTCACTAGTAACTGTATTCTTTCTACTCTTGCATGTTGAAACAGTAAAGCAACATTATAGGAGAAGGTAGAATTACCTCCTGTATGAATATCATATGTAGCAACATGATGGTAGTTTTGCTGCAGCTTTCCTCATGGCGAGGTAAGAAATCCGAAGTTAGATGAGATGAGTGTTATCAAAGCTGGTTTATGGCTAGTGTTTGTAAATTTCTCACTTTAAACTCAGACCCAAGCAGTAAGTTTTGTACTAGCAACAACCCTGATACTTATGGTTTCCTTCCAATTACCCTTTTTTCTGTGTTTCCTGGTAAGTAGAACTGGTCTCGTGGCACTGGGCCGCTCCAGCTGTGGCAGCTACTATCTGTTGTCTGCTCCTGTGCCACAGTGCATGTTTTTCACACAGCCTCTCTGGGGAGCTGGACTGAAGTTACAGCACTGTGGTTGAGAGTGCAACAGCCTTGAAGAAGAGGAGGAGGAGGACACAAGTTTATATGGGTAGCAGACCTTACCTAGTTGGTGCAATAAGCCAGCTTCTAACTGCCTGCATTTTGAAAGCTTCCAGAAAGTCCAGGAAAGGGGTATCTGATATGTTGACGCTGCTGCAATAATAGCTGTGTCAGAACCAGAAGGTGTTGCAACTTCCTGAACAGTAATAATAGATGGGTTGATACCATCTACTTCCTTAGTTTGTCTTTTCCTGCTTTGTCATAAGGGTGTCTGTCTGGCAGGGCTAGAAAAGGGAAGACATGTACGTTTTGAAAGATTTGCAATTGTAAGCAGCTGAGAAGGAAATCAGTGCTAACTCTTGTCAGAGGCAGACTACTACCCTGCAGGCTCTGCTGTGCAGTGGAGCAGGCTGAGTGACGAGCTGTGGGTCCAAGTCCACTACAAAGAAGGGGGAGTACTGAGTTTGAAAGATAAGAGTCACGGTTGGCCTTCAGTAATTCTCCTGGTCATCTGTGAAAGACCACATTGTGAAAGATGTGCCATGGGATGTGCCTGTCAACAGAGCCGCATCATTCATGCATCTAAGTTTAGGTGACTCTGCGAAGTGTTCTTCCTTGAAGAAGAAAATTTGAATGGACCAGAAGCAGCAGCATTGGTTCTGAGAAAACACGTGCCTTCATCTAGGACCTTTCTAGATGAGTCCTGAAATCCATGATGGCTCGTGCCAAAGTTGACTCTACGGTCCATACTACCTGGTATTTAAGTATGAACCCTAGAACCAAAGCTTTCCTTCCACTCAATTCCCCTAGTGAAGATCCAAACTCTTGTAATTGTGTGAATGGTTACACCCTTTGAATCACAGAACCTCACACAAATATGTTTGTGTATTACATTTATCCATGCATCTTTCCTGTGGAAACCGGAGTCCCCGGAATAGAAAACAGTTTGAATTCTCTTTTATCATGTATCTGAAAGAAAACAAATGAACAAAGAACAGCAAAAAACCCCACACCGTAGAAGATGTGATTACCTGAACTTCTCACCTTATTACAGATACACATTTGGTGGGATGGGGAATTTTGTGTCTCTTGCTCTGTTTTTCTTCCTCCGTCACCATGTGCATGGAACTTGTATTTCCAGTACTGCATTGTGGCTTCTCTTTGACAGGCCATAAGGATGTATGTTTGCAAAGGCTCAGAGAGTGTTGGAGACACAGTGAAGTGTCCATCTCCCAGGCTGCGTGCTGCAGAACTTCCACGCCAGTCACCTACGCTGGTGTGGAGTACTGGTTGCCCTCACACTGTAGGTTTTTTGCCCCACAGTCCCTCCTTGCTGAGTATGACTTTCCAGAGTTAACATTTTGAGATTCCTTAGTACTGTTTGGCTGTACCATCTCCCAACCTTGGTTAACAAAAACAGAGTGAGCCCTCAGAATTAATAGCTTTGCCCCCATTTTCTAGATGGACCACTAAGCTAAATGTATGAGATTCACCCACCTGCAGTGCTGACCAGCTACTGCTAAAAAACCTTCTTGTCTGTCTCTGCCTTCATGCTTAGTTGTAATAGGTCTCCCATCCTGTTCATGTGATGAATTATTTAATTGTCTTCATTTTGTCCATTTTTATAACAAATACTTCCCTTAAGTTTTCGCCTTTGGTGTTTTACTTGCTTCATGGGTTCTCTGGAATATTATGTTGAGCTTGTTTTAAGTTGGAAAGCAGACGCATGTGTAGCGTGCCTCGGTGAAACACACATGAACTGCTGCTCTGAGCGGCTCTCATCGTCAATCGGTACTGATGAGGCTGCTGCACCCAAGTTCCCAAGAGCGTTCTCCGATGTCACCACCTCAGTCTGCCTCCATTTTAAGTCATGGACTCTCCCTCCCCAAAATTAACTCTTGCTTTAACTGTGCAGCACACAGTCCTAGCTAGTGTAGCGCTCCCCCCTTTCTGCATGTTGAGTTTCATGCCAGCAAAGCTTGCCCTGAGGATGGTTTTCCTTGGTAACATGTGTGAAATGTGCAATAGTGCAACAAGTTGAATAAAATTTTACCACTGCAATACTAAAGATCATCAATTAAAGTCCCCACCGAGAAGAAAGTGCCACTGGAGATCACTTCTCAAACAGTATGACTAATGCAATTTATGACCCTATCTCATCTCATTGGGCTCCCGTTTATCTAATGTGTCACCCTTTAAGTCTTATGTTTCACCCCAGCTGTCCATGTTTTAACATTTAAAGGCTTTGCGTCTGCTGTGCCTGATACTGTAGTAGTGAAGGTCACAAAGCTGGCTTTACTATTAGGTGGGTTTCATTTTTATATACCAAACGTGATGAGGAAGAGTCATAGTGAAGTCTGTTGACAAGATCAGCTATAAATGTTGCACATATTAAATGACTGCTTTCAGTTGGTCATCTCAGCACAAGCAGGACTGGAAATCTCATTAGAATATATAAAATGACAGGTTTTGTGGTGCCAGCTGTACTCTTGGAGCCCAATATTGTACTTCATGTGAATACATACAAATTATAGTCACACATTTATTTGGAGGTTGTCCTACCGCCGTGACCAGAGTGCACAGACAGCAGCCACACACTACCCTCAGTGCTTCTCTGAGTGAGTTAACAGCGATAAGGAGGCCTTAAAGTGCCATTCTGTATTGATTAAAAACTCTTTTTCTGGTAGGTAGCCTCCCCAGTATTAATTATTAAAATGTTAACTTTTTAATCACCCAAATGAACACTGTGCTCAGATAAAACAAGTAAAAAATGGCAGGTGAAATGGTTTGCAACTGTCAGTGTTCTTCTGTAAAATTTAGGTGAAGCAGGCTTGTTGGTTAAACCCATGACATGAAAAGAAAACAAATATTTTTTTGTTTCCTCAGATGCCTTCTGACTTACAGAACTGCTATTGTTGCAGTCAGTAAATGTGGTCAAACACCATGGGTCATTGAGATAATATGAAGAATACATTATTTTCTGCCAAAAAATATTTCAGAAAGAAATATTTTCTACATACAGGTAAAAAATACAAGATGGCATGAGCCTGACCATGCACATGTGTCAGTTATGTTTCACATCTACTTAAACTTTTACATATAATATCTTACAGCCAGTAATAAGATACAATACAAACTGGCACTTATTCAAGAAAATGAAGAACACGTGGTCCTGTAACTGGATATGAGAGACAGAATACCTCTCAGACAATATAAAATAAGCAGACATGCAGTTCATTTTGATGAAATTACTACACCTGCTATTCAGTAGTTTTGTGTGATCCAGACTGAGAATTATTAAGTTTAAGAAGCTTCTGGGCTGTGGGCATAAAGACTTTATGCTGTAAAAATCCTATAGGATCCTATTAAAATCCTAAAGGTTTGGTTTTTACTCTCAAAAAAAAAAACAAAAAACCCAAACAAAACAAAAGAAGGTGTAATCAAATCCTGCCATGGAGGCCACGGTCATTTGTGAGGGACTGTCTGATCTTTCAGGCTGAATACAATAAACCTTGTGCTAATGCCCACCATGTTCTATAGAATGAATGCTACCTGTCTACAGCTGGGTTGACTGAAAATGCAGATCTAAAAGCAAAAAAAGAATTAATGCAAATTCCCCCCCACACACAATTTTTAGACAAATTTTCATTGGTAAAGGTCCCTACATGCTGGGGAAGCTGTCTTTCTGTGTGTGTGCTTCCAGCCTGCAAGGCTGAGTGCCTGGAAATGTTCCCTAAAAGGGAAGCAGTGGTATTCCCCAGTTCATCTTCCCTGAAACCACTTGATAGCTATGCTTTGAGCATGCTGATGGGAATGAATCAACATGACACACAGCAGCCTTGGGTGCTTAAGTTTAAAAATACAGCCAGAGAGGGAGGCGGTAATGATGTTTGTTCCTTATTTAATCTCCTCGAGTTTAAAGTACTCGCCCAGGAGATGGAAGACTTGGGTGCTGTGTCCTCCTACAACATCAAGGGTTTGGTGTTGACATTCCCCTCATTCCAGAGGAGCAGCAGATAATGAGGCTAGAGACTGTGATGGGGGAAGGAAGTGGTTAGACCTGAGCAAGAATCATTAAGCTTCAGTTGTGAAACATGAATCCTTATCTAAAGCAGTTTCCAACCTCTTTAAAAGTAGCTTCCCAAGTCATGGTGGTATATTAGGCATGTGCCTCTCAGCAACCCAGCAAGTTGTAGATTGCTGGATGTTGCAGATCCCAGCTTGCAGCATCCCAGTCCCTTCCATACTTAGGCCAGGGAGTTTAAGTAACTAGCTGAGGGGTTTGGATACCACCTTAAAAATTGAGTACCTGAAACCTATGTGAAATAATGCACTTCAGTGGTCTGTGTCCTTTCATTTCCCTGTCTTCGAGGAGAAGATTATGGGTGACTTGACAGTCATAGAAAAATGACAAATAAAAATGTGAACATTGTACTAGTCCCATCAGCTTTGCCTTCTAGTTTTTTCTATGGATTACAGGATCCTGATGGAGAGCGGCCTTGTTTACCCACATAGACCATCAGATATAAGTTCATTGGTTAACAAAGCAATTGTCTGTCATCATTTAATTAAGGAAGAGCACATGCATGTACATGATTGCACGTATGGGAAACTCACCCAGGAGGTATGATAGGCTGTCATCACGGTCAATGAGCATTTGCTTGAACAGAGAGCAAGAAATGACTGAGAAGATGAATGGAAGACAAGAACGTGAGTTTTCACTCTGCAGGAAGTTCTGCCATTTGAAAAAATATATTCGAAGTAAAAATGACAAAAAAAAATAATTATGCAGAACTGGTTTAATTACTTTGTAATCCAGAATAAGTTGCTTAGTCCTTGAATGTCTGAGTCTTACACACTTGTGATGCTAAAAATTATAAATGCTTGAGCTGTTTATTCAAAACAAACACTGGAAATAATCACTAGGTGAAGTCTAAAACAGGGGGAGTGTCAATTATTCTTTTACTTGAAAAGAAATTCAGTGGAGATGGTGATTTGTTGTGAAACATGCACCTTCAAATTAGTTACATTTTCAATGACAGCAGTATTTTTGGAAAAGTTCTGAAACTTTCTACTGCTTGGTAAATGGTGGGTAATGCCTATTGGAAGGACTAGTATTCATTGCTGTGCTCTAAATTACCTTCAGCCACATAAAAAACCCCAACCCTTATTGCCTCTCAGGTAAAGCTGTGTGAAATATATGATCAATGCACAAGTGTGGTCAAGAAAGTAAATAAAATGTGAAGATGGTTAAAGGTTAAATGTAAGGCGCTTGAACCAGGTTCTTGAAGGATCCATAATTTCTATAGAATTCAGCTGCAGTTACGTGGACTCAGTACTCTAAATCTCAAATTTTTTATTTTGAATGTAGCATCTGACTTTTAGAAGGTATATGAATAGACGTCTACTGTCAGGAAGCAACGGGAAGGTGAAGGACCTTCAATTTAAGGTACATAAATGATGGAACATGAAATTGTATTTTGTACAGCAACAAAAAAATACATTCACATCATTTTCGTTTTACTTTTAGATTTTCTGAAGGCTTTCAGGAAACAATTTCTCTCTTTCCTGAGCTACAACTTTGCTTAGTTTTTGTTTTGCTTCCCTTGGGGAATAACCAACATAAGATTTTGCAAGTGCAGGAGCAATGTTTGAAGGGTTACCGGTGACATAGAGAGTAATTGTCAAATTATGATTTAAAAGGTGTTATGCTTAAAAGCTTCTTGAGAGGCAGTGGTGATTTTGTTTCAGGTGGCTGAACTACTTACTGCAAAGCAAAAAGGCCTAAGTCATAGAGCTCCAAAATAGGTTTTATAAATGTGAATCCAGGGAAACTCTTCTCTAGGGTTAATTACAGAAGCTGTGCGTTTGTAGCATTTACAGCACTTTTTAAAGCATTGCTTTTTCATGGCCAATACAGCAGGTTACACATTTGCGAAAAGAAAACCAAGAAGTCCTGACTTGTAGTTCCTCAGCTGTAACAAATGCAGCCACAGTGTAATTAAAGCCCTAAATAAATGATGCACTTAATTAAAGACAAAAACAAGCCTATTGAAAACCAAGGGAAATAATGAGCTATTTCTTGTTGTACATGATCTTTGTATACAATAAAACATGTGCTAAAGTGTTTTGTGGTTGGCAGGCATTTGGTTTGCTCTTTACAAAAAGTGGGAAGACAAGAAGCCTAGTGAGCAGGGGCATGGTTTGCATCCAACAGGCAGTCTTCCAATCAGAAAAGTGTGATCATTTTCTGATTTAAGAAATAGGTGAAATGAAGCTCACTGGGTACCATCACTGAGCCTGTGTCACTCTTTGGGCCTGCACAGCTGTTCATACAACCACTCAGTGAACCATTTTGGGGAACTGATCTAGCAGAAGAAAACAACTGGTTTAGGGGGGAGGGGAGGCTGTGGTTGTATTTCAGGTGGATCTCTTCTCCAGCACTGCTGTTGAGGAGACCATGCAAACAGGAGTAGC
Source organism: Falco punctatus (assembly GCF_963210335.1). Classification (NCBI taxonomy): domain Eukaryota; kingdom Metazoa; phylum Chordata; class Aves; order Falconiformes; family Falconidae; genus Falco; species Falco punctatus. The sequence continues at coordinate 107,115,979 of NC_137581.1, read as the reverse complement.
CTTACCAAGGGGAACAAGCAGCTGGAGGCAGAGGTTGTGCAACACATTTTCAAATGTTTAACAACCAAACCCTGTAATACTGTTAAAAGGTGAGAAGCAGCTAAGGGGAAATATGACAAACATCCGGAAAAATATGTATAGCTATGCCTTATAATATTTAAGATACTAACGGTACAGTAAGGTACATTGCCCGACTTGTAACCAGCAACAGAAACAACAGGAAGGGATAAAAAAAGAGAAATACATTTCAGCTCTTGAGACTCAAGCAAATGTCACCATGCAGCCTCTGATCACTTCTCTTTCTGTGCACTAGTACCATCGATGAGACTAGCAAGAAAATGGTTGCAGCTCTGAAAGTGTGACAGCTAAATGATCATTGCACATCAGCAACAGCTCAGAAATTAAAGGACTGTGGGCTCTTTGTTAGGTAGCATGTCTCAGAAACGATATTTTATAGGTACTGCCCTGTAGATTACATGATATTATGTAAGTGGTTCTTTCTGTGCTGTACCAGTGCAGGTGTGACAACTTTTGGACCTGGAGTTATCATACCGATTCCTCTGCTAGGTTTGCACAAATTCATCTGTCAACGGGATCTGAAAGCAGAAAAGGAAGGAAGGGTAAACCCAAGCAATCCGCTTTAACTTCTTCTGAAGTGATAGTTCCTTGACATATTAATGACGCTAAAGAATACTAATATCATCAAGTCAAGTTCTCTTTCTAAATCGTGGCCCCGATAAAACTGTTAGTATTTTCTGATGAGGTATGAATTCCAGTCTTGTGCTCAATGTACTTTATATAGAACTTGTGCTGCAAACTTAACATGAAACTCCGTTCTGTCTGGTTTCCAGCAACACCATATGTACGACAGAATCCTAATTTGCATGGCTATGGTTCAGATTATGTCAGTATTTCAATGATAAATCCCTGTCTCAGGAGTGGATTGCTCAGCCTTTTTTTATTTGAAGGAAAGTGAGGAAGGGAAGGAGCCCTCAAAAGTGACAATTGCATTGGTAGGGGGGTTTAACAGAAGATGATACTTTGTCATCCCATCCTGATTTGAAGTAAGTTGGACAAAAAAGTAAAATTTCTTTCCAGTGCTTTACTTTTGGCCACATTCTATCCATCAGGGAAGCTCTTCCACCGAGTTAACTGAAACAGGGAAAAGACTTGAAAAAATTATTGCAAGAGAAATATATTTTTTTTCCAAAAAAATGCTACATTGAGGCAAATATTTTCAAATAATATAAACATTGAATAGCTTTGATGAAAATTATCTGAACACAAATAGTGCAGCCTATGTCAAAGACAGTGTAGGAGCTGCAAAATTGCATGAGAAAAAGCATGGCTAGATATTGGAAGAGAAGGACACAGGGATTAGTCTGGCGCTCTGGTACAGCAGCACTACAGGAAACTTCTCTTGGAAAACCCCGAACTCCTGTTATCTTTCTACATGCAGTCATCAGTCTGAACAGAGATCATTTCTGCTCTTCTCCCTAGAAAAGTAATTCGCAAGCCGTTTCTGCTCTCATTGCATTACCTGCATAGTTCCTTGTCTTTTACACCAGAAAATCTTTGGGAGCATTAATTTTAAAAAATCGCCTTGTATATTGCAGCCTGAAAGGCTGTTTCACGTTTGAACTGATACAATCTATTAGCAACAAAGCTGAGAAGAGCAAATACTGATCGAATCGCAACACCTCCCGCACAGAAGCGCCAGTGGAAGGGCAGCGTTTTGCGGGCTGCGCTCGCGTTTGACTCAAGTCCAAGCCGCAGGCGGCGGCGTCACGGCCTGAGAGCCTCCGCCGTAACCACTCAGCCCGTGCGGCGAGGCGGGGGGTACGGAATTACGAGCCGCCAGCGCTCCGGCGGGTGAGGCAGCCGAGCGGGCCGGGGCTCACGGCACTGCTGCCCGCTCCCGCGCTGGGTGCCCGGGGCGCCGCGAGCGGCCCCGCCCGCCTCAGCCCGCCCCCGGGCCCCGCCCCGCCCGCTGCCACCGCCGGCCGCGCTGCCGCCGCCCCGGGGCCTCGCCGCTCCCGCGCTTCTGCCCAAGCGCCTGCGGGACGGCCCGGCACCCCCGGGGCTCGGCCAGGCTGGCCTTCCCCGCCCGAAGCACAGGCCGAAGCTGAGCCCTTCCCCTCCCTCTCCTGGCCTCCGCTCCGCGGCGCCCGGGCACGGTGCCCTTCCCCATACCGCGCACCCCGCGGTGCCACGCTTCAGTGCCGGCTGCCGGGACCCGAGACCTCCCCGCACTTTAATCAGCAGCGAAACAGTTAAAGGACGTTCCCGTTTAATGTGAACGCTGCACACCGTACCACCGCCTCCGAGCTCACCCCGCTAAAGCGAAGTAGGGAGGGAAGATGTGACACTTGAGGTGCCGTTTGGCGCTCAGCTTTGTCGCCGCTACGAGCGCCCCGCGCTGCAGCTGTCTGAGATTTCCTGCAAACCTCCCGCAGAGCGCCGGGTCCTTGAAGGCGAACGGCGCCGGTGCCGGCCGGGCCGGGCTGACCGCAGGGCGGGCCTCGCCGCCGAACGGCCCCTGCGGCCCCGGGGCCGCTCGCCTTCGTCAGGCCGCGGCCGCGGAACGGGGGCAACTCCGCCGTCCCTCGGGGCGCAGCGCGGTGGGGCTGCCCCGGCGAGGGGCGGAGGGAAGCCTGCGGCCGGCGGGAGGACGCGGGGCCCTTTCCCGGCGGAGCGGCCCGGGCTGCTCCCGCTGGGCCCGAAGCCAGGCCGGTGCTGTCCCGCGGGGTGGGGAGCGCCGCCGCCAAGATGGAGGCGGCCGGTGTAAATACCGCGGAGAAGGGGCAGGGTGGCGGCCCCGCCGGAGGCGGGCGAGGGGGGCAGCCGCGGCGGCGGGGGACTCCGCCCGGGGCAGGTGCTCGGGGCGGCGCTGCCGGGCGGCGGTGGCGCGGGCCGAGGCGAGGGCGGGGCCGGCGGCGCGCTCGGCTCTCCGGGCTCGCTGGGCGGCGGCGGGGGCGGCCGCGCTGGGAGTGACAGCGGGGCCTGAGCGGATCCGCGCTGCCCCATGCCGGCCGCCCGCCTCGGCGGCCCGCCCGCCTGGCGGTGACTCGGGCTCCCCCTCCCGCCCCTCCTCCGCCGCCGCCTCCTGCTCCGCTCGCCCAGCCCGGACCCGGCCCAGCTGCTGCCGCACGGCGCCGCCGCCGCCGCCCGCCGAGCCCGGGGCGCAGCCGGGAGTCGCGCGGGGGCCATGACGGTGGAGCAGAACGTGCTGCAGCCCGGCGGCGCCGCCAAGGTGAGACACCGGCCCGGGCCGCGCACTGCGCCGCGCCGCGGGGGCCCGCCCGCTGCGCCAGGGCCCGGCCTGGCAGCCGGCTGCGCGCCCCTCGCCGAGTCCCTGCCCGCCGGCCTCGCCCGGGCCTGGCCCCCACCCCCTCCCGGAGCCGCTCCTCTCCAGCGCGGCTCCGGCGGCCGCCCAAGCCCCCGCCCCGCCGGCAACTTTTCTCCCCCCCTGCGCGGGGGGCGCAGCCTCCCCGCTCCCTGCGGCCGCACGGGCCCGCGGGAAGCGTCCCCCGGCCGAGCGGGGGGCCCGGCCTTCCCTGTGCCGCGGCCTCCCCCAGCCCCCGCCGCCTCAGCGCCCGGCTGCGGCGGGGCGACCGCGGAGGCGCCGGGGAGCGCGGCCGGGCAGCGGGGGGCCGCCGTCAGCCCGGCCCCGCGTCAGCCCCCCTCCGGGCCGGCTCCCGGGGCCGGCGAGTGGGCGGCCGCGGGCTGGGAGGGCGGCGGGGCCGCGGGCGGGCCTGTTGCACTTGCGGAGCGGCAGGACGGGGGGCGGCGGCCGGTGAGGGGCTGCCGAGTCCCGGCGGGGCTGACGGGCTGGGAGGGGGGATGCTGCACATGCACGGCGTGACCCTGCATCGCGCCTGCTAAAGGTGAACGCTATTTCCAGCGTGTGACACAGGCGCGCCGTGACGCTCTTGCTGGAGTAAGAAGGTGCTGGGTTTGGGGACTGCTGTTAACGTGCCTCGGGAAATGGGGTTAAGCGAGTGGCAGTGCTTAGGGATCTTCTGCTGTGCACTAGGAGCTGCTGGAAAATGTTTCCTTATTAAAAAAAAAAAAAACAAAAACAAACGCCTTCTAAAGCTTTTCTTTCCTTGAAGTGAACTGAACTGGCCAGTGAAAAAGAAAACTAAAATTTAAATTTCAGTGCTTTTTAAATTACTTTTAAAAAAGTAACTGTTGCTCTTTAATGCAGCTGTTCTGATTAGTGATGTGACTCCCAGGCTCCCCTGTGTGTGATGTGCCTTCCCTGATTATTATTATTTTTTTTTTAATGGCATGTGATGCTTTTATAAGAGAATAAAGGTATATGTGGTTTGGCATAGGCATTGTGGAAGTTAAATGGCTCCAGTCATAAGGGTGGACAGTGGGAATGCAATGATGAGAGTGTAATTGGTTAAAGTGGTACAACTTACGTTCAGGGAGCTCGTTTGGAGGGAGAGGCGTGTCTCACCAAAGGCTGCTATCATAGTTGGAAGTAGTTAGCACTGATTTTGGCCGCTTAAGCAGGAAGGCAAGGGCTGGACAGGCTGATTTTGTTTCTTCGTTCCTCAGTTGGTAGTGTTGTCAGTTGGAGCATGCTAGCAGGCTAACGTAGCAGAATTTTGCTGCCAAGTCCCGTGCTATGTGTGTCTTCTGCGCTTAACAACTTCATTTGTTGCTGCTGTGAACCTGACAGATTTTGTGAGCGAGGTTAACTTTTACAAAACCTGTTGTTGATGGTTTAATTAAATAATCCCTTAATTGTCGCATCAGATACTTTATTATGTAATACCTGTTACACACTGGTCGGAGCTGCTGGTTTGCGCTTTCTGTCAGTAACCGTGAAGAAGAAATGTTACAGCTTTCAGCTAAACTACTGCTTGCAGGTCAGTAGTTTAGGACTACTTTAGTTTCAAATCAAGGATAAGCTTTAAGGGTGGCTGGAGACTGTGGTATATCACCTGGTAATCCGCGCTGCAGTAAAAAATGAAAGTACCAGTAATTCTGAAGTTGTAATCAGCATCTGTGGATGATGGTTCCTTGTGTAAGTATCTAGAGAAACTCTAAAATAGCAAGCTTTTTTCATGGCAGGGATTTTTATTTTTACTTCTGTTAAATCATCTGATTAGTATTTTCATTTTTACTTCTGTTAAATCATCTGATTAGTATATTATTTGAAACTCCTTGTTACCTATCTTATCCCTAGCCACATGCTGGGGTGGGTGGAGAAAGGGCAATCTTGAAAATATTTTGCAAAAAAATACTGTTTGACTCCAAAGTGAGTATCTAATTTTAGTGACACTAATGAATAGCTAATTGGATGATGAACTTTAACATCGTTCAGTTTGTTTGCGTGTAAGAAGAAAAATTGTGAAGGTATAGTGGGCTGATTAATGGTTGAAAGGTGGAGAGGTTACCATACCACTAACTCACTGTCTTCCCTCAAAGGAAGAAAATCCCATGCTCCACAAATAAGGAGAGTTTGTTCTGGAGACCTCAAAGTTTGTCATGATTGTTTTTTGTTAGTGTGAAGAAACCACATACAAGCAGAAATATATTGGGTTTCCAAGAGATGCCTGAGTCATCAGCATACCTTATTCAGAGCTGTGGTTCCCAACATTGTTCATCAGATGTTTTCTTACAGTCATACAGGAAGTATGTGTCAAACTTCAGCAGTACTTGAAGATGTAAGTTTGTATTAATAAATGCTCTTGGCTACAAACAGTTCACTTTCCACTGAAGCTATCTTTAGTTTATTGTGTAGTTAAATCGTCTGGATCGGGTCGAAAGAAATTTTTTCTTTCATGTTTACTGGCCATCTTGACTCCTAGTTAAAGCTTATATTTATCTCCTGTAGCAAATAATCACGTCACAGCTCTCTTGTGCTTCTCTAATGTTGTTAGGTGTCTGTGGGTTATCTGTAATGTTCGTATTTATAGACGACAGCATGTGAATAAAGGTAAATGGCCAGGCAAGTTAAAAAAAAAAAAAAGTAGCTTTTCATTTTGTCTTGTCTGTGTTTCTGTCCAGTGGAAGCCTTTTTGGCTGGCTTCTTGCTGCTGAAGAGCATGTGTGTTGCAGTATCCCCTGTACTCCAAGCAGTCCTGCACCACTGCCACGGGGGCAGCTTGTGTTGGTGCACATGAATCTTCCTCCCAGAGGAAGATGGTCCCAGGCTGCCCCTGGTGCTGTGCAGACCCTTCCCTTCCCTCAGCCACTGTCCTTTACACAGCGGGTTCAGCAACAGGGGCTGGGGTGAATGGTGGTTTTTCTAGTAATTGGAAGAAATAATCTGGAGAGGTCATACGTGTTTCAGTGGTGTCTCATCTGTAAGTGGTAGTTACTGTGTGGTCATCTCAAAACAGTAGCATGAAGAAGCTGTTTTAAAGGGTGATGCTTAGCTGGCCTCTCAGCAATGTGTATTATCAAGTTCTGCTGCTTCTGGAGAGAGACTGAGTGTTGGTTGATACATGATGGACTTAAAGTGTTTTATCTGTCCTTTGGTTTCCCACACCCATTGTTATTTCAGACCTGTGATTCAGATTCAGGAGCATATTGGCAGTCTAATCAGAGGAGTAGTAGGATAAAGTTAGGTGTGTCAGCTCAGTTAGTACTTTGTGTTTGGGTTTTTTTGTTTGGTTTTTTTTTTTTTTTAAGAAGCACAAACATTGAAGGATATTTACCGCTTGAAACAATGCATGGCTTAAAGCAAGGTCTAATACTACTTACTTCCTTTACCTTGCTCTTGTTTGAGGTAGTAAGGGTGTGCTTCTGCTCTGATCATCCCATGTGTTTGATGTACTTACTGAAAAATCTAGATAATATGGTACTGACTGCTTATCTTTCCTGAAAGCAATGGCCACTGATTTCTTAGTACTGTGGTACTTCTTCATATGGAAGATGGCAGTCATACGTCTCCAACAATTGAAATAGGGATGTTGATGCAGCCCTGAATGGCAGGAGGTGATCACAAAGAGCGTCTACCGAGGAACTGGTGTGCAAGAAAGGTATTATGGGAGTTGTGCTTATTTTTTATTTTTATTTTTTCTTCATCTCGGTAGGTGGCAACCTTCTGAGGATACAGCCTTTAAAATCTTTGTGTTCTAATCAGTTGAGTTCAGGGTTGCCTGCCGGCCTGCCTGACTCTCCAGTGGATCTGAGAGGCTCTGGCTCCTGTTCTCATCATGTGGCCAGAGCTGCTCTGGCCTGTGACCAACACGCAGGTGTCCTCTCCTGAGAAATGCACCCCAGGTCATGTAATGAGGATGGGTTACATATCTGCCCGTGAGCGGGCTGGGCTGCCTGTGTTTGGACTGTGTAGCAGGCAGCCCTCTTGAATATGCTTGAATATGGGGGGTTGTGCCTGCTACTACTGCTGGTCTTGAAAGCTTTATTACCTCTTTTGGCCAATAACCAGACTGGTTTACTGGATACGTTTGCACCATCTACTAAGTAATTTGCAGAAATTATTTGAAGTGCTATGGAGTTATGCTTTTAGATATACACACACCTCGTTATGTATTTTAAAAAAAAAAGTTCTTATTACTTGTAGTTACACCTTCTACATAGATTCCTGTTTCGGGTTTTCTGAAAGCTAAAGCAAGGTGCAAAAAGGTCAGTGATTCAAAGTAATTTGGAAAGCCCTTGTCAGACTGGTATGCTGAATGCTTTCTGATTTTGTGGATGTTCTGATGGATTTTGGTGGGAGGATGTGTGGGTGTGGTTAGGTTTGGTTGGGTATTTTTGTGGTAGCTATGCAATCCTACTGAATCTTGGAATTTTTTTCTTGGTATAGTGTAATATCAATCTGTACCTTTCTGTAAACCTTCAATAGCATTTTTGCTTGTTGCATTGTAGAAAACCTTTCACAAAAGTTCAGTAATAATTTTGATTGTTGTAGCAGGAGCTTACAACTATAGTACTATTGTTAGCCTCTGTCTGAAATAATTGCTTTAAATATCTTCTGGTTTATACCTTGAAAGAAAAATACTGTTTCAGAATATGATAATGTAAGATGTATACATTTCCTGTTAACCTTTTATACTATTATTTTAAAATATCTTTATTGCTCCCTAAATATATATATATATATATATATATATTTAGAATAAACCTGTATCTACAGCTACTAGGAGCAGCAGCTACAAAAGATGATGGAACTCATCAGCTTCTATGAAAAGGTCAAAAAGCTGATTACCCGTGTCTCAAAACAGAAAAATATTTCACATTTTTAAGTGTTTTGTAAAGATAAGTGGGAGGATAATTGAACAGTTGCTTTTCTTGCACTTTTACGCCTGAAAGAAAGGATATGTTAAAGCAGGAAGTTGCATCTCTTTAATCCTGTGAATTCTGTTGGTGTTCATGGCCTTCTTTAACTGAAGAGAAATAAAAGATGTATTTTCTGTTCAGGTTTTGGCTACAACTTCTCTTCTTCCTGGCTGAAGAACCCACCCAAGTGTTGACAGTGATTATTCAATCTGCGAGAAGCTGGCACTGTTAACTTCAGTGACGTGCATGCTTGGGTTGAGGGATGTCCTGGGATGCTGGGGACTGGTGCAGTGGCAGGGTTGTTAAATCTACCCATGCCCCAGCTGAGTTGCGGGCTGCCTTTTCAGGCTGGTCTGAAATCTTTGCAGAACTAGCTGGGAGGTGTCTAACCTTTGCACGTCACCTGTGCCAGGAATTATTTGGGGTGCTGCATCAGTCACCCCCTTACAGCCATTGCTGCTGGTGCCAGTGGAGGAGGCGGTTATTGAGGCACCCAGGGGTGCTTCTAGGGTTCCTGTATGTTTTATTGCTCTTAGCTTTCTGTAATCAAGATGCTGATTTGGAATTCCCAGCTGGTCGTATGGCAAAAGTTAAGAGTCAAATGTGACAGTCCTGATACTCCTTAGCTTAAAACGTAAACAAAAAGATTAAGAGCTGTGTCTTCACTTATATATTTTCCTTTAGGAATAAATTCCTTTAAAAGCCCAACTTTTGGTTTTGTTAAAATCCTTGAAGTGAATTTAAAGAGAATATTAAAACCTTTTAAAATTTGGAGGGGTGTGTGTTGCCAGGACCTGGACCTAGACAGGAAAGTCTTTTCTACTTTCATTGAGTTGAAAAGCCACATGTCTGGGAGCAGCTTCTCTGGGAAACAAAAGTATTGTGAGCACTTTTGCTTTCCATTTCTTTTGTGATAACCAGTCTGATTATGTAAAGGCAGGGAAGGTTGCACCAAGTCATAGTGAAGGTTTGTGTGTTGTTTTTTTTTTTTTTTTTTTTTTGTGTTTGGATTTTTGTTTGTTTTTAGATAGATGTGTTAAAACTTTCCCATCAAAACCCAGTGACTGAATTACTGATGTGTTGATCTTTGGTCAGCAGGTAATTTGAGAGAATTCAGCTTCTCACCAGGGGGCTGTTGACTCCTGCTTGGGGTATCAGTGTAGCATCACAATGCAAATAGCGAGCCAGAGATTAGGTTAAGTAATGTGGGAGAAGCTGTTGTGACAACATATTCCAAAATTATTTTCTGAATTCAAGGTAGATGTCGGTCTTTTTTTTGGTTCGTTTGTTTTTTCCCTGTTAGTAAAAGACCGTTTCTGTTAGCTGATGATTACACCTCATCAGTTGAGGTGCTGTTAAGAAGCCAACCTACCAACCATAGGAGATACTTAACTGTAGTGAATATTAGTTCAGTTTCACTAATTCAGTGAAACTAACACAACTCGCATGTGACTTCTGCCAGAGAGCTAAGTGTACAATAGGTGGGGTGGTAACTCCTTCCATTCACTTTGGAACTGTGGTGCGCATAAAGTTCTAGTTCACGGGTGCTCAAGTATAATTAACAGGGAAAAGCTAGTACTGTAAATATCAAGTTAATTGTATGTAAAGTGTGTAAAATTGAAACTTTTCTGCTAAATTCATTTTTTTCTCCCCCTTTTTCTTTCTTTCAAATAATAAATATAGTGATAAAGTAATCTAAAGTTGTGAGACTGAGGTAAAGATGAGGCGGTGAGATGCTTTACTGCTGAGCAGGATACAGGGACATGCTTTGTATGATGCTACAGGCTTTGGGCCAAGTAAAACGAAATACTTTTTCCTGTTTCCTGCATCACATTGGCAAATGGCATCTCTTGCTGTTTTTTTGCAAACGCTTGTAACTCTTAATTTGGCAATAAAGTGTTCTGAACAGCACATGTCTTATTTTTTAATGTTACCTTACATTAATGCTGTGCTGAATATAAATGTTGTCATAAATTGTGTTGTACCAACACACCTCAAGTAAACTTTTAGGTAGAATGGAGAGCAACTGTACTGTGTGCCATAGTTGAGGACAATCACCATTTAAAATGTTGCTTTTTTGCAACATTAAACTTTGCGTGCTTTCATTGTATTGCAGGCTTTAGATCTCTTTATCATTAGATTTCTTTAGGACTTCAGAACTTTCAAAAGACTAACTAAGGGCTCTATAGACTACTAATAGAAAACTTTCATGAAACTTCTTTTTGAGTGATCCTGTTCATACCACCTTTCTGCTCTATGATACCCTCCCAGTTTTCAGAAGTGAGTAAAGGGAATTTGAGTCTGTCTCTTTGCTGCATGGGTTACAGCTCCCTGCCTGGATATTTGGGGTGAATACGCTGGTCTGTGATCTGGAGCGGCTGTGGTGTTGTGCTCCCTTCTGCTGATAGCTGCAGGGCTGTATCTTCTGGCAGAAGGGTGGTTTTAACCTACTGGACAACGTAGTAGTTTTCCTGGTGAACATGGTGCAAAATGTGTGGTTTTAGGCTTTAACATGAGTAAGATGTTAAGCAACCTTTTGAGTCAATGTTGAGACTCCTGTGATGTTGAAGAAAGAATTGGGTCCTGAGATGGTATAAAGGACGGATTGACACACTGTCAGGAGTGGGGGACACTGACAACTTCAGTCATGTGTGGCAGGCTTTGTGAGTTCTTGTCCACTTAGTTATGGACTTGTTTTCCACGTATTTAGTAACATTAATGATAAGCATTTGAAAATCAATGAAAGTATTCAATCTATACAGATGTAGACTCTTGCAGCTTAAGGCAGCACTGGTTTTTTTACAGTTAGGTTTTTGTAGTTTTCACTCTTTTTAATATGTTGTTGGCCACGTACTTTTGCTTATCTTCGCCATAATGGATGAAGTTCAGGAGCACGTTGAAAGCCATCAGCATGAAAGTTTTCCTGAAACCTGATGTTACCTGATGATGGGACTTTAACAGAAATAGCACTGTTGTGAGAGGTGGCAACACTAAGTGTCCACACTTTTAATGTAGCTCTCTGGAGTAAGGATGTTAGAGAGGTAGAATCCAAATAACATGTGATGTGGAACAGCTTGAAGGGTGAAGTGCAACTAGGTTAGCTTTGGAAACATTGCCTGACACAGATTTGTGTATGTAAAATATATATATTTTTTTTTTTAAAGCGCAACAGAAATATTGATATGCACACTCTAATAGTTTTTATTCTGATATGCACAGCTGTGACTTGATGCTTTTGTTTATAGTAGGTCTCTGAATTATTTTAACTGGTTGATTCTTGCTGAAAAAAACAATGCCCTGCACAGCACTTCCTCTAAAATGATTCTATTATCAACTACCTGGCAACTGTCAAGCTTATCAAAGTTTAGGCATTGAGCAAATGCAGACACTGCTTAAATATCCTTGACTAAAGCTTTTTTAGCCATCAGGTGAAAACATATTTTTAAGCTTTACAATAAGCACACGTAGACAGAATAATGTATTTGATAGAAGCTTTTCAGAGGGGCGTTAGCGTTTTGAAGGCATGATCCATAGCTGTTTAAATTTTATTGACCCTGGTATCTTATCGTGGTCTAGGCAGAATTTATGGAAATTAATGCACGTGATATAGTGATATTATGTACACCTCTGTGGCTCCTTCCTACAAACTGACAATTCATTGTTTCCCTCATGTTGTACCCCATAATCCAGAGGGCTCCCTTTAATTAAAACAAGGTGTTCGCCTGACATTAGGGACTGAGATGTAAAAATTTTGGATTGTGAATTGTGTAGCTGTATTTAATGCTATCTGTTACTTTTGATGAACAGTAAATAATGGGCTTGAGTTCGTGCGTGGTTTCTGTGATAGCTGTTCTTCTCACAGCTGTACGACTTCAAGAGAAGTCAGGTACCTGTGCTGAAAATTTCTGTTCTTATTCTCAAACCACAAATTTGTTTTTCTGAATTTCAATAAAATTCAATTAAAAATCCCCACATTTTGACAAGTTGAGTTCAGCTGTGTTTTTACTAGGATTAAGCCGGACAAAAAGAAGTGTTATGTGGAAGTTGAAAATAGTATTCATTTACATTCAGGTGTATCCTTTGAGTGCTTTAAAGTAAGCATCTGGAAAAGGCTGGGTATGCACAGGCACGTGGCGTTCTTCATCATCTCTGGAAGAGGAGGAGGTGGTGAGAATAGACTCCTACTCCACTTCCCTTTTCTATTTGGTTTCATTTCATTCCTCTGAAAATGTGCTGCTTTGAAGAAGGAATTTCTCCTCTACTCTCTTTTTTAACGCTTTCAAAAGTGCATAGGTGTAACTGGCCTGGTTAAAGGACCGAATATTGTGTATTTCATCGTATCCCCAAAATCTTATGTTATGACTGAGAAAGCATTTTATATATTTGCAGATTTTAACCTTTGCTTTGTTTTGGTACAGAATCATGGGAAAATACATAAGAGAAAGTTGGTGGGTTTTTTTTAAGCTTGTAAATATGATTTTTTAATTTTTTTTAAGCTAAGTAGCTTTTGGACAGCCTACAATTTTTCCTGTTCTTGGTATTACCTACTTTCCCGTTTGTCAGCTTCTTTTCTTCAAATTTTGCATGTGTGTCTCATGTAACTTCTCACCTGTTTGATGACCGTGCTCTTTGAATTTAGACTTGCCTACTACTGTTTTCTTTTCTTACATTAGAACCTTTTAATTATTGGTGGTAGTAATTGGCAAGCTTTTTTAATTCAAGCATCTAAGCTTATAACTTTTTTAATAGGATACTAGAATTAAGTCTTCTCTTTCTCTCTGTATTCCATTACTTGTTGGGAAATTAAACAATAACCAACATCTTACTGGCAACTTCTAAAAGTTCCTTCTAGTCTTGCACGTTTTTTGTGGGACTTAGTGCTAAAAGCCACAGAGCATTTCTTGTGACAGCCCTGGCTGGACTGTAATTGTCCCCTCACTTGAAGCAGACTTGGCTGCTTTTTTGGGTACAGTCGGCTGGTCTGTTGTGTAGCCTCTGGATTTATAGACGGATTGCCCCATCATCATCAGTTCCAGCTCTTGCTAACTTGGCGTGTTACCTTGAAGCCTTTTCTGGGCCTGATTTAAAGACGACTGGTAAATGTGCCACCTGCTGCCTAGTGCTGAGAGGGGATGTGTGTGGTGTACAGGCTCTGCTGTGCTGTTGTGGACCAGGGAAGGAGTTTGCATCAGCCTGCTATCCCCAGCAAAAATGCTGAAGACTGTTGCTTCATGACCTTACTGAATAGAAAAGGGGTGAAGATTTTGTTGTTGGGAGTTTATTACCTCTCTTGTTGTTTGGGGAATGTGTTGGCATAACACTGTGGCTAGGAAGGCAGCGCAGAATTAAAAATTTTTGTGTTTCACATCATTTTTCAGAAATGCGAACTCCTCAGAGGAGTGTTTCATACCACTTTTATGCAAGTCAGCATGTGAAGTTTCAGCTAGGTATGCAGTGATGAAGGATGGCAGAAAGTCACTACGGTATGATAGTGCCACGCTGCTGCCAAGAGTAGGGGAGACTGACAGGGCTAAGTTACAACAAACAGCAGTTACAAACCGAAGTTGTAAGTTTTTTGAGACCATGTTGTCATATATTAGAATATAACATGTTCAGCTTTCTGTGGGGGCTGAGGCAAATGTGCGTTTCAATAGAAGATAATTCAAAGTTCATTAAAAAACAAAACCAAAACAAATATTCTCAAGATTAGCTTTTTTTCTTTCTCCTTGAAAGAATACATTGCTAAATTTTCTATTTCTTTGATTTTGAGGTAGTAAAATTACATGCTGATCCTCAGTGCAAATCTCAACACATCTTTAAATACTACAGTGTCTCCATTGTGTTTGAAGTTCATCTTGATTCTAATGTCATCTGCATCCATTGAGGTTACTACCTAATGAAAAGGAAAGCTGCTTGCTGACCTTCACAGGCCGACAGTCCGTGGTGTTGCAGTGGCGTTTCTGCAGGGATGCAGCACGTGCCCGTGCCTTCCTGGCGCTTGACCCAGGGAAGGCTGTCTCACCTCACCGGAGAAGCTGGAACTGCTGTCAGAAACCCATCACCTTGCAGGCAGCCTGTTAAATACCTGGATTTTAGGTGACTTAGTTATCTGTAGTCTAGTTGTTCTGTGGAGTTTATTTGTTTTATTCCCCCCCCACCCCCCCAAGCTAACAATGTGTGTCTCTTCACAGGAGTTTGCGTTTTTTTCTTTTTTTTTTTTCTTTTTTAAATTATTAGTGGCAGGCAGGATAAGCTATTAAATATTTTTACTGAGTGCTGCAAAAAAGGGTGCATGACTTTTCTGATGGAATTTAATTTTGTAATGCACCTCAGGTTAGAATTTGGGGTGATCAGTTGAGGCTGCAGGATGAGCTCACCCCTGGAAGACGTCCCTGCAGTAGAGTGGAGGTACTCTCGTCCACTCTTCTTCTCCAGCTCCCTGTGTTGTCTCTCCTAACTTCTTCTGGCCCTGGGAGGGGGGCAGCAGCAGGCAGCACGATCGGATCGGGAGCTGCACACTGGCTGCTCAAGCTGCCGGGGAGCCTGGGGCTGCTGCTGAGGGTGTTGGGGAGCCCTGGGGTTGGGCCCAGCTGCTGAAGGTGGCCAGGGAGGGTGGGTGTCCCTGGGTCTGAGCACACTCTGTGATCACAAAGCCCACTTTTTAGGAATTCAGGTTAGTAATTTTTTTTAATTGGACTAGGGGGAAAAGCCTTTATTGAAAGGCGTTCTGTTAATTTTTTTTCTTCCTATTCAAAATAGACAGCTGAGCTCTCTGCCCAAATGCATCCCTGCTATTGAATAATACCATGGAATCTTCATAATACAGACTTGTCTTAAAAATTGCAGTTTGACTTTTGTTTAGGATTTCTGGGCTATAGTAGTCTGAATTTTGTGTGGAAAAATTGTTTGTGAAACCTCCCCTGGTATTGCTTACCTAGGACACGTAGTGGAGTTGTTTGAGGTGAGGTGGGATCTTTGATACTTGTGCCATTAACAGTTGCAGTAAATTAAATCTTTCTAGGTGTGAACACCCAAACCAGGGAGCTGAGTGCAGCACATAGGGCTTCAGCCCATGCAGGAGTAGCCCTGAGCGTGTGTGTTCCTTTGCAGGACCACTGAGACATACTAGGAGCATCAGATCCCTGTTGTTGTATGAATTTCCTATCGATTTCTTTTTGGAGTAAGTTTTCTGCAGTAGTGCCCAAGTAGGAGAAGGATTGCGAGAGTCTTCCCCCCCCGGCCCTGTTTATCTCACTAGATAAAAACAGGGTTAAAATAAAGGCAGAGAAACAACTCATTCTCATAAGGCTGCTGCTCCACAACAGTTTAATCTGGTGGAAATAGGCACAGCCTTGGTCTTGCCCTCTCCCCCCTGTGGCTCTCACAAAGTCAGCAGGAAATTAATTAAAAGCGAAGAGTGGCTTTATGATTGTTTATTGAGAGCCTGGGCTGGCTTGCTGGAGATTCAGGCAAGAGGCAGTGCTGGCTCAAAGGCAGGAGTGGCTCGTGGCCAGAGCGGGTGGCATCTGGCAACACCAGCCTAGGCTGGCCCATACTGGCAGGAGCTACTGCCTGGGAAGGGCAGCTGACTTGTCAGGAGCCGCTTGTGGTCTGACAGCCCCTTCAAATGTTATTGTTCGCAAGTATTTGCAGGGACTGGGATCCCACAGATCTGAGGACTCTTGCAGCTTTCTTGCAGCTTCCAGAGTTGGTTCTGTTTTTTCCTGGAGTGTTCCTCATTATCCAGCAGGGTGAGGAAGGCGAAGGGGCTAGCTTGATGTTGTTTTCTTGGGAACTCTTACATCCTGTGCAGAGCAGGGTGAGACTGGCATGATGGCTATTTGGGGGGAAAAAAAACCAATATCAAAAGAGCTAAACACTTGAATGGGCTGGTAGGACTGCCCTCTCAAGTTGAGATGTAGGTTTTAGCCTTTCAGTGACGGATAATAAATGGGTGATGAAAGGACTGTTGAAGAGCCTGAAAAGTGAGCTGGAATAGCTTGTGTTTGGCTTGATGGATTAAACAGTGATTGGGATGTAAAGGAAAATATCTCAAAGTGGGAAGTTAAAATGTGGATCTTCACAGCGTTGTTTCGGACGTTGGAAAGACAAGATTTTTATGAATTATTTGACAGACATTCAAAAAGACATTTTTAATAGCTGCTACAGTAAAATTATGATGCCCTGGGCAATAGTCTTTCCTGTGAGGAGAAAGCTTGTGTCTTGGTGATACTGCCAGGGCAGACACTGTAAAGTGTAATGTTTAGGCATGTCTATGAACAGAAGAAAAAAATTAAGAAGGGAGCTTTTACGACAGAAAGTAGCCAGGAGTGATTGCGAAGTGTGTATGTGTATATATATGTGTGTGTATGTATGCATATGTTTATATACACAGCGAGTTAGCTGTATATCTGTTGTCCTCCAGCTGCTGCCTCCTTTCTGTCTGAGTAGTGTCACCTGTCATTGAGCCCACTGGTTTTAATGTGCTGTGGCTTGTACATGCTGTTCGCAGCTATCTTGGTGCTGGAGTCTGAACATGTTGAGGTGGGACTGGGATGTGAACTGAGGCTGCAGCATGCCGCTGGTACGTGGCACTGCCCAGCTGTTTTCCACGGGTGGGTTCTTGGAGGAATCCTTCAGAATTTGTACATAGTTTACAGGGAAGCTGTACTGGTGCTTTGAAAGACCCCCCTACTGCTGCCAATAACTCTAATCGCCCATCAGGTTTGGATTGGAGCAGAGATATTTTTGTTAATTATTGTCACAGTTAATGGAGTGTGTAAGAATCAAAAGCGATTTTTGTAAAGCAAGTTTTCCTGTGGCCATTCCAGTGAATACAACCTGAAGTTGCAGCTAGTTAAATGAAACTAAAAATCTCATTGATTTGTATGGTAGTTAATTTTTAGAGCTGCTGTCATTAATATTGGGAAGCTCACTATTGTGCTGAGCAGGGCGGTGGTTTAAAACACACAGATGTCAAAACTCAATAACTTTACGTTTCTGACACCTTTTGTGTTTTCAGTAAGTAATAAGGCTGTTATCATCTCTTGATTATCAACCTTTCAGTGAAGCATGTTTAGGAGTAATCAGAGCTAGACGTGTGAAGCTTAGCAATTCTTCACTTGAGCAACAGTGTTCATAAATCAGCTCATAACGTAATTTTAAGATAGAACTTCAATCATGTTTTTGTTGGTTGTTCGTTCTTTGGTTTGGGGGACTGATTTTCAACAATGTTACTTTGATGGAAATGACAAAAGTTTTTGAGCCAGTTAATACTACTGTTGTCATAGATCACACCATTTATTATTGTGGTCTTGTAAGTTACTTTGAACGGCTTTGCTGTCCTCCTAGTGCTTGCTCTTGCTTTGTCTTTATAGTGACTACTCCTGTTGCCTTCAGCCACTGTTTTCTTTGTTGTTGTTATTTTATTTTGGTTTGGTTTTTTTCAGTCGAGAAAAATGGAATCTCTTCATAATACAGCCGGAACATGTTTGGTTGTAATCCAGGCAATAGACCTGCAGGGCAATTGAGTTGGAGTCCAGGGCTGAGTTTCAGTACTTCTGTGGCCTGAGGGGAAATGAGACAAAATCCACTAAACGCGTGCAAGGAAGTGTGTTTCTGTTGCTTTCAGAATGCTCTCCATGTTACTGGATCTACGTACTCGGTGGTGCCTCTTCCAGCTGCATTATTACTCGAATTCTTTAGCACCCCAGAATTTGCCTAGGAAGTTCTATATATAATGAAGTGATGCTTCCCTCTTGCTTTACTCTTCTTCCTCCTGAGCTGTGTAAGAAATCTGGTTTTAGGTTCTCATTCCTTCCCTGTGCTGTCTGTGTAAATGTGGAAGAAAGGGTGTGAGGCCACATTTCCTGCCTGTGGGTGGAAGGGTTTGGAAAGTTCCTGACTTTCTCCCTGTGAACTGACAGGGCTTAGTGCTCATTGCAAGAGTATTCCCCACGTAGGTGATGATTTGGATCACATTTAACTTCTGTGATTTTGCAAGTGTGTGTAACTATCCGAGGTGGGTTTGCCTTATATTTACTGTCAGTAAATACAAACCAAACTCCTCAAGCCTCTCTAAAATCTCGTTTCAAAAAGATTAAATATTTGCTTGAATTAAAATAAATTTGTGTTAGATGTTAAGAGTAAATGAGAGTTCATTTTTTTGGGGGGGGGCAGGCGGGGGGCTGCATATGTAAGGCTCGGAATAGCGACTATTTACATGAATGCATGCTCTTGTGTTGTGTAGAAACCTTAGTATCAAATCTTGAAGTTCCTTGAAAAGTCGCTTGTTAAAGCATTTTCAGTTGAAGCAGTACAGCTTTGTTACTGCCCATGGAAGCCATAGAAATACGGTGAAAGTGTTCTGAGTGTTGTCTTATAAAGAATAGAGGTTATATAGCACAATGACTAAGACGAATCCTTCCTTTATTTTTTCGGGGGGGGGGGGGGGGGGGCGACGACGACGACGGGACGGGGACTGTATGCATATAAGTAATGCACTCAAGCCTTTTCCCCATTAAACTTTTGTTTGGTCCAGGCTGTTGCTGGCTGAAAGTTACTGCCCTACAGTGTGCCCTTTTGCCTCCTTGAAGTAAGTGTGCTTTCAGTCCAGTTGCAGGTGGGTAGTTACCTACTTTGCACAAGCTGCTGCTGTAATTGGCAGGTGTTGGCAGGCTGTGCAGAGCAGTCCCAGACTGAGAGTCTGCGGTCTCTGTGCATGTCCTTTGCTCCCCACAGGTGATTTTGTCCAAGCCAAAGCTGAGATACATTTTCCATTTAGGTGCGTATAAAAATATATATTTACCTACTTTTTTAGAGGGTACAGTGTCATGTAAGAGGTTTTTCTTTTTGTGACCAAATGAAAGGAAACCAACCCAGTTAGTAGATACCAGGCAAGGGAACTGAATTAATTGTGCTTTAGTAGGTACTGTAACAATGAATGCCTTCAACCAGTGCAGAGATTTAATTTGGTCTTTGCATTAGCAAAATACTGCTTCTATATACATATGCCTACTTTTAAATTTACCTATTTAGATATGTATGTTCAGTTTGCACACACGCACACAGAAAAACCTTGAGGACAGAGGTGGTGAGAGCAAAGACATGCAGCGAAGCCTTCTGGAGTTGACCGTGTGTTTCCTCTGTTTCAGCTTAGCATCTTCATGGAAGGAGTCAATATTTATTTGCCTATTTGGAACTTGACCAACAGTTTATTTAGAAGGTGGTTAATGTATCTGCATTGCTGGAAGCCATAATGCTCAGCAGTGTATGTGGGCCTTTTAACTGTTCCTGGGAGATATGATTAATGTGGCAGAAAATGACATTCACAGTAGTAATTGAGGGTCTTTAGCACGCTTGTCTTTTGTATGTTAACTATTCTTCATTTGTTTGTTTGTAGCAGAAACTTAAATCCTTTTTATAGAGGATTACATTCTTCTAATCTCTGTGTTCTCATTACAGCAACATCATATGAGGAAACTAGCTTATTAGTTTCTTGTCTGCAGACTGTACCATTAGCAGGTAGTCTGCAGCTCAGGTTACAGTAGACTTGTCTTTAATATAAAATATTTTGTACAGTGTCATTTGGGTTGTCCTCCAACAAATAGCTCTTCTAAATCGGTGTTCCACTGGAAAGCAAAGTAAGCATTTTTTGTGTGAAGGGACTGAGTCAGGATGCTGTTCTTGGCATTTGCATTTTTCCCTTTCTTTTTGTCTCTAGTACGAGTGTTCAACCCTTGAGAAGGAAGGGATTTCTGTAGTTAGTTTTCATTATGTCCTATTTAAATGAACTGTGTAGTGAGGCAGTAGGCCCTGATTTCTTCTGGTAGTGGTTGGACCATCTTGTTTATTACTAAACATGAGGCTTTTTCTGTGCTTGGAAACTGAAGAGGGTTGTTCTGTCTTCTAAGTTTGAAAATGCTTGTGTTACAAATAAAAATATTTGGATGTTTGCATGAATAAAGCCAAAGCTTACATGTAATTCTTCAGAAGCTGCAGAGATGAGAAAATAAACAGATCAAAAGGTGGCTAACTTTTTTTCCCAAATTTATCTGCAGTATGATTCAGAATTAGTCAAATTGAGATTTACCTTTTTTCTGTAATTTAGCTTTTTGCTGTGATTTTTGATAAGTTGTCAGAGTTTACAGTACTGTTGTGGAACTAATTTGCGTGCAGTATCTCCCTAAGCAGATAATAGTGCAGATCCTTTTCTGCTTCACTAGCTGGCACAGCTACTGAATATGCTATTGTGTGAGGTTATAAACCAGATAATCTTAATTGGGCATTTCCTGAGAGGAAGGGAGGAATGGCTGAAAAAGGAAAGAATTGGAAATAAGGGCATGTATTCCTAATACACAAATTTGGCATCCATCCAGGAAAATGGGAGAATTTCCTGTTAGTTAACATCTTCCAAGAGCCAAAAGCCTGGAGATACATATTGCATACCTCGGAGAGCCAGAGGGAAGGGGGAAGGCTGGGAATAGGTCATGCATGAAAGCCCCAGGGAACTGGTTGCTGCTTGGTGTGGTGGGACTGAGGGGTGTGAGCAGCTGGATCTCAGGGCGGCTATAGCATCAGTGAGCCATCTCCTTTGTCAGGCCAGGGATTTGGGTTACCCTCTAGCAGTTGCACCGGCAGGGTCTGGTGTCATAGGCAGAGTCCTGGAGCTGGTTTAGAACTGAGTGAAGTGCAGATCAAGCTACGTGGAATGTGTGTGTGTATGTCATGTCTATGCGTGCACATATATTGTAACGCATTTGGTGCTGCACTGTAGATATATGTGGAGTCCTGACTACTAAACTGGAGAATCTGTGCTATAGATAAACTATGGAATCACTCATAAGTTTGAGGAAAGGATGGCGAACAGAAGTGGGTATAAGCGAATAGGATCCAAAAGAATTTCAGTAGTTGCACCTGGTTCTGTTGGAATGATCTTTTTGGATCTGCGTTTGAAGAGGGAGGTTGCTTATTAAATTGAATTAATGGACAGTGAGTTATAATTCAGAATTTGAGCCTCTACTAATGCAAGGTTGGAAAAAAGAGGGAATCGGGGAAGAGCTGTATTGAAAAAAGATGGCAACTTTTTTCTGTAGTTGTGTTCTGAATCTTCCCTCACTGACCTGACACATTAGTGTAGATGCTTCAGACAATTGTAAATACTTGTATGCCACCACCTTTGGGTTTTGGATTTGCTTTAGTGTAGGGTGAGCTCTTTCGGGTATTTTTGGTAAGCCTTTGAGTGAATCAAGATCATAATTGTTCAGAATATCTACATTAGTGTTTGGGGATACTTGAGGTTCTATATGCTACAGTCACTTCAGCTCAAGTTAGCGTGAGCTCTGGGAAAAGTAAAGCTTCTAGGGTAGATGTAATCAGAAGGAGCATTAATAGGAGTAAGGAGAGTGGCTCACTTTGTATGTAGAAGTCTGTCCTAAGTATTATATTAAATATTAGTTACAGTACAGAAGGGACTTAACTATTTAACAGTTGCATTAGAAATTGATGTCCGAACTTCCGTCATGGGTAACAGTGAAATATTTTTTTTTTAAATCATCTATTGTACTAGAGGAGTGTAATTCAAAACAAATAAACTTTACCCGTTTTGACTTCTGCAGTCTAGTACAGATGCACTAAATTAGTTACATCAAGAACTAAGTAGTATTAGCTCTCTGAATTTAGGTATGATTGTATTTCACAAACTTTGTAAGTGAAAAGAAAAACAGAAAAGAAAACTGGATCTCACACCCTTGATTAATGAATGAAGTTTGATAGTAGTTGCCTGCACTGTCATTTGTAATGAAAAGAAATATAATTACCTGTGTTACAGTTTCATGGGTGGTAACATATCAATATAACAATAAAGGAGAATAATGGCAAAGTTAAACATGCAGTTGCAGGAAAGGTCTGTATGCAGTAGAGATTGTCAGGTATATTAGATTTGAGAGGATGAGGGGAACATGGTGAATGTGTGGAAGAGAAGGCCACCACTCAAATGGTGCCTTAGGAAGTTTTTAGCTGCCTTACGCAGTTTTATAATAGTTTCTGAAGTCCTGTTAAGTCTGTTGGCAGGTATTAAGAGAACATATTGATCAGGTGGAAACAACTTAAATTACACTGGTTTTGTTGCTTTGTTTTTATCTTTTGTCCTTCCCCTTCTAGGAAGGGAATTTTATCATCGTTCTTTAACTTATGTGTGATTTGAAGCTCAGTTAGAGTTTAATGGCAGCTTGTCCATGTTTACCTGAAGAGCCAGTAATGTCTAAGCCAAGTGTTTGTGACCCCAGAGCAGTTCGGGTCCCCTTAAAGGTATTTGGGATAACTGCTAATTTTCCTCTTAATTTTTGTCAGTTGTAACTAGGATGCTTATATAGTCTCTGTGGTGTTCAATTAACTACCAGTTAGAAATTTTGGAGCTGAGTGCCTTAAATCTACTTTTTTTTTAAGGCCAAGAGTTTAGGTACTTAAATTGTTGCTTGATGAGAAAGCAGCATCCCTGGGCCTGGTTCTGATCTGCTAAATGTCTATGTCCTTGGGAAGGGGACCTCAAACCACAGCTTTGCGCTGCAATACTGAAATCTGTGTATAAACTACAGATGGCTAGGTTTATAAGTCACAGCTGTGCTCATAAGTTAACAGCCAATATTTTGAACTGCGAAGAGATTCTTTGTTGGTAAACTGTGTCTCTTCTGTCTTTTCCAAATCTCTGTGAACAATGAATATCCTCCAGTCAGCCTTTCCAAGTGTTGTATATATTGTGGAAGATACATAAAACCGTTACAACTTGTTGTTATAATAATTTATCGTGAAACTATTTTCTGCTTTATAAACTGTCGCATTAGTAGCAAATACAAAAAGAAATCCCTTTTGCTGCCATGCACTGCCCTTGAATTGCTCCTGCTGATTTTAATGCTGTTGTAATTACTTTTCCCAAATATTCTGTTTCTATTCTTTGCTTCTTGCCAGACCCAGGGGCAGGAAAGCAACTTTACAGGGGAAACAAGTCCTGCCTTTGTAGAGTGCTATGAAATGCACAGAGTAAACAAATGAGGGGGTGAGGGATAGGGATAGAGTGGGAGTTTGTTCTCCTGCTTCACTTCACTTTTCTTGTGCCAATAGCAGGGTTTTTAAAAAGAAAAGGAAGAAAAAAAAAAAAAAGGCAAATTGGATTGTTAGCAGCGTCCCTTAGGATCATAAATGAAGAAAAGATTGTGTATGTAATTCATAAACATCCTGAACTATACGCCTTCTATTTCAACTTATTAGGGCATGAAGTAGTGCCTGCCAGGTTAATTTCACACTGGGGAATTCAGCATTCATGCAGTTCTTAATTTCCTCCTCTATACAAAGCTGTGATAAGGAGAGAATAAGAGTACTGGAATATTTGATTCCAAATAATTAATTTTAAAAAGAAGTGTTTTAGAAGTAGCCGCAAGACAATTGTAGTTATTTATTCTTTTTAATTGAATTTGGAGCATAACAGGAGAATATTTATTTGTCACTGATAGGAAATACGCTTTTTGTCTAACAAACAAAACGCTGTACTTTACAAAATACTCTTTTATAGATGAAATTATTGTTTTGAGTTCAGGATGTGGTGGGCAGACAATAAAAAAGAAACCACTTGCAAATACCGCCAAGCTTTTCTCCTTTTCCCATCTGCCAAAAGAAAAGTGCAATTTGTTAGTATGGAACAATGGTCAGCCCTCTGTTTTCATTGTCTTAATGGTTAAGATGATTTAATGGTTAACTGGAGTTCAAGGATTGTTCTAGCCTAGTGCCTGCTTTTTGCTTCTGTGATGTGCTGTCTGAGCATGAGCGGAGGGAATGTTGGATCTAAACAGGAGTGGGACCAGGCTTTTGTTAAAAAAAAAAAAAAAAAGCCTCAAAAATCTTATGAAGTGATTTAAGAGACCTAGAACCTTTTATTCTCCTTTAACTCCATCTGTTACTTTAAACTCAGTCATGGGTGCTGACTGGTGGTGTGATTTGGGACAGTTGGATTCAACTGGTGTTGGAAGGCAGTTAAGGTGGATTCCTAAGGTTTTGGTTTATTCTTGAAAAACTGTATTTCATGTGGACATTTTTATTTTCTCTTAAAATACTGAAATGATCAGTAGAGATGAATTTATTTGGGTTTGGGTTGGTATGGCTGGGAATTACGTATGTTAGGGAAATAATGGGGTGAGAATAATTGAGAGCTGAAGACATTGGTTTTGGTGGGAGTTCAGTCAGCTATTCCCCCTACTGCCTTTGAAGACCAAGCTATGGAATTTTATTTGTTCAGGAGGGTCAATTGGAGCTTCATATAGGTTGCTTAAACACATCTTGCATAAGCTCACCCGTTGTCAATTTTTTTCTTTTTTTTTTTTTTTTTTTTTAAAAACAAAAACAAACAAAAAACCAAAAAAAACCCAAAACACCAGACTGTTACATTTGGGAATTAAAAGTGCCCAAGTTGCAGAAACTAAGAGAAGCTTGAATAATGAAGGTTCTACCCCTTTGTGGTGCATAAAGCTTATATATGGGGATACTTCTAATGTTTGCAGAAAAGCATATTCTTGTAAGTAATTGGTTTTGCTGTTATTTGGCTCCTATCTTATTTTGATGATCTGTTTTTGTTTTTAGCACCAGCAAACATTTTTAAATCAGCTGAGAGAGATCACTGGTATCAATGACATCCAGGTACTACAACAAGCACTGAAGGTAAGATGGATGTCTGACTTCTAGCAGAACATATATATCTTAACTGCCTGTGAAAGCCATAAACTCCACCCCTTCTTACTCTTGTTTTCCCTTCCTTCCCAGTTTGAATACTTTTTAGATTTATTTCAGGGGAAAAAAGGTAATAATGATGGCTTGTTCACTTTAGAAGGAATCTTGATCGCTTCTGCTACAGACATAAAAATTAATCTGCTGTTCAAAAATGAAAAGATAGGAATGGTTTGACTTGCCTTTAACCTTTGGCTAAAGTATTTTGAAATACCGTGGTGCTACTGCAACTGGTCAACTGATGAGTTAAGTATTGTTTCTTGTCAAGATGTAGTTGAGTTTTCTATTATGCACAGGTCCTGTTCAGTATGTAGAATGAAGAACTTGAATTTGCCACTCTTTGCTAATTTACTATTGCTTCACTGTATTTTCAACCACTGTAAATTCTTTCATAGCACAGAAGAGTTCTTCGATGCAAGTAAAGAATGGCAGGTCTCGCTGTGTTCTGTTTCCACAAATACATATATATGCATATATATATCTAAATCAAAAAAAGAAGCCTTGTTTCCCTCAGGCAGAGCTTTTTAGCCATTTATACATAGTAAATGAGGATTTAGTGAATTTAAATCACATATACATATAGCTGTTTCTTCAGATTCAGCATAAATTACAACTGCCCCTCAAAAGACAGTATTTCTTGCTTTAGAAATGAAATGGTAGATTTTCAGAAGAATTTAGCTTCTGTTAAGTCTGTGAGTGTGTGTTGATTATGCTTGTTTGAGGGATTGACTTGCATTACAAGACCTTTAATTTTTTTTCTGAAATAAATGGATTTCTACCAAAGTAAATTTTTACAATATATTTTATCTTTCTGTTGGTTAAAAATGAAGTATACAGAATATGTAAAATTTGGAAACTTTCTTCTCTAATCATATTTCACCTGAAAATACAATGTGTCATTGATCTTTTAAGTTGCTTGTAACGTTGACCTTTGTTGTTAGGAAAAATTATAAAAGGGTGAGGGGACTTTCTCACTTTTTTGTTTTGTTGATGCTTAAAGGACAGCAATGGTAATCTGGAGTTGGCTGTGGCCTTCCTCACTGCAAAGAATGCCAAGGTTCCCCAGGTAGAGGAGGCAACTTACTATCAAACAGCCCTTCCTGGAAATGACAGATACATCAGCGTGGGCAGCCAGGCAGACACCAGTAGGTATTTTTTCTTTTTTTAAGTTTAATTTCAAGGCAAGGAAGCTAAAAACTTGCCTGTGAGATGACTGTTAATCTGCTGATGATTCTTACTTAACAATTTTTAGATGGTTATGTATTCTTTCTTTCCTTATTTCAGTATAATTTTTATTTGAGATACCCTTAAGTATTACCTTTACATGTATGTATTATATTGATCAGAGGATGAGTAACTGGGTTTTCAGTCTTTGGTGTTTGGTTGTGTGTTTTTTTGTTGTTGTTTTTTTTTTTTCTGTTTCCCTCCCCCATTATAGGATTTATTTTGGGGCCATGCAGTAAATAATTAAAGACAAAAGCTGGGTACGCTTCTGTCAAAATAATTGGAGAACAATCTGTGAATGTCTCTTAACACACTAAAGCTTAATATGCTTAGAAGTAGCTTCTCCCTGAAAGGGATGACTTTCCTAAATGGAGAAATGAGAGGTTAGGTGTGCATTTTATAGCAAAAGATAGGTTTATTGTATGTGAAATTAATATTAAATTTAATTAATTTTAATCAGTTTTATTTAGTTGATACCAGAGGTCTCTCAACGTTGCAGGTTTTATTCCTTTACTTAAGTGCATAGTTATTTTTTGGGGGGGGGGCAGTGTGTTAAATGTGTTACACATGTTAAATGTCTTCTGTAAATGAGTATGGGAAATAACATGAAAGAAAAAGTCAAAGGAAGTTTTGTGGTGGGATTTCTGTAAAATCTGAAGTTTCTTGATACTGTATTTACATTTCAACATTCTAAATATAGATGTGGAATATTTTAATATTCACTGATCCTTTGACTACATATGTAGTACATATATGTAGCTTTTGTTAAATGAGTAGAATTAGCTTCACCCACAGTAGGATTTTCTTTTTCCCCTTCGTTTCACTGATCCTAGGGTGGCTACGGTGGCACCATTATAAAGCAGTTTAGTTACATCTCCTTGTGAGTTGTACAATTGTCTGTTTGTCTCTGGCACCTTGACATAAACATCTTTCTTTTTTAACTTTTTTTTTTTAATTAAAGATGAGTTTATTCTCAATATCTCACATTCTGAAAACTGCATTTTAATCCTTGGTATTACTAGCAACTCCATATAAAGTGCCCTGAGTGTGTTATAAGTAGTTGTATTATCCTCTGAATAAGGTGTGGGAGTGGTTTGGGTTTTTTTTATTGTGAGGGGTTTTTTTGGGTTTTTTTCTTCTTTTCCCTCCTTTGAAAAGAAAACACGCACAAAACTCCACATGTATTTAGTTTTCGAAGTCAGAAAATTGACATTGTTGAAATTAGTCTGTTTCCTCAAACTTACCACTGTTGTTGTAGTCTCCAGTACTGAAGATCTACTATGACAGTGGAATAGTAAGCTGGATTCTCTTGCAGTCTGTGTTTAATTAGATTTATTAGCAATCCCATTAATAGACGTGTTTAGTTTTGGTGTCACTTACTCTGCTATGCAACCTTATTGAAGATAGGAGGTGGCAACGGATATGAGAAGGAAGAGTCAAGCCTGCAGAGTCTACATTACCTGTGGCTGATGGTCAGACTGAAAAGAGTGAGTCTTGGTTGCCTGTTTCCAAGCTGAAATTCAGGATTCTCTTCTCTTTTCTGGAAGGCTGAAGACAGACCCAGATTCTTTACAGTTATATAGTACTACAAGTCAGTAATTGAGAAGTGCCAGCTGCTGTGCAGAAAGCAGATGCTTTTTTTTTGTTGTTACATCTTTAAAGTCTGGTCCGATCCTCACTGGTGACACAGATGAGAGGCCTTTGCTCTTTTAGTTGTACTGAAAACATGTCATGAGATAAAGGCATCCTGGCCAACTTTTCTTCACATTGGAGGACTTAAGGGGCAAGAACTAAACACCTAAAGCGGAAAAGTCTAAACCAGTCTGATCATAGAGGCTGCCTCGCTCTGCCCCTGAGAGGTAGTGAAAGCTTCTTGCATAAACTACAGTTCTTTCTGTTGTGATCTGCTTGCCTGTAATAATTTTGGTTATGAGTTTAAAAAACGCAGTACAGCTAAAATGCACAAGTTTCAGGGCCCAGTGTTAGTACGTACTGCCATGTAAGGGAGAATCGTGAAAGACGGTGGGTTGAGAGAAGAGAATGCAAGGGTGGACATGGATGGAAAACATTCAGCAATGATAGCTCCAACCATCAACACTCCCTTCTGCAAAGAACACTACTAGTGGTTCTCAGTAAACGTACTGTGTTGCTGACAGTATCTTGCCTTTCAAATTTGACTGCCTTTTACTGTCTCATCTAGGTATAATTACATGAAGATAATTATAAGTCACCCTTTACTGTTTGTTACTGCTTAACTACCTCTGTGCATTTGGAATTTACGTTGTTGTAAGTCACTGAGCTTCATGGTCCCACCAAGTTAAGTCATCCAGACTGGGGGTGAGAGACGGAGATAAATACCAGAACTGTCTTTTATGCCAGAGAAAACCTCCAGCCACTTACAAAGGCTTTTGAATGTATGCCTTCCATAAAGGCATTCTGCAAACTTGACTGATTAAGTTTCTTTGAAATGGTTACTTAGTTAAGAGGTAAAAATGTGTATGTGTAACTTAACAGTCTGTGATTAGCCTGGATTGTGCAGTGGCTCTTCCAAATGACAGTGGTCATTCAGCTGTTTACGAGTTGCATCCTGTATGTTAGGAGTGATTATTCTCTTATTAGCAAATGCAGCATTTCAGCAGCTTCAAAATATTGATAAGTTTGCATAAAATGTACTCCATCTTTAAAAGCAAAGGTTGACTTGCACAATCAGTGTTATTCATGATGTTTGCCTTTTTTGCCTGTTCAAAATGGCATGTGCGAGCACCTGCAAGCATAACTTTTTCACATCAAGTGATGCATGCTTTATCTGTTCCCTTTGCAAAGGTGGTGTTACTCTTAGGACTATGGGTTTTTGGGTTGTGATTTTTTTTTTTTTTCCTTCCTGCAATCTGTTAGTGGGCAAAAAGTACTTGAGGATTAGGGTTGCAATGTACAAATGAACACTTTCTAATCGAAGATCACTGCTTATGTTCTGCTTAGTAGCATAAGTCCTAGGCAGTGCACTTAAAGCAAAATGATAGTTCAGCAATGCTTTTCAATATTTTAACTTTCTTGATTTCACTAGAAACCTTCTCTTTTTTTTTTTTTTTTTCTTTTGAAGTAATTCAGTGTGTGTTCTTCTGTGGTTGCACAACAGAACTGTTTCATTGATAAGCATATATCCATTTCCATCTTACTATTTATGAAACTTGCAGAACCGGGTTAAAGGAAGCAGCAGCATGAAGATTTATTTTAGAACTTGTATTGTCTTCAAGTGAAATAGCTGTCAAGACAAGTTCTCCCCTTCCTTTCTTTTGAAAACTCAAAACTCTTTTCACAAATACTGAAGTATTAGTCTTCACAATTGCACATTCCAAAGCCGAAACAAAAGATTTCAAGCCCTTTCATAAGGACATGGTACAATGTAACTAGAAAATGCCACCAGCTTGAGGGTTGTAGACTTCATTGTTTCTGGGGACCTGCCTTTTTATATATTCCTGTCCCCAGAGTTTGAGCCTTTGCATAAGTTTCAGAACTCATTCAGTCAACTCTTCCCAATAGGGTAGACTTAACCACACCTAAATCCTCCCGAAGTGATGTTTATATAACATTTCTTAAAAACCATTCTTTTCTAGAGACTGAAAAGTTTATAGAGTGATTTATTATGGTGCTTCACTGTCCTTACTTTTAAACTCCTAATGTCTTGCCTAAATCCCTCATGCTTCAGGTTAAGTCCTTTATTCTTTGGGCTGTCCCCTGTGGAGATGGTAGTACACTTCATTCCTTTTATCTCAGATGTAAGTGTTGTATGTTCAAAGACAGTGTATCATAATGGCCCCTCAGACTTTTATCAGATCTAAACTCAACAGCTGAAATTCTTTCCAAGTCTTTGGATGTACATCCTGTACCTATTGTCAGTGTTGTTCTCTTCTGAACCTTCTCTAGTAGTTCTGCCTTTTTTGTAAACTGTGGCACTGAAAACAATAAGCAAGACTTCAGCTGAGTTCTTAAGAAAAAATGGGTGAATCTCTATAAATGTCCCTGTAGTACTTTGGCAGTATACCTTAGTGTAACACTTCAAATTTTCTTCAGTGCTGTGGTGATGTGAATTGCAGGTTGAATGTGAATTAGCTGTAGCTCCTAAACCCTTCTTTCCACAAGTCCTAGTCAGTCCTCATTCTATGCATTTTATTGTTTCTGTGAGTAAAATTTGACACTAGTTTCTTCTGTCACCTTACCTAACTCAGGTATCACTATGTGTCTTCATGACATTTCCTTCTATTTCAGGGATTATTTGTGTCATCTCCATCCAGGTTCCTGGGAGTGTCTCCAGCTTGGTGTGGTGGAGTCCCTGCTTCAAAATGTCAGGACTTTTGTACCTTGAGGTCCTCCTTTCGTGTTACATCCTCACTTGTTTATTTGTTCCATGACTATGTCTCTCCTTGCCATCCCTGTCAGTGTGAGAATCATTAGTTTAAGGTATTACCGTCCTAGAACAGTGTAAATGCAGCTGAGATGAAGAAGTTCCTGTAAGATCGTGGTGGCCAACATTTGCTAGCTCTTTCATCAGTAGAGCTGTTTGGGTTGGCTAACTAGTTGCTGAGTAGCTGTGTATTCTTTCCTCATCCAGTTATAATGAAATTTGGCATATACAGCCATGTAAATTCCCTTAAATCTTCATGTGGGATTCTCAGGCAATCATGATGTTTAACATCACAGAATAGATGGTAGAATACATGATTTTGCATAGCTCTGCTTGTAATAAGCAAAGCTAATGTAGTCTCAATTTTTTGTTTTTTTTCTTTTCTTTTTATATTGTTGGTGTGTTGAAATTGGAGCCTTGCTGCTGGATTTCCATACTTGGTACCTGTCCATTGAACCCATCAGACCTGCCCTTTCGTTTTCCTCTCCCTGTGCCAGCAGTTGCATTATTGTGGTTGTTCATTGCCTGTCCCTGGGTTCAATTGCTACTTCAGATCTGTCCCTTATGCTGAGCTTCCCCAGTTGCTTAAATCTGAAGTTCCTATTCTTTGTCTCCTCCTGGTATAAGTAACAAGTTAATAATACAGTAATTGTTTTAATGACCCAGGCCATTACCAAGTAAGAACCATTTATTTCAATGATGATAGAAACTTCCTAAGGAAACAGATTCATAAGGTTTTTTTACAAAAGACAGAAGGTACGCGGGGATAGATAGACATAGTGTGTGCATTTACTGTATATACACTAGTATATTTGTCACAAATTTCAATATACAGCTTAAAATTGCTTGGTAGTATTATAAATGGTGTCAGACTCTCTGGATCTTAGGTTCCAGAAGCACACATTATTACATAATAATGTTGTAAACAGAAACTAAATTTCTTAGGAAAACAGTTGATTAGTTCTGGATGTTAATTTTACTTGAATAAACATCATGAATACAGTAAGCCAGACTGTTTTGATGAGCAGTTTCTTCATTCATAAAGAATTTTTTCAGAAGCAAACTTTTTTATTTAGTAGTCATGTCTTAAGAACGTTTGCATTTTCTAAGGCTATGGGATATACAGTAAGAAGTACTTTTATGAGTATGAGCCAGTGAGAACTAAAGTGTTCTGTGGCCTAAATGAGAGGATTATTACAAAATCGACATGTGTAAATATAAGTTGGGGAACTATAAATTTGGAGAATAGCATTATTCTTACTAACTTTTATCAAATACGTCCTTCAGCCTATCACATGAAACTCGTATGTGTCTGATAAATACTTCGGATGAAAGTCAGCTTTTTTCTTTTTGCTTCAAACTCAGACCTCAAAATCGGTTGATCAGATAGGAAACTTCAGTAGATGAGTTTCTTGAATGAATTCCACCACTAATTGCTGTAAAATAAAATCATAGGTTTCCATTTAACACTATAACATTGAAGTGAAATATGTATTTTAAAACTAGGTTAATGTTGAATTTATTATGATTGTGCGAGAAGACAAAGTGATCATACATGTGCTTGAAAATTGGATATCTTTTCACTAAAAAAAAAAAAAAAAATCCCCATGTAAGAATTTACAAAAGATGAAGCTATTTTAAAGTAAAATAAAAAAAAAAACCTGCATGAATTTCATGTAGTATATGTAAATTTGTGTAATCTGTAACCAACTGACAGGAGTGCAAACTATCGAGGCAAGCTGTTTTTTTGTTTTTAAAGAGGAGGTTAGACTCAGACTGTTCCCCTTCTGTTATGACTTCTATTAAGATCTCTTCATAATACTGTGATTCAGGATTCAAGTCATAGGTGAACTGTTGCAACTTAATGAGTTGCGTATCAGCTGATTTGCTGAAAAAGACCTTGGACCTGCTCCAAGTACAGCAAACATGAGATGAAATAAATTAGCTTAAACCTCCGGAATATTTTTGTTTTATGTTTGCTACAAACTAAAAGCTTGCACGGAGTAGGCTACCATGGATTAGGTGATATTTAGAAACTTATTTTTCTGACATAAGTTATGCTAGGTAAATGCTCTGTGACATAAATTGATTGCACCACTCTCATGTGGTGGTAGTATCTGGCAGCAGGTCTTCACTGTATTGTCTTTTTTTCATGCAAATTATGAAAAACATATATGCAAAAACATTTCAAAAGAGAATCCTTTATTGTCTGCTCCAAAACTCTTGCATGCCAAAGGAAACTGTTGTGTTGATCTGCTTTCTGAGAGAAGTTGAACCAAAAATTTGGGGTTTTAATATTAAAGTGGTGTAATCACTGGTAATGTGGATGGTAATAAACTTCTGAACGCATAGTGTGGTGGTATAGATGAATAAAGAACAAGGGGCTAGGGAGGTGCAATGAAGAATAATTTAATGGAAGTGTGAGTTGGAGTTGACCTTGATAGATTTTTTTTTTTAAATTTTTTTTTTATTAACAGTAGGAGCTTTTGTTGACCACATAATATTCACCTAAGTTATGAGTTATTTTCTGAAGAACGGTTCCCGTATAAAGCAGCTTACCTCTTAATCTAACATTCTTCATTGTTGTATAAGAATTTCATCACTCTGACCTGGCTAGAGACTGGCTAAAGGAATAGTCTCCTTTTTGAGTGATCAGAGTAATCCCATACTTCTCCATCAGCCTGCGTGGCTGCTGGTTTGAGGCTTACTCCATCTTCAGTTGTGACCACTACGACTACTTACTGAAAAACCAGCTTGTCTCCAGTGGAGATGAGTTGTTTGTGTGTGACTACCTGCAGATGGGTGGAAAATACAACCTAAGCACTGCATTTTGGAGTGGAGTAAGTAGCGTGTGTGGTCATGGGATTTTCTCATTGCTGTTGACCTTTCTAGCTTTTTTCCTGCTCTCGGGCTGTTGAACAGAGCCATGTTTGCCTGTGACCCAGGTTGTAATTTTAGCCCAAATTACATTGTTCTCAATACGGCAGCTCACATATCAAAACTCTTCTGGGTGAGGCATTTACTGGTGGTTGTCGTAATTGCTTTAGTACTTCTGAAGAAGAATTTCAGGCATCTGAGTTAAAGTATCCTTCTGATGTGCTGGAAGGCCTGAGTTGACTATAAAAGACATAAGAATAAAATTCTGAGGTACTGGTTTTGTGGACATAGCATTTTTCTACACTTGCAGATCATGACAGATCGCCTAGTTTACTTTGCAGGTAATAGCGCTTCCTTTAAGGGCTCACTAAATAAAACAGAAATCCAGCCATCTTTATTTGGGGAAATAGGGCTAAGTTTAAAACTAGTTTTTTGAAGATACTGGTGTTAACAGAAAAGTTTCTTCTACAACTTCTTTTCAGTTTCAGCTGTCTCTTAGGACAAGTCACCTCATTGTCACTGTTGTAAGTTCGGGGTTTTATTTTGATCCGATGAGAAACGCACAGACAAATAAGCCCAGGGAAGGAAGGCAAGCTATCTCTACAGTGAGTCAGCTCATCTAGGAGAAACGTCAAAAGCTAGATGAAACTCTTTGGGTATGAGTATTGGGCTGGCCTGTGGAAGGAGAAATACAGACAACCTGCTCATCTGTCTGTGTGAGCAGTCATCAGTTTTGAATCTGTACCCCTTTCTCCCAGGTCTTTTAGCTTCTAATGTCCAAACCCAGGCTGCAGAGTAGTTCTTTTCGTAGCATGTTGATAAACTTTGGCCTTGGAGGAGGGAGCCTGAAACCAGCCAAGGCTCTGTGTGCCTGTCTGTCTAACATTGCACATAAAAGTCTCTTTTGCAGTTTCCCCTCTCTGTCTGGCTGACTTGCAAAATGAGACTTTTGGCCCTTGAAATAATGATAACCAATGACCTTGGCTTTTTGGAAGGTCTTGTGCAGTTGATGGACATTCTTGTTGGCCCTGGCTACTCAAAGCATGGCTGTGCCTGACAGGGGGATGATTTGTACTGTGGTGTGATGTGGGATAGTGAAACCTGTCCATACTCAGGAGGGGGAGTGCTGTCACTACCTGCAGGAAACAAGGAGGTTGATGGGGAATGTTAGTATCTGATTCCTTAGATAATGGGAGCTGGAGAGGGAGGTAGAAGTAGGGTGGTTTCATTTTCATTACCCAGTCAGTAGCCCATCCAGCATTCCCCACATGTCCAAGTGTGGATCCTCATTTTGACTTCAGTATTTTTTTTCTTAGTTCTCCTATTGAGATGAGCTACTTCAAGTAGACAGAATTTAGATTTAAATACGTTCAGAAAAGGAATACACAGACAGAGTAGGAAAGAATTAGGTGAAGTAAGGAATTTCCCCACTTCTTATGAAACTATGTGAAAGTATTTGGCTCACCAGTGCACAGAAAAATACTTGCAGAATTTGCAGCTGCATTGGGAAAACTCTGCACGTGCTCCTCCATGAGAAGGGCAAAACAACTATGCTCGGTTGAGGTATCCTTTTTCAAAAGAGAAGGTTGTCTTTGTCACACGTTCCCTGGAAGCAACAGATAACTAGCTGAAGTAATACATTTCAGTGTATTGCTTTAAGAGGGCTTTTGGAAACCATGGATTCCTCAATTTGTCCCGTAGCTTTGTGAAACTTAAAACGTTAAGAGGAAGAAAGACTACTGCCTGCCATATCTTAGCAAGAGCAAGCTGCTGAGGTTTTTATCTGGCTTGGAAGCGGAAGGGAGCCATTAGCAGGGTTAGTGGTTGGAAGAGTGCAGGGCACAGGAGGGATGGACTGGAATGATGCTCAGCAATCCGTGTGGGCTCGCTCTCCTCTACAGTAAGACTTGCCTTTCGTTCTGTTTCACTTTTAATTTTGAGAAAGATAGTTTTGCTTTTCAGATGTGATTGATCTCACTGGAGATGATAAAGATGATCTTCAGAGGGCAATTGCCTTGAGTTTGGAGGAGTCAAACAGGGCATTCAGGGAGACTGGAATAACAGATGAGGAACAAGCCATTAGCAGGTAAACAAACAACTTATATAAAGCAGAAATTAAATTAAAGAGTTGGAGATTGGCCTGTATTGCTTTTTCTTTAACTTTTAATTTAACAGAGAATAACTTGTTTACTTTCACTTGTGCTGCTGATATGCCTGGCTTCAGGATGTTGCTTTAATGTATTGTATGTTCTACACTGGAAAATAGTCTATTATATGTGGGCTAGGATTTAATAGTATGTTTCATGTTGATTTATGTGTTTAAATATTGAGGAAGTGGATGGAGATAGAGGATATATGATCCTATTTAAATAGGACCTAAAACTAAAAGGTTTTTGTGTATCAGGTAAAAAGCAATGAAAACAAAATATAATTAAGAAGCTAATAAACTTTGTCCTGTTTTTTGCAGTGTTCACATTACAGTAACATTTTCTTATCTCTGTGCTAATGCTGAGATTGAGGGAGGGGGTAGTAATGCCATGACTTGACTATACTAAGAGCAGCTGCTGTACTTTAGCTGATAAAGTATGTTATTAACCTGTTTAACAAATAGGATTTATAAGCTTTGGGTGAAGTTAACTTCTTGGTTTAAAGTTGTATTAACTTATCTTTTTCAACTTGGGTGTGATAAGAGCCTGTAAATCAACTTTTGATCAGATTTTACAGTAACTTTTTTTACAATGTGTATTTATATGTAAATATAGATATAATTATGAAATATTTGGGACGTGTTCTAAGCCTGGGTGTAGAGCTGTGTGGGAGGGATGTTGTTGTTTTTTTTTTTTCATCTGTGGTTGGCCTTGGTCTAAGGGAGAAGGCCAGTGAATAGATCCTTGTGTTAGAAGGTTGAGTACTGCCTCCTTGAAAAATACTAATTTTAATAAAAAATGTTTAGATGGGAGAGATTCAACACAATAATTATTTCCCTTGATTCACTGTATTTGACAGACTAAATGGTTTATCAGAAAAGTCCAGCTCTGAGAATATAGAGTGTTACTTTGTCCACAGTCATTTCCTTTTTCCTTTAGAAAAATAGCTGTACTAATTGCAAGAGTAAACATACCCCTCCCTCCCCCCATTTGTGATGAAAGCAGTGTTGTTATACCAACATATATTGATGACATATTTTAGGAGAGAAAGATGGGATGAGAGGGATTTATATTCTCTATTAATAATTAGAAGATTTTTAAGGGATTGGCTTTTTTCTAAGACCTCGCTGTATGCATATATACAGGATTATGGTGGAAGTTCTGTCCAGCTCTGATTCAGAAGTTCAGCTCTTGCATGCTTCTTTTTGAAGGACAGAATTGGCATTCTGTCAGAGTTGTGATTTAGGTAGGCTGTCAGCCTATTTGTGGATTTGAAAATATTTCTCCCTTTTTTTCCCCTGTTCCCCAAGTTTTGACTGCTGCTGTGCTCACTTCTTGGGAGCCTGGAAGCTTTAGATTTTTTTTAATTATTATTTATTTTTTTTTCCCTGTAGGCTTTGCTTTTTCACTTCTCAAACTAAAAAGCCCTTTTTGGTCTTGTCTGCTTAGCCCATAAGTATTATAAATACAGTCTATTTAAATTAAGGTGGGGTTTTTTTTGGTTGCAAAGAATAACAAAGTATGCCATATTTTTTTCTGTATGTACAAAGTACATACATTTTGTATGTGTATAGTACTTTGTATGTAGATAATTTGTTTAGTTATATACAGAGAAAGTGCTGTTTTCTTGATGAAACAGAGATATATATTTGATGGCAAACTTAGGCACAATAGCATGTACTATATTAAGAGCTTGTTACTACCAAGGGGAATATGGCCTGCACACCATACAACATTTTCTATACTTGCAGTAGTATTCTTTGGAGCATTTGTTGCATGAATTCATTTTGCAAAGCCATACAAAACTAGCCACTGAAAGATCCAGAGTGTATCATGGCATAAGAAAGCGAACAGGGCTTTGCTTGTGAATGAAAGCAGAGAAGAGTGAGAATCTTGGGGATTTTGGCAGCATTGAGGTATTAAATCAACTCCGTTACATACCAAGATACACCCTGAGCTGATGGCAAGTTATGTCAGAGTTGTACAAATACACGAAGTTCAGAATTCTTGAATTCTTCATCTGAACTGTTCAATCAGTTTTCTTAAGGACAGGGCTTCAGACTGTTTTTTTTTTAAAAAAAAAAAAATTTAAAAAATCACTTTGTAGTTAACACCCCACAGAAGAATGCTGGCATTCTAATAGAAAGCACAGTATGTGTGCGGGACTTCTCAAAACAAAAAGAGCAAATGTGGTTGTAAACAAGTCAAGCTGCAGCCATTTACTTATGCTTTTCTGGGTTAAGTAAGAAGCAGAAATCAAATAGGAAGTCAATAAGAAGCAAATTAAACTATGGAAATATTTATTTTTTAATGATGTAGGATGTGTGCATATTTAAATAGTCTTTGGTGTGGAGTATATTTTTCTTTAAAGGGATTCATAGTGGTTTGGAACATAATTTGCACTGATTTTGTTAAGGTTTCCAAGGGAGCATTAATGGAATTTCTTGACTTGTGTAATTAATGTTGTAATGCACGTAGAATTTGTCTTCCTGAATGTAATTGCCTTGTGCTGCTTAATGAGGACAGATCTGATTACTATGTAGGTGTTGGGAAGAGTGCAACTGAAATGTCCAAGTGTCCAAGCTGAACATCTTGTACATGGAACATTATTTTTTTTTACTATTCCTTCTTTAAATCTCCTAGGGAAATGCATGTGATCAGTGTATTTCCTAATACAAAGAAGTTTCTCCTGTTTATCTTACTTTTCATGGATTGAAGGAGAGTGAGGCTGGCCAGGTAGGGCTTCACTGGGGAAGCTAGCACGATACGACTGAAAGGAGAAATTAGCTGGCCTGTGTTGTGCCTAGGGTAGTAGCCATATTAAAGTGAGAGCCCATGCTATAGGTGCATAAGGATGTACACAACCCCTAAGCATTTTTTTTTATTTTATTTTTTTTTTAACACTGTCATGGGAAGTGCTGGGGACTCTGCACTGTGGTTAAGCATTGTGTCCGTAGGTGAAACTGGGAAGGGATGTAGGGTTGGGGATATTCCTGGATGTCCAGTTTTAAGACGGTCACGGTGTAAAGAGCTTTGTTTGCTCTTGTAGCCGAGTAGCCTGCCGGAGCGGGCTTTTCTGCAGCATGTTTAGTGAGCTTCCTCAGAATGGTTTGGCTGAACTTTTGTGCTGTGGATTTACTTTGCCCAAGGCTTATTGCATTGTCTGCCTAGCCCCATGCAAGCAGCTCTGCAAAGCCGCTTGGCTGTGCCCAGCTTGTTGCAGAGAGAGAAATAAACCACTGCTTTGAAGTCCCGAGCCAAGCCTGCCATTAACAAACCCTCACTCCAGAGTTTCCCACCGAACCAGATTCTAGCACTTGGAGGTGGGGAAGCCTTTGGTCCTGTGAGGCTAGAGAAGTGCCATACCCTTTACATAGATATGGTTCTGCCGCTGGTGACTGCTGCTGTGGTCTCGAGGGTCTCGAAGAGGGTGTTTCTGCTGCATAATCAGAATTGCTAAACCCTTGTACTAAGTTTCTGGAAGGATGCTAATTTTGTTGAGAACAATGACTGGGTAAGGGTTTTTTTTTTGTCAAGGTAGTCCCCCAAATCAGGACTGTATGAATATAATGTAGTAGACATTATACTATAAAGAGGTTTATTCGCTGTGCTTGTAAATACATTCATTTATGTAGCTTTTGAGCAGATCGTTAAATTCCTATTTACTGTCCTCACTTTTATTTCAGTTTGCATCACAGCTGTCGCTGTGACTGAAAGTGAATTTGGCAGGTGGGGTGTGCAGCTATTGCATGTGCTCTCTGAGGACAGATAATGTTAAGTAAAATTGAGGAAAAATATGAAGCTTTGAGAATCAAATACTTTATTAGACATGGAAACAGATTTGAGATGGAGCTAGAGATGAGGAAATCCCCCACCTGGTAAACAAATGCAAGGAAGAAATTTTAGTAGGTTGATGAATGGTAATACCCTTGGGATCAGGGGACTGCTTCTGTTTGAGAATATCTATTTTTCTGAACTTGAATCTCAAAATATTTTGAAATATTCTTGAGCTTGGCTGGGGGGTAGGTGGGCAGGGAAGTTTTGATTGTTTCGCTGAAAGGAAAGTGATACGGAAGTAGGTATTATAGTCCTGTTACAGCATCAGTGTGAATTTATTCCAGTCTGTCAGAGTCTTCATGTCAATTTTAAAGATCCCTTCAACTTAGTTTAGACAAGTGGTTTTTTTTAAAGTAATTCCACCTGGATGAGAAATTATTTGAAATGTGTTTGAGATTTGTTTTGCATTCACTTTTAATGCCCCCATCAAATAACTTTTACTCTTAAAGGAGAGATACACTAGTCATATAACACTTTGGAAGGATTGTATCAGTGAGGAGGGAAATTAATTTGTTTACATTTTGGAATTTGCTTAGGAGATAACATTATTGTAAAAAGATACTTGCAACTAGCAACTATTGAAGAGTCAGGTTCCATCCCTGTGCATTGTTTGAAGGGATGTCAGAGCAGAAAGTTGAGAGGATTGTATGCCTGTCCTTTCAGTGCTGTTTACAATGTTATCTGTCAAAAAAAGTCAGAAATTGATTAATTCTTAGGAAATAACAGTTTTAGGTTCTTCCTGAGATATACTGATAGAAAAGTGGTAGTTATACCAAGTGGTGTCTTGCTTTCTGAATGCTTCTGTTTTACTTTTTTTTTTTTTCCAAAATAAGTAGAAATAACAAATTAGTATGTCCCCCAAAGCAGTTATCTACAGTAAATTCATATAATGCTTCATAGTTCTTGTATATCTTGTAAGATACCTTTTCTTGCTTTAACAAGAGCATAGCTTGAAACAAAAGGTTACAGTTAGGAAACAGAGGGATTACATTGTGTGTGGTCCCAGTTCCTGTCCCCGTGCCCTGCTCCCTGCCCTGTTCCTTTGCTTTTTCTGAGGTGTTGCAACTTTGTCCTTCAGGAACTCCATTTACAGACCAGCCTAAACCTGCTTTTATTGGATGTTAGTGCATCTAGAAGTGAAGGGGGCAATCCTTCATGCTGCTCAGACTGCTTAGATGCTTGTCACGCAGCTCCTGAATTCCTGCGCTCAGCCTTTTGTATGATAGTCTGAGCAGGTAGTTGAGGTGGTGACTACTGTGTCAGTGGCGCGTATGCCAGGCAGCTTTGCTTATGAGGTAGAGCCATTGTTGTATGACCTGAATATATCCATCTCCATCTTTTATTTAGAAATGCGGCTACCACAGATAACCTGTAAGGTGTTCTTTGTTTTCTTTGTTGCCTGTCTAAGAATATGTGCTGATATAGAAATGCCGTGTTGAGTGAAGCTTGAGTTTGGGAGCATAACACATGTCAGATCTTACTGTCATGTGAAATGTCAACATTCAGCATAAATCACCTAGGAATAGTTTTCTGCAAAAAGAGTGATCGTTGAAGCGTACAATTAACCTGTTGGCTAATTTGGGTGGCATTTGAAAAATTGTGGGAAGATGTCTTTCCATGGCTCATAAAGTAATTACTTGCTATGTAAAGTGATTAATACAGTTGCATAAGTTGCAAAAATGGAAACTAAAAAAGGATCTTTCATTTTTGCAAGTTTGCCTAGCTAGCTTTGATTTCCTGTCAGTAAAATAAATATTGATGCCTTTGTGCTGTGCATACCGATAAAAGCATTTGTAGATGAAAGCACTCCACTAACAGTGCTGCCTAAGATTTCTTGTTGTCCATCGTGTTTGAATCTGTTCTTAAATAATTGATGACTGACAGACATGGCTCTTGTATCTAGAGCTCTTACAGGAAATTCACTCACTTACTGATACTATTTTCCAAAAGGTAAGGGAATTACTGTAACATACCTAAAAGTAAAATAACATCTTCCTTTTGAAGACATATTATTGCATATATATTTAAAACCAAACTCAGCAACTTTAAGTTAGCAGATGATGTAATTGTCTGTATTAGTAAATGAGGCTGGTTTACTATGTCATGTGTTTTTTTTTTTTCTTTTTTTTTTCTTTTTCTCACATTTTTTCCCTCCATTCTGTTCCGAAGAGTTCTAGAAGCCAGTATTGCAGAAAATAAAGCAAGTTTAAAGAGGACACATCCAGAGGTATGGAGTGACTCTCCAAACCCTTATGATCGAAAGCGGCAAGACAACTGTCCAGTAGGATTAAAGAATGTTGGCAACACGTGCTGGTTTAGTGCTGTCATTCAGGTAAGCACCCTCTTTGGTTAGCAGTGTATACTCTTCATTGTATTTATTGTGAGGTGAGTTATTTTCAGTGGATACCTTAAGATACCAGTTTTCCTGGGAAGTTTATGCTGCTGCATGAGATGGTTTTGAGCATTACTTATTTATTGCATCTCTTAATGTGTTCATCCGTAAGTCTGATTGAAGTGTAGAAAGTACTGTAGCATAACTAAGCGAGGCTTCAAAATGTTTCTTACTAAAATGTTGTTGAAGACAGTGAGTTGAGTCTCCTGAAGATCCTGGATGTCTGCAGCTCACGCTGACATCAATGACAATTGTGGATGCCTGAAACCATGTGAAAACTGGATTACGGATGAGGAACAGGCTTTTTTATATTAAAAGGAACGCATGCAAATGACTGGAAGGGGGTGGCTGATAATGGGGGTATGCAGAGGAAGTGAAACACTCTCAATCATGGACTGCTTATAGAATAGCTACAAGGAAATAGCTGAGCAGGGTTAAGGAAGGAATAGCAGATAGAGAAAAAGACTTGGAGGAGGAAAGTAAAGGTCTGATACAGATGCAGGTGTGTCTGTTTTGGGTTGTTTTACCTAATGCAGCCAATATATGTGTTTTTAGTCTGTTCTAGTGTATATGTAGCTTAGTTAAAAACTACCTTTTTTTTTTTTTTTTTTAAGATAGTCTCAGTAGGGAAATGAGTACAGTTACTGCAACTTTTCTAGTGAAATCTAATGTTGGGTTTGCGTGGCAAGACTTTGGTAGCAGCAGGGCTACAGGGATGGCTTCTGTGAGAAGCTGCTAAAAGCTTCCCCCATGTGTGGTGCCAATGCCAGCCGGCTCCAAGAGATACCCGCCACTGGCCAATGCTGAGCCCATCAGCAATGGTAGTAGCATCTCTGTGATGACATATTTAAAAAGAGGGAGAAAACCACACCCTGCACAACAAATTGCAGCCAAGGAGAGGAATGAGAATATGTGAGAGAAACAACTCTGCAGATGCCAAGGTCATTGAAGAAGGAAGGAGAGGAGATGTTCCAGGTGCCAGAGCAGAGATTCCCCTTGAAGCCCACAGTGAGGCAGGCTGTTCCCCTGCAGCCCATGGAGGTTAATGGTGGAGCAGATGCCCACCTCCAGCCTGTGGAGGACCCCGTGCCAGATAAGCTGTGACCCTGTGGGAAGCCTGTGCTGGAGCAGGCTCCTGGAAGGACCTGTGGAGGGAGGAGCCCATGCTGGAGTGGCCTTGCTGGTAGGACTTGTGGGGAGCCCATGCTGTAGCAGCCTGTTCCTGAAGGATGGCACCCCGTGGAAGGGACCCACACTGGAACAGTTCATGAAGAACTGCAGCCCATGGGGAGGGCTCACTTTGGAAAAGTTAATGGAGGACTGTTTCCCATGGGAGGGACCCCATGCTGGAGCAGGGGAAGAGTGTGAGGAGTTCTCCCCCTGAGGAGGAAGGAGTGACAGAGACAACATGTGATGGACTGACTGCAACCCCCATTCCCTGTCCCTCTGCACTGCTGCTGGGGCAGGAGTTAGAGAAAATCAGGAGTGAAGTTGAGCCCAGGAAGAAGTGAGGGGTGGGGGAAGGTATTTCTAAGTTTTGGTTTCATTTCTCATTATCCTACTCTGATTTGAATGGTAATAAATGAAACTAACTTTCCCAAGTTGAGTCTGTTTGGCCTGTGATGGTAATTGGCGAGTGTGTCCCTGTCCTTATCTTGACTCACAAGCTTTTTGTTATGTTTTCTTTCTCCTGTCTAGCTGAGGAGGGGAGTGATAGAGCAGCTCTAGTGGGCATCCAGCCAAGGTCAACCCACCATAGTTCTAGTATCAATAATTCATTGTACATAAACTTTATGAATCCATCTTTAAAGAGATTTTCTTTTTAAAGAAGTAATTGCTAAACCTGTATATGCTTCTGTAAATAATCTGTAGAGATACTCAAAAGTGACCAGAAAACTGTGGGTGAAACTGGACTACAATAGGGGGAAATTTATTTTTACTATACAAGAAGCAAATTCAGCATATTATAACTTCTCATAGTCTGATGTTTTAAGTCGAAGCAAATAAAGTATCTAATATTTTTAACAAATTACTGTCAGGCTGAAGCACTTCAGAAACTAATGCTGTTACTTTCATACTGATGGCTGTTGTACTTCAGGCTGAGTCCATTCAGATCTGTGTTCTGCCTAGCAATTTCAGCAAATGGATGTTTACAGAGGAGTACAAACACTATGCATGATACTGCTCTGTTAAAACACTCCCAAGCCTCCAACTGCTTGTATCTT
This sequence comes from Falco punctatus, assembly GCF_963210335.1. NCBI lineage: Eukaryota > Metazoa > Chordata > Aves > Falconiformes > Falconidae > Falco > Falco punctatus. The sequence continues at coordinate 107,071,840 of NC_137581.1, read as the reverse complement.
GGGGGAGTCTCTTAATCCTTTTAGTTTTAGTCGGTAATCCCCAGAGGACCTCTCTTTTATGTACTTGTCTCCCTTGAACCCTGAAAACTTCTTGTACCCATAGAGCCCTTTGGGTAGGAATTATATGGTTGTGCTCCCTACTGCATGAAAACTGCCTTGGTTTTTTTTTGTTTGTTTTTTTGAACCTGGCTCACACTAGCTTTATATTGTTGCCTCCATGTCTCCTGGTGGACAAGTCAGTTAAAAGTTGATTGCCGTTACAGTTCTGTGGACTGCTGTCATACTCGCTTTCAGCAGGTTGGTGGTCTTTTCCCAAGCTGACTGCTGAGTTATCTATCTTGTTGCTGTTCTACATGTCTTTTGTAGCTCCAGTAGCATTTTGGTTGGGGGACCAGGAAACCTGTCAAGGTGTAAGCTATGAACTTATGAGGTGGTATGATGGACAGAGATACGGACTTTTCAGGAAAGACAACTAGGGATGACAAGGAAGGGTGTTGCCTTCCTTGTGAAGGAGCAGCTAAAATGTATGCGATGCTTTTGTGGGACAAGATGAGTTTTAAGATGAGAGTTTGTGGGTCAGGATCAGAGGAGAGATTGGTAGAGGTATCACTGATTAGTCTGTTAGAGACCACCCTCCTGAGGATGAGGATGCGGATGCGGACCAAGATTTCTTTAAAGAGGCAAGGAAGTCTCTGGATCACGGTCTGTGGTTCCCATGGGGAACTTTAATAAACATCTTCACACCTGCTGGAAGTCCAGCATAGCAGGACACAAGCAAACCAGATTTCTGGAGGGTAGCAGGGAACGCTTCTTGATATGACTACCGATGGGACAACTAGGGCTGATGTGCAGCTGGACCTGCTGTTCCCTAAAATGGAAGAACTAGTTGGAGAGGTAATAATGTGGGTACTTTTGACTGCAGTGACCATGAAACAGTGGAGTTCAAGATGCTGATGGGAGTGAGGAAAGAGTAACAGGGTACAGACCCTAGAGTTTTCAGGAGAGCAGATTTTGGCTTCTTGAGCGAGTTGATGTCTGGGTTCTCATAGGAGGTAGCTCAGGAGTGCAGAGGAGCTCAGGAAAGCTGGCAGCATCCTCTAACAGCCAGAAGGGGCCATTCTGCTGCTGAGGGCTGAGGTCCAATGCAAGCAGGCAGTGTGCAGGAGATGGAAGCAAAGATGGACTACTGAGGAGGGGTTTGCAAATGTTGCCCAGGCACGAAGGGATGGTGTTAGGGAAGTGAAAGCTAACCTAGAGGTGATGTCTCAAGGCATGTCTAGAGTAACAAGAAGAGATTTTGGTGCTCATAAAAGGCTGATCAAGGAGAACATGGTTCTGTTGCTAAATAGAGCAGGCGATTTAGTGACAGCAGGCTTAAATAAGGCTGAGGTGCTCGGTGCCTTGCTTTGCCTCAGTCTTCATCTGTGCTTGGTCAGGGAGAGGAACTCTGAGCAGTGGTTAAGGACTGAGTCAGAGATTACTTGAGAAAACTTCACCATGTAAGTCCACAGGACCCACTGAGCTGCATCCAGTGGTGCTGAAGAGAATGGTGGGAAGTCTTAGCAGGGCCACTCTTTATCATCTTTGAAAGGTCACGGAGAATCAAGGAGGTTTCTGGTTTATCTGGGGACAGGCCAAAAAGTCAGCTTGTGAAGCTATGGGATGGTCTGCATTAGTTGACCATTGAGAAGATGGAGTCAGGCTTTTCACAGCAGTGCGTGTTGGGAGGATGAGGGGCAATGGGAGTAAGTTGAGTAAGAGAGGTTCAGCTTGGAGATAAGAAGCATTATTTCCCGTGAGGACAGGCAGCAGTGGAGATTGCCTAGAGAGGCTGTACAGGCTCTGTTGAACCGTGAAGGCTTTTAGGATGTGCTTGGAAAAAGCCCCGAGCAGCCTGTTCTGATCTCACAGGTGACCTCTTGCTCAAAGCAGGAAGTTCAGCAAGAGACTTCACCAGTCCTTTCAGAACTGAACTGCCCTATGATTCTATAGTAATGTTTTCCATTTCATTCTGTCTTCCTTTCTGAATTATTTTATTCTGTTTTTAACTACTTCCTATGTTGAACTGATACTTCCATGGACCTATCTGCCATAAATTCAGAGTTTTGAATAATACTGCTTAGCTTGGTGCCTGTCATTTCCTATAGGATTGCTTCCCACCAGGTACCTCCCTGTACACTTACCTGTGCTGAATTTAGCTTTATTACAGTCTGTCAGTCCCATATGATCCTTCTGTCACTTCATCCTTGCCAGCTCTTGTTTTTGCTACATTGCCTATCTCCATACTAAGCAAGCTTGGTCATCTTGCCACTTGCTCCTTTTTCTAGATCACTTCTAAATTTTGCTTACCATCACAGACTCTCTGAATTTCCGGTAGCATCACTTCGGGATGGAACAGGTGGTTTGCTCTTGCCCTCTTTTTCTTTTTGATTGCCTATTTGTCTGTGTCTGGACCTTCCATCTTACCTCATCACTGCTTAGTTAAAAGTTTTTGTTGATTGACTTCTTTAGAAATTACTCTGAAATCCCAGTAGACTACATAAATTGGATTGCTGTTATCCATGTTCTTTTTGACTACTTGATGTTGCATGGATGTTTTTTGTTTGTGGTGAGTGAGTTTGTTTTGGTTTTGGTCTTTTTTTTAATGGGCGGGATTTAATTATCTGCAGATAATTGCGCTGTAGGTAAAGAAATGGAAAGAGTTCTTTATTTGTTCTACCACCTCCCTTCCCACCAAAGTTTTTGTGTTCTTGACCCCTTTCAGCATCTAGTAATCTATCACGTGTTTGAGTTTTCTGTTTTCCTGAGATCTTTTATGTTTCCCTTGTTCATCTCTCCTCCTTCCCTTATTCCTTCACATGCATAGCACTTTTTTCAATAGCAGAAACATTGTCCTGGTGCTAATATAGAGAAACACTTTATTTCCATAAAGTTCTTTGTGGGGCTAATATGACTTGGCATTTTACTTCGTTTTGTAATTAGATTTTACATTCCATAGTAGTCCCAAATCTCAAGATGACTGATTTCATGTGTATGTGCATTTCTGTAAAAGAAATACTTATACAAGGTAGACTGCAAATGTTTAAATACATGTTTTCAGGGAAACTTGAATTGTAATTCATTAACTACAAAGATAAGAACAGAGGCTAGAGAATGTAAAAACCTATGCTAGACCTATGCTAGACCTATGAGCTCATGTTGTTTATACCCGATGTGCAACTTTATACCTTGAAAACAGATTATAAAGAGGGCTGACTAGTTGTTATGGTCATTACCCATATTATGTGAAAATCTGTGGCATTTGGAATTATAATGGTTTGATCCTAAAACATAGCTAAACTTCTGTATTTAGGTCTATAGAATGTAATTCAAGTAAACCACTGAAAGATTTGTAACTTCGGTTGGTTGAAAACTTAGGTTATTAAATTGTCTGCCAGCCAGGAAGACTTAGGTTTCAAACAACCATCCCAGGAAATTTAATGCATGTTAATTTAGAGCATTAGCTAATACCGTATTTATTTATCCACAGGGCAGACTGACTCCTTGGGTTGCATTGACTATGCAGAAACATTTTGAGGCTTTCTTTAGGAGTCTTTTGAAACCTGACACATCGCATAGGTCAATAATATCTAAGTGTTAACTACTGTCAGTCACAATGATATACTGTGTAATATAATCTGAAACTAAAATGCAAAGGAAGAAAACTCTTTTTCTTTCTATTTAAGGGGTGCTTGTTAAGGAAAAAAAAGTGCTTTTGACACTTTGACAGTTTCCTTATGCAATGCGTCTTTCTTTATAGCCACCAATTAGCTGACTTTGTCAAATGTAGTCATCAATGGTTTGTTGTATTTGCACTAAGGGCATGAAATTCTTTTAATATATGTTTGCAATGAGTGACAGCAAACCCTAACAAGATTCAAACATTGCTAGAAATACTGTCTTTTAATCTGTATTTATTTGTGCGTTAGAGAAATATGCACATGTGAAAGTCATCCTCTTCTGTGGGGAAAAAGAGGAGTCTCTCTTCAGTTAGCTCCAAAACAAAGTTCTGCTCTCAAGTGTTACATTCAGCATCATTAAAATGAACAGTAATTTCTTCCACACTAACTTCTAAAAATCTGTCCTGCTGTTGAAGACTTTTGACTTGATAACAGCTTGAATTTAAAACTGAAAACATGTCAAAGTGAAACTGTACTAAAGCATGTCCCCTTCTTCCTTACCAAGAAACAAATCAGGTCCCTTGACAATTTTCCCGCCTCCTCTTGAATTCGTAATAAACCTACATTTTTGGCGTGAGTTCACCAATACATACTTTTGCTACTTTTTAGCTAGATTAACTTTTATAGAAGGATCTCAAAATCTTGAGGCTTTAGAATATTTCCAGAAGGTGGTTTGTGTGGGTTTTATTTTTCTCGTTATTGTAACAGTGTGTATCTGTTCTTGAAATAGAACTTAGATATTAAGTTCTTTAAAGAAATCAATAATGAATATACCACTACATGTTTCTACTTCCTTTTTTTCAGTAAATCTCAGTGGCTCCATTGTAAAAAGGTAATTTCACAATCTTCCTTGGTTTTAAGAGTTTATAGTCTGAAAATGGCTTATAAATAATACATTTATTGAGCCTGTGAAGCGGCTCCTTTGTTTCATGCTGAGCACAAGTTAAGTGTTTACAGGATGTAGGATGCCGAAGGTGGGTAATGCACAGGACACGGATGCGCTGTTGATACTGTGTCTGTAGGCTTGCTGCCCGTGCAAGTTTTCTCCCAGGTGTTTTGCTTTAGGACATTGCACAAGACTAATTTTTATCTTTTGGAGCTCCAAACAGGGTTTCAGTTATGTGTGGGAAGCAATGCACTGGCAGTACTTGCCCTTTGAAATCATGGGAGGTACCAAGTAGTAGTGAATGTTGTCCACTCGCTGCGCTAAGACACATTTCGGATGGAAGGAAGAAAGTGTGTGGGGAGTCACATGAAAGTTTTACTGTAAATGCTGCTCTGTTTCCCCTCCCCCCAGTCCCATACCTGAAGTACTAGGTGTAGTGTTTTCCCACGTCTCTTGACTTCCCACAGGCCTGTCTGGATTGTAGCTCTTCCTTTTGCCAAATTAGTTATCCCTACAGGACAGCTGGGGTTTGTCATCTCCACAGTCTTATCTCTGGGATTCTGTCAAAGTCTGGTTAGCCATTCAAAAATGAGGCGCCCCCGCCCCCCCCCCCCCCCCCCCGCAAAGTACATAGCCTGCAGAACGAAGAATTAGCAAGCTACTGTCTTACAAGCACAAATCTCCATGGATGCTCTTTAACTTTTAATTTCAGGGTCCCTAACACCACTTCTGGTGTTTCACTCTGTTGTGTCATGTTTAGGAGCAGCTTTCTTGATGTCAATATATTGGGGGTTAGGATCTCATTTGATCCTAAACTTCTACTTCTGGGAAGAAGCAAGCCAGCTTGATAAGTGAGAATCAAGCAAGTATTTTCTTCCCAGTTGGTGTCTCAGCTGTTGTTCTTACCATCTATAAAGCAGCCTACCACAAGTATCTAACTTGGCATTGTTTTGTTTTTCCCATTTGTCATGTTGAATGAGAAGGATTGTGATGGATGATGTGGTAGTGCATTAATACCAAAAATCCTAGTATATAATAAGAGTTGAATGGATGTACATTGTACGTGACTCCCTTGCTTCCCTGGACATGCAATGGAAGGTTGCGTGCTGAAGAGCGTTTAGTGCCAAATCTCCATTTGAGTTAAAATGGTCATTGATGGAATATTTTCTTTCTGCTGTTTTCTCTGTGGAACAGCCTGTAGCAGGGGTGTGGGGAGGAATAATGATTTAAATTGTTCTGTAGAGTTTCATGGACAGAGGAATAATGATGTTGAAAATCTAGTTTCTTGCATTTCCTCCCTCTGTCGCTCCTTCTGTTCCTCTGAAGTAAAGATTGACCTGTCACAGGTTCAGTCATCCTGTGATATTTGCTGACAAGATATTCCTTTTCCTGCTTTCTGTTCTTCCCTGTGGTCTCCAGTTCCCTCTGGTTGCTTGTGTGATTTTTTTCAGACTCTTGCCTTTATATTTAGTGGCATGTAATATTGCAAAACTTCTGTTGTGAAGGATTGGAAAGCTTTAGTAAATGATGGCTTTAGCTTTGGTTCATAAATAGTTGTTTATTTAATTAAAATAAAGGATAAAGAATAAGTGTTGGGTTGTGATCGTGTGTGCAGTTCCTAGGTTCGGAAGGGCATAAAGCCATTGCATTCTTTAGGTGTGTTCTTTAAAGTTGTACCACAAACTTATTTCATGTTCTTGTGCGTTTAGGCAAGAAGTTGAAAACCATAACCATATAAAGAGATGCTGGCTGTTACTTTATGTTCTAATAGAATTTTTTCTTGCTTCGAACGTGTAATAGAGGAGTGGTTGAATGGCATTTTTTAGTATGTGCCAAGACACGAGTATAAAGTGAATTCTTCTGGACACATATCATACTTACCCGTCTTCTGAATTGCAGTAATGTTCTGAGTTTGTTGCTATAAACAAGTAAATGTTCTCTCAATGCCAGCTGGTAATAGCATGGTGAGCTGTTTGTTCAAAATGTTAACCCAAGTCTGCTAGAGGTCTTAAGTTAGTTTAGAATAGAATCATAGAAAGATTTAGGTTGGAAAAGATCTTTGAGATCATAAAGTCCAGCCATTAACCCAAGACTGCCAAGTCTGTCACTAAGCACCGCATCTATGTGTCTTTAAAATTATGCTCCGGGGTTGGTGATTCCACCACCTCCCTGGGCAGCCTGCTCCAAAGCTTGACCACCTTTCAGTGAAGACATTTTTCCTAACACCCAATCTAAACCTCCTCTGGTGCAACTTGAGGCCATTTTCTCTTGTCCTGTTGCTAGTTAATTGGGAGAAGAGACCGACCCCCCCCCCCCCCCCCCCGCCTACAGCCTCCTTTCAGGTAGTGGTAGGGAGATCCCCTGAGCATCCTCCTCTCCAGACTAAACCACCCCAGTTCCCCCAGCCGCTCCTCATAGGACTTGTGCTCCAGACCCTTCACCAGCTTCGTTGCCCTTCTCTGGACACGCTCCAGCACCTCTGTGCCCCTCTTGTAGTGAGGGACCCAAAGCTGAACACAGGATTTGAGGTGCAGCCTCACCAGAGCTGAGTACGGGGGGACGATCACTGCACTTGTCTGGCTGGCCATGCTCTTTCTGATACAAGCCAGTTGTTTGACTTTTCAATATCAAACAATATGAAAGCTGTTTCCCATCTTCTTCCATGTTACACCTCAGCCTTTTGGAAAAGCAAAACATGACAGCTTAAAACTGTGTTTCATACCCTGTTTTTCAGTGTTTTGGAATGCCGATTCGTTAACTGTTCATAAATAAAAACATCTTTTTTGAGATACTTTCCAAAGCTTTTAAGACCCGGGATTGCATGTCTTTGTGACTTTGAAAATGCTAAGTATTTCCCTGACTGCTGCGACTGTACATGTGGAGTTATTCTGCAGAAGTTCAGCCATAAGACAGTGTCATATCTGTCTGTAGGAGTTTTGTTTCAGAGAGGGAGAGCAGAAGAAAACCCTCCTCTTCCTATACTTTCACAATGAGGTTTGAACAGAAATCTGCTCAAGTCCCAGCTTGGAAGCTGTTTTCCTCTCTTCCCTTCCCTCTTCCTTACATGCAATTTTCTAAAGAATGTGGGGATTTTCAGGAAGGCTTTTGACTGTGCCAAATTCTCAATGCATGGAGAAAAGCAGATTCAGGAGTGTATTTTGGGTGACTTCCTCATTTTCTTAAGGCTTGGTTGTTTCTTCTCTAAAAGGTAAAAGACAAAACACGGGGCTGTTATATGCTGAAGAGAACATATATTTAAAATACTCAATAGTCTTGTTACAGTAATTTTCTACATTGCAAGTAAAATGTGTTTAAATTCATTTGAATATCCACATAGCAGTTTCCTTTTAGTTTAAGCACTGCAGGTAGAATTCTTGTTGTATCCGTGCTTGCTGAGTTTTACTGCTGTGCAGTGCATGCGTAGGCTCAAACATAGGCCTGATGACAACGTTTAATGCCCATCATTAGTCTATCCTGACAACAGGACTTACCACTTACACGAGTAAAATGTCCAAGAGCGGAGCAGGAGGCAGCCCAAGTGTGAGTTATAAGGACGTGCTGGGTGGAAAGGACCATAATGCAGGAGCAGAGAGCGGCCAGCACAGAGGCAACAAACAGCTACTTCATGGGCTTTGTTGTGAGAAAAGTAGGTTTAAAAATATGAACCAAAAGAGAAAACAGTAACATAGATCAATAAATAGGAAAGGTGGGAAGGCCTTAAAGAGGAGGGAGAAGTGATTCTCCCCATTTAGTGGTATAGATTCCGAAAGACTTGAATGTTGGAGAGAAGTGGGCTTGGTTGCCAGTGAAGTTGGTTATGTTTTTGCAGCATGGAGCTTCGGACACTAATATTCAATCTGAGGCATGCAGGGAGGGTAAGTCACTAATAAGCCTAAGTGCAGTGTTTAGGAGTTTTATTTTGAACCCCCATAGTACTTTAAATGTAATCGTTTTCGGTATTTGAAGTTCTTAATGTTATTGGAAGGAACATATGCTAATGCATGCAGGTGGGAACATACATTCCATAAAGTTCTGTGTTTTCTTTGATTTAGATTAATGGCATGAATAAAAAATTATTCCTAATAATGGCTAATCTACCCCACTAAAACTAGCTGTCTATACAGTAAATCACCAAAATTGTTTATAAAGTGAAAATGTAAGTCTAATTTGTTAGGTTGGCAGAGGCAAACTATTCCAAATAATATACTTAATGACACAGGCAGAGCTCTATTTTTGCTTTTTATTTTTAGCGCAATAATAATGTATTTGTTCTTTGAGATTCCTCTGTGCTTGTTCCTCAGAATGAAGGTAGATGGTCTCTGCTTCGTGGCTTTAAAATCTGAATAAATGTAAAATTGTAAATGCATAAAATGCCCCAGATGACTAAATGAGGCAAATGGGTGTTGTGATGTGTTAATGCATATATAAGCTTTCAACTTACACAAGATCATGTTTTAGCTAAGTGCCAGTACCTGAAGCAATTCCTTTAGGAACTCTGTAGGAACGCATACTCTTCTGCCAAAGAGTTGCTCTTCAGGCTGTGCTAATAAGATACATTTAGGTTTTGGGTACTAGCCAAATTAAGTCCTTCCTAAATTTTCTATGCCAAAATTCAAGTTAGTCTTTGTATTTTTTTGTTAAAACTCAAGCCTTGGCACTAATTTGGACAAATTCCTAGCCAGTATTGGCCGTTGACACATAGGTATCCTTATGTACACCTACGCCAGTCGTTGCATCCTTGCCTTGATGGTAAAAGGTAAAAGCCTTCCCTTTAGCAAGACAGAGCCTACAAACAGGGAGTCTGTGGCCTCCCACAAGAATGGAAATTGCACAACTTTTTCTTGGGGCTGCTCTAAGAGAAACTGGAATGACGATCACATTTCACAATACACTGGTGGTGTTCCAGCTGTGTACCAGTAGATCTGTCCTATTTTGTTTGCTAAGCATCGGTAGTAACTGGTTGGGTTTTGCTTTTGTTTCTCTTATCACCTTAGAAGCTCAGGTCTTCTGCAGCCGTTAACAGCCCTGGTCAAATGTATCCATTCTACTTAAAATATCCTAGATGATTTTCAGCCAAATGAGAACATTTTTGTCATCTTGCTGACTCGTTTAGAATTAGTAGTCTGAAACAACTTGAAAGTCCTCCTTTCCAAGCTTAACCTTTGTGAATTGAATGGGGAGGTGGCTGTGTTCCTAGTATTACGAAATTAGGGTTTTCGTGTAAACTTGTGTAAAGTTGATCCATATTAAGAATTCCCCAGTTCTTGTGCAGAATTTCTTGCTTTTTTGTTCTCAATGGTGGGAACAAATACAAAATTGCTAGTCAAAGAAAGCGAAGGGTTTTCTTACATTTGTTAGTGAAACGGCTGGTTTTAGTGCTCTGTGCTCACAGAACTTGCAAGAATCCATCAGAAAGCCTGTCTAAAGCTTTGTGCGGGAGCTTGGTAAGTCATCTGTTACCTAGATGCAGAAGTACTGTTTTCCTACTCTCCAAGTATTGTTGATATCAGTAACTTTGCTATTTTAGGACTCTGCTGGTGGCTTTTCATGAGCTGTGTTGCATGCCAAGCTTTTATAGATTTAGTATGATGACTAATTTATATTCTTGTTGTATTAATGCAATGTTACAGTTCTTGAATGTTAAGAATTAATTCTTCACTCAAGCAACCTAAATTCTGCCAGGGTCCTTATGTTTGATAATCCTAGACATTAAGCGGGGAAGGGGATAAGCAGGGTGTTTTAGGTAAAGCCAAGGCAGGTTATACTCTGAAATTGCATTTGGACTCTATATAGTGTGGGTAGACATTATTCAGAAAGGCTAATGTTTTTAGTGTCTTAAAGTCTTGAAGCTTCAACTCTACCAAGCTCTGGCACAACAGAAATTACATCTACATCATCAGCACCTACAGCAGGAGAAAGCCACAGTATGTCTGTTGTCATTCAGCATGGTTATCTTCAATGGCCTAAACTGACACTGGATTTTTGGTGGTGTTTTTATTCTAATTTTTGTTCACTCTCTTGTTTAGCCCCCAAACTGACATGATAGGAGGGAGGTGTTCTAAAAATCTGTTTGTTTTCATGATAATTTGAATTGATGTAACTTACCTTAGCCTTAGCTTGGTCAAGTTTCCAGGTGACAGCTTTTAAATAGGTTTAAATACGTTGGGGGGGGGGGGGGGGGGGAACACCCCACCTTTTGGAGAATTGTTCTTGTATGAGTAATTTTTGCATGCTTTACACTGGTAAATTTAAAACATACTTGATCAAGACCAGTAGAAATGAAGTATCCAGCTTTTGAAGTATCCAGCTTTTAGATCCAGACTGTTTTCTTGCAGTGGGACTCCGGACACCTTTCTGTAGCTGAAGCCAAGTGGGTGAGAGGTGAAGTGCTGCCCCACGCAATGTGTTTGGAAGGACAGTGCTTTGGCCTGGGGCCAGTGGGTGGCACTTAGGCCAGGGACAGTCTCTGCTGTGTCTCTCCTGGTGGCTGCAGAAGAACAGCTTCTGCTCCATGGCATTACTTACCCTGGGTGTAGGAAGCCTGGGCAATGGAGGGCTCAGCACATTAGGACTTGTATTGCCTAACCCCTTTCTGAAGCACTGGGGTGGGGGGGTCTCCGCTGTGCTGAGGGCTTAGGTGAGCTTGTTTAGGTCTCCTTACCTCAGGAAGAACTGTAGGTTCCTCCTTGAGGTACACTGGGCACAAAAGTTAGTTCGTCTCAGGCATGCTTAGTATATACTTGTTTGCACTTGCACTGGGAAATTATCTTTTCTTTTGTGAAGGTAGAAGTTTCCTGAATTTAATTTAACTCAGTATAGAAGAGCTACAGCATGATACTGTCCTGTTAGCATTTATGTTGTTGGCAGTAGGTTAACTGTGAGTGTTCTGCTGCGTCTTAGTATGACCACGCGCAGCATAAGCTGTTCTAGAGAAAAGTTTAACAACTGAATATCCTGCATAGGAAATTCTGAGTAAAGCAAAGCCGAAGAAGAAGAAATGAGCACACCGGACAATCCTTTCACTTCTGTAAGCTGCTGAGAATAATTAAGTTCATTCATCTTAGTAAAACACGGGGTTACGTGTTCACAGTTCAGAGTTCTAGACTGAAGAAATAGAATTTTTGTGAAAAACTTGTGGATTGAATGCCAGGCAAAAGTTCTAAACTTTAGTACAGTTTTCTGTACTCATTTCATAATGCACATAAACAAATTTGGCCAGCTCAGCTTCTTGGCCCTTTGATGGTACTTGGATTAGTAATGGAGAGAAGTCAATCTTTGGACATTATATTTCAGCAGCTGGTTTGTTTTGTGCATAAGACCGTGCTATGTTTTGCTTGACGAAGAGCCCACCGGTGGAATGCTGTTACATCATGAGACATAAGTTCAATTAGTATGAACTTCTAGAATGACACTTGAATTAAATATTAACATTTTCCATGCTTTGAGTAAGTAAACAAAGGACTCTGGGTTTTGATCTCCCTTCTTTGCAAGGGTGGATAAAAGGGGAACCTGTGTTTTGAACAGCAAAACAGAAAAAGAAAAAAAAAGCCTGACTACTCCATTGTTCGTTGATTTAGCAAGGTCAGAAAGGTCTGTTTTGTTTGGTGTTTGTGAATATTTTTTCTATTACTTACTCTTAAATCTAAAAATGTTAGGAAAGACAACTTTAGCCTTTTCATCTTGCTGGAGATGCTGTAAACTGTGGGGTATGGGGAGAAGTTAAAACTGGTACAGACTCTTCCACCGAGAGGTGAAAATGTTTCTGAAAAGCATCAACTCAGCTTTTTTTCCTTGCAACATATTCTAAATTATTAGAATAAATACAGTGCCTCTTCACAATTTGTTTTTGCACTGTGGTGTTGAAATCCTGTTAAATCAGCTGTGGTCTGTGACTGAAATCTTTACCTGGACAAGTTGTGGGATCAAAGTCTGTTGCTGGGGTAGGCAAACTCTGCCTTTCCACAATCAATAACTAATATGTGATTGGGGGCTTTGGGGGCGGGGGAGGGGGGAGTTTATTATCGATAATAAACCCAAAGGATATGAATAGGAGGGCAAATCTTTCCTGTGCTTCTCTGAGGAGCGTGTTTCAAATGCTTTAGAACTTTTCTGCTACGCTTTCTTCATCAGAACTCTAGCCTGTGGTAATGCAGTGAACTTGAGTTGAAGTGCTGTCTGCCTGTTCAGAAAAGCAGTGATGCAGTTACACAAGTGCCGAGGACTTCAGTTCTCAGCCACTGCTTTTGACTTTATTTTGCCAACAAAATCTTGTTCTTCTACTCTCTGGGCTGAAGCGTGTGTGTTACACCATGGGGTTCTTTGTGGGTGTGCTTGTGGACACCTGATTTCATTTGTTTCTTATTGTTTGAAAAAATGAGAATGTTATCGGTTCGTTACGTGCAATGTTGTATAACCCAGTTTCCTTACTGTAATGTACATCATTCAGATCCTAGAATAATGGGAGGAGTGGACAGAATGCAGAAAGTAGAGATCATTGCAAGTGGATTTAAGTCACATAGATGAAGGTGTACTCTCTGCGTGGAGGAGGCAGATGATAGAGGGGCTACAAGATGAATTTTACATGGCTAAAAGGCTTTAATTTAATTTTGAAAACTGAGGTTTACAACTAATAAAATTCTTGTTACAAAAAATAATTTACCTATATTTAAAATTATTGTTCCATTGGTGTGATTAAGTGTAAAGAAGTTCTTTTATTATGCTGTTTTCGTGGCAAAAAATAATAATTGTCTTCTCATGAAAATATGTCTAGCGAAGTTAAGTGAAATCTAGCTTGTGCAATGCTAAGGTTTCATTTCAGATCTTAAACATCTCATTTATTTCACTAAGGCATGATTTGAAAGAATTCAGTATTGTTTGTAGAAGTCCTTAAATGTTTTTTAAAAATTTTTTTCTTTTCAGTCATTGTTTAACCTGCTGGAGTTTCGAAGACTAGTTTTGAATTTCAATCCTCCTGCAAATGCTCAAGACTTGCCCCGAAACCAAAAGGTAAAATTAGAAGCTAACTTCCCCTGGTGGCTTGAAAGGGCATTTCTCTCTTGTAATTGAATTTTACACTGTTCTCTAGCTCAAATTAGCATGAGTTTTATAGCTGCTAATTAACATTTCTCCGAGATTCCTATTACTGATCTTACATAAAGTACATTAGCCTCACAAGAGAGTATGGGGCAGGGTGCTGCAGGAGCCAGAGTTTGCTCAGCGTACTGCTGCTTAGACCAGGTTCAGCGGAAGGATTTTGCTGGTAAGAGTTGTAGCAGCACTGCTGCCAGTGGGTGAGCATTCCTGGTGTGAATGTAGCTTGTATTAGCAAACGTATTTTATTCTAGTTCCCTCACGCTGCAGCTAAGGCATGCTTTTTTGGTTACCTGCATGCTTTTGATCTGTATAGCTTTGCCAGCAATGTTAGTGTTGGCCTGGCCACTTCATTGGTTTTTGGGGGATATTAATCAGTTGTAACTCACAATCCAAGCTGAGGTTAAGCTTTTGGTTATTACCTTGTCTCTTCTGCCCTTTTCATGAGGTGAATGTAAGCATAAATTTTCCCATGTTTATTCTTGTACTTATTTGGGACTGGGGAGGGGACACCTCGGTTTAGGCTTCTTGTGACCTCAGACTAGCAAGCAGGGGAAGCTCATGGACTGAGGGACAAAAGAGACTGGTTTTTCTTCCTTTATGGATGCCGTCTGAGGAGAGATACATATAGGCACCTTGGCTTCTATGTTGTGAAATATAAAGGAAGAAATGGGAAGAGGAAGTGGCTGTATGAAGTGTGAAGGCACTCGATGCCCTGATTTTTAGCAGGGGTTTACAGAGCAGTGAATTCTTACATATCCAGAAATTAGACTATTGCCTCTTGCTCCTTCCTTTTGGATTTTAAAAAAGGGAGCATGTTGTTAGCCTGTTCTAATTTGTTTGGCACTTCAGGCTTGACTGGAATGTTCACTAGCAAAATAAGTGCTGCAAAACAAAACAGACATAGAGAAGATAGTGTCCATTTGCTAAACCTCTAGGTATGTGCCATAAAAGGGAAGCTGAATGTTCGGTCAGAACTGTGTGATTTCTCCCCTGCCTGCCCGCCCTCCTCCATTCAAAGAGCAAGTTGTCACTTGGTTTGTGTTTTGGTTTGTGGGTTTGTTTGTTTGTTTTATTTTGTTTTTTAGGAAAATGTGTTTGCATTGGTTCATGAGAGTGTGCAAATACAACAAGGGTAGTATTGGGAGCATGTTACAAGAGGGTGACAGGACAATGTATTTTAGTGAGAAAGACAGGATAAATCTTGCTTTACCAAAGAGTTGTACTGAATTATTTATTTTCTTCATTTTTAGATTGACTTTCTGCCTGGTATTTCATTATTCATCTTATAACTCATGTTACTAATATCCTCCAGTACTCAGAATTCTTTACCTTCTTTTTTTTCAGGGTGTAAAAAACAGTTGGTATCTAAGAGGTGATATAAAATAGATAATAACAAGCTGTTCTTGTCTTGGAAAAAAAGCCTTGCCCAAACATTGACACTAGCAGCCCAGAGCCTTTAGCAATTCCAATGTACTATTTCTTAGAAAGAAATTCTGACCATGACAGACAATGTTAAGGCTGTGTGAAACGGTGTGACTCCAGGCAGGTATATGGATATGTGCAGGAACCCTGCTTTCTGCAAGCCTGCTAGTAAGAATCTCTGGCAGTAGTTTGTGTACTCTCCTTCATTAACTTAAATTCCCCAGATGAATCAACATTATTAACTGATGTACTCACCTGTCTTCTCTACAGCTGAAAAAAGATTGTCTTAGTGGTGAAATATGTTTTGAGGAGAATTTAGGAAAAGAGATCACTTCACTAGTTAGAACTTAGAAAAATAGAAGAAATAAGCATGCACGCCCTCAAATATGGTCATTTTATTTCTTTATAAGGTGAAGGCAAATTGATTTTAAATTGTAATATAAGCTGCTGGTTGACACCCACCCCACCCCCCCAAAAAAAAAAAAAAAAAAAGCTCTGAAATTTACTTCTGTCTGCTTACTTGCTTTAAAACTCTCTCAGCTTAATTTTGGGTTTTTTTTGTTTTATTTTTAACCTAGTATTAAGCACTGTATGTGACTGACATTCCTTAGGATCAAATTTCCTTGCTAATAAAGACCAAGTTTTAATAATCCCAGATTTTCAGGACTTTGGTTTACATCCTATTGTTGTTCCAGTTGGTGAAAAGTGGAGTTTAATGGCAGGGTCATTGCAACCTCTTGATTGAGAATTAAAGCATGTGGTTGTACTTCAGGGACTATTGCATAGTGGGATGTTTGTGTTCTTTCCTATCAATATATCGAATCGAAATACCGTTAATAATTTGGCATGTAAAATTTTTAATTCAGAAGTCATTGCTATAAATTTTGACTTTAAATAAACCCAAAGCAAAAAGAAACCTCACCCTCTTTACCTCAGCTAATTGGACTTTTTTCTGGATTTTAAATTTGGGCATACTTAAAATCTCCGATCTCTTTTTGTTGTTTTTCTTTTGAAATTAGTTCTCCCTCCTTGAGGTGTTCCTCAGCATCCTTCTGTAGAACAGATACGGTTTTCTGTACTTACTGTAGCTTGCTTTCCCAGTTCTCTTGCTGTCTATGAACAGATCTTTTGTGTCGTACACTGTGAGACCAGCTAAATATTTGGCCCCAATGATATGGAAGGAAGCATTCATTATCAGAGGAAGCGGGTAACTGTGCTACAGGTTAGCACATCCTTTCCCCCTGTTTCCACATTATCATTTTGTTGGTGTCCTGGCATACTGATTGACAGCAATGAATGCTTGCTATGCATTAAACATGTGGATTGCTTTAGAACAGTTTCTTAATCATAAATTGTTCCAACATCAGTGTATGAAAAAATTATTTATGAAGGCAGGATAGGTGATACAATAGAGAATTTTTAGAATACGAACTTTCCATATAGTGTTTATATCAAAATTGAATTTAATCTATTTTGTGTTGGTACATCTACAGTATGCTTTAAAATTGAGAGCTGTATGCTGTGCTGTGATCACTTAGTTCTTTTGTTTGAATATGCAAGTCCTTTGTGTAGCCAGTCCCCAAGACAAGTTATCACGTGCTTTTGAAGATTCTAGGCTTTGTTTAGTCTGAATTGCTGTTGTGGTAATGCCCACATAATCTGGTCAAGGATCATGCCTGATATAATTGAGCTTTCTTAAAAAACAACAAGGATTTTTCTAGTTTTAGAGTTTTTATAAGTTTTATAAGTTTTTATAAAGTTTTGAGTTTTATAAGTTTTTATAAGCTTTACTGAGATAATTGTTCTGAGTAATTCTGCTGATGTCAGTAACCATTTGTTCAATTTAAAGCTGCAAGTATTTTTAAAACTCAGCCAAATGAGTAGTGTAAACTTGAGTAAGTAATACAATAATACTCACTGCCTATGTACTTCAGAATTAACAAAAGGAAGGTGAGATCTAAAATATTCTGTGGTCAATCATCTATATTACTGTCATAGTTTAAACCCAGCCGGTGACTAAGCCCATGCAGCCTCTTGCTCACTCTCCCCACAGTGAGATGGGAGAGAGGATCTGAAGAGTAAAAGTGAGAAAACCCGTGGGTTGAGATAAAGACAGTTTAACAGGCAAAGCAAAAGCCACGCATGCAGGCAAAGCAAAACAAGGAATTCATTCACCATTTCTCATGGGCAGGCAGGTGTTCAGCCATCCCCAAGAGAGCAGGGCTCCATCGCACGTAAGGGTTACTAGGGAAGACAAATGACATAACACTGGATGTCCCTCCCTTTTTCTTTTTTCCCCCAGGTTATATACCCAGCATGACATCCCATGGTATGGAATATCCCCTTGGCCAGTTCAGGTCACCTGTCCTGGCTGTGTCCCCTCCCAATTCCCCGTGTCCCCCCAGCCCTGTCCCTGGCAGGGCCTGAGAACCTGAGAAGTCCTTGACTCAGTATGAACATCACCCAGCAACAACCAAAACCATCAGCATGCTATCAATATTGTTCTTGCAGCAAATCCAAAACACAGCCCTGCACCAGCTACTGAGAAGAAAATTAACTCTATCCCAGCTGAAACCAGGACAATGTCCACCCCTTATTCCAGACCATTTACATCATGCCACACTTTCTGATACGACCTCATTAACCACCACCCTCCTTCCCATCCTTTGATACAATACACAAGTATCATTCCCCTAGCCTGTGGACTACCCCTGCAAGCATGTCTACGAAATGTCCACGGAATGTCTCTTCAGTTCATTTAGTCCATGACTTTGGGCTCCATCTGTTATGGTGGTCACTCAGGACTGGAGACGTTGTGTGTTGTATGGGGTTCTTGGGCACCAAAGCGAGCTCGGGTCAGGTCACTGCTGCGCTTGCACTGCTTCTTGTAAGGCTTTGCCTCCACTGGTTCAGGTGGTTCCTGCTATGGCAATTCCTGTAACATGCAACTCAAATCCCAGGTTACAACAGTTTGAAGGTATTTCCATTACAATCTCCACCCCTGGACCCTTTGGGCCAGGTTATAGGGCTTAACATTGCAATGAACTCTGCCCCTTGCCCCTGCTCCATCTTGGACTTACCCACAGACTGCAGTTTCTTAGGGACGTACTTGTTCCAAGTGGAGCCTTACCCATGAGCCACAGTCTCTCCGGGGGCGTACCTGCTGTGGCACACACCTACCCGCAGCCACAGCCGCTTTGAGGTGCACCTGGTCCAGCGTGGCCTTACCCGTGAGCTGCAGTGCCTGCAGAGACAGACCTGCTGCAGCGTGGCCTTACCCACAGCCACAGTCCCTTCAGAAGCAAACCCACCCAGCACGGCCTGACCCCTGCCTGCAGTCCCTCCAGGGGCGTACCTGCTCTGTCGGGGCTGATCCATGGCCACACGCTTTGAGGTGCTCCAGCATGACCCCACGTATGGCCGCTGGTGCTTCTAGCTGGGTGTGCTGCAGCTGTATGGACTTACCCGCAGCTACAGATGCTTCGAGGTGTACCTTCTCCTGTGTGGAGCTGGCCTTGGGACACAGTTCCTTCGGAGCTATACCTGCTCTGGCACAGACATAACCATGAGCACAGACACTTGGAGATAATAATGCATATGTATTACCATATTGAAGCATCTTGATAAAATATATTTGTGTCTAAAACTTGATATTCTATTCATTTTTAATAGGTCACTTTAGTAAGAAAAATCACTTTCACAGTTCTGTTCCCTGTTCGTTGTTATAAAGTACTTTAAATATGTAGACTGATTTTATTACTAAATTATGATAATTTAATGCTGAATTAGGGTGGCATTTGATGAAGTCTTCAGCCTTTTCTGTGAACATTGTTTATAATTGGTAGGTGTTTTACAAGGTGGACTAGAAGAACAAGTAGAACTTGGGAATTCATGTGAAAAAGTATTTTTTTTGTTATTATGTAGAACGCATTCCAATGCACTACACAGTTTTTAAAGCTGAAATAAAACATACTTTATGTACAAAAAGCTTTATGCATACTGGATTGACATAGGAATGGCTAAAGAAGCCTGCTGTTTGATGAGCATGTGAAGTAGTTGTCATCAAGTAATTCCGGTTTGACCAGCATCTGGCATCTGCGCTGCCTTTGAATGAAAATTTGTTCTAAATGGAAGTGGATATTGCATAGGTTTTAATTCCACAAGTATTTGTCAGCTGTCTACTCAGGAGTGTGAGTGACACCCAATCTCCACAGCATTTCTAATCTGTGGTTTAATCTATGGCATGACAGATTTGTGTTTCAGTTTAGTTGCTTTTCATTATACAGGCAGGCAGAAAATATTTCTTCTGCTTCTCTCCAGGAAACCAGAAAAAGAACTCCAAATTCCCCATGAACTATATATTTGAAAAAAAGGTAGAAAGGAGAGTAGGCTATTTCTCATAATTCTGTCAAGAGAAACAATAATGATTTAGTCTTCAGTAAAAAATAAGCTTAAACATGTATTAGGTAGCGCGTAGGCTCACAGGAGAATCTGCTGGAGTTAGAGGAATACTGATTTTAGTAAAATCAATGCATATTGTTGCAGTGTATTACTTAAGGTTTTGTAAGTCTCCGGAGAAACAGTTCTGCCTTAAACGCAACTCTGCTTGTCCACTTGTCCATCCAGCCCCATGTCGAGTCAAACAGCCACATCTAGTTGTGGTTTCAGGGAGCTTTCAGTTTCTGAAATCTGATTTCTTCCCAGAGAACTACATTATTTTGTAAAACTGACAAGTAAAAGGCATGTAACACCACCTTGGTAGTACTACAAGTAATCTATTAGTACGACAGTTGGCTGGATATATGCTCAGTTCATAAAATAGATTTTTATTACCACTTTGTTAAATATTTTTTATTCTTCTTCAAATACAGGAACACAGGAATCTGCCTTTTATGCGTGAATTGAGGTACCTATTTGCACTTCTAGTTGGTTCAAAGAGAAAATATGTTGACCCATCAAGAGCAGTTGAAATCCTTAAAGATGCTTTTAAATCAAATGATTCCCAACAGGTAATTTCTATGTATTTTCATTCAAGTTTATGCATGTTTTCATATGGTCATCAGAAAATCTGAAATACTGAAAACGGACAACAAAAATTCAAAATGTTCACAGAAGAGAAATTTTTAACTATTGCAGTCTTTGAAGCTTTTTCTCTAATATTATGCGATCTCTAGTTACTTCTATTAAAGGAAAACAAAAACCCAAAACCTAAAACCCAAACATTCTGCGCAGCGTGGCTGTTTTCAGTACACTTTCTTTCTATTATTTTAGGAACTAACTTATAGTTCCACACCCTTGCTTTTAGGGCTTAGTTTACTTCTAAGTCTGTGATTTTTGAAAGAGCTTTGTTCTTCTGGTCTCACAGTCCATCCAGGGCTGGTACAGTGCTTGTATGCTATTTGTCTGTGTAGATACTAGTTTGGAGAGTTTGAACATTCATATTCAGGATTCCTTCCTAAATCCTGATGGGTGCATTTTGCTTTTCTGAGAAACACGTTTCTTCAGATGCTTTATTTTTCCTACATGAAATTGTGTGGCTAAGGTGGTTAATTAGAACAGCAGGCTGAGTTTAGTGCTTGACGAAAGTAATACTAGCCACTACTTTTTAGATACCAAAGGTTTTGAAGAATGGGATTCATAAGATACCTTTGGACTAGCATGGTATGAAAGCTGAGCCCAAGTAACAGGGATCACAGGACAGTGTAATGGCTGAGGAACACTAGAGCCTTAGTGTGCTCTAAGCACCACTCAGAAAAAACACAATCGTGACATAGTCTTAGACCCACTGTGATTTTGGAGCTCTTGTGGTGGGGAGTACTCATACTCATCTTGTAAGGTGGCACTTTGTTAGTGTTCCGTTATGCATCTGAGTATATACTGATCGCTTTATATTTTTCAACAGCAAGATGTTAGTGAATTTACACACAAACTATTAGATTGGCTAGAAGATGCCTTCCAAATTAAAGCTGAAGAAGAGAGGTAAGATGCCTCCCCTCCCCCCCAGCTCTGTATATTGGACATTTTGATGAGAGGAAGCAAACCAAACAACCATAACTCTAGTTCTCGCTGTATGGCTGAACAAGATCCAACTCTTTAGCTCGTTTTAGTTTAAGTGTTTTTTCCATACATGCTGATACCTTTGATTTTCCATGAATTGTCTGTTTTCACCTTCTTATTTCATGTTAGAAATCTGGCTCAATGAAGCCCAAAGTATATAAAGTAGAGATGTGTTTTGTGCGTAATCAATTAGGATTTTTTTTCATTTGACTGTAGTTTTGCTTTTCAGCCGTGTAATTTAAATACTCCAAAACGTTGGTCCAGTTAAATACTCATCGTTCGCATAAGTGAACATGTGTAAACTGTCTTTTGAATACATAGTTGTTTCTAAAGTGTTGCAGGAAATAGTTTTTACAAGGGTTTTATACAATTCAGCCTCTTACGGATTGAATCTGGTTTACATAAATTCTCCTAAATTGAGCACTTCTGAAACTTAATTTTCAGAATATACTTATCATTGCAAATATGTGAATCATTGTTATTGTAATTAGAGGAAAGTACAAAACTAATGAACAGTAACTGCATAAAATAGACAGCATTTCCATAATGAATTCAGAATATTCTGCTCGTAGTTTTACAAAAGTTTGTAGCTTTTGTGTTTGATTTCTGCACTAACACGCTTTCTGTTTTCAGGGATGGAGAGAAACCAAAGAACCCAATGGTGGAGTTGTTTTATGGGCGATTTCTAGCCGTAGGTGTACTTGAAGGTATGCATCTGAATTTACTTGGACTTCTGTGCTTCTGTCTGTTCACTGCTTGTCAAAGTATGCAGGTAAATGATGCAGTTGTAGTATTTTAGATACTTCTGCAGAAGTATGCTTGGAGAATACGCATGCAGTCTGTGACAAAAGGTTTGTCCTGAGAATGTGAGACTGAAGGTAAATATAGTGAGCTGTAATGGTCCAGAAAGACTGTTGGTAACTTTCAGGGACTGAGTGTACGTACTTAAGTGCAGTAGAAGTTAGAGCGAGACGCTGAGCAAAAATGCTCGCAAGAATTTATTATCAGTGCACTTTTGCCACTCACTAATGGTATATAGAAGACAAGTTACTGTGTTTCAGTGAGCTAGCTTCATCTAATGCAATTTAAAATTTCAATTATTGCATTTTTTTCCTGCACAATTTCTGGTATGGATAACTCGCCCTTTTAAAGATACAATTTATTCAAAACAAGTCAATGGAAACCTGCTGAAGGGCAGTGTGGGAGAGAGTACTAAGACTGTACAACAAGCTTCCCTTTGTCTTATCTGCACGTAATTAGGAGATCTGCATGATTGCAGTGTTCTCTATTTCCAGGAGGCCAGCAACTGTGGAAGTATTTTTAATTTTGGTGATTCTGCCCCCCCTTGCAGGAGTGAATGAGACTCATTTGAATGAAACAGCTATGATCTTTAAAGTGGCTTCCAGGTTGTTTTTCAGCCTGGAACAGTGTATCTAATGATCTGTTGTCAGATTTCAAAACCATTCTGCAGATTTCTTATTACTAGCTAGCATACTTGCTCTTTTGCCTTGGCTACTTTCGTCCTTACATTCTCATCTCAGCTGACCAGTATGTAAAAAACAATGAAATAAAAAGAAACTGGCAGGTGTAAGAAGACTTTAGGATGAAATGAATAGAAATTGTAGATTGAAATCAATTGCTATCCATTTCTTCTCATGTTTGAGCTTGTGTCTTTATATGCTGTTACCAAATTATGATCTTGTTTTCAGGGCAGAAATCATGAATGTTCTCTTCCGTGGTTTATTTTTGCAAAATATATTTATACAAAGGGCTGTTTCATACCAGCAGTTCCACTAACTTTGCTAATACAATGTAGGGTTGTATTACCAAGCTGCTATTTGCAGGATGAGCACTTTGATATATATATGTGTAAAACTTACCATACGTCTGTGGTGCCAAGTCATTTTGAGTTTTGCTTATTACCAACAAATGCAAAACTAATATAAAAATGGGCCGAAGAGGAGAACACAGTAATTTTCAATACTATGTTTAAGCGACTTTGAGTTACTTGTTTTCATACATATAATTGAATTGTTCAGTAAGTAAATGTGGGTATTGTTCCATAGAGTAGGTCAGGTGACCTAGGTTTTTTGGTGTGTGTTTGGTTTTGTGTTGTGGTTTTTTTTTTTTTTAAGGTAAGTGTTCCTAAAACCTTAACTGTTTTATTTCTTATGTGAAGGTAAAAAATTTGAAAACACAGAAATGTTTGGCCAGTATCCACTTCAAGTTAATGGCTTCAAAGATTTGCATGAGTGCCTAGAAGCTGCAATGATTGAAGGGGAAATTGAATCTCTCCATTCAGAAAACTCTGCAAAGTCTGGTCAGGAGGTAAGTGCTCCTGTGGGCTTCTCTCAGAGTGGTGTTGTAGTGCTCTTTATTTTTCAGTGGGGGTCATGGTTGTATTTTATTTGACCTGCCGTTGTTCAGGTTCTGATGTCTGGCGTAATTGGGTAGTTAGTTTGTGGGGTTTGTATCTCTCCTGGAGTATCGTATTTTTGTATCTTTCATAAGATAGGAAGTTCATGCTTATTAAAAGCTGGCCCAATTAAGTGCTTACAGTGGTGATTTGGCACAGGCTGGTTTCCACCTATTGCTGATAGCTGATCTCCAGAGAGGCCATGGGTGTAACGCCCTGTGGTAGATAACCACTGCTCTGACTCGCTGCCCTGCGCCACCCTGTAAACAGCAGCTGAGCTGTGTGTTTGGCCATTGCTTCAGAGCATTGTTGTTATTCCTCTGTGCCTCTATCTTGTAATTCCTCAGCACCCTAGACTTCTTCCCCTCTCCCCTTTTCACTGACATTTCCCAGCATATCCCCCTCGTTGCCCCCTGCAGTGGGCAATTCTCCTCCTCTTTGCTTGCGGTGGTGGGCAGACAATACTTGCTCTGTGGGCTGCTGTTCCTTCCAGGGGAGCTCTTGCTCAGAGCAGGAGGCTGCCAAATGTCAGAGTGTGCTGGAAGCATGGGTGGAAGGATTCAGATGGAGCCCCCCTAAGAAGTGGGGTATGCAGCGTTTGGGGCTGGGATGAGGTGATGGATGAGGTTCCTTGGACAGAAGTCACAGGTTAGGGAGAAGAGGTAGTTGTACCAATGGTGGTTTTAGAACCAAGAGGGCACGCTCTGAAATGTCCCCTCTTAATGCTGGCATGTATGTATATGCCCGGAGTTTTTCTCTGGCTCTCTCTAATAACCTGTGGGTTGTTGATGTGGAAGTACGGGAATCCCTGTTACCTGTAAAGGCTGAGCTACTTTCTCTTTACACAGTTGTTATGTTTCATTACAGTTATTTTAAATTTGTGAAATCTGAGAAGATTTCTTCTTAAGCAAAAAAATCAGGTGTAGTTCCTTCCTTCCTGTTAATCTTTTACAGTAACAAAGTTTTGCTGCCTTTATTCATGTCAGCATAAACACAGCCTTTAATTACTAAACCTGGTAATGCATACTGAAAGAATTCTCCAGTCTGCAGTTCTGTTTCCAATTTTGTGTTATCAACAAAATTTTTACAGCATCCCTTTTTGCAGTCTCTTTTTCTGATCAGCTATTATTGATCAAATATTGACCAACCAAATCAGATGTTCATAAGCATTTTCAAATGTATTCGCACATCTTCCTGGATATGTTCTTCTTTCACAGGATGTTTCAAGTTGTTTTTTTTTTTTTTTTTTTTATTGCAGCATTTGCAGAAATGTATTTCAGGAAACATGCTCATTGTAATAAGACAACTAGAAGAAAAAAATCTTACAAATATCTTGGTACAATCCAAAATTCAATTTCTTTATGCAAGGTGAAATCTTGTACGTATTTAGTACAAGAGCACAATTGTTCATGATATGGATTGAAGTTTGTCTTGCAGTTAAAACCTGTGTGCATTCATGCATAAAATGTCAGTTCAGTTATAAGTGCTTGACTAGAAATGACAAACTTGGGGTGGGTTGGGGTTTTTTTGGTTTGGTTTTGATGTTTTTTTCTTTTAACCTCTAATGTCAAGAAACCGTAGGGAACAGAAGAATAGTCATGTACAGGTAGGTGTAGAGTGTTAAGGTTTGAGTTCTGTGAAACGTGAGTTTTAAACAGCTTGGCTTCTTAGCATGTGGACATGGGAGCGAAATAGTCATATGACAGGCTGACAACAGTGGCAAAATAAGAAAGGTAATGTTCTAAAGATAAAGTTCTAATCTAGAAAAACATTACTGCATTATTACCAGGGCCAAGTAAATTGCTTCAGGGAAACGTAACAAATTTATAGTGATTGCTGCTGTTAGTAGTTATGTTTAAACAAAATGCTTCAAAGATTTTACAGTGCATTAGAAGGTTTGGTGGTGCTGAAGGAAGCTGAATTTTTTGTAGTTTTAATGAAGTCTGTCTCTGCTGAAAAAAAGACTTCAAGTGGCGTTCATCCAAGCTGGTAGATATTAAAGCTTAAAGAGAATATTAATGTGGTAGTTGCATGTGTTAAAAGATCCTGAAAGTAATATCCTGTTTTTTAACCCCCTCCTTGTTCCCACCATTGCCTTTAATGGGGTATTTAGCTTGTTGTTCATTATTATTACAAATATTATCACAATGCCTAAAAGCCTCAGCCACGGAGTAGGGTGTCAGCAAGCAAGCTGATGTACAAACAGAGAAAAAGAAACATTCTGTGTCCCAAGTAACTTAAAATTCAAATTCAAGAGAAGATGGAGGTCAGTGTACTTCTGACTTTGAGTTAGAAGTGTGAGGAAAATGAGGTCATGTTCTTCAGCATCATGGTTGATGAACTTCAGCCCATCAGCAGCTTGGTCACCATTAAGTGGTTTTAAGGCCTTGGAATGAAAGGGCTTCAGGAGGAAGGGCTGTGGTGTTGCTTTGCTGACTTCAGCATTGAGATTTATTGCTGTGTGAGGTTGCTGCAAGAGAGAAGTCATGATTATCTCCTTTGAAACTGAAAAAGTGGTTAGTGGAGCTGAAACAGGCAAGAAAAGGGAAGGCAGCTCACTTTGCATGTAAACAGGTGAGAGGAATGATGCTGAAGGCAGCAAACTGGGAAAATTCAGCAACATGCTGGAAACTTATGTGACAAGACTACGTGCACCAAGGCCAGGCAAGGGGAGAAGAGAGGAAACATTGCAGACATGTGGAGTGACGAGAACCTAGACCTGAATTTTAGCCATGAGCACAGGAATAAAGAGCTGTCTCAGAGGTATTGTATGAAAAGGCTATTCAAGACATGTGTCTGGATAGGAGAACTTGAAGTAAGTCCTGTCAAATGCCACATCTGGGCTACGAGCATTGGTGTCAGAAATAGTGGCAGCGGTGTCTGCAGTGATCAGGGAAGCTTGAGTTGACGGTTAGACATCCAAAATGTATTAAATGGATAGGTCATGGTTTTTATGTTGTAGAGTGGGGAGAAAAAACTAACTCTAATGCTCAATTTGGAGCTGAATTTGTCTTGTAGCTGAGAAACAAAGTGTGTAAGGAATGAAATGAGGACTAAGAATAAACCTGCACTGAATACTCAGAGAGAACTGGGATAAGGTCATGACGGTGTAGGCAGGTCGTGGACAGACTAGCAGTGATTTTTTCAGAGACATGTGCAGAAACTTCAGGAGAGACTGTTAGTAGGGAGGGGATTTCAAGAAAAAGTATCAGTTTTACAGTGCTGAGAGAGCTTGTCTGACCCAGCCCAGGGTACTGGCTGATCTTGCTTCAGAGGTGGTCATTAGAAACTTTGATATCAGGTGAAAGAAAGGGTCAGAAACTTGAGTCAGAGGGAACCAGGGGGAAGAGCACTTGATACAGTGTAAACAACCCTTTCAGTGGCATTGGAGACTTAAAAGAGAACAGGACAAGTTGGCAAGCCAAGTAGGTTCAAGCGTAGGCCGCTTTTAATACGAGCGAGATAAATGTGAAAGGAAGAAGCCTTCCTGCCTGCTCTGCTTTAATGCAGATAGTGATGGATGAGTTGAAAAGCTCTGATGCAGCGTGGGTGACAAATGGCCTTTGTTTACAGTGAAGGGGAAAGATGGGAACTTTGGAAAGCTTATGCCGATCCACCCTCTAAAACCTGTTTCTTCCATAGCTTTGTCAGTCTGCAGGTATTGTACCATTATTACTGAAGTTCTGCTATTGGAAGGCGTTCATTGTGGGGTTTTCTGTTTTTCTTTTGTTCAGCATTGGTTCACTGAGCTGCCTCCTGTCTTAACTTTTGAGCTATCAAGATTTGAGTTTAATCAGGCTTTGGGGAGACCAGAGAAGATACACAACAAATTAGAATTTCCTCCAATTTTATATCTGGACAGGTACAGTACAATATTATCAACAGAGTCCTAGTATGAATATAAATTCAATCTCATGAGTTTTGTAAAGTTGCTGATATATCTTATACTTGCTCACATCACAGTAAATTTCTGTTCTAATGAAAAAGTTAATTTTCATGGGTTTTTTCTGTTTCAGAAAATACACATAGAAAACAATTAAAGACATGCTGCTACTTTGTGCCAAAACCCGCTTACATTTCAGTCTTTAATTTATTGCTAGGTAGTTGTGTACACAGGTAAAATGCCTTCAAAAGTCACACTCTTTATGAGTCCATTTAGGAGAGAGAGTGAGAAGTCAGGTATTTTGTGGTGTTCCAGATAGACTGCATGGTTTGAAAAGGATTCTCAGCATCACTGTATGCTGTTAATGTGTGGAGATGAAATACCATGATGACTTTCAGTTAGATGCTGAATGTTATTTGTGAGCCTAAATAATGAAACAGAAGTATTGGTATGTGGTTGCTACTTAAACAACTTAATTTAGGAGCTTTCTAATACATCTTTGTCATTCGTGGTAAGAGCAGAGCTTTTGACACGGGAAGAAGCATCTTCTGAAAGTTGTGGGAGGGAAGGCTTATATGGGTTTACCATTTTCTTCTCAGTTCTGTTTTGCTGCTTAATATGTTGTATATTCTAGAGAGTGTGAGTTTTTATTAGCACCAAACAGTATGGCAGACAGGTACAGACCTCGGTTGCAGTGCTGGGATGCTATGGGCTGACACCTCTTTCTAAATTTCTTGTTTTACAGGTATATGCACAAAAACAGAGAAATAACAAGAATTAAACGGGATGAAATCAAGAGACTTAAAGAGTACCTCACGGTTTTACAACAGAGATTAGAACGGTACTATAGATAACTGTGTAAATGCAAATAATATTATGGGCTACATAGAATAACTCCTTTCCACTGTACGTTTTGTGTGTAGTTATTTGCTCTAAATTTCCCTTCTGTATCTCTTTTCTTTCATCATTTTCCTTGGAAACAGTGTATAAGTGCAGTAATTCTGATGTGTGAAACATGCTAGGAAAGGCTTGCTTTATTTAATTGCAGTCAACCAGAAAAAAAATCCTTTTTTTTTTTTTTTTTTTTTTTTTGTATATGTGAGTCATGGCATTAATATGTTTTATGGTTAACAGATATTTAAGCTATGGTTCTGGTCCTAAACGATTCCCCTTGGTAGATGTCCTGCAGTATGCCTTGGAGTTCGCCTCCAGCAAGCCGGTGTGCACATCTCCTGTTGATGACCTGGGTGCTAGTGCCCCTGCCAGCAGCACGCTGCCGGCCCAGACCTCACCCAGGTAAGGGCTGCCTCCTGCTCTCCCAAGGTGAGAGGCTGATCATCCCTTCGGTGCAAACTCAGCCACTGAGAGACAGAGGGAAGGGCATTTTACTGCTTCGTTCACCAGATTAATACAACTAGGGTTGTATCTCCCAAGGGGTATAGCATAAAGTTTCTGCTTTTGTCCTAGAAGTATTTTTCAGCACAACAGACTTAAATAAACCAAAATGTTGTTAATCTGGGTTTTTTTCATTTGCTTATAAAAATGTCTTTAGGTATAAAATTGCCATGTGCACAGTTCCATCTACTGTTCCAAATAGACACAGTAGCCGGTGAGGTCACGGCTTGCCAAATGTATTGCTTAAGAATCTGGATGTGGGTAGCATGTATGTGCTGCAGAACCTCAAGGTTGCTGGGATACGGTTTGTCTGTTAATTTTTGCCTGGGAGTTAAGCTCCTTTTCTGCTTTGCAGCTTACACTTCTTGCTGAGTTTCTCAGGAACTTTGTGACATTTTAAATACAGAGTAGCTAAAGTATCAGGGAGATAAAGGTTCAGTAATGTTGGTTTTCTCATTACTGAAGCTAGTAACTATTAGTAACTGTTATTAGCATCCACCTAGCCAAGTCCTATCCTAACAGTTTATAACACAGCTTTTTATATTGCATTTGGAAATTAGGGTTCTAGGTTCTGGTCCAGGCAAGATGGTTAACTTTGTAGTTCAGAGAAGTGAATTAATCTAAAAAACCTTTAAAAAATTTCAAATGTCCTACTGATACAATGCCAAGTAAAAATCGTGATGATTCATAAGAGAAGGCAAACTTTTAAAAGCTACAATTTCTTGCGTGAAATACAGCATCAGAAGTAATACACTTGCTCAAACTCACATATTTACAGAACAAACTTCCTATATAGATTATGATTTTTTTTTGTCAATCCATAGAAACACAACAGCATGTTATGTGAAGTGACATTGTCTGCTCTTAGTGTTCTCAGAACTTTATACTATCCATGTTCCTTAGGCTGTATGGTGATGCTGTATACAAAGCAAAAAGTCAGTAGCTTGCTAGAGTGATCCTCACATTCCTATTGTGCTTATAATTACATGCAGGTCATCTTGTTGATGGAAAGAAGAAAAATATCTGCAACAAGTTCTCATTTTTAATATTCTGCCGCTCTTGTAGAATTCTTCTGCTTTGCTGTTTGAGTTAGAAGACTTGTTTGGAACAAGTTTGGATATTTTGGTGCTAAATTTCCAGTGTGCTGTAAATATTAGTGGTCCCTTCATTATTGCTGTTCAGCTAACATAAATTGTAGGTAGGCAGCTGGAAAAAGACCATTTGCTGGGCATAAGACATGTAAATAAGTTATTAAACAGAGAACTTCTATTTCATTTGATTTTATGATCAATGGGCCATAAGACAAGCCGCTGTGATTTTTTTTTTCCAGTTTGGCCATAAATGTTTCAAACCGCAGTGGTTACTTGTGTAACGTTATTTGAAGGTGTTGAGTAGCATTTCAAGTACAGCAGCCTGTGGCTTGACTGATCCAATTCTGATTCCTTCATATTTGGTAGTGACAGCTAGAGTTGTTGTTGTGCTAACGTAGTACACCACAAAGTTTTTCAGAATTGACATGCTAATTCCATATTGATGATATAGGTACCTTTCCTGTATCACACTGTAGGAAACCACTATCTTTTAAAATTTCTGGTTTCAGATGAAAAGCTTATTTTTATGGTGTAACTTTTAGTTTGTATACATGATTGTTCAATTTTTGTATTTCATGTTTTGAATGAATGCAGCACAATAGAGCAGCAGGGGCCTTCATCTTCAGATGTTCCAAGCACGTCTCCTGTACAAAGATCAGTAATACATAAACCATTCACACAATCACGAATTCCTCCTGATCTGCCAATGCATCCGGCACCAAGGCACATCACTGAGGAAGAGCTGTCTGTCCTAGAAGGCTGTTTACATCGCTGGAGGACCGAAGTAGAGAATGACACTAGAGGTAGTATCACAAGCTGGGGAATGCATTTGCTGTTGGAATAGATTTGTGGAAGCAGGGGAAATCGCCTCAACGTCCATGTGTATTGAGCTGCTTGTTTCATACCCCTAAACTTCTCTCTCAGACATAGGAAGGGAAGTCAGAGACTGTAGTAGACCGCAGGTGCATAAACCGAACCCGCACACTGCTTTGAGTGAGGTGTACACAGGTTTTTCAGTGCAGGTTTCTGTGTGCATGGTGTTGTGGGGAGTAGAGTGAAACAGAAATGGGATCCACGGCACAGAACATCTCAGCAGGTGTCTGAGCTGTCAGTGTTAATAGTGGCTGGGCCCGTGCTGTGACGTGATGCTCTGCAGGCAAATTTAGGGTAGAGTGACCCCTCCCATAAGGGAAAATACAGCAAATTTCGAAGCAGAGTTTATTTTGGAGTGGGTAGAGCTTAGTCTGTTCTGTTTCTCTGAGGGAAACAAGGGAAGCAGTTACTCCAGCAGGAGTGGGCTTGGCTGAGGTCTAGGAAACAAGCAATAGCATGTTATGGATCACTCCCTCTGCTTTATCATGCAAGAAGGTTTAGTGTTTGACATGTAGATATATAAACAGATGCACCAAATGTGAAATGTACCCTTGTTTGTCTTTTAATGAGATAAAATAAAGATGCAGGCATGTGCAATTATGCAGCCTCATGGAAGAGAGCTTCTTTTTTAATTTTTCTTTTAGATTTACAAGAAAGTATATCTAGAATACATCGGACAATTGAATTGATGTACTCTGACAAAACAATGGTCCAAGTAAGTACAGTTTCTGCATGAGATAATTCAAAATAGATCCTTTTTGTCACTTTCAATTAGAAGTTCTTAGATGCTTGAAAATAGAGCAAGTATACAACAATTATGTATGGTGGTTTGAGAAATTTCACTGGAAAGTCATATTGAGTTTTGTAAACCTTTTACTTACGCACAGTAAGATGAATGGCCATGTTGCAATATTTTACAGGTGACTTCCTTAAGTTTAAGCAGCCTTGTGATGAAAAGCCCAAATATGTTCTAGCTCTGATCCACTTTTTTAACTTGAATGCAGAACTTTGGTTTTTGTATAATGCAATAAAATTTTCTCACCTTGATTTGACCATATTGCTAGGTAATCTTCTGGCTTTAAGGTGGCAAAGCTTTAGACACAAAGTGTTTATCTTTTTACTTTGATGCTTATTGCCATTGTGTATTGCAACTTGCATACTAATACTTGGGAACTTAGGGCTCCTGATTTTAATTTGTAGTTATTAATGCCTGTGGGTTTGTTTTTGTTGGATTTTTTTTTTAACTTGTGTCTAGATTTAGTATCAGTCACAACCCTGACTATTAGTCTGAGCTGCCTTTTTAGGGAGATCCTCATGCTGTGTAATCTGAACAGCATTTTTAGAATGCCTTACTAGAGTTTTGGCTCTTCTGGTATTATATTCACATACTCGTATTTGCTTACTTTGACAGGTTTTAAGGTTAAGGATTACTTCCTCTGTTACTTTCTGTTAGTAGAAAGAACTATTTTCCTTCCAAGTAAGATCTGTTTAGCTTACAGTTTTCGTTTGAGATACACTTTCGTTTTTTACATGGCTTGTAATAGTTCCTGGCAGCTGAACTCTGATGTTAAGGGTTTTGGGCAGACTTGCCTAGATGGCTTTCTTGAAGCTTGCTACTGGCAGGCTTTTTTTTTTTTTTACCCCCTTAATGCTTGTGTTATGACATGTAGCCTTTAGCCTTCCTGTTACCTAATAGTATAATGAAGTAATTTAGTGGTCTCACATCCAAATAGTCTACCTGGGTTGGCTTAGATGTTACAGGAGGAAATGCCTCTGGATGGTAAAGATACTAGTCAGCAATCATTGCAATGGAAAAGGGAGATCAGTTAATAACAGACTTTGTCCTAGTGCAGATTTTTATAATGTAAACTAGATTTTTTTGTTTTTTCTTGTTTTGAAACAGAATTCCAGAAATGGAGGAGGATGAAGATGGTGATAGATTTGTAGAGGGGCATTCTGTGCCTTGCCTGAAAGCAGTGGTGTGTGTTAAGTGGTTGTTAGGGAACAAGTAGGTACTGAACCCATCTGAAATCACAGGCTGGAGGTGAAGGCTGCCTTTATTCAGCTCAGGTGGTTTTCTCCTTGTGGGTGTGTTGGCACAACAGGAAGGAGCCTCACGCTTGTGAGTCAATAAGGTCTGGACACAGAAAACTAGACTTCCTAAGGAAAACATTATATTTACAGGATGCTTCCTAGCGTTTATGTGAAGTATTTAAGAAGATCTTTAACTTCTCCTTGTGTCCTCTTTGATTCTAAGGAAACTACAGTTGTCCATAAAACTCTTGTCAAACTGTTACCTGAAACACATTCCCAAAATTCTTATTTTTGTCTCGCTCTCCTGAATGCATAGATTTAATCAGCTGCTTATTTGATTATTTCCCTCCTTCTGTGAACTTGCTGTGGGGAAATGTCACACCTGTTTTTCCTGTGAGACTTCATCTTTGACGTATCATCTTTGATATATCTATTCTGTAGCTACATGTGACACGGTTGGTGAAGCTCCATTTCTGTTTCATGACTAGGAAGTGTAAGCTAAGAAGTTTAACACCTACTTGTTTTGCCCTGTACTGTTAACTACTGTTGATATAATGGCTTATTGCAAGAGACACCTGTTGGCACTGAACTTGCCTATCCCCCAGTGACAGACCTTTGTGGGGAACCTTCCTGGAAGCTGAGCATGGATGACTGTCAGCTGGTTCTCCAGAGGTGGAGGAAAGGGTAGGGGCCCTCAGGCTGACCCAGTTAGCATGGTTTTAAGTAAAAAGATTTAAATTCACCTGGGATTTTAATGTCCTATTTTAGGGTGAGGAAACTTTATTGTTGAAGTCTAAAGAGACTTCACCCTTTTTTAAATGAAGATCCGCATATATTTATGTGTGTATGTATGGGATTGCAGTCATCTTAAGAAGGCTTTCACACTGGTTTGATAACAGATGTTAAAAAACCCAGAGCATTCAGATTTAAGGACTTGCTAGGATTTCCTCTGTGTATACTTCTTGTGTTTCGGGGATTTACAGTGTTGTTTTGTTTCTGGGATGACAGAGCGTTTGATTCCAGCTGCTGTGCAGTCAGTCAGCTTTACAGTTTAAGGTGTGTGTGGAGGGGTGTTTGCGAAAACTCCAGCACTTGCATATAGCCTGGAAAAGAATGATCAAGTTAAAAATTACTTCACGGAGTTTCTCAAGTCATAGTTACATATGTATTTATGGTTACTGATTATTATGGTGCTCAAGTGGTATTTGCAACAAATATTTAGTACATCTTGTGTTAAACAGAAGATTTATCTACAGTCCAGACTGTAACACCGGTAAAAGATGGTTTCAGGTTTTTCATCCTAGTTGAGCTGTTGTCATTCTGGCATACTGTGCGTAGCAGGGAAGGTCAGTTTTCCCTGTTATGTTGCATGTGCTGTTTCAGCAGGTTGAAAGGAGAGCCGATCGCTAAGATGCTTTTAAAAGACTTGTAAGGAAGCATCCGCTCATTCTGCTTCCCCTGTTCCCCCTATTTCCAGCTGCTTAAGTAGAAACTAGGTTTCCCGTTCTCCTTACTTGTCAGTGGACACATGTAACCTGGGATACCAGTTTCTAGGAGCAATGTAAAAAGTATGTTCCTTCCCTGCCTCAGCAGGAGCAGAGGACTCATTTACATGTTCCAGTCTCCTTTTGGCAGTGCTTTTACTGATACATTTTAAATACTGGAAAACAGTTGTATTCCTATTTTACTGTAAAAAATTTTGGTTTTGGTTAATGGAAGTATTCAACTCCCAGATGTTCCTTTAAACACACGCTGTTAGTAGCAAATAGAGAACACAGAGTTCTATTACCTTGAATTTGCATGTGCCTTTCCAGACTTCCAGACAAGGACACCAAGTTGGAACCAGAGGAAATCATAGATGCCCAAGGCTGATGTATTTGAGGGCTTTTTTTGTAGATAGAAGGAGAGTAGGAATATTCAAGAATTAAGACGAGAGGATGCCTGGCAGTAAAGACAGCAAAGTAGACATTTATGCTATAGACTAACTAATGTTTTTAAGATCTCTTGTAACTAGTAATGGTAAGTAAAATAGCTTAAAATCCTTTTGCTATGTGGGTTGTAGTTTTACCTTTTTTGGTTTTCCTCTGTCATGTTTTGATCCTGTTTGACTTAATTTTTGTTACTTTTATTTAGCATAGCTACTCTTGCTGGCAGGTAGTATCAACTAAATGCTGACAAGGAGAGTTTGACATTTTGTTGTTCTTTTTTTTGTTTTTGGTTTTTTTTTGTGTGTGTTTTTTTTTTTGTTTTTTTTTTGTTTAAGGTTCCTTATAGGTTGCATGCTGTACTAGTTCATGAAGGTCAAGCTAATGCAGGACACTACTGGGCATATATTTACGACCACCACCAGAACAGATGGATGAAATACAATGATATTTCTGTGACAAAGTCAACTTGGGAAGAGTTGGAACGGGACTCTTTCGGTGGTTACAGGAATGCCAGTGCATACTGTTTAATGTATATCAATGATAAGGAACAATACTTGATACAAGGTAATGTTATAGGTATGTTTTCTGGATGATATAGAGTAGCTGATTATATTGATGAAGTGAGCATCTTTCAGATGGATTCCTAGATTTTTGAAACTATTTTAATAGTTATTGAAAGTTCTATTTCTCCTCACAACTGCTAGCCAGATTGTTTTTCTGGGTGGAATGATTGCTTTTCAACTTTTAGCTTAATAAAATATAAAGATAGTGCCAGTGTTTCAGCATTATTAAGAGAGCAAAATAAACTAAGTTTGCTAATTTGTAAACATTGTAGCCATGTGATCACATGTAGAGAATTTTGGAAAGGTTCTCTAACCAAGTATTAGAACAGAAATGTAGAAATAAAGAAATGAGCCTCTCAACATTAAAATCATTGTGTAGCTTTTTTTTTCTTCTCCATAAGCTTCAGAGCTCTGAACTTCACTGGAGTGTGAAAACTTGAGGCTTTATGCAGTATATTGAACTGTGAATAACTTGGCCCTACCAACCACACATTAAACCAAACTAATACATGGATTGGGAAATTCTTTTTCAAGTCATGTAGTAGTATGTAATTATAAGGTCTGTACAGAAGTGTTTGGAGAGAGGGCGAAGATCCCTGAGCATGAGTTTTGTGGGGCCTGATAATGGCAGGTGGGGAGCTGACTGTGAAAATGGCCAGAGATTCAATAACAGGCCCTGGAAAATTCTCATGCTGCTGCCTTTTCATAGGGCAGAAAGCTAGAGTGCTCATTTGTTCAGTTTTTAAATGAGAACCGATATTAACCTTGACATTTCTAGATTGCAGTTAGTAGTGGACTTGCAACCGTAGGGTTTATGGGACCTTTAGGGTGGCTGTGACACTTTAATTAAATCTGGGGCCTGCTTGCTGGGGGATAATTGCAGCTGTGTGATCCCGTAGGATCTAGAATACTCTTTCAGAGACCATTCTCAAAGCAAAAAGGAAGGTTACTTAGTACAGCTGGTGTTCTTATCTGTTGACTTTACAAATCCCTATAGGCCTACTCTCTTTCCCCTTTTCTGCTGGGGATTTGAGTTGTGTCCAGCTCCATGTGGCAGTAATGCAATCAAGCTGTGGTGGTTTTTTTGTGACTTTTTGCTGAACGTTCACAATCATTAGGTGCTCATGACCCAAAAGGCTCATCTTTCAAAATGGCAATGACCTGATGGTGCCCAAGAACACCAATAAGTCCAAAGACTGCAAGAGCAGTAGCCATACCTCTCAGTAGCAGAGGAATGCCCAACAGATAATAAAACCAGTTAAAATAATATAGTTTGGGGGACTTGGTGCTGTACTGTATGTTTCCAGTAACTCACTTGATGAAAAGTGTCGAACATACTTCCTTTTCTCCTATTTTTCTTCTTCTGAAATTTGTATGTTATGTTACTGCAGAGGAGTTCAACAAAGAAACGGGACAGATCCTTGTTGGAATGGATACGCTACCTTCTGATCTAAGGGATTACGTCAAGGAAGACAATAAACGTTTTGAGAAAGAACTCGAAGAATGGGATGCAGAACTTGCTCAGAAAGCACAGCAGGAGAAGTTGTTATCTCAGATACCCAGGGCACCAGCACCCTCACCTGCTCCAGGTTAGCTTCTCCTACCTGTTTGTAAAAGCTTAAGAAATGTATAAAAAGTTAATATGTGTAATCTCGAATTATAACTATTTACTTGGCCAAGGTAACTGTACTTGAAGTTTAGTCTGTTGGAGTTTTAGGCTTTTTTGCAATTTTTATTTAAAGGAGAAAAATTACTGGTTCTTCTGTCTTTTCCCTGTCAGTTGTGCTTAGCTTTTGCTAAATCAGTTTATTTTTTTTCCATAGAAACTTTGGCCTTCTAAGATAGATAATTATTAACAGGTTTCACCAGTGTGTTCTGAGAATTTGTTAGTCCATAAGTAGTGCATATTCTTCAACTCGGAGTGAGTAAAGACCTACCTTCACATTTTAAATTAGGACAAAATTTAGATCTGAAGAGAATAATTATTTATTAGGTGTGATGTAGTAAATAGAGTTAGAAGTAGTAGAAGAGATTACTATGTAAAAATGAGGATGCTAAAACTGTGGAGAAGACCCTGAACAGCAACAGTGAGGCCAATGCTGTTAAGAACCTAGCTAATAAAGACCACTGGCAATCTGATTATAAAACATATGCATGGTTTGACACAGAAAAACCTGTCAAGTTTTAGGTTACATTCACCTCTTGCTCCATTGCATAAGGCTATACATATGTTATGTGAAAGATGACATGATGGATTTGTGTAGTGAGACTGCTGTCCAGATGTTCTCATTGTTGTATTTCAGTCATTAAGACTGAGCATATATTTCTCATAACTACGTATGACTACAAACTGAATGTAAAAAGCGCAGTGATTTAATGACGCTTCTCTTTTTTGCAAACTCTACAGAGAGTGACTTCATCTTTTATATCTCTTGACTTCACAAACACTTTGAGACTGATATTAGTTCTTTTGTTAATAATGGAAAGTACTAAATGAATGCTTTAATTGTCTGCCAAAATTTGCTTTCATCATGTAAGGAGTATAAGACACTACTTGTGCTAATCAATTTTACTGTCTTCAAGTGGGGGGAGACTTTGAGATTTCCCTGAAGTCAGAAGAACATAATGTGTTGATTATTTTGTGAAGTACAAATACATCTGGCACTCAAAAGACTCAAGACTTCCTTGGACCTGTATCCCACAGGAAGTCCAAGTAGAAGCTCATCTTTGCTCTCAGTCATCCCCTGTATGGCTGATTGAACGTCCCTCACTTGAGAACCTTTATGGGTCTCTAGACAGGACAGGTCTGTTGTTCCTAATACAACATCACGGGTCCATTTATATGAGTGTTCAGAATGACCTGAGACACAGGCTGGTGTAAAGTTGTATTTGTGAATGCTGTGACCTACCCTGCATTTCCTGTTTGGGTGACGTTATCTGTATTTAGAAGACAGTGATCCAAATGAAACTAATCAATTGAAAAAAAGTCATGCTTATGTTAACACACAAAATTGTTATCTTATTTCTGTCACTAAGTTCAAGCAGGAGAACCAGAATATTTAGAGCAGCCATCAAGAACTGATATTTCAAAGCACTTAAAAGAAGATTCTGTACAAGCAATCAATAAAGCATTAGCTGAACAAGAAGACAGAACTCCAGAAGCTATAATGGATACGGTGAGGATAATTTGAAGCTTGAAATGCTTCTTTTTGCTTTTCTTTTGTAAGTGGAAATGATGTAATAGTTTATATAAGGGTGTGTGTGTGGAAACTTTGCACTATAAATTGCTGTTTTTTCAGGGACTGTCCAACACTAAAGTCCACCCAGAAAGTGCGCAGTACAGTAATGAGTGTAGAACTAAAATATTAAGATAATATCCTCTGTGTAGATTAGAGTACTTGTCAAGACTACAGCTTATTTTTTAAATGGCAATAATGTGCTTGTGCCCACCATTTTTTCAAAATGTTAGACAGTTACATTTATTTTTGAGGGGTAAACACTGACGTTCCTTGTAAAAGACCTGAAAAATACTGTTTTAAAAATTCAGGTTTTTATCTGAGAAATACAAGATTATAATTGAATTCCTTTGAAAGACCTATGGAAGTTAAAGTAGCTTTGAAAAATGAGTTTTTCAACAGTATTCTGTAGCTTTAATGCAAATTCACAAGTTGATGAAAATTATTTTTTTGTGATTCATCAGATGTATATATTAACTTAAAATAGTTATAAGAATCAGTGTTGGGAGATTAGGTTTTACTTCATACAGTATATCCTAAGAGAAGTTGGACATTAACTACTCACGAGTTATTAATGAAACTAATATTTAACAGGGTTTTTTCTTTCAACACATACTTGTTTTGTCCTATAAGTATACGGATTACTGAGTAATATATTTTCCAGAAAAGCAAGTGCCTTGAGAGCAATACCTGCATCTGTCTTGGAACCATATCCATAAGGATAAAACATATGAAATGTACAGTATAACTTCCTTACACACCCCTAGTAACCACTAGAGATATGAACAGTTTAGATCTGTGCAAAACCTGAAGCATGCTTCCTAATTTCGGGTATGAAACGAGCTGTCTAGCCCCAGATATCCTTGGGGCGAACAGGAAAGTCCTCTAACGCCTTTGAAAATGGTGTGACAACTTGTTGACTCTTGCACCTGACGTGTTTTCCATCTCTCCTGTGCTGACAGGAGAGCAGAGAAGCACGCTTTCTCTGTTTAACTGAAATGGAAGCCAACAGGGAAACTGATCTTAACCCTGGATGAAAAGGTGCTCTAATGCTTTAGGCTACTGTGTATCTGACTTTGAGTTCTGGGAACACAGAACAGCTTAGGGGGAGCCTGTTTAATGTAAGTTACCTCCAGCTGAAGAGATAGCTATGAAGATACCAAACACATGATACAATGTCTTGCATGATGCTGTCCTCTTTCTAGAGTCTGTGAACATCCATTCCAGTGGGATGTTGAAGGATCTTACAGACTGGATTTTGTGGATCAAGTTTTTAGTTTAGGCTAATAACATTTTGTGCAGTTGATCAGCCTTAGGACTTGACAAGACTGTGATTGAGGAACCACATGGGGACCATCATGATAGGCATAATGAGACAGGTGCAGGTTGTTTTATTCCGATGCTTTCACTGCGTTATTCTGCAGCAGGTGGTTTGCTCTCATATTGCAAAAACACAAACCCCCAAACCATGCAAAGTCTTTTATTTAGAAACAAACATATTTCAGCTGTTGGAATCTAAAGCCAATTTCTAGATATGCTGAAGGTATTCTATTAATGTTTAAAAGCTGCTGTCTATATACCAAAATTTGACTTAGCCAGAATTTTTCTTGGTTCTCAGTATATCAGCATGCTTTTTAATTATTCTGTTTTCATATGCATTCTGACATCCAGGCATATATTCTTTTGCTCCACTTTTTTTATTTGTCCTTTTGAAAGCAAGGAAAGCCAACATCAGAACATGTAATAAACAGCATTGTGGGTTAGTCACCACATGATCATTTGTGTCCATTTTCCACCCTTTTGTCCTTTTTTCTGCCCTCTGCACAGTCTTCCTTTGTATTTATGTAGTGCTGGGTGTAAACAGATACTGTGTGTGTTTCTGGAATCTTTGTTAAGAAGTGAGACTATTGTAATAGCTGCAGAGCAAGTAGCATGACACTCCGTGATAGCTTAGAATAGAGTCAAAGTTTAAGTTCTGCAAATGTTGTAAAATGGCTATCGTACAATCATAGGCCATGGGAGCTGAGATTAGTCTCTATTGTTGTTTAAAACTTTAAAATAGCAAGAATCGTCCCCTCATTTTTCTAATTACGCTGCTAAAAAGCCCTGATGAATGTAATGCACCTTTAAATAATCTTTCAAATATTTTGATTGCTAGAGGCTTTTTGTTTGGTTGGTTGGTTTGTGTTTGGGTTTTTTTTTTTTTTTTTCCCCTAGAGCATCAGGAAGTTTTAACCTTTAGCTTGTTGCCATCCCTTAGCATAAATTCATCAGATACTTCAGATATATTTAGTAAATTTTTTTGTGAAATGTATGAAAAGTAGTAGTTGACAGACTCATCCTTTAACAACTGCCTAAAATTGGTAATGGATGTTAGTTGTAATACTGGCATCATAACCTGTAAAGAAGTAATTAGGAAATAAAAAACAAATTAAGTCTTTTTAATAATTATGGCTTAATTTCAAAATGTACTGTGTAAAAAATAGAGAATATAAATGATAATCACAGTTTTTCTCAGAACTTAAGCAGTGCATATAGTTTTACTTGATCAGCCTGTCAGTTTGCATCTCTGTAACTTTCTCTTTTCTGATTATTACCTTTTTTTTTCCCCACACACATACTGACAATGGTTTTCTTCTGCAGAGCTCTGATAATGCCCCAGCTCAACCAGCTCCTAACCAGCGAGTTGTAGAGGTGGCGATTCCTGATGTAGGGACTTTTGTGATTGAGTCAGAGGAGGGGGGTTATGACGATGAGGTACATTTGATTGCAGTTGTGTGCACCGCTCCTCCTCGGTGCTTTCTTGTGCTGCCTGATGACAATTTTCGGCATGTTTGCACATTGTGACACCTAACAGATTTCTGCAAAACTAAATGCTTAGCAATTTGTAGCCTTAACAATGTCTTAATTTGTCGTGAAGTGTGAAAGGAAGGCACTAGCTACTCTTAATTGGGCACGCTTTGCATGGTACCATTTACACGGGAGGTATATTTGTCTTCTTAGCTGTGGAAGTTGAATGTTTGTTAGGCCAGATAGCCTTTGAAATGCTGGTGGTAGACTACTACGTTATTTAAAGTGACAGGATAGTGAGTGATGTTGTTAACGTTTGTGCTTTTTTTTTTTTTGTCAGTCCAATAAAGCTAATGTTCAAGTCCAATCCCTTATTTCCCAAGGTTAAGCTTTTCAGACTTAAAGGATTAAATTACTTGTGGAAATAACCTGAAACTGGTATGTCTGGTGGAGCTGACTCTTCCAAAGCTTAAGAAAAAAACAAACAATAAAACCCGCAAAAATTATTTTTTCCCAATTCAGACCAAGGGTGATGCATGTGCCTGGAACTACTTGAGGAACAGAGGAGAGGCCCATGTTATCCTGAGAGATGCTATTTTCTGCTGCCCTATTTTAGCAGCAGAAAGCAACACTGCTAGGTCATCAAACTGGCCTGCCTTGACACTGATGACTCCATGTTTGGTTTGGTTGGGAATAGCGCTGGCGCAGCCCATATTTTCAGGTGTCTGCTATGTGGAGCTTTTACTTCCTTAGGCAAATGGGTGTTGCAAGTCACTCTGCCATGTAATTGTGATCAGTTGTAACCGGGATTATGGAATGGGGAACCCCCCCCCCCCCCCCCCCCCGATTTAATTGACATCATCACGTGGAGTTTGGCTTCTCACAGATGAGTAGTCTCCACCTTTAAAGGCATGATGATTTAACCTTACCTAGTGACCTGGTTTTTTGGGGGTGTTTTTTTTTTAATTTTTCCCCACTGTTGTCCTCATGCCATTATCTTTCTAGAGGGTGATAACTTTCTTCCCTCTCTCCCTGATCCTTTTGTAAGCGTATTCAGTCTTTTTTAATGCTGTTCTTATTTGTGGGAAACTTTTCCGGAGAGTTTAGGGCTCTTCCTCTTTTGTTGCTGTGCCAGCTATACCTTGGGCAGGGAAAGAAGGAGTGCTTATCTTTTCTCACAGATAACAAAGGAGAAAGGCCTTTCTGAGTAACCTAGATACAGCAAATTGTTTGTGTACAACTGATGTGAATAGCTGTGAGATGTCTTATGTTTTGGCTTTGTGTTTGTTAAATGTTTTAAGTTTGATTTTTTTGTTAGAATTTGCCTGCAAATGCTTCAAGGAACCAATTGCATTTGCAGGAGTAGGTCCCTTATTTTGATCTTGACATGCATAAAATATGGGCAGTGTAGTTTACTATGTTTTTGGTATAGTAATTGGGTGATTTTTCTACTCAAAACACTTTTATTTATTTACTGTATTTTTTTTATCCTTTTGTGGCCATGGCTAGCACTGATTCAGCATGCAGTTTCTGATGGATACTAATGCTGAATGGTGCATGTTCCTTTTCTGGGAAGCTTTGACCATGTAACTTTTAAATATTATTTGACACAGTTCTATTTTTGTAATCTTCCTTTAATCATATGTTGTTACAGTAAAAATACATACACATGCCGTGACTGATTTGCAGAATATGCACACCAGATCTGTATTGAAACGTGCCATTTCAATGTATGCATGCATTAAGTTGCTTTTTATCTTGCATGAGACTAAAAGCATATTGAATTTGGTCATTAAAATATTAATCATTCAAAACTTTTACCTTAAATCCCTTGTGGCAGGTCATGCTGACCCCGAACATGCAAGGTATTATCATGGCTATAGGTAAAGCCAGGAATGTTTATGACAGGTGTGGGCCAGAAGCAGGGTTCTTTAAGGTACAACTAACATTTTCAACTTTTTCTCCTGACTTTTCTTGTTACGTATGCCTTCTTCCTCCACCCTTTGCATATTAAGATTGTTCCAGTGTTTATACGTTCTCTTCTATGATATCAGTCCTCTGTTTAGATATTTCTCCCTTGAAAAATAGCTAGCTATTTCTCTGTTGATTCAGCTATATCAGTATCTTATATACCTTTCTGCATTTTAAGAGTGGTGAATAATATTCTTAGAATCTTAAGAATAGTGGCAAGTAACATGAAACCTAGATGTGTAATCCATAGGAACAGGTTTTGGTTTTTTCCCCCTGCTAGTACCAAAACCCATGCCTTCACTAGACTGTTTGGGATGTCAGTTTTTTCACCCAGGAACATCAGTGTTTAGTCATTTGTTCTTTATTTCAAAGAGGTGTTCTTGTTTTGTTTTTTTAGTTAATCTAAATTGCTTTCTTTTGTGTAACTGCATGGGTGTCAGTACTCTTTATTTAGCAGTGTTTTACTACTGGGAATTAGACATTAAGCTTTTTGTGGTTATTACTCTTCACAGCGATATCAGATTTAAATATGTGTTAGTCTTAAATACACAAACTTCTGAGCATTTTTAGCTCACAATCTTTTGAATTTTCAGGATATTATGAGGGGAATTACTTCAATGTAAAATCCTCTCAAGTGTGATTTGGAGAGGGGGAAGAAGTTTCTGGCTTGTCAAGCAGTCTGTTTTCTTCTTAATTGTTATGGTGTAGTTGCGCTAGAAGAAATTGTAAAAACCAAAAGAAACCAGAAAAAACCCAAATAAACTACAGTCAAACAAAAACCAAACAAACCCACCACCAAAAAAAATCTCCAATCTCTTGGTAAGGAAATTGAACTCTCATGGGTTTGTTTTTGGGGTTTTTATAATGGATACTGAAAGAAGAATTATGACCATAACATTTGTTTGCAGGGCCATCTCTGTTAACCGTGCCTGCTCTCAGGGAATGAATACCCACCCGCTGTAGCCTCTCCTTAGTGAAGTAGCTTTTGTTAGGGGTTCACTGTTGGTTTTTTTCAGATTTATTACTTTTTAAAAGTAAAAAAGATTAACATCTTTTCATGAAGTTGAAAAAAAAAATCCTCATGTGATAAAATCAGATTCTTTTCCGGAAAGTTTAAATACACCTAATTATTTTTTTAATGTGGAGGTTATTTTGGTAATTTTAAAACAGAAATGCAGTTCAAAATAAAATTATATTTAATGCTTCAGAGATATCAAAACAGTGCTCAGGTGAAATGTTTTTTTGGTCTTTAATTTTGAATACTTAAACATTTTCATTTCACAGGGGACAGAATTTGTCTTTGAGTGAGAAAAAGTTCTGACACTAAGTTGTTGGACAGTAGAGAAGTTTTCTTACTGATTTTCTGCTGAATCATCTTTGCAGTAACTTAGAAGAGTTGGAACATACTTCATTTTTGAGGAATACATTAGTATGAATGTGTGCAGATGAGGTGGTCCTACTTAGTAACAAAATTTGTATT
The DNA here is from genome assembly GCF_963210335.1 of Falco punctatus. Lineage (NCBI taxonomy): Eukaryota > Metazoa > Chordata > Aves > Falconiformes > Falconidae > Falco > Falco punctatus. The sequence goes on along the minus strand of NC_137581.1, from coordinate 107,027,003 downwards.
TTGAAACTTACCAGATGAAATTTCATGTTACTCCATAAACATATTGTGAAAACTTCTATGGTATTTTTTTAATACTGTTACACTCTGGGATTCTTCATGTAGTTTGTTGGGTTTTTTTAATAAAACAACTGTTCACAGAAAATTATGGGGGCTTATCTATGATGTCTTTGTTTTAGCGGAATCCAGGTGAAACCCATTTGACATGGGTCACTTACCACCAGGGTTTCACTCATCTAGATCTAGGCTTAAGATGTGACTAATACAAACCCATGAAGTATTTCTTGATCAATGACCTCTTATAATCATCCTTCTTTAAACTTTATAGGCAGTTCCTTGTAGAATATTTGCCTTAAGATCTTTATAGATGGTTCCTTGCAGAATATTTGCTTTAAGATCTTTATATAACATTCTTGGTGAGAAAATGAAAGCATGTAATACTTTTTTTTTTTTTTTTTTTTTCTCCTCCTACCATCCCTTTATCCTGTATTCTGTGTAAAGACATAGTGGTATTTTTTCATCGTACATAGGATTTCTGTATATGTAGTATACAGTTTTATTTTGTTTAAATACATACATAAAAATACAGGGTTTGTGTTGCATTTTTTTCCTACTTCTGAGTAATTCTGTGAAAAATCAAATGTCTAGTGATAACTGCTTTTTGTTTCTGGCCTACCTCAATAAACAGGGTTTAATTGCATCTTTAGCCATGTTGGATTTCTGGTGGTATAACTTCTGATGTTAGGTAATAGAAACTCTGTCTGTGGCTTTTGATACTTGCAATCGGTTCTGTCAAACTTCCTTTTTAATGATAATGCATATGATTAGTATTTAAAAACACTGATGCAGAATGTTCTTTTTAGTTCTAAAGTTCTCCAAACGCTCTGTGTTGGAGCCTGTGTGAATGGTACCTTACCCATGTGTTTAGTCCTGAAAGAAAATGTGTATTAGTAGAGGATGAGAGCCCACATTTCTGATAGTTAAATGTCAAGAAATTACTTGCTGCTGCCAGGTATTTCAACATAATGAATTTGAAATGCTGAACAGGGTAGTTTTCTGCCTGCTTTGGAGCTTTATTTTGTGCATATGTTGTATTGCAGCTTTGCTAATGAGTGGAGCTACTGTGTTGTCATTTTTTTCAAGTTGACACTTAGTGTTAGCAAACAATCTGATCACCTCCCATATTTGAGAGATAAATCATGAAACGTAAACATTTGTCACCATTTTGCTAATTGTTTTTCTTGTTCCTCTTGTTCATGCTGTTTGGTTTCGCTGAATAAAATCAAATGAAAGGATATTGTTCATTAAATCCAATGTGCAGGCAAAGCTGGAAAAGTAAAAGCTTCTGATGACCTATAAAGTTGGTCTAAAATATCCAGTGAGGAGTCTGGCCAGCCCTGTAGGAGATTAATACTATTTGTATTGAAGTATTACTTCCTTTAGAAATCCTACAATTTGATTTTTGTTGAAGGATACTAACCCATTCTCACCTGGAGTTGCCAAAATCAGACGTGTTCATTAAACTTTCTGCAGAATTTATTTTATTCATGTATTTGTGTTTTAACCGTGTATTACAGGTACCTTTTTTGTCTTATGAGATTTTAGAAGATTCCTTTAAGTGTCTGAAATCTTATACTGCTTTTTCACTGTAAATGCTTAAAGAAACCTCTTTAGGGATTGAATAAACCTTCCTTCATGGAGACATAGCACAGGATTTTGAAGTAAAGGTCTACCTGGGATTTCGGCTGGCTTAGTTGAGGAGAGACAGGATCAACTTTACCATTTGTCTGGGATTTTGGGGTTTTTTTTGTTGTTGTTTGTTTGGGTTTTTTTCTTTGGTGGTTTGGTTTTTTTTGGGGTGGGTGTGGTTTTTTTAAACATAGTTCAGATTTGTTAGAAGTGTGCACTATGGAATTCATAAAAAAATATTTTGTAGTCAAGAAGCCATGTGACACAAATTATCCTGTTAGTGTCTGTGACATTTAGTATTTAAAAGTCAGAAAGGATAATGTATGTCTTTAAAATTATTTAGGCAATTAAATTGGAATACACGCGCTTGCTAAAATTAGCCCAGGAAGATCCACCACCTGAATGTGATTACCGTTTGCGTCATGCAATAGTTTACTTCATCCAAAACCAGGCGCCAAAGAAGATAATTGAGAGAACATTACTGGAACAGTTTGGAGATCACAATCTTAGCTTTGATGAGAGGTAATAAGATCTGCATGTTTTATTTCCTGTGCTCACGCACGTTCTCTGATGTGTGGAGACACCCCGTCATATTCAGATAGTGCATGTAACAGAGGGAAGGCTAGTATGTTTGGTTGGCTTTATCTTCTAGTTAATTGCTTGCTAGTGCATTTTATTTAAAAAAAAAATTATAAAAATCTACAAAAAGAGTAATCAAAAAGTTTGGGTTCTATTGGTAGGAAATAAGGAGAAATACTCAGTGTTGTTCATAATTTCGCACATAGATTTCTGTACCTTCTTTCAAAACACTGTGCAAGGCTTTGTAACTTGCTTTCAGGGCAGTGAAAAAATGCCAGCAGCAGACAGCAAAGCAAGTTAGATGGGTAGCTTACATGAAAGCAAGACAATGTCTCTTTTCCACTTGGAATTCCATACATTGACCTATTTAAAGAAATAAATTGGAAAGTAGAGAACATTAGTCTTATTTCTGTCTAGTGGATAATCATCTAATGTTACTTTTGCAAAGTAAATATCAGGGAGTTTCAAGCCCTTTGAACTTTAAATTAGAATGAAAGACTGAGCAATGTGGCGATTTAGCAAAATAAAACAAGAAGTAATTCTTACATAGCACAGGCCTCCCTCACATGTACTTCAAAACTATGCCCTCTCCTGCTGATTTTACTATGAATAATAAAAAGCACTTTGTCCACAGTATTTTCATACTCTTTTGCATAAGGCTGTAGCTTATACTGTTTTGAGGCTTCTGTCTTTGTATGGATAATATCCCTTGTGAATTTCCAGTAATACTCCATGATCTTTTGTTGCTTTTTGTAAGGTGCCGTAACATAATGAAGGTTGCTCAAGCTAAACTTGAAATGATAAAGCCAGATGAAGTAAACATGGAGGAATATGAGGTTAGTATTTTTAAGTTTTTAAACTAAACTGTAATGTGAAGTAGTTATCAGTTACTGGAATTTTATCTTCACAAATTTCTTCCTGTCTTAAACAGTTTTAACTTCTCAGTGTATTGAAAGACCATCTATTTGTAGGAGGGCTGTCCTGATCAGTTGATATAAAGCTGTTTTTTTTCCACATTTGTAATTCCAATTACCTGAGCCATAAATAAATACCTGTCCTTACAGTTTGAGTCTGTCCTTACTACTTAACATGTCTTGATGTCGCTAACAGTGTTTTGTAATTTATCGCCATATGAGCCAACTGGCTTTCTCTAGTCAGAAACAGCTAGCGGTGAAGGAGTGAGAGTGGTCCAAGCCCAGCCTTACGCATCTTGAGAGCTGGGTCACGTGCACAGTCACATCTGTGCTTTTTCTCTATCTGTCTCTGCAGCCATTCCCATTTTCTTATGAGCACCAGATTCTTTTGTTGGCAAGACCATACATAACCAGTTTATGCGTTTATTTTTTCCTCCTGTACTATTTGGAAAAACTTGGAAAGAAAAAAAGAACAAATCTCAGACATTAAATAATCATGACTAGTACTTGCTAAAATATTTCATCCCGTACTTAAAGTTAAGTCTTTAGCTGGTTTTACAGCATCAGTTTCAACTCTGTAATACTGTTCATTAAGGCCTTTTAACAGAGGATATTTATGTCCTAGACAGATGCCAGTGCACCACTTATACCTCACTGTTGTGCTTAGTCCTCCTGAACGAGTTGTTTGAACCTATGGGAGTAATCTTTCCCTCAACAAACCAAACAAAAAATATTTACTTGTTTCTCATTACTGGCTTCAGGACCTGCAGTAGAAGCTACTACATTCCGATGTGTCCTCTCTAGCCTGTGAGGAGAAGCACTTTCATAGTAGGATTTCTGTTGCATCTTTTAGGCTCTGCAAGGCTCAATATTTTACCATTATTCTGAATGGCATTGCACAAGTAGAATAAACCATTCTGAACTTGGCTTTGAGGGTGAGAGAGTAGGGGAGTCTTCTATTGCCTGGACATACATGCTGCTTTTTGAGCCCCTGAGGCAGATAGTTGGTCATTTCTTCAAAGAGTGTTACTGGTATTTGTCCTGTGTAGCGAGCTGGCATTTCATGGACCCTTTCTCATACTCTTCATATTGAATTTGTAAAAGGCTATGTATTACGGTATGCTATCCCCTATTTTATCTTTAATGAGCAATTGAAAGTTGGCTACTAACCAACTGCGGTAAAAGCACCTTTCTCACTTAGAGCACTTACCTGTAACGTGTACCAGTATTACTTCGTAAAAAAGGTGATACAGTAAGATAAATGTTCTGCTTCAATATGAACATCTCCACGGTCTGAATTGCATTTGGTTTTTTTGTCACTTCCCATGTAAAGTGTTCAGGCTTTTTCTATGTCATTCTTATATTGAAAGTTAAGCTTAATATTTAGTGTATGAAAAAGCTTTCTAAGATTTTCTGAGTAAATAACTGAGTGTAATGTAGGGAGGGGAAAAAAATAAAAAAGACTATTAGCTTCTCACCTATTTTTGAGAAGAAAAAGGGGATCTCATAATTCTGACTGTGGTTCTCCAAAGATGCTTTGTGTTCCTTTCAAATGGTAATACATTCTTTAAAAATAATCTCATTTAGAAATATTTTAAATATTTCAGAATTTTCTTTTTGTTGAGGGAGGGCAAGCTCAGGTGGACTTTTCACACATGCAAGCTTACTAGGGGTCCTTAGCACTAACTCTGTGTATTAAGCACTAAGTAAAGCATGTGTGTGTTTAAAAAAAAATGTATTTCATGTTTGTGGATGAAATTCTATATAACCTTTCTTATATGCAGAGATGGCATCAAGACTATAGAAATTTCAGGGAAACAACCATGTTTCTCATGGTAGGATTGGAGTTTTTCCAAAAAAAGAGGTAAGTGGTAGTAAAGAACTCAAATGTAGTAGAGTGATTTGAAGGCAAAATGTAATATTGATAAGTAAAGACATTTTTTAAATTAAGAATTGTTTCATGTGTTCCTCATTTTAGTTAAGCATTTCCTTGGTCCATTTATGTCTTCCATCTACCTCAAAGTTTCCCACAACTTCCTATTCTTAATCTCCATTTCTAATCTCTTATCAAGCTATGGACTCTTTTCAGAGCACCCTCCATGTGGACCAGCACTCCTTCTCTCCTACTCTTAAGTGCTCTGGGTATCCCTTAGCCATAAAAATCTTTCCTCTCTGGCACCACATGTGCACTTAGGTTTGTCTGGTTTCATCAGCAGTGACAATTAGTCAAGTTCCCGGCTTATCCATCTTTTTATTGGGTCTTCCCACAGAAGTAAACATTTGCCTTATCATTTGTCTGAGCCAAAATTCCACCTGTGATGGGTTTAAAAGAGCAGGAAAAAAGAATATATTTAAGGACAACTGTCATAGTTGTAGCTGACTCTTTTTAGCTCCGTGAGGCAATGGTGATTGATTCCCTTCTCTTTGTGAACAAGTCAGGAATTGCAGCTGTATAAAATTGGTGAATTTTTATGTACTTAATGCACTACAGCTAAAATTTATTCTCTGATCCAGCCATGCAACAAGGATAGCAATTACAGTATAAATGCCTCAAAACCTTCTGCAGAAGAGTCTTTGAAACAGAACTGTTCAGAAGTACCTCTTTCTCCCATGCCCAGCCAAAGGAATGAAATGAGTAGCTGCAGAATATCCCAGTGGCTGACATCTGTGGGGTGAAAATGGGGTTATCACACGATGCAAATTTTTGATTGTGAAAACTTTCTATGGTCAATCACTGATTTTTATTTTTTTTTCATGCATAACACAGTAGGTAGGGAAATTGTAGTGGGACTAAAATTTTAATTTTTTTTCTGTATGTTGTGTAGTAAACTGCTTCATATTTCTCATTCTTGTCTTGTATGCTCCACAAAAAGAAAGGCCACAAACAAATTGGAAATTCGGTTGGAAAAGACACTGCCTTGTCTTTGCAACAAGCTATGTCTTTGTATTGTGGCTAACACAATGAGCCCATAGTCTTAGTTTGTCTTCTGGTTGCTAGCATGTAATAAATACTACATTCATTAATAACCTAAACTGCAATACACTGCTTCATCAGTCTTGAACAGTTTATGTACAAAGGTTGGTCAGAAGATTGCCTGGCTTATTTGAAAAATAAACGCTCTGATACTGCTTGATCCCTTAAGGAGGCAGAAATGTCACAGGTATCGGTGTGGTATATAGGAACGCTCCTTGTTACCCCCAGACTTCATGCGTGCTCTGAGCATGCAGGCAGGAATGGAACATCTACCGAGTTCCTCGGCACTGGCTCTCCAGGATGGCACCTTCAACCATAAAATACCAGTGTTTTCACTAATCTGCTTTTTACCGTAATATACTCTGGTTATGCCAGGGGGAGGGAGGGAAGCACAGGTTTCTGCTCTCTGCTGTACTGAATTACTGGTATAGTTTTCCATTATTTACATTACTTTGCAGAATTCAAGTGAGACATTGGTTACCAAACATTATTGTTACTTAGCAAACAAGCACATAATGACCAGTTTTAGACTCTAATGTTGGTCATAAATAAAAAATAGGATGATATCAGACTCATCTAACATCCAAAGAAGTGTAGCATTCATTCCCTTTCTAAGAAATGCAATTTCATAAATGCTTCAAGAGGTATCTAATACACATTAAGGGTGGATCTGGGTATCCACTGACCTGCTCTAAGGCACCTATTGCAATTACATCCCCACGTTTCAGCTACAGGTTCCCAAAGGACTCAGATACTGAGGTTCACATCTTGTACACTCTAGAGGGCAGTGCTACCATCTTTATTCTGAAAACAAGACTGAATTGATGAACTTTTCCAATTTTCTTTATTGTGGAAATCATAAAAATGTAACTTTAAAAATATTTATGAAAACATAGGCTCTCATAATTAAAATAAGACCTTCATTAGCAGGACTTTTGAGGCTTTTCTCAGGAATCCATCTCCCTCGGTTAACCAACTTTTCTTACTTTTAATAACGCTAATTGGTACCTAGCAGCACTCAGTCTCTAGATGGAGCCAAAAATTGGCCTTTATCCAGGTGACTTCTGATTTCTTTAAATAATTGTACTGTGTTGAACAAACAAAATCAACATAAAAACCAGTTTGGTATATCTTTTTCATGGCTACTTCCAGTGTTCACTCATGATCCCTTATGGTGGTTGACAAGGCTGCAGGTGGAGAATCAAATGGTCTTTGAGTCATATTCTCTCTGGCTACTGTAGTGTAGGGATCTGCTATGGATGAGGTGAATGCAACCAGCTAAGGAACCTCAGCGCTTTTACCTGCAGCTCGCTCTTGTGGTAGTAACTGATAAGTGAACAAGCTGTAGACCTTAGCAGTTACCTTTCAAGTTTCTTGGAAAGCAAATACAGTTTTTCAGTTTCGCCTGAAATGCCTTTTTCCAAAGCAGTGCTAAAATTTAGCCATCCTGTGCTTTCTGCATCTTTTCCAAAAGCCTAGACCCAGTGAGCTCTGTAATTCTGTGAGCAGCTTCAGTGATTTTAGGCTTAGGCTTCACAGGCTGGAGCTTTATGCATTTCAGGTGTGAAAAAGCAAAATCTGTTCACTGCAGTCGTATGCTTCAGACTCTCAAGATATATAAGGACTTTGAGCTTGGATGTACAGTAATGATGATTTAAAATAGCTTACCTTGCTGTTAGATTGCACTATGTTTTTTTCAGGGAAAGATTATATAGCTGCAGGAAGGAGCAGGAAGAGAGGGACTGAGAATAAGCCACTACCAGCAGCAAGTTTTTAATTTGGATCAACTGAGTTGTTGACACTGTAATTTCAACCTGCAGTTTCACAAATAACTGAACTAAGCATGGAAAGGGAGAGAAGTTCCTGCTTCTCTGGCTTTATAACCAGCAATTCCAGTTCCTTGCAATCATCTTCTCCCCTTTCCTCCTACATTGTTTTCTGCTGTCCTGGCCAGTTGTGTTGGTGATCAGTAGTGTAAAGAGTTTTCATGGGTAGGAAAAATGGACTTCAGGAGAGGGTAACAGGACTACTTCTTTTAATAAAAGCGTAGGTTTGTATTTTGAGGACAAAAGGTTGGAGAACAGTGACAGTACTTCCATTACTTAAGCAATAAATATTTAGCATTGCGAGGAACTGTGAGCGGATCTCATGGTGGAAGAAATAACTTCACAGGAGATTCTGAAATCACAGTGTTCTGGTTCATCTTGTTCTTGTAAACAGGGATAACAGAAGATAAAGCTTTAAGGAACCATTGCTATTTCAAGTAGCCTTTTTCCTTCTTTTTTGTTGTCTCATTGGAAGGCATTACTGTACGTCTTGAGTTTGCTTTGGAAAATTCTGACATGTTTTTTCAGGTATGCTCACACATAATTTTTAGCCATTTTTGTAGTTTGGTGGTTTGGTTTTGGTAGTTTAAGCATGATTTCCTGTTCTCACTAGGATGAGTGAGTGCATAATGTACTGTTCCTCTTACCACTCCCTTAGGAAATATCTCTTCCTAGATTTTTGTAGTTTGAATAAAAATGAGATTTCTAACTGCTTGTTTTTAGGGTAGCTGCCTGAACTGCTTTCAGCAGCTGGCTGTCTTAACTGGGTTTCTTTAAGTCAGAGAATTAACAGTTTAATGTGTTTGCTGGAAATGGTATGCAACAGTGTGAGGGGAGATTAATGTGTGTGTGAAGGGATCTCTGCTGATTGTTAACTGTTAGGTTCTTAGGTCCTCTGTTACTCGCTTGTATTTATCTTCTGCATTTAGATTAAAGACAGAAGTATCAACAGTCTAGCAGTACTTTTACTTTTGAAATGCTGTTGTGGCTTCTTTCATCACTTTACTCTTCAGTGGTTTGGAAGACCTTCCAGTTAGCGAGGCTAAAAATTCACAGTTTGTTTTTTTAGGAATAAGGTGACAGCTTTAAATTTTACTTGCTAAGGTGTAGAATGCTATCAAGATACATATGGCAACAGAAGTTCAAACCTAACGTGACATAAATGCACACAGGAAAAAATTAAGTTTTCATGTATACTCAAGGCTAATCCAAAGCTATTTCTGAAATGAGTGGAATAATATCCATCAGTTCTAGTGAGCTTTGGATCAGACATAGCGTGCAAGTGATCTAGCCTGATAATAAAATAAATTGCTCTAATGTGCATAAAAGACAAAATTGTGTGGTAGGGGAGGGGTGGACTTACAGTCAAAGAAGCAAATGAAATTAAGGGCATGGTAGTTACCTTGAAGTGGGTGATACCTGGATGTTGCATCTAATGTTTTTGTTTCTTTACTTCAGCTATATGGAAGCCTTGCTTTACCTTATCTATGCTTACCAGAATAACAAAGAACTCTTGTCCAAAGGCCCATACAGAGGGCATGACGAAGAACTGATATCTCACTACAGACGAGAATGTTTGCTAGTAAGTGAAGGGTGAAGTATGTTAAAAAGTTGAACTTGCTGCATAGCTTTAACAATATTAATTAGTAGAAGAATCTTGCCATCATGTAAAACAAAACCAACCGTAATCCCCTTCCATTAACAAGTTAATACTTTGGCTTGTGTAAGGGAAAAAGCAAAAGTAAATAGGAAAATATTCCCTTTTTTTTTTTTAATAAGCAATGATCATCTTTGATTGTAAATAGTGTGCTCCCTGCTGTTGTGTCTGGGCTAGGTAGGAACAAAAGTTGACAGTGTTGGTGAGCAGACTCACCCTGTTGCCACAGTTTGATGGGGAGACAAATATTGGGAAAGGCATCAGCAGGAAACAAGGATTTTTTTCCATTATTATGTCACTTTTAGCAATAATGAGAAAACAAAAGCAGATGATATGACCTGTCTTAAAAAGTCCAGCTGCAAAGCTTGGGTTGGCCAGGTATCAAATGAAGTGGCTGGAGGAATAGCACAAGATCAAGTGGTTTGATGGAGTATATACATCATTGCTGTAAACTTCACAGTGCAACTGTGGTTAATACAAATTACTAGGTAGCTTTGTAGGAAGACTGTGCTTTAAAACAAACAGAAACTGATGCATGGTAGAATGTGAAATGCTGTATATTTAAAGGCTTTCCTTTTTTGTGGTCACTTATGAAGAAACTAAATGAACATGCTGCAGCACTGTTTGAATCAGGAGATGATCAGGAAGTCAATAATGGCCTGATCATTATGAATGAGCTTATTGTCCCGTGTTTGCCATTACTACTGGTGGATGAAATGGAAGAAAAAGATATCGTCGCTGTGGAAGATATGAGAAACCGTTGGTGTTCCTATCTTGGACAAGAAATGGAACGTAAGTCATTTATTAATTAAGGTAAAAGGCCTTTATGCATCTTTTTTTATAAATGTGGTGTTTTCATTGTCGTGAATTCTGCCTGTATCTGTTGTGCCTTGGTAGTGTATTTTGAGGTACCCTGACTTTTGAATAATCCCATACACGTTTAAATAAACAGTTTTTCCATATATTGCACTGGGGTATTATACCTTAAAGAAAACATGCTTTTCGAATGGAAAAACATTTGTGGTGGTGGACCATCTGAAGGAGCATTTATATTAACATCTTACTAGGAATTGGTGTGTCCTAGTTATTGCTGGCAGACCTGAAGAAAGTGGATTGTTCCAAGTGAAACTCCTTTTCTACCCACCCATCAATTAATAAAAAGTCAGTGTTGGGCAGAAAAAGGAGAATTCCACATGCAGATGTGAATGCTTATGTTTGTTTTCATTGTTTTATTTGCAGCTAACTTGCAAGAAAAGCTGACAGATTTCCTGCCAAAACTGCTAGATTGTTCCACAGAGATTAAAGGTTTCAATGACCCGCCAAAGTTACCCTCCTACTCCACACACGAACTGTGTGAAAGATACGCCCGAATCATGTTGTCACTCAGTCGAACTCCAGCTGATGGAAGATAAATTCTGCAGCCTTCCTAAGCACATTGTATAAACTTTTTTAGTTCTTAAACCTTGCCTTCCTGTCACAGGGTTTGCTTGTTGCTGCTATAGTTTTTAACTTTTTTATTTTAATAACTGCAAGAGAGAAATGACTGTACAAACTTTAGCCAGACTGCAAACAATTAAAGCTGAGAATCGCATGGCGCTCAGTCGTTTCAACCAGAATTGATGCAACATGCAAGTCTGATCATTATGGCAAAACTGCTTTTTTGCCACTTATCTGTTACAGTATTACTTTGCTTTTATCTTAAGATCCTTTACTTTATCAACAGCTGTCTGGATCATTTTGTGACTGCAACTACTTTTAAGTGTCCAGTGCTGTGTAAATACATGGTACTTGGTAGCTTGTAAATGAAATGAAAGAATAAAGTTTTATTTATGGCTACTTCTGTGTTTGCAAGCAGATACCTTGTATATTAGTGTAAAATACGGGTATTTTTAGAAAAGATACAGTATATTGATGGGTTACTCAATTTTATAGACAAGGTTCTTCAGGATTTATGGCCAGTTTAGTCACAGGTAGTCTGAGATTACTGTATGTGAATATATTGAAAAACTGTCACAGTATTATACACTATGGTTTTTTTGTATATTATTTACTGATCTGTATGAAACTGCACCTGAACACTTTTGTGCGTGTGTGTGGCCATAACAAGTCTTTTCTGATAGTGGGGACTGGCTTCTGAAGCAAAACATTAATGGCACCTTCCCTTTATTCATAGAAAAAAAATAGGGAAAAAAATTAAAAGTATTTTCAGTAGAAATATATTACACAGTCTGAGTGAAATTTCTAGAAATCGATTTAAGTAGAGGAAATAAAGTTTTTTAAAAAGTGGAATTTGTGAAGCTTAAGAATTACTCAATTTTTTTAATTGGTATTTTAGTCATGTAAGTGACCAGAAATAAAACCTTACATTAATTCCATATTTGAAATGGGTTGCTACTGTTGCAACAAAATATCTCAAATGTTTTATCTGTCCTAATTAAATTTCTATTGGAAGTGAAAGAAAAGATCTATAGGGCTTGTTTTGTAAAACTAAATTACTGTCTGGTTTTAATGAAGAAAATTAATTATTTTGTGGAAAAAGAAATTGAATGCGTCCTTAGGTAATCCTGTTACCTGACACTATTTTGATTTCTACTCTTTATAGAGAACACTTTGTGTTAGAACAGTAAAATATATGAATATTTGTTTGTATGTTTTTATTGGAGCGGCACTCAACTTCTCATTACAGACTTGCAAGTGGTGTGTATTCGAGTATCTACTAATAAAAGAACACAGAGGGAGAGGAGTAATTAAGTGCAGACCATCTAGAAATGTAGTGGGCATAAATGTGGGCATGTCGTATGCAAGAAGAGGTAGCGTACAATCTTAATACGTATCAGTCTTGGAAGTTGTTCACTCTTGAGAGATGCTGGATCACAACATGCAGTGAACAGAGTGTGGCCTTCAATTCAGAATCTTTCTAAGGATGTTTTCCTTTTCAGTTTTCATTATTGGAGTGCTTCATACTTGGTCAAACTGTCCATTTATTTTACTAAAAAAAAATATTTAAAAGAATATTTAACTCTTACAGGTGCAATACTACTCGGGAGCCTTTTTTTAGGTCTTGAAACTATTGCTGTGTGAAATACAACTTTTCAAGGAAAGATATGCATATTATGAAAAGAGTGAAGATCAATTTTAAGATTTCATAGTTTGCATCTGTTGCACTTTGATTTGAAACTCAAGAATGTGCTTACTTTTAGCACAGTATTTTTAAAAAAGGTTTTGACCAGATTGGACTTCTCATTCACCTTTGTCAGTAATCGTAAAAGCAAAAGTGAAAGAGCAATTGTTGCTAACAGGTTTTGAATTCGAATGCTTGAAAACTTTTAAGGAAAGCTCCCCTCCAACCCTGCAGGAACCAGTTACTCTCATGGTCTGTGTAATCTTCCATGACAAACACAGGGGAAAAGGTGCTCTTTCTAAGGTAAAAAGAGGAAGAAAGTATTTCATTTGGGAAGACTATCTAAGATACTTAATTTAAAGGGAAGCAGGCAAGGACGAGATTATTTGTTCTTCTTGTTTCAGGGTTTGGGTTTTTTTTTTCTTTCATTTTTTTAAAGTACGAAAATAATTCTTTTTCGTTCATAGTACTGAAGTTAAGCATTTGTTTGCAATGACTTGAATTTTTTAGTTGAATTGAGGTCTGTCTAGTAGAACCGAAATAAATATTTATGTATTTTACTTTTCAATTTCTTTTTAAACATCTTTTATGAATTTAAACCTTAAGCTTAATCATCAAGGTACTATTTTGTCTTAAAAACCTTGTTTTTTTCATTGCAATAAGATAGCTTGGATTCATGATGCCTAGCACAAAACCTATACAAATAACTGGAAGGCAGTAAAGCATACAGTTCATTTGGCTACCTAATAATCTGTTACTGAATTATGTAAGGAGATACTTCTCTTCAGTATGGGAGTTAAGAGACTTTTATCAGGCTTTTTTCAGTTTATAGAACACACACATGTTAAGGAAGCATAACCCAAATTCATTTACTCCATCCCCTGCACCATCAAGTGAAGGCAAAGGAGTGTGTTTTTTGTATTTTTTTTCCAGATGTTGCTTCATATCATGAAGAAGGACCCTGAAGGCACTGCAGTCTTCCAGTTATGTGCCCCTCTGCCGCCCTGGGACTGACTTGTCATATCACTGCACTTTAACTGATCCTTTGGTAGTGTCAAAAATCCTGTTGATTCTAGTTAAAGCTGCCAGAGCAGATCTGTTACTTCTGGCCTAGCAGAAAACCATGAGCAGCAGCAGAGTTAATCTGAACAAGTGAAGAGAATTGATGGGAGTCAATTTTTACTACTTGGATGTGGTGATACTTGAAATTTTTGAGTGATTCCTTCATTTTTGAGTAAACATTGCTTTGTGGACAATCTGTACTTTAGCTGCAGTGAATTACTGATGCAGTGAACAGATTTGGTCTAGAAAACATGAAGTATGAGCATAATCAAAAGCATATGTTTCATGTTCAAGCATTTAAAACCCCCCAACAATTAGAAAATGTCTTACAAATTATATCTCAGGTTATTATTAGGCTACTCCGGTATACATGAGAAGACTGCAGCTCCAGAATGGTACCTGACATAAACAGCAGCACACAGGGAACAGTCTGATACTCTCCAACAAACATAAAGGTCCACAGAGAGAGATAGTTGTGGTTGTTTATATTCTTCATTTTGTTCCATTTCCTTTTCTCAAAATCCAGTGAAGCCAAATGTTTGTGGGAGGCCTTACATAAACACAAGTTAAGAAGGGTGATGAAGAAATGTGCCACTATATATGTAAGTCATCTTTTCTATGCAGCATTTTCCAGCGTAAATATATATATAAATTTTTAAAAAGTATATTCTGTTTTTGTGTCTAGAAGGATGCAAGAAAAGCAGGTATCAGTCATGGCATTGAGAGGAAAGTGGTTGTGCCTTTCCATTACTTGCTTCTGGAGAGGATATTAATAAAGATTAAAAAAACACCCAACACAATCTTACTCAAAGATGTCTTTTAGCAAAGTACAGTAGGTAGAATTCAAAAGAGGAGTGATTCTTTCAAGTGAAACAATTATTTTTCATGTGATTGATATCCAGTTTTTCTTTACTTACTGTGTCCTTGAAGATCTTTTGAAGTCCTGGGCTTGATGGATAAGCTATTAACTGAAACCAATCTTAATTTCTAAGTAGGAGCATCTTTCCTTGTGGGCAAAGTAATAGTATCGGTATTTCCCTAGTTAAGTTTCCATCAGCAGAATGTTCCTGCTTGGTTCAGCCTTTCTATTTCAGTTTTAATCCTTATGGGAGTGAAGCCACAAAACTTGTGCAGACACCTGTGTATCTTACAGCTCCAGCCATTGCTACCGTATGCACGTGTACTCCAGCTTTATTGTCATGCCCTTAAAATCTTTCACTGAGCTACAAAATTTTCTTCAGCCTTAATTTCAGATCTTCACTGTAGGTGGCAGGAAGAGACTCTCACTTCTTGGAAGTGGTTGCTTGAGGCAGCACGTTGGAAGAACAGCTTGACTTGCTTCCTGGTGGTTCGGATCAACCCAAATCCCCCTCTCACAGGCTGAGAAACGTATAGCGAGAAAGGCTTATTTTCAGAATGGCATTCACTGGATGGATGCAGCATGAGTGTTAAGGGATATGGTCATCCTTCATCTCTCCCTTCATATCTTAATTAAAGTACCTCTCAAATAAAGGTTTGGGCTCCACGGGTCTCTCATTCACTCTATTACCACTCCATCCCACGCTGTTCCCCGTTTTAGTGACTAGACTGTCCACTTTCCAGGCTTTCTAGCTTAGTGTTTGGTTCACTGTTAGCTGGTGCCTTCACTAACCGGTAGAGCTAGTGATTTGGAATGAGGATTCTTTTGTTTCCATCTGATTAGTGTGGGTTTTGATTTTCATCTCTTCAGGCTCCTGAGCACTTTTCTTGGATGTGTATGCCTGTGCAGGATCTGTGGGTCAAGTAACACCGTCCACACACATGCTGTCTTGCAACTTAGCATTTGAGAGCCAAAAATAGGAAAGTTATGGATAGTTAGTTCCAATTTTTTTTTCCTGTATATAGTCTCTTGGCACATTAGGAAAAGCAGTAAATCATTTGTTGGAACTGACTTAACTGGGCACTTCGGAAGCCTGAGGTGTGTCTCGTGCAGTGTATCTCAGCACTATCTACCCAGGTTTATGAAGGCTGTAGAGGCAGTTCCTGACGTTGAATAGTATTGGCTTACCCTGATCCTCGTGCTTTGTAGCTGCTGTCAAACATAAATTTTGACAAAAAGCAGCTATGTCTTGCAGTGCTGGTGTAACTTGGTACCTGTGCAGTCCCTACCCATGTATGTGTTCTGTACCTAGGTATTTCCTATCACTTTGTGGGACTGTATCTTTTTCATTATCTGTGTTAAAGTTCTCTGAACCCATTTGTATTTCACAGACATGCAAACAAGGAGAAGAACAATAGTTCTGTAGATTTCCTTCAAGAAACAATACTTGTATTTTGTCTGTGAGCTTAGTCTGTAACAGTGAAACTTTTAACTATGGGCTAAGGGCTTGGAAAATCTGTTGGAGTTAGGGGAGGGGCTGTTTTTTTCTTTTTTATTATTATTATTATTACAGATAATACAGAATCATAATGTAGAGGGAATTGCTGTTTAATCATAGTAAACTTCTGTATGGATTAGGAAAAAATAAAGTAAGTTTTAAGCAAAAAAAAAAGTCAGCATTAAGTAATGCAGTTTGAAGAAAAATTCAGGCTTTCTTAGGGAAGAGGTCGGCAAGTTAGGTTTCTGAGAGAAAGCTTGATGTATGGAACTGAAAATCTTGTAACTTAATAGCTTGAGGTAATACGTTATTGTATTATGCTTATGAATATGCTTTTTTGTTTGGAAAGATTCTTGGGAAGTTTAGCATCTAATGAAGCAGATTCTTAAAAATAAATAATTCCTGACAAAATCAAATAACAAACCCCCCATTCCTTGAGGGAGATAATGTTCTGAGAAATCCAAGTTAAGTCTGGGTGCTCAAAAGACTTATCTCCTCGCTTCCATGCTCACAGTATTTTGAACAATACATTCTGTTCTGGATTAACGTACGATTTCGCTTTGAATTTCTGAAAGAAAATTTGTTAGCTCCAGTGCCTTTGAACATGAGGTGAAGACCTGTCATTATATTTGGCACAGGTGCTTGTTCCACTTTCAGCTGATGGTGATTTTAGTTATGTGGTTGTTGCAAGGTGCTTGAACAGATGATTTCTTGCTTCAGTATCCATTGGTAGGCTGGAGTCCTCGATATGCTTTGCGTACAAAGATCTATACTGCTGTGTTTTAAGAGTTGACTCCCCTTCCCCTTTTTCTTGGTACAGTTTAATCCTGTTACTTGAATGCCTTGCACTGGGCAAGTGAAATAGTACTGGGGTTTGTTTGCCATCATTCTTCTCCAGTGAAGATAGTGACCATCTCTGTGTTACCTGGACTTCCTAAGAGACTTCCTAGTGCTTTGTGCTCTGTGAAATTTTTAAACTGAAACAGAAAGTGGTGAAGTTAATTACCTGCTGGATGTAGTTGATAGAGAAGAGCCATAATGATGTTTTCTAATTAGTAATAAAGTAAAAGTAGGTAATTTCTCCCTTGACACAGTGCCCCACAAGACTAGGAAAGCTGAGTATCTTTTCTAAGAAAATAGAAGCCACTGGGTAAATCTGGCAAGTGTTAAAACTGGCCATAATCTCTTAGGGAGAACTCTTGTACGGCTAGCATGTTTGTTCTCCAGTCTTTGTTTCTGGAGTAGGTATAAAGCTAACAGTACAGACTCAATAGTATTTATAATAGATTTTCACCTGCTCTGTAGTAATTTTACAAGTATTTTGCTTTATATATATATTTTTTTTTTTTTTTTAAAGAGGCTTGTTTTGTAAATGCTTAATGTCAACTCTTGGTGATAAGCAAGAAAGTATGATTACTTTAGATGGCTATTTTCATCAGTTCAGTGAGGTTGTGAAAATTTGCAGTTGTCCTCTGTTATCTCTTGCCTATTACCTGGCTAGTTCCCCAGTGTCTGCAACCAAAGCACTTTTGAAACTAACTAGTGGTAAACTATCATGTTCTTTTTTTTAATCATTATTTTTAATGTGATTTTTTTAAGGGAAAAAAGTCAGTTGTTTGGCAGAGAGGGTTACAAGAGGTCTAAGGGAACTACCAAATACTAATAAGCTCGGACTAAGAGAGGAAGAGAGGCTAGTAATATAGCTGGTTTTAAACTAATCTGTCTGGTGTTATTGCTGCTATTAAGATTGAATAATTTGGTTTTAAGTGGTGTGCTAGTGGTTATGAATGCTGTTTACAAGCCCTCTATAAAAGGGTACTGCACAAAGAATGTCTAAAGGGAAGTGCTGGACTATGAGTAAATGCTGAGGGCTTCCAAGTGCTGTCATCTAACACCTGTTTCCAGAGTTCAAGTATTGTGGAGTTTGATCCCAGCAGATTTAAAAAAAGAAATGAGAGGTGTTATCAACTACAGAAACACTCAGGTGTGTGAACGGACAGAGCTATTCAGTCAGGATTTCTGCAGAGCAAGAGAATGAAGGCTGTCGTGTTCTCTCATACTGCACTTGATCAACCACAGGCTCTTTGCTCAGAGGAGACTCGATGCTTCTCAGCAGTGTAGGCAAAGCTGGATTTGGCCATGAGACGAGAGCAGGGCTCGCTTCTGCTGTAGAAGTGGGAAACAGGCGCATTTTGGACAGGAGCCCTAGCGAGGCAGGCATGCTCTTTCTGGAAGTGGAAAGGACAGCGACAGTTTGGGAAGCCCCCTCTTTTCCATAGGAGTCCGCACACAGCTGTTCTGCTCCTTCCCCTTGTCATCAGCAGAACTGCGACTCCAGGTCCGTGTATTGGCATAGCAGGCGGGGAGCTGACAAGTTTGTCCACTAGCTGCATGCTTTGTTGCCCAAGTGCCTGTTTTGTCACTCTCCTTTTTACTGTCACACCTGCAAACTTTTTTTTTGCTTCTTTTTACGTCCCTTCTGAGCCTCGCCTTTCTAGTGTACTAGCCCTGCTGGGTAAGAGAAGCGATATCCTTGCTTTCAAAATAGTGAAGTGGTGGATCCTATATTAAACATGCAGTCAACTGAATCCAGCTCACTGAGCAGTCTCAGCTGCACTGGAATTGACTGACTTGACTCCTGGCAATGTGTATCCTTCCTTCAAATTTTACAGCATTTTCAGATTTCATCAGTTACTCCAGATATTTCAGCTTACTGATGAAGATGTCTTTGCAGGACCTGACCGCTTCCCCTCCCTTCACTAGTAATGCTTCCCCTGGATCGCAGTAACAAGAAACCTGTATGTCATGACACCATGAAAATATCTTTGGAAAAACCATAAACTTCTGGTCTTACAGCCATCCCTGGCACCGTTAAGAGCCATGAGATTGTAAGGGGACAGCTCCTCTGGTGGTCTTCAGTCTCTCGGCTGCCTGTACCACTTGGTGCAGTCAGACTTGGCACTAGACTTTTGACACCAGCACAGTGTGCTGTCACAAATAGTTCTCATGGTTCTCCAGAGTAACAGCAAATGTTCCGACAGCGTGTGCAGCAGGGCTGCGTAGGAGTCTATCAGGTTGCATGTGGGAAGCTACTTCTACATGTTAAGTACCTGAGTTACGAATTTTCGCATTAGTAGTAGGCCTCCTACACCAGAGAAAATCACTTGGCTTCAAATGACATCAGGCAGACTGCAAATGAACGCAGGTATGATGAAACTGAAACTTTTGCTTTCTGAAGAATCTTATGTGGCAACAGCCTAATGATGAGGAATACAGTTAATGTACTTGAGGTTTCCTATTTTTTTTTTCAGTTTTGACCAAGCTCTTACCTACTGTATTACAATATGCGAAAAGTTTTTATTTCTTACGTTAAATGGCCCATCTTCCTAAAGTAGGAATCTGGAAGTTTTCAGTGATGTCCTCAGAGACAGCCTATAGGTAATTATTAGATTTTTGTAATATATTTTTCCTTTTGAGTTTTTCAGCTGGCCTGCATAGGAAATGATTTAAGAGGAGTGCATTAGTTTGGACACCCTTTCTTCTTAAAGTGTATAAAATAGGTGTTATTGACAATGCTTTTATATTGCAGATTTTACGGTGCCTGTGGGTTGTGTCTGGGCAGGGTTGGGTTTGTTTTTTACGGCCGTGGTACTTTTCATGTTGTGTAGAGAGCCTAATGCTGTAAAGGATCCCTCGGGGCTGGGGTGGCGTGCTGGCCTCCGCTGAGGCCTGGACCCTCGCGCCCTTACAACCGCGAGCGCTGCCCTCAGCGATGGGGACAGCGGGGGCCTGGTCTCCATGGGAAAAGCATTCTGAAATGTTTCACACCTCTTCTGTCTATAGAGATTGACTGAAGGTGTGGAAGTCTGGCTTTGGGCGGTGAGAAGCTGCAGAAGCGCTGGTGGGCGCTCGGGGCGTAGTTCCGTAAGCCCTTGGGATGCTCTCTGCCCTCGGGCAAAAGGTTTCCAGTCCCAGGCAGGCGGGAGCCCACGCATCCCACACCTGGGGGGCAGTTTCCCCGTGAGCCTCGCTCTGCAGCCCCCCGCCGCAGCCCGGAGGGCACAGCGGGCGCCGGCCTTGCCCTTGCCGCCGCAGTGAGGCGAGGCGGGGCGGGCACGGCCCTGCTCGGCCTTCCCGCCCGGCCGGGGGGCGCTCCCGCGGCGCCGGGGCGCCCCCTGCCGGCCGCCGGGCGCCACTGAGCCTGCCGTGGCGCGGCTCCCCCAGCCCGCCGGCGGGCAGCGGGGGCCCGTGGCAGCTGCTCACCTTCCCCCGCTTGCGGGGGGTGCGTGCGGACAAGGCCTGACGCGATCGGGTGTTCTGTCGGGGTAGGCAGCCTCTCAGCAGTTCGTTCTAATGGCTGTAGTCCGTGCTGCCGTTCCTACTGAACAGCTTTCGGATTTTACGGTGGCCCCTGGCTGGCAGCGCGGCGCTTTCGCCAAGGGCTCCTTCTGCTCTGAAATTCACTTTTTGGTTGGTACCAAATCCCATGGCTTTGACGGGTCGTACGAGCATTCCTAGGAAACTGGCTGGGCTTTCTGAGGTGTTGGGGTGCCTGTGAACGAGAGAAGTGAGGGCAGTTTATTAGGTATCTAAAAATTATCTGACATACTGTGAATTTAATCTTTCTACCTTGAGGCTGTGTGCTAATGACAGATTCAAAATAGCCATGTGCTGGAAGTTTTCAGGAGCGATTTTTGGAGATTTTTTTTTTTTTTGGGGGGGGGGGATGTTATTTGTTGGTTGGTTTGTTTTTTTTAAGTTTCTAGGAAGAATAATAAAAAATATTTAAATATTTTATAATAAATATTTATTATTTTTATTATTATTATCATTATCATCGTCATCATCATCATCATTATTTAGTGGCTGGTATTCATGCCTAGCAGGGAAGAGAAGGAATAGTTTATGAAATGATGGACCAGGGTTTTAGTTGGATGCCTGCGGCCAATTACCTACTAACTGGTTAGTGGGTTACTAACTACCAAGTTTCTCACCTCTTTAGAAATGCGTACACTTGAAGAAACAATAGTGAAAACAAGGTGATGTGACTTGGCCTAAGTCACAAAGGGGAAAATTCAACGGAGATCTTTGAGTGAAGAAATAAATTTGCTCTGTGTGATTTTGGGTACCGTATTTTTAGCAGCTATTGTTCCTAGAAAATCAGATCATTTTGACCCGATGTACCATGCTAGCTGCTCCAAAAATTGCAGTTTTGTCTCTGTTCTAGCATGTATAGTGATGCCTCCTACTTGCTTGTCAGGATTGAAGTGTCAGCATCACGACAGCTCAATCATGACACTGGTACGCAAGGTCTGTGGCTTGACCTTTTCTGCTGTGTTTGAACTTACTCTGAAGAAGGCAACATCGTGGTGCCTACCTGAAAAAAAGGTGATCGGGGGGTCTCCAGCATCCTATTTGGTGCATATGAAATAATGAAGAGGAGATTAATCTTTATTGTGTTCACCTAGTTTGAGATTTAGTAGGCAGACCAAAGATTACTTCAGCTAATTAGGCTTTCTAATTGGATTTTAAAAGTTATTAACCTTTTAAATAGGTTCTCCAGAGTGGTATGTCAGCATGTACTACTGAGCTAATTTGCAGCCAGCTATTGGTTCCACTTGCGGGGCTGACGAGTGGAGGGCAGGCAAGGGTCCGGTTGCTCCTTGGTGAAGGGCGGGCAGGGAAAATGTTTGGGGCCCTGCTTTGCCATGGTCAGGGGTGCAAGAGAGGAAGGTGGTGCTCTGGCAGTGAGCACACAAGTGCAGGTTCTCTGTGTGTAGCATAGGGCAGGGTGCGTGCCCAGGTAGCTTTCTGCCTTACCTTCTGTATCACTTACCACCCACAAACCTAGCTGGGATTTTACCAGGAGGCCAAGTAAAGAAAGAAAACTCTCCCCAAAGAGAGTTTTTCTCTCCTTTGACTCTGTCTTGCCTTTGTGTTTGCTTTTTCTGTAGCACATATTACATGTCTTCATCCCACAGCCGGTAGGGAGTTCCTCCTGCACAAAACCCCAAGATGCACGTTACAGAGTACCAAAAATGACTGGCCAAAGTTGCAGTGGAGGCAAAAGCTACAAAGAGCAGCATAGTATTATTTGTTGGACATATTGGAAGGTGTGATTAGTCTTTTACAATTTTTGTATGAGGGCTGTTGGTGATTTTTTCATTCCTGATGAATTTAAGTGGTGCTCTGCATTTTCTCTTCTGTGCCACTCAGTCCCATGCATGCAAAGCCACAATAGCACTATACAAAAATAACCTGAGATGTTTAGATATACTCATGATCAAAGTCATAAAGATGGGTGGAATTTGGGTCTGCAGTAGCATATCTACAAGAGCTTTCCTGCAAGTGTTTCTCCTTGTCCAATGTGCTTTAGGACTTCTGAAATTTTCTTTCTCCCCCTTAGCAACCTAACAGTATATGAAGTCATATGGGCAAGATGAAAGATACACATTTATTTACTTAAACTTGCCCCATTAAGTAAAGTCCAAATTTACAGCACAAAATCTCTTTGATACTCAGTTTTCATATATCAACAAGAAGTTTAAACACCCCGGTTCCCAAGACCCATTGCATTTTTCTTTTTTTGCCATAATAATTACTTTTCACTGCTTGTAAGTTATAGCACTCTCTGAGAGCCAAGAATGAGACCAGTGCTAGGCCATTGCTGGTGTCCACGCTAAAGAGCTGCTGTTCGATGGATTTCATTAACGCAGCCGCTGCTCTGCACTTGCTGCTTTCCTTCCTGCTTTCTTGACCAGAGATGATGCTCTACCTGCTACACAGAGCTGAGGCTTAAAGTCCCGGCCATGTCATGCTGTGGATTGCTGGAAGCACATCATACGGCTGTCAGTCTGGTGACGATGGACTTCTGTCTCTTTGCAAATGGAAAGCTCGAGGGCTGACAGCAGTCCTCGGCTGCCAGCCTGCTCTAAGAAAATCCTGGCACTGAATAGAAGGAAATATGTCATGCTTCTGGTGCTGAGCTTTTTCCATAGTTCCACTTGCAAATGCTTTGCTGAAAAGTAGGAGTAACCTTCTTTAGTTGCACATCATACTCATTACAAAATATTCAGAGAGAAGGTTTGCCAACAGTCAAGGATGGAGTTAGTGCGTGCAGAAATAACACTCGGTTCTTTTTATCTGTGGATCTTTGTTCTTTTTATGCAAATCTGTTGTGTTCAGCATGGAGTGAGCAACCTGTAGCTATGGCATGCCAGACTGAGATACGAAATTTTTCTCTATTAAGTACCTACAGTGGTGGGAGAAGTACAATAACAGCATTTTTATTTTTTTAATGAACTCCAAACAAATAGTACTTTACCTGCCCTTATGTTATTACCAGCTACATGTGTGCCTTGTTGCAGAATGAAAGCACAGTAAATTGATTTTGTCGTTATAGTCTCTGGTTTTGCTGTTGTTAAGCTCTTTCTGGACTATACTGGGAGATTTCAGAACTGATTCACTGTCCTGTGTGTATTAAAACCAACATAGTGCAACGCTGCCCCCTCTTCATGTATCAAGGCTTGTAACTCTTCTGTGTGGTTCATTCAGTAAAGTTTATGCTGTAATGGAAACCTTCAGTGGGAATGTGTAGTTGTAACCCGTACGGTCTGAAATGACGCACACTTGGAAAAATCTTAATGTGATATGTTGTAATGAGGGGTTATAAAAGTATGAAAAATAGATTCCTGCCCTGTTCCTTCCCTGAAAGATTGATTATACACTTCTTGGAAACGTGCTTTCAATTTTGGAGAGCCAAGTATTGTCTGTCATGGTTTATGAGCAGGTATCTCTGAGCAAATGCAGCCCTTCAGCAACTGGACCTGACACTCACTTGAGGCAGGGAGGAACATGAAACTTGGAAATGTGTAGTCTCATCATCACCTTCTGGTTTGTGTTGAGAGTATATTCTTGAAACCCCAGATGAGAGAAACATTCTGCTTTTAGCGTACTAAAATCATTAACAGTAAGAGCAAATAACTATCTTGAACATATTTTAATTCTAAAAGACAGAGTGGAGAAAGATACATCCTCCCCAGTGTATGGAAAGGAAGCTGAGCAGAAAAGAAAGAAAAGTAAGGTTGGGACATGTGTTTGAGGATTTTATTTCTGACTGAGGTATTGAATCTTCCAGAACCAAGAGTTTCTAGAGAAGCTGGTTGAACGCTTCCGCTTTTCCACTCAGGAAAGTATAAAATACATTAAAAAAAGGTCTTGATTATGTGCTGTGAAGCCAGTCTTTTTCTGTTCCTCCTATAGATCAGACAGAACAGTTGCTGGCTGTAGTCTGGGACTGGCACAACTTTGGATCTATATAAGTGTGTGTTTGTGTGTTCTGATTCTTCCTCCACAAAGAAGAAAATGGAATATACTGTATGTTCAGAAAAAGACAAAAACCCTTCAGGCTCAACATTTTATCAAGTTCTGGATTGCTTTATGTTGCCATGCAAACAGGTTGGTTTGCAAGGGTTTGGTGGTTCCATCTTGAAAGCTGATAATCAATACTTTTGTTAAAAGGTACTCAGACCTTTGCAAATATGCAAGCTTAATTTTTTTTGTTTATTTTTTAAAAATGAATCAATTAGAAATCACTTTCAAAAGTAATGAAGCATATAAAAAGTATAAAAGAAACTGAAGAATCTATAGGTATAATAGGTCAAATACAAGTAAACAGGTTTTAGAGTGCTATGTGGAACAAACACACTTTTCAGAATATTAGTTAGCCCTCAGTGCCTGATGTATTCACACTCTAAATCTAATCTGTGTTTATTCTCCTGAATAACATTGTCACTTCATAGGTAATATGAAAGAAAATGTTATTTACAAGATAGCTGACAGCAGAATAACACTCATTTTAGAATAACTGTAACATCAAAGTCAATTAAAAATCAGTTTTATTATGCCGATATTAAAACTATCGGAGTGGGTGCACCATAGAGAATTATTTAGCTATTAGATATTTCTATGCTAAATAGAATTTCAACTAAGCTGTTTTTTGCAGGGTAAATACTAAGGATAAAAGTGGACTTAAACTGTCATTTTTGGCTTCTAGTTTATACTTTTTCCTCTGTTAAAGCCTTTGTGTCCTGAGTGAACTGTAAGATTCCAGAGGTCTGAAGTGTTTTGTGTGTGGCTTTTTGCGTGGCTACTGTGGATCACTGTTTGCATAAACAGCAGCAGCAACTTAGATACCGATGCAAAACAGCCTTGCTGAAATGACCGTTTAGTGGCAGTTGGTCTTAGGATCCAGCTTTTAGTCCTTATTTAGTTGTAATTCTCCCTTCCTGAAGGAGGGCAGTGGGGTGGGGGGAAAGGTTTGCTGTTATCATTCGTGTCAAAATTAGCTGCTTTCCAGTCCTCCCTGTCATAGTAGGTCAAACTGCTCTGCAAACACCTCTTGGGAGTAGGTGGAATAAATGCACTGAGACAACTCCTTCTCTGTCATCCCAGAAAAGTTTAGAAGAAAGAGAACTGAATCTAGAGTCACTGTTACTGTAGTGATGATGCTGCAGAAACCAGACACGTTCACAGGAGTTGTTTTCACACAGTTGATGCTTCCTTGCAAAAATCTTCAACACTGGGCTGCGAAATTGCTGGGTAGCACCCTAAGCCTGTTGCCTTACCGGGAGTCCTGTTGCGGTACTCACATGTAAGGAAGATGAGGCTTAGCTGTCTTCAACCCTGTAAGTTTCTGGTGTTAAGTGCTTTTAATGCCCTTTTAAAAATAATAGGGATAATATTGACAGAAAGGTGGTGGTTGTTATTTTGCTTTACAAACCAGTGCTGACAGTACTCCTGTTATTTCCTCCTCCAATTCTCAGAGGTAAATGCCCTTCTTGGTTTTGAAGTAGAGGGGATGTGCAGTTGCGAATCCCAGTTTTGGAAATCCTGTTGTCTCTGTAGTCATGGAAGGCAGAGAGCAACATTAGACATAGATGTAAAACATTATTTTCCTTTCTCTACTGCAGTCCCAACTGCTTTTTCTAAAATCCTCTTCAGCAATTTGAGGAAAAGTTTTAAGGGTCAGAACAACGCAAGTACAAATTAAAAAGTGTTTATAAAAGGAGTGTCAAAACTAGGAAAACATGTAACGGTAGCAATATGAAGCTCTGAATGTATTACTGCCATGTTTTCCGTAACTTGTATTCTGATACTGGTTGCATGTTGTGTAAGTAATAGTATAATTTATTTTTAGAAAGTAGCATTAGAAATGAAATACTATTATTCTGATATCAGAAGTGAATGAAGCACTGAGGTCTTTAAATCTCATTGCTGCAAAAGAATCTAGGGTGCCCAAGTCATGCCTTTTTCATCCTCTCTTTTTTTTCCTTTTTTCTTTCTTTTCTTTTTTTTTTTTTTTCAAAGCTGATTTTCTCCTGTGAAGTTCTACATGATCAGGGTGCTTTTGTTTGGCTTAGGTGTTTAAGTTCTGTGGAAAAAAATGGACAAGAATGGTGCAAGAGAGAATACTAATGATTAATTACATCTATGTCTATGCCTTTTACATTTTCTGTTCAATTTAGGGTGAGCTTTCGAAAGAGACACTGCTACCATAAACACCTTAGTATCACTGACATTGAGGGACAAGGCTTAACTTCCTTAAATCTTCTTTGAAAATCCAAATGCTTTCTAGAAGATGAGGAAGGGTTTAGGCACTAGGATATGTGAAAGCTGTGTGCTCTTCCTTCAAAAACAAGAATGTTAACTGAAAATTCTCACAAATGAGTTCCTCTTATGTAGGTCTGCAAGGTTTGATAATATCTAAGCAATGTGTATGTGCTGTTGTGTGGTAGTCGTGAATTTACCCATCTTTCTAGCAATAACAAAGTGAAAAGGATTTATTTTTTTTAACTGTTCACTTGGGCATCTGAAATCAGCCTCGAAATGTATTATTAAATATTGACTTTTGACAGCTTCAGTCAATCTTTGAAGACATTGAGGAATTTTATCATACAGGCTTGGGAAGCACTGTACCCTTAATATGTCTACAATACTGTGGTTTACTATTACCTCAAAAATCTGATAATCCTTTTCCTTAAAATGGTTATCTTTTCATTTATTTTTGTATTTTCAGAGGATTGAAGGGACACTCTAGGAATAATGGAGCTTTTCTAATGGAGGAAAAGTATTGTATTGCTCATCTATGAAATGAGTGTTTGTTAACAGCACAAGCTGCCAACTTTTGTTCTCATGTGCTTCAGGTAAGATATCTTGTGGGGGTTTAGGGGGGGGTTTTGCTAATAGGAGATGAAACTATGTATTCTTGCCCTGAATAACAAAACATTTGCCTGTTCGGCAAACTGAGACCTCAGAAGAATACTCATATACTTGCATGTTTTCTGGTAAGTTAAAACTACTTTCCTGCAGAACAGAGGGGTCCCAGTGAAAAATCCAGCGTAGGTGTGAATCCACCTGCAGTGGATCAGTGAACCCGATCATCGTATTAAAATAGCTCAGTTATGTGCAGTTTCTACTGTAAACAACTCTTTAACAAAGGTTATGTTATAATATTAAGTCTTAAGATAATTTATATTGTGTAGCCACATACTGTTTAACTGTTGGCCCCCCCACAGTTTCATAAGGTGTCACATACCTGGGGACAGTTTCTGGAGAAAGACTCTTCTTCCCTAAGTGTATTGTGTGGTGATGAGATTAACTCATTTACTTTCTTCAGATCTTTTCTCTATGAGGGACTTTTCTCTTGTTGAGATAGAGCTAAATAAGTCCTATAAATCTGGGAGGGCTTTAGCGTGGGTGACCAGTGAGCCTTTATGTTGCTGGTAGCCTTGGAAACAAACACCTGCTGGTTCTGTAAGCCCCAAGGCTGGGGCTTACGGGCTGTCAGAATCTGGGACCATATAGCAGAGGCAAAATTACAATATGGTTACCTCTGTGTTTCCCTTAGGATTCATTGCTGGATAGCTTCAGGGGCTGGGTGTGGGGCTGGAAGAGCTTTTGGCCCTGGCCAGTACAGCCCTTTTTATGTTTTTGGTACTTGATGTGTCTGAGTTTTCCTGCCTGCCTTATCCTGCAACATGGGCTTTGATGGAGGGTCCTCCACTGCACCTTGGGATCCACCTGGAAGGGTTGGGAGGTAAAGCCACCCTGCACCTTCTGTGGTTGTTTTCTGCCTGTTTCTGTAAGAGTAGATGCAGCTGTGTTCAGTCTCTTATGCTATTTGCTGACCTTCTATCGGCAAGTGAAAAACAGAAGAACATTCCCTGTAAGGTGCTTGGGTAGGGAAGGAATAGAAAGTAGCTATATTAAGGAACTTCTTTGGCCAGCTGTGCTTTGCAGTGCCTCTCAGTACAAGGCATTTGTCGTCTTTCTCCTGTCTAAACCAAGACAGAAATTTAATTTGATTGTCCTCTAGCCATGCAATACCCCTGGGAATGAATCCTATAAAACAGCCTGCATCAGGCCTGTACAAATTGTAGACCTGCTTAGTCTGAATGAGCTTTAACTTCATTATGTTAATACAAAATAATTAGTAGAAAACCAAAATGCAATTTTGTCTAAAGAATGGCAGTTCTGGGGCTTTACCTCACCTATAGCCTTTCAAGGCTTTTAGTGTCCTGACAAGCAATCTGTCAGAGCAGGAATGTTGAATGCATTTATTTTTTACTTCAGTTCTTTTCTTACAGGAGCTCAAATGACTCCACTGAAACTCTGACATTTATCACAGACAAAATTAGGTCAGAAGAGAGCACAGAGGTACTGAACTGAAAAGAGATAAATTCATCCTTAGAAGAACAAAACAAAACAAAAAAGTCTCAAGCTGCAAACTCGGGTTTAATTTATCTTCTCCATGTAAGGTAAGACTTTTCCTAAGGGATTTTTCAGCCAAGACAATGGTATCTTTGATATAAATGTTCTATCAGGTACTATAGGGAGAATATTAAATACTTTTTGTTGAGCTTCAAATAACTAAAAAAACAGGTGGTTTTTTTTTCCTAAATGTAAACAAAAGCAGCTTAGGAAAAAATCTGTTCCAGTTTGGGTTTATGGTTAGTGTCCAGTTGTGCATGCTGCTGAACCTGTTATGGTAGCAGCAAGAGTGGCAGGATTTACTTGTCATCGTTATTTTACAGGACCTTAGTACTGGCATTCTGGTTACTACCAGTCTGATGATAAAGATGACATACAAAAATGGACTATATATATGACCGCCTACTGGTGTGACATTTTCTAGTGTGAAAAGTTATAACTTTATGATTAACATTTAAGTTAACAAATAGTAGCATCTTTGCTATAGAACATATTCCTTAACTGCATACACTGTTACAGTTTAGATAAGATTTTGAATTTTTCAATGTACCTAATGGAATATGTACACACAGAAACAGCACCCTCCTAGGAAATAGCTTTGTGAAGAAGATGCCTCTGGTTTTAACCTAAATATTTTTCAGAACACATTGGTGTATTTGCCATTTGCTCTTCATCTCATGCAAATCTCATATTACCCCTTTCTGTAGGGATTCTTCTCTTCTAAAAGCTTTTCTCTTCTCTTCTAAAAGCTTTTGTAAACAATTAATTCTCCTGTTGAATTCACTGCCTAAAGCTGTAACACTATTGCCTCTAACAATAAACTCAGTAAGTCAGGGTAACTGCTCCAGATCTATCAGATATTTTCAATGAAAAAAAAAAAAAAAAAGTATTGAATTTTTTTTTTTACAAACAACCTACAACTTTCTGCAAGAGGGGAATCATCAGGTTCACACTGAATAGCACTACATGTCATATTTAATAGTCCCAGCGAACCAAAGTCTTCTGCAGCAGAGAGGATATGGGGAAGAATACTGGAAAGGGCAGGCAGAGTGCAGGAGATGCTTTCTGACAGTTTTTCTAGTGGTAATAATGTGCTATATCACGTCCTGTATACTGGTCCTATTATTTATCTTTATGACGTGACTGAATTCTTTGAGGCTACTCGCATGTGCAATTTTAAGCACCAGTGTGTTTGCAGGCTCAGTGCTTCAGTCTGCACAAGCTGTGTGATCTATACATAGTCCTCTAAGAAAGAATGAGCGGGTACCTTGGTGCAAGCTTCTGCAAACAGAAAGATAAGGCAGAAGCTGTTCAGCTGTTTCCTGATCAGGGGAAACAACTTGACAGAGCTCTGGCCACCAGGCTGCAACTCTGACAGTGAACAGCTGAGGTGACCAGTGACCCCTAAAATATTTAAATACAGCATGAAGCAAGTCAGCAAAACACATGTGGTTCCAGATGTTCTGTGGTTTGTGTTAAGTCAAGATTATGAAGAGTCTACATAGTCCAAGTGTAAAATATCTGAATAGAAGCACCTCCAAAATTTGACACCTGCACCCTAATACTTCATCTCATAGTTGAGGTTAAGTTTAGCAGCATTTAGAAGAAAACCTCATCCTATTTTGAATGCAAAACACATACTAGTGAAAAAAGAACAAACCTAGCTCAATGAAGATCTTGTTTTCCCTCATCTTTTAACAAAACTTTGTATGGGAGCGTACTGCAGCTATGCAAATTGTATTTGACAAAACCAGTAGGTGTTTTTTTAAGAGTATCTCTTCTCACCAAGTAATTTCTAATAATAGCTTAAGTTTTGATACTTCTGGTATTGCAAATTATTTTTGTAAATATTTTTTAAGAAATTGTCAAATACTCATGTAAAAGCATTGACTATATTTGCAGCTGTATCTTGGAGTGTCAGACATTGACATTTTTAGCTAATGTATTTTATGACTTATTATTCTAACTTACCACATCCCATAGTAAAATCAGATTCTGAAAGGTAAAGACAAACTTTTTATAAGGTTGGTAAATCAAAATTATTCTGTTAAGATCCTATTGTTATTGTTAGAACGTATAATTAACCAGCTTCTAAAGAATTACTACATCTACATATGGGAAGAATAAATCACTGAGGCAGAAAGAACAAGACCTTCTTAATGTCCTTGTAAATAACGTGGAAAATCTGAAGATTTGCCTGGGAGCCGATGTAAAATAAAAATCTAGTTTAGTGTGCTGACCTGATTCTGTTCTTGGTAACCTTGCTATAAGGTTTTAAATCAGATGGAGCATATTTGAGAACCTAATAGAAAGCCGTGTAGATAATGAAGTGTTTTAAATGAAAAGCAGGAAAATATTAGAAATTCTGAGTCTAAGGTGGTTGTTCTGTTGTTGTTTGGCTTTTTTCTTTCAAAGATGGCAAATGATTTTAGAGCATAAGTATATAGACACCAAAGTGTGTTTGTTTTCACACGCTGCCACTTAAATTTAAAAAAGGAAAACCAGCATCTGTAGATTCGCATACATATGTATGTGTGTATACACACACGTTACATTTCCTTGAGATGAAAGATAATTAGTGTTTTCTTAAGAATAACAAATTACATTTTAACACAAGCTTTAAGAGCTTAATTATGTTTTTCAGCTATTACTACCCAAAATAGCTGCAGCTATTACTTTCTTCAGATTTAATGAAAAGAAATATATGGAAACACCTTTTCTGCATCTTCAGTATCAACTACATTGGGTACCACAGTTTAAAAACAAGACTGGGAGAATTAAGCTATGCGTCTTGCTAAGCAGTAGCACATTTGCAAAGAAGACGATAATGGGAATTACCGTATCTCAGACTAACTACTTTCTCTGATACCAGGTGAACACAGTGCTCGAGCATTTCTCTTAAATGTTCCCAAAGCTTCAGTTGCTCAAGGGCTACAAGGGGCAATCATTTGAGACCAGGACAAATCAAATGTGTCTTTTGAAGTGCCAAATTGTATTTTTTTTTTGAGCAGTATTCTCAAAATGGAAGATAAAGTTCAGAGTCTTTTGCAAGAGAGCTTCAGTGCAATCCGCACTTGGGAGGAAAGTCACTGTGGTTGAAGTGTGAGTGATAAGGGCTTTTGCGTTACTAAATCAAAGTGCAGGACTTCAAAGTTCGGTGTTTGCCTTGCAACAATTGCCAGCTTCTGATGTCTAGACTCTGAAGCAAAGTTGATCTTTGCTCTCAAAATTGCTAATTTTGTCTCAGAAGTTGAAATTGTCGAGGAGAAACCAGACCTCCCTAAAGCTGAATTCTCGTTTTCATTTGAACAGACTGCTTCTAGGGAGGAATTGTCAGGATGCCCGCACAGTTCTTCATTTGTCCCCTGTCTGCCTTGTATGAAATGGAACTGACTGGGAATTTTCTAGTTAAAGATATCTGATCTGATTCTGATTCATAAGAAATCTTCCTGGCCACCCATTGTGTAGGTGGAAGAGAAGAGAAAAAGATTCTCGCTGTTGACTAACTACTAGCAAGTAACACTGTTATGAAAACTCCTGTCGGGAAGCTGCCGTTCAGAATGAGACTGCTGTCTCTCCTGCTTGACGCCAGCTGTCCAGGCAGGATCTCCTCACGCTGTTTATACAAAGGGGAATAGCTCCAGCAGAGCTGGAGGTGCTGTTCTCCAAAATAGCTGGTGATCAAGTTACAGCTTTGAGGTATTGGAGACGAAGGTTCAAACACCCTTTCTGAATCACTGAGAAGAATTCACTTTTGGAAAAACTTGAACGCAAAGATTTCTCTTCCATGTAAAACCCACTTCAGGCAAATCAGGCCTGTGGGTCTGTATCATGGATGGCTAGGAGATGTGCTCTGAGAGCTGCAGTATTCTGAAGTGAATCTGTCTGGGTCCGTAATTGTGAATAAATGGCAAACTCTGAAAGCCCTTGGTTTCTGTCTTGATGTGACTTTTGTTGTTTAAATCTTGATCTTCCACAGGTTTTCTCTTTGTAGGGCAGTCTGCAATAATACCATTGGAGTATTGATGGGGTCAAACAGACATATGACCATATGCCTCTCTCTTACCTTCTGCCACTTGCGGAATACTTGCTAAATGTCATGTGTTGCATTGCTCAGATCACCTGCAAGGAGTGAATTAGGGCTGTGTAGCAAGTTAGGCTGTCTGTGAGATCCCAGCTTTGCTGTGGAAGGTATGTAGATAATGAAGGAACTGGAAAAGGAGGGAAGTGCAAAAGGCAGCAATGGGTTATAGACAAGGTAAATGATACCCCATGTACAGTGTATTGAAAATTCACTGTTCTACAAAATGAATGCAGTCCCCACTAAATGAGCTACAGAGTGGTCAGCTGAGGAAAGGATGACTGCCCAACAGTAGATTTCTGTCAATGGATTCTTATTTCCGTGGTTTTCATTCTCTTCGTGAATGGCAGCCACTATCCTATTCTAGATCAATCTGTCTGGAGACATCCACGTAAGTTCAGCCTTGTTCTCTTTGTCTTTCATTATTGCCTCCTCCTTGCTTTATTCCCTCACTGTCCGCTCCAGGCCTCTCATCAAACTGCTGCCACCTGCTCCTTACCTCCTTGTTTGCCATGCCCATGCTGCTGGCTTTGAAACAGTGGGGGAATCAGATTAAATAACATTTGCCCATGCTGTGCCCAGGTGAGTATTCAGGCATGCTTCAGGAGGGGAGCCAGTGATTGGAACAAAATTAAATGAAATAATTACATTTTAAGACACAGGAAATTTGTAGAGCAATCAGGCTTGCTTGCTTTCTGAAGTAGGCTCATTTGGAAAAGTTACGTCTAAATACTGTTAGGTGCCAAAATATACAACTAGATGAAAGCATGTTCCTTACATCCAGATGAGCATGTCTTCCAAAGCATATTGGGGAAAAAAATGGTACAGTAAATACAATTCTCTGACATATGAGAACAAAGGAAGCAGTGTTAACTGCATGTATAGTGTTTGTGATGCTGGGACTAGTTACAGTTCTGGTATTATTGGCATAGCCCTGTGGGGCTGTAACACAACCTCACATAGCCTGGGGCTACATCTCTGAGAGTTGCCAGTAGAAGATCCTTAAGGAAGAATGTGTAATGTATCAGCATACAGGGATATTTCCCAAGAATATTTTCCTAACCTCCAGCAATTTGTAGTCCAGGAACTTTATGAACCAAGGGTAATGACTTTGTAGTGAAAAACCGAACAGCTAGCCATTTGGTATTTCTAATGACGGAGTGAACGCTCATTTAGCAAATGTTGTATGAGCACATAAAGGCTCTGTGTTCAGTCTGTATATGTAAGTGAGATGGGGAATTAATTTCCCCATTTCCTGCCTTATGGATGTTTTACTCAAGAACATTTATATTATTTTTAAGTTAAGATCTAAAAATAAGGGGTGAGTCCCATGGTAAGGAGTGATTTGATAGGGAAAATCAAATAATGGTATTTAAAATAACATTAAGCAATGTTCTGGATGTTGTGAAGAGCGTTTCTTATTCCCATTGCAACTCTAGTCTTTAAAAGTAAGCAAGTTCTTTTAAATGTTGTGGCCTCATTATTCGTTTTATAGGTAAATTATTTTAGCATTACTAGCACATTTAATCCATCATGTATGTCTATAATACGAAAGTGAGGATGGCCAATTATTTCTCTTTTATATAATTTCATTGTAGGCACTGATATACATCTCTGGAGAATATTTTCAGGTAGTGTGAATAGCTATTCCATGTAAAATTTCCTCATGTTCTGCCTCAGTCTTCTGGCAAATATATTTCTAATTTTACTATTCAAACTTCTATGTAAAAATATTTTACATAGAACTATTTTGTTGATGTTGTTATTGCAAAGACACAGTAAAAAGCAATAAGCAAAGATTAAGTTTGTTGATTTTGGAGAGAAGGTTTTAGAAAATCCGTGTAATTTAATTCCTAATGCAAATCTTTCTGTATATTACAGTACATGAGCACTTCTAAGATCCAATTTTAGACCCTGGTCCTGCAAATTCAGCCATATAAGATCATGACATAAGAAGATTCTGAGAATCTGGTGCCTCCAGCTCTGAACAAACCCTGGAAATGTGGCCTTGGAAAGTCTGTTCAGGAAATGTTTTCTAGAGATGTCTGGAAATCTCTCCAACTTAGTTTATCTAGAATCTGTATCTTATGTAGTAAGAAGGAGATTTGTTCCAGGCCTTACTATAGTGACTATTTTTACATGTCTGTTCAAAAAATAGAAGTAATATTGGAGTTGTACCGGGGAACCACCTTTCCTTCTTGCGTGGGAATGGCACTCCTTCCAGATCCATCATCAGCTCTCATCTCCTGAGTGTACACTAGTGCAGGATGGAAAGTGCTGCTGGTGTGCAGGGTGCTCACCAGGATTGTGAGTAGCAGAGAGGTCTAGAACCCGTTTTTTTCAATGCCTGAGAAAATGGTCTAAGAATTGTACCCTTTCCACAGTATAAAGATGCTGTCAGCTTCCACTTCTGAGTTGCACAGGCAGTTTCAGGTGTCTGTGCAGATTTGTTTCTGAGTCAGCTTTTTGAACTTCTGTTCCTAAATGCTAGTTCCTGAATTTTTCCTACTTCAGGTACCTAAATTGTCAGTAGATTTGGCCTTCAGTCTGCTATGACTTGTATATAGACACAATGACAAAGTCCCTCTCCTCTCAGATTTTGGTGTCATCATGTGGACTAGTGTAGATGTGACCGATTTATTTTTAATTCATGTGATTAATTTCTTTATTGCCAGAGCCTCTTGGGGCTATTATATTTGTGGCTATTCAGTTTCTGTCATGGAAAAAGTTTAGACCAGTACAGGAAAACTATAAAGCTTACAGACTAATAAGGTTATTTGGATGGTCTGAGGCTGTAGCATTCACATTGCCACGGTTATTTGCCCATCACCGATCTTCTCTAACTGGAGTGTAACAACCCTGGCAATTTATCATTAAGCATTGCAACGTCAGTCTCTGGCCTTTTCCCGAACTCCTAAGAATTGTGACTCTTCTGTGAACTCTCAGCTTTTAGTTCCACTGACCCTATTGTCCATTTATAACTGGTGTGCCATTTATCAATCTCAGGCTTGGAAATACGGTTGGGGGAAAAGACTCAAGTGCAATCATTCACACCTATGGTCTCTTTGTATTAGGGCTTTGCAGTCTGTGTAGTGTAACTGATAGGAAGAGATTAGTTACAAAACTGTAATTCCATTGAAGGATTGTGGTAATACTGTACCATAAACTGTATATGATGCTCAAGAGGTTTGACATCACCGAGGTTCTGAGATTAAGTTACATCATCTACTATTAGTCTCTGTCAGTATCTGTTTTAGAAGAGGGGTTTTGTATAACCCTGGTGTAAAATATAGGATATTTTGTAAGTTAGGAAACTTGCTGTTGCATTAATCCTTCAGACTCATGTTAATAATTAAACTATAAGCATGACATAAACCAGATTTGGTACAAAGAGACATAAATATTTATTTTTATATGCTACAGAGAAATTCTCTGTACTGACTACTGACAAGGTCTTGGCATATCAGACTGAATTGGGACTACTTTGGCATCTTAATGGGTTTGTGTTCTGAAATAAAAAAAAGAAAACCAGCATGTAAACCTATCAGAAAGATAGGTTTATTACTGGTGAACCTAGAGTATCATTCGGGGGGGGAGGGGGGGATCAATGTGTATTTAAAAAGCAAAACAAACCTACTCCTTTCTTTCTCTTGTATTTCCTTTTCCCTATATAGGTTTCTGCTATTTACACACACACACTTAGTTTTCTTGTTTCCTTAGGAAACTGTAGCTTTCCCTTCTTTAAGCTGTTCTTCACACTTTATTAAAATCTCATTTTTCTTTCTCTCAATCTCTCCTGCCTTTTCTTGTAAATTTTTCTATCTATTAAGTGAGAAACATTTGAGTACATTGTGCTTTAATGTAATTTTAGCCAAGGAATGCTTATTTTTAGTTATTTGCCCTTATGTAGAAGAAATAAGGAATTGCTTCAAAACTCCATCGAAGTATGAAGTTGTTAATATGGGTGAGAGATCTTTTCACAATTGGTGTGAGGAAGATTACATCAGGGAATTGTTCAGAAAGCTGAATAGCTCCAGCTAAGACTTTGGGAAGAATAAAAATGTTTTATTTGAAAGCAGATATATTTTTGAGGTTTTTGTTCAGTACAATATGAACCACTCTGGAAAACAACGGTTAGAAGAATTATTTCATTTGGCATTCTTTAATCAAATGCTCCAATTCTTACACAAGATTCAACAAACTTATTTGCCATTCATCCTCGTGTCTTTTGGGCTCCTGTGCCCAGGCTTTTCCTGGTTGGACAGTGTCTCCTCCCGTCCCATCCCTCTGCAATCTTAGCATTCCTGTGTGTGTTATGATGTAGGAAGGAAGGCTGCAGAGGTGCCTGAGCCCTTTTCCTAATTTCTGCCTTCACTGTGCTTTTTTAGGATAGAGAAATATTAAGTTCCTATGAAGAACTGAATTTATGACTGATAAGTAATGAGACAAAATATTTTGAGAGTTATGTCAAAATTCACAGTAAACCTGTGCCAAAGCTTCTGACAATTTTCCTTGCATTTTTGAAACCACTCTTCTCTTTACTATGAAACACAGCCCCCTCTCTAGTGTTACTTGTTAGTGAAAACTTTATGAAAATTTACAAACTCATTAGAAGGAAAAAAGCATGTGATAAGGGACTGGCTGTCTTTAAGGACCAATTAGCCAGCAAGTCTTAAGCCACAAGAAGAGACTCAGACAGGAAGAAGTGTAGACATAATGTTTCATTGTGTTTTCTTCAGCTTTGGCTCCCCAGTGTGCAAAGGCACTTTCTTGAAATTCTGATTAGAATTTCTAATATCCAAGTGAGACACAAGATTAGAGAGCTGGGTTTTTTCTTCAACATCTCCTTTTACCTAGCTCTAAATAGTTACACGCTGATATTCAGACTTCGCCTTCTCAGTAAGGTGATTGTCTTGAATCATATACTGAAGTGTGTAACTCCGGTGAGAAAGCTTTCTCCCCACACAAACAGATGAATTTCACGTATTGTTTGTAGATCTAGCCTTAAGTTATGCTTTGCAGTAATTACCATTTAGAATAAAGAAATGTTGTATCCCAATAAAGCCATTGGTTAGGGTGCAATACCACTTATATTTAATTAGTAGATAATCAGTCATTAGTAATTGTAAATGTTGTGTATACTGCAAGCCGTTGCGACCAGCATTGTTGTGTTGAAAGGGTTTCAATTGTTTCTGTATTCAAAGTCAGCACTCAAATGAAGCCCTGTAAATCTTTATTCCCCTCAGAGGGGAAAATGTAAATGACATGAACCAGTCACCATTAGATATTTTAATGCTGGCCTGTTCAAGATGATGTAGCTTAAACTGTGTTTCATAAATCAGGTGTGTTTTAGTTTAGTCTAAAATACTCCATTTGGGTTTAAAACTAGGTTTATAACTGAGGCAGAGACATAAGAAAGGGAAGGCTATTCTTGTTTAAATGTAGACAAACTGGTTAACTGTTTGTTTCTTGCATCATTTACTGGAAGCTTCTCTGGCATTTCCTTGCTCTGTAAAGGGTTGCTCAGCAGTTTTTAGTCTGTATTATTTTAAATTATTATTACACAATGATTGAGACAAGCATTTCTGTGCAAGCTTCAATAGATGTGTTTTGGAGCTTTTGCATTATGTGTAAAATAGGGTTGGTATTACTACTCTCTTCTGCAGAAAAAGACACTGTGGCTTATTATAAAAACAAAAGAAGAAGAAAATGAAAATGCTGCCCTAAAGATTGAATAGGGATCTTCGCTCCTTTTTGTGGATGATCAACTGAGGATTTGATTTAGTTATGTAAAAGGTGGCTCTTCACAAGAGACTTGATTTCATAACTCTGCCCCTGTAACAACAAATTATTCGCTGTCTAAAAAAGTATGTGCATGTATTTTAGAGCTACCTGGATGAAGTGAGTTTTATTTTTTCCTTAGCAATTCAGAAAGCATTGAAAGCAGTCTGAGTATTGTAGGGGTATAACATCATACTCTTAAGATAGCCTCCACGCATGTTCTTCTCTTTGGGGGGAGCATTAGCTTTTTCTTCCTGAGATGGTAAACTCCAGGGGATTTACCTCCAGAATGCGCAGAAGGAAAAATTGGGACAATTAAGCTGCTTGTCTTTTTAGTTAATTTTTTTCTCAGTGGGTTATGAAAAATTAAATTATTAAAATTGGACTATAAATAATGTAATGAACTTGCTCTGCTGAGAGGTTCAATGTTGTCCTTCTCAGTAGGAGGACAATTTATACTGTAAATAAAATGAGTTCATTTTGTTCTCCAGGGACCAAAGGGGCAAGTGGGAAAGGAGGGACTAGCGCAAGCTGCACAGCGGTAAGATCCAACTTTAATTTATCAAATCGAGCCTTGCTTCTGTGGCTCCACACAATTTAAATAAGACTTATCTCAGTGTGTAGATGTGAATTTTATTGAATAAAGTCCCTATCTGGTGATATGGTGGTTTTTTTCATATGGTTTATGTGATCTGTAATAGATGCTCTTACCCCCTTCCCTCAGATTCAAAAAAACCCAAATTGTAGTGGCTGCTGATGCTGGTTTTAATGTGCTTTTTAAACATTGTGTTCTTCAAATGTGAAGTTCAGGAAAAATTCTATATTTTAGTGACAGCAAAAAGCCTACAGCTTAGATTCCTTGATAAAAGTGAAAATGCTTTGTGACATGAATGCAACTTACCCTCTTAACATTCTCTGTACAATGCTCTCTGATCTGTTTGCTTCCCATATACTTTCAACCCCATTGAAAATGCTTTAAGGTCCCACTTCATAACACTTAGGAGTGAAAGTGTGCTCAACCTCCAGAAGATGATCAGAATGGTCTGCAAATTGATGCATCTGAGTGTTCAAAAAGACCTGTTTTCTTCCAGAGCGTGCCTTTAATTTCAGGTTTGGTAGTTTCACTGCTCAGAATTATGTGTATGTATTAAGGATTCATTTTTGGCAGACCTCTACTTCTGAGTATTCAAATTCAGACATGGAAATATGTTTTGAAAGGTAGTATCTTGACTGATATTTCCTTGAGTAAAGCTGTTGTAGGAGAGCAAAAGGAAGAGTGATAACGATGAAGCAAAACCGAATCTGTTGCTTTTATGGGATTTATGTGGGAAGTTGTGAGAAGGAGATACAGCTTTAAGAAAAAAATGAACAGCCTGGTGATGATGCACCTGCTGTTATTATTTATTTTTTTTTCACATAGTTGCAAAACTTGGGGTAAGGTATCACTATGATTCTGACATATGATTTTCCGCTTTTTATGGAAAGCTTAGAAAGTTTGGGTAGTTATCCTTTAGTTGAGTTCTACAATCAGAACTGCATTTCTTTAGAGGCTCCCTGTCCTGACTCCTCCTGAGGAGGAGACAGATGCTGTAAATATTATAGCAGATTTGTAAATAGAACACATCCAGAAAAGGGACTAGTACCTGTGTAATAGCATTCTACAGAAATAACAGGCAAGTCTGTACACTTGAAACTGTAAGCATTGTCAGCTTTAGGTTGCCTGCAGATTTGCTCTTAGGACCGTTTTGTGCTTACCCTGAATGTCCTTACAGCTAATTATAGGCTCTGTCCAGTCATCTGTACTGAAGTTCACACTGATTTATTTCATGATTGGACCTATTGACCTTCAGTGTTTAAACTGGAGCTACGAAAGTGGTCTAAACCAGCC
The DNA here is from genome assembly GCF_963210335.1 of Falco punctatus. Classification (NCBI taxonomy): domain Eukaryota; kingdom Metazoa; phylum Chordata; class Aves; order Falconiformes; family Falconidae; genus Falco; species Falco punctatus. The sequence goes on along the minus strand of NC_137581.1, from coordinate 106,986,306 downwards.
TGCAAAGTCAATGGCTTTGAAAGCCTCACAGCATTTCAGGTTTGCCCGAAATGTGTTACTAGGCTGGAGGTCTGTGTTTGCTCCTGTGTATCCTTGGGCCGAGAAACACTGTGCAAGCTCAGAGGTTGTATTTTTTCCCAGTCTCAACAACATAGTCATTGACATGTAGCTTTTTGTCACCAAGTCACAACTGGCAAATATTGTAACATTTCGTTATCACACATTTTTTCTGAAAGAACATACAGCTGTATTTAGAAAGCCTTTTGTTGTCCTCTAAAATGCAGTTAAATTGATAGAGAACATTTCTGTCAATAGCATATACTCTGTAACCAGTTAGGAATTATTCATCTTTTGTGCTGAGACTGAAACAATTTATCAGTTTCCACTGTCAAAACATTCTGGTTTATTATATGCCTTACATAATTCCCTTTGTATCTAGTAACTGACTGTTAAGAAAAAAATAATATATAGAAAGGACTGGAGGGTTATTTTTATTGTTGTGTTTAAAAGCTCCAGCCAGAATTATGGTTCTGCTGTCTCAGTTTCTAGATGTGTGAAAAGACACAAAACTTGAGCCTCTTATAATCTAATTACACAAGACTTTATTTGAGGGGTGAAAAAAATAGTATTGTTTGTTTTGCAGAGACAATAAAAGAAGTGCAAAAAATATATTAGGGATAAAATTTTCATGACAGCAACACAAGGATTTTAGATATTTAAAAGTTTACAATTTCAGGTGCTGAACAATCAAACTTTAAGTGTCCCCATGGCAGTAGGCTGCCTGTGGACGTCTTTCTGTCTTTCACTCACCAAATGGACACTCAATATTTGGAAGATACAGGCTGAGGATTTTGAGTTCTGGATATTGGGAAATCTGCTTCTGGTTGATTAAACAAAGATAACATAAGAAATCTTTGGCAGGGGTGGGAAGAATCTCATTGACCTTCAGTGTAGAGTTTAAGGGGTCTCTTCTCTGTTTTCACCAGGTTATATGTGTGGTTTAAATCCATAGCATGATCAGTGAATTGTTGGAAAATTTTTGTTCGGCTTGGGAGTCCTACCAGTAAAGGGTCACTCTAGGACGTAACCATCATCTTATTTTAGTAGCTGGTACATAAAGAACTGTGGTTTGGCTTCTAGCTTTGGGTCTCATTGTTTTAACCTGAAAGAAAATTTTCCTATTTAAGTATGACATTGTCCTGGTTTCAGCTGGGATGGAGTTAATTTTCTTCTCAGTAGCTGGTGCAGGGCTGTGTTTTGGATTTGCTGGGAGAACAATGTTGATGTCACACTGATGGATTTGGTTGTTGCTAAGTCATGTTTATACCAAGTCAAGGACTTCTCAGGTTCTCAGGCCCTGCCAGCGAGAGGGCTGGGGGGGCACGGGGAACTGGGAGGGGACACAGCCAGGACAGGTGACCTGAACTGGCCAAGGGGATATTCCATACCATGGGATGTCACGCTGAGTATATAACCTGGGGGAAGAAGAAGGAAGGGGGCGGGGGTTGGGTGGGTGGGTGAGGCATTTGGCATTGCGGCATTTGTCTTCCCAAGTAACCGTTATGCGTGATGGAGCCCTGCTCTCTTGGGGGTGGCTGGACACCTGCCTGCCCGTGGAAGGTAGTAAATTAATTCCTTGTTTTGCTTTGCTTGCATGTGCAACTTCTGCTTTACTTGTTAATCTGTCTTTATCTCAACCCACAAGTTTTCTCACTTTTATTCTTCCGATCCTCTCCTCCATCCCATTGCGGGGGGAGTGAGTGAGTGAGTGACTGCATGAGGCTTGGTTGATGGCCAGGGTTAAACCACAACAGATATATACGATATGCTATTCTTTTTTCTAAGTTGGTTGTCACTTGTATACAAAGTATAAGTACTGCTCTTTCATTAAGCTGATCTGTTTAGAATATTTATCTGTATCTTTCTCAAATGTTATTGTTGCAAAAGAAAAAAAAAAACCCAACAAAACCACCCTAGAACCAAAAAAACCTCATCCTTGGAAATAAAAAGCATGACTTTGAATGAAATGTTTGTTCAACCTCAAAAGTCTTTGTTAGTCTCTTTGCCATTAAATAGGCATTTGGGCACAATAGTGGGAAGAACTTTCATGTCAAAATCGTAACTTGCGGCAGGAATTTTATTTATGTTCTGTATAGACAAAGAGATGCATTACCTCTTAATAATCTTTTCTTTTCCTTGTATGTTCACTATTATGACCTTTGCTTCTGTAGAATCTTTATCTTGCAGACTGTGAGAATCTTTTATTCACAATACCCTTGTGCAAGCAAGTTGGTTTCATCACATTTATAAAGAGACTGATGAAACACAGTCTCCAAACTTTTTGAACTTCTTCTAGTAATGTGTCCCTTGCCCATCACTTCTTTTCCTTCTTATCACTTACTACTTTATTAAACACTTCCATTGCATTTGTAAATTTTCAGAAATGGAATAAAGTTAAAGTTGAAAATAGTTTTGGGGATAAGCAATTTGGAAGATTAGAATAGTTCTAAAAACAATCATTTTCTAAACTATAACACGTTTTTGTCATCATTGCATGTTTTTCTCTCATCTTAAATATCAGTAGGCCAAAGTAAATAAAGACTGACCCTGTTGGTCAAGCACCTTTCAAACTACAAGTTAATTTTAGCTTCTTGTTGGTAGACAACACAAATGTCCGTAGTTTAAAACTTTTGCCTATAAGCAACGATGACTTGCAAGAAAACTCAATATTTACATCTTTGGAAACCCTGTTGCTGTTCTGCGCTGGAGTAACTGTTTCGGTTCAAGAAATAGTTGTTCGTTGGTGATGGTTTGGGATTTTTTAGAGTAGAAGATGCACTCAAGATTCTGCAGGTTTGTTAAATGTCTTAAAATGTCTTGTGTTATAATAAAGAGGTAAAGAGAGTCAAAACTAAAAATGTGGATGGTGTGCTTGCTTTAACTTCTCTATTCCAATTTTTTTCCTATTTACTCTGATAAAATAAGATATTATAGTTCATGCTAGGACTTCTGAATCTAGATATGCAGCTATGTTTTCTCTCTACACCTGCTCTGAAGAATTAAACAGAATTTAGATCAAAAGATCTTACAACGGTTGAAACTCAAAGTCTTCCCTTATTCTGCTAGGTCACTTCTATTTTATGTCACTGAGGTTTTGTGAAAATACATCTACTTTCTAGATGACACCTGAAGAGCTGAGTTCATACATGCTGCAGCAAGTTCAAAGGTCTCTTTAGAAAAGTCTGAGCCTTACCTCTTTTTTGATTCCAGATAATGTGACTGTGAAGTGGCATTGAGTATAAAAATTAATGAAGAATGTGGGAAAAGTTGGTTTATTTTCCAAAATGTAAATACTACAAATACTCGGACTTGAAAGTTAAACTTTTTTTCCTTTCTTATTCTCTTACTGTGCTGCATGCAGTAAAATTTAACTGTCGTAGATTCTTGAGATTCTTTGACTCTCAAAGCCTGAAAAGGCACATGAAGACTTCACCATAAGAGGTGGTCCCTCTTTTTATAAGGATACTGGAATGCCAGTCATGGGGGTGCTTGGATAGACTTCAATTAATAAAGTGTGAAAAGTACCATCATAAACATGTTTGTTATTAAAAGCATATGGATTTAGCACCTGTTTATACTCCATAAGAAATCTTGTGCCTGAGCGTAACTTGTGTGGTTGGCTCACACTGTACATGCCTCCCACATCTCCCGCCTCCCCAGCTGCCAGGTGTGTCCTTAGTGCATCACCACGCAAGTCCTTTGAAAAAGGCACGCTTTGCTCTTAAGTCACCTTGTATGTAGCATAGGGTGAAAAGCCTCTCTTCTCACCTGGATCGGCAGCAGGTTGAGAGAAAAGCGAGACTGAGCCCATGCTTGTGTTCTTGGCTGGAGGCTTTATTGCTTTTGGGGCCAGAGGCAGTGTGTGTACATGTGCACTGCAGGGATGCTGGCTGTGGATCTGTGGATGCGTATGAGCTGCACATCAGGTGTGTGTCACTCAAGCCTGTGGTGCAGTACACAGAGCTGCTCCTGGACATGTTCTCCTCCTCTTGGCAGTAATACCTGTTCATTGTGCCCTCTGGAGTGGCTAGTGGCTCGACAGAGAACCACAGCCACAGTGCCTATGCTACTTCTCTCCCAGGCAAATATTTGGCTTTGTTGTTGTTTCCCAGTGGGTTCCTACAAAAATCGCTCCCTCTGGAGCACAAGGGGGAGGGGCATACAGACCAAGCCATATCGTCAGTGGCATTGAACCTTATTGTGGGTTGCTGAAGGTATAATTTGCTGTAAAAAATAGCTGTTGTGGATGAAACTTACAGATACAGAAAGAATCAAGGGTAACTCACTTTTTTGTTGCCTGTCATTTGGGGGGTTCTTTGTTTTCCCCCCATTGCTAAACAATGTGCTGATTAGAGAAAAAAGGGTCTTTGACCCTCCCTTACTGATGTTTTTATAGTAAACCATCAGAACTGAAATTGTATTATTCTAATGTAATAATCACTTTATTTTTCCTATTTCACATCTTTTCCCGTGCTTTCTTTTCAATTAGATCTGAAAACTTTTAGATTTAGATTACAGATCCTGTAGGGTAGGAGTTTATTAAATACAACACAGAAGGACTGTATATATTCTCCTAAGGCCATTATAAGGTAACCAAATACTATAATCCCTGGTTATGTGATGGAGAAATGGAGTCACAGACTTGTCCAAAACTGTAAAGTATTTGGCATGCTGCAGGGTTGGAACACAGAAGCTTTCTTGGCCCTGTGCCCCAACCACCAATAAATAAGGCTGCTTCTCATTAGAGCTTAAATATAACTTGAGCTTTTGATCTAGTACTGAGGGAGAATCCTGCCCTTGATTTAAAAATGCATTTAGTAAGCTTGTGTTTTTCCACAACTGATTTATGTCAAGCAGATTTATCACATTATGTTATGTAAGAAGGAAGTGGGCACATGAGATGCTCTGTAACTTGTAATGGCAGGAGCGATATTCCCCCACTGCCAGTTCAGCCTCCATAGTGCTAGATTTGCCTTTAGAATATGCAGCGTTTGGTTATGCACTGATATGTGCTCCTCCAAATGTCTGCCATTTAAATATTAGGTTACATCCAGTCATTCTGTTCTCTTAAAATAACGCTGTTTTGAATGCTATTCTTGCCAAATGCCCCTATGCAGAAAGGTTCTTGATCTCGGCTGAAGCTTTGGTGCCTTCAGCTTCACTGCAGCAGGCCAAATTCTAGTTTTTCTGACTATGCACTTTGCTGTACCAAGGCTTTGTGTTGTTGCATAGCCAAGATGGCTTCAGGTGGCTTTGATTAATAGTGTGCGGAACACACACTTCCCTGCGCAGTTTGGGACACTGGTGTCAGCGGCTTAGTTTGTGTTTCAGTCCTACTGAATCTTCCCTTTGCTGTTCCTCACATTCAGCTACCTTTACTTTTGCCTGTGTTCAGGGCAATGATTTAAAGGAGGGTTATCCTGGTTTTGACTGGGACAGAGTTAATTTTCTTCTCAGTAGCCGGAGCAGGGCTGTGTTTTGGGTGTGGTGTGAGAGCAATGCTGATGGCACACGGATGGGGTTGGTTGGTGCTGGGTGATGTTCATACTGAGTCAAGGACTTTGCAGGTTCTCAGGCCCTGCCAGGGACAGGGCTGGGGGGGCACGGGGAACTGGAAGGGGACACAGCCAGGAGAGCTGACCTGAACTGGCCAAGGGGATATTCCATACCATGGGACGTCATGCTGGGTATATAAACTGGGGGAAGGAGGAAGGGGAGGACATTTGGCATTGTGGCATTTGTCTTCCCAAGTAACTGTTACACGTGCTGGATCCCTGCTCTCCTGGGGATGGCTGGACACCTGCCTGCCCATGGGAAGTGGGGAATTAATTCCCTGTTTTGCTTTGCTTGCGTGCGCAGCTTTTGCTTTACCTGTTAAGTTGTTCTTATCTCAACCTCTGAGTTTTACATTCCTTTCCGATTCTCCTGCCCATCCCTCTGGGTGAGGGGGAGTGAGCAAGCCGCTGCGTGGTGCTTGGTTGCTGGCCAGGGTTGAACTGTGAGAAGGCTATTGTCTGGAAAGCCACTGTAAGTGGTCCTGATAAGAGTGTCTTAAGAAACACTTACTAAAATAAAGTTCCTTATTGTTTTATCCAAAAAAAGCTATGTGAATTCAGCAGAGGCAAAGATGGTTCCTAAATGCAAAAACTGTAAACGCTGGGGAGCATATGTCTTTTCATATATGTTTCTGGAGCTACAGTGGTTTGCAGCAGCTGAGATCTCACCTAGTATTTACTGATTTTGCAAGAGAAGCCCAGGCTGGGATGGTGAGCTTCAGCTTTCTACATATCTGGTACAAGCGGAGTAGAGCAATTCTAAATTTGGCTCATCTTTAACAACTGCAGTAGCAAACACCAAAATTGCTCCAAACAGAACAGTTTTATGAGCCTCTCACAAGCTTATTATATAACTTTTATGTACTGAGAAAAGTAATGAGCCTAAGTACAACCATTCCAAAAGGTTTGATGTCACTTTCAATGTGTTAGTAAATGGTACAGTTGCGTTGAAATGCGGAACTACAAATTGCAATCGCAGTTTACAGGCTGTGAGTTTTCTAACCTCTTCCAGGACTTGTCATAGCTGAATTGTACTTGTGTTTTCTGGTACAAACCTTAAAGGGTTAATTGTTCATTTATAAGTACCTGAGATTTGAGCAGAATGTAATTTTCTTGCCTTCTGAATGTCACTGAATTTCCGATTAATCTGCTAAATACTAAGGGCTTTAGGAGCTTATGATATGATGTAAACGTTTGTACCTGTTGCAACTTTAATTCATAGTTCTGTATATTTCCATTACTTTAATGGACATGCAAAAATTAATACAGATAAATGATCAGATTAAAAGTGAGTGCATCTATTAAATCCTGTACGTAGCTGTAGAAGTGACCATATTGGAACATTGTTAAATATTATTTTTTTTTTTAGTTGCTGGTGGTATTGGAACTCTCCACTACTATTCCCTGTAGTGTCTCGTAATTAACGTTGATAAGATGCGGGGAAATACTTGTTACATCCCTGAATGATGTGTTGCTCTGCGTTGAGTGATGTTCCACGATTTTATCCTGCAGATACTTGGGGTTTCCAGTAGAGGTCAGGATGACATTGCCAGATATTTTGTAAACGTGCTGACCTGGACAGGAACCTTCCAACATTTTTTCCTTATTCTCACAGACAAAACGTTTGGATGTTTGTTTTTTTGTTTGTTTGTTTGTTTTTGTTTGTTCGTTTGTTTTAATTTTTAATATGTGGATAAAGCATTGTATAATTATTTTTGTTTCCCTTGGATTTTATCGGCAACTTTGTAAAGTTTGATGACAAACCTGTCGAGTTACTTGCGAAACTATGAAGGTTGGGAATAGAGGAAAAACAGTGGGAAGAAGGTGACCCTGAAGAATTAACGCTGCTATTGAGGTAAAGGTCTGTTACAGTGTGGATGTTAGAACTAGGGGGGCTGGGAAATCGGTTTAGAATTGGTTTAATGCTTTATACTGAGTTGTGTGTATGCAAGTGTATACATACAGACATGCATATACACATACCTACACAGACAGACATAAATATATACATGAGCGTGCATACAGTTTTGTCTAAGACTGTGCTACACATACACAGCAGCAATAGTTAAGCAGCCTTTGCTTTGGTCTCTTATTTCTGCTTTGTCATTGTAGCTCCTGTGTCTCAGCTTAAGTAAAAGAAGAGATCTGGCTGAAAAAGTAACCCTCTGGAAGCAGGGGGGAAAAAGTATTTCATCCACACAAATTACTTGATTATTTTTTCAACATAACTATGCAAATAAACATACCAACAAGGCACAGAGCTACTTGGGGGGTAAGGGCTACTTAAGATGTCTTGGTGACGAAAAAGAGCTAGGGAACACATTACATATTTTTAAAAATGAAATCATCTAGACTCTGGAACATATTTTTTTGACAGGAGTAGATATTTTGTAGCAGATTCTATAATGCAGAATCATAAAGTATGTGTAGCCTTGTGTGCTGGTGCTCCCACCAAACACTGGATATGTTAGTCCACGTACAAAGGCTGATCACAGAATAGCTCACTTCATTTATTTTGCACAGTCCACTGGTGGCTGACATTGGAGTATATGTTTCTATTTTCAGTCTTACTTTGCATTAAGATCTCAAATATACCCGCACATGGGCTCGTGCGCACACACTGCACACAATAAGTTATCTGTGGTATATTACATGCCTTACTGCAATTACAAAACTGTGGCACTCAGGCTCCATGTTCTTACTGGCACACAGATTAGGGGCACATCAGCACTTGATATGTATGCACACACAAAGCTCTTTTGCAGCAATATGTGATGTTCTTCTCTGGATGTGTGTATGTCTCAACTCTTGCAACCGAGCTTTCAGTGGGCATCAACTCCTGGCACACTCGTGCCATCACTCTATTCAGAGACACTTCAGCATCTGTCTCCGAAAACAACTATAGCAGCATGTTGTTTACTGCCCCCTAGACTAGCTATGGAATGGCTTACTCCACTTGCAGTGGGAACTGACTACAAAATGCATATAAAATTCAGACCCCAAAATGCAAATCGGTTACCTAATAGGAGGAGATAATGGTCACCAACTCTGAGTATATAAAACATTGTGGAGGAAGATAAATAACTGAGAGGGTGAGGTGCAATAAGATGAAAATGAAATAAAATCCACTTTTCCTGATGTCTGTTCTAAATTATCTTGACGATAAAGATTTTATCAGACCATGGCATGCTTTCCAAGGGGAAGTGATGGAAGTTCGTATCGCTGGTGACATTAATAGCTAGATGGGTAAAACTACTTTGAATGCTTATAGGGAATGAATCAAAAAGTTCAGTGAGACATATAAGGTAGCTCAGTTGGGTTTTTGGATCTATTTATTGTGACAAAATAAATATCATGCTTTCTCTGTTCTGTGTTAGGAACTATTCTATATCCACATAGATGGTTCATCTTTTTATTGGAAACAAGGATACTGTGAAATCAAGCAGTTCTGGACCGAGGTGGCTGCAAATGAAGTAAAGCAATACTGTCTCACATTATATGTTCTATAATTTATCATCGTAGGCAAGGATAGTTTACAAATGACAAGGTCACCTTGCATTTTAAGAGGTTAGGTTTTCTTGCCAAAAAGAGGGTCTCTTTTCTTGTGGTGATTCTTATCATTTAAGAAATCCACCCAACTAGGCAATGAACTTACTTTCACAGAGATCCTGAGAGAAGTCTGCCGATGTGTTTGTCATGAGATACAATTACTGGGTAAAGAAGGGTGGTATTTCTCTCATTCCGAGGGATATTTAGCCCATTAAGATCAAGCTCCTTCTTCTGAGCAGAGAACTGTCTGGGTGCTTGAAATTCAGGTTTTTCTTCACTAATCAACCATTAAAAAAGTAATTCTGTAGCAGAGCTACATGACAGGCTTTATTTATTTATTCAGAGCATTTTTAAGAGAAGAGGTATTATTGGTAGACAGTGTAGTGGCTCTTGGGTTACTTGGGCTTTGTAGAGTTCTGCCTAAGACATCTTTGGTGGTTTTAATCCAGTCCAATTTTAGTTCTTGTCTGTCCTATCTGGCATTTACGCTCATTGTAGGTTTACAAAGTGCTTTCTGGTTCTGCCAGCTTTTATTGTTGGGCTTAAGCAAGTGTGTTCCTGCAGAGGCCTCCCAGAACTCCCCTGCTTCCCCTGGTAGCTGTTTTCTGTCACCAGCCCAGCTTTAACTCATCTTTCCCATAAATGACAGACATCCAGATGGTCTTGTGCAATGGCACTCATCCTGTCTTGCCCCAGACCCAGCTGGCTCTGAGCAAAGCAACACTGGTGGTTATTAGTACTGTATCAAATTGGATACTGATACTTGAGTCCTTGCGTCTATTTTCCTGACTAGATGCCTTCTGCTATTGGAAGGTCTTGATCTCTTCTAATACTCCAGCTAAAACATTTGCTATTGTAACTGATATCGTATATATCTCTGCAGCACCCGGCAGACCAGTGAGGAGGAAGGATACCCATTTCAGCTTTGCCAACTACTGCTCTTGCTGGCCAAACTCTCTTCTATTCTTGAGTCTTATTACATCTATTATAGATACTTTGTCGAAAATAATGAGAAAGGTGGTTGGTTTTGTTGTTGGTTTTGGTTGTGGGATATTTTTTTGGGTCCTTTTATGCCAGCAGATAGAAAACAGCTCACTCTAGCTCATTGTTTGGAATGTGTAAAAAGGATAAAGTCAAAGCATACATCTTCCTGGTCAAAGTGTAAAGTTAATAGTATTAATGGTGAAGATATTTGAAGAAGTAAAGCAAAAAAATATTTGTAAAAAGACTGCTACTTCATTCTGGCAAAAAATCCCCACTTACTTCTGCAACACTTAAAGTACGTGTTTTAGGTATTCTTTTAGGAATGTACTGTCCTGAGGAAAAGGCTAGTAGTAAATAACTGTAGTTATTGTAGTGATTACCAAGTAGTAAACTAGCACTGTTTGGTTTTCAATTTAGATGCAGAGATCTCATTTATACTTGATTTTTATTGAATATGTATTGCAGGCTTACTTCACTTTTTCTGATTCCTTTGCAGAGAGTTAAGAAACTTTACATTCTTAGCAGTAGTAGTTAGGTGTTTGAAATTTAAATTGAAAATGGCATAGAGCATCAGGGGAACAGGCTCAGCTCCAATCCTGTTCTTTTTTTTTTTTTTTTTTCCCCAGATCTCTTATCTGTAATTTGGAACATGACCTGTTACATTTCAGATCCACAAAGTGCTCACCTTTTTGACCTGTGATATCCAAATAGCATCCACTGAAGTATTTTTAAAGACAGGTTTTTCTGTGTTTCTGAAATAATGCAGTGAATACATGAAACATTAGTCTTTTCTTATGTGCAGCCTGCTTTCAAATTTATTTCATTTAATACATCAAATATTTAATAACTGAGAAGTTATAAGTAAGTGTAATCATTTTGATAACAAGAACATAGTGTTGATGACTATTCTCAGATCATGGTTTAGACAACAAATACAAGCTGTTTGTCCTAAATTTTGAATGTTTATCTGAGTACATTTTTGTGGGAAATCTTAGGAGTAGAAAAAAAAGTGAATTCTGTTGTGCTTAAATCTGTGTTGAGCTCTGTCCTCTTGTGTTTACTGTTGCCCCATTCCGTATACTCCTTACTTATGTTCACCTGCCTTCCAATTAAATCTTCATGCACATCTGCAGAAACTCTACTTGCCTTCATCCCACTGGAAGCATTAGGTGCTTTACACTATATACCTTTCTAGCTTACATTTCTTCTGAACTTCCAAAAGAAGCACAGAGAGATGAAAAACCCAGAAGTAAAAAAAAACAACCCAATGTTAACAAAACTTGGGGCCTCAAATTTTGCTCTGGCTTCTGTTGAATTTTTATTCTTTTCTCATTTCTTTGTATTCACAGCAAGTGTAAATATGTATGACAATTCTCATTATACAATTTGGGACTGACTGACTGTTGTCTGGAATAGTTGATGTTCTTCCCAGAAAACTCTTATTTGGTAAGAGAAGCTCTTCAAAAGTCTCCAAATTGTGGGGCTGATTACTATGGAAAGCAAGTAATCCACTGCAGTGCTCAAGGAAAATAAATTTACCTCTGCTGCCATTAACACCTTAAGTAAGTCATGTGCTGTACACATGTTGTGTACATGTTCAAATGAACTTGCGTTGAAAATCTGACTGTGTAAGACGTAACAAATACTCCCTGGTATAATGGCTGGTCTCTGTTCAGTACTAGAAGCACAGAACTAATGCCTAGAATACAGAAGCTGAATTACTTGTTACTCCTAAGAAAAAAAAAAAAAAAAAACCATTACTTCAGGTCACCACTGAGGTCACTGACAGCATAGCATGGGGGATTCAAGTGTAGCAACGTGACTGCAACTAGCTCATGGCTGTGAAAGAGATCTTTAGTCCCCATTGCTGCTATATGCTTAAATTGGAAGATGCAAGAATACATTCTTTTTTATTTATTTACTTTTTGAAAAAGAAAATTAAAACCAATAAATTTTAAAAGAATCCCTTATAAATAAACCTTACTGTCAGTCCTGCTGTAAACTGTTTCATGAAGATGTTGCCTGTTAAATTAGTAAGATCAAGGTGAGTGGGTTGGTGGGGAGACCCCTCTGCAATCCATGCACTGCTTGCTTTTATAATTAGATACGGTCCTGTTGTCAAACTGTAGTCTAGCCTTTATCATTCTTGGCAGACAGAGCAGAGAAACACTCTGGCACTTGACCTGCCCATAAAAACTTGAACAGGAAACAGCAATAAATAATCCACTCAAAAGGCCCTTGAGAAAAGCATTACACTTGATTCCTTATAGGAATTGCATGCTACTCCGGGGGAAAGTGTGGACTTTTTTAAAACATGGGCTTTGTATTGTTAGCATTTGTTTTTATTTTTTATAATTTAATATCTCAAGGGTAGCTTGAAAGATAAGTTTTCGGTATATAGTAGAACTGAAAAGGACTTCAAAATTGCTTCCGGTTTTATTCCTTTTATTTAACATAGAAATCAACTTACAGTATACACATATGCAACCAGTGTTTCAAACAAACCAGCCACGCAGCCCTCAGATTCCTCCAGAGCTGATCCTGGCTTCTTTCGCATAGGATGCCTGATTCTTCTTGCTCTGCTTTGATCCTTCTGCAGTGACATTAGTGTTTACCCTCCGGTCCCTAACCTCAGCTGGAACATCCCTGATAACTTGGTGCCTGGGCATTGCAATGGGCATGAGGTGAAAAACCTGCTCCAGTGTCTCTGGAAATTTCTTCCCTCAGTTTTTGAGGGAAGCAGAAGAGTATTTCAGTTCTCTTTCTAGCTTGAAAGAATAGACTGATTCTAGTTTTATTCTTGTGACATATTTATAGGCTGTGATGATGCAATCGGTTCCACAGACGTTTGCTTTTATCTCTGGATTTTCTTATTAAGTGAATTAGAGAATTAAGGGCATAATTTGTAGGGGTTTTAGACACACAGTAGAGTAAGTTGCCTTTTCATATGTGTACAATAATTCAATTTTCCTTGTTCATTTCTGTGCCCTGAATGAATCCATACTAATCTGTGAAGAAAAGGAAAATCTTTAATATTTGCCAAGAATAATTTGAGAGAAAAAGGCTAGTACAGACAACTATCACACTCCTCACCTTTACTAAATTAAAATGATTAGTAGTTAAATGCAGTGTTTTTTCTTTCTTTCTTTTTTTAATTTGCATGCATATAGTCTTTGTTTCCAGCTCTGCTATGTTCTAACTAGTTTTAGACATTTTGAAAATAAAATTATTTTTTTTTTAGGTTTATTTTCAATGAGATTAAACTTAACTTATTTTTTTCCAGTTTTAGGAAGCCAAACTCTTAGATTTTTGGCTGGCTAGACAAGTCAGTTTTATTGAAATTATTCTTTTGGCTTGCTGAAGATACATGTATTTAAATATCAGGGCAGTGATTGCTCATAGCCAGAAATTCTACTTAATATTTTCCAATTTGGCTGGAAGGTTGTTTTTCAGAAATGATAAGTATGCTATGTGAAAAGCAGATTGATAAAGTTCTAGATCTTCCTAATAGATCTTAGTCTTCCAGCTGGTTTGAGTGCAAATGTTGCAAATCCAAATGAACATGGATCTTGTGGTGGAGAGGTACAGAAATTATCATCTCCATTTGGTTGCACATTTCCCCATTTATTCCTGCATGTTAGCCTCCCCAAAAGCACTTTGAATAACTAAAACAGAAAGGCACTTGGGACCAGGTTAGCAGTGTAGTAGTTAAAAACTGTTGGAAAAGCTGATTAATTTCTTCAGTGCTTTGATTTCTTCTACAGCAGACGTTGAAGGTATATTGATGATAATGCGGCCCATAGGCAAATGAGTTTTGAACCATCTCAGATCTTTAGCTGGCAATATGGTCCATCTTCTGAGCTGTCCTTGCAGACCAGGTGAAAGCAAATACTCATTACCAGTTGTATGAATTTGCCTATTTTGCATGGGAGCAAGAAAGTGGTGCTGACCAAGTGTAAGGTAGTCTATGGTCTTGCATCCCTTAGTGAGCAGTCTTGTCCCTGCCATACGCCTGCTGAGATTTGCTGGTAAGGTTCAGTATGCTGGAGTATTGCATTTATGTGTTTTACAGCCTGCTCTTTCCTCTTTTTCATAAGCAGAATATTGTGAATGGCTTGAGTGCCTTGGTATTTTGGTTATTTGTATAGTTTTCAACCTGACTGGAATGCATGAGTCATTTGGTAGCAAGGATGGGTAAAACCATTGGAATCTGCCTAGTGTATAATTTTTGAAGTGTTAGCATTCTCTATTTATTTTCAAATTTTCCATTAACTGTTCAAAAAGATTAGTATGGCTTTTGCAAACATCTGCCCTTGATGTATATCTCATTTACTTTGTTGAGACACTTACCCTTATACCAAGTATTTATTTGCCTACATGGAATTCATAGGTTGGTGAAGAAGTCATTTATTTATTTAGTAATTTTCTTGGTTATTGACTATGCAAAAGTTTCTGCTAATGAGAATTCTTCCCCATTGTGGATCATTAATACATTAAGTACACTTCAAATTCCTCCAGTAATGACACAATGAGAATTGCTTAGCTGATTTAAATGACACAGATGTAGTACTAATTATACATTTTAAATTGGCAACAAACACAATTAATTTGCTGATTATCTAAAACAAAAGTAAACTTTTTTATTATAGTAATTTACTATAATTTATTACACAGCCATTCTCTTTGTATAATATTTATGCATTTGACAAACCTACAAAGAGATATGTAATTAGACCTGTTTCATCCATCACTGGCTGCCTTTTAACCAGAGGTCTTACGTGAACAGCTTACAAAGACACTATCAGATTAACCAAATCATAATGGTGGCATCTTTTAAATCAAGAAATGGATTATTTTTTTTTACTAGTAATTTCTGTGGATTATTAAAATTGAATTGTTTTAATTTAACTGGCATTATTTGAAGGTATTTTACAGAGCTGTTGTTTGGATGGTGGTTTGATTTGCTGTAGTTTACCAGATCTGTCTGTGTTTAGATTGTAAACTTGTTTGGAAAAATTGAAACAAAATTCATTTATGGACATTTTTTGAAGGAAAACCCCCAAACAAACCACAAGAAAACAAAAATCTTCCCCCCAACAGCAACAACCCCCTCTCTAAATCCTTTGTGCTCAGGGAAGTTTAGAATGATTTGTCTGTGGAGCCAGGAAATCAGAATGAAGCTGTTATAATATTTCATTTTAATACAAGCCTAGATTCTGGGCATTAAAAATCTGCAAGTGTCTGTATCGAGCCCTGTTACCAGGTCATTTATTTGCCTATTTAATATTGGCTTTAGAGAGCCTTATACTGGTGCCCATAGAGTAAGTGAAATTTGCCAGATGTGTGGCATCATTAAAATAGTCTTCAAAGTCTATTTTAGCACAGAACAGACGGGCACATCTTGTGTAAGGAAGAGACTCTAATTTTTGGCTCTCATGTAATTCTTTAAACTGACTGTAGGACCAGGAATTAAAAATAACAAAACACAGACCAAGCCCCCCAGCCTCCCCCTCCCCAACCTGAAACAACCCAAAAAACTCTCTGTTAGATGCTTATTCTTTATTTTCAATGTCACTGATTCTCCTAGAGGAAATTGTATTAGTCATTTATTTATGGATTGAAAGGCATTTCAGTTCATTTAGAATTTATGTATGTTTTCAGCTAGTGGCACTATTGTAGCCACCATGGGCTAGAGAAGCAAATTTTATCAGAACATGTAATATCCTTTGATCTATGCCTTCCTCATGGTTGAGATCCTCGTTCTAGTAGAAAACTCAGCTTTGTTTTACATTAAATGCCTCTAAGTCAAAAATTCTGGCTCTTGCTTTTTCTAGGTCTATGCATGATGGGTGCAATAAGGGTATGTAATCCTCTATTTAAAATGGAATTTAAAAATGAAAAATCCTACTTGTCATGACTTTTTCCACAATGGAAATTATTATTGGTTACCAGAAAATATTAATATACCTAAGTGGAGAATGAGATATACTAAAGAGAATCCAGAATTTAGTTTCCTTGGACACCATTAATAGCAGTGCCAGTGATGACTAGTGCCAGTAGCAGAATACTTGCCCTAGGTGAGCACAGGTGCATTCCCTCTTCCAGCATGTTCATTTGCTCCTCATCATCTATCTCCAGCCAGAATTACAGCCACATGCCAAGAACCACTCTTCCATCTGTGATCTCAAACCCCCAAAATATTCTTAAAAAAACCCAAAAAACAAAAAACCAAAAACCAACCCTAACTTACATTGTATTTTTGATAATGAATCACATACTGAGGAAAAGCATTTATTTCTGCTTTATAAAGCATTTATTTCTGTATTTATTTATTTCTATTTTATAAAACATGGGCTTGGTAACAAGCACTTCTACAATGTGTTTTCTCCCTAATTTTGATTTATTTTTCCTTTCTTATGCTTTTTGCAGGAGAGAAGATGGGTAGTCATGGATGTACAGGTATGGACATGCAGTTATTTGGGAACAATTAAGATTTCCTTTTAAAAGTGGAAAACAGAATTTCATTATGTAATATAATTTCCACTGTATTGTACCTTTAAAAAGAAATATGCAGTTGTTCTTGAACTATTAAACTATATGTGTCACCAATTTATCCTGTTACCAAAAGGATATCATGTGTTACTTGGCAGAATGACAGATTTTTTTCCCAACTCTATTGTATAATTGTGTTTTGTTAGCTGTTTTTGTTTTATAAATACTGTACTGAAGGGATCTCTGAAGATCAAGATTTTTGATGCACTATTTTTCTTTGCTGTTCTTTGATGTTGACCTTCCCCTACACCCATCACATCAACAAGCCCAGTATTTTGTTCTCAAAAAGTTACCAATTCTATGTTGGGGAAAAAAGGCATTTGTTTTTAATTTCAGAGTTTTTGCAAGCAGTCTGAGAGAATGCAAGACTCCATTCTAGCAGATTCCTCACCGAAACGCTTCTGAAACAATTTTCTCTGGAAAATCAGGTTTATGAAAAATTTCTTTATTTGAAAATCTGCAAAGAGACTCCAGTGCTGTCGTTCTTCATGTGTTTAACTACATGAGCTTGCAATACTAGCATTACTCTATGTCCTTTTTCTTTCTGAAAATTTCCCCTTCTAGCAAAAGCAGCAACACAGACTCTCTCTTTGCCTAAACATTCAGAGGGAGAAACTTCTCTTGTAATATTTAATCAAAATCCCTCTTATTAAAAAAAAAAATTGAATAAGTTATTATCCAGTCTATTGGTAGTTATTAAGAGAAATTATTTGTTGCCAGCTTTATAACAAGTTCTACATATTGGAAGCCTGTTTGTAAGCCCTTCCTCCTGCTTAGTCTTCTCTTCTTTTTACTAAACAAATGCAGTTCCCTTTAACCTTTTTTCCCAGATCATGTTTGTGAAACATCTTGTCAGTCTTAAGGTTTCCCTCAGGGTTCTCTGCAATTTTTCTGCCTTTCCCAAGGATAAATGACCCAATGGAATAGAGTACTCCAGCTGAGTCTTCTCATTGCCAGGAGAGTGAAAAGCTTACCTCCTATGTCTCTTGCATGACACTTTAAAAATATTTTTCAGTTTGACATTTACCAGTTTTGCAACAGCATTATGTTTTTTGCTTCTGCTCAGTTTGAGCTATTATAACACATCAGCTCTGCTTCAACTACAGCTACTTAGCCAGGTAGCTCCCACGTTATGTTGTCTTTTCATTTTTTTGAAGTGAAATATTCGAATTTTGCCTGCATAGACTTGAATCCTGTTGGAATTATAACATTGCTCCAATTTCTGAAATGAATACAAAATCTAATCCTGCTCTCAAGGGTGACTTCAACCCCTCCCAGCTCAGTGATAGCCATAAGTGTCATAACTTATTTGCTATCCAAGTTATTAATGAAAATATTTAAAATTTACAAGATTTTTGCCAAGACCTTGCATGATACAACCCTCCAGTTTGATAATGAGCCTTTTCTTTGGGAACTGTTCTTCAAATCATGATGGATGATATAACTGTTCTATTTGCTCAAAATTAAATGCACATATATTCTATGCTATGCTTCTTAAAAAAAGGTGCACCTGAGCAGCAGGGAGGAGGGCATGGCTCCTGCCCATTAGGTGAGGTGCTGGCCTCGAAAGGGGGTAATGACTGCTGTGCTGGCAGTGCCTGAGTGTGCTTCACTGGAGGAAACTTCTGGAGTGCAGGGCTAAGCAGGCAGGAAGCCTGCAGTCTGAATGAGAGGGAGATCTCTGTGAAGCTCAGGAAGCCAGCACTTAACCATGCCTCAGAGACTTGTCATAGCAAGCCATTGTGTCCTTGCAGGAGAGACCTTATTCTCCAGTCTTGCTTTCCAGTGTGACAACTTTCTATGGTTTTGTGGGTTGCAAAAGATTTCTGCCTAGTCAGTCACCCCATGGTCCTTAGGAAAGTGGCGTCTGGATGGCTGGAGGCTGTCAGTCCTGCCTATTGCTAATAGGTTTATTGTTGTATTTATACACTAAGATGAACAGTAGTGAGCTTTAAAAATATGTTATAAAGAATGAAGTTGTTTTTTGGAGATTTTTCTTTGTCTGGGTTTGCAAACTATCTATGTAGTCTTCTGCAGAGAGATTCTTCAAAACTCAGAGCCTGGTGTGGGATATGAAATAGTGCAGAGTTAGGGGTAAACCTTCCACAAAACCACCGTGACCTGAAAGCAAGCTCTGCGTTATATCGTCCCATCTGGGCAGAGGGGTGGCTGAGCAAGCAATCATTCTCTGGCCCTCTTGTCTGGTGGAGATCAGTGGATGACTTTATCAGTCAGGATGATTTTCTGTTACTGAGTTAATGTTTAAACTAACTTATAAGACATTGATGGTAAATCAGAATGTGAAATCGTATTATAATTATATTCTGCAAACACTTGCAGCTGTCCTGGGGTCTTCAAGTTTACAATATCGGTCTCAAACCACTCAATCAAAAATGCTTGACTTGATGAGAGTTTATATGTTCTTTTAAATGAACTATGATTTATACAAGAATATCTTCTCAGCACATTTGAAAAATAAATAATCAAAATTATCTAAGCATAAGAAATTTATAGTCTGGCTCAGTTGTCATCTTCTGGAGTCTGAGTTCACAACCTGATAGATTTTATAGCTCAGCTGACTAACTGATATAATGACATGGCCTTTTAGAACTGCCAGCTGTAAAACTAATTTTGGCAGGAGGAGTGGCCAGATGTATTCGTCACTGTCCTCAGTCTGCACTGGGTTAGTAGGGAGTATAAATAACTTCACAAATATTTTATTATATCTATATTTTGGTCTTGATGTAAAAGATTGGGGGATAGATTGTTCAGGTTCCTCATGAGTGATACTGAACATGGTGAATAAAAAAAAATTACCCGTACTTTAAATAAGTCAGCTTTCTCCTATTTCTGTAGTACCTCCCTTTTTGACTGACCAATGCTTGGTCATATCAGCATCTGTCTGTTCTTCATACAGAGGCTGGTGCTGAAACAGCAGACACCAAAAAATGGTGGTTGATGTTGATTTCAGCCAAGAAAAGACCTTTATCATGGATGGTTTCTTGTCCATGTGGCTTTAACTTAAGAAGGAGATGAACTACAGAAGTAATGTTGTTCAAACAAAAGGAGAGTATTTTGTATTTGTTGCTTTTTATCTGCTCTTCTGATCAGGAACGTCTGTCTCAAATTTAAATGCTAGCTTTCAACTGATGATAGATGTATCTTTGTTCTCAATCCAAGTGCCTCCACCTATCTTTATTGAAGTTAATTTGTTTATTGAACTTTGACAGATTATTACCCAAGCTTATTCAAAGTGTGCCGTTTTACTTTATCTCAAAGTATGTTTACTGGCGATTTATGGAACAGAGTGCAATATAGAAATCAAAAGGTAATCTACATTCGTGTCCCATGGCCACAGGAGAGAAGAATCACAGCTTGGCTTTTGAAGTCACATTAGTTTGAGCAGGGTGTCTTTTCCCCCCAGTATTTAAGAAAAACACAAAATAAAAAGAACAGCCCACAAGTCTCCATGCTGTTCTGGATGTTGTACTGGGAAATTTAAGTGGTCATCTATTTCCTTTTAATTTTTTTTATTCTTTCAAAGAAAGCTAGCTTGCTTGTGCTCATTTGTATTTGTTTTAGGGAAATACAAGAGGTATTTTAAGGCATTGCTACTAGAAAAATTTCTAACAATGTGTAACATAGATCTCTTCATCTAAGTTTTGACTACAGCAAACCTCAGCACTATTCACTCTTTCACAAATCAGCAAAGCTTTGTGATAATTTTGAAGTTTTATTTCAGTAAAGAGAGTTTAAGCATGTTCTCAACATGTGGTGTATGGGAAAGTGTTTTGCTCATTTATGAAATCCAGTTCTTAATTTCCAACGTGCAGCTGTCTGTCCTTGTTAATATTCAATGCAAAGATGACAACCATAGCAGGTACAGGCCACAAAATCTGATTTTATTTCATTCAAGTGACCATTTGGCTGTCCAATATCTATAATCAGATGGATTAGTGTTCCTTGGCTCTGCTTTTCAGATTTGATACAAAGCAAAGTAGTCTTGTTAAATAGATGCCTTGCCTGCTCCATAATTCTTAGAGAAAGGCAAAAAACCCACTAACAATCCTCTTTGCTTTCCCTCCCTGCAGCCTGCACTGGTGTGTATCATGGGTCTGTCACTGGGGCAAAAGTTATCCTACTTTTGTAACCTATTTGAATGTCATTGTTATGTGGTAAAAGCACCATCTCCTCTTCCAGTAAAACATTGATGAGGAGGAGAGAGAGCATTTTGGGTCATGTTCTGTGAAGCAACTTGCATACCATCTATGTATTGGCACCCTCTGTAGTTTTTTATTTGAGCTTTTGTAAAGTTTCACTTGTTACAGATAATTTAATTTCAAACTAGGAACACCCAGTATCTGGGGGCCTCTGATGAATGACTTATACAGCTGGATATTAAACTTATTTAATTTGTAACTCTGTATGTGTATGTTTTTCTTTGGAGCACTGTGATCAGGATTTCAAGTGAAAGAAAATCCAACTTCTAAAATTTCTTATGGTAAAAAAGTTGTATATGGTTTTCTTTTATAAAGACAGCCTTTTATTACTCAAACCTGATTTTCTTTATGCTAGTTCTTTTTCTTAATATTATGCCACTTAAAGAGGCTGATGTCTTTGAACTTACCTGGGTTATTCATATAAAATAATACAGATTCATTACAAAAGTTTCACATAATTGGAAATTAGTATTACCCTTTTCTGGATAATCAGTCAGTTACAATAAGTTGGTTAAAACCTACTGTTAAAAAGCTTTGTTTTTTGGATTTGACTAGTCTACTATACTTTAAAACAAACAAACAGTGACAAGAAAGAAGGCAGACACAGATATGGTTCTTGCTGCCTTGTGTTTTGGTACAGGGGACAATTATTCCAAGACCAACAGCAGGTATTGGACTGGAGATGATACAGATATCTCTTCCATCAGGTTGTACTAGGAATAGGAATGAAGAAGATGCTGTTGATACTGTGGAAGGTTTGTATCTGAATGTTTAGGTATGAAAGGTATCTTAAAATTGTTTGGATCAGTTATACAGACATAAGAGACAAGTCTCCTGAAAATACCTCTGAATATTGCTTTGTTGGTTGGAAGCAGCGTCTTTTCAACTGTTTATTCTACTTCTCCGTGAATGATTCATGCAGATGGGGGTGGAGAAGGAGGTTAAAGGATTTTTGCAGATGTCTTGTCTCAAACCTATATTCGGTCAAGCAATAGCTGAAACTTCTTTGCTGTTCCCTGTGGTTAAAAAGAGGCAAAGAGCTCTCTGACAAGGTAAACTTCATCTTCACAATTTCAGAGCTCAGACTATGCTAACCCTCATAGTTATCTCCAAATACATGCCAAGTGTCCTGTGTGATTGAACTAAAGCAACAGATCTAGGTCTGCAATTTCCCCCCCCCCCAAAATTAAAGTAGACCACAACATGTATTTTGTACACAAAACATAAATATATTTAATTTTATATAGTTTGATCTGCGCACTGTTATCTCAAAGGCAAACTTAGCAGCTCTCAAGAAACAGACCAATGTTTGTCTTACAACTGTAATGACTATTAGGTAAAGGAATAGGAAACACCTTTTCCATGAATCAGACTGATGATCAACGGAGTTTTGTTACAAATATAAATTTAATTTATTATATAAGCATTTCACACCCACACCAAAAGAAGTTTTCCATCAACTATAGTTAAGTACTACAAGCCTTGTAAAAATGCTAGCAAGGAGGACAAGTAATTCCTAGCTCTTATGAAATGCAGATGCTCAAGGGTGTACAGAAATGTCACTTATCTTTTGCTACTGCTTTATGATCAGAGATGTACCACAACAGGATCAGAGGAGAAGGAAGCTGGGGAAAATCCTACTCTATTTTCTATGATATAGTTGTTTTAAAATAAGATAGAGAAGTGTGGTCAACATTTGAAAATGGCAAAAATAGAATAATTCTGAAATTTTCAGTCTCTGGTATTGAACGGGCTTGTGTTAGGGAAGATGAACTGGTGTCAGACTTTTAATTAATTGATAGTAACATATGTATTTCATATCTCTGGCATAAGGTTGTCCATTTAATTTTATAAAATATGTTATTACCATTTGAGCACTAAGGAGAGAATACTGAGATGTCCACCAATCATTGCTCAGTTATCTTAAAACAAAGCCTAATATGTTAGAGGTTTCACAATTTTAGAAGTATTTGCCCTAGAGCACACCTCAGAGCAGCTTTTAACATGCTCAGTTGCTGTACTGCCTGTCCAGTATGATGTGTGAGGCTGTGTCGATAACATAGGTATGTTCTTACCCAAAGATGGAAAAGATGATCATCGGTAGGGAGGATGCTCTTGTAGGAATATGCTGTTGGATGGCAGCCTTATGAGGGGGGAAGTTGCACTGTAGTTCTTAAAATATTCTGCCATGAATGATGCGTGGTTACAAAAAAAAAAACCCAACCCAAAACCAAAACAAACAAAAAACCCCCACAAGAACAGAAAACTAAAAGTTATTAAGTAGGCTTATATTGGAATCTGACTTGAAGCTGAATAATAGCACCAAAGAGAATGAAGAAATGAAGCAGAAGCTCTTCATAGAAGGACATTAGTATCTGAGGACTGTAACAGGCTGTTTTTATAGTTCTTTTTAGAAAGTATTTTAAGAAAGAAAGAGAAAGAAAATGGTACATAAAAAGAAGTAAGAAAGAACAATATATGAAGAGTATGACAGCAATGTAAAATATCAGCTAGGGTTGGGTTATCCATGTCCATATGATGTGTACTTGGTTTTCCAGTTGGTTTTTCTGGGTAGGTTATTTTTTTAGGTGGTTGTTGTCTTTTGTTTGTTTGTTTGTTTTTCCAAAAACATATAGGATTTGCTGAAATCGGCTGGTCCATTTGGAATCTGCTTTGGATAAAACCAGAACATTTTCAGAACATGGATTTGTTGGGTTATGGAAAAGGAAATCTATTAAGCCTTTTCCAGTACAGAACGAGTGATGAGATGAAAGGAAGAGGGAAGTGTGGGAACAAATGAGAGCTCATGTGTCCAAGCTTTGTGTTCAATCCTAATAAATACATAGGTGTGAAGCCCAAACAGTAATTTTTAGCATTCCAGGTATTCAGAGCATTCTAGGACTCTGAAAATGATAACCCAACTGCAAAATTTTGATGACACAGTGACAGATATTATTTGGAGATGAACTTAGGATATTTTTTTATTTACTTTTTATTTTATCTGTATTGCTCATAAATTGTTTATTGTTCATAAAACAATGAACTGCAAAAAATAAAAATTCTGAGGTATGTCTAACTCCACCTGGAGAAAAACATGATTTTTCCTTTAATTCTTTCTGCAGTATTACTCATAGATTGATTCTCTCCCTTTGTATAAACCTTTGATGATGGTGTTGATTCCCTTATAATACACTTTGCAGGAGTATTTGATACTACTTTTGTCAGGTAAATTTGGCCTGAATTCAAAATTGTACTGCAGTCTTTAAACTGATCTAGCAGCAGTGGTATAAACATCAATTATGATGCACTTAACTGAAAGTAAGTCCAGCTTAGTGGGTTGTAGTTTAACCATTTCCATTTCTTCCTATTTTCAGGGACTTGATTCCACCTCTTTCCTATTACTGATTTTTTGTATTGATTTTTTTTAAAAAAAATTCTGCAATATCAAGGCCTAGGTCTTTGTTGTGTGCATGGTCCTATACAAACATACAGTTGATCGTTAAACTTTCTCAACCAGGAACTTTCTCTGTCTGAAAAGTCTGTTATAGATAGATGTGGAGAATGGGGCTCACAAGGATAAAACAAGTTGTGCATTTCCTTTGCCTGACAATTTCAATCTTTTCCCTCCATTCTCTGGAAGACTGAATTCCATTCAGCTTTCCTTCATGCCGCCTTCTCCCTTTTTCTTGTAGATCCTTTCCCTCACTGGAACAGATGGAACCTCATGCCCATAAGCTCCATCGGCACAGAGTCAGAGAGCTGTATTGCCTTTCCTTTCTTGCTGAGCCTTGCTTTCCTGGATGGGTGCTTCTCTTCCTATCAACCTTTTTCTCTTTTTTAGCTCTGTCCAGAGGATTTGATTACCAGATATGTGCACTTATTTTCACTCATCTATCTGTATTTATGGCTGTGTAGTAGTAACCTCTGCATGCTTGTAAGTCAAATGGGTTTTTTTGGTAGTGGCAGGGGACAGGGAAGAGGAAGGAAGGATTGTTCATTTGCTCTGTCTCAAAAGTGCACAAAGAGACTTGGGACAAAACAATCCCTCTCTTTGGAGTAATCTTACTAAACTGTTGGATATGCATCTTTATTAATTCCCTAATACCGTGACTGGCAGGTACAACCATTTCCAGACAATATGGCTCATTCAGTACTTTACTGGAACATTTATTGTACACCATGGCTGACATGAGCAGCATGGTGGATAAAGGCAATTATTATTGCAGCACAAGATGGTTCTAGGCTAAGGGTTTGGGTTTTTTTCCTTTCATTTTCATTTTAAATGAAAGCATTTCTGGCTCCCTATTAGACTGACCACGTCAGAAGTGTTACAGCTTCTCATCATGTTTCCTCTTTTGCTAGGGTGTTATAATGAAATCTCCCAGAAGTTAATGTAGCACTTGAAACTGTGATGCTATTCAGAGTCCAAAAAATAATAAAGAATCATGTTCCAGTGGATATCATCATTTATCAACAGCACAATAAAAATTTAACAACAAGAAAAGCAACACTATCCATGTATCTTGCACTTTGCCTCAGCTGGTTTGAGTTACTGTCAACACTTATGTAAGGGATTTAATAGCAAAAAGCATTTTGCTGCTTGTGGTATTTGTTAGAAACGTAATCCGAACTGCTGCAATGGAGGAACACCTGATCAAATTTTCGGTGACAAGAGACTGACTGTTTCAGTTTTGAAGTCAGCCTTGACTTTTCAGCAGGAGAAAACAAGGATGAAGTAATCCCTTGTTGGATGTTCACGAACAGCAGGGCGTAGCTTTCCAAACAGTGTCGGGGCAATGGGATGTGACGCTTGAGAGGACATGGTTTGTGGCCATGTGAGACGTACAGTGTTTTGAAGCTGGGCTATGTAAATTTCCACACCAAAAGGCTGCAAAGCATTTCCTCTGAGAGATACACATAAGACAACAGATGACATATATGTCATACATGTCATCTGACAATAATTAAGGGAACATGTTCACTTTTTTTCTGTCAAGGTTTTGCAAGATTTGACTGCTGTCCATCGCTTTATTTGCATTTATCATGTTGAGTTGCTCTGGTTTCCTGCAAATGGCAAAAATGTATCATGTAAAAGAACTATCTTGACTGGTTTTAGGCAGCCACACCTGCATTCGAAGTGTAGACAGTGGCTAGTGCTAAGTATTAAAAGGTATATGCAGCATTGTCTTTCTTCTTTATGCACCTTCAACAATATTTTTTGTGGAAAATGAATTTCTGGTACATTGAGTGGAGCGTATAGCAGGAAAGGAGAAAACAAAAAATAGCTGGAGTGTTTTCTGTAAATAAATAGTTATTGCTTCCAGTTTCAGGATTTGAGGGGAGGAGAAAAAAAATCTTTGGAAAAAAAAATATTTGCATTTAGAATAGCACATATGGGACAAATTATGTTTAAACATTTTTTATACATGTGCTTCTGTAACTGTTCTTTCATTTACTGACTCATTGTCCATGCATAATGTGCACATGGGAAAACATGTACCTTTACCCGACAGCAATACCCATTGGAGGTTTTTCAGTCAGACTTTAATCTTTTCTTTGCACATAAACAAGTGTGTTTCTTGTTGATGTGTATAAATATTATCATTCTTGATATTTTTACTTGGAAATACATAGCAGGTTAGTTGCAGAACAATATATTTTGCATCATGCAAATGATTGGCAAGATCAGATACAGTCATGGAAATGATTCGTTTTGGTTTACTGCCACACAGAAAAGTTCACAATGCATAAATCCTGTACTCCTCTGTGGTTTTAGCATTGGTTATTAGTTGGAAAGTGTCTTTATATAAATGATTGCAGGACCTGTAGGGGACAGAACACCTGAAATCAACAGTGCTATTAGTGTTCCTTATCTAACCCTACTAACACAGCTTCTCAAAGCCTGTGGGGATGTATTGTTTGGATTAATGCAGGTTGGCATATAGAATAGTTGGATCAGGCAGGGTGAAATCTCACTCATGGTTAGGGAAAACTGGTTTATGTCATCCCAAGTTTTAGGGGCAGAATCAGACCTCTGCAGCCTCTGAAAATCACGGTGAAAATAGAAAAGAAGGAAACAGAAAGCGAGGTGGATCAGAGCCGGTGAGAATTTATTTCCTTCCATTGCAAGAGGGAGAACATACAAATCTGCATGTTACATTTATGGAAAGAAATTATATACTGTGTTGCTCATCATCTTTATATTGTAACAAAATATGTATGGAAGACTTGTGTAGATGTGGGAAATGAGCTAAATCCTCTGACCATGGAACACTTATAATCATTGTTCTGCCAAACAGGGCAAGACTCTTGCACCTGATGATCACTTTCTTGAGTGATTATGCTGAAAAAAATGGGAACATAAGTAATGCCTGCCTCCTGTAAGGGTTTTTTTTTAAAAAAAAAAAAAGAAAAGAAAAAAATAAGTAC
Source organism: Falco punctatus (assembly GCF_963210335.1). NCBI lineage: Eukaryota > Metazoa > Chordata > Aves > Falconiformes > Falconidae > Falco > Falco punctatus. The sequence goes on along the minus strand of NC_137581.1, from coordinate 106,958,957 downwards.
TGCTGTGTCAACATGTGGGACGGATAGCATGCAGCATAATCAATGTCTATGTCAATCCCTTGATGCACTGAAGTTCATATAAAGAGGTTTACATACCGCAGCAAGCCATACACTCAGACATTGCATAGCAACACAGCACACATTAATGCTCTGACTTTAACTTGTAATGATGTGTTTCATCTCCACAGTCCGTTTACACATCTCACATGCATCTTTTTCATTTGGTCTTTGTTCAAGAGTTCTTTATGTGGTCATATTGTCTACATGAATTTCAGGTCTGAAGCCCTGTTTTGTAGCAGAGTGGGTACTCCAGATGTGTTAGTACTTAGGTGAAGTAGTTAGAACAGAAGATGTAGATTTGCAGTGTACCAGCATTTGGGGACCGACAAAATGATGGCACGACTGTGCTTCTCTTACCTTAGTGCCAGCCACCATACTGCTTCCTCAGGACAGTACTTTTCGTATTTTGTGAGCAGGTTTATAAAGGAATGAAATTCTGTGTTTCCCCAACACTGCAAGGCAGGTAGGATGCTGTCTTGCCTGAAGAAACTTTTATTTCTCAACAAAAAAATTTACCAAAATCTTACCACCACAGAATTCCTTCTAATAACTTTTGTCGAGTTCTTCTTGTTGCCTGTCTTCCTGAGCATTCAAAGTATGATGTTGACTGCATCCTCATTGCCTTACAGATTTTTTTCCTGTTCCTTTCCTTTTCTAGCTACCTCCAGAATGATTAATGCTAAATATTTCTTACAGGTCACATAATATATTGAAGATTGCTCCTTTTTGATTAATTTTTTTATACTAAATTGTAGTCTAGTGCTTTAGATAAGAGCAGAAATAGATTTTTTGGTACAAACCCCCTGTTACTTAAGGCTTTCATCAAAATCCTAACTAAAAGGTAAATCATAAGGTGTTGAAAAGGATAGAAGTAACATGAACTTGTTCCTGAATTTTCTGAACTTTTGTGAGGTTCTTCATCTATTTTTTCCTAAGAAGTCAGAGAAATCTGAATGTTTTTATTGGTGGAAAATGGAACTAAAGCCAAACATGTTCAGTTCTGTAGTGGTTTTGCTCACTTGAACGTTCTGGGCAGGCTGATGCTTAAGTGCACAGTGCACATAATTCTATGCCTGCATTTTGCCCAGCTGTGCAGTGATGGCAAGAAGTGACATGTCAAATAGGCTTGAGAGCCCAGCAGGACAGGCAGCATTGCCATCATATCAGAACTGCTATTCTGCCACTGCTTCTCTTTAAACCTTTTATTAACCTCCCTGGCTGAAGACGTAGGGGTACGGACAAATTCAAAGCAGTTATGTCCTCCTACCTGTGATGCTTGTTTTTAAGGCATTGTATAGCTAAATCCCTAAACAACCCCCACTGATATTAATGCGAATCCCGCAATGTAATCACTGAATGTTTCCTTGAGCATGTATTCATTAAGACTTCCTCTCCCACCCTCTATCTCCCACCTGTATTTTCAAGTAGAGGGCCAAAACGTCTTTTTTGAAGCAAAAAAAAATGAACAAGGAGACAGTTAATACAGGCATTGTGTTCTGAGTGATCTATCTATGCAATTCTGAAAGACCTTGTGGAATGTAACATCTTTCATTTGATGTAGGAGAGTTTATCTTTGCTATGGCAAAGCAAGCTAATGGTGTCAGGAGCATTTTCCCCTTACAGTTCATGGGAAAAGAGCACTCGGTTCTCATGCCTCAAATCCAGGAGCAAAATACTGTTCAAAGCAAAAGGAATTTTTATGGACTGTAGGATTAGCCCTTCTTTCATACATAGTTTTAGTGATTGCATTCAGTTGGCGATGGGAAACCTTGCTGCAGAATAATGTTTTGTCAGCTTGCTGCAAGAGTTGTATGTATGCTTACTAACTTGTGAATTTAGATAATTTACCCAATTCAAATTTTTCTCCTTTGCTTTCTCCCTGGTATTTACTGTAACTGCAGGTGAAGGTAACACATGAATTTTTTCTTATATACAAAGTATGTTCTATGTATGTTGCATTGCATACAAGTATAATGAAAGCTAATAAAAAATTAAAGTCTTCTAAGCTGCGCTAACACTGAATTCTTACATAGTTTAGATCAGGCTGATTCCTGGTTTTGCTTTAGATCTATTCACAGGAAGGAGAATTTAGGAGATGAATGTTTCGTTTCTACTTGCTACCTTTTTAGCTTCATAACTCCGAGATTAAAGTTCCATCTGTAAAATTACAAAGGTAACAGCCATACCTTTCATGAGTATTTTGAGGATCTCTGCTTTAATACTGGTCTAATACTTAACAAATATATCAAGATATATTATTTATACAAATAAGTCCCCACCCTCACCCCACCCCTGACTGGTTCCTTCTATTTAAGATCCTTGGAAATAGCTACCAAGGCTTACAGGAGTAGAAAAATGTTTTTAGGAATGTTTGCACTGTATTTTATAGTTCACTATCTGCTCTGAGCAGAGTTTTTCTTTTGCCTAAAGAGCTATTTTTTCAGTCAGAATGAAGAAAGCAGCTTTGTCTCTCTGCAAGTCCCTCTGCACATATTATTTCAATCTCCCTTGGCCTTATTTACTCCTAGGACAAGTCACCAATCCTCAGAAATAACTAGACTGGAAATCAGTTTTGAAGTATGCCACTACTTGCAACCTGGTCCAGTGTCTCTCTGGGCGGGTTCCTGACAGCTGTAAGTGGTACCAGTAGACAGGTCCTACAGCAGGGTGTTGCTGATCATCGGCACAGATCTGGCTTTCTTAGGCAGTTTCCCCTATACAGATTCAGTTTCTGGTAACACTGTTGTTTGTCAAGGGCCTCACCTGTTGACCATGTAAGCTGTGAAACTAGGGTGACAACTACTGAAAATACTTCAAGTGATTACTCATCCTTTTGCATAATTAATCTGGCTGTGGCAGCTCAATTTTTTTTTTAATAACGAAATTTCTTAGGCACGGCCACTTTACTCCCAGATAAGTTAAACAAAACCAACAACCTAAACAGTTGTGGGGAACAGCACAGAATCCTGATTTTTACAGCACATGTTACTCAGGCTAGAACCTCTGATGAGGCAGAGACTCCTCTGACTTTCTGCCCGGTCCCCACAGGGAATCTTGGACCCTTTCAAAGCAACCCTTGACCTTGTCCATCAGGAGACCAGGGTGAGAAACTCGGCCAAGTGCCTCTAGAGCAGAGAATTCCTAGCTCTATGTAGAGAAGCCTGCTCACTAGAAGAACTGGGCCAACCTCTGAGTGCTCAAAGGCAGCGTCCCTCTGCTGGGAGGATCGCGAGCCGTGCAGCACCAGTATCCTAGTTTGGTGTTCCCTTATGCATTTCTTACATGCCTTGTGCATTACATTCAAGGACCATCTTGTACTGATTTTATCAAGGATAGACTTATAGAGGATAGATTTTTCAAGGATTTCAGCATCACCTAGGTGTGTTAAATCAAGAGGCGGGCTATGATACAGGCTATGGCAGCGATCATTGCAGAGAAGGTTGCTATTGCACAGAGTGCACAGTTTGACTTGGGAACAGTCCAAATCCTTTCGCAATTATCAATACGTTTCAAATAGCAGCTTGTACTGAATACACGTGTATTTATACTAGGAAACCTGTAATTTATTAATCCTAGCTATTAAAGTAATACATAGGGTTCTGTGACTGATGCCTGGCTGTGCTTCCTAAGAATTATGTAAAGGGGGAAGACCTAATGTAATAGGTAGGCAAGTTTTCTCCTTAGTAAAAAAGAAGTGCTTGGGCATCCTCACCTGGGTATTCCCATGGCTATGTACCTGGGGTTGAGTTGGTCAACATTTTTTGTCCTTTGCCAGTTAAAGTAGGCATTATGTTATTTGTTCCTTTCTTCAGCAACACACTCATTTGGAGGACTTCTAAAGGCTGTGGAGCAGTTTTGTTACCTGTCCGTGCTCAGACCTGTGGGCCTGGGTAGAGCAGCAACCAGTGGAAATTATTTCTGCTGGTTTTGCTCTCAAAGGGTTGTCCTGCTCCTGCATTGCAGGTTCGTGACTGGGGACAGTAGCCTTTTAGATCAACCCAGCAACCCATTACCAGAGAAGTCTGAGAATGAGGTTTTGAGCAAGTCTTGTGAGAATTTTTTTTCTTGTGAGAGAATTTTCTCTAGCTTTGTGGAGGTGAGACAGGATCAGGAGTCTCTTTTATCTGTGTGCAGGAGGAATGTAACTATTGGACAGAAAATGGTCTTTATACATGTTTTGTCCTGAAGGCTGGCTAAGGATACCTGTCCATGGAAAACTAAAGCACTCTGTAGAGAAATCTCAGCTTGGGGTGAAAAGCCATAAGCACTGTAACTACTTCACAGTGGTGCTTCACACAGGCAAACTTTGAACACAATGTGTGTGTTCATTTAAACACATTACCAGTCAAGGAAAAACGTGTGTGTTCACTGTTGAAGTTTTTCAGTCAAGAAAGAGGCAACAGTGCACACCGGGTGTGGAGGTGCTGGCCGGGGGCGGCCCCTGTGGGGAGCGGCCGGGGCTGCCCCGTGCTGGGCACAGCCGGTTCCAGCCGGTTCCAGCCGGCTCCAACGGCCTAGCACAGGGCACGGCCGGGCCCCGCAGCCGCCATGGCCGCCATGGCCGCGGGGAAACCTGCGTGAGGGAGGGCAGCGCTGCCGGCGCTGAGGGGGAATGGGTCAGGAACAGCCCGGCCGGCCCGAGGGGAGAGGGCAGGGAATGGAGGTGCCCCAGGTGCCTGAGCAGGCATTTCCCTGTAGCCTGTAGAGATGAACATGGTGGAGCAGATACCCACACTGCGGCCTGTGGAGGACCCCACACTGGAGCAGGTGTATGTGCCCTGAAGGAATCTGCAACGTATGGAGAACACACACAGGAGCAGGTTTATCCTGAAGGGCTGTAGCCTGTGGGAAGGACCCACACTGGAACAGGGAAAGAATGTGAGGAGGAAGGAGTGGCAGAGAGGAGCTGTTACTGACTGACAGTGACCCCCGCTCCTCATCCACTCTGAGCCACTGAGGGAAGGCAATGAGTTAAATTACTTTTCTCCAAGGTGAGTCTGTTTTACCAGCGAAGGAAATTGGTGTGTCATTGTCCTGTCTTTATCTTGACCCATGTAGCTTTTGCATCTTATTTTCTTCCCCTGTCTTGTTGAGGAGGGGCAGTGAGGGAGTGGCTGCATGGGCATATGGCAGCCAGCCAACATCAGCCTGCCACAATACGAAAGACTGTCGTAATGATATTGTACTGCAAATGCTGCCCAAGACTGTATTTTCTGTGGCACTGTGTTTCGCCGAGTAGACATGCCCAAAAGGGATGGCAGATGCTTGCTGCTGAGTGGATTTTCTAGACTGTGGCTTCCAGACAGAGAAAAAAAAAACCAAAAAAACCCAACCAACAACAAAAAACCCCAGACTGCCCTGCTTCAAGATTCATTTTGTTTGAGAGGTGAAGATAAAGTCTGAGGGTAGGGTTCAGTATTTTAAAACTAGACACTGACTGCCACTTAAAATATCAGTATGTATTCAAGGCATTTCCATATGTTGGGCAGCCACTGCACAGGACTCATGGTCTCCCATCCTGGGAGTCCAGGTGGCACTAAGATTTTTAATACTAAATACAGACTGCCAAATCCTGCCCTGATTGCTAGCTTACAAGGTGCAATGTGTGTGCTATGTACTAACGATTGGGGTTTTCTGCGGTTTAGGGGAAGCAGTGGAACTTCCTTGTGTAACAACATGTCAGAGGTACCTGTCAGTAGCCATCCTTTGTTGCCTTGGTGTTTTTGTCAGTGGCACCCAGTAGCCCAGACTGACATTGCCTCCCTGGGAGATTTAACATGTGGACTCAGGGGACTGTTATCTTGCTCTTGACAACTTGTACTTTGTATTTAGACATCTTGTGCTTAAAGGACTCCTTAACTTAGCATTTTCTTTCAAATACAGTGATTGTTTTCTGTATTTGAGGAAAGTTAACCTGAAGTTACAAAACAGTTGGCAGATAAGTGGAGTTACAGCCTGGAGTTACAGGTTTTCTGCTTAGCCAGTGGCTTCATGATGTGCTGAAATATTACCCAAAATAGACTACATTAAAAGTAGGCTCTCATGTTCAATTTAAATTAAGAAATTCCAAGTGTGTCCTAGATGCATATTTTTAATACAACAAAAATCCTTGATGTAGATGGGTGTGTTTAGTCCTCTTCACAGCAATGGTACATCATCATGAATAAGGAGACTAATGTAAAGTTGAAAATTATTATCTTCATCTCTGGGTCCTGGTAATTCAAACATTCAACAGTACCATATCATTTAGGGGCCTTCAGATAGACTCTCTTACTCATCTTGAGATAAAACAACATTTGAAAGTAGATCCATCATTTAATATGCAGTTGCTTTGGCACTTGTATCAAATGATAAAACCCAGAGTGTTTGCTACTGGAAATGGACATTTATTGAGGTTTACTTAATGCATGTGCAAGAGAAAGAAGGAAAACTATGTTAAATCAGCAGTTTAGTTCAGTTAACTCAGTTACAGCGACAGCTTATGGTAGGCTATGAAGGCAACGGGTCAAATACATAGTAACAGCCAATGTAATGTTGCCCAGAGTATCCTTTCTCCAAATAAATGAGAGACAGGTAAGTGAAATTAGGTTTATGGTGGGTGGGGTACTGCAAAGTAAAAGTGCTTACAGCACTATAGCTACTGCGGAGAAACAGACACTTAATCATCTGTTTACATGTCTGCACAATCAGTTTCATGAAAATACTGTCAAAAGTGTATCACTAAATTTTTCCTCTTCAGGAGGACTAAGTAGAGCCTGAGGGAAGGGTGAATTCTGAGTAAGGGGAAGATGCAACTGAGTAGGAAATGAAGGTTAAAATAACCCTAAAATAAGTTTCTTCAAGAGGTAAATGAAGGTGAGTTTCTCACTAGAACTGCACATGCTTTTAGAGTGACAAAGACTTTAGGCAAATATTTTTAATGTATTCTTGAAGCAGATTAGTTGAAGAATTTCCTAAGTGTGACTCCTCAATGACATTTAAAAGGACCAAGCAAATTTACTTCCATTATTTTATTTACTTCCATTATTTTTAATAATAAATAAAAATATGGAAAAATGGGGGGAAATCCCCAAAGAATGTATGAAACATTACATGTTAAACAGGTTATGATTTTACCTCAAAATAATACACCTTTATCTCCTTTTATTAAGTAAGTTTTTAAAAATGTAGGCTCTGTATTTATTAGGTATATAGCGCTGCAAGATTTCCTGGAAAATCTTAATTTAAAAAGGGAGAAAAATTACTGCATCTCACTATTCCCACGTAGGTTTGCTTGGTTGGATATTTTCATGAAAGTTACAATGGGGGAAATCCTTCAGTGAATTTTAATCTGTGTGTCTCTGTCAGTGCTATAAAGCCAGAGTAGTTTACAGCTAATCTATTTAGGCCCTGGGCAATGAATTTCCAAGTTTCTAGCACTTCTCCAGATACAGATACTAGATACAGAGATTATTAGATGATAAGTAAACTTTTTTTTACTGCAACTTTTTTTACAGACCTGATATTTAACATCAACCCAAATACTAGTCTTATGGTGCCACAAATTTAAGTAGTAATATTGAATGCTATATTTTTAACCTCCCATGCTGTTGCTGCTTCTCCATGGAAGGTTACAAGCCCAAAACTGGAAAGCTCTATTCCACCATCAGAGCATTTGGGATTGTAAGAGTTATTAAACCAAAAAAAGTCAGGTCAATATCTGCATCAGGTCCTTTACAAGAGCAAAGTGTTTGGCATCTGCATCGTGTTAAGGCAGTTCAGTTAACAGGAGCTCCTGTAGCGTATAATTGAGCTGCAGGTTTCTGGCACTTATGAAAGTCAGACAACCTGCTTTAGAATCTTAAATTTCAGTTACATGGTAGTTTTCTGGAATGAAGCTTATAGCAGGACCAGGGTTTAAACATGGATGCCAGAGCCTGAGTATTGTTTGAAAATTCAGACCATAATTTGGAAGCTGAAGATGTAGCAGGTATAATATCATCATAACTAATGTTGTTGGCGTAGTGTGGTTTAATCTGGGAATTTATAAGAACTTCAGTAAAGGACAGAGGATAATAGTACTACATGCTATAAAAGTACAGAACAAAAGATGGTGGTTTGTAAAGAAAACAGCAATTATAATTAATGAAGGATGTAGAGAACTGATGTGATAAAAGATGCAATTGTAGAAATAGAAACCTAACTCTAGACACAGAAGTATTTTTTTTAACTGTTGTCCATTTCATTTGATGCCAGGTATAACAAATCAGATAATATTTTTGCTGAAATTTCTAAACTTGTACTATTGTTACAAATATTTTCTCTGCTGAATGAATTAAACAAAAAACAACAACCCAAAACCACAACACAGTACAGTAGGGACTATAAAATAAGACAACAATCTGTCCACGTTTAGAGGTATGTGATTTCATTTACTTCAATACAGTGCATGTAATTTGTCAGGTTCCTTGCTAAAACCAAGAAATATTAATTTTTCTCTATCAGTAAGCACATAACACAAAATCACATATTTTCTCTAAGGAAAACTACCTCAATTTTTTCCATGAATATATGAAGTTTTCAGATGTTATCCTCTAACAAAAGCCTCAAGTTAGCACTAATGTACTTGACATTATGGAGTAAGGCTCTTGAATAGAGGCCATGCTAAGGTTTTTAAAAGGCTGGTATCTTAAAAATTATATCACCGTTCAGTTCTCTAAATGCTTTCCTTTTAGCAATGGAGCTTATTTTTGTGCTATATGATGTCATAGCCCAGACATGTAAGCTAAAGTGAAAAATTAATAATTAGCTCACAGATTTCAAGCTGCTGGAGTTTGAATTTTAGGTAGAGAAAAACACAAAGAAGGTATTTGGCAGCTTATCGTCTTGACAAAGACAATAATAGTGTTCTGGTTGAAGAAATACTCTTTAATTAATATTAATGGGTTTAATTTTTTTTTTACTGTTTATTTTGCTTTTGAAAAATAAAAAATCTACTTTAGAGAACCAAAAGCAATTTCTTGTGATTATTTTCAAATATACTTTCAATAACATTAGTTAAATTTGATACATTATACAAATTCTATCACCTTTTGTAATGTATTTTTCATGATGTAATATATGATATAATTTCTGTCATTAAAAAAGTGTTACTGCATGACAGACTGTGATTCAAAGAGATGTATAGTATCTGAATGTAAAGAAAAAAAAAGCTCTTTTTTTTTCTTTTGTGGTAGTATTAAATATACTGTTTTGTATAAACTAATATCCAACAAGGCCTATCAAACGTATGGCTATTGCATTAAAATTTTTCATTTCCCAATGGAAAAATTAAGTATTTTCACCTTGCTATCTGTACTATTTTCTTTACCAAATGTAGGAAAATGTAAGGAAAAGCACACATCTGTAGGTAATGTTTTCTGGCTTTTATAAGGAAATTTGGGACGTTTTGAGCGGCAGATACCAGAGAAATAAACATTTAGAAATAATTATAATGAATGCATGAAAGGAACAAGGTTACAGTAATCATAATGTGTGTTTTCTATTTATCTATTTGTTTGAAAAATGTTAGTAAAATCAATGTGCACTTTGTTCAATACTGCCTGAATTATCTATACTCTGGTGATTATTTTTTATTATTATTATTCTTTAAAAAACGTTAGAACCTGAAAATCATTAAGAGGATATATTTCATCATATTTGGAAAACGTGCAGTTCTAATAAGTTGGGAAAAAAATCACCTAGGATAATGAAGAACACCAGCTTTCCTGGGAAAGGTGTAGCTCCCTAATTCAGAGCAGGTATTAGAATAAAGATTTTTAAATATGGGATGGAATTTCTATTCCGTTCTGATTCGTTAGTATTTTTGTGCATTCCTGGAGGAATATGTCCTAAGCATCCATAAACTGAAAATGGTCTTTAAAGCAAAGGTAAAACTTGCAGAACATTGGGCACCAACTGGAAAATTATTTTATTTCAGCTACTAGTGGATGATTACTAATAACACAGATTTACTTTGCCTTTGTGTTTAGAATACTCACATGTTTTTGTAAGCCGTCTACCCAGAATTTATAAATAGGAAATAAAATAACCCTCGAAAGCCAAACAACTTCTTTTCCTTGTCGCCATATGCTGCATCTTTTCCCCCTAGGTTTTGTATACTCTGTGTGCTGAAGAATGGTGTCTTTTCTTTTCATGTTGCTCTGTCGGCGGTCATAACAGCTATTCTCTTCATGAATATGTAAATCCCATGCATAAAATCACAAAAATTAGCATGGCGATTCCCATTATAGAATGTGCCCAATTATGTCTGTCTAATATGTGAATAGTGATGATTTAATCTTTTGACTATATGAGCGGATTCAGGTACTGTTACAAGAGATGCTGTAATTACAGAATACCCAAACACACAAGCTGGATGCGTGCACATGCTGGGGGATCATGATGCTTTTAATAAGAACTGGGCATCTGATGCGTGGCTGTGATGGAGTGCATGCAGATTAATTTACAGGCGCTTACTCTGATGGCTAGTGACAAGGGAGAAAAATGCCCTAGGTCTGCAATACCCTTCCCCTTACTAACTGACACTCATTTGCATTTGAAATTTTTTTTTTTAGTTCCTACTGAATGCTTGCAATTAGAACAGAACGAATAAAAGTTTGGATAAATAAAGGGAGAAAATGGTGACCGTATTTGCTAGGCATCCTTAACTCATTTGGTTCATCAGGAATGGGTGTTGGAGGGGGGAGGAAGGACATGCAGAAAACAAAACCAAAAAGGCACCACCAGCAATTGATGCATTTTTGTATTTAAATAAGCAGGCGTGCTCATGCATATTTATATGACGTGCATGCCTATGCGCCGCTCTGAGCAGTGGCACTGCGGCTCGGCTGCAGTAATTAGGCTGATGTAATTATAGCAAAACAAAGCAAGCTTAGGCTGATATTTTTTTTTTCATACAGTAGGAACATTAAAGACATATGCGTATTCCAGTGTACAAAAAATGAACCTGAACCGCTGTCAGAGGCTAGGAGGACAGTGTGGCCAGTGCACCTATTGTGTCACTGCTGTAGAAAGCAGCTTAGCGATTGGCCACTGTCTGCAGCACATAATACTGACTGGTTATAAAGGACTTGTCTAGAGGAAAGCCTGTAGGTACTCCATTGTCTGGCAAAGTTGATATGACTGCATTCTTTTTGCAGGGGGTCAGACAGCTGAACTGTAAAAGCTGCACAGATTTTTTTTTTTTTTATTCCTTCTTCCTCTCTCTCTCTCTTTCTCTCTGTCTCTTCCATACAGCATTTTTCTTTCATGCCCTGTCTCAGTTTGCATAGTTAAAGAGAATGCTAATTAAGATCCCTGGTCTTAACCTGAAAATAATGACTTGGATGTAAATAGAAAACTAGCGATAGTTTAAAATATTCTTGTGTAGCACCAAGATATCAGTTACCATTCTAGGGGGGAAAAAAAACGAAGAATTTTTTTTGTAATCAAGGTAAACAAAGAAGAGTTGTTGATTCTATTTCTTGCTTTTTTTCATTTTTTTTCATTTTTTTTCATTTTTTTTCATTTTTTTCTTTTTCCTTTTTTTTCTTTTTTTTAAACCAATGATGCTGTGCTATTGCAGGTTAGATAATGTTTTATTTCAGGAAGTGTGCTAGCTACATAATTTAAAAGTCCACAAATCAGTTGCAATTTAGTGCTTATTAATCCTTCTTAGGATGTAATTCGGTGAAAGAACTGCTTTAAAAAAATTCTTTTCTGTATTATAGACGGATCTAACAACGCAGTCTGGGCTCCGTGCCAAAGGCTGGTATTTCACAGCAGCGACCGCCTTACAGATGAGCTGTGGGAAGCAGGAGGGAGACTCTCTTAGGGTGCCACTACTATGGAGACACAGCTGGGCTGAACAAGATTTGCTTCAAACGACAACAAGAGAGACAGAAAGTGTCTGGTTCGACCGCTGCCCAAGCAGGCAGTAACCAGAAGAGCTAGCAGCCAATCCGGCCATGCTGCACTGTTCGAAACCAGCTCTACATCCCAGCCAATCAGTGACATCACTGGTGAGAAACTCATTTACATCATGCAGTAATGAACTTTGTTTAACGTATCCTTTTTTCTTTTCTTTTTTTTTTTTTTTTTCCTCACAGAGATTAGGTCCTCCATTAATTATTCTGCCAGCATAATTTGAATCGCTATGCAAAAGGTGGCTACATTTTTCCTGATTTTTTTTTTTTTTTTTAACTGTGTGCTGTCTCTGCAGGTAACCATGGGCATTGTTCCATTTTTTTTTTCTGTTGGCCCCATAAAACCTTTAAAAGAGTCTTTTATTGTTAATATTGTGCATATATTTTTCTTTCATGTATGTTTGTCTCCTTGTAGTCCTTACCTAATGTGGTACTGCTTCCTCCAATTATAGTCTGAGATTACCTTTAACCATCTTGGAAGGTAAAAAGGGTGTTGCTGCAGCATTGAGTTTGCATCTTTAGCTGCCATCACGGTCTAAATACTTATTGTAATGCTTCAGAAATCATTTCGCTGTGGCCGTTTTACATATCTGGCTTTCTCTAAAGGTTCTTACATGCATCTGTTACAACTGAGTGAAGTTCAGTACTGTTATATTTCATTCTTCACCACTTTTAGCCAAGATGTCATTTTATTAATGAATAGAACTGAGATCATTTCTGAACAAATTTCACCCCCTTCCTTCCACCTCAACACAATGCACCTGATTTGCATCCATTTACCAGAATAACTGAATACAAGAGCCAGTATGAAAGGAAGTCAATGGAGAGCTTGCATACTGCTTCAGGGTATGTTGCAGCAAAGCGAAATATAAAATTTTTGTTTAGCTATTTCTCTTTTTACTTCAGATGTGCTTAATCTACACAGAAAAGATTAGATCTTAGCTTGAAAAACTATTCTCTAGCCAGCTTTTCATATTAGGGAATAGGTTTGTGTGTGTTGGTTTTGGGTTTTTTAAAAATAATAAACATGAACATTTTCTTGAGATGTGTTCAATTATAAATGGAAAACATTTGGGCAAGCCAACATTGTGTTGAACATTTGGATTTAGTTCTTTGTGGGTAAAGTAATTTGTTGTGCGAACAATTTAAAACCAGCCCAGAATACTGTGGAATGCAGAGATTTCAGACCGCATAATCTAATGAGGCAAGGTTTTGCTCTTCAGTATTCTAATAGCTGAAACAGAATCAGATATGAGACAAATTCAATATTGTGTTATTAAATTAAAGCTATATCTATTGCTAGTGGGCTTCAAGAGGTCAAGTCTTTGGTAAAGCAAAATTTTATTTGAAGAAGTATTCTTAAATAGAATTTTTGTTACAACGTGATAACTTGCCTGCTCCATGCACACAGTAATGTACAATTTGTTTATGGAGCTTCAGCTATATATTGATCCTTGTAGTCACTTTGAAAATACAGAGGATTTAAACACTAAACCATAGCTCTTTCAATGCATGATGCATTCCATCATCCCATCATCAGTATTCTGTGTGCGGCTGTCCTGATTCAGCCACTAGCTCCCCTGCTGCAGATCCTGTAATTTGAATCATGCGTAATAATATATTATCCTACTGGGGGCCTTCTTTCAGTAGGAGAGTGGTTTTATACCTTCTGCTATAAGAGAACTGTTGGCTCCTTGCCATCTCGTAGCCATTATTCATGGAGGCTATCAAGATAGTCTTCCTTAAGGAATAACATCTGCACAACTGCATGTGCCAGAAATATGCAGCCTCCCCTCACGTTATAAATTTGGTTTTCTTGGAAGCAGGAATATTTGAGAATACCAGAGCATAAAACCTGAACATTTACAGGAATTCATCAAAAGTGTGTTGAATGTACCATGTGCTGAAATCCAGGCTGTGAGAACATTTGGGGTGGCTAACAGGGGCAGAGCGGCAGAGCAGAAGAAAATAGAAACTGGTGGCTATTCTGTGGCTCTTGCTAAACTTTTTAAAACTCAGGTTATTGATTTAGCTGATGATTACTGCTACATTAAAAACATGATGTTTTCCTTGCTGATAAGGTATTTTTCTAGTTAATATGCTGATGGTATGTTAGTTAGGACTGGAGCTGCATTTCCCAAGTTGAGAATCTAATATTATTTGATGCATTCAACAGGATGCATTATCAACTAATAGTGAATGAAAAACAGATACCAAAAAGGGCTAAGAATGTAGAAAATATAGAAACTTCACAACAAAGTAGCAAATCTCAGAAATTTAGAATCTACAAATTCTCTGAAAATACAAGTTTATGAATTGTATCTGCTCATAAAAGCTCTGTAGGGCATCCAAAGACTAGTGAAAGCAGCTGTGTGGGGACAGAGAAAGAGAAACCCCAGCATTGTGCAACTCTATTTTCTATAGAATGTGCACTGCTGCCACATGTAGTATATCTACCAACACCGTGGCCTACTATTTTCTTTCATTCACATAAATAAAATCTCTAAACCACAAACAAAACATCCCAAGATGCTGTTTTTATAAATATTCATTTTATGTAAGCATATAAAGGAGTGGAATTTTTACTTATGTATATGTGGCATAACCATTTCTGTTAGCGATAGCAGAGCTGTTATTTTAAATTTAAGGAAGAGAGAGGGCAAGTATTGGGGAGAAAGAGAAGAAAAGTCTGATTTAGCATGTTTATCTCACCTCTCTTAGAGCTTACATGTTTCTCATTGAAGAACAACAGTACAACTGTAGCAACTAATCCTACACAAGCTGTGTTTATTACAGTACTATTGAGATGTATAGCAATGGGGAGGAGTCATCTTCTTGTCATCATCTCCCGTTTAACCTTCTAGAAGAGAGAAAAAGATCCTTAATGTGGCTGAAAATTGGAAGTGCTAATGTTTAGGAACAGACATTCTTCTGACATTAGAGGAATGATAGTTAAATAGGGCTTATCTGGTGGCTGACATTTAAAGAATCTTTTTAGAGGGAAGACGTGACCTCAGCACCTGAATATTCTGTCATATTCAAAATACTGTACAAAAAATTGGTATTCTTTAAAGCAACAAGGGAAAACCTTTGTTTCCTGTGGCCTAGAAATAAGCTAAAGTTTAGACAAACAGGTTGGTGGTTGCTGCCAACTCCTTGACTCATGCCAAGCTAGCCATGAGGAAGAAAGCTTCATAGACCATTGATGTTGGAGTGAGCCCAGAGGAGGGCTATAAAGGTGATCAGAGGGCTGGAGAACCTCTGCTATGAGGACAGGCTGAAAGAGCTGGTGGTGTTCAGCCTGGATAGAAGAAGGCTCTGGGGACACTCTATAGCAGCCTTTCAGTACTTAAAGTGGGCTTATAAGAAAGATGGGGACAGACTTTTTAGTAGGGCCTGTAGAGATAGAAGAAGGGATAATGGTTTTAAACTAAAAGAGGGTAGATTTAGATTAGATATTAGATAGAAATTCATTACTGTGAGGGTGGTGAGACACTGGAACAGGTTGCCCAGAGAAGCTGTAGATGTCCCATCCCTGCAAGTATTCAAGGCCAGGTTGGGTGAGGCTTTGAGCAACCTGGTCTGGTGAAAGTTGCCCCTGCCGATGGCAGTGGGGTTGGAACAACATGATCTTTAAGGTCCCCTCCAATCCAAACCATTCTATGATTCTATGATGCTCCAGTGAAGAACAACTTCCATATAGTCCTTGGGTTTTCAATACTAGGGATCAATAGGAAAAACAATACAGAAGAACATAATGATTTGATGGATCACAGAGAGACAAATCATCTTTATGATAGCTGCACTCTACCTTGAAATGAGGAAGCAGAGTAAGTAGAGCATGGTGTTTGTCATAGTTCATCCTATTTAAAAGAAGGGTTATATCATTCTCGAGGATAAGCCAGCAAATAACAGCCACTGGAAATTACATGTTCCTTTTCTACTTCTGCGAACAAATATATTGTACTTGATTCTGTTCTCCTCTGCTAGTATTCCTGCTTTCTGATGAAAGTCCTGACAAAAAGTCCATTCAACATATTTCTTCCAACAAAAGCCTATTATTTCAATATCTGATGTTTCCAAGTAGGACACCTACCTGAAGAGGGTATAGATACTGAATTTTTTTCTGCCATTATATAGTCTATAAAAATCCTACTTTTTGCAGCTCAAGTTGTGCCATTTATAATGAAAACAATGAGATTGGATGACAGAGATGACTGATAATGTGAATTACTGCATTTAAATTTTTGTCATGTCTTTTTTTATAGTTTGAGAGAATTTTCCTTTTTCTTTAAATAATCAGTTTTTAAACAGAGATTCATTCAATCAGTTCTTAGAATTAAGGGTGACAATACTGGGAAAATACACTAAGAAACCAATAACTTCTAGGTTCCTTCAAAGAAAAAAAGCAACTGTGAGAAAGATGTAATTGTTTCTTTTTTGTTGATGACCTTTCAGCTGCTACCATTTAAAAGGCCTGTACATCCTCTCTTTTTGCAGTATGCTAAATTGAATTGTTTTTTAATACTAAGGCATAAATCAAGACTAGAATACCCTGAATATGTTTAGCTAAAGGCATGGGATTTTGAGCTATTAGATACACTAGCTTATTTTATAGGCAACAGTGAAATGGTAGAAAGCAATGGAGAAATGTTGGCCTCGCTGAGCTTGATTTAAAAATCTAGACTAGTATGTACATATATATCTCACTCAGACATATAAATGTTCTTTGAGTACAGAATGTTTATTCTGGTTTTAGCCAGTACTGAGATACATACTTGTCTAAGAGTGTGGAAGGAAGAGTTTATTTATGGGATACTTTAATACTGCATCAAAACACGATCTTGGGTAAACAAGAGCAGTTACTATTTTACTGTGACACTTCAGCTTTCCTTACTTTAAATTAGGCTGTGGGAAATGGAGTACAATGACTATTCTCTGTATGAGAAAAAGGCTGTAAGGGACTGAAAACTGTTTTCTAGAAGCAAGTGTAGAAAGGATGGTGAATAATAGATAAAAAGAGTCATCAGTTGTTCAAGGTCGGTCCTACAATGACTTAAGGGTAATACTAGAAAAGGGGCTTGGTCTTGGCCTAAACGCTGCTGTGAAATTTCTTCATTGTACTGGTGGCTAATGGCAGGGCAGCTGAGCAGTGCATGTTGGACTATGTCAACCTGAAGGACATCAGACAGGAGCTTTGATGTTCAAGGTGGTAAATTGCTGACCTTTATGGTTGTGTTTATATTTAGTCTTAACAGTTGTTTTCATTTTTCATGTTAGATGTCAATGCTGTTTGGTGCTTAGTGAATATTTTGGAATCCGGACATGCTTTGTTAATGTATTTTATTTTTTTTCATTTTATTCTTGCATTTAAATGAAAAGAGAAAATATCTTGCTATTAGAAAATCCTTAACCCAATAAATTTAAGACGATTGTTTTCACTGAGAGAAACTGACCTCTGTGTTACTGTCCAGCAACTATAAAATTAGGTGCTAATACTTTGTTATGAAAACTATCACTTAGTACTTTTGGGAAGTGTATTCAGGAGGATTAAAGAAGTGATACTGACTGGACTGAAAAATAAAAGAAAGTACCATGATTTATAACAGTTTATGATTGTGATCTCTTTTGAGTTCATGAAGAAATGAAAGCTATCTCTGAAGGGCAAATGTAGAGAAATAGCTTTACCAAATTCTTAGGTTAGAAGGCTGGGTTGTGTGTGGGGGTTGGGTTTCTTTCAACATGAATGAACTAGTCCAAAAGGTCCTATGACACAGACATTTTAAAGGAACTTAGATTGGCAAGATAAATATTAAAGAATATTCAGGTAATCTCAGGCAAAGTATAACCATAAGAAGGGGGAGAAGTAAACCAGGAGTAGTGTGCAAATGGTACAGTTCTGAGTAGATACCAGCTTCACCATGAGCCAATTTACCTTAGCAGTAGGAGCAGGCTTGCTCTGTTAACAAGGTATGAGCTAATTTATCTTTGCAGCTAGCCTAATTAGCTGAGGTAGATCCCTAGTGTAGTTGAGATAAATTCAGTTTCACCAGATGGCTCTGCACTGTGCAGTATATATCCAAAATGGCTAAATAGAGGGTCACAAAAACCATATGAGCCAAAATTATCATGAAAGTCAAGAACCAACCCTCATTCTTATAGTTACAAGCTATCATCAGAACGATTGCAACTGGAAAGAACTTTCTTCATGAAAGGCCATATTTTGTAATTGATTTATATGACATGCACAGACTTCCCATACTTGCTGGCAGTGTTCTTAGTCTGACAGAGTATAAATTTTGTGCAGAATTGTAGTTGTAAAAATATAAGTGGAGGGCTTTTAACTTCCAGGGCAGAAAGCTAGAAACTGAATCACTGGGGAACTTAACATGACTGCAAGAAGCTATGAATGCAATGTCATTGTTTTGAAATCTATCAAAAGCTGGTTTTACCCTGGTTGAATCCTTGTTGTTGAGTTCTTTTATTCCTGGAAATCAGTTTAATAACTGTGTATGGACGTGGAAAAATGCACCGATCACAACCTGCTCAGTATCTGATGAAGTATAATCACATCTTCTTGTCCATTACAAAAAGAAATGGATATTTTTTTGTCTCTGAAGTTGGTGGCTTGGAGCACTCTGAGAGCGACAGGAAACTTTGGGCTGAGGCAGCAATATGAGGATGACTGAGCTCTAATATGAGGATTGTATCAAGGAAACAAGGCTTGCTGCTTCTGTTATTAGCTGCTTCATCCTTAGGATTTAACTTTGCCTGGACACTAAGAAATCTAGGGGATTTTTCTTTTATATTCGTCATAAAGGAGATATAGATTTAGGGACTGTTACTAGTTTTCTCAAAGGCTTTGAACAGAGGCCAAATGGCAATAAGAAACATATTTAAAACATTTTGGACTTTCCAGGGAAGGTGAAGTGGTGTTTGGTCCTACTAGGGTTGATATAAGAAGAAACTTATAAGGTCTGCTCTGGAAAACACCCTGTAGCTCATTCATGACCATTTTAGTACATCTGATCTAGTGTGCAGAATTTGGAGTGTTTTGCTGCTGGTAGAGTGCGTTGAAATTTATAATTGTGCTGGTTGTCCAATGAAAATTACTGTTTCTGTAAAATCTGAGTTAGCTTTGTGTAATGTTTGCTACCAAAAAATTTTAAGTTTAAAACAGGTAAGGAATGGAAAAATAATATTCCACTGCAGGTCAAGTCACTTCAGAAACAAACATCACCTAATGAAAAATGTATTTTTGAGTTGGTCTGACAAAACTGCATGTAACGTGTTTCATTTTAGTATGTTGTTTTACCAGAATAATAGTTGAGCTTCCCCTTTTTACAGTCCATGCTCAAAAGAAACAATAGGCAGTATCTTCATACACACGCATAAAATAGTGCTATGGAACTCTTCACTGTGGGACACTCCTGACTCAAAAAAATTACCCTTATTCAGAGTGTTCAGTCCAATTAACGAATGAAAAATTCATGAAGAACTGTTGAACACAATGACATTACCTCTAACTCAGGAAGTCCTTGAGATGTGAATTGCTGAAGACTGGGAAGTTATAGCAGAAAACTATCTCTATGTGTTTGTGCGTCCTTGCTCTTTTGCCTTGAGCATCTACTGTCAGAGATAGGATACTGGACTTTCTGATGTGTTATGGTACATGAATTACTATGTTCCCTGAGGTGCTAAGTATAATACCATTCGAATTTTCCTCAGTGCTGAGTACAGGCATCTATTGATTGTAGTTATAATAAACAAAACATAGCTGAGCTGATGGTATATGCACAAAAATGAAAACAGCAAGCCACTAAATCATTCTTTTTAGTTATTACATTGTGATAATAGAAGATAGAGGAATTTTGATGGTGCATGAAATAACGTGTGTTGAAACACTGCAGTCAATTAAACCAAGGTATTTTGGTCTTTTGGGTTTTTTTAATGTGCAAAGGTGTTTATCAGGCAAAGCTGAAATATTTCTCTGAATTTTAAAATTCTTTTGGCATGCCCCATTCAACATAAAGTTTTGAAATTGCTATACCTTGACGATCTTGGTGGTGAAAAAAAATATGAAATGGTGAAACATCTTGCTACATGAAAATTTTATGTTGTGATAACTTCCAGCAAGCTGCTGTATTAGGCTGTAAGACTGTATTTCTCTTTTCTGTTAACTGAAGGATGCTGTCCTGACCTGAAGCCTGCCCATGAAATACCTATGAAACAACCACTCTGTGTGTGAAATAGCTTCTTCTTAGATGCCCATTAACTTCTCACACAAAATTTATGTTCTATGGCTGTTTCCTGTAGATCACTTCAATTAGTCTATGATTTTTTGTGAGACAGTTACAATGGTTTGTGCCTTTAAATTATTAAGACATAGTTCATGATGATAGATAGATGCAACATCTTGAAAATTATGTACATTTATTGTCCAAGCAGAATGGAAAAAGTACATGTGAATGTAGATATTTCTGGTAAAAGCATTCATTGTTAAACCAGCTGCTTTAATTGGTCTATAAAACTGAAACTATTTCCTTTTGTTTCTTGCCCTGCAAAGTATGGACATAGGATTAAGACTAATATAATGATGATTGCCATACTGAAAATAAATATTTACATTGTAAATAGCACCCAAGCACTAGTTAAAGCTGAAAACAAGACTGTAAGGATTTGACAATCTGTTGGTGTTTTGTAACAAAATATATTTCCATTTGAGTCACTGAACAGCAACAAAGTGTTGTTTCCACAATTTTTAGAAAGTTACAACAGTCACAAATACCTGGAAATTTCTGGGGTTTAATGCTTCTGTGGAAATAATTCTAAATGGTCGACATAGTGTAATTATAAAAAATAATAATAATTGCATTTGCAAATTTTTTTCAAGTTCTTTTTGAAGACACTGGGTAGTTTTGTTTTCAATCCAAATTTGTGAGACAACAGTTTGGGAGCCAACATCAACATGAATGTTGATGTGAATGCTAACTCTTTGTTGATATAGTTACATAATTTTAGTATACATATTCATTTTCTGGCATGTATTTGGGACTATAATCGTGTATTTTCAAAAAGTTTTGACTTAGCTGACTAAATAAAGACCTGCCCAACAGCTGCATTTTCCTATGCCATTCTGATAAATATCTGAAGTAGCCTGTGATTTTATTGCATTACCAGTCATTTTCCCTGTAGGGAGGTACGATAATCACCTATTCCCTCTTGGCCTGTGTAGACGTTGTGAGCTATTTGGGGCAAAACTTGCCTTACTCTGACGCGTGCTTTTTCAGGGTCCACTACAGGGAGGCCAACGGAGCATCCAGGGTTTCACACTGTGCAAGTCACAGCTGCGGTGTCAAAAGAAATAGAAATGCTAGGTGGAGAAATGCAATACAGATTATTTTCAAAAATCTGTCCGCTTTCTTTGGTGCTTCTGGCAGACAGGCTTTTAGAAACATGGCTATGATAGGAGGTGCAGACACAGCCTGAAATGCCAGCCCAAACAAAGGCTGAGGAGTCATTTATACTCTGATACCTTGCCCTGATTTGAAGTCAGAGGTCTACAGCTAGAAAGAACAGGCATTGGAGTGGGGTGGGTATGTGAGATATCATGCCACTAGCAGCTCTAGGTATGGAATAAATGACTAATATTTCTTTTCTTCTTCAACTTACCTGCTCTGCCTCCTTTTGGATTAACATAGTTTCTTTTACAGTGATGTCTATTGAAAACAGAAATATATATCTTCATTAAAATGTATCTCTGAGAGAGACCTGGGTACAAATTTTGTGCACCTCATAACCAGTTGCATCGTAGTCCTAATAGTTAGGCTCTTGTAACTGGTAGCTATATTATTAGTTTCCTGTCATTTCTTGTCACGGTTCTCATTACCTGTATTGCTTATTTTTAATGTGACTTATTAAATTTTTCCAAATACATCTTTATAACTTTCAAATCCTCTTGCCTTCCTACCAATGCAGTTATTATTTTAATTTTAGTATTCATGATAACAATCAGAGCATTTTTTGATGGCACTGGAGGCCTAATCAAAATCAGGAACTAGTGTTGTTACACAACAATTACGAAGTCATAAATCCTGTCCAAATGACCAAAAAAACTCCAACAAAACAACCAAACCAAACCAAAAAAAACCAAGAAAAGAAAAGAAACAAAAGCAGTGCAATGTAGTGTGTACCAGAATAGCATGGAATACTCTTCATATTTATTGTTGCTGCAAATTCTATCAGCTTCAGTTCATAAATCCCACCTTATTTCTTTGAAATGTGGACAGTCTCATGTTATGTTATATATTAATGAGATACAAGAGCATGTAGATTCTTCTACAAAATAATGTTAATAAAATGTATGTTGGTACCATGTTCACATTATATGTAAGCAAAGCTGATATCTCCCACTTGTCTCTGTAAGTGGTATTATTTTGCTCTATTCAAGAGTTTTTGTAAATAAAGTTTATCACGCATTGCCTAAGTGCAAGTGTGTAAATGAAGGACATTTAGCTTTGACTCACAATGCTGAAGGATACAGAATCACTGCAATCAGAGATCTGTTCATCTGGACTTTTACATTGCATTTTCTGATCCGTGTCAGTAAGGTGTACTCTAAAAAGTGGTACAAGCATTAAAGTACTTCGAATAATTCAGTTTGTGGCAAATAACCAAATGCATCCTCTACTGTATTTGGGAAAGGTAGAGTCATAGGAGGGAATGGAAAGTACGGAACTGATTTCTAAGAATTTAGCTGTTGAGATAATCCATTTATCAGTACTCTTCCAACTTTTGTGTATAGCTAGTGAATCAGACAATTTTCTCTCTCATTGTCCTGCACTCAGCGTATTTTAAACTTTGATAGTAGAAAGTTTATTTCACACTGTACTTAAAATCCGTTGGTTCAGCCCATTGGTTCTGTCCTCCCTATTTTACTTGGTGGATAATTTCAGCAAGTCTCTCAGCGTGCATTTTCACTTTGATCATGCCCTTTCTGTCCAGTTCAAGGGAATTAGATGGATTCTCAAAGGAGCTAAAGTAACTCTTCAGATTGGTTTTGTTGAGGTTATTCACTCATTGGTGAAAAAATGGAACACCAACTAGGAAATATAGGAGCATACTTGGATTCCTTTTCCATGAGGATAATCCTCGAAAACAAAGCTTTGTATGATGTATATTCATGCAGAATCATAGGACTAAGTGCACCTGGTAAGCAACAGGCAGCAAGTCATTTCAGCAAGATGTTTGTTTGCTATAGCCAGAGATCCTGTGAATTGCTCACTAAATACAAACCAGTTTATTTAAGTGGCCTCCAAGGAAATGTTTGAGAGCAAGAAGAGTTTATGTCACAGGTCAGTTTGAAAAGGTTTGGTTACTTTTTTCATCTCTTTGACCTGATGGTCTGAAGTATTAGCAACCTCTTCCAGTACGCACACAAACCTCATTGTTAGTTGTCTCCAGTACCTGTGTTAACTTCTGTTTAGCTATTTCTACATAATTGAACTTGCAAGGATTCACAATCCTGGCTTGTTTCCTGTACAGAAATGTGCTTCCAGCTTCTATAGCTTACCCTCTTTTGTTACTTGAAATATTCCTTGGTGCATACACAACTTTAATATTTATTCTTCACTACTTAACCCTTGTCCTGTGCATTTTTCACCAGGTGCTGGAAATCCTGATAAAATCATATGTCTAGAATCTTTGGAAAATAATGAATGAAAATGCAATTCTAGCAGTGTGCTTTCCCACTGTATGTAGAAAAAACATACAATTTAAAAGACTTAAAAGATTTCAATTGGCTGCACAAAATGCACTTGCATGATAAAGAACAAGCTTTGTGTTCACATTTCTTGAAAGAGGTAATGTATATTTGGTATTCATTAATATCCATTCCATCTCCTGCTTCTCTGAACTATGAGTCAGTTGATCTGCACCCTTTCTGTCCAAATTTGGGGCTTTGGGGATCTTGGAAAGTGAAACATTCTTTAGAGGAATTGCCTCAGTCTTGTTTTAAACTCCTTCCTTGTCAACCCTCTGCTTTGCAGTGGTGTTTGAAAAAGTTGTTCCATTTGTGTGATAGCTTCAAATGTATTCAGTGACCATTTATTATAGCAATGTGTGACAGGCATCTGTTAGAAAGAAGAAACTAGTGCATTTTGCTAAATTAGCTATTGAATTTGCCTGGCCCAATCAGACAAGAGGTTTCAATATCACTTGTGAGACTGCTGGGAAGTGCTATTTAGAAAAAAATAATGCTCATTTTCTCAGCACATACGTGGCTATACGTTATCTTTATAGCAGCACCTAAATGCATTAATGACTTTCACATATGAGTTTAGTTCTCCAGTGTTATTACAAAAGATAATGCAATTTGGTACCTGTTCCCTGGTGGGTTTCCCTGTTCAGAGATGAGTTTTGGAGATACCATCAGGTATTGCTACCTTCTATCACAGGAAGTTTGTTATTTCTGCTTGTGCTTCTTGCTTGTCTTATGTGGGTTTTATTCATTTTGTCTTTTTATTGAATTTACTGTTATGGATAGTTGGTGAGTAAGAGCTAACCTTTAACAGTGCTACAACTGTGTCTCCATGTAGATTTTTATGGCTACGCATAGAAATATATTGTGCAAAGCTTTTACATTAAAAGTTACAGTATATTGAGGAAGGATACTTGAAATTATATTTTTTTCTGTGTATGTTATAAATATTCATGTTATTTAATACTATTTAAGAAAATTACAAGTGAAGCAGGATCCGGTGTTGGAGATAGCAGTTTTGCTAAAAGCAGTAATTCTGTTGGGCAATATAGGATGAAGGTGTGTTGTTAAGGGAATCACAGTCAATAGCCTGTGATTTGGGGTTTTTTTTGTTTTTGGGTTTGGTTTTGGGTTTGGTTTTTTTTTGAGCAAATATAGACTAGGGAAGCAGTTTAAAACTGACTTGTGAGGAGAGACAAAGTACAAATAGATACTCAGTGAACTCCTGCATCGGTACATTACAAAAACCTAATCAGACTCATGTTTGACATGAATGCTTTGTATAAGTGTAATGTGATGCTAAAAACTTAGCTTTCATTTCCTGATTTGCTCAGTAGTACATTGCACTGTCTTGAATTATTTTCTGTAAACATACTCCTTGGAACCTTTCACACCAGTGTTTTCCTGGGCTATGTTGGCCTTGAAAGACTCCTAGGACTTTTCAGGAGCATTTGAAAATCTTCCAGCCTGAGCAAAACCACTGTATTTATAGACAGCTTATTGAGAAACTTAAAAAACATGCACTGTGATGAGCTACAAGAATTACTTGAAAAAACACTGAAAGAAAATAATTAAAAAAAATTGTAAGGAAAGTGCCCATGTATGACTTCCTCTGTTTTTCCCTTCGAAAAAGAAAGAAACAAACAAAAATTCTACTCAAAAAGCTCTTCAACTTTTAATGAGAATTTTTGTCCCTAATTAAAATATTTAAGTATTTTTATAGTTATCAGATAACATGGTAAAATGTATCTTTACTAGAGATACATTTTAGGTATTTAATTGTCATGTTCCTTATTTCAGCTTTTCTGTTTTCAATGAGGAATGGATTTTCAGTATTTTGTCCAGTTCTGTTCTATGGAGATTAAAACGTGAGGGCAATTCTAGCACATATTAGAATTCTTTTAGATCGAGATGATATAGCAGATTTACTGCTACACAGTGTCTTGTCTTTATGGCTAGTACCTCAGTGTGAACTGGGGCTGAGCGTGACATATTCCTTCAGAAAGGGTGAAAATTATTCCTTTTGTGTGCAGTGTTTCAGATGAAGTACAAATAATTATAATGGACAATTGAACACAGAAAGATTGGAAAAGTGGCTAGGCTTATGTAAGCCTTTGTGTAGTTTTATACAGTACATGGGTGGCTGCATGTCTAGTGTGTTGGCAGGGGTTGTTTTCAACATTAAATACCTTTAGCAAGTTGGACCAAGGGGGAACAAGACCCATGTCCATAAGGCAGTTTCAGTTACAAAGGTATATACGAAGCACCGTAACAAAAATTTTGAACTCCAGGGCCTCTTCAATGCATAGGTCTGTCACAGATAAACTTGTGGATTAAAATTAAGCATTGTTGCATGTGGAAGTAATGTCATTTTTATGTAAGAACTTTGACTTCTGGCTTCTTTGCTCTTCCTGTTCTACTGTTGGAGCGGCCTGGGAAAACACATTATTCACACTTACATTGAATCCCTTTTGGAAAGTTCAACATAACTATAAAGCAGCTTTTGACGAGTAAAAACAAATTGTGTTTCTCATACAAGAGAATGAAGCTCACAGAAGAGAACGAAGGTCAAAAGGTAAATTCAGCTTCCTGCAGCAAATGTTTTTTTGATCTGATTGCTGTTCAGAAGATGAGCACAGCTTTCCCTTGCAGTGCATGTTGAAGCAAGAGATGTCATCTGACTGAAAATATCCACAAAACCATCACCAATATGCTTTTACTTTCTGACTTTAACTTTTGTGTTTTTTGAAATTTTCTGTGAATGAATCACTTCTATATTGTACAGCAAAAAAAGGAAAAGGGATGTGAAAATTGAAATGAAGGATAGGAAAATTATAACTCAGTGACACAGAAAAAGGGTTTGGGAAGAGATAAAAAGGAAACTATCCACCAGAAATCAATGCTACTAGCAAAGAAATACTGTCAGAGTTGGAAGTAGTAAAATCACCGATTTACATTGTTTTGAAAGTTGTTTCCGTTGATTTAATCATAAGCTCTGCTGACGCATTCTGATTCTGCTGTTTTCACTACAGTCTCTGGCTCTAATTAAAGCATGAAGATTTGATTTCAGAACTTGATTGTTACCTTGAAGCTGTTCTGGACTCTGTTAATGGTTTGTCAAAACCTTCTTTAGTATGCTGAACTTGGGAAGAAATCTAGTGAGAAGCAGTTTTTTGTTATGGGATTTTCGGCATCTGTTCTTCATACTCAGGAGCAAAAAGTGCTGAGACCATGAAAAGAAGCTGGCAATCGGGTTAGGTAAATGGGAGTGAGACACATTTTTCTTGTATGGAGAACATCCCTCTTTTCCCCTGTGCAAAACATGCAAATGTTACTGGCAATAGAATGGATGTTTCAGCAAAGCACCCATGGACTCTGTCTCTGGGGGCACAAAATTACCTTCCCATGTAACAGGTGGTTCCTTCATCAATGTCAGTTAATATCATTTAGCAAGGAAATGTGGGAACTTTGAGCTGTCTGTGTTCTTACTGAATTGATGGAGAAAATGCTCATACTTCACCGACTATTAGATTGAAACTAATTATTATTCTTAAAGGGTAATTTGGGGGAGTCTGTTTTGTTATCGAGGGTCATGCCTTGGAAAAGACTTCTTTAGCAGGAACAAAAAAATGGAGAGAGAAAAAAAGAGGGAGGGAGATAGTGGCTTTAGACCAAAAATGCTATTACTTTATCCTTTCTTCTCAAATAAGTGACTACCTGTTTTCGAAAATAGAAATCACAGAATGAATTGATTTTTTTTTTTATTTTTTTTCCTGTGAATCCAACTACTACAGCCTTTAATGATACTGTGGCTTTTCTGGCTAGATTTGGAGTTAGCTTTAATTACTATTACTGTTTTTAATTACTGATTTCACTTTTATTTGTTGAAATCACAGATTTTTTGTGTTTATCAATGCAAGGGTGCACAAAGAGATCATAGCAGAATTAAGCAATTAAACTCCTAGTCTCAATTAAGTGAAACAATGCACATATTGTCCCTGAAACTGTTTCTTTTCTCCTCTTTCATTTGCAGTACCTAATTAATTATAATGTACAGGCAATAAAAATTCCCAGCTTTTATTATGAAACTTTGTAAGTTAGAGCTTTATCCTACCACCTCCTCTCACTTTGAACAGTGTCTTTATACACAAGTAATTCTACTGTTGCAGTGATTGGGATTACTTATATGGCAAGAAAGTACTCAAGAACCGAGGATATTAGACTCCAGACCTGAATAATGAGATGAGGAGCTTTGTTTAAGTAGATGGGTAGGGTAGCAAAGATTTTACAGATGTATCATGGAGAAGTTAAAGCGCTCGTTATTTGAAAAGCAAAAGACGAGTGCCTTCAGCTTAGAAAGGCAACACGACACCCATTCTTGAATGCTTCCAGCATTGGTCTCGCTCTGTTTGTTCTGAAGTGGGAATCCAGCTGATGATCATTGAAATCAAATAAGCTGTCCTTCTTTTCACACTCATAGCATATTGAATACATTATGGAAAAAACTGTTATGACAGTTGTGTTCATTTGTTACATTTTTGGAAAACGGTCTTCTGCCCTTTTTCATGTGTGCCCGTAGGCAGACGTGTCATTTCACTTAGTTGAACTGCCTTACACTTCTGTTATCCATTCAAGTTTAACTGGCTGCCTGAAAACTTTCACTGCTGATGGTGCCTATTTAGAAATGTGATGGACTGATAATTAGAGTTGTGCAGGCAATGTTGCCTTTTAAATCTAAGGCAAGTTTGGTCAGATTTTAGCAGTCTTCTGCCATGCTTACTAGCTGTGTAAGGCTTTGATTTAGGCTCTGTCAGAGGTAGCTGAACGCTTTCAGTTTCCTTTGGTTTCCTCCAAAGCCTTTGGCACAATTCTGTGTTTCTTGTATTTTCCATAGCACCATCATTCTAAAAACACCTTAGTAGCTCTTGAAATATGTGCTGAGATTATCATTCATCCTAGCTTTGAATTTAATTTGTGATGCAAACTGATTAAAGTGATAAAGATGCAGACCTTTATTGTTAAGATTTGATAATAATGTAGAAATCTTTCCCAGAGCTGTGGCAATTTCAGCTCAATCTATGGGGCTAATGTTGCTGTTTTTGCCAGGTTTCCTGGGGATTTGTTATGGGAAAGGAAATCCAACTTTATATGCAAGCCTGGTGATAGAATGACTTAAACATGTGTTGGAAAGGACTATAACTAGTATGCCTGGAGGTACTCTCCTTGAGGTTCAGACTGCCCTACAGCTATCCTTGTTATTATATACCATACCCTGCTTAGGATTGCCATTTTCTTCTTTGGGTGCAAAATCAAATTAATTCATAGTCTCTGTTCATGCATAATCATGACATTTGGCAAATAAAATGTTACAGTGTGGTAGGTCCTCAAAAAAGCACTACATTTATGAAAAGCAGTTTGATATGACTTCTTTAATTTTATATGCAAGTAATATGCATTGGAAGAACTGGCATCAAGTTCCTGACTGCATTTGAAGTGGCTCCTTCTATAGTCTCTTAAAGAATGAGAGAGTTTGATGGGTTTAAAATTGTATTATTAGAGCTCTCCGTTCCTAGCAGTCTCTTTAAGGGAATGGGCATATTTTATGTTTTCCTTGAAAACCAAAAGCAGGATATAGCAACTGTACTGTTAACATTTCCAAAACAGTTTTTTAAAAAATAAATAAGGTAAACAAAAGAATGACCACACACAATATTTTTATTTTTTTTTTTTTTTTTTACATCAAGGAGGGGAGAGTGTGGCCAATTAAGAAAAAGGAGTATGCAAAATAATAAAACTTCCAATACTCAGGTTGGGTCTAGTGAAGGTACTGCCATATAGTCATGCTTCTACCTAAAAGAATGTTAACAAGCAAAATTAAGCTATGCTGCTTTGACTTTTTCTTAGTGTTATTGAAGGGTTTGTATTAGTATGTAGTTTGTATGCATCTATCACATGGTTCTGTAACAGGTCCCTTTTGAATACTCAAACCTTTTCAACAAACTGAAACCTTACATTCTAAAATTTTCCTTAATTGCAATAACTGGACCTCTTCCTTTTCTGACAAATTTTCAGGGCAGAAGCTATGAGCCTTTTACCTTTTTACAGACTCTGGAGGCCTTGTTGCTCTAGCTGAGTAACCCTAGGAACCTGTACTTCACAGCAGTTGGGTACCCCTTTTCTTGGCTTACAGGACAGTCTTAGATTGAGCTACCACATATGGCTGAACCATAAACTGAGGCATGCAGACTTTGTTTAAAAAAAAAAAAGTCACTTTTTATTTCAAGTCATGTAAGAAATAGACTAAAGAAATAAATATATTTCCTCCTATAATTCATTTTCTTGACATTTCTCAATGAAAAAGCCAGAGTTGTCTATGGCACTTAGAAGTCTTTTCTCTTTATCAGTGACTTCTGGAATGCAGTTTCTCTTTTGTATCTGCAGTCATATTCCATCTGCTCTCTTTCTAAGAAAAAGTGAATCATCACTAAACCCTGCTTTATAAGTTCTAGTTGTTTTTTTTTAGATGATTTTCTGACTGGTTTTATCAGGTGATTAAAAAAATACCACATCATGTAATGTATTGCTAGTTACCACTCTCCTGCAATAAAAATTGGGAAGACACGCTACTACCCCTCATATCCCAAAGGATATTCAATCAATTATTCAAAGAAGCTTTTGCCCAAACGGTATTAATCAAGATTCAATGTTCCCTAGCTGCTAATCCCATCTTGTTTATCCTACAGACAGAAATTTTCTATCAGGGTGATGGGAAGTTCGCAAAGACAACACAGAAGACAAATGTGTTTCGTTCTAAAAGTTCACAGTCAGATGAAGATATACAGACATGATGTAGTCAGAAATGTCAAGCTGTCATTAAGGAAACCTATATGAATATGTTTATCTGTAGAACTGGATTACCAAGGGAACTCAAATATTTGAGTGAGTTTTAGTTTCTTTTGTTGCCAGCCTAGTCTGTGTACCAAAGAGCTTCTTAAAGGTGCACAAATTTAGGGACTAAACTCCTACAAGCTATAATTACTGCTATAGTTACAGTTCCAAAGGTTTAAGCCCTGACAACCTTCAGTATAGTGTTTGGGTTTGTTTCTTCACCGTTGCACTAGCAGCCCTTCTTAGCACTGGTGTCTTGCCACTGTAAAGCTGCTCATAAATTCATGTAAGCAGGTGCACAGCAGTGGTGGGAGATCCCCTTCCAGCAATGCTGTTCAGATTGAGCAGACTGTTGAGCAAAGGCCACGTCTGATGGATGAACAACATCTCTTCCCTTCAGATCAGAGGCTTGGGAAGACATACTCTTGTGGCCTCACCCTGCCCTTACTGTAGTAAGATTTTACCAACCTTAGCTCTTTTGGCATTGCAGGTAATATTCAAATGATCTGTATAATATATACCAACCAAATTGTGCTTTGAAATAACAAACAACATGGATCAAATTAAAGGAACTAGTCTAGAATAGGACTGACTGCCAATGAATGTTCTCTGGCTCCTACATCTGATTTTGAGACACATAAACTACAGTGAGTTTTTGCAGCCTCTGAGCCTTCTGATACATACATCTCAACCAGTCACTTTCCTGATAAACCTTCATTAGCTCAAGAGGAAGACTCCAATAATGGCCACCACTGCAACTGAATATTTCACGTACTGGTAGAAGAAAAGGCAACTACTAATCTCTTACACAGTGACCTCAAGCTGTGGCCTGGATAGCTCTTGTCTTAAAACAATTATTCTTTTTATATGCTACTCCTGTGCAGACAAGAACTCAAACAGAAAGGAATGTAATGCCCAATAAAGTCAGAAAGCTCCTAACACAATAAATCTGCTCTACAGATTATTTTCGGACTTATTATAAAGTTACACAGGTTTCAGGCATAGTTGTTCTCACAACAAGTGCCAATTAGAAAACTGAAAGCAATCTTGATCTGTTCTAGACATTTAAATTTGTGTGAGAACTTGTTTTTTTGCTGTTTAAGTAAACTTCTGGAAATTTCAGGCTTGAGTATTTTTAAAAATTTTATTTTTTAATCTTTTCATTATGTCTCTGCTCTTCAGACAAAAAGTAGATTTCCCAGTAGACCCAGAATTGAGGATGCTTATGGTTTCAATACTGGCTATGAACCATAATAGAGCTACTCTCCTCCCCTTGCATACCGCTTCCTCTGTTTTCCTGCACTTTTTTTGCAGATCTTGAGCTTCAACAGCATTTGCTCCAGCACTTCTCATTTGGATCTGCCTGCCACTCTATTTTTGTTTCAATACTGTTTTCTGTTTCACTCAGCAACTATGCATGTGTCCCTTCCCTTCCAAATTAATGGATTGCAAAGGGCTTTCCATCAATGATTTATTTTCCAATTACAACAATCCTGAAATGTGGAGAGATTAAATTGCATTTTCACATGGTCTAGAAAGTTGCTAAAGAGACTGAGAAACTTTGCTCAGCACCTTCTTTTAAGCACAATTCTCTGTGATTGCTTCAGTCTTCCTTTGTTCACTCTGATAAATTGCTTATTATGCATACTGCCACTTGTAATTTCTAGTTCTAAACACTGGGAATATGATCTAAACACTTTTAGAAATGGCTGCTCTTTGTTGTGCCTCCTCTGGCATGCTATGAATTACAAGTTATGTGTCGTCTTAACTTCACAAGTAAAATTTCTACCTGATCTTAAAAATCCATACTGAATTCTAATACTTGGAAGTTCAGTAAAAATAGCAACAGCTGCCAGTTGTGACATTGCTAATGCATATGTCTTTCTTTTAGTTTACCTACCTCTGTATCATCTGTTTAGTATTTTACACAAAGTTGATCAAAGCTAGTATTTTTCTTCTGGTATTTGTGCCCATAAGTGATCTTGCAGTATGTCAGACAATTGCTTCAAGTTAAGGTAGTCAGAAGCAGGAAGTTAAAGCAAAGAATCGGGGGGTTTTTTTTGAAATAAAAAGTCAAATTGTGTTTCTGTGCAAAGAAAGAAAAATAATTTTTAAATAAATAGAATTCTTCCTTTCAGATATATCCAAACTAAAATGATCCTGTGAGTATAAGATATATGTTATCAGCTTACTCAGGACTTTTAAAGATCTGGTGCCTCTCAGTCCTACTGGACTGGCTGTGGACCGGTTTCAGGTATCTATGAACCATGGCTAAGCCAAACGGCTTTGGCACTCCAGTCATGCGGTGATTAAACTCCTGAAAATACATAAGAAATTCCTGAGATCCACTGACACAGGAGGTATTTTACAGCATTATTAGTTTGTGTCCATATTAATAAAAGAAATAGGATCAGGTTGTTATTTTTAGTTCTAGTATGCAATTGTCCATGCTGTTTAATTGTTAGCATGATCCGTGACACAGTTTTGGCTTGTGGCTGAACATGTCTTAAGCGATAACACAGGCCAGGTAATATGATAAGGTAGTAAGGATATGCATCATATTTTTAGGAAGCAGAATTAACTATAGAGTTGTGAGCCTTACTGTTCAGGGTTTGTTTTCCCATTAAGACATAATACAAAATTTCCTTTGATCTTTCAGTATCTCTTTTATGAAGCCAACAGCTTAGGCTGTCAGAGTAGGGGCTTGAGTTGAATTGTCTTCCTTGCTTCTTGCTCCACAGCATAGAGCCACAAACCTTAGCACAGGTTACTGAAGCATGGCTTCCATAGAAGCCTTCCAGGGAGTCACTGGAAATCACCTTGTGCTTTCTCAGAAGTTTGCTTAAATTGATGTTTTTTTTTTTCATTTACACTACTTTCATAATTTGATTTTCAAAGGAATTTCTGCTTCATTTTGCAATTCTGAACAGCATCATTACTAATCTTATGAGGCCCGTGTTAGGAGTGAGGTGTTAGTGAAGTCTGCTGCTTAGGTTATTGGTTTTTTGAATAGAGAGTGCCAGCAAGCAAGGCGACTTCACAGATGATCATTGTTTTCAAGTTGTAGATCTGAGACCACCAGCTATTTTTCCCAAGCCATGGGAAAGTTCATCTGCTGGTACAAAATAATTTCTGCTGTTTCCTAGACAAGATCAAATGAGTGAGAAGAGGGAACAAATTAGGCCTTGTTCCACATTATGGAGGTAAACCCATTTCCAGTACTAAACCCAGTACTGAATACTAGCTTATTTAGGCTAACCCAATAGTATTGCCGTAGCACTGTATATGGCATTGTAACCGAATTGGATGTTTTTTCTGAAATGCCAGAAGACCTGAGACAGTCTGTTTTCAAAAAAAGTATATGAATTTTGCAACCAAATATCTTTCCCAAAAGAAAAACATCCGCCTCTCTTCTATGATCATCTCCTCCCTGGGAGGAAAGGATAAGAAATACCGGCATACATTAAAAATAAAAATAATAAAGGAAAGAAAAAAGCAAAAAAAAACCCTCAAATACACAAAACATTTCAAACATCAAGGTTTAAAGTTAGTCACAGATAGCTTAAATCAATGTTTGACTTTCAGAGATGCTGACCACCCACGGCTCCTAAAAGGTTTTAATCAGTACTTTGACTCAGAAATGAAGTAATTTCCACTTGCTTTTAACTTTAAGCAGTACAATTTTAAATGTGGTCTGTGTTAATCAAGTTCCCAAATTTTTATAAATATGTTTCCATAATGGAATCTATATCCAAATGTTGATTACATGCAGCAAGTAGCCTGTTAAAAAGTCTACTGCAAAATACTTTACACAAGACAGTGATACCATTAAAGCAATGCTTAAAGTTCCATAAACTTCATAAATGAAGACTAAACATTGCAAACATGTATGACTGCAACCAGTAAACAAATTCCTTTGCTTTGGAACTATAACATATATATAAGCAATACTAAACTTAACGTGTAAAGAAAATTTACCTCTGTTTTTCTAAACATGGTTGCCAACCTGTCGAGATTTAACTATGGTGAATTTTATTCTACCAGCTGTCTTTATAAATATAAAATTAGGATCTCTGATTAAGTCAATGCCATCTAAACTGGTGTATTCAAAAGCAGAATTATGCCCAGGAAATCTAATGTTTGTGTTAGCCAACAGAATTGAAAGGAATTTGGGTTTTTTGATGTCCAGACCAAGCTGCCAGAGGAAGTAAGTTAGTAAATTTGATATAAATGGATCTGCACTGATTTTCATTATGTTAGAATGTGACACATTGCATTCTTTCTTTGTTCAGCTTGCTTCTTCTTACAGAAGTTGTCTTCTAACTCATCCAGCTGCACTGAAAGTACTTTCAGCTAGCTTTTAATTTCAACTTTGGCCTGAAAGAGACACTTAGTTCTCAAATTTGGGTTCCTCATTTGGGAGGACATGATGGGCAGTGGACCCTAGAACTTTATTTCCATGTTGCAGCCTATATTCATGCAACTTCATTTTTCTTGTATGCACAGTCCAAGCACATACTATGATGACTTGTGTGTAGCTTCAGGGTCTACAACTTCAGCTGACATGTCCACATTAGATTTACCCATGACCTGTCATCATGCTTCTGTTTTTCTGGTGTTACTTTTTGTCAGCAGTTAACTGCATCTGATTTGGCCAGCTTTCAACTGTATTTTTTTCATGTTAGTCTGTCTTATTCTCCATAGTTCCGTACAATGGATAAAACCCCATAAAAGCATCTGTAGATTCCTCCTGGGAAGTATACTTCTACAATGTTTTCTTCAAGAAATGTCCTCATGAACTAGTAATGACCATGTTGGGAAGGGGGAGAATGAAGTGAGTTATTTAGATTAGTTTCTTAAAGATCAAATAAAAAACAATTAATAACGACACGGATCAGCATTGTAGTCACTGGCGATTTCCAGCTGGCACCTGTCCCATGGGGATCTCAATGTCCTCTCCATCTTCCTAACCTGTGGTACATGGCTGTGGTACCAATACAGCTGGTGGGAGCTGCAGCTGCAGTGCCTGAATTACTCTGCTAGAAAAGTATACATGGTGGGATCGCAGCTGGACAGCCCTCCACCTTGCAGATTTCGAAGGTAGCTACCTGTGATTCCTGCTATCTTTTCTTTCCTGCTACAGTTGCACTGCATGTGCTTTTGTATAAGTGTTGTTTCAAGTCAGAGATGATCTCTTACTATATGGACCTGTTTCTCCATAACCCCATCACTTCACTTTTTACCAGCAAGGGAGCATTCTGCTCTTCATTTTATCTTGGTGAATTTTTGATTCTCACAGATTATTTTTTTTTCTTTTAAGTTCTATAAATGCTTTTCTCTAAAACAAACTAGATCTACTATAACTTTAAAGTGGTCCAATTTCTGCACTGCATTTTGAAATTCAGAGTAAAAACAATATTTTGAGCTCTATGTGTTAATATGTGGCATGACATACCAACACTGGCTCTAAAATAATTTTAAAGGTAAACTAGGCAACAGATTGGAGAAGACTCCAAGCCCTCTTAAACCTTGGCTTTTATTCACAGCAACCTTGCACACTTTTGGAGCTTGTCCATCTCCAGATGAAGAAATGGATCCCACAAATTACTGTCATTTGGTTTTCCAGATCTGTTTCTACTTGCGCTCGCTTACTTTATTTGAACCTTTAGTTGCCTGCCTTGTCACTTTTGTTTCATTAGACATCTTCCTTCAGCTCATCCTTCTCTGGCTACATTTAAAGAATGTTGTGTGAGTAACTTCTCCACAGTCTTCTCCAAACTGCATGCTTTGCAACTCAAATTTAGCAATCGGATGTCTAGTTTAGTGTGTGTATGTGCGGCCCTTTTTTTTTCTTTTCTTCGCTTTTCTCTCTTTTTTTTTTTTTTTCTCCTTTTAGTGTCCAGAGAATAACTAATGTGCTGCAGAACATTCTGTCTTGGCTATCTTGTCTGGCTGATACTTAAGGACCTGTCTGTATATCTTAAGGTCTCTCTATAGTTGTGAAGAATTCATCCCCCTCTGGGAGGAGAGTAACAATAAAACAAATTAAAATTTCCTTGGATTATTTTTCATTGCAAATAAATAAAAAGATGCATACACATTTGCTTTAGATAAATTAATATATTGCCTAACCCCCTAAGTTTTATTATGGGTACCATTGAACGAATTGAACTCACAGGATTATAAAGGACATTGCTCTTCATTACAGATTTCCGCTTGTTTCATCCAATAAGTCTGAAGATGAATCTAAAAACAGAAACTGAAAAAAACCTGTTTTGTGGCTGTAGAGAAAAATACAAAAGGACTGACTAAAAGTCCACTGCAGCTGATGATAATTTTATCATAGATATATAATGTAATACAGCTTGAAAGGGACCTCCTGAGACCACATAATCCAACCATCTGCTCAAAGCAGGGCCAGATCCTACTTTTTTGTTTAATTTTAACAAAAAATCAAGATAATTTTTTCATAGAATCTTTCTATGTAAAATCGTTTTTTAACAGATTCAAAAGGATGACTGTTAATATTCTGCCACAATTCAAGGTTAGAATAAAAAATTTCAAATATGACTAGCCTATTTTGTAATGAAGGGATTCAAACCAATTGCATAGATTTGGGGTATTTCTTGTAGTTGTGGTTTAAATGAACACAACCAGTTATTGGAGTCAAATCTATCATTTATCTCTTGATAATACATCCCGTTAAATAAGGTAGACTTTTTCAGCTGTAGTTTAATTTTAAAATCCTTGGTCTACTCTTGGGGAAGGAATGAAGGAATGATATTGCAAAATGCAGAACAACCAGTGTTGGAGTCAAGTACTTTATCCAGACTGAGTAATGCTTTTCCCTTCAGTAATCTCATACTGAGTCAGGAAGAACTATGGCTAAGCTAAGACTTTTACACAGACATCTAGGTATTCCTGTGTAGTGAAATGTCTTTACAGATTGCTTCAAACATTAAGGACAAAAGTATTTGGTGAAACACTGGAGCAGGTTGCCCAGAGAGGTGGTAGGTGCCCCATTTGTGGAAGCATTCAAGGTCAGATTGGACAGGGCTCTGAGCAGCCTGATCTAGTTGAAGGTACCCCTGCTCATTGCAGGGCAGTTGGACTAGATGACCTTAAAAGGTCCATTCCAGCCCAGACTATTCTATGATTTGATTTCAGTCCAACAAAGCACTTAAGTTTTCATGTGCTTAAGTGCTCTAGTTGTCTCTTCCAGGAGAAAATACATTATGAGCAGCTTCTCGCTGTTTTAGACGAACTAGGTCTCAGAGCCACTCCACAATGAGACACTCTTGTAGGGTTTAGAGTTGGTTTCACATGACTGGGAAGAGAGGAAGTGTTTCTGTAGCCAGCAGTCTGAATAAGAAATGACTCATATTTTTTGACTGTACGTGGAGTAAGTTATACAATTATGCATTTGTTAGTAGATAAAGGCTGTCTCTTCTCCTCTTTTGATATAGTTATTAAAGTTATACAAGGGTCTCTGAATAAATCCTTTTCCACTGGTAGTAACCTGAACTTGTCACACATCCTTGATTTCAGTGTAATCCACAAAAAGTTTATATATCTTTTTAGGTATTCACCCACTATTTCATTCAAAAGGGACACCAGCTTGCAACACATCTTGAAACTTTAACTCTTCACATTCGATTAAGCTCCTTTTACTTTTTAATTTCATTTATTTATTTTACAAAGGCTATGTATGGTATCAAGGACAAATGGAAAAGCAGTGAGATTTTTAAGATACTCCCTAGATGCAATTTAGAACACCATACTTATTTATGTACACCAATTGCTGTTCAAGGCTAGCAGTTCTTATTCAATTAAACCCATTAAGGCTTCTGGATTTGATTCCTGAACTTTTGCATGAGCTCTCTTTTCAGGTAAAAGATCTTTGATTTCTCAGGTAAAGCCAGTAGGCAGAAGAAAATAAAACAAATTCGTCGAATTCATCCAATGGTACGAGCAGTTGTCAGATTTTGAAATATCTTTTGCTTTCAATAGGTGGCTTATTTTTAATTAAATTGGCAAGACTTCAATTATCTTAAGCAACTAAATACATTATGTATTCATTTAGAGAGCCTATATTGAGGCTTAGTACCAGTTGCACTCATTTTGACAAATTTTAGGCAGAAAATTTCTCAGGGGAGTCCTGCTTTCTGTCATTCAAAAAGCTTTTATAATCACTTAGTCCAAAATGGTGATGTAGGCCGAAGTTTGAATCCCTGGCATATTGCTATAATGCTGCATTAGCTTAATCCTTCATTTTCTTGTCAATTAAGGACTTATCTTTATTCACAGATTCACTTATCTGTTATTCTTAGTGTATTTTAATGCTAGTAGTTAAAATCCCTTTGTTTATGGCAATAAGGCACCATTCAGTTTGTGAACTTTATAAAACCAACCTCTGCCAATTTTGCTGTTTGAGAATTGCTGTAAAGAAGTGTTCCCACAGTAATTACTTATTCCAGAGATGTTCACTAAAGAATGAAGTAAGGGGAAAGTGTATAAAACAATTGTACACCAACTAGGGCAAGTTTTACCAAGCACCTTCCCAGCAACTACAGGGCATTAAAAAAGAAAAAAAAATCCTTGCAAAACAGTACACAAAAATCTGTTGTCTTTAATGCAGTTGCATATACTGACTTTACAAATATTGGCAATTACTTAAGGTATTCACATTTAAATTAGATCTGGCCAAAAGGTTGGGAAAAAGTGAGGGAGGAGAAGCAGTGGGGGTTGGCAAAGTCTTTTCAACATGGGGCTCAGCTGCCCATCATTACTTGCTTTCAATGGTTTGGGTCATGGGTAGTGTCATTCATTTTAATACCCACTTAGTCACATTGAAGTAGCAATGGTGATGCTGAGATAAAGAAATATGTGATAAACAATAACCTTAGCAAAATCTTTCCAGTTGAGTATTTTTTATGGCACACGATATTTTCACTTTGTTATCTTTCAAAATGTTTTTTTAAGTTAAAGTATGGGGTAGGAAGGAAGAGAGTGTGCTATTAATATTCAATAGTGATTGTGGAAAACAGCCATGAGTTTGTACTTTGAGCACTTTATTTTAGCAGGACTTGTAGAATGTGCTTAGAGGAGCAAACCATTGTGAAAAGCTTTCTGAAAACTTTAATGAGGCCAGGAGTTTACCCATGGCAACTGCCCCAGTCACTTGAAGCATCACTTCTGAGAAACAACTAGAAATCTGGAAGCTTCTATTTTTATGCTACCTCAGTGCATCTGCTCAACAAACAATATAAAACTATTTTTTACTTTAACAAATGAGTAAATTCTGGCTTGGAGACCCTCAGTAGAAATATGTCACCTTTAGCGTGACATAGAAAAGACAGAAAGAAAACAAGTATGTAAATTTTTATTCACATCTGATTTTTATATTAATAATGTAAGAGTTAGACATGTTCTCAAACTTCAAGGGCCACATTTCTTCATGGGCAATAAGGCAGGTGTAGGTTTGACAGAGAAGAGCTCTTAAAGAACATTTCTTCTGCTTTCTAAGAAAAGAGATATAGCCTATTTTTCAGATGCCAGAACTATTAGAAGCCTAACACTATTTTCAGCTATCTTCACCTGAGTGGACGAGCTTTACTTTCACAGGACGTTGCACAACGGTCTGATTTTGGATGCTAGGTAGGCTTTCTCTTCTGAAAACAAAGACCAGTTGAAATTGTTGCGCTTCTGGCCCTGCATATATGCAAGCTGGTGTTTTACTTACAAATGCAGAGAAGGTTTGGCTTCCTTTGAAGTCAGCCATGAGTTGGTCAGGAAGAATTTGGCTGGTAACTGAAATCAGTCTGTGCTCAGTCATCCTACTGGTGCAGAATGTCTCCACACCAAGTGTTCAACATCCTGCCACAAAGAGAAAATGAAAAAAAAATCTAAATCTATTCAACTCTTAAAAAATCGTAAATATCTCTAGCATTTTAAATAGTACTTTTATTTTTATTGTACAATATAAAATCTTTATTATTTACTTTAAAAGATACCTAATATTTAATTTCAGTTTCTACAACACAAATAGACGGTAGAGAGGGGGAAATAGTGGAGGAGTTACTGAACTCTGTGGAGGGTGATGAAAAGCAACTGAAGTTGAAATTTTGGTGTCTAATCCTTTAAGTTTTGCCATAATCAAGTAACAGCCATTAAATGAGGAGCTTGTCTTTCAGACTCTGAGGTGATTCAATCCTCTTGCTTTTAGGTAAAAGAAGAAAAGAAAAAAAAGGAAAAGTATGCCTGTTCTAGTGACTTTGTCATTCTTTATGACTTTTTCATTCATTATGGCTTCTTCAGGAATAAATCTAGAAAGCAAAAAAAAGTTGTTACTTTGTAAACAGTCAAACATTATCCTGAAGCCTTGCAAGAAAGGATTCAAAGATCCCTTGTTAATGGGAACTTTCTTCAGGGAAAATCTTTGCATACTAGCTTTAAAGACCAAGCTTAACAGGTATCTTCTACTTTTCAAAATATTTCAGAACTGGTTTAGTAATTGGACTTTAACCTAGAAAACTGGGTTCCTTCATTATTAGTTTTTGCAAATGATGAACCATTATTCTGCCATTTATTTTTCTGCCTACAGTTTAATGGCACAGGTTGACCTGATGCTACATTTTCTGCAAGATGGCAATTGTCAGCAAGAAAGATCACAATTTTAAGCGTAATCTTTCTGTCTGACTACCTGGTATGCTGCACTAGACTAGGTTAGTGTATTTTTTGACAGTACCTGACTTTGAGAGCTGTTATATATGTGTCATATCAGGCAGACAGATGTCTGTCTGTGATGTGAACCACAGTGATCTCTCTAATCAATAGAGATTACTGAGAAAACGTATGACTGCTGGTTCCAACTGACCTGTATACTAAACCCTGAGCCCTGTGCTCATCTTCCTGGGTGAACTCTGACTTTGACTCTGCATTCCTCCTGTGTTATTTAGAAATGACATTTGCCTGCCAGAAGTGCAACATGAGCAATAGCTATAAAATGTTGCCTAAGGATGGAAATGCTACTGAGATAGTTTCACAATTGGGTTGACTTTTCTCTTGCATAGGAAATACTTTGCATAGCATTTGCTTGAAAACAGGCACTGTCTGTTTCCATTGCCCTTGCCTGCTTTTTATTTTTAACTGCTTCTGTAGAACTTGGATTCATGTGAACTGTCCTCCTTCTTTTTTGATCATTGAATGTCTCAGTATGTATATTGCTTCACACGTTTTAATCCCTGGCTTGTTTTGGAAGGCAATAATGTGCATTTGGTTTAGGTTACATAATACCAGCACTGAGTAAAAGCAGGTGATCTTGTACATATGCAACTACATAATTTTGCAGTATTTTCTTTACCATTACTTCTGTGGAATACTATGTTAAATTGCTATTCTAGTAATGGAAGTGTAGATTGTAAACTGTTATCTCCTCAGTGGTGTCATGCTTCAGATTCCATTAAATGATCTCCATCTTATCTTTTAAATGATCAGCACAGCAAATACTTAAATCTAAACTTCTGGATAATTCAGTTGTCATAAACAATGATTTATAAAAGGATTCTTCTCCAGACTGCTGCCAGCTTGTGGAGCAGTGAATTTAGCTGTATCCTGCTATCAAGCTCTGTGCTGTAATCCAAATGATGGGACAGAAGAAAACCTGAGCAAAACTTGATAAGTTAATTCACCAACAGTGCATCTTATCTCCCTATATTAAAAGTCTTTTTTATTCCTTTATTGAATGATAAGCAGTCAGTAAAAACAACTTGCCTTTTAATGAAATTTCCTTTTGACAAGGTAAGTGGCGTCTGACTGAAAATTCATATTGATTATCAATTAGATCACCCAACAATCTGTATCACCCATGGCAAAAGTCAAATGAGTAATAATTGAACCCAGGTCCTGATGTCAGTGAGTGGGAAGATCGCTAATCAGCTTATGCAGTGCAGTCAAAGAGCATCTGTGTGGAAGGGGCAAGCATCAGGCCCAGGAACATGACTGATGAGGGAATCTGCAGTTTTTAAGTCTTTCATTACTGAACAGTTTTTAGCGAGTTGCAGAAACTAGCTGTGAATGAAACCTATCTACCTGAAACTGTAAGGTGCATGTTATCTCAGAACTGTAGTATCTGTTCCCTCAGATAGTATGGGCAAATCTGGCAATGGAAGTAAAAAATATTTTTTCTTTCTCAGCTCTGGATCTCACAAACTGAAATCTGTTGAGTGGGTGCATCAGTTTTGAGACTCTGGGCAAGATCATATGTTGTATCCTATGTGTCTCATAACACCTATATGCTAAGTAGTTTCCAAAAGATCTAGTAGACTAAGTGAAAAATTAAAAAAGCACCTACTGATTTTAAATCTCATAATAAAATAATAATTTTGGAGATATGGTCTCAATGACTTTTAGAGAAAAAATGCAGAACCTGACTTTGAAAGGATTGATGCTTTGAAAAGCCCTTAAACGTACACCCTCAAACTCATGCTTTTCCTGACACACCTGCATCTTGTCACTTGTAAGTGGCCACAAGGATAATAACCCTGATGAGACTATCTACAGGGCATTCTTCTACCTTTTTTATATATGTTTTCTGCAGACATACTTTGGAACGACACTTTTCACTACATGAGAATGTGAGAATAACAACAGATTTCCTGTTGGTCTGTCATTGTCAGGCATCAGTATACCTTGTAAATATAATGACGTTAGTTCTCACACAGGTAATGTCTTTGTCCAATGCTCTACTGTCCATAAATTTAACATCATGAAATGCAGACACATTTATAATTATTATCATTCCTTTGTAGCACATTAAAATCAAATTTTCTACATAAAGCACTGGTCTGAAATGAAACAAGTGTATAA
The DNA here is from genome assembly GCF_963210335.1 of Falco punctatus. Lineage (NCBI taxonomy): Eukaryota > Metazoa > Chordata > Aves > Falconiformes > Falconidae > Falco > Falco punctatus. Next base: position 106,915,439 of record NC_137581.1, on the reverse strand, counting down.
AGGTTTTTTTAAATATTATTTTCATATTACTAATTTATTACAGTTTGTATTTCCTCCATTTTATGAAAAAAAATGTTTCTCAATGAGGTAAGGCAGTTTCCTTTTTTTTTTTTTTTGTCAGTAGTTTCTTCATAAAAGCTACTCTACCTTCACTTTCTGTTCCCTTGCAATACACATAAACTTTAAAATAGAACATTTAAGTTTATTTTAATCAGTTTTAGAGGCATATTGCTCTCCTGTCATCAAAGATGTGAGATTTGTCAGATACGATTGGCATAGTTCAGCCTGAACTACAACTGTAGAGCTTGGATTTCTCCCTGCTCAAACTTTTCCTTCAGATGTAATCTTGATGTGGATTTTGTTACACCTACATAAACATAGCAGATACATGCAGTAAAATGTCTAACCAATTAGTAAAATTGTTTTTCTGAATAGAAAATGACATGGTAGCCAGTTTGTGTAGATTTCCCAAATTAGTAAAATTGCACTGTAAAAAATTATGGATATTTTAACACGTTATATTCTGAAAACATGCAGTGGTTTTGCAGACTTTTGAAGAATATTTCTACTTCCCAAATATTTTAGCATAACTTTTACAAAAGTATTTGTCTAGTTTCTTTAAACAGAATAATTTGAATAAGGTTTTCATTTGGGCTCAGGTCAAATTTGATAAGCTCTATGTAAGGAAAAGACCCCACCAAACAAACCAAAACAAAATCTTGTAAGCCGTGTCTTATTCCTGATCTAGTAAATATATAAAGACTAATATGTAATGTCTTCTACTGTGAAAGGCTTCTGATTGAACCCTGTGGTGAAGGTAGGAGAACCTATAGGTGATCTGCTCCATCTAAATGGGTGATTTAAGATAATATTAGCCTTGTGAAGGCAGGGTCATAGTATATCAGTTGAAAGATGAGGTAATTTGGAGACGGGGGAGGTACTCATTAACAAAGGCCAAGCTGTACAGCTTTCATTACTTTTAACGAAGACACAGAACACTTATTTTTAACAAAATTGCCAATCACCTTACCTAGACCACAGCACATCTCTGCAGTCTCAAATAATCTGTAAACCGCTTTAATAAGTCAATGAAATACTCATACATTTGGGGAAGTTTCTTCTGTTGTGTAGAACTGAAGCAGATGGAGTATGAGTCAGGACCATATAAACTTCAGTATAATGTCTATTAATGGAAAAGTTATATTAATTTGCTGTTAGTATACATAGTACTGCCTGTTTTCCAAGTGATTTACTATAAAGATGCTTTTTGTTGTTGTTGTTGCAGAATATGGCTTAATTTCCTATGTCAAAGAAGGTGGAATATCCACCATGTCTAATATTTTCTAGGCACGAAAAAATGCATGCCAGCCTGTATGCTATATATAGTTAGTAGAAGCTCAAAAACCTGTTTTCCTCCATAAACGTTCCATTTTATACTGTAAAATTTATATTCTAAAATTTTTGTGACTTCACCAGACCAGCATAAAATCACCAGGAAGTCTGTTACAAAGCACAATTTTATTAACCATTCTTTTATTAAAAGGGTGAGTTTGTCTAGTAGCAGAATCATAGAATGGTCAGGGTTGGAAGGGACCTCTGGAGATCATCTAGTCCAATGGCCCTGTTAAAGCAGGTTGTCCTAGAGCAGGCTGTGCAGAACTGTGTCCACATGGGTTTTGACTATCTCCTGAGAAGGAGACTCCACAACCTCTCCACAAGTCTTTGTCAAACTTTGAGAAAGTCAGTAATAGAATTGTATCTCCACTGATCTGGAAATGAAATGGGGAGAAAAAAAAACACAACAAAAACACAAAAACAAAAAGAAGAAAAGACATTAAAAAAACCAGATGTTGATTTAAGGTATCTGTATTTTTATACTTGGATGGTAACATTTTGAAGGTATTTGATCTCTGTCTATGAAAAGGTATCAGTTTGTTTCAGGGGACTATTATGTTCACAACGTGTTTATGTGAACAAAAGGAAATAGTATTTCAGTGATCATTGATGATGTTTTGTTTAATACTGGATAGCAGTCATGGCTAAAATGTCCTCTGTAGGTAATGGAGCAATTAATTAGTCTTTCTGTATGTAGGCATGAGTTACTGCTTTGTGGTTTGTTTGGGGTTTTTTTTTTCTCCCTTGATCTGCTGGTGGTGGTAGTGATGTTCCTGATGTTCTGTAATGTTCTGGTAGCAGTGACAAACCTCAACCACAGAGTTTTAAACTATACTCTAGTAAAGACCATACAAATTTCAGCTAGGAATCCTTTTTAAGGTTATGAATTCTTAATCTCTTTGGAGCTTGTGAGAACTCTAACAGTGTTTAGCTCTGCTCTGGTTAGCTGGCAAAGTCATAGAAACATGGATTTTTAGAGCAGTTTTAACTTTTTGAAAGATAAACCAAACCCATCTTTGACTATATGTGAACCTTTCACAGGAGTATCTTTATTTTGGGATTGTTGTGTCATGCCTAGCATGGTGACACTGTGAGCACAGGCAACTCAGAATTTTTTACCCCGGAGCCTCTCCCTGCAAGGCAAAGACAGCCTGTCTGGCTGTCATGTCTGTCCTGCAGGCTCAAGAAAGACCAAGCTCTGGAGCATCCCTTCTTAAAAGGAAAGGAAGTCAACAGTTGCTATTGAAAGTGGACTATGTAGTTTTTACTAATTTATGGCTAACCATTTCTACCTTTCCTCTGTGTACTCCTGCGAACTTTGTTTAAATGTGGTGGGATACAATTGCAGACATTCCAAGCATTTTAAAGAACAAAATTTTCAGTCTTTTGGTTTTTTCCTCTATTTGCTCAGTTGCAGAGTAGCCTGAATTTGAAATGTAAGAGTTTAGAACTCAAGTCTGAAAATTTCAAGACTCTTTCTGTTCTCTCTCCTGCTTCCTTTTCTGCTCACTCTCTTTTCTCATCTGGCTTCAGAGAATGTGTTGGGGATTGTAGACTAGTGCAGGTTTTTCAACTGACAATAATAAACTTAACAGTGGATATTGGTGTGTTGAGAATACAAAATGTATTCTTCAAAGTTACAAAATTATTGTGAACCAAAATTGAAAGGCAACTACATATGAAAATGTGGTTTTTTATGTATTTTTCTCTTCATTTTAACTTACTGTCTTTGGTCTATAAGGAATGAATAGGAAGGAATAACAGGTCATGGTATCACTAGCATTAATAGAATTTTAATAATTTGTTAGGAATCAATCTTAAATGTATTTTTCAGCACAGAAATGTAAATAGGTTAAACCAATGATTATCAAGGGCTGCTCAATTCTTCAGTTAATTGCTATGTGTATGGGAATCATAGGACTACGTATAAATTGTGCTTTTCTCATGTCTCCATTTCTAAAAGTCTTAGAAGTTCAGTACTGAAAGGTGAAATACAAACATAATGGGGCATGTAAAATCTACGAAGTGAAAGTTAATGAGTAATTTAGAAAGGAGCGAATACAAACACTTCGCTTGGATTACTCTGGGATGCTGAAAGTGTATCAATGAATTTTATAGCAGTTGGCAGGTTAAGAATAATGCTGTGAACAGTTGATTATTACAGTAGTAGTATCTGTAGTAAAGTATGATGCATTCATGGTGGGTAAAGTAGTTGGTAGGCTACAGACATAAGCTTACATGGAGAAGGCAAACAAAACAAAACCTTACAGAGCTTAAGAATGGAAAATGTGGGAAAACCTGCAGAACAGGTCAAATAAATGATGATGCTTTCTCACTGTATTCCCTCATCTTTTAGCGGATCAAGCAGTTGACTGTCCTAAACCAGAGGTTATATCTGTATTTTAGTGTTAATAAGCTATGATTTGCCTTCTTGCACATATTTTCAACTCTTTTTTTGAACATTTACACTTAATGAAGTGTGTGTTCTGTGGCAATGAATCCCAGAATCTAGATATGAGCTGTGTGGAAACGTATTTCTCTTGTATGTTTTAAAGCTGCTGCCTGATAACTGTATTTGAAGCTCCCTAATAGGAAAAAGTGCATAATCATTCCCCCTCACATTCTCTACTCTGTCAGTGATTTTATAGCTTTCTAATTTATCCTGGTACAGAAGTAGTCTTACACCGTAGGTCATCCTCTTCACTTCTCTCTTGTAGAGTTCTGGTACATCTTTTTTTTGGCAAGGTTGCCAGAATTGTGCCTGGACTTAATCTTTATCATAATGGCTTTCTATCTTTTTTTCCCTGTCCTTTTTCTAGTAAGTTTCTAATATTCTGTTTGTCTTTGTGACTCCTACTGAACATAGAATTGGTATTCCTATGGGATTACAGACAATAACTGTCCTAAATTGTAATAGCCAATTAGGATTGTGTGTGTATGAGGTACACAGGGTAGGTATACAGTTACATGCCGATATATATGCATAAACATGTTATGGCTATTTGAGTCAGTTTTTCTCAAGTGCACTACTTCACATTTATCAACAATTATTTTCACTTGTTATTTTACAAGCTGATGATTTGACATGACAAGACCTTCTATAACTCTTCCTACCCTTTTGGCTACACAAATAATTTTGTATTCATAGAGAGTCTTTTTGCTATTCTTTTTTTGCTTTTATTATTTCCTACAACAAAAACTGTATCATGAACAAAAGAAGGCATGGCAGATCTGGTAGAGTTCCCTTAGTGTCAAAACCAAACATTAATTTCCTACTCTGTTTCCTTGCTTTTAACCAGCAGACATACTGCTCTCAACACACTGCGCTTGGTGTGAGTCTTGCGGGTCTAGTGAACATTAGGAATACTTAGATTTCTTTATCTACTGCTCTTTGGTGATGGGTATATTAGGGCCAGCACCTTTGGGCAGTAGAGTCTGGCTGAGATTGCTGGAGCGCAGGTTACATATGTGCCACTCATGGTGTGCAGGTCATGGCTAATCCACAAAGACACACAGTTGCTTAGTCGTTGCTCCTGGCATAGTGGTGTCCCCTGTCCCTAACTGCATCCAGTCAGAAATGGAAGAAAACTGAGTCATACTTTCCTTTCGTGAGAAGGCAGTTTGCTTAAAAACATGGCAAAATTTCACTAAAATGATCCTCAGCAGAAACCTAAGGTAAATAACCAAATTTTATTGCGATTATCCATTAGGACATGACTAATTTTAAGCTTTGCTTAGACTTCAAACATAATCATTTTGCTAAATATACTGTCTGCCGTTGTCCATATACCTGTCAAAGTATGCTACCTATTTTCCTAAGCCAGGCATGGCCGGACTGTGTTAGAATACTAAGAGTAGTCCAGGCGAATGTGTTAGGCTTTGATGTGTTTCGAGGGCAAATGCCACCAAAGAGAAAGCAGTCGATCAAACGAAAAAGAAAAGACTGCAGTTGTGAGGCTGGGAGCCTCACAAGAGCCAGGATCACTACCAAACCCCAGTGTGCTCTTGGTCATTTTCCCCATCCTGCAGCTCTCGAGGTGGCCATTTCTGATCCTGGATCCTCATGACCTGTAAGACATTATGCACTTGTGCTTTGCATTCTAGGTGTTTGACCTTGCTCTGTGATTTATGCCCTAACAAACTAATACATGTTCTCAGCCAGTGTGTATCCACTGTAGACATTTACTTGCCTTAATCCTAGACCATAGTATAGAAAACCAAACTTCAGTCCACATCTGTGCCAAAATCTGTAAAGCACCCAAGTTGTTAAATTAGGGCTGTCTGACTGGGCAATTTTTATTTTTTTTTTTAAACCACAATGACATTGTTTAATGGGCTGGGAAAATGGCAAGCACGTGATTGCTCTTTTTCCTTTCTTTCACATTCAGCCCCTTATTTTTTCACCCTATGTTGATTAGAATCTAATGTGGCTATTGTTTAAGCGAAGTGGCTACAAAATTAATACAAATGTAACACACTGCACACAGTTTTTTGTACACAATTCCCACCTATATCTCTCAGCATATATCTCATCTTCATTCATATAGGACTTTAAAACTAGTTGGATTTGCAGGGTGTTTTGGTTTGGTTTGATTTGGCAGGATATTTTTTTAGGGGGGGCGGGGGTGTAAGTGTTGGGGTTTTTTTTTCTTGTGTTTGTTTTTTGTTTTTTTCTTTTGTTGTTTTCTTACACGCCAAAGCACTGCTGAGTTGGGACCTTGGTGACGAGGGTATGCCAGAGCAGAGAGGGAAATGGGTCTCTGTGCTACTCAAGGCCCAGAAGAGAACTGTCTTCCATTTAGTCTGACGTGAGGGCATACATGAGGCAGGGCAAAATATCCTTCATTTTGCGAGTATCCTCTTGGCTTCTGCCTGTTTCCGCCAGTTGCTGATTTCTCTCCGTTTTCCAGAAGATTCTTGTTTCTGGGGGCCGGAGGGCCTTCCTGAGGCGCTGGCCGCTAGAGGATGCTCCTGGCCCGGCGCTGGAGCGCAGCGTGGCCGGGGGCACCCGCCTCCCCCACACGGACCCCAGCCCAGCTCCCCGGGGAGCAGCAGACCGCCGGCCAGGCTGCCCGCGTAGCCTGGGCTATACACGATGCAACTTTTTGCTGGAAGGAGCCAGGTATTTTTCCACCGTCTAAACTGAAAAGAAATTCCATCCAGTCCACAGACAAAAATGCAAAATGCTAATGACAATAAGAGAAATGCGTTGTAGGAATTTGAATGTGTTTCTTTTGATGAAGTCCTTTAGGTGATACTTTTTATTTGCAATGTGCCTACAGTATCAGAGTCCTGCTGTGGGTGGTACATCTTGGTTATTCAGATGTTCAGCTAGCTTTCATTTCTTGTCCGGTATTTTTAAGTGATCCAAATCTCAGTGCTTAAATGAGACTGCAGATTTATTCTTCAAAAAATACAAAGGAAAAAATATTCTTATTAAAATAAGGGACTGTTTAGCATGCATGATTTTTCATGAAAGCACACACATGAAATTCATTCCATATTTTAAATAAAAAACACCTACCCCCTCCCCCCCAAAAAACCAAAACCCTACCCAAACCCAACAATACCTTAAGTAAAAAGCAAAGCATAAAGTAAAACAGTTATATGTGAAAACATTATTCTTCTAGTCCTCTGTTGCCCTTCCATGATTATCTTATAGCAAAAGAGTTCTTTGACAAATAGAGCACAAGATTTTGTATGGCAATGGCATGAAAAAATAATGTAGGAAGAATATTTTTAAAGTAGCAAAGTGGAGTACTCATTATAAAATGGCAGGTTTGAGGTTGTTTAAGATAGCTCATTTGTTCATGTGCATTACAACACAGTCTTTAACTATGTAGTCATGTACTGCCTCTTTCTCTCTCCCCATGTCCTTACCTCCCGTGGGATTTCTGCTTTATCCAGACTACAAGTCAGACCTGCCTAGGGATACATAGGCTTGTGCAGTGGAAGAGACTGTTCATTTCTGGCAGCTGGATGGTGTGTAGTAGATAAATCAAAGACCACAGGAAAGGAAATACATAGGTGAGAAGTTAGATAAGACTGAAAAATAGGACTGTAGTCTTGTCTCTGCCACTGATGTTTAATAAAGTCACTAAATTTTTCATATCATGTGTGTATTCCCCACCTTCTGCGTGCTGACTGTGAGATCCTACACTGATTAATCAGAAGTGTTGAACACCCACATCTACTCCTGAAGCCACTAGAGACTTGTGGTTTGAGTCTACAGAATAATGAATAGTGCTATCTACTATTCCAGCTGATGTGCCAGATATCTCAGGTTTTGTGTACCTGTATCTCTCTGACTGTAATCTCAGTGCACATCTTTTGTCATCTGTAAAAGGCAGATGCAGGCTTTTTCAAGACTTCAGTAAAAATAATATGTCTGAATTACTTGTATCCTCTAATGATCAGCACCAAACATATGCCTGGACAAAGTAAATAAATTTGTCTTCAGAGCAGGTTTTGAACCACGTATAGGAAATAAACCCGCTACAAAGGATTATACTATGAGCAAGGGACAAAAGAAAATACTGCAGAGCAAGCTGCTCTTAAATGAGCATTGTCTATCTTGTGCATTAAATAAGGCAACATTAGCGCTATGTATTAGAAGCCTGCATCATGAACTATTTATTAATCAAGCTTAGATAAGCATTTAGGCTGCGATTAGATTGCACATTAATTCTGCGATTGCCTGGTACATATGTACTGGATTCTGTGGCCTGACTGATATTGCTCAACATGTGTTTGTAAAAATAAAAAGGAAACAACCCAGGTACCCTCAGAAATAGAAGGCTAGCAATTTCTAGTAAGGAAGGTTCTACAGTTCCAGGTAAGATTCTAAAATATGGTTTAATTGTGATTTTTTTTCTCTTTAGCTCCTTGAGTAAATTGAATAGAAGTGAAATCCACTTCCTGCCACAAGGAGCAAGGAACTTAGCTGTTTGAGAGCAAAAACTTATGTAGGAATGGGTCTGTTTTCTCTGGTTAGAGGTTCATATGGCTTCTACAGTCACTGTTCTTAACACAATCTCACCTTTCTTATGAAGAAGAATGGTGTTTCTGTGTTTTTGTTCCTCAGTTCTGCATTTCACTGCATGTAAACAAAACAACTTTATGGCATGTGCTGAGTGAGCTTGCTTCCTGATGCTCAGGAAGTGTCAGACTTTGTGCACATGCTCCGCAAAGTCAGACGGGGTGATGAGCTGCATCTTTCCAGAAGCATTAGACTCAACAGCAAGCACACTGCAATGCTATGTGGATAGCTGAGCCACCTGTGCCCTTTTGCCTTTCTATGCAACTTGTGTGCAGAATTTTGTGAGCTTGCAAATTGCTCTCTAAACTGTTGAAGAGACATGGAAGATTTGCAGATGGTGTTGTGTGGGTGTGATAAGCTGAGAAACCTTCTTTAGATCAGCCAGTGGACTCAGCTGCCTTCTTGCCTTGTTTTCCTGCTTGTAAGATGTTTAAACATTGAAATCCAGCAAACTAACCCAGAGAAAAAGGTTGAAGATGTAATTCACAAAGCAGAATAATTCACCCCATTTGTATGTGTTAGGAAACAAAAGATGTCTATTTTTGACTTTGTAATTTGGCCTGGAATACACTTGCAGGATACAGAATACAAGCTGTGATTTCTATCTGTAGCATCCCTTTTTTTCATCATTCAACTGTATTTTGGTTTCTCCCCAGCATGGTTGCAATGGGACAGTGAAAGAAAGGGAACCTCAGAAATACTAATTTTAAAATGTGTTCTGGAGTCTGCATTACAGCTGCTGCCTTCTGCTATGAAAATAAACTGGCATATACCTTCAATCTAAATAAAGGTAGGGAGGTAAATAACACTGTTAGGGGATCAAATGACTAGGAAGCTTGATTTACATTCTCAAGTGATTTAGGAACCGTACTCTAATTTGCTGCTCAAATTGTCTTCACAAAGCTGTTTAGCTCCTAATTCAGTCCCACATGTTGGGAAACCTTCCTAAAAGGTGTAAAAGAATGGTAGTGGCTGTGGAGATTATTAAAGTATTGTCACTATTTAAGGTAATGTTTCAACAACTGATAGATTCATTTCTTGAACTTCATCTTGGACTTTGAAAAAATGCTGGAGGCTTTTGAAATTTCATATCAAAGAGGGGGGTAAAAGGAGGTTGCAGAGCAGAATAGGTTTTTTAAATCAGGTTAGAAAATTTCCATCGGCGCCTAACAGTTTGAAAGCTACTAGGGTCAAAGTTACTTTTATTACTTTTGTGTTTTTCTGCAGTGATAACATTTTGTTACACTTTTGAGTGAGTTATAACGTGTTTTCCTTGTCTTTTATGTTTGGCTTGATTTCAGTGTCTTGGCTTGAGGATGAATATCTCTTCAATAATGCCTTTTTTAATATGTCCATTTTTATGAATAAAGGTATTTGAACAACCTTAAATATAAACTCACTTCTAAAGTGAAACTTTTTTGTGGAGATTATGTAAAACTGGAATTTAGTCCTGTCTGTGGTCTGAGAGGTGGTGCTGTGAGAGGTAGTGAGGCAGGAGGAGGTCATGGAGCCCTGCTTGTACCCTGGGGGAAGAGGCACATTTCCAGGCTGTGCCTTCGACCGGTGCTGCTGGCAGGGAAACCCACACTGCTGTGGGTACCAAATTCCTGTAGCTACATCAGGCCCTGCATGCTGTGCCCCGACACAGTCTTCCTGATCCAAGGTGTTCTTGGTCTTTTCTTTCTGAAATCCTCTGTTTTCCTGTGGGGTCAGACACAGTCACCACTGTCTTATGCCTTCAAGTCCATAAGGCAGCCAGGTGTTAGTGCTGGTGCTTTACAAGAGCTGTCTGGGGAGCTCAGTGAAGGTGATTTCAGAAAGATGGGAGGAGAGCTCCATCCCGTTGGCAGATGGGTGACACGGATGGGCAGCCTACCCCTCTGGCCAGCAGATCACAGCACAAGCTGCTTGTCCATGCAGCAGTGGTGGCTGGTCTGGCAGAGCTGCGTGACTGCTCCTGAGGGCGGAGGCCTGACTGGGGGACCCGGAGCGTAAGCTCATTGTGGTGATCTCTGCTGATAGGCAGTGGTGACAGTGGGAACCCTCTTTCCTCATTTTTTTTCTTGGTTAATTTCAGTGAAAACTCATCGGTCAGAACAGCCCTGTTGGTAATTTATGATGTGACGTGCAACCAAATAGGCACTTCAGCCATTTTTCATGCATTTTGCTAACGATGGGTCACACAGTTTCACTGGAAGGTTTCAAAGATTAAAGCCATCAGAAAAGGCAGCACTGGTGACTGATATTCTCTGACCTCATGACCTAGCAAAGGCCATAGTGCCACACTAAATAAAGCTGTCTCAAGCTCATCTCTTCTGTTGCGCTCTAACACAGATTTTAAAAAGATGATCAGGCTTGACTTAAAGACTTTCAGGATTTATCTGCCATGTCCACGAACAGGCAGTTTTAATTAACATTTATTCATTGTGTTAACAATGTCATTCCTTTAATAGAATGTGTCCAGCTTCCTCTTACAACAAATTATTTTCTATAAGTAGTCTTTTCCCACCTATGTACCAGAAGGTACTTGTTCACTTGATTTAATTTAGTTTTTAATAGATACAGCTCTGGATAATACATAGAATGTGATCTGGTAGCAAGAGCCCCCTCTTTGTTATGATATTGTGAAGTCCTCCTTGTAAAGTACAAATATCCAGAACAGAGGTGGGCTTCTCCCATCCATGCAAGTAAAGGCCAGTCCTGAGGTCTTCAATTCAGTATGACGATTGCTGTGTCTTCTTTCGGTATAAAAGGCATTGGACCACCTCTCCTCAGCTTAGTCTTCAAGAAACATGAACAATAGACAGAATCCTTTTAATTTTCATTCTTTGTTGCCTGATATTTTACTGTGGGTATTTAAACCTGAGCAAAGTAGATGTAAAATGCTGATACTAGCATGAGTCATCAGCAAAGCGGTTACCTTAGGTGCTACAAAGTGCAGACTCAGGTCCCTTTGTAAAGTCTAGGACTCCGAGCAATCACGTTATGCTGAAAGGGACAGGATTAGAGCAAATGTAATATTGTAATTTTCACGTGTCCCTTGTTGTCTGTAACCTGGCCCCAATACAAGCAGGGAGCAGGTCGTTTTCACTTGGCTGTGGGGTGCTCTGAGTGCTGGGAGCAAGAAAACACAAAAGTCCCCAACTGCTTTCTCATGCCCTTCTGCACGTGGCACACACTACAGAAAGTTGTTGGTTTTTTTTTAAACAAGCTTAACCAACTTAACTCTTCAATATAAAGCTTTACTATACAGCTGTTCTCCAGCAGGAGATCTGCTATATTACGACCCTTCACAAGATATACCATATATATTTAGCCCTGAAGATTGTGCTTCTTGCCATGCTAGTTTTTTCATTTACTGTATTTCTTGCTGCTAGCTAGCACCTTTGAAACTCAGTGGAGCCCTGCGGGGGTTTCTCTGTCTCCTGTTTCCTATCTCCTTTGAGCTATTGCATTACAATCATCTGTCAAAGATGAGCAGGAGTGAAGGAAACGAGTACCTCAAGTGGCTGACACTGCTGAACAGATATCCTTCTATTTTTGCTGACTGTTTACATACCTCCAGAGTACAGATGTGGATGAGCTGGATTAGATACAAAGACAGTTTGTAACACCTTCACGTTATAATAATGGCAGCCCTGACTGCATGTGAAAATTATACAATTGTAGCAACTGCTATGACCTATCAATACAGTTCCTTTGCCATGGCTGCAGTCATGGCATTGCTTTATGCCAGATGTGTACACTGTGGTTGTACCCATTTAATGTTGTGGTTAAAAAAATGTTATTGCACCTCTTGCAGATTGGCTAAGGTGGTGAAGTTATTGAAAGAAATCAGTCTGAGTTGGAGGATCTTTGTTCACGATGCGTGAAAGGATGTTTTTCTCCTTCCTAAAGTCTCCAGACTGCACATGCTGTCTGCATCCCATTTCTATTCCAGAGTAACATTAGGAATGAGAATGTAGGAAAACGAAACCATCACAGGGTGGTTGTCCAAGTGCTAGTGACTGGCACTAGAATAAACTATGTAGGAGCTGTAAGTGTTTGGCAGAAGTTTAGCTAGTAAAATTGGTGATTCCAGCTTAAATAATATATACATTGTTGTACTACATAATACACTTTATGGTATTAACAGCAGTGAACATGCAACTACTGTGGGTATCCTGTGGCCTAAATTGATATGTACTTTTCAGAAATGATTCTCCCACTCCTTTTTCTTACAGTTTTGTAGAAGTGGATTTGTTAGAATAGACTGTGGAAGGCTTTATAATTATGTATTTTTTTTCTTATTCTAAAACAAAATACAACTTTCCCATTCATGTCTTAAACATTTTGAAGTGGCTAAATCTTTGTTGACTCACTGGTTCTAAAACTAGTATTTTATTGGAATCCCCAATTAAGCCAATTTCTTCCATGATTCATTTCACTTAGCCACAGAAATGTAAGCCACAGCCTCTGGCCCTAATGAAATCCTTTAAATGCAGTCTACATAGCAAAAGGTTAAGGGGGTGAGGCACAGTTTAATTTTGCAATAACACTTTATGGAAGTCTTTGTAAATGTACTTGCTTCTGGAGTTTTCTAATGCCCCTCTCTCTGAAACTGTAGTCAATTTGCGGGCTAAAAGTTGCTGTATTAAAATTACATACGTGAGGGAGGTTGAAGGGCAGTGGGATATAGGACCTTCCTGCTAAATTGCTGGTCCAAATTGGGCCTTAGTCAATCTCTTACAAAGTTGTCAACACCCAATGACCTATATGAAATGAGTTGGTAGCTTCAGTCTGGTTCCTAGAGAGGTGTGCACATCAGAAGAGCAATCAGCTGGCACTAATTGGCACCCTGGCTAGCAGCCTCAGCAGAGAGCCAAAGGTCTGTAGAGGAAGGGAGAGTGAAGTGCTCTCTCAACCTTAAAGATGGTCCCTCTGGGTCGAAGTTTAGGGCACGTTTGTAATAGCATATGTGGAATTTTGCTGTGCATCTTCTAATGCTAGACCTGAGCTATGGCTAGGGAACGGCACTCCTCAGGGCTTTTGTAGGCCCTTTTGAAAGCTACCGGGCATTTTAAACTCTGAAATCACTTCAGCTTTCCTTCAGACATAAACACGAAGAGAACGTTCACTAAGCAATAGTCTGATATTCTGAGGTGTCGAGTGATGAATAACCACTCCAGTTGGGGGATTGCACTGGAAAAGGGAAAAAGAGGGTGTGTGTATTCCTTAAAGACAAAACTTTCTCATGTCCATGCCCAGCATGTGTAAGTACCTTTGCTCTGCCAATTTTTCTGTTTGTTAGGCCAGAAAGGGTATAAATGAATGCTGCTTAAATATTAAAAATACATTGATTTTTGAGTAGGTTTGTGAAGTTCTGTTTATTATAAAAGCATAGTAACGCATGGTCTTCCTACATTTGGAATTGTTCCTAGATCATGATAATGTCAGAAAATTTATTATGGATTATTATCTTCCCAGAATCCTTGCATTTAAGAAGTTTATTTCTTGTATTGTTGTTCTGTTTGCAAAGTTTCAGTCAATCAGGCAGGGTGGAAATAACATCATGAACTTGAAGCCATCAGCCCATTCAGCATGAATAGGGTCACTGAAGTAGCACTAAATTAAGAAATGAGTAATGTACTTACCTAGTATTTTAAGCCAGGCAGTCAAAGGTGATAAAATATATTGTCCAAATTAGAAGTTGAGCAAATTTTCTTTACCTCCATTCACCCTTGACCATACAAATGAGTAACAAGCAGCAATGACAAATGTTTGGTTGTTTGCTAAGCAGAAAAAATACATTCATTTTATGGAGGTTAGCTTGTTTCACAAAACATTTAGTGCTTTCAGAGAACAGTTTTTGTCCACATACGTGTTGTCCTTACTGATAAGATGAAATGAAGGTTCTGCACAGAACATGCATACTTCAGAAATCAGAGCATACTTTTTTTTTCCTCCACAGCTCTGCATTACCACAATTACCAATGACCTGCAGTTATCCCGCTCCACGACTCCCCCTCCCCCCCAATCATACAACAAAAGAAACCAGTATCACAGCCATAACTGAAATACTGGAGTTCTGAAAGTAACACCCTTTTTGAGTCATACAGCAGCCCCCTTTCACTACCTCCATGCTCTCTCACTGAATGACGTGGTGCACATTTATCTGACAGACTGAAATTGGAATACCACAAAAAATAAGGCAGTATTTGCATCCCTGAGCATGGGAATATCAGCTGTTGTGAAAAATTGATGAGCTTGGAGATAGACTCTGCCCTCAATATTGCTACGGTCCGATGCAAAAAATCACCCTGAATAATGCTGTATGCTTGCATTTTAATGGTTTGCACTGAAACACAGCGGTGCTCTAAATGTATAAAGTGTTACCATTTGCAAATTCCCACCTGTCCTTTGTGTTTCCGGAAATAGTATCCCTGGCTGCAGTCTGGACGTTGCCCCAGGTGGTGTCTGACTCTTAACCCAAATCAAACAGTAGTTGTTCAGGCTCTGTCTGGCTCTCATGCAGTGGACAGGGAAAACACAACAGCCTTCTAGTTACCCCTTAGTAAGCCCAGGCAAGGATTTCCCTGAGGAAATCTTCAACCTGTTTTCCTCATAGGCCTCTAGGGTAAGGTTTTAGGGTCACAGTTCCCATTGCCTTCCCTATTGCAGCACGGTCCAGCACACATGATGAGCAGGCTGCACACTGTGAAAGCATATGATGGAAGTTGTACTATGAAGAGAACAAGCACAGGCTTTCATTTTTCCTTTTGCTGGCGGTATCTTGGTAATATACAACTCTGGAGCTGTAAATGGTTTGCCAGCAGTTGAGATGTGGTCTGCAGTCTAGCTCTTAGGACCACTGGCAGGATTCTGTTATTTCAGAGTAACTCAGATCCCTGGCTGATGAAACAAAAATCCCATAGGGTTCCTCTAAGGCTGCCATCAGAATGGGTGCAGGTCCCAGCTGTATGCTCTCCTCAGCTCACTGCAGCAGCATTCCTGCAAGCTGTGATTGTAGTCTGCTCATGAGCTGCCCCTGGAGTCTTCCCCCATCCCATCAGTTCCTCAAGGCATGGGGCACGGATTCAGGCTTGCAGAATCAGGAATTCTCCAAAGGTATTAAAACAAAACTGTTAAACACTGATAATTCCTGCAGAATTGCTGGCTTAACCCTGGTAACCCTGTGCTTAGGACTGCAGCTCTTGATACTGCAAGAGGTGACAGCCTCCATGTCTGTAAAATCAGAGAGGTTCTGGCTCAGGTACAAAGAAAAGACTGAAAATATGACAGTGCTTGAAGGTGTGTGCAAACAGCAACAAGCACTCTAGGCAGTATGGACTGTCCTGCTTGACTTTGTATCACTGCCTTCCAAGTGCAGGGGTTTATGCCTGAGACACCCATTTATTTGATCCAGACTTGAACCTATTTATTTGGCCTTTTAGCCCGAACTTTCACTGTCATCATCTTGGAACCTAATGAAAATAGTGTTACATATTGTGGACCTGAGCAACAAGCAGTGTCTTCTGTGAAAGGGACAGAGAAGCCCTGTAAAAAAAATAAATGGTTCAGTGTTATGAAAACCAAATAACAATAACTAGTAATTTTGACTAATTTAAGAGAATAAATTATATGTTTATTTTGGAGAAAGATTTTTGATATTAAGAACTGTTACAGTGAGAATGCTGGTAATGGTGTACTTTCTGAAAGATGGAACCAGCTAACAAGAAAGATCTCTAATACCTGTGCGTATGAATTGTTACTCTCTTCTGTAACAGTTTACAGTCTTATTTTTGAATGCAACATAGTTCAGCTGTTCTAGTTCTCTTTCCTAGGTGATTAAACTAAGCAATGTAACTTTGCACTTTCAGATTTTTGTATGAACCCCATGCCATCTCCAGAAAGTCATGTTAATCCTAGGGAGGACCAAAAAAATCTACTAACATATGCACGCTGCCAAAATAAATGATGGCTGGATTCCTAAGCTAATCTTAGCCTTTGATCTTGTGTATCAGAAAATTTATTTGGTAAAGTAGTGATGAAAAGATTTCTGACCATTCTGAAGTATCAGCTGCAAATAGACTAGACTTACTGATTTTCAAGATAAATCAGGAATTTATTATTTTTCCCTCCCTTTCCAATCCTCAGTAAACTCCATAGAAAGCTTTATAATAAAGCAATTCAGAAAGTAGCAATAGCCATTGTTTTTCTGGCACTTATAACTTTGTATGCGAAATTGCACGATATGTCAGTGTGGAAATCTGTGTTGTTACCTCTGAAAGTAATGGCAGAAAGAGATGGCAACTTTTGTCTTACAGTTTTTACTCATTGGGTATGTTTTTTCCTTCTTTCCTTGATCTACAAAAAAAGTTCACAATTCATGGTGTTTCTGTGCTCAAAGAAAATAACATAAAAGCATTATAATGACGCATGGTCATGTCTTTCTTGCAGTGGATCTCCCGCATGGAACTTGGTCTATTTTTTTCTACATTCTACACAAAAGATCCCTCAAATAGCACTGTTTATTCTCTGGTTATTACTGATCCTGCTTTGAGTTGCTCCCCCACTTGCCTTTTTGTTGCATGGAACTTTCCTTTTCTGGCATTTCCCATTGACTTCATATTTTCAAATGTTTTTATGGTTTCATATTTTAACTGATTTATGGTGGATTTTTCAATACTGTAGAAGATGTCCTTTTATTTTTAACACATAGGGAAGTTTTAGTGTAACTCTGAAGGAGTCACTGAAACTTGATCTTTGAGTCTGTGTTAGATCCTTTCTGAGGAGGGGTTCGTTTTTTGATTTTTCTTTTTTTTTGGTTGTTGTTGCAGGGTTTGTTTGAAGTAAAATACAGCCTGCATTTTGCAAAACACCTACTTCTTTACACTGAATAGCATGTTCTTGTTTCAGGACTTTCTGGTGTTTACAGCCACACACAAAAACAAAACTTAAAGGCTTTTAATAGTTACTGTGCAAAAACTATCCGATAATGAAGTCCATGCTTGAAACAGCTTATACTCTAGACAGAGATTTTACAGACCAGAAACTGGGGTACATAAAGATTAAGTTGTTTCATTAAAGATTAAGGATATCTGGGGTGGAGCTCTGCTCAGATCTTGAGACTGTTTCAAGACTTTTCTTCTTTCTTACAAGTGTGGATCATCATGGCCTCATCTGCTACGGTACGAACTGCATTTATTGAAGGAAATTCCAAGTTCTCACTATTCTGTGGAGGGTTGTCACCGCTATATTATTCCTTTTGTTGGTATGTTCTGTCTCTGTCCTGTCTGTTTTGATCAATGGTATGGAAGAGTGTAGTACAGGCCTGAACTCAACCTTCCGAACAGTCCCATCCCTTTCTGCAGAGGCAGAGTGACTGCAGGCAGAATGACCAGATGGGGAAGGTTGCCTTGCCTGTCCACACACTGTCCAGCCAGACCCTGCTGCACTGGGTGTGGAGACAGCTTCCAGTATGTCAGACTGCTGCTGGGCGGAGGCCAGGACCCCTTTGGAAGGCAGAAGGGTGTCGCGGTTTCCACAGGTATCACAAGGCACAGAAGAAAAGGCAAGAGCTTCCAGCTGTGGTCCCTAACCTTGCTCAGGCCTTGAGGGGAGAAGGAGGAAGGGGCATGCCTCCTGCATGTCTGCCACCAGCAATGGCTTGCCTCGTTCACGCAGTTGTAGTTTGTGACGATGTTTCCAAGCTGGAAAACTGATTTCCTTGTCGCTAAGTGTGGATCAGCTTCAGACTGCAAATCTGAGTTGATGGAGTCCCAAACTACTCCTCTTTGCCAAGCTGTAGGAGAAGGTATTCTTTTGCATGCACTTGAACACAACAGTAGTGAAAATCTTTTAAAAGATTAATAGCAATTAAAATAATATTAAGCATAATCAGTAATCTATTAGTAAAGAATTGTTCCTTGTTGTTTCTTCTGTACTAGTGTGCTTGATAGGTATCAGGTGGATAAAATATATCTGCTTGTGGTGTCTTTGTCCCCTTTCTAGTTTTTTCGGTTAGCTCATGATTTTATTTAATGGAAGAGTCACTTCTCACATATTGGCTTGACAATTTACAAGCATTTGTTTGTGCTGAATTAAGCACATTTCTAAACTTTGTATGTTGCTGCTGACAGTTTGGGGATTGATTTTTATCCCTAGAGAGATGCCTTTTTGTCTTTAAGGCAAATTGAAGTTGACTGCTGGAGCATTCCCTGGTAAGAGAGAGAATCTACTTTAGGGATATTTTTCTACTGAGAATTCATTTTTAACTGAGAAGCTTCAGCAAGGTCATGTTTTCCATGACACACACACAAAAAAAAAAAAAAAGAAAAAAAAAAGAAAAAAAAAGAAAAGTTCACAGACTAACATTTAATTTAGAGAAAATAAATAGGAGCAAATATTACCAAGCTTTTTTTGCCCCTGTAGTTCTCTGTCAGGGAAATGTGCCTAGATATGAAGTAGGTAACAATTTTCCAGACTTTTATTCTCCAAGCACATGTTAAATGCTGGTGTGGGCAACGTCAGAAAAAGGTTTTACCCATCCATGTTTTTTCATTTATGTTATGAATTTAAATTTTAAAAATTCTGTAATGTTTTCTGGGACATTCAGATACTTTCAAGAACAGATTCACTGCTTGTCCACACTGGCAACATAGGGTAGGGTTTGCAGACGTGAATGGTTAAATGTAATGAGCTGTGTGTGAAGATGCAGGATCTCCAGCAAAGAGGTGCTTTAGGAAGTCTTTACATCAAGTAGAGCTAGATACTCTCTTTTTTACAGTAGACTCTGTGGCTGGACATGCAGAGCTAAGAGTTACCTTCTAAACTTTCTTTAACCTATATCCACTCATCCTTTGCTCCCTTCATCCCAGTCAGCCTGGCATAGTTTTTTGGATACAAACATATTGTTGCTATATTGACAGGGATGCTGGGATTCATTTATGTATCTCTCCCTTCAAGGTCTTTTTGGCAGTAGATTTGTTTTATAGGAATATCTTTTACAAATATAAATACTGCTAAAAAACCCCAGTGTCTATGTATATATCTGGTCTGTTTTATGTGGTCAAAATGATTGTTACCTCACATCTGAATAGCAAAGCTGAATCTGACCATCCTGGCCAATGGGCAGGTCTAGTGGATTTTTTTGTGGTGGTACCTGGCAGGTTACTGGTGAGGTGATGGACAGACCTCATTAAACTCTCATTTAATGCTTGTCTCTGGAATGGCTGCACTCTCTTTAATCTCTGTTTTTGCTTTCACCCATACTTCTAAGACCCAAGTGGCTTAAAAAAACCCAAAAACCAAAAAAACCAACCTTAGTCCTTCAATTAGGTACCAGATGACAAACTCAAAACTACTTGTTTTTATTTTCTGGAAATCACACCAGCTGAAGCAAGTTTTCCACCACAATGCACCTGAACAAGTTGTAAGAACAAATTTCTTCAAAAAAGTCTTATCCTGCTGGTTATAAAATCTTCAAAGGAGCTGCAGGTCTCGCAGTCTTCCATTAAATCTTCACTGGGATCTTTTCATCAGCTTTTTCACACATTTGAGTCCTAAAAATTAGAGTTATCTTGGTATGTTTCTGGAGACTTGGCTATCAATTGCCAGAATTTTCATTTGCCTCTTTGATCTTTGTTATCCCTTCTCAGATTCTTCCTGTAATATTTGTGAGTTCTGTTAGTAGCTACTGGATTAAGACATTTGCAAAATCCAAGAAACAAAACTTAAATATTCATTGTACTAAAAACCAAACCAAAACAAAAAAGCACTTTCAAACTTGTACAGGTATCTTGTATACACAATGGAAAACACTTGGCTGGTGTGTAAGATGGGGTAGGTGAGGGAGGAGAGGAAGGAGGGACTGATGTTGCTCAGTTGCAGCTGGTGAGCAACATCCCAGAACTGCCATGCTACCAGATCCAGAGGGCAGCCCAAACAGCAAAGAACTCACATTTTCTGCTATGTTCTCAATCCCTCAGTTTTGTTAATCTATTTTGAAGCTTTTACTCAACTTGACCTTGGAGCTTGAATCTTTTCTTGAAAAGAAGTTATCTTTAAATTAGATCATGGCATTTATTAATTCTGTGAAAGTCCGAGCAATCACAGTGTCTCACTTTCTCTTGCTTTTTGTTGCAGCTAGACCAGTTAGATGTTGATTTTTTTGAACTTTACCTTTACTACCTTAATCAAGCTTGTTTCTGTTTTGTTCTTTTGCTTGAAGTCTTCTGGTGTTTAGCATGCACTTTGTTCTCAGTCCTTTTCCATTTTGTGTACGATTATGCACCTAATTAGAGGTAATTGTTTCCTTGTTCCTAAGCATCAGCCAAACAAGCAGATCTGAGCTATATGGGGGGGCTCCATCCTAGGAAAAGTGTAGCAAAGACTGATAATTTTGTATTTATCTCTAGCTCTTTCATTGTTCTGTAGTTGCAACAAATGTGCCTTAGGTGTGTTCTCCTTAACTGCACTAAGCTGTGGAAAACACGGAAGCCTGTGTATTCTGAGTCGCCAAAGAATAGTAGCATGAATGTTATAACGCTGTCACAAAGGTTGTCAGGGAGGATTTTTTTTTTTTAACAATGTTTTAATATTCATTAGCTTTGTATCTTGTTCTTTCTTGGCTTTTATTTGTAATTAAGAATAAATGCATAATTTTACTGATTTTACTGCAACTTTTTCCAACATTAGAGTGCCAGGAATGAATTTTTATATATTATCCAGGATTTAGACAAGATATTTAACTGGGTCTGATCATGACAGAATGCAAATTTCCATTAATTAAGTTTGTAATTCTGGATCAGGAGGAGAACAATTTATAGAGGCAGGGGTAGGAGGAGTACTTTAAGTAGCGGTGCATGGCGAATGAGTTGCACAGCTTCCGTTATCAAAAGGAGCTGCATGTCTAATCCACCAGACTTAGTACTGAAGAAAATGTACCCTGGGATGTCAGGTGTTAAGGGGAAGAATGGGCCTCTTACGTTCTTTGCACTTACAAGCCAGCTGTAACCTTTTGACTCTCCCTCTCTTTCTCTTCTTGAGTTTTGTTTCCTGAAAGGAAAAGGGAGTGGGGGAAGGCAGGGGAAGAAGGCTTAAAGAGTGGAAGATCTGTTTCAAAGTACTGTAGTGTATTTGCAAGCTTTTCCTTTTTTTTTCTGGAATTAGTTTTGTTTTGACTTCTTAAAGAAGCTGTTGCTTTTAATGTAGAGTGTTTAGAGCACGGCTTAAGATATGAATGTCTTACTGAGTACCGCTATCAACACTATAAACTTTACACATTCTTCCACAAGTGTTTTGCACATAGCTTTTCTATCTGACTAAAATGAATATAATTTAATTTAAAAGCATAATAGAGGAGGAGAGCTAATTCCCTGAATTAATGTTACAGGTATCGCTTTTTATATTAACCAGTGTTATGCAGAAAAAGAACCACCCAGATAAGAAAACCCTTTTATTCACAAAAGATCCCCTAACGCAGCATGATCATATATTGATCACACTTAACTCGGATGCATTCCAGGCCTGAAGATCTGCACATACAAAGAAAAGTTTGTATAATACTTGCACATTTGATCTCCTTGCTATCTCTGAGTTAGTAAGTGTGAAAATTTTGCGTGCAAGAAGGAAGATGCATGCGCCCTAGTTGATGATTTATTTGTTAATAAAATATGTATGTAAATATGTATGTAAAAAGTATGAAAGCATATATGACAGCTAGAAGGAAAAAAAAAAAAGGCTAATTAAGGTAGGTATCTCCCAGACTCATGACTTTTGAGAAGAAAAAGCATAATTTGGAAAAATACGTGAAAACTTACATTATCCTTCCTTGAAATACAGTCTGTTCTGGGCTGATGCTTATTAGAATGTAAAAGTGTGAACACTAGGTTGGTGTTTACTTTTATTCATTAAAAAGAGTGTCACTCATAGGAGAGTGCCCTGACAATGCTGAAGGAGTTTTATATATTTCTGGCTACCATCTTTGGTTTGAGGACCATGTCCTTCTAGCTTTGCATCTTTCTTCATTAGAGATTATATTGAAAAGGCTCACATTGGCTTTGCTTAGCTGAAATGGAGTGGTGCCAATAGAGGTGTAATTTTACAGCCAGCAATCAGGAAAAGGAAGAGCCCTTAGCCAGGGGACTCAATAGTGCCAGGAGGAGCCATTATTCTATTACTATTTCCAGTGTGGAAGCATTGTTTTAAGTTACATTAAAAACATCCTTTGAATTTCTTTGTTACTTGTGTTGTAAATTTTCCATATCGACCTTTCTAAAAGAAAGGTGTGTGAATCTATAATGTATACCCAAATGGAGTGCTTGGGGTGCATCTTGCTTTAGGAATTGTAGGTTAAACTGAAACCTGAAATTAACAGTAACTCCTCTGACTGAGCCTGGAAGTTCACGGAGATTGGCCAAATGTGGGGTCAGTTCTCCATTTCTTAACACTTGCTGGGAACAACACTCTAGGCAGCCTGTCTCCAGACAGACACTTTTTCCCATTTTTTTCTACTATTGGGGACCCCAACCCCTTGTGATTTAAGGGCCCAACCCTGTAAGCTTTCTAGAAACCTTAAATTTAGTTGGTTAAAAGAGAGAATTAACTATATATCATGTATATTCATGTGCATGGATTGGCATTTATCTCCTGGAGATTATGTGTATGCTGAAGCTCATAACAGATTTGAATGATGTTTTGGGAGATTTGATGTAGATAGTTTCCTTGGTTTTGGTTACTCAGAAGTCCTGTAGCAATAAATATTTTATATTCAATACTGCTTTAATTCCAATATGTATAGCGTGCACTGTGAGCCAGTATTGAAGGGATACATATGCTGAATATTATTCTCACATTTTATTGATAGACTTGAGTAGGCAAAGGCTTTACATCTGTGAGACAAGTGATAAAACAATGTCTCACAAAAGATAAAACAATGTCTCACAAATCATTCAGGCAGTCTAAGACACAAATAGGAACAGAACCCAAATATCCTAAATCCCAGTGCAGTGTCTTAATCCTGAGTCCATTTTTTTTTTTCATTCAAAATTAAAGTTTCTATGATTATTATTTCTACTGCCGGGGCTTTCCAAGGATTTGAATGTGACCTAATTTATTAAATGCTGTCTTATGTGCAAGACAGAAGCAAAATCCTTACCTCAGGGCACTTACTCAGTGGCCCTGATCCTGCAATCTGATCTCTGGAATGAATGTCTGAGCTAACACAAGCCATGCTGCCTGTTCAGAGAATTTGACTGGGATTTTAATGGAGAAGAGACATTTAGATTGCAGGTTGTCTACAACATCCTCAATGAATTTCAATACATTATTGCTACTTTCCTATAATATTATGTGTTTCCCTGAATCCTTTACAAGCTTTTGTGTAGCTGTTGCTCAGTTACCTTAAGTAAAGTTTGGGCTGAACAGTTTTTTTTCGACTAGGTATAAGCCTTGATCTGTGGCTCTGCTTAAAGATGCTTTGCGGTGCACCTTGAGATTAAAGTGCATTGCCCCTGCAGTGCATTGATCTTGTCTGGCCCAGAAAGGGGTTGTCATAGCTCTGCTTTTGAAATCAGGACTCCCTCATGGGTTTTCCCAAGGCATCATCTCCATGTCATTGGGTTGGCAGGATATGAAGCTGAGGGTCTTTTTGAAGTTTTCCTGCACACCAAGGGGTGTAAACTTGTTGTGCGGGAGTCATGGTAAGTTACACCCTCTTCTCCCTGTGTGTTCAATGCAGGGTAACTTACAGCAGTATTTAAATATTCCAGACTGTTTTCAAAAGTAAATTGTTTGCTTTGTTATGCTGGAGTATTAAAATGAAGAATGGAATCCAAATGCTCAGAACTCATTTCTTGCAGAGGACTGAAATACGTGGTCTGAACTTCATTAATTAATTAAACAGTCCTATAAATATCTATTCCTTTGCAGCTACAGACAATAGTCTTATTTTAGGAAACATGATCATGTTCTTCATCAAATATCACTCATGCCGGTATTATGTTTTTGCATAATTGTAAAGCAAATATCACTTTAAAGTCTGCTTGTGTATCTCACATTTCAATCTTTTTTTTTTTTTTTTTAAGTACAAAAAAGTTAGTTTCCTGCACCAAATGATTTGTTATTGGAAAAGCAAAGTAGCATTTCTCTACTCAAAACTCTTCCTCCTGCAAAACTGTGGCACATGGGAAATATTTTCCAGCTTTCAGAGTTTATTTGATTTTGAACAGTTTTGGTTATGTAAGTTTTAATAAGTAGCTTTGGTGTACCCCTAAAGGCACACCCCACACACTTATGTTGTGTGACCTAGGGTCACAAGTAATGGCTGCAAGCTAATTGATTGAGAAAGGCTTGTCTGACTGGGCCCCTTTGAGTCCTCCCTTTACATTCCTAAATTTCTGTAAAGGAGGCACTGGCAGCTTCGCCTGGCGAGAGGAGGGGTTGGGGGAAAGGGAGGAAGTTTCTCAGTTTCTGATTATGCGCAGAGTTTCCTTGTACTGAGCTTATGTTCTCCACCCACTACTTAGAACTCCTTAACAACTTAAAGCTTTATCCCTGTGAGTACCAGAAAAGTGATCTGAGTATTTATTGAGCAGGGAGAACAAACTGCTTGCTCCAGGCAGGGAGAAAGCTTATGGAAATTATATTAGACCTTCAGCAAAGTGCACAGCTGCATCATACAGAAGCTGAGACTCAAACTGACAGGCAAATAAGCCAGATCACGGAAGGGGCCTCTGTGTGGCAGCTCTGAGCTACCAAGTGTTGGACAACTAGGCAAAAAGTGCAGTGGAGCAGGGCAGAAAATAACACACTAACTTCATGCAACTGTTGCTTTTTATGGTGAGTCCAGATTTGAAATGTTTTTTGGTTCTTTTTTTTTTGAAATGTAGTTATTTTTGTTGCTTCTAAAAACCCTTCCATTTTACCACAGCAATCCTTTTGCAGAGCTCATTGTGTTACAGATTATTTGTCCGGATGTGCACTTCAGTTCTGAATTACACAGAAGCGTACAGGGATAGTCCTTTCCTTGCTGCTTGCTCTGTCTTTTGCTTTTGCTTTCTTCAGGAGACAGGTCCCATTTCTAAAGGCACGCTGCATGGCTTCTGATTTGGAAAGAAACAGTTTTACAGCCAGCACTTAGTGTGCAGCTGCATATAGGTGAATAAGTGAACATAATTTCTGTGCACACTTTTCTGCAGTTTGAGCTTTGTGGCACCTCTCCATTGCTCCTTATTCTGCTTCCTTATCTTGAGAATGTATGGCACGGTCACTATGAAAAGAGCTTTGTGTTTGAATTCCTGGTGAGTCGAAGGGTCAGGGCCTATGAGTTATCTGCCTGCCAGCAAGACTCATTGCTGTGTCCCTTTATTTTTCAAGCTGAAATAGAAAAAACATGTGTCTTCATCCCTTTTTTATAAACGTATTTTGAATTCAGGTTTTACACGCTGTTTGTGTGTGCTTTGTTCTTTTGACAAACTTGGGGTTTGGGGGGAAGCCAGTTTTATTCTATCCATACTTATTTTATTTACTCAAGCCTTCCTGCAGCTTTTTTTGCATTCCTTTGTTGTGATACACATAATTTTTTCTTAAAACAAGATTCAGTGATTCTGATTTCTGCTAAGGGAATAAGGATTTATACTTGGATACATATTTCCATAAATACCAGGGAGCTATCTAAATTTTAGGTAAGTTGTAAAATTACAGAAAATAAGGCTTTTGTAACTTTTGTCTCGCTTAAGGAGGGAAACACAATCCATCTGGACTAGTTCTTTAACAGATTGCATTAGATACACTAGTCATCTACTCTAATGGTAATAAATATGATCTGAGCTATAATATTATTTCAGTTACTGACTTTGAAAAAGCTGCTTTATTAGCACAGCAACAGAATTAAACATTGCATGTTGACAGTAACATTAGAAATATGTTTGCAAAAACTGCTGAGTGGATGAAATTTAGAGCAATAAATCATCGAGGCATGTCAAAGTTACTCTGTATGTGATGTTTTAAGATGTCTGTAATTTAGAGGAAAAATGAGTGGTTTTCCTCCAGCAGAAGTGTGATTCTGTATAAAATCATCTTTATTGTATCTTTCTCGAAATAAATAGCTTTCTTAAAAAAAAAATAAAATCACCAAAGTCAGAAAGTGCAAGAAAAGTCTGAGAATTATGTAGCAGTTATTCAGAGCTAAAGGGAAAAATGTTCCTTGATAGAATAATTCTGATATACAACGTGAGAAAATCATCAGATGAACTGTACACAGAGGGTCCAGTCACAACTTGTTTCTTGACCTGTCTTCCTAAGTTTGTATGCTTATCTGAAACTTACTAGCAGTTAGCAGGAAGCCTGTTTTAAAAAATAAGGTGATGCTTCAGATCTGAGTTGTTCTGACATTGCAGTCCCTTTCAAGTGCAGAAGTTCATGTTGTTCACCTATTGTGTCCATTCTTATTTGCCAGTTCGAGATCTTGAGTTTACCCATCAGTTTTGAAAATATTTTCCCCCCATCCCTTTCCTTTTTAAGACTGTCTCGAAGAAATGCTAACAAGTACGGATTTGAAGGCAATGCTGCACTGTAGGATGATCTAAATGGACTTGATACTTCTTGTTTTCTTACTGTGAATTGAATTCCTATCTATTTTGACTTGGGGTAAATTTTAGACTTTCTACAAGAAAATTCTTGGCTGTGCCCTTGGCACAGTTAAGGGTGTGCTTTTCTTTTAAGAGTTTCAGGGTTCACTTTGAGGGAAAGAAATGTGCCCTCTTACATAACACAAATGTACGACTTTTTTCTTTGGCTATGCTGTGGTGGAGGAATACCTGCTGAAGCACTTTACAACCTTAAAAACTGAAAGAAAAACAAACTTTGAGGAGGTGGTCTCTTCTCAGCTTTGGTGGGCTGGACTGCTGGGGAGCCAGCCACCTCCTGGTGGTCGCATGGCACTTGGGGAGCAGGGGCTGGTGGGTGCTCGCATGCAGCCACCTCCTCCATAGCCACACAAACAGAGGATCAGCCTTTTCTGTGCTCTGGGGTTTTCATTGGCAAAATAATGCACCAGTGGTGTTGTGACACCAGATTAGAGGATTATGAAACATTTCTTCATGCTCTGATGACCAACCTGATGAAGGGGAAAGGGCTTAATGAGGAGGCAAAGAATTTACTGAGGACTTTATGCCTGTATCTATCGTTAAAAGTAGAATATCTGCTCCCAGTAGCTGCGTTCTGTGATTCATGGAAGCCCCTACAATAATGATATGAATGATGATTAACCGTGTTCTTACTGACCATTGGAAGACTGACACAATATAATGTGACTGGCAGGAAGTTTAAACATCAATAGTGTATTTCCAAATACTATTTTCTCTTGGAGAAAATCAAAGAATCATGAGCTCAGACTGTATACTGGCTTTTTACATTCTGATACCAGTTAGAGAAAAAAGTGGTTTTGAAAAGATTAAAACACAGTTGCTTTATAACTTTCATTTATTTAGTCAAGTTTAGTCAAGGAGGAACCAGATTTGTTTTGCGAATAACATAGAAAAGTGATTTTGGAGGTTCACTTTTAGGTTTGTTCTGTAGTTCTATGTGGAAGGAGGAAAAACTTTATTTACTAGACATGTTCATTTTATTGACATCTGTACATTACAGAAACAGGTCTCCACGATACCTATGGATATCTTTACTGTCACATGAGAAAGGGTGAAAATTCAGGACTAACAGTTGATTTTTCTGTCAAAGGGAGGAACTAGTCTGTGCTGTCACAGCAAGGTGATATCTATACTGAGAGATGAAGGAAAATTGACAGGAGCAGAACTGTAGCACTCATGGTGTCAGTGAATCGCAGTGTTGGTAAGACAAACTGAGAAGAAAAAAAACCCACCTATATTATATCCTAGCAATTTTTAAACAGTTTATTTTTAAAAGAATTTTTTAAGATAAAGACAGAAAAATTTCTGACATCTTCTCAGCTACAACTTATGATCACATTTTAAAGTTCTTTTGTGACTGTGATTACTTGGGCCTTAAACTTCTTTGATCTCCAAGCTTTATCAATTCAGGAACTGTAGATCTGTTTTAGGGGGGGAGGGCGGGGGAATATCTACAACAACAGTATTGCAATATTGGAGTTTTGGAGTTCAGTAAGTAAGGGAGCAAGAAACAGAAAATGTACACATGCTTGTCCATGAAAAACAAAGAAAGAGAGCAGAGATCTGGTCTTTGGAATACCCAAGCTGACTTTAATTTCCTGCAACATATTTAAACCATCAGCGGAAGACTGTCCCAAAAGGTAACAATGAAGGTGAAAGTGCAGATGAAAGGAGAAACATTTGCCTTGTGATTTAAGTGATTGCAATACATGGGTAAAAAAGAATGGGCACAGAGAATAAGCAGAAGTAATTGGATATGAGGATAGGCACAGTGATAAGACAGAAAGGAACTTAAAGAGCAAAACAGAGATCTAAAAGCAGAAGAAAGATGGCATGAGAGAGGAGAGATCTAAAAGTAGAGGAAAGATGGCATGAGAGAGGAAACCCACCCTCTCTAAAACTGTCCGTCAGTCACTGAGGTGGGCCTGTGCCTTGGCAATTGTCAGCTGACATGCAGTCGTCTGGCTTCAATAAAGGAAGAGACAAAATACTGAGGAAAAAAGTAGGAAGAACAAAGGCAAAAGTGCTGGCTTTCTCCTGGTTTGTTTAGAAGCATTTCCACTGCTGGCATTCAGTTTCATACCTGAAGTAATAAATTCACCCAAGAAAAAAAGGCTGTTCCTTCCAAAATTAGGGTCACATAATGGTTACATAATGGAGGGTTGCATCTGCTTTGACAAATTGATTTTTGAGCAGAGGTTAAGTTTCTTTTTGCAGCTCCAACAGGATTCCAGCAACTTTTAAAATTTTTTTGTAAAACCCTTTGGAAGGTCTTTTGGCAATTCTGATTCTTGGATCTGGGAAAGATGCAAGCCATTTGCAGCATGATACGTGAGACAACAGACAACAGGCTATCAGTGAAGTGAAGGGCAAAAGAAATGGCAATGGATTTTCCTTTACCTCTGCTCTGACCAAACCATCCACGTCTATATTTATTTTATCAGCCAGGCCCGTATCCAGGACTCCATCAAAGGTCCTGCTGACTTTGGTAAGGATGGGGTGAGGCCTTATATTCAATTCACTCATCCGTCAGTTCAAAACAGTATTCACGATGATTCGCAATCTCTGTATGGGGCACCCATAACAGTTCAGGAATTTTCAGTATTCTGTTGGAAATGACACCCATGCTACACAACCAAGGTACACTGTAGTGCCACCTTCAGTTACTGAAATAACTACCTCTCCTTCAGAGAAATGTCCAGTGATTCAAACAATAACTAGTTTTCCAATTCCAGTGTTGCCTTTAAAATCCAGAGATGATATTTTGGTGTTAATTATGTAATCTTAATTTATTTAGCAATATGATAGAAGTAGGTAAGAAATACAGCTTAAAGTACTGAAAAAAGCACATTCATATCCCTCTTCTAAGCCGTTTGGAATAAAAATATTCCATTTATACCACCAATTCTCCATATCTCTTAACCCCCAAAATGTCCTATGGACCATAAATGTCATGTGGAAGATGTGTAGGCCCTTTGATCAGCCCTGTTCTGAATAGTGCAGCTTAACGGTGTTAAATGGTAAAGAAAAATTAATTAAAGAGAAAGCCCTACCCTGAAGTACATATCCCATTACTTTTGGTTATTTACATTGTTTCCAAAAAGCAGCACCAGACAGACCTCCTTCCAAGAACAGTTCTCTGTGGCAGAGCTGGTTGAAGGTACCTCGGTGCTCTTTTACTGCCTCTTCTTCCATTTCTCTGACGCCCCTGTAATGATACCCATCCTGTGGAGGCTACTCAGAGAAATGGTTCAGAATTTAAAAATAAAAAGAAGATTGTTTTTGACCTGGATTGATCTGCTTCACCATATACCCCAGTGGCATTTTTACTAGATCC
Organism: Falco punctatus; assembly: GCF_963210335.1. Lineage (NCBI taxonomy): Eukaryota > Metazoa > Chordata > Aves > Falconiformes > Falconidae > Falco > Falco punctatus. Next base: position 106,885,039 of record NC_137581.1, on the reverse strand, counting down.
AGGGCTGTGCAAGCAAAAACGAGTAAAGCTGCAGGGGGGGAGACAAATTTATTTCCTTCACTGCTAACCATGGATGTCTAGGTTATTACAGGCAGGCTAGTGGAAGTGCCTTCAAACAGCTATGTTTCCTGAGGGAACTTCACTTTGCTGTGTCTACAGAGTGAGGATCAGTGTCCCCTGAAAATATTGACTCTGGTTTTGGTGTACAGTTTATAAGTTGCTTGTGATTACGACCTGGTTGTCACTGAGCTTCTGTTATTTCTGCCTGTGTATAATAAAGTCCTGAAATAAAGATCTGTGCTTCTAGTAAGGGCGAGTAAGTTATAAAGAATGAAATGAGGAAAATGCAAGAGAAAGTCATCAGCAAGGAACTTTATTCATAATAATGTGACACAGCACAGTGACAGAATCAGTCTGTGTTGAAAATACCATTGTATTTATCATGTGGACATCAGACTGCATTCTGCATTGGCCCCATAAAACTTCTTCCAAGCTCTGGCTGGCAGTTCACAAAAGAAGTTTCTGCAGAAGTACCCGGTGTAGGTGCAGCTATCCTTCCACTGATATCAAGGACAGTTATGTAAGTATAAAGCAAAACCCGTAAAAATTGATTGTGCTAAAAAAGTAGGACTCTTCAAATTCTTTCCTTTGTATTTTTTTCCCCTCTTCATTTGCAGTCTACTGCTAGCCTCTGGAAAGAACAAGAAATTTGGCAGGATCTGGTAATTTAATAACGTCTTAAGTTATATTAAACTGCTTGCTTTCTATCACTTTGCCATTTTTTAACGGTATTTTTTGGCCTGAAATTTTCTATTGTGTAGTCCCAAGCCACAGGTGATTCTTTTTTTCTTTATCTTTTTCTTCTTCTTTATCTTTGTCTTTTTCTTTTCTTCTTCTCTTCTCTTCTTTTATTTTCTTCTTATTTTCTTGTTTTTGGGTTTTTTTTTTGTGTGTGTGTTAAAATTGTTTTAAGCAGCAGAAGTGGGAATAAATTATACTTTTCCTGTTGTGGAGTAAACAAACTCAACAAAAGTCTTTGAACAACAATTTTTGAAACAATGTCATCAACAGGTGGTTTATGGACTATTTTTAAAGGGCTTGAAGTAAAAAAAGATTTAAATTGTTTTATACTGGAGATGTTATACTATAGCTATTTATTACATGTCTCTTGGCAGTAAATATTAGGGTGCACACTGATATTTTTTTATTTGCTCTGAGGATTATATGACACATTGGGCATTGCATATGTATAGCAGCAAGTGTCCTTTCCTTAGAGACCATGATGCTGAAAGAGCTTGGTGTGAGCATGTATCCAAGGTTAACTTAGCTGTGTGCTGAGAAGTAAAAGTGCATGAAGCAAGATTGCCATCTTAGGGCATCTCACATGGAGAAGGAACGAACCCTCTCTCCGTCATCAAGTTTCTTCAAGTATTATTAATACTCAATTTTGATGTAGATTATTCATTTTAATGCTGCTGTTGGCTGTTTCCCAGAATTGTTTTGATTTCATTACTAAACCAGAAGTTATGAATTGCAATCAATTTTTACTCTTTTTTTTTTTTTTTTTTTTTTTTTTTCAGAAAAAGAAGGAATGCCACTATGAGGCATTCTGAGTGAATAGGACTGTTCAAGTTTCATATGGATGTTGGTATATATATTCATATGGTACACAGAGATGCTTTTTTTTATTATGCTTTCCTAGATTGCAATTGGAACAGCAGCAGGCTGCATTAATTCAAAATCTACAGATGTGTTGGGTTTTTTTCTCCCTCTTTATCTCATGCCCCATATACATAATTGCAATAATCTAGGAACTTCTGCATCTCTCCTGACTTTACACCAGGCAAGACAACAGATCTGTGACTGGTTGGTAGACACAAATCAGCTAACTGGCTGGCTGGGTTCTCCCTGGCAGGACAGGCAGTGGCCACCTCCCCTGTCTCACCTCAAAGCTAGCCCTATTATAAGTTTCTTTTGTTTATTCAGCCATCTCGATTCAAAAGCTTGTTATTTTTTAATCATCGTGCCCTATATGGCTAGATTATGGAGTGTATCGGTATTTTACTTTTGGCATATGGGCAGGTCATGATGAATATATCTTTTGAAAGATATAGAAAATTCCATGGAAAACCACTGAACCAATATTTATTCCAGCTAATATTTAAGTATCATGGAACATTGTGATCGTGACCCACAGAATCTTGACTTTATTCCATCTAGTACATCTTTTATCTATTATTAAGACATCAGTCATATTACATACTTTTTAAAAGGCATACTTAATTTTATGTATTAAATCCACAATGCTTTTGCCTAAAATTTGGCCAAAATGCCCCCCTTCCAACATATACCTTTCTGGGGGGTGGGTGGGGGTGGAGGGAAGAACAAAAGCAATACATGATAGATTATAAGGAAATAAATATGTTTTTAGGGGAAAGGGAATTTAACTACACTTACCTTATATTTAGTAATCACATAATAAACCAAATGATACTCTTACTGTACATAATTTCTTTGTACCTCAATCTTCTCAGCAATAAACTGAAATTAATAAAATGTTTTATATATGGCCTGATATTATGACTTCAAAGCACTCCTCAGTCATTGTGAATGGACTCTAAAAGGGGAAATGTTACATTAGGGTTTTTGAGCTGGTCTAAACTGAAACATCAAAAACTTGAGATGGAAATTTGACTCTATTTACTTGAATTAAGCAAATATGATATCTATGTATAGTTGCACATCTGTCTGATTTTCAGATGGGGAAATTTGTTCTTAAGAGTATAGTTATAGACTGTTGGAAAGAACTTTCAACTTCAGACATCAGCTTAGTTGAACACCTTGATTTCAGTTTAAATAGTTGAAAAGGTAACCATTTTATGGGAGTTTAGAAACAGAAATGTAGTAAACAGTGGCATTGACATTGTGTCCATCTCTGACATTCTGGGTTTACTCTTAGTTTACTACAACATTAAGAAGCTCTAAAAGTTTCAGTCTACATCTGGAATTAGAAATCTTAATGTGTCATCTAACTTCTTTGTATCTTTGTGCAAATCACTATAAACATGTAATGTCTTATTGCTAAAATATTTTTATATATTTTATAAAACATTCTTTTTTAGCTCTAAGTATATTAATTTGATTATATTTATATAGAGGGGTTTTTTTTATTTGGTTGGTTTTAACTTTGTAGGTCTAATTTTCGGTGTTCTGTGTGCAATTATTTACATCTGGTTGGATGTGTTTGTAGGTGTTTGTTGGTATGTCTAAAGTCAGGGAGTCCTGTATTATGAAGTGCTGAGTGTGGTGCATGTCACAAAGTCAGATGCTAGATTCCTGCCATACTGAAATCAGGGTCATGCATCACAGTTCCTAAAAAATGGATTTAAGAGCCTAATCTTAGAATCTAATAAAAAAACGCAAACAACCCAAACTGTAGCCTGGCATTTCACAGAGCTGGTGAGATATCACAGTATCAGCAGTATTATTCTTAACTATTTGTTATTTGTTATTTGAGACTTCTACTAAGGTTTGTCTATTCACCTTTTTTTTCTTTCCCTTCTCCATGGTTTTTGAACCCTTGTGTGTCTCTCAGTTAAATTTGAAAGGTGAAATTCTCGATGAATATCATGTTTTATGAAAATCTGTGACTGTATGGAAGAAAGAAACCTAGATCAGTGCCAATTTTGAGGAAAAGGCAGGCAGAACATAGCTGTTATACATTCTGTTTGGCAGTGGCTTAGTGGCCAAACAAAATATGTGCAGTCCCAGACTAGTCACAGCACAGTTTCTCCTGCCAGGTGATAGTGTAGTAGGCAATGTGGAGAGATCTGGCCATTTGCAGTGAGAAGAAAGAATGTGGAGTTACAGAGCAAAGACCATAAATCTGTAGGAAAGCAGGTTTCATTCAATCTGGTGCTTACAGGACACCTTGGGTTTGCTATTGCAAAAGAATAAAGGACCAAATGCCAGAAGATCTTAAAAAAGATGTAAATTGCTTGCTATAGGCAAACAAGAACATTTTGTTTGCTGTTTTTTTCTATTTGCTGAGTGTTTTATCCTGTATGGAAAAAATCACTTACTATTTCAGTCATCACAAGCTGCACTGAACACATGAGATTCATACTAATCTTTCATATAAGATGTCCACCTGCAGTTAAATTCTCTATAAATAATAAGATAGGTATGCTGAGATACTAAATACAGTAATAGAAGTTCAGTTATAGGAAACTTACTTTTTCAAACTGGGAATTAAGCCAGAACTTGGTTCTTTTCTTGGCTGTGTTGAAGTCAGCATAGACGTGTTTAGATGAGGAGAAAAGCTTGATTTTTAAAGCAGTTCGGTATTTTCTGTTTGTTTACATTTAAAATGCCTGTGTATCCCATCTCACCTTGGAAAACTTTCCTGCTTCTGTGGACTTGGGATTACCTTTGTAAAGATGAGAATGGTAATACTGAAAATACTAATGCTTGCCTATTATTTTTATTTAAGTGATATTTATAAAGAGCATTTTAATTCTCAGCTGAACGAGCTACATCAGTGGAAATTAATGACTGTTGCCTTTTATGATTTCATTGATTACATGTATATGGTTTTCTAAACTGTTGGAGCTAGTGTCAGATAATTTTCCTTGTCCTAAGGTCATTCAAGATAAGGGAAAATACCAACTCATTTTCATTAGCATGCTTTTGTTTTATAAGCTGAATGAGCACCAGATGATGATCATCAGCAATCACTAGATTATTTACCAGAGGAAAATAGAAACCTGTGACATTTGAATATCAGTTGTCTTTTATGGGGTATTTTAGCAAAGTACTACTTCTAAATATTCTCCTGGGTATTTTTCAAGATAGCAATTTTAGCACTGGCAACAGGAAATCTTAACAATTCAGGTCACTGCAGACAGTCCATTCAGCAACAAGTTTTGGATGAAATTTCTAGCTGAATTTTAAAAGTTATTAGCAATTAGGATGCACTCTATGCTTTGAAATGCTGAATAACAGAGGGAACACTGTATACCTGCTTTTTAAAGCAAAAAAAAAAAAAAAAAAAAGAAATGTTTAGATCCTGCGTTTCAGCAATAGTGCAGGTTTGTGACTGATATAGTAAAAAGTTTATCCCAGACCCCTTTTTGCCCCAGTAGCCCTCTTCTTATTCATTTTAAGTGATCTTGTATGCAGTTATGACCCTGAAGGTTGTCTAAGGACTTTGCATTTATGGAACTGTATTTCTAATTTGGCATGATTTCTTTGTGGTAGGGGTGATAGACATGAAAGTTCATGGTTCTGTGTAACAGCTTTGCTTCTGTCTAGGAGCAAGTTTTGCAGAAGCCTCATGGTCTATCACAGAGGATGCTATGGATGGCAGCATGAAGAAAAAAAACCACCCCACCCCCACCCCAGAAATTAAAGCAAATAAAACCACTCCAGCTGATCATGCTAGATATTTTAAATTAGTGATAAACTGACAAAACAATAATATGGGAACAAACCCACAAAATTCTGTTTAGAAGATGGAAAAATGATTTATTTCTTTTGAAGTAAGATTTAACTATGTTTTTAGTTAGATTTCACAGGATGGAAGCATGTGCAAATGAGGACAGATTTTCCTAACAGCTCGGTGTGATGGTAGACAGTAAGGCAAGCGATCAGACTGTAAAAAGCATTTGGTCCTCTTTAATATACTAACAAATACTATATAAAATATTTTTAAAAATAGCTCTTACATATCTTCATGGGAAGTGCTGAGGGCACAGTTCTTCCAAAAATGGCTGTTGCATAGGTGTCTGAGATTGCCATTTGGCAATGCATCTGCAAACCCTTGTGCATCTGAACCTAACTGCTGGCAAGAGACTTCTCTGGCATTTAGACACAGTGGCCGTTCTCTGATACCTGCTGGGCGTACAATTTCAGTGCTCAGATACCAGTCTTTTCCCCTCTTCACGGCATTTAAGTTTGAGAGACTTCCTTAGAGCGATCTTCCATTCTTACAGCTGGTAAAGCAGAGTATAGAGACTACTGTGAAAGTGGCACATGAAGGTCTTTTTATTGCTCCTTTTTGTGTGTTTCTGAACACCCTTTTTGGGTGGGTAAACCATGGGGATTCTCTGAAGGAAAAGATTCTTCAGTACATGCAATAGCAAATTATTGCTTCCAACCAAGTGGGTTTTTTTCCCCTTCAGGGCTCTCCCATTTCATGTCCATTCAATCACCAGGGACCAGACCAGTAGTGTGCTTTTCCTTTTAGCAGCATGTTGTGATGTTAGAACTTTCTGCAAAATCACATTTTTTAAAGTGCTTCCAGATGTAAGCATATATTTGGTTGAAGTTTACTGCACATGCTTGGGCACTGATAAACTGGTAAGGCCTGAATCCAACAGCCTTTAAATCAATATGTGGCTTTCTATTGACTTCCAAAGCTCTGGTTTGGGCTGTGAGATTCATTGGTATAGTCAATGGATTCAGGTTGCCAGTTTCCTCAGAGCAACAGTTCATGCAACAGTTACAATTACAGGAGCTTTGTAATGTGAAGAGTCCTATTGCTATTTTCCTTCTCCTTCCTCCTCTATGAATCAGACATCTACTTATGCTTCGGCTGGCTCTTGCCAAAGCTAGGTGAAGTGCCCGGTCAAACAGAGAGGCTGGGTATATGCTTAGGACTCCCATATATCTGTGCAGGAAATACTAATGCCTGCACAGCAAGGCTAATGTGTTCTGGACTTAGGAAATCCTTGTGGAAAAGCACTGTATATGCTAATATAGGAGTTAAAATGGCTTTATTAATTTTCATGTTTTCCCCTTCTCTGATTGGCAAATCAGCAAACGAGTTCATGGCATCCCTTCACCAGAGGCCCTGGCTGCTTTCCCACCAGGCAGTCCTTCTGGGCACAGGGAATGCCCCTAAGGGAAGCAGGCCACAAGAAAAGGATGAGATGAATTTCCCACATAACACAAAAGTGACTGGAAGTGCATGTGAGGTAAGTAAAGCGCATGTTGGCTTTGTGGAAACCACAGTCCTACTTGTGCTTCACCTGTTTTTCCTTTCCAAGCAGCAATCATTAGCAATCAAAATCAAACACCACTGGTCCCCTGTTGCTAAATCAGGTTCTGTAGGAGCTGAAGCAGATATGTATGGAAAGCTGAAAAATGTAAAGCAGCTCTATGTAGCACCCCTTAATTGTGGGTGGTGGAGATAAATGAAGCTGCTTATTTCATTGCACAGAACCCCTCTTGAAAGTATCCTGGTTTGAGATGGGGAGTCCTTTGACAATCTAGTGTACTAAGCAAGAAGAAAGCCATGGGATAGGTACCTAATGGCCATGGAACATATTTTCTGGAAGAGCTGGAGGCTTTGGGACAGAGAGAGGTTCTCAGCTCATAGGTAGAAAAATCAAGAACTTGGAAGCCTGTCACAAAGGTAAAATTAGAGTATTTTGTAAAGGCTTAGTGAGTGAAAGCTGAGAAAGAGAGACTTTACTCAATATATTTATTCATAGGTAACAATAAATTGGGAGAATCAGGAAGAGATTGATGCTGAAGTCTGTTCAGGTCATGCCATGCAGGGGCATTTGCCGGTAGTATGGGGAAAATCTTCAAAAAAAAGATTGTGTGAGAGATGCACAAAAATGTTCATTATTTATCTGAATTGCTTCAGACGTGGTAAGGTGAACTCAGTCTTGGCATAGAGCTTGCATGCTGCTGGAGTTTTACAAAAGGCAGATTTTATTTGGTTCACTTGGGACATCCCAAATGTTGACAAACTGGAAAGGACTGTGCCAGTACTCCTGTCATATGGTGACTGAGAAAAACATGTACAACAGAAACATACTGTGCAATGAATCAAGTAACACAGTTCCTATTCAGATCACAGCCTTGTGGGTAGATTATATAGAGAGTAATTTTAGCCCTCTTATAAGTGTGTTGCTAGAGAATTGCTGTATAAAGAGGAGAAGTAACAGAAGCCTGGCAATTTAACATGCTGAATTAAAAAAAAAAAAAAAAAAATGGAGGGAAAATACTTCCTGCAATAAGACTGGAACACTTTAAATCTTTTCAGTTGGTCTCACATTAGCCTTTGTGCACCAGTGCCATTTAAATTAAAACCAGTATGTTTCCAAAAATAGAAAAGTTGGTTTTGATGAACAGAGAATTTTTGATGAAAACAGCTTCCATTTGAAATCTTAATTTCATCTGTAAAGCAACTCCTTTGAATAGTATCCTGCTGGCATACTGTTGATGACAATAAAGCTAAATACATACAGAGACATATCTGCAAACGTGTGCATGCATTTATATATTTATATATGTAACTGAAAATTGGAACTGTGAAAACTCAGCTTATTTAATTCAAATGCAGATGCGATCCTGTGAACCCTTTCCCCCAAATCTGGTCAACCAGATATATTTACAGTTCCTTGACAGTGTAGAGAATAAGCAGTGTTGGTTGTACTACACCCACTATGATCAGACCAACCCTGCCACAGTACACATGTTGTATGAAGACCTACACACAATTGTTCAGAATGGACATCTTCAATGATAGTGCTATCATAGGCTGGAAACCGTGGCGTAGAAATAAAAAATTTTCACAAGAAAGGGTTCTTTTTTAACCTTTGGTAACCTTTTTTGCTGTTTCTTATAAGAAGTATACCTTGGAGCCATTGTTTCACAATATCTGCCTTTAAAAAAGAAAAACTACTGCTACATTTATATTATATAATTATTAATGTAACTAAGATTAGGATGGTTTTGATCCATTGAACCTGGCTGTATCTGTTTTTCAAATTCTACAGCAAGGAAGTAAAGTTGATTTGCTTATGTGTGCATTTAAAATAAATGCCGAGGCATTCTTCCGTCAAAATACTTGTAATAAGGAAGGAACCAATGCTGCATGAAACTTCATCTTTTTCAAAGGTGAATTGTGATAAAATAACAAAGACAAACATAAACTGTAAGGCTGAATCCATCACTGATGTTGCCTACTTGTTTAGTATGTATTCAGAGAAACCTATAAGGTCCCTCTTTTAGTGCTTTCAGTCAGTGGTAGTTAATGGCAAGATCCATTAAAAGGTTTCTTCTCAGATATTTATTTCTCATTATTCTGCTTTCACTATCTTGTACTTATGAACATAGCTTATTGTGTATTCATAAGGACTGTGGATTTTAGCCCAGTGTGTGATCTCTTTAATAGAATCCATAGAGCATCTAATATTCTATAAAGGGGTGATATTTATACTGAGAAGGGAAGTATTTACTTGTGTATTTTTAAGCATGTTAATATTTTCTATGATTGGAAGAAAAATATAATTTGGGACAAAGAAGTTTTCCTTACTTTCTATTTTCTTTAGCTTTTAATCCAAATGGTAATAATTTTCAAAATATTAAATACCTTGTTTATTAAGCAATACAAATTTTTGCAAATGATTTAGTCATTGCCACAAATGGCTAAATGTTCTCCTACATCAACACTACTGCAGGTGTACAGCATGTGGGGAAAACATCCTGAAAGAGGAGCACTAGGGATCGCTGAATCCTTTAATGCAGATCTCTCTAATGCAAAGAACTTACAAGCGTAGTATTGGCAAGTTGGAGGGTACATTGAGGTTTTAAAGACCTGAGGTCATGAGATTAGGTAAAAATCTTAATTTTCATTAAAAAAAACCCCACACACCAAAACAAAACAAAGGAAGAAAGCTGCATAGTCCAAATTGTAATAGAAAGAACTATAAAATGTAACTTTAGCATGAATTCAAGTCATTAGTAGAAAGTAAAGTTTAAAAATGCACCATGTGTTTTAAATTAATTTAATTTTTCAGTATCATAATCCTTTTAAGTTATACTCTGAGTTTGTACATGCCAGAGTTGTAGCTTCTGTAGAGGCATACAACATATATCTATGTGTGTATATATATAAAATTATGTATTTTTTATATATATATATATATGTATATGATACATACAAAAGCAAGCTATCACCTCAAAATGTCATCTGATTGCTCTGATCCTTGCTAGCTGAAGGTAGTTGAACACATGATAAATGGAGCAGAAATCAGAGCAGTAAATGGTAATTGGCAATTTAATCAATAAATAGATAGATCACAGTGTAAATATCTGTTGATGTTTGTAGTGTCTGGGATAACAGGGAAAGGGTTCAGTGCTTCTTCTGCTTTGTAACGCTTTAGGAATCCTTGTAGCCATAAACCTGCCTTAAAATGCAAATCGAACAAGGTTTATGACTGCTTTGTGTTACTGAAGTGATGCATCAGATCATGTATTAACAAAATTAGCCCATTGTTTTCCTTTTCTTTAAAAAAAACCCCAGCACCTGAATGACTAAGTAATCTGAGTGCCTCGTGTCTAAAAGCAACATACCACATGTTGGATGGTCCTCTTCCTCCCTGTAAATTAACCACAAAAGCAGTTATTTGAATGAATTAATTGGTTATGGGCTGTGTGGCCCCTAAGGTCCGTTTGAATCATCCAGCAGCTGGAGTGTGTGGATGTTGGGGGTTCAGGCCACTGTCCTAGACAGGGTGAGGAGTGGTGCGTAGCTGGGGAGGGCCCCGAGCTGAGGGTTGGCAAGGAAGTCAGGGAGCAGCTGGAGAGCAGAAGCATCAGGTTTAGTGAAGGTTTAGATGAGGAGAAAACCTGCAGCCAGGAACATGTTTGTGAAGATTTTACCTTTGTGGTAGCTGCTCCCCTTTGAGGTAGCTTTTCCTGAAAAGCTTTTATTTCATCACTTTTAAATTTTCTCATCCATCTCTTTTCCACGTCTGTATATACCAGTCTAAACTATGCAGTGTATGCCACATTTTGTATGCCATAATTTTACTATATATATTATTCTTTGCCATTCTGTTAATTTAATATATATGAAAAAAGGTATCTTTAATATGTAACTCACCAATATGGCAGTCACATCATATTGAGGAACCAGTATTTCTATGAACAATACTTTGCAACTGGGGCTTCTCATCAGAGCTTTTAAGACTGTTTCACAAAGTCTATTAAATATTGAACAATTATTGAAATGTTGCATGTAGTCGGTGCTCGTAGATTAAAAAGAAAAAGCAGAACAAAAAAATGTTGATCATTCAGTCTAACTTTCTGTGTGTAATCTAAAGTAATTCCTATTTGAAGTATGATTTTCAGAACGCAAGATCCAATCTTGATTTAAAAGGGTCAAGGACAGAGAACCTGTCATCACCCTTGGGAAATAGTTTTCAGTGGTGAAATACTGTTTCTTGTGTATCTGCATCATCTATCTGATCTGAACTTGTCTGCTGGAGCTTGTTTATACTGTTGCCTGTTACCTGAAGGAGCCTCCTGTATAAACTCAAAAGACAGTGATCAAGTCAGGTATAATTTTCGTAGCATAAATGGAGCTGCCTTAAAGAGCTCTCCCAGTCCTTTACTTACAAGGCTCTTTTGTGAGTTTCTTGAATTGTACACCGATGCAGCGTTCCAACACTAGATGTTTGAGTGACAAGTATACAGTTAATCCAAATTGTCCAGTCCTATTCAATCTTCTTCCACAGAGGCCCCCAGGGATGCATTTTTCCCTTTGGCCTTGACAGAGCATCAGGAGCTCATGTTCGGTGGAGTCACGTCCATTCTTAATGCCAAGTCTCTTTAAGAATTGTTGCTCCCAGCATAAACTCTCTCGCTCTGCCAAGAGGACCCTACTCTCTTGTTTAATTTATAGATATATAAATTGGTTCTTAGAGTGAAGTGACTTGCCCAGAGGCTCATAGTGGCACAGCCTGGGAGGAACAATCAAACTCCTAAATATCATGCTATGCCCATGTCAATGGGCTATTAATTTACTTGTTTCTTCCCCTGTACTTTATGTTCTGTATGACTGAATATTTTCCTGGTTTCCCTGCGTGGGCTGAGGCTGTACGTGCTCTTTCATTTAGATTTGGTCTAGTTTCATGTGAAGAACAGAGTATACTTTAGGGATTACAAGGTGACAATGCTTTTTCTAATCATGTTTATTATTATTACTACAAAATCTTATCTATAGAGCTAATTATTTCCTGTAGTTGTGTGATGAATAAAATATTCATCTCAAATATATTATGAAATGCCTCCCATCTCATTTAACTAGGGATTAAATCTTTTTCCTTGCTGCTGGGCCCTGTTCAGGGTGGTTCTCTTCCCCTGCTTCCTCTGGAGAGCTGATATCATGCTGGTTTGTAATGTTCATTAGCAGCCCAACCCTTTTCCCAGGGATAAACTCTGGTTATGCCTATTTCAAGTGCTTCTGCTTTTACAAAGTGCATCAAGAAATGAATTATTTCAAGAAAAAGGAGCTTGAACCTGAAATCTTCTTCATGGGCTGAATAGAGGAGGAAGAGGGAGCCCCTGTCATCTTGAAATGGATTAATATTGCCAGCACGACACCCTTTGGTGCAAGGGCAGAAGCTGTTGTTTCCCTTCTCAGATGGTAGAAGACTATTCCCTGATACTAAGCAGAAGAGTAAGACCTTATTATATCAAACTGTATGTGAAAATAAGAATGAAACCCACGAAAAGCTGAACCAACTTGGAGTTAGCAGCTGTTCTTAACAATTTCTTGAACAGTTGTTCATCTTCCTTGCAATGAAGGAGACCTTTTATTTTTAGTTAGCAAGGGATTTAAAGAGAAAATGATAATGCAGTCGTCCGGTGTAAATTATAGGGATTGCAGGTCTCCAGTCCAGTGCATCCGTGCTGGGTCCTACCAAAGGCCCAGGCAGTGCAGTGAGCTCTCAGTGGTGACAGGGCGAGCTGCCTTCTTCCTGGCAGGGAGCAGTATGCTTGACATCATATGGGTGGAGATGGCAATGGCTCCCTGTTTCTGGTCACCTAGCATCTGTGATGAACTTCAGGGTCTCCCAGTGTTGGAGGGGACACGTTGTTGCGTGTGGTCACACACTGCCTGACAGCAGGAGGGTTGAAACATCGGCAGGGCTACTGGCTTGTGCCATGGAGGACATCAGCATTGATGGGGAGAGCTGCCATGTTGAGGGGAAGCAGACAATACAGACAAGCCTTTAGGGATGGGAGGCTCTTGAGCCATCACACAGTACCCTGGGGCAGTGTGGCACAGATGCCCATCATCCAGAGTTCAGATCATTCACTCTGTCCTTCAGATGGTTACCGACAGGGCCAGTGGAGAGGGAACAGTGCTCTTCTGGGGCTAAGGCACATGCCATGCTGGATCTGGAGGAGACCCCTGGGGCTGCACCCCCATGCTACATCCCCTCCGAGGGGTACCAGGCTTTGAGGGGTGATGAGACACCTTCAGCCTTATGATTGGCATCAGGTCTGCAGGGCAGTAGGCCAGATTGTAAGTGGCTTCAGCAGCCTCAGTGGTGGCCAGAGGTGGTCACAACGTGCTGGGTTTGCTTGGCCACAACACAGGGAGTGGAAATGGGACAGGGTCTCCCTCTCCCCACTGCAATGCAGGGGGCCAAGCCCCCCATGTCCTTCCTCCTGCTGCGACCTGGATCCTTTCAGAGGAGCAACATAGTGATCATCACAACGTATTTTAGGAAGAGCAAGATCAGCAGACAGACTCTTCCTCTTATAAAATCTCTCAGTTTCTGGGCTGGCTGGTGTACAATGCTTGCTTATGGCAGTTGTTGAGTTAAAAAACAGGTGGTATCTATGTGCTATGGTGTACGTGCATCAGAAGCACATGGAAGATTAAAATGATGACTCATTTGAGCAAAGCAGGACAGGCAAGACAAGTGACTGAAAGAGATGTCTTTAGTCAATACAAAGTCATTGGCTTTTTGGTGGCATGAAGAAATGTATTTTACATGACTCAGAAGTACTAAGTTTTCAAAGTTGTAAATCTGGTCTTCAGTTTGTATGTTAAGCTAAATCAAAGACAACCTCAATTATTTTTATACTTGAGTTTTTTGTTTTGTTTTTCACCTACCAGGTAAAGAGTACTTGTGAAATCAGAAAAAACAACTGTTGTCTGGCTTGGGTAAATAGAAAGACTGGCTTGCCCGTAAGTGATTGATTATTTTTAAATTACTGTGAACACTCTTTTAAATAGGTCAATGCAAATGGCAAAGTAAGCATAGCTACTCCTTTTCCTCTCTTTGTCAGGGGTAGCTTTAAAACTTTCGACATACACTTAGAGTGTGAAACTTAAGACAACACACCTCTGGCACATTTCCTCAGTGATACACAGTTACTGTGAATGGAGTAGAGGTGATACATGTAATGAAGTTGAACAAGTTTTCCAGTTTTCATTTTAGATGCATTTTTGGGAGGATTATAACCTCTGTGAAGCTCAGAGGCTGAAGTGCTTTCTGCTTTAGAAAGTCTTGTTGTTTTTTTTTTTTTATTTTATTTTGGTTTGGTTTGGTTTTAGGAAGGTAAGTACATAATAATGATGGCATCTCCAATTCTGAGGCAAGGAAGAAAAGTACAATACTTTTAACAGCTCGGGAGAGATAAACCGATTTTGGGAAGGAATTCTGTAACATTTCAGACAGGCTGGATTTGATTTTAGTGCATTGTAAACTATTAAGCATGGACAGTACAGTGTAATAATAAGCATTCAAGCTGCTCAGCTAAAAAGTCTGCTGAGCATGCTCATAGGCTAAGGTAGCTGCATGTTGGAAAGTCGGAATTTGACATATTATTAGGAATTCAAAAGCTAACCGGAAAAAGGCATCAGCAGATAATGCAAAGTATAACAGGGCTCAGCTAAGGGTTTTGCTTTTTAAAATACTCAGTGGTCATATTACACTGCCTATTAGGAAGGTCCTAACTGTAGGACAGCCTATGTAGTGACATGATTTATGAATCAACATTAAATAGAAGAGGCAAGTATATCTATTCATACAACCTAAAGTTTCTTCTTCACGATTTGACTATGTACTGTTCACATTTTGTAACTGAGATTTGCTGCTATGGAATAATTTACATCTCTTAAAGTAATCTGTATAGTAATCTGTGTTTACATCTAAGGATCGCACAAAGTTGCTGTTCTAAAACTAAGGAAAAATGTTTTATAGAACGAGTGTTCTGAGGTCTGTTTTCTGAGTCTGTGTGTGTTTGACTTCTGTCATAATGCCAACGAAGGAGAGGAGCTAGGCCCACAGACAGACGCCATCATATGAAAGCAAATTTTACTTTGCTGGAGTACCACAAAAGTTTGATAACTTTAGAGGAAAACCGTCTGACAAGTATGATGTAATAGAAAATGTACATGTACTGGCAATGATCAGGAATGGGAGGGGAGCTAAAACCACTAAAACTGAGTTAAAAATCAATACAGTTGACTAACCTTACTGTGGGATTAGAAACCTTGTTCCTTTGCCATGTATTTATTTTCTCCTACATAAATCCTAGAACAATTTGCTCCCTGGTCTTCCACCAACTCTCTTTGTTGTTCTTGTCCAGCCTGTTTTGTGGGTAACACAGGTGCCTAGTGGCATGTCTTCAGAGCTGCCAGTTTGGTCATTGGTGCTTCTTCTCCAGACCAACATCTGTTGAGCTCTGAGTCATCCAGTGTCTTTCAAGAAGAGAGGTACCATGCCAGAGGGAATTTGTACAGCTTGCATCTTCACTTGTTGCTGCAGAGGAGGGCTTAAATACGTGCTGTGGAAGCACTTACAGAGGGTGTGGATTGGGACAACTCAGCCCAAAAGTCAGAAGGGGGTTTGTCAGGAGAAAAGACAAATAAAGCAGTTGTAGCTTGTGCCGGCTTCCCGGAGGCAGCTGAAGCCTGACATCTTTGGCCTTACAGCTTTCCAAAGAGCAATTGGATGTGGAATGAGAATTTAGGAGCATGAATAAACATTTGGGGAATGCAGGAGTGGAATGAGTCTACTTTACTATGTAACTTCTTTAAAGAACACATTCTAGCAGCCAGAACTGTCTGCAGGTCAGTTGGATGCTCAGTGGGAAGTTCAGGGTACCTGTCAATGCGTTTAGTAGTTCTCTGCCTGGCTGAAATCTTAGGTTTGTTACAGATGTTTGGTATACAGATGTCTTTACAAATGAGTTACATAAAGTTCAAGCTTTAATGCTGGCGAGCAAAAAGGAAACGCTTTTTAAAATGTGATTGTGAAAAGCTAGGAAATCAATGGATATTATTCTCAAAACTTTTCACGTCTGTATGGTTTGACTTACAGAACCGATGGTCCCAGGCTTTTTGTTTTCATTCATGCAGCTGGTGTTGCAGTGGACTAGGCCAGAAACATGATGGCTGCCCACAACAAGAAGTACCACTGGATCCTGCTGATGGTTCAGGTCAAATCGCCCTTAAGTAAACAGTCACGAAGGTCCATTTGTTTGAACTTCTTGTTTGCTTGGTATGTCTGAAACCAAAGTAAAGATTTGGCACTACAGTTTCATTACATCTTTATGAGAACAGCTGCACTATGCTGAAAGCTTATCAAGATCTTAAAACTTTAAATGTAGCTCTTCAGAGTTAATCATCAGTACAATTTAATGCATCAGTTTTCTTGTTTACATTAGCACATATTAGCATGCAATAGAAGTAAATCTGAAAAGCAAAACATTTGATGCTTAGGGCCTGATGTCCACACCTGGAGACACTTTTGGAGTTTTTATTTCAGATTAGGTCCAGTCTGGTTCTGTGGACTGAGTGTTCATTTATGATCAGAGAATATATTGTTCATAAACAAGCAAGCCCACACTTTTTTTACTCTTATTTTTATTTAATATGTGGTTTCTTTACCTGGCAGGAGATGCATATGATGTTCTGATACAGGTTTGGGTTATGTGCCTGACATACAGCTAGTGGCACAATGAAATATAAATTAAATTTTTGTTGATTCAAGAGGATTTTAAAATGAGATAGATCCTACTTCACAAGTGCCACCCATGTTGGTGAGGTTTCACTACATATTTTACTGAAATTAATGTTTTAGGGCCATGGAGATTGCAAGCTGAAACAGGTTGCAGGCCATCTGCTCAATATGTTTTCTGTGATAGCAGCCAGTTCCAGGTGCTTTGGAGTTTAGAGTCCCTATATTAGATGGCTGTGGAATAAAATAGCCCCAGGGCAATATCTTTGAGGTCCACATCATGTTCTCTGTTATATTACCTCAAGCAAAATATTTTGAAAACATTTTAGTTTGAAAACAAATATGGTTTACTTCATATGCATCAAAACATTGGCAGTACAAGGGACCTCTCTATGTCCGAGCTTTAGGTACAGACAACTTACAAGCTTCACCATAATATCTCCAAATGGCTTAAGACATGATCTATGGAGGTGATCTGCAAGCTATAAGTTTACTGAAATTGATTCCTAATTTCTGTAGATCAGTTGAATCAATGTGGAAGCCACCTTATCTGTTTAAAATGCTTGTATTTTGTTAATGATGAAACAAGTTTCTATTCATCTGTACTTGTTCATTTTGCAAGTAGATGTGTCCCTCAGCAAGTTATGAGGGGTTTTGAGCTTCTAGATCCAAACCAGCTATGGAAACATAGTACCCATCCTTTACCTCCCAGAATGGTTTCTCATGTGTAGTTATTAATAAAGATTTTCACTCTATGCCTGACTAGAATTTTTGTAGATTTTTGCAGCCCTTCTGCATCAGTAGCTATCTTGAATCTTTCAGATTATGCTTTCTAGAGTTGCAGCTATGGCATTTGATACTAATATTTAAATACTTGGAGGAAAAAAACCCCACCTGTATCTCCAGTGAGATGTGCTTGTAAGCAATTGCAGTGTTAATTTTTAGTTTTTTTATATATATATATATTTCATAGTACACTGAGAATTTCTGTACTTAAGCATTATTTGTATACCTTCCTTTGCCACTGGCAACATTTTTTTCTCCTATTCACTTTAGCATGCATTATAAACAAGCATATTTCATTCAATTTCTCTTTGACATTTGTGTTTTTTTAAAAAAAAAACTGGAAATGCAGTAACTTGTCACAAACCCCTGCAGAAGACCTGTTTTTGTTCCATCTGTTCCTCCCAGACTGATAGGGAAGGGCAGGATGGCTGGCTGCAGGGATTGCTTATGCAGCCCAGGTTGGTGCTCATGAACATGATGCCCAAGACAGTAGTGAAACTTTCCAATCCCAGTGCAGGGGTGCCAGTTTTCCTTTCTCCTCCATCTGTTTTGTGAAAGTATTGAATAGCATTCACAGCTGGCTTAGCTGTTGACAGGGAAAAGCCATGGAAAACTAAAGCAGCTGTTTTTTTGGAAGCCATTTTTTTTTTTTTTTTGGTGAAAATGAAGTTGAATGCAAAGAGTTTATGTTGTGTGGTGAGTATGGTATATAAACCAGAACGAAGCTGAAAGTTGTGTGTATGGCAGAACTGCCTACATCTCCATCCCTCTTCCTGTTCATATTCTCCAAGTTCAACATAAGAACATCATGATAAAATCCAGTTCTACCCAAACCTTACATTTTTGTATTCTGTTTGAGTATAGTTGATGTTTGGGCTTTCAGTAAAATATTCTGTGGGTTATCTAGCTGGGCCATTTGTTTCCTTGAACTGTATTTCTTCCCAGTCTCCTACCAGCAAGTACCCTCAGACTCTCCTAGAACTCTTTTAAACTTTTACTTGCTCAGAAAATCACTCCAGCAGTTCTTATTTCAATATTGTTAAGAGCGCTGTCTTTGAAGAAAGGCAAAGCCTGTAATAAGAAGCAATGCCAGGAGTCATGCTAGTTCCAGTACTGAAACCAATGTGAAATTGAGATTACTTTTCACTTTATTTTGGGACAGGTTGGAAGAATAAGTCTTTGTATTGTGAATACTTGAGTAAAATGTGCAGGAAATAATACCATTTAATTCAAATGAACAAATAAACCAAAAAGCGCCACCTCCTAGTCATGTGACTCTCAAGGACTAACACTTCAAAATTCAAGGCAGTGGATTTTTATTCATGTGTCTTTGATTAAGCATGTACATTTTGAATTCTCAAAAGCAGTAATACAGGGGTCCTCAAACTACGGCCCATGGGCTGGATACGGCCCCCCAGGGTCCTCAATCCGGCCGCCGGTATTTACAGACACCCCCCCGCTGGGGCTTGGGGGGGTGGAAACCAAGCAGCCGCAGATGACTGCCTGCCACTTCACCCGCGCACCGGCCCCCTGGTTAAAAAGTTTGAGGACCCCTGCAGTAATATAAAGGTGAGAAATTAATAGCTTGCTTTGGGACCTTTGTTATGGGTTCTTGCAGTGGATCTTGATTTCTTTTTGATATATCCAGAAATGGCAGGAGACATGAATTGGTAGAGAGACCTGAGCAGAGACAAGAGGACCTCTCCTGTCCTTTCTACAAACTTTTAGCCTGCTTCTCTTTGGGAGCAGATAGTTGATTCATGCCCATGTCATGTACTGTCTAATGCTGAGCTGATGACCCTTACTGCCTCTACATGCTCCCTTTTAAGGAGATTGCACTTCTTAAGGGCAGCGCTGAATTGGAAACAACTTTATGGACTCGCTTTTTGTTATGCGAATTAACTACTTGAATTACTTTTCTTTCTACTGTGTTTATGGACTTGCCTGTTTCTTATATGAACCAGTTTAATTAGCTGTGTCAGTTCCAGCACTTTGCAGAAAGATTTACAATGGTTGATCTTTGCTGATATTTCCACTCCATGGTCTCCATTATACATAGTGTTAGCATTCCACAAGGGAGCATACGTAAGTGGAGATCATGCTGTGATGATTTCTTAAGGACTCTGGCATTTGTGTGCATGTGTGTTGGTGTGTGTCTTCCATTTCCTTATAACTAAATGCTGTCTATAAGTACTAATAGCTACATAAGTAGTGGTATAGCTATACTGGAAGTGGATACTATTTCTTATGAGTTCTCCTTCAATTTATTTGTCTTTAGTTATTGGTTATACATAGATTCTTATTTAGTGGGAATAACATCTGGTGAATATCATAAGTGAAATGCTGTTTTAAGAAACACATAGAATATTTTGAAATATTAGATATTACAGATATTGCTTTAATAAGTTTTTATGTTTCTACATATTAAGATTGTTGTTTAAAATCTCTTATAGATAACTTGAAATATACTTGCAGTTTAAAAAATCAAACAGAAGCACTGGGTTTGTACGTTTCTTATCAGAATTATAAATATTTTTCTCACATTTGACTTTTCTTCCTCTTTGGCCTTTTGGATTCCCCTAGTGCCAGCTTTCCTGCTCAGTGTGTCCCAAACCAAAGAGTTTTGGTTTTGAAGGTATTTAAGTAAATATGGTTATACTATAGCTTCTTATTTTGGAGTCTGATTTCTCTGCATTCTGCAAGACTTACTGGCTTAGATGTGATGTAATTGAAAGAGATGCTCTGATATGTTATAGAAAGGATGTAGGCCAATTTATTTATCTTGTAACTAAAGAGATTTCATAATCAGAATCTAATGGAGACAACCTTAATCATTGTTTCAAGTGATAATGTACGTATTGTTCTCCTTAGTGTAAAGTAATAAGTTAAGGAATTTTCAATATTGAATTAGGCAAAACCTTAAACAACATGGACTTTTAAAACGATTTTTTTGCACTGAGGATGATTTTTTTTTCTGACCTATCATAACCGTCATTAATTTTGGTGTAGCGCATCTCACCTACTTTGACACATAAGTTTACAAAAAGAAATACGAGGAGTTTGTGTGCTAATTGACCAAGTAGATATGGACTATTTTAATATTCAAATGAATTGTGCCCTAGTAGTCTTAGAACTATTTGTGCTATAAGAAGTTAATCAATGCAAAGGAATATTATCAGTCTTCTCAAAAAGAGGGATATTGAAGCAATTACTAAAAACCATGGCCAGGTGAGTTCAGCCCAAGGACTTGAAGGCAGCTATGAACACAGCATTTGGCATGTGACTGTAATGTTTTAATGAGCCAAGTTAGCCTTTATGGGCACAACAGTGTTGAAAATTCAGGAGGCTTCAATTCCAGCATCATTTAAATTAGCCTCCCACTGATGTGTTCAGCTAGATCTCAAAACAGAAATCATACAAAATTAACAGACCTCCAGTCAAACTTAGGACAACACATGCTTTTCTAACTGCCTTTTATTACCTTCCTTTTCTAGGTCTTTAGGGATTTTACACTGCGTATCTGGAAAAACAGGTCACCGTTTAAACACTAAGTCCACACCTTGAATGGTAAGGGGTAGCTGCATTACTGTGTTGTTATTACTCAATTAGTGTGAAGCTGATGACTTTGATGAAGGAAATGCAATTCTAGTTTCTTTGCTTGGAACTTTCATGCTTTAAGTCAATACACACCTGAAAGAACTATTTTTCTGAAAATCAGATAAAGTAAAGGAGTTTATAAACACTTCCACACCTATAACTATGCGCCTGCTGCTAAAAGCTGTAGAGGCTCTTCAGCTCTTACTGACCTCAGTGCTATTCTTGGACTTTGTAGGTAGGCCTTCTGTTGTATAGATTTCTATTTTTTAATGTTTTTAATGTTTTACAATATTCAGTACACAGTTGCTTAGGCTTCCTGTTTTGTATTGTCCAGATTTACAGTGGTTTTGCCTTCAAGCTGACAAGTGTTGCCTATGAATGGTGCCCAGAATTTTCTACTCTAAGATCCTGCTTTCAATCAATTTTTGGCAAACCATAATTTTTAAAGTTAAAATTATCCATCTTTCTCACTCTTCCCTTCCCTTTTCTGCCAAAAGGTTTCAGAAATTTAGAGGAAAACCTTCCTCCCACCAATATTCAGGCAGCCTCTTCTAGGAAGTGTCTTCTGCCCTTCAGTTAATGTGGCAGGGCAGAAGGGAAGGTGCTTTTTATAGTACTACAAAAATTGCTCAAATCTGGCCAGGTTGCAAGCTTTCAGAATGCTTCAGTTTTTACATGCTCAGTGGAGAGCTCTAGACACAGCTGAAGAGTTTGTATTCTTTCCACATTGAATAAACACCAACTTAGAGCTGAGCAGAATGTTATTTGCTGCTTCAGTCAGGAACTGCTTCAGGCAAATGTGGATTTTGGTAGAGAAGCCTCAAACCAAAAGCACATTGACTATATCTTTCCTGGGCTTTCAGTGACAGTGCTTCTGGGTCTGACTCCAGTGCAAACTAGACACAGAAGGAGGTTAATTAGGTTGAGATCCTTTGAGAGGTTTATACATGGAAAGCAGGCCCAGAACTCGAGGTGTGTTTAAGACCTTGACAAGTACAAGATTGCATCAACTTAAGGTTGCCCTTAGAAATAGAAGTTTATTTTTATTACAGTTACTCTGAACCAAAAATCAGATTGTTTTCTACCGATTAATTGTAATTATTTAAAGCACAGTGTATATTTTTGTTTTGGGGTAGCGATAATTAATTACAACATTGGAATAAAATACACTGAAGTTTGAACACCTAAAAACCCAATAACTTCCATGAAGGGTACAGATCATTCCTCACTGTGTTTCAGATCCATCTGGAATTCACTGAAGGAAAAGTAGTCCCTGGATTTTCGAAGGAGTCTGCTCCAGTGCTGCATAAAAGTGCTCTAGGCTTTTTTATTTCACATTTCAGTAGGTTTTGCAAGGGCTCAGTTGGTCTTTTTTAGGTTTCAGTGGGCTTCTGAAGACTTCAGAGACACTGGCATTTTTCATATCCACCTTTTGGCCTGAAACATATTAATGGTGAACTCTGATACCAGCTGTCCAATCTCTCCAGTGTACCCAGTATACCAGTAAGGGGAAAAATGAAGAAACAAGGTTCAGAACCTTCAAGTATTTGTTGAACTTGTGCTTAAATGAAAGGTTGAGCAAAAGATAGAAGAGAAAGGATAGCAGAGAAAGCCAATGGCAAAATTGGTTTTATAAGTGATTACAGTTGATTTATTCATGACTGTTACTACATAAATTAGCAGTATGAGTAAGGGACCATATTAGAAGTTTAGAGTGAAATGAATCAAATGAGAAAACTTCACAAAAGTACCTAAAAATATTGTTAAACATGCATAGATAGTAGATTATTTCAATTGATTTTTAAGAATAAAAAATCTGACCACCTCCTTTGGGTGTTTGTGTATGAAGCCTCTGGCTACCCAATTTATCTTTGGATCCTGTTTCAGGACAAGCTGGTCCTTTCAAAGCAGGATTCTGAGATATTAAAGATAGTCTGAAACATGCAATTTCCTAGAGAAGTAGCCTGGGAATACAAGCCCAGCAGAAAGCAAACAAGGAAGGCTGGAAATTAATCTTTTGGAGGAAAAGCCCAGTAGGAAAGAATGAAGATGTCCATCTTAACTCCCTAGTAAAAGATGTGCAGGATGATGCCTGCAAGGGACTGCTAGGCAGAGGAAAGCACGTGGATGACATTTGGAATGTATTTCTCAAACAAAAAATGTAACCTAAATCTCATGCCCTGAAGAAAATTAACTTAACTCCTACAGCTCATAGGAATTCTCTGAAACACTAGGCAGTGAATTAAACCACTGATTTAAGAGGTTTCTTGGGTAGCTAAAAAATATATGAAGTCTTCAGGGCAGGGAAATCTTTTCTAATACATTTGTATGTCATCAAGCACAGGTCCAAGTGCTGATTCCATTTATGCCAGTAAGTGTGTAGTATGAAAACTACTTTGGAAGTCTGTCGTTTCATTTCCTTTTAGGATCATTTCTGCCAAAAAAAAAAAAAAAAAGTTTTATTATATAATTGGTCTTGGTCACTTTTTTATTTTTATGTGGTTTTGACCCTTGAATTTGTTGGAGAAAGTGCATGATGGTAGGCACCAACAAAACAGTTCACATAGCTTCTAGAATCTGAGGTAAAGAGATACAATACTTCTATCTAGCTGGCATCTAGAGCACAAAGGATCAGTAAACAGTTAAAAATCCCTTTCATGTGTGGGAGTGTTTATTGCCGATATTTGTCTAGGAAAAGGCCCTGGAACAGACAAGGGGTCTATAAGAGGATTCAAGGAATAGTGAGCTTCAAGGAAAAATAGGGAAGTATGCAAATCTATTTCAGACCTGTTTATTTCAACTTTTTTCACTTCTGAACAAACAGCAGAGCACTCTGAGGGGTTTGTTCTGATCACTGACTGCTCTGTCATCAGTCCCAAACCTGAACGTAAGTGGAACCAGCTGAGGTACTTACAGAGACAGTAACCCCAGGTCTGGTCTGAGGGGAGGAGGTCCAAGCATGTCCAGCCAGAGGTAGATGGCAATTTGAGGTCTAAATCCCGGGGTTGCAGGGCATGTCTGCATTGTGGAATCGGTTAAGGGGCAAAGCAGGCGCTGCTACTGGTATATCATCCACCCAGCACAGTGCCGTGCAGGCTTCCTAGCATGCTTGTGGGAGGAGGGAAGCTCTGTTTATATAGTGCTGAGGCTGAAGGGAGGAAGGCTTCTCTTGCATCGGCCTTATACATATGAACACAGCCATAACACGTGAACAGCTGACCTGATTTCAATTGTCTGCCCAGCACATCTTCTCACCCTTTAGGTTCTGCCATTAGTGATGGTGGCCAGCATGGGGTTGTACCTGCTGGGGATGGCATGCTTGCTCAGAACAGATAATAGATGTATAGTGCAATGACCAGCTTTGTCTTCTGCCCCTCACCATGCCACCACCACATACACATTTGCTATATATTTCCATTATTCTTCTCTAATGTTAATACCTTTTCTGTTTTGTTTTGGTTTGTTTTGCATTATTGGTGTAGGTTCTCTTAATATTTCTGATGTATCCTGTAGTACATCCAAGACCCTTCAGCAGAAGTTAGATAACTCTTGGTTCTGTACAAGTATCTGTGAGAAACCCCCCCCCCCCCCCCCCCCATCTTGACAGGGTAACAATCAAAGGTATAAATGACAAGTGACTTCAGAAGTAAAAGGGTTGCCTATCATATTTGTGTGACTTGTTAGGTACTTAATAAAATAAGTGTAAAGTAATTGTCAGTTATGTAAATCTTCCGAGCCAGTCTCGGATGACAAAGGTAACTTCTTGCTGATAGTTTTGCAGAGATGGTTCTCAGTAACCAGTTTGGAAGAGGAGAGCATCAATGTCTTTTATGACATGCATTTTTTAATTCTTTTACGTTTCATCAAGAACAAAGCAGTTACAAGCCTTTGTGTGCCCTCCAC
The DNA here is from genome assembly GCF_963210335.1 of Falco punctatus. Classification (NCBI taxonomy): domain Eukaryota; kingdom Metazoa; phylum Chordata; class Aves; order Falconiformes; family Falconidae; genus Falco; species Falco punctatus. The sequence continues at coordinate 106,859,969 of NC_137581.1, read as the reverse complement.
ATACTTATGCTTGGAAAGTTGCCTATCAGTTACATGCTTAGTCTTTCTGCAATTATGGTAATCACAGCATCACAGTATAAATGAAGCTGGAAGGGACCTCCAGAGGCCTCTAGTTCAACACTCTACTCAAAACAGATCTAATTAGATCTGGTTGCTCAGAGCAACCATGTTCATTTAAATGTTCCCTAACCTGACCCTCCTTCTCTGAGGCTAGGACTTCCTTGGTCGAGATTTCCCCTCATGTGTCAGGGGCCTCAGATTCCCATTTTACTGGTAAAGATGGAGGTGAAGCACCTTGGCAATTTCCATGTCCACTGTTACCATATCCTCTGCTCCGTTTCCACAGCTGGCCCACATTTTCCCTTGTCTGTCTTTTGCTGCTGAAATATCTGTAGGAGCCCTTCTTGTGGCCCTTCACATTCCTCACCAGATTCAACTCCAGGTGGGCTTTGGCTTTCCCGACCCCATCCTTGCACACTCAGACAGTTTCTTTATGTGTATCTTTCATCAGAAAGTATAAACTTGGACGATCAGGAATACATCATGTGAACAGCATCTGTGCAGGAATATGTGATGTGAACAGATGACTTAGGTTAAAACTAAGTATCCCAAACCCCTCAGTTACACAAATATGCAATGCAACATACATAACAGTAATGACTGTGATCTAGAAACAAGTTTTTTTCCTAGGAAAATCTTTATGTAAATGTTTCTTCTGTTCTACATGGAACGTGCCTGACCTGCCAGTAATAGGCAGCATGTTTTGTTTGTTCTGTATTTGCCTTTGTTTCCTTCTTTGTCCTACAGAGTTGATAAAGATAAGGTTAACTTGTGATCCATAGCTCCTTAAGTAAAGTTTCTAGCTTTCACTGATTATTAACAGTTAAAAGATTTTTTTAGTCATGTGTTATTTGTTTAAATGGCCAGGTATTGGAGTAGGTACCATGTGCACTTCATTATTTCTTAAATATATTTGAACCACTTACAAATAGTCCTACCACATTTGGTTTGATAAATAGAACCATCTCTCTTCTGGCTCCAGACTTTGCAGCAAAAATATAACACAGATCACATTTGGAAAAGGCTTTATCCCACTTTTCTAGAATATAAGTATATGCTAAGGAGTGCATCCCCAGTGTACTGAAGTAGTCTCAAGTTTACAGCTATCTTTATCTGTCCTGCTTATATAAGCAAAAGGTGAAACATAGGTAGGTCTCTTGGTGGTCCTTCTGAAAGTGACAGCAGCTTTTAATCTTTTTCTTAGTTTAATTTGTGTTCAGTATTCTGCGCAGTTGTTTGATATTGTCAGCCCAATGCTGAAGTTGAAGTTAGGTCCTAATTCCTGCTTACTCATTATCCTTTTGAATGCTCTTAAGTGAATGTGGTTTCACTGTACTTATGGAGAGGATCAATTAAGATAATCTTGGATTAATCCCATTACACTCTTTGGTCTTGTTCATGGCTTTTCACAAACTGTGAAAAGACAGTATTCTGTTTGTGGTACTGTCATTATAATTTATTATATATTTTCCTCTCTTATAAAATGTAAATGTATCCTTCATTGCATCCTACTTCTCACAGATATACAAAACAGAAACATACAAAAGATTTTGCTTTATGTTACTTTAAAAATCCTGTCTTTTAGGTACTGATCTTAAGCCTATTAATATGTATAGAGCCATCTTGATATGCTCCTGTCGAATTTGTAGTGCTGTTAATAAAGCTAGCTTGGGTTTCACACGTAAGTTTTAGGAAGTTTAAGACTTCTAGCAAGGCATCTAATTCAAAGCTTTTCATTAATAATGGAAGTTAAAAAAATAGGGCTCTTACTCATCAGCTACTAGAGAGCTGATGAAACGAGTCTATGCAAAGCAGCCTGACATAAGGTGCATTTACCTCTCTCAGTTCGAAACTATTAGCACAACATTTATGGGATCATATAAATACTTCTTGTTGAACGAGTCCTCTGATGAGCAAACCTGCTAAGAACATAGAGGTGTGTGGTACACACTGTAATTTCGAGCTAAGCCATAATCATATTTTTTGATGTGTCAATATGTAGGGGAGTAATCTGTTTCATTTAAAGAAAAAGTGAGTCTGATTCATTTTCGCTGGGTCAAATGCTGTCACTAACCGAGAGTCTTTGTCAGTTTGCAGGCTTTCTTGTGTGTTGTGTTATTTGCACTTTTGCTTTTTTACCTTTTGGCAGGTAAGATGATGCTGTTAGCACTTTCTGCTCATGATTTTTACTTAGAACAATAATGTGATAGACTTAAAATAGCTACTTTTAGCTAATACTATTTTTCACATGTGTATTTATGGGGAGACAGATGGCCAAAGAAGGATAGAAAGACTTTGATTTATTTACATTAACTATTATTTCTTTCTTCTGTTTATGGTGCTGTCTTTAGTGTCACACAATGAGTAAGTTGTGAGATTCATTTATGAAATAAAAACTTTTATATTCCTGGGGGGAAAAATGAGTTGTACTTTCTGAAACATGGTACAGATGTTAAAGAAATGTAGTTTATTGTGCTAAGGTTTGAAGGAAAAAAATATGACTTCATGCTCTCAATATTTAACCAAAGGAAAATTTCTCAGGACTGCGTCATGTCCACAGTGTAAGCTCATCTCCTGTGTTTAGTATCTGGATTGCAGGAATAATTATCTCTTCCAACTTTGTGCATATTTCCTAGTGGGATATCTGCTGTATTTATTTTTTACTTATATCATGTGTTTCTAAATTTTTCATTTTAATTCTCACTGTTTCAGACTAGTATTTTTATTGATATTTTTTGGCAGAATTTCATACAGTGAAGAAATAGCTGTGGTTGTGAGCAAGTGTGTTGATCTGAGGTATACAGAGAGGGAAACTGTTGAGTGGCTTAGACTTGCAGTGAATCCACATTTAACAGTATTGTTTTAAGTACCTGCCATGCAGGAATATTCAGGATTGGGTCCTGCAGGCGGCTGACATGATAAAGAGCATTAATTCCAGTAAATGAACATACGTGAGTACTAAGAGCTTTGGAAGTTGTGTGTTGTATTATGTGTGTATAAACACGTTACAGTGATTTTATTTCCTAGATTTTCTTTTCAGTATTTCAAACTACTACAGCAGTGGAAACTATTTTGTGAGTTCTAACTCCAGTATATAAAATAGGTGAAGTCCTCAGAGAAGTAATGTTGCAGAGTCCAGAGGGTCATGCACAGCTTTTTTGTAGACAGAATATTTTTTAAAGTAATTAAAGCTGTTCTTTTGCTTCATTTTGGTAAGAAGGTTTTAATGGTTTTGTGAAGCTTGAATTTTGACAAAGAGGCAACCCCCAAACTGTATGTTACTTTTAAAGGGATTAAAAAACAAATGTAGTGCAAAGAGCAACTCAGTGTAACCCCATGGAAAAAATCCCAACCCAAAAACAAACAAAAAAAAACCCCAAAACACCAAAAAAAAGTAACCAACAAAAAATATTTCCCCTGCTCCCCCCTCGCAGGCAGAGCAAATCGAAGTATGACCTCCCCCGACCTCCCCAGCCCCTGTTTTGAGGCACCAGGGGCGCAGAAGGTGCTGCAGCGGGAGCGGCGCTGCCTGCGCCGGGGCCGGGGCCGCTTTTCCCTGCCCGGCTGCGCTGCTGCCTGCGCTTCTGCCTGCGCTGCCCGGCCCTGCGCTGCTGCCTGCGCTGCGCTGCTGCCTGCGCTGCTGCCCTGCCCGGCCCTGCGCTGCAGCCCGCGCTGTGCTGCTGCCTGCGCTGCCCCGGCCCTGCGCTGCTGCCTGCCCGGCCCGGCCCTGCGCTGCAGCCTGCGCGGCGCTGCTGCCTGCGCTGCCCGGCCCTGCGCTGCTGCCTGCGCTGCGCTGCTGCCTGCGCTGCTGCCCTGCCCGGCCCTGCGCTGCAGCCCGCGCTGTGCTGCTGCCTGCGCTGCCCGGCCCTGCGCTGCTACCTGCGCTGCTGCCTGCGCTGCTGCCTGCGCTGCCCCTTCGGTCCCCGCAGCCCCGGCGGCGAGGCCTGCCCCCCTGCCCCCCGCCCCCCTGCCCCCTGCCCCCCTGCGCCGCGGGCCCCTGGCAGCCGGCAGGGCCGGGCTTTCTCCCCTTTCGCTCGTCTTTTCCCTCAGCGCACGGGTGGGGGTGGGGGGGCGCGAGCAAATCGGAAATGATCTTAATTAAATGTTTTCTATACAGAAACAACTGAGCCCTTTTTGTGTGAGGCGAAGGCAGCAGACCTTATCACAAAAGACAAAGGCAAATATTTATCAGGGAACAAAAGAAGTCCATGGCTGCCTGCTACAGGGGGAGATTTCTCTCTCTCTCCTGGTGAAGATGTTTAACAGTGTAAGATGTTTATCGGGACTCCTTGTTGAAATTCTTTGTTTCTCTGTAAGATCTACAAATGAAACTGTTTTTCTTTCTTGGAAGCACACAATGAAAGCCAGGAGTTAAACTGCAGGGAATGCAAACACCTGCTTGTTCCTCTCTTGACTTTGCCTTGCTAGATCTTGTTTCACATGACAATGGTTTGGGGGCTTGGGTTTGTTTGGGGTTTTTTATTTTTGTATTCTGTGAGGAGAGAAGTGGTCATCTTGCCTGTTGTCCCTTTATGTCGCTCCTGCTGCAGCGTTTGTCTCCGTTAAAGGAATACCAGGCTGGTGAATAAAAGTATTCCTTCTCCCACAGAATCGTATGTGCCATCAGGTGACTAAGCTATTAATTAGATTTTACCGCCTTGCCTGTCTGGTGGCTGCTTATTTTTGGATGCTTATTTTTTAAAACGCTCTGGTTGATAAGCTGCGTGTCTGGCAACTTTACATTTTAAGCTATGAACGAGAGGAAGGAAACATTAGTATTTGTGTAACTCTTTGCAGCATTTTTGCTTATTCCCCTTAACTATCTCATACATGGAAACTCAGTGTTTCAGATGTTCTTGAGTGCTGATTAGCCAGCGATTTCACATACGTGTATCCTTAACATAAAATGATGATTTTAGTTGGTATTTGAAATGTACAAATGCTTACTTTTATGAGTGTTCATCCCCAAAAGCTAGGTCGTCAGTTACCTACAACATCTTGCATAAATTTTAACATTTCGTAATACAAAACACCACTTTCTATAAGTTTTGGAGAGACTAGTTGTGATTAAATTTATTCACGTGACAAATATTCAGCCTCATAATAAGTATTATAAGCTGATGTTAGGGCACAGATTTCTGGCACTGAACAGCATCATTCATAGCAGTGTCTGTGATCGAGCTTTCGTATTTTATTTGGTCGTTCACAGGATTCGAGGAATACTTTAAAATATTTTTCCATGGAAATTCACAATAGAGCTTTACAATGTCATAGTCTTTCAAGTACAATGCTGTAGTGTAAACATACTGCGTCATAACAGAAGTGTTATACCCAGGCAGGGCTTGTCTGCTGTTTTGATATATTGCATAAATATTTGAGGGAAGGAGGGGGTAGGTGTCTGGTTCTTCAAATAGCTATACTTGTAGATAGTCCTGTTTATCTGAGAAAATGTATGCAAGCTGGTGGGACTCCTGGGAGTAAGCACTTGCAGAATTGCCACCTATCTATTTCATATACATCGTTACATTTTAAATCAGTAATGTAAAAAAAAAAAAAAAGCTTTGTAGTATGATGCAGGTTGAAGTATTTTTTGTTGTTTTTTTCATTCATGACAGGAATATTTTTCTCAAACTTCACTGAACTGCCTGCTTTTGAAGAACACATCCGGGGTGTTTCTAAATTATTATTTACATTTGTATACAACCTAAAGGTATCAGTTTTAATGAAATAAAATTATTTTAGTGCAAAGTTGACAGAAGAGTTCTAAGATAAATATGCTGTATAAGTCTTTGTTTTTCATGTGTCTATTTTTATTCAGAGTATAGAGTTTGCATTCTATTTTTCTTGAATTACTGAGTCCACATAGTTTTATACAGCTTCTTTTTCCTTAAAGTTGTATAAAGATGTGTAAATCAGATGGTCTCAGGATGTTCTTAAAACAGATAAAAATACTCTTTTTTTATTTTTGCTTGGCTTTCTTAATTCAGAACTTTTTCTTTAGTTTCCCACAGGTAAAACTTGTTCTATGATAACTTGCAAAATTTTTCTGTTATACTAAAGCTTTTTTGTATTTCTGATAATATCACAGTATTTGCAAACTAGCACATAACAAAGTATATAGCGTTATGAGCTTTCCATTTAATTGAATAAAGTGTTTATCTAGACTACCTTGGCTTGAACTACTATAATTTTCACTCTATTTCTGAAAAGACAGAAGTACTCTAGTAGAGAGAGATTTATTTTTCAGAAACTCAGAATTTATTCTGTAGAAATATATTCTGTAAGATATTAAATGACATATACTTTTGGGCTGCTTTTGCCCTCAAGAGAAGGGTTTTTTCCTTAAAAAATAAACGGGCTGCTCTGGCTAGCAGCATATGCATTAGCTGAGTTTGCTTTTTTTTTTTTTTGTTGGTAGGGTTTTTTTAATAAATACTGAAGTGAATTAGTATTACTGCAGAAGCAGGAGAGTAAAAAAGAAGGGGGAGTGGGGCGGGGTGGGGAGTAGGGCAGGGAAGCAAGAGGAAAAAAACTCTGAGAATATGCCCAGGTCTCTAGAAAAAGCTCATCTCTTAAGATAACTTACCTTCCTGCTTACTTCTATCAGATAGCATATTCATAATATTTCTATTATCTGTATATAAAAGAATCCTAATGGTTAACATGGTCAACAACTCAAAAATAATCAAAACTGTACTGCTTTTGAATTCACTCCAGCATTAGGAAGTGGTTTGTATTATGTTGATGCATTGCTGTTGTGATAGCAGTGCTGACCATTCAGTAGGGTGGTTGGTGGTGAACAATCGGCTTTTTACATTTATTTTTTAATGCAAGCAAAGTATTTAAAGATGAAAGGGAAAGATACTAAAATATGAGTATTTTGGTACCATTTTGTACAGATGGGACGGTAATTGGTGACATGGGAATAGTATATATACAGAAATATTTGAAATGCTAATTCATTTTTGCTTCAGTTTTCCAACTGCCAGCTATAATTATAGATCTCATTTAACAGATGCTAACATAGGGAGTAACTGCACTCCTAGAGTAGTGCCACTGAGACATGGAAGTAAAGTTAAGGCTCAGCCACTAGGCATTGGTGTAGATGTAGTTCTAGGAATTTGCTGGATGCTGCTATTAGTGACTTTTTGGTATCTAGCTTATAAACTGCATTTTGGATAGATTGTGTTATATGTAAGCTAGGTTATTCACTAATTTTCTTTACCAAGATTAATAGAAGCATTTACATTTAAATTTAAAAGTATTTACAATCCTTAAAAAATTTCATTGTTTTTCAAGAGTGGGATGCATCTGAAATTTTTCTAGCTCCACAAAGCTCATGAAATTGGAGAGATGTATGTGAAATAGTTTGTGAAACTATTTCAATTAGTTTTATATTATCTTCCATTGGGATGTATTATATACATAAAAGTATTATAATAATAGTAATGATGTCTCTAAAAGTCCTCAAATCTACTTTTTGAAATTTTTAAAACATCTGAATAAAGCATCTGTTTAAAATAAGTTCATTGCAAGGGTTCAATTAGCAGAATGAACTGAGTTAATAACTTAAGGCTTCTGTCAGTGTGTTCCTTCTGTGAAAATGATACAAACCCATTAAAAAGGCAATCTGTTTCACCCTATCTTTATTTCTTGTTAAAATATAAATTCAATGAAATACATGGAATAACATTTTTTTCTTTAATTAATATTTAAATATATGTACCATTTATAGTTCTATTTTTATTTAATGGAAAATTTGCATTCTACTTCAATGGGAAACCTTGTATTTCTCAATCTAGTTTGGAAACTTAACATTGAATGTTTAGGTCAAAAGAAATGTCTTTGTAATTGTAAAATTAAATATTATTAATGTCCTGACGGACTTCTTCAGTCCCATAGGACTTTTCTACAAGGACAAAGTAGGAATGGATTAAAAATATTCTGTATAATATTAATAAATACTACAAATTCTTTGTCATGTAACAGGAAATATGTCCCTTTTGTAGTACTTTGTGATTCTTAAGATTTTATAATAGAGATACAATTTTGGTTTAGCTTTAAAAATTCTAGGATAGAGTAATATTTCCCCCTGTCCCACCCTGCTAAGGACAGAAATTAACTACGCAGTAGAACAAATTCTTCTCAATTCCTGAAAAGGAAACTAAGATTTGAGGGGTGGGGGTTGTTGTTTTATTTTCCATTATTTTCTCTCTTCTCCCACCCCCCAAGTGACTTTAAGATTCTTTAAAAGTTAGTGAGAAAGCATAAAGCTCATTTTGAAGCATCTTCTGAATGTTTCAGAATAAATGAAAGAACAGCCTGATTCCGTGCTTGCTTTTGAAACTTTAAATTTGACAAAAATATTTTTGCCTTTCTTCAGATGCATTTTCTTCTCCTTGATTTGAAAGCACTGTAATTAAGCAGTGATTTGTTTTCATAAGAACTAATATAAGTGTAATTATAAAAAGGTGAGTTGAGAGGACAAAAGATTGTATTGTTTCAGATTTTCTAAAATATTGAATCATTGTTCTGTTTACATTTATGTTATCCTTATGTCAGTGCAAAAAACAAGGATGTGATTAATGCAGTGCTTAAAAGGTTAAGGTGAGGTTTCAGGCTGGATTCAAAAGCAATAAAAAGTGTAACAGGAAACTTCATATTGCTTCACATTCATTTTCAGGGCCAGATCATAATAGTGGAAGATCGGAGAGTGCAGTCATTTGCTGTCTGGGTTTATGTGGGTTTTTTGAAAGTACCATGGAAGAAGCAATATACTATTTTTTAGCAGTTAATAGGGTTGAGTAAAAAAAAAATAAGAATTAGACTCTTTGCTTTATTTTTGATGCATTTTTCAAGGTAGTTTGCTGTGCAAATTCAGAGATGGAAACTGGAACTGAGGTGGCTAATAGTCACACAGTTTTATGGAAGATAAACCCCCCTAATTTTCAACATTTTGTCCCTTACATCTCTTACTATTGCATGTTCTTTATTTTGGTACTTCGTTATTAAAGCCAAACAAATACATGAGAGATCTCCATCTTGCCACAAATGTACTGTGTTTTACTTTATACAGTCATGTTTGTTTTCTTGATGGGAGGAGAAGGTGGCAGCAGTTTAATCAAGTCAGTGTATGATGGGCTCTGAGAGGTTTTGACCTTTTGCTTATTCGTTGGAAAGAGGTACCATTCCTATCCCTGTGTGATGCATGAAGTGGTTAATGGAATACCCGCACAGAGCATGCTGTGCCAACAGTGTCTGGAGGCTTGCTGGGGTAGACTGAATTTTCTCTCAGGCTTATCATTAACTTAACAGGATAACACAAGAGTAATAGCTATATGTACACAGCATGTATGTGATGGGAGTGTGGTAACATTTTAAAATAATGACAGGTGAGACATTAATAAAGCATATATGTGTGTGTATACATATGTAGGTATAAATGTGCCAATTGCTAGGTTAAAAAGCTGTTAAAAATCAGACTATAATTCCGTTTTCCATTACAATTAATGCCTAAGGAACCAGGCTGCGGTGAACAATTTTGCTTAGTGATGGGCAGTGTAGCTGCCTTTTTTCATGGCAAAGCTCAGATTTTGATCTATGCAACCTTCCAGCCGGGACACAGTGTTCCCCGTAAGGTAACAGAGTGCTGGGCATGCAAGGGTGTGGCTGGTCTTTTGTTAGGGTAGTAGGAATACGTGTAAAGCTGTCTATGAAGCAGCTCTTCTGGGACACAGAGTAAAAAAAAGTCTTTTGCGTGAAAGGGGAAGATGAGTGAGGTGTGTTCTGAGTCTCCATTCTGGGTTGCCATTTGTTATGGCCATTTGGGCTGCCTCCATGTACCTACAGTCACTTTTAAGAACTCTGTCTCCCTCTTCCTTCCCACCCTGTATCTGCAGCATTTGGATACAAAATACAAGAGAATAAAATCTTTTTGGGTGAGATTTGAAACCTGTTTTGTCCAGAAGGGAACCTATGTTCAGAGCCTTGATGTGACCCGAGAACTGCAGGTGAGACAGAGGTTCTGATGAATGGGCAAGAAACCAGAGCAGGACAAATTCCAAGGTGTTTGTTTAGCTGTGAGGTGGACATTGTTTTTAATGATGGGAACGAATAACAAAAGAAGGATTCAGGCATTTGTTTTCTCTGCAGTCTGAGAGTACCAGAAAGGTGTTCATGTTTTGTATGCAACACGACGAACAGAATAAATGTCTAAAGATGTCGCTAGTATCTCTGTTGTACTGAGAGATGTTTGTTAAAAAAACGCATATTGTCAATAAAATTAGTTTAAAATTGATTTGTTTTCAAATTGGTTTAGCCATTCAGATTCAATTTTATCTAAGACATTGAGGGGTTTCTAGACAACTCTTTCCTGAATATCACTATGGGGCTTTTTGGCATTACACCCAAATTAACAGCATGCTGCGTTATTAAAAAATAAGAGAGCTGCAATTTTTACTTGGCGTAGATTTCTGCAAAGCAATAAAAGACTCCCTATGTTGATTACAAATATTGTAAAATGTTTACTTTACTCTATAAACTCGGGGCATTTCATACTCGGATATATTACACCTGGCCTTTTAAGACCTTTTCCATTTTTTTGCTTGTATCTTGTTTGGCCATGGTTTTTTGATTTTTTTCAGAGATTTCTGAAGGACAAAACCAACGTGCCTTACAGAGAAAGCAAATACAATTAACAGAGTTGTGAGCAGGATACATATTAGTTAGGAATCCTGGATTTAGTTAACACCTCTTCTTTTACTGATGGAAAGTTGCACTGTTTCCCAGTGCCCTCATTTCTCCATATTTAAAACAGGACTAAAATTGACCTGACATGCAAAAAAGCAATGCTGTTCTTTATTTCTGTGTTGAAATACTAGAATTTCTTTTTTATTAGATATTTGGTCATTATTAAACCAAACACAAGTTTGTCTTTCCCTGGTTTTAATGCTTACACAGAGAAGTCCCCAAACCTGATACACTACATGCTCCTGACCCTTGAAAGTATCAGCTGAAGAACTACATGCAACTTCTCTGTGAGGTCTGTGCATCCCAAATCTCTCCCTGCATAATCCTGTGTGAGCACAAAGCCTTCCCAACCGAAAAGTGAAGTCTTCAGATTTATGAATCGTAAAAATGGATTACAGCTGGCTAAAAGCTTCTTGGAAATGTTGATAAAATTGGCTTTTGCTAATATAGAAAGTCATATTTGCTAATATAATTAAGAGTCAAGGATGGGCTACTTCTGCCTTGGGCAGGAGAGAAGCTGGCATTGGACTTGTTCTGTGGGAGAGTGCAGGGACTCATTTCTCAAGTATTAGACTTTAGCTACTCATGTGATGGCAGGTCACGTCCTAACCCCTGGAGCTGGCTGAGACCCAAGAATTTAGTTTCATAAAATAGTTTTGTGTTGTTTAATTTTAGTGTTTTGGTTTTTTTTTTTTTTTCATTGCAGCATTTTCACTGCAATTTTATTGCAGCAGAAGCGTGGGTTTTCATGCCTTTTTGTGTAACACATGGATCAAGGGTGTAGCACATAGGAACAGGAGAACCCATCCTGGAATAGCTGGTGGACTGGAATCCTGAATGCTTCTTGCTGTGCTTGAACAGAACAGGGATGGAAATCTGAATCTCCAACTTTGTTTTCTGTTCTGAGAATGAAGAAGTTCTACTTTATAAAATATGTTCTTATGAAAGGCTCATATTTTTACTTATTTAGCTAAACTTTTTGCTGGTTCGTTGTTGGTAGCATTCAGTAGGTAGTTTTCATGCTGTAGCCTACTGCTATAAGGATTATTTTCCAGACATATTTCATGTTGAATAACACACAACATCAGATAGAATTGACATTTATGAAAAATAGAAATGTGAGTGCTAATGTTCCTACTGTGAAATTCTGGAGGCAGTAAGAAATTTTAATCAGCCATTAAATAATCAATAGTTACTAGTTCACAGAAAGTTTTGCAAAATTTTAATTTCTTTGGTTTCAGGATATTGAATGTTACAATTTTCAACAGGCCTTAAGGAGTTAGAAGTCTGACTCCCATTGAATTTAAAAGTGAATTGAACATTTTATCTCCCCAGGCTTCCTTGAAAATCCCTGATGCATGGGTTGGATCAGTTGTTCCTTTACTACTGAAAGCAGTGGATTGTGGACTCTAAATTCCTAGTCCTTCAAAAATGTATGGATCTGGATAAGGAGAAATGAAACATCCTTAGTTAAACTTTGAATTCTTAGAAGACTTTGTAGAGGGACTTTGAAATACCTCATAACGAGTAAATTCAGTTTCATTTTTCCTGTTTTTTACCTCTAGGGTCCATCTAACTGTGAAAAAGACCATGCGTTCTCAAAGATTTCATAACCTTTTCCTTTTTGTCGCATAATTTAAATAAGAGAACTCCTCTGTACTGGAGGAGATTTGTGGTGTGAAGACTGTTTATTGAAGACAACTTTTATTTTTTCCTATTCATAGTGCCAACAGAAAAAAAAGTACTTGCCATCTCTGCCTCTCTCAATATCTAAATCCACCTTTGGGTTCTTACCTTGAATTGCTCTGGAAAATATTCAGACTAACTTATTAGCCAGTGACTTTTTAGTTTATTATAATAATTTTGAGGTAATCAGTCTGAATTTTTGGGGAGAAATTCAGTCTAAAATTTCAGGTTTTCAGTAAATAAACTTTTCTGAATGTACTTGTTACCTTCCCTTTTAGTATCGCCTGATCAATAATTCAGCCACCCATCTCAATTCCTTGGCTCATACTGCCTCTGCATTATATGCAGTCTCCGTTAAGTTCAGAAGCAGTTCATATGGGCGCAGGTGAAACAGGCTTGCAGAAAAAATAATCTCTACTGTACATTGGTTCTTGGAGCATTTGAACCAGTTTCATTTCAGATGAAGCTAATGTGGGAGATGCTCTCCAGTCACAGGCATTCAAAAGCTCAGAAGCAAACTAGAGTTGAAATGTTCATAGTGTGGGGTATCAGGTCCTCAGAACTAAGATGTAGCCAGAATCTCCTCTAGCCTGGCAGTAAGAGCATTTTCTTGAAAAGGGGCTTGTGTGTATTGACATGCACAGAAAACAAATGGCTCAACTTTCATACTGCCTGAGCAACTGGACTAATAATTATATTTCTGTATTTAAAATAAGAAAAAAAAAAGTTGAAGGAACTACCTGTGCTAGTTTTGGCCAGGATAAAGTGATTTTTCTTTATACTAATAGTAATAGTAATAATAATCATGGCAATAATAATAATGACAACAACAACAATAATAATAGTAATAATAATAATAATAATAATAATAAAAATAATAATAGGCTGTGGTTTGGATTTGTGCTGAAAACAGTGTTGGTAACACCGGGATGTTTTAGTTACTGCTGAGCAGCGCTTACACAGAGTCATGGCCTTTTCTGCCTCTCACCACCCTCACATAATTCTCTCCCCCACCCCACTGGGCCGGGGGCAGTGGGTAAGTGGGGCTTGGTTGCCAGCTGGGGTAAAAGCACGGCACTAGCCAACAGCCTGCCTTTCCTCTTCCATGGCGGGCATGACTTTTAAAGAAGAAAAGTGAGCTGGAAGGAAACACTGCTGGAATCTAGCCTCAGGAGAGGCCTTTCTTTGCAGCCATCATCTCATTGATAAAGGCACTCTCCCTACAGTTTTACATAAAAAAACCCAAAACCACATGAGAAGTGGGGTTATGTCCTGTCCTTAGCACCCCCTGTTGTCTAGCTTGAGACGGTGGTCTGATGAGCATGTCAAGAACTATTGTATTTTCTTTTTCCTTCCCTCCCATCCGGCCTTTACTTCAGTTTAGGGCAGAAATGGACAGAAAGGAGGAGGAGTCCTCCTCCTTTTCCCTGGACTGATACAATCTTTTCCATCCCTGGACTTTGGGAGCATTTGAGCTAGTGGCTACCACTTGCCGTACAGACACCGCCCAGCTCCAGCTTGCTTGGCTCCCTGTGAGCCTGAGTGGCAGGCACGAGTTAGCCCAACCTGCTGTGCCAAGAGGAGACCTGAGGTTTCAGGGCGTTTCTGCTGGGCAGCTCCCACAGACTGGGTGGGAGGCAAGCTGAGGGTCAAACTCCAGGTTTAGAAATGCATAGCCTTAGGCTGAGTATAGCCTTGGTCTCTGTGGGGTGTAACAGCTCCTGGCTAATGGTAAAAATACAACAGCCCATTATGGCCAGGCAGTAGGATGAGATCTGCAGGGAGGACAGTTTTGTCCGCTTCAGAAAGATGGGATGTATTTAGCATCGGTAGGGACCAGGTGTATCAGCCTTTGAATTTGCTGTTGTAAGCCACAAGTTCCCTCACCAAATTCTATCATGTAGCCTCTTGAAAAGTTACTAAATGTCCTTTCATTTGTTCTGCTCCACAGATCAAACTAAAACATGCTGCAGAAGGCTGTCCATTATGTCAGAAGTTGGCACTTTTAAAAGCAAAAAGTGGTAAATAAGAGTGATTAATCTCTGAAGACACATTTCCTTTTGATAGTTATCTAATAGTAGAATAATGGAGATCTTTCAAAGTGTATGTGTAAAGCAGCATATTATTAAGCCACAGATATTGTCTACATTCGAAAATTAGGGTGTTTTAACTTCCTCTGTTTGGAGTCTATTTTGTATATCACAAGAAGATAGGTGTAGATCAGAAGACAGCCATGGTCCTGGCAAGTGATGGATATATGTGAGCAAGAACTTCCTGTGAGATACTGACCTGGTCACGGTCAGCTGCTCTGGAATTTGTTAAGTAATCTATCTAATACGTCTAAAGAGCAGTGTATCAGAATCAATCCATCCAAATGCCTCAGGAAGATCAATAAAAAGATAATAAATCCGATAATTCTCTGTGATCTGCTCTGCTGTGAAGCTACTGGGGAAGCCTTGTACAGTATGAACATTAATTCTAGTACACATTTGTTAGGGTGACAAATGCTCTGTGCCAGAACTGTGGCTGGTCAAAAATACAGTTCAGATTCATTTTCAAACTGTTTTCTGTGATAATCTGTCGTGAAACTGAATGTCAACAAATGGCAGTTGCTGAGGACATTTTCAAAAGGGAAATAGACCCAAAGTTTACAGAAGATTTCCAGCCTTTTTTTGCTTTTGTGAAACTCTCAATTTCAGTTCAGCAAAAGAAAGATTTCTGTCTTTTCTAATTTTTCTAATTTTAAAACCATCTTAATTATAATAAACCATTCTTTAAGTATAATACAGTCAATACAAAGGCTGAAGAGGTAATAAATATATTTAGATAGTTAATATCCTTCCAAAATTAGGAACATTAATTATCAGTCTTTTATGACAAGGGGAAAAAAAACGCTGTTCAGACACAGTCCTGGGATTCAATAATTTTTTTTATTTCATTAGACTATGCTAGGTGTAGAATAAGTATATAATCTAGAAATGATGCCACATATGGTTTGTTTATTATTTTTCCATTTGTCACACCAGCTCAAACAGCCTTAGGAAAGAACTCTGGCACTTCTGAATGTGTGAATGAATGACATAAGAGGAGTGACTTTTCTCAGGGCAAATCAGCACATCTAGGAAATATTTTTGAATGTTTAAAATTCTCAGAATTCTGTTTCTGAGCTTCATTCTAAAAATGTTCAAAATCTGGGGACTAGCTGCATCTTTTCAAATGAACTCCAGAGGCTTTAAAGACTGAGAATAGTATTTTAGCCATCTTCTAAATCTTGGTCAGTGAAAGAAATTGGGATTTCTTTTAAAAATAAAGAACAGAAACAATGAGTTGCTCTGCTTTTACTTCTGTAAATTGAAACATCAACTATTAATTCACATTAAACACTTCACAATCTGAGTCTGCTAAATTGCAGCATTTGGATCATAGACGTTTTAAAATTTCATTAATTGTGATAATTTTCACATTCTTAAATTTTTGCTGCACAAAAATCTGACCATGCCTTAAAATAAATAAAAGAAATACTCTTTGTCTTATTTGTTAATATCACCATACTATCATAGTATTTTCCTTTCATGAATCTAGAAAAGGAAAAATTTACGTTGATAGCAAAGCAGATGATGGAATTAAAGCACTCCCCTACCACCAGTCAGTGAAGTCTTGTTCCTCAGACATGCAGATTCTGCTGATGCGAGCTCAAAGGCCTTGTTGCATTGTTATAAATTCAAGTCAATGATGTTTCGTTTTGATGGGTGCCAGTTCTGGGATGCAATCTCCAAAGAAAAGAACTCAGTCTTACTTTAAATATCATCTCTAACAGTAGACACTTAGTTTTACACCCTTTCTGCTCCAATTAGTGATATTGCAGTGAAGATAATAGGTATAAATTTATTAAACTTTTGCCTGCAGGTTTCTTGGTGTCTGATGAAACTCAGCTCAAAAGTTAAGTGGCCAGTTTTAATAAGTACCGATGTCCTTAAGTAAATTCAGCAAGATATATATATATATACCTGTAACACTCGGTGAAACCAAAATGGATTTCAGGCAGTAATACTGGTGAAATAAGTAAGTAAAGAAGCCCTTATAATCTTAGTGGCTTGCTTTTTGGGTTAGCCAGTAGTTACATTGTTAGAGTTATCTTCAGAAACACCAAAATGGTGCTACCCAAGTAATTCCGGAGACTGTATTGGAGCACTGTAATCGTTTCTAGTACAAAAATGTCAGGATTAAGAAGGAAGTGTTTCAGATTCTTGTTTCTAGTGTTTCTTACTGTTGTGAAAGAAAAAATAAAACAATGGGAAAATAATCGATGAAAAAGAGTTGACTTAGCCAATTGCCATTTGAAAGGAGAAGGGAGAAGACAAAGCCTTGATTCACTTTCCATATTTCATAAGATCTCAGCTCTTGTTCGTTCCCTTACTTTCACCAGAGTGTAAATTGACTGCTGTCATGGCACTGAATTCTGAAGGAGTATTTTAACAAAATGATATTTCAAGGAAGCTGTAATGGTGGCACAAAAGCAACGATAGGAGTGTTTCCTTTTATCCAATGAAGAGATACTGGTTTAAGTTGTTCAAACTAGTAGCATAGCTACTTTTGGAAATAAACAAAGATGGCTCATAAAATTTTCCTTTGTCAATAGCAAATTCAGATGTTGTATGTTTATATTAACATGTGGACAAAGCTAGGATAAATCCATGTTCAGACTAGTGCAGTACGAACTTTTTTGCCTGCTGTGCTTTTATAAGGCCACAGGTTCATCCAGGTCATTAGACTTCAACTTACCTATACAAGTGTCCTAGAATAAGGTGAGATAGCACTAATGCAAATTAAAATCAGCTGTTTATGGCAGTGTAGAAATACAAGTTATTTCTGATTGGAGGCACAATGTTTCATTTCTGCCCATTCTTTCTCTGTGAGGGTTATTTCCTAACTGGGACAGACAAATTCTGGGTTGCTTAATGCAAAAAATGATGCAACATGGAGATGATATATTTGAGGGCTCATGCTTGCAGGCACTATGTTTTTAACGTCTATAGGAAATATCAGTAGATAAATAAATAGTCCAAAAATGAGGCCAAAAGAAGAAAGGAAGGATGGTGCTTTCCATAACAGGAATTGATATTCAGAAGTGTCATCCCAAGTGGTCAAGGATCAAAAATCAGGGAGCAAGCAGACTAAATGAATGTTGTTGTTTTCTGTCAACTCATTCTGAAGCTGGAACAGGAACACATTGCAATGTGATGAAGTATTGAGAGTCCAAGGTGTGTTAATAGCCCATACAACTTCTCAACCCTGTACGAAGAAAGTAGGCTCTCTTCTGTTGAATTCTTTTAGTGCCAAAGTATTTATAATTAATACTCATGAAGCACTGCAATTTGTACTCTCATTGTATGTATTTTAAGACAATAATCTAAGTGACAAACAATGTTCTTAGTTGTAAATGTCATAAATTCAGTCACCTTTGCTCAAGTAGTTTGAACGTTATCATCCTTCATAGTCAGTTGTTGGGTCTTCCACACTAATTCTTGGAAAAGGGAAGAGCACTACACTGTCTATTCAGCCAGTGCTGACTGTTCAGCACTGTACAGAATGCATTTTTCAAAGTGTCCACTTTTCCTGTTTCTACCAAATTTTTTGGACAGATTGGCAATCTTCCTTTCTTTTCTGCACACTTTGGAAAAAGACCAGCTTTGGTTCCTCAGGTGCTGCTCTGGTGATAGGCTGAGAAGATGCAGCCCTGAGAGCATGGGGTTGAGGTTTCACTTCTGAAACAGAAGAAATACCACAGGACTGGGTCACTAGCTTGTTTGAAATTAGGGATTGGCTGTGAGCAGAAACTTACTGCATCTTTCTTTTAGAAAATGGTTTAACCCATACAATTCTTCGGTGGGGCCTGATGATTTATTTTTAACTGTTTTACTCTTCTATCTTAATTTGGCAGGCAGTGGGACATTAATATTTCACAGTAATTTGTTCCTATTAAACTTACCTTAAATAAGAGATGCTCATTCCCTATCCAAGAGAAGAACTGTGGTAGCATTTAGAGTATAATGTCTCGGTATCATAAGATTTTGTTTTGGTACTTTTTTCCCCTCCCGTGAGATCTGTTGTCTCTCACAGAGTTTGGTTTTGTTTTGCATTATGAACAAAAATTTTGATTTCCATTCTAGCTGTATTTCTGGCCCTCCACAAGATGATGATTTGAGATAGGTGTGCTATAGTCCCTGATTAAAGCCTTACACTTCATAATTTTGAACATACTTTATTATTTTGTGGACTTTGATATCTTGTCTTCATCATTTATATATTGAATGTCAAGTTTGCTCAGCTATGAAGTAAATGGTGCTGGTGGGAACCCATATCAGCTTATTTAAAGTGGATCTGACCAGAATTCCTTGACAGATAAATTTGTGTCAAGCATTCTGCATAAATGTTTGTCCCCTGAAAGCTCTGGGGTTTTTTTTAGGGCATAGTACATGTTTCAGGTTATTCTCCTATGCCTATTACTAAGATTGACTATCACTGTAAAAGTGATCAGGGACATAATTTTATGCAAAGTAGTTGTAGAGATATTCATTATGTTTTTTTTTTTTGTTGTTTTTTGTTTTTTTGGGTTTTTTTTATGGTACATAGTTTTACACCCTTTTCTCACCAGGTTGAAACTATGTGAAGGAGAATGTAATACTTTGGTACAACTACAGTGTTTTGTACTGAATTGAGTACCAGTTGAAGAACTGAATTTTCAATTTATTCCATAAGCTGCATAACAAAACCAACAATGCCAGCACCTGATTGCATTAAAATCTGTATTTCAAGGGTTAACAGTGTCATGCAAAAAGTGGTTGAAACCCAGTAATTTTACCTGTTCATGGCTTTGCCTGTGGGGATTTCTGTGTATGCTAGTAAAGAAAACCAATTAGAAGCATGCCAGACTTGTTTTCTTGTTTGGACCTACTTATCCACTTACTTTCAACCAAAAAGTTTGTCTTGGAGAAATAATTATTTTATTATTGGATACATCCATTATAAGGAACACATTTGCATTCTGCAGGTAGGCGCTTGGTTTGCAAACTTCTTAGAAAAAAATATTGAAAATATTTATTTTCTGTCTTCAGTCGATAAAAGAACTTCAAACTCAGAAAGACACTTTGTTGCAAAACATTTTCTTTTTGCCTTAAAGTGACATACTTTAGCTGTGGTCTGCATACCTTTCATTAGAAGAGTGCTAGTGAGGTTCTGATATTCCAAACAAAGAGGGTAAGAGATACATGAAGTCATTGGTACTTTATACAGTAAAGGATCAAATTAGCCTTTTGTAAACTCGATTGCTATTCTATTGAAGTTGTGCATGTTTACAAACTACCTTGAATTTGGCTCAAAATCTGCTGATGACTGTAAAAAGAGAATGCCTGAAAATAATGTTTATAGTTTTTATATATTTTTAAAGGAGTTTCTACTCCTTGTGGTCTCAGCTTTTTCTTTAATAATCAACAACTCCTCCACTTCCCCTTTCTGTATACAAGTCCATGTGGATTTAGGAGCAGCAGTCAGTTTCCACCTTGATTAATACACTATCAAAAATTTAACAAAATTCTAATAATATGACCTTCAATTTGACATACATAGACCTCTTTAGTTCACTTATGTCTGATACTACAATGCTTATCTATACACATCTACAATTATTGCGAATTCTCAAACCATTGCCATAGTATTTAGCATTCCATTGTATACTGGATACTTGGCAAATACAAGAAAGATTTTGAACCAAAGTAATAGTGTCATTACTTCTAAATAGTGAAGATCAGTTTTTCAAAGAAAGACACTTTATTATATTTATAAACTGGTTCAATTTTACTGATGATGCATAACCCATAAAAACATGGCTTGAACTCTAGATGTCAAGTTGAGTTTGCCAGGTTCAGGAGTGGTGAAGTCGTCATATTTGGGTTTTTTGTTTTTTTTTTTTTTTTTTTTATTTCCTTGTGAAATATCAGACTTGGTAGGGATAAATTGAACAACATTAATCTAGGAATTAAACAGTGCAATGTTCTTACAGAGTCATTGTTTCTGAAAGAACTGAGCATTGTCTTTATGTTACAGGCCTGGAAAGTAACATTTTCTGTAGATGTCAGCTTCTGTCTGGTGTGATGCCCTATTCTTCTACTGAAGCCACATGCAGCACTGAGTAGTACTGGCAAATAGAAGAGGTCTTTTGAAATAAGGTAGGTTTCTTTTCCACAAGGGCACAGATGGATGGTTTTTCATAGTTTTCTGTTTAACATAAATGAAGTCAAACAGCTATTTTAAGTCTTCTGAATTTTGGAGATATGTTACCTATCTCACAGCCATTGCTCCTATTGGTTGTACCTGTAAAATTATCAGTAGAAAGTATTTTCAAGGTATTACCAGTGCACTGCAGCAAAACCCACCATTCAGCAACAAAACCTGGGAAATAAAAGAACGTATTTTAAATCTTGTCATCGGTTGTGAGAAAAAATAATGTCTGTAATATCAATGATTTCTATAATGTACAACATTCATTGCTTGTAATTGTAAAGATTATTGAAATAGCAGAAGAATCAAGTGCATATGGTCTTTCTTCAACATGGTGCTACAACAAATGGATTAGAGCAAATCTGACCTGGGAAAGCAAAAATTAATATAAATGAAAAGGTTAGAACTGGGGAAACTGGGAAAGAGACTTTTGCTTGGGGACGGCCCTTTCATTAGCAAACCTTGAAGAAGTGCTATAGGGCAGTTGTAGAAGTATGACAATAGAGGGAGGCAGTTGTGAAAACAGAGTCTTGTGCTGTGTCCATGTTTCACTTCCCCTTGACTTGTCATTGGTTTTGGTGGCTCCCTCTGTGTTGGTATCTATCAAACAGAGCTGTTAATGCACTCAGGTGTTATACTGGGCTACAATGTTCTATGAGCTTTCATTAGTCTCACAGCTAATGTTCCAAAGCATTTTTGGCATGTTGTGACCGTTACCTGTGACTACAAGTGTACTCTGTGGTCTCTGCGTATGTGTTGTCAGAAATAGTGTTTCTTAATTAGCACTCCATAGCTGAGGTTATTTCCTAATAGAATGGTTTAATGAGAGTGACTCTGAGAAATTTTTACTTATATTTATATTATTTATGCCCGTCATCTCTGGTTAAAGTGCAGTGCGATGAATAGATAGAAGGCCCAATAATGCTGACCGGACCCAGCGCAACGATAGGGAAGCCTGCTGCCTCCCTGGGGCTCGAGCAAAGGATGTTACTAGAAAAGACCCTTGCCTGGCATGGCCCTCTGAGTACTGCCCCCATTACTGGTCTTCCAAGTGGGCAATGATGCGACAAGAAGTCTGAGTGCAATCAAGAGAGACCTCAGGGCCTTGGGGTGACTGGTTGAGGGGATCAGGAGCACAAGTAGTGTTTTCTTCTATCCTGCCAGTTGCAGGGAACGATAAGGCACATAATCAGAAGATCTCACAGATCAGCACCTGGCTCTGGGCCTGGTGTCAATGGCTAAATTTCAGGGTTTTTGATGATAGGTCAATTTACACAGCACCAGGCCTGCTGGCAACAGATGGGGTTCACCTGTCTCAAGGGGGAAAAGGATCCTAGGTCAGGAGTTAGCAGGGCTCATTGAGAGAGCTTTAAGGTAGATTCAAAGGCGGAAGGGAATAAAACTGAGCTCGTTAGAGATGCGCCCAAGGGTGGCATGCCTGGGTTGGAGGTGAGATCAATAGTGCAGCTGAAGTGCATCTGTGCCAATGCCCAAAGCATGGGCAACAAAGAGGAGGAGATGGAAGCCATCGTGCAGCAGGAAGACATAGTCACCATCATGGAAACATGGTGGGGTGACTCACATGACTAGAGTGCTGCCATGGGTGGCTACAAACTCTTCAGAAGGGATAGGCAAGGAAGGAGAGATGGTGGGGTAGCTCTGTATGTCAGGAAGTGTTTTGACTGCCTAGAGCTTAATGATGGTGACAATAGGGTTGAGTGTTTATGGGTAAGAATCAGGGGGAGGGGCAACAAGGCTGATATCCTGGTGGAAGACTGTTACAGACCACTCAACCAGGATGAAGAGGTAGATGAAACATTCCACAAGCAACTGGGAGAAATGCCAATGTCACTAATCCTTGTTCTCGTGGAGGACTTCAACTTACCAGATGTCCGCTGGACATACAACACAGCAGAGGGGAAATGGTCTAGGAGGTTCCTGGAGTGTATGAATGAGAACTTCCCAACACAGCTGGTCAGTGAGCCAGCCAGGGGAGATGTCCTGCTGGACCTGCTGTTTACAAATAGGGAAGGAGTGGTGTGTGATGTGGTGGTCAGAGGACATCCTGGGCACAATGATCATGAGATATTAGAGTTTTTGGTTCTTGGAGATGGAAGCAGGGTCAGCAGAACTGCTGCCTTGCAATTCCGAAGGGCCAACTTTGGCCTATTTTGTTTAAGAGCCTGGTTGACAGAGTCCCTTTGGAGATAGTTCTGAAGGTCCAAGAAGTCCAGGAAGTCTGGACATTATTCAAGAAGAAAGTCTTAAAGGTTCAGGAGCAGATCATACCCATGTGCCAAAAGACAAGCTGGCAGGGGAGAAGGCCAGCCTAGCTGAACAGAGCTTTGGCTGGAACTTGGGGGGAAAAAAAGGAGTGTTACCATGTTTGGAAGAAGGGGCAGGCAATTCTAGAGGACTATAAGGATGTTGTGAGGTTATGCAGGGCAAAGATGAGAGGCAAAAGCCCAGCTAGAACTCAGACTGGCCACTGCTGTAAAAGATAATAAAGAATGTTTTTACAAATACATTAGAAACAAAAGGAGGGCCAAGAACAATCTTCATCCTTTATTGGATGCAGCAGGGAACATAGCCACAAAGGCTGAGGTAATTAATGCTTGCTTTGCCTCAGTCTTTAATAGAAAGACCAGCTTCCCTCTGGGTATTCAGGCCCCTGAGCTGGAAGAGAGGGATGAGTAGGAGCAGCATGAAGATCCCATAGTCTAGGAGGAAATGGTTAGTGAGCTGCTGCTCCACTTACACATGCACCAGTCTAAGGGTCTGGATGGGATCCACCCAAAGGTACAGAGGGAGCTGGTGGAGGAGCTTGCCAAGCCACTCTCCATCATTTACCAACAGTCCTGGCAAAGTGGAGAGGTCCCAGAAGACTGGAGGTTAGCCAATGTGATGCCCATCTACAAGAAGGACAGGAATGAGGATCCAAGGAACTACTGGCCTGTCAGCCTGATCTCAGTGCTGGGGAAGGTTATGGAGCAGATCATCCTAGTGCCATCACATGGCACGTGCAGGACAGCTCGGAGATCTGGCCCAGCCAGCATGGGTTTATGAAAGGCAGGTCCTGCTTGAGAAACCTGATCTCCTCCTATGACAAGATGACCCATCTAATGGATGAAGGAAAGGCTGTAGATGTTTTCTACCGAGCCCTTAGTAAAGCCTTTCTCACTGTCTCCTACAGCATTCTCCTGGAGAAACTGGCTGGACATGGTGTGGATGGGTGTACTCTGTGCTGGGTAAAAAGCTGGCTGGAAAGCCAAGCCCAAAGAGTGGTGGTGAATGGAGTTACGTCCAGCTGGCGGCCAGTCACAACTGGTGTTCCCCAGGGCTCAGTAATGGGACCAGTTCTCTTTAATATTGTCAGTGATCTGGACGAGGGGATTGAGTGCACCCTCTAGTAAGTTTGCAGATGACACCAAGCTGAGCAGGTGTGTTGATCTGCTTGATGGCAGGAAGGCTCTGCAGAGGGGTCTGGACAGGCTGGACTGATGGACCGAGGCCAATTGTATGAGGTTCAACAAGGCTCAGTGCCGGGTCCTGCACTTGGGTCAGAACAAGCCCATGCAACTCTGCAGGCTTGGGAAGAGAGGCTGGAAAGTGCCTGGTAGAAAAGGACCTGGAGGTGTTGGTTGACAGCCACCTGAACATGAACCAGCAGTGTGCCCAGGTGGCCAAGAAGGCCAATAGCAACTGAGCTTGTATCACAGTGTGGCCAGCAGGACTAGGGAAGTGATAGTCCCCCTGTACTCTGCACTGGTGAGGCCACACCTGGAATCCTGGGTTCAGTTTTGGGCCCCTCACTGCAAGACAGACATTGAGGTGCTGGAGCGTGTCCAGAGAAGGGCAGTAAAGCTGGTGAAGGGTCTGGAGCACAAGTCTTAGGAGGAGCAGCTGAGGGAACTGGGGTTGTTTGGTCTGGAGAGGAGGAGGCTCAGGGGGGACCTTACTGCTCTCTACAGCTACGTGACATTAGGCTGTAGGCAGGTGGGGGTAGATTTCTTCTCCCAGTTAACAGGTGACAGGACAAAAGGAAATGGCCTCAAGCTGTTACACCAGGGGAGGTTTAGATTGGAAATTAGGAAAAATATCTTCACTGAAAGTGTGATCAAGCATTGGAACAGGCTGCCCAGGGAGGTGGTGGAATTATGATCCCTGGAGGTGTTTAAAAAAGCTGTAGATGTGGTGCTCAGGGACACAGTTTAGTGATGGACTTGTCAGCCCTGGGTTAACAGTTGGACTTTATGTTCTCAAAGGTATTTTCCAACTTATATGATTCTATGATACTGCCTGAAGATACTCGTTCCAGTTTACTGTTTTCTCACTGGGAAAAGACATCTTGATGTGAGAGTTTGTTACTTAAACATGGGACTGGTAAGTATGATGCAAAACCTGCAAAAGAGCTACATCCATCTGTAATGGCAGCTGAGCCCTTGGCAGGCCACCGTAGCGCATGCATAATGCACTGGTTGCCTATGCCTAGCAGTCCTATCCTATCTATCAGATTTCTGTTGCAGGGAATCATGCAACCTGACGTGATTCTGTTTGGATTGTGGCAGACTGTAATCCCAGATTCAGAGATGAAGTTGTAAGTGGGGGTAACTGGAGACCAGCAAGGAGAGAAGGGTTGAAATGAAGCAAGTAAGGCAACCACTAGGAAGATCTAAGACAGTAGGGGGGCTTAATTTATTTTATTTTCCATTGATTGCTTTTCCTACTTCTACTCTTCATGGGCTAGCAACTCACCACTTTCAAATGAGTGACATCTTTTCTGAGTTGTTCTGTCATGCATTATTTCACAAAAAGAAATGTATTAATTGCTCTATGCTGTACTGCATCCCCTCATTTTGTACAAAGTGTAAGGGAAAATATTACGGTTGGTATCTGACATGTGGAACTAATTTGCCTCCGCTGGAGTTCAGGGAGAGGTCTTGGCTATTGCAGTGGAAGAAAACATTATGAATTATAGTCACCTCACCTCATGATGCTTCATTTTTAGTTTCCATTTGTGACGATATACTATGAATAAAATATGGGACGATACCCCAGCCCTGTTGAAATCAGTAGGAGTTTTTTTCCTAACTTCAGCTAGGCCATGACCCTGGGAATCCGTGCTGGCTCCTGGTGAAGGATTTGTTCTATTCATGCCTCTAACTAGACCTCCTCTGAGGATGTAGTTTTTAATATTACTACCAAATCTGCTTCTTAGGTAATAATTCTTTATTATTGAAGTTTATTTATACTTGATTTGGGGGATCCTTAGCTCAAAGAAAAACATGTTTCTATACCTAGATTTTTCTATCCTTAAATATGACAGTATTGTTAGGAGTAATTATAGACTGACTGTCAGGAAATAGAATCTGATAAAAAGAGAGAAAGTACTTCAGAATAATTTCCCAAAGGGTGGGATGGCAATGCTATAGGTAAGATACAACATAAAACTATTCAGCTTGTTGAAGGCTGTAAGATGGACTGCGACAAACAAAGTTTAACTCTGAAAGAGTAGATCACTTAAGAGCCTTTTAACAGCTCCAGTTTCTACAAACACACACTCTTTCGTCAAGCATATTGTGGATTTTCCTTTACCAAATGTTTTGATTTGATAAGCTTATTTTTGTCTGTGGGTAAAAAGTTGTTAAGTATTTTTGTTCCTTTAGTAATAGACTCTTTCACTCTCCTACAGTTAGAGCATGTATTGCCTACAGTTCATTCATAACTTATAAAAACTTCTACTAAAGGTCATCAGAATTCATGTTTTGTAAATAATTTTTCTTTCCTATCAGCTGATGTACTGCTTAACTGCTCTTTGCTCTGCTGTATTCCACCCATTGTGTAGAGCAAGCACAAGAGTATATTAAAATTGGTGTGCGACATATGGACCTAAATTTTGTTTGTAAAAAGCTTGAGTGCTACATCAAAACTTTTTCTGACTCTGGAATATTTTTGTAATGCAAGTATTAATTGCTTTGGGAAAAGGGACAGATGTAAAATGCTGATTGTGCTCTCATCTGGTATCTTTTTTGATTTCTTCATTTCAGTATCTCAGGTTCATTAAGCTCATTCATCAGCTCTTATTAGAAGTTCCATTCTAGTGGCGGACCTTGTTGAGGAAACTTACAATGTTTTTTATTAAAAATCCCTCTCAGTTTGGGCTGGGTCTTTAGATTACATCTGTAAAACCTTTGTGCAGTGTATGTGTGCATATGCACATGTATGTGCACGTATCTGCTTATGTTGTGGGTTGGAAGCTGAGTGGTAGAGATACTAAAAGAAATCTTCTCTTCTACATGTTCAGGCTAAAGTGTCCATAAGAATGCTCGTGTTATGCTTTGTTATACAAAGTTATGCCAGGAAGGAAGGGCGTGAAGGTATTAAGTAATTTATTGCCTAGTCCTATGGTGCTAATTTACCATTTTATGCTCCCTGCATTTTGCTTCATTCCTTTAAAACAATATACAAACCATACCTTCCAGATTGAAATCCCTTAGTGGACTACATTCCTATAGATAAGTATCCTTGTACTGGTGCTTCCCCTTATTTAAGATGGTTAGCATTGCAGAGGGGATGCAGAGCTAAGATTATTTTCACCAGGGAGGAAACACCATGTGTGTGTAGCATGGGTATTGCTGCATTTGTTTCTGTGTGCTCTTCCTGGTGTCATAGTTTGTTAGCTTATTAGCGAGTTTTTAGAGATCTTTAGGACAGTGATGCTGTATAAGTAATAAACTGAAATATTTAATCTTGCTAGTTTCTGTAACTTTTTGATCAACTCACTTTATCAGTATTAAGCCTTTGCTTTGTTAATTAACTTGCCAAAACATACCACTTACTCAACTGGAAGAGTACCTAGAAAGCAAGACCCTAGTGGTGTTCTCATCACAGTTATCCCAGATTTTCAAAACGTTTAAAATACCTTGGAGGTAGATAATCTTAAACTAATTTGTAAAGGAACCAGTATAAATATATCATTTTATATACAAGATTTCATAGTGATAAGAAAGTTTGATGGAGGGAAAATGATTCGGTGCAATTTGTAACTTGGAGAACATAATACATTTGACTCCTTTTTCTGTATAATACAAAGAGTTCATATGTTGCACAATGTTCATTTTTAATTAAACGTTTTATCATCACACGGCCTTTTATTGACATTCCTCATAATAGAGCTGATAAGATCTTAACCTACTCTTCAATAAAGCAATGTAAAACTCAATATTCTGGCACACACTGTTCCCTTCAGAATTAAACACATGATTTTCTGATTTAATTAAAAAAAAAATCTTATGTACTTTTATTCACATTTATTTACTTTAACTTCTCAGATTTATGCTGTTGTTTGACTTATGCAATTTGAATGCCAACATTTCTTGGATTATTACTCCTGTTTGCTTGAGCTTTTAGCTAGCTGGACCATTTTATTGAATTTTTCCTCCTCTCTTTTCCTTTTTAAAATTTTCAATAGAGTGATTTATAACCAAGCCTTGTTTCCTACTGTACCTTTTGAGTTCAATTTTGATGAGGTGCACTAACTTCACTCACTACTGCCCTAAACACAGAAATTTCTGCTATCACAGAAATTCCTTCAGATACGACATCAGCAGATTCCTGAAGATGTTCCCAAAGATGAATTGCAAAGTTGATCCCTGTCAGAAACCTTAAAGATGCCTGTGATATAAAGCTTCCCAGGATCATGCATTTAGTCATACAGATAAACAACCCTGTAGCTTGGCAGGATTTTCTCACCTCCAGCAGAGTTGTAGCAAGGGAGTAAGGGGGTGGGAGTCAATCCCTTCACTTGGTAGTGGCTACTGCGGTGCCTGCTGGCCGAGGAGACACCTGAAGACAAGCAAGGAGTTGCCAGAAGAGCAGCATCTGGAGAGGATAAGCCTAAGTCTCTTTTCCAGGGTTTGCTGTCTACTATGTTAGATTTTTTGTCAGAAACTAGTATTCCTCTGCATGCAAAAAGCAGGATTCTCTAACATTTTGCTGCAGCAAGTCACCCCTTATGAGTTGAGCACCCACCATGCTCATCTAAGTAGGTGTTATATGTAGAAGATATGACACCTGCCCACTTGCTGACCATCAGGTGGTGCAAGACCTCAGTAATCTCCTAACCTCTTGCTATATCAGCTGTCTCAGATGATAACCACTCAGCTATCCTGTGCTTTTTCTTTCATACTTTGGAAAACTAACTCTGGGTATTTGCTGTTCATCTTTATCCTTGTAATCCCAGATGTGTCACTGTTCACTGTAAATGGATATTGATTTTATCTGATCATTTTGAGATAATTTAATGAACTAATTTGAAAATACTTTGTGTAATACGTCACAGAAAATGCAGAACTGCCTTGCACTTTGGAAAGAGTTTTAAAAACTGGGGAATGCTAAGCTCACCTGTTGAGGGTGTATTCCCTACACCCTCACAGATTTCCAATCTTGCTTTGTCAGCATAGCAGAAGTTAAAAATCACGTAGGGCCTCTGAGAGTCGGAAGTTACCACGTGCCAGATGTGTGTATCTTTCAAGTTTTTTTGTCATCTACAAGGTCCAAATCCTCAAGGATAAATAGGTATGTAATATAGTGAACTAAGTAGTTATTAGATGCTTGAACTGAACCTAAATTTCTGATTTTGTCCTGATTTTTTTTTTTTCCTCTTGGATGCTCTTCCCCCCAAAACCTCCAGGAAAATATACTGCCATGTTATTAGAAACATAGAGTTTTGTATTCAGATACTTTAGCTGCTGGGAGACAAAAGTATTGGAGAGCCTGGAAAGCATCAAAGTGTGTGACTTGAAAGAAACAGTGCATTGTGGTTTGTTAATTGTTCTAGAAGGTAATTGTTTAGGAAAAAGGAATAAATCTATCAGAGTATGTAGCACACCCATGGCTAGCTACATCTGTTACACTGTATACAAATAGTATCAAGGGAAACACAACCAAGATGTGCCTGTGGTACCTTGGAAGCTGTCAGTGCAGGTGCCAGAAGACATGCCTCTCTGTCTTTGCTGCTGCTGCCGCCATCCACACTTCCTAGATTAAGGTGAATCAGTAAGTGCCAGCAGAAGCTTATGCCTGGTTGACACACGAAAGGTGCAGGGCCTCACCACCCCCAACAGAGGAAGGGCAAAAACATCTGAGAAAATGAAAAAGCTGATAAAGTTGTTAGTTGTATCTGTCCCTGAAAGCTTACTTGTTAAACCAGACCCAAGTCATATCACATGGAGCTGACCATTACATTAGAGGTACTGGACATGGCCACTGAAATAAAGATACCCAATTTTACTCTGACTGTTGGAGCAGAGAGACTCAGTTTAGGAGGACCCTGCTCTTCAGAGGCAGTGATAGGAATGCTCGTAAACAGCTTTTGGGGGGTTTGCTCTCCCTTGCTCTGCCCACCCTGGGCAGTCCTGTATGACATGAAGAATAGGAATAAATAGCATGGGTATTTTGCTTGCTTGCTTTGCTTTGGGGTTTTTTCTTGGTTTCTAACTCTGTGGCTTTGAGCTCTCTGGCAATGCCTGAGCTAGCTGAAGAGACTGTGTAAGCTGGGATAGTGACTGGCCTCTCCACAGATGCATCGGTGTCGGTTTTCCTGCAGCTCTTCACTACAAGCTGTCCTCTAGGTATTTTAAAAGGCTTCTAGAATTAGTAAAGTAAGATCTTAAGTTTTAAAAATCCTTAAAACATGTTAGAAAAACAATTTGTTTATATTTGCTGTTGAACATTCATCTAAATGCCCCTTTGGATATAGGGGACTAATAGGAAGATCTTTCTTTCCATACAACAGAGAGTGAAGTAGAATATTTATAGAAGAATGAAAAACCTTACAAGCTAATCCCGATGTCATCAGTGTAAATTTTGATAAGTGGACTGTTTTAAAATGCACATATAGTATGTAGGAGTTTTCATGAGCACCACTTTAAAAGCAAAAGTTAGACGCTGTGTTTTGCTGACAGAACTCAAAGAAATGCAGATGTTATTTCTTCAATGAGAAATACTTTGTATTGGTTAATTCAATAAATAAAAAGAATGGTTGTGTAGCTGTGTTTTTGATATTCAGAGGTACACCCTTGCCAGAGGGAAGGTGAAAGTGGGGTTTAACTAA
This sequence comes from Falco punctatus, assembly GCF_963210335.1. Lineage (NCBI taxonomy): Eukaryota > Metazoa > Chordata > Aves > Falconiformes > Falconidae > Falco > Falco punctatus. Next base: position 106,829,083 of record NC_137581.1, on the reverse strand, counting down.
GTCTGCAATCTTATTTCAAGAGGTCTGTGTTCAAATTTAAGAAAATTATTATTTTAAATCCACTTCTTAGACCATGTTGTTTACATTATGTGTATAGCATATAACCTGGCACAGTTAGCAAGTCCACGTAAGTACAAGTCAGCAGTGGCCCACACCAGTTAAGATCAGGATGACCTAGGTAGGTAGTTCTGGCCTTGTTGCATGCTGAATTATCAGCTTTCTAAAACTCATGAAAATTCACAACCACTTCATGGAAAGTCTAATTTGCTTCTGTATACACTTGAGACAGGATAAAAAGTGTGCTTTAAGATGAGACGAGTTATGTAGCATTGTTGTTTCTGTGTATATTTGTTTAGTGCTTTAGATTTTGTTGAAAGGGAAGTCTGTTGACTGTGTGCTTTGGTTACATTCAGTTCCTGAAGAATGGATGTGTTCTATCAGCCTATTACCAGACAAAATAGTAGTTAATGTTAAGTTTAGAGAATGTTATTGGAATATTTTAAGTGTATTATTTAAAATAAGTCAGTAACCCTTATTGATGTTTTATTGGAGTATACCCATTGCAAATCTCACTGTTTTATAGAAAACAGTTTAAGGATTTGTGAAGTACCAAATTTAATTGTTAATATGCTGATATCAAACTCTTATAAAGTAAAAAAAATAATCTATTAACTCTAATAATTTAATTCTACTACATTATTAATATGGGGATTTCGGGGGTTCTATTACATTTTTTTAAAAAAGAACAAAACCACCTCAGTATTTGGACCTTTTTAAGTTCACAGACTGTCATGCAGAGAATATTGCTGTACCTAGAACGTGTGTATATATAAGGTAAAGTAGGAAATAGGTAGGTATTGAGGAAAGCTGGCTGTTTAGTTAAAGCATTTAGCTAGAACTTGGAAGATACACATTTAGTTGCTGAATTCTACTATGCTTTTTCTTGATCTGCCATGCCAGGTGAATCTCCTAGGAGAAAATAAGTGAGAGTTTTAAGAGATCATTGGCAGGAGCCTGCATTTTAGTCCAGCTTCCTTTTTTTATAAGATAAGGTTAATTTTCTACCATTTATTCTTCTTTTGTCTTCACTTTATTCTATGGGAAAAGATTATTAGAACTGTTAAGGTTTGTTATTTCAAATGGGATAAAGACAACAGATTTTAGCCCTGCCATTGTTCTGGGGGAATAACAATGAGAATATTTCAAAAAAGATGAAATTAGTTATATTTACTGATGGGGCTTCACATTCTTAGCTAGTTCAAAGGATATATATCATATGTAGGAAAGAATTGTCCAAAAATTACAGGTATTTTTGATGAAAAAAACCCTAATGAGAAGACTCTCTGTTACTTTCACTACACTGTTTCCATTGGTCTTGATAAAGGTTCCCAGAGAGTACAAAAGATTAAGTTGAGGTTGTAGTTGGCATGTGTTTTAAATGGATACAGAAAAATAAAAACATGTGAGACATGTACTCTGTATTATGCTGAGGTGTATATATGTATGTATGATACGTTACTTTTATGCAACTTCCTGCTGTGATGTTCTCCTCCCCCCTGTATCCACATGCACACTGAATTGCAATTCTGGTCTGGATTTAATGAAAGGACATTCTTCTGCTCTGCAATTGCTCTCAGTTGTTGTATTTAGTGCTCTGATACGACAGCTTTCACTGTATCCATAAAATATGAGTAAGCATCAATAAGCTATCCAAGAGAATGGAGTTTTAAGGAGGTATTTGGATGAGGAGAGGATGAATGCACACTAAATGGAAGGAGAGTTCTCTGATTTTATACTCAGATACTGGGCAGAATAGGAGAAGGTCATTTGGGCAAGAAAGCCTATGTAAGCATCCTGCCACGGGGTTAGATGCTATGCTGAAATTGTAAATTCCATGCAGGAATTGGTGTGTTCTGTGAATGTGCATGTATTGGTGTAATGAAGCCGTCCACTCATCCCCTGCTCCCTCTGCAGCTCTCCAGGTATCCGTAACTTGAGGTCAAAGTTGTGTTCGCTAGTCACGGATTCTGTGGGGAAAAAAACAGCCTGCAACAAATATGTGCAAGAAGTGCCCCTTTAACAAAGCATTTTAAATTATGTGAAAGTAGATTCCTTAGGCAGTTGCAGGCCTTTGTGGAGGATCAGCAAACAGAAAATACCTTCTCGTCTACATGGCTTGGGCTACCCAATCAGGAAAAGGGCACAATTTTGTGAATTAAGTGACCAGTCACGCATCATGAGTAACGAGTAGTGATTGTTTGTATTGGTCAGTTAAAAATTGTGTCATAGGGTCAAATATGTTTGCATACACTGCTCAAGGACTTGTGACTAACGAAGTAATTAATAACACCCGTGACCTATTTGCAGGCACCTGGTGAACAGATTTAAGGGCTCGATCCATTCGTTATATTTCCCAAGGAGCAATTCCAGCAGCTCTAGCTAAAGATGTGTAAAATCAAGACAAAACCAAAACCAATTTCACCACTTACTAGCAACGTCCATCCTCAATGCCTGCTGTGATATATCCTTTATTGATAGGAATATACCATACCGTGGATTCTGTACCTGGTTGTGTCATACCCCTGAGCCCAAACCAGCAGCCACCCAGGCCTCCTGAACCTTCAAATACTTGTATTATTTTTAAATTAGATTTTAAGTATGAGTTACTATCACAATAATGATATTCAACTAATGATATTCAGTAATGATTCAGCCAAGCTCTGTTCAGAGGCAGGCAAAGGTCTGATCTGCTTTTCCAGTAGTTTGTACTTATTGCAAGGAGCAAGTCCTCTGCGGCCACCAGGCAGAAGAGGGAGCCTTGGGGAGTGAAGTGCTGGGCAGGATTGGTCCCAGAGACAGGGTTTCCATAAAGCTTTTCTCATTCCAGTGACTACTGCAAACAGAAACATCTTTCCAATTGAGGAGGAGGTGGAGGGAGCAGAGGCCAGGGCTGGAAGCAAGCAAAACTCAGAACCACAAGATTTTAAATTGCATTGTGTACTCAGTGCAGTTATTTGTCTGGGGCTGGTGTTCTGCTCTAAAGAACAAGTGAAAACTGCAGCAATCTTTCAGAGTGGTTGCATTTCACACAGATTTTACTTGGATACTGTAGTATACTTTGTCCCTACAAAAAAAAAAAATTAAAAAATGAGGAGGGAGTAAAGGGGGGTATTTTATTAGGAAAGAGGGTGTAAAATTTAAGACATCTAGCTTGTAAAGTCGTTAGTCTCTCTTTTGCTTTTTATTCTGTAATTGATTACTAGCACCCCCTTTAACCCACCTTAAAGGGCAAGCAGGAAATTCATGTTTTCGTTCATCAGCCCATCCCTCTGAAAAGCGTTCAATATTAAAACAGTTTGCGAGGAGCAAAGGCAGAAGAAACAAGAGGCCCAGTTAGACCGTGGCAAGGTTAGGAGATGCATGTCTGATGCCTGCAGCAAATATCGGCTCTTGTTCCTGTACAATTTTTGCATGGGGAGACCAAGTTAATTGGGGTATGGCTCTGTTCTTTCCTTTATGTGTGACCTTTTATTATCTCTGTGGCCCTGTAGTTCATGCAGTGTCATAAAGCTGTGGGAAAGTCTTGCAGCTAGTGTTATCAGCTGTTGGAAATTAACTTAAAAAAATGAAATATCTGTGTTTCCTTTTGCCTGAAGGTGTCTGGGAGTCTGTGAACTGCTACGAAGGTGCAATTACCGTGGTTGTGATTTTGCTGTAGCTGAGCATTGCTTGTGCATCTTTTCCCTGCTCTCCCTCCCCTTCTTCCCTTCCTCCCCCCCCCCCCCCCCCCCCCCCTGCTTTTTAGTGCAAGCTGTGGGCTGGCAATCAGGTGTTGTGCTGGGGGAGGAAGTTACTTTAGAAGGGGGGTTATATGGCATAATTCCCACGAATGTAGGAGGAGGATGAAAAAGATAAAGAAATTTTGTTTTTCTGAGCTAGAGGATTCTCTGCATGACTTCCCCACTGATGGGATCATGTGCTTTCAGGCTGAGATTTTATTAACAATTCAAATGGAAATTGAGGGCACAGGAGGAGCAGATTCTCACATAAACTTGATCTGTCCATGAATGCAGTTCTCTGTTTGCCCTGACCCTGCATGGCTTAAGACACTGCCTGTGAGGCCTGAGTGCCAGACACAAAGACCGAAATGAAAAGCAAGCACATTCCAGTAGTCTGCACAAAGGCAATGGAGCAGTTTCTAGCAGTCTCCCCAGGGAGAGATCTTATCTCCTTGCGGCTAAAACCCTTTAGAGTGTTTATTTGTACTCTAGCACCCGAGGTTTATGAATTGATATGGATGCTGATTAAACACTGTAAGTTTCCTCAGCAAGTCATTTTGGGGGGCGTGGAGGTGTCCTGCATGCATTTTCTTTCCAAAATACATACTGATACTTATCAAAAGGTTGCTCCGGTTTCCTGATGAGTGAACGTAGATGAGTGCTGAGTAAGAAGACACTCCAGAAAGTACATTCATTAATAAAAGTCATCAATAGCCTTAGGATGGTTTTGCAAAACTTTGGCTTTAGGACTCTGCTGGTTTTAGTGTTGAAAACATTAGCACAGACTGTCACCAATGCCGGACACTTGTGCTTGCCGACACTCGGGAGGATTGCTCCTGAGTCGCTCTACTGATTAAACGTCATGTATGCTTGGGTGACCTTGTGCTACGAAGCCAGCAGCGCACAGCACTGGGGCAGAGGGAGGATGCATGAGGCAGGGCTGCTGTGGCCACATCTGCACAGCCCTTCCTTTGCACCAATGGCAGTCGGTGGGTGATGCTGCCTGTCAGGGAAATTCTGCCGGAGATGAGAGCTGGGGGGTGGATGATGGGGGTCTGCTGGTGGTTTTTGTTGTTGCTTGAGGCTGGAGGTGGGAAAGGCTGGGAACATATCCCAGGGCAAAAATATAATTCATATTCCCCGTCACTGTCTGATGTTAATATTGGCAGTGTTGGTAAATGCTGGAGATTCCTTAATCAAACTATTAAACGTTGATATTTCTGGCTTTCGTAATCAGGCTTCCCGTTATGAAAACTCTCTAAAACAGTAGGAAAAATGTAGGTAAACAATAATTTTGACTGTGGTAACTCCAAAGAGTCACAGTTTTAATCACCCTAATTTTCCTTATTTTCAGCCAAAAAAAAAAGCCCCAAACCAAAAGCCAGCAACTTTTAGGTAGGAAATCATAACCACATGTTTTTACATTTTTCTTAAGGTGTTTAAAGGTTTCAAAACTTTTGATACTCCTTAGACTAGTTAAATTAGTGGAAAGAGACTAGCAAAGGTTATTGATTCAAATAGTTTTGTTCCCTTAATTTTATGGGGTTATATTATCCAAAATTAATGGTTGTACTTAGGCAAATTGTCAGTAATTGGTGACAAAATTGCTTTATTGCTTTTCTTTCATTTGATGTTAATTAATGGCCTTACATTATTAAGTCCAAGTCTCTTCTGCATTTCTCTTTCTCCATAAATATTCTTAGTGGTAATGTGTTAGCGTAAACTTTTTTCTTCGATCTATGCAATAACTGCTTTATAGAAATGTGATAATAAACAGATTTCTGGCATAATTTATAGAAATGTGATAACAAACAGATTTCTGGCATAATTTTCCCTGAAATAATGTAAATGCTGTTTGTTCAAGAGCTTGAAGTCATTTTGATATGAAGGAATACATTAGTAACATAATGTGTTAATTGATTCATGTGGTAAAACATTAGTTTTTCACATCAAAGTAGACCTTAGCAACTTACCCAGCAGCTACTTTACAAAATCTAGCCTTTGTCTCATTTTACAATTTAAGAAACTGCTACCTTCTCTCCTACTGTTTTACAGTGTGTTCAGTGAAATGGTTCTGTTTCAGTGGACGAGAATATCACCAGAGGATTTGTCATCATATTTCTTGCCTGTTAACTGGTATTTGGTACAGAGCAGTGCTCATCTGTGTTTTCCAAATTACCTTGTTATAATGCTATGTAAATATTTAAAAGTCTAGAATAAATGCAGTCAGTAAAAGCCACTTCTAGATTTTCATACAAGCACTATGGAAAAAACAGCTTTTGTGTGGTTGTGTGTGCGTTATTTGTTTGTTTCGTAATAATTTAAACCAAAATAATGAGTGTATGTCACAAAATTTGATATATTGAACATCATATACCAAAGTAGAATAGAGAAGGGAGGAACTAAATATTAAATGACTCTTAAAATGGAGTTTTGATGGTTTGGTAAGAATAAATTAGTAAAAAAAATATTGAAAGCCAAAACAACTTCAAAATATAGGAGGAAATATTTTTTAAGTTTTGATAGTTTCACAAATTATACTTATTTTCTCTGTTGTCTAATCCTGTAGTACAGAACTGAGGGAACTGTATCTTTGATTTTGCTGGTAGAGGATTGCACCAATAATGCAATATGGTTTCTGTGATTATTGCCCAAATCCTATTTATCTTTAATCTTAGTTATACTCAGAAAGTTTCCAAAGCTATGATTTCTTCTTCCTTGAAGTGCTAGTTTTCATCTTTTTTCGTGAGTTATGGATTTTTTTTTAATGTTTTAAAATAAACAGTATAAATTTATACACATTTCAATAATTATAGGGTGGTATGTTATTTAAATAAATATTTAGGTATACTCTACTTTATGAGAAAAATCATACCTTTTTTTGACTTGATTTTAAAAAGAAATTCCCCCTAAAAACATTTTTTGAGAAAATTTGTATTTGGAGTTAGAAATGTTTAGTGCTATGTAAGTGATGTTTCTTGGATTAAAGAAAAATAGTGAAGTTAGATTATTGGCAAGTTGAATTATTTTACATTTGTTGAAGGACTTACATTATTTTTCATAACTGAACTGTGCTTCAGTTATGAAAACTTTAACTTTATAGCAGAGTCACAGTGCACCAGTAATTCTGAACTCTGTCCCACCCCCAATTTCCACTGAGGAAAGCACCTCCATGTGTTTGGAATGAAATGTGTGTCAATGTATTTTAAAGGCAGCTAAGAGAAGCTGTAGCTCTTTAATGTACCAGCAAAGAGCAATATTTTGCAAAACAGCTTGAGTTGGTTTTAGTGAAGTATTTGTAGGTGAAAACTGCCCCAGCAAAAGACAGAAGGTTGGTGCTTGCCTCTGTCTCCACCTGCAACCCTTAGCTGGTATGGTTGTGTGTAACATATTTCTTTGTCCTTCTTGAACTTTTGTGTACTTAAAGATCTTTGCTCTGACTCTATAACTGTGAGCGTGTATGAGGAGAGGTGTTCAGACCTCAGTAAGACATCTATTCTTGAGCCATCTATTCTTGCTCATGCAGGCTGTGCCGCGTTCTCCTTTTCACTGTAGAGGTACAGCTGCGCCATCCCAGATCGCACGGTGCCAAGACTCTTAGCTTGAGCCTTGCCTGGTTTCAGTCATGGCAAAGCTCTGGACTGTCACAGGTGCGGGGGAGCAGCTGTCGTAGAGGAGCATTAAACCACTATCGCAACTTGAATTCATGCGGTTCAATGCGGGATAGGCGGGAGCTGGCTCTGTGCCTCGTCTGCTGTGCCGGCTGCTCCCTGCAATACAGTCTCCATGCCCCAATCCTGTGGTGGCCTTGCAGGGGAAGGGGTTGTGGTGGTGGCCTTCTGCCAGATTGTTTTCTCCTGGATGGCTGTTGAAGTGAATTTCATGGCTCTCACAGTGATATAACTGAAAGCCCATAGCTTCATGCCATATACACTTGTAATTCATTTCACCAGTGTGGATGGGTGAAAAAGGTCTGGTCTTTCACACAGTAGCACAGATCACTTACCTTGATTTCTGAATTTGAAATGAGACTAGAGAGGAAAAATTTCTCCATAGGTCTGAGCGTTTGTTGCCACTTTAAATGTCGAAGGTTTCCACTGGGAGGGGGTTTATGCCATCAGGGGACACCCGCTGCCCAGGCAACCCTGCTTACACTAGTTGTAACATCCCTTGGTGTTTAAATATGTGTGAGGATGAACTTTATGCCTGTCTCTGGCAGGTTTTCTCATGCGCATGTGCTTTAGTTTGCTTGAATGTGAGGATGACAGCATTGCTGGACTTCTAGGTTATGTGCTCTGAATTTGACCTCTGGAGGGAGGTACATCTTTGCAGTGCCTACACAGAGAATTTGGGTCCTAAACTTAGGTATTTTGAATTTAATCATATATACATAAGTCAACCTCGGGTAAACAGTATGAACTCCCTTCACAAGTAAATGAAAGTAAAGAAGAATGACTAAAATCACTGGAAATAGGAAAGTAAGTGTTGGTCTGTGTTGTAAAAATGTGATTCTAAGCTTGTCAGAGAATGAATCCACAGCGTTTGCTTCTCAGTGCCCGAAAGTAGCCTTTCTCAGACTGCTGTTCAAGCAGCCATTTATGATGCTTTGCAAAATTAAACACAATGAAAACCAGCTAACAGGAAGGGATAATTGTCTGTAGATGAGGACAGTCTGTAAGATCAGCTTTCCCTGACAAAGTCAACCTTGGAATGAGACAGTTGGGAACTCACATAGGTTATTAGCAAGCCAAAACTAGACCTCTGTAAATTGATGTTAATGAAAGATTGTTTGGTTTTGTGTTGTGGTGAAATACAGTCTCGGTTGATAAAATATTTTTTGTAAACCATTGAGAAATTTACTGTGTGGATGGAGTTGGTTGAGGAGATGGCTCTGTCTTCATAAGGATACCTGACGAAATTTGCAAATGTCCTTGGAAATCCCAGATCTTCTATATGTAATTTAAAGTAAAATTGAAGTAAACACTTGCACTTAGAATTACCTTTTATTTCTTTTAGCATCCTGGGGAGCTATCTTTGAGTGATACATATTGTACTTGTCACAAATGGCATATAGTGTGTACTTGGTGTGTTCAACTGTTGTCTGTAGTTCTCATCCACTGGTGGGAGCAAGGGAAGAGGAGGGAAAGAAGTGTATCACACTCAGCCCCCAGGCTGCACCATCCCTTTCGTATATAATGTTATGTTTTCCCTAGCTTCATAGAGTGGGCATCAGAATAAAATCTGTGCTGTCAGCTCTGTTTACCCTTTGCAGCAATGCAAGCACTTCCAGAGGGGCACTCACACCATCCCACTTCAGTTACCTGCATTTGGTACCTAAACTGGGTGGTTAGTGTCTGTATACTTCCTCTGCTATTGATAGAGCTTTTCCCAAAGATGGTCTGAGCATCCTTCTTTCATCTCTCCCTTTTAGAGTAGTCTCCTTTTCTCCTTGACTGTGTAGGCACCCTGAAGTCATGGTATTATGACTTCCCTTAAACTGTGGCATTAAGACTTTCCCAGCTTACTTCCCTTCAATTAATGTTACTAGCTTTTCTGCCAAATTGTATGATGGTGATACCTAGTATTTAAGATTGGCCATATTCCAATAAGGCATTATCTGTAGTAGGTGTAAGATATTTTCATCTCTGATTTCTGTGATTGGAAAGTTTTAATGATACCCTAGTTATTTTCTGCTTTCCATCAGTAATTCTACAAAGAAAATGTATTTATCAAAACAAGTTCTGGTTGGTCTGGGAGTCTTACATGAGGAGACAGTCATCAAACCAGAAAAACTCTTTTATTTTAATTTTTCTATTGATCACTCAAGATTAGGTACTCTTTTGAAAGATGAGGAGAATATACAAAAGATTTTCAGTATATACTATCTGGTGATTATTAAAGTAATGTAATTTTGCATACTTGCTGTAACTTTGGTATGATACAGAAAGCTTGTTCCTTTTGGGTCTATTGTGTAAATATACTTTCCAAAAAAAAAAAAAATATGTGCAGGAACTAAAGTTACATTCTTATATTTCCTAAATAGTGATGAATTGAGAAATCTTTCTAATTTGAGCGGTCATGAGCGTGTCAGCCTTGTACCTCCAGCCAAGCTGTATATGATTGTTGGTACAGGAAAAAAATATAAGAAAAAAAAAAGCTGCTCTAAGACTAAGTATAAACATAATAATGAAGAAACAATGCAACGTAGTCAACCAGGCATGAAGAATTATGTATTGAAGCTAAGAGGCCAAGTGTCTTATCAGTTGGATTTTAATAACGCCTGGCAGAAGTGCTTGTACTTGTACAGCAATTGTCTTAATATCTAATTGAGTTTCAAGCTGAAATATGACAATCTGTCTTGAAACATGAAGAGCCCACTTCCTGTGGTGCAATGTCTAAGCATTTCTTTACATACTAAACTGAGATTAGAAATTTGGTAATACTTGTGTTTTCAGATTCCAGGAGCCTTCTAATTATGCATAACTAAAGCTGTATCCTGTGCCGTTTTACTATTGTTAACTCTTTCCTCTTCCTGTCTTTATAATTCATGTTGTTTACCATAGTCATGTGATGCAGCTTGTTCCTTCCCCCCCCCCCCCCCCCCCCCCCCCCCCCTCCTTTTTAATACTGTTAGCTGTTTGCATTGGGCACTTTCATTTGCTTTGTGGTTAACAGTACCTAATAGGATGTGCCCTAGTTCTGCTTGGGGAGTCTAGCTACAACAGCAATGTAGACTTAAAACATAAATGTGACTCCAAAGCTGACACTCAAATTATGCTTCTGATAATCTAACATTACCTTTACTTGGTCAGGAGTACCACATCATAATCACTAAAGGTTAGGAAAAAAAACCACCAAGTTTGAAAAAAGCTTATGTTTTTACCGAGCATGCATACTGAAATGGATGCAATACTCAAAATGTAACCTTGTTTTTAAATGGGCTTTTTTTCATTTTATTTCTCATTATCGATTGGTATGTGAAGCTGGAGCTTTTCAGGAAAAGTCTGGGATTATGAGTGTGTCAACCTCTGCTTTTAGAACAGCAATGAGGTTATCAATAATGCATTGGAGATCTCAGAATCCTTGAACATAGGAAAATCACAGCTGGTCTGGGTTTATTGTTGAAATTGCAGATTTGCGCCAAGAGGTCACGACAACTGCATGTCAGACGGTCACACACACACACGCACACAGACATGTCTTGGGGGAATGAAGGGAATAATAGCTGAAGAATTGCCACTGCCCATGTTATTTAGAAACTCTTCATATGTTTCTATAGTACAGCTTTAAAAGCAGCATATTTAATGCTGCTTGCAGCGGCCTTTTGACATTTTGGCCTTTCCCAGTATTATAAGTTTTATTGTTTTCCTGACAAGTTTATTCATATACTAACAGCTTGCTTGGCAGCAATGTTCAAACTCAATACTTAGGCTTTCTGGTCACGGTGGTGGCTGGCAGTAATAGAGAGAGAGAATAAGTGAGTGTGGAAATGCAAAGCTGTCTCTTGTTACATTTTATCGATCTCATTCTGGTGTCATTCAATTAAGACAGAAATGTGATGGATAGTGTCTGCATAGATTCCTACTTTGCTTTCCAGCCACTCTGTATAAAGCTTTTTGGGGAGGGAGGAGGGAAGGGAGGGTGAGAGGAGGAGATGGTAGCAAATCAAAGATACAGTGTGATTTGAATTACAGATCAAACTTATCTTTTTTAAAAAATCATTATTCTAAACCACGTTGAAAAGCAATATTAGCAGAGCTAGCATTCTGTGTTGTCTTCCTAGTAAGTATCCATAAGTGTCTGGCCCATTGTTCACTGTAGTAATGTTGGGGTTTTTTTAGTCCAGATCTTGTCTGTGATTTATGAATAAACACTTGATTCTTCTGAATTTAGTACAGATGTAGGAATGGCCCAAGAAATGAAAGGACTTCCTTGCCTAAGAGACATGCCTGCATGCTGTAGGGCAGTAATTCCAGATAAACATCTGAAGATACAAGTTCTTTTCAGTATGTTGTTTACTTTAAATGGGGAGGGGGAGGGGGGAATAAAAAATCATTGAGCAGTTCTGTCAATGTGTTACAGAAACGCAGAGATTAGGTCCATAGGCTTAAGCAGACCGATGTCAATTCACAGCAACCAAGCATCTCACCTAGTCTTCAGACTGTGGTTATTTCAGAACTAATACATCACTTTCAATCTAACTCACAGTTTTCTGTCTAAAATGTGAACAGGACAGTCCTAGAATGCATTGGTGATTTCCAGAAGCATTTTTTGTCATCAGACTTGGGACAGGCTCCTTAGTGAGAAGTCCACTGGAAGAAAAACCTTGGTAGCTCTCACCTCCTGGTTTTCCTTCCCATCTTCTGGGCTTACAGGCCTCTGAGCTGTATGTCCAGATCTCCTTTGTTCCCAGGGAACTTACAGGGGAAGGTTTTGGAACTCAAAAGGCAATGTCCAGGGCAGGTTTGGGATTCTCTGCTGAAATGGTTATCTGGGAAGAAGCCAATTCACCAGAACCAAAGTACATCACAGATGTGTATTGACTATTGAACTATCATAAAAAAAAAGCAACCCAAACAAACAAACAACTAAACAAAAAAAATACCAAAACAAATAGATTCCCACCAGTTGGCTCGATGAGCTTCTGGGAAACCCAGATTTCTGAGGTGTGCAGTTGTGCCACATTGCAGTATGTTGCATGTTGGTTGGTACTCCCAGCTTTCCCTGTGGCTGGTGATGATGTTCCACCCTTCACAGCTTGACTGTGGCTCGCAAATCCCTTTTCCTGCACTGGGGAGCGCAGAAGCCCTAGGAGCCACGTTTTAACTAAGAGCCTTGGGGCTTTGACATTTAGGACTGTATTTTGCTGGCAACTGCCGTTATTGGATCCACAGTTACAGCTGAGGGAGGCATTAATTTAAGGTAATTAAGTTTTAAGCCACATTTTAAATGTGATGAGGCCAAGATTTTAGGAACTAAAGAGCTTATTTCTAGCCACGTTACTCATTCAAATATGTATTCTGAGTGCTCGTTTGTGATTGCTGTGTCTCAGGTTAGCAGTAGTTATTCTGTAGAGCCTACAACAGAGTTATGGGTCAGAGTACTGGATTCATAAATCTGAAGATCAAGCGTCAACTGGGATTTGAGTTTTCAGAATTACAGAATTTCAGATGAGAACTTGTGACTGAGATGAACTGAGGTTTCTCAGAATAGTTTGATCTTGTGCTATTAATCAGATGCTTCTGCTAAATCAATGATCAGCTATGTTTATACTGCCATGAGTATGAAGTATCTTCCCTTTGTGCAGGAGTTCTAGATGGGATCTATAACTTGCCTCCTGAGGACTCTAGGAAAGGAATGATATGAGCAAGGTATGGCCTCCCAGGCACGAGGATACAAGAAGGGCCTTGGGCAGGTCCAGTCATTTCTGGCTTACCTAGTAGCCTGGGTACATCAGGACTCTGAATTATTGTTGGAGCTGCTCTTTGTGGACTGGTTTAGAATGGGGAGGCTGCTTCAGTGAATCATAGCTATTTAATTCCCACTCCCTCACATGCAGATTTTGAAGTCTCAGAGGTACAGAGTATATATAGCTTGAATAGTTGCTCCATTGACAGTGTATTTGGAAATCTAATAAAATACCGTGGGATGGACTTTTCTTATGTTCCTATCCCCCAAAAGTGATGTTGTTTTTATTGTTAAAGTTATGTCATGGTATAACATGATGTAGCAAAGACAGCATCATTTGTGCAACATCCCCGCTTTGTTGAAGAGACTTTCCATGCTGGACCATTTGAAAAAATCAACCTTTCTGCATTTGCCACTCAGGTATAAAATTAAAAATGTTAGTATGCATATAAGGCAACCAACATTCACCAGATTTTATGGGCAGTCATGCAGCAAGTTTTTTGGGTGCCAGTGCTGTTGGTATAGCTTCTTGACAAAGCAGTTAAAGTGATTTCATTGTTTAACATCCTAAATAGGGTAGGTTTCTTTTTTCCCCTGCACTCCAAACAGAAGTCTTGCATTGCTTCTTCCTGGCTTTGAGAGCTCATGAAATATAACATATAGAATCATTTTGCACTTTTAAATACTGTTCATTTCACTGCAGGAAGGAAAACATTCGTGGTATAAAAGAGAAGAAAATATTTTTTGAATAATGTTACTTTGAGGAAGAGGTTAAGGGATCTTGCTGTGTCCATGTGAAAAATTAACTGATGTAAAAGTTGACCATGACTTCTTCTGGATTTGTTTTCAATGGTACATCTACGTGTGGCAGGTTCCAATAGCCATACATAAACGAATGTTAAGAAAAAAGGAAGCCAACCAATCCCCAAGTTCAGCACTACTTAGTGAGCTCTACAAGGCAGTTTTTAATATCATTTATCCACCACAAACTTCTGTTTTCCTAACCTGATGAGGGCTCATTGAGGTGTACTTTTGGATAAATCCAGCTCACCTAACTCTAAACCTTGAGCTGAAAGTGAACAGACATTAAGTTTGTAAAAGTTTAATTAGATGGTTTTGTGTAAGTGTCACACTTTTTATAGGTGTCTGCATTTCATATTTCCAGAAGTAGGACCACAAGAACAAGTTGGTTTATATCGTATTTTAATCTCAGAGGGGAACAGCTATAATAGCACCAGATAAACTTGCTGTCTTAAGATGTCCACTTGAATTTCGAGTTTTGTGTCTAGATTTTAGAAATTCACAGAATGTTGGAGAGAAGAGGGGGGGAGGGAGGAAGGGTTTCCTAAGCATAAGCACATAAGTGGTTATAGCCTATTGTACTTTTTAAAGAATTGAAATATTTCAATAGCTTGAAAATGAGCCAGACAGCTTGTGTATTACGAACAGGGGTGGGGGGAGATAAAAATAAATAAAGAGCAGCTGCAATTCTGTTAAAAGGGACCTGAAAAATTATAGCAAACATTGTGTATAGAAATCTAGGAGAAAAGAACCCTAAAGTATATCAAAATTTGTCATATTCTGTTCTGTTCTGAAGATTTGGAGTTCAGTGTTTAATTTATAAGCAACGATTTTTTTTTCCTCTTCAAGTGCTTATGGAGAATTAGGATTAAATATGTAACACACAACAAGGCAGACCTTTAAACAGCTTGCCTTAAACCAGAAAAAAATGTGTCTCAATATCTGAGTAACTTATGGTTTTGACTATTAGTAGCTGTAGCAAGTATTTAGCAGTTACTAGGAATTGTCTAGCAAAATTAACATTTCTTAAGAATAATTACTCTTTCTTTTGGCATTATTTTTGGGCTTCTCAAATTCCTGGGTTTTACTTTTTGGTATTTAACTCTAGTTGGATTTGTAGACAATTTTATTTTTCCCATGTGGAATTCACCTTTATTACTTTGGTGTGCAAAGAATATCTAAAGAATTTTCACATTATTTGGTAATTAGATATCTTTTAGTGAGAAAATAAGAGAAGCAGTCGGGGTCTGCTTGAATTTTATAAACCTTTAGTTCCAGAGTATGGTGAACATTGATTCAAACTCTGTGTGAAGGTGAAAGAATAAATACTATTTTTCTTCACTGCATTTTATCCAATGAACTAAAGCCAGTAGCATAGCCTTGTTTTCATCTTTTGATCTTATAGTATTAAGCATTCTTCTATATTAATCAGAAACCAGACAGTCTTTCATAGACAATGTTCCAACTGAAGAGGAATCAATGGTGTTTATAGTTTGATTTTGCCTGAAATACAGTATTTAACTCATGTACTAATTCTGGTTGTCAGCAAATGTCAGATGGTAGATATAAAAAGAAGCATATGCTAGGACTGAGTTTCATCTAGGAAAGCATCAATAAATAAAAATAGAATGCATTATTAATGTCATAATAATGATTAGATGTGGTAAAGGTGATTACCAAGATTTTAAGTCAGGAATACAGTTGTGTTAACTTATGGCGAGACAAAGACCTCCTCTTCATTGCATCATCTGTGTCTGGGTTGGACCAGTTGAATAGAAGTCTTCACACCTGATTTTGTATGTGCAATTTTAACAATCAGTTCTCATAATGCTAGGTAATTGGAAATAGAGAGTAGTGGGGCAAATCATGTTAGCAATGCAGATATCGATAGTGATTTGGGGAAATATAAGTGAGCAATTTACCAGTTCTGTATCTTTATGTTTTAAAAGGAAAATTGCATTTTTATTTGTATTTTGATTCTCATTATCAATGTGTGTTTCCACACTGTGCTCCAAGTGTTGGTAAATAAATGGAGGTGGGAGTCTATGTGTTGCCTTTGTCCTGCAAAATGGTAGTTCTCTGCCTCTGCTGAGCTCCTGCAGGTTCTGCCATGGTGAGCAAACAGGCTTGCAGAAAGGCAGGTAACTCCCCATCTTGCAGAACAGCAGCTTCTGTTGCTGTCTGTCCTACCTTACTTGCCGGAACAACCCTAAACAAGTAGCACACTGCTGATGCACCTAAGCTGGAAAATAGCAGCATTTTGTCTCTGCACAAGGCTCCTCCTTTCTTGTGGTGTGCAGAATGTAATGCACACGAACATGGCAGTGTGGTGCTATTTTGATTAAAGGTGGTGTCCACTTAGGAAACTACAGTGAAGATCTCTTCCTTTTAAAAAGGCAGGATATAATTTTTTAGGTTCTCTCTTTTGTTGGGATCTCTCTTCTAGCACTATGAATTCAAAAAACCTGAATCGCTTCTTCCCAGGAAATGTCAGATGCAGAGATTGAATTTGAACATAGGATAAATAAAGATATTTATCTTTAGAGATAAATAAGGACTAATTTCTACCAAAACAGATAAGAATTTTCCTGTCAAGGTCTATTTTCTTGATGGAGAGTAAAAACTTTCAAGGCCACTTGCCCAGAATATGTATCACTACATGTATTTCTTCTTGTGTAGTATGGAAGCTCTTGAAGCTCTTTACAGTTTGTGCAGCTTAGGATGGCTTCTAATGCTCAGTTTCCTATGTGCGTCCCAGAAAGAAAGAAGTTCTGAATTTCAGTTTTGTAAGGCAATCCTTTAAGCATTATTTTTAAGTGAGGTTAGTGGGCAGCTGACTAGTGATGATTGTATGTATTGCAATAAAATTTTAAAAAGGGCACAGTAAAAATTAAAACCTTTCCCTGACCAGCAAACATCTTGTTTGTTCTTGGAGGAGACAAAGAGATGAAGGTTTATTTGTCCTGTTGGAAGAAGACCAAATATTGCTTTAATTTTCTTCCAGAGAAGAGAACTTTTAATTGACTTTTTCTGAATTCATAGCAGTCTTTACAGAACGTTACATAATGTTCTTGCACGAACCCCGCTTGGTGTACTTAATCTTCCTTGCAATACTGCATTCTCGTACATTGTGTAATGTTAGTCCCTTAGGAGCACAGGGCAACTTTATGAGTAGAACAATATTATTACATAGTTCTGGAGAGGTGTCCAAAATTATCAGGAAGTTCTGTCCATGCCCTTTACGATTCCCCAATTCACAGAAATGCAGATGCTTTAGAATAAAAGCGTGGGCAACCTTAATGGCTGCTGCTCAAGAGGATTCCATTTCATTTTCCCAATAGCACAGCTGTCTCCTAACTAACTTCATGACTTCCCCACCACAAGACACACAAGATCTGCAATGATGCAGCCAGACTGTATTCTCCTGTATATTTACCATCTCAGAGTATAGAGAACATATAGCCAACAGAAGGGCAACTGGAACCTCGCTAAGTCCTGCTGAAATGAGAGTATTGTCTGTGGGCAGGAGTTAGGGATAAGGGCTGGAAGGAAACTACAGCTGTTTCCTAGCTGTTGTCAAGAATGAGATGTTTAGTCAGAGGCTTCTTGGAGGAGGAGATGAGAGAGGGTTTTTTTTTTTCCCTGTTTAGTTTAATTTTCTGCTACTCTGGCCTGGGTTCTGTCACTGCCTGCTAGGTGGCCTGTCTGTAAACTGGCGTGATGCTGCTGTCATCTGTACTGTGTTTTGGCATGCCCTTCATAATTGGTTTGCTTTCTTAAAATTCAAGCTATCTTTTGAAGATTTTGTCTCCATGAATAGTGTCATCTTTCCACAATGAAATAAGTTATTCTTCCTAGTTTCATAGAGGTAGGGAAAAAAATAAAAATCAATGGCCTTTTAGTTTTCCTACTTTCTGTTTGGCTATGCTACAAGCAACATCTAAGGAATCCAAGATCATCTTCTGAGCATTAAGAAGAAAAAGACAATGTGTTTTTAATATTAATCTCATATTTGGAACACTGTCTTGAAATTGCCAAGAGTAGAGATATAAGTTGCTTTTAAAAATAAGATTCTGTCAAACTGCTAATCTAGGTAGCCAGATGTATTACAATAGAATCATAGAATGATTTACGTTGGCAAAGATCTTTAAGACCATAGAGTCTAACCATCAACCTAACACTGCCAAGCCCACCACTAACCCATGTGCCTAACTGCCACATCTACATGTCTTTTAAATACCTCCAGGGACAGTGATTGTACCACCTCCCTGGGCAGCCTGTTCTAATGCTTGATCACACTTTCAGTGAAGACATTTTTCCTAATTTCCAATCTAAACCTCCCCTGGTGTAACAGCTTGAGGCCATTTCCTTTTGTCCTGTCACCTGTTAACTGGGAGAAGAAATCTACCCCCACCTGCCTACAGCCTCCTGTCAGGCAGTTGTAGAGAGCAGTAAGGTCCCCCCTGAGCCTCCTCCTCTCCAGACCAAACAACCCCAGTTCCCTCAGCTGCTCCTCCTAAGACTTGTGCTCCAGACCCTTCACCAGCTTTACTGCCCTTCTCTGGACACGCTCCAGCACCTCAATGTCTGTCTTGTAGTGAGGGGCCCAAAACTGAACCCAGGATTCCAGGTGTGGCCTCACCAGTGCAGAGTACAGGGGGACTATCACTTCCCTAGTCCTGCTGGCCACACTGTGATACAAGCTCAGTTGCTATTGGCCTTCTTGGCCACCTGGGCACACTGCTGGTTCATGTTCAGGTGGCTGTCAACCAACACCTCCAGGTCCTTTTCTACCAGGCACTTTCCAGCCTCTCTTCCCAAGCCTGCAGAGTTGCATGGGCTTGTTCTGACCCAAGTGCAGGACCCGGCACTGAGCCTTGTTGAACCTCATACAACTGGCCTCGGTCCATCAGTCCAGCCTGTCCAGACCCCTCTGCAGAGCCTTCCTGCCATCAAGCAGATCAACACACCTGCTCAGCTTGGTGTCATCTGCAAACTTACTAGAGGGTGCACTCAATCCCCTCATCCAGATCACTGACAATATTAAAGAGAACTGGCCCCAGTAATGAGCCCTGGGGAACACCAGTTGTGAACAGCTACCAATTGTGTTTAATTCCATTCACCACCACTCTTTGGACCTGGCCATTCAGCCAGCTTTTTACCCAGAGAAGAGCACGCCCATTCAAGCCATGAACAGTCATTTTTTCCAGGAGAATGCTATTGGAAACAGTGTCAAAGGTTTTACTGAAGTTTAGGTAGACAATATCCATAACCTTTCTCTCATCCAGTAAGTGGATCACCTTTGTCGCAGAAGGACACTAGGTTCGTCAAGTAGGAGCTGCCTTTCATAAACCCATGCTGGCTGGGGCTGATCACCTGGTTGTCCTGTATATGTTGCATGATTGTGGTCACTACTGAAACCATCCCATTTTGGACCTGGACTGGATGATTTTTTTCTATTTCTGAGTATATGTTCTGGATGCTTCTAAGGAAATCTGGACAACGTACCCAAATACTAAGGACTGTGCCTTTTCAAGACAAGAAAGCATGAAATGAAAATAATAGTTCTTTGTGCTCTCTTAACTTACATGTTTCTTGGACTGTGTGCATTAGGTTTCTTTCAAATATCTCAGATTGGTGGACAGCTGGTTGGGTGAATGGACGGATAACGTGTGTACCTATGGACCCCAAAGTATATTTATAGGATCATAATCAATATCACGATCATAATACTATTTCACTTTTTTATGTTATCTATAACTGTTTTTATATATGCAGAAGCAAAAAAAATTATGCAAAATTCAGTATTAGAAAAGCAGTTAAAAGATTGTTTCTTTATGTATATAAGAATCTATTAATGCCTGCAAATTAATGAAATAATTGAAGTCCTTTTGATAGTATAATTCACACTGGTAAAGCTACAGGGATGACTGTATGATCTGTGGAGCATCTCCCGATAAAGGAGAGCTTGGGTTAATTAATTTCCATCATTACAGGCACCAACATTCAGTTGTCTTAGGCCTTTCCCTCTCTTTGTTATATTTTCTTTATATATTTCAGATGGTCATACCTAATTGATGGTTGACCTTATTTACTGTCAAACTCGAAAATCCTGAACTAGTTACATTTCGATGTAAAATGATGGGATGAACAATCTCTTACAGAATGGTTGATCTATAGCAATCACATTCAAAACACATTTATTCTAGTTCTTGGGGAAAAGGGGAGTTTGGAGTTCTATATTGTGATGAATTAAAATTCCTAGCTGTTTCTGGAAGATTGATATTGGAATGAGAATACAGATGCTGATATCATCAGGTGCTCCAAATGACATGGATATCAGAGCTCTGGTCCCCTGGTCCAGTGAAGACAAATTTAAATCCTAGATCTTTAAGTGTTGATCCGTGTTGTTTCTTTTGTCAATTCTTTCTCTTTTCTTGATCAATTTTATGTATGAAACAGATCTTGACTCCAAGTATAAGTAAAAAAAAAAAAAAAAAGAAATTAAAAAAGGTATGGGTAGGAGATTTCTAGATTATCATGATATAATATCAATTAATATTTGTAATATTAACAGGAATGTAATACCTTAACATTGATTTTAATCACATGAATATTAGTAATTAATTTCCTCGATTTTTTTTTCTCCCTTGCATGGAGTTTTGAGATGGCAGTATATAATCAAAGAACATCAATGTATCTTTAGGAAACCAAATAATCCTGGAAAGTAAATACCAAATGAGAGACACAGTGTTACATGTATAATAACTGTAGAATACTGTATTTAACAATCTAAGAAAATAGCATGTGAATAGATGCGATCAGAACAGTAGATTAAAGGCCCAGGGCTCTTCAAGTGACTTGATCTTTGTGGATTTCTGTCTGAATAGTTGGCTGAATGAATGTAGGAATATGCGATCAGATACTGCTCTACAGCTGCTCTGCTTAAGGGACTCAAGACCATACCTTTTCTGACTTCAAGTAGACCATAAATTATTTTTAGTAATTCTGGCTCCAGTTGTTTCCATAGGTAGCAAATGAGAAATTTGTAGCTGTTTGATCATTTTTTACCTGCTTATATAAGCCATTGATCACTGACCTGTACTACATGACTTTTTGCCAAATACAAAAAGTAAAGTGGACTTAAAAATTGTGGTAGCGCTCAGACATCCATGAATTCATAGCCATTCTCACCAAGGAGACACACTTTTCAGTTGCTGCATGTGGTAGAGGTCAGAGTAGGGGATTTCTTCTACTGTGGTAGTTTTGTGCTACAAGCTCTTTTTTTGCAAGGCTGCAGTTGCACACACATACTGGTTTTGTTCTGGAGTATTTTAACAAACTTACTGATGTTAAGTGTATAATGGCAAAAAAATGGCAATTTCTTAGAAAGGACTTTTGGACTGTTTCTATTACGTTGAGCCATCAAATTCAAGTAGAAAGTTATAAAATTATAATTATTTAATTTTGTCAAGGATTAACATGTATCATTCTTGCTGCCTATTGATATGTTTGTTGTTGTCTTAGCTCAGCAAGCTTTCCTAAAATGTGGATCATATTCTGCTACAAATGAATTACATGGTATGTATGAAGAGAAAGGGCTATAATGATTTGCACATGGTTGCTAACCTGGAAGGATAACTAATGGACATAGAATAGAATGGAACTTGCTTTCACATTTATTTTTAAAATACTTCAGAGTGCATTAGAATAATGAGCTAGTTACTGATAATGGGATGAGAATAAACAAGGCCGTTTGTATGGTATGGCAAATTAGACGTCAATTATGTGGCAGAGCAGCACTGAAGGATGTAGCAGACTGGGAATTAAGCTGTAGTGTTAATTGATTATGAAATCATTTGATAGCCTTTGGTTTTATTGAAATGATTCTGAGAGTGCATCATAAACTTAAAATCCATTATAGGAGAAGGACGAGGCTCTGTACTGTGGGTAACCTCAGTAGTGGGCCAACCTCTGACAACAGTGAAAAACTCAGTTCATTTCTTGCAGCTATTTTGCATAAAGTAATTAGAGGATTGTGCATCTTTCTGACCATAACTATGAGCACAATTTGGATCTACCACCTTTAGTTTTGCAGCATGAATAGCTTTGTTTCAGCTGACACGTGTGCTCTTCATCTTTTATGCATATATATTTTTCTTCCTTAAATTACAGGCAAGTGTGCCAAGTGCTTTTATTTGAAGAGGCAAGATACTATAGCATTAGCTGATTAATATTACCCAGCCTCTGTGCCAGGTGACAGTCCCCAGTTTCTTTTGACTTTGAAGAACACTCTAGTTTTGGTCTGGTTTTATACCCCTCCCAAGGTTTTTGCCCTTAGTCTCTGTGGGAGATCACCAGATGGCAAGATGGGCCACTGGCAGCCTACTGTACCTTCGGATGTTCTAAAATCTGTACTTATGCCAGATTTGGTGCCTGCCTCACTCGGCTGCCCACTCTTTTTTTGTGCTGTGGTTTGGTGGGTCTCACTTTGTCCTCTGCCCCAGTTCAGTCTCCTAAATTAGCTCCACCTTTTTCATTTTGGAGTAAGAGCAATTGCCAGAAATTCGTAGCGCTTTGGTTCTAAGTGGTTTATAACCTTCTAACAGCTTTTTCTGCTGCTGCTTTTAGCGCAGGACTCCCTGTCTTTTTTTTAAGAGAAGGTCTAGGCAGTTTGGCAGCCATACTCATTTTGACTGCCTCTCTTCTGCCTTGGACACGATCTTTTTTTGCTGTTTCCCACTTTCTTCTTCTAAGGGCAGGAGACCCATGTCTATAGAGAAGCCAGAATGTAAAGATAAAAGGAAGATGAAATGGGAAAACAGCAGTATGAGGAAATAAAAGCGTAAAGGGGCAGACTATAAATCTGCGGCGCAGGTTGTGGAAGACATAGGTGTGTTAAATGGCCATTCAGGGTAGCTGCACAGTTGCTATATGTGCAGTCAGAGTTTTGCTGTCCCTGGTGACTTCTGTCCTTCAGTTTTATTTCTTTTTGAGAACAAATTTTGTCCTAGATGCTAGGGATAACCTCCATTTTGCTGGAATGTATCAAGGGGTTTTAAGTTCTGCTCAGGTAGGTACTAGGGATTGGCAGAAGGGACCTCATTTTTAACTACTAACATGAAGCAAAGCAAGAAAGAAACCCTAGCAAAAAACCCACCATCAGAAACTTTTATCCTCCATAATTCCACTGAATAATGTTACCTTTGCATATGAACTTGTACTGAGTAATAAGACTCCTGGGTATGGGATGAAATGGAAGGCAATTGAGCCAGTCTGACATTATTTGGTTACTAGTGCATATAAATACTGTTCTAGTGCCACTTATACATAGGTACCATACATATCTTTAATGGTATTTAATTGAGATTAAAGAAGCTGTTGGAGTGGATGCTGTGAATGCATATTAGGAATATTACTTAAAACCATAAGCCTTGATATGATAAACCATAACAAGTCTGAAGGACTCATAATGGCTTATCATGTCAATAAAATGCACTTAAAAATCCCCAAGTGATTAGAAGGAGCCATTTCAGTCTATTATATCAACTGTTATATGCTGAGAGCATGAGAGATTTATTTTTCTTTTCCATCCTCTGTTTAAAAAAAAAAAAAGAAAGGAGGAAATTAAATCATAATAAGCTATGTTCAAATAAAACCAAGGCACTAAAATAAACCCACGGAAGGAGACTTACAAATTAAGGAAGACAGTGAAAAGTTCTCTCCAAGCAGAGAATACTCTCAGGTTACAATTGGTCTCATTCCTGAGCATTGCAGGATGGAGAGTGTGCTTGCACCAATGCTGTTCCTGTTCAGCTGTGGGGAAGCATGGATGTAACATTTTGTGGCACGAAATCAGAATCATTTTGGCCCTTGTACCAGTGATTACCTCCAACACTTGCATATAGGGAAAACTGAATTACATTTGCCACCCCATGTGGTAGTAAATGCTCAGCAAGGACTGTAGCAGAAGAGAGTGGTGATGTTTTCCTGTCCCTGTGCTTTTCCTGAGTGATTTTTCCATGCATCTTCTTCATGGGACAGGCAAGGGCTAAGGAAGTAGCCCCCAAGCTCTTGGGGGCATCAGAGGCCCTGATGTTGGTTGGTATCACACCGACAGAGCTTCAATCATGGGCAACTGCTGCAGAGCAGCTGTTTGATGGAACTTTTCTATACTGGAGACAGTCTGTTGGTCTCTGTTTTCTCTATGCGTTACCCTGCCTGTTGCTTGTTTGCTTTTGTCACCCTGACTGGCCTGCGAGGCTTACGCAGATCCAGGAGGCTTCGGGAGATGGCAGGGGGGGCTGCTGTAAGAACCGTCCTTTGGTGTAAGTGAGGCAGGAGCTACTTTTGGAGGTTGATTGCTGCCTTGGCCCAGTGTGCATTTTAACCAGGGGAAAACCTTGTTTATTAATTTATAAGTCAGGAAAAATTGGGGTTGTTGTATGCCAATAATAAATAAAGTCATTATGTTTTCCTGCTGCAAGGAAAGGTAACTCTCCTCTAAAAAGTGGACTTTACTCTTTCCCGATAAATCATTTAACTGTACCAGCATCCCACATTTTTGGGTTCCTTCCTTCCACCAAAATTCATAGAGGAGTGAAAAGGCAGAGTGGATCCTTGATATTGCTTATTTGTGGGCTCTGAACCGGATTATGTAGCCAGTCTGTAGCGTTTCAAACAGATCTGAGCTGACTCTCAGGGGCCAGCTTTGCAGATAGGTCTGGTACAGTCTTAAAATAGCCCCTGGGGGCAGATTGCTGGTAAAATTGGAGTGTGGCTCCCCAGGCTGGTGCAGTCGAAGGAGAGAAGAGTGCTGCTGAGTAGCTCAGTGTCCTGCTCTAAGGTGGCAAGCTTAACCTCTGTGGTGCCTACGCTTCAGCTGTTTAATGTCTGAATAGATGGGAGAATATTCTGGGAAAATTATTTTTTTCTCTCTCCACAGTATCCCTGCTATCTCACTTGCAGATATTACATCTTACATTTAGTGCAGTCCTTCCAAATAGTCCAGCTTCATCATCTCAAGGCCTGAGTCATGCCTACTCCTGCCTATATGGAATTAACCTGTTAATCCCTGTGCCCTGTTCAGAGGCTCAGGGTGCCCCTGGAGCAGGGATGTGTGGGGCTGCAGCTTTTGGGAGATTCTTCAGCGCCGCTGCTGGCAGACAGGCAGGAGAGAGAAAATAAACAGGTTCAGGAGGTGGGGGAAAATGAGCTGGTGGAAGCCAGGGGAGGGAAGCAGTGGCAAGTAAACACAGCTGAACAGGAGGAAAAAGATGTTTATGTATGTTTCTTTAAGGTTTGCGGTGGGGATAAATGCAAGTCTGTCAGGACAAATTCTCTCCTCACAGTGCTGTGAACCCTTTGTCTATTTACATGCTGTTATATGTGAGTAAAAGAAAATTGCATAATGCCACGTTTCTGTGACTGGAATGCATACAGTGAGGTTTGGCAGAGGTAAATTTAACTGGTGCATGAGAGCCCCAGTTTGAGACTCAGCTGAAATAACAAGCCAGAATACACACATTCACATATGTATGTATACACATATGTACGTGCATGTGTGCATGTTACCCAAGACAGGATGCTGCGTGTTGGTTGACCACTCGGCAGAAACAACAGTTTAAGAGAGACTTAGAAACATGCACCGGATTAAAAAGGAGATGGCACCCTAAGAAACACCCGGAGATTTTATATCAATGCCATCTCAAATTATTAAAGCTGAGGAAACGAGGGACATCTAAACACAGCCTCAGCACTGTTAGTAGGCATCTGACTGCACGTTCTGGAGCAATATTCCAAGATTCATTTTTCATTTTCTCTGATATGTTGTTGGGGAGGGAGACATGTAGTTGAACAAAGTGATCAATAAAAGAGCAAATAAGGAACAAACACTAAGAATATTCAAGATAAGGTTTTTACTTGAAAATCACAGGCAGCTTTATTCTGCAGAAATCTCTGAACAGAACATTCTTCAGTTTATTCTGTTCATTTACAGCAATATTTATTTGACAGGCTTATGTTTCAGGCAGCCAGAAGGAACGAATAATATTAAAAAGACCCTACAAATACTAAGACGCAGGAGATAATAAGTCAAGCAAATAGACTGGGAACAAAACCAAACCCGTAAAATAAAGCTGCATACATACCATAAACAAAAGT
This sequence comes from Falco punctatus, assembly GCF_963210335.1. Classification (NCBI taxonomy): domain Eukaryota; kingdom Metazoa; phylum Chordata; class Aves; order Falconiformes; family Falconidae; genus Falco; species Falco punctatus. Next base: position 106,802,933 of record NC_137581.1, on the reverse strand, counting down.
ATAGTTTGGAGTTTTACAGTTTCAAAATCTGATATTTTACCTAGATTTTATTATGTTGAACTAAGACTGTAAAATTAATTATGAACTTTTAAAACATTTATAAAAATGGCTAAATTACATCTGTCCAAATGATCATACCAAATTCTCTAAATGTGCAGGGAGAGACTTTAATAATATTTTGCAGTTTTTAAATACTTCAGCTTTATGTCTCTTAGGAACCTCAGAATAGCATTGTGAGAAACATAAAAATGAGAGGGGTTTATTTACAAATATTTGTAAGCTGATAAAATATAGCCTTTTAAGACAGGCTGCTTAAATACATTATCTACATTCATCATGTGTGTCTACCTGTGTGTATGTCATATGGTTTATCTAGCATGTATTCCTGTCATAGTACAGTTGTAGAAATAATCATCACTCGGTGTGATTTAGACACTTTCCTCCATAAAATTATTCTTTAATAGACGGTTTGTGTTCCTTACTGAAGAACAACACTTACACATCGGTCTGGTATCAGTAAATTTGTGTATGCTTTTTCTTGTTTTGTGCTTTGAACTAAAAGCAGTCAAAGCCGGGATAAGTTTGTTTGTGAAAGCTTGTTGCATACTAATGAGAAGAAAAATCATCCCAGCCATACTGAATAAATTCTGTAGATAGTATGAAGGATTTTCAGTGATCCATATTGTCCTTGGACTTGGCTGTTGCATTGTACTTTAAATGGAATTGATTGTGTGGTTGTAATGAAAGTAACAGATTGATTTCTATACAGAGTTACACAGAGTAAATAGAAAAATGTTCTTGTCTTGACCTGCATTCATAAACTAAAAATCAGTGGCTTTTGACCTAATCCTTAATAAAAAATGTAAATGTAATATAGGAAATTGGAAGGTTTCTTTAATTCTTAGGAAATTTACTGCTTATTGGGTTTTGTGGGGCTGCTTCCCTGGATTTTAAATGATTTTGTTTAGGAATTCTAATAACTGTACTGCATTTTCTCTTGGAGGAACTTGTACTTTTTGCTGTTTGCATGTTTGGAAAAATACATTTAACTCTTTCTCATTATTCCTTGTGCCTTGATTACATAGCATTTTCCTTTATCTAGGTGGAATATTTATGAATTTCAGTACCCTTGCTGTTAAACATTGTTAGCATAGCATCTTTGCAAGTGTATGACCCATACGTTTTTGGGTTGCTACTGCACACTTTCACAGATTCTTTCTAAAAGATAACATTTTCTGAACTGAATATGCAGATTAATAGCTTTATGTTGTACTAAAAAGAAGAAAGCTGTTGACTGAAATAAGATGCAACATTTTTTCCATTTGAATAAACCCCAATGAATGTTTATATTATTGCAATTATCTCGGTAAAAGGCCAAAGAGATATTTATGAGCAATGTTTATTACTCTGGTTTTTATATGTGTGAGATTGTGGTTCAGGCCCCAGTAAAATGAACAATCTAGCTGGCAAACTCTCTTATTGAGCTGTAAACTAGGACTACAATAAGAAAGATCAGAGTTAGTGCATTCATGAGTTTCTCGGTGAATTTTGTGACTTTATTTTTGGTTCTTAGAGTTTAATTTCTCGCTGAAGTAAAACAGCACATTGTAGCGATGCACAAACAAGACAACCAAAACAATAGAAACCCTAATGCACCGACAGCCACCGCTACTCCATTGTAGCTTCCAAAGGCACGCTATTCTTCCCAGCCCACTTGATATCCTGCAGGTTGTGGCAGTACAATTCACAGGAAAAGCTTAGACATTGAGCTTGCACGCTTCTTGACTCCATTTTAAACCCTTTGTTCACACCGGGGTGGCATTTTTTCACACCACATGTGGTAGCTTTGACTCCTATCCAGCTTGTCGTATAGAATCAAAGTCTGTGGTTTCTTACATTCCCAGTGTTGTCTCCTGAGCCGCTGTATTCTTTGTAGCTCCCAAAATATTACAAATCTTAATTGCATTCACAAATGTTTAAAGCTTTATAGGGTATGGGATGAGACAAGTACACCTGCACACTAAGATTTGGTTAAAATCAAAGCTGTTTGCAGGGGAGGGGGAAGAGCTCTTTTTTCCTCTTTCTTCTCTTTTTAAAAAAAAACCTTCAGCACTGGCTATTAAAAATGATGTCGTGAACTTGATATATGTTCAGTCAGCCTGATGCATGTTTTACAGAAAAGAAACTAATGTGTAATACTAATATTTTTAATTTTTAAAATATATGAGTGCTCATAGTTTGATTCAGTATTAAAACATTGTTCGTTCACCTTAAGAGATGTGTACTTTTTTTGTTGCATGTAGGCATGATCTGAGATGTTTTCTTTTCCCTACTTTTCCAAAGACAACCTTCATCTGCAGTTTTGCTGGAAGTTTCATATGCCATAATGTCAATAATAAATTCTACTTCAAACTAATTTTTGAGAGAACAAAAACAGTCTACCAGTATGAATACCACTAAAATATACATTTTTGAAAGTTTATTAGTAGAAGATATATTGCTTAAATTAATGTCATTCAGTGTAGCTAAAATGCCACTTGATTCCTTAAACAAATGCTTAAGTATGTATTTCTTACTAAGAAACTTTACAATGGATGGCAAGTGCAGTGTAACATAGCAACAATAACATTTAGATAAAAATCATGACGGGAATTCAAGTAACTTGTATGTTACACTTTTTGATATATTTTTAAATGATCAATGAAAATTAAATGGTTGCATGATTTGAAAGAAACGTTCTCAGTTCTCTATATATTTATAAATCTTTATGTTCATTGTTACTGCTCCACTCAGCTGGAGATAATAGAATAATTTCTCCTTAGCACATATGCTAGCCTGTACATTGACATGACACCCTAATAAATATTTTGACTCGAGAGCTGCTGTTTGTTGCTATTTGTCAGGTGGTTAGAATGGTCTTTTGGCTGCTGCTGCCTTTGGGAACTGAAATATTAAAATGTATGCTTTCAATCTAGCAGTTTTCTTATTGTATTTTGATACATTTTCTGACTGTTCATTCACTCTTTAAGAGTATAGTGCCGAGATGTGTTTAATGCATATTGCTTATTCACCAAAATCTAACTAATTGCTTATGGTGTTTCTGAAATGCTTACATTGGTTTTATGCTTCCTTTTAAGAATGATATGAAATCGTAATATGTAAGAGAATAGTTCAGTAACACAGCCTGTAGAAGGACAAAATTTCAGCATTCTTTTTGGTTTAGAAAATATAATTAATAGTAATTTCACTTACATATTTTTATGCCGTTTCCTTGCCATTTATTTATGTCACGTTTGGTGTTAAGTTGTTGAATTGTCTTAGCTGGTCTGATATATAGCAGCACTTGAATAACAGAAACTCTGTTCCAATTAATCTTTATTTTATATTTCAGTCTGAAATCTGAAAGGTATGAACTAACCTCTAGTAATCATTTATTTTCAATTAGCAGCACAGTTTTATTAGCTCTGACTGCTAAGAAGTTTTTGTGTAATTAAAAAGCACAAAATATATGAAAGCAAACATTTAACTCATGGTTGTTTGTTTTTTTTTGTCTGTGATTTTCAAACAAGAGGATCACTTGAAAAACACATTTAGATTCTGTATCTAAAAATGGTTTTATTTTGCATACTAAATTATACAAAACATATAGAAACATTCTTTGAGGAGATCAATGATTACTTTATTAACACATGCATTTAATTGGATTTTTTTACAAGTTACCTATTGCTTAAAAAAAGTAATTAATCTAAATTAACAATTCCACAGACAAAACGAGATAGTTTATTCCTTTTGCCAAGTACCTTAGCAGTTTCTGCAGTTTAACTAGCTACACACATCCAGACATTCTGAATGCATTTTTTATCATAAAAAGTAGTTCCTATATGAAAACTGAAACAGTAAAAAAATAAATCCTTTCAGAGTGTAATACAGTAATTTATGTTAAGCAAGTCTTTTTCAAAGCACACTATAAGGAAACAAACATATAAAATACACATGCAAGCTTATCTATTTACTGTTTAAATATTAAAACAATGACTCAGAAAAGCAATGTACACACGTTTATCAGAAAGTTATTTTACTGTCATACTTATCTACATCTAAACTTGATAATATACATTTTTAGAAGACTCAAGTATGAATTTCTCTGAAGCAGTACAAGTTCAGTAAGTGTATCAAAATTAGTTTACCTACTTTCACAGCGCATATTTACTGAAGAAATGGCATGATCTTATTTCATTTAAGTGTCATGAAGCAGAAATATAGAATAAACATTTATCAATATCCATTCCAGAAAATGTCAACTTTTATTTCTCGGCATTTCTTACTTTTCCCCATGTTTCTTCAGACCCTCTTCGCGTTACCATTTCTTCTACTTCCAGAAAAGAGAGGAGGGGGGGGACCCCAACAACAAAACCCCCCAAACAATCAGCAAAAGCATAATTGGTTTACATTGCCTTTCAGCTCGTGGCCTGTCCTCATATTATTAAATCAGATCATACATACTCCCCTAAAATTCAGCTTGGAGTAATCCTCTGCTACTTAAGGCTGGATGAAAAGAGTACTCATTGTGAATTATGTTTCATCTGTCACAATAACCTTCTTTATTCTTTAGTGCACCTCCCCTTTGCCTGCGGCAATTAGAGAAAATAGGTATGCCTTGAAGTATGAGATAGAGGTATCTCAAAAATATATATACTGATGTCACATACAGACAACGCAGGGTAAGCAACACCCTGAAGAATATATAAGCCCTTTTTGATGCGATCCGAATTTTATTAGAACAGAGTAGAGGCAGGCATATTTTACAATGAGTAGGTGCTGATGGTTTTCACTAGGTTATTGTTTTTTTGACAGGCAGTGGTCAGAGAGTTTGCCATTCTGTTAAAAGAAGAGTAAAAATTTGCTTACCAACTGATTTCAAGAATGTATCATTTTCCACGTTAGCTACAATTCTGTCTTTTTTTATTTGAAGGTGTTAGCATCTTTTTCTTCACTCCCCCCTGAAATTCCTAGAGTTCTGTTGAACTCTTCGATTGAACACTTCAGCTATGTTTTCCCAGTGGCTTAGCATAATTTTCATAATTTCTTGCTATGGTTTGGACATTTATCTGTTTATTTTTTTTTTAATTAAATACATTTTTTAAAAAAATAAGGTGGCCAGTGAAAATGTTTGTGCAGTTAGTACAGAAGAATACAATGTATTTTAAAGCTCCCATGTTATGAGTTGTTAAATTTCCAAATTATTTTTCTTTGTATATTGAGGGAAAAAAGAGATAGAATTCTTTTAGTTTTTTAGCCACCACTGTCAGGTTATTTTATCAATTATGTAATCAATGTCTGTCTTTCCTTACCACTATCTACTTTATTTGTATTTAACAAAAAAATCCCAACCCAATAACAACAACAAAACCAAAAAAAAACAAACAACATAAAAAGGGGCCATATTCGCTGGACTTTTTACTTTTTTAATTCACCTTGGAAGCTATCCAAGTTCACTTTTTCTCTCATGTATTTTTAAAGCTTTATGGTAGCAAACCACCAGTCGGTATCTTATTTTGAAACCCCTCATGATTCTGGGCTATTCATACCGATTCAAAATCACCCTCCCTTGCACTTTAAGAGGGCTGATGTTCAACTGGGAAGGACTAAAACAGAAAGCATCTTTAAAAAAAGAAATTAAAATTAAAAATTAAGTGTAAAATCAAACAGATTGCAACAAAGATTCTGTTGTGAGGCTGGTCTAACATTAGGACACCATTATTAAAGTACCTAAGAAATTACTATACTACAAAAAACAATAATACTTGTGAATAAAGGAAGAGAGTTTGGCCCACTGCACAGGTTTGGGCACAAAAGTGCTTGCTAAGCTATCTATTTCACACATGCAACGACAGAAGGTTCGATATTCATTCGATCGATGACTGAAAAGGCACAATGGCAAAATCGGACGGACTTCTTTTCAAATACAGATCTCCGATGTCCCCCTACAGTCTGCAGTCGCACGGCTGGTGGTGTGGCACAGACGGAGCAAGGGTTACATCAAGGCTGTTCTCTGGACCGTGCAAACAGTCTAGACCAATGACCTGCAGCATCATGCCCTTTGAAGAAGAGGCAAGTTCGGTCACGACGAAGAAAAATCAAGGCGTACCCCTTTTAACAATAGGGAGCAGCTCGTGGCTGCAAAGAGGTAAGCAGGGGTAAGCAAAAAAGGCATCTGCTTCCATGGTTACAGGCCAAGCATGGGAACCTTGCTTTTGAAGAGGGACAGTTCTCAGGCTCCCTCACAGGCTATGTCATGCATTATAAGCAAAGGCAGGTTGAGCTGAAATCCGCAGAGTTATTTCAGAGTAAAATGATACGCGAGCACATGGCTGTTAGCAAAAAAAAAGTCACATGACTGTTTAGAAGCAGGCTTGCACTGTTTCTGAATTGAGCCGTTAGTTTGGGGCATTTTCTTCTTTTTTTTTGTTTTCTTTTTTCTCAGCTTTTGCAGCGAACTAAGAAAATTGGGAGAATGTTTATACAAAACAAACATTTGTTTGATACACAAGATTCTGGCTGTTTTGCTTCTCTAAACTGAAAAAAGGTCAAGGGTCAATGTTTTTTTGTGACAGGGCCACAAATCCTTTTGTTAGCGTAGCTTCAGCAAATGCCATTTAAAATAAGATTTTGCTTTTCTTTCTAAGTGCATATTATTATAAGTTTGACAGAGCATGAAAGTAATGAATTTCTATCTCTCTGCAATAACTTTTTTTGTTCCAATATTTTACCAGCTATTTTTCTTCCTTTTTTGGCTCTACAATGGTAATTTTTGACATTTTCACTCCCAGACAACACAATTTAAAATGCACACAAAAGTTAGCACATAATAGTCTTACCTTCTGCAGGGGGAAAAAATGTTATCTGCAGGCTATAGGCAGTAAAAATGTGATTAGTGAAAATAAGCCTGTGGTGTAACCATTAACCTTTGAGAATCATTATGTTTGTACTTTGTTTCTTTTTGCTTTGTTATTCTTTTAGCTGCAGCGTATTACATTTCCTTTTGAAAAATTACAATGTGTAGTGTATTTTCTCCGGCATAAGTGTGACTGTTTTGTTAATTGTATTTATTAAAGCTGTTGTCTGAAATTTTTAACTGTTTGTGGTAGTTTGTAAATTTTGATGGCTTACTATTTTTATTAGAATTTTACTGTTAAAATGCTTGATTTAGGACCAGTAGCTTCTGTTGTGTACTTGCTCTATGTTGTTTTGTTTTATTGTAAGCTACAGCATTTGTGTTATTATCAGTACAAGATTAATTTTTTACAACTATCCTTGTCAAAATTGAGGTGGAGTGAAAATATCTGGTGAACTGTTGAACAGAGTTTGAAGTTTCAGGAACAGTAATAATTACTCCAGTCATTTTGGTCAGTATTTTTTGCTGCTCTTTAATAACTCCAGGGTCCTGTGGTACTTGGTACAATTTGTATTGCTATACTATAAATGTAATTAATATTTATGAGTGAATCAAGGGCAGTAGTTACTTAGGGTGTATTCTGATGTTCCGTCAATATATAGGACAGTTCGATTTAACTTTTGATTGGGCACTGCATATTCAAAATGCAAGTATGTATGTGAACCAACTGTAAGTTGCTTCTAAATAGTAATAGGCTTTTTTTAAAAAAAGTCTTTTGGCTATCTTGGAAATTTATGGGCCAAAATTATCTAAGAAAACATCAAAAAATGCATAGGACGACATAAGCATGCAATACAAGCAATTAAATATTAATAGCAAAAGTAGGAAGCCCATTATCTTTAAATGGTCATGATCTGGATTCATTGCGTTCATTTTGGATAATTTATATCTTGCATATTAATTCAGTTTTCAGATAGTCTTTGACGTGATTGCAATCTGTACCTTTTCTCCAGAAGGTCCATTGACTAGTCCTGTTAGTTTAAAAGAAAAATCTATTTGCTGGTCTTTTGTGTAGGCTGTTACATGTAATAGAATATTTTGATATTCCAGCTGAACTATAGAAGTGTGTTAGTGATGACAAACATGTTCATATACTGACTGCAGTTTGGAAATTCATACACCATGTGGAAGTGTTATGCCTTAAGCTTTATTCAGACTATGTGAGATTCTCTTAATTTTTGTTTGTTACCTTCAGTGATACATTAAAAGATTAAGTACTGACAGTGCTTAAGACAGTGCTGTTGTATTTGGTATCCAAATACTGCTTGAAATTCAGCAATGCAATGGCAGCAGTCACTTATTCTCATGCTAATAACACATTAAGTTTTAATAAAAAAAAAGAAAAGGAAAGGGAGAGAAATTTGCTCTTGGAAGGAAGATTTTTAAAATAAAAGGCTTCTCTCTTGTTCATTTCTAATGTAACTGATAAAAAAGTCATCTCTAGTTTCGCAGCAGTCTGCACAGTGTACCAAGGGGAGGATCTGATCTTAATTATATTCATGACCATTTCTTGAAATAATTAGTTGTCTTCTGTAAGGAGCTGAGGATAGAGCATTGCAATGAAAGATGTGGTGTTGAAGGGAAAAGGTGCATCTTTCTTAGCAATGAAAATATGATTGTGAAACCATTGTTATTTGTGCTGTTGTTGTAGGATGGATTTTACTATGTGTTCAGTTGTTGCCCTAAGTACATCCACTCCTGGCCCTCTTTTGTTGACACTGAAGTTCTGAAAAAACATTGGGTTACACCGGGTTGTTGCTCGAGCAGCGCACCAGCTTTGCACCTAGTTAGTTCAAGCTAAAGTTCAGGCTGCCAGTTGGAGGCGTTTTACTCTATTATTGAGCCATTCGTTTAGATGAAGAAGCATATCATCTAAACATCATATTCCCCTTCTTGAATACTAGGGATCTAAGGGCCTCAAGAAGCAACACTATCTTCTAACCTCCATTGCGATACAGAAGCCAATTTAGCTTCTCTGAACAAAGGGAGTACGTCACTAGTTCTGAGAACAGGGAGGAGGAGGAGGGCTTTTTTTACACTGGAGATGCCACCTGGATGTTGTGAAGTTTTGTGCTTTGCATAGCAAGGATTATCAGATGCAATTTCCTTCATAATCAGTGCAATTCATGCTTCTGTTGCCTTCAGAACTAATTCCTTTGTTTTCACAAGAGTGATGGACAAAGATTTAACCCAATATGCTGTGGACAAGGTTTGCTGTATCATCAGTTTATTTTCGAGGAATTTTATACTGAGTTGCTTGCTTGAATTAAGGGAGGTATCAATCCTACCAGCATGGTTTATCTAGCTTTACTTCCCTGCAGAAGCACAATGAATTACAGAAAGCTGTTAAGATAGCTGAACCAATGTGGAACATCTAGCCTACAAAAACTTCAGCTGTTGGGAAAAAGGGTTTATAACAGGTGTATTTCACCAAAAGTCTCTTAATTTGAGTCAGACAAGTAAGCCTCTTCGGGGAAAAAATAAAATAAAATATTGTCAGCTCTGTTATAGTGTCCTCAACCAAAACCAAGCAAATACCCTGAAGAGACCATGATCCCCTTGCTCAGTGAAGGTAACATTTCTGCAGTTTGGTACCATCTTTAAGCAATTTTTATACTGGCACTTACGATAAGCAACAATGTTGTAAGTCATCATTTCAAGGACAGGAGTTTATCATGTTGCACATCCTAATAATGTACTGGATAAATTAAAAGCAGTAAAGTGAGCCCAAGTTTTAGTCTGGTGATACAAGAAGAATTGCAGTTATCTGAAATCTGAATGAAAAGATACCTTTTTAATTCAAGGTTTCTTAATGTGCTGCCAACTCTAATGCCTTCCAAAAGTCCTTTAGTTTGCTTCTCCAAGATCATCCTTTTCCATATTTCCTTAATAATAGAGAATATTCAAGCCTGACTGTGGAGTGCCTAAGAGCAGGGACTAGAAGAAAGCCATTTAGCAAAGAATTGGCGAAGGTTAAAACTGTGTTGTTTGAATTTTAGTAGTATGTGAAGGTCTCTAGGCTTTTCCCCTCAAAACCAAGGTATCTGATGAGTTACAGCCAGTAACAGTTACAGTTATTTGCTTTAGGTACTGCATGTGGATTTGCTTTGCTATAAACTTGGGAATGCTTAACTGCATCAGCTTCAATTCAAGATACAAAACAAAATCTCTCTGGCTCTTGAATATTCTTCTTGGTCTGTAATGGCCACCACAAAAAGCCTTAGAAAGTCTATTTAAGTCCTTACTCCTTATGCTAGTCTCCTTCTAAATGCTTTGAATAGGAATAACAGATGCAGGACAAACTCTTTAGTCAGATGACCAGAAGGACACATTTTCTCACTCAATAGCATTGTTTGATGATGTTTTGTCCTTGAAATGGAAGTTAGTCTGATTCCAGAATCATCTGAAGTACATGAAGTTCATTTCAGTAGTAATTTTCTGATCCTATGATATTAAGTCCCTTTAATGCTTATGTTCTGGTTATAGGAAGGGAACCTTTAACATTACTAAAATAATGTTAATCCAAAATAACCAATATTTCTTGTAGCCTTTTAACAGAGACGTGCAGAACAACAGCAATAACAGCTTTGTTTTTGTGTAGATCCTGACTAATGTAAGATCACAATCTTTGTGATATGATCCCATGGCAAAATTATTTCCTGCAAAGAGCCAGTCATACCAGTCACAGAACTGTAGAATCATAGAATAGTTAGGGTTTGAAGGGACCTTTCACATTCATCTAGTCCAACCTTTCTGCCATGAGCAGGGCTACCTTCTTTCACTAGACCAGGTTGCTCAGAGCCCCATCCAATCTGACCTTGAACACTTCCAGTGATGAGGCTGCCACAACTTCTCTAGGCAACCTGTTCCAGTGTTCCACCACCCTGATTGTAAAAAAAATTCTTCCTTATATCTAATCTCTATCTACCCCCTTTCAGGTTAAAACCATTACCCCTTATCCTGCCACTACAGACCCTGGTAAAAAGTCGCTCTCCACCTTTCTTACAAACCCCTTTAAGTTCAAGGGCTACTGAAAGGCCACAGTAAGGTCTCCCAGTGGCCTTCACTTCTTCAGGCTGAACAACCCCAGTTCTCTCAGTCTTTCAGCAGAGGTGTTGTTGCACTCCGATAATTTTTGTGACCCTCCTCTGGACCCGCTCTAACAGGGCTATGTCTTTCTTGTGCTGAGGGCCCCAGAGCTGGATGCAGTACCCCAAGTGGGGTCTCGTGAGAGTGGAGTAGAGGGAGAGAATCACCTCTCTTGACCTGCTGGCCACACTTATTTTTTTGCAGCCCAGGATATGATTGGCTTTCTGGGCTCCAAGAAGGTGCATCATCATAATGAAGAAAACAGGTTTTCCTAAAAAATGATTGCTTTTGCCTTTTCAATATTTTCAGAGGACTATCACAGAGACCCTTTGAATGCAAAATATGCCTTTTTCTCATCATTTGTCTCCTCTTCTGCACTATATAATCACTTAATGGAAAATCAAACAGGACTTATGAGAGACCAGAGTGTGTCTAAACTACTGTTGGTCTTGGTTTTAAAATATTGTGCTGTCCATGGAGTGACTCCATATTTTTTTTCGTATTTGATTTCTTCCAAAGAGATAGTCATGAAAGTTCATGGGAGTTCTCAGGATAAATATCAGCTATTTTATATACTGATATGCCTTTGGTAGAATTATTACATCTTGTTTCAGAAAACAGGGGTGCAAACTTCCTCTGTTGCATAGTTCTGCAAGTTTTACATTACTGAAAAGAAAGAATTCTAAAGAAATCTTGTAATACTTGTATGCTCCATGAGTAAAGAGCCTTGCGAACTAGGGCAAGCATGCAAAGTTTGCACTTAGCAGTATATGTCAGAGTACGTAGCAGAATGCAAAACAAGAACAGTCACTTCAAAAAAGAGAAACTTTGAAAAGGTCAGCATATGTGCTTAACAAATGCCACTGTCAAGGACATGTTTTTGAGAGCTGTGGCCTAAGAAAATCAAATTTTCTTAGAGAATGGAAAATCTGATGATTTTTGGTTTATGAGTGGCATGATGGTTGATAGTTTGACATTAAAAAATATCTGAAATTACATCCTGAAAAAAATATTTCATATTTCTGTGAAGAGACATACCTTTGATACTGCCGTGACTGTGATTTTGGGTCTGAATACATGTTTGTGTGAGAACTCTAATGGTATTTTTTTTAACCCATTAGTCCTGACTAGGTGATCTTACTCTTAGACTGCAATGTTTAACAGTTTTAAATGTTTCCCACCATTTTATTTGAGTCTTCTCAAGGTGGTCCTGAAGTCTATCTGGTTTTCATTCATGAAACAAGATTGTTCAAGTAATGCTCTTGTGGGCCGCACTAACAGTCCATCTGTGCTGGTGCTTATTCTATGGCAGTGGAAACAGGGCATGCAATTTAGGGAGAACACATGGACCACAGAAAGGAGAGAGGCCCATTCCCCTTGTACTCCCTTGGCATCCATAATTTTTGGATCTGTGATATTAGAGGGGAGATCCCTACCTGTACCCTTCTGTATCTATTTATGGACCTTCTGTCCATGAATTTGTCCTTGAGCCTGAATTATCTGGAGGTTAATCCTTTTGGTATTATGGTTCAGGGAATAAAGTTTTTAGATGTTTGCATTTCTAAGAGTTGTTCTGAGTTTTGGTTTCTGAGCACCAAGTAGGATGAAAAGTATTCATAATGACTTAGACTATGGTAAATAATTCAGTTTTGAATTGTTCATGTTTATGTGTTCAGTAATCTTCCAAATGTTCTTTAATTTGTATTTACCTTGGGATTGAGAGTGATTTGGATTAAAAATTTCCCCAGTTATCCCCTGTCATAAGGAATTTTGCCCAAACACTTGTATCACATGAAGAACTCTTCAAATGTCTGTATGCAAACAGGATTGGTGAGATGTGAAGAAAGCCTTCATGAGTATGTGCTGGCCAAAACCAAAACTCCCAAGATACTTAGTCCAGCCTGTTACTTGCTGCAAAACCTTTGGGATAAACCTATTTATCTACTAGCACTTCCCTCACAAAGCAAAGCAACACTGTTATAGTTGGAACACTTTTTCCATTCCACCTCATATTTGGAGGATTTAAGGTAAATTCTTAAGAGTCAGCAGTAGCCAATTTCTAAATATTAATATACTGTAAGAACACACACTATGGTAGCTACATTTATTTGCCTATGGAGGTGACGGAGAGTATCAATTTCCTTCCGATTTTAATTTGTTCTTTGTGAAGCAAAATTCTTTAGTTGTTCCATTGGAGATGATCATAGAAATATGTATTTGTGCTTACTTGTTTGATTTTAATGTTTATCCTTTGCTATTCAAATGTTTCAAACTTCTTGCTTAGAAGATATAATTAAGGAGCTTTGATAGAGATGGATTGCCAAAAAGCCTCCTACTTACTTCCCTAAGTCTACATCCTTTTATTTATGATTGATGAAAATTCAGCATCTTTTTTTCACTCCTGAATGTTACAATATAATTTCCTGAAATACCTGTTGGTCTTGTCTTTCTTATGTGCTAGTCTAGAATATCACTTGTCAAACTGTAATCCTGTCAAAACATTATACAAGCACTTGATTTTTGAAGGGAAATTGTGCTTCCTGTAGTTACTGTGGGTTTTAAAACTGTGCTAGAAGAGCCATTTTCAATATGCAGTTCAAAAGTACTGTCAATTTGGAATAATCCAGAGGAAACTTCACAAATCAGAGATCGTGAGGGTTAGAGACACGATGGAAGTTTGAAAACATAAAGTCGTATCTGTGGTTATGCTTACTTCTGCTGTCATCTGGTATCTTGTGATTTTTAAAAAGGAAATTAAGGAACTGATTATATTAAAAACCACAAAACAAGCTGTTCAGTTGTTCCAGTATGGATCTCTCCAACTGAGGTATTTGTTGAGACACGGTCAGTGAAGAGTGTTTCTAGGGCACAACAGACTTCATCCAGTCAGACTCTCTAAAAATAGATCGCATGAATCATGCTGTAAAGTGTAACTCTAATTATAAAAGAGGCCTGCAGGACTAGCTCAGAGGTGCTGCTTAAAACTAGGTAAGATCAATTTCATCCAAAATGACTGAGACACCAATGTGTTATGTCCATAAACCATTTAAAAATTTATCAAGTTAGACGTTTCAGATAGTGGAATAAAATTATTAATGCCTTGAATGCAAGGCACTGCAACAACCTCCCCAGGAACAGTGCCTAGCATTCAGAGCAGCCAGGTGTAGGAAGCACAAATTTAGTTGTAACAGAGAAAAACTAGTAAAATGAATAGTGGGAAGGGAGAGATTATTGTGAGGATACTGAAAGCTTTATTTTGCTTCAATAAAATAAAGGCCAAAAGAAAAGATATGCTGTGGGGAGAGGAAAATTGCAAGCAAAGGAGAACAATCATTTATTCTGAAGAACAGAGCTTGGACAGAGGTAACTGGCAGAAAATCAAACTAAAAGTTAGATTTCTAGCCATCAAAGCAGCAGCATTCTGGAGAAACCTCCCAATAAGGTGGTTGAGTTTTGTTTTTCCACACAGGTCTAACTGCAAGGTGGAAAGTGATACATTTATGAAAGGGAATGTGAAACACGGTTGCCTCTGATAGCAGGAGCCTGGACTCGATATGCCACCACTTTGATCGTAGAAGGGGATGATATGCATGACTGCGCTTATTGAAGTGACAGTAATTATGCTGTAGATATGCCTATACTATCAATGTGAATATGTTGTGGTGCTTCTTTATACTTGTAATTAATACTAATTGAGCTCTCAGAAACCAAATGGTTGCTCGTTTAAAAATCCCGTGCATTTGCTGAATGTAACAACAGGTTATATCTTATTGCACATCCTGAAAAACTCCATGTTAATGAAAGGAAGGCACTATATGCAATCTGTTGATGACAAACAGCTCAGAGGATTTCTTATGGAATAAACTGAGCATCTTCTGCCAGAATAGGGCTTCTACTACATGTGTTTTCCCTTGTTATTATATTTATTGTACCAGAAATGTAATTATAGATTAATACTTTTCCCAATAAATTCTGTTAAACAGATCTGTGTGTTTGCTGTGACGACGTTAGTACAAATGAGAAAAATTACAGGTTTTGTGCACAAATTCAAACTATTGTTTCAGGTGCTAAAATTGAGTCTAAAAAATTGGGTTAGTTGGCACTTTATAAAAGCAATAAAAGTATTTATAATGGTGACTTTATTTGCATACGTAACTCAGCACACAGTTGAATGTGCAGCCAGCAAGCGAGTGCCCCCAGTTTGTGACATGACAGAAGGCCGTGGGGCCTGGAAGAGACAAGATGGCAGAGGAGTAAAGTAATTTCCCTTCTTTTGGCCTGCTCCCTGCCTGTGTCTGCTGCAGCCCATGGAAAAGCGTGATCTGAGGGCAGGCTACCTGCTCGGATGGGCTGACTGGGGCTAGTGAGGGGTCAGGCACTTCACCGCGTGGTACTGACTTATTTTGTTGGTTAAGCTGCTGATATATGACAATTCCCTTAAATTCATTAACCTGTTGAAGTTCATCAAGCCTCGAAAAAAAAGATTCCTCTCTTTTGTCTGTATATTTTGTAATTATGGGATATAACATTATGCCGTTCTCTGAAAAGGGGTTAATAAGTGAAACTCAGTTGGTTTGTAGCATGAGTCCTGTATCCTTGTTCTGATGTGCTGCATCTCTTCCAGGTGTATAGCCATCATTCCGTTTCACAACTGGACCATGTTTGCGGCTTCACAAACTGCAGGTAAGCCCTGAGAGTGTCACCCAGCATTTCAGGTGCCGAGTCACCATGACCAACCTCTGGCACATGGCATTGTGGGCAGTGCAGCCGCTTTCCACCCCACAGCAGCTTTCCCAGGGCACTTAGGAGATGTTCCCACCAGGTTTGAAATGGCTCCCAAGGAGCGCAGTCATGGCTCTTCTCCTCACAGCACAGGGCCACCAAGGTGCAGGGCCAGCCATGGGCAGCAGCTGGAACAGCCCCCTCACCAACACCAGGCCAGGCCCCGTGGGTGCCCATCCCTCAGGCTGGGGCCCAGAGGCTGGGCCCTGTGGCATGGCCACCCCTGCGGCGGGGGAGGCAGGGCCGGGCCTGCTGCAGTGGGGGGCACCCGCGGCCCCAGCCCAGCTGGGATGGTGTGGCAGGGCCCCGAGGCTCGGCCTTGGGGGGATGTTGGCAACACCAGAACTGGGTCAAAAGCCTCAGTGCCGTTCAATTTGGTAGGAGTTTTGTCATTGTTGTCTTCACTTGAATGAAAATTTCTAAGTTTCTAAGAAAGGTTAACTGCCAGCTCTCTCACCTGTGGGAAGGCTGGGAGCGCCTTGATGTGATTCAAAATATTATTCCTTACAGATGCGATTAATTACTTCACACCTTTCATGGAGAGCGATACTGTTTCAAATCAGAATGTGCCATTGGACCATGTAGTTTAAACTCTTCAATTTTTATGTTTTGTGCTGTTAACCCCTTGTATTTTGTCTTTGAAGCAGGAAAGGCTTTATTTTTGTATTTAATCCACTATTTATCTTGATCGCAAAAGTGATTAATTCCTGAAACAAACTCAAAAGTTGTGCCTTCTACCTGTTTTAAATTTGATGAGCTTCAGCTTTGAGCCATTGTTTTCTTCTGGCACTTATAGATGGTAGTTGTTTTCCTATAATCACTGCTACATGTTTGTATATATAGATCTGATATCTTTTAAGACTTTCACTATAACACGTATTCTCCAGTACTCAGGTTTTGTTGCTCTTCTTTCACCTCTATTCTTCCTGTATCCTTTTCAAAATATACAGGAATTTCTGAACATTACTGTAGGATTACTACTGATACCACAGCTGGAGAAAAAAGCAGTTATATGTAACTCCCACTATACTGGCCCTTTGAATGTTGCAGGGTTGTGCTAAACTCTTTATGCAGGGACCTTATGTTGAACAGTGGATCCCTGTGCTTACTCTGTCCACTTCAACGGTGACTCATTCAGTTTGTCTTTCTGATCTAAAGATGAATTTTGAGTGTGTGGTTATTCACACAGGTTGGCACTCTCAAAACCATTTTGGCTAGGTTCATACTAAAAAGTCCTTGTTACTTTTACTTTTCCTTATCCTTCAGATGTTAGGAATATCTTACTTTTATGGTGGATTCTGCTTATACTTCCAGCTGATGTAAATGTGCAATCTCAGAAGAACATCAAGCCATAATGAAAAGTTTATGAAAAGGTCTCTTAAAGAATAATACTGTATCTAGAGCTTGTCTTCAGTTCAAATGTCATTGATTTAGGATGCCAGGGTTTTTTTGGTTTATGTAGAGGAGCTGGTTATGAAAAGTGAAATATTCAGTAACATTAGCTGTGAAGTGTGGAGGAAAAGTATGGCTGGATGCTTAATGTTGAATTAGTAGAAAGTGGACATAACACGGTATTCTTGAAAAACAGTAATTCACCAGCATATTTCAGCTGGAGCAGGTAATAAAGACCTAGCTTTTCTATGAAATAAATTGAGCTTCATTGCAATTGCACTCCTAAAGCCAAGCTCAATAGCAACACACTTGCTTTCCTTTACTTTCCTCCTCTCTCTTCCCAAAGGCTTCACAATCATAATTTCTTTCCCTCCTGCTTACATTTCCTCCTTTTACTGTGAATCTTTTGCTAGGTCTTGGTTCATTTCTTTCATTTTGTGCGTGTCTA
Source organism: Falco punctatus (assembly GCF_963210335.1). Classification (NCBI taxonomy): domain Eukaryota; kingdom Metazoa; phylum Chordata; class Aves; order Falconiformes; family Falconidae; genus Falco; species Falco punctatus. The sequence continues at coordinate 106,785,267 of NC_137581.1, read as the reverse complement.
AGACCAGTTTCTCTTTCACTGTCCTTGTTTTTTCTAAAGCTTCTGTTTGTCCACAAAATCCATGTTTTGGGTTTTTTTTTCTCTTTATTTTTGTGGCCTTTTCTTTCCATCATTGAACATATTTGCTTTGTATATCTGGAGAAAATTTTGCTCAACTTCATCTTTCTACCTAAAAACTAATAATCCTTAAAAAAAAAAAAAAAAGGATCTGAATCTGTGTTTGTAGGACAGTGGAAGCCAGCTGTCCAAACAGACTGTGTATTTGGTTGCAAATTTATTGAAAGATGAGTGTGTTTTATTAATAAGAATATGCATTTTTGAGATTATTTTTGCAGTTGGTATAAAGCTGAGTATAAACCTACTTAATCATTATGAACACCAATACTAGTAGAATAGGAGTGAACTCCTCTTTTTATAATATATGACATCTTCTGGAAAATTTCTTTCAAAAATATTTCTTTCAAAAAATAAAAACGGAACAATAATCTTTTGGCTGGAAGCTATAGATGAGTGGCTTCTAAAGCTGGATATCCTACAGGGCAGTCCTTATCCACCACATTGCATTATTTTTAGATTGCCTGTTCTACTCTTACCAGTAGAAGCAATTGTTAGTTCCCACATTAAAGACAATTTAGGCTACATCTAACGTAGTATGTGCTACCTGCAACATTTTTGCTGTAGTTGATACCCTGAATTTTTCATAAGTCAAGAAGTCTGCACACTCTGTATTTTTGTCAAACGATTATGCACAAGATGTTTTCTATTTTTTGCCCTTCTTTGGAGTGCTTTAGTAATTTTAATTATTTATTGTAAAAGTTTAAGTTCATTATGCAGTTGAAAGTTACTCAGTCATTTCTGGTTGGGAATTACTCTTGGAAGAAGACAATGACTGGAAATAACACCCATATTTTTCAAAATCTGATGAAAGTACAGTATACTGAAAGAATAACCATATGGGATGGTACATGTTTTAAAAAAAAATCTTGTAGGATACACTGATCAAAGTTGAGCTTAACTGTTGGTAGTAAACTTTATCCTTCAATTTGTCGTTAACTAGAAGGAAATTGGACTAGCTCTAGATGTTGAAAAAATACAGCATTTCCCTCTCATGGAAAAAACCAAATATAACGAATGCCATTGTTTGCTGTACATGTGGCAACCAGTCTGGTTTATATTAAGTTGAAGTTACTGCCATCTGGTGGGGGAAACAGTATTCTAGCACTACAGTTGGAAGCAATTCTGTTAGGGTTAATTTGTATGTGTGTGAAGTGTGTGTGTGTACACACCCCTATATAGAGATAGATACAGATATATCTATATAGCATATTAGCATTTGGGGCTGATTTTAAAAGGATTGAAAATATTCAATGGTACAGAATGGCCTTCTGAATCACAGATTAGTTAAGGGTATAAAAATGTGTGGAAGAAAATAAGGGAAAAATATGCAGTAGAGCAGATAGACATGAAAAATAAATGCTGTGGTATTGCTAGCATACCCAAACTTCTAGCCTAGGTTAACATGGATAATCATGTACAAAACTTGTCTCCAGAATATTTCTTTGTACTATGCACAGCTGGAGATTTTACATTTTATGCAGTGTTTTGTGTAGCACTTCCTATGTTGGAGATGGCCACTAATTATTGTTGCAAAAACATCTGGGCTAGCTCTGCCTTAGTGCTTCATACTTTACTTAGATTTTCTCTTCGGTGTTGCAAGTTTTCTCCTCCTCAAGTCTTGATGTATACTTGCGTTAACTATTGTCTGATCCTCAAAGGATCAGCCCAACAGGAGTAGATTTGTATGAGTAGTGCATCAGAGGAGTCTATGGGGCATCTTATATGTGAAATAAATTAGTTTGTTTTCTCAATGAGCTAACACTCCTCTGTTAGATGTAACATTGGCGTGAATGATAAGCAAAGTGGTAACAGAAGAGAGATTCAGTTATGGGAGACAGTGTCAGATACCTATCTTTAGCAATAAATTGCTCGGTAACCATATGAAAATAATAACTAGCACCCAGAACTTGTTCTTATTTTATTGTTATAGTATCTGAAGACTCCAGACAAGACTAAGTCTGCTTTATGTACAACTGCTAAATAGGCTTTATCCTTGTTGTATGCTGTGTTCTTTTCTCGTAGGGAACAGTAGAAGTGGTCCTTTGCTCTTAATCTGCAGAATAAATTGCCATTTTCTCTATTAAGAAGGCATGTCTTGTTAGGTTTGTATCAAAAATGTATCTTTAACTGGCATCTTGTCATACTAAGAGTTAGAGTAAAGTTATGGGGATCCAAAAGTCTCATGGGGTGCATAGTGGTGCGGTCAAATTCCCAGCACTGCTGTCCAAAGCCCTCCAGCTGCATGCTTAGCCTCTGATGGCAGCCCAGCTTTTATTGGTGCGCAGGTGCTGATTTTGGCTGAGGTAATGCTAGCAGAGGCATACATGGCTTCAGTGCTGCTCAGGCTTGACTGTCTCCAGGCCCTCAGTGACACATGGTTAATGATAAACACTAGGACTTGAGTACAGTTGAAGCCCCTAGACTCTGAGTCCCACTAATTTCAGGTCACTGAGAGGCCTCAGTGAACATCATACCTTATGCTGAGCTGGACAAGCAGAAGTCAGTGGCAGAGTAACATTAGATTCTTCTTTAAAGGGATAGCTAAATGCTGTCATCCTGTACTTTCTTATGAAAGGTATATTATTCTGATGACATTCTCTCCATTGTCTTTTCTTGTTAAGGAGAGGGGGAGTTGCGGGGAACATTTTTCTTCTGTGGGAATCTTGCTTTGGTGGGCTTTCTAATGCTGTAGTCTACAGCAACATTTTGTTTCTTTGGCTGCTTACTGGCCTCAACAGTGACATCTCAGAGAGACCTGCTGAGTGCTTGTCTGATTGCGTATTGCACTCCTATAGATCAGCTAGCTTGAATTGCAGGAGCTCACTTGGTAATACTTGGGGTTCTGCTTCCTGTATAGGTGGAATTTCCATTCCTGCCCTACAGAGTAGCTTAGGAGATTCTTGGTTGACACAGTTACAAAATGCTTGGTCAAGTATGATTTGTGTGGAAGCCATATTCTCCTTGCTCTCATGGTCCTGAAAACTCTGTTTTCAAAACAATGGATGAAGGGGCCCTACAATTTTATTAATTCCTTCATCCTTGAATCTAATTAAGCAAAAAATGATACTGACCTTCTGTACATCTCTTAGATGCTACTGAATGGGTTAAGTGTGGTTGCAGAAAAAAATATTTCTCATCTCACATCATTCTTGCTTATTTTGTTTAAAATTCTTTTTCACTTGGTTGGTTTTTACTGCCTGTTGTAGTTTTTTGTTTGTATTTTGTGTTTTTCCTTTTTCTGAACTCTCTAGGAGTCATAATCTTATCCAGATAACATCTTTCAAAAGGAAAAGCGTTGACCTTGTTATCCTGACTTTCTACTTTGAGGACTACATCGCACATGCAGGTGCCTGATTTCTTCATAGGTTTTAAAGGAAGTACTTTTTCATGACTTTGCAATGTAATTGCCTAATTGTTTTTCAAGGAGACAGACACTTTTGTCAGATTAAGACTCTTTCTGGAAAGGCTTAACAGTAAGAGTTAGAGCCCTGGCAAGTACATGACCACATGTTAAGGAAGTTCTTTAAACTCAAACCCACAGCTTTAACCATCCAGTCCAAAGAGCTCTCTCTGACTCAGTTGAATTTGCACAAGACAGAAGAGTAGAACAGCTTTCAGGTGGAAAACAATCCCCGATTCTCTCTTCCAGCCTTCAGCTCAACCTAAACTTTACTTTGTGCTGTATGACAGAAGTACCTAAGTGGATTAGCTCTTGACTACAAAACTGAATGTTTTTTTTTTTTTCTTTTCACTACTGCTGATAAAATGACCAGCAGTTAAGTGTTCTTTGAAATTCTGGTGGCACTGAGATGCAAACTTTCTAGAAGATCTTTTTCTTTTTGACTGTCTGTGTGCCTTCCCCCCACCGCTTTCCCATTCTTCCCCTCACCCCCCACTCCACCCCCCGTATAGCTTCACATTTATTTTAAATCCCCTGGGATTAGTAAGCAGTTTGATAGCTAGAAGGTAATTGCTGTCTGTGCTTAGAATAACTGAACTGCAAGAGAAGCTTTTGTACTGAAAGATGACATAATGCAAGACAAGGCTAGAAGGATGTATGTTCTGAACCAAAAATGACCATCTTCTAGACAGTCTGTTAAAATGGGATAGAGTTTAATATTACATGGTATGAATTATAAATTAATATGGAATGCATTGAAGTCTCTCGAATTTCAACTCTTTACATAAAAAAATATTGTAGACATGCCCTTATTCAATAAGAAGTTGATACAGAAATTAGCGAGTCCACCTCTTTGACTTCATTATGCAGAAAATCAGAATAAAGCACCATTGTGATCCCAGCTAGCTTTGAAAACCTATGAGGACATGGATGTGCCCCTCCAGGAACAATCAGCTAGATGTGAGATTTGTATTTGATATTTGAATATCCATCCTTGGAATTGTTCAGGCCTTGTGTAGACAAGCTGCTGAGGAACCTGCTGTTAGACCTACTTTGAGCAGGGGATCAGATTAGATGACTTCTAGACATCCCTTCCAAACTCATTTATTCTGTGATTCCAGGATATGAAATCTAGGCTTCTAAAGACAAGATGTTCCCAAAGAATAGAGATTTCAGTACAAGATCATGCTTATTTTGAAGGTAATGAGTGGCTGAAGTTACTTTCAAAAAATTGCCTTAATTTTGAAGTAGAAATATCTCTATAATAAACTCCATTTATGCACACTGGAACTTTGGAACTTTTTATTACCTTTATAAGGCTTGTTTCCTCAGCCTTTCTAAGGACTGTTCAGAGTAGTGGCAGCCACTTTCTATGGAAACTCAAGTGCAAGGCACGATTTATGTAGCTTTGTTTGACACAAACATAGAAGTATGTATATGCATATATTAAAACAATGAAATAAAAGAAACTTTAACAAAACATTATATTTTACATGTAATTTCCCCCTTAGGGAAAGAGGAAATGAAGCAACTATGACAGACTTTGCTTCTAGCTCTTAATGGGCTACTGAGGGTACTTTGATAACCTGGTGCTTAAAGCAGTAAAAAGACTATACCTTTAATAGAATACTAAGTATTTTTAAGACTCTTTATTTGCTTTTCAAAGGAAGATAATTTAAATATTTTATAACTTTCAGACTGCTAGTACTGTATCTTAAAATCTTGTGTGTTAGCCATCTGAAGATCAGTAAAATGCAAGCAATACTTTCTGAAATTCCTGTACCGTCATCTCTGGTTTAGAGGGAACACCCTCTCTCTGGGGTAGAAAAGTAATTTAGTCTAGGACACTAAGCAATTTTGGCTGCTCTTGAACAAATACTGCAGTAAAACAAACTTACGAATGTCATACCGTTCTTATTCCTCTATACGGGGGGGAAGTTCAAAACTCAAGTTATTCAGAAATGTTGGTTAGTTGAATTCAAGGAACATTTTGTAAGTTGACATCCTGCTTACTACAGATGTGCTGGGAAAAAGCTGTTTCAACAACACACCACCATGTTGATTTTTTTTTTCCTGGTATGTTGTCCTTCCATTTAGAGAGAGATGAACAACTGATCCACAAAAATGCTGACCCACCATATCTTTGAATTTAGTCTTGACTGATAATAAGCAAAGAAATGCCAATGAGCTGTGTAGTGCTTAACTTATGTATATCATAATTTAATCATTTACTATATGAATATGTTTTGCAGTGAGTAGCCAAGATAAACAACTGAGCTACAGTTATAATTCAGTACATTGCTGTCATTCAGGTTTTTGATTAATCCTGTCATAAATGCAGAGCCAGTTTGGATCCCTGTTTTTATACCTTAGATCTCAGTCTTGTATTAATATGGTTGTATCAATTATAAAACCAGTTAAGTCCTCCAGTGCATTGGCTACTTTCATGCTGCATAGGGCTCTAACTAGCAGACCCTTTATGAGCCCAACAGGCTCCACGCAAACATAACTTGAATGTCCCTACATCACTTTTCCTGGATGAGGAACACAGAAAATGTATGCAGAGGCAAGTCCAACAGGTATCAGTTTGGACTCAGTGTCAGCTGTCCCAAACCCACAGCGAATCTATTTGCAGTTGCTATCACTTCCTCCTGCTTCATTTCCAAAAGGTCTTCTTAGGTCAGGTGTAGCAAACATGCAAGCATTGACAGGCAGTACTGGTAAACTCCAAGAGACCAGACTTCACTCTATGCCTTTTCTCTGCACTCCCCAAACAGCACAAGAGTGCTGAATAACTTGAGCACAGCACTGAACCCACGCTGGCAGAACTGTATGGTGCCTGGCCCTCCAGGAAGCAGAGGCTCAGAGCAGCACTGTTCTGTGACGGACGTAGAGCTTTGCTGCATCACACCCAGCTGTGTGGAGCTACATCTTGGTCTTGGCATTCTCTCCAAAATGATCTGTATTACCTCTCCACTATACCCCTTTCCTCCTTTGCCTCTCCAGCCTTTCAGTCCCTCCAGTTTCTGGGAAATCCAGGCTCCTGTTACCTTGGACAGCAGAGAACTGATGATGATGCAGTGAGGAGGTAACTAAGTGGCTATAGTAATGCAGCATAATAATAAAATCCCTATATTTTTAATATCTATTATGGTTAAAGGATTTGCTTTACTTTTGCATGATATTTAGTTTTATATCTTAATCTAGAACGGTGTATATGCTTCATATCAGTATTCAATTTATTTACTGCTTTAAAATTGCTGGACAGAAGAGAAAGGATTGCTTATAACATCTTTTATACTGATTATATTATGGCAGGGCCTATACTGTTGTTTTTCTTCCCTTCAGATTACTTAACTGCTTATTGTTGTTCAGAATAAGAGTTACCTTGATGAACATTTAAAATATGCAAGCTTTACTCTTCTTTATATTTTGTGTTTTGTTAAGGAGCTTTTAAATCTTCTGACCCCATGTTGAAGCAAAAATGTAGTAGTTCTCTGGAATGGAGTTTCAAAAAAAATCAAAGGGAGTTAGACACCTTGTTTGGAGTGTGTCTGATGTGTTGGACTCGCACCTGCATGTACATCTGCTCAGGAAGGGACTGGGGAAGGGGGAGGGTCTGGTTCTCTCAGCACCAGCTACTGCTTCACATCTGAGGTCCCTGCAGCATGGCAGCACATATCCCTTGTTTTTACCAGCCTGTACTTACCCCCCAGGAAGAAATTTGAGTTTAGAATGCCCTGGAGAGCAGAGTCCTCTTTCTGCGCCTGCCATATGACTCAGGTCATGCATATATCGTATATATGTTCTCCTGCTCAGATGGACCCCTTATTTCCAGAGTACTTGGGGGAGGTACTTGTGGCTTCCAGTGTGACACCTGGGAACTCACAACTCCAGCAAAAAAACAGGGGAGATGTGTTTTGAATATACAGAAACAAGCACTCTGAAAATATCAGTCTGTGAGAAGCTTGCTTGGGTACCCAAAATAAACTGAGCTTACTAATTTTCTGCCCATTAAACAGAAACAATGCTAATGGCACTTTTCAGCACAATGGTCTCATGTATGTATGTGTGGTATTCTTTTAGCTGAAGTGATGAAGGTCTGTGGAGTGCTTGGATTGTATGGTATTTGCCAAAGAAACAAGAAACAACCTTGCAGAAACTAGTAATGTCCTGTTAAGTTTTAGGTGATCTGAAAAGTAACTTCACTAAAGGAGATAAAACATTGAGTAATAGGACCAGAAAGATGTGCTGAAATGCTACTTAGACAATGACAATTGTCCTTTCAGAGCATTAAGCAATTGAGTACAGATTATAAATTATCTATTGTCATATAAATACTGTTTTGTAATGAGAATGTAACCAAAAACTTACTGTTTGGGATTGTTTTTGGTTTAATGTGCTTTCATAGTAAAATATATGTATACATTAAATATATATTTATGTAGATACATATCAAATAACAAAACCTCATATTCTGAAGCTACTTGGAGGTTATGAAGTTAGGCACCAGAAGACAGTCTATAAATACATGCATACGCACATCCAGAAATTAATATGTAATATATTTTAATTTTTTTAAAACATATTGAATGTTTCAAAGCACAAAAATTTTTCTTCTCATGGTATTATATTGGCACTCAAACTTGGATACTTTCTAAATACTCTGTGTACATAAATATTGTTTCAAGATCCTTTGGAATCAGTGGTTTTGATCAACTTCACTAAGCAGGCTTAATGTTAAGGTTCTTTATTTAGAGAAATGATGGTTGAATTTGATGTCAGATGAAAATCTGAGAGAAACCAAGTTTTTTTATTGGGTTTTTTTAGTGCTTTCAAGTCTTCCAGGAAAGTTCTGTTCCTTACTGAAAGGCTTAGTATTTTGATTCCTGAATTATCTTTACAATTTTGTAACTTAATTCAGCTCAGCATAGTTGGGCAATGGACATCTGTAGAATAACATGGTGAAAGGCATTATTATTAAGGAGAATGGACTGAGAACAGTCCTGAGGAGAAAGACTTGGTGGTGTTGGGATGAGCAGTTCTACATGGCCCAGCCATATGTGTTTGCAGCCCAGAAAGCCAACTGAGTCCTGGACTGCATCAAAAGAAGTGTGAGCAGCAGGTTGAGGGAGGTGATTCTCTCCCTCTACGCTGTTCTCATGAAAGCCCACCTGGAGTACTGCATTCAGCTGTGGGGCCCCAAACATAAGAAGGACATGGGCCTGTTGGAGTGACTTCAGAGGAGGGCCACAAATATAGTCAGAAGACTGGAGCACCTCTCCTATGAAGATAGGCTGAGAGAGTTGGGGTTGTTCAGCCTGGAGAAGAGAAGGCTCCAGGGAGACCTTACTGAAGCCTACTAGTACCTTAAGGGGGCCTACAGGAAAGCTGGAGTGGGGCTTTTTGCAAAGGCATATAGTGATAGGACAAGGGGTAATGGTTTTAAGCTAAAGAGGTTAGATTTAGGTTAGAGAATAGGAAGAAATTCTTTACTGTGAGGATGGCGAGAAACTGGAACATGTTGCCCAGAGAAGCTATGCATGCCCTCTTCCTGGAAACATGCAAGGCCAGGCTGGACAGGGCTTTGAGCAACCTGATCTAGTGCTAGGTGTCCCTGCTCATGCCAGGGGGGTTGAAACTAGATGGTCTTTAAGGTTCCTTCCAACCCTAACCATTCTATGATTCTGTGATTATTAATTTAATTTTAAAGTGGTTTTTTCAAAGTCAACATGATTATGCATCTATGTGGTGTAGCCTCAGCACACTATTAAACCTCTACAAATAAATACCTCATCGCTTTTTATTGTGTGTTATGCCTCATACACTGGTATATACAAGAGATATCATTGTCATATTCAAAAATGATCTAGGTAATTATTAGTGATATGGCATTCCAACTTTGCAAAACCAAAACAAAGGCTGACGCACAAAGTAGGTCACAACAAAAAGTGAGGAACCATTAACAGAGCTGGACATAAGGTGAAAAATTGAGAAATTTTACAACCAAAGTAAAGTGAGAATTACTAACTGGATGTGTAACCAATGTGCCAAAGTCTGTGGATTATTGATCTTCCCCTCCATTTCATTCACAAAAAAGGTCATAGTGTAGAAAGAACAGGCATTTTTTTTTGTTATTTCATTTAGTTTATTTTAAATATTTGATTTTGCTGAAGAGCTGTTTTCATGGAAGACAACCAAATTTACAAATCTGAAGGCATACAGGCTTAAATGTAATCTAAATAAGAATTAAATATAGATAGAAGATGACATATAGCTGACCATAGGTTAGCATTCTAAGCAGTCTGAGCATCCAGCTGGTGTGGCTGTTCTCACATTTTTTGTAGCTGTCTATGGTAAACAAGAATTTTGAAATAAACCCAGCCTTTTATTGAAAGAGGCTGTGGTGGGAGACTGAGAAAGTGATAGAAGACCAAAGCATCACATAGTTAAAGGTGCTTTTACACGCGTTACTCCCTAGCACGATGGGAAGCATGGGAAGTAATGCAGTAATGCTTGTTCCAAAGTATACTAATGCAGACTGTCAGCACAGACCACTCTGGAGATCCACATCAGTGAGACCTTCCCTAGGGGGTGTCCAGGGAGCTAAAAAGGAGGAAAACAGGAAAAAAAAAAAACAAAACCCAAAACAAAACTAACCAAACTTGGATGGATTTAAGCATATAGGTTTGTGAAAGCAAGAGAAGAATGATTGCCATAATTGAGAAATTATATTTTGGGAACATGTGACAATCATTTGGTTGAGGATGTAGGTGGGAAAGGCCATACATACAGCTGGTGACATAAAGAAAGAGTATGCTTCCTATGAAGACATAGAAGGAAATTTATGAGTCCTATCAGTGAAGGCCAGATGTTAAGGGTTTTAGAAAGATTGAAAAGCATTTTATGGAAGGAACTTCTGTGAGACAAAGTCTCAATATTTTGTTTTAGCCATACCCAGCTTGAGTTGATGGCCAGATGTTCATAAAGAGATAACAGAAAGGTAGTATGAGTTTAATTTGGATAAAAGGAATGCTACTTCTGAAAGATTAAATAGAATGGGGGATGGCATGAGTATGTGAGCGGTAAGCTGACTGTCTCCATGTATACTCTACAGAGATGAAATGTTGTGTATGTTTGCTTTTTCACTGATGTGAGTGACAGGTAGTTCATTTTTGATTGATCTGCTTAGAAACAAGGTGAAGTTTGAGAGACACCTAATAAAAATGGATTCATCCATACTTGTATAAGCTAAGAAGTATTTACACTGGCTAAAAAATTCTCCTCCTTAATATTAGGAAGACCATTGGACCTCTCTTCGAGGACTAGATGATATTACAAAAGAAATTCTGAATAACTGCTAATAAGAAAAGACATAAGATAGTTTGTTTTCAAACTTTATGGTATTATTGCATTTTGCTTTGCAATTGTTTTCATTCAGAGCTATTGGGGAATGGTACAGACAGTGAGATGTAGGTTAATATTTGGTGGCAGTTTGAAGGAAGAAAAGAGCAGGAAAGTAGCAATCTGATTTACAAGTAATTTTGTGTTTTCATGTAGATAGCCAGTCCTGGTCAGAATGGGAAATTGCCTGCTACTGACATTTATTCAACCCTTTCAAATGAAGTACAAAAGATTGCTCGTTTTTTTTCCAGATGATGTTAGCGTAAATGTTAGAGTTGCTTGTCTATTTTCAGCAAAACTAATTTTCCAGATCTGAGCTCTGTTGGCTTCAGTTATTGGAAGTGCATCCCAGATACCACAAAAAGCAAAAGAATTCAGTGTTTTATAAGAAATCAGTTAGTATTCATTTAACTGCATTTGGTTTCATTTAACTATATTTGAAAACTTTGAAGCTGAGCTGGTAGAGCAGTACCAGACTTTTAATCTTGTTCATTTGTATTAAACATATATTAAGTGTATAGAAACAATTGGGTTCACTTTTTTTTTTTCCTTCACTCCTCTTCCCCCCCACCTAATAATGGTGGTAAAATATCTGGTCCTGGCAAGAGTGGGAAGATTATTTTGTTCCTATTTATTGCTTGGCTATCCAATTCATTCTCAACATCTAACCAAGTATGAGATTTCACTGTAGCAAAGCAAATAACACTCCCAGCTGCTTCATTGATGGTTTTGTGTTCCATACATTTAAACAGATTTTTAGTGTAGCACCTTAGAATTACCTGGAGTTAATTTATGCATGTATCTTCATGTGACTGTTCAGAAAGTAATTGAAGTAGCTAAGGCTATGAACTGCTTTTATAGCCTCCATTTGGTTTACAGAGGTCTGTTTAAAGCAGCGGGCAGTGCCAGCCAGCATGCTCTCTGAACTCTGTAATTATGGAGAGGTTGGGCCACTAAGGGAAGTAGTATAAAAACCATGTTGAAGAGACAACACAAACTGTGAAGAGTCAATATCAGATGTCAATTGCACATTTTTTTTTTTTTTAATTTTTTTGTGTTGCTGTACTGTGCTGTGAGATGATACAAAATTTAGTAGGGTCACTTGCATCCTAGAGACCGGTTTTGGCATTATCTCAGGAGTCAGCCAGCTGCAGTCACTTGCAGTAAGAAAGAGGAAAAGACTCTTGGCCATTCTGCATGTGGGCATTAAAGTCATAAATGCAGAGACTGACTGTATGGCAGATGTATTGTGGATCACTGCATTTTATGAATTATCGTATTGTTCCGGTTTTATTTTTCATCTGCTCCCCATTCTTTGTCTATTTGACTGTTTTTGTATATGTAGATGACAAATGTTGTCCACAGGGACTTTGGAAACATATCTCATCTTTGAATGCTTTGTTGAATACAAGATGGTCATCTGAACTGTGTATTAAAGCTTTGAGGATACAGTGTTTAAAAGGTAGGTAGAAAGAACTAAAATAGAGAATAGGATACTTTGCTCAAATCAAATGGTGAAAACTTGAAACAGCAATAACGACAATCATGGGAAAATAGCTGTTTAGAAATGAACAATATCAACTTGGATAACCAGGAGCAGAAATTGAAATGTAGAAACTGCATGAGATTGGGAACAAAGAGGAAGCCTTTTTCTTTTCCTTCGGGGTTTTTGTTTGTTTGTCTTGTCTTGTTTTGAATTCCTTGGTATAGTATTGATGGGATACAGCTAGAGATCATACAGAGCACTGGTGATTGCCAAGACCATTCTTGAGGAAAAAGGTAGACCTAAGGTGGAAATTCATTGTATGAGGGAAACAAGAGACACGGAGCATCAACTCTTGATACAAGTGTTTTTAAAGATTTCTCAGAGCAGTCTGGCAGTTTGCTGTGTGCTCCATCTTCTAGACTTTCAATGCAGGCTGGGGCTTGACTGTTTTGCATTACTTAAGCTATCTGTGGATCCCTCCCCCGCTGCCCACCACCTCTATTTACATTAATGTATAGGACAGAATTTTACTAGTCCCATTTTACTGATGTACAGAAAAGGCAGAGAAAGAGAGAGACCAAGGCTGAGATCTTTGAAAGTACCCCATTTCCATTAGAAAAGTTTTGGTACCTTGCTGGTTTTGGATCTGTGGCCCAGAGATCAGCTCACAGTTGATAAAGTGATTTGGGCTGGCATGAAGGATTCAATCTGTATCTGCTGTTTCAAGGCTAGTACCCTAGCCTTAATGGTTAGGTCTTAATGACCTCTTTTTGAGTTTTTGTGATGTTGATCCAAAATTCTTCCTTTAAAATTAGTTTCAGTGTTGTAAGTGGTGTGCTATAATTGTAGCCATTTGATCTGGCAGTTGTTTTTTAGGTGGACTTCACTAACATATATGGTAGAAATCTTGCCTAAAGAATTAATTCAAGAATATGTCCAGTCATTAATAACAGAAAAAAATCCAAATTGAGAGATTCAGTTTTACAAAAGCAGACTGTGATCTTTTCACATTCTGAATATTGTCTACTTCAAATCAATTATTTTTTTACAACACAGTGTAATGTTATTCATGATGAATAAAATGTTGTATAATGTGGACAGCTTTTTTATTGTTTTGGGGAATAAAGAGCAACTTTGCCACACCTTTATTGTCTGTGCAAAACACATTGTTAAACTGTTAGATGAACACCTGAATCCACTTTAAATTCAGCATGGGCCCCTTAACAATAACGATGCGTTAGTATTTTAAGTTTCCTAGGGCAATTTCTCCTGAAGTGTGATCATTATGGATAATAGTGATAATTATGAAATTTGTTACATTTGAAACACTAACTTGTACTTAATGGTTATTAAAATGTCTTCTGTAGTATACATGAACAGTAAGGATGTGACATAAGACACCTAATAGCTATTTAGTAACATTTCCTAGGAGATATAACCATCTTAAAAGGAATTGCAGAACTCTAGTTTTCTTTTTTCATGAAGTTTCTTTCCTGAAGCAACACAGCAGAATTACTACAATTGTATTGATGCTGTACTACATCCCAGTTAGACTGTCTTTGATGAGAAGAGAAGGAAGGATTGTGGTAGTGTGATGAGACTTGCTGTACAGCAGACGCTATTAATTTCTGAGGCCTTTATCTAACATTTTTACCTTCATTCTCCATCCCAAAGCCTGCTTAGCAATCTCTGGTATGTAGTGTGTAAACCAGATATCTGAGCTCCCAGCCTTCACCCAAACATTTTAGTTCACAGCCAAAACCACGTGCAATTAAATGAAATACTTTTAATTAAAATGTATATTTCTGAAACCATATACCACAGACTGTGGTAAGTGTACACATTTTACTGCAGAGCATTTGTAATAAAATAACATATTATATAATGTCTGTATGTCTGTAATGTGCATAAAATAGTCTTTTGCTTTCAGATGTGTGCATTTGGATTATCTATTACAGTGAAACATCTTCTCAAAACAAATATGCCACTGCTTGCCTTTTGAAAAGTACTCACTGAAGGCATGAAAGGGTACAGAGAATGTTTTCTCAGCTCAAACAAATTTATTGTTACATAACTACTTTGGCTTCAAAAATCAAGCAAGCTGTTTGGTTCTATACTGGGATTTTGAACCTGCCGACTCTGACAGCTTCACGTAATCATCTAGCTGTTTTTCAGTGGTACTACAGCAAACCTTTCTGCTTAGTTTACTTTAACCTTGTCCTCCAGGTGAGATTCAAACAATGCTTCCTCTTCAAAGGTGTCTCTGTCAGAAATCAATGTGAAAGTCAGACTGCCTATGCTCCAATAGAACTAGTTAAACATATTTCTTTGTTACAAGTGATTAGATAAGATTTTGAGATTATGAATAAAGAGACCAAAAGGAAAAGACCATTTCAGGCTCTGCTGTGTAGAGATTTGTGAGATTTTGTTTTGTCAATAAAACATATAAAAATATTATGGAAAAACACATAAAAGTTTATAATTATTTGTAATTTAATTCAGATATTTTCCTGCTGATTACTCTAAAAATTTTTTTTGTATATTCTGAAGAATGCAGGTACCATCTTTTCATAACCAGAGATTCATTAAAATACTTCTTAGGTGTGCCCTTGGGTAGGTGAAGGAGGGACTTGTGGTAAAATTTCCCTTTGTGGTTTTTTTTTTTTTAATTACTTATATTTTTTAAATGGAGCTGTAAACAGGTTTTTATTGTAAATGTACAGGTTTTACAATTGTAATATATACAATTATAAAAATATTTTAGGCAGCCTGCTATAGATTTCAAATAAGTGTTTCCTTATTTATATATATTTTACGACAGCCTGAAGTGTGATTCACTTTCAGCTCTTTTGAACACTAAAGAAATGAGCGTGCTAATCATAAATCTCAGTGTAATTGTTTTAACTTTTACCATTATGTAATTAACAGGTTTAAGCTCTTCTCCATATTTTTACTTCTTCTAGATCATTTTATAAAACCTGTTGGTCAGTAGCTTCATCAACACTGTTTAGTACCTCTGATTTTAAAACAGTTGGAGACCAAACCCTTAGACTTACTTTATGTTAAACACAGGGAGAAATTCTCATCAGCTAAAAGTTGGTTCTTGGCAGGTTTTTTTTTTTATATTTTCAGTTTTAAACTGACCAGGCTTTTTCAACATGGGTGTGCCTCTAAATCCTTTCCAAATTCAACAGAGAGACATAAAACCAGTATGCAAACAATAGCAATAAAAATGCATCTTATTTATCCCTTCTTGCTTTTTACTCACGCGAATCCTTAAGTGTGGCCTTTAAATCTATGAGAAAGAAATGTACTTAGCTGCACAGCCTGCATTCTCAAGTGACCTGGATTGATTACAGTTTTAACTGTAATCATTTAACAATAGAACACTGGTTCCTAATCTTCCTTGAAGATGGCATCTTTGGAGGGAGCCTGATTAGAAGCATATTTTATCCCATCAATTTGTTCACCCAGTTCTAAGGAAAAAATGTAAATTGTAACTCAACTTGCTTTTGAAATTTTTGATCTCTAAACATATGTAGTTGAATAGCTTTTTTCCATGATCCAAATTGGTCCTCTAAATCCTGTTCCCTCACCCCTCCAGTGACTATGTTGTCTATCCTATAATTACATTTAAAAATAAAAATAATTATCTCATAATAATGGTAGGAATGAAAAGAAGACTAATTCCAAGCCATATAGATCTGAATACATCTTATAGCTTCTTATGTATAAAATTTATCCATTAAATCATTAATTAACTTGAGGAGTATTAGTTCAACTATAATTTCTCATTGCACCTAACATCAAAATTATGAAATTGATTGTTGTATTCCCACTCTATATATGCGTGTGTGTATTTGTCAGTAGGCATACCTACCTGGCAACTGAATGTTTCCAAGGCTTGAATTACTGTTGTTTGGGGTTCTTCCTCCTCAAATGTGATATGATTGGGTCCTGTAATATTGAAGAACAGCAGTGACAAATGGAAGCCTTAGAAAATGTTGATGATCATGTAACAGAATGAGCAAGATTTACTTCCTTGCCATGACCACAATGATTTCTTGGGCTCCTATATAAGTAGAGTTTTGAAAGACTGTTGCACAGTTGCCACTAGTTAAGAATAAAATTACTCAAGATACAGAATATTCTCAAATATTATTCTAAACCCTGCAAATGGTATAGCACTAGCCACAGTAGACTGGAAGAAGGTGAATGTGCATTATATTATTGTGACTTCTTAACAGAAAGTGCCTAGAGCTGACAAAACAGATTGGTGTTTTTTAATGAAAGTGAATACAGTTAATCTGTGTATACTTTCATTGACAAGGTTCTGCACTTAGGAGTACAGCACAGATGGTATAAGCAATGAATACTTATGTCTGACTGTAATTGATCCTATCAACAATGACATACCTTTAACTGGGTTGTATCACTTTACGTCACATATGGTTAATTAAGTAAGAAAGACCCAGATACACTAAGGAGATTTTCATGTTTATACTTAGGAAAACAGTCTAGACAGGTGTTAATGTAAATGAAGTTAGTACTTGTCAAAGGTGAAATTCTCCATATGTAGCCCTGCTTCAGTCTCCAAATAAATATATTTTGGCTATGTCTACATTAGCAAGTGGTGAGGAGCAATAGGACCTGATCTGCAGAGTGAAACAGTTGGTGCTGAGGACCTTGCTTCCTCACCGTGCGGATCTGGGAGAGCAGGGAGGTTGATTCAGACTGGCTCTGTTCTTGTCCCACTGACTGAATGCCCAGAAGTGACTGGAGGGCACTACTAAGTGCAGTCTTGGAGAACATTATTAGGTTTAGATTCATTTCTTGTATTTAGTACCTTGCTGTGTGTTTTGGGGAGCTACCCTTTTTTGTCCATAAGAAAAAGCTTGCCCTTCATTTCCAAGATCTTTCAACCTCAATTACAAGAGATCTGCTTCCTTAGATAATCCCTCCTAGCATGCTTCCTGGTTAGCCAACACAGTCATTGTCTTTCACTATATGTAGGTGTCTGCCCCATGATGCTGTAGTAGAGTATCATAGTAGTCTTTGTGTTAAACTATTTTTTCGCTTGTGCATGTATTTGGATCGGCCCTTAGTTGCTGGGGATTCTGTCTCTTGTAAAAATACTGTTGGAAAATTACATGTCCAAAATTCCTTCCTTTTATGGACTGTACTGTCCCTTGTGAAGCACACCCTGTCTTTGTGTTCTCCAAAGTGGAAAATGATATGACAACACAGAACTTGACGTGGTTCCAGTTTTGGTCCTGTTGGTCTCCATAGGTATGAATTCTTTATATCAGCTCTAATCTTGGCATTCCACCTTACCTTTTGCTCTACTTTTGAAACTTCTGGCAATAGTTTTACCTTCAAGTAGCTGAATGTGGGCTCATCAGAACCCAGTGGCCACCAGTGGGTGTCCCAGAAGCAAATCTTAACAATTTTCTGAGATGCACCTGCAATAAATGCTCTTGGGGGTTAAATGACTGCTGAACTATGTATTCTTCTTGACTAATGGTTCTTTCAAAACAAATACTGCTTCAAGGATTCTTTTCTTTTTGAAAAAGGAGAATTAATCAGGCCCTTTCTGACCTCACATGTTACCATTCTAGGAAGAAAGTTTCATGCCACCCAGCCCTTCTCTTTAATAACGAGATAGTTTTTTGCTTTCTTTTCTGGTTGACAGCACTTTTTTTCCTCTGGTAGGTTCCCCCTGCTTTCAGAGCAAAATCTTGTTTCTGTCTCTCTTTATCCTTAGCCCAATTGTATGTTCTGAAGGAGATCTCCATTTCACCTCGTGATTTTTATCAGCTTCTCCCACTTGAAAACACTGCAGCTGTTTGAAAGTTTTAATTTGTCACTGTTGAAACACATACCTTGTGGATGTCATGCCTAAACTTTCCCATCCATCCCAGGGGGTTGTGTAATTTCTATGTTTTGATTAGCATCATCAGTTTTGGAAGCAGAAATGTTGATATAATTCTCAAGTTAACATCATCTTAGTTGTGATAACCATTAGCCTGCTGTGAACATTTGACTGGTCTGGTCCAATATTTCTTTGAATGTTATCAACCTTATAAATTGATATAAAAAAGGTGAGCTAAAAATTATTTTACTAGCACCTTGAATTTAACAGTCTGCTTATTTATAAAGTGAAAATGTAATTGCTTGGTATGAAACTGGTGGGATTGTGTTCAGTTTTTAAACACAATATCAAAAACATATTTTAGAGCACACTATTATGTAACGTGGGATCTTATACATACTAGACAGCATCAAAGAATAACAGAATTAAGAAAGACATGCTTTAAAAACCTCACATTAAGTCATTATGATAATTAGTCTTGTTATAGAAGGTTGTTTTCCCCAAGATTATTTTTTAAACTAATTTGATATATTGAAAGTAGTTTGAATTCTCTTTAACCTAAAGATTAGTTTAAATATCCCAAAATGTTGGCACATGGTTTAGAAAAAAAAGTAAGCCTGACAAGTGAAATAGGCACCTAAAGGCTCATTTTTATTCCTGCTTATTGTAGACTGTTTTAGATTTAACTCTTATTTGCATTTGTGGTTTTATGCTTAAAATTTATGCAAAAGCTTTGGTTTTCTATTTCTCTGAAAAAATACCTGGCATTTTGTAAAAGCTCGTTGTGATGTTGATTATATATAGTAAAAGAATAGTAAGAGTAGCAACAATAACAACAAAAAAATTGACTAAAGTAAATATAAAGTAAATATAAAGTAACAGCATTAACTTCCAGGTTTAGTGGGATGTTTTAATATATTGTTCAGATATTTTTCTGATAGGTTCTAATTGATTCTTAATTGGACTACTCACATACTATGAAGTATGTACTAAAGTATCTTGCTAAATCAGATTTTAAATTAAAAGGTTTGGGGGGCCTAGGTTCTAAATATTTCAAAATGACAACAAAAAAAAGGGTTTTTTTTCTATTTATTTCCTTTATGTTGTGTTACTGTAGGGCCAATCCTGCTGTGCTTTGTTGCCATTGAAGTAGTATTTCTACACTATATGTTTCCAACTAACTTAAGCAATGATATCACTCAGTTACCCTCAGTATAGTGTAACATTATTTCTGAAGGAGATGTTTATTTATACTCATAAAGGGGGATGGAATTAATCTGTTGTAATTTTTATTCCCTGGGAAGTACATTGCTTGGGGTTTTTTTCCTCAAAGATGACCACTTAATTTAAAAATTCTTGTAAGTTACAATCTTTGTGACAAGAAATTAGTTTGTAGATAGATTAACAGACCCATGACAAGTTTCACATTCATATTAAATTATATTAAAACATCACTGTTCTATAAAGTATTTTGTTGTTCATGAGTAACAAATTTGCTCTCTATGCACATTTTATCAGATAGCATAAAACCACTAAGAAAATGGTATCAAATTTGAAACCAAGCATCACTGATACCAACCATGCTACAAGATTTTCTTCTTAGTGCTTATGAAGATACAAATGGTGAAATACACTGGAAAAGGACAGAGCAGCAGCTTGTAAGTGAAAAGCTAGGTCTGGGTAGATCATTAACAAGTAGAAGAATAACAACAAGCATATTTGTCTATTAAGCAAGTATGATTTATTTGATGCAATTTGATACTTGTCTTTCTTTGGCTCAAGTTAGAAAGGAAATCTGGGAATTAAATCAATTTTCAAAAGAAAAAAGAAGTTGGAAAAAACAGTCTGTCTAATCTTAAATACACATGCATGTACCTGTTAAAGATGTCATTGATCTGAAATTTACAAAATCATGAATTTTGCTTTGTCATATTTTCTGGTTTTGCCCATTCTGTTCTGGTAAAGATAGATGTACTTTCCCATTATTGAATGTATGTGTTAATAAGTAGATAACTGATAGCAAAATAGGGGAAGCTTCTTATATATATTCTCATGAAGCTGCATGTGCAGTTTGCTTTTATATATTTTTGTATAAAAAATCTCCCATCTAATTATTAAGGGATTCGCATTGATTGACATGAGAAGATTCTTTTAAGAACTGATAAAGAAAAGAAACATGTAAATAGAAGCAACATTAAGAAGAAATATCTAAAGAATATCTAACATTTGTAATTATTGCTCATCAGTTCTGCCTAGAAAAGAGAGAAATGGATTGCATGTAGAAATATAAACATTTTGGTTAAGTATGACATATTAACTACTTAGCAGGCCAAGAGAAGGGCAATATAAAGCTTCAAAGCTAAAATAACATTTGCAATCATCTTACCCTTATTCAATATGTTCAAGATCATTTTAATGTCAATTTAAATTTCAAACAAACAAAAACCAAAACCAAAACTAAAACCCCTGAATGCAAAAAACTTTGACTAATAGTAACTGGTTAGGTTAATATAAAATCTTCTCAGATGTTTAACATGAAATTTCATCTTTTGTAGGAAAAAAAAATTTGTTAAAACTGACACCTTAACTCTCAGACACCTCATCCATAAGCCATTCGAGCATATCTTTACCTTGAGTCATTGTACCTTGCTTAAACTGTTACATATATCATGGCACCTTTTTTGTTCTGCCAGTGCATTCTACCCTCTGCATGACTCCTATTAACAAGAATGCTAGTCCTATGCAGCAAGAACTTACAATCTCTTCTTTGAAATACTTTTAAACTACCTGATGCGCAGCCCCCGCCAAAACACATAACCACGCTGCAAACATTGAACTGCCATTTACTACAATGTTTGACAATTCTTTGAGCTATTAATTCTATAATGGGAAAAAAATTAATAGCTTTGTGATTCTCTGGGTATAAAATTAAATTAGCTAAGGAAGCTGAAGAGACAAGCAAACAAAACTTTTCTGTTTCACCGCTAAAACTGGGGACTACTTGGTTTTATTGGCCTTGATTCTATTATGATGACCTAGTGATTATGATCAGTTATTGGGCCTGCTTGACTATCGTCTACAGCGATGGTCCTCCAGGCTCTTCATTACTAGGTTCTCCAGGATAACTTCAATGTGTCTGCCACAATTCTGAAAAAGCACATCTTCTGATGAGTAATAAACTCACAACCCCTGTTTATAAGACTTAGGAATTCATCAATCCTGGTAATGCTGCTTGTGTATTTTCCAAACAGTCAGCTAATGAAGTTTGGCCTATAGTGATGAAAAAGTACTTCTATAAAAATGATCACTGAGGTAGATGCTCCTTAATAAATATGCAAACCATTCTCTGCCAGCTGCATTCTAGTTTGAAAAGTAGTTTGAGAAGGAGCTGGTCTGTGGACTCTAGCACAAAAAAAGTAGTACATAAATCACAAACAGTTGACTAAATCAGCAAATCAGTAAGGTTGCAGCCTAAGTACATCTGAAGGTTTTTTTGGTATCAAGAGAAGTAATTTCTGCTATAATGCTAGTATTTCAGTCATATGTGATTCTTATTCTTTAAGTTTACCTGAAATAACTTTTTTTCAGACTATTATGGACTTCTGTCCTTTTAAAAAAAAAAAAAAAGAAATTGTCAACATGAAGACTAATATAATGCAGTGCTTAGTATAGGAACAAACACAGCAATTCTACATTTGGAAGTTGAATTTACAGTTGGATTTTTTGGGGTTTTTTTTTTGTCCAATTCCCTTCCTTCCTCCCTATTCACCCCCCCAGCCCCAGTAACAGTAAACTGTTTATTGTTAGGTATAAAATAAAAGTTAGTGTTTATAGTTTAAATATAAATTATGAGTGAGCTACAACATCAATAGAAGTTTAGAAATTCACACTTAAATACGTTAGGGTTTACATGAAACCTGAAAATATCTTTTCAAGATACTGTTAGAAGAACGGTCCCAGAACTGTTCAGTATTGTTATTTTTGTATTGTTGAATCCTGTTTGATAAAACCATCAGAAAACTACATTTTGGGTTGGGGTTTTGGGGTGGTTTTTTTTTTGTTGTTTGTTTGTTTTTTAATATTGATTCTTGCAGAGTGGTTTTGGTGGAGGAAGGATAGGAAATATTTGTTCTTTTTTTTTTTTTTAAGTTTCCTGAGAATTCTTAAGACATTTATCTAATTTTAAAACTAAAGTACAATTCAACCATTGAGACTGTTCCATATTAATTTTGTGACTCAGAAAAGTAATGAGAAATGTAACATTAAATTTAGAACTAAAACATTACTTCTGTTTGTGATTCTGCATTTAGTGGACGTTCTGTTTCAGCTTCCATTATAAACCATATTTGTAGACGTTTAAGAACTTGACTGAGAAGATTTATTTTGGGTGAAAATCTAACATTAAAGTTCTAAGACTTAGAATGAAGTTGCATTTTCCATCAGATTTTGAAAAAAAAACCCACAAACAAAACCTTTGTGGGCATTAATTCTGTATTAGCTCAGGATATTATTTAGAGTTTCTATCTCAAAAAGATACTTATGAACATTGATTTTTTTGTTTGTTTTACCACTTGAAAGATTTCTTCCTGTTTCACTCATTATGTTGAATAATCATCGGTGGCAATGAAAGTTCCAGTCATAAATCAAGAGAATGACAGATTTTAGTCTGAAGGAGTTGCCTGGCTGGAATAACAGAGTTGTCTTTTCTTCACTAGACACATGTTTGGTACTGCAAACAAATGCTTTCTAAAAAAGTCAAAGGTAGAATACGATACTCACAGAGCTGTCTTTGCAGTTGCATTATTGGAAAATGTTATTGACCAATTATTTTAATATGCTGAGCAGTCATTACATGTTGAGGATGATCTTTTTCTCAAACTAGAATACAAATGTCAAAAAATGTGTTTGAACATATTTGGACATCTTTGGAGGCAAAGACAGCTCCTATTGGCTTGTTTATTGGCAGCATAGGGATGTAGCCCGTTTCATTGTTCAGCTGAAACAGTCTGGGTTTGTTCTCCAGGCTGCAGTGCAAACAGATGAGCAAGTCAGGAAAGGAAGAGAAAGACAGCTTTTGAACTTGACCTGTATCCTACCATGAACTACTTTCCCTCTTCTCTTAAGTTTATTTGGCTGTGTTTGATGACCAAAGAATGTGAATCATCCTGCTGGCAGGAAATATAAACCACTCTCATAGTTATAAGCTACAGAAAAGATATTGTACTGGTAGCACTAGTGCCATATATTTTTATTAAATCAGTGCCCATGAACTCTCTCTTAGTAAATCCTCATGGAATTCTATTAGTTTGTTTCTTCCCAAAGAAATTAACTATTAGTTATCATTGGAAAGCTATATGCTAGAATGAATATAAAATTCTTAACAAATATTAAAAGTGTTTTGTATATTGATTTTAAAGGAATAACCTTTATAGCAACATTTTTGAAGTTTAAAATTTATTATTGTTATGGGTTTACTTATTGATTTGGTTGCTGACCTTCAAAATATCATTAAAAAGAGTTCTATTAGGAGGGTAATATTCTGCAGTAATCAAGGTGTCATTTGAGTTGGCTTTTTTCCGTTATTGAAGATGTTTTTAAATGTTTTAACTTCACAGTCATCTTTTTATACATGACGCTGCCATCAAGTGGCTATTGAGTAAAACCTCTGTGTTACTCATCTTCATTTTAAATGTTAGTCTTATTTTTAATTAACAGCTTGGTTTGGAAGGACGAAATGCCCTATTCTTGCTAAGTGACAGAAAAAAATTCATTTTATTGCTGTCTGGACCAGATTTGTAGAGGTAGATGCTCAAAGATGCTTTGAAAGTGGCTTTAAAAGAATGGGATTTTAGTGATACTAAGTTTTGTTGGCATTGATTTTTAAATCAGCTTCAACAGGCATTAGAAACCTCTCTGGTCACCTTGTGAACTCTTCTGAATGTCCCCTTGCATTTGAAGGCACCTTAATATGCACGTAAATCTTCCCATTTTAATACATTCTACCAGAACTCCACAATATAGATATAATCTATAGATTTATGCAAGGATTTTAAGACACTGACACACTAAGAGGCCAGAATTAACATGGATCCTAAAGTTCACAAAATTTTCCCTTGAATCAAGAAGCTGATGAATAAATAAAACCATATCTTTATGACAGTCCAACAACTGTGTCTTTTAAAGTAGGAAAAACCTTAAGATTTTCAGTTTTCAGGGAGGTAAAGCCAACACCCCAGCACCAAATGACCATTTGCAGTTCCTCACAACCCAAATATTGGCATTTATCAACAACTCTCAGTTCACTTTGAGCAGTATGGGGCTGTTAACCAATTTTAGGCAAATAATGATAAACATCCCCATTCTCCTGAAGATCATTTGCCTTCTTTCACCCTCTAGAAATGATAATAGAAAATCATGTGCACATTTGCATTTGTATTTACTGTGTTTGAATTAAAGCTGCAAACAGCTCTGATTCACTAATAACTGATGAAAGTGTCTCATTATTGAGCTACAAAACCTTCAACAAATTAATGGAAATTGCAAATCACCTTGAAAATTGCAGGCTCTTTAGTCCTATATTGAGGGCTGAGAAAACTGCATAAATAGCCTTGTTGCTTAACTCTTTCTTTTGAAAAAATAGCTTTCTTATTATATTTTTTTCAAAAGCAAGGCTTACTAATTAAGGCATGGCTAAGCAGCATCTTCATTTTTTTTTCTGTTTTGTTTTCTGTACATGAACATTAAACAGTATGTTACTATTTTTGGTTCCTTCCCTTTCATATAATATTTAGAATTATAGAATCTCTGTCTCTGATGCTATGTAAATATTTGAGGCACTTTTCTCTCATGCCCCAAATTACAGTACAAAATTTAGCATGTTCTGGTTCTTTTCAGCAGTGAGATAATGAATTTTTAATTATAAACACCAGCAATGTCTTCCTTCAAAATTACAGCTTAATTAGAAGAAAATTTTTCATGAAAAGGAAAAAAACCAAACCACACCATGTATTTGTTTGTCCACAATTTGTTTGTTTTTTACTGTTCCTGTGTAACTCTGAATCCAAAACGAGTGCATGTCACTTGTCATGAAGAAAGATATATGGGAGCTGATCTCCATCCAACTGGTATGAAATTTCATAGCCCTATTGTCATGGAAATCCACTCTAGCAGAGCATTAGATGCATTTCTCGAAAAGATAGGGTGGTATCTACAGTGCTAGATTCTTTTATATCCCACAATTCCACATTTCAGCTGTATCTCTGAGGTAAACCTGATTGATTTAAAGAAATGTATTTCAGCTTAACATAGATTTGAAATAAAAATTCACAGTTTGTAATTTTGTTCATTTTTGCTGATGTTTGAGTCATCACTAAACTGGTGATGAGTAATTTAATAAAGTTTTATGCGTTCAATAGAATAAAAAAAAATATAATGCACAGCAGACAATCTTTTTACATGCAAAGCTTCATATAGCATTTGTGCTAGTGCAGTGTAACTATAGAGCAACAGAATTTGCACTCAAATAAATGTTACTGCTATATTTGAAGTAAATTTTCTTATAGGAATACTAAAAGCATTTGTGTGCTGTCACGCCCTCTAGGTATTATTGCTAAGAGAATTCCAAAATTTATTGAAATCTGTGAATCTCCAGTGATACAACTGCTGCTGTTAGTTGGCTGGTGACTTTTACTAGAAAAGCTTTTTTATGATTTTCCAAACTGTTTTCTTTCTAGGGCTGAATAACCTGTGAGGTGTCCATCATTAGTTCTGTCCAAAAATGGAACCTGAAGTACCAAAGAATTGAAGTTTCTTTTTGTCCTGCCCCATGGTCACAGGCTTGATGAGCAAGGGGAAGAAAAGTCCCTTTCATTTTCTCTTCCTCTTGTTATTCCTTCTAATCCACTACCTTCTGTTTTTCCTTTCAAACTTTCTTGGTATTATTATTACTGTATCCACAATTCTTGCTTGTCATTTTAATTCCACTCCATTTTACCCATGAGCACTGTACTGATGCTTGATGGCAGCTTGCTGGTCTTTCACACCAAACCAAAGATCAAGTATTACTCCGTTTCATTTCGGCTTCTTCATGTCCGAATTATGGGGACTCTAATACTTCCCCCAAAAAGTTAAGAAAACATTAATATTCTTATGTTTGCAGCCCAGAAAAGAGGTTTGTTTCTTTCTCTTTATCCTGTCTCCTCACTATATTGTCTGTGCTGCTCAGTCAGTTGACCAGTGGATACTTGATGCTTTTAAAACACCATTTAACAGAAAAAAGTGAGTTAGCTTGCTATCCAGCTCTTTCCATGGGCTTGTCACATTTTTGAAGTAGTGTTTGTTAAATATGCTAAGCATATGTAGGAGCCACATGCACCTGGAGGTACCATCATTTTCAGTATCAAGCTGAGTGCAGGTGAATTAAAATTTGTCAGTCTGCTGCCTGTTTTCTCTTCTTACTCTGTAGGCTTTTTTTTAGAGAACACAATGTCTGAGAAAGTTTTGGCATGCACTGAAGTTTGTTGAAGACATTCCTCAAATACTTGCTCGTTAAATATTGTGATGTTGTAGTGATCATTACATACGAAGATCCTACATCACAAATGTACACAGACTAATAAACAAAACGTATATGATTGTTCATGATGCTTGATTACTCATGAGACTAAGGTAATAAACATGTGTTCCCCATCAGTACTTGCATACAGCTCTCTAATAGTAAATGGAAACTATATGTATTAAGCAGATGTGACAGACCTTACTCCTGACTTGAAAAAGGTTTCTGCTTTGCAAGGCCTTCTGCATAAGTGAATTCCAATTTTCTGGGTTTCATGTTGGAATGGTAATCTAACTTCACATAGTGTAAATGTAAACCAACCTGTGATGATGTGACTAACTGAAAATTACTTTTTATAGCTGCTACTTTTTCAGCTGGGATGCAGAAGTTGCTTTAGATTAAACTTGAAACTTCTACAGTGACAGTAAAGTGCTGTCTAAAATAACTAATAAAATACAGCTGGGAGTGGAAGAAAAGCTGGTTTTAGACATAAGGAGGCATTTTATCAAAAAGGTAGTCTCTATGCAGAGGTTAACATTTATATATATGACTGAAAGGTATTGAATAGTACCTACCTCATTTAATCTATGCAAGTAATTGTATTTCATGAAACTTTCCCTTGACAGTTAGTGGCAGTCATGAAAATTTAGGACATGAAAATACTATGACAAAACTTACTAAAGTGCATTTTCTAACACAGTATTTTTGGTTGTTCTGGTGAAAAAAATTATCAGATAGGTTGCTTTCCTCTACTTTGTGTTCTTGTAAAATCTATTCTGCTGTATCACAGACCTGTAACCAAAACCATGTAATGCGATGATTTTTTTTACCTAAAGAGGCTGTAGCTGATGGTCTTTTCTCTTGGGCCTTCATAGATGTGCAATAATAGCAGATAATAACCAAGCTTCATTGTCTATTGCTTCTTTGTTTAGGTAGTTGATTAGCAAAGAATAAATGATTGTAAAGATGTACCTTTTCTGCCTTGTATTGGGTT
This sequence comes from Falco punctatus, assembly GCF_963210335.1. Taxonomy (NCBI): domain Eukaryota; kingdom Metazoa; phylum Chordata; class Aves; order Falconiformes; family Falconidae; genus Falco; species Falco punctatus. The sequence continues at coordinate 106,757,440 of NC_137581.1, read as the reverse complement.
TGAAAGGAGAAAACTCTAGAAGCCAGCTTTGCAGGAAGAATACAATGATAGTATTGTATATGTTGTTTCAGTTGCATGTTATGTTTTGTCTACAGGCAATTGATAGGTGGATTTACAATATGCAAATAAAGGCTTCCAAACCTTCTGGTGTAATAGTTTGGAAACCCAGGTATTTTGGTGCAGGATGCAGAAAGGTCTGAAGAATCCCTCCCATATTGCCAGGTTTAGTTTTGGTTGTGTCTAAATGTGTAGCTATGGAAATGGCTGCTGAGCAGGATTTTGAAATCATCAGTGTATGCAAATCCCACCTGCCTCTTTTTTCCTCTCCAGAGCTTTGAATAGAACCCAAGGCATAGATTTTTAGCCTCCTGGGGTAGCTGGTAGGCTCTTCTGCTTCACATTAATAGTCAATACCATCATGATTCCTAAATGAGGCAATTTCAACCGTAAGTCGTTAAAAGGTTGGTAAACAGGCTATCCCCCAGACAAGAGTAATGCATGCATCTGTGCTGTGTCAGCTGTACTTAAACAGGTGAGACTGAAAAAACAGAAAGCGGTAACTTCTCTCCATTTTGGTTGTGTAGAGTCCTTGTTCTCTAAGAGAAATTTTTGTCTGAAAAGTTTATATTAAAAAGTGAAAATATTTAAAGAGTCAACACAGTGCTGACTTAAAGGCATATGCATTGGCAGAGTGATTGGTTATTTAAGCTTTGCAGTGAAGCAGGTAGTTTAAAACTCTACACATTAGTGCTTAGGACTATCTTTGTGAAGCATGCAGTGAAAAACAGAATCTGATGCCCTGTCTCTCCGATTTACATAAAACCAGCACTTAAACCAACCACAAATTTATTCTGGTTATTCAATAGAGACTTGTTTAATATTTATTTCTACTGTAGGTGAACATTACAGGCAATCAGAAATTGTAGTTCAGTTTAAAATAATTTATGATGAAATGCTTTCTTTGATTCTTTCACCATTGCTGCAAAGGTGGATCTCAAACCATGTAACAAGAATTAATAGTGTTTCTATTACTATATTATTAATTACTTTTAAAGTAATAGGAATATTGTATGTCACACCTTTATAAAAACTAGGATGTTGAGGACTGAAGGCTTGACTGTGCAGATCCTTTCATGTGCCTTTTGAAACTTTGGAATTTGTATCAGCTGAAATATGGGACAGGGGAGGTTAAGTTATATACCCAAGGTTACTCATTGAGCTAGGAGCAGGATAAGAAATAAACACCAAGAATCTTGAATTCTAGCCACCTTGATCTACCGTATCACATTCCTTCCTAGACTCACTAGCATCTTGTGAGTGTGCAATACTGTAAATAGAAGTTGTTTGTTGTCCATTTCATTTTTATGTTTAGTGCTAAGTATGAAACTGTTGTTAATGTGTGCTTAATGTTTGGAGGGGTGCACTACTAACAATCTTCATTATTTTTTTTTTCTTTCTTTATCCATTTTTTATCTCTTCTTAAAGACAATAATAGAAATTAAATCCATAGAAGACATTTACCCACAGAGGAAAAACTGGAATATGTCTCCCTTCTTCAGTAGTCAGAACCACAAAAGAGATTATGGTAGTGGGAGAGCTAACTGTGTGTATGAGTTCAGGAAAGGGATCTCATTTACCAAGGCTGAATTTGACTGACGAAATAGTAGGATGACATTTGAGGCAAGAACTGCCTTTTTGTTTGGCAGCACAATAGGATCCTCTTCCTTGATGGATTCTTAGCACCACTCAGTATAATAACATGATAATTGGTCTCAAAGATGGAATGAGTAAGATTGGATGGTGGTCTTTGGGGACCCGGTTGTGTTATATCTAATGCAATCAAGTTTGATACTGACTTTTTAATACATATGGTAGCTATTTCCTTGACTTGGAAGTAAAGCGTATATGCAGGCTTGATGTTTGCTTGGTCTCTTTTCTAAAAGCACACAAATTTATTCTTAGGAGAATCCTCAGCTATATCTGTCTTGTGTCATGCCATATTCGAATTCAAAACTAAAACTGATTTGTTCCAGAAGATGTCTTGAAGCATAAATATGTTGTGGTTTGTGGAAATGTGGGAGGTGTGATGGAAAGAGCAAATGTCTATAGATTGTACTTCAAAAAAACACTGCAACTTGCTACAGAAAAGACATAGTAAGTTATTGCTGCCTTGGAGCAACAATCCACAGCAGGCATTCACCCCTTTTCATGGGACAATATAAACATTTTAGTGGATTTATGAGTATAAAGGAGCATCTGGAGATGATGAGATTGTGTAAGACTAATTTTAGAGTGTGAATTAAACTAATTCCATAGCTACGAAAGTCACTGCCATGTTTTATGCTTTTTTTTTTTTTTAAAAAAAAGATGTCTATGGACTATGGCAATACCAGATTTTCCCAAACAAATGGAAAAGAAAAGTTTAGTGCACTACTGTTTGTAGTGGTGTGGTGGGCACTGGCTTACTCACAGGGTTATGAAAATCCTTCATGAAAGGTATTTATGCAATCACATTTCTGAGGCAAGTTTCTTCTCAGCTGTTAGCATCTGGGTTCCATTTCACCATGAATAGGTGGCTGTCTCTTGAATTTATTTATGTTTCTCACTTTTTAATAGAAAATATAGCATGTATTCCTGGTTTGGGGTGGTTGGGTGGTTGGTTTGGGGTTTTTTCCTTTTCTTTTCCCCTTGTGTTTCACCATTGTCTTCCAGTTTAAAATAAGCATATTATAAATTCAATGTATTAATAAAACTAGTGGTGTGTGATGTACTAGTGGAGCAGGGAAGGAAATAAAGTTGTTTGAAGGCACTTTTTATTTTGGAAACCTAAATTACTCACCTGAAGTAGCTGAAATATTGAAAAGCAAGTTTTGTTCTATGTTTTTAATTTCTTTTTTTTCCCTCTTTCCCCCAGTGATTCTTACTGGCGAAGCCTAGCAGTGATAGTTACAGAAAGTTTAGATAATAGAAGGCTCAGTAAGTGAACAAATGCACACCATTGTAGGAGCTCAGCCTTCCATGCCAGAGTGGCATATGTGACTTACAATGTTATGTTGTAGTTTTGGCCATCATCTGTTCCAGAAGTGGCTGATTCACAAGTGGAAGCTGAAAGTTATTAATCACTTCACAGTGCTAACTGCATAGTGATCTACCTGCATGGTTTTCTGGGACCCTCTGGCAATATGCTTATGGCTTGGGGATGAAAAGGATAAAATACAGATTCCTTTGAAATCACTTAGAGCTTTACAGTTGACTTGAGTGAGGAATCATTTTGTCATAGAGTACTGGGCCAAAATTATGGTGCTAAACATAGAAGGAATGAAGGCAAAAAGAACTCACTCCAATGGAATAGTTGAAATTTAAAAGCAAAACAAACAAAAAAAAAGCCCTTGAATTATATGTCCAATATGCTTTCTACCAGCTCCCCAGTAAAACAAAAGCAGTTCATGGCCAGTGAAGCCTAATTTCCTATGGATTCATTTCTTGAGGTTAATTGGACTTTGATATTTAAAACAGTATGTGGACCCGATGGAAGTTTTTACTGTGAAGTACTGAAGCAGTTAGAAGGTCTTCTTCTACAGATTTTCCATATCTGCTCATGGGGATGCTGACAAAATTTCTCTCCTCTTTTCATTTGACCTATATTTGATATGGGATGGTGATCTCAAAGCTACTGGGTTTCCCAAAAGTACATCTGAAACCTCTTATCTTAAATTTGATAAATATTGGTGAATGATTTGAAGAGATTTGTGATGGCATAGGTGCATAGAGTGTAATCACATATACACTCAGCTCCCTAACCTCAAAATCGAGGTAAAAAGAATGAGTGTGTTATTTTTAATAGAGAACCCTTTTAGGAGCGACTGGAGATTTTCTACAACAGAAACTGCAAATATTCTTAGCTGTACTAATGTTTAATTTATAAGATAATAAGAATTCTGAACAGTTTTCTAGAAGGAAAGAGATTTGTATTCATCAGCAAAGCTCTACTGGTTACCTATTCCAGTGCTTCCCTATGTTTCTTCATGCATTGCCCCAGGCTGACAAAAGTTTGTTTAAAAGTGAAAGATATGTCAGATACTACCTCCCTCTCCTGCAACCACCCTGGAGCAATTATGACAAGAGTATTTAATGTACAAATCAAAATTACTTTAAGAGGACCCACCCTCAGAAACCGAAACAGGAATAAATTTTAAATTAGCTTTCCAAGAAGTTTGCATGAGCTTTCTGCTAATTATGCTGTATTTGAATGAAAAGCCGTTGTGTTCCACCTCTAAGTGTACAGTCTTGTCTTTTTTATGTCAGTGTTTTAAGTACCTATCCACCGTGGTTTATCTGCATCCTGATCTTGTCCTGTGTTGGATGAGTTCCTCGCTGGCTTCACTGGGAACAGCATCGTTCCCTTCCTGTCATTCTCAGATTTAGTTACTGAATCCTTTGTCTGTTGATTTGGCCATATTACCTTCTTTTTTGCCTCAAGGAGCTGGCAAAGTTTCACTCCAACCTATGCTTTATTTCTTACCTTGTACTTCTGTTCTTTTCCAGCCATACTAAGTTCAGCACTGTTAATGTCTTTCTAGACCTACTGTTGCAGTATGGCCTTTCTTGCCTGGTGTAACGCGAGGTGTGAATGCACAGGGCACGCATCCTCCTTGCTAAGGAGTTGCATTTTCTTTAGGGGGTCTGCAAATTCATCTCATGATAAATGTTTGCTGTGCTCCTTAGAGAGATAAGAGAGGGACCGTAAAAACTGTTGGCTTTGTCTCACTTGTCTGCCATTTAAAGATTTCAGACTTCTCAGGTGTAGGTAACTGCCTTTCTCGTAACTTCCTCCTTAGTATAAATGTAATTGCATGGGGTTTTTGGTGTTTCAGACATAATACATGTCTCCTCTTCCGTTTCAGTTCTTACATTACATAGGAACGTTGGGCATACTAGTCATCACTCATTTCATTTGTAATTCTTATTCATTTTATGATGTATTATTAACAATCTTTTCCAGGATCTTTTCTTAAACTGTTAATATACTTGAGGACCGGTGAGAAGGGCAGGTAGTGAGACTGGAGCTTCTGCAAGATCAATGACTTCCACTGGTTTCTGGTAGCAGGCTATTGAACAGTTCATGGAAATCGGTTGCACAACAGCCTAAGACAGAGAAACAAGCTCAGCTTTCATAGTTTAGGGGGTTTTGTTTTGCTTTATTTTGTTTTCTGTTTTGTTTCCCCCCCCCCCCCCCCCCCCCCCCATTATCTCTGTTGAGTATACAGACTAAATCTGAGATACACAGTGGTGCTTACTGAAGGCATTCAGGTGTCAGGCGCCAGAACTTCGTCTTGTCCTTTAATCTGTATCAAAATAAGTCTCACACTTTTATATTAAATAAAAAAGATTGGGTTCCCTCTCTATGCTATTTGGCTTTAAGTGGGGATATTCTTCTGATTTTTTTACTGAACAAGGAAATTATCATGACACGCAGTTTTCGGGAGTAGCTATCAACTCTCCATTGCAGGGTGAGAGGAAATAAAGTTTAAGCTTAGAGTACTGTGACTGAGTTTAAGTATAAATGCTGCGTAACTGTAGGTGCTATGTTGGACTGTGCTGCACGTCCAGTACTTCAGAAGCCTCCACTGGATTTTAACATGTGTATGTGCTTTGTTTCTGTTGCTGTGACTCTTTGACTTTTTTTGAATTAGAAAAGACATGCCAACCTCCATGCCATATGCTTATTACTAATAATGCTTACATATTTTTTCAGTCTTGTATACTGTTATATGTAAATTAGCTATTGAATTCCACCCTCAGTTTTAATCTGTAATAACCTCATTGATTACAGTACAATTTGCACTGGTGTAATTTAGATCAGAATCTGGATGCGTATGTAAATATGTGTATATATGCACACATGTAACGGCTGTTTTCTTATATATACACACACATACACTTTCGTTTTGCAGTGAAAAATGAGTGAGAGGGAGAATCTGTTGATTATTTTTATGCTGAAAATTTTTAGAGCAAGTAAAGAGGAAAATAAATAATTTCAGGTGGATTTTGGAGTCATGTGTGCACATGCGCACCTTTACAATGTATTCTGGTTTTTGTCAGTCCCAAGCAATAACTTCCCTCCTTTCACCTGACTTGCAATGCTAAATTTTCTGTGAGCCTCAAATCTCATTTTTATTTCACTTTTGGGGAAAATGAGGCAGACATGTTTCTTAAAAAAAAAAAAAAATTAAAAGAAAAGAAAAAATGAAGAAAGAAACCCCCAAACCAGCAGCCCCTCCAGTCGTCGCTTCTACACCACCAATCCAAACACGGAACATGTTTTAACAGAAGTGCCCCAGCTCTATCATATGTGCCGTGCAGAGTCATCATGGCCATGGTGCATAGCTGAGAGCCGGAAAGCAAACAGCTGCTGTAGCCTGATTTGAGTTAAAATAGTGTCAGTGTTTAGTCTGGCGCAGTGCTTCAGGAGAGATTGGCAGCTGGGTCAAACAAAGTCATTCCATTGGCTCCCTTCCCAGTAAGCTTCTGCTAGTATTTAGGTACTAGTGCAGCCTAGGCCCCTTTTCTCAGGGATAGCCTAACATCTGACCGCACCCTCTTTGCTTTTTAAAAAATGCCTTTTCCCTCTTTAAGATAAATCCTCTATTATACAATCTGCCACTAATTGTGTTTAAGACTGTTCTTCTCTCAAAAGCTGACGCATCCTGCTCTCAACGTGGTGTAGAAAGCAGGCTGTTACAGTGCTGGATTAATAAAAGGGGCCTTTATGGTTGGTGAAAGAATATCTCTGTGCTTAGGCAGGAAACTTTTTGATCCACAGAAAAGCCAGACGACATCTAGGTAAGGCTGTGTATCAAATCTGCTTTTATGGGATAGTGGCGCAGCGAGTGCTGTTAATTGCGATTGCTTAATGTTTGCATGCCCGTTTTGATAAGCTTTTTAGAAAGTTTAGGAAATAGCTTCTCCCGCGTATCGAGCTCTTTCTCTCCTCCCCCCTCCTCACTCCTCCTATGCCTTTAACGCTTGCAAAAATCTTGTAATGATCTGCTTAGTTTTCACTGAAATACACACGGGCACCTCGCTTCTTTTTGGAGAGGGGTTTCTCGCAGAGGTGCACAGCAGAAAGTTCTGCTGTCGGACCCAAATGCTGTTAAAAGTGGAGTGGCTGAGGAGAATTTACAGGGAAAGCTTTCCACTGTTACAGACTGCCTGTGCAATCATTTAAAAGTAGTTGAAAACTGCTTTGAACTAACAAGGGTTTAATTACGGAAAAGTTTAACATGGCGATGGAAGGAATATTAAGTAAGTTGTCTTTGTCTCATACTTTTTAATTTTAGTTGTTGCTTTAGCCTGTTGGGTCACATTTTTTGTCAGCGCTGAAGGCTGCCATGAATTGGTAATGAGGGCCCCTTTTGCACATGATTTTGGCATTTGGCCAAAATCAACTTCCCAACGGCAAGCTTTCTCTAAAAGAACCTGAAGCATTTTTTTGTGATTAGGAATCATGTCTGAAAGCTGCCACAACCAGTTGTGTAGGCATGTCAAAATGACTTTATACAGTATATCTGAAGCATTCAGGGGGTGGTGGGGGTGGTGGGGGGGTGGTGGTGTCTGTTTTTTCCTTGTGTACCAAATTGTTGCTATTATGATTCTAAATTTCCGCAGTTTATGCACCTCCAAAAACCAGGCTACAGGGAGCTAAGGCATAATGAGGATTGTTGGTACCTTTGTATTTTTCAACATGCCAAAGCAGCCCTAATTGTCACATTTAAGCAGGCTACAGTATTAGGGGTTGCTTAAAACACTTGTGGATATAAAGCAGATGAATCTTTAAACTTTTTAATCTCAGTAAATTATGCTCAGTGAACAGTAAGTAATGACATTTTCGAGAAGTTTCTTTGTTTGAATTGTGCGAGTGAAGCTTTTTGATATGACTATTTAAAAAATACATGCCTAGATCAATTGGGGGTAAATTTGGAAGGAAAATATCAGATGTGCCTTCGGATTTTTCCTGATTCCTTGAAATCTGGGTATGGTTCTGATCTGTGAGGCAGGGCACAGGAGCTGGGTTGTCCTTTGTTGTTAAAAAGGGGGAAAGGGAGTTAGTCTAAACATTAATAAGGAGCTGTGAAAGTTCACATTTCAAGTGTGCTCAGAGTTTTCAAATTTGTGGAGATTCATCAGTGCAATAAATGGGTGATTATTCCTCACTGATATTATATAAACAAGCCTGGCACTGTAGGTGAATACATTATTAGTGTACACTTGAACGTTTTGTGAATTTAATCTCTATTTAACAAAGCAACCCAGCAATTGGAAATTAAGGACCTCCTATTAGATGCTGTGTATACTCTACCCCAGTATCTTTTCCACGTGTTCAATGTAAAGACAAAATGCGTTAGGCAGCATTTTTGTTAGGTGTTTTTATTTTACGTAACAGCACTTCTGGCTATCGCCAAGGAGTTGCTTGTTCTTTTCTATATGTCCTGTTTACTTATAAGCAATATCATACTTCAGCAGCAATATCGATGTGGAACAGACTTTTCGCACCTTCCCCTGCCCCCTACCCCCCAGCCTTGATCCCCTTTGCAGTAGTTCCTGCTGTTAAAATGGGCTTTACAGGTATTGTCTTTCTTCTGTTACACTGTACATTTTCTCGAAGGTGTTTGTGTGTGTGTGTGTGTGTGTGTGTGTGTGTGTGTGTGTTTCCTTTATTACATAATGCAAGACATTGCTAGATTGGGAAAAAACTCAGCTTTATAGACTTTTCAGTATCTGTACTTTCGTATAACTTGCCTAGGAGAGTTTGTTCATTGTTATGTTGCAGGAGACTGAGTTACAATACTCAGAAGTCTCCTACAAGTTTAACTGTAACATGTTGTATTTACAATGAAAGAAAGAAGATTAACATGTTGAAAAAAATAGATGGAGAACATTAGTAAAATAAAACAGATTGGATTTAACTGCATTTTTCTGGGTTTTTAAAAAAGTTTTTCAACGGGGAAAAATACAACACAGTTGAATCCTATTTTAATGTAAAGCATTGCCAGAAAATGACCATTCTGGTGCAAAAGTAAATGTGATAGTAGAATTTGTGTAAATCATGATGGAATTTATTTGCTGGCCTGTGGAAGTAATTTCTCCTGAGTTACTAAATTAGGTACAGTTAATTTAAAATATGCATACACACATCTAGATACTGCAAAACTAACTTTAAAATGTTTTATTGTGATATTCCTAGTTTTACCTAGAAAGTTTTAATGTGAAATAATGAACACATGCTAACACACTACTTCTAGAGGTTTTAATTTCTGGTTTGTGTCTGTTTGGTTGGTGAGGGGTTGTGTTATAAATCACAGCAAGTTATGCTCCAAAAACTTTGTGAGCAGCTTCTAAATCCAGAGTCAAATTTTGTCTGATAGCATGCCTGAAGTGTAAAATCTAATATATGAAGTAACAGAAAGTTTAGCTTAAAAACTTAAAACATTATAAATTTGGCTTTTGATCGCAGTCACTAAATTAACATTTTCCTTCATTAAGAAATCTATTGTCTGTATGGCCATACAATGAAGTCATGTTTCTATCAGATAAATCAACATTCTGTATTCATAAGTATAAAGTATAAAGTTTAAAATTTATAGATACTCTATTCTATTTTTAAATGCCAAACCAGTAGATTAATGTTTCTTCTTTATATTTACGTTGAAAAATAAATGGTTAGTTACTTTTCCTGAGACTACAAAAGGTGAAGGATTTTAAGTATTCTCCATTATGCCATTTTTATTTTTAACAGCCCTCAGGAATAAAGTGTCTCTAATCTTCATACTTGGAGGGCTTTATGTTTTCTGTTTGTTTGCAAACATATCATGAATAAGTGCAATTATAAAGCTTAACTGTTTTGTAATTTTGTATCTTAGATTTTACTCCATAGAACTGTTGAACTCCCAGTTACCCATTTCAGTGCAGTAAACCAATTCATTCTTCATTCAAAATACAAGTTCTTGCTTTGTAGTTGGCATTTTTAATGACCATTAGACATTAATATTTCATGTTTTAGTAGTGCAGTATGTGATACATATTGTTATACACTTGAATAAAAGTTACAAACGTATTTATAAAATACTTTCACTTACCTGAAAAGAAAAAAAAAACCTAAACATATTGTAAAACACTTTCAGTTTATCAAGAAAACATCACGTCTAGTAAAAATAGCTTTATTTCTCAATAGATTCCACTGCATGTTTTAAAACTTTAGAAATGAAACAGGAGTGTTTTGTTTTGTCTTGTGGGTTGTTTTTTTTTTAGCAAGCATTTCATTCATATAAACTAAGCACTTTGTTCTATATGTTCTAAATTCCAGCAATGAGATAAATAAATTGCTGCATTGGATGGAACATAATTATCAAATTTTGGCAGAACTTCAGTGAACTCTGCCATGAAAGATTAATGTGCACAGTGCACTCTTAGATTCTAAAGTAACCGAGTAAGATAAGGGGAGTGCATAACAGGCTCAAACCTTTGTGGTTTAGAGAAAATAGAAAACGATGGGCAAATGTTAACTTTTGGTATAAACTGCTAATGATAATGTTTTGTCATCTGGGTGATAAAAACTACAGGAGAAGACAAGAAAATCCAATTTAACACAAATTCTCTCCATTTCTTTCTTGCTCTGCTTCCCGGTTTTCTGTATTAGAATAGCCACGATTGCTCTGTATTCTTACGAAAAGGAAAACGTAGCAGGCAGATTACTTGCAGTATCCAGTAATGTAATGCGCTAATGAAATCCCTGCATATCAGCATGTCATATGTGGTTTTCCACTACAATTATAATTTTGGTTTGTGATTATGCTACAGTGATTTCAGGATACAAGTAAAATTGCTCGGGCTGGATGAAGGCTACATGTAGTCACAGTAGTGTTTGTTATTACTCCCTCTCTCTTCTTTCTGTACCAAACCCTGATAGTTTGAAACATTTACTTCAAATGACAAATTGTGGTTATAATCACAAAATCATATTCCTCTTGGCTTTTAAATAATTATTGCACCCAAATAATGGTTTTAATTGAGAACAAAGATGCATTGTCCTGCCAGTCAAGCTCCCTTGGCAGGACCAATTGGAATGCAAAGACTTTTTAGTATTTTCAGTCAGTTCGCTATAGGAGAGAACGGGCACGACATCAGCCCTGCTCTGGAAAAAACGGCTACAGCTTTGTCAGCGGTACCCTGCTCCCCGGAGTAATGCCTCGCCTCTCCTGCTCAGACTCCCTAGCACCCTGTACCTAAGACTAGGTGTTTTCCCTTCTACATATGTGTGCAGCCCCAAGCACCAGCCCCTGGCCCCAGAGGTGATTTTCAGTGGGTCTCAGGGATGGCAGCACGATGGGCAGGGTCTGACATGGCTGCAGGCGTGCGGTCTGCCTGACTGGCTGGTTATGGGACTACAGCTCCAGTGCACCCAAAATGCCTGGAATAAGAGGGAATTAGACAGGGAGGATGCATCCATGGTGGATTTTTCCTCTCTGTTTGTTTGCTCCTTGCTTCCAGACCATTAACCTGCTGCTAAGTGTGTGTTCAACTTAGTGTTTTAAAATGGCAGATATCCAGGAACTTGGATATATTTCATGACTTCAAAGACATTTCTGCTCTCCTTCCCAGTCACATCCTTAAGCTCATGATGACAGAGTTATGAGTGGGATAGTTAAAGAGGTATAAGGGCAAGGGGCTGATCTAGGGCCTGTTGCGATCAGCAGAGAGAATCCCCCTGACTCTGTGGCTTTTTGGATCCAGCATCCTGTGACCTGGCTGCTCCTGGACGCCAAAAGCTGCCTCTTCCCCCTTAGTTCCTAACGGCACTAGCATCATTGGCTTTGCCATCTTCTTCAAGGAGCTTAAATGTCTTCATTGGCACTCCTTGAAGAGGAAGTTTTACCAAATAGAAGGGCTGGACATGTCTTCCTTGTGTTGTAAAGGAGCAGACACCAGAGTGCTTATTTTACCCATTTGCAGTCTTTTCCCTTGTCGTTCCCCGCTTCTAAAAATGATTCTTGTGGCTGACCTTGGTTATATCAATTCATATCACCATTTCAAGCAGGGTTCAGAAAGTGCAGCTACTTGTCTTCTAGTGTATCCCTATCTAAAAGCCTCATTACATAGTTTATGTCCAAGATGAAGTGCATTTACATTCTACGTCTATTATTTTGATAATTAGACACAATTTTCTTTCAATAAGGTTGATTTCAGGATAACTTCATCTTCAAACAAAAAAAGTATATTTTTATCTTTTGTAGAGTACCATAGAGTGCTTCAGTCTTTGTTTGCCCTGTAAGTGGTTTTGGTTGGAAAACCTTTAACAAGTTGTATTCAGAGTGTGAATGTATTTTGAAGTAGATCACAATACTTTTTTCTTTTAGTTTAAGAAACTCACAAAAATGAACTTTTTTTTTTTTAGCAATCTAAAATTTTTACCACAGATAACAAAAGAATAGGGGGAGGGGTATTATGCCTTCTTTGCATGGATAATAAATATATTTGCAATGTGAAATTGGGTTATGATTTTACAGCAGCAGGGTTATGGACTGTTAACATATTCAAAGTCTTAAAATATGAGAAATATTTTTGCAAATGTTACATTTATGACCTAGTGAACACCCCCTACATTATTCTAATGCATAGTAGATTCAATGTTTAAATGCCTACCAGGTATCACATGGGAGGTTCTGAGATGACAAAAAAAAAAGGTGCGTTATAGGAAATCTTGCTGTACCCTCTCTGCTGACCTGGAGAGTCCTGCCTGCTGCAGAAGCAGCAGCTCTCCTGGGTGGTGTGAGACAGCGGCACTGGGACCCTTCTGCGCCTCGGTGCAACTGTGCGTAGCGGCGGGGAGGGAGCGGTGGGGAGGGCAGAAGTGAAGCCAAGGTCCTTGCAACTGTACAGATCAGCTGTTGTTCTGTCTGGTAAAGAGGAGTGTAGCGGCTGTCTTGGGATCCCAGGCTGAGGTCTGCTTTGAGTCTTTCTCAGAGCAGGACGAGTTTCTTTCAGCTGCAACCCCAGAGCCTTTGGCAGCATGTAGTGAAGTTACGTGGGCAGCACACTGGGAGAGGGCTCAGTCCTGTGAGGGATCCTCTGTGGCTTCATGAGTTACTGCAAAACTTAAGTCTTGAATTAAAGGCAGAAAATATGAGACAGGTGAATGTGGTTTTTTAGATGTATAATGGTGTGGAAGCTTTTCTTTCAAGCATAGTATCTGATTAACAGATTAAATTATGCTAAAGTGATGTTTGGGGCTTTTTTAGTTACCTGCACATTGTGCAGGTCAGCATAGCAAATTATACTAAAATATAATCTATAAAATAGTGTATTTTACATTTTGCAAAGTTACAGAGTGGTGTCCATTTCTGGTGTCTGTCCCTGGGCACGCCAGGTCTCCCAATGGCTGAGCATTTGTAATGCTCAGCCTTTCCATTCCACTATGATATACAAAATTTTGCATGTCAACATCACACTCTTCCAAAATACTGAAAGAGTGTTGTAAAGAAGAAAAGGATTCCACAGATATCTGAAACTTTTTTTTGCGTGTGTGTGTTTGTGACAGAAATAAGAAACAGCGATGTAAAAAAGCTGTTACATTTGGGTGGGGCAAGGGGGAGTAGGAGAGGAAGGTTAAATTTAGAAAATCCAACTTAGTCGTGTAACTCACAATGTTTCCAACCTATGAAAATATTTATGACAGGATTCAAATACTGTTAGGCTGACAGATCACAGTTGAAATTGCATTTTGTAATCTCAGAGCGTGGCTGAAGAAGCAGAGTATTTAACTATAATATTCCTGCATTAATAGTAGGAAAGAAACAAATATTGGGATTCCAAATACTTACAAGGTACCTCATTTGAGGGTATACATTAGTTTGCTAAATTCCAGTTCCCAGAGTGATAATCATGATTGCTAACGCATATCTTTTATGACTTTCAGAGCAAGAGAAGCCAACTTTAGGAGCATGCATATTGTGATATCCTCAGTGGTAAGTACCCTAACTGCAATCAGGTTTATTACATTTTTGTAGAGTAGAGGCATTTTCAAGACCACACTTGCTGCAGCTTAGTCACACAACAGCTTCAAATGTCATTCTGGAATAATAGGGTAGTAATGTGATATACTCTATAATGAAAATCAGTGTAAAGCACAGGTGGTTGCTAGCATTTGTGTGGTCAGATATAAAAGCTTCACTATGGGTACACGCTACTGCTTTCCCACTTGAGGAAAGTATAATTAAAAGTGGTTTCCAGATGTGCTGGCACACATCTGCCGTTTTTAAAAGTGAATTTTGCAAATACAAACTGAACTGTGTTGCATTCATCATTATAAAGCTGTTGATGGTTTTTCTGGTAATAAAAAGGTTGGAAGCATCAATACCCCCACTGTAAAACTGAGGTGTCTTCAGACAGCAGACAGTAGCAGTTTATGTTCATATTGTGTTTGGATTTTCTGTGAGTAGTTCATAGCTGTGCTGTGGCAAATACACAAAATCTACCTGGACAAAAATTAGCATTTAAGTCATGAAGACATGAGAGTTGACTCCTTGCTAGTGATTTTATTTGCTACCAGATAATGCAGCGAATTTGGGCTTTTTTGTTTGATCATTTTCAGTGCAGTGAAATAAATGCTACCCTAAAAAAAGAAGCTCTGTATTTACAGGCTTACATAATGCATCCTTAGTTGGACTATGTGGAAAACAAAAATTAGAACAAAATTCAGAAAAGGTGCTAGGCTTTAAAATATTGTTGAGAGGACACTACAGATCTTTTGATTTCACTAAATATAGGGTTTTAGGACAAACTCTTTGTCCTAATAACTACTTGATTTAGTTAGAACTAATATTTCCTCTGGAAATATTGTTATTAAAATAAAATCCCTGTTTCAGAAGAACGTTTTTGCAACTCCAGAAGTTTTAGTTACTGCTGCTGCTGGGAAGAACGCTGTGCCTGCCATCTTCCTAATGATGCTTCTTCTAGCACTGCGCCAATTATTGATACCTATGTCTTCTGGTTAATTTTGGAAAAAATGAAGGCTGGGACCTACTAGCCTGAGCGTCGTGGACTATTGAGCAGGCTACTAAATAATAAGAGAAGATTTTTTAAGATACTATTTGCAATACTATCTGACCTTTGGATGTATTTCCTTTACTGGAAATAGTCACATCTGCAGATGTGACTCATAGCATTCCTTGTCAAGTGAGAGTCTAATCTTTAATGTTTTATTTTAGGGAAATACTGACACTGAGTAAATTAAATGTTTTCTGGGTTTCCTCTTAGTTGGACTTTTCTGCATAGAAGTTGCTTTTTCCATTTAAATCTCTCTGTTGTGACTAAGCAGAATTGAAACCTTCTTTTGAAGTGTGTAAGTATTGGAATACTTTGCAGAAGATTGAGTTCATCAAAAAAGCAGATGCTCAGATCAAATAATTTTTAATATAAAACTTAACATGTACTTCATGCTTAATTTTTTTATTAGCTTCTCTATAAGAAACATTGTAAGTTGTTACAAAGGCATTGACAGATTCAGTGAGGGATTCAAAATGCAGCCTGGGTAGTAAAGATAGCAAACAGCCCTACGTGGTGGCCGGTGGCCTTTTCTGTAATAATGTAATAACTTGGTAAGGTTCTAACATTGGTAAACGAGAGTGTTCTGGCTTTAACATTTTCATGTCTCTGAGATAGAGGGTTCAGATCAGCACATGTCATCTGATTTTTGCCTGGGGCATCTTGAAGATACAATGAAACAGATGATAATCAATAAGCAGGATATTAATAATCTCACAGTGAAAATGCTGATTTCAGCAATACTGACTGTTATTATAGCAGACTTTTTTTTTTCTTACATTGTAATGACTGGGTATATTATAAATTTTCTATCTTGATATAAAGACTTCAAATTTGTGCTAGCAGTGACTGTTTTACAAGTATGTATTTACTAACACATGCACATACATCTGATATTAAATCACTGTTTGCCCAGAAGGTAGGATTTTAGCACCCAACTGTTATTAGTCTTTTTTAATTGTTTTCCTGGCAAAATGCCATTCGACATCAAACTTAAAAATGTCTACAAAAATACAGACATTCATATGTGAAAATGTGCAAAATGAACACTACGTAGGCACTTCGCTCAGTCTGTTGCAATTAAGGTTTGTTAGTGGTCAGTCCCCTGAAATGTCTACTCATGTCAGATACCAGTCCTGGCCAAACCCACAAACTAGATCACAGTTTTGTATGTAGCCTTTTTGTATAAAGGGTCGATTTTCACAGAAGCTCAGATGGGCTAGACAAAATAAGTAGCCTACCAGAAAAATAGATTATTTAAATATTGCAGAGGTTATGACCTCGGTAACTACAGATTTATGAGTGCTTGTTAATTAATCTTATTCTTATTAGTTGAAAAGTAAAATACTGACCTGACTGGGGAGGTGTCAAGAAGTCTCCTGGGGCTGTGCATCAAGGGGCATGAAGAAGGCAGCTTATTGGACAGCAAAGACCTTACCTTGATTGATAGATGCAGAAGACAACCCACATATCACATAACCCACAACAGGACATATCTCCCCTCAAGTGCAACAAACCTGTCCAGTCTACTTAAAAGTGCTGAGGCAATACTTTTCTGTGGTATAAACCCATACCAGACACTGAGTACAATTTTGTGAAGCCAGTGAGTTGGTGACTGTGAGTAGTGAAATTGTTAAGTATATATGATACCTTTGCTGGTATTTATTGCCAATTTTGCAAGGACATCCTTTTCTGAACATCCATGTCCTTGGTTTTGGTAGTATTCCAGAGCTCAACAAGTGCAGTGTACCCTCTTTCACCCAGATAAAGTTTGAAAACCCCTGCTTTATATTGCATTTAGAACATTCTATTTAGAATATTTTTTTTGCCTCGGGCCTTGAGTTGTTGTTTTTAATACTTTCTTGTAAATCATGATCATTGCCAGAATTTCTTATGTCTTCCAGATATCTATTCTTCACCCTGATTTCAAGGCTTCTGTCTGTGTCTTCACGATTAGTTGTAAGAAAATGATCTGTTATATTAGAAATTGTTGACTAAGGCCTTGGGAAGAGTAAGCCACAGAAAAAGGAGGACACCAGTAATAAGACAATTTAAAAAAAAATATATCCCTAATGATGAAAAAATTCAAGAAGGAAAGAGAAAGATACATTCAAAATATTTCTAAAAAATTCTTCAAAAATTTTCATGAAATAACTTTACAGAACTTGAAGATGGATCAGAAATAATTGTAATGTGTGTCAATAATTTTCTTAAGTTTAAGTACTTTATACTGTCTGAAACAGTAAAGAAAGATAAAATATCAATTATTTTATAAATAAAGATCAGAGGGAAGCTGAATCATATCAACTTAAATATTTAATATCAGTAATTTTTAAATATTTTGTTTTCATTTGCTTTTGTACACACCTTTGTCAGTCTTTGGGGGAAGAACAAAAAAGGTAATTTTTAACTTTAAACCAGAACTTTTTCATCTTGAAACTAACTAAATAGAATATCTGAGCAATTTAAAAACACTCTCTGCTTTTTTAAATGACAAATTAATTGACACATTTCCTTGAAAATAACTTTGCTTTTAATGATCCAGCCTTTTCTGAGGGAAAATTGTCTAAAATATTTCCTGCTAACTGTATCATGTGACAAACATATTCTGTATTTTGTACTTTAATCTTTGCACTTGTGGTTTTGTTCAATGTGAAACTTTAACAAATTATCAATTTAATCCTTGAGTTTTCTTGTTCACTCTTAGAAGGAATGAAGGTTTTAGCAGAAATATATGAAAAACTTAGTTCAAAGGCTTTGGCTGTGTATAAGCCAAAATAAGATCACTGAAACCACCGACAGTTGTATGCTCAGTGACTTAATCCAAGTCGGTATGTGTTACACCATTATAAATATACCTTATATGTGACCTGTACCCAGGTGGTTATGCTGCAAATAAGCTCGAATACAGCCATGCAGTAAGTTGCTGCCCTGAGCTTTCATGTTCTTTAGGTTTTCCCCCAGTGCCTGGCAAACCTGTGCAATACGTGGCTGTAACCAAAGCAGTGTGATGTACTGCAGCATGACTAGCAGCAAGACAGAGTCCTTGGGAAAACAAAGGTAGTCTCCATGGAGGCGCCATGTCCTATCATCCGGCTGTGTGATTCTAATAACTTGCCTTCTCCCAGCATCAGCATTCCATTTAACTGGGCTGAAATCCCTTGGTATTTTGCCCTTTCCTAATATCATCCTGTTGAAATGTTTCAGAGTTGTTTAAGGAAGGCTTAAAGACACAGTTCTTAATAGGGTTGTCATTCAAACTGATTATACTATTGCTTTTTAAATTTTGTATGAAGGAATATCTACCTACTCTTGGTCAGAAATGTGGGCTCTCTTCCTTCTATTCTTGTGCAGGGTTGTCAGTTGTGGCACTAGCGATGATGATAAATACATCCCCCTCCTCACCTATTTTCCTAGCACCATTTCTATATTCTTTGCTAATCAAATGCTTTAGGACTGAGATTATTTCTGATCAGTGCTGATTCAACTACTAGAGGCACTGAAGAACAAACGTATTTAAAATATTTATTATTTGCATTTTTCTATGTTGCGACTAAGGGAGCTTTTTATTTTGAGCTGTCCAATCTCTTGTTAGGACTGGCTTCCAAGTTCAGATGATTAAAGAGATATTGTATACATCTGAGAAACAAGCTTTCGCCGTTCAGGAACGGGGCATGAGTTTCTCTCTCTGTCAGTAGTTCAGTTTAAATCCATGTCTGTACAGTGAGTGTGATTGCTGTTGACAGACACTCCCTGCTTAATTGCGAGTGTATTGATAGTCTGGAGTGCCACAGCCTGCTCTGAGCATTGTACAGCAAGAAGGAGGCAGAGTACGCTTATGATAATCAGAGGTCTTGAAGATCTGATTTACAAGGAAAGTTTGAATGGAGTCATTAGCCCAATGTGTTAGGAAAGACAAGAACAACTGGTGTTGCCTTGTGGAGGCATGGTGGACTAGATGATACCTTGTGTTCTATTCAGCCTGTCTTTCATCATTTCCCCCACTCTCCTATTACTTAACCCCCACCCACCCCCAACACAGAGCTTTTTAACATTTCAGGGAGAATTTGTACACAGAGCTTCTCATTATTAAGCTTGTAAAGAGCTGGTCAAAAAAATTTAACTTACTTCTTTGATAATATTTCGTGTCTGGCAAAGTGATTTGTCAGGTAAGAGCTACTTTAGTGGATGACATTTGGGAAAAGAAGTCCTTCAGCCTTTATTATGGCTCATTTTTGCAGTACTATCTTCTGGTACAGTACCTGCATACCTGCGTTGCTTTGTGAAATCAGAAGGAATAACCATCCTGGAGCTCTCAGTCCAGAGGAAAATTGTCTGTGCTCCATATTTTCTCCTTAGGTCCCTTGTTCCCAGAGGCATCTGAAAGATGCCACTGAAAATTCAATGGGAGAGCCCCACCTCAGTAAAACTTAAAGGGGAGTACTTACTAGCAAATTGTGGACGGGGGGGGGGTGGAGGGTGGGGGGGGAGAGAAAAAAAAAAAAAGATAAGAAAAAGAAAAAAAAAAAAAGAAAAAACAACCCAGAACCCAAAACCCTAAAAATTATAACTTATTTCAGCTTCAGGATGGCAGCTTCCTAAATGGCTAAGAAAGAGCCTAAAGGAAGATCCCATACTTAGAGGACAGTTGGAGATAAATTGGAGTTTGAGCATTGTGGTAATTTTGTTTGGATTTTACTTTAGTCTTTTCTTACCACTGAAAGAAACAGATGTATAAAATGCTGAGAATGTGTCTCTAATGCTAAACAAATCATTTTGCACTTACAAAAGATGAGTACATGGAGTCTGTGTTTTGCCAATGAATCCAGTAACATACTATGAATAAGCCTGGAGAACATGCAAATGACAAACTCTTGATAAAAAAAATGGTAAACTGCAGTCTTGCTATGCAAGCTAGAGCTGCAGTAAACTGCTGTATCTTCCTTTAAAAGATGATGGATATTGGACACAATGACAGATGCATCAATTACCATCAAAGTTATACAGGTAGATAGGTAATTTCTTGTCAGAAGTGTTGAAAGTGACTTTGATATGAGCTGAGTTTATAGGGCAGAATGTGCTTCATCTCATAACATGGTGAAAAACACCTGTGTTTCCTCCTGAGCAACCAAGTACCTTACTCATTGAGTGCTGACTGTTTACCTCAATGCTCTACAAGGCAAGCTTGTAGCCCCTGTCTGCCAGGAAACTCTCAAACAGGAGAGCAAACATAGGCTGGAGACAAAATACACTGGGACATCCAAAACAAGTCTTTTAGAACAAATAGAAAACATCAACAAAAACAGATGGAGTAAGGGAGCAGAAAGTGTGTTGGAGATGTTTGTTGTCTGAAGAAAATGAAGAAAATCCCAGTTTGTGGTGGTCTGCATATGAGTGAAAAAAGAAAATCCAGCTGTGTGGAACACAGGAAAGAAGGTGATAAAGTAAAACAAGAACATAATTCGTGATGGAGTAAAAGCCATGTGGTCTGAAAATATAGCAAGGTTGTGGGCAAGGTAAGGGTTCTAGAAAGAAAATTTAGGTAGAAGCAGATTTCCATAATACATCCAAAAACACTAGGAAGTGTGAGGAAATTGAGTAGATGAGCACTAAAATCATACTTACTAAACTGTGTTCAAAGGCATATGGAACTCTTTACAATTAAAGACACATCTAGATAACATTAAAAGACAACCAACTGATCACCGTCATTCCTGGTCCATAGTTGGAGGTAAGTTTGGTAAGATTCATCTGGTTGCAGATGTATAGTAGTACCACAGTATGTCAAGAGGAATCTTGAAAAAGAGATTTTCTAGTCAGTGTTTACTTTTAAGCAGTGTAATCCACCTGAGTGGTGTGGACTTTGAAAACCCACTCTTCTTTTTATCTTCTGAGATACAAAAGTTTTTGTTCCCTTTGGTTTGGTTTAAAAAAAGAAGGAGGGGAGAGAAAAAAATCCCAAACCACAAATCTTTGCACACATTAGAAACGGACAAACTTCTCTTTCTGCAGCATTTCTCCCATCCACTTTTAGGTTGCAGGGGAGAGCATACTTGCCTATTTCTTTCCATAAACTGCTTGACCCCTTATCTGCTGCAGTCCTCCCAAGTTTTCCCAGGGTGTGCCTACAGAATTTTACTGCTGAACTCAACGCACTGGGGTTTTTTGTGTGTGCAGGTTTTAGACAATGTGTTTGATGTTGGTTGTACCATGTTCTTTTCTGGTATGTGATTGGGCTGATGAGGAGCTGAAGAACATGTATTTGAACACCTTAAAGTTGATAAATGAGTTTGAAATAATGGTAGGGACAATGTAGGAATTAAGCAGTATCCAGCCTTTCTGCTACACTTCCATGCTGGGCTTGTACTTCACTCCAAGTATTATTCATCTTCTAAGCACAAAACAACTGGGTTTTTTTTGTGGTAAACTGTTATTTTTGTATTACTTTTAAAAATTAAGAATCTGGCAAGGAGAATTGTTGTTGCCAAAAATCCCACAGAGAATCTGTGTCACAGGAACTAGAATTTAAGAATCTGAGCTTGCAGTGAGAATTGAAGGAAACTCCATGACACTATCTCTGCAATAGATGTCAGACTTGTGATGAGATTGTGGAAATCGAGGAGCAGAAAAGGAAGAAAATAGGAGTCTGCTGTGACCTAAGTTATCAAAAAGGGAGGAAGGAGGAACACCATAAGAGGTGGATAATAATTATAAAGATTTCAAAGCATACCCAAATCAAATCTCTGTGTTCTCTGACATTTTGCCTGTTACAAACAAATACAACATTCCAGCTGAGAAGTGTATGTTGAAAAATCTGTTTTAAGCTGAATTAATTTGGTAGAGTGTGTTCATGAGTAATGACCCAGTAAGCAGCGAGGAATCTATGATGCAGCCTAAAAAATTAACTCACAGTTTTATGGTAGCATGGGAGGCTGTTGATGTACAGCTATCAGATCAGAATAACTGACAGATTAAATTAGAAGTGAAACTGCTGCTTTACTTCATCTGTGAGGTGACACTTCCGGAAAAAAAAGTATCAAACAAGATTTTTGGTGGTAAGAACCCCAAATATGCTTTTGTTTTCCCAAACCTCAAGTTAAATGTCAGTATTGCTTCCACACATATAATTTTTGAAATGTTCTGGAGTGAATCGTGTCATCTCACAGAACATCTTCAAGTTAGGCTGAAGTCATTTTCTTCATTATACACAACATGAGTAGTGAGGTATGTCTGGGAACAGAAGAACACAGCTTTCAACATGATATATAGGAAATCTTGAAAAAGATTTACAAAACAGAAGGGGACAAGGCCTTTGAGAAGGGGAGGCATCAGGGCCCATTATCCTAGAACTACAGTACTAGTTCAGCAGTTTTCTGTTTGTTTCTTCAGTCATGTACACTCTTTTCTGTTTTTCTTCTTGATAGCTATACATACTCAAAACCTCACAGTTAAAACAAGAAAACAGACTCTGAATTTTTTGTTCTGTTGATTCTGTAACAACTGATCTTCTATCAGCAGTTTAATATGATACCACAAAAGTTAGCAAAATGGACTGTATAAGATGGTGTGGACCATACCCTAGTGGAAAACATGCCAGAATAAAGTTCAAAAGATTTATTTCCAACATGTTACTTTAGAAGAAGTTAGGAAAAAATGGTGGTCTTGTTATACAGATGTCTTTTCGTTTATTTATTTGGGTCCATTGATGGTGAAACGCTTCAGTCTTTACCCCTGAGAACACCAAAGTGGTGACAAAGGGATTTGCACCACCTTATTAACAGCAAGCAAACAAAAATCCTAACTGAAGTTCAGATGGACTTCAGCCTGAAATTAAGTTATTAAATAAAAGCTTACCATGTGGGTTTCTCATTTTTTTTTCCATGATTTTTTTTTGTTTTCCTCTGTCACTTATTAGTTTAGCTACAGCGCTTTCTTCTGTTTTATTTTTCTTTAGAGCTTTTCCTTCAGGACAGGGCACTCAAAACGCTGCAACATAGCCCTGTTGCACCAGAAGGCTGTGCAGGCATCACACATGGGCTACTTCCATTGGCTACCTCTTAATTTTGAAAACCAATTGGGAAGTTGCTTTTCTGGGTTTTGAAACTCTCCATTGTTTGCTGTAATACCACTTTGGGACATCTCAGTTTTTTTCCCAGAGTCACTTCTGCTTTCATTTGGGTCAGTTCTGCTCAGTCCCTTCCTATTTCTTATTCCCAGTGTTACTCTTGCCTCTTCTTCCTTGTTGGAAACACAGAGTAACCTTTGCATCACACGTTCACTGGACACTTTTCTATGTTTATTAGCCTTGGTTGCTTTTATAACATTTTTGCTAATACCAGTTATGAGGCCTAGTGTTTAAAAAAAGAGGTGGCATCATGTCTTAAGGTTCTTCTGTTCAATTAAGTTATTCCAAGTTTATATTTATCTAGATGATTAAATGACATCCTTCTGTGTTTTTCTTACAGAGCAGTGCTTTAGCTCAGCTAGGTCTGCCTTTACCCATGCAGCACGGTATTTCCTAACAGTTTTACTCTTACAGTTTAGTTGTAGCTTCTGAAGAATTTCCTGTGGTTTCTGTGATAGAGTCCACTTACTGTGCCCTCAGTGGAGGCAAATAGAAGCAGAAATTAATAATCATTTGTCGGAATACTTTTATTTTGTGATATGGTTCTCAAGCACCCATTCTTGGAGAGCCTGGGGGCTATTTCCATCATCTAATGTAGAAAGACAGTTCAGAAAAGGAGGTAATTGAAATTTCCCTCTGGGAGAGCCCCTCTCTGCTCATTGATGGGCATGGAAACATGTTGTCTCAACTGAAGTAAGTTAGGTACCAAAAGTCAAGCTACAGGAAAATCATTGCCCTTTGTTTTGAGCTCTTGTAGTGTGGGTTATTAAGCCTGAGTAAACTAGAGGAGGATTCTCCTAACTGGTCTGAAGCAAACTTCAAAATTCCCACCGCACTCTCTTCTCCAAGATTTGTAGTAGTGCACAGCCATCTTATCTTTTGAAATCTGCATCACTTTTTCATTATGGACAGTGCTATGTGACTCCAAACAATGATCTGCCTCCTGTATTTTAAGCTGGGAAGAACAAGTTCTGTGTCAGAGAGGCTGTATCGCCCTACAATATTTACTAAAGTCTGTACATAGCAAAATTATCACTTATGTATCTGGAGATACTTTTTAATCAGTTTTATTCCTGGAGGCCAACTCTTAAATCATTATATATTTTATTATAAATCTAAAAAAATTTAAATATCATATCTGATGGACAAAGCTAAATATAAAAACTGGCTGATGCCTTTACACAGTGCAGTGCTCATCATAAGGAGGATGCAAAAGCTGCAATTTTTGTGGGAGTTTGTTCCAAAAAATAACCTAGGCATATAAAATAAGAGAGTTGAAACAAAGATTATACTCAAAGGATTGTCCTTTGCTCTTCATACAGTACATAAAGTTCATTCCTACTTTTTTTCTTCTTATTGTGAAGAGCATCCTTCAAAATCTACTGTAATGCTGTCGCAACGGAGGGAAGTCTGCTGATCACTCATATTGAGTGACTGTGTCTTCCCTCCGTCGCAACATAATGCGTCATTCCAAATGCCATTCAGAAAATATATATGAAGAAATCTATTACATATCGGAGGGTGGGACTGGAGGTGAAAAACAGTCATGGTCTGAAATGCCCTTGTGTAGCTGAAGAATGGCATTTCACAGCAAGTTGGCCTCATCAGAAGCTGTGAGCACAACTATTTACAACATCTTCAGACAGCATCTCTCTCTAGGCACTATGATTCTCTGTGTCTTTGAAACAAGCTGTCACGTTACTTGAAAAGGATTATCTATAATTTCATTACTGTGATATGAAAATTTATTTAAAGAAGCAATTTTTCTTTAGGTCCGCAGGTGGAAGGTGAAGCCAAACAAAACTGACAGGTGCACGTTGGGGTATAATAATGCATTATAAACTGCAATTGCAAAATGATGAGGAAAACCATATAAAAATGTGGAAGCAGCAGGTAAAGTAGATTCTTGGAAAATTATTGAGCCAGTGAGGTCTAGAAATGTATTGTTTCAGCAGTGTTTCCTCTATTTTTGTCTCATAAAAGTCAGTATTTTTGAGTTAGTTTATAATAATGGATATCCTGCGCTTATTATATGGACTGCCTGTTGGAAGTAAAATCAGCACACATTTTGGGAATTGGATTTTTACATTACAATATCATGTTCTGTAAGATGACTTTCAAATTGTGCAGTGTTTATACTTACAGGTACAGTAATTGGGTGATCGGGCAGTAGATAGAACTTGTAGCTGTACTATACTGAGTTTCAATAAATCCTACAGCAATAATGAAAACTGATCTGCTTTTTCATGGCTAAACGTGGTTCTGGGATTTCAGTATGTTGAGAGTATTGGCTTCATAAGCAGCCATGTGTTTTTAATTCAGCTGTCTTAATTGCAGGAAATTTAATGATAATGAATAGTAACAATGAATAAAATAAAAAGGAAAAAAAGACAAAAGAGAACTTAGTTTCCGTCCAAAGGAAAGAAGTATTTTAGTAATAAATTGGTGTCTTTACATTGGAAAATTCATTTGCTGTCCTTCAAGCATATATGTTAACTGTTAGCAGTTGTCCTTTATTTCATTTTTGCTTTCCTTCTTATTTCTTCTTTGGTTTCCCTTTTATGGCTACAAATATCTATTTAATAATTGAAAAAACATTATGTTAACGTGTGATCCTAAACAGGAAGGCAGCTGGTGTCTTAAGAGTTTGGTAACAAGATATCAAATTTTGTCACTGCTATAAAGTCAGTAATAAACTTAGGTAAAATTTTGGCCCTGTTGAACAAGAGTTTTGCCATTGACTTCAGCAGAATTAGAATTTCATTGGTGGGGTGGGGTAAAGCAAAAGCCTTGTCAGAGTCTGTGGCAAGCAGGGGAAAGCTCTCTGGTTTGCCTCGGTGAAGGTCTGCAGCTACCTCCGGAGTGCTCAGTTGCCCACGTTTAGACTGAAATGTTTGTAGTCCCTGTGTCTGTATCATAGAGCGATCCAACCTCTGCAGCTTGTACCTTACTCAGTAGGTGATCTGGTGGTTGAACAGGCAGAAAGGTGCCTAGTCTCTGTTTTGTATGCGTTTTTTTTTCCCCAGAAGTGCTGGAAGGGCAACTTGGAGGAGTTGCTGCTGCTGTGCCCCCTCTGCTTTAACTTTTAGTAAGTAAGACTTCAGTCTCCCAGTTTTGTAAGATGTTAAAGAATGAAATAGCCAAGAAACAAATGTTCAGCAATTGGCACCAAATTAAACATAAGGACTTTAAAGTGTAAGATCCTAAGCCTGGAAAGCCAGCCAGTTAAAATACCAAATGATCTGATTACAAATAAAAGACAAGTTCATACTATTGCTGGGGAACTGTTGAAGTCATTCGTTCATGGTGATTCATGGAGTCAAGGACTTTAATGGCCAACAGCAGCAGCAGCTTTCATTGGACGGATTTCATTCAAAATTTCTTTTTACATAAACTATAATCAATTAACTATAGTGCTCCTCATGTCAAACATTATAGCTAAATTAATAGCTTTACCTAACTCTGTTGGTAGAGTTATTTATGGGCTGCATATCATGGCAACTTACATAGATTTATGACAGTAATAAAAAGGTGAACTGCTTAGTGATGCAGCTTGTCTGGTAGCCATTTGTTTGCATATAGAATCAATCGAATTTCAAGAATACAAATTTGCAAAAGTCTGCAAATTCCAAGCAATGTCTGACAGTCACATTCTTAATTTTCCACAACTTAATTAAAAATATCTCTTACATTAATTTTGAAATTGACTGAAACTTCCTTTTAACTTCACTGTAATTACACTTTCAATTTAAGAAGTGTTTCTTCATAGCCATTCTTATGAAAGGTTCAGTAGCTACAAAGATGGTGTTAGAAACTTGAAATGTTTATTTACTTTTTACTCTCAATATAGTAAAATTTGAGAACCTATTTTTTAGTCCACAGCATTGTTTAAAGAACAAAGAAAAAAATTAAGGGGTTGCTTGTCACACCTGCAATCCTTTAGGTTTTAAAGAACTCTCAGTGCCTAATTTCTTTTGAAACTTAAAAAAAAAGTTAAAAAAAATATAAAAAAAACAACTCTAGTATTTCTAAACCCTAAGGTTATACATTGAATCTCACCAAGTAATTTCGGGTTTCTCTGTACATACTTAAGAGTAAAGACCAGGACACTAAGGTAATAGGATTTCTGCCGTCTTTAAGTTAGTACATCTTGTTTAGTTTCCTTGTTTTGTTGTTCTTGGTGTCATGCCCTCAGCTAAATGATAAAAATTAACTGGAAAGATAGGAAGGCATGTTTGTAAGCTAATGAACTTTAGCCATTTTAATTTCTTCTGTTTAATTACAACACATTATGTGCATACAAACCTGGTGTGATGCAGTACAGAAGATGGAGCCAGAGTCTTCTCAGTGGTATTGAGTGAAGAGATGAGAGGCAATTCCATTTAAAAATTAAAAAACCACAACTTTTTACTGTGGGGGTGGTCAACATTGAAACAGGATGCTCAGAGAGGCTGTGGAGTTTCAATTCTTGGAGATACTTAAAACTCAACTGGACACAGCCCTGAGCAGCCTATTCTGGCTGACCCTACTCTGAGCAGAACTGGCCCAGGCAATCTTGAGAAGTGGCTGCCTCCTGCGTCAGCCTTCTGTGTGAGTCTGTAACATGGTCTTGGCCAATGTAAGTACTTTAAAAACTATAGGTTATTTTAAAGTAATAAGCTTTCAGAAACAGAAATGAACCAGATTCTCACGCTGTATTATTTGCGCTTCCATTATAAAATATTTAGATAATATGTGTTTAGGGTATTATTTAAAACCATTCTTAAGCTAGAAGTTGGTAATTCTGTTACTAAATTAAAAATCAGAGTGTTTTATTTTTTTTATAAACAGAAGATTCTGAAGGGTAAAACCATAGAAGTTGAAAAAGCAGAAAATTCGCAATGTTAATACCATGTTTAAAAACATATCCTGGAGGCAGAAATTAACTAGCTGAAAAATATATAAATTAGGGGCTTTTAAAATGTTGAGTTGTGCAAATCATTCATAAGATCTCTGTATGTTGACTTTCCACTCTGTTTTCGTCTTTACTTCTACTAAAAGTGTGTGTTCCCCTGGAAGCTGACCCAGTCTTTTAAGAACTTTGCTCTGCCCCTGATTCTGAAAACTCTGCCGTACCCATTTACACACATCTTGGTCAGCTAAAGATTTCAGTGGTGTTTGGCGTGCAATATGGTGATGTTGCTAATGTATTTATTTCTTGTACTGTGATGGTACTTACAGGTTGATCCCAGAGCCCCTAGGTGCTACTCAGCACACAACAGGAGACGTTGCCTGCCCAAGGAGCCTCTCCTCAAGCACACAATCAGGATGAACTCCACAATAGTCTCCATGTATGATATTGATATCTTCCACCTTCCCTCGGCTTTCTAAGGGGCATTTTGGGGGATATCTTTCCTTGTTTTAATTATGAATTTGTAGAGAAACAGTTCTTGAAAATAAAAGGGATACCGAAGAGAGGAAAATAAATTAAGGAAGTGGTTGTATGGCAACATTTGGAACATCAGAATGATCAGGTGGAGAAGTGTGGCTGATGCCTAGCATTTGGACACTGTATTTACATGCCAACAACTGCTTTAAAAAAGATTATAATTGTTACATACTTGCAGCAGTTGATAATGGAAAAAGTACAAAAAGTACAGCTTTTTTCTTCTTTTTTTCCTCTTTTTTTTTTTTTTTTAATTTGTAGACTGTATATGCCAATAGTTGTGGAGGTCTGGCTTCTAAAATGGTGCCTTTTTAGCTGCATCATTACCTAATGTCCTTTTCAGTAAACAAAGAAATCACAAATGTATTAAGCAGTTCTTTTACCTTTATATTAGCATTGCATTTTTAGTATTTGTTTGTTTACCTTTGGAAAAAAATACCTATTTTTTTTTTTTTTTTTCCTGAATGATAGTTCACAATAAACTGAAACTCTGAATAACATGCATAGATATGGTTTAATATATTCATGAGTGATCAAAATACGGTACAGAAATCACATATGCTGCTTTGCTGCAACTTTCAAGGTTCAATCCATCATCCTGGAACCCAGGGGGCTGGGATTTGACATTCTGCCTAGAAACCATACTTCAGATTGGCTGGAACTGTGCCATCTTATGTTCAGGTTAAAAGAGCAGCTGTAATTTGTCTGGGTAGCACTTTAACTATGCACAGCAAATCATAAAACCCATTTTCAGTAATAAACTTGAAGATAAAATAGGTCCATTTGCTTCATTTCCTGATGCATACTAGTTTTTCATCATTTTGATACAATACCACTTGGATTTTGATCTAATAATGATGTAGATTTCTGTAACAATCTTTCTCAGATTAGCAGTTACATTTAGCATATATATACTATGTAGGAGATTTCTTTTTGGCATTTGGTGGAAGTCTTTTTCTATTGTTCTTATAAACTGAAAATATGAGAATAATTTCATAGTAGGAGTTCAGTTTATATGTGATTGCCACAATAAATAAAAACTGATTGTAGTCTTTTTCAGTGGTAAATACCAGATGTGAAAATGCTCTATCCTGGGTTTTTTATCCCCCTTTATGTCTTAGTATGGCTTGCTTGCAAAGTAGTAGCAAACACAAATATTTCCAGCAACTCAGTGAAAGCATTGTAAGAATATATATAAATATGATTTTTATTTATTGTTTTAGATTGTAATGATCTTAGATTTCAACCTTTTTGTGTGCAGCCTTGTTTGCAAGTGTGACTTTGCCTGAGGAGGAAGGTCCAACTTAACTTGGGAGGGTACGTTTTCTGTGTAACTTACTAACAAGGGAGCACCTAGGATGGACTTTCCTTCAAGGGGATGTGCCAATGAGCCCAGCTGTGAGGATCCTGACCAGAGGCAGTCACACTCACCTGTACGTGGAGGCTGTAGGCATTGTTTCAACTCCTTTTAGATGTTGAACAATCTGGATTCCAGCATTGGCTTTCCTCTGATAGAATTCTGCAGAAGCTTTGTGTGAAATCAGGCCTGTACACTGTAAAAAACAACTTAAAATGCCATTCTAGTTCTGTAGATACCTAATGGCTTGACCACTGAATGACTAGTCAGCCCCACTGAATCCTTCAGTACTCAGTACTTGAGTAGGCTTTTTCCAAGTGCCAGACTTCTCTTTTTATTTTTTCACAGAGCCATTTCTCTATGTGTTTCTACTAGGACCTCTCTTTCAGCTCCACAGGCCTCTCCCTTTTTTGGTATATTTTCAATGCTTAAAGTTTGCTAAGCCAAAAGGAAAACTCCATGTCACCCTTGCTAACCCCCGTCCCCCATTTCTGAGTTGAGGAATTACATTTGCAAGATACGTCTTGCACCCCTGAGTGCTGCCTGTGCATCACCACTGTAGCACCAGGGAAGGTTCTTTGTCTTATCCCTTCCTTGATACCGTGGGGCTTTTTGACCCTGTTGGCAAGACAGCTTATCTGTGTTGCTGTGTTATTGCAGTTCAGCCTACCCTACTGAAAATACATTATTTCAAGATGTTTATTTCCTTTAAATGATTTAACCCTTTGAAAATGCCTCTGAATTAAGAATTTATGTGAGTATAGTTTATACTCCTATTAGACACGTACTTTACTGCAGTAGCCTAGCTAGGGAAGATGAAACGTGTTTCCATATATTCCATCTTCCCCTACTGTAGTTAAGTGAGAGCAGGCTGCAGGATAGCATTGTGTGTCTTGGTGGCCACACAAGCACTTTGTATTCACTGGAGACTTGGAGGTACGACAGCTGCATATAAATATGCATAGTTGGAGAGATTCATGATTGTGCCTCATTCTAGGGCTGATTGGCTGTAGTGCTGCCACTGCAAATCAATGAGCATTTTCCTCATTTATCAGCTGCTTGCTTGCTTGAAAGCAGACAAAATGGTTAAAACGCCAACAGCCCACAGAGGGCTCCTGAGTGAGTGAGACTTGTTTGCTACTTGTTTGAATCTACAGTAGCTCTCAGTAGATGAATTTAGCACTCAGCAGATTAATTTAGCTCCCAGTGTGCTGGATTTAGAAAGAAAAACTAATATAGACGAATACATTCTGTTCAGCCAGCATATTTTGTTTTGCAACAATACACATGTCTTATTTGAACTGCAATCTGGTTGGAAAGCATTTTGCGAATGGTGCATTGGTCATAAAAATGAGTCATGCTTGCTCATTTTTTAAAAAAGCTCTCATCTACTGCAGGTTAAGGAAAAAGGTATTGAGCAATTCACTGGAGAAAATACTGGAATTTTAGCCATCTCCGATGAGCTTTAGGCTTTTTTTAAGGTAGGCGTTGATATTGTGCTGCAAAAAAGTAGAAGCTGCTTTTTGCTTTGTAACCTGCATAGTCTGCTAGGTGATGTGTACCACCCTGCTCGTGGTTATTTTACTCATTTGCTGCACGGGCAGGGTTCAAGGCAGGGTTTCTGTGGAAGGATTTGCAGGCTGGAAGCTGAAGGTACATCTAACAGCAGTTGGAGAGAGCTCACAAGAGGGAAATATTCAGGATACAAAATCCATTGTTTTATCACTTTAGTATAACCTTTAGATTTCTTCCTTAACCTGGAAAATGTCACAAGGAAAGTGGGACTAGATTGCTTATGCACAGTAGCAGAGTGACTAGCTTGCTTGTCATAACAGTGATGCTTATTATTTCAGGAGCTGGGAAACTGAGTAAAAAAGATAAAGATAGAATATAAAGATCAAAATCTAGGAGCTGAGGAGATCATTTGACTGGCTTTATTTAAACATAAAATGGTCAAGGAAATGCAAAGAAAAATGCTGCGAAATGACAAGCTAGCTGGCTTTCCAAAGTAGTATCCTGAGTAAATAGGTATCTTATATGAAAAACTAACTCCCAACACACCTTCCGGAGCACTTCTTAATAATTTCCACTGACAGCAGCAGGATGATTGTTAAAAAACATTCTTTCATTCTCTCAACAATATTTTTTTAAAAACGTTACAGAATGGGTTGAAGAGCAAATAGCTCCTTTCAGCTGAGTCAGTGCCGTACAGTGCAGATCTAATTTACTCAGGAGGATCTCAGTTGCTACAGTGATGGGTGCTTTGTAGTAGTGATTCCCAATCCTATTTAATCAAAGGGCTACTGAACCTTTTGGAGAACACAAACCAAAGCCCTTCCTCTTCAGTGGTAGTGCAGTGGTTTTCAGTCACCAGTAGCTAAAAATTAAACCAAACTTCAGGTGCTCTTTTATGAGATTTGTTTTCCCCACTTGTTTGTGTAATAGGTTGCATGTGCAGGCGTGTGCGTATGTTGTCTTCTTTTTCAGTTTTTAAATCCTGCGATATTTTCGGAGATTATTTTGTAATATCTTACAGGCTACCAGCAGCTTTTGTCAGTAGATCAAGGAGCACTGCTATGAAAACCACAGAAGTCTGGAGGCCTGGTTCATATGTTTGCTACGAGTCTTGCACATCAACCCGTAGAGTGGTCTGTGCACAATCGCCCTCTTCCTTCTGAATGGTATATTTTGCTTTTAATAAGAGACTGTGTAGTGGAAATCTCTCGGTCATCATGTGCGATTTTACTGTTCCTCCTGTGTGGAGGATGAGGCACAGTGGTGTGGCCAGAGAGGCACTGCAGGGAGGCAGTGGTGATTCACCATGCCTTCTGGCTCCTCTTTCCAGGAGGAGTGGAAATTTGTTATGATTAAATCCTCCTGCTGGAAGAGGACAGTGAACCACCACTGTCCCACATGGACTCGGCGAGGATGGCCAGAGCACAGAGTCAATGGAGCCGGCATTGTGTTTATTCGCTGCCTGCATGCTCAGAAGAGCAGTAGTAGGTGGTGTGTACATATCTGTGAGTACAAATTATACATGCCAGGGCCCTGAGCACATCTCTTCCCTACCCCCACCTGATGTTTGGCTGCCTTGGCTCGGGGCATGGTTCAGTCTTGAAAAGAGTTGTGAGAAACCTCAGGGGGGCTCACCATCCTTTTCAAAGCTGCATTTTGGCCCTGGCCCCAACACACCACAGCCTTGCCCAGCCCTGGGCCCTGCTGAGCTGGACACCACCCTGACCCTAACCCTGTCCCATGCCTTCCCAGCCAGGCCCAGGGCCTGCAGCAATGACTGGGAATGGCCAGGCCATTGCTGTCTCTGGTCACCATCCCCAGCCTGGCCCAGCTTTCCTCACCAGGGGCGGTGGGAAGGGGGTGGTCAGAGATGGAAGGCCCACACTGCCCTGGCAGCCCCATGACCCCAGCCAGCACCCCTGCAGTGTCACATCTCCAGCAGAGCAGGGATGGAGATGCAGAAGAGGGTTCTTTGTTGCAACCCTGAGAGCGTTTGGACCACACTTGAAACAAGATGAGGTTTCTGCTAACTGAGAGCCAGCTTTTTATTGGGGCTACTTTTGAGTCAGCTAGTTTTTTCTTTTCCTTGGCTATGTTAAGATGGTTTTGTAGGTAAAGAGAGTCTGGGAAAGCTAATGTTAACTCACAAAGAAGCAAGCTTTACTGCTTAGAAGACTTTTATAGATGTTGCAAGGTTGAGTAACCTAGTACGTTAACCTCTACAAATATGTTGGATAATGGGATATTTTGGTAGTTAAGCTTTACTTTTGGTAGTCTGAGCTTTTGACCTTGCAGAAGGAAACCCATCCTCAGTGTTTCCTCCACTGCCATGGGAGGACGCCCCAACATCCTGCTGCTGTGAACCCTTACCTTCCACAGCCCACTTCATTCATCTCCTCCTCCTTTCAAGGTTCCTTTTGTTCTTGGCAACAGCTACAAAGGAAATTAAAGGCTTTATTTCCAGACTAGCTTCAGATGTCACAAATATGGAGGCCAGTTTCTGAAAATCCATTTCTACAAACTTCAGTGTTTATTGTTGTCTGTGCTTCCCTGCCAAAATTTTCTTTCTGCTGTGGCAAAATACTGCCATATGTAACATATATCAAGCTAAATGTTAGTGTGTTGGTACTTGTGAATGCCATACGCTCATTCATGGCCTTGTTATGGTTTAAGATTGTGCAAAACTTCATGGCATGCAGGTCCTTGTATTGAATGTGGGGTTTTTTTCCTTTTAATTCAGGCTGGCACAGTTTGGAAGTTCCACCTTAGGATACATACACAAGTTGGGATAATTTCATCTAGATGTACTCATGCATAAATGGACATTGTGGCTCTAATGTGTGCATGGAAATAAGGGGTAATGTATATTGTAGAACTGACTGGCCTATACATTGTAAATAACATTATAGCATGTCTCCAGTAGTATAGCAGTCCTGCTTCTATAACTTTTCATGTAGAATATTTGCCATTATAACATTTACAGAAGTTAGTTGATCTCAAAACTTGCTTCTATTTGATCATTACAGGACTATTTATACTTTTGTACAAACATAGCTTCATGATAGTATTAAATGAGTTAGGAACACAACTGGCCATTTCTTCTCATGCGTGTAACTTAATTTTAAGTTGCTATTCTCAACATTCTTGACATTGTTAAGTAGTTCATAAATGTTAAAGTAAAGTAGATAATATATGTTCAGATTTCCACATATACAACAACTATACTTTGTCATAGGGGCAGGAGCAAACAAGCAATATTGGTGCAGTCTAAGTTTTTTTAGAGACTTTGAATCATCAAGTATTCTTTCCATTTTCCCTTCAGAAGTTAAAGGATATAAACAATAGACTTAGGTTGACTTTATCAATTCATAGGGTGTGGGAGCTATTCTGTTTGAAGCAGATAGCTTGTTTAATAAATTTCCTGCTATTTAGAAAGAATATTTGATTTGTTTTGAAATTCCCAGAAACGTGGATCTAGAGGTTTTCGTTTTCGTTCTAGGAAACAGCAGTTTTGTTTACTGAAGAACAAAAACATTTTAGTTCCCAAAGTTCTACCTCTCCGCTGGAAATAATTTTTATTTATTATTTATGTCTACATTAGGCACATGATTTGCAACAATGTTACTCTTCACCATCTTTTCCTCTTCTTTCCCTGTCCCTGCTACCCACTTCAGCAGACTTACCTGTCTGATACAGATAATTTGTAATAACGTTGTCTCTGAGGAGTTGTGCTGGCAAGGTCATAGTGGCTACCTCTGGCTACTTCTCTGTGTAGGCAGTGTTCCTTCATGATATAGTGGAGCAGTTTCTTCAAAATAGGTAACAGACTTTACAATCGGTTGATGCAAAATCCCAGTCTTCAGTAAAGTTTTAAAGTGGAAAAGTGGTTATCATTGTCCTGAATAAAACAATGCTTAGAATTTTGCTATTTTTTTTTTTCCTCTCTATTTGATGAAAGCTTGGACAACGGTGTTAAGCAGTATGGTGTGATGGACATGCTATCCTGAGACACATGTCTTTATAGCACAGGAAAATGTTCCACTTTTTTCTTTTCTTTCTTTTTTTTTTTTCTTATTCTCCCAGAAAAGAATTTCTAATGATCTGCAGTTCATCTTGAACCTTGAACTTGATTTTAGTTTAGCTCTACATGTTGGATATTACCTAAGATTTTCAATGGCAGAGAAAGTTAGATCATTGAGACCAAACGCCACAGCCTTGGTGTAACCTCCTTGACTGACTGGCTGAGGTTACGAGCAATTCACAGCGGTACAGCTTCTTCTGCTGCACATGCTGGCTGCTGCAGGGGGGTCGAATGGTTACATCAACTGCCAGGAGCAATTCCAAAGACACAAAATGGGAAGGTCTGAGGGAACATACTAGACAAAGGCTTCTGCTGAGAAACAAACATTTCTAGATATTTTGAAGTGTTGGTATACCATAGGTTCATTTTGGCCTAAGTCCATCGCAGGATCTGTAGTTCTTTCAATGTAACTGTGCTAGCATAACCAAAATGTATGCTGGGTTTTTAGAAATGTTGTTTGACATAACTCCTTAGATCCACAGTAAACAGGGCAACAACTCCCACACTTCCACACAAAAATCTGAGTTCAGAGAGATTAGTAGAATGCAAATATTTTAGTAAGTAAAAT
Source organism: Falco punctatus (assembly GCF_963210335.1). Lineage (NCBI taxonomy): Eukaryota > Metazoa > Chordata > Aves > Falconiformes > Falconidae > Falco > Falco punctatus. The sequence goes on along the minus strand of NC_137581.1, from coordinate 106,721,270 downwards.
GTAAATTGAAAGATACATGATAGGAAATGAATAATCCTTTTTCACATAAAAATAAACCACACAGCTTTAACTAGTACAAAAGACAGAATTAGAGGAAAGAAGATGGTACTGGAAATAGCATAGATTTCACAGTTGCTTTGTAATTCTGTACAGAAACCACACATAACACATTCCTTTCTTCTCCCCCTTCTTCTGTTGCTTTTTCTTTAACTGCATCTAGTCATAGCTATATAGACTTCAATTATTATTGTATCAAAGACTAAAATTAGAAGTGCTACATGCAACAAAATACAAATGCTTAAACAGGTTCTAGCAAAAGTTATATAGCAGGAGGGAAAGACACTCCACTGCTTTGAAGCCAGCCAAAATAGCTCATCTATGCACAGATCACTCGAAGGGCAGCAGGGGGAAAAAATACATACATAAGATTGGCTGAACCCTTATCATTTAGAAGGTGGGAGGAATAAGTCTGTAGATTAACATTCTACTCTGGGTTATCAGAGACGTAGCTTTGGTTCCTGAGTTATCACAGATATCCCGTAGTTAAGCAGCATAAGTAGTTTTCCTATACCTCAGTTCCATGTCAGGTATAAATAGGGATCTCTTACAGGGCTGTTGTGGGATAAATACCTAAAGCTCGTTAAGTGCTTGGATTATTCAGTAATGAAGCTTGTCTAAGTACCTCAAAGGGCTGTTTAGGCTGGAATGTGGATATGCTGTCTCCATGGGCCAAAGACTTTCTTAATAGTTTGCTCCGGTGTAACTTGGAAGACTGGGAAACCAACACAGCTAAGAGGATGGAAAGATCAGCAGTGTACTGAACCGCACTTGTGTCTGTCAGAAACAAGAGACACTTCTTGGCCAAAGACAGTTCTCTGTGCTGTGGCTGGACATGACCTACGTAGAAAACAATCAAAATGCTTGGCCCAGTGAGATGCCAGGGAACAAGGGAAAGCTGCCTTATCAAATTTTCTATTGAGAGAGGAGGCAGTGGAGGAGCAACAGAAGCAAGTACTTTATAAGAGGGAGTATTTCTAGAAGTCAGACTTCTTCATGGAGGTTGGACATACGGGAACCAGAAAAAAAAAAAAAAAGTTAGAAAAATGAGGCAATAAAAAATAACAACAGAAGGATTTTTCTCTTGGAATATTATATAGCTCCAGACATAACTGAGGAGTTGTAAAAGGAGAGGGAGAATATGCTGGAGAAGAGAAATGGAAGAGAGTGACAGTAGCAGCTACTGGAATAGAGATGTCAATTGATTGTATTTGACTAATGAAAAAGACTAGGGTTGTGGATGAAGTTGTACAGACAGGGGAGATCACAGAAGGATCAAAAATCAGAAGATTCATAGTTTGCAGCTAAGAAAAACATTTTGTGTGGGAAGATTTCTGTATTAGAATAGTCAGAGGAATAATAATTATTGAAACATTTCTTTCCAGCTAAAAAAACTCTGAAAGGAATCTGACTATGTTACCAGAGAAAAGAAGGGTGCTATAGAGATAACATAGCTTTTTCAAGGTTAAAGGCAGAGGTCATGGTGGTGTGGTAGATTCCACTAGCTTCAGTTGTCTGCATCAGGCCCCAGGAGAAGACCTCAGGCTGGCTGCATGCAATGAGCCAGGCTCTCACATGGGCAATGAAACCACGGCTTTTTTCTTAGTCAGGATAGTGAAAAGTGCATTGTAGGTAAGTGTTTGGCCATGTAGGCAACAGGTTCCTGATGTAAAAATCAGTTATGGGTGGTGGATGTGGCTTATGCAGAAAAATACTTAGGGATAACATAAGCAACAAAAGGAAAGCAGTGGGAATACTGAAGCTGTACCAGGAAGGATGAACTGGAATTTATCTAGGAACAGATACCAATATTTTACAGTAGAAAATAATCTTTAGGACAAAGTGTAAGCACAGAGAGTTTCAGACTTGATTTAGAAGATGTAATATTCATAGAAGACTATCTTCAAGAATCTCAGGGATTAGAGGTTTTACTTTGTTTTATGGTTTTATTTTCTTTGCTAAGAACATGCAGTTTCATAGGAAAAAAACGAAGAACAGAGCGACATGTCATCTCATCTCACCTTCTGTAAAGCACTATATTTGGATAGGTTTGTTAGCTCAGGGTTTGTTTTTTTTTTTATTTATTTGTTTGAGGGGCTGAGCAGCAAACAGAATATAATTTTCTCCTGTTTAGTCACAACAGTTAAAAAAATGAGCAATTTGGTGTTTAGCTGTCAGGTCTATGTACTGTTCCTGTACAAACCTTGTTTAATAAGAATTTAAGTAAATAAAAATGAAGTATTGAAAGCATAAAGCATCTGGAACATTTTAAAGATGCACTGAAATATAATGTGATTAATTTCTGTTATGCTAATTATACCTATTATGAGTTGAAATGGATTCCACTTTGCAGCCATTGTTATGTAACTTGTGGCTTTGCAGTTCTTTGAAATACAGTTTTCTATTCATGTGGTGTTTTAAAAAATGTTACAAGACAAATTACAAAGCTCAACTGAAATAATGCCAAAAATCTTAAACAAGTTATTCTACTAGGTAAATAACTAGTGTAATGCATACTGCTTTTCTGTTTTAATCAAAAAGAAATGGTAATGTAATGAGCAGGGGCTGAGCAAGATGCGGGTTTTTTTCTGTTTTATGATTTAATGGAGTTGCTCTGCACCTACAGTGAGGTATCTAAGATCAGTTTGTTAGCTATTGCTCCTGTGCAGCATTGTGTATTCCACAGTGCATTCAGCTTTATGCTGCATGGATTCTAAGTGCAGAGCATCACTGAGTTTGAATGCTCTGGCATATAAAAAAGTTCATAGCAGGGGGCAGTGTCATGGTAATTTTTTTTTAAAACAACAGCATTCACAGTCACTCAGCGAAATAGAAGGTGAAGCACCCTGTTGTACTTGTCCCTACATGTGGGTCTGGAAGAGGTATGTAGGGTGTCTTTGCCTATTGCAAGCCTTCAGATGTGGATGTGGGATTTGATCTCCACAAGAAGACACTTTGGACCCTGGCAACAAAGCCGCAGGGAGCAACAGAGAGGCAGAAATCTGCTTTTTGCCTATTAAAGGGAAATAAAGAGGCTTCTTGGGTGATTCCCAGCACGATGACCTGGCTGTAGATCTGCTCCAGGTGCCTCACATAGTAGTTGTCATGGGGAGTGAGCTGCAGGGGATGGTGGCTGTGTGGGAGTTGTGGATGTGCCTTCTGATCCTCCTCCAGATGCAGTGGAGCTTTTACTTCTCTCTTTTTCCACTGTAATGGTCAGAGCCATTAAATAATATAATAACAGCCCCTAATGATTATATAAAAATCAATCCTATTTTAAGTATTTTAGGAGAAAAAAGACTTTTACTTTAAAAACTTTGTCCTTTTTTAGCAGTGAGTGAAACTACTATGAACAAAATGAAAATAGTTATGTAAGTATTGTTTTGATACATTGGCCGTTACTTTGATATTGTTGTAGGGGTCTGACTGCAACTAGCAGAGCCAATATTTGAGTCTAATTTCACCCCTAATTTGAGAACTGAACTTGAAGCCTTACAAAGTAGAATAAAACTTGCTGGGGGGAGAAGTGTTAAGTTCTCACCCCAAAATCAGTCAATATTTGCAAGAACCTTGAATTTAATTTAATAAAGTGTTTGTTTTATTTTCTGTGTTACATTTCTGAGACAAAACTGTCCACAAAATAAAAATTACAAAAAAATAATAAAAATTCTACATCAAGAAATTCCCTCTAGTTTGTGTTTGTTCATGCAAACACTTGAGAAAGAAAGAAAGTTTGGTTATAGTTGTACTTATGTACATGAAATGCAGAAAACACCATGAACACCTTTTCCCTCCTCAAAAATCTCCAGTTAGTTTTAGTGGTGTCTGAGGTACTAGTAGATAACTTCTTCAGGACTTCTTTTCAGTCTTTTCTGAATAACTCTGCTCAGCTCGAAATATGCATGGTAAAAGGATTTTTTTAAAATATCGGAGTCCAAAGAACTCCCAACATTTTCAATAAAATTTAGAAGATTCTGTTGGCTGTTTATGCATGCATTTTTTACTTACCATCTGCAATATTAGTACTCTTTTCCTCCTGAAATATATACTTTTGGTTTTGAAAAACACATGATTTTGAGTTAACACTTTTTTAGATTGCTTTACACTGTCAAATTCTGTGCCAAATAATAGAACTTTAATTTTGTTTTAGCTGCATAATGGGGTCACTTTACAAACATGCTGTCATTCCATTGTGAGGGTAGGAGTGTGTGCTGCTGAGCAGTGCAAGCTCTTGCACGTTTGTTGCATTACTTCTATTGTAAACAGTGTAAGTAAGTCTACCAGAGCTTTGCTCACTGAGTAAGAGGAATCAGTTTAGATAGGACTTCAGTGTTGGGGTGGCAGGGGTCTCTCCTAGACACTCAGGTGCTGCCACAGTGAAGATTATCTTTACAGCCGCCTAGCTGGAGTCTGCTTTCACTGCTGGTAGCGTTCAGCTCCAGCCCTGCCACGGTCATTGCAAGGACTAAACATCCTCCACTTTATTCAGCCATGTTTCCATTTTATGGAATGCCTCCCAGGAGGTCTGAATTGGAGAAACCACTGTCTCTGCCTTGTGTCACTGCATATTGTGTAGAGCCGTCAGTGTCCTAGGAATATTGGGGTTGCCCTGGGAACCCTTGTTTGGCTCAACTGGTTGCTTTCTAGGAAAGTGTTAGGGATAAAGACATAAAAAAAAATAAAAATCTCTGTCCCCCACCCCCTCCAAGAGTGATGATGTACTATGATATATCTGAATCCACCTGGATAACAGAAACCTGATTCCAAGCCAGAGAGCTGTGGGTAACTGACACAGTGGTAAAATAGGTGCATGCTGGAAGGCAGGAGTTTGCGGCTTTCAAAACTCCCTGGACACATTCATTGTTGTGTCTACAACCAGCCAAGTATTTAGCTGGTGTAAGAAGATGTATGAAGCCCATCGCAGCATTTTACTTAAAAAGGCCATAAAACCACTGTGCAATGAAATATATGCTGGCCTGAAATGCCTTGATGCTATCAGAAAGCCATTCTGCTGTGATTCTCTGTCCCCCCAACTTTTCCAGTGTCCCTTACACAAGTGTATAGACTGATAGGTTTCTTTTATCTGTCAACTTTACGTTATTAGCTGGAAGATTTACAGTGCCATTTTTTATTACTTATAATAAACATAAATAATATAAAATTTAATTTATATATAATTAAAATTAATTTTATATAATAAAATATATAATGAATAAACGTAATTATTATATATAATGAATAATAAACAGAGTTAATAATAATAACATGATTTTTAGTACTTTAAAAAATCCTTAATTTAATTAGGCAGTGCCTATTTCTGTTGGCCCTCAGTTCTTTCTTCTTTTCCTTTTTTTCACAGAAATGGTTGTGGGATTGGAGGTAAGACATTCAGGCATTAAAATGTACATTCCAACATTATTTGTGCTGACCTGACTAACATCTACAAGACTAGTGTCAGAAAAGCCAGTTTAATTACCTACAAACATCCAAGAGCTATGGACAAGCACCCCAGTCTGTTGCTTGTAGCTATTGATAGGGCTAACCCTCACTAACTGAGTGTTGCAAAATAAAGATCCCCCAGAAGCCCAGTTAATGGCATCTTTGTTCCTAACCTGTGACTTTGTACAAGCCCTAATAATTCAGGTTTTAAAAATTAATAATGTGGAGCTGAAGTGAAAATAATACTTTGGAAGTGGGGATGAAACAAACTCTTCCCTTTTCATCTTTCCCCAATGACTTGCAGGCAAACAAAACCCCAGGCAACTTCCGAACTTCCATAATTGCATTGAATTCCTTGTTAATTGGGCTTTTTTCTTGCTATTGAATTCTTTCTTGAATAATGCCTGCTTTATAATGATTTGTGTGCAGTCAATAAACGTAGAGATTTAATACGATGAAGGCTGTGGCTCTGTATAAAGATATTTAGCCCTTAACTCCCATTGAAATCAATACCTTTGCAAATCTTGTTATAAGTGACTTAAAATTAATACACATAAAATAGGATTACTATTAAATGTTTAAAGGATAAAAAGATAATAACAACACTGTTCTCTGAAAAGTGACTGTAAAAAATGTATTTTTAGAGTTGCATGACAATTGTCTTCGGACCTTGATGCTTTTTATATTATATCATGTGTGCTTAGTTTGAAAATAAGAAGTTGGTGACTCTGTCTGCAGACTCTGCAAACTAGAAAGGAAACTTGTTTCATTTCCTGCTTGAACTTTGTCACAGCAAAAAAGTCCTGTCTTCCCCCATAAGACTCTTCATGATGCCTGTTCCTCCATTGAGAGTGAGGGTAAGAGTTTGTTTGTGATTCACTGGAAGTTAAAAGAATTCAAGTTACTTTCTTTTAGGAGTACAGAGATAAGTGGGCTAAGGAGTGGTGACCAATATTATTTTTCTGAAAGAGGCTGTGGCAATACTAATGAAGCAAGCAGAGCTGCTGATCCAAAATATGTCTTTTTTTTTTCCCAGAGCAGAGTCATATGTTCAGAGCTTTTGGCTGATACAAAATTGCTGGCAGCGATGCCTTGTATCAGCAGGGATGGGTGTCCATCACAGCTTTGAGATGTGGCCAAGATAAGCAAATTGCATCCGGCCTGTCATTAACCCACTTACTCTTGCTAGTTTTCATGCATATCATGTTGTTACTCAAAGGCTACCCAAAAGTCTAACAGGAAAAGATAGTTTGCTCTCCAATGTTAAACCAATGTAATCATCAGGACCAACTCTGGTGTGCTTGGTTCTGCAATCTAACCATGAGTGATGGAGGATGGTGGGATATAACTGGTGCAGCTGGAATTCAAATCCAAAGCTTACCTTACAATACTGTCAGGAGAAGGTAGATGAACAGTCATTGGTGAGATCATTGACTTCAAGTGCACAAAGTGGTAGTCTTTCTCAGACAAACATGGATTTAGTTAAACATGGAGAGACAGATATCCTCCTGAATTTCTTGCTTTTTGTTGAATTGATTGCATAGTGGTATGGGTTCTGATTATGTTTTCTGTTTTTTGTTTGTTCTTCTTTGCTAGTAAAACTCATTCCACTTCTGTGTAGAACCTCAGAATAAAGGATCTTGTACAGCACATCTTACAAACATACAATGACCACTGTTCAGTTTATCTTTTATCCTATCATCAGTCATCTTTTCACTGTATTTGCATTTGCTCAAACTTTCTGGCTGTTAAACTGCTGAAAACTTCCCTGCTATTAGATCTGAGCAGAGAAACTGTTCTATCTAGTGACCTGCACAGTTGCAGCAGTCCAGTGGTGCAAACCCAGCAACAGAACTGTAGTTTGGACTAGGAAGATAACTCTCATGTTTCTGAAATGGGATAGGTGTTCTCAAGTCACAAACAGGCAGGTGGCTAAGGAAGTGGTGAGGATATGACTGTTTCGGCTCGAAATTTCTTGACCCAAGTTCCAGTTTTTAAATTGAGATGAACTAGCCTGGCTACATGAGAAAGATGTTAATGTAACCAAGAGGAAACTGTGTTTTATTAGCAGCATACGCTCTAGGGTTTGCTGATAACTGGTGTGATGACACAGGGTTTGTAGTTTGTCTGTACCCTTCCTCTTTGCTGTTTGTTGTTTCATTCCAAATTTCTCAGCATTATGGTCACTGGCTTCCCTTTTAATGAAAAATGTGAGGCACATTGCCAAGTATTCATATATGGACTGATGTTCCATATGCCAGAAAGTGCTGTCGCAGGTGCATGGAAGAGAGGTAATAGAACTGTCTTTCTGTGTTATCATAGTAAAGAGTCTTTCATTGACATCACGTGACACTTCCCATTGTAAGACTTCATTTCCAGAGTCTAAGATTGAAACTATGCTTCTTTAGTCAGTTTTCTTGCCGTCAACAAGTATTTAGTAAAACACTAGCCAATGACCCTTCTGTCGTATGGGTTTGTGACAAGGATGGTATGCTGTCAGCTATTCCCCAATCTTAAGGAGTGCTATCTACATGTTCCAGCACTGGAACTGGTGGTTGTGGTCGGCATCTATCATACTTCCTAAAGGAATTTCTGAAGATTTTATGCATTCCAACACCTTGAAGAGATATTTACTTATCAAGAAAATCTGTGTTGTAACATTATTGAAATGGTAAAATGGTAAAGTCGAACAGTACTAGTACGGCTTGTACAACTTGATGTAACCATCCTCTGCAAATGCACTGTGGGAATCTTTCCTCACTTGGTAACACACTTCTTTTTCATACTGTTCTCGATCTAGACAGTGGGTGGATAGGCCATCTCTGAGGGTGAATTTTGTTTGTAGTAAAGGAGAGTCTTGTTCAGAAACAGAAAAGGGAAACTATCTGGTGCCTGAGACCACCTCAGGACAAGAAAAATATAGCATATTCCATATTCACTGAAGAAATTAAAAGTTGCACATGCAGGCTAACATTTGACATTTTCCGATATTTGTATTAATTGCATTACATTATGTGTTTCTGATGTTTGTGTTAATCACATTAATAATAATTTCATACTGTATTTATGTGAAATGTTATAAATGAACTCTGTGTATTCACATGCCCTGAAGAACATTTGAGAAATACGTGCTTTTTTTTTTTTTTTTTTTTTTAACCAAATGGACATATTATGAGTATAAGGAAATAATGATAGGTGTACATTAGTATTTGAATAAAAAGACACAAAAGTTGATACCAACCATATAACAGATACCTTTAATCCTTTTTGAATAGCATGGTATAGTATCTCTGTTGCTTTTAGTACTATAGTTTATAAATACAGTTTTGCTGCAGTGAGAACTCTTTGGGAAGACAGTGACCCAATAGATTTTAGGAAGCTTTTTGTTTAGTGTGATTTTTCTGCTTGCAGTTCCATACATTAGTAACCAGTTGTTATTAATGTATCATCAAAAATACAAGAGAGAAATAAAGTATAATTAAACTTTTTTTTCTCTCTTTTTTACAGGTTTTTTTTACAACGTATTCTGCTCAGGCCAGTGAATTTTGTTTAACTGACCCGGTAAGCAAATATGCATAGTCACAGTTTTTTTGTTAAAATGTTTTCTGCACATGAGGCAACTAATTCTGAGAGATCAATGTTCTGCATTGTTGGATCAAATTTTTAAAATCTATTATAAATATGTTCAAAATGCTGCTGTCAGTTTCTAATTTTAAAAATGTGTTGAAATTTCCAGAGTTCTATACTCTTTAATTAGAAAAGTTTCTTTTCCAGATGTGCTTAATTTTATTATTTCCCTCCCTTCTTCTTTTCTCTTGTTGTCCTAGTTTCCTCAGCCTTTGCATTAATATTTGTATTTTTTCAAAGCTTTACAAGCTGAGCTTTTATTCACTGAGTGCTATCAGTCTCGCTCTACCTACCATGATATCAGCATTGCAAACAGGATTGTTTGATGAGAACTCCAAAGATGGTATTTTAACACCACAGGAATGGCACAGCAACACTTGAGTGGCTGATGGGAATTGGAGATAGTTTTGGAAATTATAAATACCATTTCTGTAGATCTGAAATGAATGAAAATAAATTGTGAAAAGAATGGAATTGCAGTTAATTATCTGGTTTGCTGGGCATCAAAAAATCAAGGTGAAGCACCAATTTACACTCTTACAGTGCTTAGGTTGGCAGGCTGGGTTGTATGTTTTACCTGTGGAATTCCAGTTTAATCAGCTGGTGTTTTATGCTGTACCTACAGTTTGCAGAAAACACCTTTTGGGCCATCTCTTCTATTGTTATGGGTTTTAATGAGGGAGTTGGGCAATATAATTTGCATGCAGTAGAGCTTTAATATTGCCTACACCCAATTCAGTCATTTTTTGATGCTTCTTATAGAGTGATGTGATAACTTGGTGGGAGAGAAAAGGGTGGACTAAATGAATTAAAGATACTATTTCATATGGAATGTTTTGTTCGTGGTATACAGATATGACTTGCCTTAAATTTGAAGTTCCTGTGCTTTTCAATGAACCCATCTTAGACCTGGTTAAAATAACTAAATACAGACAGAAGAGTAAACAAGAACACAGAGTTCTTATGTAGGTCCTTCTTTCATGTTGAAATGTTCCATAGCTCTAACACTTTATCAGTACTGTTAACCTTATCTTTATTTTAGATGACATGGTCTCTTATCATCTTCTCATCATTCTAACTTCTTATCATTGGAGTTTTCCTTGGTGCTGCCAACACCTGGAAAGCTTTCTCGATCTCATTTCACCAAGGAGCAATTTCTACCCTTTGGATCTTCTGAAAATTGGTTTCAAACCCATTATTTCCAATACGTTTATTTCCTTTAAAAAATGGAGGTAGACTTCAGCTAGTGCTGTCTTTTGGGTTCCCCTTGTCTGATATTTCTGGATTTTGTTTGCAAAATAGACTGCAAACAGACTTGAAAGCAGGGAGGGAAATCTTTGATTAAAAATCACCTAGTGATTTCAAATGTTAATCTTGAGGAGTTCTCAAAAACATTTCTTATGAAAACGTTGGTGACAAGGGGCAAATGCTCAAGGAACAAAATTTCCTTCACCCCACCCCCCTACCCCCACCCCCAACTCTGGGCCTTCTTTCTTTGGATCTTGAATATGTCCAAATTAAACATTCTTCCAAGGTTCATTATTCAGGCTTGAATATTTTTTTTTTAATTTTAGTATTCAAAACATTACAAGATAGAATTATCAATAATATATAAATCTGTTAATAATATATTTTAACAGCTCTAGCAAAAGGATCTCTGTTGACTATCTCTATTCCTCGTCTTATATCAAGGTGTCTCCTGAAGAGCTTGTTATGTCACTCCCCTTTCAGGTATAAACTGTAATGAAATTGTAATGCTTAGACTGATTTGGAATAATAACTGGTTTATTCATCAATATGAGAAATTTGAGAAGATAAATCATTGTAGCTCAAATAACAAATTTAATTTAATTTTTCAACAGTCTTTTTTTCTTTAATATCATTAATAACTTTACTGAAACAAAAATCAATAAAATTCAGTAAGATTTCCACAAAACTTTCTTTAACAGAGCAAATAGTTTTCTTTTATTAAAAGAATGAAGTCAAATTCATCTGATCATCTAGATTGCATTTTTAGTGAATAAACTATTTTCTCCCATCTCCTTCCTATACTGTCCATACCCTCTTACTCCAGCCCCCCACTCCCAAAGATTGCCTAGTCTGTGTTTCTGGATAAAACGTATCTGTCTGCCAATGACATATTTTAAGAAAACCAGTCCAAAGGCCAGGCTTAGGCCTGGGTCTGACCCCCAAAAGGAGTTTCATAGTTACAAACTGTTTACTCTCCTTACTGGCTTCATTTATGGGCTTTTTTATCCTTAATGGTGATGATCGTAGCCTTCATAAAGTAGGAAAAATGAGCTAAAGTACACTCTTCTGCTGCATCGACATAATGTCTTTGTATGTATCCTGCACATTTCTAAGAATTAATTGGATGCTGGCTTATAACATGTCTGCTATGAGGGAAGGGGTTTGGCTGTATTCAGGTGATGATAAGCAGATCAGCATGGATGACTGTGCTGATTCTTTCTACTGGTAATGAAATGCGAGCTGATTTGGCACCTTTCACCTCTCTATGTACTTAAAACATGAATCAATGTGTTTTCAAGATTATTCATGTTTGTGATGACCCCCCTGTTCTGTTGTTGTTTGTGGGGAAGGATGTTGTGAGCCTGAATGATTGCCTACTGACTGAGGCTTTGGGTTGCTATTGCAATATTGTGCAGTAATGGTGTTTTCTGCAGATAATGGTCAACAACAATTCTTACAATAATTAGCTTTTTCACAAAAAGCTGTATTTTAAAGTTTGCAAGCCTACTGGTATTCTCAGAGGCACTGAAAGCCTACTAAAAGTATGAGTCAGTTATTAATACACAATTTCCATACAGTACACAGATTGTGGACCAGATATTTTCTATATGGACATAGAAAATGCAACATAAAAATAATAATTTCTCATTCTTTCATTTTAAATCTACATTTCATGCACTCTTGAGCTACTGGTGGTACCTTATATTTTCATTACAAGGAGTCAATCTGAGGTCTCTATGAAATATAAAGAGCTCTAAATAGCTATCTTGGGAGAAAAAATCTTTAAGGTATATGCCAGAAGAGCTCTGGTAACTGACATGAAAATTAATTCAGAAGTTTTTTGTACTCCAGAAGTGCTTGAGCCTCTTTGAAATGTTCAGAAATTTTAGCAAGTTAGGACTCTCCTAGCACACCAAGTTACTGGCAGAGGCAGCGCATTATAAGGAATAGTCATTGCGAGTGAAAATTGGATTCACAGTTTTCACACAGGAACTCTGGTTGCCAGTGTTGTGCTTGAACAAAACCACAGGATTCAGCTAATGACTCTTCGCTCAGGTTTCAGATACGTACAGAGATCTCTTCACAAACTATAAACCAAAAGGTACACAAGCTAGAATAAAATAAATCAATCACTATATATTAATTGCATTTCACTTAAACTTTCTCGAAGCACCTGGTCCTGCCTCTCTCAGAGACCTCATAGTGGATGTACTGGCCTTGGGTTTCATCCCACATGGCAGTTCCTATATTATTCTTATTTTGAAGTCTTGTATGGTATAAAATTGTGTGCTTGTTTCTGTGCATAGGGGTGAGTTTCGTACAGAATCAATACAGATGAAATCTATTCAGTTTGCCTCTGAATAACTAACAACCAGAAGAAAAACAAAAGCAGATTCTTGACTGATTGTTAGGGGTTGCATGCATCCGTACTCAGAATTCCATGTATCTCTGGGTGAGTGCAAAATGTCCTTTAAAAGGCAGTGTTGTTATTAGAAGAATGCAATTTAATTCATGTGCTAATAGTTTTCACTATTGAAAATAATTTATTTCAGAGATATTTCTCATAATGCCTAGCAGTAAATAATTGCTCTTCTGGGCCCTTTCTGTTAATCAATGATAAAATTATATGAATATGTACATTTTGAGAGAGGCCTTAAATGAAGCCATTCGTTCGAAAGGACTTTTTTTCAGCTTGGGTGTGCAAGACTATGAAGGAGTTTAGTACAAGTAATTATAAAAATATTGCTTGTGAATCTCAGTGTAACTAATGCCATTTTGGTTCGTTAAGAGGGTTTTTCTCTTCAGTTTATGTCAGTAATGGAAGCCTGTAGAGCACCCATTAACATTGTCTATAAATTTTCATTTGCCGTATTTTTATTTAACTAGTCCTAAATTCATTGCCATTTTCCCTTCTTGTGTAGTAATAGCTACTAGTCAGCTATGCTAAATCCTGTGGATCACTTGGATGGTAGATCTCTCCAAGGTTTTTACTACTCTGGACTGACTTTCTTCAGTGTTATAGCACATATATCTGCTTTTTCCTAGCAGGAGGTTATCATCAGAAATAATCCCTCACTTTGATCACACATTTTGTGCACGCTGGGTCAGATTCTGCACCCAGACAGTTAAACACAACCTTAGTAATGGTGGATCAAGCCCTTCCTATGCAGATCTCACCTTGGTAAAGGGAGTAGCTGCTGATGGAGAATAAAAGCTGTGTGTGCTACAGTCATTGAGAGACAATTAGAGAAGGGAAATCGAGCCTTCATTAGTGGATCAGGACTGTGGTCCCAGCCAACTGTCTATATTCAAGTCAAGATCCAAACCCCTGTCTCCCTTTAACTAGCTCTGCCACTAAGCATTCTCTTTGTCTTTATTACAGGAAAATAAGGGGGGTTTGTGATCTTTTGAAATTAAATACAAACCTTGGAACAATAGGTTCTAATGTGTGTGGAATATACAGCATCTCTGTGCTATGTCTGTAGACCTAGGAAAGTCTAATCATATAAGAGCCTCAAGGTAAATAATGAATTAAAATATTTTTAATACTCTTTGTGCAAAGCTTATATACTAAGTTGCCAGCACACACACATATATATATATATATATGTATATGTATGTATATGCTCCAGTTTTGAAGCTACATTCAGACAGAGAAAGGTCTTGTTTTCAGACAATACAGATTTTGACAGATCTTCGTACAAGCATAGGAGGCCATTTGCAAGGTCAAGCTCTCAGCAAACTGGGTAATTCTTTACTTCCGCCATCCATCTTGCAAAATTTGATAATTTTGTTAATGCTTCAGCTGTTGGATATGAGTATGAAAGAACTCCTCCTTTCACGCTCTCTTTAACTTTGTAGCCTTAGTAGTTACAGAGGACATTTTCAAAGACTTATTCTAACTGCAGACTCTTGGGTATTTCTGAGAGGGTTTTGAAAGCAAGAATATCCAAGACTCAAAAGTAAGAACAAAGTCCTTTTTTTCTTCCTTAAATCTCATCATTTATGCAATATTATTATGATTTTTACAAGGAGAAGGAAGCCTGAAAAAAAAATAGTTTCATGCCTAATTATTCTAAATTTAAACAATTTTAAAGCAAGTATTTAAGTCAATTGCCTATTATGCCTTCATTCTTCATTCTACACTTTCTTGTCTTCATAAGGAAACACCAAATAAAACCTAAATTACCAGTCACCTGAAGTAGACTATGTGAGCATTTCAGATGAAACACCTCACCAGTTTGATTCTGTAGAGCTTCAAATTTACTTTTAAAAATTGGCCAGATATGTAAGGATAGGATAGTGTATGTAAAATATTTTTTTTTCTCAAATACCTCCAGACAGTAGTATGTCAGAAGTTACAGGAGTGGTGAACTACAAGCCTCATCTTGGAACAGTAGAGCTGGGACTACTGTGGCTTTGGCATTTTCTCAAAATTAATAACTGCATGAGATACTAACTTATTTCGTGTTTTACAGTATCTTAAAAGCTGTCGTATGTCCAAAGGCTTAGTTTTAAGTAGTTTTTCCTGGAACATTTAAGGGAGATTTCATATATAAATATACCAGCAGTATTATTTTGTAGTTTGAACTGGTATCTTCAGGAAGTTATTTTTATTACTGTGTCTTTTATGTCTGAAGTTACTTGGTTAATTTTCCTAATATATAGCACAATGAACAGCTGGTCTACAATTGTCTTGTGATTTCTCAACAGTTTCATTTTTCTAACCCTCTCCAGGGATAGTTCTTACACAGTATTGACAACTTTGTTTTCTGATCTTGGAATGCAACTAAGCAAATAATCAGGAATTAAAATGTAGAAAGGATGAGGAGGAAAGGTTTGCTAAAAATGAGTTAAAGTATTTTCCAATCTTTTTACAACTTCCCTGCTGGAAACACCGCCAGCTATGATAAATTAAAGAAGTTAAATTATAGAGTTTTGTGTACTGACTCTGTTCTGAGACAGTAATATGTTTTAATCTTTTGTATCCTATTATCTCATGATGGTTTTAAAATGAAGCAAAACAGAAAAACTTTTTAGCAAGCACATCTATTTCTTCCTGAATAGAAACTACACTGTAAGGAAATCACGTTCTAAGGAAGTTACTTATGTTACAAAATTAAACATAAGAGAGCTAGGAAATGGCAGATTTACAGATCTAAATCTGTTCCCCATGTATCAGTCTGAAGACTGAATGTGGCAGGGTCCTGCTAGAAAATTATGGTGCTTGAATGCATACTCCTAGATATAACTTCATCTCCTTGAGACTCAGTGATTGTAATGTTTTCTTCATGCTTTTAAGGGTAAACAGAATACAAAACTATTGCAAGGTGTTGTTCTTTTTGGTGGTGTCTCATGTAGTCAAGGAAAACATCATGTATTTGTCAGCCTGGGCTCACAGGATCTGTAGTGTAATTCCTGCTTTCCACTGCAGATGGGCATCAAAGTAATTTCCAAAATGCCACCATCTAATAGAAAAGACTTTGCTTGCATCGATAACAAGACTGGACGCATACAGCTTTGTGGTTTCTTTGGTCTATTGCTATTGAATAAGAAGCATAATCGTTTAAAAAAAGAAAAAAAAAATACAGCCAACATTTCATGAGTATCTAATGGTGTACTTCTTAGGGAAGAGTGGGGAGTGCAGAATGGAAGAGGTAAAAAATGTGCCAGGAAGTATATGACACCAAGGATTAAGGGCATATACGGAGTATATGCTTGGCTTCGTAATTCTTCATCACTGAGGTTTTTTTGTTTGTTTTTAAATTCCTCAGTCCTATTTCTAAATTGTTCTGTACGCCTTTCTTTCTCAGCTGTTTGCAGGCTGTTCATGGACTATTAGTATGTATGTATTTACGTATAGACTTCTAGTACATACGTAACAGGCATTATCCAGAGGAAGAAGAATAACTTAAGAAAGAACATATATGGGGAAAGCATAAAGGGTGCCTTGGAGCACCCCTTCATGTTGCAGGACACAGTTTCCTAGAACAGGATTAGTTTGGGGGCTTTCAGGTTTTCTCCACAAACTGATGTTTCCTCATGTCTATCTGGGTTGTCTTGCTTTCAAGCCAATTCCTCAATTGAGACTTCAAATATCTATGATAGAGAGATGCAAGTATGCTAGATTGGGCCCATTGAATGTACAGATGCCAGACTTATTGGAAGTGACACTGTAAAATTTATATGTACACATTGCAATCTGAAGGATAATATTATGCAAATATTCCTAACCATGACACATTAAAAGGTAGTTACATTTTATACACATCCATTAATATTTTCCCTTGAATATCAAGTACTTCTTCCCACCTGCCATCTCTTCCATGTTTTCACTTGCTATGATGGTTAGGTGTCATAAAGCTGTCATAACGCTGTGACTAGGCTTTTTGGTTAGTGGAGCCTTGCATAATCTGCATTTATATTGTGCTCAACATTTTTTAAACAGATTACACATTTCAAGCTGTACTAAAAAGATATATTTTTAATAAGTATTCTTCCTTTGGGGCAGATTCTGAATTGCTTTTGCTTTTTCTAGCATACAGCATTACTAAGTTTTGCCCCTAAGCAGTATATTAAAAAAAGGCTTAATTGCTCATACTGAGTCCTGCTTACACTCCCACTTCAGACCTACATTTATGCATATGATGGTATCACTCACTTTAGAAAAGAGGTAGTGATTCTAGGTGCTCACGCTTTGATGGTGGTGATACTTAGCTCACAAGTCATCTAAGCCACCATTTTAGTAGCACTGTTAAACAAGAATGGTAGATTTCTTCCTCCTTGGAATTTTACCACCTAGTTAGTTCATACTCCCATAAGCACTTGCAGTGCATCTATAAAAATTTAGCTCTGCTGTTTCAAATTGAAAAAAAGTAGCCACAGTAATTAAAAAAAAAAGTGTCAAGCATAGTTAGGCCATACCCTTCTACACCCCCAGCCCTGCCTGTCTCACACAAATACTGTACTTTCTGTTCATCTCTGTGAACATTTTCAGTTTCTGGATTTAAATGCCAGAATTCCACACTTGACAACTAAGCGAGCAGATGAATTGCCAGTCTATAAACAGTTACAGCTCTTGTTGAATCTTGGTAACATTTGAAAGTCAATAATTTGTTTTTTCTGATCATGGCTGTCCATTAATGCCATTGTACCTATGCCCTTAAGTGCTATGATTTCTTTTCACCCACTTAAAAAAGTAATTGAAGAAAACACCTATTTTTAAGAAAGCCTTTGGCAGGTTTGTTTCTTCTTGGTTAGATGGTGCAGAGGCTTGGTGATGTCTTTAGAGGGAAGCAGCTACATATTTTGGTTTTGAGTCTTACTGAAGATTTGAAAACACGTTCCTATTATCTATTACCTGCCTTGCCATTTTGGTGAGCAGCAACAGGAAAGCCATGATCTCCATGAGCATCTCTTAGCTGCAAAGGGTAGGAGAGCCACATGAGGAGTCATATGTTTAACATGCTTCACCAAACAGTTCCCTCTTCTCCTGCTATCCTTCACAAGGCCTGAGCACCAGTTGCAAATTTTACCAGTGAAGGTACTTATTCATACAAGTAGTCTCATTACTTTCATAAGTATAAATTAAGAGTTTGTTTTATTGTGAAGTACTATGTATTATTCTTCATGTTCTATTCACATGTACAGAAACCATCACTCTAGGTTACAATTAATGTGCATTCATTTAGACAAATCATATAAAAACAATTCTAGTTTAAGAAGTTTAAAAAGTTTAAAATTGACAAAAGGTATTGAATTAGGGAATCTACTGGCAGTGACAGTCAGAAGTGTTTCTTGGAGACTTAATAAATCAAGCAGTAAGCTTGGCTATAAGCCTGTATGTATAATGCATGTAGCTGTAATGGCAACGTTATGAAAATATCATTAGCAACATTACAGTTAGGCATGTTAACATCTGCAGTTTAAATAGGATTAATATCTTCTTACTCACTTGAAATGATTGAATTTTATCTCTAAAATGAACAAGATTTATTTTACAAAGCATTGCATATTCTAATGTTTCTCCATCCAAATTTGTTGCAAATGTCCTGCTCATGATCCTGCTCCTTCTTCTAGAAAAAAAAAAAAAACAAACTCACAAGCTACACTGGGAAAAGCACAGTTCTGAATAAAGGCAAATAAAATTATTATTTTACAAGAAATTATACAATACTTGTATAAGATTATTTCATTTATGTAAAAAATGTAGTAAAATTTTACATGTAGGATATAGATAAAAGATTATTACTCATAATAAAATTTTATCATCTGATATCTTGATTCAGCAAAATGAAAAATTTTTTTATTATACATCTGCTGAGGTTTCCATGTTTGTACTCCAGTTAGGAAATAGGACTCTTTAGGCACTGATACCAGAAGTTAAAAATTTCTAGAAATCTTGAAAATTAAGTACATTTGACATTTTGAAGAGAGAACAGCAAAAAAGAGTAAGAAACTATTTAGATTAGATTGTATTCCAACAGGAAAAAGTAAACTGAATTAAGAAGGAGCAAGTGAATGGGTCTAATCCAAATAAAATATTTTAGTGATGAGAAATTATGAAATACGATGTGGATTATATTTTTTTTCTACACACAGCATTTTATCAGTAACAAGGAGATTAATTAAACCTTACAATGAACTAAACATTAGGTATCTGTGTGGTTAAGTATTTGAATGACAATTAAATATTCCTAGAAGTTGTACATTATCAGTATAATAGACCTGATTATACAGAGTAAAAGAATTCATGTCAACCATGCTGTCATTTAAATAGTACATCATAGATGTACCCCTGGGAAATAAGTTCCCTCAAAGCATAGAAATCCAAATTGGTAGAGAAGATAAAAAATGAACAATGGAAATACTTTATTCCATATAGGCTATTTTAATGTTCTTATCATCATAATATCTGATTACTTACTGGTGGTGCATTAAACTATGGTATTAGCATCGGTTGCTTAGTGCTCTGCTATTACATGATGATTCCTGTAGAGCTGGGGAAAGGTGGAGTAGGGAACGTGTGAAAACTTGCTTAAATGTTAACAAATTCTGCATGTGAAAATGTTAAATAAAAGAGGAAGAAAGAACCTTAATGATGAAAATTATATCCAATTAGGTGAAAGAGAACATATTTACATGTCTTGGCTAACATAGCAGACTTTTGGAAGTTAGGGCTAGTAAGGGTTGCCATTTGATTCATGAAGGTTGATATCTATTTCCAGAGTAGTTCAGAAATGTCTGACAGACTGCTAAAATGTGTAACAACCTATAAAAAAGACCAGAATTTCTGAATATTGGATTTTAATCAATCCAGTCTTAAACTTAGAAAGGAACAAAGTTTCCAAAATATAGCATCTTCATAGCTCTTCCTTGACATTATTCCCAGGGCAGAAGGTGTTTTTACCTCCCTTTGGTAAATCTTGCTGTGTCTGACAAGGGTTGCTGGTACCTGGGCAACCTGTGACCTTGTGTTCTAACTAAGCAATGCTGGGGAAATACCTAGAAAACCTACATTCAGAATATACTCAAAGTGAGTATTAAAAGGAGAATAGGCAAATGCCATTAAGCTAAAAAGTAAAACTGCGTTCAGCACACAGGAAAAGCAAGAAGTTGAAAATATATAAACTGTCAGGGACTGAGGCGACTCTAAAAATAATGAAACACAAACTAGAAAACTATGGAGTAAAATAATATCAAAGAACAATTGAAGACACTCTTTCTATCAAATATAAAAGGAATAGTATGATATTTCAAAATCTTCTGCAATTCTGAGGTATTTTTGTGTCAGTTTCTGCAGGAAGGTCCAATAAAATTCTGTTTTTAAAGTAGTTGTTTAAATGAACAAAAATTTCTTAATGAAATCTTTATATATATATATATATATATGTAGTTACAATATCTGTGCACAGTATATGCTAAAGAAATACCCAACTAACTAAATGGATAATTCTTCCTTGATATCAGCCTTTAAAATTTCTTGATCATTTAATTTTAGTCTATGCCTAACTACTCACAAATCTGTTATCTTCAAAAATGGGGCTGAAGCATATTTAGAACAGCATCTCTTTGCACTGCTTTTATTTTGTGTCACAGGTTATTCTGTAAATGTTGCAACTGCCTTTCTGATAGCTATTACACAGTTCTGAGTTATGTCAAATAGCAAATGGATGTTTCGCTTAGCACCTTTTTCTTTAACTGGAAAGAGTACAGCATTTGAAATCCCAGTGTTCATCCTACTAAACACTTTAATTCGGAAAACAATGCAAGGCTTGAATTTGGACCCAAATATACAAAAAATTGTGCTGGATTTTTACTTAAATCAGTTTATGCTGAATAATCTTGTTTTCACAAATCCTGGAAAGGCAAAGCTACATATTTTTCTAGTTTCAATAGACATTATTTACTGCTTTGTAGTACATGAGATATTTAGGGGTTCAAATAAGCAATTTGGAACTTTTAGTGGGAAAATACAGATAGTCCAGCTTGACTTAGACTATAGCTGAACAAGGTGTTCACAGCTGGACACATTATCAACAGGCCGATGCCTCAGTTGTTAAGCATCATATGTGAATAGTATCTCTAGAAGCTCACAGTACAACATTAACCTGAAACTTGTATGGTTACTGCCTAAACATTTTCACAAATTTTATGATTTACATTGCACAACTTGACATCAGGAGCAGAATCTGCTTTCTTGAAGAACAGAACTTTCAATGTGCAGCAACCTATCAATTATGCTTCCTCTCCAGAAGTGAGTATTCTGTCAGTAGTGATTTCTTACAATACTGTGGGGGCAATGCCACAGGCAGAGGAAAAAGGGATTAATTATGAGCTAAATAACTCTGATTTTTTTATAACACCCACAGATCCATACTAGTCTCTTCTGTATCCTCTGCTCCAGAACCTAATTCCAAGGAAGGCTTCATGAGACAGAGAAAGGGTGTGAGAGAGATGAAGGCTTTACTGTCATGTGTTGTACTCAAGAAAGTAATATAGGAATTTTACTGCCAAGCAATATTTTCATAAGGGTTCTTTGACTACCTATGTGTCTGTGTGTACATACACTCTATAGTATCTGCAGAGTAGCTCAGGATGGGCAATACGCCTGTAAAATAGAAGTTACTGTTGGTAAGTAACTCCCTAATATCAGAAGTAAATAGAGGGCTTGGTCACATCACACTGAATCAAAAAGTATTGTCTTTTTGGGAAGAGTTGCCAAAATAAAAAAATTGAATAATTTATTATAAATTAGTTTGACATGTAATTTTTCTTCCACAGTAACAAACGTTTCAGGACAAAACTCACAAGAGGAGGTTTGAATGAAATAGTGCTGTGGTAGAAAGTCTTCTTTGGCAAAAATACTGTTTCCTACAATAAATTTGGTTTGCAGATACTTAGTCATTAGGATTTACATTATGACTGACAATGTATATACAAATACTATATTCATTTTCTTTTTCATTATTAGGCACTTCTAGTATGTTGCCACATCTTTTGAGAGCAAAGCAATACCTATGCTTATTTATTAGATTGTTGGATCATCCCAGGCTCTTCATTAGATATAGAGACCAGATGGAAGTGGATAAATGGCGAGGAAGTTCAGGGAAACACGTAGGCACTATTCATGGCAAAAGCAACATTTTGTCAGGTAGATAAGGAGGTAATTTATTAGGAGATCCCCCACATATATATAGGAGAAGCCACATGGCTATTTATTTAAAACTGCTACAAGTTGTCAGTAGGTACCAGCGTAAGATAACAATCTGAGGTGGATGATGACATATTGATGGATGTTTTGGTTCATCTTAAAGTTGTATGTTATTGTTTAGATAATCTGAAGAGACTTCAATAAAGTATAGAAATTTTACTGCGCTATTTTTTTGTTTACATAATTAGAACCAGCATCTGCTATAGTTGGTTTTATTTTCAAGACCCTTATACTCAAAAAAGTTCTGCATACTTGTTTAAATTGTTGTGGATGATTCCCCTAATTTCAGTGAGGAGGCTAGTTGTAGTAAAGTTGAATACAAGTGTAAGAGTTTGCATGATAAAGGCCCAGAGACATTATACAGATCCATTCCTCTCCCAGAGCACGAAAATAAAAGGTTCATCATTAGACATACTGGATGAAGGACATGGTTGCTGCAAGCTTTGTGCACAACATTGCTTTCTATCAAGTATATATTGTTCAAATTCATATAGGAAACTGGCGTTCCTTGTGAAAGTATATTTCTCTTAAATTCCCAACCCCATGGCTGTTGTTAATCCTCTGAGGACAGAACTAGATTCTGTTTGCAGAAAGGAACTGCTTTTTAACTACGGGGACTGTTTTCTACATGTTACATTCTGCTTTTCTCCTCCTTGATAAAAGCTATCCAGAAATGCATTCCAGAAATCTGTTGCTTGGTTTCATGCTCTGCAAGCACTGGTTACCATAGTGTTTTAGAAAAATACCTTTTCAGGAAGCAGATACATAATCAAATATAGTCCACTGAAGTTGTGCTGAATGCACCATCTGTTAACAAACTGAAAGTAACATATTTGTAGATTAAATGATTAGTAACCTTTAATTTCCTGTTACAGTCAGAGAAATATAAAAAAGAGGGCATGAGAATATCTTCAGAAGCATCCCTTTACATACCCTGAAGCAGCCTACCCTTTGAATGTAACTCATTATGAATGTGTTGTGACAGTGTTATAAACTGACTCTCTTCAACAACCAAGTCTTTCTGGAAAGCAAAGCACAGTTCCCTCCACCTAGACTGTACACATTTCTGTAGATGCTCTGCCTCTGAGCCACTGGAACAATTAATGCCTCCTAGTTATTAAGCCATGATATGCCCAGTACTGATCAAAAAGCATTGTATTCATATTGGATCACTCTTGTTTGAAGGTTGCTTTATATGTTGTTGTTGTAATTAAAAAAAAAAAAAAAAAAAAAGCAAGTTCTTGCCTTTGATCCCAAAGAACTAGGCATTATACAAAACTGAAGTAAAATGTCTTTAATGTCGTTAAGTCCATAAAGCCTATGTAAACATTTGCTAGTAGTTCAGAAGTCCAGGAAGATATTGAAACAGGACTGAAGTACTCTTGTCACAATTTGAAATAAGTAATAAAGGTCTTCTGCTTATTACTAGGAAAGATGAAAACACCTTCTAGGTACCTGACCCTTGTTACTCCTTTGTGCACTTCAGGCATTCAGTATGGAAAATTTCAAACCAGTAACTAACAGCCTGTGCTATCTGCTTTTGTTTAATGGTTCAGCATGTTTCAAGTTCTTTGATAACAATTTTGTGCTTATTTATAAATTGTCACCCATCATCCAAGTCTGCGGCTTTGGCTATCAAGTGTGAACTATAACCGTTTCATAAGCTCAAGTTGTTTTCAGCTACACTATGGTAATATTGACTGTGGTGTGGCTCCTGTCTCCCCATTGAGAGAAAACAATCTGATGTTAACATGAAATTGACAGTGTTATATATTCACTAGTGCAGCAGATAGATAGATATATTATCATGAAATTCAATGAGCTGTGAAGTCACAAATTATATGAATTCATATATTGTTATTAAATCTGTGCATTGCTGAATTCATTTATTGAATATGTACACATAATGCTTGGTATTTATTTTCTATGTAGTTATTCAGGATTTTCTGGTAAAATATTCTTAACTGACCTGCCAAATCAAAACTTTGGGGCAATAATCCTTTCTTTTTAAGACAATTTTAATTGCAAATATTTTCTCCAGTACAGAACTTAATTCTGATAAAGATGAGTAATGACCAATTAACCAAGGATCTGGTAGCTAAGATACTCAACCAGTTGCATAAAAACTTGTCTCAGTGCTGAGCTGAGTGCCCTGTGCTGGTAAGCTGTGAAAAGTCTCATGGAAGGAAGTCTGGTTGTACACAGGAATATGGCCAAGATGTGTAGGACAAAAAATAAAGAAATGTCTTTATGTAACTGCACAATGTGAATTTCAGATAGATAGTGTGGAACTGTAATTTAATAAAGATTTTGAGTTGTGTGTGCTATAAATCTTCTGAAAAACAAGCTAATATAATTAGTAGCTCTGTACTGAGAACATGACTTTTCTTTTATTCTTGAGAGATATTACTTTCAAACTGCACAATATCTCTTCTGTGATGATGCCAACCAGCCATAGTGTGCCTTTTTGGTTTGTTTTTTGGTTTTGTTAATTTTATTTATTTATTTTCAGAAAATGCTGATTCATTGAAAAGAAAGGTGCTTGCATTAGCACCGTTTCCTTTTGGAAAAAAAAATATTGGAAAAGTGCATTGTGAAAAGCCTGCCTAGACATTTTCAACAATCAAAGTTCATTTTTTGTATTTTAAATAACTTTTCAGGTCTGTAACCTATATTTAATGCATAAATAGTTCCCCTCCCCACAATTCAATAACCTGTAAATTATACATGTATAGTGGAAGCAGGAGTTAAAATCCAGTGTCCTCTCTCCTCTGCCTTTGATCACTCATAGCGTGCTCAATCTTCCGAGAAGGCTCTATGCCTTTGATCTCCTCTGCCTCCACCCCTATGTTGTTCAGTTTATCTGAGGATGTTGATTATTTTGAAGTGTAGGTATTACTCTTATTATGCCAATGCAAATTTAAAAAAAATTGAAAGAGTAGCCATTTGTATTAAAAATATTGAAGAAGTCAAAATCTACAATTATTATTTAAAACAATTTAGTGTACAAAGTGTTAATTGCTCCAATATAAAAGTACTTTAAAATCTAGATTTGAAGGTTTGTGCTGTTTGGAGTCAGATTATTTTGCGAACTTAAAAATTCACATAGGGCTGTTGAAAAGTGGGATACAGAAAAACTGTTTTCTATCCAGTTTTAATCATTTTTACTTCAGAACTAATTGATCCTTTAGTCTGCTGAATCAAAAACACACCTTATGTTGGGCTATAATGCATTTGTTCTTTCTTTTCAACTTAGAGTTATGACCTGACAAGGGTTTTTTTTGGCTAACAGAACTCAACCTGCTAAGTATGTAACCCAGCAAAGTGCATGCACAGGCCCCATATTTTTGTAATTAATTACCAAACTGTGTGGGGTGTGTTTGGATATGTGTACTTACACCTGCCTGCGAAACATTCTGTCCAGATTTGTAGGAAGATAAGGGCCTAAAGATGTATGTAACTTCCTTCCTGAAATAATTAAGGATGTTTTACAAATACTTATTATCTCTCTTTGCCCATGAGCAGTGAACTGTGCCATATTGAGGTGTGAGGTTTTAGTCAGTTATAGCAATAGGGGGATAGGTGACACACAGCACGTGTTCTACTGAAGGCTACTTTTGACTCAAACCAGCTAAGCAAAATGCTTCTCTTAAATAACATTGCGTAAGATTTTAAGTTCTGAGCAGCCAGGATTCATACAGGATCATATGGGAAAGGTATGCAGTAAAAACATAAAAACTGTTTATCAATGATTGAGAAATCAATGGTAAAAAATCGCCCTTGCGGCATCCTTTTTATTCCCGGTTTACATTCAGGTCAAGAATGAGTTCTAGGAAAAATAAGTGGCCCTGGAGGACCCTTGCTGCCCAGCAGGTTGTGTAGCAAGGGTCCTCCAGGGCCACTTATTTTTCCTGGGCAGTAGGGAACAGGAAGCCATCTGCGCTTTCCACCGAGTTATGTCTGTGCAATCCCAGACCCTTGAAGGGTTTTTCATTCTGAAGCCTGGGAGAGGATTGGTGTTGCGAAGGTGCTCCATATATGTAGGTGTGCAACTCAGCTAAGCATTGCAGCAGTTTTTGAAGGGGAGCATTGGAATGGGACTTACACTGGGGCAGGTCTGGGCACTAAGCATGCTGCTAAGTCAGGAATTAATGAAGCAGTTTCTGGCTTCAATTCTGACTATACTTGTCCTTGTCTTGAAGAGATGTTAAGGAAAGAACTCAACATTGCTTTATTTATCACAAGTAGAAGGCATGTAAGGAGTTATTTTTGCTAGCTAACTCCCTGTGTTTACTGTCCTCCTGCTCTAGTGACCAGGAACTAGATCAAGGTATCCTCAGCTTTTAGTTTTCAAAGATAGTGGTCAAGTTGGTGCAAACTGTGTAGGTGGTATTTAGAAATGATCTAACTCAAAGTAGTATTTATGATTCAGTGCAGTGTACTTAACATTAGGCAGTGTCAGGTATCCTATGCTTTATACAGTAATGATAAATTGTTTATGAAAACAGTTAATCTTTGGTACCTTTGGCTCTAGAAATGGAAAAAACATTTAACTGCCATACTACTTTGCCGTTTCAAAGAATGATGTGCTAAAAGTTTTTAATTTGGGGGGGGGGGGGGGGGGGGAGAAGCTAGATGCTTCAGATTTTTTCATCTGATGAATGGTGGTGATAATGCTCAGTTGTATTTGCACTTAGACCTGCAAGAGACAAATTAAGTAAAGAGAATGTAAGAGGTGGTTTTCTATGTCTAAGACTTAGTGTATGTGAGGAGATTGACTGTTGCATCTCTTGCTCTGAACTTATTTAGTGCTTCTAGAGTGACAGGTGTGAAATAAATGAGGGTTGAAATGAGTATGTTGAAGGAAATGTGTATGTCAAGGCTCTTCCCATCATCAGGTTTGGTTTGATATTTTATAACACCACAGCATTTATACCTGTCTGAGGTAGTTTCCTTGTTTGTGGAGAAAGCGTCATATCTATCTGAATGATCACCCGTAAAAGCCTAATGTTTTTTTTTAAAATGGGGAATAGCAGTAGAGCCTGGCTTTTGCTTGGGCTTCATAATGGTCTCCTCCCAGAGCCAGCCCTCCTCTGGCACTGCAGCCATGCTGCTTATTCTACCACAACTGTGCTTGCCTGTGAAGAACAGAAGGGCAGCTCCCATTTTCAGTGGGCAATGTCTTTATACTGTGGAACAGTTATGGAAAAGTCTCATCTGAATTTTCAGTAGCTGTTTCAGTTCATTGTATTTGCACCCATTGCTTTTTATGAATATCTGCAGTTTTATGGGTATAGTTGATCTTAAAACACCTGTGAAGAAGGCTTTTCTTGTGTGAACAAGAGTACTGGATGTGAATTGCTCAGGTTTTGTTGCTATTTATTTTGAAAGATATTTTTTCTCAAGTAGCAAAGCAGAAAGAAGATTGTGAAGTTCAGGTACCCAGCCATAGAGCTAACGTGGCCAGAAGTTAAATAGGTTTCAGGTAACACAGTGAAAAGTTTACAGAAGAAGAAATTTAAAGAAAGATTTTTCATAAAAATTTCAGAAAGGGGAAAACTACAGTTAAATGACGTCTCTGGCTTTTAACATGAAGCATCTTGCTTAAGTCTCCTAATTTGGTGTTGTTAACCTTAAGGCAGAAAAAAAGAGAAGGCACAGTGCCATTTGAAGGTAAAATGAAAGTGTCATGCAGATGATAACTTTTCATTTGCATTATTTTACAAATATTTTTTGCCACCTCTATATACTAGGGCCTTTAAGAATGCATCTGCAGAGCAAGACCATTTTATTGTGAAGTGTTACATGATGCAATACCGTACATTAAAGTTATCCAGAAATGTGTGATATATCTAGCCCTTGCATGTCCTTTTCACTTTGTTTCAAATTTCAACTTTTAGCAAATAGTGGCATACTTGCTAGTTTTGGTTTTGATTTCAAGAACAACCGTGTGAAAGAACAGAGATTCCCTTCCTGCCCCCTCCCTCTCCCTTCACTCTGAGAGCACTGCTGTGTTTCTTCCCTGTTCTCTCTCAGCTTTTCTCTGTCTTGTGCGAATTGCCATTGCCCAGGGAAGGCTCTGATCCTTCCTTTCCAGTCAGCTTGCAAACTGGACGTTAAGCTAAGAAGGTTAGGGTGCCAGCTGTCCTGTGGGAGCTGAGTACAGACACGAAAACCATATGCAGCTACGAGCAGAAACCCTCAGCCCAGCCCAGGTTTCCTGTTCTCTTTGCCTTCCCCTTCCTGCTTCCCAGGTGGAGGAAGGATCGGTGCCTTCTTCTTCTGTGGAGAGGTCCATCCTGTGCAGCCTCTCTCCACGCAGCCTCCCTGCCTCCTCCAGCTGCAGATGAACAGGGCCAGGCGCTCCCACAAATATGTCTTTTATGGTTTCCTTTTGTGTTGCCCTTGTACTAGTTCATAGGCCAAACACTCTGAGATTCATCTACATCTCTAATTGTTGCTGGGCACATATGCAAGTGATTTTTTTAACAGCTTTCTAACATCCTTCTTGAATATTGGTGAAGTGAATACTCATTATTAAGGGCTAGCCACATGTTGAAGTGTTTTTTTCACACATGGAAAATAAAAATGACTGTGTAAGATTCTGTGGCTGTCACCCCTCAAAAGCTGCTGCTCAGATTTACCCAGCTCAGACTGCCTATTATTGGTAATTAGTGGCAAACACCCTTCTGAGATCTGAAAGTCAGGCTGTTCCCTTGTCCTTTTCACATACCATCACTGCTAATAATAGTAGTAAATTTGAGGAGGATATGAATTCATTGTTGTTTAGTTGGAGATTTCTACTAAATTCTAATGAAACCATTTTTTTTTAACTGCAGTTCAAAATGCACCTGGGTTTGTAGGTTGTACCCTTGTGGGTGGTTCCTTTGAAGACATTGATGTGTTGCGGCCTAAACATTTTTATGGTCAATGATAAAACCTAAGGTGGAATGAACCCAACTTGAGTCTCACTTGCCCTGTTAGGAAATAAATAAATAAATAAGTCTGTTTTGATCTGTTGATTTAAATTAATAAGAAAACTACTAAAATGATAAAACCAGAATATCTGTTTCTACAGAATTGTTGATTAAATACATTGGAATTTATGAGTTTTATCAACCTAGATAAATGAATTTAGTTTTAAATAATCTCAAAGAGATTATTTAATCTCAAAGATATTTATAGGAGAATCCACCCATGTGTCATTTTTATGGCTGAGGCATAATGACACGCAGGGTTTGCTCGTGGTCCCTGGAAGTCGGTGCAGTCCCTGTGGTCCCAGCCACAGGACTACTGTGGCAAATAGCCAGAGTGACAAGCACCATTTCCACTCGTCGGTAGCACCTAGGGAGCCATCTTTAGTTCACAGGCCAAAGAAAAGAATCTCTAGATTCAAAACCATGCATATGGAATTTTGCTCAAAGACTATTTGAGAGGTCTTATGCCGTGTCACAGCATCAAAGGGCTTTCCTCTGACTGCTGGCTCTTGCAAAGCTCCAAATCTGGAAAAGAGAGGAACTGGTTTACTGGGGCTTTAGCAAGTTTCTCTTCTGCCAGACAGCTCCTGCCAGCTGACCGGAGCAGTGCTGGTCCCAGGGGTGCTGGCTGGCAGGCAGAGCAGGGCCGCATCCACCCCCTGGTGCTGCACCCAGAACACCCTCACAGCCCCTTGCCGCTGTGAGGCTGCTCGTTCTGCTCCACTAGGCCCTGCTGCCATCACCCTTCGTCATCCAGAGAGGCTGCCCCAGCGCTTTCCTCCTCCCAGCCATGCCTGCCTGCCCCAAAACCTGGGTGCAGGCCCGCAGGCTGTGCCAGGAGCAAAGCAAGGGCTGCCCCATACCGCTGGCCTGCTGCCTGCAGCACCCCAGTGCCGGCCGGGGTGCAGCTGGCCCCGCAGCCCTGCGGCTGTGGGCAGCCCTGGGACCTCCCTCAGAGGGCTGCGCCACCATCGTAACCCTCTTCCTCCACTTCAAAGCCCCTGTTCTCACACTTCCTTCCTTCGGTAATGAACCTTCAATTTCCTCCAGGTAAATAAAGTGAAACTGGAAAGAACTGTAAAACAAAACATAAAAGTTGCCGAACTGGAGAGTTACTGCCCACAGTGTCCCTGGGAATGGTTTTTCCTGTCCTCCCGCTGCGGTTTCTAGCCTGTTGTTTGCCCTTCCTTACCAGTTTTTAGCTGTAAGCTCTTTAGCATACAACCTCCTCTTCATGGGAGCATTTGTAGAGATGCTAATAGGTAGAGAGGCTCCTCCCATGGCTCCGTTTTTATTAATGGGAGGATCAGAGAAATTACCACATTTTTAACCATCTCTTTTGCAGTAGCTATTCAGCTTCATTGTGTAGAAACAGTGAGTGGATTTTTGTTCATCTGTTCACAACGCGGAGCTCTGAGATAAATGCTTCTGTGCAAGGTTTTTAGGTGCTGCGAGAGCGTGTGTGTGTGTTGCTTAGTAGGTTACGTGGTACTTTCATTTGGAAGTGGCATTTTACGTGACATTTTAGTACAATAGGTGGGCAAAATTGAAATTTCAGGTCTGTAGCAGAAGAGTTATGTCTATTAGTCTATTTAGTGATTTGCACCTTTTATAAATTCTACCTGATTGCATCTCTTTCCATAAAAGCTGGATTAAATGCGGTTTGAAGAAAGGAGGGTGCTGACTGGTCTCATATGTGCCAGTCTGCAAACTTGCAGACCAGCTGTCCTACTCACTAGTGAAGATAAGAGGGCTTAGATGAAGGGGTTTGTGCTGCTGGAAACACAACCAGCTTTCTCAGGAGACTGCTTTGAGGAAAGACTGCAGCAATATTGCATCCCCACTGTTACTAGTGGGTGTTGCCACACACATGTATAGTTTGTGCTAGATAAAATCAGGAGGTAATAAAGACAGGTAAAAAGAAGAGATGAGAGATCTGCTGGGTATCTGCTGAGTACTTTTTTTTTTTTTTCTTTTTTCTTAGGGAGCAAAAATGTCCAGGGGATGCCACAGTAACTCAGGGAAAAGCTGCTTTAAATCAGAAAATTTGTGTTATACCAAGTGCTTTATTTTGGGAACCATTTCAGTATGTTATGAAGGAAAGTTGCAGACTAGGCATGTTTACTAGACCTTTAATTGCTACATTTAAGAGAAAGGCGCCTTTTTTTTCTTTTTTTTTTTTTTTTGTCCCCTCCCCCCCTCCCCTTTTTAACGACAAGAAGCCAGAGTTTGCTGTGCAAATGAAGCAGGCTTTGCAAGAATCAGATTCACTTTGGACGACTCTTCACATTCCTAGTCATCATTACATTAGGCAGCACAATTCCATCTCTGGTTGATGGGCAGAAAAAGTGGGCACCCTGCCAGGTAGACGTTTCCATGGCTCCCAACCCCCAAAGGTGATGCGTTTTTCAGCTAATTCAATGAAGAGTGGGCTGAACTTTGGGTATAAACTAGACAATAGCTGCCTTCGCAGTATCAGCAGAATGGTTTATGGGAATGCACTCCACATTTGGCAGAGCATCATGTGACCTTACGGCTGAGATTTTGTGATGGTGCCAACGGAGACTTGGAAAGCAGTGCCCGTTCTGACTTTTTTCCTCTTTTCTTACATGGCTCAGAAAATGGTGGATCTTAATACTTGACTTTAGCCAGACTCAGCAAGCGACTGAGCTTTGAAGCACAACTTTGCCTTTATTCTGGCTTTTTTGGCACACCACCAGGAGGCTGTCCCTTTCACGCCTGATAAATTCTGCTTCTTATCTCCTAATAGAAAAAAGAAAGAAAGAAAATATAAGCAGAATATTTATACTTCATAACTGCATTTTAAAACTACTTGGTTTTGGGGTGTTTTTTTTGGTGGTTTTTTTTTTCCTGATCTGTAGTTTAGAACAGCCCTCCTGAGTGTCTGAAGGATAAAAGTTGTTTTTAATTTTTCTGGTTCAGTTTTTTGTGGGTTTTTTTTTTCTTCCTCCTGTTTAATGAACAGGCGTTTGAACTGGGCAAACGGGGCGACAGCATTGAACATGAGATCATTGCAGCATAGTGTAGCAAACTGGCACCCTGCCTTTTCACCCCTTTGCTTCGGCAGATTTGTGCAATCCCCATTTATAAAACCGGCACAGGGGTGAGGTGAATTTTCTGGTCTCTCCCCACCTCTAGTCCTGTGCAGGCAGTTGCGGCAAGGATTGGTGCAGCTTTTGCGCAGTGCTTTGTGCCTGGAATTCCGAGAAGAGCACAAGAGAGAGAAGACAGGCATCCTGGTGTTCTTCCGAGAAAGAACAGGAGCCCTAAGAAGAAGAAACAAATCTGAGTTTGTCCTACATACAAGAGTACAGAAAAAAAAAGTGACTCTCCTGCTTCCAAAAAAAAAAAAAAAAATCTGGCATGTTTCACTACAGAGACATCAGGATGTGTTAGAGCTTCTTAAAACAGTGTAACAAAATGAGCCTAGGAGATTGATTCTTTTAGTTAAAAAAAAAAGAAAAAAAAGAAAGAAAGAAGGAAGGAATTTTTTGTCTGGTTTTTTTCACTGTTGCTCATATAGCAGTATTTGGCACGGGGTGAAAACGTACCTTTCATATCAGGTATAGCTTCTTTTCCTTTTTTTCCTCTTTTCCTTTTTTTAAGCCGTTTTAAACGTGTTATTTTGAAACTGAGTCCTTGTGTATTAATTTTAACATAGTCAGCTGTTCACACTTTTTAAAACTAACTTTTTGGGGGGGTGTTTAATCTAATACTGCTAAAAATAGAAAGTAAACAAAAAATCGAGGGTCTATAGAAAGAGGTGGTTAGGCACATTTTGTCTTAGCTAAGCACTAGAGTTGTGCAAATACCTTAATGTTACATATACTCAGTCAAAGCTTTGGTTATCTCTAAGAAAGTTGTGGGTATTTAGATCTGGTTGCTAAGGAAAGTAAAATTTTTTTTTTTAATAGTGTGACTCATGCTTTCAGTTTCTAAAGAGGGGAATTAAAAAAAAAAACACCCGTGTTAAACTTTAGGAAAGCATTGCTTTTGTTGCCAGTATATTAAAGTTATTATTGAGTTAATTCATATATGAGTTTCTTACAATTTGTATCTAAATCCATTACAAAGAAGTCAGTGTAATAAGCACTGGAATAAAAGGCACATTATTGAGACATTCATGAAGTAAGCCTGGTTTGCAGCTAGTAACAGTGACTATTTTAAGATGTTTGGTAAAGCAGCACTTGTCCAGGAATAGCTGAAAACAGTATTTAAAGATATCCATTCAGAATGTTTGTGATAAGTGCAAGCAGAGTTAAAGTAAGTTTTGAGCATGTGACGCTGTAGTAGAGCCTTTTCCTTAAAGCGTTTGTCTGTCTGTTGTAACATATTACTAGGCAATTAAAAGAGTGTGTAACAAAATTCATTCTGAGTGACAGATTTTGGAAAGCTCAGCCATTATGCATTTTTCATTTTTTTAAAGTATATTTTCCTAGTCTTTTTAATTTATGTTAAAAATACAGATGTCCTCAGCTAGAAATTACTTCAAAAATTACAGTGCTTTTTCATTAGAAACTCTGATAGTTTGTTCAAAATGTTTATGATAGGGGTTTGCTAATTAAAACCTTTATAAATATATTATGATTTTACAAAATAGAATTATTTTAATGTGTGCTTCACTTTTTATACATTACTACTTAGACAGTAACTTCTAAGATTGTATGCTAATATTGCTACCTTATATTTTTGTTGTTCTGCAATGAATTCTGGGAAACTGCTGAACGGAGACCTTATGTATACGACACATATACCTCCATTCACCCATTTCGGACCAGAAAGTGTTTCTTAGATTTATGGTGATTCTGCCCTCCCCAATAGTTTTGTTAGAATAATTATGTATGTCATTAGTACCTAAGTCTGTTGACAAACCAAGGCTTACATTAGCTAAAAAGAACTTTTAAAATTTCTATATCTGATCATAGTAATCACATCTTTTTCTTTTTCCATAAAGTTTTGCAAACATTTCTTGATTTAAGCCATTTAATTTATCCCAGTATTTTTATGAAATTCTGTAGCAAATAACCTCATTGTATGCACTATTTGATAAAAACTATTTATTTTCGTTAAGCATGCTTCTTCCCTTCTGGAATTCCTAATAAAAATAAAATATTTGTGGGGTGAAAAAACCCTAGGAAACACTAAATGAAATAGTCCCTTTGCCAAAATGTGCATGCTCACAGCATGTCTTTCCATGGCCCTGAGAGGGGCGTCAGCAGTGTGTCGGTTTTATATCTTAAAACCATAATTACTAATTTTGTGTATGCTTCATTCTGTTCTGAAAATGTTTTACATAAAACAGATATTTCACAATCTTTCTCTCACTATTTTTTTTTGGTTTAGTGAAAGAAAAAAATTAAGATGAAAAAGGAAACTGAAGAAGTTAATTATACCAGATTTCAGCGAAGGTAATACAGTGATCTTAAAAATCTTTTTGTTAAAAAATTAAGTTGATGGTAAAAACATGAAACAAGTTGGCTTTAATAGAATTCCTTTCCTTAAAATAGCCTACAAATATAATTTCTCAAATAGGTATTAAACTTTAGTTCTGATTACTTTCTGTTGGGAATATTGCAGTTTGTGTAGTCTGTTTACTGTATGTTTGCATTAAGCTTTAGAATGAATTGAAAGACCAATACATAATTTGTTCTTTTTTTATGCCTAGTAAATATGTAACACATATCTATTTACTAGTGTATATATATATTACTAGTATATTTATAGTGCATATATATGTTTATTAGTATACAACTATGATGCAGTGACCAATTATTTTTGAAATGTGGAATATCTCTTCTACTTATAAAAAAAAAAGAAAAACAAGAAAATTGGAGAAGCAATTTTATAGCACATAGGACAATCATTCAGTAAATTATATATGCAAGCTGCATACTTATTTCTGATACTAGGATTACTATTCTAGTTTCAGTGCTTGTCTTACATTTTCTATCTCCTCGGTGTCAGCAGAAAGAAATTATAAAATATTCCTTCTAATGTTGAACTGTATATAAAGTGAAAGCAGGTTTAAAACAGACTGTTATAGAAAATAAATCAGCATTATTTTAAAATGCAAAAGGGTATGCTTGAACATTCAAGATTTAGT
The DNA here is from genome assembly GCF_963210335.1 of Falco punctatus. Classification (NCBI taxonomy): domain Eukaryota; kingdom Metazoa; phylum Chordata; class Aves; order Falconiformes; family Falconidae; genus Falco; species Falco punctatus. The sequence continues at coordinate 106,686,082 of NC_137581.1, read as the reverse complement.
CCACTAAATTAAAAAAGAAAAGAAAAAAAAGAAATCATTTACTAATGCTCAGCTGTCATTACTGAACTAGAAATACATGTTGCAGTCTGCAAGAAAACATAGCATTGCCCTGATTCAAAAACTGTTATTGGCAGCACTCATTCTCTTGAAAGGGGTTTTGACAACTAACAATGGCAGAATTAGGCCTTTGGTGGGAACTAGGGAAAGGCAGGTTCAGATACAGTTTTCAGTAACCTGCTAAAATCATAAGATACCTTTCTATAGTACCTGGGTTTAAAATTATACCTACTTCTCATGCCTGTATTTTACAAATGCATATGTGGCTGTATGGTTACAAGTTACTCTGCTGTGTCAGACGCTATGTCTAAAGATGCAGTATTTATCGATGCATTCATTTAGAGTATGTGAATTATAAAACTGTTTCTGTGTCTCACCTTTCTGAATTGCTGGTTATTGCCTCAAAGGACCTGTTTTCAGTCTGTTGCATAGGACACCCGACGTTCAGCCTGTGGTAATTTGTATCGTACTGCTTGCCGGTCACAGGAACGTATTTGTTGTAGAACTTAATTCTGAAGTTTTGCAAGGTTGCGTTTCGACTTTCATTCTTATTATTAAGGAATAGTATTGATGGAAGGATTAGTGAATAAAATATACAAATTAACTTCTTTGCTTTGATTAATAGGCGTAGTTTAATCAACAAGTTATTGTCAGGCAGTACTTAGATGCCTTGTAATATGAAGAAATAGCTAAGCAGTCTTTATAATGTTGTACGGGAGCTGCACTCCAGTGAGCCTCATTGCTTTTCGGATTTGGTGGGGTGATTTTTATTTGGGGTTGTAGTACCTGATACGAGCTCAGACACAAAGGACAAACCTGTATTGTTCTCTTCTGTGTCACATCCAATTATGGATTCCAGTCTTGCCTGCTCTGTGCATGCTATAGTCAGATGCAAGTTGTGAGGAGTTGAGAGTTCATCGGTAAGGCAAAGTGTGTGCAAAAGGACATTAATTCCTGCTGAAGACAAAACAATGTTGTGCCATCAATCTGTAACAATGTTTTTTCTTCCTTTTTCAAAAAAAACCAACTAGTTACAAGTCTTTGGCTTGTTTGGTGCATCCACCATTTACGCAGTTATGTTTGAAGTAGCTTTCTTTGCAATAGACAGTAATACTTTTACTCTTTAGTACTCATTCTTACATTGCTTCGTATATTTGTTTATTTAAAGTTTTCTGCAACTGACTTTAAAAGGAAAATTTAATCAACAGTACCAATTGGCATAAACCCGTAGATCCGATCTTGTGTTGAAACGTACTGCACAAGCTCGCTTCTATGGGTCTGTGTCAGTATGGTGATCTGGCAAAAGTTTATGTAGCACACGCTGCAGTGGTATTTGACAACAAGTCCAAGTTAATGTACAAAACTATATATATTGGTTTTGGAATGCTTCTTTTGTCCAGTGCCTTATCTTCAAACTTGATTAAGTACTTTGTTCATTTACCAGTTGCTTTAAGCACCTTTAGCTTAATATCTTATTAAAATTTACAAAGAGATGTGAGGGAATTGTAGGGTTTCCAATAAGGGAGAGTAGGATATGTTATTTTTTGGCTTATTAAATATACCATTACATGGTATTACATTTAAAAAAATATAGAAAAAAAAACAGGAAGAGTTTTATATTTTATTTTAATGTAAAATAAGACCAAATAGTCATTTCTTTCCAGAAATGTAGTTGGACTTGCTTAATTTCTATCAAATATGTATGTATATATCTATACAGACAAGACATAGGTGTATATATCTGTATACATATGTAAACAGGATAGAGCAGAAATTCTACCTCTGCAGTAGAAAATTCTATCTAAGAATATGCCTTACTGTCTGAAAAGTGGGGAATAACTGCAGTTGAAAGCCTACCCCCATGGGAAATATATAGCCCTGTGGCTGCTGTCACATTTCAAAGAAAGGCTGAAGAAGCGAAGAAGACTTTATGGTCACCGTTGGAAGCTGTGTGCATCCAGGTTGAGGTAGTAGGTTGTATGGTTTAGAGTTACACCCTGGGAGTTAACTGTACAACCTTCTAGCTTTCCTTGGAGCACACTTGAGCCATCGAGGAATTCATCACCACTTTAATCTGATCAGGGAAAGTATGCAAAAAGGTATTGTGTCACGGCTGTACATAACAATCACTCTGAGGCTTTATTGACGCTGAAATAGTCCTGATGACTTGATTATTTCATTTACATCCTGTTATGAACAATACTAACATGTTGACTTAATGGACTGTGACTACGTACTGCAGACACTTAAGGAAAGACCGATGGTGATTTTAATTCCATTAATTGGAAAGCTTTAAAAGTTTATTTTGATTTATAAATTCAGAAAAATATCAAGTATTTAACACTTTATTCTTTCTTCATAGAAATAGCTTATCCTATAGAGTTGGGTTTTGTTGCTGTTGTTATATAGGTGCACATTCTTTTTAAAGGGAAAAGTTCAGTTTTTTCTGTCCTTATACTACTTTCCAAAAAATATGGCACACTGCTGCTTGGATAGCGGTGGGCAATGGCACAAGTGGATCCTAATCTTCCTTGATTTTATGATATTCTTTCTTTGTGCCTGAAAAACTCAGTGTTATGATTGCAGATCCAAATGACCTGCAGCCCTACTTGTGTTTCCACCTTGTTGTGATTCATGTGCCGCTCAGTCTAATCCTGCTCTGGGGTCTCAGCACCTGTGTCCTTACACAGTGTGTCAGCTGTCAGCCTGACACTGACCCACAATGCCCTTGTCATTTTTGGCCCCAGCTGAAGTTCTGACATATCTTCCTAACTCAGCAGGACTTGGAGAAGTCACATTCCCTATGGGAATTGTTCCCATAAGCACTGGGCACTGTTGGTGGCAGCAGCTCCCAGCGCCAAGTGCTTCCACCCATGTGGGTTGGGTGCCACAGACAGAATTAGCCCTCCTTAGCCCCTGTGTTAACTATATGTTTGGCACGCCATTTTTAAAAAAGCAGTATCAGAATGCACCAAGGCAAAAAAATGTGTATTTTATCCCAATGTGAATAGGGAGACGAAGGCGTGCTTCTGGAGTTTTATGCCCCAAGTTGTGCGTTCCCATTTCATGGTGGGTTTCAGTCTTCCTTATCTTGGAAAAAGAAAAAAAGCCCTTAAGATGTGTACATCCATTATGCAGGTATCATATCAAAGAGAGAAAAAATAGTGAGTGTTTTCAAAGTTTAGCCACTGCCAGGAACGGCTATGAAATGAGTGGGAAAAGGACAGTGCCTGTGTATCCATCTTTCAAGTGAGGCCTGCTTCTGAAAATGACCTTACAGATGAGGTCTTCTCAATGTGATGGAAGGCATTGCTGCCAAAGTAGAAGCATCTGGACCAGACAGTGATGCTCATTCCAAAATAGTTGGAAAAAAACCGATGTCTGTTTCCATGATCTTTTCAATGAAAAGTTAAAAAGAAAAGAGCTTAGTAATTTACAACTATAGTAGTGATAATTTTGCTGGAAAATTATTTAAGGTTTGTTGATTGATATAAAGCAAAAGAGCCGAGCCATGCCTCTGTGGTGCTGTGGTCAGGGGGGCACCACTGATGTGGGCCAAGGGAATGCCAGACTCCTGTGGGCTAAGGAGAGGGTGAAACATGTCTGTTCTACATGGGGTGAGAGCTGTTCTCCCGGAGCTCCAATTTAACAGCAAATAGGTCCTTCTCCAGGGTATTTTGTACCCCTGCATTTCCTGTTTTACTTTTATTGCAGGTGACCATACCAAAATATTTGACATTTGCAATGTTTTATTGTTTTAGGTTTTGCATCAGCAAGGAGAGTTAAGAGTGTTTACTTTAAGTGGATTCCATGCTTGCTTGTGTTTTGGTCATTCTTTTCCTTCCAGTTCCGCCCATTCAAAAAATTACTTGCTTACAGTGCTCTATGTTTGATTCTTTCTACCTCAGCTTAGGGCTTGCCTAACCACTTTCTTAGACAAGGAATTAAAAAGAGGAGATGAAAATGGATTTAGTCTCTCTTTTTAATAGCATTTATTTTCAGTGATTAATGTTTGTAATAGGAAATTGGTAAAGAGGATCTGCATGACAGTTAGGGGGATGTACAATGGATCTTAAGCCTGTCTTAAAATGTGTGGGAAAGGGGAGGAGGTTGAGTGAATCAGGGCTACTCTGAGGTAATGGAAAATGCTTAAGGAAGCAGTGACTAAATGGGGGGATAGAGAAGACATCTCCATATACCAATGAAGCTTAACAGGGACCACTCACAATCTGAATAAAACTGGAGCATCTTTGTGGATTCAAAAGGACCCTGGTCACCAGTATGTTTTCTTCCTTTTCTATTTTAATTTTTTTCTTTTATAGTTTAAGTCCACTGGAAAGAAACATTGTAATTGCTATTTTCTGCCAACAGAGCAACAGGTGTTAAATCCTTTTATATTAATTCTTCAATTAGTTGCAAAATAAGGACGGATTGTTTATCCTAAGCTGAACCGAATAGAAATGACTGATGCAGAAAATGTGGGAATGTTTCATCTGCCCTTCAAATGCATGATAAATTTGTAATTCTATCAGGCATAGTTGCAGGTTACTATGCAAATATTCATTGCAGCATTGCCAGCTTTAATGAATATACATTTTCTGTATTCCTTTCTCTGTTCTTTAGGGTTTTTGCCCTGTAACTTGCAATACATTGTTTTGTAAAAGTTATCAAGTTACAAGTAAAAATGAATGAGACTATGAGCTAATTTTGAAGCAGATTAAGGTAGAGAATGAAAAACAAAGGGGGAAAAAACGCTCTATTAAGAACAGCTGTATGGGGTTAGGTCTTCTGTGATTTCATTTTAAAGTCATAAAACATATTGTCTGTTTTAGACGAAGTCTGGCATTTTTTACCTTTACAGTGAGGTTGGAATGTTAGTCAGTCACGTAGTACTCGGCATTATATTGCTATGTTGTTTCTGTAGGAAATAAATGCACTTTATAACATGGTTACACACGGATGTGTTCCAGTCAAGGACCCATCTAACAGAGTTTGTTCCTATAAGTAATCCATAATGTTATCATCCTTGTGCCTTTACTTTGCTTCTTGCATATAGAAGAAATATCCGTTAGGTTATTTTTGGACAAACCTTGACATCAAAACAATCTGCGACTCCCAGTGGTTTTTTTGGGAGACACAGGTCCTCAGAGCTTCACAAGTTTGGTCCTACAGAAAACATGGCTGCAGAGACACTGACCCACCGAACACCCTTTAATTTGCCACAGTTTCCTTGGTAAAGATTAAGCACGATCCAAGGCCTTAACCCTAGTTCCCAACAGAGAAACTTACAGCACAGTGAAAACCTGCTTTAATGCCAGATCCTGTTGTCTTAAGAGCTAAGTCACTTCAGAGGGCTGGGGAGAGTTTGGATTTCCTTCTGCAGCCCACAGCGCCTGTGTCCAGAGGCATGTCCAAAGAAAACAGAGTTAAAGGGACGTTTCTGGGTTAATAACCATGGGTCAGATGCACTAACAGAGCTTGGGTGTTTTGGGCACAGCCATTTTGAGACCTTTCTGTGGAATAAAGCTGCCATTAATCCAGTGTACCAGAGTAGGTAAAGCAAGTTTTTAGTAATTTTCTGCTATAGAAGTAGCACAAACCAGTCAAAAATATATGGGCCAATATGGTTGATATAGTGTATTTTAAATAATCTTACAGATTTATGTTATCAAAGCTGAAAGTCATTATAAAATGTCCTTTTTTCTGTAGCCGATGTACTTTCTGGTTTTGTCATTCCACTTCAACAAAAGAAAATGCTGAGTTTCACTTGGTCTCATGCTTCATTTAACTTTCTCTTGTCTTCAAATAAGTTGAAGTTCTTTAGAGATTTTTAGGTAAAGAATGTGGTAAAACATTTAAAAGCAAACCCAGAAAAGGTTTTCCTTGCAAATCTGTCCTTTAAAAATGACAAACAGCCCTTAGTAATCTCCAAAACCTGTTCATTGAAGCTCTTCAGCAAGAGACCTGTGATAGGTTGCTTAAATGATAAAGATGGAGTAGAAGTGCACTTGAAATTTTTCAGATTTTTTTGGATGTGGTTTCATATGATATTCATTTATCTATTAAGAGCAGCTTCTGGTACTTTTAATAAAACTAAAATTAAACACGTCTGGCAGGCCCTGTTTAAATGTGAATATTGCTTTTGTAGCACAGTTAAATACAAGATTGAAAAGCTAATGCTTTTGTACAGAAGATTTAAATTGTTTCAGCTTTTTGTCTTTTCTCATAGTAAAAATATTTACATCAGAGTGATCTTTTTGATAGAACTTAATTTTGTATAAGTCTTCTCAACATTTCAGCTGTATTTTATTGTAAATTATATCATTTATATGGAAATCTCAGGCAAATTCTTATTTAGTTTTGCTCCCTCCACCTCTTCTTTCATGCGACTTTCTAGAAACAGTAAGAGCAAGCCTCACATTGATGAAGTCTTTTCAAGAAAACTTTCAAAAACTGAATAAGAAGTAAAATATCATGCCTCTCTCTTTTCTAGCGTGACAGTCTCATTTGTTCAGAAATACCTGTCTCCTGTCTCCCTATCCGTTCTTTGCAAATGTGATCAAAACATCACTTGATCTTACAGGAAAATTGGCGTGGATCCCATTGCTCTTTACTGCTTTTATTGCACCTTCTTTTGACTAGAAAGACCTCACCCCTAAGCAACTGTACTTTGAGGCTTTTTGACTAATGTAGTTGTCTGGCTTGAGTAAGATTGGTGCTCCAACAATTGCACCAAGGGCCTCAGCAGAAGGATACAGATACAAAATAGCAAACGAATAATTTTTCTGAGTCAGAACAGCCTTGTGGAACTACCTACTTTCCTTTTGTGGTTGAATGAAAAGTGGGTGGGTACTGGGTACTTTTTTGTATTTTCCTTCTATGTAGTAAACATATATATTATGTATATATTACTTTTATCTGAATGTTATGACTCCTCAGCTAAAGACTTTTCTCCATTGTTGCGAGTGATTTATCTGGGTTTATCTGTGGTTTATCGGGGAAATGCAGGTCCCTTCTTTTTTTTTCTTTTTCCGTCATAGTATACTTTTGTTTTACACACAATCCTCCACTGGTCCTTTTTTGATTCTACTTGATTTCTTGACATCATGATTATAATGGCAAAGAAAGTAGAGCATTGCAAGCATATTGGCAACAGGGATAGTCTGGGAATACCCTGATGACTTGAAAGAAGAGTGGGATCACTGTCATGTTCATAAGGTTAGCAGAAAGCAAAAGCTTACTCAAACCAAATCCTCCATAAGACCTCTCTGTTATGACTCTCCAGCTCTGGAAGGAGAATAAGCTGTTTGGTACTACCACCTTTGTAGGTCTGGCTTGAGACCATGGGATAGACTTTGCTCAAACTCTGTGTGTAATTTTTTTCACTGGACACTAAAATCACTATAAGGCTCTCTTTTCCCTAACATGCACCCAGCCTTGTGGTAACTGCAGTATCAAAACAGATATACATGTCTGAGATAAGATGACTGTCAATCTTGGAATATGTATGCTTATGTATGTATAATGTTAGGGGGTTTTGCATGGCACTACACTGCTGTGAAAACAATACAACCCCAAAATTCATCTCATTCATGTAATTAGTTTGCTGGGACAAATTTGTTAACTTCCCATGTTAGGAAGAAATCATCAGATCAGAATTTTCCTATAGTAACTTCACCATCCCTTGAAAGAACTTCCCCTGTAGAGTAGGGAATAGCATTTGGACCACACTAAATACCTGTGAATGATTGGTTTCCCGGAAAGTTGCCCAAGAAATGTGTTCTGTCTGGGTCTGGAAGTAGACTATACAGTAGCCTATGATCAGGAGAGCTGGAGACATGTCTCAAACGTACCCCTACTATTAGTGTGTCCTGGCTTGAGGATCCTCTACTGCTATTTTATATCTTAGCTTGTGCCACGAATCTTGCACTTTTTCAGGGTATTTCCACCTCCAGCCTCTCCACCTCTTCAAAAAGCCCAAATACACTTAGTTTATACAGCTGAAGGGGATTTACTCCATAAGTTCTTTGCACTCCCAGGTTCACCTGTGAGCTGAGCGTTTTATGGGGAGGAAGATTTTTGGGGTGTGGAATTTTTATTGAAGTCTGATTTATGCTATGTTGAACTAAAGTGTAACTAAGCTGCTGAAAAGGAGTTCTTTTCACAGCAAGGTTGCACACCTGGGCAGAAAGAGACACATGGCGGTTTTGAGGAACTTGTGCTAAGGTCATCAATCTTTGTGGAAAAGCTGGTTCAAGCAGCAGCTATGCCTCCAGACCCTTGTGTCTGAGGGCTGCTGCCGAAGCTGGTGTCATTGTGCAAGGACATCTTTGTGAGCTGGGGTATGGGGAGCAGTGGACTAATGTAGCTATGCAACTCTATGCTAAGTAATGTGCTTTGGTCCTTTGTCCAAATAAATCTTTCAATCTATAATTAAGCTAGATTTACCCAATGGTATGTATCTTACCATATTCACTTCTAATTTCTTCATCCCTACTGCCTAAATATGTACTTCCAGGTTGCGTATTGTAAAGAACTACACTCAGACCACCTAATTCATGCATTGCCCTTGTGTCTTGTCACTGGCTGTATAGGTTATGTACAGGTCAGCCTGTATTGGTTATGGCCCACACAAACTTGGACATGAGACTGTATGCTCAAGTCCATCTGAAGTAACACAGCTGACAGTCTGGCTGCAGCTACAGGGAGGGTTTTGCTAAAAATGTGTTTTTTGTCTTTTGAGGGCATTTTACTCAGGGTGTGACTTGTGGAGTACCTGATTCCTGTGCTGATAAAGAAGTTTTTGAGAGTCATTATAAAGCACTGTATATTGTTCCTCTGAAGTGCTTAGCTTCTGATATAAGAATTTAGAGGTATCTTTTTTATTATGGCAGTTTTGAAGTATAACTGTACCAGAATGGCCAAAATGTAAATTTTCGTAATAAGTCTAAGAACCTAACTCATACTTTATGTAACATTTTTAAGTGACTCTACCTTTTTCTCAAAACCTCTTGGGCATTTAGGAGCCTGTATCCTGTTGATTTACCACATATGGGCAAGTTTTAAAAGAGAAATCTCAGGTGCAGAGGCATTCTTACAGCTTTTTGACCGTAACCTTCATAATGTGTGACCCAACTGCAGAATGTTAAATACGTAAACTGGTTGGTGCTGCCTCTAGGTCATCCTTCTGAATGTGAGACACTTACCTAAACATGGAGTACCAATATATTCTTAGCCACTTTTTATGAGAAAATAGTGCCCTAATTTCTCTCTTATTCCTATTATAAAGAAGACAAAATAAACAATGTAGTTAGAGACATGTGCAGCTTTGAAAAATTTGAGTGTTTAGTAAAATTTAGTAAAATTAAAATTTGGTTTAAAGCTTTACACTGTATCCAGATTGAGGCCAGCAACTTAAACAGAAAGCAATTTGCACACCTGACACTCTTATTGATGATGATGCCAACCATGCAGGTGCTTGAAGGGGACATACGACTCCTTCCTTCCCTCCTCTTGTCCTGCACTGCAGGGAGGAGTTGTCTGTGGTGGGAGACTGTGTTGTCTCCAGTCTTCTGTTGTAAATGCAGGTGCTGGCAGGGAGCACTGCCTGGGCACTCGTGCCTCTGCCCGTAACAGCCAGCAGGCAGCATCATACCAGGGGCACTGGGAGCCCTTCCACATTGTTGGGGCAGGGCTGGCTCTCGCAGGCACAGGGGCTGCTGCTGCCCCAACACCCCACCAAGAACAGGTACAGGCAGTGTTGTGCCTGAAAGAAAGGAACCAAGCATAGCTATAAGTCAGGTTGGGGTTTTTTGGCTAAAAAAGTCCAGATATTGGTCTATGGAAGTAAACATGCAGTCTGCTTAATGAATGCGTTATTTATTAGCTGTGTGAGCTGCTGGAAATACCAAAGCGGATAAAGGCTGTGATTCAAGGCCACAGGGCTGGGCCCACACAGCTCCCTAAGCCAGGAGCCAAGGACATGGGAATCGTCGCCAAGGGGTGACCCTGGAAGGCCAGAGGAAACATTGGGCTGCACGTGTCTTCATGAGGGTGGAGGTTTATGTTAAGGATACCTTCTCATACATGAGGAGCAGCTGTTGTTCGTTATTGTGTAATTTGATTTGACTCTAATTTAATGACAGTTCTTAGTAGGCAACGGGATTTGCAAGGCTGATTTCCAGTTTTATTGATTGGGCCTTTAATTTATTTGAACCTACGCTCACAAGTTTCATTGGAGATTTAATGCAAATCTGCAAAACCAGATTGGTAAGGAATCTTTTGATGGAACTTGAACTCAAATACTTCAACAACAAGTCAGTGAGGTGGGGTGTGAAAATATTTTAAGAAATAAAATTCTTAGTTAAGCTTTACTTTTAAAATAATGGATTGGCAATGCTTTTCCTCCCTTGAGGATTTTTTCCCCCAAACTCTTGTACTCGTTGTCTATTCAAAGGTAAATTAAAGATTATTTTTCCAGTTTTGTAGAATGAGCTTTTGAAGGGGAGATCTCAGAGGTTATCCTTACAAAACTTTCACCGAAAATAAGTAACTTGTAACTTCTGGAAACCTATGGTTTTATTCATTAGTAAGAAACTTACCAAATACAGAAAAAATTCTGCAGAACTAGCTGCCACAGTGTCCTAGTTATATTCGAACTGTATGTTTTATTCAAAGCAGAAATTGCAAAGCATAAAAATACCATATCTGGTTTAAAAGTCTATCAGTTATTTTATGAAGACAAATTTATTTTTTTAATATTTACCAGTATATGTTCTAATATATAATAATATAATGGTCTGAACAAGGAGGAGCTAGCAAGGGATTAATTAATGGTAATTTTTCATTTACCTTTTCCAAAACCAAATCTTTGCATCCAAACTAATCAATGAAGAAAGCAGCAAGAGGCACAGAGTGTATCTGTGTGGGAGGAAGGCAGGAATAGGGAGAATGAATTATTATGTGATAAGAAGTGTAAGAGGATGTAAGAGGAGGAAGGAAATTGAAGAGGCATGCAGAATAAGAGAGGATACAAAGAATGGGACTGTAGTGGCTGTGTATTTGTACTTAGAGAAGTGACTCTGGGCATGTAGGTAGAGGAGTTCAGGAAGGTGGAAGAAACAAACTTGAAAGATGTAGAGAAAGGACATGAGAATGTTGTAGCTTCACATCATTGTGCTTCATTCACCTTGGTACATTTTGGTAACTCTAAAATACTGGGTTTGTTTATTGGACAATAAAAGTTAAATTTATTTAAAGAAAAGAAAGAAAGAAAGATTTACAGGCAAAACTTCATATTTGTAAATAAACAGAAGGTCTCATGGGACTAAGTTTTTGTACTGCCTGTTCAATTTCTTTTTTTTTTTTTTTTATGAGCAGAAACCCCACTATACGTCTAAATTAGAAGGGTGGTAAGTCTGAAGAGCAGTAGTTGAGGGTAGCATACATTCCAGACATATTGAAACCATCTCAAAATGATCCCACACTCTTAAGCATTAGGAACCCTCAAAATTCAAAGCTACAGGTAAAGTGAAAATCCAGGGCACACAGATAACATAACTCTGCCTAATACTGACACAGGCAATGTATCTAATGATGCTTGTTATTTCAGTCTAGTCTAGGACAACAAACACTGAATGCATGATAGCCGTATTATTACTGCACAGTGTCATCATAAGGGGAAATGTAGCTCATGTGGGTGCCCTTCCTCTGCTTCTGCTCAGACTATTTGTGAAAATTAGATATATAAAACACTCAAAAGCCGGAATCAAAAAGAATAGGATAACCTCGGCTTTGATAGGAACTGTAATTAATCTGCAGCCTGTTACCACAAAACTTAATTTAGGGAAATTCCTAGTTAGAATCAAGAATGTTAAACATTTGTGTGAATAAGAACAGTATGTGCAGTGGCGCTAGAAGTAGCAATATTTCTGATTCAAACCATGCACTGAAGAGTTGTTGAGGTTACAGAACTTCTTCCCTTTTAAAATTAAGTGCTTTATGAGAGAATGAAGTTATTGACTGCTGATCACTTCCAGACACAGAATGGTGGTCTATTGGTCCCTACCAGAGTGTACTAGCAGTTCCACATGATACATATTAATGGAATATGTCATTAATTCCCTAAATATCACTAAACTGGTCAAGTCATTAGAAGTTTCCATCTCCTTAAAGAAAATCTAGCTGCTTCAAATTTTTCAGCTCTATGAAAACATCTGCAGAATATGGAATCTGTTAAAACAGCAGCATCTACATTGTGAGATACCAAGATTTTAACCCTAGCTGTTTTTGTTATGGAGATCAGCATATTCAGCATCCAAATGGAGTTTGAAGATTTTTATCCAGATCATTGTTTTGAGGAGAACTCATGCGTCTCTGTTCTATACATGAGCACTACCTTTTCTATCCCATAAAACCAGAAAATATCTATGTTTATGGTTTGAGTTATAAAATAATGTTATTATGTATTGTCAGAATTAGATTTTTGTGTTGTAAGGTTATTTACTTCTTAAATGGCTAAACATCAAGGGAGGCTTTTGCTATGGTTATGAAATGGTCAGTTATTATTTGCCTTCATCTTCATGCAAGGTATCCTCAAAGCTTTGGTTTTACATAAAGTGTAGCATTAACACAAAGTGAATCATATTCATAGGCACTTTTGAGAGGAAAAATGAAAATATTTTAAATTAATATTGTGTTTTAAGAGGCAATCCTAATTTACCAAATACTCATTTCTCATCAGAGAAAATTACAGTTATTTTACAATATTTATAAAATTTCATTGGAAGATTCTACTGACTAGTCTGACCATTATCAGTTGTTTCTCTTCTTTCCATTTAATGGAATTGTACTTATACAAGTCAGTCTCCAATTTACAGTTGCTTTCTGTTAATGCACTTTATATACTGCATTTCTTAAACATAGCTTCCTAAATCTGATATGTGATTATGTTCTTAAATCCTGATAGTACATTTCTCACTGAATGAAGTCTGAGTGAAGACATTTCAGAACTTGTATTAGAATCTGTACATAAAGAAAAGTAAGTATTCACCAATGGAAGTCTATATTTCAAATAATATATGCAAAATTAAGAAATATTAGGAAAGTCAAATTCTCTAAAATGCATTAGGCACATTATATTTATTAATGTGATTTTTCACTCACAAATCCACAGTCAATACAAGAAAACTAAACTTTTCATTTCAAATGTGAGTGGATACAAATGCCTTAAAAAGCACAAAACCTACCTATATGAAGAAATAAACAAAATTCTTAATGAAGTAAGTTAAAACATGCAAATAAAATTCTAGACCATTCATCATTTATCAGTAGTGTTCACAACATAGTACTTTAAATACTGGAAATGTAACTATTTTTGTTAAATGCAATAACATTTGAAAATACTTGCTCTTCTAAAAACTGCTGTATGGTCTCAGAGCTGCAAAGGCCTTCAGCAGCTTTAAATCAGCTTTAAACTTTAAACCCATGGATTGAAGGAAATGTCTGTAAATATATTTGACAAATACTTAGGAACATTCCTTAATGAGAACATGCACATTCAATTCAAATTATGTGGAATGTAAGGTAGCCAGAACATTATCTAATATCTGCTTTTTTCTGCAACCTTTGTCTTCATTTATGTGGCTTTCATCTGCCTTGAAGTTCTATCAAAGAATCTAAAAAGAAAAAAAAAAATGATGGTAAGAGATGTAACCTTAGAGGAGGGTTTTTTGCATGTTGGTTACATGGCTGTAAATCCATATAATTTATATTATATTTTAAAATATTATTATTTCTTATTAATTTAAAGCTATTTGACAAAAGAACCAATTTCTTTGTTCCAGGATGAAATTTTCATGAATGTAGTTTCACCAGTTCATTACTTTGTTAGTCTAAGTTTCTTCATCTATACTCAAAAGAGCAAGGTAAATGATAAATGGTCAAGGGAACATGGTGAATTCTTCTCCCTTCTTGAGCTATAAGAGATTTTCTATAAACTTGGAACTAGGAGTCCTTGCAGCTACCAAGAAATTGTTGCATTTAGCCAGACAATAGTTCTGTGCTAAAGGGAAATAGTTACATGAAGACTAAATGAAGACCATTATAAAGGAGACATGGAAGTATATAAAGTGAACATATGAAGTCTTAACAAAGTCAAGTTCTTTCAGAAACAAAATTTAATTTAATTTTTATTATTAATTAATTTAATTTTTAAAAATGTAAATGGAAAAAAGTATTTAAAAATAATAAGCTGCCAAGAGAAATGGACCTTGTTTCTGTAAGTAGGAATGGTCAAGGCCAAAGCAGGAATGAAATATTAATGGCCATCTATTAGACAAAGAAAATTATTCTACAATATTTGACTCAGTAATCCTAGAAGTCCTTGTACTTGTATGTCTTAGTATCTTCTGAATAACATAATCCGATGTTTAATATTAGTGTTCATTTGAAACTGAAAAACGACAGTTCAGAGTTAATCAACAAAAGATCATGAAGGAAAAGTGAATAATTAGAAAATGAAGACCATAATGTAAATCTTTATTACAATTTTTCACCAATTAATGTTTGCAGGCTAGCTGTGTGAACTGTTACCTTTTTGCTAACCTGTATAATTTGTTGGATAAAATCTATTATCTAAAGATAAGTCAGCTTTAATACAGCAGTTCAATGCCATCCATTTAAAAATATTACTATCATCAGTATATGGAAGAAAAGTAAAACTATTCACTGCCAGGACTACAATTCACAGCATTACAGAAAAATCACTGGACATTTCAGTAGAATAAATGTGATGTACCTTTAAGCGAGATACATCCATGTACAAGGCTTTACTAAAACATCCATCAAGCATTACTGAATAGCTAGAAAAACACAGAAGTACTCACTGAGTACTTTACCTCACTGAGGTCTTTAAAAGGCCATTTGTAGTCAGGAAAGTATTCAGATTTGTTACTCCGAAAACAAATATCCTTGTGTCTTTCTCCTTGTGCACACCTCTATTTAATACTTTTTCCACAGACAGCTGGTAACGAACAGGATGTACCTAGGGTCTGACATCCTTTTGTGACATGACATCCATAGTGAAAAGCAGGAGCTCCAAAACAATTAAATGGTTTATCCGAGCTCTCATGCTAGATGTCATTATCATCATCGGGATCAAAAGACAAGCCTTCTAACTTGCCAAAATGATAGCTAGTCCAAAATATATGAAAGTTCTTTCTGGTCAGTACGTTAAAGGCCTAGCCTCTGCTCTAAATTAAAAAGCACCATCTCACCACTTCAAGGCCATGTATCACATTAGAATGTGTTTTCTTTATCAGTGTGATGTTTTCACATTGCATTTTGTAATGTAGTAATTATGCAGCTTGCCCCACAGTTCTTTAAATTAATGCATAACTTATATTTAATAATAACATACATTTAATAATGCTATTTCATTGTCATAAATATTAAAAGCTACATAATGTATGCACATATAAAGACTGCAGTAATGAAGGTGTTTTAAATGAACAACATTGATTGAAATTCAAGTGCTGAGGCTCAATGGATCCTGAAAGTAAAACTGACTGTACGAATAAAACTACAATTGCCTTTGTTGATCTTCATTGTCTAAGAGAAGAGGAATACAGCATATGAACAAGGGAGATGAACAGTGATGGAAAATTTCAAACTTTCTTATTTAAATAATCTGCAATGTTGATGTTCTGTTAAGGAAGGTGACGGATTGCCTTGCAAACGGCAGGCAAACCTCACCCATTCTTTATCCTCACCTGTACCCTGGCCCTTTTCTATGGCAAGGACCACCAGACCTGCCAGACATGGCCCTAAAAGCTCCAAGTACCATCTGGAGGATAGCTCTTTTGTGGTGGGAAACAAGGAAATGGCCATTAGGCTGTTTTCCAGGCAAGCCCTAGGGAGGGCAGGAACTCTGAGCATGCCAGGGCACAGCTGGAAGAACCCCAGCTGGCTGTACTGGGGAGGTGCCAGGCAGTACTGGAACTCATGGGCAGCTGAGCGTTCCCTGCTAGGACCTAGGCAGACTCAAAGAGATGACCAAATTATGTGAGGAGATACAGAGCAGGCCAGGATAAAGAGGGCTTAACACTGGCTTAAATCCCACTTGCTGCAAGCTGTGGATTGTATGTTCTGCACCTTAGAAATGACAAATTTAAAGTGTTTATGTGAGCAGTGTTCTCTTAGCTTTTTTAAGTATGTGACAAAACCCTAATAATCCCATATTGCAATATTCAGACACAAATTTCAAGAATCCCGCAACTGTGGGAGTAATATTTGACACATGGGTGGGAAAGGGTTCGGCCATAAAATTTACAGTTCAAGAATATAAAAGTAGAAGTTAAGAAAGGTTAAAGTCAAAAAGTATCTAGGTCTGTGGATTTTGATGCTGCTTGGAGTTGCTCAGTTGCTTTGCTTGTTGTATGTGGTTATTAATGTAATTAAAAGGTCTCAGTCTCTGTAGCCTACGAGAGGGACTGTACAGCTCAGTTCTTGCATTAAGCAAAATTACTTTTGGAATAATGTGATAAAGTATATAAACATTTCTTATTCAGATGTGGCTGTGTTTTAGTTTCTGTACTGACAAACTGAATAGTAGCAGTCCTTCAGTACTGAAGAATTGAATAGTACTGTGACAAGATTTCAGAAAACTATTTCAGATTATTTCAGTGAAGTATATTTCTGGGCAAGGGAAAGAAATATAAAGAAACTGGGAGGTAGAGGAGGCTCTAAGAGAGTAAGATGGTAAAATGTTAACAAAAATATGATAGTTACCATGGTTTTCTGCAAAAGAAATTAATTCTTCACTATTCTATTAGTTCTCTTTTTGCACATTTTTTTTTTTAAGAAGCTAAAAAATGAATCGGTCAACAATTTTTGGACTTCATAAAGCTTTCTCCACAGGAGCAGGTGCTAACGAAGCTAAGTAGTCACCGGGGGAGAGGGAAATCCTCATCATGGGGTAAAAACGGCTAGATGAAAGTCTAGAGTAAAAATATTTAGTCATCCTGCTCTATGGCTGAAAGATTTCAGTGGGATGCTCTATTGTTTCATGCTATGATGGTTGTTATTTAATACGTGTACTAATGAATTGGAAAGAAAGTTAGGCAGTGAGATGGCAACATCTGCAAATTGCACAGTTAGCTAGGTTATCAAGTCCAAAACACTGTGTGGGGAACTTCAAAAGGGAACCCTCAGAACTACAGCAGTGGATGACAGTGTCAAATGAAATTCAGCAGTGATGTATGAAAGCTAGCAGGCATTGAAAGAAGTGATCTGAACTATTTATGACCTCTGTTGTGTTCTAAATGAATTTTAAAATACCAGGAAAAGAGTCATTGTGGACAACTCAATAAACCTGTGATCTCTGTTAAGGTTTCAGTGGCCTTTCCCCTATGTTTATAAATCCTTCAAGTAAAAGAATCCTTTTGCCACAAACCAAGAAGCAATGGCAACAAGATCCTATCTGCATGTTATTAATTGGCATACAGTACAGATGATAGCACATAATGCAGCATCATCTCTTATTTTGACTGCTGTAGTAGAGAAGAAATGAGCAAAAGGAGAGAAACAATATATTTCCAAATATGTTGTACCTTTTTCTAAAGTATAATAGTAAGTGAAGATTCAGTGAAAGTGAGGAGATGCAAATTTTACATATGTAAAAAGAATATATTTTCTCTGTTAAGTAAGTCTCTAAATGTTAATCACTGCAAGGGTCCAAACTTGTAGGTGCTTTCATTTGGGAGGGCAATTTAAATGTGTAAAGCCAAACTGAAACCAAAGTGCTTGCAGGACGAACCATTACAGCGTGCTGAACATCCCATACAGATTCTTCTGAGTCAGAAATTCAGAGGAGACGGGTAACAGTGAAGGTCTTAGTTGAGTCCTTCTGTCCTGTTGTTTCCTCTATGGTGCAAGAACTTCCCTGTCTGTGGTGCTGTTGAAACAGCTGGGGGGTTTCTGTCAATCGTCCTTGTCCCTTGCTTATATTTTAGTTATGACTTAACACAGGGTTTACAAAGTTATGCCTGTAATTAGTCAGATCGTTGCTCTTCTGCATCTGTTAGGCACATGCTACATGCATCTCCCTACAGTTTAAAGGTAAGGATAATAGTAAATCTTATATGGTATAAACAAATGAACTACACAGTTGTACAAGAAATGTACTAGTTTTACCATGAGCAGTCACACAATCACAGCAGTGATCTTCACACAGTATCCTTCCAAATGGAATAGATGAAAGAGAATAAGGAAAATGTAAAATAAGCAACATTTTTTAGTATTATGTGCGAAACTGATTAAAATAGATTTCAAGGAGAAAAGTGCATTACGTAGTTGCTCAAACAACCGTACTTTTCAAAATGTTTGTAAAAGAGTAAATTTGTAGAAATCCATCAAAAGGTGTTCATTAAGGTGGCCATGATTCATTCCCTTGATGGAACTTTTGGTGCAAAGGTTTTTGTAGGGCAGAGAGGTAAGAGGTCTGACAAGTCTTTTGTTAAATTAGCTTGAACTTGGTGTAGGTGGAACATGCTCACATATATCTATTGTTCAGCATAAAGAAAAGGTTCCGAATTTGCCTAAACTTACATAGCTGTCTCGTCTTTTGCCAGGCTGTCCCATATCATAATTGCAGCAAAGAATCTCATAAAAACCCCAAACCAAACCGAAGAGATGAGTTGAAACCTTGAAATAGTCACTTTTAACTCCAAGGCAAATCCATGCACTGTTCTAATCTCTGCCTTCTTTGCTTCTATCTGGAAGTGGTGTCTCGCCCTTTCATATACTTGCCTTTAAATTCCTAAATTCCCTGTTTCCAACATTAAAAGTTTTTCATCATTCTTTTGTCATTAAATAGTCCTCTTAATCCCTAAATACTTCCTGTTCTTTTTTTTACATTATTTTAAATATTTTGAAATATTTTAGAATATTTTCATATCCTCATAAAAACCTCTATTCCCTGGATTAGGATAAGGAGGTTGCAGAATTCTCACGGTGATGTTGCTATCACTGTCTCCTTTCAATCCCTATCAAGGCAGGTGAAACTCTATTTTCCCTTGAACTGCTGCCATGCTTTGAGCTACCTCCTCTCTATTGATTCTTGCCACTCCTGTGGTTCTTTGACTTCCTTATTTTCATATGAAAGCACATAAAAATTAGAGGTAAAAATGATCCATTATGCTTACTGAGCCAGTGAAGGATTAGTCCATACTCGTGTTTGGTGTAAGCTAGTTTTGCAGAAGTTAGCCATTATCTTGAAATAGTGTTTCATTGTGAAAAAGAATTCCTTGTTACACAAATAGAAATTCTTATTCTGATATGTATGACTCTGTATGGAAAAACTCTGCACTTTTGCTGTGGAAATAATGCCCAACAAATACTTGTAAGATGTTGCTGTGCAAGTACTTAAAATATTTACATCTCTTGACAGTCCTCCAGTCTATGATAGCAGCTACCTAACACACCTGTCTTTTTCTGAAAACCCACCAGATTATTCAAAGTGTTTCTGATAACAGTATGGCCAGAATGGGATGAGCTAGTGAAAGTTCATTTGACTGGTACATCTCATTTGAGACTAATTTTTGGCCATACCTCAGTAGCCATGGCAAATAAGAAACTATTACCTTAAAGTTTGTTTGTGTATAGGTTATCTCAACAAACCAAATTTATATAGAAAACAAATATGTAGTGCAAGCTTTCTGCCCAAGACTTTCTGAGTATGCTATGCAGTATTTTACTTTTATATCAAAATGGAAGTACAAATGTTTTTTGTAACCTATGATCACTCCTTCGGCATTGCCTTTTCCATGTATTTTCTGGATCTAGTCCAGACGTTGAGGTTATTCCCTGCAAAATGTAAAATTAACTTAATTGTTATCCAAAATTAAGTTCAAATATTCTTTAACTGCAGGTAGACATGTCGAGATCATGTTTGTATACCCAAACATGAGCTAGGATTGTGATATTCAGGACTCCACCAGTTAATTTACTTTCCGTTAGTCCTTGATGAGTGTTGTCTTCCACGTTTAGCCTATAAAGCATATACTGGTATGGCTCACCCAGCTGGCACTGATACCTATCACTCTGCTTTTCCCACTGATCTCTTTTCAAAGCTGCTAAGACCATGGTGGTCATTTTTGCATTGATTGGATGAAATTCACTTCAATGCAGACTGCTTATGTACATACTTAAATTTAGAAAACAGATGTTTTATGACTATGAAAGACTTCAAAATTCAAATTTCATATATGGTCTGCATATGCTTGCTTAAAAATTTCTAGTTACAGTCACTTCAAATATTACCAGTTTCACTCAACTTGATTAATCTTCTGTAAAGCAATGGATGATGGTTTTATTTCCATGTTTCCTCTGACAATCTGGGTTCTAATTGCTTCAATGCTGATTTTAAATCATTACTCAGGACTATTTAGAATAACAGTAAGATTCATTAATTTTATGTTAAGAATACCACAACATCTCATTTCACTAACCTACAGCGGTCCTCAGTAAAGTCAGTTTTTATCCATGTTTACCATGCTTGAGTGTCATCTTGATTACTGCTGTTACGTACTGTGGATACAGGGAAATAGCATTGATATTCAGTCCCAATTTGGGTAAATTCTGACTTTAGTCCTGAAACAGAGAAGTGAGTAGACCTTAATAAATGACATGACTGGGTTTGCACAGATAAGTCCTTGCTTGAGATGACTTATTTTGAAGTGAAAGGATGGTCTGTGAAGGAAATGTTATTGCTCCATCAAGTCTATTTTATCCCTTTGGAAATGTATCTGAAATATACATAGACACTGTGGATTTTAATACCACACCTGTTAACATGATATCTGAAACTCTTTCAAATCAAAAGAAAAATCCTGTCTTCAGATCAGACAATGGGTCAATTATTTTTTGCCTGTTAAGAGCAGAATACTTTCTGGAGGAATCCGAGTTACACAATCATGAGTACTAATGATCATACCAAGACTCTAGATAAATGATTGTGAAGTGCCACTTGATGCTTTATGCTCTACAGTTACTTTCTTTTATACCTTTTTTTTTTTTCCTTCCAATTGGATGTTGGTTTTAAAGCAAGGCAAAATATTGTATTTTAATTTTTCCAAATATAGTAGAAAAAATGGTAAGAAATGAGATTAATAATGAATATTTTTAGCACTCATTTACTCTGCTCATAATCTGGGAATACGTGAGTATGAATACTTAGACAGCTCAAAAAGTAGTTTTCCCTGGAAATATAGGGAAACTGTGTGTTGATGTAATGTAACTCGCTATGCATTTATTGAGGGGTGAATGTCTGGCATTTAAAATTGAAAGCTGCTGCTATGAGGTCACTAGTTAAAGTAGTGACAGGAGTACAGAAGATGATTTTAAAC
This sequence comes from Falco punctatus, assembly GCF_963210335.1. Taxonomy (NCBI): domain Eukaryota; kingdom Metazoa; phylum Chordata; class Aves; order Falconiformes; family Falconidae; genus Falco; species Falco punctatus. Next base: position 106,664,621 of record NC_137581.1, on the reverse strand, counting down.
AATTGAAATCTGTAAGAACTGATGGAGAGGTTGAAGTTATAAACCTGTCCTCATGTATTGTTTGCCTTGCACTCTCTGATACTCCTTACTGAATAATGAAAATGTTTGTTGACTCATTTACTGAATTTTAAGAATGAAGGAAGTGTAATGACAGTTTTCCAGGCTGAAAAAACACTGTGCTTCAACGTGCTTTTGAGAAATTCTAATATCATCAAGGCTTAATAGCGCCACTTTTCTATGGAAAAGGGTCACGTGACACTTCTCTTGCATGTGCACTTAGCAAAGCAGTCTGCCATTTCTGCATTGGATTGAACCACTTTATAAATAGAGTGACTTACGCATTTGGCTAGATCAGTTTGCAACCCAGGAAGTCCTGCAGTAACTGAACTAAAACCTACAGAAAATTTTGTAATTCATTTTTCAAATAACTATGCTTATGATGTCTGTACCCTATACAGAGGTATGTTTCTGCCTAATAAAGGAAAAACTGGAAGTGTCTCTCAGATGCTGCCTTATGCTGCCTTATGGCTTTACAAAGAACTTCAATGCTCCGATAGTGTAATGTAATAACATATTTGCTTAGCTTTCTGTATATTTTATTAATGGAATAATTCTCTCTTTAAAATAGTCAGTTATGTCTTTTATGACATGTATGGCATAATAGCTTTTAACCATGTTATATCAGACTCACCTAGAGATTGTATCATCAAACTGTCTTTCTAAACTTCCCAGATGTAGTTGAAATACCTGATTTTGTCATCAGGAGCTGTATATATAAATTTTCCTGCTTTGCAAAGATCCCAGGATGGATTCCAAAGATCCCAGGATGGAAAGGAAAAACAAAAGCAATTATTAAAAACCACATTATTGCTTGCTAGCTGTTACATTTTGTTGGCTTTTCTTCTTTGTCTTCTGGGGTACCTGTACTCAGCAAACTCAGGGGCTGACTGTACAAAGTAGTTCATGTGTTGGTAACAAGAGATTCCTTGCCCCAGAGCACTTATGTTGAACATAGTGTGGAATTTGACCTTTATGAAACAATTGCAAACAGGCCTTGAAATCACTGTAATAATATCCATGGAAATCAGAGAGGAGCTGGGAAGTGGGATCATTTTAGTGAGTATAAAATAGCATTTTATACCACTACCCGTCCTATGTACCCTCTGTCCTCCTTCAGTTCCTGAAAACCTTACTACAATTCTGCACTATTTCATTTTTCCAGCCTGGTAACCCTCTTAGTAGTATTCAAACCAATTCTCTTTCCTTATAGCCAGCTCACAGTCTTGTGTTAGAGGGATCATCTGTGCTTGTTTGATTCAAAGGAAGACCTTGGCATCCACTTACATGCAGTGTTGAAGACAGGATGTTGAGCAAGGAGGCCCTTGGACCTAACACGTAATGGCCATTTTTTATGCTACATAATGGAGTAAAATTTATGTTCCTCCTATTGCTGCTTATCCTACAGGCAAGTCTCCTACTGGCATGGAAGCATCTTTTTAAAGTGTAGTGCAGCTTTCACTTTTTCATGGAGAAAACAGGTGTATTAAGAGGGATTAACTCAATTTCCTTCTGTCACTGTCCTAAACTGCAGGTTTGGCCCTGAGAAGGCCAGGCCGGGGCTCATACAGCAGGATTTCCCACAGAAAACTGCCTTTCAAGGTGCCATTGCAATCTCATAATCAAAGATGAAGAAAAGATGCCTTTATTCTCTGATACCTGCACCTCCTCAGGTCCATGTTCAAGGCCTTATCCTCTCAAGGACATGCAGATGAAGTTCTTTAAGCTAACATTTTATGTCAAATTTGCTTTATTAAAAAGGAAGTTATGTTTTGGGGGCTATTTCAAGGGTAAATTAGTGTGGACTTGGGAAGTTTTTTTCTGTATGTGCAATAGTTCTTTAAACTGCTTGGTTGCACACGTTGCTGGTCTCTTTCAGCCAGCTGGTGGGTTCCCAGACAGAGTCTGTTGCATGCACACGTCATGTCGATTTCTGATGCACTTGCAAATACTGTGATCCCTAGAGAGGCATGGTCCTATTTGGGCTGAAATGCTCAGTCATTGTGATGAGATGTTCTGCTTAGGAATTCAGGGCACAACATAGACCTAGCTGTGGATTGTGCCATTCCACCTTTTTTTTTTTTTTCATAAGTAATGGATGTGATATGTTTTACAATGATATGTTTCATATTATGTTGTTGCTCTCAGATTGCACGTGTGAGAACACAGCATCTCGAAAATGATTTACAAACATGGATGCGGTGTCTGATGGCACTTTATTTGTGAAGGAAAAGGCATATGTTTGCCTTGTGGTGTGTGCCTGTAGATCAAAATCCAATGAAAAGTGTACTGACTACATCAGTGATAGGCAAATAAAAAAAAAATAAAAAAAATGCAAAAAGCTGAATGGTATATGGAGGTAACATACAATTTATTGATTCTTTCTTTATGCTTTATGGCTATAATGGACTTTATGAAAACTCTAAGCCAGTCTATTTTACCTTTGTAAATAATTGACAGAGAACACTCTTCTAAATTGGATGAGTGGAACAAGATACATGCAAGGAGATGACTGTACCAGTGGTAATAAGTATATGGTATATTTCAGCCCTTTTTGGAAAAGTTCAAATAAACTTCTTCATAGTGTCTGAAAATCAGAGATCTAATTTTGGTTTTAAATCTGTCATCACAACTATCCTTAGCTCTGCAATAATTTGCATTTCAAGTGTACTGGAATCTCTAAGCACCTCCTTTGTGTGTTGTATAATTACTGTTAATACCTGATTTCACAGTTATTTATAGCCTTGATGTATTACTTGACTGTTTCTAATATCTCATTTACTATTCTGACCAGTTTGAACAGCCTTCTACATGATACTTCCTGGAGTGTCTAGTTTTTTATCCTCTGGCTGTACCTTCTAATTTCTCTCTGGCTGTAATACAATCTCATACCTTTGCTTCAGACAACATTTTTATTATTATATTGCAGGGCTCAACATGGATACCAGAGAGTGTAGTCAGGCTAGTGCATGTACAGAAGATGGGGTGTCTAAAGAGGTGACTTGGAGAGGCCATAGTTCACACGGCTCCTGGTTCCAGCTAGGTATAAGGCCACTTATATTCTGCCTCAGTTCAGGTTGCCACCAAAAGAACTCTGTCCTCTTGCCAGTGGCACTCATTCCCACCTGGCCTTTTGTGCTGGCACTTAGTTTATGTGGCTGTTTAATGAGCCAGATTGTGCTGCAAATTAATCTTGTGTTTCTTCTGGTTTGCTTTTGGGGTTAGTTCCCCAATCTGCTTTACGATGCAGCTGTAAGATGCAAGTGTCAGCACAAACAAGGTGGAGGAACAAATGACTGAGAGCAGGAAGGAGGGCAGAAAGGACCACCTTTTTTGGCAGATGTCCTGATTTACACTAAGGGTTGAAGGCCCTGGGTTGCACACTTGCTGAGACCTGGCAAATGGGAATTACTGCCTTGCACGGGAGCAAGAGTCTGCCAAAAAAGGTGATTGGCAACATCACTCATCTTTAAATGACAGCAGCTCCTGGCTCCCTGTTCAGTTTCTATTGACAAGCTCTGTCTTTAATACAGGAGACGTATGTGAAGTCTGGCACCCCAGCCTTAGAAATTTGTTCATCCTTGCTGCAGAGCACCCAGTGGTACAGGTTACATAAAGAACTCTCTGCTATGTAAACTGGCATAACCAAATGCCTTATAGAAGATAAACATAATTGCCCAAACCCCTGGGTAGAAGCACCCATAACATTTGCCAAACAAAAAACCCAGGTAATTGGAAGACTGGAAGCACATTCTGAAATTTGTGTGTTGGATCTAAAAATCTCTGATTCCATCTTTCTAGCCCAGTGAGTTGGATTTCCCGTTGGGAGGTTCATTCAGCAGAGCTCAGGTTTTAAACCAGATATATAAAAACCACCAAAGTCTTTGCCTCAAGGTCTGCCATGGGAGTTACATTCCTGGATAAGTCAGAATACCATCTGTACTGCCAACTGCGACGTGACAGAGTTAAGCAAGGTTTTCTAAGCAACCAAAGGCACCTAACAAAAATAAGTAATACCTCTCTCCAGGCTACTTTATTTTTCCTAGACTGTCCCAGGCCTCTGAAGGGTGTATTTCAGATTGTGACTCCAAGTTACCCACATCTAACTTATCCGAAACCTTAGGCAGGCAGGCAGGCAGATAATGTTGCATAATGGGCCATAGGTGATGTCTGAATTGGATAATAAACCCTAATCTCTTGATCAAAAATGGAGGCAAACAGTTTTGGCAAGACAGTCTGAACTGGAGAGGGCTGTTGGTGGTGAAATGGAAGAATTGTGGTGAATAAATGGCAATGGATTTTGGCAGAGTTTACCATAGGAGGCACTGCAGAAGCTTAATCATTGGGCAGTGGCAGCTTATGTTCTGCCAAAATTCACTCCCTTTTGTGATACTTACATGAGTTACCAGGCAAAAAAACCTCAACCGCAGTTAAGGGTAAATACACATCGGGAACTAGAGGGAGAAAGCTTTCCAGAAACATTGTAATTAAGTGCAAACTAGGTACTTTTAATTTTAGAATGTCTACGTAAATCTATACATGTTAATGGACAGAAATGCAGGTCTAATACCCTGAAGTTTGCCCTAGAGTGATGTAGTAATTACCTGGTTATGAGCTGTGCATGTTAATTTTTGCAGATGATTTATCTGGTATATCTGGCTTTTAAAGACAAGATGTTCACCTCCTTTTTTATTTTTACTTTTTTAATGCTTCTATTTTCACAACAGAGCACAGATAGCATATTTAACAGTGCATTCCTATAATTATGAGTGAAGGGGGGAAGCACAGGCAAGAGTAGACAACAAGAAGTAAGACCTGAAGGTGTGGTAGCTACTCAGTTAATCCCTGAGGAGGAGGTAACGGGCAATAACATGAAGCCAGCACAGAGATGTGGCCAGAGTGGCAAGCAGAAAGGATACTTTTATCAGCATTGTTTCAAAACATCTATAACAGTAAGTATTAAAAAAGTAAAAGAAGCAATTACGGTGGTGAACCCTAATCGGATTTTTTACAATGTGCAGTAAAGGAACTACATCTTTACCCGAGAAACTGGGGCATGTTCTGGATGTGTCCTGCTTACCTGCTTGAAGAGAAACACACATCCAATGACAAATTTTGGGTTATTTTTAATTGAGACTGCATGCTTAGGAATTTGCAAATAAGACCTAGCATAGGGACTTCCAATGTTGTTTTGTTTAGTGGGGCCAGCGTTGGGCACGAAACCCCTCTGTTGTAAAAGTACTTGAGTGTCTCTTTTGTCTGAAAAGTAATCAAAGATACAGATTATATGAGCCTTCAATATTCATTGTTATTTACCTCTGAAAGATGTTTGCTTTGTGATTGCTTTTCTAAAGGAAATGATGCATTGTAATCAATTTACTGTGTGCAGTTTTAAATGTCGGGGACATTTTTGTTACTTAACTAGCGGACTCATGCGGTAAGGGGTGATGCAGACTTTTTGAAGAAAAGCTATTTTAAGGATTAACTTCTAAGAGATTTCAGGTTCAGTATATCTAAGTACAGTATATGCTTTCTTATTGTTTGCTTTATTAAAAAAAAGTTGTGTGGCATTTCAGGCAACAGCTAAGATGCACTAATTAAGGTATATTTTTGATATTTTTTATCATTCCATTGCTATTTTTCTGATTATTCCTTTAAACATGATAAGTACACAAACTATTTACTGTGATCACTTTTGACTATTGAGACTGTGTTTGAAACTTCTTGGGAAATAGTAAACATTTCTTTATTACCAAAATACATATTTGAGTGAATAATTCAATTAAAACGTCATAATCATACAATGCTTAAAAAAGCAAACTGCTCTATGTGTTAATTTGAAAAAAAAGAACTTTTAAAATGGAACTCCATGTAGCTTTTGTAGATACTTAGGGCTCTCTTCACTGTTGGTTGAGTTTATTTAAAGAGCTTTTCTAGTCACCTTTGAACCCAAATGATTTCTCCAGATGTACAGAAGTGAACAATGTAAAAATCTTGCTGCTTCAGCAGAACAGGATCCAGCTGGCAGGGAACTGGATCTGCAAGTCATTGGTTACAGCTGTGTTTCGATTTATGTGATGGTTGAAAAAATAAATTACTGGATTAAATGGCTAGAAAGAGGACTCTTTGTTTAGCCCTTGTGTGGGGACTGAAAGTGTTTATGGTGCTGTTTTCTACAGAGCCTTTGCAAAGTAAGCTGGACAAATAGACTTATTCAAAACTTCTCCGAAATGTTGTGCATTCAGCTTTATTTCTTTACAGAAGAAACTGTATGTTTTTGTGTAATGCTGTCAGCCAGCAACCGTTTTTAAGGTCTCTTGGCCTTTGAGAGTGGCAGTAGCATTTTAGCTATGTCTTTTAGGCATTGCAGTTTGTCACTGGGAGGCAGTTTCCTTTAGTTAAAGGTTTTAAAATGCATTTCTTGGCATACACACAAATACATGTAGGGACTCTGTGAAACTCATAACTTTTTAATGGGTTTAATATTTCAGCTTTGTATACCACTTACCTTTTGCTCTACATAATAATGCTGATGTAATTGTAAATTGGGTGCACAATAATTTACAGAGCAGGCACAATGGAATCAGAAACTAATGCCAAGTGTTTGGATTATCATATATCTTATTTAATTTTCTAACGACAGTGATTATGTCTTATTACCTGATATCCTGATTCTGCAAGGATTTACATGCTAAATTTTACTGAACAGTTCCATGTCTTTGCTAGGGCTGCATGGTGTATAGAGCTCATTGCAGCTTTCTTAGCTATTTTGCTAAGAAATGTGTTCATTTTAAAAAAAAATCTTTATAAGACTATGGTCCTGTGAAATCCCATAGGGTGCCTTTTCTACTGGAGATACCTTGGGTTGAAGGACTTGAGACGTAATTTCTTGCAGTGAAGTCCTAACTCCACTGAAGTCACTGGGCATTTTGCCACTTGCTTCTCTTAGGCTACAATTTCACTTTTAGAACTGGATTTTAATGCTTTTACTTATAACACATATTACAAGCCCCACAAGTGATTTCTCTAAAGTGGTGCAACTGCTTGTGAAGTGGTAGACTACAAAATGCGATCAAATGATTTGGTATTAGACTAATGGTAGTTTTAAGGGCTTCTTGCAGATGCTATGGAAAGGTAACTGATAGCATATAACTTTCAGTCACGACAGACAGTGAGCATATAGTGCATTTTTTTAGAACTTTAGGTGGCTTTCAGCATAATACTTTGCAAAACCAGGAGCTTTTCAGCACTTATACCTGTCTATTCAGCAATATTTCCTAGTAATTATTGTAGGCTGACCATTTAGTTTCATTTTACAGTCATAAAGCAGTCAGTAGCTGTAGCTGGGTATCAGTTACATTCTTTTTATTAAAACTTTTCTAAACCACTGTATTAACATGAAAAATTATGGTTGTGATTAGATCATAATTGTGTCTTATCAAGATCTAATTACTTTGTTAAAGACAGTTTGTACACATCATTTTCAAAGGAATGCCTTTATAAAATCCTACAAAATGCTGACCAAGGAGAGCTAAATAGCAGAACAGGAGTTCTTTTTCAAGGCAAAAATGAAATCAAACAAGTTGGCCAAGTTCCATCATAAGCCACCCTCAAAAATACAAGAGAGAGGCTTAAAATATTTTAAATAGAATATTCCCCCCCTCCTTTTTTTTTATTGTTGTCCCCGAGCAGCATTATTACATTAAGAGCCATGCGACAGAAAGTCGTGGTGATGCAGAATAAATAACCATAATGTATCAAAAGCAGACAAAGGTGTGATTGATCTGTCTGGAATTGGCAGACTCTTTCGCTGTGTCAGGCTGTTTCTTTGATCAATGAAGGTATAGCCTCTGACCTTTAAAAAAAATCAATGAGATTGATTGAAAGGAGAGAGAGAACTATGAGCATGCAGGATAGCTTTAACCTTCACTGTCTAGAAAATTTAAAATATTCTGGTTTTGCAGGCATTGAACCTCCTATTTTGTATTTTCTTATTAAAATGCTTCGCTTTTCCCCAGCCTACTTTTGAAACCTCTTAAGCAAGGCTGTGAAAGTGGTGTGTCTGAATGTTTCTCACAAATGGTTATCTTCAAATCACATTGTTAATAAAATAGAAGGGTTTTTTTCTATAGCAGAATTTGTACATTCTGTTACTGTTTGCAGTATGTACAGAATGTCTTTAAGTTCTTTTTATAAACTGATTCTTATTTGACATATATATATATCCAAGAATCAGTGCTCAGAAAAGTAGTTCAGATCATTTCAGAGGTGATATCCCTCTGAATAAAGTTACTTGAATTGCCCTATTTACCATATCAGGCCCCCTGATGATAGCAACATTCTATAACCATAATGGAGGGGTGTCTTCTGAGAATAAACAACATATTTTGGTGATCTTGTTCTACATAATCCTGTGTTTTTATTGATTTAATATATATAGACACATGTATATACATATATATATATATGCACACACACACACACATACATGTATACCTAATCAGTAAGGAGCGAGTAAAAATGTCATAGTGGAAAATGTACGAAGCGGGATTTTTAAAATAGTGCTTGGCACTTTACATCTTACTAAACAGACTGCAAATGCAGACTTGGCTGTTTAGTCAAAAACAGTTTTATGAACAGTTGAAGTTTCATTTTAGTACCAGGCCCTTTCTTCACATAGTGCTGATGCTGTATTAAGCGGTAACACCAAGCAATTAGTGAAGTAAGCATAAAAAATGTTCATAAACAGAAAAGTTAATTCATTCATTATTTCTTGCTTTCAAAGCTCAAGAAAACAACGGTCAAAAAAGAAAAAGTATCAGTGTTTAGTTTTCACAAATAATTATTTTTTAATCGAAAATGTCAGTGAAATCAAGATCCACTGAATAGTATTTGTATACTTTTAAAGTAAATCAGACTGCGATAATTTCTGCTGTCATATCTCTGTGTTTTAATATAGACCAGGTAAATGACAAATCAGCAAGGAGACAATATAATAGCATTTCTTGAGTAAGAAAGAGCTTTTATAGGGAGAGACTGATATTGCTGTTTCTCTGTAACTTTGTGTGATTTCCTTTCTATAATAGATTCTGTAGGCTATATATTTTTTTAATACTTCACAATCAGATGGGTATTTCAGCTAAGTTACAGTTACGTTACCTAAAATAGGACGAAGTCTGTGGGTAGCTTTTCTAATCAAGAAATTCAAAGGGTAGATTTTTGTGATATATCTGGGACTAGATAGCTGTGAGATTTTTCTGAAGTCTTCTTTGTCTTGCTGTTCATCAGTGAGGTAAGAAGGTATTATGGACAGTCATTCAAAACTATGGCATAAGCTTAGACACAGGTCACTCTGACCATCTTGTTCTTGTAAGTCACTTAAATGCTACATTAAAGGAAGCTAAACCTGTTATTTTAATGGGTATCCCTTTCACAAGCACTGTCATGAAGAAACTTTTGCTCCTAGAAAAAGAAGAGGGATCAGGCTGTTACCTCCCAGTCGGAGCACAATAAGAATACGAAGATGAGAGCTGCAAAATCAGAATAACTTGATATTAGTGCATTTCTTCCTTCATGTTAGACACATTCTGATTTTGCTCCAGTAGTATCTAATTCTTGTCATCACATTATCTTATTTGTTATTCCAGAGCAGCCTTATCTTTCACACGGTTTGTATTAATATTGCAAACCACCTTACTCTCGCTGTCTAAAACCTAAAAAGCTCATCCTGTATTTGAATGGGTTTTGATAATCTGACGCCCACATCCAGCCTCACCTCTCCTCCCTCTCTGCCCATAAGTAATAATCCAGGAAACACCTTTTATTTTCTTTTCTTATTATTATTTTTTTTGGGTGATTTCAGCAATGGCTGCTACTCTCATTCTGGTTTTCATGTACACAAACTGCATCTTTCCAGTGTGGATGTGAATGCTGTCCCCTTGTGGATGATGGTTACAGTCTGAACTGCTGCCTGCAAAACTGCGCTGTACCCTTCATCCAATTTAAGGTAGTGTCTCGAGCATCACATTCATTTAGCATTACTAAAGGGCAGAATTAAGATTCTTTTTGTATCTTATCCCACTGTCAGCTAAATCCTTCCCAGAAAAGATACAAAGCTGAGGTCATTTTTTCTCCATCTGTGAGGGGTCAGTTACTGCAACAAAGTCATTCCTGTCTGAGGTGTGAGCCTTTCAAAAAGCACCTATGCTAGCAGCCGAATAATTTTCTAGACCACTTTTTTACATTTCTAATGAAAACAGCTGGGTCATTAAATCCAGCAATCAATCTCCAATTATAACCTGCCTTGGACAGCACGATGCCCTGCCCCAGCAGGTCCCCTCCCTGCAGATGGACTCCTGGCCTCAGCTCTACCATGAAACACATATCTGATGCCCCTGTCCCATACCCAGTCCCAGCATGTCTAGGAGCACAAATTCTTCCCCAAAATATCGGTGCCATGGCACGGGGGCTAATTCTGCTATTCAGCATCACTGTGCTGCATGGACTAAGGCTGTGCATAGAGCTGCAAAGCAGATCTATGGTTAAAAAAGGTGTGGTTCTTCTTGGAGACAGGCAGTGTGTACAGACAGTGATGTAACTGTAAATGTAATGGAGTTTTCCTTCACTATTATTATTTGAGTGTATCAGCAGAATAAATCAAATTTAAGAGACCAAAATTCTGGATACCTGCTAAATGGATTCTTTCTTTCCTCCTGAGAAACTGAGAGGATATGTGACAGCTGCTGGAGCATTTTTATGAAAAGCTTTTTGATCTTTTCAGGACCTGCACAGGAATAAAAAAAAAAAAGTTAGATGGATGACATTTAATCTTCATACAGCAAATAATAATTGCTCGTATTCAAACCCAATGGTTCTTTTCTCCTTGCATCACATGAGGATTTACTGTAGTATGGATGCAAAAGGTAAATTATCAGGCAATTCTGTGCAATTCAGACATGCATACAAAAATGTCTTTCCAACTTTTTCACACTTACCTTCAAACTGAAAATGGATTTTCCTAGTGGTTGATTAGTCAGAACAAGTTGTTCCTAACTAGGTTGAGGGGAGACAAGTTCTGTAATACTGAGTTAGTGAAAGAAGTGAACAGCTTCAGTTTAATTCAACTAGTCTTCTATTTTTAATCTCCAAGGAAACAGCTGAGTTGAATGTTAATTAAACAGCAGTCTTTGATCCACCCAACCACTCCCGGCGGCATAATAATAATATATAAGCGCACACACAGCAAATATATAATAGGTACATTTAAAGCAGTGCATCTAACCTTGCCATATTCACACTTAAAACGTTTCTTGCTGACCCATTCTTATATTATTTAAATAGGGAAAGGAAGAAAGAGGGGAAAATGATAAGTTAAACTTTGATGATCTGAAAGGTAAGGCAGCAGAGTGAGTGTGAGTTCTTATTTTGAGGATGTATAAGGGTTAATGATTAGAAGAGTGGAATCAGGAAAGACCTTAAGCCCAGATCTATGACAGTGGTAATTGAGCTGATTGATTACGACATCTCGTTTCAGACGACTATTGATTTAATCTAGTCTGCAGTCCCATTGGCCCCAGAGGTGCTCCTGAGTGAGGCTCAGCACTTGAACCTGGGTACTCTTCCCTACTCACCGTCTAGATATAAATTTCCAGAATCTGTAGCCATTTATAATTTTCCGTCATGTTCATGCTTTTATTCAAAAGCTTCTAGTTTCAGCAGGCTAATGTTTTTAACCATTGAGAGGGCAGACACAGGAAAAATGAAATGGCACAGACTGAAAAGGGTGGGTTTAAAAAAAAAAAAAAGCAAGACAGAGAGCTGGGGCTATGTGGCTAGTATTTGCATCTGTTGTTTCTGATTCGCAGAGCTAGCAAAGGCTGCTTTTGGAGGCAGTCCACAAAGCTGGGCTATCAGTAGGCAGTTTGCTGTACGCGCACGTTCAATTATTAAAATAGTAGACTTTTTTTCTGTCTGATAGCCATAGCGAGGTCATGACATTAATTTATCCAGGGTATTGTGGGTAACTATACAGAAAAAAAGCATAAAGGGCACAGATGCTGGAGCAGCAAAAAATGGATGGGTCTGAGCAAAAGGAGATTAAGAGGCGATGACCAATCTAATGTACGTATAGCAGTAAGAAGCCGGCATCCGTCACAGACTATTGATGGCAATAAGTATTTTAAGCCATGCTGTGCATGTGTTAATTTTTTTTTTTAATACCTCAGTAAATGCTAAGCTGAATGCTGTAATCCTGTATTTTTTCAGTTTCCCAAATCTGATTTTGGTCTTGTTTTTGTTGTCTCATGCTTGGCGTTCTCCGCTTGCTCTCTGTCTCTGTCTGTGGTGTGTGTCTGTCTCCGTCTCTCCTGTTCTCTGAGATTACAAACTTAACTGTTTCCTACATTGTCTCCTTTCCCCTGTCCTTTTCCTACGAAATTAATTACCATCATGAGAACTGGTCATAAGCGTGTACTAGCTGGGCTTAGGGCGTGTACCCCGGCGTGTTGGCTTCCTTTCTTTACTTCGGGTCTGTGCAATGTTTTCTTTTGGACCTTTCCTGTGAGCGGATGCCCTTCATGTTTGCTGCCACTGTAAGGTTGCCAAACGGCTACCTGAGCTGGGACTGCGGTGTAGCACTGCATCCTGGGACCTGCCTGCCCGGCTACGCCGAGAGTTTCTACGGCACCAGGCAGCTCTGAGAATTGGCTGGCGAATTGCGTATCACCTGTCCCCCCCTCTGGTAAATAATTTTTGTACCGCAAATCACAGTGGTGTGCTATTGTCTGGAAAAATAATTCCCAAATACTGTTGGCATAAAAAGGGAAAAGCCGAAAGATTGTCAACACCGTAAGTCATTAAAGTCCCTTGCCTTAAGAACAAAGGAACAAGGTAAAAATGCACACAATAATTATGCTCTGTGGATTTTCATTGCCTGTCAGACAACTTGTGTGTGTGTTTCAGTTAACAGCCTTTGTGCTTTGTTTCGTGTTGTGTATTTTATATATGCGTCTTGAGTTTCTCTGTGTGTGTGAGTGTGTTTGTGTGTGTATTCAATGTACGTGTATGTGCGCAGACTTCTCTACCAACACGGAGCAAACACTATATAGATAAATACACAAGTGTAGCTCAAACATGCATTTTCAGTACTGTGGTGGTGTGAGTGTATCGCCATTGTTCTCTCACAGTGCTCCCTCTGACGCAAGCAGCTTCTATTTTTTACTTTATTTTAATTAAGAAGCCTAAAATAAATAAGAGGGAAAAAAAATTACTTAGTTTGGTTAAATACCAATTGAAGTCCAGAAACTCATGATTTCAGCACAGTGAATAGTGTTCAGACCCTGGCAGTGTTTTGGCTATGAGACAATTTCTACTTATAAAGAGCACAATGGGGGGGGAGGGGAGAAATAAAAGATAGCATTAATTTTGAGGAAGATTAATATTAGTTTTTTTAATGATCATTATTTTTTTAAGAAACAAATCCTTGTAGCTTTTGAAATCTAGTGTGTCCTTCTCACTGGTATTTATTTGAGCAAAGGAAAAAATGAAGAAGGCGTAGAATAAGCTCCTAAGACTGTTCAAGAATTACTGGCATTATTTCTCTCTACATCACGTGTGAGCCTGGGTTGCCTGCTATTCCTGAGGCAGAGAATCGAGGATGAAAGTCTGTGTGTCAGAGCCTGTTTTCACAACTGCATTTGGAGATCTGTCTTATTGATTAGGAAAAAAAGGGGGTGGGAATAGGAGTGTGAGGTGAGGGGAGGACCGACTGACTACTGGCTTATTGCAGCTCAAGACATTTTCTTCCGGAAAGATGTCAAACAACTGAGACACAGCAACAGAGGAAGTAGAAAGGTGGAAAAATAAGAAGAGGGACCCTTTGGAAGAAATGAAGGCATTCCTTATGAGAGCCTTGAGGCTTTTTTTTCTTCTAACATCTGACCCACAAGGGCTAGAGTGACAGCGTCATGCAAATGCTGCAGTCCAGCAGGTCTGAGAGAGAGGGTGGATGCTAGAGAGTGAGTTAATGTTAATGATGAGTGCAGTGAAAATACCAGCCGATACCACCCCCTCCACACACAACTGCTCTGAGTCAGCATCCGCTGCTTTGCCTTGCCTTTTTGTGCGTGTGTGTGTATGTGCGCGCGCATGTGTATGTGTGTGTGTGCGTGTGTGTGCTAGTGACTGTGTGTGTGCATGGAAGGTAAAGCGAGTCAGTCAGTGAGAAGCAAAGGTACGTTTGAGAGCAACTAAAATCTGACTGATTTCCATCTTCAGAGCATCAGATGTATTCCCTAAAGAGGATGGGTCTATGCGATGGGGGTGGTATAATTATGTTAATGTCATATTTATAGAGGGGAGAGATTTTTCATTCTAATTATTGATTTGAAAGCTGTGGTCAAAATTGTTTGTTAAATCATGATCCTTTAAAAAAAGAAATTGAATGAAATCTAGGGACTGCTATACATATATATATCATATATATATTTTGTTTCGTTTAACTATTTTGTGTCTGAGGCATAACTGATTGAATGGTGCACAGTGACAAAGAAACGGCTCTTATATAATGTTGCATTATATCATCAGCTGCAAGAATATTTTAAATAATCCAAAATGTTCTGAAATCTGAAGTATCATTCTGGAGGGGAGGGTGAAGGGCAAGGGTGGGGGTGGGGGTGGGGGGCACTGGCAAATCTTTTCTTCAGCAAAGCGCTCTGTACAGCTTTCTTGTAAATGGATGATTCACCTGTTCGACCAGCAGAGATTCTAATTCTTCCCCCCCCTCTTCTCTTTTTTTCCTTTTTAAAGCTGAACGGCTTCCCGAAGAGCACTGAGTTTTCTATGCCAGATTCTGCTCCAGTGGCTAGGACCTTTATGGCTGCTGTTTCTTTTGCTCTGGGCTCTGATGGAGGAAAAAAAAAAAAAAAAAAAAAAAAAAAAAACCAACCACGGTGGATCCTGTCCCTAAAGTAGAAATTTTCTTTTTCATTCTGCAAACAAGGCTAAAGATCGGAGGAGAATGAATGCAAAAGTAATTCGGGATTGTGGTCGTGCCATTAAAAGTGTTCGGCTTCAGAATGAAATTATTCGGGAAATCTGAGTATTTCTTCTTACTGTATCGACAGTATTTGAAAGTTATGTGTGCTTTGAGTAATCTGGTTCAAGTGACAACAATCTCTGCATGTCAATGTTTTCTACAGCTTATGGAGCGAAAGCTACTTTTGCCATTGGAAAGGAAGAAGCTTTTGCTAGCAGCCTGTAGAAGGATTAAATGTTGAACGTGGGGAAGAGGCAAAAAGTGAATACACGCCCAAAGGTTATCCTTGCATCGTGAATGGGTTTAAAGTACTCTGTAACCCAGGGCCCACCTGAACAGTAGGACTAAAAGTATAATGGGGAAATATTTCAATTAGAACCCCCTTAACAAGCATTTAATCCTTCTTTCAGGCATTAAGGGAAATAGAATAAAATTGTTACTGTACAAATCTGCTGGAAGCAGATTTTAACCCATTTTTAGACACTTCCCTGTGATGCTTTAAAATATGGCTACTTGTGAGAGGAGGCAGTGAAGATTTTTTTTCCTGTGTTCTTTGTTTTTTCTTTTCAAAAGTTAAGGACTATGCTCTGAGAAAAGTCTGTTCAGTCAGCTGATACATTGTTTGAATGTATGTATGCATCTTGTCTGCTTATTTGATCTTTTCTGCCCCCTACTTGAAACTGTGGTTTGTTTATTGGGGGGAAGGAGGGGTTGTTGATTTGGGGGGGGATGTTGGGTTTTGGGTTTGTTTTGGTTTTGTTTTTTGTTTTTGGTTTTTTTTAACAATAGCAGTGAAAGTTTTACTGACAGCGATTATGACTACTAAGCAATTGAGTTTATTGGAAGACGAATTCTACTGGATCATATCGGACTTTTCCTAGTCCCTGAGACCCTAACTTGTGAGGTTTTTTAGCAACAATCACAAGTCAGGCTCTTGGGACCTAGGCGGAGGGGAACCAGCAGCTTTGGACTGTGATTGTTTCTCTGCAGAATTTAGAAAATCAAAGGAGCTTTACTTGTCTGGAAGGGAAAAAAGAAAAATATACCTTTTTCAAATGTTA
The DNA here is from genome assembly GCF_963210335.1 of Falco punctatus. NCBI lineage: Eukaryota > Metazoa > Chordata > Aves > Falconiformes > Falconidae > Falco > Falco punctatus. Next base: position 106,648,469 of record NC_137581.1, on the reverse strand, counting down.
AGAAGCAGAGCTGTTGCTAGAAGAAAAAAAACCTGTTATCCTTTGTGCAACATTAGGATGTTACATACTTGTCTGTTTAGAAAACTGGACTAGATGCCATGTAACATTCAGAATTAAAATTTAACCTGAATGCCAGTTAGCACCTCAAAACAAAAACAAAAACAAAAACAAAACAACCCCAACTCTGAACAAATACTAAAATATACAAACGGCTGTCAACCATATTATTATTATTATTATTATTATTATTATTATTATTGGCAATTCTGACATAATTACCACAAAGTATATTTTCAGCTGTATTGTTACAGCACTAATTAACTTTTCAAACATGATGCATAAACACCAATGTTTGAGGCCTAGAAAACATTAAGTCTATTGTTGTTTGAATAATGATTTCAGTCTAGAGGAAAACTGTTGCTTAGCTTTTCCTGTAACATGGGACAAAGATTATTTTGTAGTTAGTTGCCATCATTTTTCTTTGTCTAAGTGAGAACACAATATGGCATTTAAAATATTTTCTCATTTAATTTACATCTTAATCTGACAGAGGATATTGGTGTGAAAATCATACTACAGCATTAAGATCGTTTTGCATACAGAATCACATTTCTTGTACCTGTTCAATTTAAACTGAGCCAGCAATACTCTAAGCACCGGACTCAGCTTTTAGCCTCTCTATCTCTTTTTGCTTTTTCACCCTCTGACAAAAAACAGAGTGAGGTTTACATTGTCCCTCATGTGTTCAGTACTTCACTGACTTTGCATGAGAAGATTCACAAGCACACAAGTTATTCTGCACTGTTCATTAGTCTTGAACTTCTGATCCACAACACACAATTTGTATTTCTTAATATTTTATGGGTAGGTTAGTTCTGAGTAATTTTCCTCTGTTTCCTGTGTCTAACCCAACATACTGCAGGACCTTGTTGATACATCAGACTTCACTGAAACAAAGGCTTCACACAGATCAGGCATTTAAACTATTTGTTCATTTCAGAAGTGGTATTTTGGCTGCAGTATATTTTTTCCACTTGTGTGGGAGGAATTGTGTTTTATTGTAAGCATCGACACTATTGTTAAAATAAATTGTTCTTATCTGTTAGTATAATACTTTTTCTTGTTGTCTTGTTTTCTTAAGAGACAGAAACTATGTGCTGTATGCAGTTTTCAAGTTGCTCAAGATATAATTAGTCTTTAAATAGTCATAAAAATATTGCTTTAGCAATTACAATGATGATACAGTTCCTGTAAATATGCAGTTCTTTTCTTTGTCAACTGTCAATCCCACATGCTAAGAACACTCCAAAGAGCTACTTGCGCACATTCAGACACAGAGGTAATTTTTTAACACAGAGGTGTTATTCAACATTGACTTCTATTCAGGCAATATAAGAAAAGTAGATCTGATTCCATATAGAAAAGACAGACGCACCAGGCTGGGTGCTGCACTCATGAAGCACTTCGGTAGCAATTGACGTGTATTATTTACAATAGTTTTCAGTACTGAAAATGGTGTATTTAAGATACTGATGAGGTGAGCAGGTATTCTGTTCATTCAAGCTATGTAACAAGATAAAACTATATTGTGTGTCAGTATATACATGTTAATATACAGTTTAAATTATGCATAGTATTTATCAAAATAAAAATCCTTATAGATTTAATCAGATATATGATGCACACATCTGTACTTTTAAAAGATTTTCATTGCATTTATTTTTGAATCAGCGAAATTTACTTGAATGTGGATGGTTCACTTTTTTCAGCACTCTGAATTCATTTTGCATTTAATACCGGACATACAATGAAGGTGAAACTGTAGTGTGAAATGTCTGTCAGTCTGAAGATTTCAGGTATGCTCTGCTCTGCAGTGAGAGTGAGAAGAAAACAAACCATTAGAAACCCCTACCTGGCTTATTTGGTGCTACAGCAAAAGCCATAAACATGCAGCACTGCCTCTGCATTACTGCTTGAATTGGGATAACTCCAGTGGCTCTTCTCTGCCCATTGTACTCACTGCTGCCCCTTGCCATAGAGATGAAAAGTTGGTACACGGCCTTCCTTTTCCCCTCCTCCCTCTTCTTCCCTGTTTCAACACAGCAAAACCAGTCTCTGATACACACTGAACTCCTTGTGGTGGGGCAGAGGTGGATGGAGGGGAGAGAGAAGCCCGGTCTTATCTTGGGCAGAATTCCCACCAAGATCAACAAGATGTTTCCCCATCCTGGGACTATGTGACAATGCCTACAGACACCACGCAGAAAGCAGTCTTATTTACACATATTAAAGCTGTCTCTATTAGCACAAATAAATGGAAAACATCATATTTGGTATTCTATGCTTAGATATATGTACAGAATTTCAATATATTCCCATTTCTATATGACTTTATGTTGTTTCAGACCAAAATGCTTTTAAATGCTATTTAATATGTGATTTCGGAGTAATCAGCTTGTGCTACAACAACAACAAAAAACCAAAACACAAGCTCCTGCAAAGGGGGAGGAAGAGAGAGAGAGAGAGAGAGTGAAAATGATGTGTGGTGCATACAAAAAAGGAATGATATTAACAATTCGATGAATTCCTAGTTGGTAGACCAGACTGAGCCAGACGCATATATTAACGGCTGTCTGCTGCTGATGTGAGCCTGCTCAATGCGGTGGAAATGAAGGATCACCTAGTTTCTGACACCAGCTTATTTGTACGTTTTAATTTTAAAAAGGAAAATCACTGTTTTACATAAACATCTTAACCCCTGCATGATTTTCTTTCTTTTTTCCTCCCTCATATTGTTTGCTAATTTACTGTCAACTTAAAGTGCTGTTTAGCTACAGCCCAACAAAACATCAGTCAAAAAGCAGAGGGAAGTATTAGCTTCTCTTTTGTCTGCCATGTACAATTGGGTTATTATTATGATAATTGTCTACTTTAATTTTTAGACTTCATGGGCGATGCAACAATATTCCAGAGCTCCATTTTTGAAGCATTTTAAGTTTAATTTTAAACCCAAACAGCAAAAAAAAATAACAATATATATGTATACTTGTAGCTCAGGCTGGGGTGATTTGATCAATTCTTTTCATTAACCTGAAAGTTTTTAGCACCTTAATATAATATTACATATATGGGACAGGAATTCTTTTCAAACCATATAAACACTAGGATCCATTAATACAGTGCTGAAGAGTGTTACATGAGTCAGGGGAATTCCAATCCAACTTAATTACTGTTGGAATTAGAGGCAAGAATATTTTACTCGAAGTTGTATAACAAGAATCTACAATTATCACATTTCAGGGCATTGCTCTATTCATTTGATGAAAAATGTCACAAAGTTTAACAGAAGATGTTATGCATTTTCTTGAGTAATAAAAATCGGCACATTCACGATTAGCTAACACAACATTTTCAGTGTGTTAATATGCAGTGCAGCAAAAATTTCTGTAGGCAGTAAATGTAGCCATCATTTTGATTTGCCCGTATGATGATTATGCTTAGTTCCTGACTGGGTACTTAATTTCACACTGAAAAGCAGTCATATCCTCTTAGGAACTGGCTGTAGACTACAAAAAAGAAAAAAGACCAACTTCTGCCTGAGGTCTATAGCTAGCTAGGTAGTCAGGTAGATACATGTAATAGAAAGAAAAAATCCGGAATCCTATGAAAATGCCATCTGAAAATGTATGACTCAATTAAAAGTAGATTTATTTTGTTATGTTCATTTAAAGTTTTTTTGTCCAAACAATGTATTGGAGACATTCATCACTTTGTTAATTTTTTTCATTGTTTGATAATTACAATAGGCATCCTCAGAGTTTGTGTGATGCTGCATCATTCCACTCCTTGGCCACACTACAGTTATTCTTACCTGGTGAGTTATATTCTGACCAGAATCTAGATATATTAATTTGTGTGCAAAGCTATGTTTTACTTGCAGTGCCTGAGTAGCAACAAGTGGATGGACTATGGAAGCCTTAGAGAGTAAGTGAACATAAGAATATTAAGATCAATAGTGATAAAATTATTTCATCTTTATAAACATCTTTAACCTATTAACCAGGATTTAAAATTAATCACAGAATCATCCAGTCGATTATAGACTAAAGTTTATCTGGTAGGCTTTCAGGATTGCAATCTTTACTCCTATTCCTGCTTATTTAGGAGTTAAGGATTAGTCATAACTGTACAATAAACTAGATATGGTAATGATAGTTTGAACAATATGAGTATCCTATAGGGGAAAAGACAGTTAATATTTTGTACTTTTCATCTACTTGTTAACTGTTACAATGTGGCAGTGTATCTCTACAAGGAGCGTATATTCGTTTAAATGGCTAAGCAAATCAACAAGGTCGTGCTGAGTAGTTTAGGACTGGTAATTTTGGTTTTGGTTTTGGGTGGTTTTCTTCCACCACCGCCACCCCCAACTTCTTTTCTTGGATGACTGCGTGTCATGCATGGGAAGGTATGAAGGAAAAACAGCTATTCAGCAGAGACACGTCCCACCCCTTTAATTAAGCTTTTCCTGGACTATGTAAAAACACTAGCAATGTGTAAATCCCATTGGTTTTGTTTTGTTTTTAAAATTTGAACAGATTCCTAAGTATTATATTAAGATACCTCAGTGATGAAATACATATGAAAATAGTTGCACTAGGAAGTCACTGGATACTGAAACGGTTGGATGGCATTGGCGCAGAGCCAAATGGAAGATTTTTTTTTTTTTTTTTTTTTTTTTCATTTAATTCCTTTCACCTAGTAGGCTCCTTAACCATTAGGCAGAACCCAGTATGTGGCTAAGTTATTGCTCTAGTGTTCATCACACAAAAAGCACAGTCTTAGGATTTGTAAATTTTCTTCAGGGAGTTTTCTAATCTAGACAGCATTTACATTTGGGGATTACACCACAGTCTGTTCCCCACCACCTCCCCCTCTAACATGCAGCCCTTTCAACTTCTTCAAAGAAGTGGGGGAAAGTAGGTTCTTTTATTAATAGCAGAAAACAAACCGACTGCTGGACTTCCGTGGCAGAGCTCACATAATGCGGCAGGGTGGGAACTGTAACAAAGAATGCTTGAATGCACTAAACATATAGTGAAACCCCATTTACATTCATTGATGGAGCTTAAAGTACAATAACTGAGAAGTTTAAAGTAGAAATAAGCAGGGCCATGAAAAGTCTTCAATGAAGGTAGATACTTCTTGAAAAGTTCAGCACAGGATTTAATTTCAAACTCAAGTCTTTCCTAGCAGAATGTATTTCTTCATAATACATCCCTTTACTCAAAGCATCTCCATCAGAATGAAGGTAAATCAGATGAAGAGAGTATCTTCAATGCATAAAGTAGGTTCTGTTTTTCCAATTTATATACTGATTTTCACACAAGTGAGGGAGTTAGCAGTGGAAAAGTCATCATGGTTCACTGTCTATTCCTCTGCACTCTCTCTCTCCTCTGCAAACTGCCTTTGATGTGAAAGAAACAACCTTGTATCTACAAGTAAGTTTGATTGTGAGGTCAGCTCATCATTTCTAGCTCTCTCTACTTGTAAAATTTATGTGTATATGTTGGCATAGGTACACCAGAGAGTTGGACAAGTTCGTTGGGTTTTTCTGTTAAAGGCTATTCTGTGAAATATAATCACAATATTATTAGTGAGTAGCTGTCACCTCTCACCTTCTCGTCTCTTCTCTTCCACCATGGTAATCAGCTCTTTGCTTCAGTCCCTTCCAAAGCCCCACTGTAAAGCCCTACAAGATGCCAGCATTGTTCTTCTAAGAGTTAGGGTTAGACTTGCTCCCACTTGTTGCTTTTGTCTCCATGGTGGTTCTTCATCCTGAACATGAAGGACATATAAATTGGTCCTACTTGCAACTTTTTGTGGAATCTGCATGCCCTCCTTTCACCCTGTTCAGAAACAACCAGTTGTCAGAGGTTATATACTAGGTTGCTAGTCGCAGTTTTCCAGATAAAGCTCTTCTTGTTCATTTTCTTCCAAAGAATGGCATGATAGCCCTGATTGCTGCATGGCCAGAACAGAGGATCATTTGTGGCACATCGGATTTAATAACCGTGATTTGGGGAGGGGAGGCTATGGAATTACTTTCTGCTGCTCTCTTCAGCAGAGGTAGTTTCTACTATTGATGTGCATGAAATATTTGCCACCAGCACTTAGTCAGATTCGTATTTCCAGAAGTTTTGATGATTGGTCCTTACCCTCAAGGAGCCTAGCTCTGCTTTGGGCATGCAGCAAGCAGGCAGGCAGGTAGTTCTGCTCTGTAAACCCTCCCAGCAGGCTGGCAGTACCTGCTACCCTGCAGGCAGCCAGAGTGAGCCGATTCTGGGCACAGCACCGGCTGTGCACAGCACCTTGCCCTCTCTGTCCGCATGGGACCCCAACGGCACGGGCGTCAGCTTTTAGCAAGCCTGGCATGTGAAATGGATGGTGCAGCCATTTTGTGGTGTGATTTACAACTTTTCAGTGCAAGTGGGGGGTTCATCTCACTGTTGGGAAGATTTCTCACAAGTCTGAGAATATATAGTGCTTATAGCTCCTGCTCATGTATTTATATACACACATCGAAGTATTCAGGGACTTAGATTTACTGTTAGATTCTAAATCAACTTAGGAGGAGTGCTTTACTTCTGTTTATTATGTCAGCATATTATTTTGGATATTAATTCTCTTTCTGAAATAGAGGAATATGGTCAAAATAGTGGCGTTTTAGGAGTCATTGAGGCACCCAGTTCTAAAACAATAGCTGGATGTTTAGAAGAGAAACAAGTCACCAATGCAGTTTTGGAAACCTCTTCTGACTGATTCAGAGGGTTAGATTTCTTGTGGGTGTTGCCAGTATCTGAGTATTGAGGTTTGCTAGGCTGTTATGAGTTAATGAATTCCAAAGGCTGCAGTTTGGCTTTCTGAAATTTGGTAATCATTTCCTAAACTCTAGTGGGAAATCAAAATTACTACATGCAATAACAGTTTTTAAAAGCTTTCAAATGTTTGCAAACTGCCACCTACATGCTCTTCTTTCTTGCATCAATGGCTAAAGATTTAGGGTCATTTCCCGACACCCAGAGTGAACGCAGACAATTCCCTTGAGCTCCATTTCAGTAAGCCAATCTTTACTTTCCTTCCGTGACACTTGCCCGGGGCTGCCCAGTTAGGCTGTGGGCTCCTCCGCGTGGGGACTGCCACACACTAACTGGGAGCACAGTGACTGTTGTGGTGGGACCTTGACTTTGGTTAGAGTTCTGAGACCGCAGTATAAGGCAAATATTAGCAGACCATTCAGTGGCCGGTAGGAGGTCATGATTTACTGTGGTAACGCAAGGGGACATTTTATACATTTCTTTTTACAGCCCTCTTTCTGCTATTTGTTCTTCGGGTGTTCACAGTAACCTACTGCTGTGTCTGGGAAGAGAAAGGCACATCTGAACAAACTCACATCCCATCGAGTCTCCATCAAGGCTCTTCAACTTTGTTTTTGCATGAACATTTACTTTGTTTTAACGTTGATATTTTTAATCGTCTTCTGCAATAGCTAATAAGAAAAAAACTTGGTAAGGAGTAGCTCCACAGAGAGTCACTGGGGTCAGCATTTTTCTGTAAAACAGTCTTATGTGTCTCTCAATTCTGTATGATTTTACTATGGCCAAAAGGTCCTTCAGTTAACATCCAGCTCAGATTAAGAAGTGACAGCAGACCTTAATATCTGCAGTAGTCGTCAGAGACAACTTGCAGACTTTCCTGTTCTGTGGTAAAACCTGTGGCTGAATGCCATCCTATACCCTCTCTGCTTCTATGTACCATCTGCAGTTTGCCTAACCAGGAAACATGGTACCACATAAGGCTTGCCTCTTACGCTCACTAGGCAAGAAAGAGAGCCAGATGATCTCCTTCTTCTTTCCTTCCCTCCTGTTCCCTCGCCCTTACCTCCTCCTTTGCTCTCCTCCCTTGTGTCTCCCACACATAGCAGAAATATCACGTCTGCTGCCAAGGCAAACTCGATCATCTTGTCTGACTTCCTCCATAAAACATGCCAAAGCATTCACCAAGCAACTCCCACATCAACACCAACAATTTCTGTTTGGTTAGTGTGTATATTTAGGATTTGGGATGGCAGAGAATCCATAATAACCCCAGGAACAGTGTCCCGGTAGTCTATTACTTCACTATTAAAAACACAGGCTTTATTTCTAATTGGAATCTGTTTAGCATCAGCCACCAGCTACCAAAACTTTTCCTGACAATTTAAATGGTCATTTTTGGTTTCACCTCTTAGCATTTTTATTGAAAAACTAATGAGATTGTCTTCATTGTCTTACTGTAAGTTAAGTTTTTTGGAAAGATCAGATCATGTTGCTTGCTCTTGTTTGAACCCTTCCCATTTTGTCAATATCCTCTGCAGATACTAATGCCAGAACGAGCAATCTGATGTCAGGAATGGTATTATTAGCTGTGGTAGTAATTCCTCTTCTTTTGTTTGATTTACTCATATACCTTGTTTATTGTCTCCTTCAGTCCGCTATACTGAGATCACAAGTATAGCTGAAGGAATAAAGAAGGAGATTTGAAATAGGCTTGTCTGAGCTACTTGAAGGTGTCTAATTCCAGCTAAAACTTGGAGTTTAGCACCTAAACTGTTAAGTACTTCTGTTGCCTTTATTCAAGCAAAACTTTGTGTCAATGGGAGAAATAAAAAAAACAATTAGCTTATCAGTGTTTGATTAAATATTAGCCAGGTAATTTTTAAGCTTGATTAATCTATTTATTGAGTAAATTTTATTTCATTTCAGAAGGAAATGACAGCAGCTGTATTATTCTTACTATTTGAAAACTTGTTTTCAGCATTTTCTGTGCTTCTGGTATACTTGAGTTACAGAAATAGATCCTACAGATGGATTAAAACATACCCATGTGTTGAAACCAGGCAATCAGTCTCACATTTTACAGGTACTCATCCAAAGAGCTAGGATATAGCTAGCTAAAGGATTATTTTTAATGTGTTTCTCCGAAGCTCTGTAACTTACTCCCTTCATAAGGCTTATTTTTCTGATCTCAGTAAATCTTCAAGCCTATATGTTTTATCATTTTTCTATCAAGGGCTTGGGGAGGAGGGATGTGGGAAGACTGGTCTTAGATAAGCAACGCAGGTTGGTTAAGAAAGGAGATGGCTGTCATCTGTAGACTTTCCAGACACAGCAGTATAGTTCCAGACAGTCACCTGAGTATTATCGCTTTGTCTCAACTATAAATCACAGTCTGGTAATGGCCAAGGCTGACACCTTGACATTTGCAAGAAGAGTAAAAGACCTGATTTGAATGGAAATCAATTTTATTTCACAAATCTTGGGATACTGCTCCAAACCTGGTCTTGTTCCTTTTTGTGTCTTATTCAGAATTTCCATGATCTTGATAAAGGATTAGTCGTGTTATACAATGACTTTCATTTTGTGTATACAGTTTAAAATTACAGAAATATCAGTGTATCACAGGACCTGGTTCCATGTAGGTGTGGGAAAGAAACTCCCTTTTCTGACAGCCTGTTGAAGGTGATGGCCACAGCTCCTTTGGCTGATGATGCAACTTTAACTACAGTACCTTTTTACCACCTCCACCGACAGTAGCTACCCTGTGCTGGAAGGAAGGAAAGGCACGGCTCAGAGCATGTGAGCTCACAGACCCGCTCCCCTGGATGTGAATGTCTGTGGGGTGCTCTGAACGGGTGGCAGTACTGGTACACCAGAACTTCCCGTTGTGCAATAAATTTTCATGCTTTCAACTGCCTTTCTGCCAAATGGCTCAGAATTTCCAAAAATCCCTGCTGCACTTTATTATTTGAATACAGAAAAAGAAACCCCATGCAAATGGAATTAAAGTTGTTTTTTTCTTTCTTTCTCTCTTTCTTTCTTTCTTTCTTTCTTTCTTTCTCTCTTTTGTTCTTTCTTATCCTTTCCTTTCCTTTCCTTTCCTTTCCTTTCCTTTCCTTTCCTTTCCTTTCCTTTCCTTTCCTTTCCTTTCCTTTCCTTTCCTTTCCTTTCCTTTCCTTTCCTTTCCTTTCCTTTCCTTTCCTTTCCTTTCCTTTCCTTTCCTTTCCTTTCCTTTCCTTTCCTTTCCTTTCCTTTCCTTTCCTTTCCTTTCCTTTCCTTTCCTTTCCTTTCCTTTCCTTTCATTTCATATCATTTCATTTTCCCTGTTCTGTAGGAATGTGCTGTAAAGGCAAGGTATTTCCGATTCAAGGAGGGAGGGGAATGACCTTAGCCATTGTAGCACCCACGGTACTGTTGCACTAACAAGTATAAGTAAATACAATCCAAAACTTGCTCATTCCAACTCTCTGATCTGTAGCACACAGCTCTTTTGGAGGAAGGCTGTCTGTGGGAGCAGCTCCTTTCTGTTGCAGAAGAGGTAATGCATGTAGCCACTGCCCCAGCTGAAGGCTTTGAAGTGGCATTAGACCTTCAGTGACTGAAGAACCAAAACCAACCCTGAAATATTCCTTCCAATTGTTGGACAAGGAGCTAACACAGGGTGAAAAATTTCAGGTTTTTTACTTGAAAAAACAAAACAAAACAATCTGGAGGACACTTCGGTTAAAAAAGGTGGTGAGGAGGGGAAGGTGGCATAACGTAATGCGTGTATAAGAATCTAAGCCAAATGAGTAAGCTGTTCCTAAATTTGCCAACAGATACATTCCTGTATGAAGCTGAAAAAGGAAATACGTCCTTAATGTACTCAGGATTAAAAATGTCTGATAGCTGTTCCATTCCATGTTTAAGTCCCTTAGGATAGTGTGAAACATGTAGCGGTGTCTATAGCAACAGGTATGAAATCAAAGGTAAGGATTTTTCTCTCTTTCTGTCTCTTTTGCCTGCTGCACAATACTGAAAACCCTGTAAGAACCTCATTAAAATCATGCATGTAAAACACAGCCCTAGTGCATCAAATGACTTTCAAAGGCCATAGCTATGTGCTGTCTAGACACTGTCCATTGACTTTATCACAGCACATCTTAAGAAGCAGCAAAAGACAGGGTGCTGGTGTGGAAAGAAATGCTAACAATCTAGCAAATTACTAGCATCTAGCCTAGATTTTTTTCTTTCTGACAATAGCCACCAGCACATGCCCAGGGGAAAGGATAAGATCAGGAAAAGTACAGCAATACTTCCCTTTTGCATTTTCCTGTCTCCAGCAGACTGTAATGCAGTGACTTATAAGTGTTACCAACCTGTTTAAGCACCCTTGGCAGAATTTTTTCCTTTCTTCTGTACTGTTGTTTAATTACTTCTGCTTTAATTGTATTAAGCCATTCGCTATTATAACAGCAGCATCTTTTCTTGATTATAAATATCTCCATGCTCTGCAGATCCATTTGCGACTGAGGAAGACAGAAAATGTTGGAGCCCCATGTAAGTGGCTTGCATGGACTTTCAAGGCACAACACTTCTATGCAACCTGCATCGTTATGCTCACTTTGTTTTCTCTAAGTGTTTTCTTGACAGGTGGAATTTTTAACATGCAGTTGTATGACAGATTTTTCTTGGGACAAATATTTTTTTCCTGATACATATAGTTCGTTGGTAAACTTTTCCAGCCACACACTGTTCTGTACAATGGAGAGGTTTTAAGGTGGATTAGATCAGAACTGTAACATTTAGCACTGTGATGTTCTCATTACTGTTTTTATCAGTGAAAATCATGCCCTGGAAGGCATCTTACAGCTCTGTAGTTTCCATAAAGGAATGCTTTGGCCTTGTTAAAGTCAACAGGAGCTTTTGTCATTGGCTTCAGCTGCTAAGATGTCCTCATCAAATCTAAACATTTTGAAGAGTGGCCACCATCCTCACAAAACATTTAAACTATTTCCACTCCCAAAAAGTTCCATGCTGTAAGCTTGATCCTTTTGTATTTAGCATATCCCCAAATCACGTGGGGGACAGTGTAATAAAGCACACTGGAAGGCATTTCTCACCATAGCAGTCCTTGTCAGAACATCATACCTACCGAGTCATGGGTTTTAGGAACAAGATGAAAAGTTTACATAGAAGACTGAATTAAAGTAGAATACTAGCTCTGGAAAAGGATTTAGAATCATCTATATCAACAGACTGAAAGGTTCTGTTTAGATTTAAGCAAATAAATATATTTAGCTAGTATGCTCAGGATCTAAAAACTGCAACAAAAATAGAAACAAATCAAGTGTTCTCATTGTGTATCATTTAACATGATGAAAAATATCCTAGCGAATTTTTAATGTGACATGAGTTTAAATATTAACTGTTTAGTTTAAACACAGATTTTAGGGTTTTAATATATAGCTGTATTGGATGATTCATGTAGACCGTACATGAGCTTTTTAAAGTATAACAACAGAATTTGTAAATTGTATGATTTTACTAAAGACTATCTGAAGTAATTCACAGTCCCCATTTTTAAGACAGTCATTGAGTTCTTATTTCATAAGCAAAATTTAACATCTAGAGTAAGTTCTGATTTTAAGAGGATTACATCATGTACAGCTACTCTGTTGCATAATGCCAGTTTATTAGGCCATAACTGCACGTGGTTGATGAAGTCAATCAAAATGGATTCATGTGGTTACCTGGTATTTCTTTCAGTGTTAGTTGTTCAGCATGGTGATGACCAAACTATTTAAGAAAATCTGGTTCACCCAGTATGAATAGTGAAAAGCAGATGACAACCCCATTGCTATCCCTTTTACCTAGTCATTTAAACTGTGTAGAAAAAGGGTGGCATCACTTTTGCCCTAGTTGTTACTGTGATATATAACTACACAATACAGTGGAAAATCAAGCTGTCTGCTTTATAGTCAGCTCAGAAAACAAATAAGCTTTAGGTCTAGGTAGCCATTGTGCTCAGTGCATATTTCTAACGTGGCTACACTGTGGGGTGGTTAGTGCAGCACCAAGCTGAGGCTACTAAACCCTTTGGAGAGGCACAGGCCATCAGTCTGCTCAGTGCTGCAAACATGCTTGGAGTGCAGGGCTGTCAGCTCTGCCTCTCTCTGCAGGACACCTTCTCTTGGGCTCACCCATCACTTTTGTACAGTCATGTGTTAGAACCAGTGAAACTTGTCCTAGTGATAGCAACTGCTAAATTTAGTACTTGGGATTTCAGAGGAGCCATAAGTCATTAGAAAGTTTGGAAAACGTAGAGAAGCTATAGACCTCTTATGCCATTTGCCTTAAGACATCCTACTGGTGCCATTCCAGAAGACTGTAAGTCCATAGGGACTGTGTGACATAACTGCCAGCCTCATATAGATCTCCTAGATACTCCAAGGTATCACAAAGAGCAACAGACACCTACACATAGGAAACTGAATCCTCTGTTACCTGTCCTGCTCCATGAGACTCTCAGGAACTTCACAAACTGTGTACTTTGCTCAAAAAGTATCTGCCTCAAAACAGTCCAGTGTGACTTACAAGCTGTTTCATGTTTGGAGTTTGTATTTTCGGGAGGAAGTTGGATAAAAGTATAGTGCAGTGAAAAATATTTCAGTGCATACTTGTGTGTAGCTCAGTTTATGCAAGCCGAAGTTTCATATATAGGCGCAAGCCAGCATTTGACTGTTGTAACTGCTGTTATGGTCAGACCATGATTTCCCTTTTTTGCTTTCTTCTTTATTTTTTTAACGTGGATGTTAAAAGATAGGTTCTTTAGTCAATAGCTGTCTCTAATGTTTCTGCCATGACAAAATGGTGCTCTCATTTTTCATTAATTGGTCTTTTCCTACTGTTTTCTACAAACATCAAAAGATAACTGAGGCATGCATTTGGATTTCAGCTGTGTAAACATATACTATGTCAGTGTTCTAGCTTACCCTTTTCATAGCAGCAATGAGCAGCTTAAAGCGTACAGTCTAGGGATTTGTTAGTGATTAAATGTGCTGCTAACATCACGGGGGAGGATGGTTGCTTCCTTTCCCAAAAAAGCTCCAGTCGTAACAGTGCCCTACCAGGAGCACCAGGCACAGAGGCAGCTCCATCGCGCAGCCATACCGCAAACGCACACTGGGACTCTCCTTTGCTTCAGCCCCTGTAGGAGCCTGCCTTTCCTCAGCAGGTCCGTGTAATTGAGAGGGAAAGGGCAGTCCACCGTTTGGGGAAATACTGTCTTAGTGTCTGCAGGCTCAGATGGGAAACAAACACATTTGAGCATCAAAGCCAAGATTTCGTTCCTTATCCCATGAGTGCAGACCAGGGTATTTTTTGTTTTGTTTTTTTAAATGGAAGAAGGATTTCAGTCCCCTGTGCTGAACTGAATGTTACCTTTTCCCAATAGTTTTTATCTTCTTTTGCATTATTTACACGCCTCTGAATTTCCTGTGAGAGCGTTCTTTGTAATAAAGATTCAGAGGCATTGTTAGAAAATTTCTGTCAAAAATAAGTTATCAATTTACTGAGTTAGATCCTTGAAAGCTGAAAACCAGTGCATTAGAGCCAGTTTCCAGCAGTTACAGATGATATTTTCCTAAAAATGCTTTACACAATTTGAAGAGACAGCACATTCTCAGACTGGTTGAAAAGCAAGTTGCTAACATTTCAGAAATACAGAGCTCAATGGAAGAAAAGCACGAGGTCATTTATATTTTCCATTATGAAAATGAGGCCAAATTCATGACCAGCATAATCAGCTTCAGGCACACTGACTTTAGAAGACCTCACTTATGGCAAGTGTCAGGCTGGCTCATTGAAAATGATACCATGGTCCCCCTCTGACCTACGTTACTGCTGTGCATGTATAGAAAGGTCATGCTCCAATTCTCTATAGGTACTAGACACCTCTACCACCTCAGCTGAACTACTCACTGGACCAGGTGCTAATGGTAAGCATTTAGAAGATCAGGATGCTAGTCTCAAACAACACAGAGATCTGGAGATCTACGTAATATGTTGCCTGTGGAGTTTTATGGGGTTTGGGTTGGTTCATTGGTGTTTTTTAACACACCTCTAAAAAAAAAAAAAAAAAAAAAAAAGCAGCTAGAATACCGGTAACATATTACTGAATGAATTTTTCTTTTTTTCATTACTTATACAGCACTGTGCAGTAGAGGCTGATACATAACACACTTCAGAAGGCACCATAACTAAATGAATATTACTTATTCAGACAGCATTATTACTAGAACGAGAGATTTTTCTGAAAAAGAACTGACAAATCTGGCCTTTACTTACTCAGTCAGAACCAAAAAAAGCCTGTGCAGGGTAAAAATATGAGGACAATAATATTTCCTAATCACACTCTCAGGTAGGAAATGATATTGCTATCCTTAACCTCCTGAAATACTATTATTTTTTCAGAAGCCTCTCATAAAATTAGTAATGGCAAGAACATTTTGAGTCTGAATAACATGCCTATGTGCAGTTTCTAGCATCTGGGGATGAAGTCTTGCTGTTCAGCAAGCTGCTCTGGATAGCATGGACAGCTCTGGCAGCAAGCTGGAAACACCTATACAGAAGTGCTGACCAAAATAAGTGGTTTATTTGGTTTAATTGTATTTTTCTAACCATGATGAATCATTTTAAATCTCTGCCTTAGCATGCACACACATAAATAGGTATCTGTTCTTTCATGAAATGATTGCTGATCTTTTTCACACCAAATCTGCATCTCTGACCAGAATGATCAGAACTGGTTTTGTGGTCCTCACAGCAGTAAGCAATATGTGCACATACATATATATATGTATATGCATATATGACTTTTTGAATATGTCTTTCAAAACACGTGTTTGATTTTGTGTTTGGTACATGCTTGTGTCTGATTTTTCATGAACTTGTTCACATCTACGCCAAGGAGCTTGTCCTTGTGTGTCCTGCTCAGTGAGATGTCCGAGGATAGCGTAGCATCCTTTGTTTAGCTGCTTGGGGGTTCAGCTGGGAAAAGCGCCCCATCCAGCACTGGCAGTGCTGTGCTTAGCTCCCAACAGGAGCATGTGGGAGGATAGGAACCCTTGTCCCATGACTCCCAGGAGGATGGGTCCATTGTGGTGCCCTGTGATCTGTTGTGTGTCTGGTGGATGGGACCATGCTCAGGATGTTTTGCTGAGAGCTTTAAACTCATGTCACCCGAAACTTCACGTAGTTCAGACATTATTTCTCCAAAGCAAGATCTTTAGTGCTTTGCTCTGCTAAACTTTTCCCTTGTGTGTAATGGCTTGTGGATGGAAGAAGAAAGAGGAGGGGAAGTAACAGGGAAAACCAAGGGATTGATTGGCATGCAGTGATTTTGGACTAGCGGGAAGCAGGCGTCTCCGCTCTCCAGCCCCCACATACTTCTCAGTCTGTGTGTGCTGAGAGGGGAAAGAAGCCGATATTGTTCCCTCTAAAATTAATTCCCAGTTAGCCAGTTACTCCTGGTTTTTAGCTCAGAGCACACTGTAATTGCATTTTTCATTTCAGTAATTACAGAGGATATTAAAGTGGATAGACAGTTGTAGCAATCTGGCTCTTTAGACATATCCACTTGTCCAAGATCAAATGGCTACAGCATATTTAGGGTTACAGTCTCCTTCTTTTCCTTCTTGTTCTCTACTGCAGTGGATTTTTTTTTCAGCGTTACCATGGCAACACTATATCTGGCTGCCAGCTCTGTCGTAAGTTATTGAACTGAGACTGGCTTTTGGTTTAGCAGATAATTAGGTTCTGTCTCACAGGTTCATTTTCCTGTGACTGGGACATGAATATGACCTACAGCTGGCCTCAATTTCAGTGTCACAGACAAAATTTTAACCCTTCCTAGGCTCACCACTACTGTACCCATGGCGGCATTTGGAGGCAGTTGCAAACGCTTTCCCCGCAGATGTGGGACACAACGCACCCTGGTCGTTCCTGGGGGCTCATTGCCCAGGCGGTGCTAATCCCCAGCGGGAAGGGAGGTGGTCCAGCTTGCATCCGCATGCTGGGTGGGCGGGGGAAAGAGTATTGCTAGCACCAGATGAATATTGATTGTCTGGTATGTAGATTTGTCAGAAAGGTAAGTTCACTGCTTGATTAGTGATCCTTTAAATAATAGAAACGCAAAAGGGTGGTGGCAGGTATTTTTGGCTTGACTCAGGAATATGAAATATTTACAAGAGGTCTGCTTCAGCGCGCAGAGCCCTGTCTTCGCGGGGTACCCAGAGCAAAAGAGCAAAGCTCCGAGGATCTGCCGTGTCAGTTCGGTCACGTAACTCCCTGATCTTCCTTCACTTCTCTGGGAGAAGGGTGGGGGCAGCCTGGAGGTGCTGGGCACCTTCCACTGGAGCCCATCAGCCCCCAGCACCCCAGCCCCGGGGCAGGTGCAGGCAGCACAGCACCTCGCCAGGCAGACCCTCGAGCTCGCATAATAAGGCCTGAGAAGGAGGAAGATCTACCATTTCCTTCAGCACAGCTCTCAAATGGGCTCCTTTCCAGCCTTTGTATGCAGCGCAATGTGGTCTTACAGCTTTAGCAATTTCAAGCCAGGGCATAAACCTCTCTTCTGTCTATGGAAAAAACCTGCAATAAAAGGTATCAATTAAAGGGAAATTCCATGAGATTTCACTAGCAGGTATTTCCTTAATTTGTCCATGGGATGAGGCAGGATTTTCCTGCCCCGAGAAGAGCAAGGGAGGTTTCTCTCCCACATCCAGCAGATCCCAGAGGTTTTTCCAGAGAAGCACAAGACCATCAGTGTAGGAGTCATGTCTCTGTTTCTCTGGGGCTACAGCTTCTCACTGACTATCTGGCAGCACACAACATAGTGCTGCTGGGACTAGGCCCATCTGCGTTTCCTATTGACACTCCTGTTTCTGGGGAATATCACCATAAAAAAAAAAAAAAAAAAGGCTAGCTGCAAAAACTGATGGACTCCCACCATCATCCATCGCAAGACTTTCGCATCTGGGGTCTTCTCTGTGTGTGCCATGGACGTGTGGATGGAGATGCTGGCAGGGTAGATACTTTTCCTCAGCTTCCCTTCCCCCTCCCCAGCAAATTATTTCTGGCAATGTCACTTGATTGGAAGGTCAAAGCGTTCAGATGGGGCATCTGTCTTGCCTGTATGGAATGTGTCCTTCTGAGCTAATCTTCTAGCCTGCGTTTGTTGATAAAAAATAGTATGTTTAAAACCTGCCTATTATACAGGACAAAACAAATGGCAGAGACGGTGACTTCTCACCAAAGATAACACCAAAAGCTGCAGATTTAGCATATATGTATAACCAAAATGATCAAAAAAGGCCCTCGAGGTATTTCTTGATTAGCATATCTAGTGTGGATTAGACCTCTTTGCAATGATAGCGTAAAAGTTTTGCTGAAGGGTTAAACTCAGAGTGGGAGTGGGCTGGAGGGGAAGGTCCCCCTTGAATTACAGAGGAGAGATGTGAAACTCCACATGCTGGTTGGCGCTTATAAATTATCCAACTGCTGGGTGTTAATGAACATTGCCACGTCTGGGACCCTGCAGCTCTGAGCTGGGAAGCTGGTTAATACCACATCAGCAGCATGTTACAACAGAACAGTGGTATATTACTTTTTTTTAAAAAAAAAAAAAAGAAAACTTACCAGTGGGTCATTGTAAGGGAACATTTTCCATTATAAATATCACTGTAAATGTATTTTTTTGCGTAAGAAATTTTTATAATTTTTTTAGGGTTATTTTCCTTTTTTTTTTTTTTTTTTTCTTTTTTTTCCCCCCAGTTTTTATAACCAATACACAGACTAAGTAGTTTCAGTTTTTGTTTAGAGCTGGTTTTGCTGTCTGGCCCTCGTATCTTGGCATAGTCCTGTAATGTTTCATCTGTGATCACAGTTTAAAGCCAAATGAAACACTGTTTTCATTGGAACCATTAGAGAAATCAAGCAAATATTGCCAGTGGGATTAAGTTTTGTAAAATACAGATAAGAAATCTGAATGTTTGGCCTAGAGCAACCTGACATTGCCCCAACAACATTTGCAAATGAGGGCATGCAAACCTGCTCATGGGGCAGGGGTGGGGAGTGGGGGGGAGATGGAAAAAAGAGGGGGATGGGAGGGAAAACAAACCAGGAAGATTCCATTTCTGCCATTTCATGATTTCCAGCTTGAGCAGATTGAGCTCTTAAACCAAGAACCCTTATTGTAGGTAATTAAGCCCACTACCCACCACAATATATACTGTTTACCACAACTGGCAGCAAATTAGTCTTTTCCAGAGGATGCAAAGCTGTCAAGTCCTTCTGAGTCCCCAAAGTCCTTCCATAGCTGATGCTCTCTAATGTGAAAGACAAAGACTTGCAGGATCTCACCTACTCTCAGGTGCTGAAACCGACACACTTGCTTCTGTTTATTCCCAGAACAATTGCTTAACATTGAGCAACAGAAGTTGTTCGGGCTGGAAAGAGTAAGTTACAGCATTTCTTGCATTCTGGCTATCAGTAAATGCCTTTTAAATTCATCTTAAATATGAGACCTTGTTGTTTAAAACTGCTCCCCCCCTGCCCCCAGCATGTCTACAAAAGAAAAAAAAAATTGGAAACAAACAAAACAACAGAAAAAAAGAAACTAAAAACAAGCCAGCCCAAATTCTATCTTTTGATATTCCTGCAAATGTTTGTTTTTACTGATGAAAGATTTCAGGACAATGTGGCTGGAAATGGCGAGAGACTTTGCGCCTTCTAAATTTATACTTCCTAATTAAATGTTATTTACTACTACGACAGAACCTGCCTCTACATATTGCCTCTGTGGTGGATGTTGGCTTCTAAAATTTGTTACATGGAATCATGTCTCAGTTATGTACCTTGAGTGGGCTGTGAGAATACGTCCTCCAGTATGCCTCATCCTTTTAATTTCTTACCACCTTTTATCCTTATGAGGTACTTTGAATATTACTTCAAGGGGAGCAAAAATAAGTTCCTTAATTTAAATATTTCATTGTGACAGCAAAGTCAAAAGTGCTTCAGATACTCAGATGAGTTCCTCAGATCCATAACAGATGAACAGTAGTACAAAATATGCTGTTTTAAAATCAGAAACTACTTTTTTTTCCTTTGTTTCTTTAAATCTTAAACTAGCTTTTTTTCTTTTTTCTTATATTATCAGGGAAATGGGAAGAAATATATAACAGAATTAAAGAAAATGATGAAACTAACAGTCAAGCATTATGCAATTCATGAACTGATATGAATAAGGAAGAAAATATTGTTACAGTATCTGATATTGGTTAAATCACAACATATACCAAGAATGAGAGTAGGCGTGTGATATTTAAAGGTGAAAATTTAGATTCATGATATCACTTTAAAAAATAGCTGTGGTTCAAATTTTTTCAAAAGAAAAATGATTCTTTTTTCCAAAATCAAAATGTTGTTTCTATTCAATAGTCAATAACATGCCAAAGTGGAATCCATGAGATGATGCATCAGCACACCGAACTGCAGCCTGTTATCCATGTACTGAAGGATGGGTTTTATAAAGTTTCACTTTTGCAGGTTTTTTAAAACTTTATTTTATTAAATACAAAACCTGCATTAATTAGACATTTTGTTTCACGTCTGCAGAGTGGAAGTGATTTTTCATTGCATATGAAACAAAATGGCGATAAAAGCTCCGGCTAAAGTAATAATAAAATTTGAAGCATTTGCCCTCAACGTAAACAGATCTTTGACCCAGAGAGCACTGCTGTCTCTTGCCTACACAGTTTGGCACACTTAAGCCCAGGAAAACCCTGGGTGCTCTCAGGGACAGACCTGGGCAGAGGCATCACTCGGAGGAAGGGGGAATAGGTGCTTCCCAATGGCGATAGCTTGCACTCCAGCATCAGCCCTCCAGAGGCACTAAGGCAGAGCAATGCTCACCTTTGTGGTCTCCTTTCTTATCCACACAAACATCTTTGCATCCCCTGAACGCTTGTTTTGGGTTTGCAGAAATGTCACTGTGGAAGTCTTCTGGGGTATATACAGCAGCTCAAAAAATGAGTTTTTTCAGTTGCTGTAGCAGGGCTTTGACAGTCACGCTCGGCCACGGTGGCACTTCACCTGAGCAAGGAGGTTCTTTTTAATCTTTCAAATGTGCACTTTATTTTTCAAAGTGTGATGGGGGGACTTATTTATCAAACAGTGAATTATAAGCTGTATGGTTGCCACCTTAATCACTCATATCTAATCATTCTTACTAGCTCCATGGGTGTGACCTTTTCTAAAATAATTTCCATGCAGTAATAGCAATAAGATACTTCAGGCAGTGCATTTCTGGGAATCATTGCACTTCTCAGGTGACTGAAGTCACTCATTCTTCGTCCTCATGCTTCACAACACATCTGAGGCATGAAATTATTCCCTTCCAATGTGATGCCTTCTCCTACTCTTATTGCTTAAATGATTTTTAAGGATTAGTGTGTTAAAAGCATTGTGAGAAATTCGGGGGGGGGGGGGGGGGGGAGGGGTGGAAGAGAAGATAATATTTTGTATTAAAGTTATCAACCTGATCCACATTTCAGTGATTTTACTCTAATCATGGGAGTCTGGATCTAATATACATCCACGGTATGTGCTAGCAAAAATATGGAGGGCACAGTACCTTTCTTGACTGTGTGCTGCAAACAAAAATTGTGTCATATATAGCAGAAACTACCAGCACTGACGAGGTTTTGTATTTACAAGAATAAGGAGAAATGCGTTTCTCTGTTGTTGGTGGGTATTGCCAGCTGTCTCCTGTATGCAGGTACCATTCTTTGTTCCCAGGATTTTATGCATTTTTATGCAGCTGTGATTTCTCTCTCAGTTCTCTCACCATAACTTGATTGATCTGCAGACAGAATACAAATTCTCTTGAGACAAATGTATCATTACCATTTTAAACTGTAATATTTTTCAGAAGATGTTAATGTTTTTTTGCCATTAACATTTAAGAACAAAAGGCTGGAGTTTTAACATTTGTTACAATACCAACAAGCTACAATAGCCACCCTTGGGGTTTTTTTGCCATATAAGCACCTAGTCGCAATATGAGGAAACAATTTATTTCATGTTCTCTACAAAACAATGTGTGCACAATCAAGAAACATAGCTTCTGTGCATTTATTTCACTGTGAGCAAGGACTGTAAAAGGCCAGCATGCATTTTAGCTAGAGGACTAGAAGAAGTAACCCTTCTTCTGGGTTCCAGAAACTCTCTAAAGCCAATGTTTGGAAATCAGTGTATTTTACTAAGTCATCACTTAGTAAAGTCCTTATTTACAAAGCTCTGGTGAGCACTACTGTCAAGCTTAAAGTTATGTATGTATCTGCATGCTCTGATGAATCAAAATTTTAGCTGCTTCCATTTCTGCCTCAGTGATAAATTTCATATATTGCAAGAAAATGCTAGTCCTATTAATATAAATAAAGGATCTCTTTGATACCCAAAGCTTCATCAGCAACCCAACTGTTTCTCAGTTTGAAATCATGTATATATGTAATCAAATATTTATCAGCAATACCTTACAGCATCAAATGCAGCAAAAATTATTTTATGCTCTCATACAATCCATCCGTCATACACACATAGCAAATACTATGCAATAGGTAATATACAACATATGATGTGTATAGAGTCTGTTTAAAAAGTAATTTTTCCTAAAAATATGTTATTCCTCTCTATATTCTCTTCTGTCTGCTGCTGTACCCAGTCTCAAAACACTTTCATATACCAGGTAAAATGGCAAGGATGAGGTGAGAAAACATGATTGCGTTTCTGTTTAGCTAAGTAATTGCCTCCAGTAAAATTAAGATTTGTCTTCTCTCCTTATTTGATGAGATGTGTAAATCTTTATAACTTGTATTTTATCTATCTTGTACATGCAAGACATGATCACTGATCTTCTTATAGCATTTTTTTCTCACAAGAGAGATGAAAAATATATCCTCAAAATCAGAAACTGGTCTCCTGCTTTTCACAGGTGAGAGAGATCATTACAGAAAAAGCAAGCTAACATAGGTTATATGTGCAGTAAGTTTTATACATATGCTGTGTCTTATGCAGACAGCATGAGAATTGCAGAATAAAGTCTTTAATTAAGAACAGGAGAATTGTCAAAGTTCTTACAAGTTTGGTCTCCAAGTTATTGCACCAGATTTGGTTTTGGTAGTCTCACTGAAAAGTTCCTGATGGTTTGTTTGAGACAACTGCTGGTGTCAGTTCTGCTCCCAGTGGGTAAATACATTGCCTTTTACCAATACTGAGGGGACTGGGAAATAAATAGCATCCAGAGAACAGGTTCTAGTGAAGCTGGAAGGAATTGTAGGGTTGGTCCAGGAAGGGCTACTGTGGTCTTTGCAACATTTTCCTCTTTTCTGATTAATTTTTTAGATAATATATGTCATATTTGTAGGCATATGTGGTAGCCTGCTTGTGAACAGCAGACTCACAGAATTCAAGCAAATTGTACTATTGTGTCCTTTCAGAAATTGTCATCTTTTTTAACTCACTGTTTTTGAAAGGTAGTCCATGTCACCAGAAAATACACTTCGTCTGCTGTGCTTAGCCTGAATATCAAGGAAACTTGACGACCTCTCTGGTCCCACTCTGCTGATCTTAATGGTTTAGATAACTTGGAAAGGGCTTTCATCTTCTAGGTCCAAGTTGAATGGCAAATGTAAACACTATGAATCCAAATTCTTTGCCTCTTACTGCTCTGAATTTCCATAGTATTTAGTATGCTGTGTGTTGCCACGTTACGAAACAAATGCAATCACATATAGCTAAGTGGTTAGTTTCTGTGCTCACCTGAGAGAGGTTTGGGAGAGATATACATGTGTTTCACATCTGCTCATTTCTGGAATTTTGATGCAGTGATCTTTGGCTTGTTCTTTACCCATTCATATTGTACCTATTTAAACTCCAGATGTGAACAAGAAAAATTAATTTCTTCCTATCCCATCTTTTAATACTGTCAGATAGATATTAATTTCAGCTCTCTGGAATACATTATATGGAATTTTTATTTTGTTTAGTGATCATTAATACTTCTATAGCTGCGAACGTATGCATATTTTTATTTTAGGCTTTTTACAGTTCATTACATCTCCTGGGATGTGAATTTTCTGCATGCCATTTTATAAGCAATAACGGTTGTTATTTACATTTTCTTTCTGGCCATTCTTGCATAATATGCTATCCTTTTTATAATTCCTAGCTAGAAAATACCAGCATAATTTTATTTGGAACAACTGACATTTTGATAGAAAAAAAAAGTACTTAGTTAAGTATTTTTAAATTATTCTCGGTTTGTTTTTCTTTTCTTCATAATACCAGATATCACCTTTGATTAATAACAATCATATATAGGCTTTGTTCCTCTTATCTGGGTGTCAGCAGTAATTGGAATCCATATCCATATCCTACCTTGCAATCATGCTGCAAAAGGCCAATAAATTCCCGCTGAGTGTGTTACTTGTTAAATTTAGTGCATTACATTCAGGGTAATGAATAAAAGCAGTGGGCCGTTACTGTCTGGCTGGCAGAGGAGGAGTAAGAACAGCCAGACTCCCCTGAGGCTCCAAGCAGGCTTAAAACTGTGACAGGCAGAATCAAGGGACTCCCTAAGCATCACAGTTCAGTTTGTCTCCCTTAATTTCCTCTTCCACCAAGATTTTAGAGGAAATGGAAGGAGGTGAGGTAATCTTCTACAGAAATATAAAATACACTGTGCTTGTATACAGTACTCCCTAGTGCAGATTCACTTCTAGGCAAGTGTGTTTAGAAATAATGGATCTGTGTTAAGCATTCAGCTGATGACAGGTTTGACTTTGCTTTAAGAGATGCATGTACTGTGTATAAATATATAAAGTGTAATGTAGTTTTATATATATATCTATAAAAACTATACACATAAATGTATGATTATAACCAGCCCATTTTAACCCTCTGTTGGACTGCCAGCTGATGGAAATAAGCTCTCAAACCTCTCCTTTGGATGTCTGAACATTGCTTTGGCTGACACAGAAACAGCCGCATGTCTCTTAACCATGGTGAGAAACATCTACTTCAGTTTTGAATGGGGACCTGGTAAGCTCCTGAGTTTCAGTTCCTTCTGGTATGCAAATTAATGATGTTAAAATGATGGAAATTAGTTAAATAATGTTATGGAATAACTGAAGAAATAAGGCATAATAGAGTCTCAGTGAAAGGATACACAAACCCGTTTTGATGAGATAGGGAAGGAGTTTCTTACTCCTCCTGCAACAAGCTTTTGGATTTTTCCGTGCCTCTGAGGAGAGGGAGCAGGTGAGCATGCCCCCATCCTGAGAGACTGGCTCAGGCCCTTCCCATGCCTGTGCCAGCACCGACATGTGGGGTGCAGAGACCCTCACGTGCCCACCCACACCCTGCAAGGGGGAAGTGGCATGTCCAGGGGACCCATCAGCCCACCTGTGGCTGGAAAGGTGTTTTGGAGCCTTTCCCTCTCCCCCCCACACCAGCTCACTTTTCCTTCAGGAGACCTTGAAAGCGAGCCTAGGATGATTGCATTCAGCCTTAGTATTTTCTGGGCCTGTTAAACTATGATTATGTTTTTTCAAGTTTTGGGTTTTTACTGAAGCTGCACCCCTTTAAGGGACACCTGTCAGGGCCAAAAATCTTGGCAAATCTCCTGAACTAGAAATGCTGGGTAGAAAATTAATTAGGTAAACATGTGTCATGTAGATCTCCAGTAACAACCTGCTTTAATGTCAATTGAACTAAAATCCAACAAACAGAACAAAATTATGGGGGAGATCTTACCTGCTACAGTCAGTGGCAAAAATTTTATTTTACTTCAGGACATTCAGCATGGAGTTGCTTTATTGAGTCCTTCTGTAGTAGTCCTTTTTTTTTTTCTTTTTAACAGTAGTGAAAATTCCTTCCTCTTATCCTTCAAAAGCAGGGGCAAATTTTCACAATTACAGAGGAAGCATAGGCTTTTTGGACTAAATCCACCACAGGATTCAGGTTATCTAGCTCTTCTGTCTGTTCCTGGAAACATCTAGAGTTAAAATTCAGATCTCCAAGTCATCCACTAAACTGATGGCCAGCCTCAAAGTGCTGGAAGTTTGTACACACTTGCATTTTTGTCAGTAAAGCTATTTGTATGACTACAGCTCTTCTGAATGTCTTGACTGTGTTGAACAGGTAGCCAACTCGGCCAACTTTGGGAAATACATAGTGGGTGTTCCTGTATCAGTATTCCTTGCAAACCCTTTTTTGATATGCACAACACACCTAAGTAAGGATAATTCTGCAAAACAGAAGCAAAAAGCAGGGTGCTGGCAAAGCATCAGGCTCATCCTGCCCATGGATGATGCTCCAATAGTCCTGCACAAACGCTCTGGAAGAGCACGGGGCTTCAGGCAACATGGCAGGAAACGCCTAGCAAAATTGCAGCCAGTGGAGATGCATGGACAAATAGCATCTGCTTTTATTTGACCTCTTATTGGAGTTTAATTTTTTGTGGTTTCATTTTTGTTATTTAATTTCTGTATTTTGAGTAATATTGTAGTTTAATATTGATTGAAATATTTTATTTCACAATAAGAAACAATATAATAAGAAGAAAACAAGAAAACCTAATGGAAGAGGATAAACCATGCAGGCCTTCAGCCTCCGTATCTATGTGTAAGATGTATTAGGTTGTTATTTTCTTTCAGGGTTTTGAAGAGTCTAGGTTTAAAATCAGATATTTTTTTTTAATATAAAATTACAGATACAGGATAGCTCTACTCCGGGACTGGACTATATACTCAATTCAAGAAATACCTGTGTTGGACAGTTCAAAACCAAGAATGGCCTGTGTCACCAGATAGAAAACCAAGATCCTCATAGCACAAGATACTGCATCAACCCATGCTGACAGAGCTTAACATAAGCCTTTCCCAATATGAAAAGCAGTATTTTGTTTCAAAAAATTGTAATGTTTTGATATGGGTGATGCCATACAAAATGAAATATTTGTGTAATCTGATGTTTTAAATAAGAATGGGGCTTGTGCTGTTGTTAAGAAAAACTTTTTCCTGAAATGGCCCTGTTTATTATCCTAACCTTACAACATATCCTGGGTCTGTCTGGCAATCATATTAAAATGACAGAACAACATTTTGGAAACACAAACACGTGTGCACATATGTATGGAGAATATCCATAGAGAGAGGTTTTAAGATCAGTTCTTTAGGACGATAGTTCTGGCTTCTGATGTGGCCTTGTGGGAAGTCTTCTAAGTAGTTTATATGTAATGAGGGAATTCAAACCGATCCTTGGTTCTCTACTTGTTGAACTGGAAAATACAGTACCGCAGATGAGTCCACGTCCTCCAAAGAGGTCCTTCTAAATCATTGCAGAAAGGAGGCTAGAAATATCTGCTAAATTCTGAATAGCTTCACATGTCTGAGAGCTCCATTCCCTCATCTCAGGTCAGGCAGTGGTTTTGCTCTGTGCCAAGCATTGACATTTGTTGTTGATGGATTTTTATTTCACCTTCTCATGTTCAACATTCCTTTGAGCTGGAACATTTAGTTTAAGACTGTCTGAGTGCCATGGATAGAATCATCTTTAATCTTCTTACCATCAGAAATTCTGCAGGAGCAGATCCAGGTGCAGTGGTTGTTGATTGGATAGAAGCGTTCTATATCAACCCATTAATTTTTGCAGAAGATTTTGTTTTTCTTTTAATCTGTGCTGTTTCGTGCACTTCTCTACCTTTTTTCCATTTCTTTGGGTGCAAAATAAACTATGATAACAATGTTGAATGTAAAGGCTCCATGTAAATACTTTGATTGTTTTAAAGACACATTATCTGACATGAGGACTTCATGTTTCTTGAATATTTACTTTACTTTCTGGACAATGTGTGCCAGTGAGGCCTGTATAAGTAAAGCCAAACCAGTATGTCTGGAGAAGTAATCAACCACAGTACTGTATTCGTGTCCTTTCCAAAAAAACAAGTCTGTTGCTTCTACTGCCAAGATCTGGCAGGTAGCTTTGAGGAGATTAATGGCCCTGGTGATTGTTATTATTGGTTCTTTTTTTTCCTTTCCTACCTCTAAACTATTACATTCCAAATGCTTATTTACTGAATAGCCTGAATGTACTGAAAAAAGCAGGTTAGTATGTGGGATGTTGTGACCATGTATTTGTTTACAACTTTATGCTCTTCAAGGAACTGGGGTACACAGCTCTCTAAAGTACTCCAGGGATCAAAATCAGCTGCACTTTTAGAGGCAGTTTATCAGTCATGTAAAGGTTATTTCAGTCCTGCCAATATGGTAATGTATTTGCTGGAAGTTGACTCAGTCATCACTGATGAAGGTGGAGTTGAAGTTACTGGCAAGTCTCATGTGTTAGTTCTTCGTCTCTAACTTGCTTTGATCAAATAACATTGCTGCCAGGATGAGGTCAGATTCTTCTTATCATCATTTTTTCTTGATTTTGTGGCTGGTTACCAACTCTATTCTAAATACTCTGGACTATTTTCTCCTATGAAAACTTTTGTGTGACAGGGTCATAGTGTGGGAAAAAAATAGATGAAGTCATATTATTTGGATCCTAGTTGAAAAAATATTCAGTGACCTGTGTTCTGTTTCTTGTTAAAAACTAAGATGAACAAATATGCACTGAACCAGTAAATAAGTCTGTGCAAGTACTAGGAGTTCCTCTTCTATTTCAGCTTACTTTTTTGTATGGCTGCTTGATGTGGTGGAAAAAGGCTTTGGTCTTCTGGAAGTCTTTGTGTAAGCATATTTCCTAGGCCACATGAAGATATGTCTGTGGCTACCAGCTGAATAGTTTAGCGAATAGTGTACAGAAACAGGTGGAGTTAAACTCTCTGTGTTTTTTTTTAAATGGATGTCTTTTTCTGGGTGCTTTTCTTTTCCACCAAGCTTTATGTATTCAAATCATTAAAGGACAGTCTTCAGAACTTCATTCAATAGTTCCTAAAGCGCAGTATTTCACCCAAGGATCTTCAAACACTTGTCTTGAAATTCACGCAAAGTGAGTAATGTCTTTTGTTTCATTACCATTATTTCTGAATCTTTCTGAATTCTCTATGTTCTAATTACTTGCTCTATATCAGGGCCCTGAATAGGCCTTAATGGCCCTGACCAGTTCCACCTGGGGCTCTCATCTATACCCCAATCTGTGGGCCCACCAGTTATATATGTGCTCATCCCCTTACTCTGGGTGATTTTCTTGCAGTCTGGAGAACTTACTTTTGGTGTTGAGTTTTGGTCAAGCAAAAGGATGCTAAGGGAAACATTACCTTCCACAAAGGGTGTTAGGTACAGTTGCTTGTGGGGGTTCTTTAGCAAGGGGATTTTGCTGACAGCCTGTTCAGAGCTCTTGTGTATAATATAGTTTCATCTCTAAGAAATTGTCTGCAGGAAATAGTTGTTTTCTCCATAGGTGCCTTTGTTAAGGTCTGTAGAATTGCTATGCGTTCCACTGCTTCTGTACGCTAATATTTGAATCTCCTATTATGAAGAAAAAAGGAATGAAAATGTCCTCCTCTTCTACTGAGTTTTTTCTTCCCCTCTCTTTTAGTGGCAATTTGGGACAGCATAAGGAATTGGTAGTGGCATGCTTCAATTTAAATAGCTTGCTTTTTTGTGGCAGACTTATTTTTTTCATTAGTATAGGCTTTGAGGTGTTTTAGAAAACTAGTAAAGTAGTAATTTGTTTTGTTTATGAGAATATCTGATAGAAGTCTGAAAATGTAAAACAGAAGGGATCAAAAAGGGAATACAAATGAAGGGAGACATTTTAACAACTCAGAGAATTGCTGTAATTTTGGGAGAAGTTAAATTCTCCCTTGACAAATACAGCCTGGTGTAGTTATGGACTTGTTGGTCCTTACTAAGGAGTCTAATTAGTTTTTAAGATGAAAATAATATAGAGAAGGGTTAGGAAAGGGCTCTCAATAATGGACCTTCTAGATTGTCATAGTCTGCAATGTCAGAAGAGATGAAAATCCTCCCTCTAAAGAGGCAATAATTGAAAGAACCAATGCCCCCTGGCTGAGTAAACTGGGAAAGGAAAATGGCAAAGAGGAGGCTTGTGAAAAATGTGTGTCTGGAGGAGCATCTACTATGAACAATAAATCGACCTATGGTTGTAGAAGCTGAGCTGAAGAGTTCTGATATAGGTTTTGCTGGACTGGAAAACTTGAGATGCTGAATAGTTTCTGGCCTAACAGAGAAAGCACAGATGTGGTCTTTGGGTTGCCTATAAAATCATCGTTGTCGATGCTACTAACGATTCTTCTTCCAGATGATGAGGAAGAGAAAGAACACAGCACAAGAAAATAAAAGATGGTTGGGGGATTTTATGCCTATCTCAAAAGGAAGTACAATGTTATTGCAAGACAAGGAAAAGAACTGAATGTGTCTTTCTGAAAAATGTGAATACAGAATAATAAAAAAGAATGACTAAAACCTAGGGAGATTCTTTATGTGAGAGACTCTTGCTAAAAGATGGATTCATCTAAGCCCAGGTCTCATACTAGGTTTACTTTTAAAACATGGTTGTGAGTCCAAAAGGAGGGACAAGTGTGACAAAACCTCTTCATTTCACTTGGGTGCACCAGCCACCATCCCTATGTGTAGGTGAGTGGTATTTTAATTAGTAGGCAGTGTGTGTTAGCACTGTCTCTAACAAAATGTCACAAGCAAATGCACATCAGTGCATGGAATGAGTGCTTGCAGTTTATTTATACTATTTATCACTACAATGATGATATGTGTCTATAAAATGGAAACTATAATTTACCCTTCAAAGATAATTGCATACGGTGGGTTTGAAAGATAAGAACAAGGTTAATTTGGGAAGAGGAAGAACAATACGGATATCAAGTTTTGATCTGTGATTCCAAAAGTTTGTTTATAATAGGAAATATCATGATAGAGTTGGCTAGACTTGGGACAGCTTTTTGGCTTCTTTTTTCTTTTTCTTTTTTTAAGAACAGTGTTGAACTGGAAATCAGTCTTGGAACAGGAAGCTTAGATTTTTTGCAAGAGCTCTGTGATCTTCATAACAGACAAGGAGCCGAGTTGTTTGGTTACTTGATTGTAAGAAGACTGTTAGTGTGGTTGATTTATATTTACTTCTTAACTATGATCGGCCTTGTGGAAATCTGTAAGTGAGGCTACCCACTAACTTGAAATGTGGAGAATTATGCCTTAAGAAATATCAACCACTTATATCAAACACCTGGCAGAAATAATATGCCCAACACGATTTTCTTATCCTGACACTTAAATTATCATAACATGCTCAGCTATAGATCTGGATAAATAATATTGTAAATTCAATGTGGGGTTTTTTTCCTGATGAAAATATCTAAAGCTATGGGGATGGTACTGAGGCAGCCTAGATGATGTCTCAAACTTATGTAGTAGTAGTTGTTTGCTAGCAAAACCCTCAGTGTGGCATTGCCAGTGTAACTGAAAGCTTTGCTCTGATGTAGCATGGATGAGGGGATATATTTTGTTTTTAAGGTTATTATGCTAATCCAGAAACCCAAATGATCTGCTGAGCAACTGCTGTACAAACAGATAGAATTGCCTGATTATGTAGCAAAAGGCTTACTCCTGTTGTCCATATTCTGAAAAGCATTAAAGCACAACTAAAACTATATATGAATATGTTCTTTAAGTTCTTTTTGAGGTATATGTTCTCATTTGGGAGAGTACCCCATTCATGAGACAATATTTTCTTGAAGCTGTGTTGCACATTGTCAGTGTTTGGTGATCCTACCCCATTACAAGAGGATGGACTGTTATGAAGACTATCCATATCCAAATAAAGATTCTTCTTAAAGTAGCATTTGCTACTCAGTAAGAGGCAGGAAAGACATGTTTGAAACATTTAACATCCACACTGAAGTGAGAAACAACATTTCAGCTGGAACCTACTCAACTGGCAATGGATTTAAAAGGTATTTTGGCTGATACAGTCCAGACTACAACAGATTAGTGAGAAATAGCAAAAGAATGGTCTTGGACCCACTGTTTACTGCCAATATACTGCGTTGTCAGCAGAAAACAGAATCAGGAGACAAATCTTTAGATAAATTCTTGAGTTAAATAAGAAATGTAGAAGGGTATAACCAGCCATAACAGTGGCCTTTTTTCAAAACTGGTGGATAAATTGATGAAAATAATTGGTAATGACTGTGTGTGCTTGGTGAGTAAAAGGGAGAGCAGAAGTGAGCACATTTAAAATGAGATATAATTAGGTAGTCATTGGAGGGGCATAATGGAGAGTTTAATAGAATAAAAGAGGAAAGTGTGAACGAACAAAACGTTACAAATGGACTTCCACTTGCTGACTATAATGGCAAAGATAAGAGCAGTACTGAAATGCATAATTCACAGTATATGTCAATAAAGAAAAGCAAGAAAGAATAAATACTAAGGTTCTGGTGAGGACACACATACACAATGCTAGCTTTTTGCATCTGCAGATGGAAACCACCTCCCCTGTACAGGGCTGCTTCACATCACACAGGTTAACACTCCAGATACCAAATGCCTTATACAGGCCATAAGGAGAAGGCTCTCCTCTTTGAAGTACATAAGAAATGCATGCATGTGGAAATGGATCTGTCTGCATCATCTGTTAGGTGCTTGAAGACCACTTTCATTACTGATTTGAACTTGGCAACACTCTAGCAGATGAGATTTACAAATGTTACCACTTAATTATATAGCTTTGACAAATTCTATGGAGGAAGACCACCTTCCAGCATGTGTTGTATACTTCTGAAGCTCACTAGGAAAGTCTCCACTTCAAATTTCAAGCTCTACTTTTCTATTTCAGCAGCTATTTCACATTTTTGAGGAATATGAATGGATGTGGTGGGACAGCATGGTCTAGTGGTGTTCAAGGGGATGCAACAGATGTAAATAAAATATTTTGGTTAAGTTATATTGAAAGACAGGTCTGTTCAAAGCTCATCAGTAGGTATTTTCTTGTTTCTTCTTTTTTTCATATGTTATTTCACAAGGAGTCATAAAATATATGTAACTGACTTACTATTGCAAAGACTTTTTTATTATTATTCATGTGATTTCTTGGGAAAAGTTTAATTGTTAACAGTTAAATTGCATATCCTGTCCTGTTCTTTTCCACAGGATCACTGTAGCTGTGCACGCTGCTTGCTATGTCCTGAGATGACAGCCTGTCTTCTGTCATCAAGGTCTAGACAAGATCTACACTTACGTTTATGACAAAAAGTAATCTTAAGAAAAATGACACTGAACTACATATATCTTGATTTTAAATTAAAGTGTATGGAGGAAGGGACTATGGCACAGCAGAACTTGATAGCGCATGCTGGGGTTTTTTCAGCCAATAACGCACTTCTTATGAGCTTATTTCTTCTGAGAAAAGTTGCATGGGAGAGCTGGTGAAATGAAAGAGGACTTAAAGGTATATGTTACATTTTCATTTTCCTCTGTCAGCAGATCAACTCTGAAACACCTTAGGTTTTCACGCATATTATCTTTGTTACAGAGGATGCTACCTGGTTATTTACTGGGGGGTGGGGTGGGGGTGTTGAGTTTTTTTAACCACTCCATTTTCTAAAACTGCACTTTCCCCTGCCCAAGGGAACTAATTCATAAATAACACCTTAGCACTTAAAGAACATTTTTTTATTTTTGACGCTGGTAAAGCACATTAAAAAAAGGATAGTAAGCATCATTATGTCCATCATACAGGCAGAAGATCTGCAGAAGAAAAGGGTTAAATAACTTGCCAGAATGCACACAGACAAGAGGAAGCAGGAGTGGAAGACAACCACCCACAAGTCCAGGGATAGCTTCTGTCCCTTAATCAGTACTGTAACTCTGAAAGGTAGGAATGAGAAGTACTAAACAACCTCTGCTCTGCAAGATGTCTTTTCTTAACATGGCTAGGTTTGGTTCTCAGGGCTCTCCCTCCTGCTTAGCTGATACAGTTTCAACTTTTTTAACCATATGTGACAAGAGCTAACCTTACATCTATAGAAATTGCTACTTTAAGGACCTTGTAGTGATGCTATTAAAAGAAGAATTTGGAAGTTCCCACTGTAAAGTCTTATCTTTGACTGTACCCTGTAGTACATAGTTGACTCTAGTAGATAAAGTTTTTTCTTAAGCTTAATTGTCATGGAAGAGAATAAAAACATTGGAAAAACTGTATTACCTAACACTTAATTATTTAAATGAATATTTGCAGGCACCTAGAAGACAGCAGCAAATCAAATAACAATAAACAGAGTTTTTAATTCTGAAGAAATTTGCCTACTTTCTGTAACAGAAAGAGTAACAGCAGATTACTATAGTAGATCTAATAGTAGATCTTGACTTTAAAGAAGGTTTTTATAGTATTTAATGTAATACCCTCACAACAAACTGGGGAAGTGGGACCTAGATGAAAAAATTAAACAGTGAAAAGAAACTACTAGGGAAGCCATAGTCTGATAGTTCATAGTTCACTATCAAGATGGAAGGCTGCTTCAAGGTTTCTGCAGTTACCTGTCCAGCTCCAGTTAGGGAAGGACTGCCAAAGTTGTGGGAGACAGGCTTGGAGCTCAAAATTATTTTGATAAATTGGAGAAATTACCTGGGGGGTGGGGGGGAGCTGAACATCAGTAGGGACAATTGCAATGTGCAAAGTTTAGGTAGGAATAACTGGCCATGCAAAGGCAGGCAGGGGAACCGCCATGTAACTTGTGTATGGAAGGGGACCTGTAAATTGTTGAGGAAAACCAGGTAAAGATATACCAGGGCGTTTCAGCAGATTTGGTTTATAAGATAAACACATCTTACAGAACAGGAAGAACCACAACTGGATTACTGTGTTCAGTCTTGAGTGCTGCTCTTCAAGACCAGTTGAAGAGAGTGTGGAACAGAACAAGGAATATTAAGAAGTCTGGTTAACTTAGTTTGCAGGCTAAAACTGTTTAGTTTAAAGAAGACTAGTCTGATGAGAAAAATGAGATTAATCTTTAAGTATGATAATGTCTAAAGCACAGAGGAGAAGAATGATCTGTTCCCTATCTTCATGACAGATATGACAAGAAGTAATCTTGTCATTTTCAGTAAGGAACCTTAAAGTTAAATATTAGACAATCTTTCTATCAGGAAGGAAAATGAAACACTGCAACAGCTGGCTTAAGGATGCTCCATTGCTGAAATCTCAGGACAGGTTAGTCATCTGCTGTGACCCTGTCTGAGGGCTGAGGAGGGGGCTGGGTAACTCCTGGGGGGCTGCTTCACGCCTAGCTGATAGTTTTGCCATGAGGCACTCTGAACACAAAGGCTTTAAGGCCCAAGCATTGCAAGCCCTCACATAGCATAAGATCTGACGTTTCAAGATTTCATAATCTTACTAAAGCATAAAACATTTACAGCTCTCACATCCTTAATGAAAAGCATAAAGATTGCAACTGGCTTTATTGATACTTTGCTGTGTCTGCAGACAACCTGAAATGCGACCTGTGCATTTCATCCTGAGCATGGAAATCTGAGGGCACTCAGAGTAAAAGTTGTGGGAGAGCTATCTCAGGCACGCTTAGGGCCTTGCCTTTGCAATCAGCTAAGTGGGTGAACAGGGTCTTTCTGCACCTGTTTGTAATTAGCTTTGTTACAGTATTCCTTTAGTACACCTTCAGCTTAATTAAAATTTTGCAAGTATAAGTTAGAATCAAGAGAAGGTAAATTAATGCACTGCTGGTGGAAAGCCTACTGAAGCGAGTACGTCTTTTCCCATTTTCTTAGTATACATATGTGTCTACATGGTTACACACCACAGCAAGCGCATGGGTAACTTTCATATGATTCTGAGAGCTGGATCTGATACACTAGGTTATTCCTTGCTTTATTGGACTCTAGTGCAATCAGACTAATTTGTCACCTGAAAATCTGATACTTTATTTTTAACATTTAAACACACAGAAAGAATTCATGCTCTTGGTTTAACCTGATGGGACGGTGGGATTTAGTGAAAAACCTGTGTAGAGATGTCAGGACTACTGGCTACCATAAGCAGTGGAAGGTGAGGGGAAGGAACATGCAAAGAATGCTTTTGAGAAGTAGATTAAGTTCTTGTATACATTTTTTTTTTTTTTGAGGAAATTTAACATGCAGTTATTATTAAACAAATAAAAGGGGAAGTTCTCTCTGTTCAGAAGGGAAAACTACTCACTTTCACAGATAAACTGTCTATTTCTTTAAAGTTAAAAGGACATGGTCAGGAGTTTCGTCCTTTAATAGGTTTGTTGGTATGCTTTTATTTCTTCAGTGAAATACAGAGGGATTATCTAAGAGGATGGAAAGGAAGCTGGTTCTGAGTAAAATTTCTCAAATGAGCATAGTAGTGAGGTAAGCTGCATTGCAAAGATACAGTTTGTAGTACATATATCTGACAATATATTCTTTGTTCCATGCTTCTGTTTCAAAGCACAGTAAATTAGTTAGCATGGAGTTGATCATGAACAAAGTTGATCTATTCTATCTAGTATTTGGCATCCCTGTGCTGTTACTGCACACTTGTTTATCGCCTGCTAGGACAGTTGGTCTCCTTACTTATCTATCTTCTTTCTGTCTAAGCTGAACTAGGATCAGTCTATTTTCAGCTAGACTCGGATGCAGAGACAGTAAAACCAGGTTATTGGAAGCCTTGAATTTCCTTAGGTTATCCTATTTCTGGTGAGATGGGGGATGTGTGTGAGTGTAGGCATGTACCTATATGCCTGTGTGGCCCCTATGCTGGCCATGACACTCAGGTTGTCCACCCACTTCACATGAAAAGCAAGAATCTGATAATTTTGTTTGTAAGGATGCAAAGTAGCCCTTCCTTATATCTCTCGTATGGTCTGTGTTTGTTTCCAGTAGAAGGAAGGGCTAGGCAGTGACACCAGTGCTGGGCTATGGTTCATAGAAGGAGAGCAAGTTAGCTGCAGATGGCCTGGATTACAGCTCCGAGAGGGAGGAGTGATGAAGAAGGAAGGCCTCTTGCAACAAAAACCTGAGCTGAGACAATAGGAGCTTGAGAGGGTTGAAAAGAGACAGGTTTCTAAAGAACCATTTTTGGGACTACAAAATATTATAGCATGTTATGAAGTGCATCACAAAGTATCAGTGAGGCAATATGCAAGGTATTTCCTGGAGCATTTAATCACATGTAGATTAGATCATTACAGCTGTACAAAGGTATTTCATTTTTGCCGTTAAACGAAACAGTATTGCTCTTAGGCAATGAACTCTAAGGAAGAAAAAAAAAAATCTTATGGAATAATTCCATGAAAATACATATCAGTATGAAGACATCGTTAGCAGTCATTTCAAAATTCCATTTATTTCACAGTGAACTTTGTGCATGTCTGCAGGGGTTATAAAATGGAAAGACAGGGAAAGCAATTTATTAAAGCCAAACTACACCAAGCGTAGATGCCTTGTCACCCTTCCCGCAACAGGGATTTTTGCCCTTCCACTTACGCCAAATGTCACCATTCCAGTGAATGACATAATACATATAGTGCTGAGTTCGCTCTGGTCTTCTTCAAGAAACTTTCTCTGCTCTTTTCTTCTGCTAAAAAAGATGGTCGCAGAACTGCAGATGCAACTGCCAATTGGCCTGATAATTGGTCCTGCCTCTTCCACAGCCCGATGCTGAACTGCCATGCATCAACACATCCATCACCTCTAAGTGCCAGTCGCTGTTTCCTCAGACTTGCTGGGTGCATGTAGAGAGTCAAGGGCAGTGGATCCTTAGGCATGCTGGAAGTGGGACAGAGTGGGTGGGATCCATCTCTTCTACCTTGAAGCATCTGCATTGCACAGCGCAAGGGTGTAGGACAAGAACAGTGGATTAGCTTGAGTTTAAATGCCTGCACTGAAGACACCTCCATCATCTCCAAACACAGTGGCAAGATGATGGCTTTGTTTCTCTGAAAATGAAGCGATGGCCCACTGCTTCTTATTATTGAGCTATATTCCATGACATCTGCATCTGAATGGACAAGATTTGAGGGAGGAGGAGGAGAAAAAACAAGTATTTGACAAGTTCTCAGAAGTCAGAGAGGAGCAATACCAGGAGTTAATGGGATTTCTTCCAGCTGAGAAATTACAGGGCTGAGAAGCCAGCAGCAAAGTTTTATGGGAACACAACAGACCATGTCCCTTATGTGGAGATGGGACAGGACCGTGTATGCACACAAGCGCCTCGCTTGCTATAGAGCTAGAGCATACACAGCTGCTTGCTTGAACCTGGGATGTGCCGTGATAACTGATGGGTAGAGTGGGCAAACAGTGCTACGGGAAGAAGAGCTCTGTCACAGCTCTCTCCTCTTCCTCATGCCTCTTTGGCATGAGATAGCAGCTGTACATAACTCCTCCTCTGGCCTTGGGCAGCCTAAGAAGATCTCGGGGAGGCTACCATTTGCTAAGGCCTGTGCCACTGTTAGTGATATTGCGAAGACATAAACAACGGTGGCCCAAGAATCTCATTTCAGTCCTTCAACCCAGCTGTGCTTTTTGCCACAGGCTGAGCAGGTACAGGAGACTGTGACATTCTGTGGCTGTTGACTAAACCTTTCCTATTTTACACAGATATTTTTTTGAGCAAACAAACTGTCACACTGCACTCTCGCACAGTTTTTATTTCATTTTTGGGCTATGCATTTTTACTTTTGTATATGTTTTCATTTCAATCATAAAATCAGGCATTTTACACTGTTGCAAAAACAAAGCATCATTTTCTTTTTAGATCATAGTATTTTCATAGTAAGACTTCTGTGCAGTACAGTTGCTAATCTGTCAACTCATACTTAATTTTCCTCCTTGTTTAGTGGATGAAGATTTTAAAAAGGAGTAATAAGAATATATTCTTAAACAGTAGGAGAGAACTTTCTTTAACATTCTAAAAAAAACCCTTGAAATATTCATATGGTGTTGCATAGACTGCCCATGAAATATGCATGAAAAATTATACAAGGTACAAGAAAAAACACGTACCACCGGAAATCATATTCTTTAATTTAAAAGACAAGTCTTTATCTAGCAAGTAAAACAAGAATATAGTAAGAGCTAGACATGTCGCTAGTAACTGTCATTTTGGAAAAGGCTGACTGCTGGCTGCTTCTCTCTTCGTAAACCTGACTGAACTCGTGCTTTCCAGCCACCAGAGAGCTGCTTTCTCATGCTTCCACGGGCCTTATGTAATATATAACATGCACTTAAAATACCATGTGGAGGCATTGCTTAGCAGGACTAACCTAGTTGTGAAAGAGCATCAGTTTCACTTCCTTCAGCCAAATGTAATTGCTTTGCTGACGGTTAAACCATTCTGTTGAATATCCAGTTGTCCAGTAGAAGTCATTATCTGTCAGGATAGCATCTGATAGGTAGCTTTCCCCAAATTAATGAACATAATAATCATACTTTTGCCATGCTTTCAAAAACAAACCTCATGGAAAAGATTATTCTGCACATTTAGGACAGGTTCTTCCCAGAACTGCAGAGCAAGAGCACAAGTCATCGCTTGCTCATTCAAAAGCATGATGCTGCTCTTACCCTAAAATGCCATCCTAGTTGTTACTGATCATTAGCCTACGAGTATGATGGGGGAAGATCCATTGATAAAAGACGTGTTTTGGCTAAGAAGGTCTTGTCAG
This sequence comes from Falco punctatus, assembly GCF_963210335.1. NCBI lineage: Eukaryota > Metazoa > Chordata > Aves > Falconiformes > Falconidae > Falco > Falco punctatus. The sequence goes on along the minus strand of NC_137581.1, from coordinate 106,608,830 downwards.
CATAGATGATAAGGAATATCAATCTCCAGGAGATTACTGATGAGTCTGGAGAAAAAGTGGTTCCCAAATTACACCAAAGCAACTAATGGTATCTATGATCATGTTCTTTGTACAGTTGTCCTCCATCTTCTGAGCTCACACAATTTGCAACCTACTGCTTGATCTGGCAAGGCCCACATTGACAGAATGAATTCAGCCCTCCTTCTTTTAGTTAAGAAAGGTCAGATTTTCTCACCTGTCTACTACCATGGACAATAATGATGTTCTAATTACAGATGTCCCATACTGACGTCTTCTGTCTTTCCAAAGTTCTACTACTCTGGCTAATGGATGAGGCTGTGTTTTGCTGAACGTTGCAGAACAGAGTGGCTTAGCTCACTATCTGCAGCTGGCCCTGAACTTTGGGCAGTGGCTTTGGGAGAAGTTATCCCAAGAAACCCCCTGCAGCCATGTTTGTGCCTTGTCCCCTTGTGGCTGCAGGTCAGTCACTGCTTTGTGATTAGGCTCTGGCTTGGCTTCATCAGGCTGGCATTCTGCAGCTGCCTCGGGCCCTGACAGAGTGCCAAATATACCTCCAGATGCCCTTGTGTGGGTAACCACCAATGCGGCGTGCAGCACCAGCTCCGTTTGGGTGACTGGTCTGGGTAAGGGTACTGCCACTATGGGAGGAGGAGATGGATTGTAGCATGGCAGGAGAAGAATCAGGGGAACTGGTAAATATTTGTTTTGTTTATTGCTGTGGTTTGCAGTATACAGCAGGTGAAATTCTGCAGTGCAGATGGATGGGCTAGCAAGGGGAAAAGGAACATGGAGTATGGTCAGGTAATGCTTAATAGTAAGAAAATCCCCACAAATATGAAAACAATTATTTGCACTGTAGATGTGAGCCAGCTGGCTGTGTGGTCGTGGCTGCAGCCTAACATTAAATATGCAGCAGTTACTGAGCTGCATCTCCCTGTGAATGATACACCTCCCCATTATCCCTTCTTGTGTAGACAAGCCCACAAATCAAAATAAAAAAGGGAAAGAAAAGCTAAGCTGAATGTACAGTCTACTAAAATGCTTTCAAAAGAGTACATGCCAGTCTGGTTTGGGCTTCAAAGATTTTCAATTTAAAAGTTAGATTTTTTGCTCTTACGTTTCAATCAAGAAAAAATATATTAGATTGAGGCATATGCAGGTATGCCTCCTTCTAGATGTTTTAAGATTTATACATACAACAGATTATAAAAGTTTACCATGTTTAGGTGTAAGTTGCAGTCCTCTGTGCATGACAAAATTATTTTCCTTTTGATAAAGAAAATTGAGCACTGAAGAATATGTATCTCTCTTGTTCTTCTTAATTGATTTCTTTGCAGACAAAGACACTGCTTAGATTAAGAAAATGATGTATGAAATTTATCTTACAATCTGTTTATGGGAAAAAAATAATTGTAAGAAAGCTTATACAGAGCAATGGCATGGGTTTATATAGTGATAGTATAGTTACGCTCATTTTTATTATAGAGTTGCAGTTGTGGAAGAAAAGAATGAGACAAAGGGAGGAGAAGATGATATGAGCTTTCTGGCAAATTTTGTGCATTTTGTGGTTTTGTTTATTCTCTTTGTAATAAGTTAGCTATCACCATGATGCATTGTAACAGTATGTGATCAATTTTCTAAAGTTTTAGTAAATTTTAAGATCACATCAGTATTAATGTCACACATCTGCCTGAAATGCTTTACTTTTCTCTTGATAAAGGTAATGGTTAAGTTTAAGCAGGGGAGGAATTCTATTTTTCATTTTTTTCCCAGTGCCAACATTTTATACATAACCAGTTTCAGTGGCTCCCTATTTGTGTTTTTGTTGCACTTTAAAAAAAAAAAAAATTACTGCTACTAACATGTTTCTGGCTGTAATAGGAAATACATATATCTATACCAATGTCATTAGAACTCAAAAGCATATGTGATAACTGAAACTACTGACAAAGTTTCAGTTTGAAATAAGTAAACATTTGTGGGAGCACTTCCACATCAGCTGATAGTTATCTGGTTCTTACACTGAAATTTAAATAAATTGCCTGAAGACAACGATATTAATACCCTGTTTAACCCGTGCTACTCCAGGCAGACCCAGGCAAGTGCCTTTCCTATGGCAGGTCACAACAGCTGAAGGCAAGAGCAGGCAGGAAAGCAGGCAGAGCTGGCTGAGCAGGGCTTGCAGCAGGCAGATGGGGAACTGGAGCAGCCAGGAATATACGGATAGGGGCTTGCAGTGGAATATTTCAGAGGTGGGATAAAGGCTAACTGTGCTCTCACCGCGCTCACTCCAGCTTTTGTTGCTTTAGACCAAGCAACTCTTCTCCCAGCTCATGTCAGGGTCCACCACAGAGGACAGTCAAGCAATTGCAGGTGCTCAGCTGCAGTGAATAACCGCTGATTTTGTGACACCTTCCCACGGTCTTTCTTCAAAGCAAGCAAAGGCTAGGGTGTTGGCAGGACTGCTATTAGCCTGTGATGGTGTGGGTGCTTCATGGTTTTTTGGGGGACATGATGTGAGTCAAGTGACCAGTCAGATTTAAAGAGACTGACAAGTTAAACAGTACTTTTCTTTCTGAAATGCAATGTGTGCATTTACAGTAAATGTTGCTCTTACAACGTGAAAACTAGTTTACTCAGTGTTTGGTAGTTTCTTGCTATTATTGCTATTTAATATCTGAGTTACGGCAGGACAAGTGCTGGCAACAAAGTTTTGTTTCCTCTTGCAGGATTGTAGGAGTCATAAATTGGTGGAAAAATATGTTGGTTTCTTTTCTTTTCTCTCAAGGGAAGTTCTTTCCTAATGTCCCATCTAAAAAAAAAATCTATGGCAAGGATCCTAATGATTTCAGAGGAAACTAGATGGGGCCCTTATGAGCCTCTTAAAAAATTCCTTTAAAATGTTTTTAATGTGTATCTGTTTTGGTAATGCCGATTCTGATAGCTTTTATCTTGACTGGAAATTTGCATTTAAAATTACTCTGCATGAAATTAAGGTTATTGTAGACAAATAGAAATCGGATGGTTTCATCTTTCTTCTATCAGCAGATATGTCCTTTCCCTCAGTGTATGATTTTTTTAAAAAAGAAAATGTATATCTCTGGCTCTCTTAGCTTGTCTTTATTTTTTTTTTCTTTTTTTTTTTCTCTTTTTTTTTCTTTTTTTTTTTTCTCTTATTGTTGCATGGAATACTTACTGGCCTACAGATTTTCACTGTATGTGTCATATTGAAAATGCACCCCTTTCCTAAGTTGCAAAGTAAGAAAAACAATTGAATCTGTGCCTTTTATGTCAAGTTAATAGACAAAGTTGTACGATCTGTAGACTGGAATAGTACCTCTGTTCTGCAGTTTAACACTGAGACAATAATTTGGTCAGTAGCTGCCCATGATCTGTGCTATAGTGAGGTACGGGTATATATTCTGTATACCTGAAGCACGTAAAGGCTTAATAGCACTGCTAATTACTCTCCTATCTCTTGCCTGATGCTAAAAGCAATAGTTTTAAAAGGCTACAGTTATGACTGTAGAAAAGGAAGGAAAGTCAGGAAAGAAACAACAATGTAGGAAAATAAGTTAATTCTGGGAAAAAACATCTTTTGTGGTTGTTTTTGTATGAAGTAGTCATGGTAAGAGCTGAAAACCTGATATCTCTCCTAGCCTGGGATTTGCAAAGCTGCATATATATATTTATATACACACACATACATATAGTCTTCTAGGCTTTGGGTATTAGTATGATTTTTTTTGTTAACCTGAGACAGATAAAGTCACTAGCCACACAGAAGGAAAAAAATCACAGACTGAAGCTGAAATGCAAAAAAACTGACTTGTAGATTGGGTTAAAAGGTAGTTAGATGTTCTTTGAAACGGTCTACCTGGTGTTATATTTAAAGGCATTAACTTGCTAGAAGAGGCTGAATTGATCCTTCTCCATGTAACAGGTGTAATCAGTCAGAAGAGGGTGCTTGCTCTGCTGTAACCCTGGGTCAAGTGCCAGATGAGTGTGCTGTGCAGATTGTGCCTGACCATGGGGAGCCTTCACTAAGTGCAAGACAACCTCTGTCCTTATGTCTGAATGAGACTGAAAAGCAAAGAGCAGGTTCATCATCTGGCACTGCCTATACTGTGGGCTAAGGAGAGATGTAGGGTGTTTGGCTGTTGAATTTGAGGAAGTAGTTCTACCAAAGGGTTGGTAGGAACCTAAATGGGCATAGTGTTACCATAACCAAGAGGCTGAGGGTCGAGCCTTGCTTTTGATTATGTTACAACAATGTCAGTCCCAAAGCACTCCAATGTAAATACTAATTACATTCCTGCTCTTTCATCCTTTCTGTAAAATACTCAGGTCTTTATCTCCATCTTTTGTTGCCATCTGACTGAATTTTTATTGACTTTGCTTGTCATGGATGTGGAATACACTACAACAGAGGAATTATTTATAGAGTTAAGTACTGGATCTGCATCGCTGTAATTCTTTCCAATTTGCTTGCTTGATTTTTTTAGTAATGAAGTGTCCAGACATGAATTCAGTGTTCTGAGCACAAAATGATTACATGAACTTCAAACATGTTTGCACAGTTCAAGTCAAATGAATGTTACATTTGTATGACTGTTAAAACAAATTTTTGGAAGTGTAATGTTCAATAGTTATGGATCTGCCGATGTTGGCTTCACAAGAGATCTCCATCAGAGAACAGTAAGCTTCACTTCTAATTTTCATGTATGCTGAAAATAAAGATTCAATCAGCTAGTCTCTCAATTCATGGTTTCCTGCTGTGTTCCATGATACCATGGATATAGGACCAGCTTAGAGGAAAAGTGAGGTTTGTTAATGACAGCAATGTGAACTTGCTTAGAAATTATAAGACAAGACAAAGATGAGTGCCGAATTCTGTACTAAGGCAACTAAGTAAAGGCCCTGCTGCTCTTTACAGGGTTTGGGGGAGGGCTATTGAACCATGCAGCTCAATGGGACTTCATGCAAGTACAACTGTGCCCCCATGTGGATATCAACATAGCTTTAGAGCTCACAGTGCCTCTTTCAGAGGTCCCCAGACCCCAAAACTCTTGCTGGTTTCAGGGAAGGTGGAACTGTGTCTGTAAATTTCTGCTTTAAAGAGCCCTTTAGGTATAGACTTAGTTCTGTGCTCTAGATGCAGCTAAAAGATTGTTATCCAAAAAGAGATTGGTTTTTTTCTTTTTTTTCTTTTTTTTCTTTTTTTTTAATGGCTGTGCTTGCTTCCTACTTCAGATGCAGATGCTGGTGTTCTTTTTATTTAACCAAATTACTTTTTTTCTCTGACTCACACCCTACACTTTCAATGGTTTCTGCTTCATTTCTTAATAATAGCCCAGCTGCCTCTTGTTTTTATGTTTCTTTGTTGATGCATTACCTAGTTATGCCTCCTGAGAGTTTGCTTGCTGAGGCTTTATAATACCCGATGGAAACAGTTTTAGGGAATATATCACTTTACAGAGCAACACCTATTTAGCTTCCATTCCATATCACTGAAAGTGCCCTTTGAACAACTTCAGCTTAAAAATAAATTTAGAAGCAGAGAGTGTGACATTAAGTTAAAGAGTGAAACAAGATATCGCCCTGGAATTTAAAAATATGTATAAAGAGGAATTCAGTGGGCGCTGTGACAGTCTCTGTTAACAACAAAGTGAAGATGAGATGACCCCCCCGCTTACATCCTTGATGATGTGCATGACTCTAGTATCAAGTTCCAAAGTGTACTCCCCTTATCTTGACATCTATGGATGGATGAAAATAGCAGCTGAGGTTTTGACTGAAAAACCCTCCAAATTGGAGCACTGTAGGAATAATGTTAGAAAAACCTAAAATCTAAAACCGTCCTACACTGCTGTCTTTCAAAGACCTTTTATTTAAGTAAAAAGCAAAGCTGTGAGCATTTGGAAAAACCTGCCTGGAGAGCAGTTTCTATTCCTACTACAAAGAATGGGAGGGAGAAACCCCCTTCCCTTCAGACGTGCAAGCCTAAAGGGAGCTTAATTAAAGTGAATCAAAAGAAGAAATATGAATAAGTGGTAAGAGAAATTAAATATTTCTGTATGCATAATAGAACAAGCGTCTTCATTTTCAGCTTGCAAACTTTCCCCCTGAATGGTCTTGTGTTCATATAAAGCTATTGAATTTCCAAATATAAATAGATAACTATTGGCAGCGTTCTGGTATGCTTTTTTTATCCTGAGCCTAACAAGTGAGTGGCAGTGAATATGTGAGCTTTTCTTAGCGAGCCCAGAGGGACTTGTTCACTGGGGTTTCAAACTCTCAGCAGCTTTGTTGACGTTCCTCCAAAGAGGGCCATCTAAGGTACAAAAGGGCCTATGGATTCGGCTTGGAACAGAATTTATTTCCTTCCCTAGTTTATTCACAAAGGCGTTATTCTTGCTCCCATTGAAGTAATTGGCAAAGTTTATGCAGATTCCTGGGAGAGCAGGATTGGGCCTCAGTGTAACCATCTGTCTGCAGTGGTGCACAGGGACTGGTCTGAGCACACTGTGCTGCTTGGGCACAGCAGCAAAGCACATGTGACTGTGAGCAGGTTTATCAGCACGGTGGTCCCTGGATATAGGCAGTAACCACCTTCGCTCAAAACAAGGACAATTTCCATTCCATGTTCTTGTCTGAGTGATTTTTTTTGGATGGAAATGACTGCACGCTGGAAAAAGAGGAGGAAAGCAATACAATATGGGAATGTCTTGGCTACCTTGGGTGAAAGGGATGCAAAAAGAAATCTGGCAGGTATGTCATGAGCCCCTGTTTATACACATCCTTGGAAAGCATCTGATCTATCAGGCTATTAGCCGCTGTGGACAAGTGTGCTCCCGTTGGCAGCTTTCATGTCTGCTGGGAACCTGAAACAGTGAGGAGAAAAATGATAGCATACATTTCCACCTTCAAGCTTTAAACAGAATACTTCCGAGGTACTGAAAACTAAAGCCAACAACTATTTGAAATGTTTCAAAGAGGCAGAAGCCTCTTCAGCCTGTGAAAGAAATAGCGTTCCAGGTGAAATAATGCAAAATAACCCTGGTGTTATGGCATGAAGGGAAGATGATTATTTTTTTTTCCCCCAGCCCCAAAAAAATCAGTACAAGTTGAATTGTGATCATGCCAAATAGATGACTATATTTAACTGTGTAGGCCTATTTCTGCTTAAATCTCCCCTGATGGCCAAACAGTACCAAACATATTTTTTCTTTACTAGTCCTTTTGGAAACAGTAGGTGAAACTGTGATAAAAATGGTCAGAAATCAATGTACATAACCTATCTCTTTTTTCATTCCTTTTAAATGTTACTTACTACCCCAGAGAACAACAGTTTGAATGGTTGATCTGGAGTGGTATCAAGAACACAATGAGAATTCGTTTAGTGCTAAGCTTTTGGTGATATTTGCCGTAAAGACTGGTTGATTAGGTCATGATTTAAACTGTAAGGGTATAAGCATTCTGCAGTAGGTACTGTTTCCATTATGTTAACACAGACAATATGTGTTGTTAGTGGTGTCTTTGCAAACAACAAGTTTACCAAAAAGGGTTTGGTCTTGCATGCTTCAGAGTCACCCATGCGCACTGAAAAGGTTCCTCGCAGTAATTCCACCTACCTTTTTCTAAAAAAAAAAAAAAAAAAAATTAGCCAGATCCTGACACTTCATACCATTAGTTGTTTCCCAGCTTTCAAAAAAATGGTGACAGATGATACCTCTTTACTAATAGTTTATAAGCAGTGAACTGTATGTTATGCTCTGTGAAGTGTTGTGGGGCAGCAGAGAAATCTGCTTCCCAGTGCTTTGTGACAGTGTGCTGGACCAGGCAGAATCGCCTGCTGGATGGTGGACTTGGAGTTGTTTGAGAGAAACATTTGAGTTTGAAATCAACCTTGGAGACATTTTTAGAGAGATCTATTTCATACCTGGGAGCCCTGGCACTATCAGGACAGAGACGTACAGCAGGGGGGCATTCCCCAAGAAATACAAATCTAGCCATGTCCAGATAAAGTGAGAAGAAACTTTTTTTCTGAATCTTACAGTGCCTTTGTAGAGGTTGTTGCAACTAAACAAACCACTGAAAGTAAGCCTGAGATAAAGGGTGTGCCCTGCAGAGGAACAATGACAACAGAGATATCTTTTCTTTTTTTCCCCCCCAAAATATTTTTATTTCAGTTTCTTATGCTGTAGGTTTTGAGAAACTTTTTGGTATAAGGATTTGTGCTTGTGTTTTGAGGGGTTCCTTTAAAAAAAGAAAACAAGAGCATCCAGTTTGCTTTGCCCCATGATATCATCATAAAAGTTATCAACCTTCTCCCACTATTTTCTACTATACTGACAAATTTTAACCAGAAATCTTGTCCTCAACAGAACATACTGGATTCCAGTTTCTGCTCAGCGCATATGTTTTGCATAAACGGTGAGGCTGCATAGGCTTTCCTTTATGTTCTCATCTTCCCCATTCACCTAGCACTTTATCTGGTCCTTCTCAAGAACGCTGGCATGGCAAACAGTTTTGTAACGTGTCATGAAATTGCTTGACATATCAAGAAAAGCTATGGAAAATGGAGGATTGGGGGAAGAAGGTATGAGACTTGCTTTCACATTCTCTGCTCTTGTTTTCTTCTCATGTTCGATTTTCTCTTCTGTTCTCTTTTCTGGTAATCATACAGAGCCAAGGAACCTGCCAGAGGTGGTCTGTGTTCAGATGCTGTCACGTGAGCCTCTGCAGCAGGTAACTGGTGGTGTGGGGTGCTTGAGAGAGCTGCACAATGGTAATAAGTATGCAGCTGTCTTCCCCAAATACAATTGTAGCTATTAACAATCCAAGATAATTACTACAGAATATTAAATGCTTATAGATGCCCTATGTCAGTCTCTGAGATGCACTGCTTTGCTGTGCAGACCTGGGCGTGTCCAGTGATGGAGATGAACTACAGTTTTGAGGTTTTGGTAACTTTGGGTATCCTCTGTTCTGAGACTGACCTGTTTTATTGCCATACTTCTTGGATCCTCTTTGAGAAACAGTTGACTTGCCATCTCCTCCCTTCTTTCTGGTAATCGTCTGCTTATTCACAGAGAGCATCTGGTTGTCCAAGGAAATTTTCTCGTGACAGTATGGTTTATTTTGTGATATCTCTGTAATGTTTTCTTCTTGTAGGAGTAAGCTTGGTGTTAGTTTAGCAATGTGAAAGCAGATGCTATGGTAGTGAACCATTCAAGTCTGGTTTTCTGCAAACAAGAAAAGTCAACAAATCCTTTGGTAGTGCCACTCTGGAATTCAACAGGGTATAAAAAAATATGTAGCTCTTTTAAATCTGTATGCTTTATTATTTTAAAAACATTTTCTGCCTGTCTTATGGGTTAAGGATTATGAGGTCTAGCTGTGGTGTGCCTGATCGGTACTTACTGCTAAGTGCCCAATAAACTGCTCATCAAATGAGAGTCACTGTGAAATGCATTTTCACTGGATGTATTAAGTGAACGAAGGCTTCTGTCTAACCGTAGTACCTCCCATTAAAGCTGCCTTAGAGAAGGGAGAATACTAATCTAGGACAGTCATATCTGTACTTTTTCCAGTCATTATGAACCATCTCTAAGCCCGCTTTGTGTCAGGATAGCCTTTCCCTCCCTATTTTCACAGGAAGTTTTTCTCCATTTGGTTCATACATTGACAAATGCACCTATTTCACAGTGTCATTGTTCCCTTTTCTTACCTCTTCTATTTGATTTTCTTTCAATTGCTACATGGCTTTTGCTGATCTTCTACATAAAGGAGCAGAATTACCCTTACTTCATGTGGTTAAAAAAAAATCCTTTTGGCACTGAAACTTTCTCTCTTAAGTTGCTAATAGAAGCAAGAAATATGTTGATCCAACCACCTGTTTGAATAACCATGATCATTTCCTGGAAGTCATTTGGCAGTACCTTTGATAATTTGTCTTTGACAGGGCATGACCTTCCTCTGTCTCTGACATGTTTTTTTTTTTACCCTTTTTGCTTCCGTGCCTTCAGAAGCTGAAGCTGCATGTGCATCCTGTTGAAAACAGTACAAGTGTTACTTGGAAGAAACAGCATACAGTTCAGGGGGTTGCTAAGAGTATAAATATCTTCTTTGGGGTTTGAGGGCCTTCTGGAAAACTCTAATACAGCCAGTCTTTTCAAATCCTTTTTTAATTTGTGGGTAGCAAAATTGTATCTTTATTATATATTCATCTACTGCTTACAACTCTACATACTTAAGCACAGTGATGTGCAATGTTGCCTATTAGTTGGACTTTTGTATTATGTAAAGTGGCATGAGAAGCCCATCAGCATGATATGAACCATGAGTTGGTTGGGTTTTTTACAGCCCTTCTATTCCTTCCTGTGAGTTTCTGGTTTTCCTGGATGACATCTTCAAATTCCTCGGTTCTAGTCTGCTATCTCTCTTCAAATGCAATCTTGTAGTAGTGCAGAATATTGTTATTGATTAGTAATCGTTAACTAAATGGTTTATCAACCCGACTGATGAATTGTTCTCTTGTGATAAAATTTTCTTTCTGTCTCACCCTGGTTATCCATACACTGAATTCCAGACTTAAATCTGGGGAAGAAAAATGGCTAAACATTGTAAGCCCTCAGTTTTATCTATTTATTTGACGGAAGTAGAAGATATTTCTGACATTAGACTTATTTGGGAACTTCTGTTCAGCCGAAAATCCATAAATAACCACTGCCTTTTTTTGGCTAATGACCAGTCCAACTCTGTTGGTGTGCCTATAATGCGCACATGATGATCCTTTCAGCTCCTATCTACTGTATCTTGGCTTGTGGTATTGCCTTAGCATGTGCTGCTCCATATGGTGCTGCTTGTGGTTTGAAATACATCAACTGCATGCTTTTTGCTTTTGATTTATTGCACTGAAACTGAAGGGAAGCCAAAACACAGAAACTAGTATTTCTGAAACATGCTTTTGTTATTTCCCATTAATACGAATTTGATTGCATGGATTACTTTGAGGAATGGTTAAATCTGGGTCTTCCAGTAGCCTTGTCCCATCTTGAACTGGAATTAAGTGGAGAAATTCTGTTGGTTAAAAAAAAAAAAAAAAAAAAAAAACAAAAAAAACCAACAAAAACTACAAATGCACCTTTCCCCCCCAATCCCAAATTCTTCTACCTGTCCTATACATTTGCAGATAAATTCTTAAGTCCTAAATCTCATGTGTTCAGTAAATGATTAAGTTAATCCCCTTTCTGTGGTCTTCCACAGAGTGGAAGAAGAACCAGTGAGCCTTCAGGAAGTGTTTATTTTGTGAACAGTTAGAAATTTAACATCAAATACTGATATATAGTGCAAGGCTTTGTTTTATACCTAGTATCACCCTTTGCTGGGACACTCGCTACAAGTCGAAGTCTTGATTAATTTGGACTTTACAAATTTGTAATAATAATCTAGATAGATGATTTAGCTAATTATAATGGTTGCTTATCATATTCTTACTGATCTACAGGGATCACCCATTGACTTGATTTAACCCTAAATCTGTGGCAAAATCATCTTAAAGCATGAGGGTAAAGTGACACAGGTTTTGGTGACCTAACTGCTTGTACTATAGGTACTGCAGACTGATGTGCCATCATTGACGGTTACACCAAGAAACCCTGTTGGACTCTTAACAAGGGATTAAAACAGAAGAATAGCTTTCCAACTTTTGACAGGACACCATGTATATTTGTCCTGATATTTTTAGGTTTGATTTTTTAAATTATTGGGTTTTTGTAGGACAGTTTGCACTACCTGTTTGAAGCTCTGTGGATAGGTCTATCTAATTTCTCTGGTAGCAATTATTCATGAGGCTTCATGAATCACAGCAGCAGCATTGACCTCTGGTAGTTTATAGAGAGCTTTATTTTTGAAAATACAGTGCCTGCTTGGGGTCTCTTACAGCAGTTTGTTGTTGCTCTGTCAGAAGTACATAATCCAAGACTCAAGGCAACAGTAGAAAAGTGGCTTGGGAATAGGAAGAAATGAGGTGTACGTGTACATGGGGTGATCCTGGGGATTCAGTTTTTCTTGCCTTTGCTGGGAGATTGATGACTTGAAATTCAGAGGAAGAAAATGGGTAAGAGGGGCAAACAATCTTTGTAAATGACTTTGTAAATATGTAACACAAGGTACACCCAAGTACAGCATTGCCAAATTTTATTTTTCAACTGTGGATGAAAGGTTATAGGTTATAAAGGATAAAGGAAGTTACAAGTGCCATAAAAGTGGGAAAAAAATATTTACATTCCTTATGCAACTGTAATGTGAATAGCCTTAATGGTTGTCTCCTCTCTTTAGCCTGCTTTCTGTTTAATACACAGATGACTCCTACAAGAAACAACTTTCAAAAAATTTTATGTTATTCTTCAAGATTCTTTGTAAAAGCTACCTGGAATAAATATTCCTTGGCTTTTAAATAGCTAAAACCAACAGGAATATATGTGCCCCCCCCCCCCCCCCCCCCATTTTAAATGACAGTAGATACAATACAGCTCTCTTTTCCTAATTATTTTTTCCTTTTGGGGTGGTGGTGAGGAGAATTAGAATTATTATTCTAATCACCAGATTGCTGATGCCTATTTTAAAGAAGACTTTCTTGGATTATTTTTCTTAGGTTTTTTTTTAGATATCCAGTGAGGCCTTTGTCCTTGACTCATACGTTTACTCAAAGGACAAAACTCTACTGTCTGGGTGAATCTTCTGTTCAGCTTTAAGAGTTCTTCAGATTTGACTGATCAGTTTGATGACTTATCAGCATCATCTGTGCAAACTCCAGGTCTGTGGCATTGGCTAGTTACAGCAGCACTTGAAAGATCTAATTCACTGAAACAGAAAGACTATGTTTCATGCATATAGTTACATACTTTATCCTACCAGAGTTTTGCTTGTTGGTTTTGGTGGGTTTTTCTCCTTTTTCCCTCCCAAGGTATATTATTCTGGTTTCCTGTGCAAAAAATATTTCTTTTGTATTGTCTTTGTTTATGTCTATTTCATTTGTTTTATTCTATGCATTTATTTTGCTGCACTGGGAACTGTAGCCATTTCTGTGCTGTACTATGCAAAGGTTTCAGGTGTTTTCTACTGTTATCAACAACAGAAGTGAGGTGGCAAAGTAGAGGTAAAGATGGCAGAGAAGGGAAATGGAACAGAAAATTATGATCCATAAGGTTTACCACAATATCAATTGCATTTCAGAGTATTTGCCTTTTGTTAATAGGAGTTTTATCTAGTTATAGCTTAAATTTCTTCTTGCACATTAGTTCACAGCTTTGATCTCATTTTCAGGCTTGAGTACCAAATAGATGGAACCTTTGTCAGTAGTTCTTAATCTTCCAAGGGGTTTATAAATCAAAAAACGTCCCAGTGGACAAACACATTTCCTTTACCAATTTTAAGTTTGCCAAATATAGGCTTGCTCCCTTTGTTCTTGCAGACAGAAGTAATGTGCTGACTTCTGGAAGTCCATAGTGAGGAGTGAAGAGCTGGTCATCCACCATCTAATGGTGTAGAGTAAACAGTAAATGTGTACACATCTTCAGTTTCAGGTGCCCAAATTTGTATATAATATAGACGTATTCTGCCCATATTTTCTTGTACCTAGGAATCTGGGGTGCTCTGTGTGCTCATCTTCTTGAAAGATTCAGTAACTCCTGTGGAAATCAATATAGAGACAGTAAGCAGCTTCAGGTCTCCTATTTTCAACATCAGTTTGTCCATGAATTGTACGCTTAATGTATTCATTAGCCATGACAGCTACAAAATCTTCAAATACTGTAGTCTGAAAACACTGAATTTTATCTCTGCCTTTTAATAGCAATGAGTGTGCTCTGTTTGATGTTATAGGTGATAGTCAGATGTTATAAATTCTCTTGAACCTTGGAAGCCTCTTTGTTGATTTGTACAGAGCATTGAGGATATTCAGGTAGATGCTTCATTCTTGATGTATAAGAAAATAAAGCAGACTATAAAACAGATTGATTTTTGCATTCCTGAACAAAACCTGAGGTAAAGGTTGGTTTTTTTTATTATTGGTAAGAGGTATAATTCTCACCCTTCTATTATGTTCCATGAGAAACATTAAATGTGTATCCCAATTGGAGTTCAGAAACAATTTTTCAGAAATCATCTGACAATTGCTTTTTCAACATATAATAACTTCAGGGGGGCATGTGTAGGGATGAATGTGTATATTTTTCATATAGCAAAATATCTGAAGTCTAGCTTTCAGCAACACTCCTGGAAATCTAAATTTTGGGTTTGTTGTGTTCTGTGTTTTTTTTTTTTTCTCCAGAAAATGAGATCTCTAACAGAATAAATGACATCAAACTTTGAGCAGTCTTGGTCTGTGACACAAACCTGATCCATGCTACATGTTGTTTGTGTTGTGCTCTTATTTTACTCCTGACCAGGTGGGAGCCTGCAGGACAGTGTGGTGTGTGGCATTCCGTAAGGTATCAGGAGTTCCTACCAGGCACATGGAGGATGCAATCAGGATGAGGTAAAAGGGTGACTATTTCTTCTGAGTTGTCAAAACAGCCTTTCTCCTGGCCTCAGTAAATACTATTGGTTTTCACTCATGCTTTGTGTGCCTTGTTTATATGGGTACCAGGAACACTTTGGGCAGGGATACTGTTCACACAGCTTCCTGCAGTAGGATACCAGCTTAGCTGTGGCATCTGTTATCAGCCTTTAACCTCTAAAGTGAGAAATTACTGAATGTGGGATAGACTGCTTTACCCAAATCCAAATTTGGATCTCTGATCCAAGCAGGATTTCTGATACTCACAGGAGATAAGAAAATACAGCCTCAGTGGGCATAAGGTTCTTCAGTCTGTAGCAGACCTCAGGTGCTTTTCAGAGCCTAATAATGTGTACAGATCCAGTAACAGGGGGTTGTCTTTAACAGCTGCAGTGTGGAGGTGGTGAACAGGAGTTTTTCTGAACTCTGAAAAGGATTGAAAAACTGTTGGCTTGCATTTTTCCACCTGTTTGGGGGGGGGGGGTGGTTTTTGGTTGTTTTGGGGTGTGGTTTTTGGTGGTTCTTTTTGGTTGGTTGGTTGGTTGTTGTGACGTACGGAATTAGACTCTATAACTCGAAAGTTATAAAGTAGGTATGTTTATTGCGCGCAGATGCACGGGGGATCGCTCCTCCACAAGCGTGCATACCCGAAGTGACGAACCATCTCACATTTATACAATGAAACAAATGAATATTCAATTAACGCCTATACATATTCGTTACCTAAACCGCTTACTCTCGCTTCATATGTTAATTAGCTTATCAGTCCTTTGCCTGCAATGTGGTGGTCTTGCAGGTTTGTAGGTGATTCATGTTCTTGTGACCATCCGATCTTCTCCAGCAAGGACTTAGGACTCCCTCCCTCTAGATAGCATTGGAATATCTCTTATCCTTTTCTCATTCTTTTTTAAATAGCCCCTTTGTTAGAGGAAGAAGGGCAGGCATCTCCCCTTTGTTAGAGGAAGAGGGGCAGGCGTCTCCTCAAAACTGTAGGCCTCTCCTCAAAGCTGTGTGTCTATGTGACCAGACACCGCACCCATGACTAGTCACCATACCCACATTCCTTGAGCAGACATATACAATCACAATCGATGTCCATTGTCCCCATTTCACACTATTTCTCCATAGTAGTTGTTTGGGTTTTTTTTATGGGAGTATGTTGTACAGGTTTTTGTAACTGTAGAACACTTTTTCTAACTACTTGTTCTAGCAATGTTCCAGACGTCAGGCCCTCTATCTCAAATTTGTTTGTGAATACAAGAAATCCTAGTCTAAAAAAGAAAAAAAAAATAAGATGGTAATTGTGTGCTTTGTCCTTGACATTTTTTGGATTCATTACTAAGCAAAACTTACTATTGTTGAGCTTTACATTCCCCAACCTTGCTATACAGGTCTGTGAACTGATTATGCATATTTGTTTTATTTATGGTAAAGAATATCAGCTAAAAATAGATAATATTTGTCAAAATACTATTTGGAAACTTCATCTCCTAAAATAAAATAGAAAGAACAGTGCATAAAACCTGTGTATCAGTGTAATAAACTTTCTTGCATATCAAGTATATATTGAATTATCTTGAGATGATCATCAAGATGTATTGAACCAAGTGGTGAATATTGACTGTGTCAAGGCTGAGATTAATATTTACCTCAACGGTCAATAAATTTTGATGTTGACTGAAATGTGAAGTCAATATATGTGTTGTTAATACATTCTGAATGCATTCGGAAGAAACATCTAGAAATCTGTTCTATAACTCTAGGGGTCCTAAGGGACACATTCCTTCCAGCTAATACTGTAAAGGAAAAGAAAGAAATGGAAGAGAGTGACCTAGTTTTAATTAGTCAGTCAAATACATATGCACACACACACACTCCATAGCTGATGGATCAGTACAGGTAGGGTAGGGTTTCTAGAGAATTGGTGCAAACCTACACAACATCTCTGTGAATGCCTAAGGCATCACAAACCTCCCCTTCCTTCTTTGGCTTCAAGTACAAAGTGCATTAATTTTACTGTGCTTTGTGTACTATAAATATAAATAAATGATTAAGTGTTTAAAAAATAAATAAAATACAAGGATCCCCTGCCCTCCTTCCTGAATACTCTAGTATATACTACTTTCTCTGGAGAATGAAGAATGGGAGAGGTTTATATCATGTTGCTCAGTGTATTATTGAATACACTTTGTATTCAATATATTGAATTGGGGGGGGTGGGTGTAATTGAATTGAATCAATTATTAACTGAATAACAAAACTGTAGTGTACATATATAAATATATAGTTGAAAAAGCACTTCAGTTGATGAGCATTATGGCAGAACTACTATAGATGTTATTCTTGCCAAATTGTTTCAGACAATCAAGATAGTTTTAGCCCTTTGGTTCACATAAATAAGTAGAGAAAGGCATTCATGTGACTGATCTGAATGAAACTGAGACATATTCCTGTGGAGAGAGAAAAGAACTACCCCTTCCTTCCCCACCTGTAAAATGAGTTGGCAGCTCTGAGTTTTGCTGAGTCTATTTGTGTGTGAGATCCTTTGTGTGCCATTTTTCCTCCATGCATCTGTTTTGTTGTTACTAAACAAAACAAAAATATCACCTTTCATAAAGAATGTTCAACCTTCTGTTGGAAATGGGCATCTGTCTTCTGCATGGCTTTGGAAAAATCCCAATCTGTTACACAGAATGGCTGGGGGTTTTCCTAGACTCACAGCTTTGATCAAGATGTGGTACAACAGAAATGAAAAAATATCTTAGAAACCATTCTTATGTGAGGTTTAAAATACTAATGGAAAGAAATTGAGGTTAAGTCTTTGCTGACCAAACTGTCTAGTTTTTGCAAATCATATACTCTCTCTGTTTTCCAATGGGATGTGATAGTTGTAGCATGTGGGCACAAGTGAAGAGGCAAAACTCAGCTTTGGCTTTGAATTGCCCTGTTTCTAAGGTTAAGTCTGAAACAAATGTTACTTTAATGAACACTTTTTATCTAATAAAGGATCATTTGAATGAGCAATGTAGCTGTGTTATTACGACATTGCTGAACCTTCCTGCTACTTCCATATCTCATTAAAATAATAAAAAGTAGTCATAAACTGTTGCTAAGGACAGAGGTTGGCTCAGAGTGAGATACTCATTTAGCATTTCAAGAGTTATGCTGCACTGGAATGGCACCATGTTCCTTGCAAAAGCAAGAAGAACAGGCAAATGAAACCTTTGAATCTGGCTTGCACAGTGTGCAAGAAGTAACATGAGAGATGAGTGGGGTTCAAAGACTCAATGGGAGGTGAAGCCCAGCCTGTTTCAGCACAGTGAAGAGCTAGAAAAAAAATTCAACAGTAGGCTTGTTAATATTTGGATTTGTTGCTGTAAGCTTTCTCAAAATAGGTTGTAATGGAACTGGAGTTGCTAATGTGTTAAGAAACTTTTGCTTTATTTTCACTTGTTGGCGTTTGTTTTCATCTTTGTCTATGCACTCATATTAACAGTTAAAAGTCATCCTGCTTTTCGAACGTGTCTTGAATTATGCAGCCAAGCCTTCTTCAATTAAAACACCAGAGGATTTCTGTACAAACTTAACTAGAGATATCAGAATTTAAAAAGGAATTGTTCCTTCCTCTTATTCTTTTATGAGTATGCATTTAATTTGCTGGCTTTTCAAGTGTAGAACTGTGAATGTGTCCAGGGTTAAGCTAGTAGGAACAAAGACAAAGCCATTTGAGTGATGTATGTTAGTCTTCTCCTATGCCGAGGTTGTCTGATTATCAGTTACCATCGCTAAAGTAGTAAGTTTAGTAACCCAAGAACTTATCAGCACAAAGGTCAATATTTCACTTGTTGGTCCATTTGCAGGACTGTGGATGTCATCCTGCTTTGTCATTTTGCTGTGAGTGGCATTCATTTTCTTTCTCCAAAGTATCCATTTGTTATATGGAAAAGCAGGTACTATTGCTGCTTTTTTTCTCCTCTCCCTCCTTTAAGTTTTTCATTTGTTTTTAAGTCAATGTCAGTATGAGCTTGCCTTTTTACGTGCCTTTTTAAAAAGAAGCCTGTTAAGACACCACTGCTCTGAACTAGGAATATTTTTCATTATGGCCAAAAATAACTGGTAACTAGAGAGGCTGAACTTCACTTGTTATCTAGGGAGCATTCAGTTGTTTGAGCCTTAGTTCTGCAATGGTGAGCAACCTGTTTAAGGTTTTTGTGGTTACAATAAGTTGTTGGATGTAGACTACTGTCATGTTGTCATGGTTTAGTTGGAGTCTGAGCAATCACATCTCATAAGGATGTAAGACAGAGCAACCTATGAACATAAGGGGCAACCCTTCTTCCCTTGTTCTTGTCGGATAAGATCCTGCAAGCTTTGCTTTCAGATCTTATTATTTGAAAGTGGGAAGTGGACCTGACCTGTTCACATACAGTCCATGCAAACACATGCCTCCTAGGACCACGGCCTCCTCTTCCTTCCACACAACCAACAGTTTTTAAGGACTTCGATCTTTGCTCCACTTTCCCATTTCTTGGTGTCTGCCTGTCGCTTAACTAATGGCAATGTAACTCAGCCAGGAGACATCTCTGCCCGTTGTGCCCATTGCGAAGACTGAGGTATGAATTCCAGTAACCTTTGAACTTGAACAAGCTGTGAGGTTTAGATGGCTTTGAAGAGTAATATGTTAATGCAATTTTGATTTCAACAAATACATCTTTACTTAAACTAGCATCTACTTTTTGTTTCATTCTATTTCTTTTAACAGCTAGATTGACAGCTCCCATAGACTAACTTTGGTAGTGTGTTTTCAGCTTGGTTGTAAAGGGAAGATGAAAAGCTTGCATCTTGAAAGCAATTTCTTTTCTAATTCCCAGGTGGTGAAACTGTTGATGGATGTAACTTGTCCAACAGCTATCTTTTTCAGCCAAGCTGCTAGATCCACAAGACAATGATCCTAGCTGACTGAATTCTCAAAGAGAGAAATCGTGGGGGAATACTAAGACGTTCTAATGATGATTAGTAATTTTCCAAAGACCTAACAACCTAGTACAGATCCTGTTTTCCATAGGTGAAGTTGGCTGGTTATTTTCTGGTTTCAGTTGGTCTTCTAAATCTAAACAATTCTTTTGTGAAAAATTGAAACTACAGAGAAGCCTCCAGACCATCTGTCAGACATTGTTTATAATGCACTTTCCTTTCTGTAAGTGACAAAGTTCATCAAGAAATTCTAGATGAAAAAACCAAAAAGCTTTCACTGAAGGCCTTGAGATGCTACCTTTGGCATCGGTTTGAAGGAAAAGAATAAAATCGGGTCCTGTGACAAAATAATAATCTTGAAGATGGAATGTTACCTCTATGTTTTAGCCCTCTGAATGCAACTTTTTTCTTACTGTTTACATGCAAACAATGAAGAATTACACTGATTTTATGCTACCTTTTTTAGACTGGTTAGGCTAGTTTCAACCTTCTACAGATGTATTGTTGCTGTGGAGTGGGTGTGTGCATAAACAAATGTATGTCTTTTGATTGGGGAGGAAGAAGGGAATGGCATGTTTCTGCATGCAAAAATCTCCTGCGTCTGCACCTGACACCATGGATATGATCTATTAGTGCTCAGATGTTCCTAACATAATTTTTCCTCCTAGTGAACAAAAACCACATTAGAAATTGCTTGCGCAGAACTTCTTAGGACGTATCTGGATCATCTGTCATCATGGGCAGGGAGATTTAGTGAAGAAATAGTAGATAACATTTGAGTAAATTAATTTCTCTTTATCTTGTGTTGGTATATCACTTGTCTGAACATCTTTGCTAATCAGTCTTGCCAACATCCTAAAGAGATTTACAATATTCGTGTAATTACCAGTCATCTGTGAGACTGATCAGTTCAAGGAAAAAGATCCTTGCTTTAACAATTCTTTTTTGGTGTGACAATAATCTCCTCAGATATTTCCACACAGCTGACATGCTATTCAGGTTTTTTGTCTACTATGTAGTGGGCAATACTTCTACAGTTTGTGGTAAGGCTTGCTCTAGCTGCTTGATGCACCAGAGAAACCATGTTCCACTTCTTCCAAAGACAGAATGTGGGAAACGTGTACTAAAAGTATTAAGATATGTGGTCATTTTGGTCTTTTATAAAATAATTTAGGTTGGAGGGGAATCTCTGTTAAATGTAGGGCCAGGTTATACCAGGTTGCTCAGGGCCTTCTCCAAGTGAGGTTATGGAATATCCATCCTTAGAGATGTTCACCACAAAAGCTTCTTCCTAGTATTCAGTTGGTGTTTCCCTGCTGGAAAATATATCAGTAGCTTATCACTGTGCATCTTCAAGAATAGTCTGACTTGGTCTTCTTTAGATACTATCATTAGATACTTTTCACAGATGAGTTTCATTAGCAGGGGCCAAGAACTTTGAAATGATATCTAGGATCTCACAGCTGGGAGGAAAAATTAAGATATATATAGAAAACATAGACATAAGAAAACATTTCTTGAACTTCTGTAGCTCAAACTCTCTGTGACTACTTAAGTTTTTGTATGCTCTAAATTGATAAATGTAAATACAGACACATAAAACATGCGTGACTTGTTCCAAGACCCTGACATCAAGTAGGTGATCTTGAGGTTAATTGCAAAGCTTTTGGGACACTGTGGAATTACATGTTTTTCTTCATGTGATAGCACCCTTTACTTTTTTTCAGAGCTTTACAACATATTTTGGGAATGGTGACACAGCAGTTGAAAGAAGGTGATCAGGAGACTCTCATGGGCACTGGTGTGTCTGCCTGGTCTGAATGTCACATAGTCCTGACATAATTCTGTGTTCAGTTCCACAAAAGACCAGTTTAAAGCTTAGTTTTAACTGATTAGTAAAAACTTAAATCATATATTTTAGGATTATTGTTATTGTTATTAAAATATTTTTAAAAACTGTAGGAGTAGCACTTGGTTGGAACACAGGACACTAACTTAATACATGGATTAACGACCCCAAAAAAAACAGCTACAACTTTCAAAGTTAAAGGATTGATGCCCCAAACTTATCTGCTTGAATGAATCAGTTGTAATTTTTTTCCTTGAAGACCAAACGTAGCAACATTCTTTACTGGTTTTGAATTCAAAAGAGTGACCATGTAATAAATTAGAATGTTTTATTAGGCGACTGATTTCTGTACACTGCAGTAGCAGAAAATATGCCACATTAAACAGCTAAAAGACTAAGAAAGAGAAACAGTGCAATGCATCCATCTAGAGAAAAGAAGTATGAGAACAGAAATTAGTCTAATGGAAACTGTTAAATTGTTTATAATTTTATCAAGAGAAATTTTAATTTGGAGTAAAGGAGACATTCTAGAGCTCAGTGAACTAGAACTCCAATGCTTGCTGGGTTTTGGGGGGTTCGGTGGTTTTTTTTGTTGGTTTGGGGTTTTTTTAGGTTGGGTTTTTGGTTTTGGTTGTTTCGGTGGTTTTTTTTGTGATGCATTGCTTTTTAAATAGTTCATTGGTTTTGGTGTGGGGTTGTTTGGGGTTTTTTTTAACTTACTCTGAATTTCACACTGTAACTGTGCAATTCATAACTTCAGACTCATGGGTTTTAACTACATGTAAATGTCTTTTTTATTTCTACTTCGCATCAATCCTAGCAGAAAGGAGAAACCAATGGTTACCAAAGACTGGCCCTTGTCCTGCATCTGCTGCTACAGTAATAACTTGTACGTGCCTGTTTCTAGAGACAGCACTTCCCAAGGTGAGCGTGAGTACAGTCTTCTAGAAAGGTATCGTTGCTAGTTCCCAAAGGCAGGCATTATCAGTATTGTTGGGTCCAAAAGCACCAGATACATCAAACGCCTTTGGGAGCCATAGTGAAATAAAAGATGATCAACAGTGTTTTCATAACAGATGCAACTGTGCTAATGCAATATATACCCTGAGGCAATATAGACAGTCTCGGAATGATCTGTAGAGGAAGCTTTTCATACCATTCAGAGGACAGGGGCAGCCAAAAATAATCTCATGACAGTGTGAGTCTGTCACTGATCTTCAAATGTATCAAGTTGTGTCTGCTGCTCAAGCCTGTCTCTAAAGCACCAAAGACTTCTGAATGTGTTGTACTGGTTATTGCTTGACAAGATATGCAGAATTTGTAGTCATGAGAAATACTGTGGGTTGTGCAATACAACTGTATGTAGTTATGGCCTGGTCTTTAGAATAAAATAAAAACAAGCATGAAATAGCTACAGAAATAAGGACTGTTTGGAAACTAAAACTTTACATTGGTGTTGAAACGTAAATAAGCTGATCAATGAAACAGTTGTAATGTTTGAGTGTGAGAAAGCTTCTGGGCTCTGTCTCAGTTGAGGTGAGCCAGAAAGTACAATCTAGAGTATGAAGCCATTTCTGCAAATCTTTAAGACCGTTTCTTTATTGCACTGATTGGATGCTATATTTTCAAATGTGATGATTCAGGATGGAATCATTACAAGTGTTTCTCTTTCTAATAATTTGTTCTGATATAGGGAGTTGTATAGGGCTAGTGTGCAATGAATATACAGAGACATACATGTATAGTACTGGTTTTACAGTCTACTGCAATATTAACGTTTTCTTTAATATATTTTCTCTGATTCAGGACTGTGGAAGGGAAAATTTGTTATAGAACCAGGGAGCTGTTTTCACTTATTTTTAAAAACTTAGCCTTTAAAGTGCAAGTACCAAGATGAATTAAACAGTCTTTAAATCTGTTTTCAGTACATTGTAATGACCTGAATTTAGGGGAAAATAACCACAAAAAAAGAAAACCACACAGGAAAAAAAAAATAGCCTGTACCCTTCCATATGCTAGTTTAAACTCCAAACCCAGACCAGCCTTAAGGATCAGTGGAAAGCATTCCCAAAGGACCATTATAGCCATCTCTCAGAAGAAGTCATATTGCAGTTTTTAAAAACTGCTAGTGGAGTAAGTCCTGCTAATTGGGAGATCTTACAAAGGAGAAACTAGTGGTAAAGTGAACTCAACTGTAAGTGTTTTTGCTTGATGTTTCCGTTATGAAATCAGCCCAATGCCCAGTACCGTGAACAGTAGGACATATACAACTGCAGGTTTATGCTACCATATGTAATTATTTTTTTCCTTTCATCTGCATTCGTTGCTGTACTCAAGGTATAACATTTATCTTACAGGAATTTAAAGACTACAGTAGCAATTTTAGGTTATAACTCGAAGGACCAAATTAACCTCAAATGGACAAAGCTGTTTCCCATAAACGACTGCCTTCAGAAATCACAAAACGTGAACCCCATCATTTTTAGTATCTCTTTCTTTTTCTGTCCAGACCTGAATTTATAACAGTGAAGGTCCAAGTTTAGCGATTTTTCATGGGAAAAATATGTATGCAGCTCCAATTGGTGTGACTTTTGTCTGCATCATACCAATATTAGTCATTTAATTTTTTCAGCCATTTCATTGTTTCTTTTAATGTACACTAGGTAGGAATTTCAGCTAAGCTGTGAGCTGTAGCACTGATGTTTTTAACTGGCCAGAAGGAGATGAGATTAACCAATTTCTTTTATATGATATTTGCACCATTGGTTCTTGTATCTTAGTTAATGAAAAGAAGCATATTAATCCATTTATTCCTCATTTCTATGTGATCTGCCTAAAGATACTGAAAAGGAATTCATGATAGATATATTTTTTAATTCCCAACACCTAAAATAAACTACCCCAAAAAAGCAAGTAGCACTATTCTTGCAGTACTTCAAACTTTGTAGTTCAAAATAAAGAGTTAACATGCTATTTGCCAAATGTGTATAAAGGGCATGGGTTTCTTTCATTTTGTTATCTCACACTTTTAAATATTTGCAGTGTGGCATAATCAGGGCACATATATATATATATATATATATATATATATATATTTGCTGTTCTAATTCCATGACAAAATTCAAGATCCCTGAGGTAAGGCTAAGCAGGAGCTCATATAGTCGGGGTTGAAATTCAGACACTGCAGATATAATCCATCTCCCTGACACATGCAGTGCTTCATTGTGAGACTGCCAGACACAGTCTGCTGAGATGGGAATGTCACAGAATACCAAAACAGGGGGAGACGCAGTTTTGTTCATCATTACTTTTATCTACGAATATCCATCTAACAGTCTACATACATAGCTGTTGCCAGACAGAGAAATATGAATGCAGCATGGAAATGCAGCAGCTAACATTCAGAGAAGTATATGGAGCATATGCTGGGGGCTCAGAATTACCTGAAGATAATTTGGGTAGTTAATCAGGTTAATTGCTTATCTTCAAGGCAGTATTTTGGTGCAGACGCTGAGTCACCACCTTGGTTGTCTAGCAGAGATCAATGTTATGCCTGGTTGCCTACGTCTGCTAGTGAATTCTGAACCTAAAGGACAAAAGGAACCCTGAAGGCAAATAAAGTGCACTGTCATCACTGGGGAGGCAGGGATGCAGGCAGAAAGAGCTGCAGGGGCAGCAAGAAAAGAAGCTTTTTCAAAAATATACAGTGCTACTGGTCTTGGAATTACTGCTCACTTATTCCCACTCCATATGTATTTGAATTTTCCATGCTAGGGACAAAAGGGGAAAACCTCTGAACCAATTTAGAAAGAGTTAAGGTTCTAAAATGAGAGATACAGATGTATCCGTATCTTAGATACTTGTGTCAGTTTGGTCTTATGCAAAAAGCAAAAAAACTTGACTTGGCTGTATTGACCAGTCATACAGATTTCAGCGGATTTTCAATCGTCCATGTCAGACAGCAAAGGGCTAAAAGTGTGTGTGAGTGCCTGGCCTTGTAGCTGTTTCAGCCTAGCATGAGCATAGGTAGTTCTGTAAACTGTTGGGGTCTCTGGGTAATTATGGCTCTAATCAGAAAGGAAGAAAGCTTCTGGGGCATTGAAAAAATACACCCTTGCCATAGAGTTGGCAGAAGTCATGCTGGCCGTATGACCAACAGGGCTGGATGGACATAGCTGTCTGGGGTGATGTCTGGACACATGGCTAGCTTAGCATTGTGATTAAGCATTGTTAACTCTAGCTTCAAAAGTGTGTTTTTATTTGAAATAGGGTATCCTATTCTAGTTGTATTGAGTAACATCTCTGTATAGGCATTTTCTTCCCATTTGTAAAAGGCAGCCTTTAGCTAAAAGCACCACTGTAATGTGAATCAGCAGCTCAGTGACACAGCTGAGGAGCCTGGAGCAGTGGAATGGGTGGAAGTAAAGGTCATGTACCAAAGCTAGAATATAACCATTGCAGGGATGCTAACAGTTCCCAAGCTTGTGGCAAAACTTTCATGGGGAACCTGCAAGGAATTAAAGGTTGAGGAGAAGGTGCTGCAGGTGGGCTAACTGTTGGGGAAAAGGGAGCTAAAGGTTAGGCTAGATATTTTGGCATTGGTTAGTCCCCCCCCCCCCCCCCCCCCTCCCCTCAAGTTCCTGTGATCAACCATTTCATTCTGTCTGCATCATGATAGTTTTCAGTGCCCTCTCTGAATCCCTCCCTCAATCCCAATACGAAGCCCTGGTCTTTGCAAAGTGGCCTGCACCACGACAGAGAAAACCCAGTGAATGGAAAGCTGGCATTTCAACTTTTCTTCCATCGCTTCTATTTCTACCCAGTTAAGTTTTCTTTTTGCATTATCTTTCTCTGAATCCTTTTCTTACCTACTGGAACCAAAAGTGTCAGGGTTGGAGGGAAGTGCCATCATGTTACCTCAATTTTCTAGAATGTCTCTTCAATGTTGGCATCTCCTACTGCACTTTTCCTCAGAAACATACTGATTTGTTGAATTACTGGGCATAAAGATCAGAGGTAAATCTGACCGCTGCTGTCACTTAGAAATGGGTTAGACCTGCCTGGTTTGGTGATCTTATGAAACAGAGCTTAATGTGTCATTCAGCATTCATCTCACATCCTTACACTTTGCGGAAGTCTGAAATTTTCTTAGGTGTGGGGGAAAAAAATATATTCCTGTGCACATTGGTTTTGTATTTCCATATCTAGTAAAAAATACAGAAAAAGTCTATGTGATATTTCTAAGCAGCTGACGATGAGAAATACAGGTATCATAAGAGTTTGCATTTTTCTTAATCTATTACTTCAGGGAATCAGAGAAAAATATTTTAATCAGAATTTTATAGATGGAAGCAGTATCATCATTTCAACTTTTTACTTATTGGATCTATAAAGGGTTCTTTTTGTAGATTTGTTTCTTGGAAGAAAGCAAATATGTGGCAAAGATAATATGTAATTTTTTACATATTAGATTTTTATATATATTACACAAGGGAAAAAAGAATTCTTCGTTTGAAAACTGTCAGTAAAAAATGGGAAACATTTTTCATAAATACGTGAAAAAGAAGTCTTGTTCTACCAGTTGTTAATATTTTTGGGGGGTTTAACCCCCTAGAACTCAAAAGGATCCTACTGCATTTTTTTTAACTTAATCCTGAATTCAACTTATTTTTTCCTAAAACTAGGCTAAAAGCCCCTGGAGTTTGTATTTATAAATAAAAATAAAATTGATGTTAAAATGTCCTTAAAGGATTTAACAGAGTTGTTTCATTAGTAAAGAACATCAGGTACAGGAAACTTTTGACCTTTCATTCTTTAATAATCCTGTTTACCATAATAACACTTCTGAGAGTAAGTCAGAACTAACAAAACTTACTGTGATGTTTTACTTCAACATTATCTTTAAAGAATAACCTAGAAGTAATCTTGAGTTTGAGTTGCTAAACTTGTGAACACAAACATATATGGAGCGATTGACAGAAACAAACATTTAGACCTGTGCAATTGAATTGTTATTAAGGATTTTTGCAGTCCTTCAGACATTAAAAATGTTTGCCACCATAGCTTTACATTCTGTAACTTCTGTAAATTCAGAGTAAAAATTTGAGAGTTTTGTTTTCATAGTCTATGTTTTAGTTTAAATTCATTTTCTGCAGTGTTGTGTTCCCTCACTGTAGCAGCAACGTCTTTTCCCATGTTGCTTGCTTGTCTGGAAGTAGCAACATGTACCTCCACATTAAATTTTATGTATGAATCCATAACGGAGGTCAGTTAGCGGAGATGTCAGTGTGATTTCTTGATATATTTAAACATAAATTCTGGAAAACTAGTGAGATTAGAAATTCTGAAGGAAAAACTAGGCAGCAATGATATTGCTAAAGTGATGGCTTAAATCAGTGCAGAATCAGCAGATCAAGTGTTGATTCAAGAATTTTTTTTAAGTTCTCAGATAAGAATATTTATTAGGGAAAAACTCTGCTGTATCAGAAAGAGAGCATGCTTGTCATTGGATGTTTGGAAAGGTGGGGCCTGTATGTGGTGTGTCAAACATTTCACCCTTGTAAGAAAACATGTTTGAAATACCATCTTGCTGCTTGTTTAAGGGCAGTTCATCTCTCCAATCACACAAATGCTGAGCTCTAGGTCACAGTGTTCTGTATCTACCCTGCAAATATCAGTAGAATTTCTCTGTGTCCTTTTTGTCTTCTAAATAGGTAGTAAGCAAGGCTCTTCCTTAAGGGTTTTCAGGATCTGTTAAACACAGCAATCTGAATCTTAACCAGAAAAACTCACAACTGTGAGATGATCACTCAGAAGTGTGGCATTAATGCTCAGGTAGAGTTACCTTCTAGATCATAGTTGAAGCTGATGTAATTTGAACTAGCATGGCATTCACAGGTGCCTGTGTCTTGTCTTGAGAAAATGCATATTTCTGAAAAGCCAACAGAATGTATGTACTTAAAAATAAATAATTCTCTAATACCTGCTGGTAATTTTACATTAAGACTTTTAAGAAGATGAAATTGATTTGTAAATATGTTAGCAAATTCCACATCCTGGAAGAGATATGATTTAGCTAGAAAAGGGGGACACACACAAAAGACTACAGAAATTAAAAGTTTTGATCTAAACAAACAGAGAAGCATTATGAGATAATAAAATGGGTTTAGATTGAATTTCTTTTTTTATTAGCTCATCATAATATATGTTAAAATGCTTCTTTTCCCAGTTTGGATGTTACCTTCATCTTGACACAATCACAGAACGGCTGAGGCAGGAAGGCACTTCTGGACATCCCAACCCCCTTGCTCAATGCAGGGTCACCTAAAGCAGGTTGCTCAGTACGTTTTTCAATCGGGTTTTGAAAACCTCTAAAGATGGAGGTTCACCTTCCTCCTGAAGTGTTGTTCTGTGCATTATTTCTGCGAGATTTACATTAAATATTTGTTTTCACTTGCAAGATCATAACTCATGGTGGGGAGAAAATGGGGAAAGGGGGGGGGAGAATAAACACATACACAGCCCCCAAATAAATAAATAAACTCTCACTAAAGAACCAAAACAAAATCTCTAATGCCTCTATTTCAGTGTCAGAATGGCAATATCTCAGTTTTGTTAAAGGGAATTGTGTTGCTGCCCTTGAGAAGGACTCTTAACCAGGATTCTCAGAAGTCATTTGATACCAGGTGTTACCATGAGAAAGAAAAAGGCATTGGAAATCATATTTTTAGTCTTCTAGCATAATCTGGTTTTGTTGGGTTTTTTCACTTTATTTGATATTGCTAAAATGATTGTTTAGTACCTAGTTTCTTTGCAACGCAAGGTTATGTGTATACTATATTGACATCAACAGGTATAAAACCACTACTGCTCAACATTTCTCCCCTTTTCTTGAAATGTACTGCCAGTCTCCTACCCTTTCTGCTTTCAGAATACCATTGTTGGTCTTTACCATCTGATAGGCAATCACCCCTGTTCAGTTGTTGTAAAGCTGTGGAAAAGACAAGAAATTGAAATTATTGTGGAGTATGTTTTTGTTCTAATTATCACAGTTCATGACATGATGGATGTATCTAATGTATCTTTACTGAAATTTCTGTCTGTGCATTTTTGTTTTGTCAATCATGCATAGGTTGCTTGTTGAAGGAGCTTTACCAGAAAGAGAGATAAGGAAAACAGCACCAGTAAAACAATTAATAGCTCTCTAAAAAACTAAAGTAGTCTTGTCTGCAAGCTATACCCAACAGAGACAGTCAGGACGGTGCACTTGAACCACATCTGTATCTGCCTTGACTGGAAGATGATGCTGTTATTTGTGATGTGAATTTTGCCACGCTTTATTGGTAGGAAAGCAGACAATCTGGACCAGAGCATAATTCTGCCACTGCTCTTTTTGTGACCCTGACACATTTCCTTCTCCATGTCCGTATGCTCCTTCCTGCTCTTGCCTTTCCTGTTGATAGCCTTGTCCCATCAGCGTGTGGACAACTTGCAAAGCATTTGGATGACACCTTTTGGAAAAGCTTCTATTTTTGTCAGCTGCTGTGTTGCTGCAGTACAGGTAACATAAATACATACCTGTCTTTTGCAGTGGCCTTATATTGTGACATTTTTTTACTCAGGCAAGAACTCACATATAATCACAAATACTTGTAGGCTTGAACCTTTTGTCCTAATTGATTTTCCCCTGAGTCTCTGTTGACAACTAATAGCTCCATGAAATTACATTGGACAGTATATTTAAAGGTAATAATAAAAAAGGGAAAACTGCCTGAGGAGGTTCCTTAATAGAAATAAGGTTTGGAAAACAGTAGAAAGTCAAAGAAAAAGCATCAGTCTACTTGTTCTGTGGGACTGAAGCAGCTGCTGTGTCACATGAGCCAGCAGCTGCCAAGCCCTTCAGCTCAGAGGAATTCTGCTGTAATTATCCTGACTCATTACAAACTTCACCTGGCTTTAATTCAGTAATGTAACTTACTGAATATTTTTCCATTAAGATGACTTGTGTGTGTAGGCACAGCAGGATTCATTTGGGGACATCTGACTTTTTTTTTTTTTTCTCCTCCTTTCCTACACTTTTCCCTCTTTTATTATGCTGAAGTGCAACTGAGTTCCTGCACGCGTGAGTATAACCATCACATGAATACCAAAAGAATGCAGCATGCTGTTTTAAAAACATGCCAAGTAAAGCCATAATGATTTGCTGCTTATTGTAAAGCTTTGCCAATTTAATTATTTGTTCTGCTCTGAAGATTTACATGGGATCCTTACCAAGACTTTCGAAAGAGTAGCAGCAGTGTAGCATGTTCATCCCTTTCTCTCTGGCTATGTATCCCTGACTGTTGTGCATGGTTTCCACATACAGTAGTCTGAAGTACACTGTTTCTGAGGATTTCAGTTGGCCTTTGTGCAACTGTAGCTACTCTTTAATGTCGCTTCTGGAACATGATATAAAACTTTTGAGCTGTTTTATTCTGCCACATCACTGTTAAGATTAAATAAGATGTTGACCTGCTCTTAGTCAAACATCATTATTTCTCGTTGCTCTTTCACACCACTGCTGGATGCTTATTTTGATCAGAGACCTGCATTTTATGGATGTAAAAAAGTTGCTTTGCTTTTCTTGCATTTCTTTGCATTTCTTGCACTTAAATAAATTTTAAACACTTTATGTTAAACTGTTCCAGAGCAAACGAAACTGGAGTTTGAGTTGACTTCTCAGATTTAAACTCTTCTGCGGAGGATTTGGGATATAGGTGCTTAGCATGACAATTTATGGGAGAGAAATTTTAAAGGAAGTGTCACTATATTAATAGACATTGTTGCTGTTTTAAGAGGTCTTATAGGTTTTAGCTGTTGAATGCAGCTTTTTTTGGTGTGGGTCGTTTTGGGGGGGGTTTGGGGTTTGGTTTTTTTGTTGTTGTTTTGTTGGGTTTTGAGGTTTGCTTGGGGTTGGTTTTTTTTTTGTTTGGTTGTTTGGGGTTTTTTTTAATCCTGCTGAGAATAACCGTATGGGTGCCTAAGGAAACAAGTAATAACAATATAAAAAAAATATATTATTTCCAACTGACAGCTACCTTGGAACATGTTGTACCTCTCAAGTTAGAAATATCTGCACTAATCCTTCCAGCTAACAATAGCAGCAAGTGATGGTAGTGCAGATATAGTAACAATCTCTTTATTTGCACTTCTGCTATTAATATTTTTGGCTCTTCACTGCATGTATCAGAGCAATTATATTCTATTCTGCATGATAGTATTGCTTATTTTTTAATTAGTTATCAATTGGTTAAAAATACTTTTAAAAGCTTCTTGAGTGCTGCATCTATTCCTTTCATGCATTTATGGACCTGATCCAAAGTCCACGGAAGTCAGTGGAAAGACTTAACAGATCTAACTTTCCTTCATTGTTTTTGGATTGGTTTGGGGGTTTTTGGTGTTGATTGGTTTTGTGGCCCGCCCCCTCCCCCCCCCCCCCCCCCTTCCCCCCCCCTGGATCATGAAGGCAACATGGTTTTGGTAACAAGTAGTGAGACTATTCATGCAAGAAATAAGAGGGGGCTGGCCCTTGAACCCTTGTATCTGAAATTTGAGGCTGTAAAAGTACACAAGAATTGAGCCATAAACAGAAATGTGCAAGCAAAGTCTGACAACAAGCTGCAGAACAGGTCCATGGAGCTGTACAGGAGCTGCAAGTGCTCAGCACCTCTCTGGCAAGGTCCCACAGACAGGTGTCCTTTTACTGGGCTGATGACACTTGACTGCTTAGGGAGGGTTTATGAATTCTCCAAGTATGAAAACAAAAGCAACCAAATGAGAGAATACAAAAGGTGATCAAAAGGTTATGATTTCAAACATGTGTCTCTGGAGTGCTGTGAACTTTACGGGAAGGTTTGTACAGCTGAAAGATCAGTACGAGGCCTGTTTCTTTTTCTTCCTCTCTGTTCCCCTTGTTTTCTGTTATGCTCAGCAGTTGCTATTAACATCTTTCCTGTTGCTGTAGACCTTGCACTAATTCACTGTGACATTAAAGCTGAAGAATACCGTAATACTACTAATTAGGCCAAAGGAAGAGTGATGAAGATGACTGCAGACAGAAGCAGTCTTTTGGTTGCAATGAATTGTTAGGGCACATCCTGACCTCTTTCTACTCCCTTTTCTAATATGAAAATTACCATTTTCTTATTCAAGCTTAACATAAAAGAGTTTTATTTAAACGTAGTTTTAGTTATTATATAACATAGCATGTATAAAATGTTCATAATTATTTCAAGTTATCCTCTCAATAGAAAAAACCCCTGTACTTTACCTGAAACAACTACGAACATTTTATTTTGTGTGCTTGTCTTGAAATTTTTTGGATAACAGTCTGCCAGGAGGAGTGACAGATCGAAAAAATCCAAGAAAATATAAAAAAACTTTAACACTGCTTTCTTCTCAGTTTGTGTTTTCAAAGCCAGGTTATAATTTGTAGAGACTATTCTGATGATGATCTTTTGTCAAAGGGGTACCAATGGGGCAAAATGGTTTTGCATACAGATTAACACTTGTACTGAAAGCAATTTTGAAAGGTGTGTCTGTTTTGTTGCGTTATTCCTAAAATATGCTAGATGCTGACATTAGTGCTTTGGGGTAGTATCTATTACTTTTATTTTCCAAATTAAAATAAATATTAATTTAAAAAATCATTTTAATAAATCATTTTATTTAAGAAAATAAATATTCCTTTGTGTATCATGATGCAACACAAGTTCCTCAGAGCAGACACTCTGCTTGTTTCTATTGAAGTACAGGTAAAAAAAGTAAATGCTACTCATCATCCCCAAATTTAACAGAACCTTGACTGTTTCCTTCTGTTCTGTAGGACAGAGACCTTGGAAAGATTTAAGAGGCATCATGGGGGTGAGCATGGTTAAAGAATAAATATTGTCTGGCTCCTCTTCATTCAGAGATGTTTATTAGAAACAGGAGTGTGAAAGGTTGCTCAGGACTGTTTGCATGAGGTACTGATGATTAGGTAGAGATGGATACTGCAGAAAAAGTAGAAAAGGTGAGGAGAGAGTGATGTGATAAGCCAACCTACAAAAATAAGCATATGTTTCATTTCACATCCTCATTATTGCTGGATTGTGTCAGAAAACCATCAGGACACACAAAAATAAGTCAATGGTGAGACTTTTAAGTTACAATTTACCCTAAGCACCGCACCATCAGCAAGAATGAATAAATAAAAAAAATAAATTTTAAAAAGTAAACACAGCTTTTTTTAGACAATCAGTTTATTTTGCTTAGGGAGAGAAGACGACTGGGAACTAAGGCGCAGCAGGATAGTGGCGTAAGCTCATTTTGTTGAAATGTGCACATTAAACTGATAATTTTAGTTAGTTAGAAAGTCATTTGGAGAGTGAGGGAAACTGGAACTGCTTAGGAGATATATCCATAGTAGACAAAGAATATGCTTGAGATGCTCCAGCTGTCAGTTAGATCTAGGTGCAAAAATAAAAATATATTTGATGGATCAATTAAAGAGTCCAGTAAACAGCACTGGTGTTCTCTAAATCTTATATGCACCAGCCAGATCCATTTCCCAAATAGTCTTCAAAGAGTAAAAACCATCGTGCTAGTTCCTTTCTGACACTAGCAGATTTTAGGAGGGTTAAACAAGCAGAAAAAGACACATACCCTGTGGTCTGTCAAGAGTCTCTGAAAGTATGCTTGTGCTTATTGCTGTGTGTAATGGTATAAGCCCTCAGACCTTTCTTTTCCTTTAATCAATGTTTCTTTCAGAATCTTACTTGAATAAAGGTAGAAGGAATTCTTTCTCTTTTCTTTCTAGGTTTTTTCTTCTACACTCCTTATCAGTAAATCCTTTCTTCCTTTATTATTTGCATAATTAGCAAACAGTATGTCGATAGACCAAAATGTCTGTTAGTATTTTAATACTGAGAACTGAGGCACTACCAGTTTATATAGTTTCTGTTCATTTTGTTGGATTTTTGCTTCATTTCTAAATTAACTTTAAGCTTTTAGGACTAAAACCATGGACAATTACTTGCAATTATAGAGGAAGATCCCAAAGTTTTTCTGGAAGGTTTTTTTCCTGTCACAATACTTACTTTCCCTGAAATTAATGGACATTATATGCACGTACTGAAGGTAAAGTATATCCCCGAAGATTTTACTGGAAAATTTGACAATGCTAAAATAAACAGAGGGATGTGGCAACATGCTTCAGTGAAAATAAATGCTCACTCTGTTAGCTCAGCTGCTCTGGTGCAGGAAAGCGATTTTCTTCAAGGGGCTCTCTTGTTTGATGCCTATAGGACTTTGGCTCATTTACCATTTAACATTTCCGCTGTGCTTGGCCGAAAATCTACAAAACTGCCAAAATGTGATCAGATATTGAGGATGTCTAGGTCCCCTCCAGTCTCTTGCCTTCACTGGAGGAGTCTGAGTCCAGGCAACCTCTTTGTGGATTAAAGGCACTAGTAGAGAACAGAAGTTTGAATAAGGTATGTGGTTATGTATAGACATATTAATTCTTTGATTATTTGTACTGATTTTGCTTTTCTCTAAAGACCACAGTAGTATATGAGGTCTTTGGGAGGGGAGCAGAGACTGAACCTTCCTTGTTTTCATTCGGATGCATTTTGGTTGTGCAGTGTTCCCAAAGAGTTGCTGAACAACTTGGTGGAACTGGACATTTGCTCTGAGCATGCCATGACTTTCTGTAAAATGGCATGCACGTGCTCTCTCAGTGAAGGTTTTCTCTTTACCTTAATCTAGTCATTTCCAATTGAAAGTCTGGGACTGGGTGGGTTTTTTTTCATTTTCAAAGCATAAAAAAGGAGATTGGGGGTTGAAACAGTGAACAATGAAGAAAGAAAAAGAATGAAGAAAAGTAATATTTTGTCATTTCCAAAGAGATTATTCCCCTTCTTTATTTCCTTTCCACCTACCACACTAGTGTATAATGAATACACTATTTTGGTGAAATAGACTTTCTGTACCTACTCAAGTATACTGAATAAGTCAGAGTTGGAGTAGGTATAGGTAGGCTTTTTTTTTTTTTTTTTTTTTTTTTTTAATCTGACAACACCACTGTCCTGAAATCTTGTTGGCAAATTTTCAGCATTTACAGGAAAACTGAATCCTTTTCTGTTTCAGCAGTGTTACTGGGATTTTGCTACGGAGCAGCTGCCACAGTACTGTGTGCTACTATCTAGTGCACTAGATAGTAGAAGAAAAGCCAGTGTGTTCATGGAAACAGTGCTTCCTCAGACAAGTAATAATCAGCCTAACATTGATGTCATGCTGCAGTCAGACTCTGACAAGGTTTGCAAATGTCTTGAAAGGAACTGCTCATCTTTGAATGCTGTAGATCAAAGCCCAACTAGAAAAAAAACCAAGTATGCTGCACGTCAGCTGCAGAATTTTGTTGATGAGCGCAGCATGTATAAGCAGAGGCCACCGCTATCATCACCAGCAGGATGAGCCAGATGGACTGGGCTGGTCGACTACTTAAAATCTTGCTGCATAACCACAAAAACTAAAAATGAAGCTTAAAAACCTATTATGCATCTCCAGAGCCCCAGACTGTCTTTTTAAAGCTTCAAGTCCATTTTTAATCTGTGCTGAAGTGTTTTTTAGACACGTCTGTCTGTTCTCAGGAGCTACTGTCTGGTTTTTGCCATTCATGAGAATAGATTTAGTTCTGGGAAGGGATAGGATGTAGGACAATGGTTCAAGCAGAGGGACAGTGTATTAACCCTCCCAGCTCTGCCACAGATATGCATGCTCTGCAACTAGAAAAGTCGTTTGGTCTCTGTGTGCACTTATTTTTCCAACTGTGAAATGGGGCAATACCTCATCTGTAACTGTAACACAAAGTCTGATCCATTAATATGTTCCCATCCTCTATGGGGTGAATAGCTAGCACCCTGTGGGGAAAAAACAGACAGCCAACAGGATAAAATATAGCCTGTGTTACATCAGACTAACCCTCTGTAAACAGCACTTTTGAGGCAAAATAATTTGCTTTTTTCTGCTGTAGTGTCTCTATTATCTTTGAGGATTAAGAGGTTGTGGAAGGCTAAAGCAGGCTTCCCCATGTGTTGGCACTCTGCCACCATTGTGGCATGGTGAATCCCGCCTGCAGTGGGAGGGCACGTCACACGTATTATATCTGTTTGCGCTGGGGGTCAAAACTGACCTTCAGGAGGGCTCTACCAGAATTAAAAGGTGGTGCAGCCAGAAAGGACCTGATCTGGTGTTGTCTGCATCTGAGGCAAGAGAATCTCTCTGATGCTGTGCAGAGCTCCAAAAGCCTGTGTTAAGATGTGCACTTACTGCCTTGATGTGGAGAGGCAGTGGCAGCCTGGCTGGCACGTAAGGCAGGGAAGCCCGTGCCCTAACCTATGAAACCCAGCTAATACTGTAGTAGGAGATGACTCACTGTTAATGCTACTATTTGACAATTTTAGGCAATTGGTTTATTCAGAGAAAAAATAAAAGATAAAGCCTAACAACTAAAACTTTATATGAGGTTTAGTGTTTTGTTGTTTGGTTTGGGTTTTGTAACGAGTGTTTTTTCCTTTGCCCTAGACTTCCCTTGCAATGTTTAATTATGGAAATAATGAAGCGAGAACTTTTCTTTCTCAGAAAAACATAGATCATCTAAGAATCACATAGAGAGGACCCTCTAAAACAGTTCAATTTTTTTTAATCTCTGCAAGCTTATTCTCAGTTCTTTATCTTATCATGAGCCCTGTGGGGCTACAGCTAATGGGTATTTCCATTTGGGCACGTTCACAGGTGGAAGATCTTCCTGGAGTTTACCAAGTTCCCAACTAAATCCCCTGAAGCATTGTTCTTGTAGTGCAGTGTGATGAGACAGTGCTGTTGTTATTACCTGGATTATAGCTGTGCTTTCACACTCCAGCAGTGCTGAGAACCTAGAAGGAGCAGAAACTCCACAAAGGCCTCCAAGCCAAACAGGCAAGGGGAGCATGCTCAAAGAAGTGATGTGGATGTCCAGAGCCACATACCTGCTCACAGAGACCACGACAGGAGCAGAATCCATCCTCCTTCTGCATTGCTAGTCAAAAAACAGTATTTAAAATTTTATCTGGTGCTTTCTGTCAGTGCAAAGCCAATAGCACTTAATGTCAGGTGGCCTTGGAAAGAGGTTAACAGGCTGTATCTTAGTTCTAGTATCGAATCTTGCAGAGTCTGAATGTGTATCCCCTTGCAGATCGCACCAATTTTTAGTAATCTTGAGAAGGAAAAAACCCTACCAAATCTCATATAATTGTATGACATAACATCCCACATTATCTCACCTAATAAAGCATTTCTGTGCATGTCTTTTACCCTTGTAAAAATGAGCAGATGTTATGGGGCAGACTCTCACCATGATTATACTGATGTAGATCAAGAGACACTTTGAACTCACTTTGTTTATCAGCAATGTTCTTGTTTTTCATGTGGTGCTTTGGAAAAAATAATTTGCAACTGTGAGAGCTGAAAGTAGTTTATGAAAAGTTTAAGGGTGGGAAACAATAACTAATCTAGTAGCTGTCTTTAGTTTTTGTTTACATTCATAAACTGGGCTATAATTTTAGCTCCATCTCTTTAAGGTGAAATAGATCCAATTTGAATCTAAAATAAGGGAAATACAAAGATCTGGAATAATTTTCATTAAAAGGAAAGAAAAGACACCCTAACAGAATTAGAGGGCATAGCAAAGACAAAGTAGATTTGAACAAGCTTTATCTATGATATTCTGGTTTTTCTGGTACATTTAGGTTTTTATGTAATTATGCTGAAAACTACAGCGTTTCTGAGGTGGTATTGAATATTAGCCATGAATAGTTTAAGGTTTTTTTACTAATTT
Source organism: Falco punctatus (assembly GCF_963210335.1). NCBI lineage: Eukaryota > Metazoa > Chordata > Aves > Falconiformes > Falconidae > Falco > Falco punctatus. Next base: position 106,570,526 of record NC_137581.1, on the reverse strand, counting down.
GTCCCTGCTAGGACAGCACGATAACAGAAGACTTAAAGCTTTTGTGCATGCTATGCATCTTGCCTGGCTTAGGAGAGCAGCTCAAAAAAAAATCTTTGTTTTACCTGTGCTATCTTCCTGAAAGCCTGAAGGACTACCTAGTTATAACTATGGCAGGAAAACGTATTCCAGTACATATATATCTTCTCTGTATTATATCTGCAATAGAAAATTATTGGAAACTGACATATGCTGACCTCCAGTAGATAATTATCTGATAAAATTGATACTTGACTTTAACATGCCTAAAAAATTATAATGTCAGATTGATGTTTATTCCTAAAAGCATTCTGGAGAACTTCCCCTTGATCTTAGATCAGTCAATTGTCAAATTCCTGAAAGGCCACATTGTTTATAAACGATATGAGCTGCAGATGTATAATTCATGTGGAACATAAAATAAGGCTTAAAACATTTGTATTAAAAAGGTAAGGTGATCCTGTATTAAATCTTATTTATGAACTAATTTTAAAGTACAGAATCCTTCTGACTAAAGTTTAGGACTTCTTTCTTTTTATTTTTTAGAATTTATTAAAAAAGAAAAGTAACTGTGACAATGATGTTGGCAGACAAATAGGCTCTTTTTTTAAATCTTTGTGTTAAATTGTCGTATTATTTTCTATTAGCTACCTCTATACTTTCTGCAGATTGCTTTCAGCCATATTTTTACCAAATGTTTTCAGAAGTGCGAAGAGCAACATAAACTGCAGATTTCACCGTTACTGTTTTGACATTGCAAGCTCAAGGTTAATGGAATTTCTTTGTGGATAAAAAAAGAAAAATAACTACAGTTTCAGTTCAATCACCTTGTGGGTATAGCCAAATTGGAGGAACCCTAGAAACATTGCCATTACAAAAAATAAAAATAAAATAATAAAAAAAAAAAATCTGGGTGTATTTTGCTATTTTTTTCTTCCTTCTTGTTAAGGTCTAAAGATTCCTTCTAAACATTTGCAATTCTAGTCCTACTATATAAAACCTACCTTGTTCTTACCATCTCCTCAGACATCTTTTAATATATTTTGAGAAGGCTAATAATTTTATTTTATTTTATTATAATTTTCTTATAGTTAAAACCTTAGCCTTGATCTCATAAAACTGTAACGAATAGAAATAGAAAGTAAAAATTGACATATAGTGTCTGGATCAAATGAACTGAAAATTTGCTCCTGAAGGCACCACTCTAGTAAAATGTAAAGATTCACCAGTGTCCAAGTTCATAAATGGCCTTAACCATTTAAAAGCCATGTCTTTAATTACACTTTTGAAGATCTGACAAGCATTTACTAATATGACACTGAACAGTGTCTTGGCAGCATTCTCCCTGAGATTTTTCTTTGAAGTGTTAGCTAGAGTTATGCTGGGTTTCCTTTAATAGCAAAGAAAAATTTCACCAATAATTATTTCCATATAATACAAGATAGACTTCTATTTTCCACTTTGCCTTAGTTATATGAATTGTCCTAAAGTTTGCTTTTATAGTTTGTGGACCCTAGAAGTTAGTAGTCATAAGTGAAAACAGGCAAACTTTCAGAAAGATTGGTTACTTCAAAAACATGGCTTACCTGATAAACTTCTGATGCAATTATTTTCTCCCATTTCTAAGTACACACTTGCTTGCACCTCACCGAACTGGGTGAAGAATGCCACTGCATCGCTGCCATGCAGCTTTCAAAGCAAGGAAAAAACAAAGCTGCTACTGCAACTCTAAAACTGTCAACACATTTCCTTCAGTGCAGGAAGAATTCTGCCCTTAAGAAAAAGAAAGAAAGAAATCCATTACCTTTCCTACTTGTACTTTTTTCCCCCTCACTCTGCTGTGGTATAAATCTTGTTCTTCCTAATTCACAGAACAACCATGTAATTTATTGTCACATTTTACCTTTCCACGCCATCACCCCACAAACATGCTGTTGTCTTGCTTCTCTCCTCTGGGCAGCTTTTCACTCTCATCCCAGTGGCATATGAAATTGCTTTTCCTTCCTTATTCCAGGAGCAGATCCTGTTTCTGGCCTTCCTCTTTTAAGTCACTTCAAAACAGTACTTCTCCCACCTATGGCATGGTGGACTTGGGGTCTCTGCACCATGTTCATACTGCTATCATGTTATGTTGGCACTGGGTAGCTGCTTTGATCTGTAGACATTCAGGCATCAATCCTCATGCTCTAATGTTCATGGCACTGACTTAGTTACTGGTGTGTCCTATCAGCTGTGCACTTGAAGGGGACACACAAGACAATGAGATGGGGAAACACCTTATTTTCAGATTCTGTTTTTTGGTTTTCTACAACTGATGTCTGAAGCTGATCCTGAAGTTGCAAGTTGGTGGGTCTGAGACATAGAGCTAGGGGATATGCACAGCCCCTTTGGGAGCCTTTACTCCAGACTTGATGGGTGAATTGTGAAAACGGAGAATGGCCCGGGGTTGGTGCATTGGTGAAGGCAGCGTGTAGGTAACCTATGGGCAGATCAAGGAGCCTCCATTCAGGAGGGGCTGCGTCAGGGCTCGCAAAGGGGAGAAAAGGGTATACTGAATATAGTGGCGAGTAAATCTATGGGGAAAATAGTCACTGCAGCTGAATGAAGGCCTGTTTTGGAGTGCAACCAGTCCCAGTGCTGCATGGTCAGACCAGAGTTGGAAGCACAAGGCGCCAGGCGATCTTGAGCTATAGTTTGGGAAAAGTGGCGAGGGGAAAACTACGGTGCTTTGAAAGCCTGGATGTGCCTGGATTTAATCCACCCTCAAGGTGGGTGTTATGGGACCTGGGGACCAGGTTTAGGAGGGAGTGGTGGTGTAGGAAGGCGTGCCTCTGCTTGTTCAGAAGTACAGCTGTTGCCAGTGCAGACACTCAAGGAAACTAGTTTGAGAGGCTCCTTTATAAAGCATTGGCCCCTGGCAGAGATAGCTGGACCAGATTCCAGATGATTCTGTAAACCTTCCTTTCCAGTGAAGAATCAGCATGCCCCCTCCAGGCTGCTGTGCTCATCTTTTAGTGCTGTCACACCAGCCCCGTTTCAAATATCTACACAAATATGTTCTTCCTGCCATCCATGCTCGAAACTCCTCTCTCATGCAGTGCTGTAGGAGCTCCACAGAGCTTAGGTTTTATGGTCACCTGGGTTGGAAAATGGTCACCTCCTTGGTTCCCATTGAATCCACCTGTTATCTTTCATCACATATAAGCAGTGATTATGGAACACTTTTGTTGTTAGGATGCTTTGTGGAAGTGCTTCAGAGGTAATAATAGTTTTAAGGCTGAATGTTTAATGTTTTAAGCATTTAGATTTCTCTTTAAATGATACTACTGCATTCATAATTTGTCTTTGCTACCCAGTAATAATACTTGCGTTAGAAAAACACACAATAAGAACAACCAAAAATAGAGTTACCATAATCTAACTTTTACAGGTTTGGGGGTTTTATCCACTATACTACATAAAGAAATTCTGTATTGTTTTTCCTAGTTTAAGATAGGAGGCCAGAAGATTTGATGTTACCTCGTTCAGGTTCACTCATCAAATTGTTAATCTACCTCAGTAATTTGTGTCAATATAATGACTTTTTATTGAAACAACAACTAAAATATGGTAGCAAATAAAAAACAGGATATATCACTGCTTGAGTTTCTTAAAGCAAGGTCACACCAGATAACCTGATATTTTCATTAAATGAAGATTTTAAGTAATTGACATTGTAGGCCTGGGAAATATTAGATTTTAGTCTGTGTGGACTTTTGTAATGAATTTGAAATGGTATCACACAGAAAATTAGCTATATTGAAGAAGATGGGGATAAGTAGCAGAAATCTGAGATCAATAACAACTTGGCAAAAGGTTTCCCTTGGAGCTGAAGAAGGTTACAGATGAAGTTTCCTTAGGGCCACTCCTGAGGTTTTTTTTACTTACTTTTCTGTTAATATTTTTCACATAGAGATCATGCTAGTGAGCACTGTTCATGATGTAAAGTTAAGTGGTGCTGGCAGTACACAGGAGAGCAAAGATTTCATACTGGAAAGACTGGTTATTCCTGAGGAACGGAGAAACAGAGGAGGATTGAACATTATTATTGCAACATGAAGGATTTGTGTTTTGGGGCCAATATAAAAAGAATTCCTTTTGTCAGGTAGGAGTCCACCATTTAGAAGTAATGAAAGATACGTATGCATTAATCTTGAAGGAAATCATGTGCTGTCCTTGCAGTACAACTACAAAAAAGGCAAATGTCTCCAAGGCTTATGAAGTGCAGTGCTTGTGGTTGTCCCTGGGAAAATTTAACATCGTTGTTCAAAGACCTGCAAGATTTAATTTGAAATAGCACTGAACGAGTCTAAAATAGTTAGAATTTTAGCCATGTAATTGACAAAGAGGTCAGAGGTACAGGCAGTCTTTTTATTTTGTTTATTTTTGGTGAATGGTGCAAAACAGGGAATGTAAATTACTGGAAGCAAAACTGGTGGTTATCTCTAATTCTTGTGAAAGGCACGAGAAAAGCTGAGTGGGTTTTCACCAAGTTGCCCTGTCAGGACAGATATGACGTAGTACACACTGATGTGGTACTGCTGACCACAGAGACTTCATTCACCTCTGTGGTGCTCTGTTACCGTGTCCCAGCCAAGAATGTGTCCCTCCTCTCAGAGAACAGGAACATCTTGCTTCAGTCTGCTGAGTCCTGGTCTTGCCAAAGGGTTTTACGAATTGCTTTCTAAACTCTTACATCATGCTTGCAGAACTAGACTATCTTTTATTAAAGTGTTTAATTATAGAGATGTGGTGACTCTATTTTCCATTTGAAACAAGTAAATACAGATTTATTTTTTGATGCTCCTACAAAGGTGCTCTCTGTTTCTGGCTTTATACAGGTGACTACAGAGACTGTAGGAATGTGAAAATAATTTAATGTCCAAAGCCATTAATCTTCTTTTCTTCTGATGTCTACTGCAAGGATTATGATCGGTGCTGCTTTTGCAGTAGGTCTCTACCAGGGCAAGCAAACAGCTGATCCAGGAGACAGTTTGGTACTGGAGTCTGATTCAGCACTATACTTACATTTCTCTGAGGCTGCCAGTCTTTACTGCTACAGTTCACTATGGTCATACAACTTCTATGAGGTTTGAACAAAACTATTGATTTACACAGTCATTCCTTACCATGAATCTGTTCAAACCTCTCAGAACCACCTCCATGCCATCTAATGTGTTTTAACAAAAAAAATGTGCATATAAAAAAAAATAAATGTAGGTATTTTCCAAATGCAAATTAATGATTATATTAGTTACACATAGTGTACTTAAACTTGTACTTAGTACTTCCTTAAATGATACTTTTTATACTATGGAAGATTTTACATCACATGTAACTTTAGGTGTTTTACCCCTCACTGAAAAAGCTGAGAAGTGTCAGCAGTGTGCAAACTGTAAGGTTATAATAAGCAACATCACCACTAAGAGATAGCATGTCAACTTGGCTTTATGGTATGTGCTTCTAAAATTTGGTCCAAAGGAAACTATCAGGAAGCACTCCATGGGCATGAGAAAGACCACACTGGATGAAGTGAACACGATCTTGCTTAAGTATTCATGACTTGAATATGTGTTTGGAAGAGTCAAACCAGCAGAAAGCTGGTAATAATAAGCAAAAAAAAAGCAAAGTAATAATAATAATTTTCAATGCAGGTTAGAATCTGTTTATGGTTTATGCTTTTTGGAGTAGCTTTAAATGAGCAAAGACTGTATCATTATCTTCCTCATTATTTTCCATTGCCATCATTCTCTACTTCCTCCTCTGTATCTAACAAGCCCTGAATGCAGTTTAAGAGGGGAAAGGACCTTTTCCCTATCTCTTTATATGGAGAAGAAAATTTTCTGCCAAATTCTTTTAAGAGTGTAGATTAAAGGAAAGGAATTTTGAAGGAGAGGGAATGAGTAACAACATTAACATAAAAATAACCTTCTTTACAGCAATCCTTATAAAAATGAAGAAAGAAAACTTACAGATAAAATGCTTTGATAGCACAGGACCTTGCTAAAACCAAACTAACATCATCAACAAGAAGAGTTCATTCTGCTACACAGTACAAGCAGAGAAGGTTTGCAATGATAAACATACCCTAGGTTTTCAAATAAATTACTTAAATTCCTTTGTACTTCCCTTTTATCACCTCTTTATATTCACCAACCTTTCTTCCATATGTGTGTTAGCAGAAGCCTGTGTATCTTAACCTCCCAACCTCCCTGCATAAGGTTTGATTTAAGGAGAAGTTATCCCCTGGATGGATTCAGTATTCATAGACTTACTATTCCCATAACTGATAATGGATTGATTGGAACTAAAGCGCTTCCTTCCCTGTTCTCCCAAAGACACATGCAACACGCCATTTTGCTAATTATTTTAAACACTGCTTTCATAATTTAAGGTCTGGATTCTCCTAACTATATCTGTGCCCAGAAAAAGCTGTTTCCATGAGCCTCCTGCCCCTCTGGATAGACCAACAATGACACTGTCATGCTTGTGTGCTTTTTCCTCCTCTTTCTCCTTGCTCTGGGGTGTGGAGGCCAGGTGAGGAGGAAGGGGAAGACTGAGAGAAGAGGTTTCAGAGAAAAAAGTGACTTGGATCAGGATACTAGGACTGTTCCTTAACTCACGAAATTGGAGCCGAATTCAGTAGGAAATTTACACTTTAACACATGTGGCATAGCAAGCCTTTCCCCCATTCTTGGTATGTGTAAACTCTTATAATTATAATCCTCTGCTTCATGTATGCAGGCAGTGTGTACTGTTATAAGACCAGATCATTTTATTTTTTAATTCTCTACTCTGTTGGATTGTTTTTATATTTTTTCCTCAGACACACCTTTTAAGCTTCTGCAATCAATATGAAGTTGCTTTCTATTAACTGAAACAATATATATCTGTAATGTGAGTATAATCTGAGCACAATACATTGTTCCAGGCAGCAGCAATGAAAAAACAAAGTATTGTTTACTGCAACACAATAGAAGTGGCTAGTGCCTGTAGTATTCATTCAGCTTGTATTGTGTATTCAGCAAATAGTGTTGAGAACACTTTAGCAAAAAGCAAATTTGAAAGGCAAAAGAGGGGAGTAAGAGTGAATAAAAGACTTGGGAGGGGGAGGGAAGAGAAAAGCCTGACAAAAGCTAGGGAAGGGAAACAAGAGGTGAAGACTTCCGAAAAGAGAAGAGAGGCAGAATAAGATGGCTAACAAGGATAAAGAAGGTGAATGGGGAAGAGAGAAGAGAATTCTTATACGTATGTTTTAAATAGTATTTGACATGTCATGTTTAATTCTGATGCTATTGTCTGTATGTACACAGAAGCAGATCTACGTTACACAGAATTGAGAAAAGGGCAGTGAATGTCTAGAAATTTCAGTTAATATATTTTTGCTACAATTTTACAAAATGCTAAATTCTTGTATAGAAGAAAAGATGTGAGGCAAAGCCTGTTAGAATTAATCAGAAAGAATTAATACAGGGTCTCTGTATTTTTTGAGATATTTTTATTTCAAGATGCCCAATCCTTCTCCTAGTGTATGGTTCTCCCCCAATACCGCTTCCTCACTTCACCCACCCAGCCCTAGGCTTTTGCCACTGTTTCATTGCTTTCTCATGGGTTGCTGTTTCTTCTTTGCTTCTGTCAGCTAGTTTTTGTGGTGGATCCCAGGCAATAAATTCAATAAGCTCATTAGCTCATATTCCAGCCAGTTCCTTACCAGGACTCACAGTGGATGTTGGGAACCAGCGGACGGATATGTGGATCAGGACATGCAATAAGTGAAGCTTTGAATTCTTTCCTGTGTAGATGTAGCTTCAAGAAAAAAAGTATGTATAGTCCTGAAGATGAAGAAAAGTTAGAACGTATTAGGGGGTTTGTTACAAATAGGAAGAGACAAACAGGGAGCTGCTGCTGAACCGATACTCACTATTTATTTATTTATTTCCATTAACTCCCTGTTGAATGTTTTGAATTAAAGAAGTCTTCTATCCACGTTCTCTGCTTTCATAGTTATGGAAACTTGTTCTTGATGTGATGATTTAAGAGCTCTTTGTATGTATTAGTCATTAATTCAACCTATCATAAAATAAACATGCATGTGTACTCTTTCCTGTTATATTCTGGGTGGGATGGGGTGGTGGGTTACTTTGGAATCTGTTGGTGCAATCTAATCATATCTTTGAGATTACAGTGAAAATCCTCTGTCCTGCATTATCAGTAGTACCAGTTATCAGTTATGTAAGCAAGTGGTTACTTAAATCATAAGTTAACAGATTTTGTAACTTTTGCAAGTTTTGCCCTAACTTTGTCCTTTTGTGAGGTAGCAAGGACAGTTTATACCAGCGCATAAGTCCTGAAAATTAATTTTGTGGATGATTTACTATAGAAAATACACATTCTTTTGAACATCATATTTAGAACCTGCCAGCATTCTAGTAGTTAAATTATTAGTAGGTATCCTTCTTAGCCTTAAAGCTTTTACTTATTATTGTATGAGGTATACATACTAACAAATAATTGCTGTAGCTGTGGTTAAAATACACAAGGCTTCCTAACAACTTACCTGTTCAAGTGAGTTAGGGAAACCAGGTGTGTTTATTAGGTGGTGTGTCTTGATATTTGTACTGGGGGTTACTGACATTTTTATCAGTCCTGAAAAGTGATGATCTCATGCTGATGGATCATTGGAACCCTGTTTATACAGGTCTGAGAGAAGCAACTAGCCAATTCGTTAAATACTCATAAAAGTTCTTGATCAATTGCTAAGGAACTGACTGTGGGGAGAAAACAAAACTTGTTTGGTCCTAGTGGAAAGGTTGAGGTTTTTTTTTAATTTCTTTTTTATTTTGCCTAGCTTTTGTGGCCATTTAAACCCTCGGGCAGAATAATAGAAGGAGAGAGTATCTGTTACCTGAAAGTTACCCCTAGAAATGCAATTTAGCTGAAATAATTGTTAATTCAGTACCAGAACTGAGGTTAGAGAGAGAAGATATTGACCTCCATTTGTACACATAAAACCTGGGGGGTTGGGGGATGTGGTAATTTTTTTTTTATTAATGGATCCACATTCTGTAAAAAGGTCAGCTTTATGGAAAGAGATTTGTAGATAATTTTATCTTTAGAACTTCTCGGCATTTTTTACATTGAGTCTGTGTGTCAGAAATAATTGTGATGAATAGGAACAGGTTAGATTTCTTTGTTTCTTTGCCAGTGTTACTTCTTGGACTTGCCTAAATATTCCTAGGCTGACTCTTAGCCTGCTTCCAACTGCATAAAAGCTGCTTGTAGATCCAATTTGCCAGAGTACGTCAGATTTTAACCCTCTTTCTGGATCTATGCTTAATATTCAAGGAAAAGAAGGAATTGTTTCTGAAACAGGATTTCATTTATTTGTAAAGGTTGGTATTTGAAGCTATTCTGGATTTTTAGAATTTGTGAATTCTTTAGCGGACAGTTAGTCTAAATTAAGCAATACATTTGAAGGGTTATTTTATTGGTTTTAGGCATTCATACTGAGGTTTTTCAGAGCAACTTAGGCAACAGATATACAGCCCCTATAAAATGTAATGGGAGCTGCATAGTTGCAGCTCCAGCACAGCTTTGAAAGTCTCTGCTGTAGTGACTTTATGACACTATTTTTGAGCAATTTTGCAATTCTTTTGTTTCCTTTTGCTGCAGCTGACCATAGACTTTTTTTTCACATTTGCAATTGGCTTTAATGTTTCCACAGCCTTCTGAAGTCCAAGTCAACTTTTAAGTGTAAAAATGTAATTTCTTAAATGCTGTGGCTTTAATAACAGTAAAGGACAGGGGATGGGGACAGAAAACAAGGTCATGACCTGGATTAACCATGCTTTTGATAGATTAATTTTATTTTAGTAATCTGGGCCACTCTGGAATGGAGACTAGAGAAATTCACTGAGTTTTTGGAATATGTCATATTTTCTGAAACTTTAATTCTGGTCTGCTTTCTTCCTGTCATCATCTCCTTGCTTTCAAGACAGACTACCTGATTTGTTTAAGTAAATCTGATGACAGAACTTGGACAAACATGAAGGTAAGGAAATCACTACGCTCTTAATTCTGGGGCAAGGCAAACATAATCCATATTTCAAGCAAAATTTGGCTTTAATAATTGTTCTACAAAAGGAAGGGACGCTACCCAGGCAGAAAGCAGCATTCATGCAGTCAGAATCAGAAAAGTGGAGAACATATATTCAATCCTTTGAGATGTATTTGTGCAAAAGTTAGCTTAAATGGAAAACAGAAACTACATATTGCTGTATAATTTTTTAATAGTCATAACTTAGCCAAATCCCTGAGGATAAAATGCTTAAAGAAAATAAGCAACAAAAGAAATAAAATTAAAACAAGATAGTCTGAAGTGCTCTGTAAAACAATCTTGAAAACTATCCAGAAAGTACATCTGTTGTTGGATGATGGAAAAGTACATGATAAACAACCAAACTGCAGCACCACTGGCATGGAAGAATACATTTTCAGATAGTTAAGATAAAGTTTTGAAACATAATTATACTTACCTGTTGTGTCTGTAGAACATAGTGCTTTACAGGATAAACCAGAGAACAACTAAAATCCCTTTCAAAGTGGAGAAAGCCAATGCACAGGCACAATTTATGCACTGTTGCGTATTAGAGCTCTAATACAGCTGGAAATAGAACCAAAGTCTCTTACGGCCAAGACTGGTGCCTTATTTGGTAGGTCACATCTCCCCATGGCACAGTGGGGCAAGGCTCTGACGGTTCTTTTGTAAGTGCATTTTCTTACCTGCATTTTCTTGAATGATTAGAGGGCTCGTGGAGAGAGAATACACAAGCCTTTTGCTTTCCACCACTATGTAGCTATGCAAAATGATTAGGATTATAATAGGACTGAGCTGGTATTATCTGATTGTTATTTTTTAGGTATATTTTAAAAGTCCAATACCTGTTTCAATTCTTCTAGCATACTGACAGTAAGATTAGTCCAATGTGTGAGGGCTGGGTGTTTAAACCTGGGAATTCAGCTGGTGGAAGGGGATCATGGGAGGCAAAGAGCACGGCTAAACGTGTGTGTGGTACTGTCCCAACCTATAATGTCAGAGGATAAGTGAGGAGGAGGATGGACACATGGGTGTAACGTTGACAGGGTCCAAATGTGCCGCAGACCTTACGGTGGTCACAGGCTGCCCAAGTAGCCAGATTCCTACAGAAGTTCAGCTACTGCAAGCACAGATCAGCACTTGCACTTTCCCTTTGGAACCACTTTTGCAAAATCTTCAGTCCTTTCTCAGGACTGGAGGAGCGAGACATGGATGAACGATAAGTTTGTTTTTACAGGTCAGGTGAGGCATTAGTGCAACATCTGAAAATATCTGAAAAGCAGACACCCAAATAGGGAGTATAGGATGATTGAATTAGAATTTTTGTAAGTTTTAGAAATATGTGTGTGTTTTGCTGCTTCCAAAGGACAAGGTGGAGATTTTTTAACTGGAAATTGTTCACTATCCATGTAGTTAAATTGCTGCAGAGCCACCTGCAGTCCCAGGGAACCTGGGCTGTGAGCATCCTTGTACCTCACTCAGCACAAGATGGTCAAGGGTCAGGATATCTTGGGGTTACTGTCACTGAAGCAAATACGGTTTAAATAGGTTTACTCTGATTTAGTACTATCATAAACCTGCGTGTGAGCTACAACCCAAGCTTAAGCACTAGCCTTACTATTTTTACCATACTAAGTTGGTGTTTGCTATCTTTGCTGGGAACGGGAGGTAAGAGTGAGTTGCATTTCAGTAGCATGTAACTATTTAATATGCAGACAGGCATAGTTAACTGGCAAGACGAGAATGTTGCATGTCAAGGTTTAATTCTCTACTGTACAATAAAATTTCTAGACAGCTTGCCAAAAATCACAGAGGAATAGAGCCATAAAGTTCCTCTAGTCAACAGTTTAGATTTGGAGTGACAATGCCAGGAGTCTGCTGAGTGTTATGGAGGTTTCCTGTGAGATGCTTGCATTCAGCAACCATAGTCTTCATTTTCTTACTTCAGCCAGTCTTTTGTAATTGTCTGTGGAGGGAGAGAAGATATGAGTAGTCTTTTCCTGAGCCATAATTTAGATTCAATTTATAACTTAGCCAACAACTAGAGCGGGAAGGATCTGGACTTAACCACTTTCTTCCCTGGATCCGTTTTTATCTCCTGTGCCTGTGAGACCGTGCAGGTGTCTGCCAGCAGTATCTATTTGATCTCCCATTTTGAAGCTGTTCCTTTGCATGCATTCACTAAAATAGGACTAGATCCTGGTCTCTGGGGAGAATGTCTTCAGCAGTGGTCAAGCCTAGACTTCCTTTTGGCTTCTGCTTCAGATATTTCTGGTTTAGACAGCTGAACAGGAAAGATTAAGATCATCAGTGAAAGTTGTTGAAGGATGTGCATTATGCATCAGGAGTTCGGTACCTCTGTGTGCACGTTGCAAAGGAAATCTGAATGCATCAGCCCTGGTGATGGAGGCTTAACTATGCAGGGACTTTATGTGCCTACAGATAAGGAAATGTCCAAAACAAGTTTTAAAGACTTAGGTGCAGAAGGATGCAGACCTCAAATTGAGAATCTTTAGTTGTTTTTTTCTCTGCACAGGTGAATTTGGTGGATAAATATATCTCAAAAAGTTGGATCCTGTTAGTTTAACAAGTCACGTAGGTACTGTAACTATCTACTGCCTGTGGTACTATTTAGCTATTCTTTTAGTACTACTTTCAATGATTTGCACATGAGGTAGCACATCTTGCTGACTTAAAGGAAGGAATGTATGCAGTTTGTGAGTGCAGAGACCTATGTTTTCAAAATTGCTTAGGAAATATTTGCATTCTGGCAGTAATGATGTGCTAATATTCAGTAATAATGTATCTTTACATATTAATATATTCAATATTGTGCAACTCGTGCTACAAAAAGAAGTTCCCCCATTCTCTACCATGAAAATGGAAACTGACTGTTAGGATTGGAGGAAGGCAATGATTAGTTTTTTTTACTGTGCATAATGAAAGCTGAATGACTTGGTTTACTGACATTCTGGTCATTCTGAATTTTTAGCACGTTGGTTGGAATTAGCATGAAAATGCCAATGTTGAATGGTAAATACATATCCCAGAATGTCATTTTTGTGTTGTTTTTAAACTCTCTGTGAATTGCTTGCTGTCATTCAGCTGGGTTTTTTTGTTTTACAGAAGACCACTAATCCCTGCTTCAAGGGGAGGGGGGGAAAGGACAAGAACCTTGTCATCTTGTGTACAATCAAAGCTATGATACAGAAAACTGGCTGTGTGGACTTCGAGTTTCATTTAGTGATTGTAAATTTGTGGTTTGAAAAGGGAATTGCAAGTTATTTGATAGAGGAGAAGATGCTATTCAAATAATTCAAATCGCTCAGCAATTGGAGACAAAAAAATTACTAAAAATATTTAGAAATGTAGGCAATGAAGTAGACATGATGGCCTTGAGGTTATGACCCTGGTTTCTGGATGTCTGAGTTGAATGTGTGATCTATCCAAAATGTGTTAGGGCTGAAAAAGAGATAGCTTAGCCTGTCTTCTAATTTTGTGAGTATCTACCCCTAGAAGTAAAGAAAATCTGAATTTCAATTTAAGGCAATAGGAAAACCATTAAAATTCAGAGTAACGAGAAGTTTTTATTTGTCTGAAAACAGTATTAGTTAGGGATCTTAAACAGAGGTAATAAAAATTAAGGACATCTATGAAAACAATATCAAACTTTCAGTAGTAAAACAAGCTTGTGGAGCAGAAAAAGGAGGAAGAACTGTTAGAGGTAACATCTCAAAAGAAGAAGAAGGATGTTAAAGGTTCTGGTAGAAACATGGCTTAAAAGGTAACGAGTTTTTAAGCAGCAAAGAGTTAACATGACAGATACAGCCATGGTCATGCAGTGTAGGACAATGCACTGCCTTCTGCTAGTGGAGGAAGCCTTTAATGCCAACTGTAAACTGACCTATCAAGCATGCTGACTTCTATAAAATTAGATAATCTTTTAAGAAAAAAGTAATTTGTTGGGGTTTTTTTTTAGTTGTCGTTCTTTCTAGATATCTAGAATTAGAAATACAAAATAAAATGAAAAATAATATCAACTATGTTTCTGGATAACAAAAGTGAGAACAAGGGTAAATTTTTCAACTGCTTGAACCAGCTCCTTGTCGGGGCGAAGTCTTTCTTGAAACAACTGATCCTTTTTGTCTAGAGTTGGCACATAACTGTTGCTTTAAATACCTTTTTTCTGCCAATTATTTTCTTAAAACTGTCAAAGTTCTGTTTAAATCTTGAGTGAGCATCAGGATTGAATGATATGCTTGTTCTCTATGCTCATTCTTTTGTGTATTCTTTTTGCAAAAGACAGAGGTATTTACAAAAGGTAGATAGACATTTGATTTCTCAGTGTTGTATGTCAATACTAAGACAATGTTAAGATGCTTAAATACAGTTTTCAGCTATTCAGATTGTGATCCTGATGCTTCAGTTTCAAGTTCTGTGCATAATATTAAAGTAAATATCTTGAGATTTATTTATGAAGAAACAACTGGTATTTATGTAATCCATAACCAGAGAAATCCAAGTCAACTAGAAGTCTTGGTCACTTTTGGTTTAAATTGTTCAAGCATATTATTTCTACTTGGCTAGAGCTGTGGTAGAAGTTTAAGCTTAATGTGTACATTAGCTATAGCTTGAGAAGCACATCCGTATTATGCAGTGTCTTACCTCTATGCTCTAGTCCCAGTACGGTTTGTCTGATGAGCATTAGTAATCTTACAAGCATATTGTATTTAAGAACTGTACTTGTCACAATTAAAATGTATGATGGATAGCTGTATCTATGGAGCTCTAATTAATGCAGAACAAGCAGAAATAAAAATAATGTATTTTTATTGACAATAAGATGCAGATTCTCATTAGACAAGTAATAAATATCCTATTTCAAGTTCCCTAAGGAAATCACCAGAATGACATTTTTCAGCCCTTTTCAGTCTTCAGGTTTCTGGTTTGATCTGGGGAATGATGAAGGAGAGACATCAGAGAAAGGTAAGAAAGAGATGTTGTCTTCCTAACTGAAGAAAATTCAGTGGGATTCCCTGAGTGGAATATAACATTCCCTTCTGTGAATAAAACCTGCAGATGTGAAACCTGGATGAGGAGTGGTAAGTTCCCGGTGACACCATCAATGTCAGGTAAAGCATCTTGAGAGAGAGAGGCATGCCTGTTGGATTTGACCTTGATGTAAAATATGTGAAGGAAATTTATTTTGTTGCTTGTATCTTTATGTAACCTTGTGTGTCTGTGGCTCTGGATATGCTGTATTTGCTTTTATATTGTGACATGAGATACAAGTGATTTCAAATTGACTGCTCAATGCTAGTGTATTAATGTATGACATCTCTGTGGGGTGTGATGGTTCTGAAACACAGCAGCCTGGTGTGTTCCAAGATACCTGAAAAGTCATTTTTAATGCAGGAGTTTCTGAAGAAGAGGAAAATTCCTTTGCATCCAGCAATATGTTGGGGAAAACCTTGAAGCAGGACTGTCCCACTTTGGGAGATGACTCCATAAAGTCAGTCATCTAGTGGTTAAGGGATGAATACAGGCAGATACTTCAAAGTGATCTTTAGGAGCTAGGACAAATACTTGAGAAGATGAACTTCAGAACACAGTGAGTGATAGCTTCAGCCCCAATGTCAGCTACTGACATTAAAAATAACCATGTACTGCCTGGATTCTAAAGGCTGCAGATCACGAGGGGCTCCATGCTATGGGATAATCAGACCTGTAATTCTTCTTTAAATTTTGCTAGCTAAAAATCTGGCAATTCAAAATATTCTTTCCTTATGAACAGGCTCGTATGGGAAAAAAAAAAAAAAACACCAACAAAAAACCCCACAAACAAGTTAATTAGCTCATAAAACATTAACAAAAAATATTCACATCAGGTTTGCAGTCCAGATGAGAGCTTAGCACCATCACAGTGTACTTTTTCTTGCAGACCTTAAAGTTTTGGGCTCAGTTTGGTCTGAGATTTTTTTAATATTTTTTTAGAGTCGAGATCTTGTGTGCATGTGTATGTCCCTGAAAAAGTGCTAGCTAAGTAACAACTCTGCTAGGTAGACTTTCTGTGTCTGTAGCTTTTAATGGGGCAGACATGAAACAGACAGGAATTTACAGTCTAGTCGGTTTTGAGAAGTAGTGACAAATACAGAGGGTGGGACAGGAGGAGCAGGAGATTTACAGCAGCAGAGTTTCTTGCCTAGAAAGGTTTTGTACATGTCACCTCTGCTTTATACCAACCTCAGCAGCTTACAGTTAGAGCTACGAGGCATGTGAGTTTCTAAAGAAAATGGGGTAATGCTGATGGGTCACCCTGATGTGTGACGTGCTTGGTGAATACCACTGTACCTGCAGCTGAGGTTAGTCCCGTGCCCTGGACCACCCCTGTTGCATGGAGCTGACCTTCACGAGGTGCCTTCAGGTGCTTCCACTCAGCCTGGGCACAGGAGGCTCTCACTGCTGGCACCACAGCACGCATCCAGGGTTTCCTCAACACGGGGGAGCTCATCAGCAGACCCACAACTGTAAACCACCTCTTTTGCCCTGCCTGTCCATCAACAGAGCCAGAGGGAGGAATATTCGCTGTTTTGAACACTATGTTGGTGTTCATAAAATGGAAGCTGCCCTCTCAATCAGTAGTGTTGGTAAATATGGACAAGCATATATCATTTAACTGGAAAACAGATTTCTGGGCTCCATGGGCCGAATTTCTAGCATGCAGGAAGGTAAATGAGCTGGGTGTAGATCTACTCAAAATTCATAAGCATTGCATGCAAATGTGCACAGACCAAAGTGCGTCAACATGATGAGAACAAAATTGTGATGTAACCAACAACACATCAAATTACTTCTTTCTTTTTCTGTAGATGCTAAGGGACCTAGCTAATTTTAAATGCTTGCTGTATCCACACAGCTGTACAAAATTCTGCATTTCAGGTAAAGCAGAATAAAACAGACCACAGTCTTGCCGTCTCCCCCATCCCAGCCCCCACATTGAAACTCCAGCAGCGCAGCTTTGAAAGCAATGCAGCAACATGCATCTAAGGAATGTTTAGACTTAACTAAGTGACCACTCATTTTAATACCCCCTGTGTCATCCTGGGGACCAATTCTTTTTAAAAAGCAGCTCCACTGGAGATGATAGCATGGATTACATGATCGTAAAATCAGTGTAAATGGGATCAGAAGCAGATCCATTAACTCTAATTAGGGAGTGTAGTGTGATCTTACTTCATTGCACTGTACACAGGCTGTACGGCTGTTATTTCAAGTGACAGACGTTTGTTTTCGGGCACTTAATTTGCACATCGAATTAATGGTAATGCATCCAAGAACTGATATTCCTAATATACAGCATTAGCATAGCTCACTCTGTCCTCAGCTTCTGCTCGGAAAAGGATTCCAAAAAGAGATAAAACGGCTCACACTCAGTGGAATAATGGTATTTTCTGTCTTCTGTAGTGAAGTATTTCAGCCCAATGAGTGGTGAAAATAGAGGTTATTATTTACTTTTCATGGTAGTAGAAACCATTTTCAATGGATTGTGCATTTCTCTCAGGGTATAACATTTGCTCCTCCTGGAAGCAGGAAAATTATGTAGACAGATTTTTGCCTGTCTCTAAACCTTTCACCAGCTGACTAACCCCCAAGGTTTAATAGCTGGTAGACATCTGTAGGCAAAAGTAAGAGAAACGAGTTCATCAAGGAACTGTATCATGCTTCCAACATGTGGCAACATGAGTGCCTCTTCACCATCTGTTATTTGTGTGAGGATTTTATTATGTAAATGACGGTACACACTGCACTCTAAACAAAGGAAAATTATTCCCCTTACAGTATGTTGCGACTGCCAGGCTTCTGTGTCAGCCCCGCAACAAATAATGAAAACAACAGAGAATTTACAGACAGAATATCTTGGGTTCTTCTGCTTGTCCTCCCAAAAGGGAGCAAATATCTTTCAGAAGAATTTGTTTCTTGCATGTATTGTGACTCATAAAGACTGGTAGTTAAAGAAACAGAAAACAGTAGACAGAGGAAACTAAACTGAGGTGAGTTTTGAAGGCTTAAAACAGATTGAAGCTACAATCCTGCAAAACTATGGAGAGTCCCAAAACTCTCTGGTCTCACTAGGAGCCAAAAACATGGAACTGGACCCCTAAATCATCTGCAACAGACAGAAAGTATTGTTGTGGGATAGGATTGGAAGTACATATACTGCCCCACATTCTGGTTTAAAATTTTCCATTAAATTGCCAATTTAAATTGAAATGTAATTATCTTAACTGGCATATTTTTGGCAGCTGTGATGAAAAAAAAAAAAAAAAAGAAAAAAAATCCCTACGCTACACTGGATCAAGTAAAAATCCATAGGAGTTCTAACACTGGCCCTTAATCAAAGTCTGCAAAGACACAAAGGCTTTGAGCTAATCTATGCCAAACCATGTTGGACAGTATGGCACTGCCTAGAGCATCCTTCTGGTGGCATTTAAAGCACCTGGTGCCCTAGGAAAAGAAATTGTATCCAAGGCTGTAAATTCTGTTTTCCTTATATCCATCTACCAACCATAGTGGCTTTTCCGATAGCAGCATAATATTTCATGGGAAAGAAAACACATCACTATTTTTTACTAATTTATTTAATATGTGAAACCCAAGTGGTTATCTTCACACACACTCTCCCTCGTTGTGTATTTCATGCGGTTTAATATAATTAAACTGATTGTTGCATTCATTGATTTAACTCAAATCTTAATTTGATAACTGGGAAAGGTATGCATTGGGGACTAATTGTTATTCCAAGAGAACTTAAACAGAAGAAACTGTAGCTTGTGCCAGATTTGACCAAAATGATGGTTTAAGGGTGTTTGGTTACTTCCTGCATTGTCTTTGTGTGATTTCTTACGCTTCTATTTGTCAGCTTTTCCTGACTTAATTATGATTAAGTGTTGAACTTTACAGATAGCCAACTGCTAGTACTGCTGTATTGATTAGTTGTTTTTATTAATGTGTTAAATTTTGTGGCTGCGACAGGAACATATTTTGTGATGGAGCAGCTAATAGCTGGAGAACTCTGCCATGAAACTATCAAGCAGCCCAGCTTTAGAGGATATTCCTTTTCTCTCAATTTATCTTTTTTCTTTCCTGTTTATTTATTCATTTACATTTAATTTTCTTAAGGGTATTTCTGAAGCGTTTCATGTGAAAAGACAAATGTATATTACTTTTTAACAGGTAGCAGCAAGAGAACAGAATACCACTACCACCTGTAAGCAAAACAACTGGCGCTTTTTTTTTTTTTTAGGTTCTCAAAATTAAAATCTATTATATCTGTTAGTGCATGTTGTCGTGTTTTATTTGCAGAATTAGTAATGGCAACCATAATCCAATTCCTCAAATCAAACAATTATTTTAAGTTTGTAAATGTGACATAAGCTTACTTTCATCATTGCAGGTGTCAGAAACAGTTCAAAACAAATTAAAATGTTGATGAATATTACTGTGACATAATCTTCTCCTCTCATAGTGCATGTCAAAAATTCCAGCATCACTTGAAGTTAAATTTTTACATAGATGGTCATCAAAGCAACCTAACAGATCCTTATGATGTGAAATGGTCCTGAAAGTTAGGAAGAAATACAGAATATATTCTTTTCCACCACACTTTTCAAATTGCTACTTACTTCATACACATTTCTGAATCCATCTTCCTCTTACTGTATTGACAGGGTTATTTTCATAAGTATCACGGATAAAGCTTTTAATTGTCTAGTTTGCTGCCATTTGCAGTTTGTTATTCTTTCCAGTGACCTGTGCAGATGTAGACTCCTTACTTACAGCATGAAACTAAACTGTAACTGCAAAGTTCCTGTTGTTTCTTAACCATACACTGCTTTATACATCACATATACGCATATATGATACTCATAATTATTCTGTATTCTGAAACTCAGAAGGTATCCATTCAAACAGGAATGCCAATATTCTTTTTCTTGAGATACAACATGCTATATGTAACCATAATTAATCATTCCGCTGTAATATACAGATTTTTTCTACCACTTTGTATATGTAAACTAATGGGAAACAGTTACACAATAAACACTCTGTATGGCTGAAGTCTTTGTAACCTTAGAAGCCTGGAAATGACATTATTAATAGCCTATATGATGTTTTACACAATCATCTGTTTTCTGTTTCTCAGAGTGCTTAAGCGTAGGGGACGGAGCCCCACTTGCACAAGACTCACTGATTTGAACAGGAGCTGGAAAACTTGGGAGAAAAATCACCTCCCTCTAGCCACAGTCATGGAAGCAGGACTTCAGCTTAAGGTGTGTTCTACACTGCAGCTGCCCCTGAAGGTCAGCAGAGAGAGAACACAGCCGCCACTCCATGGAGCCTGGTGGGCAGCGGGCTGCCGCAGCCCCTCAGCACCGCTGGGGTGGTGCATGCGGGATGCCAGTAGGCGTCTTGCAAGCTCTGCAGGATGCTGAGCTCAACACCAGCTGTCAGAAATGTCTTCCAAGACCTTTGGTCAAACAACAGAGGGGGGTCTTCAGAGGTGTTAAAAGTATTGGCCAGACTTCTAACCTAGGGTTACGGAAAAGCCTCTCAGAAAAAAATACCCCGGTCCTTGGCTTTGGACACCAGGGAAACTAGGAGATGAAGCTGTGGTTCGGAATAAGTAGTTGCTTACGCCATTTGCACATGCAAAATCCTGAAGAAAGAACCTCAAGCAAAATTAAAACAGAAAACTGTAAAGGCAAGGCCTTTCAGTGTAAATTTGGACTCAGGATGTCAAATGAAGGTATAACAACATAAAAATTAAGCAACTTGAATCATTTTTCTATCTTTAGCTCCACAAAACTCAAGCTGACAGTCACGCCTCACCTAAATTCTGATACGTAACTTCTATCGATTTACATGTTCTTGGTTTTTGCAAAACAAAAATCCTGCTTTGTTACTTGATGGTGCTCTCCGTTGGCGTTTCTTCTCTTACATTCTGATATCTTCTCTCCATTTCCCTGTTGCTGCTAAGCCTCTTTTCCCACATTACCAGCTGTCTTTCAGTCCTTCAGTTCTAACACTTTCTGTAACTTATGTTTTTTTCTACAGTGATTTTTCTCTTTTTTTCTCTGTTATCAGTGTACAATCTCCAATTTATCTAGCAACTCTCAGGGTAGCTTGAATAGCTGGAACACAGTGGACTGGATGTCTGAGAGTTAGTATTCTTTGCAACCACCAGTAGCTTTGAACATGTCAGTTTGCTTTTCAATATTTTGCTTCCTCCTGCCCCTCTTCCACCTCCCTACCCGCCCACCCCCCAGTTTCTAGTAATGCAGATAGAGTTATCCCCCTTTCTAAGAAAAATGCCATAACGTTCACAGGAGCAATAGCAAATAGTGTTGGTAGCAAAAAAAGAGGAAAGCTTTCATCATCAGAGCAAAATTGACCTAAAGGTTTTATAAACTAAAGGCCAATTATTCCCTGAGGTGCATGGGGGGCCACCTGCACAGTAATCAGTCTTGTGAATGTGAAGGCAGAACAGGACCTTGACTGTATCTGGACTTTGTCAGGCCATTTGTTTGTGACCAGATTTGTATCGTTACTCTGGTTTGCAATAAAGGGATGTTCACTGAGGCATCACATTGATATTTTTGAAGTATGTTCCACCCTTTCAAACGAACAAATTTATCAGCAAAGAATTGAAATGTCTAGCTGTTTCAGTATGCTATCGAGATTTCACATCACACTGCTGTGCAAGTGCGTTCATTTTTCATCTGCTGGGTGCAATGGGAATGAGTTCAACAAATGAAAGCATGTTAACAAGGAGATGATTTGACCAAACCTTGTTCCTTCCTCTTAAGAAATAAAAAAGCCCTGAAAAACAAAACCCAAAGGCACCAGCTTATTTTCATTACTCAGAGATCAGATCTGATCCCCTAATGATATAGTCAGGGACAATGTTGGCAGTAGACCTGTGGGATTTCAGCAAAGCTGAACTTCCACTCTTCATCTCACCCGTACCTGGGTTGACTGCTGCCTGAAGGAGCATAGTCCTTAGGCATCTCTTGCCTTGTTGCCCTAAAGCTGGCTCTTGGTGGAAAATCTTGCCGGGCTTTCATCTCCAGGTCCTGTACGAGACCGATCTGTTGCAAGTATTTTAAGTCTTTTGGTGTTTCTGTAAAATACGGCCTTTAGCAATGACCTTTGGACATTTCTGTATGTTCACAAAATCTGAGGAGGGCTGCTGTTCTGGCTGACACATGTGGCTTACGACCCTGAGAGCTGAAGAGCTTCCTGAAGGACCAGGCAGCCGATGGAGCTGATTCCTTAAACATTTGAGCCTCCAGCATTATTTACCTATATGGCACAGAAAGCAGCGGCTGAAGGTGAATATTTACTCTGTTACATGATTATTCTTCTGGGACCTATGGAAAATGGGTGGGTGAGCCCAGTCTGGCTCTTTGCTGAAAGGCCAGTTGGAATAATTGGTATCTCTTTTGCAGCATTTCTCACCACAAAAAGCAAGATTGGAGCTGAAAGGAGGAAAAATCTCTCTGTGGAGTATTTTATGTGTAGAATTGAGACCTTTTGAAGGATTTAAGTCCCAAATGCAAACGAAACATCTGACCAGCTATAACAGCTACTGGGGGACAGAGGAAGAAAAGAGGAGGGGAGAGGGAAAGGGAACCACATGCAAGGAAGGTGATGATGTTTGGAAAAAATGTCTCATACAGTTTGGCATTTAGCTCTTAACATGCTATTGCCAACCTGCAAGTTCATTTGAGGTTTATAGCAAATTACAAGAAGAATAAAAAGTTAATCATGTGCAGATCCTTTGTGTTGTATTCTTGCCATCTATTTCAATAGCAGTAATAACATACAGACAGAAGAGATTACAGAATAGCACAAGCTGCTTTGTACTTGAGTTTTCAAATGTATTTCCATTTAAAGCTTACTTTTTATGTTTTTCATTCAAATTTAAGAAAGCAAGAAGATGTGAGGTCCAAGAACACTACATATGGGTTGAATCTGGGGTCAGATTTTTCTATCAGTTTTTACCCAAGTTAAACACGGACTTTTCATCTAATATCTAAAAACATAACAATATTTTATTGTGGCTCAAAAACACAAACAGCAATTAGATGAAAAGTAGAGAAACTCAATGATGAAAGTGGTTAGTCAACAGAAGACTTAACTACATGTTGTAGCCTGTATCTTCTTAGCAAATCACAAAAGTTCCTATTAAAGATTTTTGGGATTTAAAGCTGAGGAGTTCTGTTGAAATGTTGTTGGAGCCTGGATCTAGTACTCCAAAGTAAAGATTAATCTAATTCTCTTTTGAAGATCTGCAAAATTTATTTTCTTCTTGCTGGTTTTGCGGTTTGTTTTTGTTTTGTTTTTTTTTTAATTTGTAACTATGAACATCAATGTCATCAGCTGAGATCAAAGATCTTAATGCATCTAAAATCATCATCTAAAATCATCATCGCTTCTTAGAATAAAGAAGTTTCTCAATAATAAACCATGGACTAGAAAGTCTTTTCAGTGAATAAAACACCTTCCTTTCTGTTTCTGAAATAATTTTGGATTGGTAATCACCTCCTTGAAAATCTGCTTTTTTTTCTTGTACCTGGCTGAAGACTTGACAGGTTTTTGCTCTTTGCTCTTACACCACACAAATGGAGTGGTAAATTTTACCTATGGCAAATATCTGACTTTAACTACATTTAGCATCTTTGTTAGCATATTAGCATGCATCTGAGTTATCCTGATACATTTTAAACACACTGGACCTGAGTCATATAGCAACAACATATAAAGATTTATATTTTTTTTAAAGGACTTGAAATCTGGCAAAAGCTTGCTGTGAATGAGTGCTCCTGCTTATTAGAGATGACTTTTAACAAGTCTAATCCACAAATCAGTGCTGTCCTTTGGGGAAAACAAAGAAATATATTTTAGAAAAAAAAATGTTGTCTTTGCATTTCTTTACTTCTTGCCATTTTTTTCTATGTTTGATTTATCAGTTTCTTGCACACTGGTTTCCCTCCTTGTTTATCAAAGTTACTAATTTATGGTCTATTGATGCCCAACGGTTCTTTGATCTTAGAGCTGGTTCTTGGCTGTCAGTAAGAAAGATGAGAAGCAAAAGTGTGAAAGATTTTCCCAGGGCAGCACAAGAATTACGGCCGCGTCTCTAAGTGAGAAACTGAGGTGAAGAAAGGTTGGGCTGCAGAAAAGTAGGACAAGACTATCACTTTTTTTGAGGAGGCAATATAGTTTGAGCTATGTGTTTAAAATAGTTATTAAGATTGGCTTATATTCAGCTCCTTCAAATTGTCCAACACTTTCGCTACATAAAATAGTGAGTGGTTTTGATTTATTTTGTTTTTATCTTGCCAGCTGGCCCTCCTGTTTCCCATAGTTTCTTACCTCCTTTGCAGTGTTATGCTAGATATAGGAGAGAAAATTTTCCACTTGTCCTGACTGGAAAAGTTTTCTTAAATGGCTAGATCTTTGGGTTTTAACATTGTGTTGTTTGTTCAGTACTGGTTCAATCACCTTCTTTAGCAAGAGAGCATAAAATTTGTTTAACAGTGCCAATGTCTGGACTAGTCAAAGTTTTCTGAGATTCTGGACATACCTAATACTGTTTGTAGGGAGCTGCCGTACTTATCTGCATGGAGGTTACGCTGGCCTTGCTGCAGTATGGATTTGCATGAGAAATGTGATGCCTGTAGGTACCAGCATGTTCAGGTTCTAAAAAGAGTTCATTGATACTTTGGATTTCAACAGAAAAGACAGGGGAGGGGGGACATTAAAATTCTGCAGAATAATTTATTTTCTTAAGTGTTGTCACTGAAGAATTTAAAACCTAAATCTTGATGCTTCTCTCCCCTCCCCCCAGGACATTTTACATTTATAAAAGAGCCTGAAGGCTTGGTAACAATTCCGTAAGAATGCAAGAATGTCTCCATCTTTCCTGATAAAGTTATATCTCAAAGATTTGCCTCGTTCTTTGAAATGCGGAGAAAGTTTCCCTCACAGTTTGTCACAGTTGAGTCCCATGATGGGTTTCATACAACGTATATGATTTATACATATGCTTGATTTTACATTTGTCTAAACTACACCACTTCTCAGTTGCTGCCTTGATGCCGTTGCAGCTATACTCCTGTCCTAAAGTGAAGGCATACGGATATCTTTGTAGCTCCAGCACTGCAGGGAGGAATATTAGGGGGTATGATTTCACTTATTTGAAGTTATCAATGAGGAATAATGCCAAATAGATGATCTGGTTACTTTTATTTTCTCTCCTAGAAGATTGGTTATATCAACAAGAAACACTGAAATATGTTTTTTAAAAAAGTCATTTTTAGAGTGCCAGACAAACATACAGTACAACTTGTCTGGTTCTCTGGAATGCTGACTGATAGATAAATCTGAGGTCAGTTAGAGTGACTATGGTGAGAAAGTCGAGTTTCAAAACTAATACACACTATTGTTTTGGTGGTATGTCTATTTTTCTCATAACTTTATGGGGGAGAAAAAAGCATTTTATGCATGTCTTCCTCAGTTTTAATTTTTACAGGCTAGCTGCCAATTTAATAAATGACAAAAATATTGATATGTTAGGATGCTGCTATGACAGCATTGTTCCTGATATATACTTGAATATAA
Source organism: Falco punctatus (assembly GCF_963210335.1). NCBI lineage: Eukaryota > Metazoa > Chordata > Aves > Falconiformes > Falconidae > Falco > Falco punctatus. The sequence continues at coordinate 106,544,686 of NC_137581.1, read as the reverse complement.
TAATGATAATACTGTACAGTGTTGTATATGTGTTATATATATGCATATTTTTTTTTACATCCACTAAGTATGTGGAATAATTCAGCTTCTATAATGTAGTTTGGTTTATAGCATTCATGGATGCACATACAATTTATAAATTTAAGCACAAAAGCTATTCATTTCTGATTTTCAACTTCTAGTGAAACTGTATCATCATGATGGTACGTACAAAGTATCCTTGGATTTCCTAAGGCCTTAGCTGGCAGAGTTGTCAAATTAAACTGGGACATTTTGTAACTGTATCTTTAATAAATACATATGTCTGTCATGCTTCCCTACTCAGTCTTATAAATCAGACTGTATCTATCTGTCAGATACTCTCAACCCGGTTGTCCTAATCTGTCAAGAAAAAAATATAGCATCTAGGCTCACATCCTTCTCTGAAAATATTTATTTATACTAGTGACGTGTCAAGGACACACAAATTTTTTTAAACCCTCCCTCCCAGCAACAAAGCCATTAACAACTGGCTCAGGTCCCTACCAGGAGGACAGTGGTTAATCCATACAGAGAATTTATAATGGAGGAACACACCAGACAAGCAATATAAATGCTGGATAGCATTTTAAAAAATTCTTGCTAAATACCTGATACTGAGCATTCAGGCCTGTCTTACTTAGTATACAATAGTAATTTTACGCCATCCATCATCCTCACCCCTATACACCTACAGATGAGCCTACACTCCTGCGTTGCAAAGGGATGCAGAAGTTGCCTCCAGGTTTTGTGTCTCTGCAGTATCTAGTAATTAACCATTACAGTTCTAATGATACATCAGGCACACCATAAACTATTGCTGTAACTTGAGAGGAGTCAGCAAGCTACGGAGAATATGAAGCTATTGCTTAGCTCAGAACCATGATCTCTCCCTGAACAGAGAAGATGACATCAGAGGCTGAGTGTCAGAGTGGGAAAAAAAGAGGAGGAAGGAATCCCTGGCCTTTTTAGAAGTATAAAGCTTTTTATTATATATGCATGATGTTAAAGAATATCTCTTTAACTTTTCTTTTTTAGAAATTTTAGACAGCACTCTATTGAAAACAACTACTAAAACTCACATTCATTCAGTTTAAGATAGGAAGAAAATTAATCTTAACTCTGAAATCTTGTGCCCAAATAATTAAAGAACCAAAATCCCAGTTATTTCAAACACGCAACTCATTCTAGTCATCCTAATAATACTTTTTCATTTTTCTTCTTTGTCATCTCTGAGATGAGTAAATTCTCAAGTACCTTTTTAGGCATGATAGACTCAGCTTTATTTAGAGCTTTCCATTTACGCATTCATGTTAGCTAGTGTCTTATTCTTGCAACGTCCTGTAAGATGAGAAAATGCAATTTCTTCTCTTTTTGCTGTAGTAAGATTGAAAGACTTGCTAGCTGTCCAAAATAAAGTTATAAAAATCTTTAGATAAAATAGTTGGATTCCAGTTTGATATGTTATGAGAAGATACTTAAGTTTTGGACCTCTTATTCTGGATAGACTGGAGGAAGTATGGACAAGAGGGAAGGACACCTGCCTCAGCAGTCAGGAGGCCTGTTCTTTCATGAGCCAAAGACCAGTGGGACAGGACACAACATGAGGGTCCTGAATATTGGAACATTCCCCAGAGATCTATCATAGCTTGTCTTGGCCACTGTTTAAAACAAGGCCATAACTGTGCTTTCTACAGGAACAACCACTGAAGGAATTGCTTTCAAAAGGGTGATACTTTCTCAATAATAATGACTGTTGCTTCTGTGCCATAAGTGAGTGGAACTTGAGTGAATGAATTGCACATGAGAAAACAGAGTGGGAATAGCCTGGGGAGGAAGCACCGTTGCCTCACAATCTTGAAAAGGAGTTAATCACTTTGGAATCCCCCCAGGTGTATGACATGGAATTGAACTTATCACAAATGAAATCTCACCAATGGTATTTAACTAGTTACCTCCTTCTCTGACAGGCAGTCTTGCTTAACAGAGAATAGAGTCCTTTTTTTTTTTTTTTTTTTTTTTTTTTAACCCCATTATAATTGTTTTAATAATATTATTTATAATGAGCTTTTGGAGAATTGAAATATGATAGCTGAAATGAAAAAAATTCATCCTGAAAGTTTAGCATTTTTAAAAAACAGAATCCTGGAAACATATAATGAAGGTTGGTTTGGCCTACCTATTATGAGTAACTTTTATACTGATAGAACTGTTTGTTGCTTTTCCGAAAAGCCCTGGGCTAATTCAAGCATAACCATCCAATTTAAGGCAGGACCTGATGAAGAGCAGTCCTATGGACTGTGATAGGCTGTGATTTATGTTCACTGTGATCCTTTCTGTCCTTGAGATCTGTGTATATCTGAACTAGCCACAAACAGCCCACAAGAGTTCGGAAACCAGATAATTAGGTAACTGCAGTGATGGTAGGTACCATGCAGCAAAAGTACAGATGCAAAGCTAGACGGATGTGGAAGAAAAAAAGTAACACATCTTCAGTCTCAATCCAAAATCTTGAGAAATTTAAATAAAAATTATGAGTGACTGATATAAGAAAGAAATCTTGGATTTCAATCTGATGAATCTTGGATTAGAAACAGAAAGAGATAGCAACAGCAATTAAGTTTGGATAAATTCTGTGTTTAGAGAGAGACAAGCAAGATTAAAGTCCCTCTCTATCTTGAAAGCTTAATAGTAGGAAAGCATTTAAGTATCTTAATTTTAAATTGGATAGCTAAATGCTATTTGATTTATTCATGTGTCATCTTTCTTCACAATTTTACAAGGAAACCAAATAAAAGTGGGCTGCAGAAGGGTCCATTGTAGATCCAGTCTTATAAGGAAGCAAGGAGTGGTTGACTTGGGGAATTCTACTTTTTTTCCTTGGGGTAATAGCATTTCTCCTGTGGTTTTAGGAAATATAATTCCTTTTTATATTCTCTCACAAATTAGCGCTAATAGTAACACTTCAAAGTGTACTATATGGATTTACATTTTTGGACTTTTTTCATAAGGTTTCATGTAAGAATTTTTCCCCAAATAAACCACTGATGTTCTTATGTGAAATTAATTTGGTGAGTAAATTGCAGGTATTAGTTGCAGAAAATTCACCTTTAACCTTCTCTAGAGAAGAGGGCAGTTCTTAAATACACATAATGAACAAATCATGAGCTCGTTCCTCTGAACAAAAGCTGTATTTGAAAGAATTTATTGTGAAATAAGTTGTATCATACATAATGAAGTGTTATAAAAGTCCTGAATGATTTCAAGTGACTAACCCCACATTAGGCATTGGGAAATCTGTGCCTGGAACAGCTAGAAGTACAGAGGGCCTGATGCAAAGCATGTTGAAGTCAATTACTTTTTCCCATTGTCTGCACTGGACATAAGGTTGTTCGATTTCATGGGACGGAAAAAATTTATTTTATGGAACAAACATGCACAAAGAAACACAACTCATTTCTTAAATACGTGTGCTTGCTTCCTGATGGTTTTTAATGGGAAACATGTGTGCACTGTGAGGTGAGCGCATCGAATTACCCAGTTTTTTAAAGGGAATTAGTCACTTTTGCAGGGGAGTCAATATCCAATAACAGGAGCTGATCAACAGTGCTTAAGTTCAGTTGAGCATGCTGACAAGGTGCTGTGAGATACAAGCCTCCATCAGTTTTCTGGTTCTTTAAAAATTAAGGGTTGAAGGAGCTAGACTGTCCTAGGATCATGCACTGAATTTACATTGTATTTTTCTAAATCTGGAAATGGGACAGCAAAAAAAGTTGGTGTATGGTTAATGTACATTCCTTCAGCTGCTGATGTAGCAGAAAAAATTAAATGAATGGTTGCAAGCTGCATAAAGCTTTAGCAATGAGAAAAGGCTCTAACAAATTTGTGATTGTATATAATACAAAAAAAATATTAAAAAATGACTAGCTTTTGTGTCCTGAGAAGCTGCTTATTCCTCCAGACCAGATCATGATGATCAATCTCTAAGAGAAGTAGTTTTCATTTGATACTAAAGAAAGAATTCAGAGATTTAATATTTGCTTTCTAGGTATAATGATTTTTTAAAAACATTTTCTTTATGATGGACAGAACCCATGCCTTATTGTAGTATGTTATCCAAAGGGAGCGTATTTATCAGCTAGCTAATCCTCCAGTTCTGTTTAATAAATTATTGGAAACCTGCTGTTGCATTTGTTATCTTGCAAAGATTGCAGTTGTCCAAAAGGTTTTTTAAAATGTATACCTGGAACCATGACTGTTAAACATATATACATCTACATGTTAATAATACTTTTGCACATATTTCTACCTCATGAAAAATGCTACTTAAAATCCAGAACTTTCTGTCCACACAATTAGAGTCTATAAAGGTAATTTTTCTATGGGAGTATTCAAAGTCCACACTGGATTCTCCCATTTTATTTGAAGCGTCTGCAATTGTGCTAAAATGTTTTGGACCCCCATTGCCTGGTGTACTGGTTTTGGCTGGAATAGTTAATTTTCTTCATAATAGCTTGTATGGGGCTATGTTTCGGATTTGGCTGAAAGCAGTGTTGATAATAGAGGGATGTTTTTGTTACTGCTGAGCAGTGCTTGCACAGAATGAAGGCCTTTTCTACTTCTCACTGCCCTGCCAGTGAGTGGGCTGGGGGTGCACAAGAAGTCTGGAGGGGACACAGACAGGACAGCTGACCCCAATTGACCAAAGGAGTATTCCATACTGTATGATGTCACACTGGGCAATATAAGCTGGTGGAAGAAGTAGGAAGGAGTGGACATTCAGAGTGATGGCATTTGTCCTCCCAAGTCACCAATTACATGTGACGGAGCCCTGCTTTCCTGGGGATGGATGAACACCTGCCTGCTGAAGGGAAGTAGAGAATAAATTCCTTGTTTTGCTTTTCTTCCACACCCAGCTTTTGCTTTACTTACTGTCCTTAATTCATCCCATGACCTCCTGCACTTTTGCCCTTCTGATTTCGTCCCCCATCCCACAGGGGCAAGGGAGTGAGCAGCTGCATGGGGCGCAGCTGCCCCTGGGGTTAAACCATGACACCTGGTCACTGTACAGTCCTTGAGACTCTCTGGTACGGATGCCTTCTCACTGTCTCAGTATGACACACTGGCATTTGGTACATTGTTACCTAGTTTTAACATTACCACATAGTGGAATAAATAAACAAATTCCAGTAAGTTTTGTGGAGATCTAAGCAGTTAAGTGGTATACCATATTTTCTTTTCCCAGAAAATAATTTTTAACTGAGAAGTGGAAGTAATAATCAGCTGCTGTTTCAGGCTGTTTAATGTTATTACAAAATGAAATGGATAAGTTAAGAAGTAAGAGACTAAAATTTGTTCATTTATGGAAACAAACAAAGCAAGAAAAAGTAAGAGAAAGCCACAGGCAACACTGAACTTGAAATAAGGGTGAAGAAAAATCAAATAGCCATTCTTTTCTCTCTCATGTTGCTTTTCTTACAGTATTGAAAGAGCCACACAATGTAGTTTCTTTTACAATGCATCTTACAAATTGGGAGGATTTGCTTTTAATTCTTGTAGACGATGTGGGAGAAGACCAGCAACTTTTGTGCTTCATTTCCTGATCCTATAAATACTTAATGGATTTTTCTCGGTTTCAAGTGAGAAGGCCCACTGACATACAGAGGGAGTATTCAGGGGCTTAAATTTAAGCAGGTGTGTAAGCTTTTGTGGAACTAGGTCTTTTTTATATTTATTAACCGACAGGTTCATTGCCCTACAGGGAGTGCTTCACAAGAGTACTCGCAGTGGCTTTTTTTCCTTTTTGAAAAGACCACTTTTAGGTCTAGCCCTAGTTACAGCTCCACAGATTTATGCTGTAGGAAGAACCTGGGAGTAGTGTCACCAAAGGGAGACTTTGGGCAGGGCTGCTTGGTCAGCCTTTGTCTGAGTGGAGGCTTGTAGGCTGCAGTGAGAGATTCCTTGTGCTATCAAAATGCATATTGCATGTACTGCATATACTGCATGACAGCTGCAGCCCACCCTTGTGCAAATATACTCCCATCTGTGCTAGGAGAGGGCCTCTGACACAGCTTTGAAAAGACCAGCCAGAAAAGAAGTATGAGAGTGAGATAGACAAGATGATGCTGATAATGTCATTGTTTATAGAAATCCTTTTGTGAGAGGAGCTTTAGGGCTGCAATAGTCGCCCCAGTACTATTTTTTTTTTTTTTTTTTTGCAGTTTTGCAGAGTACCTACACGTTGCTGTTTTTGAAGACTGCTGGCCTGCATGCTGGGTCTGCAGGGGTCTTCTCAACCCCTTGTACAAAGCTATTTTTTCTTCCCTTATGATGATACAAGGGAGGAGGGAAATAGATCATCCTAAGTTTTAGACAGGATTTGCTTGTGTTATCTGTAGAAAAATCCCAGATGTATTCTTTGTATTCCTTTTATCTTCCTAGAGGTTTTTCCATCTCTTCCGTGGAATCAGCATTTGTCCTCTTTTTTATTAATTCCTAAAAGGACATTTCGATGCTACGTTCTAATAAATCCTGAAATTTATTGAATTTGCATGTATAGCTCCTCTTCTTACTATTATACTGTTAGTCCACTGACTACCGTTGATACAATTTAATAATCCATTGAATTCTATTTATAAACTTCTTTGAAGTAAATATAACTTTGTGTAAGACATCAGCTATTAAAATTGATGAAGACTTTACCAATTCTTATTTATGGATGAAGATGATGTATTTCTCATTGATAAAAGTCTATAAAATCAGATCGTTTATGAGAAACTGTATGCTAAATAGACTGTTCTTGTGATCTGCTGCTTGATTTTTTGGCATGAGTATTTGTGTTAAATTGTACATTCACCTTGTAAAGTTCATTCTTTCCTAACTACATTATACTGCTATTATAAGTGCTCTTGTTAAAATTACACCTTTTTATTATAGGATGGTCTGCTAATATAGCTACAGTAAAAACTCGTCAACCTTTCCATTATAAATATAAATCCCTATTTTCAGGGACTTTAAACTCCGCTATAAATAGTCATTCCAGGCTAACATTTGGCATATGAAGCCTCATCCAAACAGCAAAGCTATTTATTATAGAATTACTTTAGCCATTTGAAGATATTTTAAAGCAGAAAAAGCAGAAATAGTTGCATGTTGGTTTTAATCTGATGGATTCCTAGAGCCTGAGAAGCTGGGCAGAGAGGAAGATGCTGGGGTAGGTGGTCTGGATCACACTTCCCGCTGATGCTGAGACACCCCTCTGCACCATTTGGTTCTGCTCAGGACAGTCTGAGTTCAAGGGGCATTTTGTCTTTGGATGTTTTGGGGGTTGGGGTTTTTTTCAACCATTGGGTTTCTGGTGTAGTCCTCCCAAGGCACTTTAATGTCATACTTGAAAAATTACTTCTGGCACCCCATCAATTTTTTCCTATGAAATGAAAAGTTCTGAAGTCCTTCCTGCTCCCATGATCTTCTCAAAAAATTGAGTCCTAGAAAGGAAGTCTGTAAGGTCTTTACTGCTGTAGTTTAAGATGGAATAATCTTGACAACAGACTAATAAAACTGCCCAGGCTTTTTCTACCTCACCATGTCTTTGGCAGCATCCAGTACTAGAACCTAACACCCTTCTGAAAATTAGTACAGTTCTCTCAGATCACCTTCTGTGGACACTGCTGCTGAGACGCATTTGGCATGATATCTCTGGAATAAGTAGTTTCAGACATATTTCAGATTGCTTTTTCATGATCATTTTAAACTGCCCTGGGTAGCAGCTCTTGCTGAAAGGAGGTAGTTGTCTCACTTGTCTCTGCTGTCCTGGATGTTTCTGCAGTTCTGTGTTTGTGTGGTCAGTCAGCCAGACCCAGAAGCTGCTTTCACTGGGAAAAACAAAATACACGAGTATGGGTTGGTTTGGGGCCAGACAAGCTCCCTGCCTGCTTCATCAAGTGGTCTCTGGGGGTGGTGGCCATGCCCAACAGGTCAGACTGTCCCTCTCACACTAGCAACCCTGTCTTGGCTTGTCTCAAATGCAACGATGAAACTGCAGTCAATGATGCTTAAACGACTGCTTGAAGACCTTCCAGACAGTGACTGCCACCCCTTGCAGAGTACTTGAAAGGATTTTCTGAAGATTTTGTTTCCTTGCAGTGCCCCCAGGGATAAAGCGCCCAGAGGCCCAGGTGTCCGTAGGAAAAAGGGCTTCCAGGTGGTCCCAACGTCAGGCCAACACTGAGCAAATTGCGGCTTCTTTAGTGTAAAGGCAACAAAAGCTTGATGACAGTGAGGCTGCCCGCATTTGACAGCACTGCACACAGCCTCGGTTGGCCAAAAATCTGTGTATGTGCATCTGGAGGAGCAGGAAAGAGCAGGTGTTCTTGACCACTCATAGCTTGGAAATGCATGAACTCAGAGGAGATCAATAGCAGACCAAAACCTTAGATTGCAAACCAAGTCAAAAGTGGGTGGGCTGATAAACTTTGTCGCTTTTTAATGACAGTTTGCTGGGCCTGGTGGTTGCAAACAGTTGGTGCGAGCGCTTCGTAGCACTCCAAAGAGTGTGTGGGGAATTTCTGTGGCTGGTAAGAACAATCTGCTTTAGCAGGAAATATTTTATTATGCTCAAAGGTTTATTGCGAAAGCCCCAGGGATTATAAAGTCAAAAGCAAAACAAAACAAGAAAACCCCCTCTGCCTTCTCACAATTAGCTGTGAAATTTCTCAGAGGCCTCCCTTTCGCTTGTGTCTGTTGAGATGGTCTCATGGGGTCTCAGGCATCAACCCAAGGTCTGACTGTGCCTCCAGGCAGCCAGCATGCGTTACCTGTCCAGGGGAGCGGAAGGCAGTGCTGATATTAGGGGGAAACTTGCTGACTGGCATGAGTTTTTATACCCTCTTAAATATACTGCTTTGTTCTCTTCAGCTGCTTCTTGAGATTGCAATATTTCTTTTTCTCCCTGAAAGCTGTGTGTGTTCCCACTCTCCTGGCTCCTCCTCACTCAGTCCCTGTGTCTGTGTGCCTCCATTATTCTTCCTGTCTTGTGTTTTCCTAACTTCTTTTCCTGGTATCCAACCTTACCAGGACTACTTCAGTAGACACTGCAAAGTCCTTCTTGAGGATGCTGCCAAGGGGAGGAAAAAAGGTGATGGTGGTTAATTCAGAAATGAGTGATGTAAAAGTTGCAGGGCCTTGAGTTACATGGGTGTGGCAACAATTGGCGAACAAGTAAAGGTTATGATACATAAATATGGGACATTTGAAAGATTTGAGGGTTGTTTATTTGTCACCCCCTCCCCTTTTTCTTTTTTCTTTTCAGTTATTGATAAAAGCTGGATATGGAAAAATAGAAGAGATAAAGAAGATGTGCTTTTATTTTGAAAAATGGCAATTGTAAAACAACTGTAAAGCAATTGTTAACAAAAAACCTTTTTACACCATCATTGTCATTTTGTTCCAAATTACGTCTTGCTCAATACTTAAAAAAAAAAAAAAAAAAAAAAAAAAGACCCAAAGACCTTCACGAAGGGAAAACCAGTTCTGCATTTCAAACTTGCCGGTTTATGCACCTTTAGGATCAGTCAAGCCCACGTGGAATTGTGTTACATATGGGTAAGGCTTATTATGTTATTATTTGAGTTATTGTCAAGTAAGTGAGACAGGGAGTTATTCATGGGACCACCCTGTTTAAGCCATTTCTTGTCTTAAAGAAACCAAACCAAAGTATTCCCACAAGTATTGAATGCACTCTGCTGCTTTGACTTCAGAAAAAGACCACCTCTGTTAAGCAGTGATTTATTTTTTTTGTTGGTCTCTTGGGTGACCACTGATGGCAGATTTTCCTGTGTTTCGTATGGTAGAAGCAATATGTTCTGAAATATTTTGATTATGTTTAAAGTATACTTATGAAAATGTGATATATGGTAAAGTGATACATGGCAAAAAATAATATTGATATGCATATTGGATATATCAAGAGAAAATGTGGAATATATTTTCATAAGCATATGTTCTACTTTATTTGGGAGAGGAATACTGGGGGGGATGGGAACACTTATGAAAAAGTATAGAAGCCTTTTATAGTGTGCTGAAGCAATTTTTCTGATAAATGTTTGGAAAATATCCAAAAATGTTATTGTACATAAAGGCAGCAATATGTAACTTTTTTTCTTATTTTTCTTAATATGGTTAATTTATGTTCATTTACTTTAGAATATATTAAACTATATTTCATAGAAATTAAACTTCTTTTTTGCTGTCTATGCACACTATAGAAATCTGGTTGATTTTCTAATGATCTTTAAAAAGGGCATTAATACATTTCTAAAAATTTATAAATATATGTGAAATACATATATTTAGGAAAAGACACCTTTTATACAGATTTTTAGTAGTCTGTCTTGTGTTCAGGACAACACTTACATAAAGGGTAAATCTTGCTTTAAATATGCCCATGGAAGTTATACAGGTTTATGCATACACCTGCATTCCTTTATACAGGTCATAGTTCTGAGGAGTATTTTCACAAATGATATCTGTACTTTTTGGGTTTTGTAAGATACTTGGAGAAAATCTGCTGATGAGAGAAAAGTCTTCCTACTAAGCAAGGTGCTTGACACAACAAAATACATTTTGGAATCTCTTCAAAATTGTTAATTAAAATTTCTGTTTCATTTTTACAAACATCTAAAAAATGGGCCTTCTCTGTGGATAGATCAATGCCAAATTCTATATGCAGTGCTAAGGACAGAAGGCTCTTCTGAGGATGATTTTTTGACATCTCTCATGTTCAGAGAGTTTAGTGATGGCAGTAGCTTAGAACTTGCACTGCTTCCTTACGTTTCTAGCAACATTCTTCACGCTGTCATTTTGTTTTGCACCGCATTGTGAAGTTAAATGCTAACATGGCATGGATTTTCCCTCTGTTGAGCTTTTAAATTTTTATTTTTTTTTTATGAGGCACTGTTCTAGGACCAATAGAAAATTGCAGTGGCTACTTTCCAGAGCCTGAGGGATACATCTCATTTGATACTCATTTACACAAATGTATTTCTGTTACACTCCCTTAGATGATGATATTTATAAGACTAAAATACAGTAGCAAATAAAACAGTTAAGTTTAGTTCTACTTTCCCCCCACCCACCCACCACCACCTCCAGCTTTTCTCTTTCACTGTATTGCCCATGTTTCTCCTTTCAAACTGTGGCACTCTTCCTTTTCATATCCAGAATGTGCAACTTTAAAGAAATATTTACAGGAAAGAAACTCTAGAAATTTAGGGGGTTGACCTTTGCACAATAACCTTACATTAGCATATGACTTCATTATTTGGGGGACTTCAAATTAAAAAGAAGAAAAAAAATCCTTACTTTGGCTTTCAGTACTTCAGAAAAATATATTTTATGGTTTCTTGGGTCATTTCCCAGGAAGCTCCCCATGAGATACCAAACCTACAGCTTTAGGACCCTTAATTTCCTAATCTGATGGAAGTTTGTTTCATCCCAGAATTGTCAACCTTTCCTGCAACTCAACAGTGCTGCTAAGAATGGAGTAGTGCCAGGGATGCTCAGGAGGGGTATCCACAAAGCCTAACTTTTGCCTGGAAAGGCCAGCCTTCTCACTTGCCCTCTGTTGACAGGTTAGCGCCTCCCAAGTCTTTGTGAATCTCTCTTTCTCGTACTTGAGCACAAGGTTTTGAAAAATAGGTTAAAAATTAGATCATTTTCAAATGCTGAGTGTCTTATTTAATTAGGTTCATGGGCCTTATATTTTTACCTCTGTTTCCCATGTGAAATATAACTACCGCTAACAAAAAAGGGGGGGTTATTTTTCTTTTTCATCAGGCGTTATTGGAAATTTATATTTATATTCTATTGAACCTAAGAAATAGGTGAAGAAGATTTATCCAATTACAAAAAGAGACAGTTTCTTTAAATTACCAAGGTATAGATCAATATTCTTGAGTGCAGGTATATCAAGTGATGATGTTTCTAAAAAGGTGCATTTTTATTATTTTCATAATCAAATTTCCACGGTACTAGCAGAAACACAGTATCCTTAAAAAAGTGGATGGATGTGGATATGTTTCTTCTATATTTTATTTGAAGATATCCTCCACTGGTTTTTTTTACACCTAATTTTTTTATATTAAATAATTATCAAGATCTCCATTCAGCCATGTACCTGGTGTTGTAGTAACACAAATAACAGTGTTTTGGGCTTATCTAACTGACAAGTACAGTTTCGAGGCTTATTTCAGATGTCTTAAAAATAGAGAGGGTCAAATGTCCAGAGGTAGATCTTTAAGCCACTTTCCAATGCTTCAGTTCCCGAGGGCTGTAAGAATGGGCTGCCCAAAGGTTTTATGTCACCACTTTTTCATGCAAAAGAGGAAGGTGCTCTTCATCTACAAAGGCTGCTGCAATTTCCAGTTGCACTGTAGACTGAGCCTGGCATAAGCATCTGACATACTATATTTCTAAAAATGGCACCTCTCACTGCAAGAGGCTCATCTGGGATCTCAGGCCAAAAGTGACTTCTAAGTCTTCCTTCAGCATGGAGGAACTTACTGTACTGATTGCAGTCCTCCAGGTCCTAGGAATGTCTCTGCTCTTCAGTTTCAATAACACACATCTACATTTTCATACACTCCCCTAGACTATGAATTATGCTGCCCTTTGCCATAAGCCTCAGGCATTTTTTAGTCTTGCATTCTGGCTTTTCCGTAGTGCCTGAGGCTTTATAAAGATCTTGGTAACTTTTTTTTTTTTTTTGCTCCCACAGAAGGGAATTCATATATACTCTTGTTTGGATTATAACTCCCTAATGGAGAAGTGAACCCAGAGGCAGGCAGGTAGGAAATACAGAGGGAAAAAACTGCAGGTAAGACTAGAAGACAGCAAAGAGATTTTCATACAGCTGGATGATGAAGTGACAGAGACAGTGCTCTTGGCACATTACATTTCCTGTTAAAAAAATACTGTCCTTTAGAAACTTCTCAATGTGTTTCAGAACACTTGTAACCTTACAGAATAGTCACATTATCAGAAATGCTATAATTTGTTGTTTACCTCCTTTGCAAACTATCCATTATCCTAGTGGCATTATTTGACTGATCTTGACTGATCTACTAGTGGATCAGTGAGCCAAAATCCTCTTTTTAGCAGCCTTACCAGTGTCCAATATCTTGATTCTTTGCATTCTTATTAAAAATGACAGCAATAATTCCATATATTCATTATTTAAAAGAAAATAATGGAAAATTAATATTGAATTTTTAATTTCTTGAGGATTTCCTATGTTTTATTAAGACTTTTGGCACTTATGGCTCTGGAAACCTATGAACAGGAATCAATTATGCTTTTGAAGAGCCAAACTGAAAGTTGTATTTGTTTTTATAAGAGCAGTAAGGGCACTCAAACTGTGGATGTTGGAACAAAGTAAGTGTTCAAAAAGTTCTGCTTTATAGGAGGATCAGCACTTTTTAATGGACTTATAAAAGCAGTTGACTTAGTGTTCTTGTACCAGTTTTTGATTTATTTAAAAATGAAATAGGGTATTTTAGAATGGCTTAGTCTTACCAGAAATTAGTGAAGTCAGGCTATGTTTTTAGGGTATTTCCATCATATTAGTAGCTCCATACTTTGGTATCACTGTAAAATGTAAGTGTAATGTTGACTAATAGAATAAAGTGCACAAAGTACAACATGAAACACAATGGAAGTGGTTTATAAATGCTTATGTAAAAGAGATGGCTCCACAACAAAAAGGCAGGATTAGAAGTTAATTAAGAGGAGTTGTTTTTCTGACACAGGAATAATCTGTTTTTCCAAACCAAAGGAATTATAAATGCAGTAAATTACTAGAATGCTTGTTAGAATGCTTGTGCTAGCAATAGAGGATTGACCTTATATTTTGTAGCTTTTTTTACTCAATCATGCAACATTTTCTGTAGTACAGTAAGCAGTTTTCATGCGGAAGTTTAAAAGAGCATACCGAGCTAAAGAACTGATACTTAATTGGTTTATTTTTGTTGCTGTTCCTCTCTAGCAGTAACCAGAGAAAAAAGGCTGGAGTCTAAGAAGATCGTGAAACACTTGTTTTGAGTGGTCTGGTGGCTCACTTTCACCCCTGTTAGGTCTTTAATCTATCTTTTCTCAACAGTGGAATGGAATTGTCAGTTAGCATGATTTATGGATGTCTTTATAGATGCAGGATTTGTACATGAAAAAGCTGTCTGTTACTTTTATGGAATATGACTTTGACTCCCTGTAACTGGTTCTGATGTAACTAGCTCTATATTCCTATAGCAGGAGATACTAACTTCTACTGACTGACTTTGCAAATTCTCCTCTAATTAAATTCGTTAGGCATGTCCTTCACGGTGAATTGAATTTGTATCTTCATCAGATGTGACCATGCTGGGGTAATTATGACATACTGTTGCAGTTACTTGGAGGCGTGGGAGGCATGTGAGCTGAGCCCATTGATACAAGTAGTGTTTGTTTATGGGGGCAAGAAAGAATATGTTGGAGACTTCAGAAACCTATTTTAAAAGCTATAGGTGTAGGTCAATCCTGCAGTTTCGCAGAATGCTTCTTTAGGCTGAGGAGCAATAAGACAGAGCAGAAGAGTTAAGAAATGGGAAATGAGGTTGCTTGAAGGTTTAATTTAGATGATCTGTAAAGTGACGGGAAGATGACAAGCAAAGAGAGGAAATAGATATCACCTGTAATCGATGAGGTTTCCCTCTCTGACTCTATTTCTCAGCTGGTGCAAATCAGAGTAGCTCATTTGCAGCTGATAAAATTGTAGCAATGGGATTTGGTTCTGTTTTTTTTTTTTTGCAAAATGGGTTTGATGGGTTACATTCATGCCGAAACTTTTTGAATTCAGAACCAAGAAGAGATAGGTGCAGAAGAACATCTGACTGATCAAGCTACCTCTGGGATAGGGCACAGACCCTTTCAAAATCTTGCTCTGGATTGTCAGTGTGGAGATGCTTTCCAGCCTCAGGTGAGTGCCCTGGTCAGCCAAGCTGATGAGTTGAGTCCTTTCTGTGTTTTTGGGGTATTCTTTCCATGACAGTGATTTGATTTTATTTCAATATGTAATATGAAAAATAGAAAGACTATTTTGAAATTTTTCAGAAAACACAGTTACCTTCTGACCAGCGTTAGCATAATACAACCATTTCCTCTTGTTTCCTTGCTGGTTGTTGTATGTTGTGTATGTGTCACCTTCTATGGTTCTTTTCACTTTGTACCCCATATTTGATTGTTCTGGTAGTCTTTTTCACTCTGTTGCTGTAACTCATTGTGTGTCTTTAGTAAAAGAATGTAAGAACAGATTGATTTGCCATGATCGTCTTTGACATTGCACTATATTTTTTTCCCAGTCTGTAAAAAGAACGAGGGAATTCCTTTATGCCTGAATTATTTATATGAACACAAATAGAATACAGCAGCTGTATAATCTTTTATTAATAAACCTCTTAGATACTGGCCCTGTTGCAGATGAATTCTGCTAGAGAGGAAATGTCTGTGACAGCCTAGGAATGGCAGGTACCAGAGGTACTATTTGGGGAGATGAAGCATTCAGCATGATTGATGTTTTCTAATGCCACAGATGAGTGAGGACAGGGCCTTTGAAAACATTGCCTACTGGAATTTTTTGTCTAAAATGTTTTCAGATAAGACTACTTGAAAAGCAATGGGGAATCTTGTAAATGGTAAAGAACTAAAAAATACAACTCGGTCTTCTCTCATGTTCTTAACATGTACCATTTTGAAATGCTACATACTTTTTCCATTCATCACCTTGAAAAGGAATAGGCAATGGTGTTTGCCTCACCCTTGAACATCTATGTTGCAGCAGTGCAGATGATCGCACAACCATAGAATTGCCCAGGTTAGACAGCACCTCAAAAGATCCTCTGGTCTAGCTTTTCATGGGAAAGGGAGCCTAGAGGAGATTATCTAGCACCCTGTCCAGTCGCATATTGAAAACATCAAGTGATGGGGGACTCCACCACATCCCTGGGGAGGTTGTTTCGGTGGGTGATTGTTCTTGGTGTAAAAGAATTGCTTACAACAAAATAAAACCTCTCCCAGTGCAACTTGTTCCTGTCCCTCCTTTTCTTCTCCATGTGGCGCCTTGTAAAGAGAGAACCTCCATGTTCTTTGTAATCACTTAAACATGATCTTTAAACATTACTCTTCTTTAGAATAAACTCAGATTGCTGTAGGTACTAATTATGTCAGTTAGTCTCCTGTTATGTTGCCTCCTATTAAGATATTAACTAAAGCTAAGGCTCTGATGCAAATTTGATAAGACTAATTTAGAAAATATTTTTTTCTAGTTACAAATAGAACATCAGTAATTAAATGATATTTTGAAGTCAGTCTGAGCAAGAACTCCAGCAACCTCTAATTTAAGGGAAAATTGCTTCCTACTATTTTGTATCTTTTCCGGCTATTTGGCACAGTTCTGGTGGTCATATACTCCACAGTGTTCTTTTGAGGTCTTTTAGAGAGTAGAGCAAACATTTATTTTGACCTCTCCTCTACCCTGGATAATATCTTCAGTTCAAAATATCTGATATTTCGTGAAATCTGGACACTTCAAACCCCAATGCTAAAATGTTGCATATAAAGTAATTTGTGGTTTTAAACTTTGGTTTCCACTCTGTCATATAAATGCAAATATAATGTTTTCCATTAGAATAACTCTGCCTCATGCTTTTTTAATAGAGGCATTGGAGACTAAAAAGTAGAGTAGAATCCATTTTGAAAATATTGCATCTTCTCTCTGAGCTCCAATCTAAATATTTCCATCTGTCAGATTTCTTATTTAATATTCTTAATAATGGCAGTTGCAGGAAAAAAAAGGGAACAGTCATTTTTATTTCACTTTCTTTTGCCAGGCTTTAGTGGTCTACAGTTTCTTCTTAGATTGCAGGAATGTGTGTGTGAAGAATTTCTTCCACCAAGATGCCTCTTAAAAATCCAAGGTGTCATTTGCAAATATTCATAACCAAACATACTGTCTAACATTAAAAAAAATAATAATAATCCAGCCTTGTACAAAAACTACCTTGGGAATATTTAAGTAAAAACTATAGATCTTTCTTTTTGTGTAAATACACAAAACAAGACACTTTCATGACTGAATCTGCTGTCTTGACATCAGACCCGAATGTTGCTACCACCTCTGACAATGTCTAAGTGAATATGGATGACACAACAGCTCCCAGGTTAGTTAGTAAACTGACAAATTCCTGTGGCATTTGCTGCAAAAGGGAATAAAATTGTGATCAAGCAGTTCTGAGAAATCAAGAGGTCAATATATCACATGAAAAAGCAAGTTTCAGTTTTTAAAACTCCACTTGCTAGTGAACCTTGCTAAAGCAGCTGTTGGTGAGGATTCACCTTTATGAACTGCTATATAATTTTACATGATTTGGCCATTAAAAATTGCTCTGGGTTAAATACTTGATGTGTAAGGTTATAGTTGAGTAGTTTGGGTTGGGTTTTTTGTTGGGCTGGATTTATTTTTTTTTTTTCCCCACAAAGTCCTTACATCCAGAAAAGACCAAATATTTTGTTCTTTTATGGTTTAATTCTGATTTTAATATCCTGAAATGTTTTCTACATTTTTATTATTTTGTCTGTTTTAAGTCAGATGTTCAAAGTGCCAAGGAAATACAGTATCTAATACACAACAGAATACCAGTGTCCACAAATCAAAGCCTGCCCCCTCATCCAAGGTCTACTTGGGAGTAAATGTTAGGAAAATATAGAGAAATCTCCCAGCATGTCCTATATGAGAGTCCAAAACCCATGAACTCTGTAATGAAAAGTAAATAAATGAGTCTGTCCTTCACTGCCAAGCTGTTAATCCATATTGTGGTGTTGGCCTCTGCTGTTGTCAACAGTGGTATATAAATCATATCAGACAAAGCAAGGATCAGGCTAACCCTTTACCCCTTCCTTAAGCCCAACACAAACATTTATAATGCCTAAAACTTTTTTTCTCCCATTTTCTATCCCCCTTTTCACATCTCTCTCACTTACTGGTTTCTACTGGGATGGGAAGAGTCCGAAAGTATGTGGGAGTCTGAAGCGTTCTACGAGGAATTTCAGCCCAATTTCCTAAGCCAAAGAGGTTTCAATAACACCACCCCCCACCCGCTGTTTGGTCCTTCATAAAACCACGGCTCCTGCTGCTCAGGACTTCTGGACACAGGCATGCATGGAGAAAGCAGCTTTTCCAATGAGGGGTCACGTACCCAGGGATGGCACAGAACAAAAGGTACACTGGAGAGGGAAAGCTAGGAGAGGTGGCCTTTCAGGAAGACCAAGAGAGCCCGAAACAAGAAGGCTAAGAAATAAAACAGTGGCTGAAAGAGTTAAGGGGAAACACTGAGGGAAGTACGCTAAGGCTGAGCCTTTAGTAAGACCTGTGGTAAAAACGCTTTACAAAGGAAAGAGTGCAGCTGGGTGAAGCATCATTGAAAGCTGTTCCTTAGTATGTTACCCAGGTTTCGTTTAAGTCAATGAGGAAAAATTTCCAGTGACTTTCATACTAGTTGGACAGGGCAGTAAGTGAAAAAGGACATGAAATTAACTGAATTTTGTCACTTGTAAGGCTCCTGCTGAGCTCGTTTCAGGATCAAAGCCCAGAACTATAATTGTGTTGCTCGTTAAAATAATGGAACAAATATTGAGAGAAAAATAACTAAATCCAGGGCAGTGGTGACAAGAGCGATAAACAGCATGGGTTTATAAAGAACAGATCTTGCCTTACAAACCAGATTGCCTTTTTCTAATAGAATCACAAAGGGTCAAATTCTGCTATGTTTGTGAGGGCTAACTTGTGCTAAAGGAACCACCTAAGTCTATTCTGGTAGCACTTACTTATGTGAATAATGGTCCTAAATGCTGAGCTATAATTAGCAGATCAGGGGAGAATGGTAGATTACTCCTGTGCCCCATGTCATTTTACTGATCAAGGGTAAACTTCCAGATCAGTTTTGTGATGTAGGAGCCAGGGCATCACTTGGGGATTTTGATTTTGCTTTGTACATAATACTGTCACGTGAATTAATACCCTGGGTGAAGCACTGTAACAAAAGAAGTAGTGACAAATGGCAAAGTACAGCTCTCTGCAAGGTGCTTTGATGCAATGTCAGTGTGACTTTAGTCAGAATTGCAAAAGGAAGAAAAAAAAGCTTAAGGGAAATTCTCATACTGAATTATAAGAGATTGAGAACGTGATAATTATATTGTGAAAGTGAGAAAGCTGAAAAGGTGTTAACAGGTAAGTGAGGAAGTGGTATGTGAATGGGATTTAAGCATGCAAGAATCAAAGGTGTTGGCCTGCACTTGCAAGGTGAAAAGGTGGGGGAAATACTGACACACATACTCCAGAGCCACATGAAAATCCTTCATGTCACAAACCAGGCTGGCCAATAGACCACGCAACAATGTAAAGCTCCAGTACTCACTCACTCAGAGAAGCATATAAAGCTACAAAGATATGCTTCAAATTGGAGGGAGAAGGATAATGTAATCAGATCCAGGGAGAAACGTATAGGGTTTGTGTGGTAGATAAAGGGGAGATTATCTACAGTTGTATAGCTGTATCCATACCTATCTACAAATGTTTAATGAAGGAACAATGTAATAATCCATCAGGCATACGGCATGAAATTGAGAGAGGAAAATGCAAGACAGTGTCTGGAAGAACTTTGACTGTGAAATACAGTAGTTCACTGGGTGGAACAGGTTGTTTTACGCATGACAGCTACCTTGGCCTGTCTTAAAGGTAATGTGTGTGACACCCCCTCTTAGGGTAGCAGGGATCCCACGGCAGCATCTAAAATCCAGTAATCCCTGATTTAGCCAGGAGGTCCTCATATTGCTTAGTTCTCCTTTATTCCTGTCTGGTGCAACAAAAGGTTTAAGGATAGACTTAGGCATGGATTATTCTGGTGTTAAATGTTGGCTGTTGCTAGAAATTATTGGATTTTTTTTTTCTGAGATCTTTTTCAGGGTTTTTAAGGATTAATAAATCCTTATTTAGTCAGGCAGTCCCAGTAGGGAATCAACAGAAATATTTGCATAATTTTCTAGTGTCAGCGCATTATAGCTCCAGAGTTTGTATTTTCTCCTTGCTTTTCAGCTGGTTTAAATTATCATTGTACTGTTGAAATCAATTGTATTTAAGCACCTGCCACCTCAAGGTGTCCAACATTTACCAGTTGAAAGAAAGAAAAAGGGATAATTTGCTAGTCCCTTTGATGACACTGAGTAAGAAAATGAAAAAGCCCTGTGTACTGTCTTATACGATCTCTAAAACTCAAGTATGGAGGAGAGGTCAGTTATTTCTGGTGTGAAAATCGGCTTCCACTTGAAGCTTTTTGATAAGCCAGAGCATGTACTGGACAGAAAGAAAGAAACCATGAGCCTCCACCCCCTCGATACAGCTACTGTGTCTGGCCTGCAATATTTGGAATCAAGGGGAAAGCCAGGCTGGAGTGTGTGTATAAAAAAAAAAAAAAAAAAAAAAATCACCTACTCACATCCTCCTTAAACTGATGCTTTTTACTAAACTGCTTTCTGCTTAATTTAGCTTATGCTAGGCGTGCTGCACCAGGTGAAGCAGCGTGACTCCTACCATCTTCAGCACGAGCGGGATCAACCTATGCATTTCATTGTTGTCATGGAGTAGCTAGAAAGCTAGTCCTTATGCATGCATCTAATCACCCTCACAGCCAATGGAAACTTCACCTTAGTAAAGACTGTAGCTTTGCTTCTGAATAGCTTGCTTGGAATAGTAAAATAAAAATATCATTCTGGCTCAATTTTATTGCTGCATCTACAAAACAAGGAAGCAGCTTTTATTGTTACTCTTTCATAAACTCCAGCATTTTTATCATCATAAATGAATTTAATTTCAGAATTATGAATCTGTGGGGTGTAAGATTGTATTTAACAAAAAAATTCTTTGTGTATACAGTGTATTGTCTTGTGTTAAGATTTGGTGACTAGAATATAACCAAAATGATTCTTCAATTATATCTTCAATTAGATCATTCAGCAGTGAGATAAACAAGCTGCCTGGCAGTATGAGTTTTGGCTGATGAGGAAATAAGTGAATACAAAAAAAGGCTTTAATTTTCAAGCACATCTTTTCCCTGAGTCACAATGGCGGATTGATGTTACATTCTAGACTAATCAGTCACACTGATTTTGTGGAAAAATGTTAATGAACATACAAAATAACGCAAACTATTCTCAGCATCAAGCAGCAAAAACTTGTGAATTTCACTATCTGGATAAAAGAGCATTCATTTGTTTCTATATAATTTGCAACCATAGCTCTGCAACAACAAAGGTGTTAAATCACTGGAAAGCTTTCTAGAATATTAAAAACTGCAATTCTGTACCCAGCAGATATCAGAACGCTGTCACCCCAGCGTTTTCTCCATGAATAAAAATCTCCCCTCAGCGGCAGTTTTTTATTCTGTCTTGTATTAGCCTTTCATACTTAACTGAATTTTGTGCAGTGACCTTAGAGAGAGCAAAGTCCTGGCCTCTGAAGGCAGTGGAAAAGCTCCCTAACATTGCAGTGGAGCCTGAAGTAGCCTTGCAAAGACTAAATGTAAGAAAATCTTCTTTCCAGGAGTTATAACAGCTATATATAGATCCCAAGTGCATCCTCCAACAAACGCATAATGCTGGAAAAAATCAGGGACTTTGGAAAGGCAAGGAATGCTGAGTTGCAACACCAAGGAGTTATGGTTACCTGCCCCTAGGTAGACATCTGCTTTGGCCACATTCTGCTTTTGCTGAGTGCATCAAGCCAGGCCTCACATGTTCTGGGAGGAGCATACGGCTTAAGTGGAATATCAAACATATACTCATCTGTAAAAATTAACCAGGTGTGTCTCTTTACTGGTGATCAGCATACTTATGCAGGGTTACCAGGAGGACCAATCCTACACCTTATTCTGCTGTTCCCCTGCTGTGCTAAGCCAGCAATAATGTTCTTCTGGGAAGGATGAAGGCACATATGTCTGGATATTTATGCATATCTGAAGATCAAATTCAAGGTAGTGTAGGAAAACATCCCCTACTACTACTACCTTACCTCAGGCCTGTAAAGAAAGCAGAAAGGTGTGTCAGCAACAGGAATGCTCTCTAGGCACTGAGCTGCGGCGTCATTCACATTGCCCCTCTGCACTGAGGAGTGGCTATACCCGTAACGAGGAAGCCAAAACTGTGACCACCGCTTTTGCGTCATAACAAGTTGTCTCAGGAATAGGCCAATACTTGCTCCCCGCTTCCTTGGTATTGTTAGCACTTTTCAAGCTCTGCAACTACGAGGTGACCTATTCCAGGGACAAAGGCCCATCTGTATTGATTTTCACTGAAAAAAGAAGAGTTTCTGATGGGCTAATTCATCTATGAGCAAAGAACTAGCGTATGTATCAGTCTAAGCATCACAGGAGTGTTGTAGCTAGGAATTTATAATGCTTGGCTGAGACATTAATTTTTAAGCTCAGCTTCAGCCCAAAGCCATTTGAAATAACTGCATCACAAATGTCTGAGAATCCTTTTTTGTACTGGAGGTATCAACTTGACCTTAATAAAGTCATTCCTTATGATACCAACGTAACACCTTCCACCTTTGCCTGTGGTATTTGTATACCTGTGGTATAATACATCTTTCCATAAAATTTTGCTTTTAAGGCTGTGTTTCTGCAGAAAGAGGTAAGCACCATTAAGAGCATCTTCTGTGAAAATTCAGGGGAGATTTTTATGGAGGGAGACTGTCACCAAGACCTTTACACTGATAATCTGCTGTAGCTGAGCGCTGCTGAATACTAAGCAGTATGTTGGAAGGCAGTAGAAAGTGTTCCTCACACTCAGGGGTTGGATGGCAAATGCTTTTACTTGGAGAAAGAGGCAAAGTCCACAGAGACTAGAGGAGCACTAAACATCTCAGCAACAAGTGTGTCCTACCCATCGAGTTTCCACATCTTCAGCTCTAAGAAGAAAAGAGAAAGATGGAGGAAAATATTCCTGATTGTATCAACAGCCTGATCAGTGATTTAAAGTTTTACAGACCTGGTGCAGAGCTTTGGAAGTTTGTGCTGCTGATGTTTTTACCATGTAACAGTTAGTGGTCCAGAGCAGCAATGGGTTTGCGAGGTGACTGCCCATCGCAGGAGAACCGTGCCAGGCTGTGCCCTGCAGCTGCTGAGGCTGCTCAAGGATAAGCTGGTAAAGACTAAAAATGCCGAGAATATTTTGTCATTTTAAAATTTCTGAATTCTAACGATGATTTCTTGAAATTATCACACAGTATATGAACTCTGCAATCAATTTAATACTAAAAGCTGTTGAATAACTTTTTATTTTGGACACTCTTTTGCTTTAATATTTGCTTTAGGTTTTTAAATTGTTATATACCTCCATGATAACTCATGATAGCACTCAGATGATTATATTGGATTGTTCTTCAGCTTTTATTCTTCTATAAAAATAGTTTTCCTCTGTTGTTTAGATCTTCTTGTTAACTTGGAATTATCTTTCTATGAAAAAATATTCAAAGAAATATGTAAGAATTTTTTTATAGTAGTAGGCAATACTTATTTAAAACTATGGCTGTTCGTAGATTTTGACGTGATAAGATACAAGAGGAACTTCAAGCACAGAATAATAATATATATTATTATATATATAAAATAAATGTTTAACTGTTTAATGCTAGTAACAGTAGCAGCTTTAATGACACAGTCAGACAAGAGAATATTCAAACTTTTTCTACTCCATTGTACAATAAAATAAAATATAACATAAAGTCAAACTATGTTGTTATATCACAATAACATGATATTAAAAAGTAGTGCAAAAAAGATAAAAGATAGTAATTGCATCTCTAAATGAAAATTATATCCTAAACAAAATTTTAAAATTTGTTACAGGAAAACTTTGCTAAATGCCTTGGCAGTGACAGAACTGTGGAAAACTCTTCTGTTAGCAATTCTTAGGCCGGTAGTTGCAATTCTTGTAACCACTGTGCCCAGGAAAGGGCTCTGAATTCCTGCTTAACGCCTACTTGCTATTTCAATAAAGCTCCTTAAAACATCTTGGAGAGTAAACTCCAGATCCAAGGTCACTTTCGGTTGGTTCCCGTGACTTGGGGAGGCAGCACAACTCCCCTCCTTCATCTGAAATGAGATTTAACAGAAAGTGGTGGGTTCTCATTCCCAGGCAGGAGCGATGTCCCGTTCAGAGCAGAGGCAGGAGTGACTGGGAGGGGTTTCTTTCACAAGGGTTTGGAAGTATCTGTGGGAACGCAGAAAAGCTTTCAGAAAGAAGAACTGCATCATGGACAAAGCTGCTGGAAGTCAGTTCTGACTGAAAAGGGCTTGAAATTGAGAGCACACATTGCCTTGTGTTTGCCGGGGTTTAATAAGTGCTTTTTGAGGAAAGAGCACTGAATCAGAGAAACTCCTGACTCCACTAACACTTCTCCTAACCAGAGGTAGCCCCTCAATTTTGCTGACTTTTCAGATTAAAAAGTATCAATGCCTTTTACAGCTCAAATAAAAGATTGTTTCCCTATAGGATCTCTCTCTCCTAGAGCACCTGTATACAAACAAAAGGGACCTGGATTTTGTTTTAGCCTTGTAAAGAAGCAGCCTTGGATGTGATCCAGCCATTCATAATTGACAGTCTGGTCACACCTGGCAGCCACACTGATAGGGTTCCAAAATATGAGGGGAAGAAGGAGGGAACCTACAAAATATATGCTTTTTACAGGATAGGTTCTGGCTAAAACAACATATCTAGCTCTTCAGCTGTAAATCTCAGAACTCCTTGGCTAAAAGAAACAACTCTTCATATAGTGCTAATTCCTGCCTAATGGTGCCCTTCCAAGTAAACCTTTTCCTTGTGGCAAAGGCTGCTGATTTTTCATCTTCATCCAGAGGTTTGAAGATGGCGGAATCTGATCCTTACCCGCTTAAATTTTGACTCACAGTAATGGCTATTTTGATTGAATATTTATCCATGCACTCTTAAGTCTGCACAGAAGTTTAAAATTGATAAAACTACTGACAAAGTGAACGTTAAAATGACAATGCCCAAGAAGTGCACAGGACTATTCAAAAGTGTGAATTGTGTTTCTCCAACAGGTTCTGATAAGCCTCATCTTTCTCTTCTTCCATTTTCTTGAATTTGTGCACAACCTCAAGACGCCCACTGTGCACTCTGGCTAGTCAGAACACTTCCTGAGTTGCATTAATATTTTTTTTGGTACTGAATAACCTTGAAATGGTTATACGTGGAGTACAAAAGCATCCAGAAGCTTTTATCAGGTATAGTTGCAGGTTTTCTTTTAAAGTAAATGCTTAATATGGTTTCAGTTTCAAAGAGTCTTATTGGGTGCTGGTTTTATTCAGCATGTAATAGTAAAGTCTTGCAATGCTTAAATCTCTTTCAGATGTTTATAAATGGTGTTACAGAACCTTTTTGTGCTTTTTTAAATAAATGTATCCATTCAAAAGATAAATGCAAGAGATCTGCTGATATTCTGTGGAATGCTTCAGTCTGGCTTTGTTTTGTACATATAAATTTTGTGTGTCTGGCCTTTTTCACAAGTTATTTTTGCTCCATCTGCTTCAGCCTAGATTATAATGCCCCCCACATGAATATACACCAAAAACCTTTACAGAGGTACACATCTACAAGTTTCACTATTACAAGAAGAGTTAGTCTGTCAAAAATTGGGTTCAGGGATAGTGAGCAAGCAACAAGCATCATTTCAGGTACCGTATCTCCCTTTGGATTTCTCCTGCTTATTTTTATTGTGACATGAGAACATTTGGGGTTTTTTTTTAAATTTCCCTGGGTTTTGGGTAATATTCTCACCACGCTTTGGATGTATGTGAAACAATAAGACAAATCCACAAGATGGGATCTGGGGATTGAAATGAGAAGAAAAAAGTTATTTAGGTTTCTTGCTGGCCTTGTGAAGAGTTATTAACAGTACCAAAAGCTCTGTTACATTCACAAGCTAATGCAAAAAAAAAAAAACCAAAAAAACAAAAAAACCTGTTTTCTTTCTAATCCTTCTTTCTAGTGTCTAATAATTTAATATATTAGCTGTACAGTAATTGCCACAGGTTTTGATAATTAAATATCTCATGCCTTTTCACACTAAATTTTGGAAGAAGTCTGAAAGGGGACAGAATTTTTTGGATTTCAGCTTAAATGAAAGATTTACCCTCAAATAAAGATCCATCCACAATGAAAAAAAAATGGTTTAGTCCTTGCAAATGTTGCAGAGACTAGTTATAGAACTGAAACCATAAAATAGAAAAATAGTGGGTGATGGAAAGGCCAGAATAGGGCTGTCAAATTTTAAATTTTAACATATGGACTGCTCACTCCCTGCTCCAGTTGCTAGTCATTCCCAGATGGTGTCTTTAGTGAGTGATGGTGAGGGGAAAGGAGCAGGTGGCAATGGCAATTATATTTTTTTTTTTTACATATATCAAATTAAAATTCTGTGCTCAATTTAAAAAAAAAGGAAGGGAGACAAAAATACAGGAAGTATGCGAAAAGGTAATGCATAACTTGGAATCTGAGGCTGAAATTAAGGAAATCCTATTGTTATGGGCTGATGAGTCAGGATCAGAGTTTGGACCCAGATCTGAAATCTGTTACAAGGGGTGGATAATAGCTTTCATGCAGGGCCTTGTTCAGCCTGCAGTACGGCATGCCCCAGTAACTGCAGGAAGAAGCTACTCACCAGAATTGTTTTACTTTCTCCTTTGCACAGTGCATCAGAGCTCTCAAACGCATGCTTAAAGATAGGTTTGCATACATGTTTAAATGTGTTTGTTTACATGGAAACCTTAAACCAAAGAGATGGGGCTTGCGGTTTTAGTGCAAAGCATTTGAGTTTATGGTGTCAGGGATGATACTGATCCCTTTAAGCCTAGGGGTGTTTTTTGCAAGAGGTTTCTTATGAGAAACATCCTTTCACTTCTCTTTGTTAACTCTTTGTTGATGGCTGATGCTGGAGTTTGCCATGTCCTAGTTTAGAGAGTGATTACACCTCCAGGTGCTCGCTCCAGCCTTTTACGTATAGTGAACTCTATTGCTGCTTCACTTTGGGCAGTAAGAGCTCCTGCTCCACAGTATGTCTCTCTATTGTTCCTCATATTTGTGTCCAGGTGTGTCATGAGTTTGCAAGGTTTCTCCAGAACATAAGTAACATTTCTTTATGTGATATAATAAACCTAAAAATTGCTTTTATTTCCCTATCAATTTCAATTATGACCTAGTTGTTTTTCTCAGCCTTTCTAATCTAGCTGTTGGGAATCTGATCTTATAATTAAAAACTGAAAAAGGGAGCAAATTACCTGCATGTCTCTGTGCCACTCACAGCTTCTTGGTATGTAAACCCCAAGTAAACGTATGAACCTGATCAGTACTTCTTTTGTTATTGTCAGAAATCCTGGATGCCATGTCTACCTTTAATCTTCCAGCTTTGTGAGTAAAATCTGTCACCTAAATTAGAGCTGAGGAGAACAGTAAGGTGTTAAGAAGCAGTTCATAAAGAGTTAAATTCCTACTAAATAATCATAGTACTTAAAATGTTCTTTTTTTTGCTGGTCTGGACGAGACTCAATGGAACAATTAAAAAACATTGACATGAACCTCAGAGCTTCGTAAAAACCAGCATTGCATAATATATCTCATGATCATTCTAAATCACTGCCATGCAGTGGGCAAAAGCTCTATCTTTTTTGAATCCAAGGCAACTTAAAGGGAGTATTGATTTTCCCTTTACTGAGAAATGAGAATCACATATTAGGAACGAAAGCTGCAGACACAATATAATGACCTTTCTCCTTGGCTTCTCTTTTCTAACACAAACAGAATCATTTTCATTGCTAGAGTGGATATTAAACAGTATATCTTGTAGCAATGTATCTGCAAGTGTCTGTGCTTGTTTTATCCAATTAGCATACTTATCACAAGAGCAAAAAAAATGAGTAGATATGGCTTTTAATTTCTGGAGATATCAGTTCTATCCACAAAAACATTGAAAACTCTCCAGCTGGAGGTCTATTCCATCTGTCTCAGTCCTGGAGGGAGGAGGGGTGCTTTCTCCCTGCAATTTCAATGCTGATGCATGATTTAGAGTAAATGGGTATTTTTAATTTCACTGAGGGTAGAGGACCTTGGCTGACCTCTGTTTTATTCTATGCATGTTTTTGTAGCACAGCCCCACATACACTTATCTGTTAAACAGCATTTCAGGTCACAGACATGTCAGTATTCTATTTACTGCTTTAATTATAAAGAACTTAAAACAAACTTATCAATACCTGACACATTACCTTAGGGGGAAATGTCCTAACCATGAAACAGCATGAGAGCTATACTAACCTACCTCAAACAAAAGCTTAAGTTTCCAACAAAGCCATTAAGAGCAGATTTTGTTTTTACACCTGCTGTGTTTCCATCTAATCACCTTTCATGAGAGTGCCTGAAACAATGGGTCGAAGCTGCACGTGCTTCCAACTTTTTGATGTTTAGTTCCTTTCCTCCTGATTTAAACTAACTGCAATTTCCCCCCTGGTTATCACTTCTTTTCAGTTAAAGCTGCTCCTGAGTCAGCAACGTGTGCGTGCATGCATGAGTGTGTGTGAAATGACATCCCTGACCTGCTTTCTCTGATGCTGGGGCAAAATATGGTGGAATTCTCATGGTGGAATACTTGAAATGCAACCCAGTGCAGCAATCCACTTAGCCAGGCTGCAAGAGAGTTGTGGCACAGCACTAAAAGAAGAAAAAATAGTTGCATGAAACCTGGAAGCATCGTGACTCATTGTGCCACTTACTTCCATGTTGTTTATACATTTGTAAGCAAGCTCATGTTTTTGAAAGTCCAGGAGTTGCCTGACAATGCACACTGATGATAAAAAACACAGTGGCTGGCAATTGGAATTAATTTGAATAAGGTTATTTTAAATTCCTTGTTGACACCTTCAGTGCTTCAGACAGCATCTCTCTTTTGTAAGAGGGATAAATACACAGAACCTATGTCTAGTAACTTTGAAAAAATCTTTTTTTTAGAACAGAAAAAAAGGGAATTCATTGTAAGCAATGACAATTTGTTATTCTTTGTTACTCTTCACTGTGCTGAAGAGCTTTTGACTATGATCTTGGCTTCCTGCTACAAATCTGGTCATTGGCTAGAACAGAGGAGCAGTCAGTTCTTGTTCTGGATTATCAGATCTTGACCATGCAGGTTCATGCTCAGGCCAAGAAGAATTTTCACCCCTTTGAAGACTCTGGTCCTTTACCAGGTACTCCTTGGGTAGTTTAGCAACTCAATTGAGCTGAAAACCACCTGGGAACTGTCTTAGCATCAACCAAGTCTTGACACTCTGCTACATGCATTAATATATTTTCTGGAGTTAGTAATTCTTTTTCTTGATTGGTTTTAATAGTTCTGTGCAACATGCTTTCAGGCAAAGTAATTTATAAGAAAGTAGCCAGAGGTTAGAAAGCTGCAGAATTCCTGGACAGCCAGGATTTTACTTAAGGCACAAGTATGCCTCAGTCTCAGGTGGTATTGCTTTGGTATACCTATCAATAGACAAGATGGATTCACTGACTTCATGCAACATTGGGATGTCATGTGAGCTCTAGTTCATCATCTTTTGGGGTATACAGATTTCTATTAACCTATGTTAATGAGGAGGTGTTCTAGCTTATTCCGTGGTATGTGTCATAAGTTTGATGGGACATGCCCAAAGTATAATATTTCAAAGTTTGTAATTTGCACAAGCTGTCACCCCTAATCTGTTTGAAGTATCATATCAGGAAAGTTGCTTTCATTTCCTCGTGATTGGATGTCTAGATCTAGTGAAAATGAACATACAGAAATGTAAAGAAAATACACAGTAACTCATAAAACATTACTAAATAAGTGTATTTATAAAAGTACATTTTCTTCAAGGCCTAGCATTAATAAACTGAAAGGTTCACGATTCTTGATTGCCTTCCCAGTGATGTTATTTGCTTTCATATATTGAAACAGTTGCATGTTTGGAAAAAAATATAGCAGATTGGAAATGGGAATGTGGTCACTAAACTTTTCATATTGTTTCATCTGCCTTGTGTGACCGGACTTGCTAACACTTGCTTCAAAATTGCTTTACTCCATTTTCTTTTCCCAAACGAGGTTGTTTTGGTGTTTTCATTACCCGGTCCATAAATATCTGAGATCTTTTTAGAAGGAATGCTGAGAAAAGGTGTCAAGTAACCTAAGAGAGTAATTCAGCAGATGAAATCTAAGGTAGCTGTACAAGCAGATTGCAGTCTAAGGCAGATAAATTCATGGAAAGAACAACCAGAGTATACCTAATGGGATCCAGAGAAAATTATGATTATTCTCTCAAGTGGGAGAAGAATTAGGAAAGTTATCTTTATCAACAAAAGCATTCAGGAAAAGCTTTAGGAAAAGTTCCCCATAAATGGAGCCTAAAATAAAAAGGAAAAGAATTTTTGAGGAGAGGAAACATAGATTCAGATCACAAAGGTTTTAATAAAAAGAGCTCCCATGGGACAGAATTAGCATGTTGAACATGGGAGGCTATGGGAGAACTTGCAAAAGCATCTCAAACTAGGGGGCTGGAGTGTGAGCCAAGCTGCAAGGGTTTGGCCAATATGAGCCAGTAAAGCAAATGAAAGATCCTGGGGGCCAGATCAACAGGGAAGGAATGGAGCTGCTGCCGCTTGATTACCTGGGCCTATGGCACAGACTCTTGAGAAGGAATTCCCCTTTGGCTTCAAGGGTAGTACAGCATTACCGTGTGATCCTGGAGGGACTGGCATGCCGTGTGTGTGGAGAGGCCAATCGACCTACTTGCAGTGGAAGCTGAGACGATGAACATACTGCTAAAGTTGGATAAATTCAGATTCATTGTAATTGCAAGTTCATCCATGGGGGTTTTGGGGTGGTTGTGTTTTGGAGTGGGGTTTTTTTGCCTGCTACCATCTGATGATTATCACTTCTGAGCCTTAAGAATTGCATTAGTTACAGATGTAATATGTCTCTTATGATCTACTTGTGTATTTCGGTGCCTCTTAATCCTGTTACCAGTAGAATGTATTGGTTAATGAAGAATAGTAAATATAAATAAGGATAGAAACTACTTTTAGAGTAATCAAGGTTAAAATGACAAAGAGTGCCATGATATTTCACAGTATGAGTGGAGTGGCTGAGGTCAGGAGAAACTTGTCCTCTGTCCCTATGTAATCCACAGTTAGAGAGTATGTCATTTGGGGTTTGTATTTCATCCTAAGTGTCTTGTGTATACCGTTGGTAGAAGAGCAAAACTTTGTATTATTCTTTGGTCTTCCTCAGCATGGTGGTCACTGTAGTCCTTTGGTGCATGATTATTTGAACAGCTAACATTAGAAACAGTCACTTTCTATACTTTGCAGGACAGAAACCTGGGCCTTTATTTAATCTTTGTTGTTCTTGTTCCATTAGGACATCCACCACTTGTTAGACCTCCCAGGACCAAGCTTAACACTGCATCCATCAGTTACAGTTCCTGTTTTATTATTTTCTGTCAATACAACACAATAATATCGAGGTATATTACATGGAGTTTTACACTGCAAAGCTAACTAATATAATTCAAGAAAATGAGCTCCCATTACCTGTTTGGAAAACCAAGTCTGCCTGAAGCACAGGGCATATTAGAACTTCTAAGACATACGGCTTTTGTCTGACAAGGGGCAGACAGGAGTAAGACATACATTTTCTAGAAAGAGCAGAGCCCTTGGAATGATATAAAAGGTAGTTTGCTGCAATTTTTGGATAAGCAATGAAACAGCCTTTAGTCTGACATTACTGGATGCTTTTGAAGATTGTACTTACATTGCCATTAACAGCATAAGATGCAGGAGTGATGGATAATTTGTTGTGGTTAAAACTGAGTGTGGTTATGCTCACAGTAATCAAGTGAATGTCATCCATTTTGAGAGAAAGCGTAACACTTAGGGTTTTTTAATTAAGGTATGAGGCTGAGTGTTTGTACTTATCTTACTTTTAATAGCAGAACGTGAGATACCAGCAGATAATTTGTTACTGTTCTTAAAATTGACATTTAATTTAAAGGAATACTGTACACCAGCCACCTTAATTCACTTGGTTGTGAATAATTCCTAAGCTGCACCACATGGTGTGTTTGTTTTTCTCTCGTTCTGAGCACTTGCGAGGCCACCCAGATGTGTGACACAGGGGATCCAGCAGAAGTCTCAACAAGACAGAAATTCTCTGTGAACTTATAATGAAAGATCACATCTGCTTCCAGGGGTTGAATAGAGGTTGCACAGACAATCTTGTTTTTCCTATTTTTTCTAACATTTAAGTCTCTGGCATAGCAATCGCAATAGTAATCCCTCTATGTACTTTTAAATGTCATTTCTTATAGTTTTCAGACCTGAAAAACATGAACAGAGCAGTGTTTATTTTTGGACTGTACTGATCTCCACACCTGACATTGACAATGCAGAGACTTTAAGACTCATCACTCACAGCACTACTGCTTGAACCATGAAACTATTTTGGACAGAAGGTGTTTTGAGACTTAGCAGTTCAGTTGCAGGAGAATGTGCTCTACACACCCTTCCTGCTGTGCTCATCTTCCCTTTTGCTGCAGTTTTCCCTCTTAGAGCCCTTGCTTCTGTCCTGTCCTTCTTTCACATGTCTTGTTACCTTTGCTCTTTCTCCAGTCCTGTCTCTTCTCTCCTGATTGCGCTCATCCCCCCATCCCTGATGTCCACTGGCTGTCCTCAGTCCCCTGAGAGACTGAAGCTTGCCTAAGGGAGGTGGGGAATCTTTGTAGAATCTGGAAAAATCAACAAAGATAATACATTGGCCTCTCTTAAATCTCTGATTCTGATCCACCTGCTTTTGACATGCCTACAAAACACTCCGTGGCAGTTGGGTGCAGTGTCTGCAGTGAGTGTCATTCATCCATTGTTCAGAAACGTTTCACTGTTCCCTGTTGCTCCTTCACTTCATTACATCTGCTCATTGCCTCTCGTCATTAAGTTAATTATGAACTCTCTTGGGCACAAAAAAGCTCTTTGTGTAGTGCCTGGCAGAGCAGCACTGCATCAACACAGATGACTGTACTATTTTAAAATGCATGCCACCATCACAAATGTATAAATCTTAAAAGCCCAGGGATGAGAACCTCAGGAATGGAGCTCTGCAGCAAGTTATTACCTGTCATGCTACACCTCATCACTTTCTGAAACCCACCTTCCCTAAAGTATTCATCCAAATCCTCTTTCAGTCTGGTCCTTTGATACCTTCAAGGGGACCGAGAGCAGGAAGTCATCCTAATCACTCCCATCATTGTCTAAGCACGTAAAAATGACCTACTCCCTGTTGTCTTACATGTAGTCCTTAAACATTCATAGAAACACTGAGTGTAAAAAGCTGGGTTACTCAGATGGTTTTGTTTTCTTTGTGATTGCAAAATGTAATTGATGAAAACTAGCTTTTCAGACACAGTGGGAGTATCTGTAGATAAGTCTCAGTCTTATTTAATTTTGTCTTTGTTTTTCACTGATAACCATGTTAATAATAAATAAATTTGAAATTTCATTTTCTATTTTCATCAAAACAAGTTAAAAAGGGCTGGCTTCCACAATCATTATTTTAAATACCATAAAATAATTGCATTTTTTTAACTTTCTACTCTGTTTCCCTTGTTCTATGTATTGTGCTTGTTACTTTGTGCTGTACTCCCTGAGGGCCAATTATATTCTGGTAAAGTTGGATAACCAATATTGTGAATAGTAGCTTTTTACTCTTGGGATTTAGTGCTGTTCCTGTATTGAGCATGCACATATGCACACACACAGGGAATCAATCACAGTATTTCATGTTTTATTTTCATTGTATTAATTACATTCAAAAGCATGCTGCTATTCAGATTGCTACAATTTTTTATGGCTGTAGGTTTTGGAATCTCTACATGCAGTGACTTAGATGACTTAAAATACATTTGATACTTCACTTGTGACAAAGCAGCAAATGCAAAGAATTAGGCATTTATTTAGTCTTACTATTTATAAAAATTTGAGTTTTATTAGAGCAAAGTCATACAACATGAACACCTGAAGAAAAGTTATATATATATCTATCAGAATTTCTAGGTATCTGGTTTAGTTTGGTATGATGCCACTTTACAGTTTATGCAAAAAAGTACGTCTTTCCCAGATTCTTCCCTCCTACATATACTGTAATTTCTGTGGCAGGCAAAGGGAATGAAGCTGGAGGGGAATGGTGAGATCCATTTACAGGCAGGACTTTATCAGTGTAATTAGAACTTCTTTTGGATTTAAAAAAGCAACTGAAATTTCCTGGAATTATCCCTTCCAAAACTCGTATCCACCTTGAACAGGGCAGGTTTGCAGCATGGTCCAAGCTTAAGGCGATGTACCACTCATTTCCCCTTTTTTTGAATGTGCGTGTGTGTGCATGTTTGACACAGCCTCTTCTTTTCTGAAAGCAGGTTGCTAAAGTCAATAATATTTATATAGGTCTTCACCTGTCCAGACATACATGGGTTGTGAAAATAATGAAGAAATTGTATCCAGCAGTTCTGCACAAATGTGTAAACATAGAGAATTACAGCTTTTAAAGTCTACTTTATTTGTGGAACAGAAATGATGGTTTTTTTAAAAAGCGTGACTTCACATATCCTTTCTTTTCTATCATTCAGAACACTGCATCCAACAGAAAAGGAGAAAAGAACATTATCTATCAAAGGCCCATAGGCCTGACTCTCTAAAGCTACGCCTTTCCCCACAGCCTTGCCGCTGTACTCTGGCTGTCCCAGTGTTGCCCTGTGTGGGGGCACCTCTGTCAGCCGTGATCCTGTGATCTGCTAGATCACCCTCTGAGAACAAATCCCAGCCAGCGCAGGCACTGAACAAGTGACACCTGCCAGTTCAGTGCGGTTGCGTTCGTTTTTTTAATTGCTGTGGCATGTTCAGAAGCACTGAGTGCCAAGGCATGATTACATAGAGCAGTTTTTCCCAGTTCCATATGCCTTGGCACATCTCCATCAGGAAATGCACACCTCTTGCACCACAGTGGGATGGTTCAAATGTGGACAGCATTTGAAGCTGGTACTATTCATGGGACGTCCAGTGTTTCCAATCCATGCAGAAAACACTTTCTCCCTTCTCTGATGACCTAGATGTCAGTAGTTTGTGTCCTACCAGAACATCTCATACCACAGGATTAAGAATACAAATTTGCATTTTTTGGAGTATTATTCAGGTCTAGAGGGTCACTGGTGCATATGTCAGTAGAAGGTTAGATTAAAATAAAAGCCTGGGGGAAACTTACTATTTTTATTTCATCAGGCTGTTTTCATTCTCAGATTTTAAGAAATGAAAAATGGGATTTAGATTTGTGGCCAGGTATGTGGGTTCCAAGGCTTTAAAAATTTTGATTCTGTTCTGTTTGGTGATGCGTAAAACCCTAACTCTGTGTGCCTAGGTAGTAATTTCTACACTCTTTGCCACTAGGTCTGCCATGAATCTTTAAATCTGCTTATGGGCATACTGAATTTAATAGAAATACGAATATTTTCACACAGTCGTCACTTGCTAACAATGTGGTGTGAATGGGTGAAAAGAACATTAAAAAAAAAAAGTCTGCCTCAACAACTCCCATAAAAACTGAGCAAAACACAGTTATGAACTTATGAAGATAGAGGAGTGTACCTGCACTGTAGCAAGCAAGTTTGCAAATAGATGCCTTTTTATTTGCTCTGCCATCATGTGCACTTTGTGTTTATTCTTTGAAAATGGTCTACTGAAGAAATGAGTCTATTGGCAGGAATATTTACAGAAATGTTTTTTTTTTTAAGAAAGTACTGCAAAATATTTCCAGGTAGAAATTTTAGACTTGGATTTTTGACCACTTCTAAGCAGAGCTGGATTCTAGAAGTTCTTTTCATCCGTTCAGGGAACAGATACTTACTCCTACTTCAGAGATGTTCTTCATTACTTTGAGGATGTGATAGTCAAAGAGCACTTGGAGATTTGATGGTCTGAGAATTACTCTTGCCTAGAAACACCCTGCTAGTGGTAAAGGAACTTCAGTGACTTTTATCCCCCTCTTCCATCTTCAAGAATTGTATAGCCCCCAACAAGAAAAATACAGCTGGCTGTCTAGATTAGATTCTACCTATTTAACCAAAAATAGCCTCTGCTGCATTTTGAACTCATGTGAAGAGTCCGAGTAGCTGGAATTTTCTGCAGAAATGATGCAGCTATTTTTTAAATAATATGTCAAAAAATCTGACATCGACTCAAAGAATGTGCTTAGTTGTTCTGACTTTTTTATGTAGCTCTTAAATGTAGTTAACATTTATAGTCCTACACTAAGAATGAAATAGTTAAATATATTTTTAAAGCTTCTCTCCTGAGACCTTGCAAGCCATGTTTCAGAGATTTTCCACATCCAAGTTACATAATCCCTGTAAATAGGGGATTTAGAAAGGAAAAGCTGACAGACTTTTATCTATACGTAGCATTAATAGTTTCCAAGGTAAGATAATGTTTTTCTCTTTTACTTTTTTCCCCTGTTGTTACCACTAATTTCAGTCTGTTTGTTTGTTTGTTTCCAGCCACTATTTTTGTTAATTCTTTCCATTTGCTCTACTCTCAGTCTTAACATTTTTCATTGCTATGGCTCTGCAGGCATCAGATGGTCCCTCAAAGCTCCAAAGGCTCTAGAGATACCACATGTAACATTGCACCCAGACAGCAATGCAGCTTTTTCACCATATTTAGCAAAAGAGTACGGTTATATGGATTTACACAGAGGACAGATGGAAAACGCTAGGTGAATGTTCGTAAGATCACTGGCCCATGGAGAGCAGTACAGCTGGGCAACAATGGGAGAAGCAGCTGCAGGAAACCTGCAGGAACACACTGGGCTGAAGACCTATCCCAAGGCTGGGGGGGGAGGAGGGGAGCGGGAAGGATAGGAAAGATAAGGCAGTTGAGAGGGAAAACTATAGCTTCTCTTGCTTTTCAGCCACCAAGAATTGTTAACCTGCTGTTGTTGAAGCCTTCCATAGCTTTTCTATCAGCGCTGAGAAGCAGTGATGAGATGTACAGAGGTGACTTAGAATCGGCCAGGCTACTTGCATGAATTCCCAGTTCCTAGGCAGCTTCATGCAACCCAGCTGCAAGATGGCTGTGGCTCTTTGTCTCACAACCCTTTTCGTTTTCACTAGCACAAGCAGCAGCACAAGATCAGATGTGCCAGCAGGCAGCCAGCTTAAGGCTGGCAAATATCTTTCAGTTACTAAGGGTAAGCTGCTTGTTGCTTCCTAAAAATTATAACAATATATGACCAAAAAAAAGAGCAAAGATGTGTTATAAAAATCATCACAGAAATATAAAACCCCCTGTTTTCTAGTGGAGCATTTCAGGCTGAATACTACAATGCAAAATTGCTTCGGTTTTGAATTTATTTTTTCCAGTCCTGAAGTTAGCAAAAACATTTACAGATATAAAATGTAAACCCTGAGACTTAAGCTAGCACAACGTTAGTTGGGATTTATGTTTTTCAAGCCTGTCCTGGGGTGGTCTGTGTCCAAGTTTTCTATTAACCAAATGGCCAAAGTTCACAGGGGTCTCGGTATTCTGAGAATTCATTTTGGTCCATCTTTGGCCCTACTTGATTTTATTTCTATTTTCAGACAAGGACAATAAGTCTGTACAGCTGATAGAGTCAGGCTACATTTATTATCAGTCTCAGTTATCAGTTCACAGCAGGGACAGCTCAGTGGTTGCTGGCTGAAACATAAGCCTTGTGTATGGGTTTTATTTTTCCTTTTTTTTTTCTCTAGCTCAAAGGAAAATCAAACTGTGCCCCTTTCTAGCTCATTCCTCCCTTGGCCAGTTGCAGATTTTACCATGTTTCTGCCTGCCAAAGGTGATGATGGAAGTTAAAGGTAGCATGTCTTACAGTAGATGTTGGTCCTGTGCCCATTCTAAAACTTTGTAGGATTTCTGCCAGGGTATGGGTAATTAGCCTCTATCTTGATTAACTGCTTATTTAGGTTTAAAAGTGCTGCCTATCAAAATCCTCTTTTCTCAAATCACAGTGTTACAATGAGGTGTGGTACCCTTTTTATTCCCAGACCTACGCTACTCTCACTCAGATACTGAACAGCTGGTATATTTTCTCTCTGAAATGGATGAAGTGTTTTCTTCATTTACAAAATTGTAAAAACCTTTGGACTGGTATGATGAAATGGGATATACAAATACAGAACACTGTAAAAAAAAAAAAAAAAAAACAAAAAAAAAAACCAAAGAAGAGAGAGCACCTTTTATGTTCTCTTTAAAACCAAGGCTTCCTTGTGTGCTCTGAACCTACAAGTGCTATTGATTGGGAGATCAAGGTGCTGAGTCTGCCTGTGATTAAACACTTTGTATTTACTGGTATCCCACCAGCTAATCAATTCTCCCTACCCTCTACATTCATTCCTATTGCCCATTAGGGCTATTACACTTCACAGGCTCATGACATCATTTAAATAATAGCCAGTTTAGTCTGTGGACTGTCCTAAGTGTGTGGTGATTTTGGTAACCAGAAAGCATCATCTTAGCAGAGAAGAAAAATCCAATAGTATTCCCTAATAATCTAATTCCCTACAATTAGAAAGGCTAGAAATTTAGATTACAGTTCCATTCTTGAAGAGTTCTCATAACCTATTGCTGAATACATGTGTATACCCACTGGAGTCAGTCTCTGATCTTGTCCCAAAGACCCATTCCTCTTATTTATCAATAGCTGTCCTCACTTCAAGAGAAAACAGACACAGCTACACTACAACTCAATTTCAAAACAGGCAATACTGAAGGAGTTGCAACTTGAAAGGTACCTGTAGGGTTTAATCCAGTATGAGACCAGGTGTCTGTGCCATTCAAGGCAGAGCTCCCTGCTCTTACAGTATCTGGCAGCTGGACACTTCAGATACTCAGAAGCACCTGAGAAAAAATAATCTCTAAGTTTACTTGTTCTTTGCTGATTTAGGGCTTGAACATGATGCCAGGCATGGATCGCTCATTTATGAGTTTACCTGGTGGGGCTAAGGTGTACTGCTAACAGAGTCTACAGGGTTCAAAGACATTGCTGAATAGACCTTGACTGAGCCCAGTACTCAACAGTATTGAAATTCCTGAGATGCAGACAAGGAGACGGCTTCAAGAAAAGGCCAGGCAGAAGAAAGGTGAGTGGCTGATGCATGGTAAACATGGGTAGTTGCCATAAGAATAATCACGAACCTGCTTCCTCCTCTGACCCCGCTGGAGCCTGGGAAAAGCGAGTGCCCTTCTGCTACCAGAGATGAGGGCGTGCAGGGCTACTTCAGTTAGAGAGGCAGGGAAGAGCAGCAATTTTCAACAAGGCAGCAAGCCTATCTGTTCTATGTTAGTTTATTTTATTCTTGGCCTCAGGACAACAATTTTTGCTTCTCTGGTGAAGAGCCTTGAACTAGGTGCAAAGGTTTGGTTCTTTCTATGTAGCAGTCTCTCACTGTTGAAGCCAGTCAGAGATGAGGTATGCAGCTGAGCTCTAATCAGCATCGAAGCTCAAGGCAGCAAGGGTGGCAACTTGGCAGAAAAGAAACCACTAATTCAGCAATTGTAGATCTGAAATTAACAGCGACATAGCTAGATAATACATCGTGCTTGGTTGAGCGGGCAGATCAGTGAGATGAGAGGTGGTGAAGCTCTGTGATAGCTTTGTTGTCGTGGGTTTTACACGGGTTCTTTTGAGGACAGTAAAAAATTGCATAGTGCAGTGAATTGGTGGACTGAACTTTAGTAACACAGGATATAAGGTTAAATATCTATTTTTCCTGGGTTTAGTGTATGGGACAGACACAAATCATTGTGAAATTTTACAGTGGAATCCTAGGCTTTGACCTCAATCTGTTTCTGACACCACCTAGTAGAAGAATTACAGCGTAAGTTCAGAGTAAAATGAGGGAGTGGGGCATTTCATGGCATCTGTTTCACCTAAGTATTTCACATACCCATTTTGGCCAACAGTGTAGCATATGACTGATTATACGTGGGGTGCCTGTTAACGGAGAAGTTACTGGATATATTTTTCAGCTTATGCATGCTTTGTGCATAAAATACTGCTAGTGCCCTTTGCAATAATGTTCAAAACAAGTACTTACCATTTGTTCTACTCTGTCACACATGGTTTCTGTAATCTGTTCAAAACGAATCTCTTCT
The DNA here is from genome assembly GCF_963210335.1 of Falco punctatus. Lineage (NCBI taxonomy): Eukaryota > Metazoa > Chordata > Aves > Falconiformes > Falconidae > Falco > Falco punctatus. Next base: position 106,504,267 of record NC_137581.1, on the reverse strand, counting down.
TTTTTAGTGCATCCCTGATGCCTGAGTGCTTCCAAGTCAAAGTCCAAATATCCTTCAAACATAAGTCAAGTTTCATTCATATAGTTACTTGTTGACTTTTGGGATATTTAAGTACTAGCATGAAATAGATGCATTTGTCCTTTAGCATACAGAAATAAAATACAAGTAGCATAGCTTTTCTTTTTCCTCTTTATGGAACTGAATTTATCAAGCACTTGACCATGAACCACACGTATGTGTAGGTTGCAGGTGTTTACCCTCGGACATTTAATTTTGATGCAATGCCTAAGAAAACATGTGGTCAGACAGCTCCCCCTAGAAAAGGGTGTGGTGAACGAATTATTTCCTCCAAGGACTAAAAAAATGTATGCTCCTGAAATGCACCTCAGAACAGCTAGAAAAAACTGCATGAGCACTCCGCTGTGCAAAAAGTCTTTCTCGTAGCCAAGTCATGTTCTCTACTAAACTACAGGTAGCAGATGGCTCTGGAAATAAACATATTGGGTAGAATGCCACAAGGCATTATTAACATCTTCAGCCCATAAAAGGACCCACATGAATTACTTTTCCCTGCTCAGGCCACATAAGCTGCAGTGTATGGGATGAGACATGAGGAAACAGCTGAAAATCCTTGGGCCATCAGATAAATAGAAAGTATTGTTATGAGTTGTTATGAGTTTTATGACACAATGATCTGGGTGGCATACTTCAAACAAATGTTGAAATAACTCCTTAAAATGCTTTATTGTATTTAAGTACATTTCCAAAAAGCAAAATAATTCATAAAAGCCTGACTTTAAAAACTCTTCTTTTTTAGCAAGTTCCTTATTGTATAATGAGGAAGCACTTACAAAGTATAATGTGACAATAATTTGGGTATGTTAATTTCTTAGTGAACTTCAACTTACCACCAGAATCAAGCCAGAAAATCTTACGTCATCTCTGAGTTCAGGTGCATTGGGACAGGCTTGATCTGACCCACCAGCCTGACCAATTGTTTGCCGTATGGATCAACCTAGGTAGCCTAACTGACTTAGACCATGTGACCCTCCATTTGCAGTCTCCTTTTTAAATGACATTAATTTATTTCACTGGGATTTAATTTTATCTTTTAAAAATTCTGTGATTTTGTCTTTGTAAAAAACCTGCTAAAGATCTGACAAAGGAGAGCTCGTGTCACTCTCTTGTTAGTAGGTAGTTGAAGAAAATGGTTCTGGTTTCTTCTAAATTGTGCAGAGAACAGATCCCACCTTCATGCCTTTCAGAGTCCAAGTTATGTATTAGTTTCTATTCACATCTACATGTAGTTAAGCTTGTCTGGCAGCATTTTAACTTCTTTTTTTTTTGTTCAATAACTTCTGAGAAATTGCTGCAGGACACACACTCTGTACAACTTAGCAAAGTTCTATTATATGACTTTGCAATTCTATTCTTTATCACTCCAAACTAATAATGCTGTCCAATGACCTGGACAGCAGAAGAACAAGGAGAAAACAAAGTAATAACCAAAAGAAACAAGACATCAAATTTAAAAACAAACCATGTGCTCATATGGTAGTGACAGTTTCTCTCAGCGTTGGTTGTGACTGAGTGTACTGTAGAAAAGTGCACTTCTGAGTAGTATCTTCTCAGAACAAGTTCTTTCTCTCAGCCCTATGCCAATGGATTGAAAGTAGTGTCTAAAATAAAATATTTAAAAAGACCTAATCTGATTATTTTTATGAGATTCAAAACCTGAAAGCTTTTAGCTAGAAGCATTAAGTTCTGTCTAACTTTAAAAAAAAACTCAGTTCAGACCTCTTCAAACTATTTAGAGATTGTTTACAGCCTCCATCTTAATTAAGGTGTTTGTACCTTGGAACATATGGTCTTACAACTAATGTCTGAAACATTGGAATGATGAGACAGAGGAAAATTACGTGAAAACACAATTGAAATCCTCATGCGTTTGTTGCCTGAAGACAAGGAGCAGAACAGGAATAGACAGTCACATTGCAGAGTAGAGAACTCCAGTGTCTGCAGCTTAATATAGAAATATCAGAAGTTTTATAATTAAAATCAGGCATTTTTGAAGTTAGAACACATACATGAGGAATCGTTGAGGGTAAAAAAACAACCTCATCCTGAAGAAGGGCCTCCAAACAGCAAGGAAAACTATACAAAGAAAGCTCTGAAACCATGATCATCAATGCAAAATAATCAGACTCAAGGTGAAGGAAAAAGAAAGCTGAGAGAAAATGTAGGGGGTCATAGAGCACTGCAAAAGTATTGCAAAAAGAAGGAAAAGGGGACATACACATGACAGTGAAAAATGCATATGTATGGGTTTCCCTGAGAGAAACAGCACTGTTTTCTGTCTTAATACTGTAGCTAACTCAGGAGGATACTTCTAGAAAGAGTTCATAAATGTTGACACAGAAATGTAATTTATTGCCGAGCAGTAGAGTAACTCACATTGTGGATTTATTTGATCACAAAACAATATAGTTTGAGGGAGGACCCTGTCTAGCATTCCACCTGATTAAAACGGTATGTCAAAGAAATAAACACCTAAAAAGTAAGCCAACCCCCCACTGGTGTCCCCCAAGCACAGAATACTACTGATTCCAGTGGAGGCTCTGCAAAAAGAGCTGTCAAGCGTGCAGAGGGAGAAAATAGGAAGGATCACCGATCGCATAGGGGAGGCACAATGTAATCCAGCTTTATTTGACACACTAGATGCAGCTACAAACATCTTGGCAAAATAGCTCTTCTGGTATAAATATTTACCTGTACAAGTGCTGTGCTCTTTCCTTCAAAACACAAAGTCTCTAACGCGGGGGGTGTGCAATTTATGTTCAGTACCCTTCGTTCATCACCCTTCCTAAAGGCACAATCTGGCTGCTGGGGTATTATGATAACACTGATGTTAAATAAGGATAAAATTTCCTTCAAATACTTAGTCTGCAATATCTTTTTGCTCAAATTAACAGAAAGCGGTATGAAAGAGTAAATTTAACCAAATCAGGCTCAGCAGCTGCTGCTTTAGGAACTGAATAAATACAGTGCTTGAGCAGCATAGATCAGTTGGTCAACCTCCTCCTGCTTAGGTCCTCTCCCACAGTCTTGCTGTCAGCCTTTACAATCTGCACTGCCCTTCCCATGGTGTAAGACTCAGGATTTCTCATGGTGCTGGTTTTAAGACCTCTAATATTTTTAATTTAGATGTTTCAGAATTTTACTTTGCTCTGCAAACACTACAGAACTTGTATGTATTGTAAGGCTGGCTCTTCTTAGGATTAAGCAGCTTATTAGGACCAAGGGTAGAATCGCAGCAGAGGAAAGATACTTGATTTAGTTACAAACTGGCTCATGCACCAAAACCTGGTGGGAATCTGCAGTCTGATATTTCTGTAATATAAACACATAACTGGGAATGTGGATGCTTCTGTTATGGATTTTGTTCCATTTGGTATGTATCAGACAGTAGAATAGCGTGTGTGAAACTCCATTTCATAAGGACAACTTTGTACTGGAAAAAAGCCTGGGTCAGAAATTTCCGATGTGAATGTCCATTTTGGATGCATTAAATTGAAAACGCTCAAACCTGAAGCCTCCAAAGGCATCTAAATGTAGCGACTGTTAGGTTTAGGAGTGAAGTCAAGCTGAGAAGCTTGTGCATGGAAAAGCCATTTGTATCCCCCCCAGAGGAGAGCAGAGCCTTCTGCCACAGCCCCCTCAGGAGGGGTTGCACTGATGGAGGCAGCTCGAGTCCTACCAGGAGGAAGTACTAAAGATCAAGGTTAACAAGTGATCCTGTCCTTCCCTCCTTTCTGATCACCACTGACTACTGAGTGTCTACACTGGCTCTCCATCATTCTTTTTTCCTTCAAAAGAGGCTGAGGTGTTTTGATTCTTCCACATCTTCATTTCTGGTAAACAGTCTTAGTGGGAGCCTAACTCATGTTCTTAGTTTTACCGCCTAGAGAGGTGGGCTTCCTCCCCACTGACTCTGTAGGGAATCGAGGAAGCCCAGCCACTGTAACTGAAGGTTAGCCAAAGTCCAATTTCACTGCAAAATTACCAGACACAAGTATCCTGTACTCTGAGTGAGAGCTCAAAAAATGTGAAACGGGTTAAAATTCCCTAAGATTCTTGTAAAACGTATTTGTCATCTGCTGCCTTTTTCTGGTGAATCACCTCAGTGAACAGATTTGGTTCAATATTCAACCATAAATATTCATGCAAAAATAGTATCTTCTTTCTTTTGCATTTGGAGTGGGCACTTCCTATTTTCTCTCTGAAAGTGGGAGAGGTCTTCTAGACTTTTCTGTAGAGGATTAACAGCTTCTTTACCCATAGTTCTTCTCCAAGCTTTTTGGTGCTCTCCTCTATTTTTATCAGTATTTCACAGTTCCATGTTCCAGCTCTTTCCCATATTTCCTTACATCTCTTGCATGTTGTGACTGTAGAGGAATAAATAATGTGGGGAAAGCTTTGCCAGCATAGGTGTAGATCACTAGATCTGTACCCATGTTTTCCATTTTCCACTGTAGGAAGGCAGTTCTGAAATTGTGTTGGAGGCCACCCTATTACACCCGGAATTTTTAAACTCATGTACACAGGAAATTTGAAATAAAAACAGACAAATTAAAGTAACTAGAACTGATTTAATTGTAACCTGGGGAAGTAGTCCACCTGAACCCTCTAAGTATAGTAAAAATCCTTGAATGTACCCTTAGATGGATTTGTGCTCTTCCATTTCTGCTTTTTCTCAGTTTCCTGTTGCCACTATTTTCCTCGTCTCTTGTATATTTAATATCCTTTGTGGCTTAAAAGTTGCTTTTACAAATATTTGCAGCCTTTGATGTTTTGTACTTGACAGTTTAATAACCTCAAACTGTTTTAGTGGCCTCCTATCTCTTTAAAAGATCTCATCAGATGAAATTTAATACACACTATACGTTATAGGCTCAGAATGTAGAAAAGTAAGTACCATGGGATGAACTGGTTTGCATTAATTCTCTTTGAAACCAGGAACCAGGTAGTTTCATGGGGGTTTTGACTCTCTCTCTCTTTTTTCCCTTCCTACCCAACAAAACCAGGTTGAGTACAGGGAATTCTGTGCTTTCACTGGAAATGGCAGGACAGACTCTTTGCATACCTGTTTCTCCATGTGGACATTACCATAGGACTGGGTTTGGGATGTAATTGGCCAGCTAGGGATTCCTGAGGAGATACTTTCATTAGTGTGATCTCTGAGCTTTACTGTGTTCTTCGTTTGGGACCATGTTCAGTGCTGAAGTTGGAAAAATCCATGAATGCCCTGACATAGCCAGAGACCCTGCCAAGTGATGGCCATCAAAAGGCATGCTGACCTCAGTATGCTAGTTTAGGCATAAAATACAAGCTCTTGGACAAGTGCTGGAGGTATCACAGTGAGGCGGTATTATGCCAGCTGGAGCACATGGTACAGTGCAGCCTTTTGGTGTGACAGACCTGGGCTAGTGCTGACCCAGCTGGCTCTGAAGTCACAGCGTGCTGCCGGAGCTATTCACTCTGCCAAGTTCACATTTCGAAAAGACAAGGGAGAAGTGAGTGGGCAGAAGTCCCCTAGCTAAGGACAGACAGCAGAAGGTATTTTGATTCAGGCAGATCTTCCAAGTCTGGAGGCTGTTGGAGGTGCAGAGGCTGCAGCACGCATCTGGGAACTCGTACGCTGTGCCTTTCCGCGCACTAATATGCACAGACGAGCCCTTTTGCTCACTGGGGACAGACCAGAGAGCAGCCACTGCATCTCACAGGCACCCTGCTGCAGTAGAAGAGGAACACAGCATACATTAATCTAGGCAGAATGGCTGTAGCTCTGCTCTTTTTTCAGCAATACAAAGGCAACAAAAGCTTTTTGTTGTATAATAGACAAATAGAATGCAACTTCTGCAAAACCAGGCAAATTCTTCTCATTTCTTGCAAGTAGGAGGCAATCCATGCAGGGAACACACCTCTGCTTATGCTGTCGTTTTCAAACATACAGAACCAAAACACAAACAAGGTACTACCTCAAGGCCTGGCCCAAGCAAATCTGGCAGCAATCAGAGCACTTCAGAGACCTTCATTTTCTGCCAGCTACTACCAATTAATAGACTTCTCCTTTGCAAAGCAAATAACTACGTGGTGTATTGTGAAAATAGGAACAATACTGGCACATAAAATAATATCTGACTTCAGTGTGTGCTGCTTGAAGCCTCACCTGGTGGTCAGTATCAGTTGTGGGACTGGCTCAGTCCGGGAGACAAAAGGTTTAAGAAAAATATGAAGACAGCCTTCAAACATGCAAAAAGGTCACTGCAGACAGGGAAGGAATATACTGTTCTTAGAGTTGCTGGGGAAAGGACAAAAAATAATGAGTTTAAATTGTGACAGAGAAGCTAATAAAGTGACTGCTGGGGGGAGGCTGTGGAATTGTCACCTCTGCAGGTGCTCGCAAGCATCTTCAGACATGCCTCAGCAGCCGTGGGGCAGAACAGCTTCTCCTCGGAGTGGTGCTGGGACCTCCCAAAGACCCCTTCCTACTCTTTGCTTCAGTTTCTCTTGGTAGGCGTGAAGCACGGAACCTGAACTCCGTTGCAAAGTTTTTTTGAAATATGTGTACATGTAAGAATCTTATTATTCATATATGGTGGTGAAGAGTGAGGAAAAATAGAGGTTTTCTTGAGATGTCAATTCTAAACCAAGTGTTAAGTGGCGCAATGAAGCTTTATTTAGGACAGCACTTAAGCAATGTTTTCTTTTATAATGCTAATGGTATTAAAATGTTTTATTTTGGCTTTAGTTCAAAATAGCACTCTGAAAACTCAGTCTCTAGACAATTCCTTTGCTGTGATTGAATATGGTGTTTGCTATATTATGAGAGGTTTGAAAATATACCCCAGAACCTCGGCTTCTACCCAACACCTTGCATACTCCAGTGTTTGACAGGTAATTGTTTTTTTACAATGACAGTATACATTATATAGAATTAACCTGTTGCTCCAAGCATGAACTGTGATTCTATATATTCTTTTTTCTTATTGTTTTGCTATAACACAGCTAAAGCTGTTAAATCAGTCATATGGTATCAGTGCTGAGGATGTTGCTGGAGACAAAGGGGGCAAGGGCAAAGGTGAATCTGCAGGGTAAGGTAGTTAGAGACATCTCTAAGCTTAGGATGGCTGCATTCCTGCTGGAGCAGGGACAGCCCAAGCAGTAGCCTTTCTCAGACATTGAGTTTTTCAGAGGAGTGGAGCCAGACTTTTTGCTCTGACAAACGCCAGACTGTGAGCCACTCAGAGGGCCACATTGCTGGCTGAGAACATTAGCCATATTGTAAGCGTGAGTCCTGAGCTACCATAACAATACAGATATAGTCCATGCTTTTCACTATTTAGGAGGATTTCTGTGCCTGCTAAACATCTGTCACTATCCATTTTCTGAGTTAACATTAAATATTGCTGTAAAATAATTCAGTTGAGAGACTATTCTAAAAGATCAACTTCTAACAAACACAGAGGATTTACATTAAAAGACATAGAAAAGGCATTTAAAAGGTGCAGATAGAGATTTGGGATATCAGAAGTGTATTATTTTGTGCCAGAAGGTCAGCTGTGTGGTTGCTAATTTGGAGCAAAAGATCAGTACGATACCCAATTTAGGAAACACAGATTCATGGTATTATGGATTGGCTTTGTGTCCTGAAAATGTTTTGTAACTTGTGACAGAAAGATTCTGTTTAAGAAAATATCTGATTTGGGAACACACAGAAAAAAAATCCACTTTTATCATGAGTTTATACATAGAATTCAAGTTAAGTATATATATCAATATTACATATATATGTCTTTTTCCCAGTCAGAACTCTCCTGGACTTTTGATCTCTGTATAGTAACGTAAAGATGTAAAGGCAAAAATCATTTAAAACAAAAAAAAAAAAAAAAAAAGGAAAAAAATGGGTACTCCAAAAAAGCATCTGTTATAATTTATATCAATTTATAAGCCCCAATATGACTGAAATCAAGGCAGCATTACACTGGGGTAGTTTTGACTTAACTGACCCAGACAAAAAGCTTCTCATTATGACTCATAATTAGCATCTGACTGCATAAATATCTTTCCTTTTCCTAAAGACTAGTAAGTATTTTCATCACATTTATGGCCTCTTGTTTTGTAGACACTCTCTAGTACAGTTGTTCAATAAGGCATAACGCTCATTTTATTTTATGTGGTTGTGTATATTTATGAGAGACTTTTAACAAGTTTATCATAGAATCATAGAATTATTTAGGTTGGAAAATATCGTTAAGACCATCAAGTCCAACTGTTAACCCAGGACTGCCAAGTCCACCACTAAACCATGTCCCTAAGCACCACATCTACGTGTCCTTTAAACACCTCCGGGGATGATGATTCCACCACCTCCCTTGGCAGCCTGGTCCAATGCTTGACCATCCTTTCAGTGAAAAAAATTGTCCTGAAATGCAATCTAAACCTCCTCTGGCACAACTTGAGGCCATTTCCTCTTGTCCTATCGCTTGCTATCTGGGAGAAGAGACTTTGCATTTAGAGATCTGCAGACCCACCTGCCTACAGCCTCCTTTCAGGTAGTTGTAGGGAGAAATAAGGTCTCCCCTGAGCCTCCTCTTTTCCAGGCTGAACAGCTCCACTTCCTTCTGCCGCTCCTCATAAGTGTTCCGAACCCTTCAGCAGCTTTGTTGCCCTTCTCTGGACATGCTCCAGCACCTCGATGCCTTTCTTGTAGTGAGGAGCTCAAAATTCAACACAGTATTTGAGGTGCAGCCTCACCAGTGCCAAGTACAGGGGGACGATCACTTCCCCAGTCCTGCTGGCCACGCTGTTTCAGACACAAGCCAGGCTGCTGTTGGCCTCCTTGGCCACCTGGGCACACTGCTGGCTCATGTTCAGCTGGCCATCAACCAGCATCCCCAGGTCCTTTTCCTCCAGTCAACTTTCCAGGAACTCCTCCACAAGACTATAGCACTGTGTGGGGCTTGTTGTGAACCATTTATTCCACATTGTGTGGAATCTCCCATATATGTCCTTTGTCATATTGCCCATGAAGTGCATCATCATTGTCCATTATAAGAGTGCAAGAGAGAACTAAAACACTAGGGTAGGAGAAGAAAGGAAAGTGAGAACAGAAATGGTTATATTTCAGGAGACTGTGTGCAGAGTAGTAAGACTCCAATATACCATGTTTTAAGAATAAGAAAACTTAAGTTGCAAGAATGTGGGTTTTTTTCTTAGATTACAAATTAAAAGACTTAGTATAAGTCCACACTAAGCAGTATTGTTATGCCCCTTCTGTCAATGGATTGTAACTTTATTAACAAATTGCATAGAAATTATGCAATTAGAGACTCCCGTTCAGGTCTTGTGGATATATTTTTTCTTATTATTTAGTGGATTGCTGATTTCTCATTTATTACTCAATTAGTTGCTTCACTTGCCTTGCCTAGATGTGACTTCTGCAAAATTGCACTCAGATTCCCCAAACTGGGGATCGATAGCCTACAACTTGCCCTTATGTATGCCCAGGTTTCCCTGTATAAGGTGGTTTTGAGGGCTTTGAATCTTTGCCTAGGATTTGTGGGTCTGCAATAGCCTGACTGCTCTGAGCTGATTGCAAAGATGTCACAGCTCTGGATGTGTCCACAGTACTTGTGCAGACCACCAAAGCAGCACGTACACACAAAGTTCAGGATGTATCGGCCTTACAGCACACATACTGAAGTGGTGGTCTGTGTATGTACTCAAAATCTCCTGGGCTCTAGAAGCTTTTCACTTAATTGAACATGTGCTATACACCTGACTTTTCTCAGAAACAGGTTATCTGCATTTCATGTGTGCAATTGCTCTGAGGTATCCCAGATGCATCAATTTCCCTGTATTTGCATTATCTGGACAGAAATTCTGGGACAGAAATATGGGAATCCTGCCTTTAATATGAGCAGCACTACGGAAAGAGGAAATGAGTATGACACTGTATTAGCATGCAGTATATTTACACTAAATTGGCTGTTGTAATCTTGGTTGAAGTCATTATTCTTCTACTGGCTGGACATCACTTTATGTATTATAATATAGTTTTAATTCTGCAGGTTGTATCAGCTCGCCTCCTCTCCTCCTCCCCACCCGATTCATGCCTTTTCCACACCTTCCAGCTGTGAGATGTGTTGCGGTTTGATTGTCAGGCCAGTGCCAGCTTTACACCCCTGCAAAGCAAAATATTATTGAATGTATGTCCCCTTTTTGCCTTCTAGGTGTCAGGCTGCTGGCACTATGCAAGGTGAAAGACAGCATAAATAGGAAATATAATTTGTACTTCCTTATTAATACTGTATCTCTGCTATCATTTGTCACCTCCTTTGTTACTGTAAGTGCTGTGCAGAATCTCATTAGTGGTCATGCTTTCTGGTTTCTGTTCGCTGTTTTAAATCTGTTTTTCATTTCCTGGCTGTTAGTTTTTGCTTGAGGGTTGTTTTAATTTATGGTATTGTCATTCTGACTCCTATTTGTGGTGTGAGATGGTGGTCTGTGTGCATTTCTAAGAGTTCTTGTAGCTTTCCACATTCATGTAATTCTTTCTTTCAAGGACTCCCGAGTTCATGTTATTTGCATAATGTCATTGTTGTCTGAATAAAAATTATTGCACTTTTAAGCATCAGTAAAGATGATTATCATCTGATTTAGAGTATTTTGAGGTTTGTGTTTTAGATGCAATTTTTTGACACCAGACTTTTTCCATGCCACCAAATGAGCAATTAAAGAGCTGCACAGCCATTACTGAGGATCTTTCAAGAACATGTCATTTCTGTCTACAGGGCAGTGCTTTTGCAGTGAGAAATCAGACCATTCAGGTCCAGCTGGGACAAAGGAACAATGGCTGGTGGGTGCTTTTCTGTGTGGTATCAAGAAATAGTGTTTGCCATAAAGTAAATTATTTTGAGAAATTGATCCATATTTTCTTTTTGTCTCTTAGAATTGTAATTGAGTAGCAGCCATCTTACGTTTAAAAAGGAGGACTGTGTTTGAGGGCTGCAAATCTCTACTGTTAAAGAAATCATAAATTCCTCTTCCCAACCACAGAAGTGTGTTGAAGTGATGAGGTCTTACGAAACTTTGGGAGGGATTATTCCTTCTTTGGCTTCCCTGCCTTTGGACTTGCATTCACATGATCATATTTTATTCCATAACCATGTGGGATGAATGTATACTTCAGTTTAATGATGTGAATACAGTTTCAAAAGCTCTGGGCGTAAGAAAGTGTCCAATATTTGTAAGACTTCAGCAATCTGGTGATGGTGACATCTCTAGTGGGTTTGGTTTTTTCTTTTCTTCGTGGGTTTAAGAAAATTGTCTTTCTGTCCTGATTTTAGAGTGCAGTTGATGAACTTAACATTTTCTAGTACATGTCCGCTTATCTCAGCTGTTTTCATAGATAACAAAAAAGCTTTCAGGATTTACATCCCAGATGTATTTCCAAAGACCATCTCAAATCAGACACTTCAGGTGACAATTTTGATGGCAGTACAGGTAAAATCCAAAATTTGTCTCATGAGTAGCCTGAAGAGATGTAGATTGGTACTGAAATTATTCTCTTAAGGTTGATATCTGAAATCACGCAACAATGTACATATTTAAGTAAGGTTAATATAACCTTAGCTTTGATGATGTTCATCAGTGTTCAGACAAAATAATGTTAGATTTGATGAGTGCATCTGAACATCAGGCTGGTTTTACTTCAGCCTTAACTCTAAGCACTCCTGTTGAGAAATATGACTTCATTTGATCAGCCCAGGAAGTAGGTAGATTTTCAGAGGTCAATGTGTCCTGGTAAGCATGAATAAGAGAATTTTGCATTGCTTCTGAAAGTGATAAAATCATCATTTTAGTATTTAAATACTTATTAAATATTTCCTCCGTGTTGATGTTCTTTCCGACTTTTCCTATTTTTTTCTCAGGCCCAGTATCTTCCAACGTAAAGAATTAGTTCACTGCTTATCCTCTTTGTTCTGATCTGCTGTTCCTTTTACTTGAGTCTAATATCTGAGTAAAATATTTTGCTCCTTCATCCTGCCTAGAGACCAGCAGAGAACCAGGGAGAGCATGGGAAGTGTGTGCTACTACCCTCTTGTTTCAAGGCAGAAACTTGAATCTGGCAGCCAGAAGTTACCAACAGGGAAGTAAGTGGAAGAGCTATAGTTCCATTCTCTTCATAGTATATAAGTGGAAGGGCTATAGCTCCATTTCTCATCATAGTGGAAATGATGGGAAAATACATGTGTGATTGAGATGCATTCCTTTTCAGTGTGGTCTTGTCCATCCCAGAGATGGACAAGTTTTGGAGACCTGTTTTGGAGACACCTCAGTGCAGGCTTGGGCTGTTGCATGACAAGTGCAGATGAATTCTCCAAGCAGATGAACTGTGGATATTTAGCAAGCATTTTCCAGAGGCTAATGGCTTGTCCAAAATTTGGTGGCATTTTATGAAGAGAGCAAAGACATACCATTCCCCCAGTACCTTCTAAGCCATGCTCCAAAATGTGGGACTGTCAGACCTACCAAAGAAAAAGACTCCAGAAATTTTAATACAAAGAAAATTAAATTGTAACCACTAATCTTCTCAGACAAGAGGGGTTTTGTTTGTGGTCCTGTGTTTGTGTTTTTTTCCCTGGAGTTTGCTTCCTTATCTTTTCCACAAAACAAACAAATGAATAAAAATCTTAAGACAGAATGCCAACATGGAAAATATCATACTGACTGCTTAAAGATTGATATTTACAAACAACTGGAAAACAGCTGTCTGATTTCCTTGACAATAATGGAAGAAACTGTTCAACATATAGCTAAGTATTCATCTATTTTACTTCATCTGATGAAGATGCTGAGTGAAGTCATGGTCTCCTTGATATCAGTGGACGTTTGATATCAAAGCAGGATTCCATTCTCTGTTGAGATAAGTTACTACTTCATACCTAAATGTTGGTTGTACAAACTGATGTGACTAATTAAAAACTCTATTCAGTGTCAGAGATATCTAAGGAGACAGTTACAGCTGAACAGTGAACACTTAACAACAAGTGTCAACTTGTTAGAATCAAAAATCTAAATATTTTTGATCAAACAAGCCTAGGCTGTGTTGACAGATCATTGTAGCTAAGCAGCTACTCAAACAAAACCAGACAAGTTCAATTTTGTAAACAAACAATTTTGCACCAAAGAAATTTGCAAAACATTGAGAACTCAGCCTTCTTTTGATTTCAATGGTTGCTGACTTTGGGTATCACATACTCAGGCCAATGCAACCCAATTAAGTAATCCTTTATTTGCATTTATCGATAGTTTCATAAATAAGGATGAGACAGAGCAATATTTGAAATTATGAAATCCATGAGAATACACATGCAGAGGCATGAACTTCTTTAATTAAAAAGGGGGGGGAAATAGGACTCCACTGTTGACACTTGTTCTTCTGACTTGCACAGCTAAAAGAATTTGCTGCATGAGATGGCAAGCCATAGTGAAAGCTGCTAATCAGGAATCCTGGAAACCCTTAATGTTGGACTCATCTGTGGAGTCACTTGGACAGTCTGACAGCAGGAGCTCAGGCACAGAAAGGGCAGATTTATTTCAGAAGTCATGAAAGGGTTCTCAGGGAATAACAGAGTTACTGACCAAAGAAAATATTCAGTTCATATGTGCTCTTCAGAGGGTTGTTTCTCCTCCTGGCTGGAAATGTTTTATTGCAGGTATCTGGCAATTCTGCTGTAATGACAGTGATACAGTGCTGAAGCAAAAAAAAACATTAAAAGGATGACAGACTAAAAAACTTGAGCAGGACCATGAGTTAAAAAGCAGTTAGAAGGGAAGAAATAATCCCAAGGAAGATGATTTTCAAAGTCCATTTAAAATTCTGATATTAAACTGTCAGCAAGAGAATTCAGATTCATTTCTGCTGTGGGTACTCTCAAAGAACAGAGTATGACCTCTTCTTTTATTTTATTTTTTTTTTTTCGGAACTATTGAGCATTTGCTTCTCTTGCTGACTTTAAATAGAAGCCTTGGGGACTCCATGCTGCTAAGAATGAGACCTGTGATCATTAGTTGAAGGACCTGATCATAAAAGGGATTCTTATCTGAATCTTAGGGCCTCTTTGCATGGGGCTTTTCTTGGGAGACAAAGAAAATAGATGAGAAAAGAGACAGTCTAGATGCTAAATTTTTACTACTTCATCAATCTCTGACTATACCTGATGGTTTCTATGACCATTTCTGATCTCTTCTTTCCAGCCTTTATCTTATCTTCACCACCTGAGACACATTCTATATCTCACTCTTTTTGTTCTCTTCCTCACTTCCCTGTCTTTCTTACCACTGTATTTTCCCATGCATTTCACTTACCATCTCTCTGATAAGTATTCTACTGCTTCCCTATCCTTTTCTGCTCCTTTGCCAAGAATAAAAGGCAGGGAAAATGCCTAACAAAATCCCACATACCCTGGGAACTACAATTATATTTGCTGCCGTTGCATTGCTAACTGTTCTGGACACGACAATGGGGAGAACCCAACCTTGTATCTACCATGTTAATGTGGATTGGAGGCCTGCTGGAGAGGCACATCTCCTGCTAGATGTTTACATGCTGCCTAGCACAAAGGAAGTCACACACATGGGTTGATTGTTCATTAGGTGCTATCACAACAACCATAATTAATAGCATGATGAATCAGTTGACCATAATTTTTTGGCTTCAGTAGCTTGCAAAGATGAGCACATTGAAAATTCACAAAATGAATTATTAAATTGGTCCATGATTACTTTGAATTTGTAATTTCTTTCTAAGACATGAAGATTTAAATAATCCATTTAGTCATCGTTGTTATATATTAATTCACTGTTTGGTTAGACTCGAGGCAGGCTACCATGTTAGGGTCATTTTAACTACTGTTTTCATTAACAATTATTATATCTGCTCCTGGAGTGTATGCAAATGAAAGCTAGTATGAATTTATCAGAATTATCTTAACTTCATTCTGTTTGTCAGGCATAGCGGGTTTGTATCTAGTTCATTGTTTTGGGAAAGCTTTTCTGCACTTGTCTCTTTAATTTCATTCTGCATGCAGGGCTGGTGGTTTATGCACTATAGCCCATGCTTCCCATGGGGGTTTTGTTTGCTCTGATGATAACACCGCACTTCAAGCCTGCATGTGTATTCCTTTGTGTTGTTGTGCTCTACCCATGCATGTACCCTAGGTTACTGTGCCCCTTTAAGAAAATAGTATTATTTATTATGACAATAAGTAGTCTAAAATTCACCTTGCAAGTTGGGGGGCAGAAAATGTTCTCTCTCCAGGGAATGCCAGTCTACATGGAAAGCAGAACTGATATAGAAGTAAGCAAATCTCAATGGATTTTTTTTTTATTCTTTTTACATAAATACATGATAAAGGGAAACATTAATTAGGTAAACACAGTTGTTCCTTGTAGCTACATAAAAATACTAGAAATCATTAAACATGTTCTTGTGTTCTGTTGTACACATGGAATTTTGTAGCTGGCTTACTGGTTAATAGGCTATAGGAAGGCTGGCGATAGCACAGCGACACTTGGCCACTTGGCCTTGATGTTAGTTTGTGTGGTTCCTCCTCATCACCATGGAGTTCATGGAATGGAAGAAAAACATTGGATTTTATGCTAGTTATAGTGTTCCAGGTACTTTTCCCCCTCCTTCCCTCTTTCCATCTCCTGACAAAAAATGGTAAGTTAACACTATGGCAAAGAGGTCATTATGGTGGCAGAAATATCAATACAACGGACTTCTTGATGACAGACATCAAATGCTGTATCTTTTTTTCAGGCTTTTACAACCAGTAAATTCACTAATGTTACTCCTGATTTGTTTATACAGGTATAAGTTAAAGCAGAATTATAAACTCCTCCATACGCTTGTCACACCGCGTTGGGAAACAGAAATAAAAAATAATCCACAAGCTTTTGACAGAATAAGAGAACAGAGGATGCAAGTTTGAAGAAAGCCAGCAAAGCGGGGGGAAAGCAGCACTAAACACAAGCAAGTACATCTCTGCTGTTTGGGGATTTCATCCATTTCCTGGTCTGCCTTAGGATGAAGGATTTCTGCCATTTGGGCAGGCACTGCACCTGAGTGCAGCAAGGGAGGAAGGGGCCTTCCCCCCATCTGAGGTCTTTTTTATGGATCCAGAGCCTACCAGGACTCTTCTGGCACAATTCGGAAACAAACCTGGAACTGTTTTCCCCACAAGATTATTTAAAAATTCTACTGTATGGCTTGACAAATTTTGGTGTAAATTATGTAGCAAGTGACTTGCAGTTGCTATTACTAAAATTAAGAGAACCAAACCAGCCTCTTCATTTTGCTTTAAGAAATTCAAGGTTTAGAACAATGAATGTTTTATGACTTCATAATGGAGGTCAAAAAAGCTTTATGCGCTTAACAAAATCAAAGTACTTCTGCTGTAGTCTTCCATTAAGGTTGTATTTTCCTACTGCTTTCACCTTCGCCGTGTCATACATTATGAAAGTATTTTCCAGAAATAGAAACTATTTCCTTCTGAGATGCAATATGTTTGAAAGCTACATCTTCTAATCTGAAAATGCTCATATCAGAAACTCTATTTTGAAACAAAGAACTAGTCAAAATTTCTTCTTCTTCTGTCTGAAGTCTTGAAAAGTCTTATTAGCAATACCATTAGCAGTCTCACAGAGACTCACTTTCAGTCTCAGAATGCCAAACTGAAGCCTGATGGGTTTTTTGTTTTGGTTTCTTTTTTATCAGTAGAGAGTGTGGACTGCTTCATGCAAAAAAAATGAAGCGAACAGCAGGTGTACACTGTTGCCTCTTTCTTGACTAGAAAACTTCAACATTTCACACACACATTTTGTCTTGACTGATAATGTGTTTAAATGAACAGTTTAAAAAAACTGAAGAACAGCTATCCAGCTTTTAGTGAAATTCAGGGATATTTAGTTATATGAGCTTTCTTCTCATGTTTCTACTATAGTTTGAATGACAGATATATTTTTTAAATAAAAACACTTTTTTAGTAAAGTTTCCCTAACAAAATTGCTGCCAGCTAATCTCTTTCAACCTTCCCATTTCCAAGCTTCCTACAGGCTAAAAGGAGAAAAAAATGGTCTTTAAATACAGAAATATGTTAGCAAATGGAGGCTGCTCCAATACAAAACAAGCATTAATTCACCTAACTTTAGGCAAGTAGAAATGCTTCTAACATGTTACTTTGAGTGTGTTCTCACTGTAGTGAATGAAGAGCATCTCCTGGACAATTCATCATACCACCTTGAGCTACTTCTGCATGGGCAAACAGTGCAGGAGCAGTTTCTCCTAGGAACCCAGCACAAAAATAGAATCATAGAATCATTTAGGTTGGAAAATATCGTTAAGACCATCAAGTCCAACTGTTAACCCAGGACTGCCAAGTCCACCACTAAACCATGTCCCTAAGCACCACATCTACGTGTCCTTTAAACACCTCCGGGGATGATGATTCCACCACCTCCCTTGGCAGCCTGGTCCAATGCTTGACCATCCTTTCAGTGAAAAAAATTGTCCTGAAATGCAATCTAAACCTCCTCTGGCACAACTTGAGGCCATTTCCTCTTGTCCTATCGCTTGTTATCTGGGAGAAGAGACTTAGCCCCACCTGCCTACAGCCTCCTTTCAGGTAGTTGTAGGAAGAAATAAGGTCCCCCTGCGAGCCTGCTCCTTTCTGGGCTGAACAACCCCACTTCCTTCTGCCGCTCCTCATAAGACTTGTGTTCCGGACCCTTCAGCAGCTTTGTTGCCCTTCTCTGGACATGCTCCAGCACCTCGATGCCTTTCTTGTAGTGAGGGGCTCAAAATTCAACACAGTATTTGAGGTGCAGCCTCACCAGTGACAACTATATGGGGACGATCACTTCCCTAGTCCTGCTGGCCATGCTGTTTCAGATACAAGCCAGGCTGCTGTTGGCCTCCTTGGCCACCTGGGCACACTGCTGGCTCATGTTCAGCTGGCCGTCAACCAACACCCCCAGCTTCTTTTCTGCCAGGTACCTTTCCAGCCACTCTGCCCCCAGTCTGTAGCATTGCGTGGGGTTGGTGTGACCCAAGTGCAGGACCCAGCACTTCTCCTTGTTGAACTGCATACAATTGGCCTTGGCCCATTGGTCCAGCCTGTCCAGATCCCTCTGCAGAGCCTGCCTGCCCCCCAGAAGATCAACACTCCCACTCAGCTTGGTGTCACCTGCAAACCTACTGAGGGTGCACTCAATCCCCTTGTCAATATCGTCAATAAAGATATTAAACAGGACTGGCCCCAGCACTGAGCCCTGGGGAACACCACTTGTGACCAGGAACCAGTTGGATGTAATTCCATTCACCACCACTCTTTGAGCTCAGCTGTCCAGCCAGCTTTTTACCCACCATAGAGTACACCCATCCAAGCCATGAGCAGCCAGTTTCTCCAGGAGAATGCTATAGGGGATGGTGACAAAGGCTTTACTAAAGTCCAGGTAAACAACATCCACAGCTTTTCCCTTATCCACTAGGTGGGTTATCTTGTCATAGAAGATGATCAGGTTTGTCAAGCAGGACCTGCCTTTCATAAACCCATGCTGGCTGGGCCTGATCGCCTGGGTGTTCTGCACATGCCAAGTGATGGCACTCAGGATGATCTGCTCCATAACCTTCCCCAGCACCGAAGTCAAGCTGACAGGCCTGTAGTTCCTCAGATCATCTGTCCTGTGCATCTTGCAGATGATCATCACACTGGCCAACCTCCAGTCTTCTGGGATCTCCCTGGATTGCCAATAGTGTTGACAAATGATAGAGAGTGGCTTAGCAAGCTCCTCTGCCATCTCCCTCAACTCCCTTGGGTGGATCCCATCTGGCCCCATAGACTTGTGTGTGTCTAAGGGGAGCAGCAGGTCACTAACCATTTCCTCCTGGACTGTGGGGACTTCATTCCGCTCCTCATCCCAGACTTCCAGCTCAGGGGGCTGAGTACCCTAACATTAACTTATATTACTACTTATATACTACTATATATATATACGACCAAGGCAAAAAACCCTTTAAATTATCTCAGCCTTTTCCTCAACCTTTGTGGCAATGTTCCCCACCACCTCCAATAAAGGATGGAGAGTACTCTTGGCCCTCCTTTTTTTTCTAATATATTTGTAAAAACATTCTTTGTTATCTTTTACAGCAGTGGCCAGCCTGAGCTCTATGTGGGCTTTCACCTCCTAGTCTTCACCCTGCATAACCTCATAACATCCTTATAGCCCTCCTGAGTTGCCTGCCCCCTCTTCCAAAGGCAGTAAATTCTCCTTTTTTCCCTGAGTTCCAGCCAAATCTCTCTGTTCAGCCAGACCAGTCTTCTCCCCCACTGGCTTGTCTTTCGACACATGGGGATGGCCTGCTCCTGCACCTTTAAGGCTACGTTCTTGAAGAATGTCCAGTCTTCCTGGACCCCTTGGCCCTTCAGAACTGCCTCCCAAGGGATTTTCTCAACCAGTCTCCTAAACAGGGCAAAGCCTGCCCTCTGGAACACTAAGATAGTGGTTCTGCTGTCCTCCCTCAATTCTCCAAGAATCAAAAACTCTATCATGATCACTGTGCCCAGGACACCCTCCAGTCACCACATCAATCACCAGTCCTTCCCTGTTTGTAAACAGCAGGTCCAGTAGGGTATCTCCCGTGGTAAGCTTACTGACCAGCTGTGTCAGGAACTTGTCCACCACACACTGCAAAAACCTCCTAGACTGTTTCCATTTAGTATGAGGAAGAAGTTTTAGCATAGGCTGAGTCTAGCCAGGAACCTGTTTGCAGTTGAGTGCATTAGATGCACACCTGGAGGGCAGTTTCCAGCTGTGTTTCATCGGGTTGCACAGTCCATAGCTTCTCCACAAGGTCAACCAAAGGGTGTTCAACAGGGATGGCTTCTCAAGGGCCTTCCTGACACTGTGGTAATGTGAAGTAAGTTCTGCCCCACCCCCACCCCCCACCCCACCCCCAGTACTTTACTGTTGTGATTTTAAAGCATTTGTAGGAGGGTACCTTAAAGTTGATGTCTAAGTTTTAGATAGTTAAAATTAGGTGTAAAATGAATGAAGTATGGAAGCCATTTTCAAGTGTCATTGAAGTTCAACTTCTCTGCAAGTATGTCTTGAATCTGAAGAGCAGACAAAGCTTCAGAAATGGCCATTTTCCCACTCCCGATTTCAGAACAAAGGAGGGAGAGGAAATTACTGTGGCAGTAAAATAAAATTTTATAAACTAAATATTTTTTTCTTGTAATCATCATCAGATTCTGTTGTAATTTGTGACTCAGATTTTTTTTAAATTATCCCGTAGACTACTGTATTTTAAGAACTCTTCATCACAGGGATTACTGGACATTGTTTTCCCCATAATCCACCCCTTCTTACTAAGGAAGTTCCAGTGGGAATGTCTTCCCACTTGTGCAAAATACTTCCCATCCATAAGAGTGCTGTTTCTTTGCACCTGTTAGTGATTGTGTGACAGCCTGGTGGTACCTACAGTTTGTGTAAGGAAACTACACACTGAGAACATGCTTCAACTCTTCTGTTACTGCAATGTAGAAGCAGAAGACAAGAGCCACCACCCCTGCAATCAACTGTGCCTCTGCAGAATTCCAGGAAGGGCTTTCTGGGCAAGCACAACAGTCCAATAAGCCAGCTCCAAAAGCATGAGTCAGTGATGTTATTATAGAAATGCTCCTGCACTATAATGTATAGAACTTTAGGCTCTTGCACTATGGATAGCGGTGTATTTTTAAACTTTCAGTCACCATTTCTTTAATTCTTATCATGGCTATCAAGGGAGTTAGGGAATTTTTACAACTTTTAAAGTCTACAACTTTCCATTTGGAAATGAGCATGGGAAGCATTGCCAAATGAATAGCAAAGTACCAAATGAATAGCAAAGTACCAAATCCAGCAGCAAAATCCTCTGCCCAAACTGTTGACTGAGCCCTGCAACAAGCTGCAAGGTTTGATTCTGTCCTAGGGCACAGGGACCAGCAGCAGAGAGGAGGAACAGAGCATCTGATTCTCAGAGGCCACAATTCCTGGAAGAAGCCTTGGGGAAGTTTTCATCTTCTCTGGGTTTAAAAATAATTAAATACAGTACAATAACAGGTGAACAAGACTCAGTGTTCAAAATTCAGTTCTCACTGTGTGCACCTGCAGTTTTCAGAATAGTAGAGGATTTGATTTTTCATCTTTTGTGCAATAAGTAGCAAGGTTATTTTTATATTATAATTCTCATCGTGTCTTTTTGATTTTACTCTATTTCCTCTTTGAATCTGACACATTAAAATTATTTTTTTAAAAAAATTATCAAGATGAATTTTCAGTCTTGCCAGCTGGTGAGCTGAGATATTTATGCTAAAGGTTTCTCTTTGTCACTTTTCTCCTCTAAGAAATTCTGGTCTGAATGGCGGAAAAGCTTTGTAATGTGTTTTCACAGAACACAGGTTTCGCTTCACCATCTTCATTCTTAATTTTTTCCATTCTCCTTTTCTCTTCTTTGCAGTGCTACAAAAATTATTAATGCACCCAAAACAGAAAAGCTTCTCAAGCCAAGTACACTTAATGCAGAAAGTGAAACAAAATAGTGAAGGAAAACATTCTAGAAATGACCCTGCCTGGTGGTGCTCAGAAGACAGGAAGTTTACAGAGTGAAGGCACATTTTAAGCATTTAAAGTAAATTTTAGATCCTAATCCCTGAACTATAAAACCTCTGTATTTGTTAAATGCAGTAGACAGAGAAATGGAAAGAAAAAAAAAAAAGCCTGTGGGACCATTTATACAACTAAAGCAAATCATGAATGCATTCTGCAGAATTGGGATATAAACCTTTTCTTTCATTTCATATCAGCCCACACAGTCTGAGGGTTCATTGCCCTCTATTGCTTTCATATTGAGATACATTTCATTTCATCTTAAAAGTGATGCATTTACAGACCAAACCAAGATTTTCCGCAGTCTTTTTTCAGTTGCATTTAACTTTCTTAAGCCTCACTGTACACATTGAAATCATGCATGCAAAGTCTAAGAAAAGCTATTTTGACAGTTTACCCTAATAGGCTTTAATCTGAAAATGTGGGTTTGTCATGGGAAAGAAGCTCTAGAAGAGTAAAACTGGGCTCGATTTGCACCTGTAATTGAAACCTAGCTGGTTCACTATTTCAGTTGGGAGGATTATAGTTAAGCCTACATCTTCTGCCTTTCCATGTCAAGTCGAGTTAAAGTCAATCCTCTGCATATTGTACTTGCTGACCATAAATGCTTAGAACTTTAAACATAGTGATCATGCTTGCATCACATACAAACCATCTTCTTTTTTTAATCACAGACTGACATTCATCCAAAATATCTTAAAATTCATGTTGAGGAACACTGAGGTTTTTCAGATCACATACTAAATGCAGTGAGGAACTGGTTGCTTTCCTTCAAAGACAAGTATGCAGAGAGGTCTGCTTGAGAGAAACTGTTCAGAGGCAGCCTGTGAGGAAAAAATCCTGCCTGAATGCCTTCAGCTTGATAAATGAAGAGGAAAGGGCTGTGTCTGGGGCAGGAGGTTGTGGAAGATAGTGTGCCCTTGTTCTCTTCAGGAAATGGGCAGAAGTAAGAGCTTCCCAAGGTAGTTTCCTGCAAGAAAGGAAGAAAATCTTTCAAATCTGCTTCCTGTCTTGGCTTTCCCTTTACAAGAATTTGTTTTTCTTTTGCGGGTATGTCCCTAATGAAAGGTAAGGTCTTTGAGACAAATCAGTTTGTCCTTTCTTATACAAGCTGGGAGTTTGAATTAAATCCCAGATTGACATAAGCTGTTCCTTGTTAAAGGTTCAGTCTCTTCCCACAGAATATTTTTTCTACCTTTTTAGTAAAGCCCTTTTTCTTGTTCAAACACCCATTGAAATTTGTGTGTGTTTCTTTGCAGACAATGGATGTCCGCTAATCAGCAATAAAATAAGATTGTATATATTTTGAGCTGTGAAAGCTTGTTTGCTGTGCAGTCAATGTTCTTTATATTTGGGATTTTACACTGTCACACAAATGCAGATTTGCTTTCTGGGATACCTTTCTGTCACCAATGTTTCTGCCAGTGATCATGCAGGTTCATCACAGCTGTAGATTTCTCAAAATCTTTGTTTTCTTGCTACTTGGAAAGTCTCTAATGTCAAAATCACAGCAGCAGCTGCAAACAGTGTGAGCTTCTGAAGTCACTTTCACTTCAGTGCATTGGCTCTGACAGATTTGGACCTTTTAAGTATATGAAATAGTCCATGCTGCTGGAAGATGGGCAGTAAGATAAAAACTTGCTGGTTTTATGTGGGCATTAGAAAGTTTTTGTAGAACTGATATATACAAATTTTTTTATGAGGAACAAAATTTTGTGATCCCAGTGGTTACAGGAGAGACAATTTTAAAGCAAAGATCCTCCCAGCTCAATCCCCTTTGACCCATCAGACTCAGCAATGTATCTGAACATTAATCTTGAACAATAGCATACATTGCCTAGCTACATCCATGCTGGGATTATTTTTAGGCTAATGAGAGATGGTTTGAATTACTGAAACTGGCTCTAGAAGGGACTTTAATAAGCAAAAATGTCAGTGGGTTTGCTAGCCAGGGTTTTGGTTTGGACTCATCTAAAGAGGGGCCATTTGTGAGTCCTATTATTAAGTTCCTGCTTTACTTTCCCAGACACTGAAGCAGCTGCATTTGGAGCCAAACCCCACTCAGTGTCCTGGAGTGGTTGCTGCTGTGGGCCCGGGTCTGCCTTCAGTCATTATTCCAGGGGGTCTCAGGAGCAGTCAGCAGCACCTGGGAGTCCCTAAGCAAACGGCAGCAGGCAACGTGTCCCTTTGCTCCAGCTGCTTCCCTGGACTGAGAGGCTTCATCTTCCCTTACGTGGGGAATGTCGTACTCCTCAGAGGAGGGCAGGGCTATGAAGTCTGCACTTCTTCATTCCCTGGGTTTCTGTGGAGCAATGAGTGCTCTGCACGGCATACAGTGCCAGCAGGCCTGACCAGCGTCCCTGTAATATCGCGATTCAGGTGCAACAGGCCTTGAGGGGTGAGGCAAAGAAAATGTGACCCAGAGATCACTGAGCAAAAATCAGCTTTGGAGGTTTATCCTCAGTTTTCAAAAACAGAATATACTTCAGAAGCAATGACAACATACACTGCTGGAAAAATTACATAAAACCTGAAGCACAAAAGCTCAGCTTAAAAAGCTTTTTGTATTCTCCAGAACAATTTGCATTAAAATAGGGCCTCTTAAAAAAATATATGTTATTTTTAACCTGGTTTTCAGTCTGTTATTTTTGCTATATTTTATTCTGGTGATCTCAGCAAATAAGCATCACTGTGCTCCATCCAGGTCTTTTTTTTATTCAGCTTTTTCTTATTACCCCCTCAGATTTAACAGTAGAACAGAAAACGTAAACATCCCCAAATACTTCAGTACCAGGTTAATTCAAACTCCCCCACCTGCAAGCTGCACTGACCTGGCTGACAGAGCACTCACGTGGGGAAGGAGAGCGCACTCCCTGCCGCAGGCTCCGCTGGGAAAACAGTCATTGGTAACAGAAGACAGAAATGTCTTCAGCCACTGTAAATATTTGCTGATAGCTGTGTGCCTGTGGCCTCAGAGTCGTGGGGAAAAGAATTAATGGACATTATGGAGATAGCTTATGGCGAGGAAAGGACCACACGTCTGTTACTGTGGGGCTCTGGGAAGCTTGGTTTCCCAACTGCTAGAAGAGTTACTGCAGAACTGTTCATTTTTCAGCTGGTCCCCAATGAAACTGAACTCCCCCTTCATCTGCCACACTGCATTACAAGTCCAACCTGTACGATTCGGGGCTTTTCTCTGGATAAATTGCTAAGAGATTTCTCCCTTATGAATTGGATTTTATTTGGGTTTTTAAAATTGCCAGTGATTTGAATTCACTCCCCTACAGCTTCTTCTGTGAAGACTAATCAATACAGCAAAATGATTCTTTTGTAGCACATTACTTATTCTTGAGGTTTATTCTTGCTTACACTTCTGCATGCTGCGGATGATCATGAGACAGACATTGTAAAATCTTTAAATGTAATGAAGCACTAGCATTTCATTTAGGCTGGTTACATCGTAAAAATACCAGTTTTAAAGGCATTAATATCTCAGTTTGGTTTATAACATTAAAAATAACTATATCACATTCTCTTCCTTTGGTTCACAATCCTGTCTGTTGCTAAGAAACCCTTCCTCAGGTAGCTTTGAACCTTCTCAGCATTTTCATCCGTAGCTATACTACCTCGTCGAACCATAGGCTACTGCTGCTGTGTGGCTGGAATTTATGTTCCTTGCTGAAAGTATTGAAACCCTTGTGCAGATAAGTAGCTAATTCATCCGTCTTTCAAAGCATTATGCTTTCCTCTTCAATACCTCGTCTCATGTTTTTAAGTGTATCATTTAAGGTGCTATGTAATGAAAAAATGTGCACAAGACAGAGGCAGTCATGACATACTTCTGCTGGATCTGGACCCTCCCTTTCTGTGGCTTGGGTTGGGCTTGTGCCATAAACAAATACTCCTCTTCATATTCCCAGCTGCATGCCTTCCGTCAGGCTATCTGTGGATTTCAACCCAACAGTCTATTTCCTTGCTGTGAACCAAAACGTTTGTTGGGGTCTTTGCTTTCTCTTTTTCATGCTTCAAATACAGCACATTTCAGGACAGTTGCAGCAACAAAAGAAACAACCAGACTGTCAGAGGGAATGATTTCTTTTAAATACCATTTCACAGAATTTAAGTGCAACACATTCAGACTGGTAGCTGTTGATTGACAGGCTCAGAAATAGGTTGTACTGAATGCTGCTTTCTGAACTGCATATGGAATACCATATAAATGTAACCTATATACACATAAATTCATATGCATTTAGGTTAATGTATAGTGTTTATTTATTCAGAAAGCACACCCACAAAGTGTATAATACCATCGTTGCTTTAATCATCGCTTTTTATCTTTTTTAACATCTGATAAACATTGTAAGGTTCAGCACATATTGAACTAGAAATACCTCTGAGAGAATATTTATGAATTGCCAAGTTAGAGTTTGTTTTTCAAATTAGTGAACTTCAAACCAGTTCCAAACGAAAGCAGTCGTGGAGGAAAAGCTCTCCACTAGGAAGAATTAAGTCAGCCAGGAACTGGATGATAATTTGAAAGGAAAAATAAATCTGACCATTATACTATGAAGTTGCCTTATTAACTCTGTTTGTGCTCTGAGTTTTTCCTTTTTCTTTCTCCATTGTCACAATAGATGTCTTTTTCATTAGTTTTTTATACTTTAATATGGATGTACATTTATATTGTCATATTTGTGACAGAAACACGTGCTCATCTAGCCCTATTTGCAAGTGAAGATCAACATGTGTATATTTTGTATTTGTTAATATTGGTTCAGACTCTCAGCAGGTGTTAAATTGCATGTCTCCATCGACTTCAACCAAGCTGTGCCAGGTGATGATTTATTCCATCTTTTTCATTTCACCTGGGTTTTGAGTACTTCCAAAAAACATACCGATCTGTGAATGTGTTTTTCAAAAGTACAAATAAAGGAAGCAGTATCTTTCTTAAAATAAAGATTTCTGAATGTGCCAAAGAAATCTCAGGACTGTAATCCCTAATACTCTGCTCCTGCAAACTTTAAGTAATACAGCTGTTCTGTGCAGCATGATAGTTGTTTGAAAGCTTAAGGTAGTCTTTAAAATGTGCTTAGCTTGAGATACTGCATTTTTATTTTCAGAGCTAATGTCGATAAAGAAATGAAAGAAAAGTGTGGAATACAGTTAGCTTGAATTTCCTGTGACCTTAAGGTTTTTGGTGAAAGCTTCTATGGCTCTAAAATTGAATAACAGACAAATAATTTGGTGTTGCTCTTATATATAACACTAGGAAAATGTCAAAAATTGATGAAATTTAGCCATGATTGTCTCACTTCCTTCACTTATAAAATATTTTTGCCATAGGTAATTCAGTATCTAAAAACATTTAAATTAAAAGACAGCCAAAGTTCTAAAAATGGTATTTCCTCTTGCATCAATAGCTAAAGAATATTGTTTAAAGGATGGAAAGGTTGCTTACTCTGAACAGTGGGCTGAAGCATTGACTTCAGCCACAAAAATCGTATCTGAAACCAACCCTTGCAAGAGGTCTCTGGATATTCTGGCTTAGCTTATTATTTAGAGATACTTACATCATGAAAGTTAAATCCAGATGATGATGGCCCAAAGCTTTTGAGAGTAAGGGAAAGAAAGATGGAAGCAGAGCAGAATCTTACTCAGCATTTTGTATTTTCTCTACCAACCAAGCGTTTTGATAGAGTCAACAGTTCTGTTACATTCTATAAAGATTTTTTATTAAAAGCAAAACATTTAGCAAATACTGTTCTTCTTTAACAGGAAGGAAGTGTTTTACCATACTTCACAGCTTTTGCTTCTTTTTGCTGAAGTATGTGTTAATATTATACTCTACTTGATTATGTATTCATTATTTCTCAATGGGATTTTCTAAGACAGAAACACAGTTGACGCAAGAATATGCATCAGGAGACAACCTGGTACAACTCCCTCCTCAAAGCAAGGTCAGCTAAAGCAGGTTGCTCAGGGATGTGACCAGCCAAGTTTTGATTATCTTCAGGGATGGAGAATCCAAAGCCTCTCTAGGCAACCGTTACCATTGTTTGACCACCCTTGTATTGCGTGTGGCTGAGATGGAGTTAATTTTCCCCACAGCAGCCCTCATAGTGCTGTGCTTTGCATTGGTAGCTAGAAATGCATTGATAACATATCAGTGTTTTGGCTACTGCTGAGTAGTGCTTGCACCGCATAAATGCTGTCTCTCCAACACTCCCTGTCCCAGTCCCTCACCCCAAAAGACCAGTAGGCTGGGGGTGGGCAAGATCGTGGAAGGGAACATATCTGGGACAGCTGATCCAAACTGACCAAAGGGATATTCCATACCATATGATATCTGCTCAGCAATAAAAGCTGAGAGAAAGCCAGCAAGGCAGTGGGGGGAAGGCGGGCATTCATTTTTATGACATTTGTCTTCTGGAACAACAAGTATGCATGCTGAGGCCCTACTTCCTAGCCAGTGGCTGGACATCATTTGCTGATGGGAAGTAGAGAATAAAAGTTTTGCTTTGCTTCTGCACGTGGCCTTTGCTTTTTCTTTATTAAACTACCCTTATCTCATCCCATGAGTTCTTTTCCATCTTATTTTTTTCCCTCCTGTCCTGCTGAGGAAGACAGTGATAGAGCAGCTTGGTGGGTACCAGGCATCCTGCCAGGATCAACCCACTACACACTCTATTTGTAAAAGTGTTTTCTTTACTTTTCTGTATTTCAGTTTGTGCTCATTGCCTCTTTTCGGTGGAGCCCAGTGACAGGACATGGGTCTGGCTCCATCTTCTTTACTCCCTGCGTCAGGTATTTATACACATAGACAATATTCCTCTGATCCGTCTCTGCTCCAGGCTGAACAGTCCCAGCTGTCTCTCTAAATCCATTCTGACTTCCCCCACTCACCTTATTATGTTTGAAAATGGTTTCCAGGATTATTTGTCCCATCGGCTCCCCAGGGATCAAGGTGTGGCTGACCAGCCTATAATGCTTTAGGTGCTCCATATGGCTTTTCTTGAAGATAGGGGTGACACCTGCTTTTTTCCAGTCCTCAGGAACTTCCCCAGTTGCCATAATCTCATAGATGATTGACAGTAGCCTCACAGTGACATGGACTAGCTCCCTCAGCAGTCATGGTGTGCACCCCATCTGGTCCCAGGGACTTGTGTACATCCAGGTTGTTTAAATGTTCCCTAACCTGATCCTCCTCCAAAGGTAAGTCTTCCTTGCTCCAGACTTTCCCACAGGTCTCAGGGGCCTGGGATTTCTGACAGCAAATTTTACCAGTAGAGACTGAGGTGAAGAAGGCATTGAGTACCTTTGTCTTGCCAGTAAGTAACTCAGCCTTCTTCATATCCCCTGTCACCACATTCCCTGTCCCATTCAGCAGTGGGCTCACATTTTTCCTGGTCTTCCTTTTGCTGCTGAAGTATCTGTGGGAGCCTTTTCTGCTGCCTTTATCATCCAGATTGCAGTCCAGTGGGTTTTGGCTTTCCTAAACCCATCCTGGCATGTTCAGACAGTCTCTATATTCCTCCCAGGTCACCTGACCTTGTTTCCACCTCTTGATGCTTCCTTTTTATGTTTGAGTTTTGTCAAGAGCGCCTTTTTTATCCATACAATCCTCCTGCCGCCTTTGCTTGGCTTCCTCCTGCACATGTGGATGGACCATTCTTGAGCTTGAAGGAGATGATCCTTGAAAGTCAACCATTTCTTCTCTTTGTCCTCTCTCTTCTCCAGGATCATATCCCATGGCCTACTTCGAATCTTTCTCCTGAACAGACCAATGTATCCCCTCCTGAATTTCAGGCTTGCAGTCCTAATTTTTGCCCTGCTCCCTCCTCTCAGGATCCTGAACTCTGGCATCTCACAGTCACTGTGGCCAAGCTTTCCTCCATCTTTTACATCCTTGACCAGTTCCTCCTTGTTTGCAAGTATGAACCTCAGCAGAGTGGCTGCACTCATGAGCTCTTCTATCACCTATGTCATCAGTGTGCTTCAGAAGGCTCCTGGATTGCTGGCATTCTGCTGTGCTGCCCTTCCACTGCTCTGTAATTACTTTGAATGATGTGCTTCAGTTAACTAGAATTAAATAACTAAAAGGTTTAAAATATTAAAAAATAATTGAAGGTAAAATCAATAATGAGAAAACTACTTTTTGATCTCTTAAGTGAGAAAGTAGGACATAAATCTGTGTGCCAGAATATGTTTAAGTTTTTTTCAAAATAATTGTAATGGGATATTTTGGTTTTTAAAACTATAAGAATTAATCATTCTGGGCCAACATTACAGTGTTTCTGGAATTTGGTTTTTATAAATTATTTCAGGGCCGGAGGTGAGCACAAATGGGGAGGAAATGGCTTCGGAACAGTAGTAGGGGAGCAATAAGAAATCCGGGCTTCCAAGGGCCAAACCACAGAGACAGGTCATGGGTAGGCCAGTTTTCTGCTCTCCACAGTCCTCATAGGGAAGATGATCCCCATTTCAGGTAGTTCCCACCCATTCTTTCACTAAATTCACAAAAATTAGATTCCCAAGGAGTACAACAGGAGAGCTTGTGATTAGGACATAACAAGTAGGGAAATAGTGGCCCCTGCATTCTTTCCTTTTCCCAGACTGAAAGAGGTCAAGTAAGATGCAGCCACTGACAGGTCTGCACTAAACTTTCTGTTATTTTATTTCACTTTTTTAGTGGCTTCAAGACAGAACCATCTGAGGAAGGTCTTTACTTTTAATGGAAATTTATTTATAGCAAGACTGTTTTTCCAAAAAGATGAGCAGAGGCCTGCAGGAAGGGTACAGATTACTTTCTATTTACATGTAATTGAAAAACTTTTGTGGAGTGTTACAATAATACATTTGTAGATTTAAAAATTTATGTTAAAAGACTTCCTTGGTTTTGGTTGATGTAGCCGGTTTCTTTATAACACATTGACAAGTAATCTTCCACTTAGAGTAAGAGCTGTATTTCAAATCAGGAAGATACTGTTGGAAACAAGAAGCAAGTAGGGCATATAAAAATGATGGTAAAATAACAATTTCAATGTAAAACAGAAAAAAAAAAAAAAAAACGTGCCAGGGATTTTGCAAGGAGATAGGTCCATGAATAACTTTTTTTGTTTCTTTGTTGTTACAGAGCACAAAAAGTGCTGGAAAAGCCTTGTTAAATCATTTAGCCCACTCCTCAGACCCCTGCCAGTGCAGGATTATTCCTCAGAGTGCATTCTACAGTGTCTTGTCCAAGCTTGAGTGCATATGACTCAACAAATGGGTTTCTACCACTTCTCTTGGGAGACATTTCCACAGTCTAATACATATTATTAGGAAATTTTGCTCAATGTTCCTTCAGTCAGTTTTAACGTATGATTTTTACCAACATGCTTCTGCGTGACCATAACCAGCACATCTTTCTTGCTAGTTTTCCAGTCTCCAGTTATTTGTAGATGACCAGAGCACTCTCCATTTCCTCCTAGCCTTCACTGAGCCTAGGTAGTATACCACTCTTTTTTCATGTTCTTTACAGAACAGTTTCTGCAATCATTTTCATAGCTTTGCTCTGAATTATGGCCAGTTTGTTGATTTTCTTTGTATCTTGGTTCTTTTCCTTCCCACTTCTGTGCTTGTCTCATTTCACCTGAAAGGGACAAATATCAGATTTCAATTACAGCAACAAGTATTTCAGATTAGCTCAGCCACCTTTTCTCTTTCCTGCTGAAGAAGGCTGTGAAGACATCTATAATATGTTCTGAAAGACTGAGACACATTGGTATTTTGCTTGCAAAATATTCTATGCTGTTGGCAGAAATAAGGGTTATTATTAAAAATAAAATGTCATTTAATATTTTACATTTCACAATTTCAAGTTTCACGATTTCACATTTCAAGTGCTTCTAATCATTTCCTGTTGCAGGAAACATTAAAACTATGAATAAAACCTTCTTTCTATCTGGTTCTAAAATGTTCTCTCCCCACTTAACGATCAGCTCGTGGTGTGCTGCCAATCCCACCAGGGGACTCCTCCATGGTCTTTGTCAGCCTTGGAGGGGTAGGAAGGGACCATATTAATTTCACACAAATTTGTTTCATCTCTGTTTCATAATATGCTGCAATAAAATACTCTCAAGTGATGTGTCCAGAAACATGTTTCTTGAAGGATGGCACAGGTTTTCTCAGATGCCTGTCTGTCCAAAGGCCTTTTGGATGTACCAGTAATGAACCCCACTGGGCTGAGCATTCAGCAGCCAGTTCAGCCACCTTAGAGAAGCTGTATGATTTACACTTTCAAAGAGTTTTCTCATTCACCACTTATAAATTATATTTATGTGGCATCTCTTAATGAATGTTTGTCCTCTCACTTTTCTTTCCACCATCATCTTGACATCTGATGACTGGTTCTGCAGCACCTTTCATGGGAAAGGCATGTGCTTTCTTTGTAAGAAGCTGTGAGAAGATATCTTGTTTAAAATAAAATATATGTTTGGTTTGGGAGTTCTTATGTGTAAAAAGTAATAACAATCTGAATTTCTGCAACTTTCAGATACAATGCACAATGGGACATATAATTCCATGTGTAATTAAATCATTATTGAATTAACAAAATGTGGGCTTTTTGCTTTTAATGGAGAGAAATATAGAAAGAGCCTTATTTTCTGCATATGTTATGCTGTGTTAGTCAGATAGACACATTCTAATGATTATACAGGTTATTTTATTATTTTTCTTAGTGGAAAGAGCTGTACTGAAAACAGAGGGCCCAAGTAACGGAGAAACACTGGCATGCCACGACTTTGCAGTATGAAAGAAATAATAGTTGAAAGATGGCATTTGGGTGGAGAAGGCAATCAATGCTGTTTCACCTAATACTTGAAAACATTGCCATGTGGTGATTACCAGCAAAGCCCAAGAGTCATTGAGAAAGAAAACCTGTTCGGTTATCTAGTTTATGACCTATGCCTTGTAACCCATAGAGACAATGCTTTCCATACACTGAGCCTTCCTTTTGTTTCTGGCTGCTACCTGTCCTTTCATAAATGTTAAAGCCCCGTTAACTTCATGTATATTTCTTCCTTATGAGCTCCCGCAAAGGGGAGCAGAGTGATCATGAATAGGAGATGACCTGCTAACAGGGTGTGTGAGGGTGTCTTGCTATTGAAATATGAGACTTAGTCTGAAAAACATTTCTAGTCTTTTCTCTCAATATGACTATTTGTCATGTTCAGTAAGTGTCTGTGTGTATAAATACTTATTCTTAAATGTTTCAACTAAGGGAGCTTCTATCAGTTTCTTTAAAGGATTTTTCTATAATGCAGTGAACTTCAGGTGCTCATTCTTAATTTTATGCCATTCTAATTTACAAGTTCCTTTTGAAGTCCTTGTTACTTCCTTTTCTCCTTTGTGCTTCTGTTATACTTTAATTGTGTGCTGGTTTTTAATCTTTGTCCTACCCTATTCTTATTTCCTAACTCTGTGTTGGTTCATGATGTACAGGAGAACACAACTGACCCTTTCAGTCTTGCTCCATTAATCTAGCTAAATACTTGTCCCACCTACATTTAGACTGGGCTTTTTCTAGACAAAAGCACAGATCATATTTTTCATGCTCACAAGTTTACGGTATCCTGTTACCCCTCATCTATAATTCTG
This sequence comes from Falco punctatus, assembly GCF_963210335.1. NCBI lineage: Eukaryota > Metazoa > Chordata > Aves > Falconiformes > Falconidae > Falco > Falco punctatus. Next base: position 106,470,844 of record NC_137581.1, on the reverse strand, counting down.
ATCCTTCATCTGGACATTTTTCCCTGTTGAGGATGCTTTAGACCTCAGACAGGGTTTCCGGAGGAATGAGGAATAGTTCCTAAGGATACAGCTGCAGAGTCAGAACCCTCAAACTCAAAAAACTCAAGTTTTTTGGGCAATGTCCTTGCCTTCTGTTTAACTACAGTATTAAGCACACATACAATGCCTTATAAGCAGGAGTACAATGTTGTGAATCCTTAATCAGAAATGCTAATCACAGCTTTTAAATATGTTTATACGGAAATGCTACGCCACTTTCCACAGTAATTTAAATCTGCAGCCTCACTGTTTTTTTTTAACAGAAGTAGGCGAGAGTAGGGTAAGAATAAAACAGGTTGGGATTTGTCTCCAGAGAAAGAAAAACCGCTCTGGCATTGAGGCTATGCTATAAAACTCTTGTTCAGTTAAGACAGACAAATTTATTGAAAATTGGCATTGTAAAAATTAAAAACAGGGAGACATGCTAGAAACATAGGCAGTTTTTCACAGATGCCAGTCTCAAAAGCAGTATCACTGACACAGCTACTGAAAGATGTGTCAAAATGAAGAGCGGGTGAAAAAAGAGCATCCATGGTTTGACAAAGTATTTGACTAACCAAGTCAAAGATGGAAGCAATTTCAATTGCTGTATTATAATGATATAGATGATTTCCATAGATGCTAAAGGCCCAGAGCAGATCCTATTCTTGTTAGTTACTCTAAAAACTTTTAGAAAGACGCTGAAAAGATTGTTTCATGCTCATTAATTGTGTCTAATTGCCAGAAAGGAAAAAAATATGTCCCTGGACTATTTGCAATCATGTCATATGATTACCTAGGCTGCAGTACATTCTCTTTGATAATTTGGACTCAACGAATCTTCCTAAGTCTACTGTTTACTAAGTAATAATTGTATAGGTTTCCTTAATGTTTGCCACTTCCATTAACCTCAGTGACAGCAGGCACTCTGACTCCTTTCTTATGCATTTACATGGATTGGTATCACTCTTTTCACCCCCTGTAGGTAAGCAGAATTGGAGAATTACCATCTCCAATGTCATAACAGCATGTTGTCAACTATGACCCTTATTTTGTTCTCCTAATCAGTTATTCTGAATTATCCTGCCCCCTCCTCTCCCCAGATTTTGAAAAAAGGCTCTCATAAAAACAGCAAGCTGCTGAAATATATAGCTCCCAGAAACTTTAAAACAAGTGATTGCAGTGTTATTAACTTGTGAAGGTATGTAGGTGATGTGGAAAGAAATTACCCTGGGATCTAAATCCTGGTGAACATGCTATTTTAAGGGAGTTATGAATGACAAGGAGTCAAAATATTTGTTCTGTTCAAGGAATACCAGTAGTGGTTTGACTTCAATCTTATTGTCTCTAGTTTCTTATGAAAGGAAGCATAGTTTTACCTAATTTTTGCAGATTTTAAAATTATTTTTCTCATGTAATTGATCACCTCTCTTTTTCATCTCACTGCTGTGTTTGGATTACTATATCTGGCACAATTTCTTATGGCCCCAGCTAAGCCTTCAGATATACAGGCACAGACCTCAGTGAAGTCAGTGGGAGGTGCACTTGGATATTTGAGCATGGATTTTGGACCTTTAGCCTGAACACAAACAAATACGTTATAATTTTTTTTTCAACTATATTAGCAAAGAACTAGCATTTCCCCAGTGCAGTTCATTCTGTTCGTTCTGTATCAATCATTATTTTTTTTCAGGAAATGTTTAAATGTGAACTCACATATCATATCTGATCAGCTGAATTATAAATATGAAAGATAACTGGCTTGGAATTAGGTAGCAGAGACTAAAAGTGCCTTTGGAAATTCAATCAAATCTATGCTTTTGTGTATGGAGAGCAATTTAGCTTTAAAATTTGTGGTACATGTGATAAATCAACTTAAATTTTCAAAGACCCCTTTGTTTAGCATGGGGTTTTGAATATAGCATAACCTATTTCTTCCTTTATCTCTAAAATATGTAAATTATTTATGTTACCTGTACTCAGTAACCTGTAGATGAACCTTCCCAAACCATAGATGACCTGCTACAGCACAAATAATAAGAGTCCATTACTATGCTGTGTGCATAAATGTCTACATTCATCTTTCAAAGCTGTAATTACAGGTAATGTTACATTTAATTTGGCTGCAGCAGGTAATTTGTTGGTATATATGACATTTTGATCAGTCTGTGAAAAAGTCCTAAATTGGGGCTTTCTGATATTAGAGAATCAAAAGACTTACGAGTGATCTTTGTATGCTTTGTGCCTGATTCTGAGCAATTGTTGCCCTCACCTCTGGTATGTAGGATCTATTGTAAGTTACTGTTGTTAGATTCTTCTGGGTTCTGTGGCACACAATACTGATACACTCCCAGAGTTTCAAACAATTTTCCCCTACATGCCACTTAACTCCTCAAAAGATATTTCTCTTTTATCACATTGATTTTCTCAATTAGTTCCTGAGAAAAGAAAGTAGATAAAATCCCTCCCATTTGTATTTTCTCTATGGGTGAAATGAAGGTTGGTTGTTTTCATTTCTTTTTCTTTAATGTATGTGAAAAAAAAACCTCCACAGTGATACGAAACTGGCAATACTATGGACTTCTGTTGGCTGACTGGAGGCTTCCAGAGAAGGAAAAATACTGCAAAACTTAGATCTGATTGATTGTGTTGTGGCTGCATTCAGAGAAAATAAAAATTATTTTGATTTACTGACAAAAAAACTGAATTAGGTCATTCAAAATGGAAATCAGCTACTGTAACTTAATGATTTTACTCTTGCAACCATTTCTTGTATTCATATTTCAACCATTTAATGTAATGTGGACCCCCTTCACACTGCCTCAGATGGCAGGTATGTTCAAGGCTACAAGACAAGTAGGGTTGTGTTTATGTCCCTGCCTCCTCAGTTTCCAGTAGTATTGCATCAAAATCTGTTAGCATATGTGCACGTCTCTCCCTCTCATCTCTGTCTTCACTGCAAAGTTTTAGCCTCACCTTTCAACAGCTCATCCTCTGACTTCCCAATATAGAACCTGGGAGCTAAAGACAGGTAGTTATGCCATATTATTTTTGGGAAGTCTTTATAACATGTTAATGAAATGGGTGTAATGACTCCTACACAGGTTGTAAAAAATATTGTCAGTTTACTCTCCATACCTTTTCAGAGCTCTGGAGGAAACACAATCACAGATTTTTGTATCACCTGTGCTGTTTTGAGATATGACTGATAATAGGAGGCATCCTCACTTCCAGCTGCTGAATTACTTATAAGACAACTTCTCTAAGTTGTGCAGTTTCATTTTAAGCATACAGCAAATCATGTTTGGAAAAAGTCACAATCTGGAGAGGAATTGACCTGCAAGGTATTCCTTCTGATAAGTATGCAACATTATAATAAAGTTTGTATTATACATGCTAAATGCTCAGCATTATTCTGTAGCCCACTTTGCTTCTGCTTCAGCAATGAATCAGCCATACAGTCTGCAACACCACCTTCAAATAGCAGTGAGATAACTGGCTGCTTTTCAGCTCAATGCTAAAAATCATCTTTGTTGACTTCTATGCCTTTTCAGTAATACCATCTTTCCTGGTGCACTTAAATGTGCAAGTCTGCAAACTGTTATTTACCAGCTTACTCTGAGTAAAGTTCCTGGGCTGCCAGCCAGTCTGGCGATTGTGTGTCTTACTGTAATTTTAAGATATCTGGTTTTAAAGGATAAAGTTTTTTGAAACCTTAAAATATGAAGTCATTATATTCACTTAGAAGACCACTGACCTGTCTGTATCTTGTTGTGGAATTATTAGAGAATACCAGTCATAGGACAGCTTAACCAGAAACCTACCTACCTGATTGCATTCGGCATCTGCTTCCTGTTGATACCGAGTTCACCACTATGTAGTATTGAAAATTGTGGGTTTCATCTGATTAAGAGAAATTAGTAGATTCATTTCCCTCCCCTTTCCTTTCCGCTAAGGTTTTTGTAGTCTACAGGCCGCCTAGGTTGACACAGACCACATGGAAAAAGTTGTAACATTAAATTCCTTAAACAGTGGCAACTGACAGGCACAACTGAAAGGAACAAAATAGATGGATCCATCAGAAGTTATTATGACAGAATTCTTCTGTTTTACTTGTCTTCCCTCCTCCTTTAATTATTAATATGCCTTTCTAAGTGGCAGGAAAAGCAATGCAGAAAGCATAAAAATCAATCCATGCATCAAAACAAAACAGCCAGGGTATCTACAGGTTTCTGGGATCTGGCAATAGATCCAAGAGTTTCTACAGGCTTCTGGGGTCTGAACGGATGCCTGGAGGATTTTGTACTAATATATTTGGAAAAGACTCAAGTCACATAGGTGGCCCAATGAGTATGAGCCATACTGAGTGCATTATAAATCCTTGTGCTCAGTCTCAGTTGTTGGTTTCTTTTATCCTGTATGCTTTCAGGGATCTAATAAATGCTGCAGATTGACTGCTGCTTGAGAATTCAGTATAGGTGTCTCAGTGTGCCATTAAAACAAGCCAGCCGAATGAAGGCCTGGCATTTTTGGCAAATGGTAGTATACTCGCTAAATTTTTTGTTTAGGCAGTTAATTAGACTCAAAGAACAGCTAATTTAGTAGATTTGTCAGTAGCAGGATGACTTTCGTTATCATAAGCCACGTGCGTAACCCATATATCATTTGGTGATCAGAGACACAAAGGAGTGGCTTGTAGATGTTACCCTTACTGACAGGATGCCAAGGTATGTAAAATAAAATTATGGTAACTTTCTGAATCCTTAGTATTAGATTTCAAAAACCACAGGCAATTCAAACAGCCCTCTGAGAGCAGGGGAGGTTGGTTGGTTTTTTTTCCTCTTAAGATATCTATTACATTTTGTGTTTGTGTAGCTGTATAGCTACCCAAGGAACTATAAAATGTAGCCAAAGAACCTAGTAAGTCAAAATTATCATGTGAGTGCTGTCACAATTCACTTTTATTTGTTGTATAAAGTGCAGGTTGTGACTTAGTCCGCCATTAGAAACTTGCTTAAGATCTCAAAATTTAGAGCTATGCCTTTCCAAAGCCGTCAGCATTTGACCTGAGTCCACTCCTGTTCAGATGAAAAGTCAGTGGCAGACCTGAACTACCTTCCTCGGATACCCTAAGTCAGGACCCTGAAGTCTGTTTAGACATCCAAGTGTCTCCATCTGCAAAAGTTTTGAGCACCAAGCAGCCTTTTGTGCTGAGCTTTGGACCAGGCTCACGTACAGTGCTTTGATTTAGAAATTATCAGCTCAGCAGAAGTCGGCACCAGCCACTGACAGCACTGCCTTCCAGCCTGGTGCTCAGGAAGGACCACGGGGTCACGCAGCTGCCTGGCCAAAAGTGCAGCTGCTGAAACACTGTAGATCCTTGATCTTGGACCAATGGAGCTGCTCTGGTGCTCCTTGAGGAGCTGAGCCTGCTGGGAGGTGAAACTGCAATACAAAGGAACCGGTAGTTAACAAAAAAAGGAGATTACTACCAGAACACCTATTGATGAAAGACTGTTACAGGGATACTGCCAGCTTTTGGAAAGCATTCCTGGTTGTGTTTTTAATAACACCGGCCAACAGAATGAGAATGTGTGCTCTGCTGCGTTGTAATAACACTTAGGAATGTACTAGCCCACAAACTGAGCATCGTAAAACTGTTGTTTTCACATTTTCCTAATAAAATGGCATGGCATTGTAAATCTGTTTTTATTTTATTTGTAATGGCAGAAATGTGTTTATCATAAAATCAAATCCTCTTTCAAAATATAGGCTACAGGATAGTGACATAATTCATCCTGTTCAGGATCATGGTTTGCATCACTCCGGTTGAACAAAAAATTGCAATATACTACTTAAAATCTTTTACTTTCAAAATGCATCATAAAATTCAATGCATGTTCAGGTCTGTGCTGACACTGCAGTCTGTGGCAAGGTGAATCAGAAACATATAAAGCAGTTAAATGACAACATGTGGAGTAAAGCGTGACTATCTGGAACACTTGTGACAGAGGCCAGGTGTGAAATGGCAAACAGAACTGATAGGTCATGGTATAATTAAATGTGTTCAGGTTTCAGCTTTTCAAAGTTTCCTTTCATCCAAAGTGCCAAACACCGAGGCACCTATTAATTAAGTTTAAAATTATGCTTCAGTCTACAAATCATGAGGTTGTAACAACTGAGTTCCTTAAAAAAAGTCCATTCTATTGCACTCTTTTGTGATACAAGTAGTACGAGTACCATATCTTTAGAGCAATATAAATGTGTGAATTTTCAAGGAAGACATTTATGTGACTAGATGTATAAAAGCAGTCTTCAATGGCTCAGTCAAATCGAAATTTCACACACAGGTAGAATATTCAGTAAAAAAGTTTACCAAATCAGGAAAGAACTACAAACTCATGGTGAATGCAACATAAATGTTCTTTTATAAATTAAGACAAAGAAAGCTTTTTAGAAGATAATGGGACTCACTGTCATATCCAAATAGAAGGTACCATGCAATAAACTATTATTTTCTTATTCTCTAGTCTCCTGGTATGGTGCCTGAAGTACAAAGTGTAGGAGTTTGTGCATATAATGTAAATTGAGAGTGGGGAATACTGTAATTGTGATAAAATGGAGCCATAAATAACTGTATTAATAGAACATTTTGATCTGTGAGCTTAATTTTTTACTTGAAAGGGCAACAGTTTCATCTTATTCCACTTGAGAGGGCTGATCCATTCATAATAAGTACCCACTACACTATGAGACACTGAATACCAACATCGAGCAAATACTATTTGTGTCTCTGCTGTTCCCTTCAGGGAACCACCTAAACCAATTTGGAGAGCTGGAAGTGGGAGAATCATCCCAAAGACAAGAGGAAAAGACCAAGCAAACACACTTGAGGTGATCATAAACAGAGTAAACTTAACTAGCCTCTGAGCTGAGGCAGCCTGTCATGTTTTCATTATCTACTATTCATCTCGTATAGCTCTGCAGAAAGATTACACTGTGGGATTTTTTTCTAGAATGAGAGGGGCTGTGATGAGATTGCCTCAGCCCACTTAAGAAGCCAACCATACAAAATATGATTTAGGACACAAACAGAAACACACTATTGATACAAAATTTATGCTAAAATTACATTACAGCAGCTCAATCTGAAAGAATCTGTTTCTCCTTTACAAAAACATACTGTACCAGAGTCTCGCTGGGGATGTGTTTTCATAGCTCATTCACTTTCACACAGCTACACAAATCTACACCAGGTGAGGATCTTGCCTAATAATGATTTTCGTCATAACATTCCAGCAAGGGATTTAATACAGGATTAAATGTGTATTTCCTCTCTTACTGCTTATATAGCATTCTCTGTGTGTTCTTAAGATACCTATAGACAATTGAAACAGAGGTTATGCATTGATCAATACTAGAATGGGAAAAAGGGAAAAAATCTAGTCAGACAAAGTCAACCAAGGTAGTAGATGCAGCTTTGAGAAATAAGACATGTTTCAAGGGAGCTCAAAATGGTGAGAAAGGGTTGTGAACAGCCACGACCTCTAAATCTCTGGGACTGCTTATTCCAAACCATCTTTAAATGGGGCATTTCACTGTTAAAACTCTCTACGCAGAGGATTCAGCCAAACAGGAAGATAGCCCTTGGGTCAAAGAAGATTGCTAAAGAATAAATTCAGAATTTGTTGTAAAAGTGGCTGAAAATATATCCTTCAAAGTATGAGTTTCCTTTTGTAAAATTTTCCAGTCCTCATGTTTTGAAAATATCCTGAGGACATTTCAGAAGTGCACAAATCTACCTCTCTAACTCAAGCAGTCTGGTACATAGAAGTTACTCATTATTCAGTGGAAATTATGAAGGTCTGCCATGGCTAAATTCAGGCAAATGTTTGGGAATAGAGTACACACATGGGTGCTTAAAATTAACAGTTTTAGGAAAAAATCTATGTCAAATATCTCACAAGTATTTGTAACTACTTGCAAAATTAATTAGTTTGCTTAAATTCCAAATAGACTTCCAACGTGTCCTTAGATATGCTGCAGATTTGGACCTCTCATCACACACTTGATCGGCTTAGCAAGAGTTTAAAGGGATGATATATCACAGGGGATACAATTCAGCTAAGGAATTTAGCCAACTGGGGAAACAGTCCTAAGATCTCAGAACTGGAGTCACCAGGAGGTATACTGAGACACTTTCAAGTCATTTTTGATGTTTGTAAAATAAGATTTTCTTTATTTCAGCTTTCAGCTAAAAAAAGTCACATTTGTAAAGCAGAAAGCTTTCAGATAAACCATTTTTATTCGATGGAAACTGCTTATGTCATAAAGTCCATCTTCTAGTCTGCTCTAGTGACTCATATTTATCATATACTTAATGGCTGAAGTTGGATGAGAAAAACAGAGATCCTGTGCTGGTTTTGGCTGGGATAGAGTTAATTTTCTTCATAGTAGCTAGTGTGGGGCTATGTTTTGGATTTGTCCTGAAAAGACTTGATAATGCAGACATGTTTAGATGTTTTCATTACTGCTAAGCAGTGCTTCTACAGAGTCAAGGAAGGACTGTTCTGCCTCTCACACCACCCTGCCAACAAGTAGGCTGGGGGTTCACAAGAAGTTGGGAGGGGACACAGATCGAACAGCTGACACCAACTGACCAAAGGGATATTCCACACCATATAACATCATGCTGAGCAATAAAAGCTGGTGGAAGAAGAAGGGAGGGGAGAGGGGGGACATTTGTAGTGATAGCATTTGTCATCCCAAGTCACCATTACATGTGATGGAGACCTACTTTCCTGAAAGAAAAAGGTGGCTGAAGACTTGACTGCTGATGGGAAGTAGTTAATGAATTCCTTCTTTTGCATTGCTTGTGCGTGTGGATTTTGCTTTACCAATTAAATTGTTGTTGCCTCAACCCATGAGTGTTATCACTTTTACTCTTCCAATTCCCTCCCCCATCCCAACACAGGAGGGGTGAGTGAGTGGATGTGTGGGGCTTACTTGCTGGCTGAACTTAAAGCACGACAGATCCTTTCAACAATTAAAAACACCATGCTGGTAGTCATCCCAGTAGGGCTAACAAGGTATAATATTTAACACATAACATATCATTTTTCATACCAGAAAAGCAGAGATTGTTAACAAGCAAAAATATTGGTCCAATTTTAGTAACTGTTTGTTGAATAGACTGTAAGGAACCCAGAAATTAAAGATTAAATTAAAAAGAGGAGTTGACTACAAAAACATGGTACAAGAAGATGGGCAATTTCATACGTCAAAGACAACTGCAGGTCATCTAAGTAGTACCAATTGGAATGCCTAATTAGATATGTGTCTATGAGTCTTTCAAAATTCAACCAGTTTACCTGGTTCTGCATATCTACTAGGAAAGATGTTGGGCAGGCAATCTGCATTGATTCTCTGAAGTATTTAGTGGATTCTCCTCTCTCTGGTGACCAGTGATAGCATATGAGGAAATGGAATGAAGCTACATCAGGGGAAGTTCAGATGGGACATTATGAAAAGGTTCTTCACTGAGGGTGGTTGGTCACTGCAACAGGCTCCCTAGTGAAGTGGTCATGGCACTGAGCCTGTCAGAGTTCAAGGAGTGTCTGGATGACACTTTTCATTATATGCTTTAGTGTTAGGTAGTTCTGCGAGGAAGAGGGAGTTGAACTCCATGATACTTATGGGTCCATTCAATTCAAGATATTCTATGATTCTATGATTTTGTAGCTTGCATGCATACTTCAGTATGTTGATGTTTCTTCTAAATTGACATCTCTTTCCTTCTCTTTTTCTTCCTCTAAGCATTCAAATCTATTATTTTTTTTCTTCCTGAAAAATTAATTACAGTTTGGCAATGGTGGCTATACAAAAGTTTGCCAGCTGTTAAAGGTCTTCCCTTGACTTAAATATTTATGTTTTTTTGTGCCCCACACAAAAGCTTTTTCCCACCTTGTCATCTGTTGAATTGAATGGGAAAACCCTTTCTTCTGGGAAGTCCATGAAAATCTTCAGCAAAATTGATTCAGAAAAGCTGCAAACACCTCAACAGCTCTTATGCTTTCTATCCATTGTAAGATTCCCTTTTGGTAAAGCAGCTGTAGACTATCGTAGAGAGCTCTTAAGTATAGAGAGCCACACAGGACACCTCTTCACAGTCTTTCAGTCTCTTCTTCAATAGAATATACACCATTATTTTGAAAATGTTGCCTTGGCTTCTCCATGCTTTGGCCGTGTTCATTCATTCTTGTCCCTGCATAGAATAGAATAGAATAGAATAGAATAGAATAGAATAGAATATGATATGATATGATATGATATAATAGATTATAATATAGTGTAATGTAATATAATATAATATGATGTGAAATAATATAATATATTAATATTGTATTATATTAATGTTTAATATAATATAAGTGTATAATAGAATGTCTGCCACTACTTATTGTTTTGGGAGACAAGGTTCATTGCTTTAATGTTCCATGGGACAACTGTCCCATTGTCCTGTCCTGCTGGATGCAAACGGTTCCCCATCCATTACTGAATCTCCAGGGACTAGTGCACTATAAATAACATATATAAATTCTGCGAAGAAAAGCAATAAAACAGTTTTCTCATCTGAGAAGGAAGGCTAGTACATCTGCCAATAAAGTATTTCATTGTCACACTAGGAAAACTTAGATGACTGCAATTCAAATTATCAGAGTTTAACTTAGCTAAAACTGATATTGCACCGAAGAGTACTGGCCTCAAAGTTTCTACATCTGTTTTAAACTTTATTTATGATTTGGGAAACAACCTTCTGTAAGTCTGATGTGATGTGACTGTCTCTTTATATTTGTAGGGAAATATGGCGGAGGGGTGTGATTGTGCTTATATACACTGCCCTTAATATATGGTCAGTGTTGTAGGTAACAGAAGGGTTTAGGAAGCCTGTGCTTAACCACTTTCTTTAACATGCAGTATACACCGCTACGGCAGTCCAAACTGCAAAACAAACAAAAGAATTGGAATTAATCTCAACTGCTGTGTTTAATTTTGCGCTAAAAAAGAGAATTTTGAAATGAGATGTGTCTGTGATACGACATTCCTCAAATTGAGAAAGAAAGGAAGGAAAGAAGAGAAGAAAGAAAGAAAGAAACAAACAAACAAACAAACAGCCTGTTAGCCCAGAAATCAAGACTCTCTGCAAGATGGGACCATAAACAAAGCGGCTGCTACTGAAACAGGTTTATACCAAAAAAAATGTTGGATAATTTTAAAATGTGAGTTAGCACTAACTAAACAGGGATTAAAAAATTAAGTGTTCTGTTATGGAAAGGAGGCAAATAGTAATCAATTTTTAATTGAAAAAAATAATGAAGTACCTTATAGATAAGGAAATCCGGTTTTTACTCCTTTCCTAAGGCTAGTCTAAGTGCAATATTTTGAAAGCATTCAGTAAAGAAGTCTAAACTTGTAAGGACAGCTGTAAATAGAGATTTTGAAAAGGGAGGGAAATCCAAACTGTAGATGGATTCACATTGTAGATATTCTCTCTAATTTTATGAGTCTGAATTGCTTCATTCAAGAATATGCACAGAAGAGTAGTTTTCAGATTTTAAAAATATAGATCATACCATAGGAGGCTAATTACACCTCACTTTTTAATACTACACTGAATTGTCATCATCTCTGTAAGCTATGTACTTCTCCCATTAGCTTACTTCCCACATCATCTTAGTATCATTTTTTCCTATTGTTTATTTAGACTTGATGCAAAGTACACTTGATATATGTAGGCAAGTAGTTACATTCATAAAGATCATGGGAGAAGTTCAATTTAACTAGTGTTAGTGATTAGCTGTTTAAGTATTTCGAAATGGAAAGGACTCTGCTTAAAAGCCAGCATTTATTGTTCTGTAAAGAGCAACAATTTCTGTATGCCAGGGAGAATTCCAAGTGCAAAAGCTCCTGAACTCAGAGTTCAGCCTGAGTTTTGTGATGGTACTCCCTTCTCCCTTGGGTTAAAGAGTAATCAAACCATTGGAACCCACAACTTCTTCAACTATTTAAAGAGTGGAAAGCCCAAATCATGGTTCTGGTTTCTGTCTTTTGATCCAGCTTCTCTCTATGTATTTTAATTTCGTTAGGTTGCAGTCTGTTTAAAGGAGGAGAAATGTGGGTTGTACTTCAAACTTTGTTGGCTATAATTCATTGCTATAATGGAACATGACTCATGGCATGTTTCAGCCAACAGTTTTAACTATATGCATGAAAGTGTTCTTTAAGCACACATTATGCCCACTGTGTCTTTCAGGCTCTTATCCTTTCTGCTCTCCCTATTATTTTTCTTTATAGTTTGCAAATAGAAGAGATATAAAAAGATAATGAAATTGCAAACGTCTTTTGCAGGGTGTTATACAGGTTTCTGCTCATTGCCACCCAATGCCAACCTTTTCTTCTACGCAAACTGGGTTTTTTTAATCTCAAATCATGATGAAGCACACAATGTAAATGCAAGGGAAAAGTCTGGAGAAATAAACCTATTATTAGAGCTTGCCTTCATATTGCAAACAAGTACTGAGGAGAACAATTTTACCTACTTAAGTGAGACAAATTAAGACATTAGTCAAACTGTTTAAAAGCTGCAAAATCTGAACTTTTTCCAACAAAAATTATTATTTTAACGTAACTTTCCACAAATCAGCAAAATGTGTAAATAATATGGCATTGTACAGAAATTCAAAAACTTTTTAAGAAAAACAGAAAAATTGAGCTCTGAGGTCCTAAGACTTCTCCATTTCTTCACGAACTGTGTCATATAAGCTCTTGTTCGTGATTTATCTATTTAGTTTTGGTTTTTTCTCTGTCCTGATCCTGATCCTTACAATTTTCCACCAATACTTTCATTGCTTGAGTAGGTCACTGGAAAACTTATTTTGGAGAATTCTTTGCTCATGGTTTGATTGTGAGTTGCTTACAGTATTTGATAAGCCCTTTTATTTAAAAATCAGTCATATGAGATAAATATCCATACTGATTAGATATAAATAACTCATAAAAATTATTTTAATAGGATCATAGAATAGTTTAAGTTGGAAGAAAACTCTGTAGGTCACATGGTCCCAGGGATTACTCAAAGCTTTTTATGCACAAACACTCCTGATTACAAATCCAAAATGCAGTTTTCATGATTATACATTTTAAACTATTTTATAAACATATCTGCAATAAACCTGTGGTCATAACATATGTGCTGATGCATATATTGGCAGTATCAAAATTCAAGCAATATTATTTAATCAGATAAATGTTTGTGGAAACTATCTTTTAAAATATCTACTTAGCTCTAGTTACAGCCTTATTTCTCATCTCTAAATGTGTAATCTTTCCATTTAAGAAACTGGTTCAAGAGGGTGAGATTTATGTCAGAAGAGTAAAATTATTTTTGCTTGAAAAGTGAGATTAAAAATGTATCAAAATATAGAAAGGTTATGCTGACCTGAGCAGTAATAAGTACACAACTGATTAGTTCATTTCTGGTTATGCTCCATTTAACTGTTTTCTGCTTGAACCAGCTTTGAGGAACTGCACGAACATGAAAATTTCTAAGACAAGATGGTCATTCACTTAGTTTGCTGTGTCTTCATTTTGTGTGTGCCCTTGTGCTCCTCTGTCCTCATTTTAGTTCACTGCTCCCTGACTTCTACTTTTCATACTATTTTGCGTGCGCTACCAGGAATATAGGAAGGAGTGAGAGATAAGAATGATTGTCTTTAACAGAATTCCCTGTTCAGTGTTCCTTTTTTACTTCTTTTTTTTTTTTTTCGTTGAATTTATTTATGGTGGAAGAAGTTCATTGGCAACTTGATTGAGGAAACCTGAACTTTCAATGCACAGTAGGTAATCAAATGCCACGTTCAACCCACCAAGAATTTCAGCCTACAGGAGAGCATATTTGTAGGAAGTTAATATAACCTATTGGTATAAAAAAGCCAGATAATTTCTATAGAAAGAAATAAAAAGACCTGTTTTTACTGTAGAAAAGTTCAAAACCATGTATTTTCATGTTTGAGATCTTTTGGATATTTATTTTAGTTTTTTATCTCAAGCAGTCTCGAGTTGGCTGATAAATCTCTCCAATTACCCAGTAACCACTTTAATTTTTAAACCAATTACCCAGTAACCACTTTAATTTTTAAACCAATTTTAAACCAAAGTCACATTTTTAAACCAATGTGAGTGCTTTTTTAAGAATGAGAAGCTTAAAACCATAGGCAGCATGGGAAAATCCCTTTGCTTTAGGAGAAGAAAATAATTTTTAAAATTATTTCAAGTTCCAATTGCTTAAATTCAGCATAAGCATCAGTTTTCTGGGCTTTGTCTCTAGAAGTTACATAGGCCTGATATTCTTCAAAGTAAACAAGATTTCTGAGCTGAAAGCTCTTCTCAGACCTAATGAATTATATTTACTTGCTTCAGTTTTAGTAATTGCATCTGAGTACACTGAGCCCTTGTGGAGGATGATTGTCTGTCATGATGTTTTTTTCCCAACAACAAATAATCACAAAACTCATGAAACTCCCGTTAGTTTCATAAAAAAATTCCCAAGTCATTAATCATATCTTAGTTTACTGATTTTTTTTCTGTCAGCTCTAGTGTATATGATATAACTCCCTGAGCATGTGATACATCAGCCTGCTCTCTGATTACTTTTCTTCATTTGTTGTACAATAGGGCCCAAAGGACCAGAGATCAGAACCACTTTGTCATAAGAGCTGTATGTCCCCATACAAGACACAACCTCCACAAAAAGAGCTTTCAGTGTAACTGATAAAGGCAACCCAAGGAAATATTTTTATCCCCCATTTTACTTACAAAGAATGGAGTGGAGGGAGATTAAGTGATTTGGCCAAAGCTCCCCAGGAAATCTGAGTCCAGGAGTCCTCAGCTCTAATCCACGAGGCTATCTTTCCTCTGCTAGGAAACAGATGTTAAATTGGATGTTAATTTTGCCATGAAACTTCTTTTAAGAACTCTGAAAGGCAAATAGCCTCCAAGAATGATTATTTAGCAAGCTACCAGCTCTGCAGTCTTGCATCTCAGAAGTAATTCATTCCATCTTTGCTGGCAGGCTTTAAAAGGCCTTTTGTTTTCGCTCGCTGATTAGTATAACAATCTATTTTGAAAGATATGTGGGCTGATAGGGGGTATCATTTATTTGTTTCAGTGGTAGCTTTTTGCAACAAAATGTATGAAGCTTTTAAGTGTTGTGGATTGAAGCCTCTGATGTCAAAGATAAGTGTTAGGATTATAAATACAGATCCTCTAAGTATTGTAAGTACTATAATCAGTAACAGAAATTTGCATTATTCACTTGCCTTCCTTAAAGTGCTGAAAGTTTTTCCTTTTATAAACCACAGGCACATATATTATCAGTCAATATTAACAATTGAGTCAAACATGTAATGTGAGTTAATTACAGAATGTGTGTTGCGTTATATAAAATTCCCGTTTAACGCTAGACAGCAGCACGCTATGGGTTAACTTAGAATACCACTTGGCCTTCCTCTCCTTCTCTTTTCTGCAATTCAAATCAGTCTTCTGGAAAATTGGCCTCAATACCAGTGACGTGCTGCTGAACTTACGAGATCTCAAGAATATCCTACCAGATTTCATTCTTTTGTTGTAGAATTGTTTCCATCTGGGGCCTAGATATAAACTTGGAAAATGAAAAGGCTCTTCCCTCTCACCCTGCCTGACTTCAGAACATTGGCAAGCAACTTTCCCTGTCAATGCAGTACAGATTGGATTAAAACATTGGAGTAAATTATATTTCTGTGGCTGCAGGAATTAGTGGCATTTATTGAAAGTTTGATGTACTGCCTATCAATCCAAGAAGTAAATATGTACTTCAAAATCAAATGAAAATTAACATTGAACATAACAGAATATGAGAGAATAGTAGGTTCTGGAAAGAAATATTAGTCACATGGGGCCAGATCTGCTAAAGAGCACAGTTACACACATTTGCAAGTGCTTCATTTGTGTGTAACGTCTCAGTGTGTGAGCATAACTCCCTGGCTTGAGTCCACATTGCTGTTTCACTAAGCTGGAGCAGCTAAACTGGGAGTTTAATCACTTCTAGTTCCTCTACACTCAGCGAAGGCAAAGGTGATTATGAACCAAAACCTGTACTTCATGTATAATTAAATTTAAATTCATTTATTTCCAGGTTATTGCTCTGTGCCACTACGTCAAGTCAAAATGGTTCTGATACAAATGTTATCTATAATAATATTTGTACTAAGCTTATACTGGGGAACTAAGCAAAAAAAAAAAGCATGGGAGACAGTTTGCTGGAGGTATGGTGCAAGAGGGGAGACAGTCACTCCAGTGTTTTCAGTATGGCTGCTTGGCTTGTATTTTCTGTATTTGCTGTATTGTATACTGCAAGCTTTAAGAGCTCATCATGTGATACCACTGTCAAATACCTCCAGCCTTTGTGCTAGACATTTGCACATAAACGTTTGTGGGTATGTGTGCGTTTCTGTGCCTTCACTACTGCTAGTGCACCAAGAAACATTCTTTTGACTTTTACAATTAAAAAAATTTAATATTGAAAGGCCTTTTACAATGATAACTGGAATTTAAAACATGCTGTCCTAGGCACTTTGACCCTTTCTTATTTTCTCTGCATCTCAGCAGCAGTAAGTCTGGAAGTTATGATTTGTATTTCAGCAAAAACTAGTTTTCCTGCTTTTTTCTTTTTTTTTTTTTTTCTTGTTAGATAGATATATAATCTATCTGTGTTTTCTCCCCACTATTAACACCACTTCTAAATGAAAAGGTAATCTCTGCATTCCTGACTGCCAGAGATTTTTTATGCTCCTTTGTCAGTACCACTGATAGGTTCATGACCAAACACAGTCTGCTAAAAATGAACACACAGCCTCCTTCTGTATTCGAGCATACTGACATCTAGTTTCATTACTGCCCATAACTTATAAGCAAGCGCTCTACGAGCAAAGAGCAGCTGTGCTAGGACCCTCTTCAGAAACACCAGTGATGTCTGTGTTATCAGGTACTGCAGACTGACAGGAGTGGATCTGTTTGTCAGTGTTGAGGATGTGACACCCCCACTATACATGCTTGCTGTGTGGGAAATTGCCTTTCACTTAGGCTGGTCCCACAACCTAAAAGCCATTTGCAGCTGCAGAGCACTAGGTGACCATTTTCCAGCATATAGATATCTGTTTATTGCCTGTTAGCGTAGGCATATTGCTGATGTCCTTAACTATGCTGTTTTCCTGTAATGTTTTCCAAGGTATAGTCCAACTATGGCTCTTACAGAAGGTGTTTGTAGCCTCTGGTGTTACTCATCTACACTCTTCCTTCCAGGTGTAATGACTCTTCCATCTTCTATCTACCCAAATATTATTTACTTTGCTTTTGTATGCCTTGAATGTAAAATAGTATTCAAGTGGTATGCGGTCTTTGTTTTTCCAAAGGACGCCTTCCAGAGCCTTCACCATGTTTTGAAAAGTAAGTGGTATCAGTTTTCTTCCTAAATATTGTTTTTCTAATGTATTTACCAATACAGTAAATCTCATATTCCCTCAGTATGGATAACCTTACAGCTCTAACTTTTATTCATTTACTTCTTCCTTCCTTCCATGTTAATTTTGTTGATTTTGGCACTGGTACAGCTAGTCCTACTTACTAACTATGTCATTTGCTTTTATAATCATGAAACAGAGTCTCATTCATCTTCTGCTAGGGGGTCCTCCATTGGCCTTATGGAGAGCGCCTCCAGCTAGCAACACTGCTGTTACCCTCTGTGTCAGTGTATGTGACCACAGGTGGCCTGACATTAACTCTCAGGTAACAGAGTTCATTGCATATGTCTCTGCATTGACTTACAGTGTTCAGCAAACCATGGGCTGCTCAAAGTGGATTGTCATGGGCTTTGACTTTTAAGTGCTGTATGAATCAGTCACAGCACAATGTAGGTTGGAAGGGACCTTTGGAGGTCATGTGATCCAACCTGCCACTCAAAGCAGGGTCTTTCACTACAGGCTATTTTTCTGGAGTAAGGGGCTTCTTTTGCTTAACAACTTGTTTTTCATTGGTTGGGGTTTTTTTTGGGTGTTTTTTACCCCCTGGAGTTCACTTCCTGAGATAAGAGATCCTCCAGAGTGGAGGAGTAATGAGAGATAAAGTAATGAACCTGCTCCTAGGTATTTGGGGGATATAGGCATCTAAAACTTTAAGACCATCTCTTCATTTGTAAATCAATTAGAAGCTTTTCTATGCCTTCCTCTTCTTCTCAGAAAAATAAATATTTTTTTATATGTATATTATTTTAGTTGGCTTTAGTACCAAGTTCTGTAATAGTTTCATAGTTAACTGTGCAAATTTCTTTGGAAAAAAATGAAAGATATTAAAATATTCTTCAAATGAAACACTGATATTACTTCCAGAAACTAAGCTAATTTATTTCTATCTCCCTTTTTTGAAATTTCTGGTTTAAAGATACAGATAAGAACATATTTAAACTTTCTCCGTTGTTTTGTGCATTTCCATTCCAATACAGATGAGACTTTTAACTGCTGTTATTCCACTGAGGGGATATCTTTAATTCATCTTGCTCTCTTGTTCAGGGTTCACTCCTGGACAAAAATTCTGACAGAGATCAGCTTCATTCAGTGTCCAATTATAATTAATCCACATTATCTAATGTAAGGCTTTTTAATGATACTTTATCAATCTTCTGTGCGTACACTGGAGCTTTTCAAAGCTACAACTACTCTGAAGCCTTGTTCTTGCTTGTTAAATACTTGAACTGGTTGATAGTACCACAGAAGGGAAACTGAAGAGACTCATTCCACCTCACTGAATGCCTAAAATAACCACAGGAAACAGAGGGAATAGATTGCCTTATCTACACAGAGCTTTGCTGGGTGGGGGTGAGACGAGTCCTAGAAAGATGGAAGTGGCAGCTGCCTGCTCACTGTCAGCAGTAAGCTGGGGAATAGCAGCAGAATAGGAGGTTGGATCTGTTTGCAAGAGAACCTCTGCCAGTAGGTATGTACTCAGCAAGAAATACCTGGTGGCAAGAAAATTTTGGTTAGAAATGAGAAATCATTCTGGTATTTTGGATGGGTCTAAGCAGTGAAGTGAAACCAGTGAATGAGTCTGCTCTGGCTTCTGAGGTAGCACAAAGTGGCTTGTGATAACTCAAGAATCACAGAACTGCAAAAAAATCACATTGGTGTCACTCCACGCCTGAAGCAGGGCCTGCATCCAAGTCAGCTCCAGCCACTTGTCCCTCTGGTTCTGTAAAGTTTAGAAATCTCTGAGGGTGGAGACATCACTCTGGGCACACTTTCAGAGTCTGCCTACACTCACAGTGATATATTTTTCCCCCCCTTATTTCCAGCTGCAACTTCTCTTGTTGCAAGTTGTGAGCATTGTCTCATCTATACTGTGCACCTCTGAGAAGGATTTGACTCTGTTTTCACTTCTCTGAAGAGAAAGCAGGTTGCAATTTTTCCATTGTGTAGAACACCTACTGGTACAGACACCCAGACAAATCCCACAAAACAAATGGCAGAAACTGGAGCACTTCCTATTTCCTTGCTCACACTGAACTCAGGAGGGGAAATGGTGTGGTCACCAAAACTAAACCAGCCCATGCTGCAGTTTTGGTACCCAGCAACAGGAATCTTTCAGGAAGGAGGTGGGGAGTAGATCTCCCATGCTCACTGGCTTTGGTGAAGCTGGAATTTCACCCACAGAAGTGATTCCCGGGCTTGCAGTATTTAGGACCCTGTGAAAGACCATGTTGCAAACAGTGATTGACATCTATACAATGGTCCACCAGCAATCTTAAGTCACACTCAGCCATACTGGAGAAAGTTTTAAAGCAGCCTTCCACTTGACTGGCAAGGCAGTTTACTCAGAGCTGGAATTAGATATCTGGGGTTTATTTTACCACCAGCAGCAACACTCACGAGCAGCACAGTTACCAGTGGGGAATTCTGTTTTATGAATGTGGATATGAATGTTCCTGGTGTGTCCCTCAAGAGTGCCTGAAAAGGCTACAAAGTCTTCTTATTTGAAGAAAACCTTTCCTCCCTTTAGATGAAAATTTGGAGTTTCAGTAGAAGTTAGACAGTTACTCTGTATCATATACCTTTCCTTGTATTTTGTCAATATTAGAATGGAAGAAAAATACATACCCAACCTAAAATGTGGACTGAGATATAGATAATGTAATTTTTAAGAGGTGGCATGTCTAGGAACATTTTTACTTTAAAATCCCAGTATAAATACACCTCCAAAATAATAGCCAAAAATTTAGAGATCATCCTATAATAACATCTGTTTATTCTGAACATTCATTATTATGAACTTTTAAAGAAACATCTCTCTTCAAGACCAAACTCAATAAACAGATGTAAATTTTGCCATTCTTTGAATAGCAAAATCTTAGGGTCTGCTGCAAAAAAAGGAGGGAAAGAGTTCCAGGCATTACAGACAAAATTCCCACCACCACCGCCCCGTTTATCTCGACCACAGCAGTGGAGCAAACACAGAGCGAAGCAGTCTGTAAGGAAGCCAGCAAGTATTCATGGTGACATTCCTCTTTAACTTTTTCTGTTAATATGAGATTTTAAATGCATGTTATTGTAACTGCTTGGAATGCTGAAACTTTACAATCTCGGTTGTGCTGTGAATTTAACACATATTAAAAACAGAATCACGAGGTGCTTTTTTATACCCTTATGTAACACTTTAAAAAGGTTTACAGTATTACCTACATAAGCACCTGCAGAGTTACTTGGGATTTTTTCCACATGAAAGCATGATCTGAAATATGTATTTTTTTCAATATGAAACACAACATGAAACTAACAGAAATTATATTTGGCTCCCATGTCCCTGTCAAATTTGCACAACTTTTTTCACTATCATTCCAGGATTAAGCTGTTAATGAAACATACAGTGCTGAAGTGCAGGTTACACAGGTGCAAAACCAGAGACCAACGGCAGTCATTTGCAAAACCATCTTAGAATGGGATGCAGGACTTGATGGTTTAGAACCTATAAGATTTCCACAAATTAAAACTATTCCTCCAAGTTAATTATAAAACTTTTCAGAAAGTTCTCTTCAGAACTAAAATGTAAGAATCAAATAAGCATTTCCCCAACTATTGAATTAGTAACTACTTTGACAGCATCCACACCATGGAATCAGTGTAATACACAAGTCATTATGTCAAGGCTTCTGCCCACTCTTATAGACAACAATGTATTTTACATGATGAATCATTGACTTGTTGGAAAGATTTTCTTCTAGTGAAAAGAAGACATACTTTTTCCATTTAGAATTCAGAGCTTTTTGAAAACCACATCTGAGAATTGTTTTTTTTTCTTTGAAATGTACTTTTTTAAATTGGGCTTTAAAATAAGAAACCATTGAAATCTTTGTAAATCTTACTCAGATTAAACCTGGAGATAAATATGAATAGGTTCCAGAAATTCATGTTACTTCTGATCACATGTTGTAAATTTCCTGGGTCTAGCTCAAATGAAAACTGAAACAACACAAACATTAATCCAATCTGAAATTGATACTAAAAATTCTGTGAGATATATCATCAGAAAACTACCAAACCAGTTTTTTCCCAGACCAAATAGCTTTTAAAGATACAAATAGGCATCTATTAGTGTGAGTGCTTCCCTGAAGCAAAGTCCTGAATACATCAAAAATTATCTACTCTGCACTGCTATTTATGGGACACTTGCACCATTAAGCATTTCAAACCTCAAAGAGGAAGGATTCATCTACATTCTCTTCAGCAGAATGCAGATTTCCCATTACCTGCGCTATAGATTTTACATAATCTTTTGTTGCTTTGTCAAAGTAATTAGGAGCACATGCCTGGGAGGAACTATGTGGGTTATTAAATGCAGTTCCTATAATCATACACATTAAGACTCTATAATCTCCTTCAAAAATTAGTTAGAAGTAGCTTGTTCTTTGCTCTTCACTATTCTGAGTGAAATATCATCTCAAACCCTTCTACTCTCTAGGTTAGAAACCTTCTAATTTCCAGGCTAACTTGGTTTGAGAAGACTTTTTTATTCTGATGTTTTCCTTTAGCTCGAATAGCTCTGTCTCTTTCTGTTCATCCTGACGTACTTCAAATACACTTTGACTTACTTACATATAGACAGCATGCATTAACCTTCCCAGCCTTGCTAGGAAGCAAGCTAAGCTTGTACAGGGTCACCTATGCAGCCTTTTGCAGACAGACCCAGGGTTGCTTCACTTGTTTTCTGAGCTGGCTGAGGGTAAGGCAGCTTTGAAGTCAAAGCAGCAAAGCTTCATGAAGCTGCTGTATGCCAGGGTTCGCAAGCACTGCCGAGAGCATGGCTGAATAGCTCCAACACGGTGCTGCACTCCTGTGGCTTTTGGATAGGATCTGGTGTATGCAAATGTATGCCATACGTAGCATTAATGGTCTTGATAATCGTATTTCAGTGTTACAGGATTATTACTTTTAGCCAAGATGTCACATTGCAATGTCACTGCATCATAAAAAATCATACCGTTACTTTGAGAACAGGGATGTGATTGGATCAGTGGAGCTCCATATATTGCCGTTAAACATGAAAAAGGTTTTGTTAGTGGGTTCAGGAACAAGTAAAATTTCTAAAAGTAATTTCTTGTCTAATCTCTATGATAAATGGTAAATATCCACCAGCACCACCCCAGGCAGCTACCAGACAAAACCTAAGGAAGTTCTACACATTTTTTCACAATATCATTGTGAATCTTAAATCCAGACTGGAAAGCTCCAAATATTATCAAATGTGCTACAAAAGGAACTGACCAATCTGCAGCTTATACAGCATCTCTCATGTTAGAAATTTAATGCTAAGTCTAAGAATAGACTACTCTGATTTATAACATACTTTCACCAAGCTCTGTGTGTTGGAAATGGGAAAGGCAGAGAATCTTTTTATTAGTAAGAAATTCTCCTTAAAGATAAAATACTGCCAGCTCTTAGACACCCATAATTCCTTTCTATTGGATACTATTCCACTTTCTTTTAAGTTGATGGCAATTTTGCCACACTGTTCAGCGGAAACAGAACTGAGCCTGTGGTCAGGCAGTAACACGTGTGCAGAAAGCATAAATATTCTCTGGGGCATCTGAAGTACTATGACTCTCTGTTAAATCCTCATGTGAGTACAAAAGAAATCCAGAAAAAAATCCCAAAGCATTTTGCCCATTAAACCTGACTTATCTATGACTAATGACTCTTCAAGTTTGCCTTTAATATGTTATGCTTTGAAACTTAGTTTACTGTATAAATTTTACACTTTATCTGATTTACATGTCGAAACCTTTAGAATAAAATAGAATAACAAAACAGACTAGTTAATCATGATGAAGTTACCTTGCAGTTTATGATATGGAAAGCTGTAAATACTGAAGTCCTGATTAAGATTTAAATGCTAATTAGGTACGTTGATTTGGAAACTGCCCTTTGGTACATAAGTAAGTTCATATTTCAGAACACAGACAAAGACTATCAAAAGCAATGAAGATCAGACAAAAATATTTTTCTTATTCCCTGAAGAAGTGGCAAATTACTTGAATCAAAAATGTGTAATAATCTACAAAATTATTTATTGTAAAATTTAGGACACACTGCGAAACTATTTATACAGGCAGCTCACATTCCACTTCTGTTGGGAAGGTTTCTTTAAAGTCAGCACATGGGTCAGAAGTAATAGATTGGCTCTTTATTTTGATTCACGAAGATGGAAAGCAAGTTTTCTTTCAGCAAGCATACTTGTTAAATTTAATTAAGATATATGTTCTTAAATCTTCATTGAGATCACTGTCCTGGGTAACAAGCAATAGGAACTGACACATTTCTAATTAAACCAATCATAGGAAGAAACCACATCATGGCCCATACTTAGCTAGATCAAGACACACAAGAGTGAAAGACAGTTATTTAAGCAGGAGGCCACAAATTTATTAATTAAATACTGTGGCGAATCATCCATTCACCTTTTCTCACACACCAGACTTATCTGGGTCCACTGTGTGTCTGCTGGGTTCCCATTCTTGATCTGCTACCGTAAGGTAGACTCTCTTCATTGTCTCTAGGACTTGGCTGATGTCTGACTGATGGAGACCCATGCAGCTGTAACCAGAGGGAGGAAGAACACTGAGCCACGGAGAATATCTGCTCTCTGAAAGCTTCAGGTTTCCCTTCTCTCCTCAAGCATTAGATCTCACTTGACATTTAGGCTGCCTCTTTCAGGCTTTGTCTCTTCTGAACACAGTCACAAACTGTGAAAAATCATTTCCCTTATTTTCTATTGTTTCTTTGAACTCTTACTTTTCACTGACCTGTACTTCCATAAGGTGAAAAAACTCTGCCGCTTTGACTCACTTGGACTCCTGTTCTACCTAATCTTATAGCAGGAAATTGATCGGAAAAAACAGAGCGTGAAGTACAATGTTTCCTGGAAGCCAGATCATATATTAGATTTTGAATGATATAAATCTCTCTAACCCATGTGAGTCGGAAAAAAAAAAACATTTTTCTACATTTACATGGATGTTTTGCCAAACACTACACTCTAAATAAGCCTATTGCAGTTCCCCATCTGCCCACCATCCAAAGGCTTGTTCCACCTTTCTGCACTTCACTCTAGGAAGACGTGAGACTCACATTAAATCATTCTTAGTTTTCTAAGAACAGGAGAGAAAGTGTAACTTTCTTTGTTTCCGTGGTTGCAGGACAATATGATGGGGTAATCCCAGTATTCTAACTGCTGTAGCCTTCTGTATGTCTCACCTGTGCCTAAAGTTGAATGATTCAGAACTAGATTTTGAGAAATGCAGTTTATGTGGGAATTTAGTGTTAGTTGGACTTCACCAACAAGTAGGCTGAGTCTCTGTGGCTAAAAACTTACCAGGACTTCTGGCTACTTTACATAAATTTACATATCTCTATCTTTTCTCTTCGTTACTGTAATACGTTTGAGTCAGGCAAGTTTACAATTGGACACGTCGGGTAAAGCTATGGCAGATGTATATTTACAGTCCATTACAATAGATCATTTAACATTTGATTTGGCATCCATTTAGTATTTGATGCTCTCTTATCCTTCATCTATTTCAGACCATAAATTAGTCATATTATAGCACAAGCTTTGTCAGTTCAGAACAGATTTTCTTCTGAACCTGAAAGATGCATGTTAAGTATGCCCCATTTCTGCAGCCCAAACTGTACGCAGGGTCATTTTAATGCTGTGCCTGACAGATTTCCTCATAATCCACTATCCCCTATAGCAGGAAATATGACTGTGGGTGGTATAGCTACACATGGAGCCACTGAAGGTTTCTTGAAATTCAACCTACATCGTTTAACTTACCATAGCAAGGCTCACTACAAGTGGGGACACACTGTCACCTACATCAGACTTTACCTGTTGATTTTGCAAAGGGTCTGGACACTGGGATTGAGGCAATCTGGAAAAAAGCCCAGCTCAGAAATATTTTCCTCCTGTAAGCTTTTTGGCATGATTCATGGACCATTTCAGGGCAAAAAATAAGACCATGGAAGATGTTGTACTGGAATCCCCTGCAAACCACACAGTCCAGTTATTTTCTGTACTTGCAAGGAAGTAAAAGCTGGACATAATGGTAAATTAATGTGGCCTTGTTTATGTGATGGGACACTATTCCAGAACTTGAGTAAAAAAAATCTTGTTTCGTGTTTCCCCACAGGGCAAAATTATTCTTTGAGAGCAGATTTGGTCTTCTGAATACATCTAGGTTGTCAGGTATGTGGGCATGGAAAATTTATATTTTGTATATTAGACTTAAAACAAAACAAAAAAAAAAAAAAAAAAAAAAAAAAAAAACACAAAAAAACCTTCTGGGTAAAGAGAGGACCATGAAAGCTTCTGCACCTGATTATACATTATGAAGTTGTGATTATGAAAAATATCGCTATGGCACATCTTGCTGCTCCTGCAAAGCCTGTGCTTAGCAGAGGTCCAGTTGCGCTCTCAGTGAGGTCTTGATGTGCTTTTACCCACTGCTCTCAGCACACAGCCAACCCTGAAATGTTTAGATCCTAGGAACATGTGGTCTCTGTAATGAAAGTTTAGGATTGTGTTGCCAGCTGCTGGATTACCCATGTTGGATATTGGTTAGTATTACCAACAGGGATAATGTGAGGTGAATTCCTATGCTTTGCTTTCCTAGGTTGCATGAAGAAATATGTGTAGTGTCTCTTTTTATCATACTGCCCATAGATTGTGGTGCTGCTCAAAAACACAGTGCCACTGAGCATGTGCATGCTACACTTGTAACAGGGCTGGTACCTGATATTTAGTGATGTTAATATTTGATGAACTTCTTACCTTGCTTTAATTTGCTTTAAATTTTTTTGCTGTAAATTTCAAGAATGACCCTTCCCCCTTGCTGTCAAATTAATATGTTTCTTGTCTAGATGACTGGGAGGGAAGAATGGTTGAAGCAAATTATAATAGGAATAAAAAGTAGCTAAATATTTTTTTGTAGAAGAGTGTGCTTCCTTTCCAGATGCATTACATTTTCAGATTAGCATATCTCATTTCAACTGTGATGAGTCCCCCAAATGTGTAAAGCTTTATAGTTGTTTATTAGAGATGTTTTCAGTCAAGCTTTTTCTGATTGCTGCTATTATTTGTGTAAAAATTGTGTAACTGGGTTACTCTGCTACTCGTAAAGTGCTAGTAATCTAAATAACATTTTGCAGCAGCCTGTAGTTTTTGAGGTTAAACATATATTGACTGTAATAGGAGTTCAGACCTGAGTTAAGCACATTGGGAACTGGCTTTTTACTATTGTGATGAAAAGTGAAAATACCAAAATGTGGCATTCTGATTTTATATTGCTCTTTTGAAACAAAACACAGTTTGTCACATCCAGGCCAGGTATAAAGTTGCAGCAGAGCTATGTGAAAAAGAACTTCATTCTCATCATTTATGCAGAAATCCTGGGGGGGGAAGAAACAATAATATAGTGTTAATCAAATGTGTTCTAATCATGTGTGTGTATATATACATATATGTATATATACATATATATAAAATATATATACACCTATATTGGTATGCATGTAAAAGTTGATCAGGAGCTCCTGAGTCAGGAATAATTTTTCCATCATGCTTCTTTCTAATCTCTAGGAACTGAATTAAGCCTCAACACCCCACATCAACATAGACAAGACCAGGTAAGAGTATTTAATTAGCAGGATGATAGCAGCTATGAGAACTTCCTATAGGATTATGCACAGGTTTTTTTTACTTTGGCATTCTCTTGTCTTGGTCCACTTACAAAAGTGAAGAAACTACCACTAAAGAGGCTTTTTTCATCTTAGTGAGTAACTTATATCACCTGAAACCATCAAAACTTCTTCTAACAATAAGTCACTACAGTCTGGTAGCCAAGAGTACAGAGAGTGCATTGAGATTTCCTTCCTTCATATCTACTGCAGTATGAACAAGTACTTTCCCTTTTAGTGTATTTAACACTTTGTCATTGTTTAGTTTGTGATTAAAATAATTCTACTGTCAGAATTTTCTTCTGGTGTTTAGGTCAAGCAGGGAAAAATTTTACTTAGATTCCTAGACAATGATTCTTATTTTCAGGTGTCCTATAAGACTAAATAAACCGAATGTATCAAGAGAAACCACTCATCAAGTTTTCAGCAACCTGGATAACAATCTGTTAAATAATAAACGGCATGGATACATTTAGGAAATGTTATACCAGAGCATCTTTCCCTTTCTCTTTTCCTATTCTTTCCCTTTTTTTCAGGTACACAATAGCAGTTTGTTAGTTTGATGCACTATCTAAATGAACTGTCCCAGTTCATCAGGCCCTGTTGCTACCACAGGGATTATACAGCTACCTATAAACAAAGGAGGGCACATCAGGAAAGAATTTCTTGGATTTGAAATTACTGACAAGTAAATGGTGTCCTTAGTATTGCATCTGACATTATGGCAGCCAACAGTGCAGAGCAGCATCTTGCTTCACAACTCTGAGGTTGTTTTGAGGGTTTTGCCAGCTAAAGCCTACAAGATCCCAGTTCACATCAGATCTACATCAAAGTCCTCACTGGAGATAAGACGGACAGAAAAAGGGAGCTGGCCTCCCTTCTTGCTGATACTTGCTGCCACAAGCCCTCTGGTTGACAGGTAGGGATTGCCACCGCAGAATGGACACCTGGATGGTGGCAAGGTCTTCTGCTGTTGTAGCTGAAGTTTGGCAAAGCTGGCACCAGGGAAGGGAAGATCTGTTTTGTTTGTAGATTTGCTTGCTGGTGCTTTATGTCTGTATGTGCGTGAGATTTAGTCGGAAAGGAAGAAATCAGCAATTCTTATTGATAGAGGAGCACCCCGTATTGCCCTTTTGTCTGCTTTCAAGGCTTTGGAATGATGCAAATGGGAATACCTGCTTCCTTAGGAAATTGTGTGAACCTCTCCCCTCACTAGTGTTTATAGGAGGTCCTTGCACAGCAGAGAAGCATGCTAGCAATTCCTTCATCAGCCTAACCCTTCATAGCTAGGAAAAAGAGTCTGCCTTTGTTGGCTGAGTTGTGCTGAGTGTGTCTGGCTGCCTTAATAGTCTTCTGGTGCCATACACTGCGTGCAGAAATTGGGACAGCACTAACTGTTGTCAGAGAGCCAAGTAGGCGGCCAAGGTGCAGCAGCGGGAAAGAGGGTTTCTCGAAGTCGTACTTGGCTAAAGCTCAGGCTTGAACTTTGCATCTGTAAAAGCTAATGAGCAGATACCTGAAAACAAATGACACCCAGCCTTCAGAGTGCTATAAAATACACAATTTGCAAAAGGTTTCCTAGTATTTTTATGTCAGAAGGGTACTCAGTGAGATTAGGAGCTCAAAAACCTGTGTGCTAAATGTACCTATAATGAGATATTATTGCCTCCTCAAGCAGTTAGTTGCTGGATAGACAAGGCAGGCAAAGGCAGTCTTTATTCCTTGTTTAATAGATTAGGAAATGAGGTGATCAAATAGTTTCCACTGGAGTCTTTAAGAGCTTTCAGGGAAAGGAAAGAATTGAACCCAACTCAGAAAAAGCATCTGAATTCAGTTCCTTGACTGTAAGGTCATCTTTCCTTTCCTCTCTCCTCCTTGAGTTTCATTACAAAAAGTACAATCACAAAGTGTATCACTCTTTACCTTTTGTTGTAAATACTCCTACAACTGTAAGCAGAGCAGTTGCTTGATACAGCACAGTCCATTTTTGCAAACAGGCTCCAAACCTGGTCCCTTCTGCAGGCAGTTTTGTTGTGGTGTATTAAGCTGCAGCATTCACATGATTATACTGGCAGGAAGGAGCAGGAGGGAGGGAACCTCCCTGCTGCAGCTGGAACTGAAATCATTTATTCATGGTAACATTTTTAGAGCTGATAAAAATCAGTGTCGTTCACACATTGGCAAAGAGAGGGTTTAAAAATTCAGGAATACTCAGAAACCGTGATTGTTAAAGGCTGTATAATCCCATGACTTTTGGGCAGATTCTCAGCTTTGGGGCTTGGCACTAAACAGAGGCACAGTGTCTTTCACTCAGCTGAATCACAAAATTCTGTCATTTCTTTTTTTAAAAAGTGCTACAGTTGGCTGATGTATTAACTTTGTGACAAATTGCATAGTGTCCTTTTTTTAATGAAGTACTTTAAAATCCCTTAATTACTGAACTTTTTGTATTTATGCTGCCAGATTTGATGATTAAAGGACTGAGGGATCCATTTTTAAATTAGATGGTTCCAAGTTAACTACAAATGCATGTACAGTTAACTTTGCTGAATGAGGTATAGCCACCAAATTTTTAACAAATCCTAACAGGATATTTTTTAATCTATTGCAGTACAGGTCCTCTTTATAAAGTTGTTGTAGCATTTATTTGTATGAAATCTATTTCGTTTTGCACATAGTATTAAACCAGTTTCTATTAAAAGTGCAGGAAAATATTTTTTTCAGATTCTAAAGACAGCAAAAAAGCATCAAGGTTTGAATGGGCATTACCTCTTCATACTGAAATGGCTTCTTTTGCCCGTATGTTACAAATAATATCCATTCTGTATATGCACTATAAAAGCATCCAAATGTACAGCAGTAGTTTTATGTGTGTGAGTGAGCCAGAGAACGCATGATTAGCAAGCCATTGTGAGGTGCTGTGAGAATACATACTTTGTGAAATGTATACCTCAACATAGTTGCCAAAATGTCCCAGATGATCATTTTTAAAGTGTTTTCAAATATTTATGGGTCTTTGGGGGACCTATAAAGACCATTCACTTTCCAGAAAACAGACCAATGTAATCTGAAGAAAAAATTATTTTTTGGCCACCCAGCTGCACCAACAAACTGGATGAGATATATTGATATTACTTGCATGTAGATAAGTCAAAGACTGGTTTTCTTGGTATGTGAGGCTTGCAGTTTTGTAGTGGAATACATAAAAATCCAAATTCAGTACTGGAAAGTGACATTTGTTTTGCAGTCTTGTAGTCACTGAGGTGACACAAACTGTTTCGCAGCCTTACTTGAAGTAGAGTTAAACGACTTCAGTTTCTAAGTCTCTTGAGCCCCCTTAGCTTTCTCCAAATGAAGTCAAACATCTATATATCTCAAATACGAGCAAAACCTACTATGAATCAACAGTGTATTTCACAGAGAGTACTTGCATTTGAAAATAGTAAATTACAAGCTATACATAATGCTCTTCAGAATTGTTAGCGTGGGAATACACTTTCGTACTAGTTATGAAAATAACTAGAATGACCCATTTTCTTTGGTTTCAACAGCTGCAAGTAAACATTATGTTTCTGAGACAGTCCGAAAGGAGAATAACACTGATTTCATTGTTTGAAATGAACGTTAAAGAAGGTTTAAAGTGCTCAGAGCTGCAAATCTGGTAAACAGCTTTCTTGTCCATCACATGCAATAAAAAGTGTATGCACTTGTAGATATGGATGGAGAAACCTAAACATCAAAGTACTTCACTGGCCATCTGCCATTTTTTTGACTGCATACGATGATAATGAATGATATCACTGCAGTTTACTGTCCCATACTGATTCTCTCCATAGACCACCAAAGGTAATAAATTCCCACTTCCAGGACCGTTTTTTTCTCCTTCTTTCCAGTAAGTTGTTGCAGTAATTTATACATAGGTTTAACTCTTCAGTGGCATAGTATCAACTGAATTGGATTTAGTTTTGTAAACAAAGCAAAAAAATTATTTCTGTCTCCTAGGAAAGTAACAGAGGGAGGTACTGTTCTGTTGCCCAGTTCCAGCAGACCACATCAAGGTAAACTTTCCTGTGTCCAGATTATGTTTGTGTACTAATCTGGCTTTATAGACTCTGTCATTCATTTAATAATACTGAATTTAAGCACAAGGCATGTTTCAGTAAAACTACTTTGAAGGTTTGGGGTCTTCTTGTTCCTCACTTTATTCAAACAAAAAAAAATTTCTTAGTAAACATGAAACCATTGGTGCACATCATTCCTCCTATAGTGCTGTGTAACTGTATGGTCATTTAGTCTTACTTCACAAATGGGGAACTGAGACAAAGAGAAATGAAGGACCATGGAATGTGAGAAGGAATCTTCCAAACTATTGCGGACCCAAGTGGGTTGGTCCTCCTCCTTCAGTGCTGTGTGGCACAAACTTGTCTGGCCCTGAACCCAGCCTGTGGCACTACAACTGTGCTGGCATGTGCTGGTGAGCTATCGGATCCCAGAGCTGGCACCAGCGCTGCTAACCCCACCACCCTCCGGGACACAGCGTTGACAAGTCCTGCATGATTTGCCATAAGTCCTGCAGCAAGTTGGTAGGAAAGTCAGCTATTGAGTCCAGCCCTCCTGAGTTCCTCATACCTTGCAGTAACAGTAAAACCAACTTTTCCTTCCTTTTATGGTGGGTTTAAACATCTCTTTTTCTTCAGTAATTTTTATTTCTATACTGAGATAAATACATTCTATCTGAATTACAGAAAATGCATGCCATTGATTTTGCTGTCTGATCTCATTTCTGTTGACCTCTATACATCAAAGGTTTACCCACATTCATTTCTCTGAATGCTCTTTTTGTTGTTTTACAAATTTATTACTTTTTCCACCTATCCTTTTAGCAAAATTGGAGCACCATGGGTGCATGTATGAAAAGTATTCCTTTGCTGAACTAAAGAATAAGCATCAATATGAGCCCTGGTATGTAAGAGACTCATTCTGCATTAGAGCAAACTACAGATAAAGTAACAGGGTAAAAAAAAAATATTCTAATATGTAGGAACCAATGCATGGCCTGTCTCATTTTCAACCTGAAGTCAGATTCATAGTAAGCAGTACACTGATCAGTAATTATGGCACCTATATTTACTTTTGCTAAGGTTTGAATTGCACTCCCAACACCTCCCCATCAGGAACACTGACAGGTCTAAAAGTAAACACTTGGGATGAGTACTTCAATGGGACTTGTTTTGAGTTGTTCCTTGCTATACTGAGAGTCTAGAGCTTCTTCATTGAAGTAAAAGCTTTTAGCAAATTAGACTTGTTTATCACTGGTAAATAATCTCCTTCCTTTCAACAGAATAACAAAACAATACATAGAAATTAAATGAAAGGATTAAGGTGTTTGCTTTGAAATGTGTGAAAAGTACAAAACCAGCTGTGAAGTGAAGGTCAAGGAGGGCGCAGCATGAGCAGCACTGCCCATGCTCACCCTGCGTACAGGATATATTTCTTCCTTTCTACTTCATCAGTTGTCCATCCATCTATTTCCAGCAAGTAAAGTGGCTATATGAAAAAAACCACAGAAATCTATCTGCTTTCTGTAGAAGGCAACTTTTCTAATCACTGTGGCAGCAGAAATTATCAAATTATAAATTTCTACATAATCATACAGGTTTTGAAGGGGGGAAAAAGAGCATTTGGATAAAACTTACATCATCACAAAATATGAGATAACTGGTTAAAGTAAACATAATAGAGGTGCAGTCTGAATATTTTCAAACAAATTGCTATTATATTTTGCAGTATTTTTACTCAGACATTTCTAAAGTATCCATCTTCCTCTCAGGAAAAAAAGCGCCGAAAAAAAAGAGAAAAATGTTTTTGAATCTCATTTCAAGAAAAAGAGGAATCTATTGTTGTCTGTGTGCTGCCAATTTATGTGGATCTTTTCCATGATTTTCATGCTGATAAGATGTCATTTCAACCAGTTTTATTTAGGTAATGTTCTGGATAATCTGACATGGAATTTGCACTGTAAAGAAAGGACATATATATATTTTTTAAAGCGATATTAATTTATTAAAAGAATACAATAATTATGTTTTGCAGGTTTTTTCAGCCTAGAAGTTTTACATAAAGTTTCAAGTCTGCTTATTTGGGAGAGGTGGGGAAGGAGGAGCCGAAGTCCTTCAGATCCCAAGAGCTGCCTCAGTGTCAGTCTTACAAAAGAAAACAACAACATGGGGTCAATTTCTTTCATTGCCTTAACAGTGTTTGCCTCCAGAACATGAAGAGGAATGTCACAAAGCTTCCTCTGGACTTTTCTTCATAAATTGACACACAGTTACTCCTTTTGTTGCCTCCCTGAAAATCCCTTGTGCGTGCATCATGCTTTCCTGCAGGGAGTGCAGTAAGTCACGGTCTGCACAAGCCATGCACAGAAGCAAATTGCGTCTCACACGTGTGGTGCGGCTCACAAAAGTGGAGACCTTGTGACTCTCAGTCCTCGGCATAACAATAATTTGGCTTTGCATTTGTGATCCAGACAGTAAGCACCTGAAGAAGCTGTTAAATCCAAACATGTTCCAGAAAAAAGGTCCCAGTCCCTGATAACGTGTGAAAAGCCTGTGTGTGCACAGAGCTGGGTGACGTTTAGCAGCAACACTAATTTATTCCATGAAGGTGAGATGATGCAAAGTGAGGAAAAGAAATTTGCCATTGGACAAGACGGGTGCCAAGGGGATAGTATGATATGGTTGCCCGTGAGAGCAGGGGACAATTTTTGATGACCAAGGAGGTCTTTTTCAGCCTTGTACTCTCACATAAGTGTCAAATACAAATAGATTTTAGCAAGTCTTAGAGAATGTTATATTCGATCTTACCTTGCCTGTC
The DNA here is from genome assembly GCF_963210335.1 of Falco punctatus. NCBI lineage: Eukaryota > Metazoa > Chordata > Aves > Falconiformes > Falconidae > Falco > Falco punctatus. The sequence continues at coordinate 106,436,558 of NC_137581.1, read as the reverse complement.
ATGTCAGAACTATCAAGAGGTAAGTTGCTCCTATTCTATGTATTGCATGGTGCTTCATATGTCACATATGACAACAGACTGCTCAGCCTAAGGATTTATATAGACACTCCAAAAATTAAAACTAGATTTTGCTTAACTTCCTTTTAAAATCTGACACTAGACTTGATCCTAGTCAACAACTGGAAATTGCAAAAAAAAGAAATAACTCACTAAGAGAAAACAGAAACACGTATCTACGTATCTAACTGTACTTAAAATTCCAGGAACACGTTGTGGCTGCGTTTGAGACTGATTAAAAAGGGAAGCAACTTTGAAATTTTGCCAGACATTTTCCAGCATGAATGACTCCCTTTCTGTCTCACACACAGAAAACAGTGAGAAGCTGTGTTGCATACCGCAGCAATCTCCTTTTTCAGCACGAAGAAACTGTCAGAGATAAGACAAGAGATATGTAATATTATAACCATTATTTATTCTAGATTAATGAAAGAGGAAAATAGCCCTTTTAGTTGCAGCTTGCATGCAGAAAAACATTCATCTTACAGAGCCCACACTGTCTATTATATTCACAATATATTAGCAGTTAGCTGATCTATCAGTTGAGGTGAATTATTACATTGGCTTACAGTGATATCAGTTTTCATTATAGGGCAGTCATCCAAGTCTTTCCCTATTCTGTTTGCACATCCTTATTTCCTTGCTTTTCCTTTACCCTTTAGATCCTCTCTGGCCAGGAGGTTCGTAGGCTGAATATGTATTTTTAATGTCTGAAATGCATGAAGAAATAGAAGAACTAATCAAGCAAATGGATTTCCAGCAAATTTATTAATTTTGTACCATATCTTGTTGCTAGAAGCATGTCTTTTCACAGACCAAACCTCCTTCTTCTTACACCAAAGCATATTACAGCTGGGGTGAACAGGGGCAGAAAGGAGGGTTTGGGGGCGTTGGTGTTTGGTTGGCCCGTTGGTCTTTGGTTGCTGTGTTGTTTGGGGGTTGTTTTGTTGTTTTGTTTCCAATTGTTTGGTTGGGGTTTTTTACTCCCTGTTACGCACCAGTGAATCTACTGGCTAAATAAAGGAAGAAGTTCCAGAAAGAAATTTGCAACCCTGGGTTGATATAGAGCAGGATTTCGGGACAGAAGAAAATAAAGGAGAGAACGGCAGGCTATGCTTTCACTGTCTAGCAGAGATGGCTCAGAAAATGCCATCAAGGACAGATTTTCTAGTCTTTGGCATTGCGAGCTTGCAAGCACAGCTTTGGACACATTCTGAGCAAACTCAACAGATCCCACAGGACCCCTCACGCCCAAATTCACTCCAGCGTCTTAGCAGCTGTCCTCCACAATATCCCTGGGGCTTCTCTTTCTGCCTCCAAAGCTTCAGGCTTTGGGACAGGAAAGTATGGTAGGGAAGGGGAGGTTCATATATTTACTTAACAATATTTTCATGTTAAATTAGCAATACCATTTGACTAACAGCAGTAGCAGTTCCTCTCTGTTGTAGTATAGTTTCAGGCCACAGCCAACATTTGTACTTATGTTCAGTAATGCTGCCCTCTTCATAGGACTCTTCAGGGTATACAGCCCTGACACTGCAATTGTCCCTGCATGTCATCACCCTGCAGGTTCCCTCTGCTAGCCAGGGGTTTCCCTGTGGCTGCCAAGTACATCCATGAAGGCAACTGTATGATCAGGATGCTCTTCAGTATGAGAGAGAGAGACTGAGTCTTCAAAAAGTAAGTATGCATATATTTATACATACATATACACACATATGTGCATGTGTATTTTGCAAGAGGAACTCTGGCAGGTTTTTTCCTTACTTAACGGATTTATTGCCCTCCTCTGTCCTCTCCCCACTCTCAGAAATCACTGTTGCTCACTGGTGGCTCGTATGCTTCAAGCTGTATTGTATAATTTTGGGGGTAGGGTTTCTTGTACCTTGCCTATGTTTGAAGAGGAAGCAGCAGGCACCACTTCAAGTCTAAATAAGGACAATAATAATTTCCAGCGACAGACAATCTCTTCCTGGCTGGCTATAGTCTGACTCTTCAGCCAATGTAACTGGCAGCCCTGATATTTCCTCTGAGCCTGGCACAGAGTTAAGATGCTTGGTAGTGTTCTAGGTGCCAATTTATCAATTTATTCCTTAAAGCAGTCTGATTTTGTTGCATGTGAAAATATATACTTATCTATTAAAGGAAATACAAGTAGAATAAAACAGGAAATATTAAAACAGCATGAGGCAGTGAGATATGGCGTTTCTTGAACAGTAGCAATAATCTTAATAAAATGCAGATGCAATCATGTTGAGGGAGCAGTGTGGTAATAAAAATTGAAGAAAGGAGAAAGGTGCATAAAGAGAAGGGGAGCTCTTGGGTGGAAGAATGTCTCTGAATTTAGCAAAGACATAATGTGGTGCCTGTTACAATTGCACAGCTTTGCTTTCAAAATGTAAAGTCAGTGGGTGGGCTGCTTTCATGCCTGGTGTAAATCCACCAATGTCAGTGGAATGATACCCATTTCAAATGTAGCTCTGCACAAGAAATGTAATAAAGTGTAGATGTCAATAAAATCATTGATGGGCATTATTTAAAAAAAATAAAAAATCATGAGCATTTCCTTAAATGCATTTGAAATCCATGGGCATTTAAATTCATTTTCCAAGAATTTTCACAGTGATCTTATTTTAGTCATGGAAAACAAACATCTAACAAATGCTTATTCTTACAGGTTTTGTAGTTCTGGCAATCTATTTGGTTTCTGTCTTACGGCCTAGAAATTGTCAGTCTTCCTACTGGAGAGCTGAAATGATACCATGTGAGACAAGAAACCAGTTCCCACATACTGCCAGATTTTTATTCTCTCTTTGTACAGTATCTAGCACAATGAGAAGTCTGCTACATGACACAGGGGTTGTGTCTGTTACAGAGAACAATAATAAGAGCAAAATAGGAAGACATATTCTTTAAATATTAGGCATTTAAAGAATAATACAACCATCAGGCACAGTCAACCGGTTCACAATGGGAAAGGCCTGTTTAACTACTTTTATATCTTTCTATGATAAGGGCGGCCTCCTAGTGGAATAAGGGAAGGTGGTGGCTGTAGGTTTTCTGGATTGTAGTACGGCTTTTGATACTGTCCCTCACAGCATCCTTCCGGACAAGTTGTCCAGCTGTGGGATGAGTGGGTTCACTGTGCGCTGGGTAAAAAACTGGCTGAACAGCAGAGCTCCAAAGGGTGGCAGTGAATGGGGCTACGTCTGGCTGGAGACGGGTCACCAGCAGTGGTCCTCAGGATTCAACCACAGGGCCAGTCCTGTTCAATATATTTATCAGCTATCTGGATGCAGGAGTTGAATGCATCATCAGCAAATTTGCTAACAATATCAAACTGGGAGGTGATATTGACTCTCTTGAGGGACAAGAAGCCTTACAGAGGGACCTAGATAGATTGGACCACTGAGCAGTGATTAATGGGATGAAATTTAACAAGTTGAAATGCCCGATTCTGCACCTATGATGGAGTAATGCTGGGCACAAGTATAAACTGGGAGACGATTGGCTGGGGAGCAGTGCTGCAGAAAGGGATCTGGGGGTGCTGGCTGACAGCAGGCTCAATATGAGTCAGCAGTGTGCCCTGGCAGCCAAGAGGGCAAACTGCATTCTGGGTGGCACCAAACACTGTATAAAGGCTGGTCAAAAGAGGTGATTATCCCGCTGTATTCAGTGTTGGTGTGGCCTCACCCTGAGTACTGTGTGCAGTTCTGGGCCCCACAATTTGAGAAGGATATGAAGGTCTTTTCCTGCCGAATGAGGAAAGGCTGAGAGAACTGCATTTGTTCAGCCTCGAGAAAAGAAGCCTTAAGGGACACCTGATCACCATGTTCCAGTATTTCAAGGATAGCTACAAAAGAAGATGGAGGCTCCCTTTTTACAAGGAGTCACATGGTAAAGATGGGGGGTAATGGGTACAAGTTACTCCTGGGGATATTCTGTTTAGACACCAGAGGAAAACTTTTCACAATGAGAACAATCAGCCATTGAAATAATCTCCCCAGGGAAGCGGTGGATTCCTCAGCATCAGACACTTTTGATTCCATTGGATAGGGTGCTGGGCCATTTTGCCTAGACTGTGCTTTTGCCAAGACATGTTGGACCAGATGATCCTTGAGGTCCCCTCCAAACTGGTATTCTATGATTCTATGAATGTTCCAAAGGAGGCCAATAAAGCTGGTGAAATGGTTGGAAGAAATGTCCTATGAGGAGTGGCTAAGCACTTTTGGTTTGTCTGGTTTGGAGAAAAGGGGGTTGAGGGGTGATGTCATTACTCTGTACAGCTTCCTGAGCCGGGGAAGTGGAGAGGGAGGTGCTCATATCTTCTCCCTGGGATCCAGTGATAAGACACATGGGAATGGTTCAAGGCTGCTCTGAGGGAGGTTTAGACCGGTTACTAGGAAGCACTTCTTCACCAAGAGGATGGTCAAGCACTGGAACAGACTTCCTAGAGAGGTGGTCAGTGCCCTGAGTCTGTCAGTGTTTAAGAGGCATTGGTTAATGACCTTAATAACATGCTTTAACATTTGGTCAGCCCTGAATTGGTCAGGCAGTTGGACTAGATGATCATTGTAGGTCTGTTCCAATGGTAATAGTCTATACATGAGCACTATAAACATCTCCTGACTGTATTCAAAAACAATGCTTATCAATAACTGAAACAAGTGTGCAATGTAGAATAATCCGAAAAAAAATTGTAAGAATCATTTGATCGCAGTGAGAAATGGAGGGAAAATATTTTGCATAGCATTTTACAGGTGAAATCATGTCATTATTGCAAGAAAAAAAGGAAAAGAGGAATTTCTTTATGTGTATCCTGTAGCATTAATTACCACAAAAAGAAAAAATGGGGATACCACTCTTGAAGCTCGATCTCACAGTCAAGACATTCTCCAAACACATATATGATCTTCTTAAGTTGATTTTCTGCTCTGAATTTATGTACATTTTCATGGTTCTCCATTTTTTAAATACTTTTCTGCTCTAATGGAGTTTTAGCAGCCCATTCACTATATAGATTTAATACAGTTAAGCCTCAGGGTTGTCTAAAATTAGATCTTGGTTGTTCTTCTCAGGACCTTAGCAATGCATTTTTGGTTTCCAAACATTTCTAAAGGTCAGTATTGCTGGAATCTTGTTGCTTGACTGTGAACTTTCTTCACCTGTTAGTGGAGATAATGATCAGGGATTTGTGATGTACTTCTGCTATTACAGGAATACATGATATAAATAACGGTTTCCATCCCAAGATGCCCTGTGACTCCTGAGAGTTTATCAAGGAGGGCCTCCTGAAGTTCTCCAAGGAGTAAAACAAAGTTCTGCACCAGGGGAGAAGTAAACCCATCCATTAGCAAAGGCTATGAAACCCTTGGGTGAGTGACAATTGATGGAAAGGAGATAAGGTCATGACTGACGCCAGCTGAAAACAAGCCAACAGAGGTCTGCAGCTGTGGACAAGACAACATCAGGAGACACATGGTCAGCAGATCAGGGGAGGGCAGCACCTGCCTCTGCTCAGCACTTGTGTGGCTGCACCTGGAATTGTGTCCAGTGTTAGATATTTGAGTTCAAAAGGGACACTGAGAAACTGGACAGTGTCTTGCAAGGAGCTCTCAGGATAGTCAGGGGCTAGAGCACCTGACCTCCAAGGGGAGGTTGGCAGAGCCATGCTTCTTTAGTGTGGCAAAAAGAAGGCCGATGGGTGGTTAATAGCAGTCGGTGACTTCTTTAAAGGCAGTCACAAAGATGACAGAGCCAAACCTTTTTTGATAGTCGCAGAAAATATAGCAAGAAGCAAAAAATACAAATTCTGGTTTGGGAGGTTCAAAACAGACATTAGGAAAATCCTCTTCACTGGGAGGACAGTGCCACCATAGAACAGCCTACCCCAGCACCCTGTGAAATTTCCATCCTCAGAGATTTACAAGACTCAACTAGACAAAGCCATGGATGACACAATCTAGTGCTGGCAATAATCCTGCTTGGAGCAGGGGTTGGGACTAAATGACCTCCAGAGGTCCCTTCCAGCCAACACTATGATTCTATTATTGTAATATATTTTCAGTTTGGTTTGGGGGTTTCTGTTTGTTTTTTCTTCTCTGGACTCATTTGGCTGACTTTAGGCCCTAATGAGTCCTTTTCCACACCCTGCTTTTAAAATGCTATGGCTTCACATTTCTGCAGTACTTTTGAACTCTCTAGAAAACTGACCACAGAATGAAACAAAATGTTTCCCTGCTCGTTGACTCATCCTGTGTCTGTAAGAATTTCTCACAAATATCAAAGGGACACAAACACAAGCCTGAGAAGACACTATCTTCAGCTGTGTTTTACATATTCTGTATAAGCAACAAATACTCTTAACTAATTTTTTTATTTTATTCTGGAAGAGGGACAGAAAAGAGAGAGAAAGGGTGATAATGCAAACCAAACTCTCAAATGTCTTCCAAAGCTATTAAATTTAGCACCAATACATAATAAAGAAACAGTCAGATGATTTACATATATATGGACCCTTATTTATAAGACATCTGAATCAGATTCTGGATGAGGCTTATGGTTTGACTTTCTAGGGGCAGAAGAAATAGGTATTTTGCTGGAATCCTGTAGCTGTCCCTATTTTACATACACAGGTCATAATGTTTTATATATTCAGAAGAAAGTCAAGCACGTGTACTTGTCTTTATTTTGCTTGTGTAAATGGTATAAAATTAAGTCTTCTTCAAACACATCCATATGAGCAATTCATGTTTTACAGAATGTGTATTACTGTTATTCTCTTGATATAGTCCTAGGAGGAAATTCAGCACTATGAATAACACTGCTGTTTTCATTTATTGTGAGGCAAGAGGCTTTTCTTGAAAAAAAAACTTCCTTTTAAATATAGATCCCTAATTGTCTGAGGTATTCCTAATAGAATTCAATTTTAATTACCCTCCAGCCCCCTCAGCTTTGAGGACAGCACTACTATTACCTATCTTAAATTTATGAAACAGTGAAAGACATGAGACAAGGATTCTCTTCAGGAATCCAAGAGCCTCTGTGGTGTTGCTTAATGTTCCTCCTTAGTCAACTGTATCTTGTTTTAATGAGGGTCTGTTGAATCTGCTTTGTTACTTTCTTTCTTTTGGTTTTGCTTCCTTTTTAAATGAATAATGTGTCAGGTATCATTTTCATGCACTCATCATTATTTGTTTCACTGGGAACGGTTCAGCTTTTGCATCCTTCTCCGTCCGATGAGCCGCCTTTTGGAACTGTTCAACCCAATGTAGGTCAGCCAGGCTTCAGCTTCTCTCATGGTTTTCAGACTGGATGTTACTGTCACATTCCTACAGACTACAAGGTTTAAAAATAGGCTCCCTAGGCCTTCAGGATGCAATTCCATAGAGGTGTTGTCTTATCCTCCACTCCTACAAAAACAAAGGTGGTGTAATGGAATTCAGCATCATGCAGGATCAGACGTATATATAAATAGTCAAATCTTTAAAAATAACATTAACACTTGGATTTAAGATGAGGCATTCTATAATTAGGGGAAAGGACACATTTATGCAATATATTAACTTAGGTTTCCAATCCCAAACTCTCTGCTTCATTCAGCACAGGGTGCAACACAAAACAGGCTATGAGGGCCATATATTAGTGCTCTGATTTTCTCTGTTGCCTCAGATGAGTGGTTATATTTACGTATGCCATCGGGTATTCTAGCCATTCTTCTGATGTATAAATTCTCACCACTCAGGCCTTTGCTCATGTAAAAGCTAGGAAATTCAACAGTGACAATTAGCATTAGGGATAGCCATGACTCTTTCCTTGCTGTGAGCAAGAGATCAGCAGTGCTGAGAATTAAGAACTTTATTTTTCATTTTGTATATCTCTTTACTTGTTTTTCTTGTAACAGTGACATTTCCAGTTGCTCTCACATCTAAGCTTTAATGCTGTACTATATTCTCTTAAAATATAGACACTAGATCCAGGAAAATTTGGTCTGTAACTACTTAGCCTGCTGAAATTATTAGTGATGTGAAGGAATGATCTCAAATCCCCTTGGCTTTTTGTATGCTACTGAGCATAACTATAGGAACTCACATTGGTCTAAAATAGGAATTTGGATAATGCAGAAGAATAAGCATTTGAGTGATGTAAAAAATCTTCTCTGACTGGGATCTGGCCTGGCAACAACAGAAATTCAGATCTACATGTTAACATTAAGAACATATACCTATATCTCTAGAAATCACTTCTCCAGCTGATTTCTTTGGCAATGGCCAGGGAAACAAACTCTGTCTCATTTGTTGTTGGACGTGTGGGTAGTTTAAAGAACAGGGAGGGAAAGCAGAAGACGAAAAGGAGTTAATAGCTCATTGGCAAAATTAACCCTTTCTCTATAATTCCTTTGAAAGCAGGCAGGTTTTTTTCTGATGTGTTCTATACTGCACTTGCACCCTGAAATGGATAGAAGTGCACAATTTTGTAATCTGAAAAAAAAAGGAAGATAGACAATAATCAACAGTGAGTGAGAGACAATGCATTCAGTATATTGCAAATGTTATTATCATTGTATTATCAATCATTCACAAAAATACAATGAAACACAAATACACGGCCCAAAATCAAACACTGACCTTACGATTACACATGGATCTGAATCAAAATCATCAGTTTGAATGCTCCAGATCTTTGGGAAAGTTCAGCATCGATTTAAAGTTTGTGGTTTCCTGCTGTCTCTGTAAAAAGACTCAGCCAAAGTTTTGGTTCCAGGCACTCTTGAACACTGTTTTAAATAAATCTTGTAGGCATTTATTATATGGCACAAAGAAACAAACAATAAGAAAGCCATATTTTAGATTTTTTTTAGGTTTTAACTCCGTTGGCTCTTCTGGGAGACTCAAGCAGATATAGGTAGACTTAATGAAGCCTCTTCTACATGTATAGGAGTGATATTTTGGTGCCTAGATTTGTTTGGTAATTGAGAATCCTTTTAGCAGTTCCAATCTATCCAAAAAGGACTGAAAATTGGGTCAAATATTTGATTACTCGAGGTCTCTGAATGTGAGACATCAGATGAATGGCCAGATATCAAAATGCCCCTCTTGTAATATCAGTACTTTTTCCTCCCTTTCAAAAATATTTCTATTTCTACCCTGTCTCCCTGCACCCCACTGCTCCCAAGGAAAGTCAGTAAGACACTCAGACTGCTTTTGCAAAATATAAACATGACTTTCTCAGAGTACAGTAAAAGCTGATAAAAGTTTTGTTGCCGCAGCTATGAGAAGCTCAGGGCAGGCTGGATTAGAGTTGCTTTTACTGTAGGAAAAGGAGTGAAGGAAAAGTGTAGTGATGCAACAGCGTGCTGAGGAGAGCCCTGGAGAACCAGATTTGCTGCCCACCCATTCAGCACTTCGTGAGACAGCAGGGTTAGTGAAATGCATGAGAGACTACTGCCATCCCACACCATGGCTGCTGCTACTTATGCTTAGCAGCATGTCTCTGGCAATAAAAGCTGGCCATTCTGCCATTCCCTGAAGCCTGTTACCCTCGAAATTGCTTACTTTGCCTAAAGCCTGACCTTCCCGATACACCAAGAACCTGCCAATGCTGAATTTGCTGAAAGTGTGCTCTAAAGGCACAGGGAAATTTGTGCTTATATGACTAGTGGAGTTCCCAACACAGGCATTTCTCCACTTGTCTGGGTGTAGCTGGTCAAGTCTGGCAACTTGATGGTTTTCATCCCTAGTAGCTTTGCTTTACTGGTAGAAAAAGCATTTTGAACAAATCATTGTGCTCCTACAAGGAAAGGCATTGACGCAACCTCCCAGCTCTTTAGAGCTGTAGCCAGCAGAGGATGTGCATGATTTCTTGCAAGCTCCGTGTTCTGCTGAAACACTGACTAGCTGCATAATAATCTGTGCAAATTATGAACTCAGCAGTGACCATTTTCCCTCTAAAACTACTGCAAGAGACCATAACTTGTCCTCTTTAAGCTTTTCTCATATTTATTGTAACATTGTAATTTCATCTAATAGCTGTGTAAGCCTTTGGCAAACCTCTCTTCTGCTCATTTTCTAGATTGACATGCCCATTTGACTCACTGTCCATCTCTCAGATGCATGTTTCAGAGTCTTTACCAGGTTTCATTTGAAGAAAGAGCTGCTTAAAAGACAGATTCAAGATCTGGGTCCTCTTATGTCTCTCAGGCTACAATAAAGGATCTATCAACATCCCTTTAAGAGCAGCTAGAGTGTGCTACTTCAATTTCCAGCTTTGAGCCTAGAAAGCTGGAGACTCTTGATGAACAGATCTTGGTAAAATCACCAGCAGACCTCAGTTTAAAAAAAATATATATATATTGACAAGCTCTGTTGTAGAGCTATTGAAATGCAATGCAAATGTAAAAGTGTATGAATCTGCTTATTTTGGCATCTCAACCTGCAAATCAAATTGTCATATGAAAGTGATCGTTTTGGATCTCCTGTCTTCCAGATGGCGTCTTTCCCATGTGCTCACAGCATGCTCTAGCTTTGTGATACCTGAGCAGTACTCTGAATGCAGTTCCCTAAACTGGCAAAATTAATTAGAAGCTTATTTCCTGTTAGAAGAATGTCCTGGCTGTGTCTGAGGTTATATCCTAGGGGGCTGTTGGTTTGCCATTTAGTGAGAAAGGTGTCAGCGTTTGGGGTTTTATTCAGATGTCCCCAGACAGCTGTGCTGCTTAGAGATTTTTACGTTGTGTTGATATGGTCTGAGGAACTTCTCAACACAAGCTCCAGATTGCAGTACCCCACCATCACGGGCAGCCCACCGAGCTCATGACTAATTGAAAGGGTACTTTGACCATTCCACCTTTTCCCTAAACAAAGCTTTTAGGCTGCAATACAATACAGGAAGGGAAAAGCATAAATTAGTAGAATCCTTCCTAGGCTTCTTGAGGGACTCGAGGCCAACTAAGCCTGCTTCATAGCTGCTCTTTCACTTAATGGAAGGGAACAATCTATCTGTCATCCTTCGCATTGTTATATATATATATATATATATATATATATATTTAGTTTAGGGAAATATGGACACTCTGAAAGGCACTTGTCTCATAAAATGCAAGATGTTCACATGTGAGCTAGTTTCCTAGGCTTCCTTTGCTAGTCAGTAGAGAGGAAGACATTTGCTCTCATCGTAAGGCAAATGCCCGTGGTGGGCTGGTTGAAATGTGCTTATTTCTTTCCATTCAGTACATAGGGGACTTCAGATATCTACACCATAGGTATATAATATTAGGTGACATGAATCTATCCTGCATTTCTGCGTAATACTTTGAGATAGTACAGTGTTATTTTTTGAGACAACTTTCATGTTAATAGTTACATTATTATAAGATTCAATTACTTCCAGCCACATTCTTAAACCCTTCCTGTCCCCTTTTTTATATTTCATATTGAAGCCACATTTAAAGATGTGGCAGTCTCTTGGGGGAACACGTGTCTTGATGATGGGCTGATAAATGTATATTCCATATTGGCAACACTAGGAGTCCATGAGCTTTGTGCTGAGAAGGAAAGCTACCACAGCATTCACCTCATGGCAATTTAAAGTGATTACCTGTAGGCTGAAAATTATTGTATCATTATTCCCTTTAAATAAAATGAACTCCTCTTAAAATCACAGGTAGTCTGTTTTTAAGGATCTGCAAGTAACAAAAAACTGACAATGTGAAATTCCTTCTCCCTTTCCCCAGATTCACCTTTGTTAAACCTTTGATCTCTGTTACTTTCCTGATTATGTGGCTTATTTAAAAATGCCCTACTGTGTTATCTGTTTTTTCAGATATCAGTAGGTGTGCTTGAACATCCTTGGGGTTTAAATAGGTCTGAATAATGGAGAAATCAGTGTGATGTAAAAGCAAAAGGAGCTTACATTTACAGTGGTAGCAATAATGATGGTACAACATCACACAATGGCTCCTGGAAGCAGACAAATGTCAAAACAGCAGGAAAAACTCCTCTCGCACACTGTTAAGGCTGCCCAGACTTCTCCCAGAATAACATACGCAATTTTGATGAATTCAAAGCTAATATCCATGTCACTCCCTCACAAAGATGGCTGGTTGTGCTTTCTTGTTTAAAAATAGAGAAATCATCTTTTGTTTTAACAGATTCCCTCTACGGTATTTTGCTGTTCTTGCCTGAAAACATGCTGCGTATAAAATGGTTGCGTGAAAGGGTTAGCAATCCGAGACACAGTAGTGGACATTGTTGAGGGTGTAACAGCACGTTTAGTTCCTAAGAGAAGGGTGTGGGCGATGATACTTGGAGAGCTAGCACACCTCAGTGGAAGCTGTGTGTACTACAATGAACAACATCTTTTTAATTAAATCAATTTGTTCCTACTGTTGTCTTAACATAGTCTCGCATTTTACCTAGCTTCTAAGGTTTTGATGTATTTGTTCTGCTTCGGTTTTCTCCCTGGGTTTTTTAAGCTCCCATGATTTCCGTCATTCTCCGTTTTCATGATAAGTGGAACTTAGAAACAGATTTCTTTTTAATTTAATAGGAAGAGTCTCTTTAGGAGGATAATATCTAAAGCAATAGCACTGGTCTTTCTGCACAACCTGCACTTTACTCAGTAATCTTTCAAAAGCAATCACTTTCCCCAGAATAGTGATAGTTACAGATCTAATTTGTCAGAGCTGCCCAGCTCCTAACACTCCAGATGAATTCAGTGGGAACTGTGGATGGCTACCACTTCTGTGACTCAGGTGTTGAGTTTATTGGAAAATAAAGTGAGCCCTGACAGTGCTTATACTGCTACTATGGACACTACGCTTCACAAGGTTGCAACCTCCATATGCTCCACTGCTGGTTCCAGGAAAGATATTTTTTTTAATGAAATGGAGTGGAAAGACGCACACCAAGTAACCGTGTGAACTAGGAGAAAATACTATACCTGACCAAAACCACTGTTTCTAGAAAAGTACATTGAACAGATTATTGGCTTTATGTGCTATCACCTAACACTGGGTTATAAAAAAAAAGGCGGGGGGGGAGGGGGGGGAGGGGGGGGAGGGGGGGAAGCACATCTACACTGTGTTACAGACAGATGCTCTAAAAATTATGATGATGATGATGATAATAATAATAATAGTGAACTTCAGTATAAATTGAGAGTTATCTCTCCCTTCCAGTTTTCACAACAAGTAAGGCAAAGAACCAACATGTGAAAAGAGAATTATTTTCTTTTTCCTTTGGAGATTCATGCAAACAGTAATTATATGGATAAGGGCTTTGCTAGCAGATGTTTAGTTTATTTTTTTTTTTTTTTATCTGACCACTTTCCTCTGCTGTGTATCTGGTTTTCAGTTCCATTTCATCCTTGGTTAAGAATGCTATGCTATTACCTTCTCACAATAGTATGTTCTATGAAGTCCTGAATGACTATGGGTTTAGTTCACTTCCCAGTGAAATCCCACAGAAGTCTCCAGCCTCCCCTTCCTAAAAAAACTAACATATGACTTAGCCCAGTGTATACAGAGACTTAATGGGTCTAATGGATGAATTTTTTAATTGTCTTTCCTTTAAAATGCTAATCTACCAGTTAAGGTATAAAAGTCGATTGGCAGGTCATTTGAGGGACTCATGTACTGCTGCTCCTGGACCTGTTCTGGAAAGAAACACAAGGCTATGTGGCAGTGACGTGGGAATACACATCTCATGGAGGTTCAGAAAAACTGTTTCCTAAGTTACCTAAGCATTTTTGAAACTTCAAACTGTAATTAGTCAATAGGGCATGATCACTGGTGTGGGGTTTTTTTATTGTTGGCTTTTTTCTTTTTTTTAAAGAAACTGATTCATTATGTAAGTCCTTTTCTTGACACCCCCACCCTCCCTAGGGACAATGAGACCAGGGACAGTAGGAAATCCAGACAGACAATGAGACTTGTAACAATACAGAATGCTGTGTGAAATACAGATCATCTGCAACACAACATGTAGGATCATCAGGTCAAATGTCTTTGCTTCCTCTAGTTTCAAAATCCATTGAAAAACAGAACCAGCATCTTTCTCCCCTGCTTTCAATCCTACAAATCCATTAAATTTTTCCTTCCAATTTAATCACCTTTAAGCAATTCCAGCTTTGAAAACATTAATACATTGCAACAGAAAAGGTACACTGGGTCATAAAAATGACCATAATAAGGCCAAAGAGGTCTGCAGTTTCTTGCGCTGCTATAAATGAGGCCCAAAAATGCAGATACCTTTGTCTGATAAGTCTTCCTTGGTTTTTGCAACATTCATAAATACTCTTAGAGAAAAACTGAAGAATGTGAAAGGTGTGAGTTTACTAAACATGCTATATAAAATAGATGTTGACTTCATTACCGATTTCCAAAATTCAGAATAAAACATGGCCAATTTCTTCCTGTCACCCAATTGTTCTCTTCAGCACAATGACTACTTGACTGTTTCATGTAGTAATAATTATTGACAAAGGGACAAAGCATGGAGCAGTCAGATTTTGCCCCACTGTTAGTTCCCATAATTTGGAGCTGTGCCGTCTTTGAAATAGTAAAAGATATCCATAATAGATGTGATTTCTAAGATCTTCTGTAGGAGTTCTTTTCAAAAGCTGTATTGTTTCCATGGGTGCTGCCGTATAATCTAATTATTCCTGATGGGTTGCCTATTGTACCACAGGATTCTTCAAAGGAAAGGAAAACAGCAAGGTAGATCATTTGAGCAAAAATCTTTTATTTGTTTAGGACAATGTTTCACAAAAGCTCTATCTGGGAAGCAAAAGAAATCTCTTCTGAGCCTCCTTTCTTTCAGAACTCAAGTTTCTATAATCATATAAAGCGGCTCTGTGTACTGTATGTTTTATCCTTTCCTTTCATTGGATGATAGAAGACATTTCAGCCCCATGTTGGGGTGGGTTTTTTTCCCACTGAAAAATTAAATCATTTATATTGTAAGATCTACTGTAGACAACCAGGGTAAAGCAACCCCAAGCAGTCAGAGAATACATGCCAGGCCCAACACCTGCAGCTTGTCAAAGGAATTATTGCACTCAACTCAGTTGGAATCTTTTTGTGGTAAGATATACAGTGGTGCAAAGGAGTTGATATTTACATCCACCTCATTAAAGTGAATCAGTTTCCTATTATTACAGAGTCCCAAGTTCCTAGACCATATGATGAATCTCACTTGGTCTGTGGTGTGTACAACTGCACTGTTTTTGACCTTGACCATTGTGCTAACCAGTGCCATTGCATGTCCTGTTTCTCAGGACACCTTTGCACCTGCATAACTAGGTTCCAGCCAACTTTTCCTAGTGAAGGGTCTGAAACTGTATTTTATCATGTTAAATAACAATATCCTGAGCACACGAGCATG
Source organism: Falco punctatus (assembly GCF_963210335.1). Lineage (NCBI taxonomy): Eukaryota > Metazoa > Chordata > Aves > Falconiformes > Falconidae > Falco > Falco punctatus. The sequence goes on along the minus strand of NC_137581.1, from coordinate 106,421,118 downwards.
CTCTTGTCTTGTTGTGAATGCATTAATAGATTAATGTTTCTCTTACATGCACTGTCTTCCAAGCTACCATATTGTAAGAAAACGGTTGTGTGGGAAAATAATGAGTGGATAGAAAACTCCTCAGACATATCAAGTAGGGAAAGAATGGAAGCTTAGAACTGTTTCTCCCCATCAACCACTCCTCTCGTAGAGCTATTGCCATGACTGTTTTGCACAGCTAGCTTCTGTGTTTTGAAGCTTTGCCATCCTTGTACGTCTATGTGAAAAGATTTTCCACTATTTAAATGGAGCCTTCATTTTGTATAGCCTACAAAAAAGCCAAAGCCTTATGGATTTTCCTTTACGTTGCCTTTCAACAGCAATTACTGTTTACAAAAAGGACCTGTATTGCTCCTATATTACCATTATTCCTACATGAGTCAATGGTTCTGCCAAAGCACTACTCAACTTTGTTTTCTTATGTGATATCTATCCTTAATGACTGGTGACAGCTTGCATTGATAAACAATATTCAGCCAGTAAACTTCTGCTTTTAGGTAGAGGCAGCCCAGCTCTGTTTCCTCCAGTGACTACCAACAGAGAATTCAATGCTCCAGCAAAGATATTTGGGATCCAGAAGCAGCTGCAGCAGAGACAAACCACAGCCTGTGGTGTTCCCTAGGGAAGGACACTGAGCAACATGGAGCTGAACTCCTGGAGGAGGGAGGGAAACAAGTGAGGAGTGGAACAAAAGCTGCATACATCTTGGAAGAACTAATGGAAAACTTTGAAGTCTTTCGTCAGTGGAGCTGAAGGGAAAGCCAACTTTTTTATTCTACCCAGCCCCAAGAGAAGGTGATATTCTGTACTCCTTCCCCTCTTTCTTGATTTTCTACTATTTGTTCATCTGAGATACAAGGTAACGGCATTATACTACTACATTGCACATCTACTTTGAGTTTGTTTCCTACTAAACAAACCAGGTTCTTCATTCAAATCATTCAAATCAAATTGTTTATTTTAAATTGAGTGGTTGGGTTTCACTTTGGCTAGGGTTTTAACTGATTGCGGGGGTGGAAAAGTACTGATGCAATGAAAAATGAGATTCACATTCAGACCTAACAGCAGTGCAAGCTGTGCAGCTGAGTGCCAGAGTCCATCTCCTTTGAAGGTTCATCACTGTTGTTCAGATAGTCTCATCTCACGGGAAGCCACGTGGAAAGGAATAGACTATGCCCCTCCAGCTAGTAGTTGTTATCATGGAGGGATTTGATTTAGGCAGTGGATAACCAGGACAATGGAATAATATACCCAAGGTGAATTTGTTTCCAAGCAAAAGGGCTACCTTTTACAGTTTAGTCTTCTTCCAGCACATAGATGTCTTATGTATACATGGAAGCAATGGAGACGGAATGTAACAAATATCTGGAACAACATAGCCATAGATCTAAATTCAGTACAATGAAAAACTTCTAAGCATTTTATCTAAGCTTTATTTGTCTGTATTGGAGCACCACTTTTAATAAGTAAAGCTGAGGAGGTTACAAAGTAGTAGTATGAAAAGTATTGCAATATTAAATATTGGTTTCCAAGCACAAGGGAATTTTATACATCTTTCAAGGAGAGACAAAATTATGACTTGATATCAAAGTCCAGAGTAGCTGAAATCTGGAAAGCCTCACTTTAGCAGAAGTACTTAAAAAGGAATTGCAGCCATCCTCTCAAGGCATGGTTTGCTCCTGATAAATCAAAGTAGCAGGAAATGCAGGGGTGGGGGGGAATGTTCTCCTGCTGATGCCATTGGATGAGGCATCAGGTACTCAGAAAGCATGGAATACTTTCATGGCATATATGCATGTTTTGAGATGAAACTGGATTGCAGGTTTTCCAAAGGGACAGTTTTCTTATGGCAGCATTTTCTTTCGGTTTTAAAGCTATTTTTTCTTTTCTTTTTTTCAGACGAGCACATTCATACATGACTATGTTGATGAAGCACAGTATGATTGGGGAAAGATGCTCTGAAATGCTTTGTAAAGGTCACTTAATAATTTTGGAATGTTTCACCATGGCTTATGCAGTAAACAGGATAATCATGCTGAGAGCAATACAACATTCTAGAATATTTAATTTTATTAGGAACCTAAATACATTAGGATTTGGTGATTTTTTTTTGTTTGTTTGTTTCCATGTAAAAAGAAATTATTTCATTTGATGAATTTTCTCATACTCGAAATAACCTTGACTTCCCATTACTATTAAAGCTGAAATGATTAAGATGATGGTCACTATCTCCCTACTGTCAACTGACACAGAAAACAGGGTGCCTTGGATAAAGGTGTTTTTTATCACACACTCTTCATGTGGCCTCTAATATAACTTATGTCTTAATGACATAGAATCATGGAATTATTTAGGTTTTAAGGAACCTCTGCAGGACTTGAGGTCCAACCCTCTGTTCAAAGCAAGGTTAATGTCAAAGTTAAGCTAGGTTGCTCTGAGCTTTCTTTGTCCAGTTGGGTTTTACTTATCTCCACATTTTGCAATTCCACAGACTCCCTGAGCACCTGTACGTATCTGACCCACTGTCATTCTGAATTAATCTTCATTATGCCTAACCTCAGTTTCCCATGCTTCAGCTAGTATCTGTTGTCCTTTTTCTGGGCACCTCTGAGAATACTTTAATTCAATCTTTATGTATTAGGTATCTAGAGAGAGTAATCAGAGCTCCCGCTTGGCTTTCTCTGAGTTGAACAAGTACAGTTCTCTCAGCGTTTCCTCATACATCATGTACAACTAAATATTTTTATGGGAATAGAGGGGGGAAATGGTGACAATTTGAAAAGCACAGGAGGATGAAAGAAAAAGGGAGCAGGAGAAAGATTTAGAGGAAAAAAGGTGACAGGAAAACTGACTTGATGGTGGAAGAAAAATGAGAATAGGTGCTGAGAGGGATCTGGTGCTGAAGCAGGAAAAAAGATGAGAGCAAAAGGAGGACATGAAGCTGAAAAAGTAATATGCAGGAAAGGTTTTAGAAGTTGAAGAGTTGTAGAGGTGAGAAATGGGTAGGAAATGGAGTGGCAGCTCCTCTTCTATTGTAGAAGAAGACAAGGGGTGTGCCTTCTGAAAAAGATGCTTCTGTATGTGAATTTAGAGCTGCATTTTGACTGAGAAGCTCATTTCTGCCTCAGGAAGAGGGAGGTGAAGAAACACTTTTGAGAGAGAGATCTTTTATGAGGCAAGCTGAGAAGACTGGTGTAAAAAATGAATGAGCTCTGGGGCCTGCAGACCAGACAAATCCTTAATATTTCCTGTTTCTCTTTGAAAGTCTACAGAAGGCTCTCTTTTCCTACAGCTTTACATTTCTTGTATCTTTGCCATACTTTAGAAACCATCATGGCTGCAGGACAACCAGCATCAAGTATCAGACCTGGCACCTTTGTTCCAGCGTAAGCACAAGACTTTTAAAGAACCATCATTTTCCCATCACCCTAGGCTGGAGCTTATCAAATTTATAGATAATACCAAATCAGGAGGGGCTGCAAATGTACTGGAAGACAGGGTTAGAATTCAAAATGCTCTTGACATAATGGATAGGGTCAGAAAATAGCAGGCTCCTAACTTTAATAACCTTAATACCATTCTTCCATTCTCTACCATTCACAAATTTTATGATAGTTTGACTCTTTTGACTAATACGATTGCTCTTGATATATACTAAAGTAGTACTATCAGCCCTACAATTTCTGAATTTTACAACCTCTGTTTTTTGTTCTTTATCCAGCTGAAAATTCATGTTTCTTATAAAAAAAAAAAGTAGAATTCAAAGCTGAAGAATACAGAAGTTGACCTACAAAATGTATTTTTGTAACCAGGTTATATAATATAAATTCTTCTGTATCTTTTTCAGAGGTGCCGTTCTTCACATACCTTTGAAAGGAAAGGAAATACAGCTGTTCTCCATAGTTAACCTTGAGCGGTAGATTCAAACCTATTAGTTCTTAAGTTAGATTGCTTCATGCTGCTACTTCTATCCCACAACAATATATGTAGGAATATCAATACACTCTGCCACTAGACAAATGCCATGGAAAAAGTTAGGCTATTTTTTCAGCAGCAAATTTGACTCACCACTGAAAGAACTTCCATGTTTCCCTTTGGCTGCCAAAGAGTTACTATTTGGAACAATTTACGTACTGTATTATCCTGTTATTTTATTTTAAACTTTCACTATTAACTGTTTTAATGAGGCAAAACTGCTTATGGTCATGTGAGAAAATCAGTGTAGTTTTACAGAACAGTATTTTTTCTTCTCACTTTGCCTACCCACTTTTTTTTCCTTTTTTTTTTTTTTTTTTTTGTTTTTTGCTTCACCACTTCTCTACCTCCTTCATTCTTAGAATAAGTCATTCACCATAGAAGAGTAATTTGATGTGTAAATCATTGTCCCCACTGCTGTGGATGAACTACAGTACCAATAATTAATATATTCATGGTTACCATAAAGTGGCCAAATTAATGATTAGCTAAGTTCTTAATTGTTTTCATTAGCTGGTATGTTCAGCACTGTCTTAACCAGGAAGGCAAAGAAATATTTGAGGAGAACCACTGAAAAGAAAATTGTATTACTTCCTGTGTAACTATTTGACCAAAAGATTGCTATGGCCATCTCTGAAATTACTGCTGGATGAGTACTGAGAATGGTTTTTGTATGTTGGATACTGTCCAAACCTTTACCAGTGTTGACATAGTTTGCAAATTCTTGCTAATGCTACAGTTACTTTGATAGTGTGCATCAAAGCATAACATAATCCTTGAGGCTAAACCAAGTATATAAAAATCATTAACAGATAATATATTGTTCTGTGCCAAACCACTGATCACATGATTGGTGATGCAAATATATTTTCTTTGCTCATTCTTGTTCTTCCTTTAGTAGAGCCAATATTTGAAGCAGACTTCCTTTGTACAGATGGCTGGGATAAATAAAGCCAATCCACTGATGTGCAGCACTCAGTCAGATGAATAGATGAGAAATAGATGCTTCCTCTCTGCAGTGTTTTTGGTTGGTTTTGTTGGGTTTTTTTATTTCCCATTTGGATTTCCTTGCATTCTGGGTTTTGTACTAATGTACAGTGCTTAATACAGTGTGGTAGGCTGGCCCCAGCCAGCAGTCAAACTCCCACCCAGCCGCTTGCTCCCTCCCCTTAGTGGGACAGGGGAGAAGATGGAAGAACAGGAGTTGGAAAGCTGGTGGATCGAGATGAAGGCAGGAGGATCCACTCACTGGTTATTATCATGAGCCAGACAGACTCATCTTGAGAAAATTCCCAATTAAATGCCAATTAATTGACAATTAAAACAAATATTTGACTACAGATTCTGGTAGTGGGAAACACTATGAAAAGACCCATTTACACACTCCCCCTTTCCCAGGCTGATCTCCCCCCAGCACCCCTCCCCTCTGCCTGTCACAGACCAGGTTACACTCAGCCCCTGTGCAGGCAGAGGCTGTGGCCAGGCCATGGCCGCTCCTCCCTCTGCTCCTTCCTCCTCACTCTGGTGTCTGCAGCTCCTCCTCCCCTCCTGCCCTCTCCCCTCGGGCCGGCCGGGCTGTTCCTGACCCGTTCCCCCTCAGCGCCGGCAGCGCTGCCCTCCCTCGCGCAGGTTTCCCCACGGCCATGGCGGCCATGGCGGCTGCGGGGCCGTTGGAGCCGGCTGGAACCGGCTGGAACCGGCTGTGCCCGGCACGGGGCAGCCCCGGCCGCTCCCCACAGGGGCCGCCCCCAGCCCCTGACAGACCCTCCGCACCAGCGCTCTGTATAGTCACCAAGAATAAATGTGAAGAAATTGAGGCTTTTGTATCCACAGAATACCAGCCTAGTCCACAGGTCCACAGTGGTGAGAATATCAACAGGACAGAGCTGACGAAAGGGGCTTTTAAAGACGAGCACCCTTGCCTTCCATCCATGATACTTGCCCATAAGATGGCTGACCAGGGATCAGGGGCCTTTCTCCTGAGGAAAAGCAACTCTAACACAGTGCACATCTTCCACGTGCTTGGACATCAAAGTACCCACTCACTCCAGCTCTGGAGGTCGGAGTCCTCCTGTTTTCTGGGCAGTCACGAGGGAGACAAAGGAGAAGTACAGGCCAAGAAGGCTAACAGTTCTCAGTGCCAAGGCTCAGGATCCCATAATCAGGCACAGGGTGCAGGCAGCCACCACAGGAATCTCCTGGAAGCACTGGCTGCCAGGGGCCAAAGGGAGGGGAAGGAGACTGAGGGCTGGGGTACACAACAGCATTTTGCTGCCTTTTCTCTACAGCTGCTTTCACATACTTACCAGGATTTTACAATTAATTTTAACAAAATGCAGGAAGAAAAAACCAAAACCACAGGTTTAAAGAAGGGAGGAGCAGGCTAACAAGTATTTTGATTAATTAAACATATTACAGTTAGCAGAACCTGATGAAATTTACTCAACTACTTTGGAAACCAGCCAAAACCGTTTCTGAATCACCTTTAGAGATTTCCTAGAGGACTGGGGAAGCATAACCATGGCACGTGAATTGAAATATGGAAAACAGAGGGACCTGGGGAATGACTGAGTATGCAACCTTGTTATGATAGTTGGGGGGAAAAATGTGGTTAGCTCTCAAACTGAGAGGATCTTTCAGAGGATGGCCCCTGTTCAACCTTGCATCAAGTCTTAGATGACAAAAGGGAAAGAACTAATAAAATGGGCAGGGGAGGAACTGCAATCTTAGAAAAAATGATGAGAGTTCAAAAGTTATCTCAAATCAAAGTAAAATTCACTCAGAAGGACTGGGATGGAGACACCACATAGATACGTACAAATGGAAAATAAGCATGTAACAGAAAAGCACAAAGATTTGGAGATCACAGCTTCAATGTGAGCTGGCCACACAATTCATTCCCCAAACACTTCATTCTAAGATACCCCTGTCAGAAGATCCTATGTCAAGTAAGAAGGTGGTAATGATCAGCATCTGTTTGTTATGACTCAGTATGAAGCACTGTTCCCAGTGTGGCATGTTAGATTCAATGCAGGCAAACTAGAGGATATCACATCACAGCAAGAATGATGAATTATTTCATCATCACAATCCATGAGGAAGGGGTAGAAAATTCCACTATGTATTTCTAGAAGAGCATGGACAGAGGCTGTGCAAGTAACAGTGTGTAGATGTGACCAGTGTGTGACCATAGTTTTCCATTACACAAAACTTTTGTGAAACAATGATACTTCTTTCTGTTGGGGAAGAAATAGCAACCTTGACTCCAATTAACAAGATTTTTTTTATACAGAATGAAAAACAAAATCAAACTATCAAACCAGTTACAGAGATGAAAGCTTCAGAATCTTCCTTGCAAAAAAAAACAGCGTGAGAGACTCTCAGTGGCATTACAGTGGCAGCTCAAGGGAGGAGAATGACTCACTTGGCCATGCTGCAGAAAATCCTGGTAAACTGTATGCCACTACAGAGGATACAAGAGGCCAGACAAGGGATTCAGTCCAGCTGACGAAGCAAGCTTGCAACAGCTACCTCTGTGTCAGATGAGATGCAGGACTCCAGCCACCTCAGCTTGCAATTACTGTGCCCAGGGGTTTGTGTCTTTTAGCTTCCAGAACTGCACAAACTAGAATTGAGATCACAGCTCCAGAAATAATCGTTCATAGTCTCTCCTTAAATTGTTTTATTTAACAGTATCTATTTAAAGGTTTGCTGATTAGACAGTAATTCCAGAGAGCAGAAATATTGCTATTGTCTTCCTGGACACAAAAAGGGCTGTTAATTTAATGACAATTAAAGAGTTAAACTGTGGGACATTAGCTATGAGGACTGTATGAAGGTGACAAATCCAGCACAGAAAAAAAAGAAAAAAAATTGGTCATCAGAGATAATTTTCACCTTTATACTTTTATTTTCTTTAATTATTAATTTAGTATTTTGCTATATTTTTAATTACCACAGTGTTTGAATTATCTTTTTTTCCCCCAATAAATTACCAAATCTCACTAAATCACCGAAAATAATTCCAAACGACCCAGCATTGCTCTGCTCTGGAATCAAGAGCTGGCCCACAGCCAGCCAGAGCCTCACTTCACAGCTACCCAACTGGATCATCTTCCCCAGCTAGCCAGCCAAAGCAGCTTGCCCTGGCCAGGCAGCCAGAACCACTCAGCTGCAGATGACCAGCCAGAGACTCTCAAGCCCAGCCGGCCAGCCAGGCTCTTTTCCTGGCCAGCCAACTAGATCATCTTACCTGGTCAGCCAGCCAGAGCCCTTTTTGCCCAGCCGGCCAGCCAGAGCCCCTTTCCTCTGCTGGCCAGCCAGAGACTCAGCCTGAGCCAGCCAGCTAGAGCAGCTCACCCTGGCCAGCCAACCAGTCTCTTTCCCTAGCTGGCCAGCTAGAGCAGCTCACACCAACCACCCAGGCAGGGCTTGTTTCTCCAGCTAGTTGGCCAGAGACTCTGAGCCCCAGCTAGCCAGCCAGAGCCTCTTTCCCTGGCCAACTAACCAGACCATGTGTAAGAACACAGTCAGCCAGCCAGCCAGAGACTCTCAAGCCCAGCCAGTCAGCCAGCGCCTCCTTCCCCAGCCAGACAACCAGATCACCTCACCTGGTCAGGTAGCCAGGCAGAGGCCTTTTTTCCTACCTGGCCAGCCAGAGCAGCTCTCTCAAGCCAGCCAGCCAGAGGTTGTTTCTCCAGCTAGCCAGTCAGAGCCTCTTTCCCCAGCTGTCCAGCCAGAGCCGCTCTGCCCCAGCCATCCAGCCAGATCTTACCTGGTCAGTGAGCTAGAGCCTGCTTCCCCACCCAGCCAGCCAGCATGCCTCAAGCCCAGCTCACCAGTTGGATCAACTTGCCCATCCAGGCAATCAAAGCCACTCAACCCCGGCCAACCAGCCAGAGACTCTCAACGCCAGCCAGCCAGTTGTAGTCTCCTTCCCCAGCCAGTCATCCAGAGCCACTCAACTCCAGCCGAATTGCCAGAGCATCTACCCTGCCCAGCCAGTCACTCTCGCCCCAGCTGGCCAGCCGGAATTTTTGCCCAGTCACCCAGCCAGAGCAGCTCACCCTGGCCAGCCAGGTGGAACATCTACCCTGGCCAGTCAGCCAGAGCCTCTATCACCAGCCAGCCAGCCAGCCAGAGCAGTGCTTTGCATAGCACAGGATTATTGTGGAAAACCATGTCACAAGCCCTACCAAGTCTACACAGACAACATCGTTTACTCTTACCTTCTGCAATGATTCATCTTATTTAGCACTGAAGCCAATCAGATTGGTCAAGCATCATTTAATCTTAATGAATTCATATTGACTGTTCTTGCTTATCTTGTTCTCACTCATTTGCCAAGAAATAGCTTCCAAGATTTGTTTTGTCATTTTCCCAGCAACTGAAATGAGACTGACAGGTCTGTAGGCCCTAACATTCTTCCATTTTCTTCTGTAGGTGTAGTATGTATCATTCTCACGGAATGCAGACTTCCACCATCTCTGGTGTGAGGAGGAAGTTTGCTCTCCTGAGCCCCAGGGTCTGTACTCCGCTGTTGCCTTCCCCATGCCCCTTGGGATCTTGAGTTCCCATAATGTCATGGTCTGTACAGCCATGGTTTCCATTAAGATCCCTGACCAGTTCTTCAAGAAATTTTATCACCCCATCACAGGCCTCTAGTACTTGTGCTGCACAGCTCCTTGGGTACCTTAGAGCTGCAAACAACAAGCACTTAGCACTGTTATAGCCTTTCTCTGAAGCTGCTGAGGCAGAATTTCCCAAAGCCTCTGGAATATTTCCCCTTTGGTTTTCTCACACCATTATTTTCATACTATTGTTCTAACAGCCTGTAAACACCAGCAGTGCTGTTATGGGAAGTTTTTACAGGAAGCAACAGCTGTTTGTGGAGTGGAGGATGGGACATGACAACAGGGACAAAACCCCCCCTTTGTTACCTTGTTTTCCACATCTCAGTTTATGTCGGCAAAAAACTACCACATTGTTCAACAGAGTAGGTAACTTCATTATTATTTAATCATTATTTATTTTTTCATTATTTTATCCCTTATTTTATCACTATTTAATTCCTTATTCATTATAAATCATTGTGATTTATAATTTAATTCATTATAATTTAGCATAAATCATTACTTTTTTATAATCTTTATTTATTCTTTTCCATGAATGTACAAAATTGGAGCTTAAAAAACAATGTACAGTATTTGCACCTGATCACCATACTCCAGTCAGCACTAACAGTATCATGAACAACCAAAAGGGAGATTAAATAGGTCCTTATAAAAAGGATACTGTACATTAAGTATATAGTACATCTGTGCTGCCCCACCAGGTCCCTTTTGGAGAGCGTCTGCAGCTCCCTGATGGCCAAGCCCTGCATCTTCTGCATTCATGTTTCTTGGATAATCAGTTCTTCAGTTTATTCAGTCACTTTTAATTCCCATGTAGATGAAACTCTGCATTAGTCTGTGGTCTCCCTAACTTCTGTTACTGCTCCTCTGCTCTTCAAACTACCATATCATACATACTTTACAGTATAGATTGGTCAACAGAATCCTTGTTGCCAAATACAGATAAATCATTTAGTAACTGATGCCTTTTTTTTTCAAGGTGATTAATTATTTAGGGTATCTCCATTTTCTAACATCCTACTTGGAGCTCCTTTAGCTATTTCTATTTCTACCTCTGCTTGGCAAATCAGGCTACTTTGTTTTTCTTTAACTGACCACAGAAATTGAAATGTCATTTTTGCAGCATCCTTACCCTGCAATAACCAAAGTTTGCAGTTGGCCAGTTGATGACCATGAGAATTTGAAAAGTATAATGAGCAAAGGTACACTTTTGAGCTTTTGATCTACTTCTCAGCCAGCTGAAGCAGCCCAGTGAGCCTCCCTGCCCTGCTCAGTGGCCTCTCCTGTCTTACAGATTTGTGCTTCTCGGTTGCCAACCTCCGATCTCCACCCTTAATCCTGATCCTGCCTCCACGTTGCTCAGCTCCAGTCACCTGTTTCTCACTCTGGTTCTGCTGCCATCCTCAGGCACCTTATGCCTCTTGCAGTCCCAGGCACAGCTCCTGCTCCCAGCCAGCCAGCCTCAGAGGGGTAGAAGTAGTGTCTTGACCTTCAATTGCCTGGTTTCCTCAGGATCCTTTTGTCACAGATCTTTGGCTCTGTATAACTGGCTTTCTCTGATGCATGATCTTGGCTCACCTTCATTTCAGCATCGGACTCCTCCCTCCCCAGCCAGTTCTAACTGTTGGACTCAGCAGTTAGTGTGTCTCCCAGCCACAACCCACCTTTCAAGACCAGCCCCAAATCCCTTTTCAGTTTTTAACATCTACGTTCATAGCTCTTCCTTATTTAGAATTGCTGTGTACTAACTTAGTAATTCCGAGATGTCATCATTTTATCAACCCTATCTATGACCTAAGTCACAAAGGAAACCTCTGGTCTGTTGGGTTATTATATTTTTCTGAATCAATTTATTGATTTTTTTTTAACAGAGGGCTGTGGCAAGATCAAACAGGAAAGTAACACAACCTTTCCATTTAGGATATTGCTACACATGCTTAAAAGACAAGACATGTCTCATTATCCAAGGGCTTGCTCTCTTTTCAGTTGTTCCAAATAATGGTCTTTCTTTCACAAAGGGCATTTGAGCTGCTTAATACCTTTTTACCTAGAGAAGCAAAACTGCAAGACCTTAACAAAAGATAAAGGTGTGATATATAACCAGGAGAAAGCAATTTAGAGTGCAGTCTGAAAGTGGGAGACTATTGCAAGATGCTAAATGCATTTATACATCTGACACCTATTGAAGATGTCCTTAGAAATGGCAAAAAATCACTGGTGAAGTAGAATCACTACTATGGGTGCCTCATGTTACCCACGGTGCTGCCAAGACCCTTTTCATATCTCTAAAATCTCATCTGCCCTAGATATTTTATGCCATATCATTGCTATAAGGCTTCCTGTACACCATTACACAGATATATATTCAGGTGGGTCAGATGAGGCCATGAGGTGAATGAAGTAGCTAGAAATCTATGTGACCTTACCCCCATTCCTCAAGTTGCATGCTTGTATCCTTGTCCATCAGATGGCAGAATGCGGTTGCAGCCCCTATGTTAAATCACAGACAGGATGTGCCAAAAATACAACGTATATTGATAAAGATGTGGCCACAGCACGGGGTTGCCTCCATGGACCTGTCACAGCTTTTCTCTGGTTTTGGGACTCATGGATCAAACCGTAAGAAGAAAACCTTCCAGGTGTGCTGGGAACGTTCCAGTTGTTCTGGACTCAGCAAAACTGTACTGTTGTACTGTCTTGTTGCAGGGAGAGCAGGAAGGGAAATAATAGAGACCTGACATCCCTGGATATTTTGTAAATTGACATCCAGCGCGATTGACCTTCAGTGTGGAGTATAAGGAGGGCAACATCATGAGGCTTCTTATTAGACTTGTGTCAAGCAGGGAAATGTCCATGTCCTCCAGGGGAGCAATCCACTGGGAAATAATATATTTCTTATGGTTTCTCGGGTATGGTGCAGCAGACCTCTGTCATCCTGCCTTGAAGTCACTGCTCAGCTTTAATGTGTGTGGTCAGAAGCTGTTTTGGCACTGCTTTAGGGGATAATTGACTTGATTTTTCACTGCATCCTTTACTCTGTGCAAAATGGGTGTAAAATATCATTGGATGGGACAGGGAGCAGTGAATAGCTATCTGAATACACTTACATGCCCTGTGCTCAAGAGTCTTAAGTGTGGAGAACAAGGGCCAGTGAGCCAGGTCTTGTCTGCATGTAACCGCACTCAGCAGTCCTACAGGGGTTCAACAGTCCAACTACTATGAGAACAGAATTAGTTGGGGACAGAAGACAAATACACTAGATGAGTGTGTTAGAGTAATTGGTGGTTGAAGGGAAACTGTTACCAGTTTTACTGGGAAAAATGTTATTTCATCAATGCTACTGTCTTGGAGGGAGGGATGTGATAAGGAGATCAGAAACGTATCTTGGAAAAATATGTCTGCTTTCCTCCTGTTTCTAATGAGCATTTCATGTTTGTTTTTTTTTTATATTACTATCACACCCACTATACTGAAGGGTCATAAATTTCTTCATGTACCTTGTTCCAGCATTAAAATATATCTACCTTGCAAACACTTTATCCAGGTTTCAAAATGTGACCAGGGAAAACATTTGGAGGTACAACCTACCATGCAGAACACAGATCAGAGCTAGTTTATTCAAAGGCAGATGGAAGTAATTCCTAAAAAAGTATAACACAGTTCAGGAAGTGTTCAGTTTGAAGACTATAGTTGCCCTGAAAAAGCAGAGAGCATACTGGATTAGACAGCAATAAAATTATTTTTCTTTGACATTCTTTTAGCAGACAGAAGGTGGCAATTTCTTACTTTTTGTGTTAGTTTGTTGAGATTTTCCAAAAGCTTTCCTGATACACTTTTGGTAAAATTTTCATTTAAGAACATAAGGAGTTACCATATTGGATCAGATTTGTGATCCATCTGGTCTGGTAGTCTGCTTACAATAGTAAATAGTACCAGACATGTCAGAAGAAGGTGCAAACACCACACAGTTGACAGAGGTCATTTCATGTCTTCCCTAATAGTCAGGACACAGTAAATGAATTTTTAAACCTTTACAGTACTTTGCATTAACTGTTATAATTCTGGATATCTTTATTATTGCTGTAAATAGTAGTCCTTTCACATACTTCTGAATCCTCAGCCAGAATGGCTTCCAGTGCTCATATGCTTCACAACCCAACACTGGAAAAATTATTTTCTGTCTTAATTTTACATTTGCGGTCTTCTATTTTCATTAACTGATGCTTCTATCAGCCAATGTCTCACTGCACCATTTAATGTCTTAGAACACATGGACTCTCTTATCTCCCTTTTCTACCCCAGGCATTGCTTCCTGTTCATTTCTTTCACATCCTGTCTTTACCTTTCTAGAGTAGAAGAACTTTCTTTCTGCCCCTTTTGGTATGAGACTTCTCCCCGTCTCCAATAATTATCATCCTCCTTTGAATTTACTCTAGCAGATTGCAGCAGGAGGTCCACTTGACACAAAATGGAGCATGAGAAAAAGACAGAAAAAACAGAAAAGATGAGTCACCTGAGAGTATGAAGTTTTGGTTTGCAGAAGAAGGTTGGGGAAGAGGATGAGCTCAACTCTGATCTGCAGGAAGTCAAAGAAACAAGTCATAGGCGAGCTGGAGAATGATCTCCAAGACGGGCTACACAGGGTATCCTAACCTCTACCACCCTGTCATCTGCCTTGGCTAGAAACACTGTGATACCAACCCGAATTATTTCAGGAATGCAGAACTTTTCCAGCAGTACTGACCAATGACTGAAAGGAAAATATCATCCCAATAATGAGAGAGCCTGAAAACCAAGAGCTTGTATGTGAGGCCATTCAGAATGAGCAAGTTCTGAAACTTATTCTTAACTGTGCTTACTGCTGTGTATTTCTTGAGCTACTTTCTGAACAGAAGGGATAAATTCTTGGATTCAGAACTCTTAAATAAATCCCATCATTGAGACCAAAAAACCAAATCTCCAGATTTTAACAACTTCATTGTTATTTCCACCAGCTGAAACAAACATTTACAAGAATCACTTCCAGTCTGCTGTTGTTACCATTGCTCAGCACCAAAGTACTGAAAATAATTGTAAATAACATCAAAAAATGCACAAAAGTGGTGCCACTGTGAAATCTGTTTTGAAGGCAAATTTGTATATCTCCATTTCTTCTTAAACTGAAGAATGAGACTAAATTTTTAAAGAAAGGCTCAACGTGTCTCTGTAGGACTGATTTTTTGGTGGGGAGATGTAGGAAATGTTTGCCACTTTTGTTTTCATAAAGAGTTTTCACAAGTGTAACCAAAGGACTGTGGTAACATCAACCAAGCAAATCAATTACAAAGCACAGAAGATAAAGAATTCCATATTTTTTTTGTACTTACTCATTCTTGAATAAAATGACACAATTAAATGAAGAACCACAAAATTTTCATTCATTCAGAGGAAGGACTGTCCAATGAGTAAAGGATACCAGAGAGCAGAAAGGCTGAGGAGGGTTATCTGTTGAATACCTTCTTTTGATGACACTAAATTGTCATTGTTGTTAATTATTGGGTTTAATGTATGTTAGCTAATTCCAGCACAACACAGGGAAAGATACAGAAGGTCTACATCAATTAGTGCATATTAACAGTACAGCTGATAAGTCTACATTCAGGTTTTAGCATTAAACTGTGCTAAAAAATCTGGCTTAAATCCACCTTAGTGGTTGGGAGGCTACTGAGATGTAGAGGTTAGCAGGATCCAGGAAGGTTAGTAACACTGATATATATATAACATCCATCACAAGGGCTTATAGTATGGCTAGAGACTTGGGTTATAGAAGGTGTCAAACCCAAGGGTTTCAAGACTTTGAAAAAGACATGTTTGCTTCTGAAACAAAATGAAAAGTTGAATAAAAATTTAGTTTGCTTTTATTCTGTTGCAAAACTGTTTCAATTTAATAACACTGAAAATATTTTTCTTCTATTTACTTCTATACTATAGATTTTAGATGCAAGTTGAAGTTGGTGTTTTTTTAATGTAATAAATAACATGTTTGCTGTTGATCTTATGTAAAATTATACATGAAGCTCAGTTTATAATTGTTCTAATAACTGGTAGGACTTGTTTTGCCATTGCTCACTGATTAGTCTAATCAGTTATCTGCAATTTAGTTAGCACTTAAATATAAAGCTCCTTTAAAACAAAAGTGTGGAGAATATGTGAAATAATGTTAAATGTAATGTTCTGAAGGACTACCACCAATACTAGATGTCTATGTCTGAAGGTATGAGAAAGTGAGGAGACTGGAAGCCTGTAGTGTGAGAGAGAAAATGATGCCTAAAACAGTGTGCACACACAATACATAGTTACATGTGACGTAGGAGACTTCATCTGAAAAATCATCTACAACGTTTCAAAGACAGGTTAGGAAATTTCAGAATCAAAGCTACTGAAACCTTAATCATTACAGACTCTTTTCAAACTGTCTCCTAAAACACAAAGCAATATTAATTTATGTCTGCTTATTCAATGCACTAGTTCTTCCATCTGTTAGTGTTCACAATAATTTTAAATCTATTTTTACAATACCTCTCTGAGCTGACAGGAAGAGGGGGCTTATGTCCATTTTTTACAGGTGGTGAACTGAGTCACTGAGAGTTGAAAGTTTCCACTAGTTTTGGATGCCACTAAGACTTTATTTTGTGGAGTATTTAACATTATGTAGCACATGTATCTAGGGTTCAGTTTTCACTGACTTGATTTGTACTGCTACGTGCTCTTTGTTTCTACTTGTTAGATTTCAAGGTGTCAGATAAGAAACAGGAAAAAACACAACTAGCATGAAAAACTGAAAATACTAGGCAAAAATTCATTTTCTTGCTGAAAATAGTTTTCTACTCTTGCTCTGAACTTCCCTGTATGAAAATATTTCCAATCAAATGCCTGGAAACAAACTCATGTAACAGGATGTGATGGGTGACTTGAATAACACGGAGAGTCTCCTACCCTCACCACAACACACATTCATTAATATCAGCATCCATGACAGGTTGCTGCAGTCAGGGGATGTTGCTGCAGTGTCAGGGATTTTGTTAGGTGGAAGGTACTGAATACAAAAGGTTAATTTTACTAATTAGTAGATGATAGATTAGGACCATGAATAGCTCCAGAGAACATCAATATGAACATTGAAGAATGTCCCTAGGGCCATTTAATCTAATTCAGGAGTCAGAGTAATCGCTGAAGTAAAGGAAAGCCTGGCACCAAAATGAAGCAAAAGTCAATGAAGTAGAGACAGAGGAGCTAAGGTCTGATGGGTTGTTTTGGTCCAGAGATTTAGAGTGATTGAACCAAAGACAGCAACAGATAATGGACTAGCAGATTTTAAAATATTAAACCAAAATACACCACAGGACAAATCTATGAAGAAATGCCACTAGCTTTTGATGAAGAGCTCTTGCATGATTAGGTTACGTAGTATGCTATATAGATTGTCTCTGGAGCACCATCCTGTCCGCCTTCAATCTGTGTTTTGTTCTGTACTGATGGGAGTCTAGCTGGATTGTGTTTTCATCAATTCAATTGGTATTGTGCCTTAATTTTGGCTTTCCTGCCATTGATCTTATTGCCTTTGCATCACACACAATATCTTTTTTCAGGTTGAAGCTCAATGACGTAGCAGTGAATGTGCCCCTGTGGGGACTTTTGTGACTGGCAGAACCTCAGATTTGTCACTTCAGACAAAGGATCAAGAATACCTTCAGCTGAGTGTTGTGCTGTTGGGTTTTTTTTGGGGGGGTGGCTCACTTAAATTAAGGCATATTAATTGAAATATTTTTAATTAATGATTCAAATAACCTAGTGTAAGGAAAGGGGAAATAAACTTTTTATTTTACCAAATTATTTCACTGGCTTTTGTGTAAATGACATTTTTGTTCAGGAAAATATTACTTTCCTGCCTATTTCAATAAATTAATATTTTTTCAGTATTGACTATGTTTTGCAGATTCCAGATGTAAGGCTATGATTTTTAATAAGCATTTTTTCTGCCCCTTTACGCCTTCTTTCTAGTTTAATGACTTTCTTTCCCCCTATTAATTCTATTCTTTTTCTATTTTCTCTGTACTTGGGATTTATTGGGCATTTTATTGGGAAATTATGTATGAATTATGATAAATTAGGGGCCAATATTTTGTGTTCTTACAACATGCTGGATTAGAATTAACTCCCATAGAAACTAATGACAAAAATCTCTAACATTGGTGAGGGCACTGTGTAAAACTGGGGGAAAACAACTAGAAAACAAGGAGAGCTCTAAAGAATTTGTCTATAATTATATGAACTTTAGAACTAAAACAGTTTTCCAGGTGCTCATAAAGTCTTGTCTATCAGCCAGTCACTAATTCTTCATCTTTCCGCGTCTTCCATAATTCCTACCTTCCTCTGTCCCATAATGAATCCATCTGGAGCAGAGATGTTTTATCAAACCGATGGCTACGGAAAGACATAAATGTTCTTATACAGATGTTTAATGTTTTGATAGAGGACCAATAATGGACATCTGTATTGACGTTTTCAGTTGGAAGTATCTACCAGAGCAGAATTAAAAATTGTTCATGACTTTAAGGAATAAAACTTCTGAGGAATAAATGTTCCCTTTATTATGTAGTACATCTGATGGGGAAAAAAAAATTTCCATTTTTTTCAGTATATTTTTAACTTATTAATTAAATCTAATGCCGACTTCCCACATAACCCAAGTATAGGTATACCTACATGTACATATGCATTCATACATAGACATATTATGATTTATATATAGAAATTCAGAGGGAAGACTAATTACAGAGTTAGAACTCTGAGAGTAGAACTGACAATGCCTGGCAATACAGCTCTGTACCTTTTGGGATGGAATTCGACCTTTACGAGAGTTGCACTTTGGTGTGGAGAGACCCCTCCTCCATTTCTGAGGGGCTGTGCTATTTATTTTTCTGTCACACAGCTGAAATCACAGGCTTATCCTCCAAAAAGCCTGGCATTGGCTGCTCTGCTGGATACCGGAGCCGTTCTGTGTTCAGTTAGACAGGAGCTGTGATGGAGCAACCCCCCCAAAAATGAAATCAGGCTTCCCAGGTTTGCATTAAGGCTTGGGTATTAACTCAGTTATGTGAAGCTGGCATTTATCAGTACGCTTGTCTTTCTTCTCGCATCTTAGCTGTAAGTAAATGAATACTCTTTAAAAGACGTGGATGAGTATGATTTCGTGCTTGTTTTGCCTCTGTTGGATGCGCAGCAAGCTAACACGCAGCGGTGAGGGGACGCGCTAGCAGTCCCACCGCTCATGCTCAAGACCCTGCTGCACCCAAAACCTTCAGCCGGGCCCCCGGGGCACTTCCCCACGAAGCAGCAGCTCGTTTTCTGGGTGCTGCAACAAAGCGCCACGCTGCACCAGGAGCCCCGAAGGGCCGGCGCCCCTCACCGCCGCCCCCCCACTCGCGGCGCCGCCCCCGCTGCTGAGCTGCCGCGGGGCGCTGCCCCGCCTGCTGCCGCCAGGGGGTGCCTCGGCCCGGCCCCGCCCCCGCCCCCGGAGCCCCGCCCCCGGAGCCCCGCCCCCAGAGCCCCGCCCCCGGAGTCCCGCCCCCGGAGTCCCGCCCCCGGAGCCCCGCCCCGGAGTCCCGCCCCCGGAGTCCCGCCCCCGGAGCCCCGCCCCCGGAGCCCCGCCCCGGAGTCCCGCCCCGGAGTCCCGCCCTCATAGCCACGCCCCCAGAGCCACGCCCCCAGAGTCCCGCCCCCAGAGCTACGCCGCCGGGGGTCTCCATGCCGGCCGCGGGCGGGGCGTTTGCGGAAGGCCGGGCGGTAGCTGCGGGAGCGCTGCGGGGCAGCGGGCAGCCCGCGGCAGTGCCCCTGGCTGCGGCCCCCCCGTTACTCGCTGCTGCTTACCGCTTTCCTGGCCGTTAACGCTGCGCGCGCGCCGACCGTTTCACAGGTACTGCATTTCTTTCTGGCCGCTCCCGTGCAGTCTGATTGCACTCGGAACAGCTGGTCGAACCCGGGCTTAGCTCGGAGGCTCTCTGCTTTTATTTTAAAGCCGGAAAGGCATTTGCGTGCTGAAAGTTTTCACTTTTCTCACGGCCGCTAACAGCTGTAGTAACACAGCTCTGTCTGCAGACTTGCTTCTGCTTTTCCCAGGCAGGCAGACGTCAGCGTAACTTAATGCAGGGGTTAAGAGCGTACACTATAAAGGCAGATCCTGGCTGTGAGGTTGTAACTGCACTGCCTGCGAGAAGGAGCCGCTTGCCAGCCTCTCTTGGCAGCAGCAGCCGTCGTGTCCTTGGGCAGTTTCTCAGACTTCGTATCTCCATAAAGCTGCCCCAGCTTAAAATTAAAAGTGACTCTTACTTCAGTGGATTATTTCAGTTTGGGATTTGCAGTGTTCCAACTAGGTTGTTGAGCCAGGCAAGTGCAAACTCCTCATGCAGGCATGATCACAAAAAACTATGTGTGTGCACCTGACCTTGAATAATCACAGCCAAATGATTTGTGACGTGCCTTTGGTGTAACTCTACCCTTACCGCTTTGGGCTTGACTATTTAGGCAAATTAAGGTTAAGTCATACGGCTCTGTGCTTATACATATAAACATCTCTCTGTCTCTTCTGGCCACTGTCTGACTCTGACCAATTCAACTAATAGATCAGAGATGTCGAAGTTAACCATTTTAAGCATGTTTTGAGGAGATAGGTAGTCTAACATAGAGGGAGGCTGTACTAGCCTACAGCTCAGGAAGAGCCGGCAGCTGCCATCTCTGTACTCTTACTATGCAACAGAGAACCCGCACCTTGCAACATTAATCCATAGAAAAGCAGGCTGCATTGGTCCTGCTGCTTTCATAAATATTATTTGTTTGTACTTTGCATCTCTGGGAGGGAGAACTGAAAGACTAACGAGCAGGAGAATCACATCAGAAACAAGGCCACTACATCTCTTCTGGTTACCTCTAGGTCAGGAGCCAGTATCTGACTCTAGACACAACCTGAACTAAGCAAGGCGGGAGACTGGTTAGGTCAAAACAGGAGAAAGTACACAAGAGAAAAGATATTCCATTGTCTTTCCAATTGTCAAAGACTGCTATGTCTGAGTGTGAAGTGACAGAGCTCAGAGAGCTGGCCGTTGGAAAAGGCTGTGACTCCCCTCACTTAGGTGGATCATATATTAAAAATTCTTACTTCTCTCTATGGCTATAAAGTTAATCTATATTAGCTTAGCTCTGGTTTTACATTTCTATGTATATGCATTATGTTCAGTTGCAACAATCTCCCTTCTGTCTGAAGTGGCAACATCTTGAAAGATTTAGAAAATTAAAGATTTAAGATTAAAGAAATCAAAGATTTAAAAAATTAAAGAAAATTAAATGTAAACAATATATTAAATTATGGGGAAAAAAATAGAGGCTCTCAAAACACCAGACTGTTTTTCATGACTTGCTCTGTTTAGGCAAGACAGAGCCAGGCACAAGGATAATTTTTTCAAGGGTTCTTAACTGACTCTAAATTTCTTTTTCAAACGCAGCTTTGGTCTTTCTGAGCCCAAGTTTAAGTGAAAATCAGCAACACTTATCCTTTGAAAATTCAGGCCCTGAAGTCATGTGGATTTCAGACCTTTCCAGAGACAGGAATCAGGTCTGCCCTGCCGCAGGCCAGGGGGAAGATCCCCTTCTCCAGGTCCCAGGGAGAAGGCAGATCCCATTCTCTGGGTCAGGGAATGATCGATCCCATCCTCTGGGTCAGAGAATGATCTGTCATGTGTGGGGTCACTCTGTGCTGTTAAGGGACATGCCAAGTTCTCCGAGATGCTTTAGGCATAGTGGACTAATTCCTAGTGACTTGTTACTATGATTGTTCACTCTGTGACTAGCAGAGTTTGCAAGGCATAACTTCCCAGTAGCCTTGCCATTTAAGAATTTGCTGTAGTAGAATATCCATACCTAGAGAGCAGCAGCTGCCAGCAGCAATGACAAGTGCAGAGTCTACCTTATACTAGCTTTGATCTGATGCCACCATTATCACTGCCATCTGCTGCTGCAGAATGGCTTTTGGGTTTTAGTCAGATTTCATAGAGATAAGGCTTGTGCAGCCACACTGTCATCATCACATTTTTAAACCCTTTAAGCCATAACATAGAAATGTCACAGGTAGCGTGGCATCTTAAAAATCTTGTGTCCCACAGGTTTCTTGAAAACTAGTGAGCAGATAGTGCTTTTTGCTCCATTAAGTTCAGCTGTTACTTTTTTCTGGTATACCTGTCAGACAGTTGACTAAGTAGCACACCTAGATTTTGAAGCTGCCACGGTATATAATGTATCTTGCACAGCCATCATGTAAAACAATTGGAATAGAACTACTACAAGATAGCTACAGAAAGCATGAGAGCTGAGTGTAGCAGGAGGCCTTAGGCAAAACAGGAGGGAGCTAAGTGTCTTAGGAACGCAGAGGAGAAAATAGAGTACAGAGATGGTTTGGGTGAAAAAAGAGAACCTGGGAATATTGCAGTGTTGGCTGTATGGAACAAGAAGAGGAAATTGGTATGCTACCATAGAAGATCCAGAAAACACAGGACAAAAAGTGGAAGATGGCAGGCTTTCTATGCCTTGGTACTCACAGAACTACTGTCTCATGTAGATCCCCCATAACAGATATTAGTGGGGCACTGAATACTATGGAGATACCTGAGCAAGTGCCAAAGAACAGACTATTAACTCTTGTAAAGGAAATCAGTCGAGCACACCTCAGATGGGTGGGAGTGTCCTTGAATGCTAGGCATAGATAGTGCTCATGTGTATAAATGAAGTCTTAATAGATATTTGGATGCTATGGGTTTTATGCAAGTGATCTACTTCCTTTTTCATGTTATTTTTGCTTAAGACTGCCAGCTTTACTGTGACAGTCACCGCAGAAGGAATTGCTGTTCTGCTTGAGGAACATCAGAGTGCAAGGGCAGAGTACAAGGGTATTGGTGTCCTACAGACACCCTCTGGTTGGAACCCTTTTTTGGCTTCCACCTCATCAGGTGGCTCAGTGCCTGTGTGCTCTGACCACTAAACACAGGCATAGGGGCATCTTTGAAATGGAGCACAGGAGGAGAACATGGCTCCTCATAGGGTCTCCTGAAGAAGCACCTCCCAAATGATATCTGATGAAGAAACAGGTCTAACTAGTCCATGCTGCTTGTTCATCCTGCCCTGTGTCACGTAGACGCTATCAGCCTGTATGGGATTAAATTGGAGCTAACACACTGCTGTATTCCAGCGTGTGGACTTGTTCTAAGGTAGATACAAGAGTTATCCTTTAGCCTAATAAATAGTACAGCAGAATGACCATTGCCTCTAATGTAGGTAATGCTCCAGAATTATTTGTAAGCAGACTTTTAGTTGGGATGCACTGATAGAGCCTTGATACTCCATGTATATAGATTCTGGTCAACATGAGCTCAAGGTCTTACAGCAATACAGGCAAAGAGGCCTGGGCTGGGGTGCTTCTGGCAGGGGAGAGGGAGGCTGTGGCAGAGATGGGTGCTCCAGAGTTGTGGCTTCCCAGCTGTTGGTGGAGGGAGGGGAGATGCAAGGGATGGCAACAGCTGGTGCAGAGAGGGCCCTTTACCTCTGCTGCTGGCACATTCCCCTTCTTCCCCTGCAGCAGCAAGAGCAACTGGGCTTAGATAATGTAGCCATTGGGCTGTACTTTATGCACTGTGCCCATCTATCTGCTCCTTAGTAGCTCTCTACTTTGCTGCTGCCAAGAGCCAGCTCTGTTTCTCATAGATACAACGATGCTTTTTACAAAGATTGTATTTAGCAAGCTCCCTGGATTTAGGAAAAATTACAGAAAAAGAGAAGAACAGCTGAGAGAAAGCAGGTAAAATCAGCAAGAGACACTGCCTGTCAATATACAACACCCATATCTCTGTTCAGTCTCAATTGTCCAGTCTGCCACATGTAGACAATTTCCACTGCTCCAGCTGTTCCTTACTTAAGTGGAGGAATAGCAAAGCCATGGGGTTCACAACAACATAACAACTCCTGTAGCTGTGGCACAGCAGGATCAGGTAGGGGCAAATCCAGAAGTATGCTCAAACACTGTGGTTCTCCACTTAAGACTCTGTCTTTGAAATCCATGTGTCTTGCAGGGCTTTTTCTCTCCCCCGTATTAGCTCTATAAATTCCTTTCCTTTCGGTCCAGTTATTCCCTTACATGGACTGTAAAGGCAAAGTAAGGCATTTAGTGGCAAGAGAGGCAGATCACAAACAGTGTCTGAGTTCTCAGGCACAGGTCAATCTTAACATGTCGATACGCACCCTCACCCGCCGGTCATCACCTTACCACTCAAGCTGTATCGCTTGGCTTGTTCTGTTGATAATTTTCCAGTAAATCCCACAAAGTTCATGAGTTCACCTGTGAGTAATAGAGGAGTAACTTGGCACCTGAGGGCTTCCCATTTTATGCCAGTCACAGTCTTGGCAGAGGCTGATCCTTTTAGGCTTCTACTATGTAAGTGGTAGCAGTAAAAGCACATTACTTTCTTGCCCATCTTGAACACTGGTGCTGATATGGCACACATGAGCAAGCATGTAGGGAAGGGAGAGGAGAACTTTTGTTTGTACAGTGGTTTTATGTGTTCATAAAGTGCTCTAAAATCCTCAGAGATAAAGCATTGCACTCCTCAACCTGAATCACCACAGTGCAGAAAGTTGTATTTCTTATGGTTTTCTGCCTAATGAATAAGACATAAGATGTGGCCATGTTTACCTACTGTTAATATCATGATTAAAAAGGCAAAGAACCAATTTGGGGGTCTGGGCTTGTAACAGTTCATGATTGATTTATTTTTTCCCCCAAGACTGCTTTTGTGAAAGCGAGCCACAGGTACTGTGACAAGCCTGGGACCATCTAAGGACGCGTCGGGGTTACTGCTCTGTTGTACACCGGGATCTCCCTGGATTTCAAGTCAAACTTCGGGAGAGATTTAGGAATCCCTGCCCTATTGAAACGGTTGATGCAATTGCAGGCAGGAGCGTGGGAACCTAGCTTGTAATTGGGAAAGCCACCAGCGGAGGTCAGTGCCTGACAGAGACAGGCTCCCCTGCCGCAACGCCGGCGCCTACGGCCGGCATCCGCTGCTCTGCTTCGAGTAGGCGCATCTGGCTCGGATCTACCTGTTTCTCCTCGTGTAACTGCACACTCGAGCGCCTTAAGCAGCTGTGCTAGCACACGGGCCTCTCCTGGCTAGGTTTTGCCTCGGTTTACAACATGGTGTTCTCTCCCGACACTGTTTACCAGCTTGAAGAAAGCCTGAAGCTGGTGCGTAACTGATCTGCACAGATGAAGGTTTGCTTCACAGTCACCAGACTGCATGTGCGTGTGCAGGTGCTGAGCTGGAGGCATCCCATGCTGCAGGATTGGCCCCATGTTCCTTGGGAATGCTTAGTAGGTGCAGCCTTCAGAGAACACAGGAGGAATTGCTTTTCAGGTGGCCAAGTATGGATCTTGGTGTAGAGTGAGTCATCAAAATGTTTTTGTTGTCTGAGAAATAGACTCCTCCAAGGGATGGTTCATCTCACTGTGAGCACTAGAAGTGCTGATGTTACTCTGTTAAACGTAAAAAGTATGTAGGGTGAACTGTTACTGGGATGCAGACCTCCAAGTTTAGGTGAAAGAAACCTCACCCGTAGTTTCAGGGATGTGAGCATGAGCTGTTCAGCCTTGATATTCAGCCTTGTCACAACCAAAGTGCTTTCGGATCTGACCAAGAACAAAACTTTCCAGCACCTGGTGTACCTTTAGGATCAATTTCAGGTGTCTCCACAATCAGGCAGCTCATGAGTGTGGATGTTTCACGTTAACTATATGCCACTCATCCTGTGTGACTGCAATAAACATACACCCCTTTGCATGGTATTCTTTGTGCAAAGATGTATGTTTTAAGACTACTGTAAGCCAGACCAATTTCAAAAATTATGTAAGCAAGACAGTGTTGTAACACTGAAACCAAGCCAGAGATCCAAGTCTTTGGTTAGGAGGGAAAATCACATGTGGTTAAAAACCTACGGATGGGGCTTCCACCTGATCTAGTGGAAAATGCTCCTGCCTATGGCAGGGGGGGTGGAACTAAGTGATCTTTAAAGTCCCAAGCTAAACCATTCTATGATAATTTTTTTTCCAGTTTGCTAAATGCCTGTCGATAGTTGATCTTTTTCTCCTGCATGTGTTTGTGGGTGGCATATCAGAAGTGCCAGGGCCGGCTCCCAAGGGAACTGGACTTTCAGTTTCACGTGGACTTTGAGCAAAAGGGCGAAGAGTCCACAGGAGAAACCTCTGCTTTTGTACACACTAGAAGTGCAAGCTGTCCCCTCAAAGATACACAGCAGCATACTAAGATCTGTAAAGGTACATGTAGCTGTCAGGACCCTGAGCACATTCCCTGCCATCCCCAGCGATGTCTGGCTGCCCTGGCTGAGAGCAGCTGCATTAGGCACATGCAAACTTTCACAAGCACGTGGAGAGCCCAGAGGAGAAGGAAGTGGATGACAGTGGCGGTATGAAACATGGCCAATAAGAGAAAGGCTGAAAGATTTTGCTTGTTTAGTCTGAAGAGGAGAGGAGATGTGTGAGGAGAGACACTACTGCAGAGCAGAGAATTAGTCTTTCCTTTTTCCTGGACTCAGTAATAGTCTTGAACTGCAAATGAAATTTGGGCAGTAGAAAAATGTTTCTTGTGGCAAGCAAGGAGATATGTTGGAATGCACTGCAGGGCTATAAGAAGTCCAGTGCATAACCTTGAAAAAACATGTTAGGCAAATGTCTAATGGGAATCCTTGTGGTGTACTTCATTCTACTTTGGCCAGCAGCATGGCAACAGACCCTCTCAAAGTCCTTCCCAGACTGTTTCTGTCATCCATTGTGAAGTCATAAATCCTGAGTTTCACACCTCAGAGTCCACTGACAGAAAAGATAGTTTTAATCATCAAGTTTTATCTTTTTTTGTCATCTTTTTCTTTTTTTTTTAATTAGGTCGTGTGGGTTTAAACTTTTTAAAGTATTCAGGCAGTTTATCTCCTATCCAAGTTAGTGAGAACTCATCATCCATCTGGGGATGAATTTATCATCCATCTGGGAATTAGTGGGAAGTCATCATTACATGCAGCTAAGGTATATATTTCCACACTTATTTCTAAAGGTTGTCTTAAAGGTAAGAACAAAATCAAAATCTTCCTTTCTACTCTCACAACATACCAACACATAGACCCCAAAGGAGACAAAAAGATTGGGAAAAATATTATGAAATAAAGTCTATGTCATTCCTTTTTCTTCTATAAAGGATGCTCACTTCACTATTTAATTTTCCGTGGCTACCTGTTGAGCGGGGTCGTGTGATGGGAAAGTCACAGAGCACAGATCCAGCACAGGCAACTGAAATGGCATCTAGCACAGCAGCAGCACATGAGGATTGGGGGTATGGTTGCTCATTTTCTGACCACTTTTCTTGTCCTGTTCGGTACAGAAGTTGGTTAGGCAGGGATTAGGTAGAATAGTCCTTCTTATCCACATGCTTTAAAATCTTGACTGTCATAGACATGATCCTGGCACTGCTGCAATGAAAAGGGAGACTTTCCCACTCTCCTCTGTTCCTGCACTTATTTGTGGATCAGAAATAAGGCAGCTCCCTCTAGGTGGCCAAGATTTAATGCCTCCTTTCTAATGAAAAATTCTTACACTTATTTTACTGCTCTAGAAATATGAGATTCACAGACTGTTCTCTGTACCCTGTTCGCAGACAGGGGACAACCATTAACAATGGGGAAAAAAAGCATTAATGTCAGTGGGAAAAAAGTGAGACTGGATGTTTAGTTGAAAGCTAGCAGGCAAACTGACATTCATTCTGGCACAGACACAGTAAACTGCCATGCATAGGGATGGCACATAGATTGGGAGGATCCTAGGCAGGAATGAGAGGATGACTCACCTCCCTTGCAGGAAAAAGTCCAGAGTCGTTGTCTGTCTTGAAACTGGTGATATGAGAACTCCTCCAGCTTTGCCTTTCTAATCAAAAGAATGTTTAATAAGGCACTTTTTGATTTATTGGATTAATTGTCCTGGCCTTACAAAGTTCTGAGTGCCATCACTGCAAAATCCTAGATAAGAAACAGCTATTCGTCTTTTTTTTTTTTTTTTCCATTAGGAAAAAATGGCTGTTCACTTAGTATCATGCAAGGCAAACAGACAACCAAGCAGAAGGGTTCTGATTTGTGGCTGGGTTTTTGATCAGAGGTTACTAAGCAACTAGCCTGATCTTAGCCCTACATTCCTCCTTGGAAAGAAATGTATGTTAACACTCAAGTCAAAACTGGGCTTATGTATACATTCAGCTGACATCAAAGGCATGCATGGGTGCAAAGAAAATCATGCTTTGGCTTCCTAACTTACAAGACTTTAAACAATTACATTGCCTGTATTTCATTTGTGCTCATATTTGTGACCTCTGATCGCACGTACAGTAACAAGAAGATGCTGGAAAAAGGTAGGCAATTCCATGATTTTCAGGGTGGGGTTAACCCAAATGCATACTTTAATGAATGTTGTTTGGTTGGTACAGCTATCACCTTGCCCGATATTGGCATGTGTTTTGTTTCTGATTCAGAAAAGCAACAACTGTATTTCCCGGCACTTGTTCTTCATCACCCGCTTCCTCCCATCCCATGCCCCGCAGCTTCTGTTTTGCTGTTACAGATGCCAGCCTCGCTTGTTTGTTCCTCAGGTTTATCTGTACATGGGCTTGGGCTTCCTGGTGACAGGGCTTCCTAAGATATGTCCTCATAGAAATACTAATGCAAGAATTACATGAATTACACTGAAAGAGTGAGACTTACTTAGGTATTCTCCCTAAACACTTTTTTCATAAGCAGTATTCCCTCCCTGTCACGGGAATGATGCTGCTCTCAGCCATAGCTAGCTAACCTGCCCGGGGGCCTAGACAAAAAACCTTAATAAGCATCCCTTCAGGATTTGGAATAGAACTAAACAACTTCAGTGCAGACAGTCTTCTAGAGTTGTTCAGAAGGAAACATCTTCCCACAGTTCATTGGGATCACAGGGTAATTCTTCTTAATGGAGTGAAAGAGCCATGGGATATATCCCCAGAAAACCCAGCAAGTGCTGACATGGTAATTCATGCAGCGCTTTGTGGAGTGGCTGCCCTCACCAATTATCTAAATTAACTCAGCAAAGACTGCTCACACATAGAGAAAATCCTCCCTGATCTGATTTTGTAAGGCCATTTCAATCATTCCTTCAGACCCACCTTTGCTAATGTACTTCTGTGAAATGAATTGCTGCGAAGATGAGAAGAAGTTACACTTACTTTATCTCTTTGTGATACCTCATAAATGTCGCTGTGTTCATTATGACAGAAGTTACTGGTAGTAACTTTCATGTGCCAAGTATGCACTGGTAGTGACTTACATAAAATGCTTTCAACTCAGAAATGTATAACCATTTTATAAAATTCTATTGCCATTGGTGTAACAGCTCTTCGCAAATTAACAAAGAGAAAGCCCATAGGCTAGAAAAGTGCCCCCTCACTGCTAATGAACTTGGATTAAATGCATAGGATTTAATTAACTCACTTAATTTCATAAAGTTCTATTCTGGTTTCGCTTCTGTGGCTTGCATGCCAGAGCATTGGCAGTCTCCCAAATAATAAATGAATACGACTATCCCAAGGTTGGGCTTGTGCCACAGCCGAAGCAGGAATAGCCAAATCTGCAATAGAAATGTCTGCAAACTGCTGGAGGAGAAAAGCAGTGCCAGGGTAAACCCCTTTAAACAAACTCCCAGGCTCACAGGTGCCACTGCAGCGCAGCTGGCTCAAGAGGTGGGAGAGAGGAAGACAGTATTCAGCTGTCCAGGCAAAGAAATAGCAGGATTTTTCAACAGATCTGTTCTGTTCTTACATGGCAAATTAAGTTTATTTTCTTGTAATAATGTTCTCAGAACAGCTATATTTCTCAACATGACTTTATTAATTTGCTTGTAATTCAACCTGAAGTATACATACAACACAAAAAAAATTAGGGTTGGAAAAATCAGAGCTTGGATAACTTATATTTGGTGAAGTTAGAAATAACCAAACCCAGGAATTTAGAGGGTAATTGTGAATAACCTTAACTAAAGTTACCATGACTGCTTCTATATATAACAGCATTCTTCTCTGGTAGTTTTTTTAGTGAGCTAATTTTCATTTGCAGATTTTAGACACTGGTGAGAAACACTTTTAGAAGGAATGTGGCTACACTTCCAGGTGGAAGTACACGGGGTAGTTTTTAGTCTTCCCTCTGAAAATAGCTGTACTGGTATAAAACTTTTTTATACTAATTGTGAATTCAGATTGGAAATATATGCTGGTTTACTTATGCTATAATTAAATGTGCTAAATAGATATTGTACTAAATATACTATAACTAGGAAGATTACACTATTTCAATTATATTGACAAACTGGAAGACTCGCATTTTTCTAGCACAAAAAAAGGATCAGCTTGATATATGCATTGAATGATGGCAGCTAAGTAACTCGGGTCTGATTGCAGCAAATGCAAGGTACTGTCTTGCATTAAAAGCTACACCAAGTCATATCACTTCAGGTTTACCATGGACTAAAAGCATTCATGTGGATTGTTTTCATGGCTCACTTGGTCCACAGTAACTTGTTAAGCCATGATAATTCAGTAGATTTTCAGCTTAAAGGGAAATGTTTTGGAGTACTAAAATAACAGTGTTGTAGCTGTGATAGTATAAGGATATGTTTTGCATTGACATAAGACCTAACAAAATAATACCCTTATCTAGACGAGGCCTGCAAGACCATAGTAAACAGTGAGTACTAAATAATGGTCAGATAAATGAGGACTCCAAAGAGAATCAGTACTAGTCAGGATACAGCTGATGATCAGCCTGGAATGCATCAGTGTTCTTTGATGTCCATGTGAATCTCTCACTTTAATCCAGAGAAAGATGATTTTCGGTTGAGAAAAGTGCCCTCATTCAGGAGTGCACTTCAACACATACTTGAATTTCACTAAAAGCACTAGGATTGAAGTTTGAGCTTAAAAATAAACATGTGCTTACATGTTTTCCTGCGCGGAGTCATTGATTTAGAGACTGAAAAACATGCAAGTTAACCTCTTTTGAAAGCTGTCAAAGTAGTGTTGAAGAAAGAAATAAAATTAAAAATAAAAAAATTAAGAAAGTATTTGGGTTGTTATGTTACAAGCTGAAAGTGATAATACAAAGATATATTCAATGACAATGAAATTATATGAATTAAACCCATGGTGTTTATTTTTTTTTTTAAATGATGATACACTTTGTTGACTGTTTGTGGTATTTATTGTGGTTTAAGAGAACTGGGTAAGTCTGATAAACTGTTTAATTTTGGATTGGAGGAGCTGATGGAAGCGGAGTTTTGTCAGTGCTATGAGAAGCTTACTTTCCCTATTGAACGTCACATTTAAATACCATAACATAAAATCCATAAAATACCATAACAAAAAACCACACATAAAATCGTGACTATCTACATTGTGTAAGTAAATAGACATGGGAAATGCAGCATCAGCTCCAAGAGTCTGCTTAGTCTTCTTGTTAGAGGTATAATGTGCTAGCATGCATTCATATGTAGGGTGAACACTTACAGTCAATTACGCTCAATTTATTAGATTAGGTATGCAGAGGAATGGGTAATAGCAGAGTCATATGGCAGTGGAGGTTTACCATCTGTTATCTGCCTTTAGCAATGGACCTGTTCTCACTGTGGACAACAAAAGGGAGTAGTGAAAAAGTGAATGGGATAGATATATGCTTTTAAATTCCCAGCTGGGAATTTCATTCAGAATTCTCAGTTTATGATTCATTGAATCATAGAATTGTTTAGGTTGGAAAACACCTATAAGAGCATTGAGTCCAACTACCTAGCACAGGCAAGTCCACCACTAAACCACATCCCTAAGTGCCACATTGCACCATTTTGTAAAGAAGCTGAATTATTTTTCAGTATTTTACAGCTGAAAAGATTTTCCAGCAGGCTTTTATTAATTGCATTTAATAATCTTCCGTAAGAAGCCTGTGCAGAACATGCCAAAAGCTATTCAGCCCACAGTTTAAGAATATAGATCCATGTAATGCAATTGACAACAGTAGAACTGTCTGGAGTTGATTTTGGCTTTGCAACTATTCATGTGTATACACTGAGATTTTTGGATTGAAAGAATTTATCTGTGCATAAATAACAGCCCCCTGAAACAGAGCTGAGGAGAAGACATATGTGATGTCGGACTCTCAAGCAGCAGAACTTAGGCATCTAAATCTGAAACTGGGGCACTAAAACCTTCTATTCAGAAATCTCATTCAACTATTTGTTGACGAGGGAGACTACTGGCACCCTGGGTTAGGTGTGGTTCCTCAAGAACCAAAATGCTACTTCTCTGCAACCACAGCACCTCATTTTTCAAAAAAGGTACAAGTTAGTGTGATGTCAAACCTACCTCAAAGCCTCATCTGCTTTTAGGAACCAGTGGAGAAATACTTCCACGTACTTCCCCAATGGCCATCTGCCGTTACGCTCTAATTCCACATTATGCAATCAATAACCTAGGACTTCCCACAAAATTCAGTAAAAGCAACAACTTTCTTGTAAAACTTGTTTTGCACTTTTAAAAGATGAATCTTAGCCTGAGGGCTATTAGCTATTTTGACCATGGCCTCTGCACTCTTGCTGAGCTGATGCAAAGGAACCAGAGCTACCTAAAACAGAAGGGGAGGGGAAAGGACCACTCTTGACATAGTCATTAGGGTGTACTTCTGGCAGACTGAGATCTCTGTCTTCATCAACAACCAAACCAAAACCTGTGGTGCTTTCTCCTCAACCACGCTCGCTGAGTGCCAGGCTGCAAAGCTGCCTCCTCCCACCTAGAGGCACAGGGTGGGCAGGAGGGAGGGCTGACCCACCTCACTGGCAGTCAGAGCCAGACACTCAAGAGAGGATGTGGCTGGGAAACCACTTATGAAGGGGAAAGTATATAGACCACCAGCACCCTGGACTCTATTTTCTGTAAATAGCTCTCCAAGAGAAAGAAAAGAGTTACGAGTCCTTAACAAATGGGAGCAACAAGAAAAGCTATTTTCCTTTATTCATGAATTATATGTATTGTCTACATGTTCAAAACAAATTCTTTCTGTGGTGGGTTTTTGTTTGTTTTTTTAAAATCTGCATATATGAAATTTACCTTCTCAAATCTCAGGCCTTTCTGCCTCTATGCTGCAATCAGCAAGGTTTGATTTATTTACAGAAACATTCAGTTCTGGGTAATTTTTTGAGAGCTTGTGAGATCTGTGACATAACAAAATAAATGTAGCATTGGTACATCCTGCACTGACTTACACTGCATCTGTTTTGGGAGACTGACTTCCTAGGACCAGCTGATATCCCTTATTCCTGCCTGGGTATCACTTTGCTGGGGATTGGTATGGGGTGGGGAGAAGATGTTTAAAAAAACAGTCCCTGACCTTTTTAGCAGCAAACAACTGCTGATGAAGCAAGCAAACAAACAAATTAATTTCTGGAATTTTTATGAGAGGAATTTTGGATTGGGACTGCGTTTGCCATCTCCTTTTCCTACTGCCACTACTCCAAGAACTTATAAACAAGATTCTCAGACTCTTACATTTTGCAATTCCTGTTTCTGACCTCCATTACAAATCCCACACATTTAGAAGGACACACTAGAGTACTCTAGTTATCTAGAGACTCTAAAATTTTAATATTAACAGCTGAAGTTAATTAACGGTAAACCTGAAGATAATTAACAGTAAACCGAACCGTCTTTACCCTTTAAAACTCTATTATTGTACAAAAGAAAAAGAACACTTTTTTAATCAACAAAATAGGTGAGTTCATCCAGAAAAAATGGATATGAGTTAAAGTATTTTGTAAACGTGTTTGATAAACTGACTGATACTAAAAGATTTTGCATGTCCTGTGCTTTTAACTTGATAATCTCTAGCCCATCTGTAAGCAAAGGTAAATTAATTCTTCAAAACTCAAAACAATAGAATTAAATCCCCGGTAATACATCCATCTGCAGGTGTGTGTGCGCATAAAATATAAGATTATATTATTTCACGTGCATTTCTGCGCTTTTTTCCAAATATTTTGTGTTCGTGTTCACATTACTCTAGTGTAATTTCAGAACGAAGATTTATTTGCTGTTGTATCAATGCCATGGGAAGTTCTCAAATTGCCAGAACCATCATTCCCTCCATCTGACATCAACAACATGTATATTGTGACAGTTTGGTGAATTTGGTATCTCTTTACCATAAAAATGGACCTAGGTTCAGGGACTTAATGACTGAACTTTCCCATTTTTAGCCATTTTTCTACAGGAACAAGCCTTTTGTGATCATGCTTCCAATTTCTGTATTTGTCTACCTGTGAGTCCTCCCTGTTCCTCAGTAGCTCAGGACATACTGGCCAATGCAACTTCACAGATATACAGAGGGCTCAAAAATAATGCTTGTACGCATCGTTGCAATATAGAGAGACTCTAGTAATTACCTTCTGAAACTGCTGTGTGAGCTCATACTTTACAATACACTAGAGTTTACCTGGGAAAG
The DNA here is from genome assembly GCF_963210335.1 of Falco punctatus. Taxonomy (NCBI): domain Eukaryota; kingdom Metazoa; phylum Chordata; class Aves; order Falconiformes; family Falconidae; genus Falco; species Falco punctatus. The sequence goes on along the minus strand of NC_137581.1, from coordinate 106,386,781 downwards.
GCTAGAGGAAGCAGAGACAAGGAGCAGGACCCTCCAGCAGCAGGAAAACCACCCAAGTTGGTCATGCATATGACAAATATGCAGGAAATCAAGTTCCCCTGGTTCTGGTGCTCCTTGAGTGGCCTGTAGGTGTACCTGCTGCTCTTTCTCACCCCAGTAACACTGTTTAGAAACCAGTGCCTCTCAAACAGGATTAAATACTGGACTATCTGGTCTGCCTTCATTTAGCTGCTGTTGGTGGCTATGGCCAGTGATCTCATTTCTAGGGCATAACTCAGTCATGGCATTTCCTTTCTATGTGTTTCTGCCCTGGACTTCTCCATGTGATACTTTGGTCTTGCAGAAAGCGGAGCAGAAAAATGTTTACTAGTGGGTGTAGTATAAATTCACTGGAGTAACCTAGCTGATAATACTTGGGTTTACGTCCTTGAACTTGCTTTGATTGTGGACTGAGAACAACAGAAAGTATTATATTGTGTGTGTTTATAGGCTGTTAAATCAATATGCTGCTGGAGGGGAATCTTCCACATCATTTATAGATAATGGTGAGAGATGTGCTCTCAGCAGCACTGCTGTACATGCAAAGTGCCTCCATTGACTTCTGCAGTGTTATACATTTTGCTGCATGATTAATTTAACTCGCTCCCCCTCATGAACTGTCCACAATGAGAATTACTGCTCAAACCAGAGAGTTAGCTGTTGCAAAGAACAGCCATCCCAGAGCAGCCCTTCCAAAGAATCAATGTACTAAAATGCATCTAAATGTTAATTTGGAAACAAAAGAAACGATGAAAATTGGGAGGGTATGATAGGAACATCAGCTAGCTTCTGAACCATAGGCGTCTACAGCAGACTGTCTAGGAACATATGCTCTGTGCTGATACAAAATGTTTATTTGCACTCCTGGTGTTTCACAATGCATCAGGTTTCAAATCCATCACAGGTCTCCTTCCTTAGTTTTGTACTTTGATGTTCAGCACTGAAAATGTCAAGTCCTGTACTCCACATACATCTAACTTTCTGACCCTGAGCTTTTATTATTATGGCAAATTATGGCCTACAGATGAACTCTCCTGAAAAGTCATCATGGAGCTGATGCAAGAAATTAAAGATGTCGAAAGCATGCGTGTGAGCACGCATACTGCATCATTATTTCAGCAGTGAACAGAAGGAGGAAGTATGGGTGACCACAAATAGCAAAAAAATCCCAGTCAGGATAATGAGCAAATAATGACAAAAAGATATCAGACTTGCAAAATCCAAAAAAGTTTGAAACAGTAACAACATATTCATTAATTACTCAGATGTTTTGGTGAATGGAATAAAAATGTATTTCAGTAGATGAATGATAGAGGTATTTAGCTGAAAGTTATCAAAAGTATTTGTCTTATGGAGCAGTTTTCCCAAAGTAAGAAGCTTTCTAAGTGTGTCTATTTTTACCCCCAATACCAGCTGCTGTTGCCCAGATTTGCTTATCTCCCAATTCTACTTGAAAATACCAAATCATTACCTGATTACTAATTTTTTTTTTGTTTAACAAAGATTTCTAATTAATTGGAAGCTGATTAACAAAACTGTTAATAAATGTTGAGTTCTGGCAAATCGTCTTATTAAATCTTTCTGTGTCAGTGAGTATAATGAATAAACCGAACTGAAAGTTGGACAGCTTCAGGTTTTACTGTCAACTCAGCAAGACGCATTCCTTTCCATTGTACCTGAAATGTAAGTTATTCCCACTTTTCTGACATAGTAGCTACACTGAGCATGTCTAAATGTCAGTCAGCATGTTTTCCTAATATAAGCCAAATTTTTAGCCTTCTGATGAGTGGGAATTATCCAGATCTTGGAACTCCTATACGTGAGCTTTTGAACAAAGATTGTTTTAATTGGTGTGTAGCTAACCACCCATTTCAGCAATCTCTGCCCAAACACTAATGCTCATTTCCTCATAGCAAGTCCTTTTGTAATCGAAGTTATTTTGACAGAATAGAGTGAGGCTCCTTGTTGATCTAGTGACCAAATAAACCACAACAAATGACGAGCTGTGAAACACCAGCAGCGGTGCTCTCTCCTCCAGGATTTTCTTCCAACATTAAAAGACTTTTTGCAGCACAAAGAAAACAAGCCTGTAAGACTATGTGTCATCTCATCACCTGGTCCCTTTGTAGTACTGCTTCAAGTTGCAGAACCTGTTAACTGTAAGGTCTCCACATGTTGAGCGGCTGTGCAGGTCTGCTCAGGCAGAATCAAAAGGCCACTCTGCACAGGCAATGACTGGAAAATTCAAGAGTCTCCAGCTGCAGCAGTGCCAGCTTCCCAAAACTCTACGTGCAATACATGTGGAAGCCCAGCCCAGGTGCCCACAGGTCAAAGACCTCATGCAGGAGGCCAGGCAGCATAGGCAATGGCAGAGGCAGCTTCTGCTCCATGAGTGCTGGCATTCGGTGTGGTCTGTAGCCCAGAGAGAACACGCACAGGAGCCCAGAGGAGCAGCCAGTGTGCAGGACTGACAGCAGAAAGGCAGTGCCACCTCTCAGGCTGCAACTTCTTACTTGTGTCCCTACTGTGCTCCTCAAGACCCTATGTCTTAAACAGGCACTGTGCTTGTTTCCTACCAGCAGCTGGGTGTAATATTTTCTTATCTTCCCAATATCCACTCCCATTCTTACCCATTAGGTATTAGGCATCCCACATTTTCCTCTAATCTGAAGACTGGTTTTCCAGTATTTACAAATATACCCCAGCAAGAGGTTAAATACTCCTTGCTTAATAAAATGTGTTTATGCAGAACTACTTGATCACTCAAGAACATCCTTAATAGACAACCCCAATGATGTTGACACTGTCCATTAAAGGTCCACCTTCCTCTTGATCTGCTTTATGTTTTATAATTTCTTCATCGTAATTAGCATCTTTTGCTGGCAGGGCTAGCACCCATAGCTCAGCAGAACTGCACTTGGCTGTTTCATCCCTGGTTCTGACTCATAAAGGTTGTCTGGGAAAGTTTGTAAACATGAGAAATTGCCATTAAAAGCAAGGATCATACTATCAGTCTTACAAATCAAGGAAGTTCTTGCTGGGTTAGGATGAATAACAAAGGCCATAGAGGTATATTTAGAAAGTAAATGTGTACCTGTGATGAGCTACATACATTTCACAAGCAGCAGAACTGAGAAGTTTGTGAAGGAACCAGTTCTCATAGGACTCCACCCAGACAAAGACAGCAAATAAGCAGCAACATATGATGAACCAGTTAAATGAAATGAAGGTATACACACCCAGCCCGGGTTACTTTCAGGATTTAAATGGTAATACATAACCTAAATTGTTAAATGGGTTTATAGCACTGTGAAATACAAATCTAGCTAGAAAAGCATGTTCTTTTTGAGACAGGCTTATTTTCTGAGACATGGGTGCATGTCTCATATAGACAAACACCCCATACAATAGGAATGAAGTGTAAATTTATTTTTTTATTTTAATTCCTTACAGCGCCTCCTTGTCTGCCTCTTTCTTCTTTTGTTTTCTTCTTGTACATTTTGATTGCCGATCTCTCTTTTCCACATTTTGCTTCTTTCTGCTCTTTCCTTTTGATGTTCTGGATAGTAGTGCTAGAAAGAAAGAAGAAAAGAAAAAATACAAAAAGGAAAAAAACCACCAAACCCTGGCCCTGCTTCTGTTATCCGGTGCTAATGATGGCCATAAGGAGCAAATGTCTCGCGTTCCTGTTATTGCCAACAGCCCTGCTGCTGCCAGGCAGCTGCGTGGAAGAGGCTGATAGGAGCAGCCCCTCTTACACTTATTATAGCAGAATTGCAAGCAAGGGTACCTGAGTGGTACAGCCAGGGAAGCTGCTACCAATGCCAGCGAGAGGCCAAAAATGCACTAGTAGAGACAAACCTTGAGTGACGGTTGTAAACATGGTTATCATAGTTAAAACACGGTAAATAATGCATGGCAGGTATTCGCGTGTTTCCAGTGCTGGCAGAGGCAGGCTGCATTTGTTAACCCTCAAGTCACACCACTGACCTCCTTTTTCCTAAGTATCCGAAGGAGGAACAGATAGCTGGATGTGCGGTAATTAGATGCTGGGTTACCACTAATGTCGTTATTCTGGTCCGTTTTACTGTGACACGTGCTGGGGTAGTTACTCCATGCATTTTTAACAGATTATTTCTAGTCCATGTAGATTCGTAAAAGCACATACAGCACGGACAAACATTTTCTTTAAAATAAGCTAATTCGGTACTTAATCGCTGAGGTAGGAATATCATTGTTTTCCCCGATCGGAAATAAAAATTCCCGGAAAGCCTCATCTCTCACTGTCAGCACCAAAGGAAAATCGCAGCATTGTTATTCCAGGGATTGCACCTTTTCAGTGGCTGAACCGCCCGCCCCAGGCGGTGTCTGGCTGCGCAGGGGCACGCAGCGGGGCCGGGCTGCCTGAACTGCTCCGGGTTCAGGCTGTGCCGTTTGTTCCCCTATTAGATGATAGCGTTTTGGCAGGCTGGTGCAGTTTTTGCCTAGTCAGCTTTATCTCTGTATATAGAGCCCCGTATAGCCCCTGCACGTTGATCTCTCAACGATCTGGGTTTTGCTTATGTGCAAAAAAAAAATGGGATAAAAATCTTAGAAATTACTTAATAAGTTCAAACGGTCAACATGCTGTTCCAGTGATACTACTTCAGTATTTTATTTTCGTTATGTTCTTCTTCTCCACCAAGTTGTTCGTAGTCTTTTCGGTCTAATGTTTTTGTTACTTTTTTTATTATTATTTATCTATTTCTCCCCCCGCCCCCGAGCCGTGCACAAAGAAACACGATTCAGAGTTCACTTTGCTAATCACCCCCCCTTTGACCAAGAAATGCTTTACGGCGGCTACATCCAGCTTGGTGGTATCAGATTTCAGTGTGAAAAGTGCTGCATTCCTAACTGCCCTGCCTTCCCTTCTTGTTTGATTTTGCCTGGTAAAATAAATTGAATATTTGGAACAACTAATCCCATTCAGAAAAAGAAAAAAAAAACACACAGGGAAAAAGTATACATAAAAAAAAAAAAAAAAAGAAATTAAGCTATTTTTTCCCCCATGTTTAATTCCACTTTTCTATCCACTGTATTTTCATTCTTTTTTTGTTGCTGCCCTACACTAAATTTTTTTCTACCTCTGATTTACTTCAGGTTTTATTCTACTTCTTGACTTCTGGTTTTAGCTGAAGAAAGCACTTCTCTAGATCTCTGAAATTCACAAAAAATATCTTTCTGTATTAAAAAAAAGTTACTTTGAAAGACAGCTGTAACTTCCACCTTTTGCTTCTTGCTGTAGCTCATGACAGAACCAGCTCATGCTGGGAACGCTGCTTGAGGCATTTCAGAATCTTAAAAGCACTCTGGGGTTTTATATGTAATTTTATAATGTATAGATAAGACCTGTATGTTTTTATTTTTCTCTTTCATTTTAACTGTTTCAAATGTTCCTTTTTGTTGCCTTCGGTTTTGCCTGTGATTGTCTTGTCTGGAAGTTAATTTTTGGATTTAGGCACTTGGGGGGAGGAAGACCATTTGCATCACTGTAGCTTTTTGTTTGAACGCAGTTACACTGGCACAAAATACTGTAATGTGACAAAAATGTTGTCTAATTCTTATAAGAAAATGGACTTTAAAGCAATATTTGCTGTGAACTCCTAACATATCTTTGAAAATATAAGGGCCTTTTTGTAGACAGTGTTTTGTTTTGCATGCAGTTAAATATTTGTGAGCTGTTTGGATTGTTTGTTTGTTGGTTGGGTTTTGTTTGTTTGGTTTTTTTTCCTTGGAAGGTTAGGCTTCTTTTACATTTTTAAAGGCTGTCTTTTTATTATCTTCTTGAACAGTATCTTTTTCTCTGCTTCTGTTATTTTTTCCTTAAATAGCCTCACTCACTTCAGAGACACAATTAAGACCCTGAAGACCTTCAGAAAAAGGAGGTCTTTAAATGAATTATTCTGAATATTATAATAGTTTTTTTAAAAAAGGTTTGCATTTCTAAGCATCCCTCCTGGTCTTTAAAAACTGAAACTGGCATCTGTGTTGGCTTGAATTTAAATGGTCCCTACAGGCTGTTTAACTCAAAGAGTTATTTTATTCATTTGGTTGTTTCTTATTTCTTCCCGTAGGCTAACTACAAACGTAGCTCTTATATTTGTTTACTTGCCTCACTTTGTTAAAAGATTATGTCTTCACCAGTGCTTACGAATTTATTAGTGCTTAAAATGCACTTAAATTGTTGAACTGTTTGCCTTTATCACCCTATTTTACCTGAAGCATTTTTTGCTGTGATTGTTCCCCGTGTATCCTTAACAATGAGCTCTCGTAATGTAGAAATGTAGAGTTAGCTGAGCAGAGGATGTAGGGAAGTGTCAAACATTATTTGTCTAGCTTTATTTGCTCCTATTAATATATCCTTCATTTGTATCGCCTGCGGTCAACATTTTCAAATACAAGAGATTATAACTGGGTACCTTACCTCCACGTCTATTAAAAAGTATCACCAACACTTTAACAGGGACAAACCTCTCTCTCAGGCTGTGTTTCCTCCTGTCCTCTTTGTTTCTGTCATGCTCAAGCCAGTGCACCATTCCTTTGGTGCAACTGAAGGATATGCTACATTCCCCAGCTGAGCCCTAAGAAGCTCCTGGTTTATCTGCCCCCTTCCCTCTTGCTGTTTGCTTCTCCCGGGCAACTCATTGTCCCCACAGGGGTTCTGAGGCAGACTTTTGAAGGGTTGTTTTGTAACAGAATTGCCTGAAAAAACAGAAGCTAAAGAAGAGGGAGATGGGGTGCCGGGTAAGATGAGAGGGGTTGCTTTTGTTCCGTGCCACTGAACTGCACCTTCCTCTGTCAGACATCGATAGCCTGACCTCCAGAGAGTGATGTCTGCCTCTTCTAAAACATCTTCTTGGATCCTATACCTGTAGTTATAGTGGCCAGAGAGGGAGAATGGGTGGAATATCACCAGAAGTGTTGGAAATCCCAGGATGAGCCTTTGCCCTGAGTCAGCAGCATCCATCAGACTGCCCTCTCCCACGGTGGTCCTCAGCTGGTGGCACAACAGCTACAGGGGCAGCTTTTTCCACTTGGGGCAGTTTCACAGGGTCACAGTGTGTTTCTAATGCATTTGAAACATGCTTCAAAATCTCCTAATCCCTGTTTCCAAGCTGATCAGCCTTTGATGTTTATAACATGGCTGTGTTCTGCTCAGCTGTAAAATAGCTGATCATTTTATAACCGTTAACAAATATAAGAGATAAGCAGTGGAAACATAAAGATCAGAATCTGGCTCAACCTTTTTCCTTTCTGGCAATAAAGAATAGCATTTGAGGGGATTTGTTTGGTTTCAGTTTTTATTAAATATATATTTCATCTGTGATAATGAAGAACAAACGGGGAAAAATGGATTTTATATTTGTGCCAACATGGGCAGGTTTCAAGTATTTCTGGTGGAATGAGTCTTGGACTAGATCCTAAGAAAAATCTCTGCATATAAAGGTAACAGTCCCTGCAGCCAGATTGTTACTGGTGGCAGTGGAGGTCCTGAAGGTTGGTGAGAGTAACTTCTGTGCACTGGTAAATACACAAATATTGTCATATTCATAATAGGCCACCCAGTTCCCATTTGTATGTGAGCAAAGATACATGATAGGGACAAAGAAACCTGAATACAAATTGCGAAGGGGAAGATTGTGGGGTCTTCACTTTAAATTCTTGAAGCAAAATGTAAACTCATCAAAAAGCCAGGATTGTTTTGACTGTCTGAAGAGATACTAGGCACTTCTAAAATGCTGTAAAAGATACAGACCTACAGAGAAAGGCAACAGATTCTATTAGAAGAAAGTGTGAGGCATCTGGAAAGGATCTCACAAGGCAGAGGTGGCACAAAGCCTCATCCAGGTCCTGAGGGCAGCACAGGACTCTTCGTAGCCCAAGACACACTTGAGGCTCAGTTTATTCCCTGTCTTCAACTAGAGGTGAATTGCATCTGCATTATAAGTAATTGTTTTGCACTTCATGGTAAGTTCTCTTAAATTACTAAGTGTTTGCTTCTTATGTTATAGCAAAGTCATGTAGATAAGCTGCTGCCATCACTTTTCCCCCAGTTTAGCAGGTAAAATCTTGTTTTTTAAATTCTAGTTTAAACATATCTTTATTCCACCCTCATCACTTGGACCATACCATGTCTGCTTTTGTGCCTTTCCATTATTTCCATTTTCCCACCACCGCAAAAATACTACTTGTTTCGGTCCTGTGTTGGTTGAGATTTAATCTGTCCAAATTTTCTTACATCCTTTCAATCTGCTCACCTTCTTGGCCTCTGCTTTGTCAGGTGGCATCATCTTTCATTGCACATAACACCTTTCTGCTTTTTCTTTTGATCATCAGTGGCATCAAAGGATACCGGACCCCCCCCCAAAAAAAAAAAAAAAAAAAAAAAAAGCCCACCAAGTTAATTTATTTAAATCCTTGCTTAAAGCCTCTCCCAGGAAACATAAATAGCTAGTAAGTAGGCAGTTAGGTGTTATTACTTGTATCATAACCATCTACTTCTGTCTGTTTATACTTAATTTAGAGGCACTTTGTATTTTTCCTCACTGGACATCTTTTAACTTTTCCGTAGAATCATAGAATCATTTAGGTTGGAAAAGACCTCTGAGATCATCAAGTCCAACCTTTAACCCAGGACTTCCAAGTCCACCACTAAACCATGTCCCTAAGCACCACATTTATGTATTTTTTAAGCACCTTCAGGGACAGCGATTCCACCACCTCCCTGGGTAGCCTGGTCCAATGCTTGACCGCCCGTTCATTGAAGAAATTTTTTCCTAATATCCAATGTAAACCTCCCCTGGTGTAACAACTTGAGGCCATTTCCTCTTGTCCTACCACTTGTTATCTAGGAGAAGAGACCTACCCCCACCTGCTTACAGCCTCCTTTCAGGTAGTTGTAGAGAGCAATGAGGTCCCCCCTGAGCAACCTTGAGACTTCTCCCAGCTGCCTGTAGAATGTTTCAACTGTCTCTTCAACCTGGTTAGGTGGTCTGTAACAGTCTTCCACCAGGGTATCAGCATTATTGGCCCTCCCCAATCCTTACCCATAAACACTCAACCCTATTGTCACCATCATTAAGCTCTAGGCAGTCAAAACTCAGTCCCTAACATACAGAGCTACCCCACTGCCTCTCCTTCCTTGCCTATCCCTTCTGAAGAGTTTGTAGCCACCCATGGCAGCACTCTAGCCATGCGAGTCACCCCACCATGTTTCCATGATGGTGACTATGTCATAGTCTTCCTGCTGCATGAGGGCTTCCAGCTCCTCTTTGTTGCCCATGCTTTGGGCATTGGCACAGATGCACTTCTGCTGCACTATTGATCTCACCTCCAACCCAGGCATGCCACCCTTGGGCGCATCTCTAACGAGCTCAGTTTTATTCCCTTCCGCCTTTGAATCTACCTTAAAGCTCTCTCAATGAGCCCTGCTAACTCCTGACCTAGGATCCTTTTCCCCCTTGAGACAGGTGAACCCCATCTGTTGCCAGCAGGCCTGGTGCTGTGTAAATTGACCGATGATCAAAAACCCTGAAATTTAGCCATTGACACCAGGCCCAGAGCCAGGTGCTGATCTGTGAGATCTTCTGATTATGTGCCTCATCCTTCCCTGCAACTGGCAGGATAGAAGAAAACACTACTTGTGCTCCTGATCCCCTCAACCAGTCACCCCAAGGCCCTGAGGTCTCTCTTGATTGCACTCAGACTTCTTGTCGCATCATTGCCCACTTGGAAGACCAGTAATGGGGGCAGTACTCAGAGGGCCATGCCAGGCAAGGGACTTTTCTAGTAACATCCTTTGCTCGAGCCCCAGGGAGGCAGCAGGCTTGCCTATCGTTGGGCTGGGTCCAGTCAGCATTATTGGGCCCTCTGTTCCTCTGAGAATGGAGTTGATCTCACCTCCAACCCAGGCATGCCACCCTTGGGCGCATCTCTAACGAGCTCAGTTTTATTCCCTTCCGCCTTTGAATCTACCTTAAAGCTCTCTCAATGAGCCCTGCTAACTCCTGACCTAGGATCCTTTTCCCCCTTGAGACAGGTGAACCCCATCTGTTGCCAGCAGGCCTGGTGCTGTGTAAATTGACCGATGATCAAAAACCCTGAAATTTAGCCATTGACACCAGGCCCAGAGCCAGGTGCTGATGACAACCGCCTTTTTTTCTTCTTAGCAGAGCTGTTCATCAGGCGTGGGTTGACCAGCTCTCCCCAAGTAACTCCACCGACCTGTACAGACTTTTGTCTACATCACAGATTTCCTGGCTGTCACGTTCCAGAGCCCCATACCTATGGTATGGGGGTACCTGGGAAGGTGAAGGAGGTCGCAGGGTGATTCACCTGCTACCCCAAGCCAGGGACCTGTTTCCATTCCTCCCTGTCACTTAGGACCCCTCGTGCCTGGTGGCAAGTAGGTAGGGGAGCCTCCACTTCTTACGATGTGTCCATCTGGTGCATTCGCCCCAGCGATGGTGGAGAGTGGCTCCACCAGCCTATCTCCCTCTCACACTCCCTGACACTCCTTAACTCTCTGCTTCCCCTTCCAGCTCTGCCACCAGGCTGAGCAGGTGGCCCACCTGGTCGCACCTCACACAGGTGTTATCTCTGCTGCCCTCCGCTAGCAGTGACAGGCTCCGGCACTCCCTGCGGCTGTGACCTGGGCACCTGTGTGTTCACCTGGGCGCTCTGCCAGGGTCACCACGTGCCTTCTGGCGCTGCCTTTTGGCCAAGTGGAAACCATGGCTAGGTTTCCTCTTGGGGGGTGATGAGCACTATTGGAGCTGGCCTCTTGGAGCCGTCAGGGGGTCAGCGCCCACACTCGCCCCTCCTGACTGCTGCACTGTGCCCCCTGGGGGCTGCATTTGTACGTGTGGGGGTTGAGCCGCCCACGCTCCCAGGCCCCCCACACTGAGCCAGACCTGCCACCTGGCAGGGCCTCAGCGCCTCCCGCTGCAGGGGGGAGGCAGGGGAACCCCCCCTCTGCCTGCGCTTCTCGGTTGTGCCAGCTCTCAGAAAGCTCCTTATGGTCCCTCGGCCAGATCCTCCATGCTGCAGCACCTCTGCCGGAGTAGCGAGCCTCAGAGACTTCCAATTTTTTGATGCATTTTTGCATGAATTAATTAAATTACAAGTCCGTGTCAGATGTTGAGTGGGTGTTGTTTGTTGGGGTTTGGGTTTCACTTTGTTTTTTTTTTTTACAAAAAAAGGTCAATTAATTCATGGTATTTAGTCCATTTGTAGGGAGAAGTGTACCCTCTGTAGTTCTAGTCAAGACTACAAATACTTGGGTTTCAGTCCTGATTTGTCTGTGCTGCTAAAGGATAGTATGTACAAAATACTTATTTTCAGGCCAGCTAAAGCAAACTATAAACATCTGCTTTAAAAAAGGGATATTTTTTAGAGTATCCTACCCCGCTCCCTCCACAAAGATCCTCCTCCCTCCACCCCCACCCACCCCCCAGCCTCCACCCCCTAAAAGTTACGTTGGGCAGCAAAAGCAGGAACAAACAGAAGGGCCATTCTCCTTCCTTCCCTTTTCTGGTCCCTTCAGTTCATGTTGAAGCTGATGAGCTGAAAGCTTTTTGATTTGATGGATTTCCAGTGAACTGGAGAAGCAGAGGTGTGGATGCACTTGCTGTTTTGCTGCTTCTGCTGTTGGAGTAATAATATCCAACAGAAGGGAAAGGAAAACATATGGAATAGTACCATCTTAAATGACTGGGAAAAAAATGCTTGGAGGCTACAGCCGTAAAAAGAAGGGCCTGTTACAAAATGAAGTCATGCTGAAAATCAGTCACGTTTGACCTGCTATGAGGTTACAATATGAGATCAATCATCATCAGAGTAATACTAAAATTAAAGTTCCCTATCTCTTCCAAGAATGTATCTTGAAATAGCTGGGTTCATTATGACAGTTTAATTGCACACCTTTAGGAAAGCTAAAAAGAAACATTAGCTTCAGAGAACAGAGTAGACACATTACTTAGGGCAAGGAACAACATCTTTTTATGTATACTTGGTGTACGTGGTGAAACAGAGTCACCACTCATAAGTGGAGCCTTTAGACACCACTGTAGCACAACCAGACAATAATAGATATAGTTTTGCCAGTCTTTTAATAGCAGATTCAGCTAAAATGGCAATCACTTTAGCTGATGTAATAATCCTAGCCACAGAATCATCCTTGCCTTTTTGCAAAACCGATCCTCCTCCAATGATGCTATCAGGAAAGCATATGTTGATCCTTGTATGCATCCTCTTAACCAATCCTCATATGTATATTCATAACCAGCAGTGAGTGATTCAGGAATCGATTCAGCAAGCTGGTAAAGACGCCTGCTGCCAACAGCAGGGCTGTGTTGGCAGCTGCCTAAGCCATCCCAAGCTGCTGCCTGGGGGCTGATAGGAAGCAGACACCTTGCAAGGGGAAGCTCTGACCTCTGAGCTCCATGTGAGCTGGGCCCTTCCTTCCAGCGGTGCCAGGACTTTTCTTGCAGCCTGTACTTAGCTGAAGTATCAATGGCTTTCATCGATACCGGGTTGTCTCAAGATAAGGTTTCACAAGGCAGCTGAGCTGATCAAAAAGTTTGCTGCTGCGGAAAGAGGCGGGGCCTGACCCTCATCTGTCCCGGGTTGATGCTGCTTTCCCTCCTCCTAAACTGTGGGATTTGCCTTATCCCATCTCCCCAGAGGCTGCAAGGCAATGAACACAGCCCAAGCACAAAGGAGTAGCACCCAGCAGTGAGAGCAGGGGGGGAGGGAAGGGCCAGGGCTGCTGCTTTTGATGTCACTGCAGACCAAACATCAGCCTTTGCCACCCTGTACTGTAAACAGATCTCTGAACTTCCAGTGCGAGGTCATAAAATGCATTAAATTGTGCTATGTTTAAGCATTACATACTAAGACATTACAGCACCTGCAACATTTCTTGCACTTCAGTAAGGGGTAGGACAACATGTTTTGCCAAGTGTAAGTTATTGATCTTAGGTTTTCATACTGTCCCTTTCAGACAAGAAAATAATTATACAATTATTCAGATGAAAAAAATAGGGAACAGACAGATGAAGCAAATAGTCAAGAGATTTCAGCAAACAGTAAAACTAAGGCTCTGGCTGTCCGGCCTCCCCACTGTCCTCTCCATGTCATCCCATTTGGCTTTGAACTCGTGAATACATTTTGCTCATCCTCCTGGAGCATTTCACTAATTGATGAAAGATTAAAATATAATTCACAATGACATTCACCACTGAAGTCTGCCTTAACAAGATGCAATAAGCTGAAACCATGGAGGAAAGGGAAAAAATGCTTTCAGAAAAAATGAATTGCAGAATTTTATAAGTAGTTTCATATATTTGCAGAGGACTACTTGCAGAATGTCCCCAAATACACCACAATTATGCAATAAGTGCCACCTGCAATAAGCAATGGCATTATTATACTTTTCCATCAGGTTAACAGTACTAGACTTCCAGTTATGGGCTACTTCTACTGAGCAAATACTTTTCATTGGTTCTCTGGGAGGCCATTTAAAACTGGTTTCATTGTAAACAGTTACACAACACATTACAAAGGTTGTTATCAGTAAAAGTATGTATTCCTTACACTGTCAGCATTTTTTCCTGACCTAATGTAATTACAAAGCACCATTGAGACTAACCTAGCCTGTTTATAAAGTAGGAAGGAAAATTACATAACCCTACCTAAAAAACGAAACCACAAAAAAACCCCTTTACAAGTGAAACTTTTACAGATTTTACAGCAGTGTGATTTTAAATGATCCAGCAACTAGAAATGCATCCAAGTCAACCTGGATCACAAAGTGGAACTCTCCGTTACAACAAGATGCTGTTTAAATGCACTGGGCAGGGAAGAAAAATCTCAGCAAAAGACACCTGCACTTTTGAGAGGGCTTCTCTTTGGGTCAGTAAGTAATGTCCATTGCTATCTCAAGCAGTCACGTCATACACTCCATTCCAGAAACTGCTAAAGTTCTGTACTGAATGTTGTTAGAGCTTTATTTTTGCCCCCGTGGGGGAAGGCTCCTCCAGAACTTCTAACTTGGACAATCAGAAACTTTACCCTGGAAAAAAAAATATGTGGGTTCCCTGGGCCAAAGTCCCTGCCTTACCCAGCAGGTGTGGTCATGGGGAGGAAAGCAATAAGGAAAAAAGGCTGGTTTATGTTGCACTTGCCAGTGTATCAGTCAGCTGGACCTACTCTGACGGTACATCATCGGTACCCAAGGTAAGGGAAATGGAGGACAACGTAATGAAGTGGAAGAAACATGGGGCCAAGAGTATGACTATTTTACTCACAGTTTGCTATTTAGACAGTCACATCTGCTTGTGCAGTATCCCCTTGACACACTACATAATTTCAAGCAGGGACACCTATAAGTGACTCACAACAGCAATTTCAGCATTCTCAGGCTCCTAGGCACTACTAGGCAGAATTTCAGACTTTTAGGGATTGCCATGGTAAAATGTACCCTGGGTACATATCCACCTGAAAAAAAATGAAATTCAAGGAAGGGAACCTGAAGAGGTGACATTGAAGGTTAGGCAGAAGAGGCAGGAGTATATGGAAATGAGGAGGAGGAGAAGGTGGCATCCATCTCAGAAAGGTCTAGGAAACCCTATTGTGTAATACTGAAACCCCAAAACTTACGAGTAAATCCCTTCTCCACACACCCCCAAATGCTGAGACACTATTAAAAAAAAAAAAAACCTTGATAAAAAAGTTAATGGTATTTTTGGTTTTTTAATTGTGGTTTCTGCAGGTCTTCTCCCCAGTCTATCAGCTTCAAACAGGTTCTGATATTTGTTCATTTTTAATGAAAGTTCTGTTTTTCATGACAGTAGAAGCTGATGTCTTAAAAGAAAAGACTGACCAGTACAAGGCTTCTAAACAGACTGGAGAATATTGCCATTCTTTAATGTATAGTGACAAATAGGTATTTGATGGAAGTACTGGCAGAATCTTTGTAACTGTGGGCCCCAGCACAGAGATTCTCAGCGTTATTTAACTATTCGGTCGGGGACAACAGCAGTTGGCACTGAGATACCTTGAGAAGCTTGGCTCTAAGAGCTGTTGCAATTACCCTGAAACACCTAAACTCCTGTGACCAGCAGATTTTACAGCCCTGAGCTAACTAGCCAGGCTTCCCCCGAGAAGGGGAATATCACACACCCACACAGGAAATATTTCAGAAAGCAGCCAGCTGAGCACCGTGCCTCACACTGGTAAAGAGTGAAAGGTGAAGCGTGGGACAAGGAGTGAAGCGTAGGCATCTAAGCTACTGACTCCATGGAACTAGCTGATGGACCTGAAATGGCACCTACCTACCTGTTCTTGAGGTCTATGAGCACCTCCCTTACATCAGCAGCAAAGATTGGTTTGCCAGTAGCAGACGAAACGTTTTGTTCTCCCATCCTGTACTTGCACTCCCTATCTCTTATTTTTGCCCTGCTGTTTTATTCCTCCTGCTGTCTTTTGAGCTGATGCTGTTCCTCCATCCACTGTTGGCTCGTACCCAGACCTTCAAGCACGCTAGGCACGCCTGTGGGATCTGGTCTTACTGGCAGAATAAGTGAATGAATGTCAGATGAACTGAGTGTTACTTCTAGTTGGCTCCCATCTTAATGCACCCTCTTGCACTGGCTAATGGTTGTATCACAACACAGTTGTTAAGACAGCCGCGAGAAATACTGCATAGCCGGCTTGTGCACTCCAGGTCACAGGCTGTCCCTCACACCACTTAACAAGTATCCTTCAAGCTTGGTATGAAGGGGTAATTTCCCCTGGTTATGGAGGATCTTGCCTCAGGGGTTTCCAGATTTCATCTCAGGGAAGGCCTTTGAGCAGTTTAGTAGTGACTGGGCAATGTCAGCAGTGGCAACCAAGAAAAACTTGGATGCACAGTAGGACAGTGGCAGCTGAGTAGCAGTTCAGAAAATGTCACTGGTGTCTTAAGTGGTAGACACAGACACCAAAGAGGCTGGTAAGTGCTAAAGCACTATTTATAAACGCATGGCACAAACAAAATAATCTGAAAGTTCATAATGCAGTCCAAGCCACCATCAGCTGCTAGTTCTGCACTATTAAAACTGATCTGAGTTAATTTTGGGATAAAGTATGAAATGCCATTGCCTCTGGCATATCTGTGATTAACTGCCTGTTCAACTGTACTCCATAAAGGGATGGAGAAATCCCTTCCCACTACTCTTAGCTCATGAATGCTCCTGGATTTCAGACACAGTTTCTCCTCTCCTTCACAAGTGTGGATCCCGTTCCTAGTCCTGCCTTTCGATTCTCACAAGACAATCCCTTTTTTTCTGGGCACTAGAAAAACAAACTACAAACATTCTCCTCCTATGCACAGATGCCAGCTTTTACACCTCTCTGCTTATTTATGAGTAGTTTCCAGATTTCCCTTGGCCTTTCAGTTCTCTCATGATCACTTCCAGCCTGGCAATGCAAGAATTCCCCCTCAGTGCTGGGCAACTCTGGTTGGAGAATACAACCGAAAGCAAGCATAACCCATGGTAACCCTGTGAAGAAGCACATAACTGCTGTTGTTCTCTGGCTGTAAGTTTAAAGATCCATGTTAGGGGTGCAACCTCTGGATGGATGCTGGGTGTCAATGCTGTGTTCCCTCTACAAGCAGACAGCTGTAGGATTGGGAATGCAGCCCTTCTTCATAAGCGTAGCTGTGCTTCAACACAACTGTCCCATGATAAAGCTATCTTCACTCTAAAGGCCAAATTTCATGAGGCAGCCGAGAAGATGTAGTTACTGCTACAACCAACAAGCATCGGCCTGTTCTTCCAGTCCTTTCTCACAACTTCACCTCCTCTTAGCTTGTGCTTGTGCTGCTTTTGTGGCACCAGCAACGGTCAGTAATCCGTTCTGCAGGTAAACCAAGCTGATTTCCGCAGCAAAGTGGAAGGAAGTAATTATTTGCTAGTCTGGTGAACTGCAGTAGGTCACTGAGTTGTGAGATTACTATCAAAGCTCTGTCAAAACTGGCACATGGGAAAGTATGCAAAACTGAAAGTGGAGAGAGGGGACTAGGGATGTGCCTTCTGTGAAATGCTGTTGCTGGCTCATACAGGCATCAGCAAATGTCACAGCTGAAATGCAGTGAAAAAGAGAAAAGAGGAGAGAGGAATGTGAATGTAACCTCTTTTGGAGACAGCAAATCTTCAGATCAGCTGCTAAAGAAGCACTTCCTCACCACTTCTGAAAATAGCGTCTATTTTTCCTCTTAAGAAAAGTTTTCTTCAATCAAGGAGTCACTGTGTTGAATATTAGCTCAGAAAAACAGTTTGCTACAGGACAGATTTGTATAGTCAATTGTGTCAATGATCCAGGCAACAGACATTGCACTTTTACTGCCACACGCATATCCAATGAAAGTCTGAATACCAATATGTAACTTATAAAAGATATGTAACATTAGTAGTCTTTATAAAGATGAATCACACAACGCACTCCTCTTCTGGGCTTTGAACTAATCAAATTATCTTGTATTATATGGATTTTACTTCTCTTTCACAGCGTAACTATGTAGCTTTAAGTTTGGGTCAACTCAGGGGACTGGTGTTTCTTCCTTCTGCTGTTTCTGCATCTAACCGATGCAAACATTCAAGTAACCTCTGAGAGAAAATTATTCGAGGCAAATTATATTTCTAAACTTTAATATCACAGGGACACAAAGGTGTAAATTGCTGCACTCTTAAAATGCCTCTGCTAAAAATTGTCTCTCCAAAAAGGGGAGCATAGCAAGGTGTGAATTTTAGGCTGATAGCGACTGTCACTTGATTGAGGTGCTAAATGTTATTTTAACTCCGAACAAGACAGCTTGAAAAACATTAACCCAAATTGAAGATAATTAAACCTCAGCTATTGTTGGATAATTTTTCCTTTACTTCTTCTTAATTTTCCCCAGTAATGGATTGCATATAGTTGCCATTATAAAAAGTTAGCAAGTGCATGAAAGCTTAATTGGAAACAGCCCAAGGTTGTTAAAGAAGAAGGCAGAACCTAGTCATCTGGTCACCCCACGCGTGTGGATCGGTGACTTCGAGGCATCACCGGGGTGCTCTCCTCGCGGAAGCTGAGGTGAGGAAGGGGGTGGCGATACCTGATACCTCGCTGGACTCGTCCTGGGGGAAGCTGGAAGGCTGCACCCCCCCCCCCCCCCCCCCCCCTCAGCGTTGTTACACTGCTCTGGGCTCTGCCGGTTGGGACATAATGTGAGAACCTGTGCTCAACGCTTTATTATGAAATACTTAGCACTCTGTAACTTTGCCTTCTAAAATCCTTGGCTGTAATCTCCCCATGTTGATGAGACCTTAATGTAGTCTGTCTCTTGACTCTGGCAGCTATTTTCAGCATATCAGCCTGATTTGCCCTGGGCTAGTTGAACTAATGCTGATAAGGACAGCTAGCACCAAAAAGCTTAGCAGTACAGAAATGCCCGTTCTTCGCATCATGGTACAGACACCAGTAAAAGCAATGCCAAAAATTATTTTGCAAAAAATGGTCGTGCAAGCTGGACCTTCCCCTTCTCACAGCTCTGGATGTGGTGCTATAGCAGCTTAAACTGATTCCAGCTGATTCACAATCCTGCCCTTTCCCTGCCTGCCTCCCAGCCCCCCTTTTTTTATGCCAGCTGGCACAGGCAAATAAGCAGGAAGACGGTTCAGGGAGCTCAGCTGGCTGAAAACAAAAGGTATTCATCTTTGGCCAGCCTGGCTTCCCAAACTCTCTCATCCGCTAGTGTTGTGAGCTCCAGTACAAGTACACCTGTGGGAATATTTGGGCTAGGGAGAGCAGGACTGTGGCACCTCTAGTTTAAATGACCAGCCTCCAGGCAGACTCAAACCTAACACCAGCAGCCAGCAACTAACGAACAGAAATGGTCCCAGCCTCCCACCCCACCTCCCCTCCCCTGGACAAATACCCCTGCATCCTCCCTCATGCTGGCTCTGTCCTGAATGACAGAGTAAACCAATGGACTCTGCTGATTCAGAAGAAAACGTGTCCTTGAAAATGCAGTGACTCCCTCCTACACTTAGAAATCCAGACCCCAAATCCCCAGGGTACTGTTTGCTCCTTCCCTTCATCTTTTTTCCCTATTTTGCCATCTTGCCCTTATGGAGACATGTTGTTATCAGTGTTGGGAATTGTACAGCCCTATGGGGAATTTTCCCTCAAGAATTGCAGTGGCTGAGCACAGCAGCTTCTCCAGTGCAGGACAGAAACCGAAACAGAAAAAAATCCTGTATTCCTTGTATGCCATGGTCACATCCTGTGTGACCTGTGTTAAGGCAGCGTGGGTGACTTCCATTTCATTGCTTCTGTTGGGTCAAGCCTGCGAGTAACCTCACGTGATACTCTTCCACCCATCCCCTCGAAAAACCAAATCGATAGCAATTTCACTTTCTGGAAGGTCAGGCAGATAAGGAAGCGTTTCCAAATCAGGGAAAACAAATTATTCGCAGCCTGAGGTTGAAACTGGTGGATAATTTCCCTTCAAAAAGTAGAGGAAAGTTGCAGAAATAGGCAAACCATTTTATTCACGTTCTGAAAACTTTAGTTCTGGATATACCAAACAGTGCCATCACATAATTTTGTAAACTAATTTTAAAATTACTTCTGAATTTGTGCTTTTTGTGTAACAATAATAAAAAAGTTAACTTTTTTTAAAAAATAATATTTTTTTTATTTCAAGCTATCTATACATTTAGGGGTTTTCATACTGAAGTTTTTCTTGATTTTAAACACATGAAATTATTTTTTTATATTTAACATAAATCTTCAGTTTCCTGAGCATGAGACACCATTCTCCATAAAAAAAATGCTAAACAATTACCCATCTGTAAAATGTGGGTCTGAACCGCAAGCCTCTGCTCCAGTGGATATCTCTTCCTTGTTGACTGGATTTTGCCTTCACCCTGGAGCCTTTTTTGGACTTAATCCAAAATGCTGGCAGTGGTAGAAACCTGCTCAAAAAGTTTTGAACCTGACCTTTTCCTTTGTGAGTGGTCATTTTCACAGTTATCTTTTTCCCTTACTGTGTTCAGCGTTCCAGGAAGCACAGGCCACTGAGAATCCACAATATGTCACATCCTCTAATAAGTCTGGTAGCTTTATGCCTTATTAGCCAGACCAATGTTTGCAGTGGGGAAGGGGGAAGATTCTTTGCATTTTAAAAATAATAATTATGTAGGCATTGTACTCTGACATACTCTTAATTCGCAGGAGTGTGAGCAATTTTCAGGAGTGTGAACATGATCGCATCAGTGTTGCTTTTCATTTACGAGGGACCAGGAATAGGTCTGTCTAGGCTAGATGAAGTGTGGACCTCATGTTTCCTAAATGCAGTACAGTATTTATTTTAATTACTAGCTAGGATTTATGTCACAGAAGGGTGAGCATCTCCATTCTAATGACAAATCATTTTCTCTTTCTGTAATGACTGTGATTGCCTCATCATACTTTCCATGGTATATAATTTCTGTGTTGACATAAGTGGGTGTATAGCAAAAAACCCTCACTCACCCAGTCAGCCCGGGATACTCAAGTCAGATTGCCCTCTAAAGCACAAGTCTGCAGCACATATAAAACCACAGAAGAAAGCAAAATCTTAATATTCCTTCTTTGAGGTACTGGTTCCTTTAGCGTCATATTACATGAATGGTATTTTCGTTCCTTTGTAGAAGGGAAAGACAATTCTGTTCCCTCATTAAATACGATGCTTGAGATCTCCCCACCTGAAAAGCTACACTTTATGTATAGGATCTGGCATCTTATTGGGTAGCTGTGTTTTCACTGTGTCTGTTAGATCTCCCTTTGAATTGTCGTGTCCTTACAATACACAAGCAGTACTTATCTGAACCTTCACGGAAATAGACAATGCATCTACCCTGCTTACCAAAAAAACTAATTCTGAGCTAGCAAGTAAAAGCTGCTGCTTTATTTAGTAAACAACCATTTTGAAGGATGTCCGTGCACATTCATATATTCATAATTACAGCAGAAGTGGGGACACAACCGATTTCATCGCTAGGGATCCTTTATTGCACGTAAGGTATAATGCCTCTTTTTTAGCCAAGTGCTTAGGAAAATACCCTTATGCATAGTTACCCATTTGAGCTGATGTTTTCAACAAGGCAGAACGTCGCATTTTAAACTCTCGTCTCGTACATATGGAACGTAATCACATAAAAATGTATTCAGACTTTATTATGGATGTCAAAAGTAACAATACGTTCCCTCTCAAAATCCATTTGGACTGTGAAATCTGTACCACATAGCTTTGGCATTTGTGTAAATATTTGGTTATGGGGATGCTTTCTTAATACAGCCAGAGCTGTGGCTGTAACAAAGCATGTATGGTAGCGATACAACTTACCCCTTAACAAGGATAAACCAAAGAAACACGTTCACGTCAGTTAAGAGCTTTGCCACTGCAGTATATGGTAACACATGCACAGAATAAATTCCTAGAACACACTCAGTTATCGCCAAGCCTTGTTTTATCTTCTGGCAAGCATAACCGATGGTATTGCTCCATGTGGTTACAAACCGTGCTTTTCCAGCATTGGCCGGGGCTGCCATTTTGGGTGTCACGCAGCAGCATCACGCTCCCCAAGGGAACCTGCCTGTCCCCCTTCGCAAGCGGGCTCATCTTCCTTTTGTCTCGCTTGCCAGTCTTCTTCCCATTCCAGGTCTTCCAGTCAAAAGACGTAAGCTCCGTACAGGAGAGCACACGGCATCGCAGCAGCGTTGCTATGGGGACCGGCGAAGACGAGCCCTTTAGGCGCCCACAGCCGCAGCGGGGACAGAGCTGCCGGCGGGAGCGGTGCCCCCCGCCAGCACCCCAGCCGCCGCTGCAGCTGCCACGGGCACCCCTCCCCCGCCCACACGGGGCCCCGCGCGCCCGGGCCAGCGCGCCGCGCCGTTCGTACCGCCGGGCCGGGCCGGGGCAGGCGCCGGCGAGCCCTGCCTGCGGGCGGCGCCGCCGGGACAGGCGCGGGGAGCCGCGGCGCAGGGGGGGGGAGCCCCCCGCCGAGGGGTGCGGGCGCTCGCTGCCGCGCCGGCGGGCAGCCCCGGGGGGTCCGCGGCGGCACCGGGCGGGGCGGGGGGCGGCGGCAGGTGCCACCGCCGGGGGCGGGCGCCGCCGAGCGGCCGTCGGGGTGGGACTGGGGCGGGTGGCGGCCGGAAGTGACGGGCTGGGGCTGGACTGATTCACCTGCTGGGCGGTGCGCGCGGGGAGGTGCCCGCCGGGAGTCGGGGGGACGGAGCCGCCGGTGCCGGGTGCCCGCCGCTCGCGCCGCGCCATGGAGCCGCCGCTGGTGGTGGTGGTGTCCCTCGTGCTGCTCTGCGCCGCAGGTGGGCGGCGGGCGCAGGTGGAGGGGCGGGAGGGGGCGAGGGGGCGGCGGCGGGGGAGGCGGCGGCGGCGTTGTTGGGAGAAAGGGGGGCGGGGGCCCTTCCGCCGGTGAGTGGGGGGCGCCTTTCCCGCCGTACCTCCGCCCGTCCGGCCGCCTCTGCCCGTGTGTGCGCGGGGACGGGCGGTGGCTGGGCGGGGGGCTGCGTCTCCGCTAGCCCCTCTCCCGGGCGGGCGGCGCCGCCCGGCCCCTGCCCACCCGCGGCCGGGTAGCGGCGCCTGAGGCGAGGTGCGCGGGTGGGCGCTGGCGGCTGGGGCGCGCTGCGGGGCGGACCTGGGCTTTGTTCGCCGCCCGCCGGCGGGGCGGCCAGCGCCGCTGCCGCGGTTTGTCTGGTTCCTTCTGCCCCCCCCGCCCCGCCTCGCCTCTGCCCGCCTCCCCGCCTCCCTCCCGGGCGTCCCTCGACGTGGCTGGGGGTCGACCTGCCCCGCCATGGGCACTGCGTGTCTCTCCTCAGGCGGCGGCGGGGGCCGTGCGCGGCTCTGGCAGCGGTGCGGTGCCGCGCTGTGCCGTGCTGTGCCGTGCCGTGCCGCCCGCCCGGCGCCGCCCCCGGGTCCCGCCGGTGGATGCGCCCCGCTGCCCGGGCGCGGCTGGGCAGGGCGGCCGGAGCCGCTCCCGCTGCGGCCAGGGGAGCGTCACGTGTGAAAACCCAAGCGAACAGAGCAAAAAAAAAAAACACCCACCATGTAACGCGTCTGTAATGCCGCTTCAGTTCTGGCTGTAACGTGGAAGGCTGGTCCTGTTTTGAGCGGGTGGAAGGCCCGGGTGGCTGCCAGGGAGACCTCGGGTCCTGCTTGTCCCGGACCCGGTGGCCGTGACTGGATCTGTACGGAAATTTGAGGGTGGGGGGAAAGGAGTTGAATTAGATGGATCTAAACTCGTCTGTTTTCCTTGCCGAGGCAAAACAAAGGAGTAGGTATTCCCAAAGCAAGACCCCCCACAAACCAGAAACAAACCAAACGTGCCTGGGCTACTAAAAAGTCGGGAAATGTTTTTCATTTCAGACATTAGGTGCCGTTAGGTTCCTGTGATGAGCCTGCTTGCAGCGCTATGTTAATGTTTCCTAGACATATCCTTAAGAAGGGTGAGTTTCCACTGAAGTTGACCCAAACTTACGTTGGAACTACAAAAGATGACAAAACACCTATGGAGGTTCAAAATGCGTATCAGTGGTGTCAGGAGGTTTTTTTGTTGGTTTTTTTTTTTTTTGTTTCCTGCTGAAATGTTAATGACTTTGTTGATGTCGCTGCTGTTTTGGGAAATTACTCATGGGATCGAAATTCTGTGTCCATAATGGAATGGTGAACTCTGATCTTCAGCATGAAAGGATATTGGTAGTTCTGTATTAACTTTTTCTCTTAGCAGAGTTAAAAACAAGAGGGATGCTGCATAAGAACGATGAGTTACTTGTATTTAGTTGATGGGGTTACCAATTTAAGGTTTGTATTGACACGCTTCATATAACTGAAGACATGAAAAAAGCTTGTTGTGGGTGGAACTGTATGTACTGTGAGTGAGCTAGATCAATGCTAAGGATTTCAAAGGCTATGACGCTATGAAGCTAGAAGTAATTAATATATGAGGAAATGTAAAGCCAGAACGAAGTTTTACACTTCAGCTCTACTGGAATATACGGGTGTCTTCAGACTTCACTGTGAAATTGGATGAATTTGTGAAGACAGTAATATATTTATGTTTTGATTAGATATATCTTTTGCATAGTTATTTGGATGACTGTGCCCTGAAAGATACATACATTCCACAGTCCTCTGAAGGAAGTACTTTAGTAATCTATATGTCTTAAGACTTGATACATTCTTTGAGCTTGTTTGTGTTTTTTCCCCCCATCAGATTGAGTCAATATTTCTGGGTCTGTGTTCCAGATAGACATTGCTTCCTTCACTGAGGGAACAGATGTCAGGAAGTTGCAGTTCTCCATACGGACCAAACTTGGAGGAAGCTAATGCTTGTGCAGTTCAGTGAAAGTTGTTGGCAGTGAATGATTGTCTAGGTACTGAAGTCTTTACTTGGGTTTGTGGTACTGCAGCAATTTGTTGTGCTATTTTTTAAGGCTTGAGCTGTATGCTATTTTAAGGCTTGCACTATGTGCTATTTTCACAGCTTGTTTTTCCCCTGTAAGCCTCGTTTTCCTTGTTTCACTGTTGCTAAGAGTAGGGGATTCAAAGAAACCGATTTTGCATAAATAAGGAGGCTTATCTTGACTGTACAGAACACCCTCTCAACAGGCAATGGGGCTATACCATTACATGTTGAAATGGGAAAGTGTTGGGTCTGAGCTGTCCCTGAACCGTATTCAGGGATTTAATCCCTCTGTTAAGGTCAATTTTGCAGTCAGAAATAACTGAATTGGGAACTTCCCTTTCCCTTGCAGGGAATTAATTTACATTTGGGCGGCTATTTCTGCACTCGTAACAGCTCTTCTAATTGTACTAATTCTTCTGTATCTAAAAATGCACTGCAAGTCTGAGGGAGAACTTGATGGCCATTTGAAGGGTCTCTTGATATGTGTTGTAGCTGTGTATGATCAGTTACTTTAAGTAATTGGGGATACCCAAAATGCGCAAATTCTGTTTAACTTAAATGAACATTGTATAGCTGTCATCAACAAATTCTGGACTAGGGTAATAGAAATCATGTGCCTCTTCAGATCTTGAAATATTTTATTGGTGTAACAGATACTAAACTGTTTTCCAAAGGGCAATACAGATCTGGTTTGGAGAGGAAGGCTCGGTCCTGATGTTAAGTGCTGGCAGATTGTTTCGTTTGGTCTTACGGATGTATATAAAGTGGTGTATTTTTTTTTTTATTAATTCTAAGCTTTCCAGAGTGGGTGGTCATCTCCAGAACTAATACAAAAGGAAGTCTGTTGTTGCTCATTGTCAGTTATGCTGAGCACATGTTTGCCTATGCTGTGACTTCAGAGGGACTGTGTATGTACTGGTAACCTTTTCCTGGCTATGCAGTGTGGGGAAATAGTCTCATTACATTTGGCGTAAATTCAAGTTTGTGTAGGGTTTTAGAAGACTGAGCATAAGTATAGGTGCCTAACTTGTGATCCTGTTTTAATGAATAAAATAGTGACCTATGGCTGTTAAACTTTCAGGAATGTGTAATGGCAAAACACAAAATTTAAACAGCCATGAAATGTTAGCATAGCCAGTTTTATCTATCTTTGTGTAGGTATAAAAGAGTGATTACATATGTGGTGATCCTTTTAGCCTTCAGAAGATACATTATACAAAACTGTAATGCTGTGCACATAAATCCTTAAATTGAGGATAAGAGTTTGAGCAGAGTCTTTAGTTGGTGGTGATATCTCTTGTTTTTGTGGTGGTGTTTTTTTGGTTGTGGTTTTTTTATTACAACAGTAGTAGGAAGTAATTTTGTATTGTATTGAAATTCTGCAGTGTGTGATTCTTTATTGATAGAATATTAAGCTTTTAAATAAAAATAAAGTTCAGGTAAGCTTTGAGAAAAGTCTGTGATTAGCGCCCTGTCACCAAACTTGCAAAAATATTTCCAATAACATGCATGCAGGAGCAGGACCTAACACAGACATAGTGAGTCAGCATTTGGTGGCTAGTACGCTTTGTCAAATATGTATAATAAGGAACTTAAGCCTGTTCATGTTTTTATGCATGTAACAGGATCTTACAGAAGCTTAAATTAGGAGAAATGTGACTACCACAGGAGTTAAATGATCATTCCTATCCTGGTGTCTTAATTGCTAAACCTGGTATGCTTAATCCTTTGGGGAATAATTGTAACAAGTTCCAGCAGTCAGGTTCTTAAGTGTCCCTTGACATGAAAAGTTGTCTGAAGTTCAGGACTCCTTTCCTAGGTTTCCCAGATCTAAGTGTCTCAAGAAACGTGAAAAGCTTTAACTGGAGATGACTTAATCAACTGGTTCCTGCAGTGACATCAGCTGTGAGGTTCGAATTTGTAATTATGCCTTAACTAATATGTGTTTATCAGAAGGTATTTGGAATGCTGCTGCAGAGATTATTGTAGTCTGTCACTTCGGTCTCTGACTGCCCTCTCCCCTCTGCTAGCTTTCCCTGTGTTGCATCAGGTTTCAGCTGCCTGTCTTCACTTCCAGTGCTTGTCACAGCCTCTTGCAAAGCAAAGTCTGCTTAATATAAAGGTGAAACTGCCACTCCTAAATGGCTGGTATAGCTTCTATTGCAGCTTTACAAAAAATACACTTTCATATGGGGGCTTGTGTGCTTTGCTACTGATTCCATCCATGCTTTGAGAAACCGAGAAATTACGCTTAGCAACATGGTTTAGTGATGGATTTGGCAGTCCTTGGGTTAGCAGTTGAACTTGACCATCTCAAACGTCTTTTCCAACCTAAATGATTCTATGAAATTCTTTATGAGTATCTTTGATTCTGCCTCCATATTAGAGCATTTAAAAACTCACTTGCCACAGTGCCCACAGAGATTTGTACAGACGTGGGAACTTGTTTTGAGGGCCAGTATTGTTTCATCATACTTCCTAAGTAAAGTAATAATTTAATCTCCCCCCTCCCCTTTTTTTTTTTTTTTTTTTAGGAAAATCCTTTTTTTACTAGTTTGCGTCTTTAGCGGGATGGTTATAGGAAGAGCCACTTCAGCCTGTTGCCATGGGAGTAAGTGGCAGTGAAGCTATAGTTCTGTGGAAACCTGTTTGAATAGCAGCTTGAGCATAAGCAGCCCCTGCATCCTTGCTGGTCATTTCTTTTACTGCACAACTGCCTTGATTGTGTGAGTGCGTGGTGAATGGGTCTGAGTTGAGGCTGCTTAAAACTTTAATATTTTTTAACCGGTTAGATTGCATGCTTTGAAACAAAGAGTTTTGCCAGCAACTTGTCCTGGTACAGGGCAGGAATGAGTGATAGGAAGGTTGGCAGAAGAGCATTAGGAGGAGAACCTATTCTGCTTGATCAGTGTTCTCCCATAGGAGAGGCATATCTATATAACCTTGGCCTGGAGCGAGCTTAGTTTGGGAGTCTGACTGCATTGCTAAATCACACAACTGGCTGAATGGCTAGATGCTACCACAAAGATTATTTTTGCATTATTTTGATTATTAATTTATGTTGTACTTGGCATTCTTCTGGCTGTATGGCAAGCCAGTTAAGGGAGTTTCAAGGTCAGAAAAATGCAGTATTCTATCTGTTCGTTTTCCTGATCCAGCACAATGAGATGAAGTCTGAATTGTAACAAAAGAGGGTCAGCTGGATCCTCAAACCCACATGGGTGGAATATATTACTATTGTTTTAATGTACTTTAATTTTTTTTTAATCATATAATCAAAACTTGTGATGTGATAGAGAGGCAAGATTTGGAGCTTTATTGGCTGTAGGCTGGAGCCGTTCACCAGTGGTGTGATATCCTCTAGCTACTGTTAAGAAGCATCTGAGGTACTTGATGGTCACAAATCTTGCAGTTCCACATGAGGCTACGTTTTTTTAATAGATTTGTTTTTCATGCCCTCTAGCTAAAACCTACGCTTACTATGCTGAACAGTGATCAATCAACAAGGAGTATTTGGTGTGCTAGAGGACAGGATGAGAATTCCATAACTTCACAACTGTTCTAACTTGTGCAGAGTAAGTTTGTAGAGGGAATTGAAATTCCATGTATTCACTGATCCTGCATTTTCAGTTCTTCCTTTTAGATGTATTAACAGCATAAGCTACAAAGAATGTTTCATCTCAGTTGTTTTAAGGCATGTAAAAATAATGTGTATGTATATGTTAAAACCTCCCTAAATTTTGAAATGACTTGTTAACTTTGTGGCTGTTTAGGGTGCATATTCTAATCCTTTGAGCTTATTCCTTTCTGGCTGTTTTTTTTTTTTTTTGGGGGGGGGGAGGGTGGGGCAGGGCAGGAAGAGAAGCCAAAGCAGGCAGGCAGCCACTTCTTTCTGTTATCGTGATGCTTCAACTTCATATTTAAAAACCAGCAACAATGAAAACCAAAATACCCAACCCTGTGCTACTGAATTAAATAATTTTCAGTCTTGATGCAAAAATTGCATGTGCTAGGAAGAAGCATTGCTTGTTCAGTAGCTTGAAGAGCCAAACCCCCTTTTACTCAAGTGAAAATAATATGGCTGCCTAGTTGAGTGTTTGATTGTACTTAACTCTCTGATGCATTGACTGACAGATGTGCTTAATGCATTCACACTGCAAAAGAGCTGCTTCATTCAGTTGCCTTTTAAATGCCATCAAATTGGCAGGAAAAAAAAAATCAAATCATGTGACTTGATTGCTTAGTGACTGTATAAGCCTTCAGTGTTTGTAATGGGAAAATCAGTGACTTGCAGGGCTAAAAGCAGAAACAACCCGTGCAGTTGATGTAGACTTGGTAGAGGAGAGGCAGGCTTTTGTGTAAGTTGTGTCTAAGTTTGAGTTCTGAGTTTTGGTGTTTGTGTCATGGTGGTTTTTCTTCGCCCTCACCCCCCTCCCTTTGGCTGAAACAAGTCTGTAGATTGATCCCTACTTCATTTTACACTTCTTAATACTATTTATAGCTGGTTTCTTAATGGCTCTAAAGTGCAGTCTGAAGGTGCAGTTTCACTTTACACCTGGCTGCATTACAGATATGATGCAGTTACCTCTGGTGTAACTTCATGTGTCTGTGGAGGTTGCTGCTGCTTGCAGTGGTGGTCTTGGGTTTCTCCTTCTCTCCCTCGTGTCAGAGCAGTGTCATGCAGCTGCTGCCTTGAGTCCGTTCAGCTGGTACAAAAGAAAACTTTGTTTGGCATATGTTGTTTTCCTGCTGGGTGATGTCACTGATCTAACCCGCTTTGTGACTGGGCAGTGCTGCTGGCTCCGGAGCTGCCTAGGTGCGATGTGAGATGTGAGATGGCTCTCTGGGTGGAGCTCCCCGCCAGCGTAAGCAAACCCTTGCCTGCTCGCTTTTCTGCCTCTGGCTTTGTGCTCCTGCTGCTGACCTTGTGTGTGGAAAACCCCACCAGGAGAGGAAAAGCAGAGCTTCCCATGCAGTGTCAGTTTTTAGTGGAGTCAAATCTTTGTTCTGGTTTTCTGTCATTTTGCATAAGGTGTTATACTGGTGTAAAGGGTTCAAACCTGAGGACGACCAGGCAGGACCTCAGCAAGTCCAAAGTATTCTAGTTGTCATTCCTTTAACGCTGCAGGTTGAATTGGGTCGTGCTGGATCATTTAAATGTGACCAGGCCTTAAAACCGAGGACTTGAAGTGATCTTCTGTAGATGTCGGGCTAAACAGTACTCCTGTGCTTAAAATTAATCTTAACCCCGGTTTGTGTTACAGGATCCCCTTCCCCTTTTAGTTGGCCTCCAAAAGTGTATCCTTCCTTTCCTTCAGCAATGAGGGACACATGCTCCCTCTCTACACTTGATAAGTACTGTCCCTCTCAAGTAAGGTCATCAACTGCTGCAGTTGCTAGGATACTGGGCTGGTGTCTTTGGGTTTAGCAACAAAAAAGCTTCAAGAATGTGCTGAACAAGTAAGGAGCATGAGAACAATTGTAAAAGGAAAGGGATAGAATCTGTAGGCAAAGGGGATGTCAGGGAAGAAGCGAAAGTTGGGGGGGCAGGGGGAAGTAAAATATCAGTAAGCTTTAGCCCGTGATTTTTAGGCTTTCTTAGTTGCATAACTATTCCAGCAGATATCAGTGAATTGTGTTTGGGAATGATACTGAGCTCATCTTGTGTATTTGCAAGGTTGGGGTTATTTGTAGTTCAGTTTACATGAATCTTTAAGAATATTTTTTATTAGATTGGGAGGATGAGTAACTTCTAACTTAATTGTGCAGTACATTTTAAAGTGGGGCATAGATATGCAACGCTGCGTGAATTAGAGCTAGTTATTCATTTAATGGTGTCTGAGGATATCCAGACTGAAAGAGCATTTTTTGTTTTTCTGTCCTTGAAGAAGTATGCTTAGCCTGTTTCATGTTGGTTTAGGTTTTTTTTTTTCTTTTTTCTTGTGTGGTTTGAGAGGATTTGTGGTTTCAGCTGAACTCTGGTAGATACTCGGTAACTTAATGGTTATTGTTGAATTGATGTATTTTGTCAGATATTTCAGGCTAGAGCAACGCAGGATTGCTTCAGCTTTGGCTTTTGTTCGGAGCAGACCACCTTAAGGTGGTGTTTGTAGTATTCCGAAGGGGAATAGGTCTTTTTGAACTGTTCTGTAGAAATTGTGAGTTTCGAGTGGCAAAATTCCGTTGTTGGAACTGGTCAGATTTCAGAGGTTGCTGAAAATTGTTTCTTTTTGTGAGTCTGGGGATCAGACAAGTAGAAAGGAATCTTAAGACTTAGTAGTGGAGTCCTTCTTAATAGTGGAAGCAGATGAAAAAAGAAAAGTCAGAAATAAGCAGGGAGAAAGTATATCCGTGATTTGAAGAAGTAATGTCACACTGTTTACTTTAAGGGAAGGTAGGACTGGGAGACTTTGCCCAGTAAGTTGTGCCTCAGAAAAGTGGTGCTTCCTCCTGGTTACTCAGAGGAAGTGAAGTGTGGAAATACAAACCCAGCAGCAGCAGAGTTGACTATCCAGGTGGTAGAACTTTGCCAGGTTTCTTCTAACATGCAGGATTTTTTTCTGTGTTTTGCTTTAAGTGCTTCTGTGGTTTTATCAGCCTTCTCTTTGTAGTTTATGGCAGAACCTTCCTTCATGTGTGTCAGTTCTAGCTGCACTGTCTGTGGAAGAAGTGTCCTGAAAACCTAATCAGACCAGAGCTCTGGAAGTTTGGTCACTCAGCTTCATTGTGCTATTGGTAAAGCAGAGAGATGAAATGGGAAAAGAAGGATTTAAAATCATGTCTCTGCTAACACGAAGTGTGTCCATGTCAAACTCTAGCTCTTTTCTCCAGAAATTGCTTTGTGGATTTAGTTTCCTGAACTATTTTTGTATTTAGTCTGAGATTAAATGGACTAGGAAGGAGGAGACAACATTTGGAGGACTGGGAACCAAATCTCTTCTAGGTGAGTGTTTTTATTCCTGGGTTGTCTTTGCTTTCACTGGCTCCATAAACACTATCCTCTCTGCATAGTAGAGGGGCATCACGGAGATCTGTGACCGATTAGCTTAGAGAATATGATTCTGGGAGGTATGAAATACAAGTGTGAACATCTTTTGTCTGAATGTTAAATCTCTGTCTTTGGGGATTAATCAGTGTTCTGCCTAGTGAACTTGGCCTGGTATAGAGAAGCAAGTTTTTATCTTCTCTCTAACCTTTTTTGGGCTGGGCCTTTTTGAAGTTGAAATAGAGGGGTATGTAGTATGTCAGTAGCTTGCGAACGGTAGATTTAGAAGTGCTTGATGCTTCTGTTAGATGGTGTAAGGTTTGTTGTTTGTTTGTTTGTTTTTAACTACTGACTGTGAACCATGCTTTTCTATGAAATTTGTATTGTAGCATTTCATAACCACAGTTTGAGTGTCAAGCATGGGGAAAACGGCGGTCTGTGGAGTGTATTAAACATTAGCTGTTTAACATTTCTAATACTAGCAGAATAGTACTTTCTTTGTTAGAACAAGCTTTGCAGTTTGCCTTTATCAGCAGTGGGTTATCCTAAAAATCTGAATTGTCTGCAGAGTTCTACAGTTGTTACATACTAAACCCAAACCTGCTCTTTGGATGCATATCCAATACAGATTCAGGTGCAGTAATGCTGTGCTGTTTTTTCTTTTCTTGTTTTATTCACTGCTGTTTGATTATTGGTAGTTCATTGCCTATTGCTTGCTTGTTTCTTTTCCTCATCTCTTCCTGATTCTTACCTTAGGTGAAGTTGCTGTGACTTTTAAGTGTTCTTCTGTATTCTAGGTGCCTCACTGAATTAAAAGGACGTGTATTGAGCTAATATGTATTTTGGATTCTGTCGTGAAACATTCGGTGAGAGTATCGGTGTACTTTGGTTGTAAAAGAGAATTTTAGAATTTCATTCGTGCCTCAGAAGTCCCCAAACCTGTTAAATTTGCTTTCTGAAGGGAAGGCAACTGATTTTAATCCTTCCATTAAACTTCTCATTTTCTTTACTGCCATTGTTCCTTTTGATGTTCACTGAGTTAAAGAAGAGTCTTTAGCGACCTTTCTTTGTATTGTTCCATGTCATGTGTCCCATGGAAAAACAGTGAAGTTGAGAAAGTAAGCATGAGCAGAGCTGGTTGAAATACTCATTGTCTCTTTTCCCTTCACTCTCTGTACCCCCCTAAGTTGCTCAGCCTGAGTTTCCGAAGCCTGGTATAACTTATAGAGAAACTGAAGTAGGGATGACTCTGCCTTAATCTGTGTTAGGCCTCTTCAGGACCAGGGACATGATGATTGCAGGATTTTTTGGGGTATGGTGATGCTTGCCAGAAGCTGTAAGATTTATGACACATGGAAAAGTACATGCGTCAAAGCTTCATAGTATTTTGGACCCAGGTTCCTGAAAGCTAGTAATAGAGTCTTGCTCTTGCTGTTGTAAGCAAGATGCTGGAAACCGTGAGAATCCAAATCTGAAGCTAGGCTTTTTTGGCCTTTGGGGGTTTCACCGGTAAAGCTAGGATTCAGTTTGTGGTGCAGTCAATTATGATAAACTGAGGCAAAACAGCATAAGGAAACTGCAGCCTCTGGCCGTCTTGGCTGTGCTGATGTGACTCAGCTCCTGGGTGCTGTAAAAATCACTAATGTGAGTAATGTCAAGCATTCCTTTCCCTTTTATTTTTGCAAAATTAACTTTTAACCCACTTCGTTAGCGGCACCCTGCCTTGCAGAGCCTTGTTTTGCATCATTTGAGGATAGTGAAGTTTTATGTAATGAGGAAGCAGGAGAAGATTGTGGTGGTGGCTTCTTGTAGGGATTTCAGCCATCAAGGAAACTTAAGACTAAAGTAGACTGTACCAGTAAACACTGGGAAGTTTCCCTCAGCTAGGCACCCCTCAGTGTGTACGTACTTTGGTGTGTACTCCCTACTTGCCAAGGGTGTAAATTTAAGTTGACTCCCCCAGTTCTACAGTGGCTTATTTCAGAAATGCGGTTTTGAAATAAGAACTTACGTGTGAGTGGGGGTGGGAAAGGGGAGAGTAAGGGAACTTTGCTTTATAGTACTGTTAAAGCTAGATGAAAAAAGTAAGAGATTTAACTGTGCATGAGAGGCATATTCAGATCTATAACCTGTATTTGAAAGAGGAATCTAAGCTGAAGCATCTCTTAAGTGAACTTTATAGCTTGTTATCTCTCAAAGCACTAACATGCGTTTCTGGTTGTCGTTGTTATTTACTACTTAAGGCCTGATTATGTGAAGAAAAGAGTTTGTGTATTTACAGCCATTCCTTGTTTACAAGCAGGTATTGGCAAACAAGATTGTTTTTGGAGAGCCTGCTAGTAAAGTCAGAAGTACTGTGCAAATGCAGATTGCAGGTGGATCACATGTGGCTTTAAGTACAGCAGCATCTTTGAACTCCACTCTTAACCCATGTGGAGGCAGTCTGTGCTTCTTTGCAGTTGTGCTCCTCGGTGATTGCCAGTTTGGACATCAGTTGAACCTGGCAGCAGTCCTGCCTTGGTGGTGCATCTCCCT
The DNA here is from genome assembly GCF_963210335.1 of Falco punctatus. Classification (NCBI taxonomy): domain Eukaryota; kingdom Metazoa; phylum Chordata; class Aves; order Falconiformes; family Falconidae; genus Falco; species Falco punctatus. Next base: position 106,352,692 of record NC_137581.1, on the reverse strand, counting down.
TACTTCTGCCTTTCAGTATAGGTCAGCTGCCATACTCTCCCCTGCCCCAGCTGATTGTGTTCCTCCTGTTACCGACTGTAGCAGAGGACTGTGCTTATTGGGTTACACAGCTGTTCTGTAACGTGGTCCTATCTGATGCCAGAAAATGTTCATGCCATGTTTAAATTTACACTTAAATTTGTGTAAGCCAGCAATCCAGAATTTCAGTGTATCTTGAATGTGTAACTTTTTTCATTTAAATAAGAAAATACTAAATGCATAAGTAATTCATCTGATGAAAATTTGCTTTCTGTTATTTGTTAGTATATATCTACTATATATAGTATAGCTCTATTTGTATCTGTGCTGGAATGGAGAAATCTTGGCTTCATTTTACTTTTTGTCTGCTTTCTGTGTTGAGGATTCTTTCATACTTAGAAGACAGTTTCCATCAAATTCTATCAAACATTTCATTTTCCCCAGATTATTTTTTAAAAGATTAATAATGTAGTTTGCCAAGCTGTGTTCCACTTGAGTGGTATTTGAAGGTATGTCCAGATATTCAGAAGGAAATACGGTTTCTCTAAAGATGGTATATTGGTTTGCACCCCTTCAGAAATCATGCGAAAAACTTGTTCAGTCATGCAGATAGTTTGCAATGCTCTTTTAGGGTCAATCTCCTGGAGAAGGAGTATTTTATTTCATGTTAAGAAACTTAAATCTGAATGCTTAGAATCCAAAATGTGTATTGACCTCTTACCACCTTCTGACAGAAACTTTTATAAGGGATAATACTTATCCTGCATTGAGGAATATTACTTGTCTCTTCTCACCCAGTCATGAGGGTTCATTCTTCTGTTTGCCCCAACTGAGTATAGCATGTGTTCTCCTTGCAAAATATTTGGAGAACAGTATACATGCATTTGGACTATTGCACTTATGTTGTTTTCAGTTGGGGCTTTTTTTTGAGATCTGTTGCATGCTTCTGAGTCTTAAACTTTACAGTGATTTGTTTGCTGCAATTAAGAATCAGATATTTTAATGCTAAGCATCTCTGGATAAGCAGGATAATGGACTTGAAGAACCCTCATCTTTCTGGTGTGTTAAAACAAGTTTGAGAAAGGTCTGAAATTTTATCCATGAAACCCTGCTAGCCGAAACAAATAGACAGCTTCACTCAGCTTGATAAAATGTTTGTCGCATACTCGCAATGTTAGATGCCACAGTTGATCCACTCGTGTTTTGAGGAGCGCACTAGGGGAGTGAAAAGAAATGGAATCTTCCTGATTTGAGTGGAAACTGAAGGGGGTGAGGTGTGGGAAAACTTTGGGGAAATGCCGTCTTGTCACTGTGTGTATTGGCTTCATATAGATCTTTAATGCAGTTACAGAATTGTTTGTGTTGGATGTGACCTCGGTCATCCAGCCTTCTGCTCCAAGCAGAGCCAACACTGAGTACTTTGGTCTTGTCAGTACCTGCTGTCACTAAGTCACCTGTCCTATTTTCCTTTTTGATTCTTTACTGCTCGTGTACTAGTAGAAGCTTTTCATGTTGCACTGGAGTCAACTTTATTGGTATTTTGACTTCCCTAGCAGGTACGCTGCATGCTGGGGCAAAAGTTGTGTATTCCTCCCTTGGTAAACTTCTCGTTTCTTCCTCCTTAGGCTGAGCTGATGATTGATCTGCTTTTTTTCCTGAGTGTTGGGATGCATTTTTCTTGTGGTTAGAAGCTGTGGTCCTTAAATACCCACCACCTTTCTTGAGCTTTTTTGCCTTTCAGAACAGTGTCCCACAGAATTCTGCCTACTGAATAAGTCCGCCTGCCCTTCTGAAGTGCAGGGTCTATGTGGATGTGCTTTGGCTCGTCTCCGGATTTTAAGCTCCAGTATTTCATGGTTGCTACAGTCAAGGTTGCCATTGATCCCATCCTCAGCAAGTTCTTCCTTATTTTTGTTGAAAGCAATTCCAGGAAAGTATCAAATGACCCATTTAGCATCTGTTTTTCCCTGAAGTCTTCCAGAAGCCTCCTAGATTGTTTGTGTCCTGCCGTATTGCCCGCCAGTAGATGTTGGGAAGGTTAAGGTGTTCCACAATAACCAGTCTCTGTGAATTTAGAGACTTTCTGCAATTCCTGAAGTAGACTTGATTTGCTTTGTTACCCTGAACAGATGATTTGTAACAAACTTCGACTATGATGTTACCTATATGGACCTCTCCTTTAATCCTGACCCACAAGCTTTTAACCAGCCTGTCGTCTATCCCGTAGAACAGCATTTTGTGTTCCAGGTGCTCCTTCAAGTAGAGGGCAATTCCCCTCCTGTTCTTTCCTTCCTGGCTTTCTTGAAAAGCTAGCATGCATCCAGTTCTGTGAGCTATCCCACATGTCCCAGTTACTCTGGTGTCATAGTTCTGCACAGGTACTTGAGGGGGTTCCCCTTTCAACGTGTTTTATCCTTCCCAAGGTCTCTTTATTTTTTTTCCTCCTGCCAACCTGACCTGTGTATTTAACATGTCTGCAGTTAAGGGAGAGAACAGTGATTCAAACTTCTGTCCCTATTCCCTGACAGACGATGTTCTTAACCACTTTGTCAAGTAGATCTCATATGTAACTTAGCAGCCCTCATTTCTCAGAGGTACGTGGAGCCATAAAAATTAAAACGCTGCCTGCAGCGCCAGTCCTACAGCGAGTTGTTAACTTGTAGGATGTGTCTCTACAAGCCTTTTCCCAAACCTTCACGTGACAGAGCAAGGAGAACAAATGTCACCTGGGGTTCCATGTCCTTCTTTGTCCTTGGAGTTTTCTAGTCACTCTGATTTGCTTCAGGTCTCTTGTTAATAGCATGGGTGCCTGCGTGAGCAGGTAATAGTAATAGTTATGGGAGGGAGGTGGGAGAAGGCAGTAGTGGTGCTAATAGTAAGTGTTAGTAGTTTAATAGTTAATAGTCCAGTGGCCAGAGGACCCTTGGCAATCTCTTTAACATGCTGAATCTGGTCAAACCTCCTTCAGCAGCATATCTGGCAGCAGATGTGTGTGCCTCCTCTGCAGAACAGAATCTCCCCAACTAGTGTTACCTGCTGTTCCCTCATATTGCTAACGGTTAGTTCAAACAGCTAGCTCTGACGCCTGCCTTAATTGAGGTGCTTGCTGCTTCTGCCTGTCATTCTAATGTTGACAAAAAAAAAGGGAAGTGGAAAATAGCTTTTTATGCTTGTGTTCTTAATAAGAAAGACTGTGGAGTGCTGGTGTAATAAAAATGAGGTGTTGGGGAACATGTGTTAAGAAGGGAATTGAGATTGGGAAGCTCTCATACCAGCTAATGTGTGCTGCAAACTTCGCATGCAGGAGTGATTTTTGAGAGCTATCTTGAGGTTCACGTACTTCATCTTCCGTTGGCAAGTTTACATGCAGTCAGTGTGCAGGAACATACTACTCATGCTTCAAAAGTTTCAATTTTTCTAAGTCTTCTATGCGTGATAAATTTCTGGCAAGTAATTTTGGGCTGCTGGGTCCTGCTTGTGTTTGGCTTACGGTTACTACGTTGATTCATATGATTTGGATCAGAGAAATGATCGTTGTAGTAGAAGCTGTGACTGAGCTTCTTGCTGTTTGTGGCTTGTAAAGCACTTTAAGCAAGCTGCCATGTGATAGGCGGGACTGTTAAGCCTAGTTTCCTAGGAGTATGCCTCTGAAATGGAGTACTTCCAGTTTTTACCATAATTTTTTTTCCCTGTTCCCAGTGTCCCTTTCTCAGTGTTTTGCTGTCTGAACAAGAGCGCGTGTAATGTCCGCTTTGAAATTGTACTTGCAGGGAGTCGTCTGACAATGAAGAGGCAAGAGATAGTTGAAGGATCTCATGCTTCTTAGCAATGTCAGAACAAATGAGTAACTTCAGGGACTTCTGGTTGCACTGGACTGTTATTTCTACTTTGGTATTTGTTTGAAATTGTCAAAGAGATAAGCAAAGTCATGGCAGAAGAGGGAGAGAAGTAAACCACTGTACAAGTTGTGTTTATTTAGAAAATTAGTAAAAACCCCAATATCAACATAGGAATACAGGAGTACTTGGCTGTCCAGTTTGTTTTGGGTATATTGTGTGTTTCAGCAGGTGCCAACTAAAAATCAGAGATGTTACGCTTTTTTAGTAGTACAGATGTATTACAGCATCTCCAACATGAATTGTTACCCGCTACCCGTTGTGAAGGGGCAGGTGGTGTATTCCTCGTAACCAAATTACTGAGCACCTTGAGAAATCCTCAGCAGATCCTCTCGTGGGGAGGGGAAAGCAAGTGTGGTTCTTTGGTCATCCCTGTGGAACTTCAAACGGCAAAGTAACTGTTCTTGGAGATACTGTCACAGAGCAGAAGTACTGCTTTGGTAATTAACTTTTTACTTCTGGATGAAAGCTTCTCATTTCCTGGGTTATACATTTGAGGCTCTTAAAGAAGTGACATCATAATGTATTTCATCATCAGTCACTAAATCGTGCTTGACATTCTGTCTTGCTGCTTTAATATAGTAAAATGAAAATGCAGAAATGCAATTTGAGATGGAACTTGAGAATATTGTATCAGAGTTCCCTAATGAGGCAGTGGGGAGAGGGGAACAGAAGAGTATGGAAGTCACTGAAAAACAGACTAGGAATTTTCATTCTTTGCTACTGTGCTTTATGGAAACATGAATGTACTCTGAATATACCCATTTCTAGAGATGATGGCTGGTAGTAATGTTGTCTTTGTTTATGCAAAGCTGATCAAACGTAAGGATTACACTGTAATATAATTCACTAGCCAAATGAGCTTTTTAAGCCGTTTAGAAAGGCTAGTTTTACAGTTGGAAATCTGAAAGGATCCTTTAGAAGGGGATAGCATCTGTGGCAAGTCAACCAGCATTCATGGAGGTCAGTATCATTTCGGAAATTGTATTAATTCAGCGCAGTAGCAGTTAGTTGCTCAGATATGTTTACTGTGGTCAAAAAAGAGGTGATACAAACCTGTTAGAACTATCTTTGAAAAGATGTACACTAGTTGGTAAGAAACATTGTGCCTAAATCTCTTTTGTACCTCAAATTGATGTTTCTTGGTGTTCGGTGGTTTGGGTTTTTTTCTTCTTTTTCCTTTCTGGAATGAAGGTAATGCCATGTAGAGTAATACCATGAATGGTAGGAAGCAAAATAATCCTACCTGGTTTGCAACTGTGTTCGTAATCAACTATTGTGAAGGTCTTTTCTTGCAGGCTTTTGTCTGTAAATTGTCAGGTGCTTCTTCTTTCTAAATGATACGGAGAAGTGCAATTTAGATAATAACTTGAGCTAGTGCGGAAGTGCAAGTTAGAGCATAAATGCACTGTTTATAAGAATTTAAAATTTTATTTCTGAGGCTGTAATTCTACAGATGCACCAAAACAATCCTGTCTTTACACTGGCCGCTCTTCTTGTGGCCTTGCATCTGTTGTGGCTGTGGTAACATCTGTGTGACTGTCTAGCTGTGACGAGCAGCAAACTACACATGTAAAATGACTGAAAATCTGAGCTTGGTACCCAGCAAGGTGGACAAAACAGTGGATGTACAAATGCCAAACCTGTTTCCATAACAAGCAATGAGAGCTTTCCGCTTCCTGACTGTGATGTATGGGGCTATACACTTGATAAGGGGAGCCTATATTTGTTGTAAAATTGGGGAAATATTGCTTCAGACCTTCTGCGTAAGCCTGTTTGTGTCACTGTTTCCTCAGTTCAGCACTGAATTGAGGAAAAATTGTTGTTTGGAGACATGTTTTGCTTAGAGGCATGCAGGTAAGGATTACACAGCTTTTTTTTTTTTTTTTTTTGAGGACTAAAACCAGCAGAAAGGGCAAACAAATTTAAAAAAAAACTGATTGGTTTTAGAAAGGATTAATTTGTTCGCTCCCTGTAGATAGAAGAGGCCTTACACCTTAAGGCAGAGTGGCTTAACTTGGTCTAACGCAGGACATCACAAGAAGTCTGTCCATCCTGGTGGGCTTCATCCAGGCTTTCATTTTACAGTGGGAGAGTAGTGATAAGGTGATTATCTAATAACTTGAAAAACGTGCTGCCAGAAATTTTTGGTTTAGCCTGTATGGGACTGGAATTGTACAAAAACCAAACATGGTTTGAAAGATGTAACTGCTTGTTGGGTATGATTCCAAATGGACAGCATGTGACTTTGCATTGTGTTCAGTAACATGCTGCATCTCTTAAGCAGTAACAGGTCTGACTAGTGGCATGATTTCTATACAGGAAAAGTATTATGGATCTGAATATATAATAATATACAATAGAACACTTACGGTGAAAACTGTATGTAGCCTGTTTTTAAAATATAAAAAATATGGTTTTTATAGGTCTAACAAGAAGCCTAAGTATAACTTCAGTTGACCAATCAATGTTTGAGAAAGCACAAGGAGAGAAAGTTACATTGCCATGTACTTTTGTACTCTCGGAAGAAGACGAAGGCCCACTAGATATTGAGTGGGTATTGATACCAGCAGATAATCAAAAGAAGGAACAAATAGTAAGTAGAGAATTGTTTTGGACAGTGTTAATTCAGTTGTTTGAGTGGGTTAATGTATGAACTTTGGAACTGACTTTTTAAACTTCCACCTTTTCAGGCTGGGATGCTTGTAATCTTAAATTCCTTGGAAGCACCAGTCATATGAAATATAGTGGTAGTTTTGGAATAGCAGATTAAGTATGAAGTGTCAAGAAGTTTCTCACTATAAATGTGTCTTCTAAAGAACTCACAAATTAAATATGCTTCAGTTCCAGAAAACAAAGGATGCTTTTGTACCTGCATTATTTTCCTGATTGAAAACTGATTTATGAGGACTTAATTTCAAAGATATTAACTCTTTTAGTTACTAACCCTACCCTTTCGTATCAATAAGATGACTCCTTTTGGTAGACAGGCTGTGCAGAATGAAATCTAATTTTAAACAGTTTTCTTTCAGTTAGAAGTAAATGCTGACATACTGCTACTTGGGCAGGTGTTTAGTTGAAGTATTCGTTAGAGTACTGTGTGTAGTGATATTTTGAAGACAGAGGTATTTGGCTATGTCAAACTTCTGAGATTATTTAAAAGAGCAGAAAGAAACTGTCAGGAATCTGAAGATGGCAAATTATTTTGAATGCTTACATGCCAAGTGGATTTCTGAATCTTATTTCTCTGTTTTATAGATAATTATGTATGCTGTAGACAGGATCTATAATCATTATTATGCTGCTATGACTGGGCGGATGCAGTTTACAAATCCTGATCCCAAATCTGGTGATGGTTCGTTGGATATCCTGAATTTAAAGTCAGCAGACACGGGCACATACCAGTGCAAAGTGAAGAAGGCTCCTGGAGTTCAAAGCCAAAAAATACAGTTGACTGTACTTGGTAAGATAATGTTTTTCTTGAATTTTCATTGACATATTTTATGTGTTTATTCCGTTCTGTCTTTGGTACCTAAAATGAAAACTTTTATTGGGCAAAGTCGTACTGAATCTGTGATGATGCATCTATTATTGAGTCTTTGGGAGGGGTGGACATCATTCTGTTCCGGGAGATGAAGGGAACAATATTCCAGATAAATGAGCATTTTTAAAATTCTGTGCTTGGCTTGTATTTCGTAGAAATACATTTCCATGCACAGCAACAGTTTGTTGCACAAGCTTGGTCTTAAGCAAAATAGACTGACCTACTGGAATGCAAATAGTAACCATTTTGATTGTGACTGATCAGTGGTACTTTGTTTATTAGTAAAGCCAGCAAGAACTAAATGTTCCGTTGAAGGATCACAGGAGATTGGAAAAGACGTTATCTTGAAATGTGCATCACAAGAAGGATCCCCGCTTTTGTCTTATGACTGGAGGAGAGTATCTGGCTCACAGGAACTTCCTGCCACTTCCATGCTGAGTACTGTCAAACTTATTTATTAGTCTGAAATATTTAAGAAAGATTGCATTTGTATTTTTGGCTTATCTTGACTTGTGAGCATCTCATACTTAACATTAGTATAGAGTAGTCAAGATAGTGTCACTTCTGCCCTCTCACTGGTTAATAAAATTGGCATTGAAACAAGTGGGTTTGCTTTTTTTAATTCATACAGGGAAATGCTTCAAGCTTTAAGTTGAGATTCTTACTGTTAGGCTGCAGAATCATACTAACCCGTGCCTAAGCGTTGTGAGTTCTCTTGCTTGCTGATGTTGGCAGTTTTGATGCATGTATGGACAGTAGGGAAGAGTCAGAACAGTCTAGACTAGTGGTTAGAGCTGCCTGCAGGCAAGGGGAGATAAAAGCTTGAATTCTGTTAGAGATTGAACTGAGGTCTTCAATTCCTGATCAAGCGACAGAACTTCTTGGTTAAAAAGAGGCACATGTCTTTAGAAGAAAAGTTGTCAAGAGTAATGGAGAAGAGAAGGCTTACCCTCTTCTTACAAGAGCTGACATACAGGAAGGAGTTACATATTCTGAGTCTTGACTTATGGGTTCTAAATTATTATAGGAGCAGTATTGGATTTTTGTTGGGAGAATTTCATTGCAGAAGGTTAATTTGTGAGTTTTGGCTTTGTGAAAGTTATTCTGGAATATTTTTTGGAAGAGTACTGCTCAGTACCAGTTCTTCTTGATGTTCTTTGTAGCTATGAAAACCTTAAACCTTGATGGTGAAGTTTTCTTGCAGGTGAGGCAGTTTAAGAATCTGTAATAGACATACTTTAACTCAGCTTGTGTAGGACATACAGGACAAAGTGGTGTTGTGTCTAAGAGTAGCAAAAGTGGATGCCTAGAAGACAGAATAAGAAGTTGTGTGTTTCTTCCTCGTAGGGGTCTCCTATCCTCCTGTAATTTTTGTCTCAGTAAATTCAGGTGTGGCTTCAGTCTAATTCATTTAAAACAAACAAAAATTTACTTTTGTGAATTCTTCAGTTTCCTTTTTAACTTCTATAGTCTATAAGAATCTGTAATAGTTTAGATAGAACACAGATCCCTAAAAATCAGCTACATATGAAGATTCTTACACTGTTCTCAATTTTGAAAACTTGCCTTCTGGTAGTGCTATTTGATATCTTCTTGTCAAAACAAGTGTCCTCTGTACCACTCGAGACCTTAAGCTTCTCTTGTTATGCCCCTTCTATCTCCAGATCCCAAACTGGTCTCATGGTAACAAAAATATCAATTGGCTGTAGCAGTGCTGGACAAGAATGAGTGAGGAAGTATGCAAAAGTGGCATGTAACCTGATAAAACAATGTTTTGGGCTTGCGGATGTAGGTTTGGGGACATTGAACATGTTCTTGAGAATCTAGACACTGCCGAACTTCTTCAGCAGGAAGAGCAAAGTATTTGTGTGGTGCTTTGTTCGTGTGATGTAGCCTCTTGCAGTGTTGATGGAAATCTACTGGCAATTAAAGCATGCAAGCCAATTGAAGTTCATATAGTAGAACCTCACAAAGTTAGCTGTCAATGGGTTTTAAAGCCCTGGGGGAATAGCCTTTGTTTTCACTGATTGTCTCCTACTCTGTCAGCATAGCTAGACTTTGGTGACCCACTGGGGTGCAATTTTCAGGTTAGATCCACCTCATGTTGGCATGGGTTCTGCAGGCTTCTGAGCTGGTTGTGTAGAATAGGCTTAGAGAGAAGAGCAGGAGGTATTTCTGGGATGCAGTTAATCTTTTGTATTGTACAATTCTGTTAGGGTGAGATAATTGGCTGTTTTAAGTATCTGATCCTATCCATTGACAGAGTAATTAGTCTGTAGGCTTAATGTTAAAGTCAAATGCTGTGGAATAAATTTCTAACAAGGTAAAGGACTTTTACGAATAATAGTATTTTGCAGCGTGATACATATTTGGTTTTATTTGGATATTTTCAATATGGTATTTTTTAGTTAAGATTTCATCTATGTGCTGGATTAATTCTGTAGTATTGAATATGGAATTAAACTTTGGGAAATGGTAAACTTCTATCTTTCATTGTTTGTAGATAAAAATACAGGGGAACTTCTCTTGAAAAATGCCTCTCAAGACTATTCTGGTACATACAGTTGTATTGCCTCAAACAGAGTGGGCATGGATGAATGTTCTGTTGAACTGAATGTCACCCCTCGTAAGTGTTTGCTGTATAATGGTCACATAGTGTTTTGTGTATTAGAAATGAATAATCTTGTTTAAATTAATTCCTAAAAGTTTTTTAAAAATCCTCTTGTGTAACTTGAAGCCTTTACTTCCCAAAATGTTGCTTTTTGTGCAGAAAACTGTTAACTCTTAGAGTTGTTTTAAATGCATGTGAGTGAAGCATATCCTCTGTGATTCAGCGCTATACTATTAACCTGGATCACGTGGAAGCATACTGTTTGTAATGTTGAGTTTGAGCAAAGTAGTTGGTCATGCAAATCTGACACTTAAACAGTATTGTTATTTATCTGTTCTAGCTATAAATACAGCTGGCATAATTGCTGGAGCTATTATAGGAACTCTGCTGGGTCTTTCTGTACTGGCTTTTCTCGTCATCTGTTGCTGTAAGAAACACAGAGAAAAGAAATATGAGAAAGAAGTACATCACGATATCAGGTAATGACATCGCTAGTTTCTGAGCAGTATTATTTGAAGATTAACTTTTAAATATGTATTTCTGCAAATAAGATACTTAACAGTTGACATTTCTGTCTTAATCTGGAAAGCTTATTAACGTACTAACAGCTTGTCAGAGAACTTTTTGTTTTGCATGTGGTGTTAGGTAGTCATGTGTAACTTCAATAAAGATTTTAAAGGCAATGAATACTTGATATTTTTTTTATTATTTTTTTAACTTCAAGTAATATGTGAGCCTCTTCTGGGTACTGTATCACCATAGAAAGAAACAAACTGGAAATTTGCTTTCACATAGGAATGGTGACTGAACTCTTTGTTAAAGGAAAAATTCACACAGACATGGGTACCACTAGGCTTGCTTTAATCACAACTCAGAGCTGGGTCACCACCCCAGTGAGTGGGAGAGAACAAAGGGATACAGCACAGCTTAGATACACTTATCAAATCATTAGTAAATGTCCGCAGTTCTTAGAAGTTTCCTTTGGTCTTGTCAGTTGCGCGAATCCATCACCTGACCCTGTCCCAGTTGATTCATCTATTCAGTTCCAGTCTCTGCCTCGGTTCCAAGGTCCTCCTCGGATCATGATCTTTCTGCCTGCTTTAACTAACACGATCCTTTAAGCACACTCAGTCTTTGAACAAGTAATTCCTATTCACATATACTAATTTTTCTAGAAACACTTGCATTTCTGAGAGCACCTGAGTACACAGATTGATCATCTGTTGTTTTTCTATTGTCCTGCTCATTAACTTGACTAAGTTTTAAACCAGCCTTGGATTAGGGATATACAAGGGACGAGGCCTGGTTCAGCCATTTAGCAGCTTCAGCATTTTAAATTTCTTAATTCAAAATACATTTTGTTTAACACTGTTGTTCTGCAACTGTTTTTTTTCTTTATTTTAGAGAAGATGTTCCACCTCCAAAAAGTCGCAGTTCAACAGCCCGCAGTTACATAGGCAGCAACCGTTCTTCTCTGGGTTCAATGTCTCCCTCAAATATGGAAGGATATACGAAAACTCCATATAGCCAAGTCCCAAGTGAAGACTTTGAACGTACTCCTGGTCAAAACCCAACCTTTGCACCTTCAAAGGTAGCTGCACCTAATTTAAGTAGAATGGGAGCTGTTCCTGTGATGATTCCAGCACAAAGCAAAGATGGGTCCATAGTATAAAGTATTGTTAATTTAATGCTGTTTTTAAAGTGTTCATTGTAAGTATTAGAGAAAACTACTGTGTTCCATCCCTCGTTTAAACAATGGCATGCAATTTTCCTTGAAAAAAAAAAAAGAACAAGTTAGTTTGAAAAGCCACCAATTCTCATTTTTAATTTTAAACTTACTAGTATATGACAGTTGAACAATTTGCTAAAAGCATTAAGTTTCTAAATAAATATCGGACACTGAAGGCATTTGGACCTTTGGTAGGTTGCTGAAGAGATGCCAGTTAATGTGCAGTTCTGAATATGTAACAGCGAGACGCAAGTGAGAAGTAACAAAGGCATTTCATATGTAGACCATGAAGTTTCTCAGAGTTCCTGAAACTTTATCCTCAATTTTGCAATAACAAATATTTGAACCTGGCCACTGTCTGATGTAGTTGCAGGGGGCTGAAATACTGAGGATGGCTTTGAGTTCTGTTCAAACTGAGTATTTATGCAGTTCTTTAACCTGGTAATGTTTGTTTGGAGCGCTTCTTGAGCTCTTATTTCAGGGGCTACCAGTTATTTCATTGGTTCAAGTAATATAATGAATCTGCTCTGAATTTAAAATTCCAGTGAGTGGAAGTGTGACAGGAGACCTCAGAAGCTCTTTGAAACATGATTTTTTTTAATAATAACTCATTGTAGTCATGTAGATAATGTAATGCTTATGTTATCTGACGCAAGAGGTCCTATCGGGTGGTTGTTGGTGGTATCTAAGCTTTAAAATCTATAGATCCAACTGTTACGGTCACAGCAAGAATGAATATGTATCTTTATACAGTTCTTAAGTTAATTGTACCTTGCATTTTCCAAAGCCTGTTTAGATTTTAAGGGAGCGTGCTCTACTTCTTTCCAAACCAATTATCTAGAAGCTCCATGTGGTTTTAATGAAAGCTGTTAAGTAACTGGTATTTGATATCTGTTCTCCTGCTCTAACATCACTGTGGAAACATCTTTTTTCCATATACATGTAAGTAGTAGTTAGCCTTTACTTAAGACGCTGAAATTTTTCTGTATGAATTTGCAGGGAGTTTAAAGCTTGTTTCTCCTTGCCTCTTCAACAGTCCTAAATATTATGAACAGTCGTTTGGACTTTTAAGAGCAAGAGTTTCATGCAACCAGAATCTGAGGGAAATAGTGTCCGTGTTTCGGCTGGGATAGAGTTAATAGTTATCCAGAATAGTTAATACAAATCTTGTGTTTCTAGATTAAAAACCCTTCTCAGTTTTGCAAACTTACAGCATTACAGGAGGAACAGAACAATTCCTTATCTTCTACATGTACAGCTTCTAATGACTGATACTATATAGCTGTGGAAGCTGGATTTAAAGCTTAGTTAGTGCAGTTTGAGTCTTTGTGGATTTTTTTTATTTTCTTCCTTCCTAATTTCCACTTTCTCCTTTTTGATCCTGTGCTGAGGGGGTGGAAGTGGGGAGTCCCTTCAGCTTATTCCAGCTGTAGATGTTAAACTGCAAGGTATTTTGGAAAACTCTAAAGGCATATAGTACGTGGCACTCATGTTGATGAAGGAAATACCTGAATAGCCTGTTGAAAGATGTTAGGATTATTTGTATGTAGCAACAGCGTGAGAGAAAACATTTCCCCAGACTTCTAGGTTTAGTGTCTGCTTTTTTTTTGTAGCTGCTTATAGATCTGTGATAAATCCTTTGGCTTACTACTAGATGTTTGTCCTATCTGTAGTTAAGTGCACAATTTTTGGCTGGCACTATTAATGTAAAGAACATACCCTTCATACTGAATTTAAAAACTTGAATGGCTATTAAGTATTCTAGACTTACAGTTTTACAAATTTGGGACTTTTTTAGATTGTAAACTGATGCTGTTAGATATCAGATTTTTTAATCTTTCATGTGTGCCTTGTCAATAAACTTTACCTGATTGTAACTTCAGTTTTTATGAAAAATTTCTGGTGCCTAAACTTGCTGTTTGAACAGGTGCTTAGATGATGGTACAGTTTTTAAAACACGACACTGTGATCTGATTTCTTGATTCGTATGTACTATTTATACCTCTCCAAGCCTATTTTTGGATGTGACTTTAGTCTCACTCTCTGTATTGTTCTGTATTTCAAAATGTCAGTTACTCCTTCAGTTGCTAATTATGATCTAGGTGTTTATATTCCTGAAAACTGCTCAGTTGTACCAATGAGATGGGTGGTTGACTTTTACTTGTGTCGTAAATAGTAGGTTTAGTAACTGTGCCAAACACATGCTTATGAAGAACAATAGATGAGGAGACATCGTCTTGCATCCAATTATTGTGATAGAAGAGACTTCAGAGGTTTTAATCATACACTGATTGTTTACCTTGAGACTAAGGCCTTCTTTAATTGAAAGGGTATAGTTGTTACAAATACAAGTTGAGTACAAAACTAAACTGAACCACAGACTGAGAGATAGCTATAAACCTAAGCAACCAGGCAACAAACCTATTGAATTTGGTTCTTGGTAATCTGTGGACATACGTGAAATTAGATGTGTTTTTTTGGGTTTTGTTTGTTTGCTTTTTTTTGTTTGTTTTGGTTTGGTTTTGTTTTGGTGGTGGTTCTTTTTGTTTGGCCTGAGACCCTGTACTTACAGTCAGGTAAGCCCTAGGACACTCAAGAACAGAAACCCGTCTCACTAAAGCATACAGAGCAGAGTTTACACATGCTTAATGCTCTGTCAGCTTGTACAAAATAATAAATGGACAAAGGACAGCATGATGTGCCCTCAGAGCCTAGCTGTTAGGTTTAGCAGCCTTGACAGTGTCTGTCTATTTATGTAATTGCATGGAAAATAAAAGAAATAGAATCTGACATAGTCCTTATCTGAAATAAAGAACCTCTGACTTGGGGTAAACTTTGCCTCAAGTTGCTTATCATCATGCCTTTTTTAATGGATACAACACTACTATGAAAACATAATACCGCTATTATAAATTGTTTTGTCAATAGATTGTTCACTTATACTGGATTATGATTCTCAAAAGCAGCTACTATAGTTTAGCAATTAATTTCTAGCTGTGTAGGAGGTGAACTGGTTAAACATGTGAGGAGTCCGATCTTACAGATAACTCTGCTAACAGAACTCTTTTAGGAAGTAATGGCAGCTGATACACCAGTTAAAAGGTGGCATTTTAATGTCTGGTTTAAAAAAAAAAAAGTGTGTGTGTGGTACCATTATGTAAATACTCTAAGTGAACTCAAGAAACCTCTAGTTAATGTCATGACTGTAAACTTGCCTGTTGAGGACTACTATATATAGAAGAAACAGCTCAATTTTAGCATGGTGTGAATAAAGTGTTAGACTTGTAATACTGTGGAGGTTACGTAACACTTGTCCATTCATTACAAGCATTTTCATAAACTTTCTGAAATGAGTATTTAAAGATACTTGTGTGAAACTTCATTACCTAGAAATAAACACTTCTTCCAAAGCAGTGTAGTGCACAGAAATGCCTTGTTGGAGGGGTAAAACATGACTTCTGAAAGAAATGTACAATGCATACATCTTTATCAGCTCTGATAGTTGCACTCGTATTAGATGTATGCGTCCTGCTTAATAGTAAAAGTACTTCATAATTGCAAGTTTTTCTGTAATGCTTAATATTGTATATTACTGGTTTTCATTATAAGCTTTTGGTTTTGTTCTTAACAGTGTATATTCTGGATCACTTTAGATCTTTGTTCAGTCTAAAGACATACTATTTGTGTCACTGAAACAGTGTTTTATACACTTGATAGGTGCTTTATGAGACCCTTTGGTTATCGGTCCTTTAGCATTGAGGCACAGCTCAATTGAAATGGGAGCAATAATATTTCCTGGAATCCAAAACATTACGATGTTACGTTACACTTCCCATGCACAAGGCATGGACTTGAATATTGATATGAATTTCAGTATGAGGTTTTCTATTCACACTTTTGGGGGAATGGTATTTTACAATACAAGTGTTGTGAGTGAATTTGTAAAAACAAAATCCAGAATTTTAAAATGCTGTAGTTCCATGACAGACTTGTGTACTTTTTGAAATAAAACTGTTGGAGAAAACAGTAGTCTGTCTTTATTTTAAAGCAGCACTTGTGTATGGCTTCAGCTTTCTTTTTATGTA
Organism: Falco punctatus; assembly: GCF_963210335.1. Lineage (NCBI taxonomy): Eukaryota > Metazoa > Chordata > Aves > Falconiformes > Falconidae > Falco > Falco punctatus. The sequence goes on along the minus strand of NC_137581.1, from coordinate 106,336,809 downwards.
ATTGGACGTGAACTAATAAATATGGCTGTGTGTACCATGCTGGCATTAATCATTTTATTTCTTGCCCCACCCCACCCCCAATTTCTGAGGCAAGTAAGACTTCAGATATTTTAAAACATGAGCTTATTTGTGGTTTCTGATTGATCGTATCATCTGTGTATCTACAATTTTAAAAACATACCAGAGCAGTCTCAACAGTTATTCTGAAATGTAAAGTTGGAAAGGAACTATAAAATAAATTTAATTCCTCTCTATTTTAGGTAGAACCAGAAATTCCTTGAAACAGCTAAATTCTTGTCTTTTAAAATTCGAACAGGCAGGTTTACAGCACTCAAAGCATGCTGATAAAATGCTTGGGTTTATATTGCCAGTTAATGTGCATCTCTTTTGATTCAAATGAAGTTGACTTGGGATACTCCTCACCCCTTGGCCTTGTAAACCAGCTGATTACTGTCCTTGCCGTTTTACCTAAGATTAATGTAACTTATCCAGTGTTGTCTTGGGCACGTATTTAGTTTTAGGAAACAAAGTCTGGCACCTATTACCTGTAACTTTTCTGGGCAACTTGTTGCAGTGTCTCAGTGAAGAATTTCATCCTAATATCTAATCTAAATCTACCCTCTTTCAGCTTAAAACCATTACCCCTTGTGCTATCACTACATGCCCTTTTAAAAAGTCCCTCTCCAGCTTTCTTGTAGACCCCCTTTTGCCTCGTCACTGGAGTGTTCAAGGCCAGATTGGATGGAGCTTTGAGCGAGCTGGTCTAGTAAAAGGTGTCCCTGCCCATGTTGGGATCGGGGGGTTGGAACTAGATGATCTTTAAGGTTGCTTCCAACCCAAATTGTTCTGTGATATAATACTTGGAGGCCTAATTAACTTACATTTGTTCATAAGGGCTGCGTATCTTCATATATGTACCTGTGTCATGCCAGATGTTTTGGTCACTTCTTTGTGTGCATATATATATATATAAAAAACCTAATACATGTGTACAAACATATAAAATCAAAATGGAGTCTGGTGGAAAAACCTTTAGGTTTTATTTTTATTTTTATTTCAAATTAAGACTTGTGCTTAAATACCAAAGAAAACCTGATAAAAATGAAGTTTCAGTTTTGTCTTCATTTGTAGAGCTCTAAGAAACCCTTTTAATGTTAAGTTCAAGACTTCCATCCTTTCCTAGGTGGCAGTTCTGTTACAGATGGTACTTTCATGCCTCTGCTGCCCCAGGTCTTCTATTTGGAGACAAGAAGATTGTGAGTCAGAGAAGCTGAGTACTCCCAGCTTGTCTGTGGGAATTCCAGCAAATCCACTAGTGCTTTCCTGAGAGTGTCCTTAAAGTATAGAGGCCTTTCCGTTATGTGGTAGTTCTACAAAGCCTTTGTGGTCCTTCTATATGTATTAGACAATGCCTTGGGTGAAGTTTCTTTCAAAGGTCTGCCTTGCAGGGTTTCATTCTGTGAACATCTTTGCATATTTGTGCTTACTGGTTCATATTCACACATGGAGAAGTTCAGGTTCTGTCAAGCTCTGTGATAATGCATTGTTAGGCTATTTTAGAGAACAGTTGATGACAGGAACTTAGCCTTGCTTTCTTGTGCAACCAAGAGAGCCTGTGAAGAAAATACCTGATCAAGGGGCAAAAACAAGAGTAGAGGGAAAGAAAGTCTATGGATGTTGCCTACCTTTCCAACTCTCAACTCTAAAATTCCTCTTCGCTTGTGGGTGATTTCACTGTAGATGATTGCTTGAACAGGAACAACATGAAGACTTGCATCTTAATATAAAAATAACGAGTTATGATGATTCCGTTGCTTTTTTAAACTTGCTTTAGGCTTTTTGCAGAACGGTACAGGCTCAGCTATCAGGAGAAAACTATAAACCTGCATTTTATAAAATGACCACTCTGACAGTAAACAGGATTGCATTGTCCCTGCTGTGATTTTCGTATTGTTGTAGGTCGATGTGGTGGCACCCTCGTAAGCTGGAGTTTTGAAGACTTAAGTTTTCAGCTGTTGAGTATGGGTTAGCTTGCTTCGAATATGCAAAGTCAGTATGATGATGATGATGGTTGCAGAGACCTTAAACACCAAAGATGGCTGCTCTGCTGCACATTAACTTCTGTGACATCTGACTAATCCTGACTGCTGTTTCAGAAGTAAAATGTTACCAAGTGATATGGAATAGGGAGATTCAGCCGCTAGCTGGGTCTTCGTTTTTAGTGGATTAACAGTCATTGAAATTTCCTTTGGTCAATGCTATCTAAAAAAAAACAGACGAAGGACAATTCTACTGTATTATTCAGGAAGCATCAGAAAGTTGTGCCACTCATACAGGAACCTTGTACAATGCCAGGATTGTTAGGTGGCGGGAGGGGAGTAGCTTTATGAAACAGTTGAATGAGTTGGTTACACAACTTGATTATGTAACAATTTCAAAACATGGCAATATTAGAATAGACGTTAACATCTGAAACCACATCATTTTACCTTCAGTAATCTAATTTTTCCTTCAGGGAAAAACCTCTGGAGGCAGTATGTCCACTGGGAAGCACAGAAAAGCTGTGTGATGCAGTGACAGTTGTCCCACTTCTCAGGGCTGGGTGCTGTGGTTCTGTGAGCTGCAGGCGGGTAGGACGAAAGTTGAGTGCTGTACCTGAAGGGTATTGGATGCTTCCTGGAGTGTTTTTTCTAATTGCAAAACAGAGGAAAGCAGCAAGCCTGATGAGTTTGTGAGGAGCTTTGTAGGAGGAATCTGAATCCTCGAAGCACAAATAACTGTCCCAACTTCTTGAAGCATTTCCCTACTCTGGAAAACAGCGTCTGATTTAGTGGTTTTCAGACATTCTGCAAAACCTTTTTTACATTTAGAGTTGCTTATATAGAGTTGCTTATATAGTCAGCATGTCTTTGTTAGTTAAATTGCAATCTTGTACTCTTCCTATCATGCATAATTTCTGCATGTGACATTTTTGGTTATCGTTACTAACAATACTGTATAAAGAAGCAGTTAGAAGAAACTGTAGACTAGAGTCTCCTGAACACCCCAGACAGGGCTGTCTGGTGACAGCACGGCTACTTGCTGCTCTCAGCACCAACATCTCTGGGGGTGCAGTGTTCACTCAGGTTAGGTAGCAATTCATGGTGAGTGTTGTGTCAAGGAATACTAAATCAGATAGTAAAGAGCTATAAAGGTAATTTAGTACCATGAGTATAATAGCTTCCAATTATGTCAATTTTGCAAATTACGTTCTGTGTGAATGGGAAAGAAACTTGACATTTTGTTTCTTGTGGCCAGTTACTGCTGTACAAGTGAAGTAACACCTCTTCCTAGCTTATGCTTTGGCCTGCTCCATGATTTGTCAGTGAAACTATTATCCCATACACGAATCTGAATCTCCCTATTCCATATCACTTGGTAACATTTTACTTCTGAAACAGCAGTCAGGATTAGTCAGATGTCACAGAAGTTAATGTGCAGCAGAGCAGCCGTCTTTGGTGTTTAAGGTCTCTGATTGCAACCATCATCATCATCAACTCACAGATGACTCGTTAGTCAACTGGAAGGGTGGTGTTTCTAAGAAACTTTGCTGAAGCCAGAACACTTGTGCTGTGTTTTGCTTAACTGTAGGAATCAAGGTAAAAATATTACTTAAGTTTTCCATTTACCAGTAGAATAGCCCAGGTGGGAGGGAGGCTTAGGCCAGAGATAAAGGCAACTGTTGGCGATACATAAAACCGCTGAATTGCTTGTGACTGCTAAAGATGACACCAACTCTGGGGCATAGCTGATGGTTTGTGGAACATGTCAAAAAGCTTATGTTGTGGCTGCTAGCACAGAACTTCTTACCCAGATAAATAAAATGCCTTTCCGTGTCACTTCCAATCCTGTAACTGTCAAGACCAGAAACAGTTTGTCTCAGCTGTAAGAACTGTAAAATACAAAGTAAATCTTGCAATTACTGTATTTTAATATATTCTTGCCTGTTTCTTTTTGGTACACAAGAAAAATTACAACTTACTGAAAGGACGCAGGTTCAGATGAACTGTTTGGTCTTGCCCTGGTTTCGTCCTTGTGTTTTGTAATTAAATATGAAATTGCTTAGGAATTGCAGTATCTTTTTCTCTGGCGTCAGACTCGATGTGTGGTTTGGGTGACCTCTTTAGGTAACCTATTTAATTTAATTACCTTGTATCCTTATTTAAGATGGGGAAAATCACAGTCTTTAAAGCACAGAACCTTAAAAAAAAATTCTGTGGTCTCCCATACTGTCTCCAGCCCACTTGGGGAAAAAAACATGTTATGGCTAATTACGAGTGCTTTGTATTGAAATAAAGTAATAAATGTAGTGTTGAGGATCCTGGGCGCCCTCTGGCGGCTGTCCGGCAGCCTGCCTCCCTTTCTCGGTGGCTGAATTGCGACCGCGTGGCTCGGCAGGTGGTTTGCAGGGACTTGCTAAGAAATGGTACGTTTTCCAACAGAAAGCAAAATAATCACCTTAGGTGCTGGAAAGTTATTTTTGTAGCACTTAGGAAAATAATTGATGTAAGGAAATGGTTGTTGTAATCTGCTTCAATTAAGACATTTTGTTTTTCTGTATAAACCGACAGCTGTAAAGCTGTACAGAGATCATTAAAGGAAATGTACAGCTAAGGTATGAATGTAGTTTTTGACAGTCTTTAACAGAGTGAGAAATGCTGTATTACCTTTACCAACGTTGCTAGGATGGAGGTGCATATTCCTATATCCCTTTTATTCATTTAAAAAAAAAAAAAAGTGTATCTGAAGCCTGATTGACTAGTATGGACAAGAGCTTAGGGTTCATCATTAAAATGTCTGTTTTCCTCATACTGAAGATCCGAGGTCACCAAAGGTCACCAGAGATGGTTCCTCATTTGCAGCTCATTCAGGAAAAAAAATCTCAGACATCATAATTGTATATGTTGGTTTTCTTTTAGGAGCAAGACAATGAAAATTGTGGTTCTTGTACAGATAACATGCAGTTCTGATCATGCTAGACTTGCATACTTGAAAGACATTGAAGTTCTAAACATCAATTACATGCTCTTAAAATCAGGGTTATGTTGCTACTTGAAATATTTTAGGTGTATTATTTAAATATGATATATGCATATCAGTGTGGTTTTTTTAATAGTGCGTGAAGTGGGTGGGTAGGCAGGAATCTCAGACAACCCACTAAAATCCTTTATTCCTAGATAAAAGAGCTGGAAGGAGTGTTAGAGCCTTTATGCTCAACGGTCTTTTATTGTTGCCTGAATCAGCATAATTTCCCTGCCTCTGGTGTTACCTGAGCAAGCTAGGATTTTAATCAGCACCCTGAGTGGGGTATCCAACTGACGGTGAAAATTGGGTCATTCTATTACACACGTGAATTTTATTCTGACAACATCCTGTGTCTGTGCCAACCATATTAACTAGCTAACTTGCTGCCGGCTTTATGGTTTGTAGGTGGTGGGGAAGTTGCTGAACATGCAGGGAAGCTTAGGACATCTGTAATGCTCAGCATAGCTAACAGAAGCTCACTCATCTGCAATAATAACAAAAATAAAAAAATTCCAAGGCAAGGGAGTCTTATTAATGAAGTGGAGGATTAGGATTGATATCCTGGCTCTGTCATGACTTAGCTGTGTGATGTTTTTTCTGTTGTTTTGTTGTTTGTTTTTTTTTTTTCTAAATGTTGACATCTTTTCCTTATTCCTCAGCTTCCATGTCTGTTAGAATAGAGATAGTTGTCTTGACTTCTACGGACTTTTGGAACTAGTGTGTCCCATTGCACTGTCTGTTTTTTAAAAACTATCTGTGATGGGTCTTTTTAGTCTTCACCAGCTGCCCATCTAGTGCTTATTTTTTACTTCTTTCGTGATCTTAGAAAATTTTCAAGTATATGTATTTAAAGATAGTTATCTTGGTGAGACCATCTGTGGTTGTCTCTGTCCCCTGCTGCTTGCTGGTTTTTAATTCTGTCCTGACAGTAGTCGCTCTTCCAGTACTTCCCAGCGCTACCTGGATATTTCAAGTTGTAGTAAAAATAATAGTAGGGCAGATCTCATTAGGCAGTTTCTTGAGGGTGGAAAATTCCCCAAAGCCCATTGCCAGCTCAAGGGGAAATGGAGGCTTTGTCAGAGATTGCAGCTTGGATGCCTGCTTGGCATCACCTCAGAAGTAGGTGGCTTCTCTCTCCTTCTGCTCAGTAGCATGTAGGAGAGGGTATGCACCTGGGCTGGTGCCCCTTGTCACTCAGCTGGGTCCCTTGGCACTCCCTCACCACCTTTTTCCTTCCTGCTCCCTTATTAGCACGTTGGAAGGTATTCTCAGGGTAAGGTAGTTCTTCCTATTTGTTTTGGAAATATCATATTTGTTTTGGAAAGAATCAAAATGTGTTGATGATCATCGTTACTGCTGTTGGAGGTGCCTGGCTGTGTATACTCACACTGCCAGGCTGGGATATGTAAAGAGAGATGTAAAGCTCCTTCCTGTCATCGTTGGCCCTGCGCGTAACAAATTATTCTTTGTGTTGGGCTTTTCATACCACTTTGCCTGCAACGTCAGCTTCCCACTTACACTGCCAGCTGACCTTCCTCTTTCTATCACATGATGCCTTTTTATTTCTGATTGCTGGATTGATTTCACCACTGAAGCAGGATGGATTTTTAGACACTTTTTCCTTTTTCTGAGTTCTGCTGTTGATCATGTGTTTGTGGAGGGTCGTGCCTTTTACTGATCTTTTCTGTCGTAATTTTTGTTCCTAGCCAGTTTCTCTCCTTTATCTCTGGTTTAGGCACTAGATACTTTGAACTATATACAGATATATTTTAGACTGGGTCCTGTTTTATCAGCTCAAATGTAGCAAAGCTATGATTGCAAGTACCTGGGCAGACAGCAGTATCTCGTTAATTGATATTTTTCTTGCAAGTTCCAAAAGAGTTACCACATCTTGTTTATAAGTGACAACACTGGTGGGTGGATTTTTATTTTTTTTTTCTTTACCACAGCTGCGTGAATAACCTCTGGCTGCATGCTAGGGTTCGCTTGCCAGACTGCATTTTTCTTTACTACTTCTTTGGTTTTTATTGCTAGAGATTCACTTAGATGAGAAGTAAAGAAGAAGAAAATCAAGACTGAAAGTATCAGGACAGTGCAGGCAAAGGAGAACAGATTATGTTGTCTTGTATTTGTTCTGTTTTGCCTTTCTAGCTCATTTAGGCATCTGATTTTAAAAAAAAATTGCTTTTCCAAACAGCTGGGGGATTGAAAGCTCTCATCCCATCCCAGCTTGTCTCTGTGCCACGTAGCAGACTTTTTTCTTCTTAAGCAGGGTATGCTGTCTCTTGACTCATTCATGAAAGGGAGCGAACAGGACGTGCTTGATGGAGAGCCGTCATTGCATGAGCCCTGCTTGCACTCCTGCCTTATCCCCGAGAACAGCTAGATTTAGAAACGTTTTAGCATGTAAGAACTCTATTTATTCAGGCTTTTCTAATAGAGTGTGGTAGGATGAACTGTGTGTGGAGCAGTTTAATCTTTATTTAAAAGGCATACGTTTACTAATTATTAACTAGTTATCTGTTCAAGAGCTATTAATGCAAGAGGTGGGAAAGCGGAGTGCTGTGTTAGCTGTGGCGCAAAGGCAAGAAAACAGACAGAAAGGACACTTTGTCCCAATTAATGTGCCTCTTAATATTCCTTAAAAGAGTAAGTATATAAACAATACCCAGAATGTAGCTGTTAAACCGATTCTCATGCTAGATAATAGCTTTAAATAGAAAGAAGGCAAATGTGGGGTTTTAACGCCAAGCAGTACTTCGTCCTAATTTGAGTTGTGCTTTCAAGCAAGGTTTTGTGAAGGTACTCAATTATTTTCACTTTCACATGCAGCTGAAAGATTTTATTTGATGTGTAATTCTAATTGAAATGTGACAGTTTGCAAGGAAGAAAGTGAGATGTTAAGAGGTCACCTGAGTCAGTTTTTTAAATTACTGGTTTTACGGAGAAACTATTGTGGCATTGAGGCGCATTTTAAAAATCTGTGAGGACTGGTATAATTATACAAAAGCCTGTAATAAGCTGCAATGATGGATTAGAATATGAGTTGTTTCCAGTAAATGCAATATATCCATATACATTTGTGGAATATTGATTAGGAAGATTTGTTTCTTGTTAGCATATCATGTTTGGAAAATTAATATTGGTGACTGTCAGCAGAGTTTGAGTACAGGCAGCATATAGGTAAGGCAGGTTTGCAGCATGGAGTGGTAGCAAAAATGCTTAGTTATAATTTTTTCTTACAATATCAATCTTGGAATATTAACTGAAAGAATACAGAGCTGGTAAAGGACTGTAATTGGAACAAAGAATTATTTTTTGTTATCTTTGTGCAGAAAAGTATCCCCAGAAAAAGTCAACAAAAATAGGCAAGGAACTAGAACCGACTTCTAAGGAAATGGTGAAACAAGCAAGTGTGCAGATTGGTATGAGTCACTGGATTCTTTGAGAAAACTGAGTGTTTATAGCAGTAACCACAAGAAAGTGTGGTTCTTTGGTAATTCAAGTTACCGGTATGAAACTGAAGAAAGAGACATCTAAGCAGACTTGACAGATACTTTAAAAATGAATTGCAGTTGGCATGCGCTGGGAAATCCACGAGGATTTTCAAATAACTGATGTGAAGATACTGAAAATTTGCTATGAAGTTAAACTTACAGTCATTTAGCATCCACTGATAAATGGAGGCAATTTGCTACACCACTGCACTCATTTTCTGCAAGACACAGGTGTAAACTCTGTAAACTGAATGACCATAATTTGGGTGTGATCTGAATCGTACATTTAGTTGCTGTATTTTACAGTATCTAGCCTCTTGTTAATATAGATTAATGATATTCTTTCTTTTTATAGTATGACATCGCTCACAAGATTGGGGACATAACAGTGGTATAAATATGAAGAAACAGGCACCATTTTTTGCATGACTTTCAAGTATGGTGAGACTGAAGTACATTATAAAATGAAGTGCTGTTTTTTCACTTTAGATTCAAGATTTTTAAGTATGCTGTATTCAGTTTTGTAAGTACCACATTTTTTATTTTACATATTTTTAACTCAAAGTTTACAAAGTGACTACCAACATTTTTCTTGCTAGTCCTGTTTTTTGAAAAGTGTGCGCAATCATTCCACTCTGCCCCCCAACCATGGAGATTAAAAAAATTGAAATTAACAAAATCAGCTCAGGTAGTAGAACTATAGCCTTAAGCAGTGGGACATTGAAAGAGATTGTAATCTGAAATAGAGTAGTTTTGGGTTTTCCTGATGATTTGATAGGAAGTGTATCATCTGTTCAATGCTGTAGTGATAGCAATGAGGTCTTAAAACCTGTGTGTGAAATGTACTCCATTTTAAGATTGTATATATTATGTAACGCAATAAAATGCACTTGAACATTACAGTTAACACATGCTTCAGCATAACCTGTTAATGTAGGTGTTGTGGTCATTCATGTCTGTACACTGCCTCATTCCTTCTGCCCCCCCAATTTACCATGCAGGACACCAGAGGGAAGAAGAGCACGTTCTTTAAACCAGGCTGTTTGCAGGGTCCTTGTTGCCTCCTACGGCATGGAAACTTTGGGTATTGGTTTCATCATGAAAATAATAATCTACCGAACCATGTAAGGATGATCACTGTGACCAACTCTGTAAATAGGAGCTTATTAATTAGTTTTTGGAGCCTGGTACTCTGCTGGTACTCAGGCATTTTTGGTAACGCGTTATCTGTCACAGTCCACACGAATCAGAGCACACTGAAGGGTGCCCCAGCACTTAGAGAGTAACAGCGAGCAACTTGCAACCTGGCTTTGATCAACCACATCGTCCTTTGCTTTTGAGAAATACTGGGGGTGTGTGCATATCTACATAGATAATATGTAGATACTAATTTAAACCTTAATCCAGTGATACCTGTTATTTTGTGGTCTGAAGGTAACCGTATAATCCATTGGTGAAACTGGTGAAATCCAAGGCTGAAAAAATGTTACTTATTAAATTATTTTTGCTTCTATTTTCGAGAAGAGCACAACTAGTACTAGAATAAACTCACACTCAGATGCAAAAGTTCAGACCAAAAGTTCCATATAATTGGACAAGTAAAATTATCTAAGGAAATAGTAATATCTTCATGAGAAAAATGAAACAGAGGAGGGTTTCTAAATGTCATAGGTTTAAGTAGCAAAATAAAATGATTCCAAATCTTATTTAATTTTGATATTATAATTGCAGAAAAGATACTTTGCCTTTAAGAAGCACTTGTTTTTATGCCAAAACTTTACATTCCTCATTCTCTCCTTTGACTCTATGCTGCCTGAACTTGTCTGTGAGTGAATCTGGCAAGTAATTAATCAAGGTAAAATTCCATTGGGATCTGTATGAAAGTTGCCTGGTCAAGAAGCAGCAAGTGCCTGTTGAACTGTATATTCTGCAAGGTAGTGATTTATAGATATAACTTTCCTTTTTGCTACAGTGAATAAGTGTCTCCCCCCTCCTCCCCCCTCAGTGATCACCATCGTCTAAGTGTTTAATTGCTGGTGTTTTAGGAAGGGAGGAGAAAGGTAGGAAGCTTATAGTTTTGTTTAAAAATTGAGTTTTGTAAAAGAACTGGTTTTTTTGCAGAAAAATCTGCAAAACGATGCACCAAAGTATGTTCTTGAAGGAATGGAATAAACTATTTTTGTACCCAGATTCCTACCTAAATTAACTTCTGATATGTGTATATATTAAGTAAAAAAGTGTGTAACAAATACTTTGTTGAAGTTATATGTGTGTCCATTTTGCAAAGAAATTTGCATTTAGTTTTTCTGCAAGAAACTAGTAACTGTACAACTACTTTGTTATCTTTCTAACGTCTTGCTTAGCTAATTCACATGTTCTTACCAGATATCCAGATACCAGTACTGAGTCTCTTGAAAGGTACTGTGTGTTGGGTATTTAGCCCAGAAGTCTACCCCAGTGAGGTCACTGAGTAAGTGTTGTTCACTGTATGTTGTTGTGGCATAAACAGGAGACAAGTTTGAAAGCTCGTCTGATAACACACAGGAACTCTGAAGATGGAGTCTGACTGTTAGTCTGCTTTCTGCCACCTTTCTCAGGCTTGGAGGATACAATAATGAAGCCTGGAGGTCGTGCCTGTGTAGATTATTGTGACTGGGTGGCTGTTTAGGACTGATTGCAGGTGTCAGGAGGCATTTTTACTTGGTTATAGATTAATTTTTGAACCGTTTATCCTTTGTATCTAATAATGCAGAATAGCTTGGTCATGCGTGGTCAGTGGGTGGAAAACACCCTGGCTCTTGTGCCAATACTGTTAAGTGAGAAGAAGTAGTGTGTTTCACATACCTTAATTTCTTGCCAGGGCTTGCTTTTCACAGGAGAGTTCAAGCAGGTGCTTGTTTGGTAACTGTGCTCTTGTCCACACCCAAAAATATCTCATCTGGTGTTTCATGTGGAAGCTAACTGGCCTGGACCTGGAGAGTCAGACAAAGCCTATAGTTGCCTATACTTGGTAGCCTGCATCGTTGCCACAAAGCAGGTAAACTAACTTGCAGTGCTTTCCCACAATCCTTGCATAATACGTTGTTCTATCAAATGGGAATTGTTAGATCAAGCTGGTACTTTACTCCATTTAGTTCAGACCACTTCAGTTTCATTTCTCCAAAAGCCATTATAATTACAGACATCTGAAGAGTAGCACTGTGCTCATCCATTCTCACGCTTACCAGCATTTTCTTTGTAGTTACCAAGCCTTGCAGTCATGTAGACCTTTAGGTTTGATGTAGACTTTGGAGAATACGTGTTGCAAGCTGTGTACCAAGGCTGGTTATGTGGGTTCAGACTGCCTCAGTGGTGTCTCACATGCTGTCTGAGGTTTAGGGTGAGCCAGGTAGTTCAGCAGATGAACTTGCTCGTGGTCTAGGGGCTGATTCGGATTAAACTTTGCCCTACAGGCAATACCACTGCAACAGGCTCAGAAATGGGAAAATCTGTGCAAGTGCAGGGCAATTTCATACTGCTACAGCTGTATCCGTGCCTGAATTTGTATCAACATTGTGATTATTTGCATAAAATTAAGAAACCTCAAATCATGACTCTGGCATGTGCATTTTGAATGACAGAGTTTGCATGCTACAGAAGGAATTGGCTTAGCCTGTCTGGGTCTTGGCTTTTCTTTCCTGGCCTTGGGCTACCTCCTGTCTTGTCAGTGTAAGCGTTGGTGCAGCTGCCGTGAGCCACATCAGAGACACGATACAGTTTAAAATCAGTTCCATGTGATGTAGTGTGGTTTTAACTCAGGTATGTTCATCATTTCAGTTCAGCAAGCGGCTGCACCAGTATTTGTGCTGACAACAGGGGAAGGAGGCAGTGTGAAAGTGGAAACAAGGATCAAAGTACAAGAAAAAGGCAGAGAGCTGCTTTCAGCAGCAGTGCTAAAAGGTGTCAAGGACCCACTCGAATGCCCTGCTTTGAGCAGGGGCTTGGACCCGGCAAACTCCAGAGGTGCTTTCCAACTTCAGCTCTTCTGTGGTCCTGTGAAAAAGATGCATGTACCCAAATTCTCTTTGCATCAAAAAATGGCAATCCACAGCTGCCATGTAAAGTTGAAGATGCTGGAAGGCTACAGACACCTCAGCTTTTGACACTGATGTTTCCAGACACCTCTGGCCTCTTACCCTGCTCAGAAACCTTTAGTCTGAATAGGATACACAGCTTGAATTGTATCGCATGCACATCTTATTGGCTGCCACACGTATGAACTTTCACAAATGTCCACAGATACCTGGAGCATGTTCCCAGGCCATCCTGCCCCAGTCAGTATCGGGACAAAGCACACTGGCAGCAGTTGCCACTTTTCTTTTAATACTTACAGGAGATGGTAGATGATAAAGCTGATGATGTCTTCAACTATGAGCTTGCAAAAATGTATGCAGTTATTTTATTTGAATGAAGTAATTCCGAGTCTCTCCCTAAGGCATCTTGTGAAACATTCAGGTGGGCAAATCACCTTTGGCTTCAGCGGCCATGCAGATGGGTCGCTGGCACTGCAGTTGTCTTTGCAGGCTCCAGGCCTCCTGTGTTACTTACAAAATACAGATGGGTCAAATACAAAGGAAGAGGATTAGCTGACTTCAATCTCAACTCCAGTAATATGTGGAAGGTAAAGAGGGAAACCATTACTTAAAAGGAAACCGCAGCATCTTTCACTAAAATTTGATGCCATGTTCAAAGATTGCTTGCTGAAATCCACATACATGAGGCCCAACTCACTGGATTTTAACGTGACTCTTAGCGTGACATGGCTATAACTTCACTGTGGTTCATTCCAGTTCATTTGTATTCCTCATGTGACTTCCATTGTTTACAGGAAAATGTGATATGTTAAGAATTCCCAAGTAATTTATTTTGAGTTGCTTGCTTAATAGTATAATGCAGGCTGCATTAACATTCAGGAAGCAGCTAGACAATAGCAGGAGCCTGAGCTAATATTGAATATGCAAAAATGTTTACAATGTACTGTGTACTTCATAAGTAATTCCCCAGTTACAAAGTAAATGGCATCAATTACAATTATCACAACATAAGCCATGAATGTTTTGGCTGACAAAAAACCCCCACGGAATTACTGCCTTCTGCATTAACACTGGGTCATGCTGCAATTTACCATCTCTGAGAGTCTAGCTTGCTGTTCTCTCTGTCCTCATGACTGAGGCATCATTAACGCAACAAGAATTTTCTGTCTTTACAGAAAAATCATGTTCCTTTTACATACGTTTTTCTCAGTTTTGAACCTTTTTCCATGTAGTCCTCTTACCAGAAAACAAACTTTTCCAAAGGCTGATAGTCTTACTCCTGAGATTAACAGTAAAGAAGGTGATAACTCTAATAAATCTCGCATCGTGCACTAACATGGAAACAAAGTGCATGTAAGCCTTGCAGGACTCCTCAAAGGAAGCTCTATGTGAGCTGCTGAAACTGCGAAAGGGTGCTAACACACCGAAGCCTGTCCTATGACAGACAGAAAAGTTTCATATTTACAAATCCACATTTTCGTATTTTTTTTTTTTTATAATTTAAATTGGGAGCTAGACATTTTCATGATGAGAAGGCTTAGAAGAAGCTAGGCTAGTTTCAAGCCTTAGGGCAAAATCTTGCTAGTCTGACTGCATTTAACAGTAAGAATTGCCATTCATTGTCGCTGTGCAAAGCACTGGTCTATAGCAATTGTACCCTGGATTAGCTGCGAGCGTGCAATCCCAAACCACAGACCCCCTGCCTTATAGTTAGAAGTGCTGGCTGCCATCCCGGGTGATTTTAGTCCCAGAGGGAGCCTGAGAGCACTTGGGCAGGGAAACCACAGCTGAGGTGGGGGACTTCCTTTCTTTGCTCTTCTGCCTCTCCCTCAATTAAAAATCTTGGCCTTTTATAAGAAGTCTTAAGTTTCCAGGCAATTCCTAGCCCTTGGTCTCTTGACCCGGACTATATGCTGCAGAAAACTGGGGAGGTTACTTCCCTAGGACATGGCAGGTGTCTTACATTTTGCACAAGGTTGGGTTTTTTTTTTCTTTTCTTTTTTTTTCCTTGGCTTTTTTATTCTTTTCTTAAAGCAAGAGGAGTCTTTTGTTGTCTCTCAGTGCCGTATTTGAATGACGAGTGTTTGACCATCTGATGGTTGTTTATGGCTCTAGGGCCTCTGCTCTGGCTTCAGTGCAATGAGCTGATGAGGATGGATTAAACTGGCTTGGGTAAGTTTTTGCTGGAGTAAATTTGGTGTGTGTGTGTACAATTTCTACTATGTCCGCAGAACTATCTGGCAGCAAAAAGGAGCTGGTGGGTAGGTAATATCTTCAGCGGCTCCATCTAGATACAGAAGAGGAGATGTTGTTGGGAGGCACCTGTGTAGAACAAAGGTGTCGTAAGCAAAGGATTTGACGATGTCAGAATACAAATTCTAATGCCTGTTGTGCAGAATCTCTGCAGAGCTGCTGTTGGCCTGGTTTATACGGCAGCAAGCAATGGAAATGCTAACATAAAGTGCCATGTTTGTGGTATGAACAGCCACAAAGCTACATAGCTTTGTTTTCTACATAGCTGATGGCACATTGAGGGGTAAGAGTCTGACAAGTGGCCAGGGGAGGGGGGACACAGCCCTCCCATTAAGTTGTGAGGTTCAGGAGGGACCCTCTTACTTTCTAAACTCCTTCTTCCCAGAAAGGAGTCTAGGTGTACCTAGATCCAATCAAAGTCTCAGACTTGGTCAGTGGGTTTAAGTCTAAAGGATTATATGTGCAGCCACTCATCAGTGTTGTCGTTTGCCTCTCAGAGCCCAGTTTAAGGACTTTCTCTGAAATGGTTTCACAAAGTTGATAAAAATAGATGATTTATTAAGGCGACAGATATAAAAACTCAAAATTGCCGTTGATAAATGCACTTATTGCAACAATTGAGCTCAAGTTCAGAGTTCAGTGCTGTAGTTAACAGTGTTCCCAGGTAATATCCGACATAGTTGGAGGCACGAGTCTTCCCAACAAGGTGTCCCTGCTCAGGGTGGGAGAGGTCCAGGCGCCTCCACCCATCCAGTGGTTGGAGTTTCATCCTCAAAACAGAGGATTCTAAACGCCAGGTTTGTGCTCACGGCGAGGTGGGACTCAGTCAGTTACTCTGTGCTGACCAGCCCTTGGAGGCCAGCGGGGCCTGGCGTGTCAGCACGGGGCAGGGGCGTTGTGACATGTGCAGGGGCCGTCCCGGCCTCTCCTGCAGCCACAGCGGCTGTGAGGCCTTCGCCTCGGGCCAGGCCCCACGCGGCTGGGCTGGTGTCAGAGCCCTTGCCTGTTCTGTGGGATCCCCAGGCAAACCCCCAGAGCCACTCTGAGTGGAATGCTGCTGTCAGGGACCGGAGGCATCCCTGGTCACTGCCACTGGTGGTCCCTTAAGGAAATAAGGTGCAAGATGGCAGGGGGGAAGCACACCGCCACAGCTGATCAGAAGAGAAAACTGTAGTAATTCCTTCGTTATTTATAGAAGTTTTGAGACATGTAAGAAAGAAACATCTTAATTCTTTCAGTAGGGTTTTATCAGTTTATTTGATGATAACTATGATTTTGTTTAACACATGCGTGCAATGGCAGTCCCCCAATTCCTGAATCCCATTGACTCTTTTGTGCCAATCAGCCCATAGCCCAGGCCCTGGTGACAACAGAGTGACTTGCTTGCTTGGACCACTGGTGGATACTTAGATCCTCTGTGATCTGTCACAGTGGACAATTGGGCTCAGAGGTCCACCGAGCACCCTGTTCAAGAACGTAGCAGTTGTTCTTATTGCAACAGGGGATTAAGGAAGCATGTATGCAGCTAACACCCTTTCTGTCTTTCTGGTGCATTGTGGCCCCTTATGGACAGCCTAAGTCCCTGGTTGCACATCCTCATAAACCCAGGAGTGCTGTCCCACCAAAGCTGTCTCCTGTAGCACATTATTATTTGTGGAAAGAAGCAAAATGGTCATCCACAAGGAATCAGTGTGGGACTGGAATGGAGGATGATGGCTTCCCCCTTGCATCCTGGGGGGGATGTATACTTCTATAGAGGTATACATATATACTTCTAAGTAAAAGAGAAATGAGCTTGAGCACTGTGTCTGTGACTGCCTGAGATGGGGAGAAAGCTCATTCCCTAGTGCTATTTTAGATCTCCAATGGGTGTCTCCAAGACAACTCTGCTATAAAAAGGAATCAAAGTGGACAAGCTGTAATCCAGGGACTGGGCCTTTGCCCTTGCTTAGCATTATTCACATGAGCTTGGGACCTGGCAATCTCATCTTCCTTCTGGCTTGTTGATTGTGAGCTGTTTGGGGGTGCCAGGAGTGTCAGGAAGGCATCAGGCAGGTGCACTGTGCTCCTGTGCCACCCACAGCTGCAGGCTGGAGGGGACACCGGTGGCACGGACCAGGGTGGGATCCTGATGGCGTGGGCTGGAGGCAGGGTGCTGAATGCCCTTTGGTGGCAGAGCCTCCGTAAAAGTGTGCTTATTTACCTCTCCCAGATTCCCTGGCTACCGCAGTGGTGGATGCAAAACTCATGTTTTGCTTTTTTTCTTTTAGTAGCAGGAAAGTTGCTGGCACAGCATGGAGGAGCTCCAGGGGACCAAGAGAAAGTGTCTGCTTCAGAGCCACTTTCCTTGATGAAATTATTTAATGAAAGGGCAATTATTGGGGTGAATAATTAATTTAGGACTAGCTCCACAGATCCCTTTAGTTGGAAAGTAAGCCAAACTGTTCTTTGACCTAAAATAAAACTATTACTTTTCATAAAATTCATTGTATGCCAGTAAATTGTTGTCCTATTACATTACACTAAAAAGCCGTATTTTAGCATGTCAATGGGTTGCCAGAAGCAAGAAAATCCATGGAAGAAGGTAAATGATATATTATGTGCTGATATTGGTGGTGGCTGCTCTTCTGTTGTGTCCCCTGAGTGTACTGGCTTGACGCTGTGTTTTCATGCAGAAGAATAAGGATTAGGTTTGTCCTGCTATGAGATGATTCATGTATGGGGAATGCGCATATTCAGAAAGAGTGAGATTTCAAGAGTACATCACTAAAGACAGGCTTGTGATAAGAAACAACAATAAACCAATAGCTGAGCAGGGAAAAAATGTATTTAATAAAAGCAATTTAATTTAAAGTTGAAATCTTATGATTGTGTGTCTGACCATTTCTACTAAAGATGCTGTTATTCAATCTTTTTAAAAAGTGTTTTTTAGATATTTTATTCTTTGACGTAATAAATACATATTAATTTCTATTTATTTTAGATATTTTTTATATGTGTGTGTATATATTTTAATAATATGCACTCCCTGATGTAAATTTCCAATTTTATTATATGATTTTGCTATAGTACAATGTCAACACATAAAATACTAGGATAAGGCTGGATATTTAAAGTTAATATACAGCAACTAGATGTCAAACTTATTTCTCTAAAAATGTCTAAGATATGAGCTAATATTTAGCAAAATAAGTGTGTTTCACAACTTTGATATTATTCATGATTTCCCAGAGATCTTAACATAAACCTGTAATTGGCGTGAATTCTATCCAGCAGTGAGCACTGTAAGAAATGCATGTTATGTTTGTTACTTGTTTTTAAGGCACAGTGGAAATTCATAGGATATAACAAGCTGTGCATTTGAGTGTGGCTGATTTTCTTTCTGTACGATTAATTTATTCTGAAGGGAAAGGGAACTTCAGGCTTAACATATTTCTCAGTAGAAAGCCTTCTCTGAAAGATTTTCATGTGGATGTGAGTGCCTGATTTCCAATAGCATGTTATGTTAAACAGACACTTTGAGAACATCTGCATTTGAACTCTCTCCTCTGGAAAACTAAAATAAAAAAAAAAAAAATTGGCAGTATACAAACGTCAAGCTAGAAACAGTTATTCTGCGCATATTTCAGCTCTTGTCTTCATTGGGAGCAACCCAGGCATGACACCATGGTTCTGGTATACAAGCCCTGAAAGATAAGATTCACAAAGCAAAACCACAAATAAGACTGCAGTTGTCTTTAGCTTGTCAGTTTGACTTCTGTCTAAGTGGATGAAAGGCAAGCGTTCCTGCCACTGGAAGACTGCTCGGAAACCTACATGAAACTTGTTTATGCCTCTCAGCTTGGTTCCCACTGGCCAGGTGATCTCACCAGAGAGGCCCCTTCTTCCAGCCACTGCAGATCCCTTCACATGACTGCTGGTCATGAGTGCTGTGCTGGTAAGAACTGCTATATAATAACAAAGGAAAAGCATGTTAAAAAAGCGTCATCGTCTTCATCACTGCCAACTGCTGCAAGGGAGAAAGCCTCCTAAGCCTCCTGCACCCTGTTGCTGC
Organism: Falco punctatus; assembly: GCF_963210335.1. NCBI lineage: Eukaryota > Metazoa > Chordata > Aves > Falconiformes > Falconidae > Falco > Falco punctatus. The sequence goes on along the minus strand of NC_137581.1, from coordinate 106,317,868 downwards.
TCTCCCTGCTGGCCACTTTCCCTTTCCCCTCCTTACCTTCCTGAATCTCTCCTTTTTAAAAATTTCCCCTGTCAAGTAGCTTTTACTATTAGAGTCAACGTGTACTGTAAGTTATGGATGCTGTGCCTGTAAACTTGTGCAGCAAGTATCCTTTCAGGTTTTTTGACTTCTGTTGGGGTACAACTTATAGACAGGGTAGGCGTTGAATCAAAGGGAGATGGGGGCTACAAAGGCACAGCACTTTTTGGTGAGCTCTGTGATGTTTTTTGGCTTTGTTTTTTGGCTCCCCCCCCCCCCCCCCCCCTTCAATTTGATTGAGTGGAATTGAAAAACAAAGAAAGCCAAATCCAAACCATTGTTGCTCAGGCAACAAGATGTAGTTAAGAATGAAAACTACAGCTCCACTAAAAGCAGTGCAAAGGGCTTACTGTGGTTGCCTGTGGAAATCTGTGTTGAACACATTCTGAGATCTAACCTGGGTGCTTACAAAAATAGCAATTTCAGTCAGTTTCACCACAGAAGCAGCAAAACTTCCATGGGAAGTTTGTGTTTGGTTATAGGCATTTGAATGCTGCTGCTGTTTGGAAGTCACTGTAGGGAATATCTGCTGACTCTACAATGTGTTTTGGCAGACCCTGAAGAGAGAAATGTGGTTAATAGCCTTTTGCCAATATTCAGTTCTGTTGGATGTATCATACAGCCATCTAAGAAATCTGACAGCCTTCATAAAATTAGCCTCAACCTAATTAGGAATGTCAATGTTTTTAAAATGACTGTTAATAGTGTTGCTGTACATCATCCAGAAACTCAAGTGGGGACCAGCACCCGGTGTCTTCACTGGATATGGAAAAGTGTCATAGCCATGAGTTAAAAACTTTCTGAAATCTGAAAAAAACCCTTTCCTTTTATCTCCTCTGTACTCCTCTGTTCTCAGTTTGTAATCCTGATTTATCTTATGGACTTAGTTAATGTTAATTTAGTCTAAGTAACTGAATAGAAAAACACAACATAAATTTATTCCTTAATGATTTATTATGGAATTATACGTTCTTGGTTATGAAATGGCCCATACAAATGTGAAGAAAGTACTAGATTATGCAGTCTTACTGTATTTCATGATGTTTGATTTTCACTTCAGTCTCTTAACTGCTGAAATTATTTAATGAAAGGGCAATTATTGGGGTGAATATTTAATTAAGAATATGAAACAAGTATAAAAGCAAAAAAAGCCAACAATTTTTACATACAAAAAAATCCACACACGTATCCACATGTACAATATCGTTACCTTTATGATGTAGTTAAGGAATAGGAATGTAGTAAGCCAGAAAGCTACTAATGTTCTTTCAGATGCTAATTTGGTTACATGTTAAACATGCTTACTCGTGTCACTAGCAAATAATGTGCAGTTGCTGTTCTTATGGGAGGGTTCAGTCTAAATGTTCCAACTCAGACTGACCTCACTGTGTTAGACCTATAGGCAAACAGTAGGAAACCTGTCCTACCGCATAGACCTGACAGGTGAAATAGTAAAGACAACCAAATGCTGGGAGATGAGGGGGTGGGCAGATGGTTGCCTTTATTTTACAGAGGGGGAACCAAGCCACAGATTGGTTAGGTGAGATGCCTCAGATCAAAAAGATGTCCTGCAACAGAAAGATAACCCCAAACCAGGTTTCCTGCATCAAAGTCCAATGCACTCACCAGGTCAGTGTTCTGCCAGCAACAACAGCTGCTGGAGTAAAAGAAGAGTAAGTATAGCAGGGCATGAGTTGAAATGACTGAGAATTGTGAGTCAATAGGCAAAAAGAGGAAATTGGAAGGTGGAGGATAGGCTTATGGAAAAGCTAAAAGCAAAGCTTTTAATCTATGAACTTCCCTTTCATGTCTATTTGAGGTATGACTGCCAAAATAAGATGTTATAGCTTTATTTCCAGTAGGAAGCTTTATAAAAATGTGTTGATCTTATTTTTTTCAGTTTTATTTCATCAGCTGTTGGAATGAGTGTGCTGTCTCTCAGTTTCCAGGGATCAAAGTGTAGGCAGTGAAAAATAATCTACCACTTTGGAATAACTTGCAGCAGCAGGCATTCCCAGTACAAATCAGAGTGCAAATCAGATGGTGAATCAGCGATCTCAAAAGAGGATTACTTTGGATTAGTCGTCCAGTGAAGCAGGCACTTTGTATAATGCAGCAGACAGCTCCGATGTGAGCCATTAATTGCTTGTTTTGTGTGTGTGGTTTTGTTTTTTTTTTTTTTTAAGAACATTATTTCATCAAATGGATTTCCATACACTAATTAATAGTATTTTGTCAGTGTTTGTGTCTAGAAGACAGATTATGTGACATACTACTAAGCAACTGAAAATTAATGACCATACTTTTTGGGAGAGGGAGGAGGCACGGTGGGAAGCAGCCTAAGCTGCAGTTTGGCTGACAGCAGTTGCATGTAGGTTTAAATGCTGCTTTGAAGGATCATTGTTTGACTGTCCATTGTGGCTTACAGCTTGATTTGTGAGACAGGGAGAAGACTGTGCTATCTGGCCAGGGTTCAGTCCCACTGGTTCTCTAGTTTAAGTCTTTCATATTCCAGTGAAGTCTGAAGAAGAGCTTTATTACCATTTCACTGATAGTGTATGTTGCTAAATTAATCTGCCTTTCAGTTAAGTAAGACTGTCATGATATAAGTAACAAGGTGATTAGAAACACCATTTATCCATATATAAATAGCAATGTCCTGTTCCAGTATTTTAATGTTTGACTCCATCATGCCTGTAGCTGTGTCATCATTGTTTTACACAACAAATTGGTGTGCTGCCTCCCTGTTGGCTTAGGTTCTGGCCATTTATTAATAGATATAAAACCATTACTGGCTGCATTTCCCACCTCACAAAGTTGGCTTGCTGTCTTAAGCAGCACCGTCTATCCAGAAGCAGTCTCTTGGGGTGCTGTAAAGGGGTGGGAAGAGAAGTGAAGGGCAAGAACTCACTTGGAGATCATGCACTAGAAGTAGGGAAACCAAGCATATTCTGTGTATGAAATGGTATCTGTCTATGAAGTGGTTTCAGTACGCAAGGAAGGCAGACTTTGAAGAAAACACTCCAATTTTCTGGGCATTATAAAACCCTGGGGAAGAAGAGCAAAAGCAGCTAGCCATTACCGTGATGATGGAAATAAATGTGTGCTGAAGCTCTAGATCCAGGCAGCTTTACATTAAGGCAAGTCCAGATCCAGCAGCACTATCGTCTCCTCTGTTTAGACAGGAACAGCTCCAGACCATAGTCCTGGCGGCACCCCTGTGCCCTGACACGCTGGGGAGAGGTGCGAACAAGCTAAAACTGCAGGATTCACCAATGACGGGTGAACTCGCACCATTGTTTCTGTGTTCAGAGCAAGCCTGGACAAGCAGCGAGAAGCATTGTCCCTGCTCCAGATAAAGGTCAGCGGGTTGCTTCTGATTCAATCCCAAACTTGTCATTCTGTCAGATGACATCCAGTCTCCCCCTTGTCATCAGCTTGGTGTCTCCTTTGGACTAGCAGCCTAGAAGTGTGTGAGGAGTTAGCAATCGCTCTCGGAGCTTCTTTTGAAATGGGCAAAACCCTTGTTCCCCTGGTGCTGACTGTCCTAGGTGAGACACCAGCTTCAGCAATGAACAAAGTAATATGAAAAGTGACAGGGAGATTTACACCTCTAAACTGCTGGGATGGAATGAGGTCAAGTTTGGCAAAATGCATTACATCAGCTGGAGAAATCCTCCTTTAAAATAAGGCTCTTGCTGGCCGTGCCAACATATTCTGCCCTGCCTGTTCCAAACCTCCACTGAAGACCTCTTTATCTACTGGGGCTGTGACACAGATGTTCAGGTGTGTTTCTGCAATAAGCAGTATAAATACATATTGTCTTTTATGTATATTTGTACTGCAGCTCTGTATGTTCTCATTCATCTACAGTGTGCTGCTACTGGAACATACCAATGATCTGCTGTAAAACAAACATCAGAATCTGTCTTTTTAATACAAGAAATACTTCTTCAAAGGCATGGAATTGTGGGCTTGCAAGAATTGATAGAACTACGGCACAGTGCCCAAGCTCCTTGGTTGCTTTAGGGGTGTTGTAAACCCACCTGTATGTAGAATACATTGTTTACTAAATATTAATGACAAGCTTTAAAAGAATAATAAATAAGACTTAGTGAGTTTCGCTCTTGTGACAGATTGTCAACCTGTAGATGTGTACATGACAGAGAAAGAGATGACACCAGATTATTATGAAATATATTTGCTTGTCTTAAAATTCTTCCGAGATATGAAAAGGTGCTAAAGGCACCTGAACCATGGCATGTGCAATCATTTGTTATAATAATAAAAGTAAATATGTTTGCTTATAGAATCTTCTTGTGCCTGCAAATCATTCCAAGATGCCTGGGTACCAGTATAAGCAAGTCCCTAAGCAAATCTTTCATTTGTACTTGTGAACAGTTTTACTGAAGTCACATTTCTGAAGTTCTGCATGTGATTTTCCCAATCATGTGTTTGTTTGTAACATAGAAAGCAAATATCAAATCTTTATATACATGTGTATATGTACATATATATCTCTTTCTGTACAAAAGACACTAATGTATACAATTAGAAGAGGTTTTGAGCATTGCTAGTTGTATTTGACTTCAGCTTCTCCTAGCTTCCATAGATGTATGCACCAAAAGGTACAAATAAGTTGGTGAAATGAAAAGGCAATTTGTGAAATCCATTGTTCACACAGTATGTTGAATGACAAACCTATAGTGAATACAGGTAAATATCTAATAAGAAGACAACCATAATATGCCTATTTGTGTGACATCCAATTTTTTCCAGTGTTCAAACATAACTGAGCTGTAGCTGACAGACAAGTGAATATTATTTGCATGCAAAGAAACAACACAGTCTGTGACTTAGCTTTTGACTTAGAGACAAAAGGATTCCTTGGTGTCATGTATTTTTGATCTTGTAGATGATATTTTGTCTCCTTTTTTTTTTTTTTTTTTTTGAGAATATATTCCCAAAAGGAAGATGCATAATGATATGTGAAAAGACTGGAAAACATATTGTCTTATACTCTATTGCTAGCTTCACTAACACTATCTTTACTAAACATAAACCTTCTGCTGATGTGAACTAAGCTCAGAGAAACCACAGCAATTTATACAAGTTATGGCTACCTCTGTCCCTCTTCTCTCCTAGGGCATTAACTTACTTGTAGTTGTGTTTCCACACTGGCAATGGCAAATGAATGTAGAGTGATAGCTGCTCAGCAGTCAGTGATAGTTATAAAAATTGGATTTGAATGTAAACATGTTTTCTGCTCCAAGCTTTCTCCTGTGGCTGACAATGCAACCAGCTGATATTTTGCTGTGGTAAGAAATTGTACCTGTAAGAATAACTAACATTGAAACCTGGGGCAGTTTCTGTTTCCTGAGTTCCTGGACGTCTTTGTGTTTAATGGTATGTATGAAGCAGTCATAAATGCCAATATATGGGAATTTTCTGACCTCACAGCTTTACATCTAGTTTCCGGCTCACCATGTATACGCTATCATGTCCCAAGTATATGCTGCTCTATTCAAACAGGACAATGCCCTGTTTTGTTTCATACAGTGCTGTCACTAGTACAGCTTGGGCTTATAGCTGGATAACAGAGTGAAAGCACTTGGCTGCTCAACGTTCTTAAGGGGGAGGACAAGAAAATGCAATTACTGAACTCTACCACCAGAGGGAGCTTTGGACTCGCTAACGCGAAGCGGCACACTGCCCCAAGCAGTACTTCATCTCTGGTCTTCTAATGCAAGGTTTTATAAGTATTAAAATATTCCTCTTTAGATATCAGGAGGAGAGTAAAGAAGCAAAATTCACAGCACCGATAGGAAACGTAAGTGCAATGTGTGTGTGCGTGTGTGTGTGTGTTTGTGTGTGTGTGCACTTGAATACAAATCATTTTAATTGCACACTTGGTCCTGTGACAACTATCAGGATAGCTTAGAAAATGGTCAGACAGCTGGAGGGAAAAACTGGCAGGAACTGAATGACTCATATCTACAAAGGTCCTTATCTGATACGGTTCTTTTGGTTTTAGTTTGATCTGGTATGGTCAAGAGAGCCAGGGGCATTTTGTGAAGGGTGGAACTGCACTCGGAGTTGAACTGGCTGAGTGGGGACATATGCTGCACCTTTGCCATGAGATCTCAGGTATAATCTTGTTATGAACATTGTTATCATTCCTTTCTTTCAAATAACTGGCCCTCACTAGTCCTTCCCACATTAAAACTTCAGGCACTTCTGGGAAATAGGCATGTTCAGGCCTGTAGAGAAACACTTCTCAGTACATGTAGAATAATTGCAGCTGCCTCTGTACTCTTCCAGAAGCCGTCTGGTCCTAGGAATGCCTGACCTAGGAATTTCTTAGTCTTTTAAATATTCTAGTATTCCTCGTTGCAATGTCCCAGTGTACTCAATTTTTATTTTGTTAGAAACAGATCAAACAGTGTAGTAAACAGCCACCAAAGCAACATATATCATGGAAGTGATATAAGTGAGCCAAAACCATGACCAAAGTCCACACAATCTAATCATATGTACATACAGCCATCCAAGAAACTCTGAAGAAAGACCATGCTACAGGTCACGTGGATTATTCTGGCAGGTTGCATCAAGCCAACTTAATTATAGGCTGTGTTTAATGCCGTGTTCTGGGTTTTTATTTTGTGTGTGTGTCACTAAATAAATAACAACACTGACAGCCAACAATTTTTGTGAAGTCCTAAAAAAACCTGAGCTATTAATTTTGGCTTGAGAGTCATACAAACAAAGCTTCAAACTTCAGCAGTTCCTCCTAGGTTTGTGTGACTGTGCTCAAATATCCTACTACAGAAGCAGGCTCTAATTTGTTTTGCTTACTTGAAAAAAACATTGTGGCAGTACGTGTATTCCAATGTAGTTTTCAAAAAATTATTTTAACAGAAATGGGCCTCTTAAATGCATTCCACCCTAATCTTCACCCCAGAGTGAGCTCTTTATTCGTGAGTGTTGCACAAGCTGCTTGCTGTGAGTCCTGTGGTATTCCAGCCCTTGACATCAACAGAGCAGACACATTGCTGCACCACTTGACTGACCCCATATGTGATCAGCACTGATCATATAAAAAAACTCATCGGCTCCAAGTGTGGTTTTAAAGTTGTTACAGTTCAGGACTGCTTTAGAGAAAAGGTGAAAAGCTGGCTTAAATACTACAGGATTCAACCCTGCAAGATATTGAATACCTTTGATAATATGTGAAATTATCCTCTTAACCACTTTCCTCATTCAGAGTTAATGATAATTAAAGAAATCTTTACTCCTGTTGTCAGTTCTCTGCAGTCTTCTGCAGTCTTTCTGATAATTTCATGAAGGGCTCAGCGTATGGGCAAAGGACAATCTTTTTTTCTGTCATGCCACTGAGTTTGCACTGAGAAATCACGTGCCCCAGTGGATCCCTTGCTAGAAAAATCCCTGGGATGCCCCTGGAATTGTCAACACGCTGCTATGTTCAGGAGACTTGAGCACACAGCTCAAGGCATGTAAGTGCTGACCTTTCCTGAGGACATGTGGTTCTTTAACTGGGATGTAAGGGTGTGAAATAAAGCATTTATTTAATAAGTTTATGAATGTTTAATATCTTTATCAATGATCTGGATGAGAGGATCAAATGCACCCTCAGTAAGTTTGCAGATGACACCAAGTTGTTGGGGAGTATTGATCTGCTGGAGGCTCCGTAGAGGGATCTGGACAGGCTGGACCAATGACCAAGGCCAGCTGTATGCGGTTCAACAAGAAGAAGTGCGGGGTCCTGCCCTTGGGTCACAACAGCCCCATGGAACACTACGGGCTTGAGACAGAGTGGCTGGAAAGCTGCCTGATGGAAAAGGACCTGGGGGTGCTGGTTGACAGCTGGCTGAATATGAGCTGGCAGCATGCCCAGGTGGCCAAGGAGGCCAAGAGCATCCTGGCTTGTATCAGAAAGAGTGTGGCCAGCAGGATTAGGGAGGTGATTGTCCCCCTGTATTTGGCACTGGTGAGGCCACACCTCGAATACTGTGTTCTGTTTTGGGCCCCTCACTGCAAGACACTGAGGTGCTGGAGCGTGTCCAGAGAAGGGCGGAAAAGCTGGTGAAGGGTCTGCAGCGCAGCTGCTATGAGGAGTGGCTGAGGGACTGGGGTTTAGTCTGGAGCGGTGGAGCCACCATCCCTGGAGGTACTTAAAAGACATGTAGATGTGGCACTTGGGGACATGGTTTAGTGGTGGACTTGGCAGTGCCAGGTTTATGGTGGGACTTACTGTTGATCCTAAAGGACTTTTCCAACCCAGGGCACGGACCCTCCCTCTGCCCAGCAGCGCATGCTGCCAGGCTGCGATGCTGCCCTGGGAAACAGCATCAACTCCACCGTTTGTCAGATCGCACTGGGAATCAGCTCAGTGAACTGATTTGCTTGAAAATAAGCCAGCAAAACACAGTGCCACCAGGAGCTGTGCCTGCTCACTTGCAAAAGCAAAGGGGGCCGCTTTGCCTGCCTTCATGCCAGGTAAGCGGGGGGTGAGCTGGCAGCACGCAGCCCCTCAGCCCGCCTCGTGCCCTGGGCAGGCACGTAGCGTCGGCCGACCAGCCACACCGACGCCGACTCAACACCAACGCTGCTGCCTGCCCGACCTTCCGCCGTCCTGCCTGGGCTTGGGTGCTCCTCTGGGAGCCAGCGGGACCGCAGCAAAGGCTGCAGCCGGTTTTCTGCTTCTTGAATGAGCAGCTCCCAGAAGGGGCTGGCAAAGGCCAGGGCTGGCTTGGCGGCAGCGGCGGGGAGACAGGGTAATCTGGTGCTGAAGGAGGGGAGATGGGGCAGCTTGGTTCAGCTGGCCAGGAAAGCACTGTGCCAGCATGAGGTAGCCTGCTTCAAAAGCTGCTGCACCTGAAGGCTCTTGGTTTGCTAAGGGAGTGGGGTGTTGGCGGAGCTGCATCCTTGCTGGCTGAGACCTTCTGTACCTGGGTGATAAAGCATCCTCCAATTGAGAGTGGGGAAGAAAAGCCCTGAAAACAACAGGGGCTCCAGTGCTCGGGATGTCGTTTCAATTACAGTTTCATCGCCCGGTGTGCCTGATCTGTCTTGATAGATTTCAACACTTCTTTTCCCTGCAAATGAGTCCTCTATCCTTTTCAACTGTACCTTTGTGACGTTTATAAAGGGGAAGTGACATAGCAGACAAGCTGCCCTGCACTGCTTTCATAAATGCCAGTTCCAGGTTGAGAGTTTTTACACTCAATTTTTGAAGCAGGGGACTGAAAAATTCCTTTTCTTTCTCTTCTATCAGTATTTTAGCCAAGGGCTTCCAATTTCAGCATGTTCCTTAGCCGAAGACATAACATGAGGTAAAAACTGGGTCCAAAGAGCAGCATTTCAGAATGCAGTGGCATACAGTCTTGCGATATAAAATAGCTGACTCCTATCAAAGAGAAAATAATAGGAATTTTTACACTGATTTCATGCAGCAGTTGTGGTAGAGGGAGAAGGTGGTTGTCATTACATTCAAAATACAGAGCAACACAAGCAGATTTACCTGTCTAAGGCAGAAAAAAAGCCATTGTGTTACGGGTGACCAGGCACACACAGCTCGTTCAGGAAGACTGCTTTAAACTATGGACAATGAAAGTAGCTGCCACTGGGTCTCAGGCGACATTGAATTTACAGTGAGGACTGTACTGCACAGAACACCTTCTGTTTGTGTTTTGGGCTTTACATTTTCTAAATAAGGCTGAAGAACCCTGCAGTTCATTTCAGAGACTTTTGGAAGAATTAATCCTCCCAAAAGGTTGAGAAGTAGTGAGCAGCGACACTAGTGCATAGCACACAGCTGTACATGCTCTCTGACATAAACAGATTAAGCTTTGCAATCAAATTCAGTATTGCCACAAGTTGTAGTTGAAGAAACAAGCACAGGTAGGTTACTGGTAATGGATTTGCATATGGCCATCCCCCCAAAAAATCCAGTGACACAGCTAGAAAGAGTGACCAGAGTTGAAGACAGCTTCACAGCCTTGCATTGACCAGCTTTGGCTCCAGTGAGCTAAAGGATGCTGAAAGGTAGTGCAACTGTGACAGGAGGTGACACTCTGAGTGTGTGTTGTGAGTGTGTCTGTGAGTTGCTTTATTACTTTGAAGGAGCTTTAGCCTGGGAGTACAGTGCTGGGCTCCCCAGTACAAGCAACGTCCTGGAGAGAGTCAAGTGAAAGGCCACAGAGGTGATTAAGGGACCGGAGCATCTCCAGTGAGGAGAGGCTGAGAGAGCTGGGACTGTCTAGGCTGGAGCAGAAAAAGCTCAAGGGAATCTGATCCATGTATATGAATCATAGAATCATAGAACCATTTAAGCTGGAAAAGACCCTCAAGATCATTGAGGCCAACTGCTAGCCTAACCAAGTCCACCACAATACCTGATGTGGGGAGCAAAGAAGAGGGAAACAGGCTCTTGTCAGTGGTGCCCAGTGCCAGGACGGTGGGAGGCAATAAGCACAAACTGAAATACAAAAAATTTCATTTAATGTAAGAAACCACTTTTCTTCTGTAATGGTGTTTGACTTCTAGAAGAGAATGCCCAGAGAGGCTGTGAAGTCTCCATACCTGGAGATATTCAAAACCCAGCTGGACACAGCGCCAAGCAACCTGCTCTGGCTGACCCTGCTCTGGGCAGGGGTTGGACTGGGTGATCTCCTGAGCTGCGCTCCTGCCTCAGCCAGCCTGTGATGGGGGAGATGTGCGTGTGCATGCGAGACAGTGACCGTGAGTGCAAGGGCTGCTCAGTGGCCTGCAGCCAGTGCATGCTACTCATTTCCAGGTTATAATTTAGTCCCTGTTTTCTGGGTGAGCCTTAAGCCTGGCTTGGCAACGAGGGTTCTGTCAGAGCACTATGAATTTGCCTTTCCCATGAGCGTAAGCGAAGATATTAGCTTGATAAGTGTTTCTGGATAGATCTGATCTTGCATCTGAATATGATGCAAGAAGGGACTACATTTGGGCTTTTTCCTGTTTTAGTTCAAAATTCCAAAAAGTGTATTAAAACCAGGAACAAGGCACAGTAGAAAACACAGCACATGCAACTAAGTTTGCAAAGTGAAATGTTCTGGTTTGCCGTGCCAGAGTTAAAGTCAGCAGCGCAGCAGTTTGTCCCTTTGTGGTTAGTCATGAGACAGTATTTGCTCAGACCATCACATAAGGGTTTTTTCTGTACTTTCCTCATTACCATGATAGATGGGACTCACTGAACAAACAACCAGAGACGTTGTCTTTTAACCTTATTCAGTGTTTGACCAGTCTATGTGGTCATGTACTGAAAAACAACATGGACTACTTGGCGTCCTGGAGTGTGCCAGCAGGCTTTATTTGCCCTGACCAGCTTCCAACCCCTTTTTGGGGTAATTCTCATCTGCAGCTCCCCCTCATCCCGAGTCCAAAGCCCATCACGCTAGGCTGCTCAGCGGCAGGGTTTTGTCAGCGTGTGCCTCTCGGTGCTTGGTGCCCCTGTGGTGCTGGGCTGCTGCCTGGGGAAGCTGGACCTGTGTGCTGGGTCCTTGGGAGAGCTGGCACCCAGGGCTCCCACTCGTACCGGGTGGTGTTGGCTGGTGGTCTGCAAGTGTCTTGGAGGTGGAAGTGCTGATGACAGTTCTGGGGGTCTTTACCAGAGTGGCAAGAAGCAGGTCCCAGCCCATCTCCAGCACCGCCAGGTCTTTGCAGCCTCCTCAGCGTTGCAGGGCAACTGCTCACCTCAGCTGGTCTCTGATTCATTTTCTTTCAACATAAGCCAGGTTAATTTTGACTTTATTTAACACTGGGAATTATGGTTGTTGTTGTTTCAGGATGGCTATGAATGGGATGGGAACAAGTGTTCCTCACCTGCCCCATTGGTGACCAAAGGCCTGTGTGGGCAGAAGGTCCCTTCGCCCCACCAGACCCAGTGCTGAGCTGGCAGGAGATGGAATGACCTACATCGTCACTTAAACCCCAAAGCACACTTTGCTCAGGTTGAGGCAGGATTCAGCCTGGCATGGACAGCCCTGCCAGCCACGGTCAAAGTGGCAACCTTGCAGGTGGTGGCTGGAGCACAAAGGGCTTCTCAGAGGTGCGTAGGTTGGTCAGCTTTGGGCACAGGCTCACAGGGGCAGAAGGCATCCTTCCAGGAAACGCTTGGCATCAGGGATGGTTCTGTATCCTCATGCCAATGCGTAAACGCATAAAAGCTCGTCAGAGCTATGGCTACCGGCGTTTGGTGGTAAGAAAGGACAGCCTCTGAAGTAAGCACCGCATGCTGAGGAGCGTACACCAACAGGGTGATGTTCAGCAGCCAAACTAGCAACTGCAGCAGCATGTTACGCTCAAATGACTCTGAAAACTGTAATGCAAGGCAAAGCTATTTCCCCTGCTTATATCAGCTATGTAAAATACATTTTTTTCAAGAGATAACATGTTTTTAAAAAAGATTAGTCTTGCCCCAGTAACACCTTAAAAAAGGTCTGTGATCAGCAAACCAAACTGAAAAATTCACATAGTCCTATAGAAAACGGCACTGTGTGCTGAAGAATTGATGCGTCAAAGGTTAACATACATAATATAGCTGATGATTAAGCTATGTGCTTTTAGCAGGGTAAAAAGCTGCATTTCACATTTGGCTGTGCAGTGTCTAGGATCTGCCTCTCTGATAACAACATGAAGAATTTAAAATCTAAACTGGCAAAGCCTTGAGCTGGCCTTCAACATGAAGCAACACATCCCCATGGTGATTTCCTCAGCAGAGCCTGCTCATGTCTTGTGGAAGACGACACCGAACCGGTTGCCTCGCTGTCACTGCTGGAGCTGTTTTGAAGCGCCTTGGCTAGAGAGAACAATGAATATACCTGTGATTGAGATTTGCAGACACATAGGTGTCTTATTTAGACAGAAATGCTAACTATTACTGAGTATAAATTACAGGCTTTTAGAATATTTTTGTCATCTGATTTTTCCCCTGTGGAAAACCTTGCCTGCTAAATTATGTGGAGCGTAAGAAAATGAGTACAAAACTAGAGCTAGCAAAGAGATTACATTAACCACGATGCAGCATCAAACACTAAAATGTTGAATCCAAACATTAGGCACTTAATTTTGATCAATGCAGTCAATTAACAGATTTGTTGTGGTTGAATAGGACAGAACAGAAATAAAGAAACAGATGAAAGCATCTGGCTACTAGTTTTATTTTTCTGGCACTGAACATCGCATTACTGGCAGCAAGAGCTGGTCTGCTTTTCCTGTTGGATCAATGTCTTTGACTCACATGCCAAAACTCAAATTCTTAAGTGCTGTGTTATTTTAACATGTACAAAAATATGTGAAAGTCAACAACCCTGGCCATTTGTCACTTCAAAAGAAAAGAAGTGTAATTGTTCATGAGGAGCGGGGAGGTGTGTCCCTGTGGCCAAGCCGAAGCGCATCAGCCAGCTCTGCTGCAGTGCAGCGGGGTCACAGCCAGCAGAAAACCATGTCCTTGGTATGGGCTGCTCTTCTTTGCCCCCAGCCCTCTCCCTGCAAGCCCAGAGACAGGTGGTGGGTGCTGTGAGACAGTACAAGGACAATGCTACTGTCTCTGCTGGGCAGAGAGGGTGCAGGGAGCCAGTCTCACGCCTGCTGCTCACAGACCCAACTCCTGGGGTCCACATGGAGCGATCTCAAGTAAGGCAGTTACAGCTACATTTGGGAGGGGTGGGGGCTGGGAAAGACCAGACTTCCACTCCTCCTTGTCTCACTTATCTCAGGGTAAAGTGTTAGTGAAGCCAACTACAAAGGTAGCTGATGCTGACAGGAGCTCGCTGAAGGCCAGCTGTACCGCTTGGGGACGTACACTGCTTCCTCTGAAGTCGTGGTCACCTGTTACTGCAGTGAGAAATCTTATTAATATCTTTTTTAAAAAAGCTAAGCAAAAGAAAAAGAGGCCTTGCCTTTTCCTTCCCTTTCCTTTGCCTACCAATATATAGCACCACAGTGCCTTCAAAAATGAATTTCCTTTCCTTCTTAAGAGTTGATTATGCAAAGAAGATACAGTTTTTGAGAACTGAGGAGTTTGGATGAAACTTGTAAGGGGGATGCTTCGTAACTACATACAGTAATAAAAATAAGTGCTCATTTACTGCTGAGAACAATATATATGGGATGATTTCAGCCTAATGGAGACCAGTTTGACTGGCCTGCTGGTTAGTGGTGCAGGTGAGTGCCTCTTTCTCATCTTTCTCACAATTAGAGTCAGCATTTTGTAAACTTGGTTTGGGTTTTTTTTCTTTTTTTTTTTTTTCCTTCTCAGTAGCTACAATTCTACAAAAGGATGATTTTTTGAAGCAGGTTTTTGAAGGGAGAAAGAATTCCTCCAATTTCTTCTTTGGGCAGCAGGGACAGAAGAAAGAGAATAGTAGCAGTCACAGCAAACAGGGCTATTCAGGGCTCTTACTTGGCTGTTGGTGTGCTCCAACTAATCTGTCTGGAAAGAGAAACATGTAAGAAATGCCCTGCTGTGTCAGAGCAACAGCCCGTTTAGCCCAGTAGTTGTGACTGCAACAGCGGCAAGAGAAGAGGCTGTGTAGTGAGCTCAGGGGAGCTGGGCTTCCCAGTCCCCTGCTCCCCTCCCGCTAACCCAGCATCCACAGCTGCGGTACGGGTGCCAGCAGGCACAGCCCCGCACATTGGGTTTTGCTGCACATTGCTGTCAACCGTTAATTATGAAAAGATTGTAACAAATTGTCTTATGTTTAGGTGATGAGCTTTTGGACAAAGAATACAGTCCAGCTGTTCTGAATGGCTGCTGCATTAGCATTATGAAGGATGCTGCTGCTTATCAAACTCTTTGAAGCCTGTAGTGTGCTGGGAGAGGAGAAATATTGCATGTTCCAAAGTTAATTGCAAATTCAAATTGTAGTATTCCTTCACCTATCTCCACATGGAAAGACTATATATTTTTAAATAAAGTCACCTGTACAAAAGCCATGTTCAAGATTAATGACACAAAGAACTTCAAGAGATGGCACTTCAAACAGATCTCTAGTTAGGAGCACAAATATTTTTCAAAACTGCAGCCTACATGAACATATATTCAGGATCACTATTTAAAACCATCTTGGGAAAGAAGTCCCATATTGTTTATTTCAATACACAGCTATAAACAGAATAATTTTCAGTCTATGATCTTTTCATTTTGAAGTCTGGCTGCCTTTGATTTAGAATTCTAATTAATATCAAACTGTTACCACTCCTCCCTCAACCCCCTTAAAACTGACTTCCCACAATATCCTTTAGCTTCAGCAGATTAGGAGAAATCACTGAAAAATAGGCGAAAACCATGGAACTGTTTTTTGAAAATGTCATCTTTCTTAAGGGGGATTAAAGAAGTCTTATAACTTAAAGCTGACATTTGGCTTCACATACCACTTACGTTTTCTGCTATATCAGGAAGAAAAAGTATTTAAAGAGGAATTACTGGAACTGTTCTGCTCAGGAACCTGTACTGAACTGGTGTTATTAAAAAAAAAGGAAGTTAGGCTGCCCTTGGTTAATAAACCCAATCTTTAGCCATGTTTCTTCACTTACGGGATACAATGATTCATGCTTGGTAACATACACTGTTGTACATACTTTATATATACGTGCTATATACAGAGGTATTGTGTATCCTTACCAGAAGTCAATGAAGGCTGCTATGTGCTTGAGTGACCGTGCAACCAACGCACTGACTCGTGTACATTCAAACTAGACAGAAAAGCACAATACATGTTTAGATACTTTCAAGTAAGAGGCAGAAAAGTCTTAGCCAAGTTCTATTTTTTTATATATATATATATATTTATATTTATATATTTTAGATATATATGAATGTATCTCATCGATTTTATGAATATAGACATATAGATGCATCACAGAACTCAGACTGCAAAGGCTACCTCTATCTGAGAACCTATTTCTGCTTAGTCTCTCAGCATTGCAATCTACTTCTGAAATAAGGATGAAAATGATGAAGGTCCTGAAGTTATTGTAATAAAGGTTCACATACGATTTACTCCAGGACCAGTCTTGCTAGGTCTTTTGTTACTCCTGAGGATTTTACTCAGAGGCACCTTGATCTAGAGTCAATATAGTACCTTAGGTTTGAACTGAACTTGCATTAATTATTTTATTGTTGTGAGTAAAACTAAACACTGCAATGAGAGTGTTTTTTAAATGCTAGCCTAATACACAGACTACCCTTTAAAGAGCTGGAAAAGGCACCATTGGGTCATGTCGGATTTTAGAACTGCTGGAAGTTATGGTTGTACAAAAGAAGTGTTCCAAAGACTCAAGGTGGCTTTGCATCACATTTATTAAACACTCTCTTCATTAATCTCGTTAACCTCATTTCTTGTGTATGAGGTCTGCAATTTTAAAAGAAAAGCTTCCAGCTGAATATGCATCCTGGTAAGTTGGTGTTTCTCTGCCATTGCACACAGCAGGTCAAGTGTCCCTGTACAGGTTTAACAGTGACACTGCTGCTGCTCTGAAGTGAAACGCCACTAGTTCATATAATGCCTCCATCTGATGGCATGATGATCCATAGATCTGATGCATTCTGAAAAGAAGATGACATCACAGGGCTGTCCCAGTAACTCAGTGGGAACTGCTCTGCTGCCACGTCAACCCACAGCAAGAAATCCATCGGACGCATGGCGTGTTGATCTCAGCTTCTGGGGATACCGTGGGGCTGCATTACCAGCACCGGAGCTTCTCAGCAAGGTAACATAGCTGCAGAGGAGCGAAGCTCTTTTGCCCGCAGCTTCATGACTTCTCTTTATTCCTAAGCACCTGACAAAGCTTTCTTTGTGGTTGGGGCATTCCCAAACACTCCCCTTGCCCCGGTCTCTTTCTGCTGATGCTTTGGTGTGACTCTGTCTTGCAGACTTCTTTCCTCTTAAGTGGAACCATGCAGAGAACTTCATAAAATGTCCTAAAGATTTTGAGATTTTTTTTTAGCTTTCTACGAAATTTCTATCAAATCTGGACAACATTAGTGGATTCCTGAGTTACTGGGGTAGAGTGAGAGAACAGGACAGAGGCACACAGAACTGCATAAGCCTTCGCTTATCAGGGATTATTGAGAATCATGCACATCTTGCATCCATGCTAAGTAATATCTTCCCCAAAATAACATATTTTCAACACTTCCTTTAGTATGTAGGTAGGCCCTCTTTCACCTCATCATCAGCTGCACTTAATTAGCATAGCATGTTGCTGACCTGATCTCCCTCGATGCTCTTCCATTAGACAAAAACTATGTATGAAGGAGTATCGCCCTTTTTGTCCCTCTTTTTAATATGAAGAATTGAAGCTTACCCACACATCTTATCAAAGGATAAGAAATGCACAACCAGTGTGCTTATGCATTCTTTCCATTAGCACAGGGGCACATAGGTATGCTACTGCAAATGAAACATTAAGAATCTTTTCGGTTAGGTGTACCGGTAGTACATTTGTTGTATGTTTAATGACAACTTTAAATTTCAGGTTTTGTCTCCATTTGTGCATAAACATCACTTTTCTTAACTTTGTAAGTGATCACCTTCACTGCAAATTTATGACCTGAACCTAGCAACAGATTTTTTCCCTCTGAAATACTTGACCCGTAGCACTGATACCCGTATGTAGCATCAAGGACATTCTCTGCGTGCTTCTCTCAGGTTCAGCCAGCATGTAACAATATGCTTGCACCTACCTAGAGATGCATTTGCCACACAGAAGCAGACATCTTTTACTGCTTAAGTCATTATATTTGACCATCTGTAGCCGCACACGGAAGCTCTGCAAGCCGTATACAAACATACAAGTACAAAGTAAATATTTACTGTTTCTCACACACACACACACAAGATCAGCAGGGCTTGCTGAGCTACTCAGCTAAGCACCAGTGCGCTGACACCCTGTAAGATGTTGAAGAGCCGCTGCTGAGCAGGCGGGCATCGGCTGGGGAGGGGTGGTGGGGATCGGGGCGCCGGCCGTGAGAACACAGCCACAGCTCTTGAGGACTGCTGACCTACACCCACCCCCTAAATCCACTGATGCTGTTGACACCAATGAGCTGACTGAACGCCAGCTGCAGGCTTGACACCCTTCATTTCTTCCAAATTTCCTAACTTTTCATGTTCATGCTTTACTCTTGAATCCTTGAGCTAGCAATAAATTGCTCTGTCAACAATCCAACTTCAGCCTGTGATTTACTTCTCCTCTTTCTCATGGCGCCGTCTCACGTGGCAGCACCGTTTTGGCACCGTTTTGGCACCTGCAGCAGGGGCTGGGCAGTGATGCCCAGGACCCGGGGCAGGCCAGTGGCCGAATGGTGCAGGGGTGAGCAGGGAGGGTACCTGCAGGCTACCCTCAGTGCAAGCTGAGCGTCAGAAGGGCAGAATGGAAATTTTTGGGTATTACAAGTACTGAGAAGTTAACTAGGATTTTGCTGTTTATGCTAACAAAAGAATGATGGTGTTTCTCAGGCTTTTCACAGCGACTCAGGAGCAGAGACTACAGTGAGCAGAAGAGGATGCTTGTGCAGGCAAGTCTGATAGGAAGGGCCTATGGAAAATAATTAACTACAGAACTACACGTTCAACCGGCAAATTAATTTGTTCTCAGTAACTGAGGAAAACCCTCCTTTAAATAAACATTCAAGCAGCTGGTAAATAAACAAGTGATTGCAAGACATTTCCTGCAGGTTTCAGGACTTTATAGCAATGGGAACTGCATGGGATACAAATTCAATGGAGGAGAAAAAACCCAGTAAAGCTCTGCCTTTCATTTTGCTGTGGGATCCACCATTGACTCGTGTTATTATTACGCTACTAAAGAACAGCAGTAAATTAGTAGTGTCTGTTTTTTCTACCCTACTGCAGAATTTAATCTATCTCAAGAGCTACGGCCACCATCATTCCTATTTCCCTTCATTCCAACACGCTGTCTCAACGTAAGATCCTTATGAAATAGTTTTTTAAAAATTTGAAGCCAAGAGAGGCGAACACATTTAAGCACTGCAAAACGAAAGTGCACAGAGGGCTGCTTCACACAACACAATAAAGAAAAAGACTTCTTAGAAAGCAAACAGATTTACTTGCAGACTTCTATGAATTTAAACCCTGTCTTTGTTTAGCCAGAAGCATCATGATTTTGAGATGTTTCAGAACCACAGCTATTGTGTGAAAGTTTTTTAACATATGACCCAACCAACTTTAATAGCTTCAACGCTATTCCTACAGACACATTTCCTTAATGTTGTTTCAGTCATACATCACTAATTTTATTCATTCTTACGACAAAAAATCCTGGGGACAAATTAATAAAGTAAGCAATCCGCTAATCTCAAATTAACAGGTTGCTTTATTACATTTCCCTGAAAATTAAATCTCAGTATTTAAATACGTATAAGTCAATCTAAATCTTATAAAGGCAAAACAAATTTAACTGCCCATTCAATCTATTACATATTTGCCACATGTTAATTAGCATTTCCAATTTTGACATAAATGGTTGCATTATCTAGAAAGTGTAACGTGACAGAAATATTTCTAATAAAAAACCCCAGACAAAGAAAATTAATTCTGTTCCTAGGGTCTGATTAATTAAAAACCAGCAACAAGCCCCAAGCCCCCCACCCAATTTCTGGAAGGGGATTGTTGGCATGGAAACCCACGCGTGCATTATCATTTTGGGGGTGCTAACAGAATACCCCTGCCCAATCTGAGATCCCAGGCTGGGAAAAAGGGAGAGCAACATTTCCATAATGCAGTTACAAAGCTGCTCCTAGAAAAGAGAGAATCTGCATGAAAACAATAGAATAAACTCTTAAATGGATCTTTGTGTTACGCTCTTTCATACTCATATGGATCTTGTTTTGGCCAAGCAAAACTGCTCCTTGTGAATTTAATTACTGTCTAATGCAGCCTTAGACGCAGCTCTGTTCTCACCATTGGGCTCTCCAGGCACTGTGATACAAATACAGTAACACACAGTTTCAGGATTCAGTTTCAGGTGAATGTTTTTATTGGTAATATGTTCCTTTATTAAAAAAAAATAATTCAGTTTCTGCCCTTTACTACTAGCAATTGCAAAAAAAAAAAAGAAAAATCTGTACCAATTCTGCCTATGTTTTCAGAGAACAGTTCATTAAGATCCTTCTGTCCTTCTGTTTAAGTATGACAGTTTCTGGCCATTTCTTGTTACCATTTTAAATAAGCAATAGCTTATAATGCAAATAAAAACCGGTAAGCTTTAAGCTGTTAAGACTTTCAAACTGGATTTTTTTTGACAGGTGTTCATAGCCTCAAATAGCACCTTTGCAAATGCAAGTCTTTCCCTCCTGCCTTGTTAAATCTTGTTCACTACTTACTCAAAATACATGCATCTCACACCTGAACACCCTAAGAATCATTTAATATAAAGAAACAACTCTAATGCAAGATTTATTCCAGACAGATTTCCCAGTGGAAGTCAGGAAAGCAATGCAGCAAGAAATCCCATGCATGTGATGGTATGACCGTTCTCTAATAGCTCATTTTAAACCAAGAACCCAGCCATGCCTTATCTTGAGCTCCTCCGGGTTACAGAGATGCGCAGCAGCCACTCCAGTTCAGAACTGCCAGCCAGCCAGGGTACATGCTGACCCCCTCTGCATCCTGAGCTTAAGAAACAAAACCTATATAGCTAGATTTTCTTTTAAGCATGTTAGGTGCATACCTTCCTCTCCTGTAACCCACATTCGTATTGAGGGCAAAGCAAAAAAAAATGTGTTACTGCATGGCTTTTGTGTCCCAGAAGTTATCCTTCCCAATTATAATCCCTCTTAAAAACAAAAGAAACCCCCTCAACCTTGCCTGTATCAAACCCCTGATCTAACTTAACAAAAATAGAATACTTCAAAACGTAGTAGGAAGGTACATGCTATGCTTTTCATTCCCACAAAAGCAAACAGAAATTCTACTCACTGTCCAGTGAAGTGACATCCAGATCCTCATCAGCCTTATTGGCCGCCTAGGGAATTCTAGATCCAGCCCTCACTCAGATTGTATGATGACATACAAACTCACACATTTAAGTGACACTGTTATTTCACCTCCCACCTTAACACTTGCAATTATCTTACTACTGTATTAATAAGATTTACAGACAGACTTGCACATGGAGAGTAACCCATCTTCTGACAACCGTAACTGGGGATTACCTTGTGCACGTTTACTTATAGGTCCACTTGTGTATGCAAGCAATAACGCTACTGACTTTTTCCCCACCTGAACCACAAAGTACCCCAACACAGACAAGTTCAAGTCCCCACTCATGCATATTCTCAAGATGTTCCAAACTCCTTTTGGTGCCCTTCCAGAAATGCATTATGGAAAAAACAACATAAGTAACCAACCTATCCTATGTAGTCCAGATATCACTATAGGGAGGATGATTAATAAAACCTAGTCTGAACTTTGGCTTACTTCTCAGTTTGATTTTAACATCAAACCTAAACCTTCCTTCATGCTAGCTGTTCCTTCAGCTCAGCTATATAAATGACTCCTTGTTTTCATTTAAAAAATCAGAAAGCACAGAGACTTTTAACTTTTCAGGGTGGTGTGTTTCTCACCCAACCCATGACTTTTTCAGTGCAAATGCAACTTTCAGTTATGCAAGTGCAGCTCTACCAACAGTCTCTTTGGCAAATACTAAGATTCCTTGGTATAAGTTTTAAAAAAGCAAAGCCTATTCTGCTTTATAATGTATCTTTACTATTTGTATTTCAGAATTAAAACATTATCGCAGTCTGATCCAACTTTATATAAAAAAATCATAACAAAGTGATGTAGTAATACAAATTTATTTAGTTTCTTCAAAGTAATTTTTCAGCATTGAAAATTTCACACATATAAAACAACTTCAACTTCTATGTATGGATTTTTTTTAAAAGGAATTGCTGTGCTTTTATTTTTTAAACATCTCTCATGAACCAAATTCTTCAGTTATAAAGCTGATAAAAATAAGTGATGCACCATCATTTTTCTTTAACACATAAAATTCATCTCTTTGGGAAACAAGATTTTTTTTTTTAAATTGTATCATGAAAGATACAAACCTGAAAAAGGATAAACAAATCATACACAAGGCATAAACATAACACAGAGTAATTCAGACATTTTATAAAGAGATCTGAAAAGTACCTAAAATAGTGATATTTAGTATAAAATTTCAATAATAAAATATTGCTCATAATAAATAAGAAAACATGAGTTTCATTAATACTGTTCTCCCCTTAAAGCTCTCTTGGATGTAACATGATCAGAATTCAAATTTTTATTTGTCCTCTGTATGAAGGAGGCAGATTTACAGGCTTTAGGTCATTTTTTGTTAGAAAGAATTTTACTATCAACAAAACACAGAATTCACTTCAGGGCTCATGCATAGTTATGGGCAAAAAAGAAAAAAAGAAGGAAAAAAAGAATCCCTAAGTGTGAATAAATGTTATTACAGTAGATTTTAATACCTAAAATATTTGCCTTTTTTGTTAAACCAAAGTGGAGTAAGACTTCTCATAGATTATGAATGCAAAGAGAAAGCTGCCCAAGTTTCCTCAAAAGCTTCTAAGTATCTGTGCAGCTGTACGTCACGGTTATCAAAGCTGTTAGGGAAAATTAGCTCTACAGGAGGATAGAAGTTGTATCCCCTTTATATGGGGACATTTGATTTCATCCCTGCTCTTCCCATTTGTAGACATGGCAGTTTGGAGTAGTTTTTCAGCAGCTGCTCAATAGCAATATGACGGACGTTGAGCTCTGAGGCCAAAGAGTCCTTCTCCTGGACTTGCTGTGTCAGCTCTTCAAACACATCTGCAAGAACATTATTAGGTTAATACACTTGGTCCCTGTACTTTCATAGCATTAAGCAGCAGTGCTGAACGTTACTACAAAAAGAGGCACAAGATATTCAAGTGGGTTCATGCACAAGAACACTTTCTCTGGTTGCAATGCAGCTTGGTGTATGCGCCATCAACCGTACAGGATCACCAGTTCATAGTTTCAGGTGACCTGAGCCAAGGTGGATCAGATCGTAACTCAAAATGAAATTGATTCTCATTGTGTCAGAAAAAGTGTGCTACACCTTGGATACTGTGTTCAGTTTTGGGCCCCTCACTACAAGAAAGACACGGAGGTGCTGGAGCACCCGAGAAGGGCAATGAAGCTGGTGAAGGGTCTCTACCACAAGTCTTATCAGGAGCAGCTGGGGCAACTAGGGCTGTTTACTCTGGAGAAAAGGAGGCTCAGGGTGGACCTTATGGCTCGCTACAACTACCTGAAAAGCAGCTGATGGAGGTGGGTGTCAGTCTCTTCTGCCAAGTAACAAGTGATGGGACAAAAGGAAACGGCCTCAAGTTGCACCGAGGGAGATTTAGATTGGATGCGAGGAAAAAATTCTTTGCTGAAAGGTTTGTCAAGCATTGCACCAGGCTGCCCAGGGAAGTGGCTGAGTCACCATCCCTGGAGGTATTTAAAAGACATGTAGATGGTGGCACTTGGGGACATGGTTTAGTGGTGGACTTGGTTGGATAGTGGACTTGGCAGTGCCAGATTGACAGGTGGACTCAATGATCTTAAAGATCTTTTCCAACCTAAACAATTCTATGATTCCATTAAAAAAAAGCGTAAAGAAAATATCATATTCTTCAGTTTGTAACACCCAAGGAAGTTATATAATAGAAGCACCTAAAATTTTTTTGTTTACATGGAAATGTGACAGATTTCAGTTCAAAACTTAACTGACAGGAAAGCCATTGCAATTTCTTTTTTTTTAGAACAAGAACTTCTTCATTGCAAAGCAACACAAACCCAAAACAAAGAGCAGTGAAAAATTCTCACCCTGGATTTGCTTGAGCAGTTTTTCATTAAGTTGCTTTAACTCTCCAGGAGCCATCATAGTCACTGTAACAATAAAATCTGTTATTACTACTACTGAAGTCACCCAAGCATCCCTAAGCAGACTCCTGTTTTCTCAAATTGTCATCATTTGCATCCTAATAATCAACAGATGTGTGGCAGTAAATCAGAGGCAACATTATTTATCAGTCATTTGTGGAAAGTTTGAAAATTCTCTCTTTTATGTTGACAGAGATTTACCCCATAGGAAAACCTCCTCTTCAGTGTCAAAAAGCTGGAAACTCAGGCCCTCTAAACAGTAGTGTTCAGAATCAGAATCGCTTGTAAATTGCCCGACACCTTTAAACACTTTACCTTCCTCTGACTACAAAACATGGTTTCTACAGTTTAACCCCCTGGAAAGTGCATCTCTTAACTGTCAGCAAGTGGGCACTTCCGAGGTAAGTCCTGCTATGCTTGGCAAGCCTACAGGCAACAGGTTCCAGGCAGAATTTTCGGCATGCAGTTACTTGTTTTGGCTACCAAGTTTGGTGCTTTATGTGTATAACTTACAGCTTCCACCACACACCTCGGTGACAAATGATGAAGAAAAATCTTAGTTCGATACAAAGACCAGCATACAAAAATAAGTTTACTTCTCATTTTTCTTGTGCTTTGTTCCTAGTGAGAACTAGAAGATTTTCTGCGTCATTCAAAAGCCCTTCTGTATCTCAGGCTGTGCGCATTGATCATCCTCATAAAAAAATATGTATTAAGCCTCAGGAGGAAATTGTGGAAGTATTCTATGCTGCTCTGGATCAACAGCAGGAAGTAGGGAAGCAACTTCTGCTTCCCAGAAATCCCTCAACCCAGCAGTAACGGGCACAGCTTGGTGCCATGCCTGCTGCTGAGATGCCCTTGGCAGCACAGCAAAAAGTGACGATTTTGATGACCACAGGAGGATACAGGGCACTGGAACAAGCTTTAATACCTTGTAATTTTTAAATATTGTTCTTAAACAATGCTCTAGCTTAGCAAAGCTCTCATTGCATACTTGAGAAAAACCTACGCTGCAATCACACAGCTTTTGGTCAGAGATTTCTCAGTGCAAGGAGGTTTCTTTTGTAAATTTAAAGCTTAAGTTCTGAAAAGGATGGTTTTCCCTACCCACAGGACTATTCAATCATCCTAAGCCTTCTCCTTCAAACTTTCTCATATCCTGCAGTTGTGGGATACTAACTTTCTGTCAGTATAGCCAAACAAAAGCTGGCAATAGCTAAGACAGCCTGCTTGTTACTCAAGGCATAAGGCCACTTAAGAGTGAAACAGATTGACCCTCCTCCAACAGCCAGGTACAGTGGCACTGCTTCCTACTTTTGGCTATCAATACAACCGATTATTCCTTTCTCACATCTTACCACCCTTTAAGCTCCATGAAAACCCTGACTGGATTTAATATAGTAACTGACAGCTTTACAAAAATGTCAAGATTCCCACCCCCCCCTTTTATACCCAGTGGGAAGATGTTACTTCCCATTTCTTCATTATTTTCATTAGCACTTCATCAACTGTAGCAGATAGGCAGGTTCACACATTTTGTGTGCGTGTATCAGGACAGGACTGTTTCATGCCAAAATTCTGATACAAAAGTGAAGGCGAGAAGGAACAGGCCACCAAATTTAAATAAAACATTATACTATCCATAGCTGCAGTAAATTATAAAGAAATACTGACAGAGCTATTTACAGTTCCCTTATTTTTTTCTAGTAGACCGCTAGGTTGTTACAATAGAGGTACTGCAATAAGAAGGTAACTAATTCTGGCAGAGTAAGTCTAAGCTTTTCACTAAAGTACTAATGTTATATAATCATGGAGTCTCCAAATGTCTTTTAAAGCTAAATACTGCAAAAAGATTAAACAAATACTTATAATACAAGCAATAATGCCTCAAAAGTGCATTATGCAGTCTTAACAGAAACCCCCCCCCCTGTTACGCTCAAAACAGCTTTATGTTTCCCTGTCCCAAAAATCAAGAGATCAAGAGAGACATTCCAAGTCACTAACTTCAGTTAGATAACCCCATAAATCAGGTCAAGCTTTTATAATTCCTCTGTTAACTGCTGCCCTGATTTATGTAATCCCAATTTATGACTCCAGAGGACAGGTGGTCAAACAGCACAGCATATCTGTTTTGATTTATGGCTTTAAGACTACTAATTAACTACAAATAAAATATGAAGCATCATACAGCAGTTAAATAAGATCCTTTTATAAAGAACAAGAAATGACTGAACTCTGCAAGGCCAGGTTTGTTACTCTGTTGAAGAAATGGGAGCCTAAGGAAACTGATTCCAACTTTTGACGGTACCTCTTTCTCATTCTGTCTTCCAATACTGAATTCCAGTATTACCTTGTTTTTCATCACCTAATTTTCACTGGATATTTTACCAGCTTTATCATCTTCTTTCTAAGGTCTTTGGAAATTCAGAAACCCTCTCCAATTATTTTCCTCATCTACAAAAGTAAGAATGTATATATTCCAGTTTAGGACCAGGCACTGTTCTAAAAGCAAGATGCAGCAATCTCTAGGAACTTAGTCCTAATGTATGTGATGTAGGCTGATTCCAGAGACACTACAATATCCTACGATTTTTCTGAAGTATTCTTCCAGTGATGACATTCTTAAATAATTGGAAAATGTTTTTTTTTTTTGCTGTTTTCAGTATCACCACAGTCATCAAAAGATTGTTCAGGTGTACTGATAAAGCCTTTAAGTGGACATGGTGGCACATAAGGGCCTTACCATTTTCTTATGCTCTATGAATAGCAGGAAAAAATAATCTAGTAAAATGCACAAGGAAATCCAGCTACTATTTAAAAAGTTTATGCTCTCCACAAGTTTGCTCTGCTACTGTGGGAAGATTACTAGGGTCGGGTGTGTGTGTGTGTGTGCGTGCATGGGGAATTGGAGAAAGCTGGGACCTAACAGAAGCATAGTATTACAGAGAGCTTGTTCGGGTAAAACACAGCTATCGTTTTCAGGATGATTGGCATGCACAGAATCTACTTTACCACAGCTCCCTAAGCAACACATCCTGCCAGCTCAGCACATGCTGATTGGAGTGGAGTGGAGACACCGCAGCCAGGCTCTGCTGTGCTCCCTGCAGGAATGGGAACTTGATGGTACCATGCAGCTGATACATTGCACAGCAGTTGTCATATGAAGAATCGTCACACGGCTGCCGAGCCAACCACTGTGGCGAAATTACTACCCTCAGATGAAATAATCTCATTGTAGTACCAACCACACCTCTACCCAAAGTCACTCACTTCTAAAGTATGTTATCTAAACTCCCAAATTACCACACTCTGATTTAGCATTTAACTACATACAAATCTGTGCATACAGTTAGGTCAAGCTGAGCCACTGCCTAAAGTTGTTATGAGTGAAAGGACTTCTAATCAAGGGAGTCAGCCTTGGGAAGGATGAGAAACAAAGAACAGATACTGAAAAGAACACCATTACCCAAGTTATGCAGAAAGAAGCCTTCAAGTGAGGAAACTTCTGGCTATAAGAGGAGACAGGTTGATAAGGTGTTGCTATCCACTGACATTAACAGAAGATTAGTTGAAAACAGGACAAAGATAATCATGGTAGTGGGAGATCGTGGCTTCCAACTCAAATAGTCCCCTCGAGAGAAGGCAAACCCCCACTTGAACAGCATGTATAGTCAGTAGAGAACTTCAGTAGCACTGTCTGAGGATGTGTACTAATTTGCATTTGAAGTGAGGAACTTGTAGCCAATCTTGTGTGACAAATGAATACGCTATGTACCATGAAGTATAAAAAGTGAACAAATGAGGGGAGAAGTTAGGGAATACTCCATCGTAAATTCTGGGATTAGTCAACAGGCTGAAGTTGCCTTCTGCCCCATAGGGACACCTATCGAGTAAGAACTTTTTTCTATGACTAACTCATGCTAGCTGTTAAGTGTATTGTTTTAAGCTTGCTTTGCAGTCAGTGTATTATCACTGTCAATCTCTAAACCTTGTTCTGTCACAAACTTGCATTCTATATAATAAAATCTTCAGCTGAAGTTCATTTTTTATAGATCTTTTGAGATTTGAGTACTTGTTATACGGGATTTGACTCAGTGACACTGTCTGCGGAAGGTGCTCGAGTAGTTTAGTTAAATCATCCCCTGATACAGTGGGCTGTCGAAATGCCGCTAGTGGACAGGCTGGTCGGACCCAAGGGTCTCATCTTTTTTGGGAAACCAACAGACTGATCAAATATAAAGGGTTTGAGGACACACACACACACACTCTTAACATGACAGCTACTTAACCTCTAATTTCCCTTACTGCTTAGAGCAGGTCTCTCTAAAATCTAACTCAAGGCACCACACAAGTTCAGTAAGACAGTTATTTTCAGAAGCTCAGTAATTTCCACAGGCAGTTGCACAGCCCTGTATGAAGTGACTGTGATCAACTCTAACAGTAACTTTTTTGTGTAAATTAGGCATGTCCTGTATCACACTGGGGTATAACTAACAGGGAAATAAAAAAACCCACAACCAACAACCAAACAAGTCTCCCACACCAACCAAACTCTCCATGCTATTTTCTTGGCCATGTAGCATTTTTCTTCACAGATTTTACAGTAACTCCAAACAATTAAAAGCTGGATTTCAGAATGTGAATTAATGCCCTGGGGGGACATTAAGTGGTCAAGAGGTAATTACAAAGAATGCTCTTGCTTGCTAGGTTGTATGTAAATAGCTATATACTTACATTCTTCCCTGCTGTATTGAGGATGCCTTCTGTGAACACTGGTAAGTGAAGCACCTTCAGCTTTTTCAGCTTTCTGGACCTGGTTGTGATTAGGCCACAAAACACTGCTGCAACAGAAGGTAGTACCTGTTTCTTGTAACACACCAAGCCCGAAATCAGTGGATTCTCTTTGTTCCAAAAGAGTTTGTGAACAACTTGAGATGCCTCCAGAATTGCCATCTATCCATTTTGC
This sequence comes from Falco punctatus, assembly GCF_963210335.1. Taxonomy (NCBI): domain Eukaryota; kingdom Metazoa; phylum Chordata; class Aves; order Falconiformes; family Falconidae; genus Falco; species Falco punctatus. The sequence continues at coordinate 106,288,864 of NC_137581.1, read as the reverse complement.
AGAGTATCTAGGTACTGGGGAGTCAAATTGTGGGAGTAATTTTCTATCAGTCTGATGTCTGAAGTTAAAAAGCTGGTGTTGGGATGTTTTTGAGCTTTCAGGATCAGAGTCTAAATCCTTGTTTTGTGCATACTGTATGATCCAGTTAATTTTTTTGCTCAAGATATTTTTTACTTCTGCATATGGACTTTTAGAGAGCTTTGATCGTGGACAGTCCTGATTTGCTATTAAGTGGAATTTTTCAAAGCAGTCTCTGTGCCCCCTTAAAGATCTTGTATGTAGAAGATCTGACTTTGGTACTCCTGTAAAGACACAATAGAAAAAAATTCACTTATTGTATACTCAACTCAATTTTTAAATTTTTACTCACAACCAACCAAGGAAACAAAAACTTAACTGATGCTTTCCTATTAACGGTCTAATGACTGTAGGCGACAAGGATATGTGATACTCTAAAATTTTTGAAATTCCACTCAGTCTTGAGTCCTTAACATAGAAAAGGTTTTCCACTCAGGAATCTCCAGTGCAGGATTTAACAGACTACCTTGCATGTGCCTCTTGGATGATAATACAGACGAAGCAAACTGCTAACTCTACATATTGCATCGCACCCACAAACAAGCATATAAGCTGCAGAAGTAAAATAATTGCAAGCATTATCAGACAGTTCTACAGAACAATACTGAGGACCATTCTGAGAGCAGTCATTTGTGTTCCCATCTTCTATGGATGATGCTATGCACCACCTGCTCAAAAAACATACTGCAGTGCGTGAGCTTGTCACCGAAGTGGTCAAACATAATTCAGAATTCAGCCCTCATTCATTTTTTTTCATTGGTACAAGCCTGCAGCCTAGCTAGGTAAGTTCTAATACTTTCAACACCTGTCAACTTTAAACTGTCCTGAAATTAATTTCATGTGTGCTGGTTTTGGCTGGGGTAGAGTTAATTTTCTTCAGGCACTAGTATGGCGCTAGGTTTTGGATTTGTGCTGAAAACAGGGCTGACAGAGGGATGTTTTCATTACTGCTGAGCAGTGCTTACACAGAATCAAGGCCTTTTCTGCTTCCTGCACTGCCCCTCCTATGAATAGGTTGAGGGTGTACTAGTAGTTGGGAGGGGGCACAGCCGGGGAAGCTGACCCCAACAGACCAGAGGGATATTCCACACCATGTGACATCATGCTCATATAACATTACATATAAAGCTGGGGGAAGAAGGAAGCAGAGTGGACATTTAGAGCAATGGTGTTTGTCGTCCCAAGTGACTGTTAGGCACGATGGAGCCCTGCTTTCCTGGAGACAGATGGCTGAACACCTGCCCGCCCATAAGTAGTGAATTAATTTCTTGTTTTGCTTTGCAGCCTTGATTTACCTAATAAACTGTCTTGATCTCAACCAACAAGTTCTCACTTGCACTCTTCCAATTCCCTCCCCCATCCCATGGGGGTACATGGGAGTGAGCAGCTATGTGGGGTTTAGTTGCCAGTTGGAGTTAAACCATGACATTGTGTAAGATGAATGTTTATTCTCCTCTTTGTCCTCCTTCAAAGCCTATTCAAATAGCTATAGCAGGTAACCTACTCAAACCTCAAATTGATAGTGATCGACATGTTGTAATGGAACACCATCTGTGAAGATAGACAGTTGGTGAGTGAACACAGATGACAGGAGAAATGACTATTTCAGGAAGTTAATACTACTCCAGAACAAAATTACTTTCTGCAACTTCAGTGGATATTTATTCTTCTTCAGATTCACCAACACAGTAGATTTAGTCACCAAGTCCAGGAACAGTTCAACATTTACCTCAACAGCCAGTATACTACTTGGGAGGTTTCCAACATAATGAACAACAATTCTGTCAAGCTCCTCATTGCAAATAACAAACAATGTACCTGTGAACCACTGGCTGTAAGTGCTCAATGCTTACTAAAGCCAGAATATTTAAATTAACATATGGTAACATAATTTGATCTCTGAAACTAGGCAACATGACCCAGCTGCAGCCATTTTACCTTTTAGCACAGAAGGAAGTATATAAATGCAATTAAAATAAAACCCATGGTAAATTTTAAGCCCCCCACCACAAATGAATACAAAGTGATAAGCTTTTTTTTTTTTAAAAAGTGATTAAATTCTGCAAAATCTCAAACTAATCTCAGAAACAAGCTACAAAAGTACAAAAGTAAAATTCTTAACATGAAACTAGCAAAAAACAAATCCAAGCACTTCATTTTGATTATCTCTGTTGCTGGTAACTGGTGTTTAAAGTTGGGGAGTTCAAACATTGGGAGCAGCCAGTAAAAATTTTTGATTTTCCACTCCTTGGGCAGCATTGAAACTCAAAAGCCTTACTCTTCTGGTCAAGTTTGTAAGAGCATACGCCAAATTTATGGGGCAAAATGACAACTGTGTGGGAAATTAAAGGACAGCAGTGGAATTTATTTTGTTCTTAGCAGCAGGGGAGAAAGGTAAGGTCATGAAAACAGACACTTCTGTCCATGAACTAAGCATCAGGACAAACAAAAACCACATCCTAGCCAGAGACACCTTTTAAGAGGGAAGTTCTTGAGCAAAGTACAAAGACAGATGTTGTATTCATGGGTACAGAGTCAAGATTCTCCCTCTACAGCTCAAAATATCAACCTCTTTCAGCAAATAAGACATTCACTAACTTTTCTTAAGCTCTACATGATCTACTGCCTACTTGCAAGGCTATCTTCCCTCTCTATCCTTACAGAGACTTTTAAAAAAACCAAACACATTTCTAGTGAAAACAAGGAAAGACAAGTCATTTGTTTTCATGACTTACAAGCACAATTTAAATACAGCAAGTATGCTTAACTCAAGTAGCATAATGGAAACCCTTAAATCTTTAAGCCATCAAGGAAAAGCAAACACTGTCAACTGAAGTTATATGGCATATATTCACAACCTGGCAAACCCTACAAAACCAGAACGATTTGTTCAATGTCATCTGCTTTACCCAAGTGATTCTTCAACATGCCACACTGTTGATTCTTACAGTGATTTCTTTTACTTACAGAAAACAACATCAGATTGGCTGAAAAACAAGTTTTGGACAATTTTCTATACAATAACAGTCAGGAACCCACCTAACAATTTGACCATAATGTGAGTGAATAAAGCCAACATCTTCTGATCACAGGACGGAGTAATCCTGTCTAAATACCTGAAGATTTGGAGAAGAAGGAGGAAGAGAACTGCATAAAGCACAGTCAGAAAATCTGAGACACATACAGTTTTGCACAGACTGTTTCTGTGTTCATGGCTACCTAAAAAAACCCACTTAAATCCTTTGAGGCTTTCCATTTCATTATTTCCACAAGAATAAATGTAACTTGTCCGGTAAGATGGCAGTGTGTGGCCACACAAAATAAACACACAATTTCTGTTACAGAAAAGAAAAAAAGAATGAGTGCAGCACGACTTTATGAAGCCCCATCTGATTTTTATGTTCAAGCCATAAACCCAAGGTCACTCAAGTCTCTCCTCCTGACAAATCTCTCTTTTAAAAAAGAGCTCCGGACACTGTTATCTTCCCCACTTGAGGCATGCTGCTCAAAGAAATCTATTTTATCAGAACTCAGCAATACCGGATATGCCAGAGTACCAGTAATACCAGAAACTAGCAACCATTACAGAAGAAAAAAATGTTTCTTCTGAAGTCTAGGTTTTGCTATTTATATGCCACATATTAGCCATAATGTCACTGTTTCTGCACACAGAACATGTCACTCCGAAACACTTTCGGTATACAATAACAATCTCTCCCCGCCCGCACATACCCCCTTGAATTTACGTACTTCCCCATCTCTTATTCCACTGAAAATCCAGCAAGGGTCTAGCTAAGTGCTCTTCAATACAGTAAGGAACAGAAAAATGTAGAATTGCCAACAGACTTGCTTCAGATTTCACATAGCTGGTCTGGATTTCTACTGTAACAAACACATGCAAAAAAACCCCTAACAACCCTCAACCTTTCTCGTGTGCTAAGGTGATAATTAGTCCTTTCCTATACAGAGAACGTGAATAGTATCAGCCACTAACCTAAAAGAGTGAGCATTCATAGCAGCTGCTGTGCCAGCACAAACTAGTAATGACATACCAGTATTACAGCAAGTAGGAGTATGCTTCTTTGACACAAATACTTCTGTCAGGGGCAATACCATCAGCTTTATGAGGCAGAAAAGATGCCTATTTCTCTTTGGTAAGACTTAATACTCTACTCAGATTACTTCATATTTTTTCCTTCATCACAACTGCAAAAAATCTGCCAGCTGGTAAACTGGCATGATTAAAACAAATGATATATAAAGATGACTCAGTATTAAAAGGCACATTACTTTATTCAACAATATACACAAAGAGACAAATAAATCAAGGCAAGACTTCTGTGCATTACAAGTAGTAATATCCTAATTTTGATAAACAGCTATTGTCAGTTCTGTTTTTTTTTTTTTTAACAGGGTTTCAGTTCTGTCTCAAAGTTCCTGTTTGCTAATATCCATCTCAATCTTTTTATTTTTGGGCTGGTTGTTCACATCAGCAATCATACAACCATCAACTTTTTTCTCCCCACATTCGTAGGTATATGTATATTTTCCCCTTGTCTTACTTTCAAGAATAGGACTGCAGACTATGTCCAAGTACATCCTACCCTTCATATTTATTTTTTCAGAGAAGGAAAAAGAACTCCAAAAAGCCTACAACCATCCACAGCAGGAAAGTTTTATCTGCAGGTGAAAAAAAAAAAAAAAATCACAAAAATTCAGGACTATCTTGAAGACCATATCTAACTAATTTAAGACAGCAGATGCTATCAGGAAACAAGCTCATGCCAGAGATCATTCCTCAAATGAACAATATTCACAGGGGATGCCAAACCTCAAGAGAAATAATAAAAGAATGTAAGTTAAATGTTTGCCATCCATTACTTGCTTCCGATTCCAGTAACCCATGTGTCCTAGATGAAATATGAATGGCACCACTTCACTCAGCAATATCTTTGAATGTTGAGCACTTGTAAGAACAGGGCTGCTTATTTAACAGCTTGGTATTTAGGCATTTTTCTTTTTAATATTTCAATTTGTAAGCCATGCAAGGCCGAAACTCTTCCTCTATACTGGTAGAGTTCTCAACATAAGAGTCCTAATCCACTTCTGCAAAACAATTTTGTAAATGAATGACCAGCAATCAGGCAATTTATAAAGTAGACATCACAACAGTGTGTACTAGTTATTTGTAAGTGCAAAGTATCAGGCAGCAAGGAGAGTATCTGCCTTATAACAAGGTGTGTAATCACACCACAATAAATTCCATGCCATTTTAAAGTATTTGTACTTGAAAGTAAATCAGTCTCCATCCTATTAAAGTTTTGGGTGTTTTTTTTTTAAGAAGTCTACAAAGACTTTGTTTCTATCTTTGCAACTGATTCACCAATAACTATGTATAACTTCTTCCTGATAAAGATACAGAACTCAATTGAAAAATTTGCTCAGATTTATCTATAAAAGCTGGCTAGAATTATTGTCTTATTTGGATATTATTATGAACAAGTTCAATTCAAAAGGAATGCTCTTGAAGACTACTAGACTATTACACATATCTTCATAAATGTTTCCATTAAAAGAAACAGTGATCATTAGCCTGGTGTTTGTCTTCTACTGTTTGTTTTTTTTTTTTGTCGCCCCCCCCCCATTTGCTTGTTATACATTTGTAAAAAACATTCTTATTTGGTCTTTCAGCTCCATCAATTAGAAATAATGTTGAAGAAAGCCTGCATTCCCTTCTTAGCAATTTATAATGCAATGATGGAAACTAATTGTTTTTGCAAGGTTGAATAACCTTAGCTTGAGCAGCTGAAGAGGAAAAAAACCCCAGAATTTAAGATGGAGTGAACCAAAATTAACAAGAATACTTCTATACACATGAATAGTCACTAATAAGTTTGTACTATGGCACTAGTTAATTAAAGCTATATTAAAGTCCCTTTAAAGAATTTACAAATACTTATGGGTAAGATTTATACCTGACCATAGAGAAAGGAAAAGCTGTCTTCTCAGTACAGTGCTGGCGTCCACAATACATACAGCTTCCGTAAAGGTGTAAAGTACATGTGATTATTAAGGACAGCCAAAGAAGAAAAAAAACGCACTTCATAACACAAATCTGTACAGTATTGGCAGCATGGGTGAATTTACCTGTTTAAGTCAAAACACTTAGAAAAGGTATACTTCAGCTAGTTGTGGAGGCTGCCTTCACAGCAAGTAAAGAAACACTTCTCAGGCACAATTCACCTCATCTTAAACCGTTACTGTAGAAAGATTTGTGATAAGCACCCATGCTTTTTCCTTTAATCCTGTAAGTAAGCAAGAATCCTTGTGAAGGGTGCCAGTCCATTGCAGTGTACTTTTAAGAACCCAGCCTTCACTAAATGTTCTGAAATGTTCCAACTGCTGCTCCTCTCAGCTGTCCACCTCGCACATTATGCACATACAGTATCATCTGTGAACAGGGATGTTTAGCCAGCTCACGAAACGGTTCCTGAACATCTGCTAGCATCCACTAGGAACACGAAGATCCGATAAGCTCAAGTATGGTTTACCTAGGGCACAGGGCTCAGCACTGCAGCAGACAGGGAAGTGCTTCACAAGACGTTAAATGTTCACATCTGCCTATTTTAAGTCACTGCTGCATATCAGTCTGCTTATTAAGAGTGCTCAAAGAGGGGGGTTCTTAATAGAAAAGTAGATCCCAAGGCCTGTTCAAAATACATTGAATAAAACCAGCCTGTGATGACCTAAGACAGCAAGTCATCCAGATGTCTAAATGACAAAGGGATGGAGAAAACTGCTATTCTTTAGTCGTACAATTCTGCCAACACTGAAAAATAGGATCATTAGAGACATGTATCTCCAATACATTTGCCTGACAAGACTTAAAGCCAAATGCTATTTTTAAGTGTATGCGTGCAATTTCATTTGCAAGTTAAATCTATTTATTAGACTGCCCAGAAGGAAAATGCCACTGCCATTCAGTAACTTCTATAAACAGACACCTGGTAAAGACCAGATATTATTTTGTTCTTAAAGTTCTCTCCTCAATTTCAAACGATAAAGCTGATGCATTCCGTACATCAAGAGCACACACAAATCATCTCCCACGGCATTTCTATTAGCTCATTTATATTCTAGCACATAGCAAGGATGTACTATGTAAGACAGAACCAAGATCCAACTGATCTTTTAAAAATATTTTCAAAATTCATCTTCCCAATAAACTACTGAACTATCTAAGAAGAGAATTTACTACTGTATCAGACAAAGCAGTACATTCAGATGAAAACTTTACTACTGAAACTACTATGTTAAAGGTGTCTCATACTTTGTAAGAAAAATCAGTTGAACTGACCTAGAAGAGAGTGAAAGGCATGAGACAGTATCTTTGTATTCTGGATGATGACAGGTAAGTAACAACTGCTCAGTTCACTTGTTTGCATGTACAAACCTTCCAAAATCACACACAGACAATTCAAAAATGTACTTTTAGCAGTAGCCATACAGGTCTACTATTACTTAGTGGTACTTAAACAGCACTTAAAGATTAAGAATACCATCTCCAACTATGTTTGGACTTGAATTCACAGTTAAGAGGTTTACTGGAAACTGCAGCAAGTTCCTCAAGTCCATTCAAGTTTGCAGAAGTGAGTCATACTGCTGGACTGCAAATGCTACCCTGAAACAAGTTTTCAACTGTCTAGCCTAAAGGGCAATGATGAAATGTTTTAGCTTTTGTTGACAGAGTAACGTATTTATTTTATTGGTTATTATTTCATGAACATTGAAAAAATAAGGATATGCATGCATTCTGTAAGCAAGAACAGAATGAAATTAAAACAGCAGTTTCCAATCCTTTCAGTTATACCTTACAATCTGTTTTGTTTCAGTGAGATATTCTTTTGTAGGGTGCAAGAAGAAAAAAGGAAAAATTTGAGAATTTGAGTGCTTACAGCTTTTAACAACTAAATCCCCTCCCCTCTCCCTATTTCTTTTTAAATGTGAACACAGGATGAGGATATTACACAAGATTTTAAAGACCTTAACAGGAAAAAAGCCATGTACTAAGGCAGTTTTGTTTATAGCATCTTTGTCTCAACCTGGAGACTGGGATGCACCAACTTAATACTGAAATTGCCTCAAATGCTATGAGTCTATCAGCACTTTAGAGGACCACGGAAATGTAGCTATCTTAACATAAGTCAGGGAATAGATGCCCACTATCTGTTCTTTCGTATTACAAGACCTGGATATGGACTATCATTTGCTGTTCAGCCACTGTTCAACTCTAAACAGAAATGGAAGCAAGTCAGTTTGCTTGTCAGCTAGCGTTCTTCAAGATGTTATCGCAGTTAGCAGCACCAGATAAGCAAAAGATTGAATAAAAATCAGCTCAAAGAATCAGATTTTCCCCTTCTATTACAGTTTCATTTCCTTTACAAACCCTTGTCTTTCAGGAAACTCACAGATTTTCAAATAATTCTGCATTAAGACATACCAGCATAAAACCAGGTTAAGATAGATACATTATCAATGACAAATAACGTAACGCTAAATTGTAATTATTACAGACTTTCAACTTTGAAACCTTCAGAGACAAGTCCCATGTTTGAACAAATACATTCAAGTACTAATTTCCTGAAGCTGGGATTTTCACAGGCATTGTCCAGAGGATCACAAAGCATGCATTAATGAAGGACACATCTGCACTGCACAATGCATTCCCATGTGAAGGTATACAAACAACTCCAAGCAGCGCCACCGGCAGCACAATAGCTTACTGCTCTAGCTGCCTCTGTCTGGGCTGCGAAAAACAGGCTAGGCTGTTAGATCCTGGTAACCAGAGCATTAGAGGGCACAGCTGGGTATCAGCACCACGTTCTTACGCAGAAACCCTACAACCAGAGTTTCAAAGCAGCTTGTAGGGACATCATACTCAGGCAGGTGGTTTTGTTTTGTTCATATATACAAATACATGAAGCATTTATACATACACACACATATACTTTTGTGTGTTCAGGTATTTTCCCCCTACCCTCCAGTTGTAACCGCGGATCTGTTGTTAGCATTATGTATTTCCTACCAGAATTCAGTTATCATTCTTCCATACTTTAATGAAATAAAAAAGGAGGAGGAATTTCTCACAACTGACCACAACACATGATTTCCTGGCTTATGCAGTCTAGTTATATGTGAATTTAAAATGTCTCCTGTTTCAATCCACAGATTGCTACTCTGACACCTACTTAGAAAAAGAAAACAGTACACAACAAACTGATGTTCATTTCGCCTGCACAAGGAAAAAAAAAGCCAACATCAAACTCTGGCAGATCCAAACTGCCAGGATAGTCTAAACTTCATCTAGAACTTTAAAGCCACTGTACAGAATCAGCTTAATTTCTCAAAGTGTTAGTTTAGTATTTTGTATGTAAGTACTGTGCATACTTTAAGAATCACATTAGTATTCTGTTGTGCTAAATCACCTGATAATTATCCTTCAGACATGCAAGCTAGTTTTGCAATGAAAGTATTTATGCACAGCTTAGTCCACTCAGCCTCCCTGAGCATGAATCCTCAAACTAAGTGAGCTGAAAGAGCAAGTACTACAGGGAGAAAAATACTGTCCTTTCCATACACACTGCCTCCCCACACTCACCCCGTTTAGACTGAAGATTAGCACTACCAAACTCTCCCATGCATGTTCTTTCCCTGTTCATGAAAGGCTAGTAACATGTAATAGGAGAAAGTTTAAACCTCCATCCTGGGATTCTGCATGCCTGTTTTCCCTTTTCTAACCTTTTTTCAGTCAACTTCAGAGAAACAGACCCTATAATCCATATACATCACTCCTGAATAAATGCTGGGACAGACACTGCAGCTGAACTCCAGACAGCACTCAAACTAGTGGTTTCTGTCAATTAACTGAACTTTGTAAAAAACAACCACATTTTAGGCTAAGCTACCATGTTATTTCATTAAAGGGCTAAAAATTTGCTATCAAAAAATTATGATGGAAACCTGACTTTTGACAAAAACCATAAAGGTTTTATGACACAGTAAATAACTTCCTCATTCAGAAAATCAGCAGTTATTTAATTAAGACAGACCATAGATCAGATTTTCTGTATAGTAGTCTTCTCTATAAAGGACTATAAGAATAACTTGACAACCCCCCCGCCCCCAATTATGTATCACTATCAAGCTGTTGTCCACACATAACAAAGGTTACAAAACCTCACCCCGACGGCAGCAAAATAAAGGCTGAGACATATCACAACTGTGATCCAGGAAGAGGTCTGTTGAGTCATCATAGATGGGGATGGTGTCAGCTTTGCTCACTTCTAATTACTCATCTTAATTAACCAAAACAATCAACAACATTACCATCTACACGCAAGCAAAACTGTACAGCTGTTGAACTCTGATGTCAGAAGACACAAAGATTCACCAGTACTGAACTGAATGTAATTAAGTGCAGCAGGTAAATTGTATTTCTGCAGTGTTTCGTTTATATACATTTGAGACAGTCTCTTTCAGGGGGGTTCAGGTGATCAAGTCTTGGGCTAGATCAGTTTCAAGTGCACAGATTTACCACAGACAGCTTTAAGCTCTCAGAGGCTTGCCTGAAGGAAAACAGAATTGTCCTCATGAGTTTTGTTAAAGCATTAGAGTAAGACACCCTTTTAAAAAAGGAAATTGGGAAAGCTGCTTCCAGAATTTCATACATAGATTCATGGAATCATAGAATCATTTAGGTTAGAAGAGACCTTTAAGATCACTGAATCCAACTGTTAACACTGCCAGGTCCACCAGCACTTGCACATGCATCCGCAATGCTCCTTTCTAACCTGACCCAACTCCCAGTGAGGTCGGGAAGGATGGAAGAGGTGCTACACACTCCCCTTAAATCAGACAGCACTTAGCACATGCAAGTTTGCAGAGTGCTGCAAACATCCTGTGAGATGCTGAGCTGTGACTAATAGGCTGCCTGTTATTGAACAGCATTTCCTACTTCACAGAGGGACAAGTCACGCACGCACATCAATGCTAAAAATGAGCAAGCCTTAAGCACTGTCCTAGCTGTTGCATTAATATCTTTTTAGAATAACCTATTTCACTCCCTCAAATTACTTAAAAATATGTGTTTTATCGCTTGGATCTTTAAATATGATGGTAAATAAAAAGGCAAACTTTTAGTGAGAACAACACTTATTTGTAAGTGTGGGATAGCACATCTACAAAATTGATAGAACTTATACTTGATTCTGTTTAACAAGTAGCTATGATATAATGCAGCTGAACTTCATTAAAATAGAAGCAGAAGGTCAGTATGAAAACATCCACTACAACATTCAGAGTTAGTGAATTATTCATCTCACTCCCTACCCAGGGCTGCCAAATGATTTATTTTTTTAGATGTAAGTCACAGTCTTTGTCACAGGAAAATACAGGAATGTAGCAGACATGTCAAAAGTAGGAAGGGCAGAACCATGGACATGGTAAAGGGCTGGCTCATGCAGTGGTTCTGCTACAAAGTCTTACAATGATTCTTTATAAAATGTCACTCACACAGCCTCTGCTGGCCTTAAGCCTCCTCTCCCTATAAGCAGTAACAGTACATTTTTTCAAAGTGGTACAGAGAACACAGAATATCAGAAACTGAGGCATTTTGATGCTACAGAAAATCAATCATATTAATATTTTTCATTTACTATGCAAAATAAAAGGTTAAGAATGGTTCATGTAATTTCAGGTGAGCTTTCATCACTGTTCTGGTCTAGTAGCCTTCCTTTAAAATTAACTGAAAATTTAGAAGATTATGCAAAGTAGTCTACTGCACAGATTAAGTCTCTACCATTATTAAGGCTACTTAGAGTTCCAGGAAGGAAAAAAAAAAAAAAAAAAAGCTGTTCTAGCTAAAACACGAAATCATTTTGTAAAGTAATATCCTTAAGAAGTAAGTTCAACAAATCCACAGCTTATCGCAAAACTGAGCACAGACAGAAACCATCCAGCGATTTTTTAATGTGTTCTATTTTATCTGTTTCACCACTTCCAAAAATAAATTACATTCTGAAGGTAACTGAAGTACTTAATTCTCATTATGGCAATATTTTTTTCCTCATTTTAAAGCCTAGAGAGAGAAACATCTTAATCCCACTCCACACTGAGAACTGTAGACCTATAATTTTAAAGCAGTAAGAAAACTCAAGCAGACTGACAGGTTGTCTTAGGTTAGATTGTTGCTCTGACTTTTATTGAAAAGTGCAAATACACAAGCATATATCTTCTAAACAAAAGCATAAAGCATTCAGACTACTAATGAAGTATGAAAGCATTGTTCAGATTAAAATATATTGCCTCTAGCAGCAAGAAAGACCTTAAAGGCATCACTTTTTAAAAATCAAAACAGTACTGAGTCAGTATTTAAAAGTGATTACAATTTACTAATGCATTTTTCAGATTTCTGTAACGTAAGAAGAAAATTTTATTACCTATACATGCATTGAAAGTCAGATGCAGAATTAAAACTGTACAGAATACATAACCTTACAGCTCCCTACATTCCAGTCAAGTTTTATGCTTCTAGGGTTCAGAATAAGTGACTAGACCACTGGGTACAGTGCTCATATCTCACAGCACTTTCCACTTGGAAATACTTGATCTTAAGACTTTTAGTGTACTTTCATATGTACCAGACATACAACAAATCTTACTATCTGTCATCAAGAAACAGTATTATCACGATAGTGTTAAAATCTTCCCATTCAATTGCCCCATACCAATACAGATTATTTTAGGCAGTCACATGCACATACAATTGGCAAATACTACTTTATATAACTGGAACAAATTACTTTGTTGCCCCCAGAATCAAGCGATAATATTTATACTTTCAAAAAATGCTTATTTGAATTCAAGGGAAGTAACTAATCTACTGCTCATTCATGTCCAACACTTGATTCATACACGGAGAGCTGCAAAAAGGTAGGTAAGTTCTTTAGCAAAACAAGGTTTGACATTCTGAAACTATAATTCTGGAGGCCAAAATGGTATTAGAAGACCGGTATTTTAAAGAATGGCCAAAATTGCCACTTTATAGTTTGCAGACTTTAAGAAGGTTTGACAATAAACTCAGCTTTATCACGGTACATGTTATTACCACGTTATGAAAGCAGTAAGAAATAATCTCAATTATTTCTGGTGAAAGTAAAACATTGATTCTGCTTCAAAAAAAATCTACTATGCTTTAAAGTTTGCAGTAAGTTCTGTGCAGACACCTTTAACTATTGAACAAAAACCCTGAATAAAAGCAGAACATAAAACTCCTAACCTGAATAAACATCGGAGGTCTAATACCAGAAGATGAAATTAACACCAGGACATTTCAGCAGCTCTTGAAAGGAGGGTACATCTTTACACCTAGAGGAGCAGGCGCTAGAGCAGCTACGGCACCCACCTTTACTGGAAACGAGCTACTCTGCAACCTGACTACTTTGGCCAGCCAGAAAAGTTTCTAAGCACACACGTTTTCAAACCTAAGTCTTCTGGAAAGCTTTGAGATAAGATCAGTCTGCGTTCAGCTCCAAGGTAAGCAATCTACGACTGAAGCTCGCACAAGATGACTCTTACTAAGACGTTACCTTCGATGTTCAGTTCAAAACAAACGTGGCAGAACGACAGCGTTTCCTTCTCGGTCCCCAGCTTGCAGACGCTGCAGACGTTGTCATCGTCCAAGTCGATGCTCACAAACTGCTCTTCGTTCATAGTGCCTTTGAGGGGGGAAGGGGGAAAGGGGGGGGACAAGGGACGGGACCGTTACTCCAGCCGCCCCCCAGGCGAAGCCCCGGCCGCCCCGCGGCAGGCAGCGCCCCAGGCCCGGCTCCGGCCCCCGCTGAAACCGCCAGCCGAGGGCGGGACGAGGGAGGCAGCGTCCCAGCAAAGTTTCTTCCTCGGGGCACGGCGAGGGCAGCGGCCAGACCGCACCGCGGGCCCGGCCGGGCCCGAGCCCTCCCGCCGCCTACGCGCCCGCGTACCCCTTCCCTCCCCCCCGAGGCTGCCCCGTCCCGCCCCGCTTCCCCTCCACCCCGACCTCAGACCCCTCGTCACCTCCACCCACCCCGCTCCGCACACCGGCGGCGCGAACGCTCCGCCACCACCAGAGCCGCACCGGCCCGTCCCCGTCCCGCTCACCGCCGCGCCGCTGCGGGCCGCCGCACAGCCGCCCCGGTGCCGCGCTCCACTATTGTTCAGCCGCCAGCGCCTCCGCCGCCGGAGCTCGGCGCCAGGCACCGCCCGCCGCTTCCGGCCGAGACCACGGCTCCTGCGGGACGGGGAGGCCAGGCGTGCTGGCGCCGCGCTCCGCCGCATCCCGGCTGCTGGCGTCGCCTCAGAGCCGGGCAAGAAAGGGCGACAACGTGGGAGGGGCGAGCGACTACGGCCTCTCCGGGCCTTCGCGCGGCTGCAGCGACGGGAAGCTCCCCTGCCCCCCGGCTGCAGTTGGGCTCGCCCAGAGCGCGGCGGCTGTGGTGCCCCGCGCGGGGGGGCGGGGCGGAGCGCTGAGGGGAAGCCGCCCCGGCGCGGCGGGCAGGGGGAGGCGGGTCTGCCGTTCTGCTCTCTCGCGTTGGGCCGCGTTCCGCTATTATCCCAGCGTACATTTACGTTTAATTAGCTGGTGGTGTGTAACACAGCGTACGCTTGGGATTCGTGTTGGCTAGGTTTTGTTAGAAGTGAAAAAAATAACTTGCGTATAGGAGCTGAGACCAGGGCGGGCCGGGCGAGCGGCCGCGGGGCGTGAGGCCGACCCCCGGCAGCCAGCGTGCGGAGCGGGAGGGCCTACGTGGAACTGTAACTGCGGGGCCATAGCTCAGGGTGGGGTGATTCCAACCTGAACTTTCTAGGGAATAAAAATAGCTCCTCAGGGACTGGTGGTTTTCACTTCATGTAGCTACGGAGGAAGGAAAGCAAAAAGTTAGGAGAACAGGGTTAACAGTCAAGTGTGTATGAAAGGAAAATTGAGGAGAAAGAATGTGTGAGAAACACATGAGAAACAGTCTTAAAAGTCCCAAGTATACATATTTGATGTGATGGAAAATACTAAGCACAGGCTATAAGTATGATCTGAATGGAAAGTAAACCCAAGCGAGGTCTGTGCCTGCACTTCGTAGATGAAGCCACAACTGGTAGAATGTACTGTCTGGAGAATTTCCACAACTGACAAATTACATACAACGCATTCCTACATGTCAGAGTAGGATTACTTATGAAAGAACTAAGTAATCTTCCAGAATTCCCTCTGTCAAAGCATGTCTCTACAATTTTTATTGTTTCTTTCACTGTTTTAACTTGGGTTTTTTTCTTCAATTTTATCAAAAAGAAAGAGAAAAAGGAAATCCCATGCTGTGCTAGTCCCATACTTCACAGCCGTTAAGTAGCAAATTGACTTCAGATCTGCTTCTGTCAGAGGATGGCGGGACATGTTTCATCTCAGAGCTTCCTGAAATCTTCCTCAAATTGTTTTTCTCATGGGCTGAGACTGGACTTGGGAGAGGGGTCTGCTTTTTTTTTATATACTTGGAGGGCAAAGAAGCAGCACCCTGACTTAATTGCAAAAGCAGTATTTTGACAGTAAAAAAATTATATCAGCCTGGGGTAGAAGATTTAGAAACGGGAAGGACTGGACAGATGATGGTAGAGGATTATAAAGTCCATAAATATTGGAGTGTTTTCCCTTTCAGAATCAGATGTAAATCCAAAGGCTATTGAGTTTCAACAGCCCATCACCACAGTGCAGCAGCAGCAGCTGTGAAATCCAATGGCAAAAAAGCAATGAATCTTGTTAAGAAATGACATGTGGGAGACAGCATGGCTCTCAGTAATTGAGCTGCTTTTTTTGTAAAAAATTGCACTAAATATAGAGATCATTGCAATAAAAATACTGAAAGAGAACCAATGTTTCAGGCGCAAAGTTATGAAAAAGCCTAGCAAGTGCCAAGATGAAGATAGTCTGTGCATTCTTAGCACATGCATGCTGCCCATGATGTGGTTTATATCTGTACATACGCATGTATATTTCCTCCCAGGTCTCTTGATTCATCAGTGCATGTTATTTGAGCTAACAGGTTACTTACATTGGGAAATTATTTTAGTAGCAAACAGATCAGTTGTCTTTTTATAGTTTTTTTTTTCCCTACTGAGTTTGCATTTTCATTATGGAGAAGCTTTGGCAGTGATCATGTTTTAATAATTCCCACTGCTTCACCTTCTCCCAGCTGCTTGGTTGTGTTGCCACAGTATTTTATTGTAGATTTAAAAGAAAGAAAATTAATTCTACCTCAGATTCATTCACTACTTTGCTTCACAGTGCAGCCCTATAAGCACTGGTGGAAGGCAGCTGAAGGGGTAATCCATGGATGAGAATCAGTACTCTGGCATCTGTATCATGAAATCATAGCTTGAGCTTTATTAGGATCTTCACTCCAAATAATGAAAAATCAGAAATGAAAGCTTGTGTCAGTGTTTTATAGACATACTTAGTTCCAGTTTCCTGAGTGAAGGTTTAGAAGTTCAAAAGTGAAAAGACATTTTTACTGAAAAATACAGTGTTAAACAGAAGTCCCAGGGAGAGGTGGGGTTGCTTGGGCATTATCAAAAATATGCAGCAAATACCCAGTGAAGAGAACAAATAGTACTGGCATTCCTCAAATTGAAGTATCTGTGTGGGATTCCATTTGTAAATTAAAAGAGACTCAGGAAAGGAGAAAAGTTTATAAAGAATTTTGCTTTGAAACTCAGTGTCTAGGTGAGGTAGGTCTGCCCAGCTCCCCTGAAAGCATCTAAAAGGAAGCATTTCAAAATCAGCCTGACTTTTTTCTTTTCCATTTCTGCTCTCTTCATTCTGCTCTCGCATAGGCTTGGGGATATTTTTTCTTCTCTGATTGGTCAGGCGATGGGGGCTTTTCCAGGCACTCTGGCAGTTGTTCATATTCTTCAGGCAGTTCTCTGTCTGCAGCTAATAAACACACATATTTTGTCCAGCTCTTCTGTTTTTTTGTATTCTGCTGGTTTTTTCCTAGTTTGTTGTTGCTGTCTTTTTAAACAGATGTCTTTTTTATTGTGTTCTCTAACCTTTCCTAGTTTATTTTATCTTTCACCTGTGCAAGACTGGATGAATGTAGATAGGAATACTTTGCTGTACCCCAAATCTTTACTCCTCTATTTTGTGACCTGTTTTCTCTTCTTAGTCTCCCAGTCCTCTTTTAACTTCACTCAGTGTGCAACCTTTACTAGAATGATTATTTTAAACCTTTTTTGACTAATCTTAGTTCCCTTGTTATAAAACCTAATTGAAGAGAGGTAGTTCCACTTTTGTTCTCCCTGCCATTTCCTTTCTATTGGATCTGGTGATCTAATGGCTGCTGCAAGGTGAAATGAGTCACTGAGGTGATCAAATACAATAACAACAACAAAAAAACCAACTACCCCCCCTTCCCCCCAAGTTTTTCTTGATCAGCTTATGGAAATGACTATATATTCTACTTTATTACTAGATTCGGTGTAAGGGGGTTTGGGGTGGGAATGCGACTGACCTTGTAGCAGTCTGAAATTGCATCAAACTCGATGTCGTATCACCGGTTTTATCTCATACTTCTAGTCCTTCTGTTCATTTATCTGGTCTCTTTGCTGTATCTTCCCGCCAGGCTATGATCCTATGATCCTCTTTTTGGGAGCAATGCCAGCTTAAGTATTCCCGGCTTCTATCCATTTCCCCCATTATTCTGATTTTTTGTTGGGTTATGAACTGAAAAGTAACCAATATCAGTCAGATTCCTTGAGATCTCTGTGGAAATTTAGTTTTGTTTATTAATCAGTGACAGAAGAAGGTGTAGGGCTGTTCTCTGTAAACTTAGCACCAAATTTGAAGAGACACTGCTAAGGAAAATTTTTAAAGCTAACCCCAATACCACTGTTCTAATTCACAGATACCATCTCAGTAAAACCAGCTAGAAAAGGAGATGTTCATTGTTAAGTTTTTTGGCTTCATGATTGGCCCCTGAAATTAAATATCCAGGCAAAGTGAGAAATTATTCCTTGGAAAGTCATGTCCTATCGTTTCTGAGGTTAGGAAAAGAAATCTGCAACTGTGTACATCTAGTAGGCCACACAATGGAGGAAGCTGAGCCAACCTAAAATTGCTGCTGAGTCACAGCACCCAAGGGTGGAGCAACTACAATTTGTGTCTTACAAACAAAGGCTTATAGCAGGTTGCTGGCTACAGTGGATCAGAGACATGATAAATCAGTATGTGAGTATTCAATTAAGTCCTGAATAGGAGACAGAGGGAGGGGGTGACTTCTCTGCCTTCACATTCTGGTAAAAGACTTCCTAGTGACTGGTTTATCCAGACTTTCTGTTCAGAACACACATGTTTTCCTAATCCAAACAAGATCTTATTGATTAATTATAATCATGAAATAGCACTTAATTTCTAGGTCGTGTTTATGCATTCCTTTTTCATCCATAGATTTAAATATCCTTTATAGTACCTCTTGCCCCTTTAATAATCAACAGTGTTCTTTTTACACTTCTTTCAAGGTTTACTGAATGTGTTGTCTACTGCCGCAGCCTTGTTTCTGGCACAGCCTTGTTTTCCTCCTTGATTGTCACAATCTACAAGTTGTGGATGTCAAGTCACTGAAAATGCTCTCCCAAGCTCAGCATGCCTTCCTTCTGCCCAAATCTCAGCCTTCTATTCCACCTTAATCTCCCTTGACCTCTCAGTATTGTCTGACAGTGTAAGTCATTCCATCATTTCTCAAATCAAGACTTTATATTGGCTTTTGGGTTCTGTCCCATGTGCCTTCCAATTCTTGGCTATTTTTTGTAAAGCAGCTGATTCTTGTTAATCAGCTTTTAATCAGGATCTGTAATACATCCCCCAAAGTCCTCACAGCTGCGAGCCTTGTCTCTAGTTCTCTTACTCATGAACCTGGTATTGACTCGTATCTTATTCTGATGATTCACAGCTCTCCATCTCTATTCTGGCCTGTCTTTCCACACGTAGCGAAAATCAGTACCTTTTTGCCACCTCCTTGAGGGCAGCTACCACAGCTTACACTTAGCACAGTACATCGAGGTTCTGTTTTTTCTCTCGTAAACCTCTCTTTCTCCCTCTTCTTACTCTGAATGCCGCACTGCCCTTCCACTCATTTAGGTCTTTAATTTGAATACCGCTTGCAGCGTAGCAGTTTCTCTGGATCTATATGTGAAGACTGTGTCTATAGCATCTTGTTTCTTGCTACGTGCCAATTAGAAGATTCAGCCTTGTTGACTGTCTCAGTGCCCCTGTTACTTCACACCTCAGCTATTATCAACTTCTCTCTCTCATGCCTATGACTTCCACTGTGTTCTCTGAAAGCTCATTTGGAATTGCACTGTGAGGATTATCTTCCTTGCTGATGTAATGTCTATGCCTCTCTTCTGGCTTTCTGTTTCATCAGCATCAAAGGCAAACTCATTGTCCTCTTCAAAGTTTCTGATCAATTGCCTCTGTACTGAATCAGCTTTATTGTCGCATCAGCCCTCATGTACTCTGTCAGTAATACTAGTCTTCACTGTCTCATTAGTGTGTTTCTCAATCACCTTTGGCCTTTTTACAAAATCCTTTCTTTGGTGGAAGTTCCTCACAAACTTTAAAGGAATTAGTTTATGCTGTTATCTCACCCAAGACTTATTTCTGCATTGTTGCCTAGAGCTGTTGTTGGAGCTGAACATGTAAAATGCAGTTACTGTGCTTTGTACCTTTCATTCTCTTCAGTTGTTCCCTTTTATTAGAAATGCTTATGCAATTGTTATCAAAGGCTTATGGCTGCCAAACTGTGGTCTACTGAATACCATCTTAAGTAATCTGCAGTCTCATGTTGCTTTAGAAGTTTTGGCTAATTGGTATATAACATTATGTGAGAAATTTTGGGAAGTGCGAGAGTGCCACTGGATCTCCCAATGTGAGGACCATAGAGTAACACAAAAATCCCTGATTTTTGGTAGGAGAATTTTTGTAGTAATATATTATTACAACATCAACACAGTGTTATGAAACCTACATGTATACCTACAGTGTTATGAAACTTCTGTGGGCTTTAATGGCTTTCCACATGTTGAAATACCAACTTAAAAAGTATACAGCAAGATAGTTACCTATCTGAGAGAGCAGAAAGATGTATATCGGTGTCTACTATACAGATTAAGGTGTGGCTTCTGAACTACGTGTTTCAGTATTTTAGCAATTTCAGTATCTACTACCTAGAAAACTGATAGCATTAGTTGTACTATCTGAACACAGTATGCTGTCTTTGTACTACAGTCTTCTAGTGGCAGCAAATGCAGGAACACTGTCCTCCCAATTTTTCTTTTAATCCTGAAACTGCTCTTTAACAGGATATCAGAAGTGACTCACACATTAAGTGGTTCCTTCCCCTGTTTATTTCCTAGAGCTAAAAAGTTCAGTAGACCAACGCCCCCCCCAAAAAAAAACCAAAAACCAAACCAGAAAAGTCAAATACGTGTGTAAAATTGTACCACAAACTAAAAGCATTCAGTGAAACCTGTCAAGAATGACAACCACTTTCTCTTTTGAATGCCCTTGTTTGAATTATTTCTTCTCTACACTTTGTGGTTTGATGGTAGTAATTCAGGTGGTGGGATGCCTCTGTGATGGTTGTGCTTGCCTCAAGAAACATACACTTGATTGAAGTGCCAGCCTATAGTTCTCTTCATGCTCCTTCTGGCCCTTCTTGAAGGTAGAGGTGACATTTGCTTTCTTTCCAGTCCTCAGAAATGTCTCCTAATTGCTACAGCCTTTCGAAGAGGAGTGAGAGTGGCCTCACAGTGACATTGGCCAGCTCCCTCAACACTTGTGGGTGGATCCCATCAGGTTACAGGGCCTTGGGTATGTTGAGGTTTTTTACATGCTCCATAACCTGATTCTTTTCCATGAGTGTTAAGTCCTCCTTGCTCCAGACTTCCCACTAGTCTCATGGGCCTAGGTTCCTGGTCTTTACTGGTAGTCAAAGGCATTGCATACCGTGACATTTTCCATGTCCTTTGTCACCAGATCCCCTGCCCTGTTAAGTAGTGGGCCCACATTTTCCCTGGTCTTCTTTTTGCTGCTGCTGCACCTGTAGAAGCTCTTTCTGTTACCCTTTGCATCTCTCACCAGGTTCAGCTCCAGATGGTTCTTGGGTTTCCTAATCCAATCCCTGAACATGCTAGGTTTCTATGATGTTAATTCAATTTATCAGCCTCTGAAAAATGCAGGTGGTGCCCCGTGCGTCTTCCCAATATACGTGTTGTCTCTATTAAACTTAATGAGAAGCCAAGGCTGTGTTTTTGTGTTTTTTTGCTTAATTAAAATTAAAATGACACATCACTGTGTGTATAGCCTAAGCCTTAATCTCCAAAGAGTGTCACTTAGTATTAGTCTCATTGTTGACAGTGGCCTAGTTTCCATTGATGGATTCATTAAAAGTTTTAGTCTGCAAAGTCAGGAAAAAGTAGTGACTGATAGCCCTGAACTGAAATGAGGGGGAAAAAAAGCTCAAACCCAACCTGTTTTGTTAATCCGTCCATGTACATGAAAACAGCACAGCAGGATTGGGGAACTAATCCTATTTCAAATCAGATGCCTGCTGATTCTATTTAATGAGCATTATGTCTGTTTCTTTTTTAACCCTAAAATATCGTAATACTAAATACAGCATTCTGATTCCTCTCCCCCCCCCACACCTGCCCCCCCCCCCCCCCTTGTACTTTTAAATCTATTTGGGTAAGGTACTTCCTTCTATAACAGCACAAAAGATGGGTCACTAACTACCATATTCACTGCTAAACCACATGCTAAACTTCATTCACATGGAAGTACCCAGAAAATGGAATTAGCACAGAGTTCTGTGAGCATTGGTACTAATGAAATTTCCTACAGATTTGTACCTTGTGAGTAAACTCTGGTGAGTAGGAAGGAATAAAGTAATGGGAAAGATTGTTTTAGGATTGAGACACTCAAAACATCTTGCTTCTCACATATCTCTAGGACTTAATAAATGCTTTGTACTTTCACATGCACCGTTTTCCAGTATAGGGGTACTGTTAATATCTCTCCACCTTAAATTTGCAAAAAATTGTTGAGACTTTTGTCGCTCTGCCAAATATGGCTGAGATTGGAGAAAGATCTAAAAATTATTAACAGGGGTTAAGGAGGATGACTAGACAGATGCATTCTTTGAACAGACCACCATAGCTATTCACAAATGTGGTGAGACACTCTGGTTAGGTGGTCCCCAGAAGTTAACCAGGAAATCACATATATTCTGGGAACTTTCCCTGAAGAGCTCTGGCTCTCATGGTAACAGGTGATTTTTTTTTTTCTTTTTCACTTAACATTTGTGCAATATAATGAAAATCAGCAGTTGTCTGTTACAAATACGACATGACAAATTCATGTGTTTCTGTACTATGAAATGTAAACAAATGATGACTGTGTGAAATCAAAATGAAAATAAAAGCAAAAAGTGAAAGAAGAAAACCAGATCAAGAGTAACATAAAGGTTGTACTGTTTAATAAATACTAGTAAAACATTGATAAGAAAATTAGCCACTGGGACAGAAATCTGATCTAATTTATCCAAGTTAATTGACCACACATCAGGAAGAATTTGAGTATCTACAGTTGAGAACCTCTGCATGAGCTATAGGTTTAAGAATAGAGGAAAACTTGAGGTACTTGACTTGTCCTTATATTGTCTTAATAGTACAAAAATATCTTTAATTTATATAAAATAATGAGATATGATTATACTATCTTAATAGAAATAAGGTAAATTCACTCGTGCCAAACTGGCTGCAAGTTTATTTGCTACTTGGCCTTCAGACTGTTGCTTGTAATCTTATCTTGTGCCAGTGGGAAGCCTAAGCTTACATCTGTCTTGCACCTCAAATTTATTCTGATACTATAACTTTTGCTTATCTTAACTAATGCTCAATTGTCTTAATCACTCTTATAATGTATAGCATATTCACATGCTGTCACTGCTGGTTACCATACCTATTTCTGATACCCTATTCAATACTATACTTAGGGCTACTAAAAACATTAGGACTGGCAGACTTCCAGATGTCATAAGTCTCAGTTTTTTTTAGAACAGAAAATTTAAAAGCCCAAAGCTAATATATCGTGTCTAGTTAACCACTTAACGAGCTTAATATTCCTGCATACCAAGTGATTTTGGAAGATAATGGGTTAAAGCACAAACTATCTAGAATATGTAGAACAATGCTCAGGTCACTGGAGAAGTATCAGCTATAGGTCATTCCCGTTGTTTGTGACAGATCAGTTCTCTGTAGCATCTTCAGTGCTAAGAAAGATGTTTGCAGTAGTCCAGCCTGACATCATGCATAGCTCAAGCTGGGGAAAGAAATCCAGAAGTTCTTTTCTCAAGCGTATGGATTGTTTAGTTGCTAGAGCTGTGGGCTTTAGAAAGACCATCAGTTTTTATGAAGATGGCCATTTTATTATAAAGAAGTATCACTTTGTAAACAGGCTGATGGTTAATCAACATCACTGTTAACAGCATGCAAATTATTTCTAGTCTAAAATGCCTGGGTTTAGCCTCTGGATGTTGTTGGGTGGATTCAGTGTATCAAAAATTATGATAATTTACATGGAACCCCAGCAAGGGACTTAAAGTACAAAACCCCCATGACTTTAACAGCATTCAGATGCTGCTTGTCTAGATGTCATAACATACTTGCTGCCTTATAAACATTAACAGAAAACAATAAATAGTGGGCAACCTATGAAAATGCATATTAACAATATTGGGGAGGCATTTTTCATTACCCTATGCCAAAGGCCATGTCAGCAGAGTGAGTGAGTGCCTAATGTAGTATTTTAATTTGGCAATATTTACATTCCTTGATAGCAATACTTGCACAGAGTCCAAGATAGGGAAGAATTAGATTTACATAGTCCAATTTTATTGATTATTGATATTAGCTTATTATTAGTCTGATAGCTGTATATTGATACTAGGAGAAATATAAATATATTTATTTATATTATTTAATGTTGTTTATTGTGTAATGTGTAAAGCACATAAAATATATGTAAAAATGTTATGTACTGGCAGTCATGAAAAATCAGTTTTCTAGAACTGAACTGTATCACTATAGATGTATCAGATGGAAAAAGATATTCTGGAGAATAGAAGCATTTGTTGTTAAACAAAGTTGTGAGCATCTTTATGCTGAGGAAGACTTTGATTTAAAGCTTCTTCTTAAACTGATCAAACCACTGCTATGACACAGCTTCTCCAAGCTCTCTCTTTAATGTTTGCCACCCAGCTCCACTTCAATCATCAGCAAAGCTCCCCAAGTAAAGCAAGCATGACTACATCTATGCTAGGGTGGGATTTTCTGTTTTATTCTTCCTGGCTGGGGAGCAGCCAGCTGAAAGCCATGTTTCTCCGAGGGCCATCTCACCAATTATTAGGTAAAAGGCAGCATAAGTGCCGACTTCCTTCATGGAACTACCACACCACAAAGCTCCCTGTCTCTGCATTTTAAAACAGTAGTTTGATTTTTTTTTCAAGGGAGTAAGGTAGTTCTGCTTATTCTCTCAGCACCTACTATATTGTAATGAATTTTCTGTCCATTTCAGAATTTCTGGGAAAAAAATTATCCTCCTTCTCCAAATTGTCTTTATCTTAGATGTCATCTAGAAATACATGAAAATAATATAGAACAAGTTAAAATGGGTAGAGAATTAATTAAAAAATTGTTACCTGCATATACAGAAGTCTATGTAAAGGAATGCTTGCAATAACGATTAGTTCAACATCCTCTTCAGCCTAGACATCCTTAGTATCCTCTGTTGGTTGACTTGTTTAATCTTCAAGTCAGGGCAGCCTTTTCATGTATACAAGAAGCCAAGAGTCTGCTCAACAGTAGAATATTTGCAGTAGCATATTTGCAAAATACATTGTGTCATATTAACACTTGATGTTATTACCTGAATAGAAACTTGTGACTTCTCTATTAAAGATCAGTTAAATAAGGCTAGTGCATTCCGTCACTTCACCACATAATTGACCAATTTTTATATTTGTTATATATTTCAGACTTCGCATGTTGTGAGCAGTGACTCAATGATGTGGCTGATCCAATAAAGGTATTTGTCATCATCCCAAATCAAGGGTGATTTTCTGGATAGCTTGGATGATTCTTTCTTCTGTGCAGCAGCTTAAAAGGCAAAACATTTTGGACTGTTGAATCACAAGCAATTCTCCATGTTATATGACACACATTATAACATTCAGAAAAGAATAAAAATTTGCAAATGCTGGGTTGTCAAGACTTAAAGGTAAATGGAACAATGGGATATTTCTAGTTCTAAATATATCTCATATATAAAATTATGTTCTGTAAACAAAAGCTATACTCCATGGACTAGAGCAGCCAAAAGGATAGACACGGCACAGTAATAGCATAATAGAGCTGACCTACTTGAGCAAGCTGTACAGTAACTAGCTTGTAGCCCTGGCTCTTTTTCAGTAAAACAGTATGTAACCTTCTAAATCAGCATGCAATTTGAAACATAAAATGACCAGATATATCTTTTGGCAATGCAGTTATTAACTTCTTAACTTTATCTGCAACCCACAAGGCCACCTCTTACATCACAGTGATGCAACATCTCCTAATTGAAAGTCAGCTTTGTACCAGCTGAGGACATGGGCTGCAAAAAGCAGACACAAATGGGGAAGATATTATCATTACTTCTTCCTCTGTCTCCCATACTCTACCTGCTGTCTCTCTTTGATTCTCTCTCTCAATCCCCCCTCCACTTGCCCATACAGAAAAAAACCCCTTAAAACAGTTTTGGTTTTGGGTTGTTTGGGGGATTTTTTTGGGGGTGCGGGTGAAGGTGACAGGGTGGAAGTGGAATGTTACATGCTGGCCATATGGAATGATCTCACAGTGAGAAACTGAAATTTATTTCTTAAGATGTTTCTTGGCAAAGTAAAATTGTGATCGGATGTGTCAAATAGCATTGCTACTTTTTTTTTTTTTTTTTAAGGGAGAGATAACTGGCTGATGAAATCTTGAGGACTGTGAACAAAATCTGAATGAAAGTTCTCTTACTTTTCGGTGCAGGTTTACTTAGATGCTGTTTATATCCATAAGACATACAGGATTCAGACCTAACATTTCACAAGTCTGCCAGATGCTCTGACAGGGTTTAATATTTCTGGTTAGAGCTTTTTTAAAAATTAGCTCACTCATTCACTATCCTTCCTGATATATTTATCTAGGGCACATTTTTGTACAAGCTATAAAAAACGTAGCAGAAAAAGATTGTTGACCTGGAGATTTTATGGATCTTTAACATTTTGAAATCTATTTCATAACTATAATCAAATTGTTACTGAGCGTAGGAGAGGCTACGTTACTGTGTTTTTCTTCTGAATTGCTACTGGTTTTGCACATGTTGGGATCCCGAATGCAGCTGTTTCTGACTGCTCAAATTGGGAAAAATACCCAGGGAGACATTAATGCCAAAATCTGGAGGGGACCACCTGAATAAACAGAGGTAGAAAGAACCAAAATTTTTAGAACATATTTGTAAGGACTAGTAAGATATAGACAGAAAAAAGTGAAGGTCACAGCCCGCTATTGGAAAGTGAATTCTATCATGAGTATCCCAGATTTTGATGCCACCAGATACTCATACAGCCCACTCACATAAAACCTCATAAATTCAGTGGAAGGATTGAATTTCAGTGGGTTTTGGCCCAGAGGGTACTAGTCTATTCAGTTGTTATCTTTCTCATTTTTTGTATGTTCTCTCACTTGGATGTATGGAAAATTCCTGTTTCTTGCTGTAAATCACCTGGCTTCTCAATCAGTGTGTTAATACAGAAAATTTGATGAGCCACAAAATTAAAGTGTTTTATTGTACAAAATGGAAGAAATAGTGATATTTGAGGCTGCTTTGTAATTGTAGCAGACACAACCCTGATTCATATGTCGTCTAAGCTTTGGATGGCTCCAGATCTTCCACATCTCAGTAGTGTGTCTTTGGCTTATCTTTACCTTTCAGAGTATGAGTAAGGCTTGTGAGTGTTTTATTTTTATTTTCTCATCTAGAAGCTATGCTCAACCTCTTTATTTTCTCTAAGCTTGTTACAGAACTTAACACCTACCTGATCATGAAGTTCAGCAAGTACAGTGTTAACATCAAGGGGAGCCTGCCTGACTTGCATGCTGATGTTAATGAAGCTGTGAATTGTGTCATATTAGCCTCATTTGCTTCCCATATGCTTGCTCTCATTTTCCCCTCAGAAGCTGCAACTCCACTTTTCATCTTCATTTGTATGCCCAAAATGCAGCCAGCTTAATTACCAATTATAACCTTACTCATTTAAAAGCTAAATCAACTGGAAACAATGCTAAAAAGTGTCTCCCTAGAGGAAAACTAAAGACTTTGTGTTAATTTTCTTCACGTATTTTGATTAGTATAAAGCACTATGTAACTTACAAGTTAATCTCCCCAAATGATGTTAATTTTAAATCGAGATGACACATGCATACTCATGGGATGCCAGTCAGAGCAACCTGCCTTCTCTTCCTCCTTCAACCCTGACCTGCTGCACAAAATTATTTCTCCCTGGGAAACTGATAATGAAGCACCATAGCACCCAGCTCTGCCAGCAGCTTTTTATTTATGTCCACCTTTTCTTGCTTTATTTCTTTACTGCCTGACCTGTGCTATTTCCTCGAGTTTGGAAGTCACTTGTGGGTTTCTTCTAAATGCAGTTCCTTCCATCATCTTAGGAAAAAGAGAACTCCATAAGCTTCCAAGTAGGTTTCATGGGACCCTGTCAAGCCATGGAAGGCATAATAGCTGTTGGGCTTGATATACTAGTGATCGCCACAAAACACCCCTCCAATCAATACTGTAAAACTCTCAGACACTCTTTAGGTCCTGAGTGAGTTTACGTCTCCTAGTAACAGCAGTAAAGGCCAGAATAACTATAAGAAAACTAAATGTGGAGAGCTGCCATTCTTATTTATGGAATATTTGCGTGATACAATTTATCGTTTTGGATCTATTTGGAACATACCACCCTGTCTTTATGGGAGATGCAAGATGTTTTCCAGCTGTTCTTTTCTTACAGATCTAAAGGTTTAAAGTATTGAAAATTATTCTTTTTTAATAAAAATAACCCAATGCGACTAACAAACTACAATAAATCTTTGGAAATGAATGAAATACTTGCAAAGAGATGAACTCATTGCATTTACATTGCCAGTAGGTCAAGTGTGAGCAAAACCTAAGGCTGAATGTGGCTGTTGTGTGCTCCACATGTGCAGCAGCCCATAGTCTCCATACAGAGCCACTGGCACCCATCCCTCATCTTCTTTTGAGAATGAAAGGCTCCAGACCTACTTGCATCCTGGGAAAAAGCTAACAGCATTCACAGCTCCCTTGTCTCATACGATTCATAAAGGTTTTAGCCTCTGACTTAGCAGAGAAGTCCTGGTTACGCTTCCCCTTTCATACACCTGGAAGTTACTCTAAACACAACCTCATAATAAGATTAATACATACCTCTGCATTTAACAGTATCTCTGGTTTGTGCCTTTGATTTATTTGACCTATGAGGAGTTTATCGACCACCTGTCTGGCTGTGATAGATAATATTCTGATCCTAGTAAAATAAACAATAGTTTTGCTGTTATTCTAGACAGAATTAGGATTTTCCCCTATGTGTCTCCCTTCTGATTAATTATACTGTTCTTTCTTAAAAAGTGTGAAGGTAAGCTTTTGTTCTGTTCAGCTTGCAATAGGAAGACCTGAAGGGATATGATTGCTCCTTTTTCCTACAATGAACAGATGAATGCGATGGAAAAGGCTTGAACACCAAAGAACAGTGGTTATATAAAAACAAATGTATGTAAACTGGCACAGTACATTTCAGCTTGAAACCTAGCAGAATGTTTCTAATAATCAGAAAAAGTGAGCTAATTAAAGCAGTGTGATGAAAAACCTAGACAGTTTTCAGATGGGAGTTTCACAAGTTTATGGAAGATATAAGTATCTGTGAGAGCAGGGTGTTGGATTCATTGACTGAAGTTTTCCATTCTTGTCTTATTTCTGAGGTCCTTTGTCCTTAACATTATCATGTCATACACAAACACACAAAAGGAGATGAAGCTACAGTGCAGGTAATATCTATTTCTCCAATTTTTCTTTTTCCACATTTCAGCCTCCCTTTTCTCACACTGCCTGACATTTTTATTTATTTACCAGTTCCTGGGAAATATGTCGTTTTAAATTTCTCTTTAAGCTAAAGGGCAGGCTCACAAATCTTAATGAAGAGCACGAGTGCACTGTACTCATTGAAAAACTCGCAGGCAAGAAAAGAAAATTTTGAACTTTTGAAGGTGCTTAGATGGGGATTTTTCTATGAAGATCTACATACTGGCTTTAAATATTGGTTTTGAGGGAATTTTCACTCTGCCAGTTACCCAGGAAGCTTGCTCTTGGGAAGAGCTGGTGCTTTTGGAAGCACTATGGAAGAAATTCACATTTATGCACCTCTTACATTGCACTGGAGATGGTGGCATGGGTCACAAGCCACCTTCTTGTCTTCTATTTTTAGCATAGAGAAGTAAGCGCTGTGAGCCGTGCCGTGAAGGCCAGCACACAATGTTCCAGCATGCTTCAAAGGAACATGTTTCAGGGGTTTTGCAGCAGCATTAACATTACTCTTACCTGTGCCTGCAGTATAGGCATGGTTCATCTTAATGCCTAGTGATTTCTGTGAGCTTTCTACTTCATGATACTTAGCACCTTGTTATGAGGATTGAGTGTTGTAAGCACAGCAGCAGGTGTGTCCCTGAGTTTAGCTGCTCTATTTATAGAGTTTTCCTGCAAGCGTAACCCTGCAGCAGTCATTCACATTGTCTTCCTCCAATTCTGCATGGCACTAGGCTGGGGATATAATAAATGTCCTTTTATGAACATGGCCTTCTTGGAGAAATAAAGATTAATTGCCTAAATAACATAATATGTAATTAAAAAAAGTATGAAGGAACTTTAAATTTAATACTTACAACATCAGGAAACTCTGAACTGAATTTTAATATAGCAATATATTTTATTTATTAGTTTTTACTTTAAACTAATAAATTTACATCGAATTGCCTGTGAAAATGATGTACATTTTTCGTACATTTTGTACAAAAAATTCAGCAAGACAGATTTTCTGCATAATATAGTGAATAAAAATAAAAGCACAGGAGAATTGATTATTGCATTTCGAAATTGGTCATAAATTTACAGTTAACTATCAGCCATTGGTAGGGTAAGTTGTAAGAGTAGGTAGATTAACACGATAATTTTTTTTTTTTCTTCTGAAGCTGGTAATGTGTGGACTGTGGTAAATGAACTGGAGCAAGAGACAAGAAACCCCCAATCTTACTTCAGTTCATGTTTTGTGTACAGGAAACTTCAACAATGATGTGTCTCATGATATGTATTTGCAAAAGAAAGGGGTTGTGGACCTCTAGAAGCAGGCTTGGTCATTGTGCACCATACTTCAGTTCTGCATCAGACACAGTTGACTGAAGGAAAGCCAGGGGAAAACAGGTAGCTGAGCTCAGAACAGGACATCTGTGCACGGGCCATGTCCTTGCCCTCTGATGAACCTTTACAATAACTCAGCAGTGTGAAAAAAAATTAGTAAAACTGAAAATTGTGTCTGTTTTTAAAAATCATATCTGCTGCTTAAGGAGAATGTTATTCTATTGATTTAGACTAAGGTGCCATTTTGAAGACTTTCTTCACAGCAGAGGTGCTTAAACATAATCTGTTGTAGATAAAAGCTTAGATTCTGGTGCACAACTTTATAAGAGGGAATAAAACTGCAGCTCATTTTACTGCAGCTAAATTAGAGAAAATGCAACAGAGGCTCACTCAATTTTTTCCCTGATACATTTCCACAAATAATGAACCAGATCTTGCCAGCACATCAGCCCCACAGGGGACTCATTCCCAAAGCTTAAGTATTATTTTTCTTTCCATCTGCTCCACATGGAGCTTGACGTAAGCTATTCTTAATGTCTTGTGAGGATGACAATTTCTTGAAAGCAAACGCACTTTTCATTTTCTTCTTTAGACAAGAAAGATCTTATTACTACCTGTCATGGCTTCTTTGCTGCAGTTGCCATTACAGGTTTTAATTGGTAATTCACTAGTTTTGGAGATGAGGTTTTAGAGTCCATAAAACTGTAGGGAGTTAGCACTCAATCTAAATGGACCTTCTGAGGATATGGGGAAGCCTCAACAATGTTACATCTCACAAAAGGCCATGAAAAGCAGTGCCTATTAATTTTAAGTCGTTTCACAGTCAACTGCTCCTTCCCAAAACTTTGTTTATTTCATATTAGACTTTAAGTACATTCCAGGTTGGAAACTAAATAAATGCCAAGGAAATATGCAAGTTCTTTCTGCCAGGGATCTCTCCCAGGCCAATTCCTTTGCCCACGTCTACCTGAAGTGTTTATATACCTGCCTTAGTCTCTGTGAAGGATTAGCATAAAATCCTTATTAAGGGCCAACAGATCTATTTTCCAATTATGGAAACGGGATCAGTAGGAAATTAATAGCATGCAGTTGCAGCTCCCTCCTGATTCAAAGGTCTCTTCAAGGGCTGAGCCTCTGGGGAGCTTTTTGCCTATGGCTCATCCCCAGGAGGCCAGTGCTTGGTCATGCCTCCTTTTTTAATACCCACCTGGCAGTACCATGACCTGTGTCAAAGGGAAGATCTTGTTGCCTGACATGGAACAGCAGTCAGCCAGTGAGTGCCGTGTGTCAGCAGCAGGAAGGCTGGAAGCAGCTCAGGCGATGGCAGCTTGAGCTGGCAGCCGGTTATGCCTTAGGTGTGTGGGCATGAAAAATAGCCAGGCTCACTGGCTCAGCGTGGTGGGAAGGGAGTTTATGGGTGCCAGTGCGCTGGAACGGGAAGGTCAGTTGTTTCTGCTGACTCCCTGCACCCAAGACATGTTTACAGCATGATCATCTGGTATGCAAACCCTCATGTACTGGGGTATTTCCCTGTGTTTCAAAACACCTCTAGGCACACCTGAGCCCCTGCAGCCTTTTCTGGGCTGCAGTAGCCTGCTCACAGGTCTAAAGCAAGCCAGGGACTGCTCACAGCTTTTCCTGCTGTCTCTTGCCTTGGATCCCTGTATCCTATGGGCCCTTCGCCTGACCTGGACATGACCCATGTGGTCTGGGCTATACCTGAACATGCGAAAAAATCAGATCTAGGATATTAGTCTGAGTGGGGTGAGTAAAGGCAGTCCAGTAAGATCTGCAGTTCCCAGGGGAGGTCTCTGATGTTCTGTGGCAACACTGTGAAACCAGGGAGCAGCACCTGCAGGTGAAACCAGAGGAGCATTAGCTGACTAACAATCTGTAAACACTAAATGTAAGGAAAAGTGAGGAGAAGGGCTGCAGTGACTTTTCTTGCTGTTTGCCTCTCTCATTGCCATGCCTCTGAGACCTCTGTTAACGTTGCTTTCTGTTTTGTACTCAGACTAGCTTCCTACCTGTGCCAGCCTTTTAAATGTCTTTTTTCCCTGCTGAAAGTCACTTACAAATGACATATATAGAAGTATGGTAAAGAAAACAGGCAATTCACAAAGGAAATTAACTACTTCCCTTTCTCCATGTTACTTTGGTTTTCTAAAGAAAAAAGGTTTCAGTGACTGTACTGCAGCCTAGTAGCTTCGTAAAAACACTGTTGCTAGTAACTTGCAATGGGATTTGTACTGATTTTGCAAGACCTCAGGACGAAGGCTTGTCAGATTTGTTTTGTTTAAACTTGTCTTGACTTTTCTGGAGCTTTGTCTTTGTATGTTTTAGGTGTGACAGCAATCTTTCTAATGACTAGGTGACTATGCGCGTTTTTTTATCTTTGGTTATCTTGTGTGGTATGACTGTAATTTTACACAGATAATAGTCACAAGCAGTTATTCTGAACGGAACAAAATATTTACAACTAACACAAAGACACGGTGTAAGGAAACACAGCCCTGGTATAACAGCAGAGGCCTTCAGAAGTGGAGCACAGGACACTGCTTAGAGGTGCACAGGCGTGGGTTGATCAGAGATAGGGCACAGCATGGCCCTGGAGGCCCCTTAGCTATACACAGCTCACCCACAGTCCTTTACAGAAATACAGACCTGGAGCTAAACACGACTTTTTTTAGGGTAATGAAAAGCACAAAGAAAAAATGTCTGATCTATGTAAACCACACCATATATAGTAAATTGAAATGTAACATGGACTGCAGACAAATGAAGAAAAGCAAGGTTTGAAAATGTTAGCAAATACATAAAAATAACTCTAAGCAGATCCTAAGGTGGGGAAGAAGATACCATCAACATCAAGCTCGTCCTAGTGAAGGAGCTGGGATGCTGATGGCTCACTATACCCTCCACCCAGATTGAAGCCACTGGTCTTGAGAATCAGAGGGGCAGTGACACGGTAGCATAGCACCAGAAACCAAAAAAAGGTAGATATTAGAAGTGTGTGTAGAGTATTTTTAACTGTATCACATTATTGTTATTATCGTCATTATCATCAAGTAACTTCTGAACCTGCTGAGACCAAAACGAAGAGAAGTGTCAAAGTCTCAAATATACCATGCCCCTGCTAGCTTGGTGAAAACCAATGCTCAAACAGGAGACCTTAATTCTCCCACTGAGGAAAACGCAAGAGAACAGTGTTACCCATTTTCTTTGGCAGCAATCAGTGCACTGCTGCATGTTATCCCCTGCCCAGGGGACTGGTAGAGGGAACTGGAGGGAACTGGGGCTGTAATACTGAGAAGAGGTTATTTAAAGGAAAAGGACATATTTCTGTAGGAAACCTGGCTTAATAGTACTGTTGTTCATGGAAGCACTATTCTCGTGACACTTTTGGACATTACATTATATTACATTAAGCCATTCAACTTAAGGAAAAAAATCCTGTAATTTCAGTGAAATTTCAGTTTAGGCCCTGGGTTTGCAGGAAGCTCAAAAATATTTTCATTTACATCAACTAAATGGAAAACAACTTCTGTTTTTTTCTTAAGATCAAGAACCATTGAATATAACAGAGTCATTGACTTATATCCTTAGATTTCAGTGACTTCATAATCATGCAATAATCAATTTTAAGATTATTTTTTAAAAAAGATTAATAGTGGGGAGGGGGGCATTTAATTAGGAAATCTGAAACTACACTTCAGCAAGGATGCTGAAGAAAATGATATCCTTTGAAGTGCAGCTGAATGCCCCAATTACTATAATTTTTGTAATTACTTTTTTCTTTTTTTGAAATTGAAGTAGATTAATTGCAATTTCCTCTCACTGAAACAGTGGGAAGTGAAGAAAATCATATTGAGGATAAACTCTCTTCACACAGCCACAGCGCGATTCCATAGCCCAAAAGACTGAGGGCAGAATTTTGCTCTGGCATTGGAAACAACATTAGAAGAGTTTGTAATATTATGCCTGTGCAGAAATGAAAGTCACTTATCAGAGCATTTAGGTCTTGGTGCCAACGAGAAGCCTTCTGCAGGACCATAGAAGTAGTCTATAATCTCCTACAAGGACAGGATAATGAGCCCTATCTATCCAATGAGTTCAACAGCAGCAAGTCTAGGCTCAGAGTCCCTCAGCAGAGAGAGATACTAAATTGATTTCTATACTTATATCAAATAGCCTCATTTGATTCCAGTGGGGATAATTTTTCATTCAAGCAAAGATCTTGGCTTGAATGCAAATGTTCCTTCATAGGCATCCAGTGAATGAAAGCACAGTGATACTTACATGGAATTCGTTAGTTTGCTTATTGTTAATCATCTAGGAGAAGATAAGTGAATCTGTTTTCACTTGTTCTGATGCAAAGATGTCACCATCACAAAAATGATGCAAATGCAAGCAGAGCTTGATCCAAGCTGTCCATAGAATTATTTTGTCTTGTATAGTACATTTGTAGCATTACTGCTCATGGGGTTGAACGTTGCTTGCTTGCTGTTGACATAATTAAATTGCATCTCAGCCATCCAGGTACATTATTTCTGCACTGTGAGTTACCTTCTAGTATACAGCAACTAATGGTCATTAGTCTGGAGAAAAATGCAAGACCTCTGTAAAAAGGATTAACTATTGTATACCTAACAGCAAAAGCAAAGTGCTTTTTCTCCAATATCAGATCTTACAAGAGGTGATATATTACAGCATCCAGGAATGTCCAAGAGCTTTGACAAAGCTAGGTGCTAAGGGAGAGAACCTGCCTGTGCCTGATTTACTTAAAAAAGAATGATATATCTTTTTTTTTTTATATCTGTTCCAAAGCTCCTGGTGAGACTGCATTATTGCCAAGAATATAGCCAGCAAGGTTTGTAAGGAGAAGGAATACATTATACTGGGAGAGCTTATGGGTCTGGGGTGTTAGCCTTTTTTCCCCTAGTCATACAAATCCATCTAATAACATGTGGTTTCTTCTTTGCATTATTATTATTAGTAGTAGTATTACTACTACTACTACTACTACTACTACTACTTCAAGCAAGTTAAAAGCTGTAAACACAGAACTGCATCTGACTGTACAACATGTAGTAGTGCAACATCTAACCTTGAGGGCACCTCGTTTCTCCCAGAAAAGTCACAGTCCTCAGCTGGGAACCTGGGCTGCTTCTGTGATGCATGAGAAGAACTAGATGCCCGAGATGATGTAAATGCATGCAGAGCAGGAGACAGCCACAGAAAACACTGAAAAACAAGTGGGTCTGCTCTTGTCTTGGCCTTTGGCCTTAAACAATGTATTGTGTTTCACAAGTCCAATTCATCAAGCTCTCTCCAAGTCTCTGTGAAGAAGAGACTATTATATGACGTGCATGTAACAAGACAGATACAGTAACTTTATTTTTCTGATACCTCGGTATTTAAAATTTTTGCCGAGATAACAAAAAAAATAGAATAACGTTCTTCCTCTGCCTGAGAGGTTGTAGATCTGTATCTCTCACCTCTTGCAAACAGTCTAAACATGAGACCAATTCAGAAGAGAGGACCCTTACTGCCTCTTCTTGAAAAGGCTTCAATTTGCAGGAAATTATAACAAATTTATTTGTCCCAATAGAAGAGGACAGTTTGGTATCCCTGCACGGAAAAAAAATATGTGGATTTCTGTCCTTGAATATCCTATGTGATATCAGTTTAATATAAACTATTTAAGCTGTAATTGAAATTGTGCCTGAAACTGATGTCGTGGGTATGTTGTGAGGTTGTCACTTTACATTTGGCTGTGCAGCTGAGGGAAGGAGTGAAAAGTGAGGTCACTGGCTCACATTTAGTCTGGGATGCTTATTTGCACAGTACTTTCAAACCTTAGACAGCTGCAGGCACAGGTATGGTTTAGGCACCTTTGGAACTAGGTATCCCGGTGCTTCAAAAGCCTATTGAGTGGAGGATGTTCCAGTTTCTCCAGCATCTTCACCTGAAGTGTGAAATTCTGGCTCTGTTGAATTGCAAAATTCCCATGGTTTTAATAGGGCTGATTATTCAGCTCTGAAGCAGAAAGAACAAGGACTAGAGAGTAAGAAAGAATGACTGTCAATTTGAGGAACAAGAAGATCATCAGTGAGTACGGACTAGGCCATTCCTTTTCTTCTTTCAGATTGGCTGAACTATGAAATTTATCTCCTTCTGTAAGTTAGCTCTATGTATAGATGCATGGGCTTTGTAATTTCTGCTTAAGCCATCCCAAGTATTCTCTGACTTCTAGTCACATTGTAAAAGTTCAAACAAAAATAGAAAATAAAATATTAAAAAATAAGACAATATTGAGAAATGCAGCAAACTTGATCAAGACAATTAGTTAATGAATTTATACAGTGAGAGAATGAGTAGGTCAGAATGCTTTGCACTGTACAGCAAATGTAAGAAGGCTGAACAAAGGCATACTGTCTAGTAAAAGATGGCACATGGGATGTACAAAGGGTACAGACATTTCCCCTCCCCTAAAATAAAATGTGATAGTTTAACAATAGCAAGCTGATTACACACAAGACAGAGTTGTTATGTGGAACTCTGCCAAAAGATACAATAATGTTTAGGCACTTATGCAACTTACTTAAAAACAAGAGGACAAACAAAAATATTTCCATTATAACAGCATGAAGAGACTCACAAGTTGCACTAAACAAGTTGCAAGCAAACTTCAAACTCCTGTGTGTGGGACATATGGACTCATACACAAATAGTCACGCATGCACACGTAGTCGCTGAATGACTGGAGGTCAGAAGAAGCCCTTGTTGGAGAGGTTACTGATAACTATCCACTACAGAGACTCCTCTGAGGCTTCCAGTGCCAGGTGGTGCGAGGGACAAGCTGTTGGACCAGGCAGACCCTGTGTTTGATGTATTATGGCAGCTCCTGTGTACTTAGAGCTAAGCACTGATGCTGTGATATGAAAGGCCCATAGGGACTTTAGCTGGCTGTTCTGTCAAAAGTACTAGCTATTGGATATGTCAGAGTGTGCACTTGAGAACCGGACAGACAGTGTATGACATCTTTGAGGGCTCATTAAAAGGGCTCAGTCAAGTTAAGCTTTTTGTACTTTCCACTGACAATGCAGCTTCAAATGCTGCTGTCTAAACTGAGAAATATCAATCCAAGCATACCAAATATGTGCTTTCTCGTTGCTTGGCAGTGATTTGGGGATCCAGGCTAAATCATTACTAGTCAGAAAAAAACAGTTTAACGTGTCTATTGCTGCCTTTCATCTAGTGCACAGGCAAACTTAAAAGGTCATGTTACATATTTGCTTGGGTATAGGACATTAGAAAATAGAAATCTATTGCTACAAGGTGACTGAAACTAGAGGTGAATAAGATGGATGTTGGATATAAAGTGTCCAACAATGACTGCCAGAGTGAAATTTCTGTGTCAACATCTACAAAATTAATTACGAGAAATGTTCATATTCCTAAGAAATAAATTGTGTCACTCCAGTGGCTGTATGTCAGTTTAGTATAAATAGCAAGGGAAACGGAGATGCTGCTGCTGCATACCACAGCTTTTTTTCTGACAGGTTCCCAAAGCCAAATCCTATCATTGGGTTACTTAACAAAATTCACCCTGAATGCTAGAAGGACAAGGAAATGTTTTGCCATCAAAGGAAGGTGTGCAAAGAGGCAGAGTGAGGGAGTAGCATATTACTTCAATGAAAAAAAAGCATGCAGGCACCATATTGTCCTGTAGGATGGCTTCAGGCATCACATGTTAAGCAATTTGCAGAGAAACTAACTACTAAAAATGTCATTTTGTTTCAGACCCCTTCTACCAAGCCTGGGATATCAGCCCAGGATGAAGGCCATATCACAGTTTTCTACTGTGAACAGAGAAGCTCATGAATAGATGGAAATATTTTACATATATCGGAGTGCAGGTGATGAGGAGGCAGTTCAAAGTGTACCTGAAATATTAAGGGACTAGACTCATATGAACACACTTGGACACATAATATTTTGGAATACATGTTAAGGTCTCTGCTGGGCTGTACACTTCAGAATAGAGTTGGTGAGGGCTTTAAGACATGGTATATGAAAGGAAGACCTGTAAGAAACAAAAAAGTCCCTTCTGTTCAAGCAGATGAATCAATACAGTTTGTGACTTTTCTGAAGCCCAGCAACCAAACAGATGCTGAGAGTTTTACAGCCGTATAACAAATGCAGCTCACTTTCCATAGCTCGCTCTTTGTGCAGTGGTCTTATTTCCATTGCTATTCACATAACACTTGTTTGGATAATATGGAACAATATATAAGCCATAGCCCTTTCTAACTTGTGTACTTGTTGATTAAATAAGTGCTTTGATAGCACTCTGTAATATTTATAAGGTAGATTTTGGTTCTGAAAAGTCATCAATGTTCCTTTAAGTGTCATTCATGTTACTTTGTACATTTACTGGCAAAAATGAGAGGCACCAATGGTGAGAAGCTGAGCTAGACTGAACTATGGCTTGACTGAGCTGTAGCATGGTATATAATTTGTGACTCACCAGAATCAGTAAAGAAAATATTCTTTCATTAAAAATGCCACATAGACCTGAAGTAATTAGATGCAAGTAAAAATTGTAGTCTAAGCCATTTGAACAATCTCCTGCCAGTCTAATTTTCCTTAAAAAGCATATAGGTATAAATGAGGATATTTTATAATCCCAAGTGGATTAAACCTTTTATCTCAGCATGCCATGATGTCTGAATGTCTTCCTTTGTGTTCGTATGACAGTATGAATAGGAATTAGTAATGCACATTTACTAAAATAAACCTAAACATTGGTGCTCACAGGATTTCACAGCTTTTGCAAAGTGCAGTTAACTGAATATTGGTGAAAATCGTCTTCTGTAATGGACATCTTTAGGAATTCCATATAGTTGTATTTTTCAATGGGCAGGACACTTTTCACTGATGGAGGCTTTCTTCAAAGAACATTTTGATTTTTCTTCCACTTCTAAATTGTCTCTCCAGAAAATATTTAATGCTGGATTGGAACAGACTAAGCCAAGGCATTTTGGATTCTTAGTTTCCAATGATCTGTTTTGTGTAATGATCCCTTTTGGGCGACCTGATGAAATGCCTTGTGTAAGGCAGGCCTGGGTTCCTGTGCTTCTGTTGGCCTTTATGATCTAGGTGTGGCATGGTCTTAACCACATTGTCTGCCATCTCTTTTCTTGTTAAAACAACATGGAAGAGAAACTCTATTTCATATCTATTTCATATGGAGGACTGTGACTCTAAGCACTCAAACTGTGATGTGCTCAGGAGGAGAAGCTGTCAGAGTAAGATGGAATGAAACATTTTGACATTTTAAAATTCCATTTTCTCAAAAAAATTAATTCCAGCAAAAAAAGAGTGATGCTTTGACTCCTCATGCTGTTTTGGGAGAAAAAGAAGATTTTTGAATGGAATTTTCCTCTCGATATAATGTAGAAATTTGCATAGCTCCCTGCGGTATCACAATGTATCATATGGGATTTTAAATTTCCTGCTGCCCTCCTGTGGATGAAACAAAAAATTACTTACAGTAACAATGTGGGGGGAAAAAAAACAAAATAGGGAAATAACTGCCTTAGTAGAAAGTAAATTCCAGAAAAATTAATAAGATTGTCTTGGGACATGAATGTGATTTCCAGTCCTCAAGGAAACTGTTGAAATCAGGCAAATCAGTTTTAATTTCTGCCACACTTTTCTGCATCATGTAGACAACAGTTGGCTGTGAAGTGTATTAAAATCCTTAGAAGAAAGCCAGACAGAAGTGCAAAACATTTTTATGGAGCACATCGATGCTAGACCAAGCTTGTGATCAACCAACAAGTTCCAGGATGACAGAAATCACGGGAGTTAATCTAAACGGCCCCTAAAACTGCTGCCATACAGAGCTGGGCTGCCATACGGGATGTTGAATAATTTTCAGTTCTCCTTTTCTGTCACTGTAGCACAGGATGGATGGATCAATTAGAAAGCTGTCTTGAACTTTAGATCCAGGGAATTCCTGGATTTAGAGTTCCTGTCAAACTGCTTTGTCATGAGAAGATGAAGAGAAATGACACAATAAGTTATATCTGAAATTACCAACAGAGAATAAACCAAGAAAGATGCAAAACCAAACCAGAAGGTGTTGACCACAGGCAACTAAGCTGTCTGTGGAAAATGACACATGCTTTCTGTTAACCACTTAAGCCCCCTTTCCTAAGACAACCTCAGATCCAAATTTGTTCTTTCCAGCCTGAAAGATCTTGAGAGGCCAGCGTCACTTCTAACAGTTGGTATTGGGCAAAAAGACAGGAGTTTCACATGACAGCACGATCTGCCAGAATATGTCATGTCACAATTCAAAACAGCATCTATGAAACAGAGTAAATTGCTTCATGTAATTTTTTTTCCAAAATTGTACAGTATTTTTTAAGAGCAGATTTTGGAGTTTAGAACCCAAATCCTGAGTGCAGGCCTGTAGGTCTTGTGTTCCCAATCTCTTTGACACTGCTCCAAATCTCACACAGACCAATCGCCATTTGGTCGGGTTGTGCTAAAACACAGATGGAGCTACATCATTTTTCTGGGGCTGAAGACAGGGCTCGAGGCAGGAAGAGTCTTTTTATTAGTAACTGTGGGTGTGTTCATAAGATACTTGGCTTGGATCTGGGTATGAATCTGTATCCAAAGTGCCACGCTCTGACCTCTCATTCTTTTGGGGTGGATTTTATGTAATATTCAGGGAACGTCCGACCTGACACTCAGTTGTGTGGGTTCCTCATTTCCTTCTGTATTGGGCTTCATCAAAATTTGAGATCCAAACTCTGGACAACCAGGACTGAAGTTTGTCACTTGGACCTACAACTCTGATACCTATTTTTTGGGTTGTGCCTCTGCATAAGCAAGGTGCTACATCCAGGTTTCGAACAAACAGGCTGATGTGTTACAGGACAACAGATTCCTAAATGACTGCAGATTTCTGTGCTGTTATAAAAAATTGCTGCTCCTGTAATATGCATATTTTTTTGTTAATCAGACACTCTCACTCCATATATATATTATAGAAACATACAGAACTTGACAAAATGAAAGACAGTCAATATTTTGTACAGAAGCTTTAGAGCTGAAGTGCAGCACAATTTTGTTTAATTAGAGTTGTTTAGATAGTGGTTATTATCTACAAATAGATCTATGATACATTTTGCCCAAAAGAAGAGAAATGTCAAAATGAATGTTAAGAAAAAAAGGATTTAAAATTAAAAGAAAAGTAAACAAAAAACCCCAGAGACCAAAAAGAACAGACACTCAAAAATTTTGATGGCTCAGGATTATGGGTATGTTACAAACTCTTAAAAAGCATTCCAGAAAGTCACATCTTCATAGACAATGTAAGAGAAAGATGAAACTGATCTGTTAAGAGTGTATTATTACTCTTTGTGGAAATATGTACTGCACTCAATACATCTCTGAAGAGCAATAGAAGTATTTATTATTTATATATTGTATTAATTAAAAGTGCATTTGAGAAAAAAACAATAAAGCACATTGTTCTAGAAGCTATATTTTTTTTTCTGCAACACGATACTAGAAAAAACAGTAAAAGAAATAAATAGAAAGGATAAAAAGATTAGGTAGTGTGTGGGATTGATTCTGTCTGGATGACAGTGCACACCAAGCTGCTCCATCATTCCCCTCCTCAGCAGGACAAGGGGCAAGGAAAACAGGATGAACAAGAAGTGAGGGAAGGGGGCTGAACAGGAGCATGGTGTGCAAGGCTCCAGGAAGGAGGAAAGCCTGGGCACTATTTCTTGTCTCAGAAGAGCAACAGAGACGGGTCAGGGTGCGATGTTTTTCGGAGAGCAAGCAGCCTGTGGAAGAAGCAGTTGGTGAAATGCTGCCAAGGAGCACAAGCAGCAAGCACAGGGCATGTCCTCAGATACATGTTCTGCTCTGGAAGACTCTCTCCTCTCTCCAGCCCTCTGCTGACGCAAGGATCGCGTGCCCAGTTCCCCAGCGGTGCGTTGGGTGGGCAGTGGCACTGGGGGAGTCGTCAGGCGCTCGATGGTCTCCTGCAGACGCCTGCATCTCTCTTGCAGCTGCTGGCTGAGGGCAGCCGGCTTAGCACTTGTCTGCTGGAGCTGCTCTGCCTCCTTGAAGCCTTCTGGAGAGCTTGCCTCTCTCAGGAGTTGGTTCTCCACCTCGAGGGCATTGCGTAGCCTCTCCAGATCTTCCAGGGCACGCTGCAGGCAGGCCTTCTGCTCCAGCAGCCGGTTGGCCACGGCCATGGCATGGGCCTGGGGCCCGTTTCCATCAGGGGACAAGAGCTCTGCGTCTCCTGGTGGCCCTGGTGCACAGGAGGGCCTTCAGGCCGTGCCCCATGGTGCAGCCCGTGGGAGGGGCTGCTGCGCACCACAGGACCCCGTTCCGCACCGCGCTGCCTCATGGCTGAAGGCACGGGGAGCGGGCTGTCGGCCACCCAGCGCTGCTGCCAACAGTCACCACCGGTCACCTTTGCTGGGTCCGCGAGGGGTGGCAGCCCCCTGAGCCCATGTCAGCTGCCGCCTGCCTTCCCCAGGCAGGAGCAGAGGCAGCATCTGCCAGGGGTGGGCGAGTGTGGCCCTAGATATGGGGTCTCCTGGCTGCAAGGCCACAATGGAGGGGTGGGTCAGTGTGGCCATATGTGGGATGTTCTGGCTGCGAGGTCACATTGGAGTGGTGGAGCAGTGTGGCCTTATGTGGGATGTTCTGGCCGCACCCCCCACAGCAGATGAGAGGGGCACTGTTGCCTTCTGTGGGATGTCGTGGGCCCCAGCGCACAGGGCATGGGTGTGTTAGTATGACCGGGTATGGATTTCATGCCATCAATCATTGCCCCATGCTCCGGTCTATCGGGACTCCTGTGCAAGGCATCTTGTCCTTCAGGAGAGCCAACAGCACTTCCCAGTCTGGTGTTGTCAGCAAACCCATGCATGGAGCTCCTGCATCAGTAGTGTTGATAAATATTTGGAATAGAACTGGCTCTTGAATGGAACCCTGAGGAACGCTGCTGGTGACTGGTCTCCTAGAGGCCCACACCGGGTCTCCCCATGCCTCCACATTAGCCACCAAGTACACTCAGGTCCTTGAGTGAAGACAGTCCCAGAGGTTGTTTTGCCTTTTCCCAAGGGAGGAGCGATCCGCACACCCACCCCATCCGCTTGCCTTTGTGCTTTGTGGGCACCTTCTCTGTCTCCTCCCATGGCAGGCAGGGGTTTGGTTTGGGTGGGACCAGGGCAGTTAGCATACCCGCTGGTGTTAACCGGCAAAGGGGCTGGTTTAAGTCACTCTGTTGGCAGCACTGGGGTCTTCAACCAACCATGGCCCCTTGACAAGTAAAGAAGAGGAAGGCCAATGGTTGTGCGCTTGTGTATTGTTTAAAAGCAACGCTCAAGAAGGCGTTGACTAACTCTGGTCCTTCAGCTTTTATCAATCGTATCACTCCCTATAAGGCATCTCAGCTGCAAAATGCAGGTGGGTTTTCTCAAAGAGATGTGGATCTCTTGTAAGTGGTTCATCCATAGTTCTGCAGTGGTTTATTTTCATGAACATTAAAATCAGTGTAAGCTTATAACAAACTGTTTGCTTTTCAGACACTTTTGGGCTAGAAACAACTCAAGATTTTATGTTTCCAGCGAAGAGGTATGTGAGGTAGGGCAGGAAAAGCTTCATGTGATGTTTCAGATGTGGTATTTCTGCAGAATCAGGAAATACATACATAGAGGCAGACTGAAAGACAACAAATATATACTTTTTTGAGTTTTCTCATATGTTGTTTTATTATTCTCACCATAGCTGAGGTAGTTCAGTTGTTTGATGTATAAAGCTATAGAGATTCCCAGGGTTAAAATGAGATGATTGGTCTGTGATGGGATGTCTGCACTATGAGCAGTCTGTGGCATCTTTACAGGTCAA
This sequence comes from Falco punctatus, assembly GCF_963210335.1. Lineage (NCBI taxonomy): Eukaryota > Metazoa > Chordata > Aves > Falconiformes > Falconidae > Falco > Falco punctatus. The sequence continues at coordinate 106,244,178 of NC_137581.1, read as the reverse complement.
GTAATTGTGGAACTGCTGGGCACTTTTGTTCCCTTGAACAAATGTTCCAGGAAGGGGTGACATCAGGCTGGACCGATAGGCTGAGGCCAGCTGTGTGAGGTTCAACAAGGCTCAGTGCTGAGTCCTGCCCTTGGGTCACAACAAGCCCACGCAGCACTGCAGACTCAGGGAAGAGCAGCTGGAAAGCTGCGTGGTGGAAGAGGACCAGGGGGTGCTGGTCGACAGTCAGCTGAACATAAGGCAGCAGCAGTGTGCCCAGGTGGCCAAGAAGGCCAAGAGCATCCTGGCTTGTATCCGAAATAGTGTGGCCCGCAGGACTAGGGAAGTGATCGTCCCCCTGTACTCTGCACTGGTGAGGCCGCATCTCAAATCCTGTGTTCAGTTTGGGGCCCCTCACTACAAAAAAGACATGGAGGTGCTGGAGCGTTTCCCAAGAAGGGCTACGAAGCTGCTGAAGGGTCTGGTGCACAAGCCCTAAGAGGAGTGGCTGAGGGATAAGAGTTAACTTATCTGAAAGGCTAACTACCTGAAGGGATTTGTAGGCAAATGGGCGCAGGTCTCTTTTCGTATGTTACAAGCAATATGAGATGATCAAATAGCCTCAAGTTATGCTTAAGGTTTAGATTGCATTTCAGAAAAAAAAATTCTTCAGTGAATGTGCTATTGCTCTTTGGAACAGTCTGCCCAGGGAAGCGGTTGAGTGACCAATGAACGTGTGGTATGTCAATTTCCAGCTGCTCCCCTTGCCTCTCCTGTATTTCATGTAAAAGATGAGAGATTTGCTCTGCTGAACTTTATTTTACTTAGAAGAAGTTCATACTGATGTGGGTATGGCTCTTAGGGACATATATTAGTGGTGACCTTGGCAGCGGTAGGTGAACCTCTGGACTCAATGATCTTAAAGGTCTTTTCCAACCTAAATGATTGTAGGATTCTATGGTTCTATCACTTAAACATGGTGTTCAGTTAATCAGAGCTGTGAAAGCAAAATGCAAAGCTTTGATTTTGTTATCATCGACATCAAGTGATCTTGAATGTTTCCAGGATAGCAACACTATTCAAACACAGTTTTGGATTGTTGGGTTTTGGATGCTTTTAATAATGAACCCACTTTTTGGATAAATATTTTGCTGTTATGCATGGGACAGGCACAGCAGAGCAGAGAGCACTTCCCAAGATTACTCTCGCTCTGCTCGGAAGCCTTCCCAGCGGCGATGATGTGCCTTGGTACAAGTGTTTTTCGGGGCGCGGGGCCGCGGGGCCCGGCCCGGCGCAGTGTCTGGCGTGCCCACAGGGGGGCAGCAGCACCGCACCTTTAGCGCCGGCACCGGCAGCCGCCTGCCCGGGGCGGGGAAAAACGGCTCTGCTCTGCTTCCCGGTAGTCGGAAAACTGGAGCCCGGCCAATTTTTTTACATTCTGCCGGGTCTGTGTAACTTCTGTGCGCAGACTGGCGGTGCGGTGTGTGAGTATTACAGTGCTTGCTAGGGATGGACTCAAAGGATGTGGTCGATTTCGGTTGATTGACATTCATAAATTGGGGATTTTTGGACATGTGGTTTCTCACATGTAAAGCCAAAGCACTTCTGCAGAATGTGCTGTCCATGTGGTTTTAAAAGGACACCTTCAGGAGAAACTTCTCCTGTGTTTCTTTAATATTGTTACAATTACAAAGAATAAGAAATTTGAGAGCGTGTTAAACTTAATGCTTCGGCAATTAAACTAATACTAAATCAGCAGAAAGCATGATGATATACATGGTGATGATATACAAACAGTGGTGATATGTATATAAGGTCACAAGAACCGACCTACTTTGGGGTTCTTGCTTTCCTCCAAAATGCCTGATACTGTCAGGAACTGGATCCTTCATCAGACAGATGTGAGATCTGATCCTCTGGGGCAAATTCAGTCTGGTCCCAGACCCATTTTATAAAGTGATTTTCAATGTTGCTGTAGCTTACAGAAGCAAAAAAGTCCATAGGAATGAGCCTGAGAAAGCATGGAGTTTCTGGACGGTGTTATGCCCATGCCAGCTAAAGGAAGGACTTCTCTAGGGTGTGGGTCATGTTCCAGGATGCTGAGACTGTTTCTGCCTGGACAGGAGTGACCAGACGGAGAGTGACTGGGCTTTTCCTTCCTCTGTTTGCATTCACTTTCTCCCCTTTGAACTACCAGGTCATCATTGCTAAGAACTTTAGTCATTACCAGCAGTAAAATGCTGGGCTTTGGGACAAAAGTCATGTTTGAAAAATGACCCACAATTCCTCCCTCCTCTTCCTCCTTTTTTTTTTTCTTTTTTTTTTTTTTTTTTTAAGTGCATATGCACTGGACAATATTTCATGTTATTGCTGTATTTAAGATGTTTACCTGGAAAAAAATCCTGAGCTTCTCCAGCAGGTACATCACACGCTTTTGTTTATCAGTGTTCCTGGCTCTTCCCCCCACTCAGTCTCTGATGCTGGAAATCAGCTACTGATCCTGACTGTAGCCCTTCAGGTGAACTTCTCAGTAGTATTTACATCTCTGACTAAAAAAAATTTAGATACTTAACTTGCACAACATCACCGAATAGGGATTAAGTAACTAAATGTCTTTGAGGTTCTAACTCTTAAGGTGTACCTGCACAGAATTTAAGAGCTGTGCACAGGTCATCAAACTGGTAATGATCAAATTAATCTTGAAACAGGAAACAATCTAGCTGAGTTCATTAGACTTATTACTTGCCCTGATGGTTGTAGTTAAAATAGTTTGGAAGCCAGCCTGATACATCTGGCTAGCATAGTGTGGGGCACACCCTGTGGAAGTATCATTGAAGGTAGACACCATCTCAAAGACCTCGTCTCTGTTCCCCATTGCATTCTGGAGGTGAAACCATGTTTCTAAGTTTGAGGATCCTGATTTTAGCCTTGCTGATTTTAGAGTTCAACTCCCACTTACGATAAAGGCTTCAGTCATTACAGAGTTGTTCTCTTTCCTTATAAAACAGCCTTTCTAGGTAGGTAATTGGAAGTCATCTAATGGAATCAATCAATCAGATGAGGCATGGCTGAAAGGAAGAAGACCTACTTCCTCATCCCATGTCCCTGCCCTCTTCCAGGCTTTGTATTCCTTACTTTTGTCAGACATCTTCCTTCAGTATGTCAAGGGCAAGTTATAGGGAAGATAGAGCCAGTGTTGACTTGTAAGTGCACACTGAAAGGGGAGGCAATGGTCACAAGCTGCAACAGCAGAAATTCTGAAGGACTTAAGGGGTGCAGCAGGCAGGAGGAGGGAACAAGTTGTCTACAACAGATATGGGAGGACAAATGATCTGGTTTGGTCTAACCTCACATGAAGCCTCATGGTATATTAAACTTCAACAAATATTCTGAATAAACTTGAGTCATGACAGTGAGTTTATAATGGAACAGAGTTTTGTATCATGTTGTTAAGATGTTTTTAATCCAGAATAAAGAATTTTTAAGCGGGAGATACTGTATTGTTGAGCTACAGCCTGAACATAGACTTTCTCCAGGCAGCTGCTTTATTGACTGCACACCCACACGGGGTAGCTCACATGACCAAAGAACTGAGAAAAGCCTTTGTTAGAGAACTGATAGCACCTTGTAACAGACATCATTGAGATCTATGTTTCTAATTAAAGTAGGAATAACTAGTTTTGTTCTTGTACCCAGAGCTTATATTTTACTATGCTTTTGCATACACATTGTATGTATTATTTGATTAAGTGACAGCCCCCCTGATTCTCAGCTCTGCAAGTGAGATTTATTTATGCTTATGCATATTAATAGTTCATCCTTAAAAAGGATCTTTTTAAATTAGCATTTTATGTGCTTTGTTGAGCAGACAACGTGAACAAGAATGAAAATGGGAGGAAACGTAACAGAAAGAGACATTTCATAGATGGTGCTGTGGCAAAGCTAACATTACAATGAACTGTGATTAGGAGTCTTGTTATGTGAAATAATATTTGAGAGAGACAACCACAGAAAATAAATGTTATTGAACTACCATATAGTCTTCAGGTTTTTTCAACGTTTCTCTGTTTTGTTTTGATTTGTTTTTTAATTCCAAAGCCTTAGTTTCTGTATTTATTGCCAAAATCTTAATCCCTTTTGATCAGAAAAGTAGTATCTTAAAAGCCAATTAATGTCCGAGTTAAATCAAGTTTAAGAAACTGCATATAGAGCTATATAAACCTATTTGTGTTTTATATAAATGGATAGCACTCCTAAAAGAAATAGTAGGTGTGTCCTTGAAAATCTGTGTCTTTTGATTAACAGTATAAGGGATTCAGGGGAAGGTAAGGACGGAAAATATTCTGCTAGGCCTGTGCTTGTCAAGTTCTGAGGTGTAACTCAGCAGCAAGACAAAAGGAACTGCAAATGAAGGATGAAGCACCTCCTTACCCATCCACCTGCCAGGGGCTGGGTGCTGTGCTGAGGTGCTAATTGACTGTGAGTCACCTTCCTGACATGTAGGCACTAGAAAGAGAGAGATGCACTATACAGATGTATTTTGGGTTTCATTCAGCCATCATATTATTTTCTGGGTTATGAGAGAGCACCATCATTTATAATCTAGGGAAAAAAATCTTCTCACATCTGTTAGGCATTTGTCATACGAATGAGAAAAGACAAATCTTTTCTTAGCAATAGCATGAAATCACTACTCCAAATTCCCTCTAGCTTTAAAAATAGCTTTGTGCTACAAACACCATCACATCAGACTTGGCATCAGCAAAATTCTTTAACAAAGGAAAGAAGATTTGGTCAAAAAAGGGTCACTTTTACCCCAAAGCACAGTTTTCTTTGGATCCTTTCTACTTTTAGTGAGTAGAAAATAAGGGAAGGATAATCTTTTCCTATGAGATAAATAAAAGAGACCTCAGCCTATTCAGAACTGTAAAAAGAACAGTAGGATAATTTAAGAATGAAAATCCTTTTAATATTCAATTTTTATGAAGTGAATACTATGTGATACCTTTAAATATTTTCATATTGCTCATGCCAGATTATAAAAAACTTTTCCTTCAGAACACTGCACAGCTATTTCAAAAAATCAATTTGTCAGGCATTTAAATGATTCTCCAAAAACATACACCCCAGAAAAAATTTGCTACTGTAAAGACATGATGAGTAACCTACTGTGTGTTATTTTGTACAATTTATACAATTTTACAGTTTATACAATTCACATTTTCACCTCAAATTTACTATTTTTTTCTGTTGAATGTTGCTGAGCACTATGCTTTTATTGCAGCCTGATTGTTTTTATTATTGCTTTGTAGCATGATTTTCACAGTGAAATTCAGATACACGATTTATCAGAAAACATTCTGAGATTTTAGGTTAGACCTTGAAATTACAGAATCATGGACTCATAGAACAGCCCAGGTTGGGAGGGACCTTGAAAGATCCTCTGGTCCAGCCTTTCATGGGAAAGGGAGACTAAATAAGATTATCTAACACCTTGTCCAGTTGCATCTTGAAAACCTCAAGTGATGGGGACTCTACCACATCCCTGGGGAGGTTGTTTCAGCAACTGACTGTTCTCACTGTAGAAAAAAATTTCTTTCTTACATCAAGACGAAACCTCTACCGGTGCAGTATGTACCTATCACCCTTTGTCCTCGCCACATGGCTCCTTGTGAAAATGGAGCCACTGTCCTCTTTGCAGCCACTCTTTAACTACTGGAATTCTGTGATGAGGTGCCCCAGACCCTTCTCTGGGGTGAAAAGACCTAATGCCTTCAGTCTTTCCTCACGGGCTAGCTCTTCAATAATCTTCATGGCCCTCCTTTGGACCCTCTCCAGTCTTTCCAAGTCTTTTTTGAGTTGCGGGGACAAGAACTGGACACAGTATTCCAAGTGTGACCTGGAGTGACAAGAGCTGAGTAGAGTGGGGTGATCACATCTCTATCTCTGCTAGTAATGCCCCTGTGGATGTAGCCCATGATCTCATTTGCCTTCATTGCTGCAGTGGTGCACTGCTGACTCATCTTCAGCTTCTTGTCCACCAGGACCCCTGGGTTCCTTCCAACAAGTCTGCTCCTCAGCCACACAGATCCTAGCGTGACATGGAGTCATCCACACCAGTGGAACTACGCTAATTCTCAAAGACAGACTACCAGGCCCACAAAAATTCATTTTTCTGTCACTTTCATTTTTGTAGTAGAGCCACTTTGATAAATAGTAATCATTCAGCCAACCTTTGCCAACTAATGTTAATTAGTTGAACATTTAAGATTGAGTATCATGAACCATTCCTTTATTTTAATTATAACTTTAATGGAAAAAAGTGCTGGTAATTTTATTGCCCTTATTATTTACTTGAAGTCATTCATTTTGATATGTATTACAGCCATCTGTTTCATGTATTAATTTCCCCATTCTCCCTTCTATTATGCTTTTTTTTACAGTGTTTGGTTATCAATTTTAGTCACTCATTGTTAATATGATCAAAGAGAATAAGTATGACAGAAAGACTGGGCTTGTGATGCTTGCTGTTATGACATCTAACTTGTTCTGATGTCCTCAAAAAAATCCATGGTTTTTTTGAGACAATATTTGACTGATCTTCAAAAGACGTGGGAAGAGTAACCTGCCTTGGATGGAGATGCCCAGATAAGTGGGCCTTTCTCTTTTTCTCAGCCTAGCCATCTAACGCAGGATGAACAGGCTGGCATGTGTCCAGTTGCAACCCACAGTCCCGAACCCTTGGCTTAGGCAAGCCTCTTTTTCCATGTCCTCGAAATACAGCAAAGAGATCCTTTCTTTTAAAACCATCGTGGTAGCTGTCATCCTCTTTTATACAGTATCCTCCTGTGTACAGCGCTGACACAGGCTCGATTCAATTTTCAACATCATTCCACTTCCCTAGGTCCTATCAACCTGACGTCTAGTGGCCTGGCTCAGACACCAGCGTGCCTTGGAGATCACATAAATGCCACAGGTTTTGATGGCCTCATTACCTCCAAAGGGCTCAATGAGAATTCAGTTCAAGGGTGGATCATGACCAGCATATTGGGGAAAATGTCAGCAGACCAGTTAGAAAAGCTGAAAACTGCTGTGTATCACCAGCATGGCACACACAAATGAAAATATAAACTTGGGATTTGGCTTGATGCCTGCTTAGAAAACAAGTGTCTCTGAATTTCCTCAAAGACTACAAATATGGTTTTGCACAGAACTGGTTCCATAACTTCCTGCACTGCTACTGCTCATTTTTTTCTTCCTTTGGAATGTAGTCTTAAATTTTTAGTCATTAGATGTCAGCCTTCCTTTGGTAGAATCAGAAATTTGAAGATACATCATACTTTTTAAAAATTTTCACCTCTTGTTGAGATCTGGGTTTTTTTAAACTAAAGAGTAGAAAAGGCAGAATTAAGATAATTAATCCAAACCTTTGTTAATCTTTGCTAACTGTAAAATATTAATTTTAAATTGCAAGTAAATTGGCTACAGCAGGTTTCCATGAGAAAGGTTTTCAAATTATAAATTATACAACTCTTGAGAAGTACAGTTCACAATGTTCCAAATATTCTACAAGAACAATGCAGATCTTTTATTTACAATTACAATATATTAGGCAAATTTTCAGCCCACTTTAATTTTTAGTTTAACAATTTTATATATCTATATATATATAGATATCTATATCTATATATCTGAAATTCTTTAGCTTAAAATATTTAATTCAGAGTAGCTATCAGAAAAGAAGGTTTTCTTCTTGCTAAGTAGTAAAGAATTATTTATTTCACTTCAGCACATGTGCCTGGAGATATACACATTACTTTCATACACTTTTCAATCATATTGAATAGGTAAAAATTATAACCAGGTGGGAATTACTGTCCTGCTCCCATCTGGAAAGCATAAGATGAGATTTAATTTAAGAAACTTACTGATACTTACTTTTATTCTTTACTTCCTTCCTGCCACTCTGGTTATGCTGACTTTTACAATACAGTATTTTATTGAGCCTGGATTTGAAATTATAGCTTACCAATTCCTTACAATAAAAATTAAGATCTGAGATAATGCCTAGGAACCTATTAAAAATGTGCCATTTATATGACATAAAATGAGCAGCAATGTTCTTGGTTTCCAGGTTTTCCGTTAATAGTTTCATGTAAGCATAGTGACAGGTAATGTGACGTCTTCTGCTTTTCAGCTGAAGCATGTGCTGAATAAAGCTGTTTAGTTGCCTTTACAGCTTTACCAGACTGGTGAAAAAAAGGGTCCCTAAAAAGATATCTTAAAAAGATATTTCCATGTAATAGAAATGGGGAAGTGGGCTGGAACACCGATAACTGCTGAGCTGCAGTGAGAACCTCACTAGGACCCTGTTTGAAAGGTGGTAGAGAGCCATAATTTTTCCTTTCATACACATGACATTAAAAAGGTTGGTGACCGCTAGATCCTTTTCTCTAAGAAGATTCCAGCATTGCTAGTGTAAATATTTAAGTGAGCACTGCAATCTTTTTTTTTAATCTCATGATCTTTAATTAGGTTAATGAGAAAGTAAATAATAGTATAAATATTAAAGATGTGGATGTCAGCTTGGTATTTACATAAATTTAAGATGAAACTAAGGGGATTCAACTCAAAGGTGTCATGTTGAAGTCACTGTGTAACTTCTTAATGAGTGGGCTTGAGAAGGTAAGAGTTATACTAATGCAGACCCCTCAACTACATCCAAAATAACACCCTAGAAACCACTGATACTAATACTTATGCAATATAGTGTTTATGCATCCCAAATATTGAAGTCTTGCTCACAGAAATGTGCTCTGAACTTGGAAAGTAGATGATCAAAGGTAAGGGTTGTAGCAATATGCTTCGTGACAGCTGGGTCTTTGTTATGCAGCCACTTCGTGCTGCCTTCAACTACAGGGTCAGGGCTGGGGACTCTCAAGCCACACAGGGAAAAATCTCAGTTCTAAAGGAAATGTGCTCATGGACCAGCTGAGCAAGAAGCCAGCACTACTTGTAATTGAATGAAATACACAGTAAACTGCATTGACCTGTACATATTTTTGAACAAAACAGGCAAAAGACAATTCTCTGGCTCTTAAGTCAGTAGGATGGCCTGGCTGCATCCACACTTCAGCTCCACGCGGTTCTCTATGGCCCTAGGACAAAATAATAATATTTTTCAGTCTGAAGCATTTGGGAAAATGTGAGGGCTCTGTGGTCACATGATGCTAATAAAATTTATTATCTGTGCTGGCTTAAAACATAAGGGCAAGTAAAAGATGCAAAGCCTAATGGGATAATGTTGGAAGAACGCAGCGGATGGAGGGACCTAAATCAGGTAGACCACCTCTATACCTTATATTGGAAATAGCCCTTGGCATGTGTATTTCCTCAAACATACCCCTGGCTGCCTGGGACCATGTGAACAGGCAAAAGCTGTGCTGGGAGCACACAGACTGTAAGCAGTCTGGAAAATTGCAGGCCAGAGCTTCAGCCTGAGCGTGTGCCTTTATTTACTAGCACAGACATATTGCCTAAGGGCCTGATAAGCTCAAAATAAGTCTCTCTGGTGTGTCCCATTTGCTAGGTGAAGGAGACCAGATGACTTTAGGAGATGCTGTGCTATCGCAGAAGTGTAAGTGGTATCTTGACTGTCTTCAGATCTCCTCCTGTGCATTCAATTGTTTGTAATTTTTGCTGGTTTGTTCTATTATGTTTTTTTCAGCAGGGAGACTATAACATAGTCATCATCACAGAAACATGGTGGGGTGACTCACATGACTAGAGTGCTGCCATGGGTGGCTACAAACACATCAGAAGGGATAGGCAAGGAAGGAGAGATGGTGGGGTAGCTCTGTATGTCAGGAAGTGTTTTGACTGCCTAGAGCTTAATGATGGTGACAATAGGGTTGAGTGTTTATGGGTAAGAATCAGGGGGAGGGGCAACAAGGCTGATATCCTGGTGGGAGTCTGTTATAGACCACCCAACCAGGGTGAAGAACAGCTGGGAGAAGTCTCAAGATTGCTAGTCCTTGTTCTCATGGGGGACTTCAGCTTACCAGACGGTCTCTGGAAATACAAAACAGAGCCAAGGGGAAACAGTCTAGGAGGTTTCTGGAGTGTGTGGAAGATAACTTCCCAACACAGCTGGTCGGTAGCCAGCCAGGGAGGTGTCCCTCTGGACCTGCTGTTTATGAACAGGAAAAGACTGGTGGGTGATGTGGTGGTCAGAAGATGTCCTGGGCAGTGTCCACAATATGATAGTTTTCTTTTCTTGGAGAAGTAAGTAGGGGGGTCAGCAGAACCAATACCTTGGACTTCCGTAGGGCTGACTTTGGCCTGTTTAAGAGCCTTGTCAACAGAGTCCCTTTGGAGATAGTTCTGAAGGGCCAAGAAGTCCAGGAAGGCTGGACATTCTTCAAGAACATAGCCTTAAAGGTGCAGGAGCAGGCCATCCCCATGTGCCAAAAGATGAGCCAGCAGGGAATAAGACTGGCCTGGCTGAACAGAGAGATTTGGCTGGAACTCAGGGGGAAAAAAAAAGAGTTTTACCACCTTTGGAGGAAGGGGCAGGCAATTCTGGAGGACTACAAAGATATTGAGAGGTTATGCAGGGCTAAAATTAGAGAGGCAAAAGGCCAGCTAGAGCTCAGGCTGGCCACTACTGTAAAAGATAACAAAAAAATGTTTTTACAAATACATTAAAAAAACCCAGCAAGGTGAAGGGTAATTTCCATCCTTTATTAGATGCAGGGGAATGGCGGGGATGGGGTGGGGGTGGACATTGCCACAAAGGCTGAGGTACTTAATGCCTTCTTTGCCTCAATCTTTAGTGGCAAGACCAGCTTCCCTCTGGGTACTCAGCCCCCTGAGCTGGAAGACAGGGATAAGGAGCAGAATGAAGTCCCCACAGTCCAGGAGGAAACAGTCAGTGACCTGCTGTTCCACTTAGACATGCACAAGTCTATGGGCCAGATGAGATCCACCTGAGGGTACAGAGGGAGCTGGCAAAAGAGCTTGCCAAGCCACTCTCCATCATTTGTTAACACTGCTGGCAAAATGAGGAGATCCCAGAAGACTGGAGGTAGCCAGTGTGATGCCCATCTACAAGAAGGGCAGGAAGGAGGATGCAGGGAGCTACAGGCCTGTCAACCTAACCTCAGTGCCAGGGAAGGTTATGGAGCAGATCTTCCTGACTGCCATTGTGTGGCATGTGCAGGACAGCTGGGGGATCGGGCCCAGCCAGCGTGGGTTTATGAGAGGCAGGTCCTGCTTGATGAACTTGATCTCCTTCTATGACAAGGTGACCCACCTAGTGGATGAGGGAAAGGCTGTGGATGTTGACTACCTGTACGTTAGTCTTGAATGCTGTCTCCCACAGCATTCTCCTGGAGAAACTGGCTGCTTATGGCTTGAATGGGTGTACTCTGTGCTGGGTAAAAAACTCACTGGACAGCTGAGCCCAAAGAGTGGTGGTGAATGCAGTTACACCCAGCTGGCAGCCAGTCACAAGTGGTGTTCCTCAGGGCTCAGTGCTGGGGTCAGTTTAATACCTTCATTGATGATTTGGGCCAGGGTATTCAGTGCACTCTTAGTAAGTTTGCAGATGACACCGAGTTGGGTGGAGTGTTGATCCTGAAGGTAGAAAGGCTCTGCAGAGGGATCAAGATAATCTCAATCGATGGACCAATTGTATGAGGTTAAACAAGGAGAAGTCCCAGGTCTTGCACTTGGATCACAACAAGCCCACGTAATGCTACAGACTTGGGAAAGAGTGGCTGGAAAGCTGCCTGGCACATCCAGCTGAACATGAGCCAGAAGTGTGGCAAGGTGGCCAAGAAGGCCAAGAGCATCCTGGCTTGTATCCAAAAGAGCGTGGCCAGCAGGACTAGGGAAGTGATCGTCCCCATGTACTCAGCACTGGTGAGGCCACATCTTGAATACTGTGTTCAGTTTTGAGCTCCTCACTACAAGAAATGCAGAGGTGCTGGAGCATGTCCCAAGAAGGGCTACAAAGCTACTGAAGGGTCTGGAGCACAAGTCCTGTGAGAAGTGGCTGAGGAAACTGGCGTTGCTGGGGGAACTGGATGACAGTGCACACCAAGCTGCTCCATCATTCCCCTCCTCAGCAGGACAAGGGGCAAGGAAAACAGGATGAACAAGAAGTGAGGGACGGGGGCTGAACAGGAGCATGGTGTGCAAGGCTCCAGGAAGGAGGAAAGCCTGGGCACTATTTCTTGTCTCAGAAGAGCAACAGAGGCGGGTCAGGGTGCGATGTTTTTCAGAGAGCAAGCAGCCTGTGGAAGAAGCAGTTGGTGAAATGCTGCCAAGGAGCACAAGCAGCAAGCACAGGGCATGTCCTCAGATACATGCTTGTCTGGGTGCTTTGTGTGTGTGTTGTGGTTTGACCCTGGCTGGTAATTAAGTACCGCGCAGCCGCTCAGTCACTCCCCCCTCACCCAGAGGGATGGGGAGGAGAATGGGAAAGGAATGTAAAACTCTAGGGTTGAAATAAGAAGAGTTTCCTAATGGAAATAGAGTAAAAATGAAAGAATACTACTACCACCACCACTACTACTGCTGACAATAACAGTTTTATTTGATCCACTCTTTCTATGGTTTTTTAGCCCCTGACACCCACCTCTAGACCCTCTTCATCTTCCTCCAAAACAGGCGAGAGACAGAAGAGGTAATAAAGAGGATTTTCCAGGTCCTCGTCTGAAACTTCTTTGAAACGAATCCTCTTGTGCCATCCGCCAGCTCTCCCAGATACCAGCTGTCTTCACTGACGTGTCCAAAGATGTGAACATACTGTCCCAGCAGTTAGGGGAAGCTCCAGTTCCGGCTGCAGACTGGGGCCAGCAAAAGGATCGTAGCTGTATCGAGCTACAAATGTTTGAAGCTTTTGTGGTTGTGGTCCCCGAGCCTACTGGATGGCGCACAAATTGTTGGCTAGCGGTCCCTGTGCCTCGCTTATGGAGTCCTCCTCTGACAGAAGGACCCTTTCTCTCATGGTTTTCAGTTTGCACTCTATCCTCCAGCCGGCTTTGAAGACGGCGGATGGCTTGGGCAGCAGATTTTTGCTTCTCTACCGCTCGTGTTAGTTGCCCCTGCAGGTCAGCGCTTTCAGCTTGAAGCCTTTCTGCCCAGAGCAGCAGCCCCTGAAGGTGAGAGTTTTCTTCCAGCAGCCTGGCGTTTTCAGCTGCCATCTCCAGAAGCCACCCCTGTAACACCTCACACCTTTGCCTGAGGGTGCTCGCGGACTGTGAACCCCCTTTGTCTGCAGCCATTTGTGCCTGAAGCTCTGCAGCCGGCTTCCGTGAGGCTCCATTTGCCTTGTCCTGTGCCAGCCAAGCTCCGGCAGGCTCTCTCCTCTCTCCAGCCCTCTGCTGACGCAAGGATCGCGTGCCCAGTTCCCCAGCGGTGCGTTGGGTGGGCAGTGGCACTGGGGGAGTCGTCAGGCGCTCGATGGTCTCCTGCAGACGCCTGCATCTCTCTTGCAGCTGCTGGCTGAGGGCAGCCGGCTTAGCACTTGTCTGCTGGAGCTGCTCTGCCTCCTTGCAGCCTTCTGGAGAGCTTGCCTTTCTCAGTTTTTTGTAAGCTGGAAAAGAGGAGACTCACTGTGGACCTTATTTTTGTCTTCAACTACTTGAAAGAGGTTGTAGGCAGGTGTGGGTAGGTCTCTTCTCCTATGCTATAAGTGACACGACAAGAGGAAGTGGCCTCAAGTTGTGCCAGGGGAGGTTTAGAATTGATAATAGGAAAAATTTCTTCACTAAAAGGGGGGTCAAGTATTGGACCAGGCTGCTGAGGGAGGTGGTGGAATCATCATCCGTGGAGATGTTTAAAAAACACATAAATGTGGTGCACAGAGGCATGGTTTAGTTGTGTATTTGCAGTCCTGGTTTAATTGTCAGACTTTCTGATCTCAAAGGTCTTTTTCCAACCTAAATGGTTCTGTTTCTATGGTTCTATTCTATGAGATACATCCTCAAGGGTGCTGCAAAATATGATTTGGGGTATGCATGCACTAGCTGGTCTTGTCTGAATATCTGTTGTATTGTGATTGAAGTTGGATTTCATAATGGTAATGGCTCTTCTGCTATTAAATCTCTAAATCCTCCCATTGTCTGATTCAGAGCAGGTCCTTGAACCCTTGTCCTAAGTTACTTTTTGTTGTTATTTGGCCGTTGGGCACATCTGTAAGTACAGACAGGAACAGTCACTTGTATATTCAATCTGATGTGTGTCAATTTATTAGAAACCTGAAAAATCTGCTGCTGCTTCTTTTCTTGGGAGGCAGGGTGAGTGAACAATTTGAGAAAGCATTATGAAAGAGGTATGTTTGAAACAAAATAATTCTGCGTAAAAATGATTGGAGAGAACGATCTGAATGATTTTCAGGCTGATGATTACATGAAACTACCCTGGTCTGTCTTAGCCATCTCAGTTCAATTTTATAGGAATAGAAGTGACAATAAAAAGTGTGCAAATTGCAAGAACCAATTTTTGTGAATACTTTTAAGAGTGAACAGAAATATCTGCAGTAATTCTCACTGCAGAAAGGAAAGGAAAAGAAGCCTAAAAAGGGGTATTCATTAAATGTTGAAGAAATGGTCCACATTAGTGATGAATGTACCAAATTGTCGTCACAATCTAATTTTCACTTTTTTGAAAGTAATTAACCTGTTAACTCAATGTGTTTATAGGGACAAAAGGAGGTAAGGCTTTTAAATGCATGCCATTTTTAATTCCTTTTATTCTATTTTTATCTTCACCTTTTGATTTTATCTGCAAAGCACTTAAAAGCTTATCTGCAATGCCTTTAAGAGCTTCTATTCTGAAGGCTTAAGGAGCCCTTCACTGTCTCTGCATGGAGAATGAATTCATTTGCTCTTAGTACCAGGCCCAGATGTGTGCAAAACTTCATGACACAGAGGAAATTTACTCCTGTAGGACAAGATCAAAATGAAAAACCCTCCCTGGCCCAACATTTATAGTAAGAGAAGTTCTTACCTGCAAGAAACCAAAGTATCTTGCTATCTAAGCACCATTCATCATTTTTAGTAAGTCTGCCTCTGTGATGATTTGAGGCAATCCACCTACAGAGTTTATGAACTCCATGTGAACGTATGAAGTCTGTATATGATATGACCAAACTGCCACCTGCATTTTGGATACACCAACTTTCACCTTCTCTGTTCTCTTACCATCTCACACCGAGTGAAATCCCAAAGGGGCATTCGGTAGAGAAACTTGGTAATTCAGATGCAAACATCCTAAACAATAAGATAGGTGATCTGGAAGAGAACCGACCAGTGAGAAAAACCTGCCACTGACCTGTGACTCCCTGGGCAGGTGTGCAAGACTGCCTGACTGAGGGACTGAACGCTGTTACAGGCTGAGCCCTCAGCCACTTCTCAGCTTTACCTTGTGTAAAGAGTACGTCAAAGGGTCCAAAAAGAAGGATGGGTTAAGGGAGTCTGAATTTTATGAGCATGTTCCTTCATTTACATGTGCTTATAACAGAGCTCATGACATACAGAAATGTTTAGAACTTGCAGAAGCTGGACCTGGCATACAATGCTTGGTGTCCATGCCTCTGCAAGCAACGAGCAGGTGGAAGAAACATCTGATCATGAACAACACTGCATGTTTATGCTCTGACAGTAATGCTGAAAAGAACAAATCCTATTTGCTTTGACTTATTGTCAGTGGCTTTGACTCTGCCCTTGTATCTCTGCTAATCTATTCATTTTAATGGAGAAGTAAAAATTGATTTAGTAGAACAGTCATATTGATTATAGACAAGAAGGTCTTTTTCTTCATCATTTCATGAAAAAAATCTCTCCAAGTGGCCGTCACAACTCCTACCTCACTATAATTCAATTTTAGGTCCTAACAGTCTTTCTCAGTTATAATGAAGGTGTTTTACTTCTGTTAGCTGTCTTGCTGTAAGAGACTGAGGGCTGCAGTTTTCAAACAAGACCAATTAGGCAGGTTCTCTGAAAGTTCTGGCTTTGTAAGGATTTGGTCACTGAACCTAGCCACTAAATCGAAAGTAGTATGTGATGTAATTCAGGCAGAGTAGAAACACAATGGAGACGTATTCTTGTACAATTCAAATAATGGAAATTTTCTACTTGGTTCAGTAAGAATTTTTCCATGAACCCCCCATAGTGGTCATAGTATTTGCATTTCTTTTGTATTACATATAAGTGAAAAAATGTCTGTATTTATGTTGCATGTTATATAAATTAAATGTGAAGTCTTGAGTCTCCTGTTCAACTCTCAGGTTTCTTTATCGACAGATCCTTTCAATAACAGGCCTTTGTTTTTGCATGTCCCTCAAGTGTACACTTGCTCTGTGTTTTATTTTACCTCTGTCCATATTAATTTAAGACCAAGAAAAAAGGGGAATTACTGCTACACAGCTTGCTTCAAGTTTTATTGTCTATAAATTTTGTTCCTTTTCTTTTGTGTATAATGGAATTATATTTACCTTTTTTGTTGATGTCTGCTATTACTACACACATCTAATATATCTACCAAAAAGTCTACATTTGTGTATAAGAAAATTCTTGGTCTGATGTTACAAGGCAGTGAAACTGACATCAAAACCATGAAATATGGCAAAAGAAAACAAACCAGTTCTAAGCTAATTTGACTATCGTAACATATTTCAGTTACATTTATAGGATCACATGGCATACAGCATTCAGCTGAATGGGACTACAGTCAGAGGCAGCTGTGAGGCCCCATCTCAGATCTCTTTCAGTATAAAGGTATGATATATACTTCTTATCATAGAATCATAGAATCATTTAAGTTCAAAAAGACCTTTGAGACCATCAAGTCCGACTGTTAACCCAGGACTGCCAAGCCCATCACTAAACCATGTCCCTGAGCACCACATCTATGTGTTTTTTAAATACCTCCAGGAATGGCAATTCCACCACCTCCCTCATCAGCCTGTTCCAATGCTTGACCACCCTTTTAGTGAAGAAATTCCCAATACCCAGTCTAAACCTCCCCTGGCACAACTTGAGGCTGTTTTCTCTTGTTGTGTCACTTGTTATCTGGGAGAAGAGACCTACCCCCACTGGCCTACAGCCTCCTTTCAGTTAGTTGTAGAGAGCAATAAGGTCCCCCCTGAGTCTCCTTGTCTGCTAACTAAAGAACCCCAGCTCCACCAGCTGCTCCTCATAGGACTTGTGCTCCAGACCCTTCACCAGCTTTGTTACCCTTCTCTGGACACACTCCAGCACTTTTGTTCCTCTTGAAAGGGATCTTCTAGGCCACAGAATCCTCTTCCTTGTACTGTGTCCTGGTTTCAGCTGGGATAGAGTTAATTTTCTTCTCAGTAGCTGGTGCAGGGCTGTGTTTTGGATTTGCTGGGAGAACAGTGTTGATATCACAGTGATGGTTTTGGTTGTTGCTGGGTGATGTTAATACTAATCCAAGGACTTTTCAGCTTCTCAGGCCCTGCCAGTGAGAGGGCTGGAGGGGCACGGGAAACTGGGAGGGGACACAGCCAGGACAGCTGACCTGAACTGGCCAAGGGGATATTCCATACCGTGGGACATCATGCTCAGTGTATGAACTGGTGGGAGCTGGCTGGGGGGGATTGCTGCTCGGGGACTGGCTGGGCATCAGTCAGTGGCTGGTGAGCAGTTTCATTGTGCATCACTTGTGGTTTTTTCCTTGAGGTTTATATATTTATCTTTCTCATTTTGTTACCTCTCTTTTCATTACAATTATTAATATTATATTAGTATTATATTTTACTTTATTTCAATTATTAAAGTTTCTTATCTTAGCCCACGGGCTTTACCTTTTCCCAGTTTTCCTCCCCACCCCACTGGGCTGCCGGGAGTGAGCAAGCAGCTGTGTGGTACTTAAGTTGCCGGCTGGGGTTAAACCACAACGTACTGGTACCATTCATATAAGTGGGTAAATACATAACAAACACATCATATGAAGTCACTAGGGAAATTGGCCAAACTAGGTCATACTGAATAAACTCTGCTTCTCCTCTAACTTGAAATACAGCAAAATAAACAGCAAAGACTATTTAGGACTTTCAGATGGGATTCATTGAACTTTAGCTTGTCTAAAAGTTAAACATCTGGTTAAAGATAGTTCTTCAGACTATTCAGGGCTAAAATGAATCGTTGTTGAGGTAAATGCACCTCCAGCAAGTGATTCATCGCTTGCCAAGATAAGTATGTGGTACAGGTGTGACAAAGTGCTGCTGAGAGGTTCCTGACTTTCCACAGGTTCTCAAGGGAACCCAGACAATCAGTGTTCTCTGATTTTCAGTGCACCTTTAAATATCTAAAGTTAACGAGATGAATCTCTGCCAAACTGACTGAAGAAAAGCACAGTAATGACATTAAATTGCAGAGATTACCCCTTTGCTTATGAAATCCAGAGGTAACAAGAAAATGTGAAGTTCACCGAGGTTTGTCTTTTGCAAGGACGCTGGGCTCCGCAGGAAGCTTTTAAGCACCTCCAATCTCAGGGTTTCTAGGATGAGACCCTGATGAACCAGAAATAAGCACAGCTTCAGAACCAAAATGATTCAGCTATGCAATGTTCATAATGCATAGTGAGGTTAACGGAGAAGCAAAATCTGTCTGTGTATTCCAGCCAGATGTGTATTCCATGTATTCACCACTCACAATCCTTTAAGGCACTTTTATTCTACTATTCCAGGTTCAACTGCCAAGCAGATACCAATACAGGTATATTTCTGGGCACAAAATGTGCTGAAATTAGGTTAAAGGTATGGTTGGCTACAGTTCACCAGAGTCAGGAAATGTGAAATTAAGCCTGGAACTACGTACTTGACACACCGTTTTCTGCTCAGGTATTGAAACTCTCCTGAGGATGGTTTGCTGATTGACCACAATGGCCCTGAAGAGAGGCATGATAAGAGACAAGGTAAGATGGAAAAATCATGAAAATGAACAACCGGTATACGTATGTAGTCTTCACTGACTTTCAGATACCTGTTTTCTGTCCCAAAACTTTGCAATTATTTTAGCATGGTGCGTGTTTTGGTAAATTTCCTTTAAATAAAAATATAAATAAATCCCTCTACCTTTCCAAAGAATTCCCAAACCCAGACTACATGGAAGCTCAGATAACTTTTTAACATATATTATTTATGCAACAAAACAAGATTTACTATACCTGTGAAGTTAGAAAGAATGACTGCATTCTCCTGTGGTCTGTAGTGTCAAGCGTGATTTGGGAGAAGTTAGATTTGTACAGCATTCTGCTGTCAAACGTGGCCAGCAGTATGATGCAGAAGGTGGTGGCTTTTTCACTGGAACAGAATCAAAACTTCTGTTTCTTCTGCAGTAAAGAGAGGATTGTTACTGAATTTCTGTGAAAGACATTAGTTGTTGACTTTTGGCATTTAGGTGAAACAGCCAGTCGACATTTTCTGAAATAATATTTTCATTTTGGAAAATGAAGTTTTATCAAGACTTCTTAATCATCCTTTGGAAAATGTGTCTTTTGAGGGGAAGCCCCCCTAGCTGTTTGATTCAGCATATTTTGTCTGAGTGTTTTCACTTAGTTTTGGATTTTTTTCCAAAACTTAAAAAATGGTTAGTTACTAATATGTATAGCAGTGCTATTGTACACGCTTGAATGGCTGCTGACATGTATCTTCTCTTTCTTCTTCACTGTGTGATGTAGTCAATCTTTTCAGTCCAGCCTTAGGATTTCATGGCATCAGATCTTACATGGATGGGTTCCTTCGCCTCTATACTGATTGGGAGAAAGTGACACATTCTTCTGGGGAGTGAATCTTCTGAGCAGCCGACACCAGTTTAAAGCCCACCTTGTGTTGCCAGCAAATATAATCTAAGCAAGTCTCTTTGAAATTGCAGTATTTCATGACCTTAATAATTTAATCATACATTTGAAGCTCAAGTGTATCTGGAGTTGCTAAATTGGAAAGAGCATATTAATGTTTCTGGAACAACAACAAGGCATGAGTGTGATGCAAATCAGCTTGTAGATTCATCTGCACCTTGACAGATCCAGTCATAATCATACTATTTGCTAACTCCAGGGGAGGGACATTTGTGTGCCCTTGGCACCCCCTTCCTCAAGCCTTGTCCTCTGTGTGGTCTTCAGTGACCTGACTTTATTGTATCCCTGACTGCTGTGGCTGAAGTGGAGGAGAGAGAAGCATCCAGCTTGTTCCCTGCTGGGTGGTACTCAGCTTCATCTGCCTCCACATCAGTCCTCTGTGCCCCTGGTGTACTTTGCTAACACAGCTACTTACAATTCAAGGTGTAAAATAATAAAAAATACAGAAGTATACTTTCTGAATGCTTGCTTTTTAAGTGTAGAATCCTCTCATTCTTGTGTATGTTTTTAAACCAAAGATCGTGGGCAGAAATGTTCTTTACAACAACGTCTTTCCACCTTGCATTTCCCTGTGGAAATTTCTTACGATCTATTTACAGTCTCTTCATTCCAGTTCTGGTCAACTGACAGTTGCTTGAAGAGGATTTCTGTGCTTTTATTTGGAATAAAAGTGACACATTGAAGCATCCATGGTCTGACAAACTGACTGCTACAGAACGCAGATTCAGAGTCTTAGCTGTTTCCATTTTGTTTCGCCACAGCACTGAGCTGTATTCTACTAATCACAGCAGATGGCGGCAGAAAATCCTGTACCCAAGTGCTCTGGGAAAACTTCAGCCTACGGCTTCCCATCCTTCTTCACTCCCTGGATGTACACATGGCCTTGGACAGGTACACATGCACTGCAACTGCATGCTGTGCTTCTGTCTACAGTGGATTTTCTCTTAGACACCTGAAACTTAAAAAATTAAAAATGCTAATGTTGTCCATCTCTTGAAAATCATTACTATTTTAACTGTTGTCTCATTTTGCATTGAGTTGAAATGGTGTCTATTGATGTATATTATTGCTCACATGCTATTGATGTCTATTAATTTTCTCATCTTTGTTGACCCGCCTACCAAGTCTTTTAGACAGCAGGAGTGGGAAATGTTAAGGAAAAAAGCACCCAGTCATGGACACTGTTTATACAAATAAAGAAGTAATGTGCCCAGTGCTTTCATAGCTAAATGAAACGTGCTTGTATTTCACTGAAGAGCACTGAAGAGTTCCAGAAGACTTATCTGTTTATTCAAACATTCACCATCTATGGGCACCCTTTAAAGTTTTTTTTTTTATTATTATTATTTTATTTCCAGTCTAATCTTAAAATTTGAGTCATAAAGATCATGTAAAAGGTAGAAATGACAAAGTTGATTAATGTCAAAGTACATTTATAAAATGATGTACTTCCATGAGAGGACCAAGACACCCATTATTTTGTGGATTTCTCCAGTTTATTTGATTTAGATATCTGATAGCACTAAATTCATTTTTGTTACTTTTTTTTTCCTTACAAGCAAACCAGAAATGCTACAATAACTTTTTCAT
Organism: Falco punctatus; assembly: GCF_963210335.1. Taxonomy (NCBI): domain Eukaryota; kingdom Metazoa; phylum Chordata; class Aves; order Falconiformes; family Falconidae; genus Falco; species Falco punctatus. The sequence continues at coordinate 106,222,716 of NC_137581.1, read as the reverse complement.
GAAGTATATGAAAGCTTCTGTTTGCAAGCAATTCTGAAAGTAGGATTTCAGAAGCTAGAGAAATATAAGATGCATACCATGAGACTAATGTTGAAGGATTTTTCCTGAGTCTAATTACAGTTATTCTGAAGTCATCTGACAAATGAGTTTTCCTTTTTCTTTTCCTTTCTTTTTTTTTTTTTTTAATGTAAGCTTCTAACCTTAATGGTTATCGAAGACAGCCTGATGGAAGTAAACCTCAAAAATGTAAGTAGCAGTAGACAAATAAAGATGTTCCACAGTGAACCTGCTAAAACCCCATTTTTTTTTTAAAGCCAATCTTATGTTTTTGTGACCTGATTTCTGATTTTTGATTGCTAAGATGAGAAAGAAGGGAAGCTAACTAAAGGCCAACTATAACATCATCTAATCACAACTAATCTCCTAGGCCTGGCACAGTCTGGATTTGGGCCAGGACACAAAAACAAAAATGCTTTACTGGCAGTGATAGATGACCTCAGCTGTCAGTGGACAGAGGGCAGACATTTCCTCTCATAATTCCTGATTTCTTGAAACATTTGTTTCTGATGGCCATCAGATAATGCCATTTCATCTGACAGGAGTGGCAGGGCCCTTGACTACAGCACAAAATGGATGAAAACCTATTGAGAATGTAACATTTAAAAAGTAGTGAAGGGAAACAAAGTCCACGCTACTGACCTTTTACTAGCTGAGTCTCAGAAAAAGATTTTTTTTTCATTGTTTGGTTAAGAACTGTCCATGGATGAACTGAAGTCCATGGATGATTGAGGTGATGCTGACTGGGTCAAGAGAAGGACTCAGAAGGGTTTTAAGCAACGTTGAAGTTTTCTTTTGATGAAATCCACTCCATATTCACAGTTGGTACTGAAGTCTCCATAGCACTCTCAATGAGTAAAATTTTCTTCAGTCTTTAAATGGCTTCAGAATTTCAATCTTATTTAAAACAGTTTATCTAGAGTAATTTTTTTTCTTTTCTTTGTGGTCTAGAGCTAGGAAAGATACACACACAAGAAGTATTCAACTCTGCATGATACTGTGACCGATCTGGAACGGTTTAGTGTTTCTTTTCAGCACCTCGTGTCGCTTCCTGCAAATACAACATGCAAAACCTCTCAGAACTGAAGGATCAGTCTGTGACTTGACAGGTTCCTGTCTCAAGAGCATGTCCTTCAAAAAGAGTAAGCACCCACCTTTGCAGGATGCAAAAGTCTTCTGGAGGGCCAGCTCTGGCCTGTGGACGGAACTTCTTCAGGACCACAAGCACAGTCATCATCTTCCGCAGTGGGCAATTCCTTCACTCCTGCTTTGTGGAGCTTCCTTCCTTCGGAGAATAAGCAAGACTGACAGAGATGTGAGAAAGAACAATTCCATTATTGAATGTCACAATAAAAATGCATGCAGACATAAAGAAGAATGTTGTGTTTGTGACAGTTCAAGAATTTTTAACTTCCCAATGGATATTTAATTTCTGGATAATGGATAACTAACTTCTAGATAAACATTCACTTCTATTACAGTGCGGCGTTCCTTCCTTTTAAAATAAGTGCTAGCAAGATGAGAAAGAGATACTATTTTCAACCAAGAGTTAAAATGACTGCAGAGTATTTGAAATTAAGTTGGCTGAAATGTTGGCTGAACTAAAAAAGCTATTAATTATTTGGCACATTAGCTAAATGAATCCTCGATGAAGCCCGTGAAATGAAATCTGAGGTGAATTTGGCCTGTTTCTTTTTAGGAAAGCACTTTTTTTTTTGTGTGCAAAATGGATGCCTTCAAATCTGACAAGAAGTTAATAGGACATACTTAAGGTCTTGGCAGTGGATTGATACTGTTTTCATACTAAGAGGTTTTGTGAAATGCTTGAACTCATTCAGGATGCCATTTCCCAGCTTAGAGCAACAATTGCAATCCATGAATCTATGTAGAATAAAAACGATCATTACTATAGTAAGGATGTGTTAAAGTGCAGGGTCAATTAAAAATGTGTGAATAGGGGCAACTACATCTTGAAACAGTAGTATGGTATTTTGGAACTTAGAAGGTGAAGATTTAGACATTTAAATTTGGGTGGGTTTAATCTTTAATTTTATAACTGTAGCCACAAAGCTTTGCCTTTGAGGTTAAAAAATGTAAAGAAAAGAAAGACTGGTTTATTTTTTTGTGATATAAGCAATTATTTAAATAGAGCTCATTTAGAAGAGGCACATGATTCAGGAAGTCAAAAGGCCATATTCAGAAACTGCTGAATCATAGTTGGAGCCCCATAAAGAGAGGAAAAAAGCCTGAAATTGGTTGCAAATGTAAATGTTTTTATTAGGCCTCATTGCCAAGGTTTACTGTCCAAGGATATTTACCTCACATGTGCCTTCATTTCCAAGAAAAAGATAATTTCCACATATATTATGCTTCCTTTATAGTAATTTCTTATAACATACAAAGTATTTAGAAGTTTCAAGTTCCAGAAAGATTTGTAAGGAGTGACCGAATTCTCTGTCTAGCTTTATAACTCCAAATCACAAACAGAACTGAAATGGTTGAACAATTGCTTTACTATTCATAGTTTCATATAATGCACTTGAGAAAGGGTTCTCTGTTCAAAAGAATTCTTGATCAGTCCTAGTACATTTTTTTAGTTCATCCTACATGTATTGAAAGGAAATATTTCAGGGGAAAAAATATGATATAACAAATTTTTGAAAATTGAAATGACAAAAATTGCAATTTTATCAGAGCTATAACAAAAGGTAGGGGTGTCCCATAGCCAGTGAGATGGATAAGGCAAGACGTACCATCAAGACTGAAGTGTATTTAATCTCTATTGCTGATCACTGCACAGCTTTAGCTTGTTTTCATCAAACTAATTGATGGCAAATGGAGCAGATGCATGATGAGATTATATCCCCAATTTATGGCACGCTTATAAGAAAATTTGTCCTTTTTTTTCCATTACAAGTATTGGAAATTTAGAAAATGCACTGGACTGGAATTGAAGTAATCTCTTCTGCTTGTTTAATGCACTGCAGATTTTTCTTATTATTCTAAGCATATCACTTATCATAATCCATTTCAGAAAAAAAATTAAAATAGTTTTATGTTTGATGTATTTTATAATTAAATCCTTGGCATTGACACTTCACATACTTGATTCTAGGCTATGATAATACATTTAGTATATAGAAGTTACTACAACTACAATAGAAAACAACAGATCCAGAATATTATACATACAGGTAAAAGCAAGTTATGCAAAGAAGAACCAGAGTTGTTATAAAATCCACTATATTTAATCTTTCATTATGATACTCATTTTACATACCCTTTTTCTGACACCTGAAATAGTGACAATACTTTTTACGTTTTTGTATTTCTCATGAAAAATAGTTATTTTCAGGCAACATCCCATTAGCTTTTTTGAGCTAAGAAAAATAAAAGTGTTTGTAGTGTGTCCATGGTAACAAGCTCCAAACAAAACACTTCAAGAAAGCAAAATTTTATGTAGGGGATGGATTTGTGAACAACTATAGCCTTAAGTACAGCTTCTTCTCCATGGCCTCTCAGGGGAGATGGCAAAAGTCACAACAGGAGTGCCTGAGCTGAAAACTTCTGAAGGATCAGGACTGTCCGCCTGCAGATGCAAGTACCTGAGTGGGAATGGACAAAAATTCCAGCAAAAGAAGCTCCCATCAAAAATGATTAACCCGGGGAAGAAGCATACATGACCAAGGATAAGAAACTGGTCAGAGAGTGAGTTTTTGGGTAGGGATGAGGGAGAAAGGGGAATAGGGCTGGTTCTGCTGGGAGCTTGGAGGATCCAGGAGGGACACTGCCTGAGGAGCTAAAAAACACTCAAGTGAGACAAGCAAGAATGTGTTGAGACATAGTTGGGAAAAGAATGTGTGCTGAACTGGCTGAGCTGAACCCGCCTAAGATTAGGGTTCAGGCCATGAGCTGGGCAGGAAGGCTGAGGCTACAGTGAGGAAAATGAGAATCTAAGCCTTATGATCTGTATTTTAACTACAGGACTAGTTGATTTATTCCACCCCCCCCCCCCCCCCCCCCCCGCAAGACTTTTGCCCCATTTTGTGTTGCTGAGACGGTTCCATCACTGAGAACAGCGTTGGACGATGCAGAAGTTCATCATTAAAACAGATTTGGTTTTTCCACACCTCCTGAAGTACACAGAGACAAACAATAGCCAAATAAACTGAATGAGGTTGCAGTCTGTTACTTTTCAGGCACACAGAAAAGCCCCTAGAAGGTAACTACTGAGGCAAAAATATCTGGCATATATTTATCCAGTATCACTAAAATGGTTAGAACTATTCATCAAAATAATCCTCCATAGTTTATTGATTGAGGTGTATTAATAGGTACTTGCCTGAAAGACAGGCATAGTCTGTATTGAAAATATAGGATATTACAGTTTTAATGAGATTACGTTCCCTAGTGATTTCACATTTTTCTCCTTCTTCATGGAACCTGTCAGCTTCTGCTCAGAGCCCTCATCCTTTCACACATTGTTATCTTTATAAAGGGGATAAGACAATATATAAAATCCACTTAAGTAAAGGTCTCCCTTCACCCAGCATTATTGCTGAGATCCTTACATTGGCAGCAGTTTACCAAAGCACAAGCAAAAATCAATTTTAATTAATATTTTTGGCTTTAATGAAAAGTGATTACAGAACTGGCATTTTAGTTAATACTGTTGAGATTTATGGTGGGGTGATGCTAATTAATTTTCTGTTGAATTGCTGTGGGCAATGAATAACTGCAATAAAATGGCAGATTTGCTGATACCAGGACTATATCAGCACTTCAGAGCTTCTTAACAAAAGGGAGCTTAATGGTTTGCAGGTATAATTTTCATTACTTCTCATAAACTACACATTATTACTTCTTTGTAAAAATGTTATGAACAGCCAACTTTGTGTATTTTATACTGAGGGCAATGTCTTTTCCCACAATTTGGTGTCAGCATATGCAAGCCTTCTGTAGAATCTGATAATATTTTAGGAACGCCTAGATAGGGAAGATTTTATTGGGTCAGAAAATTAATCTTCATTTAAATTAATTTCTGTATATATCATTGTTATTCTACCATTAATTTTACTGTTTTTCTTAGTTGAAAGTTATAATTGAATAAGACACTTGCATTTAGACTTCCAGCAGTGTGTGTCAGGAGGACTACATTTTATTGTGTGCTTGAACAGTGCCTGGCTCTACAGGCATCTGATTCCAGTTTAAACCTCCAGGTGCTATCCTAGACCCTACTGGCTCTGGGGGTGTTGGGCTTCATCTAATTTTCTTTAAGCTGTGCTAGAACTGGCACAGCCTCAGTAGGTTCAGAGCAGTCACTATTTATGAAACAGACCAGCCCCACTTGAGTCAAAAGAAAGCACTTCATACAGCCTGCATCAAATCACAGCTGTCCGGTTTTGTAAGCTGTGGAGCTCATGTGAAAACACAGAAATCCTCGAGCTACAGCATGGGAGGCAGTGCCATAGGACTAGCGAATATTTACCCAGCATTTCTGTTACTGACCTCCAGAAGAGGTTGACCTACCGTAGGTGGGTTGATATCACGAGCAATGGACGATGTATCTCCTAAGTGCAGGACAACAGAATTGCTCACAAGGAGTGATATCTACTCCAGACTTAATGGAGATATTATGACACCAACATCTGCTCCTGAATAAATGAAGTACTGCCAAAAATATTAAGTGATGAGTAATGGTTCCTCAAACAGTGAAATCAGCTGAATAAAATCAAGGGACTTTTTTGCGTGCTTGTTTTTCCTAAGTAAATGGTCAAAAGCAGGGGTAAATTCCTCTTTTAGGTTTGTACTAGCTTTAACCTTTTTTGGGAGGTATGAGGAATTGAAACTTCTGCTTTGAGCTTTTTGTCTCTAGCGACTGAGACCTTAAAAAAACACTGAAAAAGAAAAGTTTCAGAGGGAAATCATGAGCATCGCTATCACTTAGACAGAATTAAGATCCCACCTCCAAAGGTAGGTCCAGCTGCAGATGCCTATCCCAGTCACCGTTTAACTCTTCTAACATACATGAAAGAATATGATGAAATTGCATGACATACTGCCTACATAACCAGTTTACAAAATGTGTGGTTTAGTTAAGTTTGTTTAAAGAATCACCATCAATCACCATGAGTGAAACAGTTTAATACTAGTTTGTGGAAATGCCACTTCACAAAGTTTGATGGCAAGGTTCGCTGTATTACTTATCACATGGATAGAACAAACAAAATAAAATTGAGTTAGAATCAAGCTAGAATGATTTACACAGAGATCAAAGACACAAAAGGGTAAGGGAGACCCTCCTGTTGAGTCACAAGGTTCAGAATAGATCCCCTTGTTTTCTAAACTTTTAATAGAGCTTAGGTACAGCTAGGTCCAATCTTAGTCCCAGACTGGGGAAACAGTGTATATCTAAAGGATGTCTAAGGTTTATTCACAGTTTAAAGCTGATCATAAGATGTTAGCAGCACTTAATCTATGACTGTGACATTTACAAAGTGAATCAATAGGATTTATTTAAATTACAAAAGTGGTTTAGTATGCATCCAAGATGGTAATACTTATACTATACTTATTATGAGATACCTAAATCAATTCACACACACACACGCACACAAGCACAAAAGAGATACATGTATAGAGGTACATGCACAAATGTACAAAGGTATACCTGTTAAAAGTTCCCCTTGAGTTCGGTGAAATGCTCATGTTGAATGCCTTTCCATTTCTCAACGGGTGAAGGATTGAACCTCAAGAAGCAGGGGTATCAGCCCAAGCCCTGTCATCAGCTTTTGGTGATGGTCCCACTAGGATCACAAACCTGGTGTTTTATAAGTGGTGTCCCACTTAGAGGGAGGTGCTTGTCACAGCCTGCTGTCGTCCAGGAAAGCTCAAACATTCTCACTCAGGACAACTGTTTATAAGGTTGTGAGATGATTGGCTTCAGTCATCAGTAAATTTCCATCCTGGCCATGACTTGAGTCAGTAATTTTTTCAAAGTTCCAATAACAATGGTACCGTTCCACTCAGGTTAGATCCAGGTCAGGAATGTACCAGGTCTGTCAGGAAATAACTGACTGTCCCCGCTCTTGTTCTCTGCCTTGGCCAGGCCACAGTGGTTGGTACAGACAGTGTCATTCCCCACCTTAGCCATGCAAGAGTGACTGGTATGGTTCAGGGGTGCTGAACCGCCCAACTCCTTACACAAATGCCAAGGCCTAATGGGGATTCCTGAGGTTGCAGGTTGGCCCAGAGAAGGCAGCAAAATGCACCACCACACTAGCAAAAATGGTTGCACCTTGTCCAAGGTAGGTAGTTATTTGGTAGTGGTAATTAAAGTTTTGATTTAAACAAATGATATAATATATAATACAATTAACAATAGTCTGAATATAATTATAAGGGCATCTTAAAGACATTTTTCATACTTTGTTTTAAGTCTCAGAAAACGTTCAATAATATAAAAAATATTCTTCTAAAGTTGTAAGTGCTTTAGGTATTGCACTATATATATATGGTGGTAAATTCTTGGACAGCATAGGACCCTAAATATTGATACCAAGTAGAGTTAAGAAGGTACACAAATATATTGGAAAATCTTTCTGCAAGTCCTAGGTTTGAAGCAGAAGCATATGAGATATATCTTACTTGCACAGTGTTTTACAGTGATGACTGGTTTTATTATGGTTTAATAAGGAAATGACAGCTATGTGATTACTTTATGTATGCAGGCATATGTGTGTCTATTTCTACTCTGCTTTCAAATATCTTTTGAATCTCCTGTCCAATTTTGATCAAATCTAAAAGAGGAGAAGATATTAAGTTATTAAGTTCCTTCAAGTGGCTGAATAGAGGGAAGAGATGCTACTTGTCTATGATCAGTAAGCGTACTGAGGAAAAGGCACACGCATGAGCTCACCCTTCAACAGGCATGGGAAAATCACAGCAGAGAGACTTTGAGATAAAAACCCATCAGGCAATGTTAGTTTTGACGTTCACAGACTGACTTGGTTCTCCCTGTACCCCACCCCCCCAACCCCCCCCAGTTGATGAAAATTTACTGTAGGCTGTTTTCTGCTTTGTTTGAATAATACTCATTTGCAAGACAACTGACAAATTAGGCGCTACATCAGTATCCACGACTGCCACTATAATCTTGAGGGCCAGATTATTGCTAGTCCTGGATGGATGCACAGAGAAAGGTTGTGTGTACCATTCTTCCAGTACATCCCTTGTTACAGAGAAGCAGCAAAACAGCTCTTATGCCATGTGGTCATGCAAAGTTGCTCACTGCTAGCATAGTCATGGAAAAAAAAAAAAAAAAAAAAAAAAAGAATAAGAAGGAAGAGGCTGGATTTCAGCTTCCCAGCCATACTGGCTTGCATTCAGGACTGTAGATTATTGAGCTGGTCTGAAATTAAATAATTTTATCTTTTATCTAAACAATACCATCAAAACATTTGTATTTAGTAGTAGATAATCCTGCAGTAGCACAAAATACAAACAATCTGAAGTTTGTGATGGTACTTGCAATATAGGGATGCTCAGTCATTTTCACAGGAAAAAACTTTCACTAGCATATTAGTGGGTTTTAGCAAGAGGTATAGGCTCTAGGAAGAGTGTAAAAACTAAGAGCCTTTCTTAGTGACTGAGTAATAAGCAACTGAAAGTATTCAAATTGTCATAGAAACCTGAAAAAGAAAACTAAGCCCACAGTAACATTGTCACCTAAAGCTGAATGTAAAATTTGATTACACTAACATCCACTACATCACTAACAAGCTTCCTAAGTACTTAAGCTACATTAAGAGCTAGGAGATAATACAAAGCTGGTGTGCTTAATGGTTTAGACTGACATCCATTATCTCATCTAGAGCTCCAGACATGCTGCACCCAAGAAACTAAAAAGTTTATGTCAAAATGTTTTTAGTCTCTGGTGGGTATCAGTCCTTTAGCAAACACACTGTGCTGGTTTGGGCAAGGATAGAGTTAGTTTTCTTCATAGTCACTAGTATGGCACTAGGGTTTGGATTTGTGCTGAAAACAGGGTTGATAATAGAGGGGTATTTTTATTATTGCTGAGCAGTTCCTACACAGAGTCAAGGCCTTTCCTGCTTCTCACCCCACCCCACCAGTAAGTAGACTGAGGGTGCATGGAAAACTGGGAGGGGGCACAGCAGGGAAGCTGAACCCCAATGGACCAAAGGGATATTCCATACCATATGACATCATGCTCCACATATAAAGCTGGGGAAAGAAGAAGGAAGGGGTGGACGGTCAGAGTGATGGGGTTTGTCTTCCCAAGTAACCATCATGTGTGACGGAGCCCTGCTTTCCTGGGGGTGGCTGAACACCTGCCTGCGATGGGAAGTTGTGAATGAATTCCTTGTTTTGCTTGGCTTGCATGTGCAGCTTTTGCTTTACCTATTGAACTGCCTTTAGCTCAACCCATGAGTTTTCTCACTTTTACTCTTCCAGTTTTCTCCCCCATCCTACTGGGGTGCAACGGAGCAAGCAGCTATTGGGGCTTAGTTTCTAGCTAGGGTTAAACCACAATGTACAGAGACATTTTCAGGATGTATTGTGGTCATCAGGCTTGGCACAAGCATTTTATCAAAAAATGACAAATGTTCAACTTCTTTTGGGCTGCTTCTCCACTTTGCCAGCGAACAGTTTAATGTGCCTATCTTATCCCCAAAAAACTCAAGACTCCATGAACAGCTCTCCATTCAACCCTCAGCAGCACAATTGCTGGGATGCAATTCACAGCAGACTCAAACGACCCCATCCACACTGCTGTGAAACAGGCTGGAGAAGAAAACAAATGCTGGGTGCTCACCTTACACAAAGGTTTCAATCAGACCTCAACTGAAGGGAGTTTAAACTTCACTCAAAATACACGTTGCTTTTAAGCACAGCTTTGTGTTTTGCCCCATACAAGGAGCCTGCAATTTAAAAATAGCAACTCTGACCACCCGTGCTTCACCATGCATTTTTAGTTGCCCTTTAGCCATTCTCCTCCTGCAGCAGCATTTTCCTGGATCTGAAACACAACATGAAGTTCTAATATATTTTCTGCATGAGAAAATGCCACCCTGCTTGGCAGTTTTACTCCACTCCAGCTGGCCGTGTTTGTCTATGCTTGCCACAGTCTACTGTTGCATGGGAACTGCCAGATTTGGAAAGGAGGGAAAGTCATTTGGCATTAGCTCCTGCCTCAGCTCCCCCATTTTCTGATGAGCTAGTCTGTGAGAGTGCCCTTTTGCTCCCCTCTAAAGCACAGCACATAAAGGACCACGAGACTCAGAAGACCGAGATGGAAAAGAACCTTAGCAATGGAACTTCATTAAGCATGTGCTTGAAGTGCAGCTGATGAGAACTGGAGGATTTAGGCACCTTGCTATGGGCTTTTGTAAGTTACACTCTTGGCCTGGTGAGTTCTTTCTAGCTCAGTTATGGTGCCACAGCCCTTAATTTAATACCCTTCCTGAAGTCTATTAATGAGCAGTTTCCTAGAAATTAAATAATGGCTCTGGAGCTGAACACTGGAATTGTACAAGGAGGAAAACCCCTTCACTCTCTACTTTGCATTCAGCACAGTGGTTTCTCATGTGCACTCCTTTGTTTATAGCCCCTCAGCTAATTTTTGACCTATATGTTCTGTTCATATCTAAACCAATTAAAATAATTCTGAGAATAGGATTTCATGACACACTGATTAAATGCTTCTGTTCAGCCTAAAAGGCCACAGTCTTTGCCTTTCATACTAATTTCATAACTGTGGTGAAGAAAGCAATCAAGATTTTCTGGCAAGATTGGTGCTTTACGGATTGTCATGAATGTTTCCAGCAGTCCTGTTACCCTAACATATAGGGCCAATCTGAAGCAATATAAATATTTTGAATGGGTAGCATGTAGCTGTGCAAAACACACTGGAGTGTCTTAGGAGAGGAACCAATCCTTAAGAAGACACAGTTAAACTTAACTGTCTTAGTGTCCTACCTGTAGGAGGGAAATGGTTTCTTTTACTGGTTGCGGGCAGTTGTTTTCACTATGTACCACCTGCACTATTTTGGTGAGCACACTAGAGGATAAAGAAGTCAAAACTAGTCCCCCCCACATACTTTCTCTCTTGCTCATCTGTCCTCAGAAAGATCAGCAATGCCCATGACTCTTGCAGATGTCAGAAACCACCATTCAAAGACAGTGGCAATATCACCTTTGGCAAAGGGTGAAAGCCACCACCAGTTTAATAGGTACAGGGGAAAAGAGAATGCACTCTCTCGTCAGGAGCTAGAACCAGAGGTCATTCATGAAACACATAAAAATAACCCTTCAGTCCAGAAATCTCTTTTGCATCTCACCTTGGCCCACAGGAGATGGCCAGGTATCATCTGAACTGCATTCTTGAAGCAGTGGCCCAGCTAATGCTGGTCCCAAACTTGGACAGCCTTTTCCTCCCCAGGCTGGCACCATGAAACTTTGGTCTTGGGTGCAGCAACATGTAGAAACACATGGTTGGTCCAGTCTAACCCACTGGAGTATCTGGCCTCCATGCTGGTTTTATGCAACATGCATTGAGCTCTATGCTGCTGCTGAACTTAGATGCTGCTGATAAAGCTACATAAATACCCATTTCTGAGGCTAAATTTATGCAAATGTTTTATGTATTTCTTATAATCCTTCCCCATATACCTCAGTTCTGCCTCCCGAATTCCAGTTCATTGACATCTGGTTGTACCAATTGAATCTTTTATTTATCTACTAAGCACATCAGGAAATGAGTGTGATTTCTATTGAAAAAGAAAACACAATTAGCATGTTCCGACATGTTTGTTTCAAGCTAGGTAAAGTACGTAATACTGCAGACACCTTCTAAGTGTGTACGCTCACTGGTCTTCAGGTCTTTATCTGACTCTGTAGTGTGTGGAAGCAAAGGTTATTTACATTGATCACTTAATCTAGCTTTAAATATGTCACTAATTTATAGTAAGAGAACAGCAGACAATGAACAGGTGGAAATGAAAAAAAAAAAAAAAAGAGAGAGTGAATCAAGCATGTAGATTATCTCAGGAAAAAAACATTTTTAATTTTTGGTTTGTACCTTGACATTTCAGCAAGTCTGGGGCACACAGCACATGAATGCATCTGCAAAATATTTAATGAGGGACTTTACATGAGTTCTGATTTTACCTGTGGTATTTGCAGGCCTGCTGTCTGTAGGTTTTGGAAGACATGGGGACAGTTAAAATGTAATACATACATCTACATGGCCAGGCTTAGCGCAGTGTGATGGAACCTGGATTAACTCTGAATTAGTTATCTCAGGTGCAGAAGGAAGCTCAGCACTTCTCCTGGTCTAGCTACCTTGGCTGAGAGTATTGCTTCACAATCCCCAGTACCTTCACATGGCATCATGAAATATTATATACTTATACCCAAAAAATAAGGTTTTATGAAGTGATACTGTATTATTTTTCTTTTGAAGGCCATGACTACTACCAAAACCCAGCACCTACGGTAGATTAGGTACCTTAGATTTTTATTTATAAACTCAAAATGGGTGAAAACCTAATTCTTCGCTCTGAAAATGCGCAAGTTTTGCGGTATTTTCAATGGAAATTTAAATTTTGCAGCAGGATACCAAACTAAAAGTGAAAGTAATCAGCTAGTGACCTGCTCTGTTTCATCTATTTAACTTTTTATCTACCTCAGAAAAAAGGTTTAACATATATATAGATGTATATGTATATAAAAATGGTGGTGAAGATAGCAGAGTCTCTTGTATTTCCATGACATATGAGAGTAACTTATTTAAAATTAATTTCATATTTTAAAGTGCATTTCTATCCTCAGCAAAGACTAGATAGTAATTTTCAATTTTTGGTAGTAAAACTAGCTTCAGAGAGGAAATGTTTTTCACTGCAAATGACCTTTTCTGCTCACAACAGTGCTATGAAACTGCCTAAATAAAATTACTCATGGATTTTTGGCAGCAGAAAATTTTCTGGACATAGGAGTGAGGGGAATTTATTAATCTCAAACCCAATATTTTAAACCAATAGAGGGTGCTTGATACCAGAAAGCACTGACTGTTAAGTAATATCAGGCAAATGTTAGATAGTGAATATCAAATTAGCTCACTGACACAGCACAGGTCCTAGTGGACCAGCATCACATCGCAAAACAATGCAGCACTGACTTCTCAGCAATAATGCTAAAATCTAATGGGCCTGTCCATCACCTCTGGACACCTGTGGACTCTCTCTGCTGCCTGCTTTGCTCCAGCTCAACACAGAAACACAGCTCTCAGGTGCTGCCTGCCTCCAGGCTGCTGCTTTTCCCAAGCAGGTCCATGAAGCTGGCCATCTTCCCTGCATAACTGCTGCTTTATGCACACTTTAATCTTGGAGATCTGTAGCTTCCCTCCAAGGGTTTTTTCTGGTCCTTCCCAAGAAAATCTTCTTTCAGTTGTCTCTGTTGGTCCCATCTGGTCTGTATTCCTGCTTTATTGTTTACTGACTTTCTGGAGCTGAGATAAACAGATATGACAGATACTTTTCCTTAGTGCTTTTCTTACCTCCTTCCCTCCCTCTTGCCCCTCCTGTTTTCCATGTAAAAGATGAGAGACTGAATCTGCCGAGGTTCATTTTACTTTGAAGTTCATGGAATTTAGAAGATTATACTCATGGAAATCAAAATGGCCAAGGGGTCTTACTGGGGTAAGCTGTCCATGATGCGCCTACTGTTATTAGCCATTTCTGACACATATGCCTTTTAATTATTATTACAAGATCCATACACAATGGGAACACAATCTACATAAAATGGACAAACTTAAGATACAAATTTACCTTCAAAGATACCAGCACTATTGTATCAACACCATCACTGAAGCCTGTAACTTAAATGTAATCTATTGGTAAAACTAAATTTTAGTTATAATCTGTCACGATTTCAAATTTCTTCTGCATGCACCAAGACTGTTTGAGTCTTCTAAACCTCTCACTAAAATGTTAGGGAAAAGTCTCGAGTAGTAGCTAAATGGTACATATTTAAATGGTAAATTAACATGCTTGACAAATGGAAAGGGCCATCTGTGATAAGGACAAGATGAGTTTCAGTCAGAAGATGACTGAGTGGGAGGAAATCTTCCTCCAACATCTGTTTGGCTTGTTTGGATTAATCCTCTCCAATTATTCTGTACTAGGGAGGATGGATGGGTGGAGAAGCGTGTTCCAAAATCGAAGTGATTGATCTCATGCATGCAGGAGTTTGAAAGGTCAGCTCAGTAAAAGGGAGACTCATGAGAATTTGACTAACTGAGCTAGATATTGTGTATACTGAATGTGGAGGGAAAAAATACATGCCAGGTCTTTCATCCTTCCTTGGCCACAGCAGGTGACACAGTCACAGTAGGTGATAAAGTGAGGGACTATTCCCTCCCATATTCTCCTTGCTCTGTCCAGGGCAGTTGCCTTGAATGGGCACGTAGCAGCCAAACATATCTCACAGCAGCTGGCTGCCCACTTGTATGTTTTGAACAGGTGACTTTCTAGACATTCACTATCCTATGTTATTGTTATCACTTCGCATCTTTATTACACTAGCTCTCAAAGGGTCTGGGTGGATACATCTCAACTGTGTGGACAGGAGACTTTACAAATACAAAGCACAGACCCTGCTCTTGTGTTTACTGATGGTCTTCTCTTTCTCCCAGTAAACCCACCCATCTGTGCCCTCTGGAAGTCTCACAGAGTAGCCAGCTTAATGAATTTCTAATCTAAATTAACTGATAAATGAATAAAAATTATGTTATTTGAGTATGACGCTTCTCAGACTACCCTGACGCTTACACGCAGTTTCTTAAGGAATTCAGAAGAATTTCAAGTAGCCCATCTTCTATAGTACAAACATTTTAATATAAAGTCCTAGTCCAATAATCTGTGATTTGATCAGATGTATACGAGGCCTCTTCCACTTGTGTCATAAGCTTCTCTCTATAGAGTCCTTCAGCAGTAAATCAAGTGCCTTGTGGGATCCCCAGACCAACAATTTTTCTAGCACACTCTCCTTCACTTAAAGCTCCAGGGTCACGTATTTGGAAATACAGACAAACCATCAAGGCAAAAAACCTACTTATGAACTTTGCCTCCCTTGAGTATGCTGTGGAAAGTCCCATCACTACCTATGGCAAATGCCTACCACAGATGTTAATGTGAATCATTGTGTCTGAAATGCCAGACCTCTCTGCATACAAGAACTTGGACCCACAGACAACTGTTCAGTATAATCCAGGGTGACAGTGCAATAATTAATGAGCCAAAATTTCTTTTAGTCTCCAATTTCTTTGCTTTGAACTCTCAGCAAAATGTTTAGGGTCTGATTTTATATGTGTAAATCTGACAAGATTTGTAACAAGTTCTCAATGACTGTATTTAGAGATTCAGCCACTTGATTTAAATGAGAACTGTCTAAATCCTTGGAGTGGTATTGAATTATGATGAGAAATAATTTCTTTAAAATACAGGAAATAACTATGTTTAAATGTATGAACGACTGCAGTATGAATTTTTTGCTTGGATTCTGAGTTATAGAGATTTTCTCCCTGGAAAAAGTCACGGTCAGTACAGCAGACTAGAATTTTTATAGGCATAACAATATATTTAGTTCTGGCAGCAATTCCATTGATTGAGCAAAACATAAAGATGTATTCAATTGTCTATTGCCATAGTTTTCAGAGAACTGGGAAATAGAAGTAATACATAATTATTCTTCTGCGCTGCAGTTTAAAGTAGCCTATGCAATTTAATTTTTATTTTGCTTGGGGTTTTTTTTTTCCTCTTTTTTTCCTCCTTTTTCTTTTCTTTTTTCTTTTTTTTTTTTTTTTCCTCCAAAGTGTAAACTGGTGCGTTACCTAAATAAATGTAAAGTTTGTGTACAAGTGGGTTTTATCAGCTGATGGAGTTATTGATATTTCATTATTGCAGGGCTTACAATCTACAAAATTTTTTATCATTCTTTTCCAGTAAATCAAGCCAAGGTTACTTCCAGAAACACTAGTTTGTGGAGCAGAGGAGGAAAGTACCTCTCTGTTTTCACTGTTGTATTTTCCATCCTGGTCTTCCGGCAGGTGAGGTTTGCTCTCTGAGGAACCCATCAGTGCTAACTCAGGTGGACAGGTGGCTACAGAGCTATGTGAAATGTTCCGTTCCCCCCCCCCCCCCCCCCCCCCCCCCAGCATTTCCAGTCCTTGTTGGCTGAAAAGGTGAGAAAGTATTGCCAATTAAGATGACCACAGCAAGTGATTTGGAACTTATGCATGTACAGCTAAGTCTGATGGCCAACAAACCCATATAAAATAAGTCATGTTAGAGAATGAACAGCTCTGTTCTGTGGTTCTGTGACAGCTATGCAGAGAGTTATGCCTGAAGAGAAAGGGCTTACTGATTGTTAAATGGCACAACGGATGAGAGGAACAGTATTCACCTAATTGTATCCCATGCCCTTTTGGAGATAAATCCCATAGATTGCAGCTGAAAGCTGCTTTTCAGAACTTAGCATTTCCATGTTGGGAACAGGATTAAATCAATGTATAATTGCATTAGAGTTACTCTTTACTTATTTTACAGTTTTGCAACAACTTTATTGGGGGATGGATAAAATCCGAGTCAATATCTACTATGATAAAGCAAAGAGATCACTCAGAAGAAGATAAACATTTAAGAATATTATCTGAGCCAAGAGCATGTGGAATGTATTAGTGTATACTACTGATATTCTATCCTAGCTCTGTTGTCTGGCCTCTTAATCGATAGCCCCATAGTTTTATTGATTTTATGGGAGAGATAGTTGGTTCTGTAATGAAGGGTAACAGTAACAGCTCTTGCTGCTAAGCATTGCCAGCAAGCAGCTGAGCAGAAGCCTAGTTGGACCTCCCAGCAGTACACTGGCCAAAGCTGCCTGGGAAAGGTGAGAAGAACACTACATACCACCCCAGGTCACACAGAAGCTGGCATTAAGAACAGCACAGGATTGTGACTTGGGTGTGAAAAGCTACTGTAGGTAGAGGAGGCTGTGAATTGGTGAGAAACCTACAGTCTAGAGCAAAACCAGAAAGGAGAATATGCACAGGAGTTTGCTCTGCAGAGCAGAATGAGGATTTGGTGCTTGGAGTGTGTGCACACACGTGTGTATGTGTGCATAACTACGTATTAGGACAGAGGAAGGGAACAAAAGCCAATACTGGCTATGAATAAAGGAAGGATCATGTTTTAGAGGTGCTGAGCACATAAAATCTATATTTTCAGCTGTAGCAGTTGTAATCATTTGGTGCTTCTTTCTGCCTGTACATGTCTCTACCAGAAATGCTGATCTGAGAGGGTGAGAGAAGGTAGAAATAACACAACTGGCGTGAAGAGGGCGGGGGAGCTCAGGCATTTAGTGCTCCTCAACTTCTATCTCTATTCAGCTGAATACATCAGTAGGATGCAACAGTGGTCGAATGCAAGTCAATGAAGCTGACTATGGCAAAGCTAAATAGATGATACAAGCAAATACCAGTGTATTTATGAGAACTTATACATAAATCATGTAGTGACTTAATTATTGCTCCAGCTTTACAGACCAGTCACTGAAAAGGGAACGTTGCTGTTGCAGAATGCAGTAGTTTCTGTAACAGGCTATCATTTGTCCTTTTAATGCTGTCTGAGAAACCCATCTTTAGACCACATCTGAATAGGAAAACAGCTGTGGCAACTGTGTGGTTTATATTGGCAAGCAGTCACATCTTAATGCTGATGAGAGTAGAGGTTAAAATTGAAACATCTCTTCAAATCCCAGCCATCTATGACAAGGCAGAATTTACTGCTCCTATATACTGTGAAATTTGGGTTGGCAGAAATCACAGAAAAATCAAGCACTACTGTAAAGACGTGCCAACTCTCCTACAAGAAGAGAAGTATTATTTGTGGAAAATACACCTACAGGAAGGCATAAAAAACTGGTGGAAAAGTTACTTAAGCTGCCAGTTATAAACCAGCCACCTTCTGTCTGGAACTGCCTATGCCAGAAATGACATACCAGGAAAGAAATGCCTAGAACAGAATACTTTTTTTTAGAAAGAAACAACAACAACAAAAATTGCAGAGGAAGTGCTCATGAGGAAAGAGCTGCTTTCAGTTGTGCTTATATGCCTCTGCTATGAAAAACCCAAACCATTTTGTTTTCATAATTGCACGTGCAGAGCAGAGAGAGGTGCACCTTTAGGAAGAAAAGAGAAGCACCCACCAGTGGGGTTATGTATTGACGGCACCTGCAGAGGGGGAACAGTCCAGATTCTGCTCAGTGGTTCTCCTCCCCAGAAGTGGATTTGCACCTGAAAAAGCCTTAAAAGAACAAAAAGCCTGAAGTCAGGAACACCCACTCACAGCTTCTTATCTGCTAACACTATTGTCTTCTTTAATTCATTATTACACCTTGTTTTCCACAGGATCCCTGCAGCATGAGTCTTCTCTCTGGTCAATGCATCAAGCAGAAACACTGAAAATAAAATGGTCTTTCTCATCACTAATTTTATCTTCAGTTCTAGTTGTCATAATTTTTTTTAATTTTATTTTTAGGTCTGGTCAGTAGTAGAGTGTTTCACTCTAATAATAAACATTAATTCTACTCATGTGAGATAAGGGGCTCCCATTAGTCTCTTTTTTTCAGATAAGGCAATCGAGGCTGAGAAGAAAATTGATGATCTATTAATTTTAGTGCTCAGTATGAGACACATAATCTGACTTTTCAAGGAACTTAGCGCTATAAAGTTCTTTGTTTATATGTCCATACGGCATCATGAGGTAAGAGTTCTCAGAAAGTTAATTGGTCCAGGATTAGAAATGCAGATACACACTGCTTTCAGCACAGCATTGTACATTAATATTTAAGGTATGTATCCCACTGACTTCACTGTACATTGATATTTAAAGTATGTATCCCACCAACTTCAGTTACAACAGTAAGTGCACAGCATTTCTGCAAAGATAATACCCAAATTGCAAGGCAATGGACTGGAAAATGAGGACTCAACTGGTGAACGTTTGTAAAAATACTCCTTTGAGTAATGTACCCAACATCATACCCAAACACTTATGATGGATATCATCTTTCCCTTCCTGCAGTCTGCTCTATTTATTATATACCTTTCAACAGATGCAGCAAGAAAGTCCAGCATTTTGTAGACGTAACTGCAAATCTCTTCTTTATGCAGAGGAGATTCATCCTGCACAATTTAAAGGGAAAACTCCCTATGGAAAGTGTTCTGACTGAGTAATCTAAGGCTGCAATGAAACATACAATGAGTTAATTTGCACGAGCAAACTTAATTGTAGCATTCTCTCACTTGCATCCTTGATTCCCCAGCTGTTTTCAAACCTTGGCAGAGGTAATTTCTTTTTCCTTCTTCCTTCAAGCCCCCCACCCCTTATTCCCCTGAGGTATTATTCAATAAGGGGATATTATGCTGACACCCAACCATGTCCGCCTCTAAGCTTACACAGCAGCAGCAACAAGCCACTCCTAGTCACGCCCTTACCTCCTAGTGCCACACAGTGAAACGCTTTGCTGGTGTGGACTCTGCTAGGTGTTGGATCATGGATGACAGCAGCTTGACCGTCACAGTGTTCGTTGCTATCTCCTTTTAATACCCGTTCACTCTACATGTCAACTAATTGAGAAAAGGTTGGTGCCAAGAGCTCAATTTCTTTACATCCTATGCGGAATATATAATGATGCTGGAAGTCCTGCCCTTTGGAGGACAGCAAACAGCCGCTGCCTTTTACAGTGCAAAAGACTTCCTTGTGGAATTGCTTCCCCAGTATCCAAACAGAGCAAGGCACCAGCTAGTTCATTGTTGGAAGAAGCTTTTTGCTCCAAGCATCTCCAGACATGAGTATCTACCACTCTGACCAGTAATTTCAGAGTAAAATAATGAGAACAAAACCTGGGACATGCTGCAGAAATGCACACATGGAACTGTGATTTTGTGAAGGATAATAAGGTAGGCCCCATACAATGGATTGCTAGAGATCTCAGCTTCAGATTTCATATTATGAAAAGAGATGTGCCTCTGTTAAAATAAATACAGCTTGTTAAAGGAGAGAGAGAGATACTAGAATTTCAGCAGAGCTAAAAGACATGTATCACAGTTACTCACCTAATATAGAAGAGAATTAAGCAATATTTGTAGACAAATTTAATGAGGTGCAGGAGGTAATAATACTTAGAGTTCTTTGGCCTGAAAATTGAGTTCGGCATTGGTAAGTTGTTTGAAAGGAATCTAATTTTTAGCTGGAGTGCAGCAATAAAATTTTTTAAAAAATGCAAGTAAGTAGCTTATAAAGACATGCTGTTACTTCATATATGACAGATTCTGTGGCTTCAGTTAATCTGAGGGAGATGTATTAAAGAAAACTGCTGTAAATTTCATTCCAGGAAGCAAGCAACATTAATGTGTGAAGAAACTAGTAAAGCCCTAAGAAGGCTATATTGACCATTAAAAAAAATATCTTTAAATGAAGACTTTGGGGTTTGATTTTTAGCTTTTTGGGATTTTGTTGTCAAAGAAAGCTATGACAACAAGCTGTGATAGGTAAAACAAAACCAAGGTTAATTAGAAGTATTCAGAAGCTTTCATGATAGCATAAAAATTCTCTCAAAACCTGATCAGGATTTCCACACACACACACCCCCCCCCCCCCCCAAATCACAACTCTGTGGAAATGTTACAAATATTGCACATGGAGAAGTATGGCCAGAGAATTTCCAGATGTTTTTCTGGACTTCCTAATTTATTTCCAAAATACAGAGATTACTTGTTTACTAGGTTGCAAAACTCTTTTTATCTGTACTGTATACATCTCTGGCATTGATCAACACAATACCAGCAGACATTAGAAAAAATTGCACTCAATGAATTGCAATAGGACCAAGAGATCACATCTTTCTGGGGAATTTCAGCATTTCTTTTCTGAAGTAGGTGACTTCCAGGTTATTTCTGGCCCCTGCTCTATCTACATCAAACAAAGAAGCATGGACACTGTTGATGGTTCACAGATTTGATCTCTGTAGAGCTCACACAGCTCTATGGGTTTACTATACTACCTCTTGCAAATCAGTGGAGGGATTCCCATTGAATTTGCTGGCCACTACGCTGAGCTCCAGGGACCAATAACGAACCCCAGGAAGATTTCTCTTGGGCTTGCTTTTCTCTTCATCACTGGCAGTGACTGTAATTGCAGTTGATTTCTGGAGGAGCTGCCATCTGTAAAGATCTGTGAGGGTCATTTAATGCAATGCTGCAAAAGCCAGCAGAGGGGTGCAGGACAGCAGCTGTGTCAGGCCAGAGAGCACCACTGAAATGTGGCTGAGGTGTGTGTTAGAACTAGAAGGATTTTTAGGAAAAAGAACTGTATTGCAGTATTTTCCTAATACAGTGTACTGTATTAGGAAAAGGGAATGGGATTACAAACAGGAAGCAAATGCTAGACAAATCTATTCTGATGCAACAAGATCTTTAATGAACAGGGTAATTAGTACTTTAAGCTGATATTCAGTCAAAAGGTACATTTTCAGCTCAGTGGTCCCTAGAAAGAAGAACTGGAGCTCACTCAGAAGAATTGGTGCTTTCCACTAAATGACTATTTCTTGTGGCACTTCGAGATGTCATAGTTGAGCCTAAATTTTCCACGCCCTGTATCTGAGAACTGGTAGTACATTTTGTTAGGGTTGCAGGCTAGTAACAGCTCAAGCTATTTCTGCTGTAATGTTCTTTCTAAATATGCACAGAAGAAACTTGGATTAAAAAAATCCAGCTAAGAGGAAATGGTGAATTATACACAAAAGATAAGGAAAAATGTCATTGTTGCATTGACTTTAAAAAGTGAGGAAGGTGGAGATTTGCTTGCACTAGGAATCAGATTACCAAGAAAGTAAAATGAGGAATTAGGAACAGAATAGATAACAGTCGAAGAGGTTATTAAAAGATTACAGAGTCTAGAAACTGATATAATAGAACAATATCTACTCAACCTATATTTCAGAATTCTAAAGCAAACTAGGAAAATGTGCAATAAACCTTTCACGGAGGCACACAGTATTGAGTTATTTGACAAAATCAAATTCTGAAAAATCATTATAAATCTGACTGAAAAAGCTTTGCATTCCAGGGATAAATGTTCTAAATATAGTGTTTAGGCTATGAAGAGAGAATTTTGGGTACTTCAAGAAAACAAACATGCTCACAATCCCCAATGGACATAGGCAAGCATTAGTCATTCATATATGTATGTACACATGTGCATATATGCATATAAATGTGTACTAGCTTTTGTAGCCTTCAAAAAAAATTCCTTTCTACAAAGCCTTAATTAAAAAAAAATAAATCATTCTCTTAATTTTATTATGAGCCCTGTGATACGTAAGATTTTTCTTAAAGCTTAGGTCCTGGTGTTTACATTACATAAAATAACAGCAAAAGGGAAAAAAAAAAAAAAATATTTTAGCCTTCTTGGCTATAAGCAAAAAGTTGAAAGCATGAAAGAAATGCAGAGTAAAAGCTCAGAATGTCAAAATGATCCTCCTTAAATAGAAGTATCTCATCACTTCAGTTCTAATATGATTACTTTTGCAGGGCTTGCCCTACCTTTTTTATTTTAAACTTTTAGGATTAGTTATAGTGCAATCTATTCAGCCCTACAGGCATTTTGATGACACAAAATGCAAACAAGACTAAAGTGCTTTTGTGTGTGCCTCTCTGTAACTCACCGAGGGCTCAACAAAATGGTAATGGTTTTGTTCCTGCTCTAGACACTATCTGGGTCACAGATACCTGTTTCTCCTGAAAAGGACAGAATGCAAAACCATGATGCTCCAGCCAGAGCAGGTTGAGTTGTCTCTCAGACTGGAGAGCTTTAGAAAACATTGGTGTCTCCAGGTAGACTATCTGTTGTTACACTGGCAGTAACCACAGTCAATCTACACCTACATTCAGCACAGTTTGTTTGTTTGTTTTGTGGGACATCACAATCAAATTACTGAACTGGGGTAAAATAACGTAAAAACGTATCTTCATAAAGCCATAGCCCTAGACCTTGTGTAGCTGATCACTATGTCCTTTTTCAGTGTCTCCATATTCCTTCTGTGATGGTTCAGTAGTAGCACTTTCCATACCAATTATGCTTGACTAAGAACCACTCGAATGAAAACTTTCTGACCCATACTAACAATGAGATATGTTAGAAGTATCTTAAAATGGCATTGCCTAAGAACATTCCTGCATGATGAAGTTGAGTAAAAATGAATTCTTTGGGTTTCTGATGAATCTAAATAACTTGGAAGAAAATATCTGATTTAAGTGTAATACAAAAAATTTGGGTTTATTGAATATTTTTCTATTTCTAAAATAAAAAGTGTAAGAAAAAAAACCATGAAATTTTTTTTTACTATAATAACGCTAAATACTTCTTTAGAAAACACTGAAAATTCCTTTTCCCCTCCTATGAACAGTTTGACAAATGGTCCCAAACTTCAGAAAAATAGTCACCAGATTTTTTTCATTCAGAAATATTCCTCCATATTTTTCATCCAACTGTAGTGCCTATTGCAAAAAAATCTATTCCTGATCATGAGAATGTGTGTGGTGTTTCCCTAACATGAAATGCATATAAGAAGTTCACCTTTATTTACAGGACAGATAAAGTTCATGAATTATGATAGAGCATGCCTTGCAGAAATGGTACAGAGTTCATGCTTTTCTGTGCAATGCAAAAAAGCCCACCAGGATTGGAAAATTTCTGAACAATAATAACAATAATAATAAAGCCTGGACAGTAAAATGTAGAAGAAAGCCAGGAATAATTAAAGATTTCAAGAAAGAAGAGAAGGAAACTTGAAAATCAATTGCAATGTAAAGGAATCCCGCAAATATGAAATTCAATTAACCCCATGGAGCTGGGAATTGGGCTTATTTCGTGTTATATACTATTAAGGTGAAATGCACGCCACTTACAGAAAGCCCTGTTACTTTTCTTGCTACTGCACTGAGGAGGGGGCAGGGAGAGGGTTTGGAGAGGTCTTAAGTACAGCATCTTAATGGGTCAGGGTCTAATTGCTAAGCCCCTGGGCTAAAACATCATTTTTGAAGCTGACACCTCCAGATGCTGAATGAGCAAAGCTTTCTAGCAGGCCTGCAGACCCCACTGCAGCACACAGCCTAGAAAAGCATATTTAAAATCTTTGCAGTTTCTATGAGACATTCTTCTGAGAATATATAGATCACGGATCTAGAATCCTTTCCCCAAGGAGTCTCCTTATTATGGGCTGTATCAGTAACATAGGTCTCAGGTGACGGGAGTTGTCAGACTACCCTCCCCGTCTCTGTGGTAAATCACTGCTTAAGTTATAGGCAGGTACTTTCTGTCCAAGGTGTACTTCATTCTTAACCTCCTTTCCTTAATTCAGGAAGTGATTTTATGCTTGTTATTCAACAAAACATCTTAGTGCTTCCTTAATATGTATTTTTATATTATGTATATATATATATGTGTGTGTGTATATATATATGTGGTGAAATGCACTTCTATCATATATATATATGATAAAAACGTATCATTTTTAATAAGAGGATGCATATAAATTGCATGTTGAAAAGAAAGCTGGGCTTCAAAATGTGCTTCAGGTTAGTCACGTTTGTAGCCCTGTCTGGAGCTCATGGAAGAGGAAGGATATGCCCTGGTTTGTTCGAGTAGGTGTAGAGCTGCGGTGCCATATCACTTCTGGAGCTGACTTTGTAAACCTCCATGGCAAAGCTGTGTGGGCTCATGGGCTTACATCCCAGCTTGTGAGAAATTTACCCATTTTACAGGACAAAGGCACTGAAGCTATGCTAGACACAACTCACTTGCATTTGGTAAAATCAGCTTGAGTTTGGTAAAATCCTACTCACAGCCCATTCCCCAAACACAGCTGACGTTATTTTCCATAGCTTCTTGCTACTGCTTTCCCTGCTCTTGCCTCCCTGCTTGAGCTCAGCATTGGCCTTGCAAAGGTAATGCCAAGCTGAGAGAGGGGGACTCATCTGAATTATACAGGAGCAGATGCATACATATGTGCATACATATATTAATGCATATGCTTTTTCAGATTGGGCTTGAAAATCCCCAGTCCTGAAGGGTGGAAGGCCTGGCTGACAGCTGTGTTCCCACATCTAATACACTAAAATTATCACTGTATCTAATTGAGCCCAACGAGGACTTTAGGGGACAGGACCTCACCATATATAGGTTAGAGAGTAAAAGGAAAGTGTGGAAAAAACAAGGACAATGACAAAGCCAAGACAAGGATGGATATGAGATGTTTCTCATCAAGAAAGTGAAGCAAGCCCTGAGTGGCAGCAGGGGAGAAAAAGGGCTAAGGGATTTTGAAATGGCTTGATCCCTTTCTGGGAGAAGCTGTATGGCTTAACAGCCACAGTGGAGTGGGTGTCCTCTAATCTTTTTTGAAGGAAAAAGCACCACCACCTTTCCATAGCTGTCAACAGTTACATTTTAACACAATAAATACACTGGAAAGCAGACCTAGACAAGGCAGTTATAGTATAGCATATATAGTTCCACCTCTCAGAACACATTACGATGCTTGCTTTTTATTACTGATTAATATCGTTAGACTTTACAGCCTTATCAGAATGGAAATCATAAAGAATGAAGCCAGATGTTACTGTTCCTCCAGTGAATTCTTACTGTAATTAATTTCTTCATCAATAATTAATTTTCAGCAACAGTTCTTTGGCATCATGACACTACTAATAAAACAATGCAAATATTAATACTGCTAAGTTATTCTGTACTGTCTAAATATTTAGATGGATTTTTTTTTCCTATCAAAATACCACAGCACTAAACACTATATGGATGCTGTAATGGTAAACATGAAAAGAGATGGACTTGTTTTCTCCATATTTATGTTAAAACCTCACAGTAAATCTCACAAAGTGAAACAAAGCTCCTGTGATTGTAATACACATACTTCACAAGGGATTTAATTTGGGACGAATCCTGCACCGCTGTAGAGCACTACTGAATCCTAGTTCCCAAGAAAAGGATCAGTAAGGGCAAAGGAAGGTACTGGAACAGTTCCTCTGAAACATCTATTAGGCAAGAATGAGGAGCAAGGGCTTCAAGCCACTGGCAGGGCTATCAAAAGCAGTAATTTCTTATGTTTACCTTAGAAAAAAACAATGACACTTCAACATCCTATTAACCACCTAGGATATTTTTTAAGCACTTTGCATTTACCCAGAATGTCTTAACTGTTCTTCTCATGCTCCTTTCTTTTCTCTTTTGCTACATAAAATAAAAAAAAATAATAATTTAGTACTCTGCTGTAGAGGAATGAAGCTGGGTTAATTAGCATTGACAATATACAGCTGTGGGCTGGCTTCAGCGGCGGTGGGTTGGCCGATGTAGGTAAGGTGCAGCTGTGGCTGGTTCTGTTAAGGGGTTGAGAGCCAGTGAAAAGAGAGCAGCTGAGGAAGAAGAGGGGAGAAAGAAGTAAGAGAAGAGAGAGAGTAGGCCCTGGATGAGGTGAGATGAGGAGAAGGCAGCAGAGGGACTGGTATGAAGAGTATGCTGGTATGAGATGGTAAAAGACCTTGTTGCAGCTGGGTAGTTTCGAGAGTGCTGCGACAATCTTCCAGGAAGAAGGCAAGTCTCCTGCCAGCACTGACACTTACCTATTTTAAATCTGGACAAAGTGGGCCCTATATGTTACAAAGTTACCTGACATCATTCCTTCAAAGGCCTGTGAAGGTGGTCTAGTTCAAACTAATTATATATTTTAGGAATATGCTGAATCTAAGAGGCTTAAATATGGCATTAAGTCCCATTCCCAGTAAAAGGAATGCAGAAGTTCTTTTCTTCTTTCAGTCTTAATGTGAGGGTGTTAAGTAATTATGTGTTTTTCCTGTTGATGATCGTCATTAGGTCCTTTGCAAAAATCCCATTTCCTTAAGGAAAACTGTCCCTCAAACCAGTTTCTTTAATAACAGAAACCCATGTTATAGAAAAGGCTGACAGTTACTGTACTAGATTTGGGTTCAGAAGACCAGGAATTGAGACATTCAAACAAGGAATATCCACCTGTAACAAATAACTGTGTTCATTGTGAATACCAGATACCATGGACTAAAAATTACTGTGGATTCATTGATGTAATAACTCATTTGGGTACCTGAGTGGCAAGGTCCTGTTTCTTGCCATCACACTGATGTGCCTGATGAGCTTAAAGAACTAACTTTGACCTTAAAGAAGTTGCGTATGTCACTGATATACCTTTATTTTTACGGCAGTCATAGGGTAACGGTGACTGCTGTCTTTGTAAAGCATTTTGACACCTCATGATACAGGAAGAAGTGACTTAGCTAGGTTCACCAGTTTTTATTCTTGTTTTTTATCTTCAAGATGCTATGGACTGAAGACTCAAGTGTGGAGCAAAGGAATAACAGAGGAGATTTCTGGTCATTTTGAGTAAGAATGGAAGAACGCAGTCCACAGCAGTTGCTTTCTATAACAGAATTAAAGACTAAAGCACGGTGTGTTTATCTTGTTCCTATTACTATCAATATGGCAGCCTGTGGAAAGAATACTTGCATTCTTATCTACAGATAAAGCCTTGGCCATTTGCTCTGGCCTTTCATTGGAGGCAGTATACATCAGGGACTTCATATGCAGCGCTGTTTTTTCTTAAGAAGCATTAAGGGGAAGGTGATGAGGAGCAGAGAGGTTTCTGATGGGCCACTAGGGAAAGGAGTTACTGAGTGAAAATGTCAAGGTAGAAATTCTTGGCACAGTATTCAAGACAGGCTCTCAGGACTTTTTAAAATATGCCTTTAAATCTACTTACAGTCTGGCTGAAACCAGATTTACAGTCTATTTTTGCAGCTGCCAGTCTCCACTTAGAAAAGCTTTAGCATTGGATATGGATAGTGTACTTCAAAAGCTATACGGAGACCTTTGAAGTGCATGCAGGCTGATGTAGAGGCTTATTTGAAAGTATAGGTTTCCTCTGACAACAGGTATTTAGAAATGTTAGGAACCCAGAGGTGTTTGGGATTTCATCTGTCTAGGTGGATGAAGCCTTAGAGTTTACAACCAAATGTGTTTATGTAATTTTTCTATAGTTGCCTTATTAGTGTATGTGCATTGGTGAGGGACAGAAGCCACCTGGTTTTATTGTGATATTTTCCCACTTAAGAATTAACTAAGAATATCTTTGAACCTGTGGGAATACACTCGGAAAATACCTATAAAGGGTCATCTCTTGAAGAAGCATAAATCAGTATCACTAGTATTTAATAAATCACATCTTTTAACTTTCAGATTCAAAAACTGCAAAATCTGGCATTGTTACCTTCTTTTGAACAACTTTTCGGTATGTTTATAGCATGTATCAAAGTCTGCATATTGAACAAAATAGTACCTAAAAATTTAAGTAATTACTTTAGAAAATATTTATGTAAAATAATTTGTCTGAAAAGATGGAAAATATCCTATTCTATAAATAACTCCATTATTTATAGAGGGGTGGGTTTTTTTTCAGTTATTGCAAATAACTATCTCAAAAATAGAATAGGATACAAGCAAATCACTTTGCCTGTAACAAATTTTATTAACTGTATTATAATAATATTAACTGTAAATTTTATTCCAGGGGAGCTTACCTAGAGATATGTGGATAGTTAGAAGGTAGCTAACTGAATAGAGCACTGTTGATATTGTATAACAGTTCTGTACTGTTGACTATTATATTTCTATGAAAAATGAGAATTTGAAATAAAAAGTGGGTAGTTACAGTATAGATAGAACTACAAATCAAGTTTTAAAACTACATATTCACTTGCATTTTTTGTCTTTTTGCCATAGTTCTAGCAGAATGTTTAAGATACAAGTCTGTTTAAAAAAAAGGCAAAAAAAGTATTTGTTAAAAGAAAACAAAACAAATCCAGAATAAAGCCTAACAGATGTTTTTTTCTGAATATGGTGGCAATTGATTCTGTTAACATACACAAAATAAATGCAAGAAAAAAACAACTTTAGGGAATGAATTATGCACATATACCTCCAATGTTGCTTTTATTTGGAGTGCCGCTGGTGGACTGCCTGGCTGCAGAAGCAATGAGTTTAGGGTTATTAATTAGGTTCAGAAGTATTTTGTGCAGACTGCTTAACTCTCCCACATCTCAGATTAATGCCTTAAATATTGGGCTGTGGCATATTCTGGAGTCTCTCCATTTCTCCTAGACCTGTGGAAGGTTTATTGCAAAAAGATGAAATTTGGAAAAAAAAAAGTTTTGAAAAGTTTTCATCTTCCTTTAGCTATAATAATGTATTTTATCAGGTGATTTATTACTTATTAAAAATCTACTTATTTAAACACAACTGCCAGTTTAAATTTTGGTTTAGTGTAAGACTGCTGTTTATTGTCATACTGACCTGTATCTACTTTGTAACATCTTTTCATTTGAAAATGCCACTTTTACTAATAACTGGTGGCTCATAGTGAAAAATAATTTAGTATATGTGTCTATAGTACTAGAAAAGAGACATTTTATTTTTACTCCAAAGTGTGGCTTTCAAAAGGGAAAATATTTTGACCTTTAAAATAATCTCATATATTGTTAAAGAAGCGCTACTAGTACCTTTCTAATGCCTTTATTCCTTGGCATAAGAAAAGACAGATCTGCAGGTAAGCATACATGTAGAAAATTATACCTGTGGATTCTACATTATTTACTAGATCTATGATAAACATAGTATAGCATTGGCCTGTGTCGAGCTGGTACTATGGTTTCAGAGACACCACGCTGCCTGTCTGAGCCAGCAAGCCTTCAGGATGCTATCCTGTACCATACTGGTTTCCTGGCTTGGGTAACTGGGAGCTGGAAAGGTTTCTGTAACTGGGCTCTGCTGTGCTTTGGTAAGTGCCACAGCTAGCTAGGTCTGTGCTTTTCCAGATTCTCTAATCTCTAATCCTTCCTTCTCTAAACTCTCTACAGTTTATCTGAGATGTTAAAATCTGTATGTATCTTGCTTCAAGTAAGGATCTAGAAGAACTTTTTTTGCTTTTAGTCTCATATATTGACCATCTACAGTTCCGTGATACACAGATTTTAAATTGACTAAGGTAGATTGTTTGATTTTAGAAAATAAGCAAACATACATTTTTTTTTTTTTTGTACAGCCAACCACTTTTTGTTTGTAATATAACAAGATAAGTGGAAAAAAGTATAAGAAGGCATACGCTCATGGAGCTAGATCCACCAAACCAGGAGGAGAGTTTTGCACCAGTTTGCGGGGTCAAAGATGACCTGAAAACTAGAGTAGCTGGCAGCTGCTGGGCTTCTGTTCCATTTCAGGAATCTTCAAGCAATTGCTGCAGTAGTTTCTATGCCTTCTTCCCCTGCCATCAGCACAGGGGATGGTGGCCAGGGCCACTTTACTCCTGGCTGGTGTCCAGCTGCTAGAGCAGCTGGCCCCTTGAGGCGGCTGGCAATCAGTGAAAATCAAATCAGCCCTGTGCTGTGAACTGGTGCTGGAGTGAACTGATGCTGGGAAGCTTGCAGGATTAGGAAGGCATGGAGTTGGTATACTCCTCCTTCTTGGCCAGAAACATGGATCAGCATTTTCAGATGGCTACTTTCTGTCTCAAGAGGCCTTTCAGTTTTCTCTAATGCTTTAGAAACCTCACATTTAGAAACACACTTTTAGTCTTATTATAATGAAATAATAAGAGAGGTTAAAAACTAGTAAGAGAAATCAGGTCAAAGTCTTGGGTAGCTCAACTCCAGGAAAATTATTATATATCAAAACTTAATCTAAGGAGATATGAAGACAGCAGTTTTTACATGGCAAGATGAAACACCTTCTGGAACAAGTTTTGTAGGGGAAGGCAAATGAGAATGAGTCTCCTTGTTCTAGTGCTGTTCGAGTTTGTCTTCTCTTTTACGTGGACGATAATAATGTAGATATGCTGTCCTAGCTACAGACCGTGTATATAGGACCTTGTCTCATAAAGCCAATTCTGATCCATCTTTCACTTACTTGGAAAGTCTGTCAGAGAGCCAGTGGCAGAGCTGACCAGGGCCAGCACCTGACAAATGACAGAGTACTTGATTCCCTTTTACTCTTGTGTGGCTTTGTTTCCCTGCCATTCTTAAAGGATAGGGAAAGAGAAAAATAGTATTTTGTGTCAGTCTTCTAACTTGATCCATTCTCCATCCAGAGAGCCCCTCTACTCATTCTACTCTGGTGCATCTTTTGTTGGTCCCTTGCCCTATCTACATAAATCTAAGACAGCACTTCTAGAGAAAACACTGCTTAATAATTTCAAAAAGCTATTGCTTCTGGCTTCATCAGTGCATGGTACAGCAGAGTAAAGAATAAAGAACAGACACAGAATGACCTGATACCAGTATTTGTTTGAAGACTGTACAGCGATACTTGTCCAAGAAAATGTGGTTTCCTTGGCAAGCATGCTGATGCCAGGAATGTGTGTCAATATTAACATCCCCAGAAAGACAGGCACTTTCTAAGGAGCAGCTTTCCATACCAGGTTTCAGGTAGTGAGAATCTGGTGCTTTGCCTCATTAACAAGCTGGAAGTACAAAGTCACTCTGAACTGATTTGGTGGTCAGTCAGCAAATGTAACTAGAGCAGCGTGAGTTTCACCTCAATTTAATCTCCACAATTTAACTTCTTTCCATCTTTTGAGCTTCCTGTGTATTGCTTTCTGGCCCTTGCTGCTATGAGATTTATCTTTAGCATCCCCAGTTCTTCCTCTCCAGCTGAAGGTTTCTCAGGTGAGGTAAGCAGTTATTTCGCACACACTGCTATATTTTTGATGAGTGATTGGTGTCACAAAATATTGTAATTAGGAACAGTAATTTCTTTTTAACTGGTGAAGTTCAAAGGGATTGCAGGCACTTCTCACCTCCTTGCATTCCTCTAGAAACAAGGTGTTTTTGTGAAATTGGCTAGATTTCTATGGAAAGGAAAAAAAGAAAAAAAGGCCCCAGTACCAAGATACAATGCACAGAAATAATAGCACATGCCGCTGAATCCAAATGGGGAATTCTTGTTAAGATAGTAACAAAGCTGTCCTCTGCAGCTTGCTTAGGCAGATCAAATGCCTGGAGATGCTGACATCTGCTGAGTACCTCAGCCATCATCACAGTGCGTTACTGTGGCATCTGTGGTTTGTGCACAGGCTCTACTTTCTCAATTGTATGCTGAGTTTGAAAAAAAGGGCTTAATTCTGTCTTCCAAAAGGTCCCATTACATATTTGATAGCTCAGTGACCTTCCACAAGGTTTCCCTAGTTTCCATCAACCAAAAACTAAATTCCCGAACCTTTTGTGTTCATCTGCCATCCCTCAATACTGTCCATGCTGTCCTAGCAGCCAGTGCCACCTTTTCTGGTCTGAGCCACAAGGCTCTCATTCTAAAAATTTTCCACTATTTTCTTTGCAAGCACTGATGATAGCCTTACCACTTGTGTCATGCTTTATATCCTCTATAACTGTAATGATTTACCTCGTTACAACGAAGCAAATACCATTGTCACAGAATTCAAGTTTTTTTGTTTTTTTTTTTTCTATGAGAGACTGCCGCTCCTGTTAACATGCATGTAAGTACTGGAACTAAACCAATCAGGGCCAAAATTGGGCCTTGGTGGTTTGGCAGAAATGGGGAGGTGCTCCCCATCTCAGCACCTAGACATGGCAAAGAGAAATATGATATCCAGATGGGAATCCTAATCAGTTGTTTCACAATAGAATAATAGCTTTAATACCTTTCTGCTTCTAAGCATCACATCTACCTTAGTCACAGATGCATCACATTGAGTCTTCCAACAGTTAAATTAGAGACAAGAGAAAGGGAGAGAGAGAATGTTCGACCTCATCTTACCTCTGCCTCCCACAGAAAATTCAATACAAACATTACATTTGGACTGGCTTGCATTGACTGCTGACTGATTGCTAAATTCACTACTGGCATCTCTGCCTAAATAAATGCAGTGAAGACCCTGGCCCTCTATTTCGAAGGCTCGCCTAACTGTGCACACACAAAATTGGAACAGCAGCAGTAATTTAGCTTCCTCTGGTTCTTTCAGGTTTTTTGTAGACCCCAACTGCCTCTTAGAAAGATTTGCCGCTGCTGAATTTTTTTAACAGACCATCTGTCTCTTTTTGTATTCTAGAGCATTCTTCCGCATTTCTTGTCACATTTCCAGCAGAGTAAGAAGTTAGTTGGACTGCTCGTGCTCTAAATAGTTAGCATATTGCTGTTCTGTTGCTGGTGCAGCAGAAAGAAGAAAGGGCAACCCTTTTTGCGTTCCCTTTCTCTGGGCAAGACGACTTTCAGTCCACTCAGCAGGGAAGGGTCTTGGAACCTTCACAGCTCCCCCAACAAGTTCACTTCCACCGAAGTCCTTACAAACTCAGGAGTAGATCCCTCCTGCAAAACCTTAGGACCAGACTGGCAATAGTACAGGAAGGCAAAAGGGACTGGAGACTTCTTACCCCCCCCCCCCCCCCCCCCCCCCGAGAAGGTATAGCTTTCGCTGTTGTCATGCCCAGTTAGTTGAACCACATCAAGAACAATGTATTTGCTGCAGATCTCTTAGGCACCTGTTGATCACCAGCACCAGGCATAGTAGGGATAGAACAAAAGTACTCTCTGGAGTGTGAAGCACAGCTGGAGAGAATTTAAACAGTGCTCCATGTTGCACTTTCAAGCTACAGGTGCCATCAAAACTGAAGGTGTAGGCAGAAAATAATTTTATTTCTGGGCATATCTGGTCCTGACAGTCATGTTTAACTGTTTCCAGTTAAAACAGGTAGAGAAGCTACTTATCATACAAAACCTGTGGATTCTCCATTCTCTAACAAAAAATTGAAACACAGCACTTGAGAGAAGTGAAAACATAGAACTCGTTACCAATATAACGCTAAACAGTAGATTTTACTGAGTCCTTTACAGAAACCTGGGAAGATTTAAAGGCTAGTAATAATCCTCACTTGGCTTCAGATGCCTAGGGTGATGGTGTTTCTCTGAATGATTTGTACAGAATTGTCTATAGCCATTGGAGAGAAGTATGATCTTTTGGAACATGAAAAATCTATTTTAGAAATCCACTTTAGGGTATGTTGAAGTGCTCGCTAGAAATACCTATTTTCTGTGGTTGATTACAGTCTAAGTAACTAACACTGTTGTAGTTACCTTTACTGCAGAGTGTTCTCATTTGACTAGGTAAGTCCCCCCCAAAGAAACTATTTTAAGATTCAGAAATAATCACTTAGGAAGACATCGAAATTGGCAAGAAAAGGAAGGCAGACTGAAGCTAATGGGAGTGATTAGTGCTCTAATTCAGCAGGCATCAGGATTATCACATCTGTGATACATTCTTGCAAGACAGCTTCATTGCCAGGTCACCACCCCCTGGCACTGGCCCTGTTTGCTGAAGTCCAACCTTATGTCCTTGCTGAGGAAATTCTGAGCCCACATGACTTGCCCAGAGCCTCATGAGGCTTTGGAAGACCACAGTAAACAGGACATGAGATGACTACAAACTACAAATAAAACAGGTGTGTGGCAACAAGGCTGAAAACAACCTCCACAGAGGACTGTAGAAAACCATATACACAGCACATGCCAAGCCTGCTTGAAAAAAGATGCCAAAACAAGAACTATACTCCATTGCCATGCAAGTGTGTACAAACACAGTTGTAGGGGACGCAGAACACGACTGAGGGATTCTTCACAGAAGCAATGGAAAGTGTTTCTGCAGGGCATAATAGGAATATTAGTATAAAAGGAAGTGAGACATTCACTGACTTATGCTGCGCATAAATATAAAGGCTGTCCATGGTGCCAAAACTGGCACTGTGAGTAGAAGATAAAATTTGTAGATAATTTATTGTTATTGCAGGGTGATAAGATAAAACAAACATTGTACTGTAGTTTCTCTGTAATATAGGCAATGAGGCAAAAGACGTAGAAAGGCATTAAATTTGTAGCATTATCAGAGAAAATGAATATTACCAGGTTCAAAGCATGTCTGCTTGCTCTCTCTGTTAAGAAGGTGCACTTCTGGAAGGGAAGTTAATGTTTTTTAGGATGTAGGTGAATTTTCAAAGGACTAAATACCAGAACTATAGTCCTACCACAGATTTACAATTTATGTCTTTATAAAATTTCTCCTACTCCTTTTTCTTTTCTTCTAAGGAATATAACATAAACAAGTGAACACTTCCTCATGTTGGGATTGGGCTATATAACCTCCAAAACCCACTAGCCTTACAACCTATTTTATCCTATATTTCCACAATACTTACAGGGGAAAAATTACTGGGGAGTTAGCTGATGCCATTTATGCTGCCTAAATGATTGCCAGGGCTCTGGTTGGTTATGAAACCAGAGCACAAGCTAAGTTATGTTTTTTTTTAAACTTTCAGGAGAGCACCATTGTATGGGACTATCATTTGGTTCATTTATCTCACTAAAAAATTCAGCAGCTTGATAGCGTGGATTGAGAATGATGAATACAGAAACAACCTGCTTACTCTTTTGGGAAAAGTAGTGAAAACATAGCAACAGGCATTTTTGAAAAGGTGAGAGATACTGAGATGCCAGTTCTAAAACTGTCAGACCCACAACTGAATAAAGATGGCTATATACTGTGTATTGGAAATTAAATGTCACAGGAGAGAAATGAAGCCAGCACGTTATTTGTCTGTGATGTTGCTAGACATAGTATCTTAAAAGCATTGATGTGCAAAACTGTTCAGTGTTCATGGATTCTAAATCTTGATAGAGAGCTTGGGAATCTAACACTGCTGAGGTACTGTAACAGAAAGCACAGAATTAAACTGGCTGTACACAGCTCAGTGGGCAGTTTGGACTCAATTTCTTAACAAAATAGTCAGCCTGGCAGATTGGTGGCTTGTATGTTAATGGGTGTGAGCAAAAACAAAATGCCACTTGCCCAAAGAAAGGAGGTGGGTTTGGCCTTCATCCATTTATATAAAAACTGTATAATTCTGTCTATGAGAGGCCAGCCTCAGCTGAAACTTCCCATAAACTGATTAGCGCTGTGGTCAAAAGGCACCTGGCAGACTAATCATGTACTGAAAATAGAGATGATTTTTTTTCTACATCTACAAATGGATGCAAATTGAATGTTAAACTGGAATAGTCACTGGGGACTTGCAGAATGAAAAAAAACAGATAAGAGAAACTGAAATAAAAGTGCCCGACAGGTTTTTTTCATTTTTGAGAGCCAACAGTACTTCATGATGGGTAACAAAAATTGCAAAGGAACAATTGTGTTAGAATAGGTTGCTTCATGGTTGCAAGACATGAATCTTTTAGCTGGACACACTCGAGATGAGTGACAACATCTCTTGCGAAGTCAGGAAAGACAAGTCAAAAGCAGCATCGAGTCAATGTGGCCACAAGAGCTGGGACAGCCAGAGGCAATGAACTGGTCACCATAGCTAATGGCCTCCTCCAGGGACCGGCAGATCCAACCAACACCCCCCCCATAGACTGTCTGAACACCACAGGGGAGCTTGTTGATAGTATTATGTGGAAAGCTGTTTCATTGAAGCATGACTAGCTATGGGCTTGGGAAAACAGGGAAAGTCTCTAGCCTACAAGGACTAAGCTTCTCCAACAGAAAATGTGGGCCACGGACAGTAAGGCTAGGCCTTTTTTGCTGAGCTCTGGACTTGGGGCAGAGAGCTGAGCTCAGGCATATCCACATCTTCATCATCTGGGACAGCTTGGGATAGCATAAACCCAGCCACCTTGGCTTGCAGCAGCAGCTGCTGACTGACCGCCTATGAAACTGCTCATGCATCTTCATAGGTCTTTTTTCAACATGACTAAAATATAAGTAAAGTAACAACACTAAAACACAATTAGGGAACAGTAAAAGGTAGAGGCAAACACCTCTCATAATGGTAAACTATGAAGTATTTATTTTCATATGTATATTATTTTCTTTCAAGTTAAATGTGGCCATGGGGATATAATTACTGATACACTGATACTTATTTTATTAAAGTGTTATTAGTTTAAATTTGCCAGCTTTTTATCAAATTTATAACCGCACAGTTATAGTTCACATTTTATTTACAGAAACGTATCGATTTTGCTGGTTCCTAAAAGGCACTTGGAAGACATGGTAATGGAATGGGGACCTGCTTTTCCTTGCAGATCAATTAGTGTGAATTTCATGGACTGTATAAAATGGACACATTTACAAAGCTCAGCATATTCTTTAGCTCCTCATGCAGCAGCTCCCAAGCCATTTAGCACTAGCAACATGCTTACTGGAAACTCTAGCAAAGTGAACCATCAAGCACAGTGTTTTGGCAGCCTCTTACACAGTCTAACTGAATTAATTCTGCTGATTATACCACCTGCAGTATTTACTTGATGAAACACAAGCGACGAAATCTGCTGCACGTATCGCTCTCCTGAATGCAGCACTCATCAGAACGGATGCCCAGGTTTAGTGATTGGCGTAGGTCAGCCAGCACCGCAGAGGTGGGGATTCATTTGCTTAATTGATCTTCCTCATTTTCTCTAGCCTTACATATATTTTGCGCATAAACAGGCTAAATTATTCTTGTGAAATACTAGCTGAGATGTTTATATTTTTTTTGTTGTTGTTTACCAGATTGATTGACCAGATTGGTTGACACAAATCAATTATGTCTTTGGTTTGTTCAACGACTGTTAATTTCAATGATCTTTCTTGTTACCATGATGATGGCTTCATGTTACCATCTTGTGATTATCATTGAATTTGCATGGTAACATTTTGGCTGCTTGGCTAGATGACAGACTTTGATAAGTTTGTGACCAAAATTATTAAAAAATGAGGTCTTACAATCAAGTTATTCAGCTTGAGGTTCTGCTGAACATTTTAAACATTGATCACATCAAAACTTTTGGCAATGCCATTAGATTTTCTACTCAATTGGATATTTTCATAAGTTTCTGATTTTCTCAGATTTTTGAATGTAATCAAAAATACAAGACAGATTTTTTTTCTTCAATTTTTTAAAAAAGGAAAAAAACATCCCCAGACTTCTAAAATTCTGATTCAGGAGGGAAACTATGCTGCTTCATGCAAATTGCGGTTCATTTACATGCTGCCTCTCTTCTCTTCTATGGAGTGATCACCTCAAACTGTGTCGCCTTTCATGCACTATGAACAGGACTTGAGCATCAGCTCAGCAAATGTGAAGACTGCAATATTTGATAGGAAATAAGAGATAGGGAGTCCAGCACAAAAGAGAAAATTACAAAGAATGAAAACAGGAACTGTTAAAGCAGAATTTTCTAAAATAAAATTCAGGATTTACATTTTAACGTTTCCTAAAATGTCAACTTTTTTATATTTCGGATTATTTCAGCAGCTCTGACAGTGATAGTAGTTGCATATTTTGCTTTCACCTTCCTGTGACTAGGAATTGGCGTTGTTTAATTTTAATAACATGTATTGATTATACCTCAGACCTTAGAACAAAATAGAAGATGTAAGTCTACTTGAATTTCTTGAAACATAGGCTAGGACACTTATGTTGTGTTGCCACACCCAGGTGTTTTGTTTGCATTCATTTACATTGACAATCTTTAAGTGCCTATTGCTTCAGCATTTAAGACACATCCATGACCTTCTCAGGGTAGCACAGTTTTCACACCCTGCCTGTCTACCGCTTCAGTTTCTGTTGACACCTGATAACTGTAAACACACAGTTATGTACATGCCCACTGCAGGCTGATGGACACTTGTATATATTATTGTACCGATGAGGAAAATATGGACTCATAGGTTCTTCTTGCAGGTACTCATAGGATAGCTCAAAACCTACACAAGTACGAGCCTTTGTTCAATCACTTGCTATGCAATTGAATTTGGGTCCCAGCACAGTATAAAACAAGCCTTTAAACATAAATATTGCTCTAGTGTTTGGCTTGGTGTTTGCTTCTAATTACATCAGCCATTATCTTCTCTCCAAGGTATGAGAAGTCTGACAGACATTTTGGATGGAGTCAATTTGCTAGACAGCACCAAGCCATCGTGTTACCTATGCAATCCCTCTAAGGTTAACATAATATTTAAATAACATTTATGACATACAGATTAAATACTTATAGGTTATTTCACAGGCTTATTGTATATTTAATGAGAAAAAACCCTCATATAATTATTTGATAATCCATTTTTCTAACATTTTTATCTCTGCAAAAGACAACCATAAGTTACTCATGTGAAAGTGATGCTGGATTCATGGTTATTTTGCAACATTTTAAAATTTCTGGTATTATATACAGGCCTATTTGGTGTCAGTTTCATCAGATCAAGAGGATGAATGATTTTGAAGAGAAGATGGTTCTCAAATGACCTTGTTTGTCCAAATTTTATTTATTTACACATGGCTTTTCAAATTGTGTATGAGATATGTGGAACTGTTGCTAACTTACTTCAAAGAAATTTCATAGATTAAAAAATAATTCATTATCTTCATTATCATTCAGAGGTACTAACAAGTGCTGACATATGACATTTTAAGATACAGCTTCTACCAGTTTTATGTACAAAAATTCTGGTGAACATAACTATGATTTTTGAGGTTGTGAATTTGGCAAAAATTATTATAAATACAAAGTTTACTTTACCTTATTTAACTGAAATTGTTTTCCTCTCCTTCCTCCTCTTCCTCATATCAATTATATAATCTTCACTATTGATTTTTTCAAATCTTTCTCAAGAAATATTCTCAGCCACAACATATATGAACTGCACATTTGAACAATGGTGTAATGCAGGGTATTAAATTAGCAAATTAAGTAGGTCGAGATAATTATTTTTCCTTAGAATTTACCCAGGCTTAATGTTTCTAAAACTAAGAGAGTGTACACACTTACTTTTTATGATATCCATGGTATAGGTCTTTCCCCTTGCTTTGTCTGAGCGGTGCAGTATGCCTGCTAATTTTGGTACAGAAATAGCTGGCAAATAAACATTTCTCTTCTGAAATCCTGTGGATCAGTTTGGCATTTGGGGCTAAAATATTTTTTAATGTGACGATACACCTAGAATGTTTTTTTCTCAGACAAGCCAAACAAGCACTGGCTTGCTTTTTGCTACTTGACTGTATGAAGTAGGAGAGACCTTTGTGTCTGGTTTCCCTTTTAAAGTTTCAGTGAAATTGATGAGTATCTATTTTAATTGCACTGACTTATAAGTCAACACTTTAAAAGGACTGGTGATTTATTTAGTTTTTTCAACGAGCCTTGATACTTTTTAAAGGCACCAGATATGTCTAATCAAAGATGTTCTTATGGAGAGTGGCATCAAAAACTCAAGTTAGTTTCTTTTATAGTCTTGTATTTCTTCAGAGTGACCAATATTATGGACTTTTACACTGAATTTCTTTTGAGACTTTTACACTGAATTTCTTTTGAGGAAACAAAAACTTTTAAAAAGCCCTTTTTCTTTTGTATTATGGGCTTACAGCCAAGATAGCAGGTGTGTAACAGAAAGCCAAAGTAAAATGAGCAAAGTGCAACTGGACAGCATACTATATGTAACAATAATTTTATATAACTATCATCATATTGGAGGACAATCAGTGAGTTTCATATATTAAATTTATTCTTGTCCAAGAGCAATAACTTCTTTGATAATAAATTAGCACAAGCTCACTACAGTTAAAAAGTAACAGGCTATTTCAGGATTTGCAGTTTTTTCCCCTGTTCTACTCTTTTTTATTATTTGAGTCTGTATGGCATGGGATTAGCAACAGAATTCCAAAGAAAACACTTATGCTTTATCTACTTAAAGTTTCACAATACTGGATTTTTAAGGAGATTATTTCATATTAGGGCAATAAATATTATTCAGATTTATATTGCAATGGAAACACTTAGCTTTCACACGTGGGGGAAATACCCAATCTTAAAGTAGTGAAAACTGCTTCTTATGATGGCAGTGGAGCAGAGAGAATTGAGGAAAACTAGTGCTTATGGACAGCTAAAGGAAACTTCTTGGATGTTTAGATGTTCCTTGTCCTGGCACTCGTCTGATAAGTCAAGTCCTTCAGAAGAGGTTCTTCCTTGGAAGTATGTTTAAAATGGAGTTAATTGGCATACCATTTGCCATGTGATGCCTTGCACCTGATTTTTTTCTTTTAAATTCTTTCCAAATTTGTACATGTGGGTGAAATAATTATAGCCAAAAAGGAAAGTACTTCAGTGAGAAAAGAAAATCAGAATAATTTTTTGCCCTTGAAATTTAGAATAGGAACGCATCACACTACTTATTAATTTACTACATTTCTTCTTAAAATGATTGTGCATTTAGCTAATTTTATAGGTAAATCATTAACATAATGCTCTTTATATTATGCCCCCATCTCCACTCCAATTTCGCACCACAAGGTTGTTTAGGAGAACTATAAAACTGATATTAAGATTGCTTTTAGATGCTGAGTTAACCCACTCAGAACAGTCTATGGACCCCGTTATTCAACTTTGGATAGCACAGCACAGCTATCAGTCTTAGGCTGGCAGCTTAACCTGCTGGTTTAAAGTCAACTGCTTCTTAATCTGCAGAAAAAAAAAAAACCCAAACCCAAGACTTTTTCTTATCTCATTCCATTTATATTGTATTGTTCAGTCTCTGCCCATTCTACTTGACACAATCCAAGCTAAATCCTACTCAGTGACTACAGAATAGTCCCTATTGATAAAAATGGAGACACTTTTTCTTGGTGAAATGTTTCCTTTGTTTTTTATGTATTCAGGGAAAAAAAACATTTCATCCTTTCTTTGTAGGTACCGCTCTTCCCTCAGTACTTTCATTTGGTTAGAAAGTATTGGGACATAAACATATCTAGCTTTATCTCTCCCTGGCTGTTCCCACACTGCAGCTGACATTTGTAGCCGTATATTGCTGAAAGCCAGAGAAATCAGCTAGTGTGTTTCCCGATGACCCAGGAAGCAAGGCAGAAAGCGCACACTTCCCTGACTGCTCTGACTGACAGATTGCTATATCCCACGAGACAGCATGTACATATATTCACCTTTGGGTTTGTGGGCTTGCTTTCAATCCTCTGTATGCTCTGACTTGTGACTTGAAGCAGGCACTGGCTAGAGATTAGACACACACACACACACATGCCCTTCTATGAAGCTATCTGTATTTTTATCCAAATTAACAAACTTGAAAAATTCAAAATATTCTGTCATTCTGTTTTCCACCCAAATCACCTATGGCCTCAAACTGAACTTCAAAGTACTTCCAGAGGTCCAAAGCAGCACATATAATGGATTTTATTTTTATCTAGAGAAATGAAAGCTGTGTAAAGTTCTCCCAGCTCCTAAACAGGGCAGGAAACAAAAGGAGCATGTGAAGGGGAAAAGAAACACCCGAAGAGAACCTCTCTCCTCTAAAGGGCTCTGCCAGAGCAAACCCTCAGAGGCATTGGAGAAAAACTGCACCCAGATTTTCACTGTCAGACCCTGAACTCAAAGACCTGGACCCAGATTTTCAAAAGTATTCAATAATTCTGAAAGTGCTAGAAAGGGCTTGGATTTCTACAAAGTGCTGAGTGCCATTCCTCTGAAAATCAATTGCCTCTACAGTGTTTCAAGCCAGGCATATAAAACATAAGAACTCCAAATCACTAGCTGGTCTTAAAAAGTCTTGGCTCTGAAGCCTGCCAAGTCAGCACCTTCTTTGCCTACTTGTAAAAGCAGCCAAAGAAAGGAAATAGATGAGCCATCAGCTCTGAGCATAATTTCTACTGATTCAGTTCTTAGTTCATGAGCTAGCTGGAAGGGAAAAAGGGAAGCATATGAAGAGAATGTTTTAGTTCTTATAAGACAATTTCCAAATGCCTTTAAAACAATAAGTAAAACATTTGTTGCAGGAGTAGTTAGCCCTTCTGTACGCTCATAAGGAAGAAGAATCAGTTAAAGTTATTACTAAATACATAAAATCAGTATATTAATTAAGTCGTGTCCAGTTGCAGTAAATGATGCATCAGCAATTTTTTTTGATATCTTATTTCGTTGATGACAACCAGTAATGGGCTTTCAGGCTCAGTACAGGCTCCAAACTCTGGGAGCAGCAGGTTGGGAAAAGCAGCCAAGAAATCTCTTGACATTAAAAAGCAGAGCTCTGTCACTAATTATGTTAAAAGTCAAGTTTGCAATTGCAAGTACATAGTCTGGGCAGCAAAGTGAATGTGGTAAAAACCATAACCCAAGACACTGGGGTCTGAGACTTTACCATAAACCAGAAACACAGTCCAAGTCTTCCCTGGACTAAAACAAAGGCTCCAAATTGAAATTTGTAGCTGAGAGGGTTTGGCAGAGGTCTAACTTGCTCAAGCTCACAGTGAATGAGGAGGTGATACAAGCTGCCTGTGAAAACTAAGGGAGACACTTGCACTTTGTATGTTAGAGCATACCCACCTCATTGCACAGGCTAAGATTCCTCAGTAACTCTGCTTACTCTGTCCTGCCTGAGGTTTGTGGGTTTCTCCAGTTTAATATAACTGTAGCTTACAAAACATACTTATCTCTCTCTCTAACATGCAGTACAAACACTTTCTAAAGTGTTCATATACATAACTGTCAGAGAAGTTTTATTTTGGCAAGGAATTTGCTTTTGTTTTTTCCCCATACACTACTGTTTTTAATTTGCAGCCCAAGGGAAGCCTTGAAAGATGTTCCTCAATAAACTCACAAGCTGACACTGAACACAGGAGTCAAGTGGAGGTCTTGTCCAACTGTTCTCTACAAGGATTTGGAGTCACAGGCAGGATATAAGTAAACTTTTGATCATGCAGAAATACGATCGTTCAGTTGCTACACCTCAGCCTGGAGACACATCAGGACATCACAGAGCTCCCTCACCTTCTGCTTGCTCCCTACATGCTATTCCAAACCACAGTTTTAATCCCTACATCTCTAGATTGGGCTTTCCATCTTTCTTTTTGTGTTCAGTCGGTCAGTTACCTGGAACCCTAGTAAGGAGCCATTTCACGTTCTGTGTTTGAGTGCTGACAGCTGGACATTTCTTGAATTTCTTTATTCTCTCTCCTTGCTGTTTCACCAGAATTTAGGACCAGTGGGAAATTCTAGCCTAAGAGTGTCCAGCTTTTCCTCACTTCTCTAAAAGTATAGTCCAGCTGCCTTATGCAGGTCCACTAGGCAACGCAGCCCTGTTCAGACACTTAGGGATGAAATCCACAGAAGCACGATGGCTGAGTAAGGAGACAGCTAATTAAATTAAAAAAAAAATAATGCTTGGAAGGAGGAGTATTTGAATTCCAATTCCATTTGAGGGACATGTGACTTAGAGCTCCTGGGTCACAAATACATCTACAGCTGGTGACAGCACTTACAATGACTACTTTTTACAAAATATCTTAGTCATTGGCACAATTGTTCCTTTGCCAGAAGTAATTCAAACCTACA
This sequence comes from Falco punctatus, assembly GCF_963210335.1. NCBI lineage: Eukaryota > Metazoa > Chordata > Aves > Falconiformes > Falconidae > Falco > Falco punctatus. The sequence continues at coordinate 106,178,050 of NC_137581.1, read as the reverse complement.
GATTTCAGGAGAGTAGTCTAGACAATACCAAGAGAGCAGCTCGTGGGGTCACTCTGTCAGTTGTTGTTATTTATTGATCTGCCATCTGTTTTTTTCAGTTGGCTTTTTGTCACTGCACAGTCAATGTGCTGATTCCAAATTTTCTGGAAACAGAAAAAAATACAAGGAATCATAACTGCAGATCCATGGTTCAAACAACTTCTAGGAGGTGGCATGCAGCAGGGTTCTGGCCATCATGACTCTGATTGGGTGAGATGTTTTTACTGAAACAGTCAGATTTTGTCAATATTGCCCAGGGACATGTACAAGACTGCAGTAATATTTAAATTCTGTAATTCCTCTTGATCCTTTAGCAGCTTATCAAACAATGGTCCTAGTAAGTTGGTTGTTTTTTTATTATTTTTGATGAGTGAATGCTTCTTAAAATAATTCAGACTGTGGAAATCTAGACTCACTGATCTAATAGCTTTCTCTCACTCTTTCTATATAAAAGCTGAACTATATAACCAAGTTGAAACAAAAAAGCACATTTCACGTTGTTAGGAAGATCAATTAGTTACAACAGTAAACAGAAATTTTATTTTTCACTCACAGTCTTGATCTTATAAAACATAATTTTGCAAAGAAAAGGCAACATTTTCTGAGCTTTCTAGAAAATATCCAACACTCTCAAAGCTTGTTCTTTCTCTGAAAGAAGAACAAATAACTCATTATTTTTACCTGGCATTTAAAGGGCTAAAAAAAAAGAATCTGTGTATGAAACTAGTTCTGTCCTCACAATATGGATCAAATACATGGGAAAAGGTTTGCAACCAGCTTTCTCAGGATGGGGACATACAGATACTGAGTTGATGACCTGCAGAGACACATGGAAGCAGTAGCATGATGGAATTCACACTCAGGTGCACCTGCTGATCACTTCACCAGGACAGGCTGGGGTCTGCCACAACACATCTTGTGGGCAACCTGCTCCATATGGCAATGGCCAATCCACACTTGTCATCTTACACTTGGCTTAGCACCTGTGCCCAACATCACCTGCTGGTGCATGTGGCTGGGTATGGAGCCTCAGAACAGGTGGCACAAATTTGAACATTGGTCAATCTCAAATTCTAATTCCAGTCATTCAACACCTGCAACGACAGATGAGGAACGTGTGATTGCCCTAAGTAAAGAACCTCAATACTTGTGCACTGCTGTGGTTTATCTGTCACTCCAAAAAGTCCACAAGGCCACAGGCTTTAAAAAGCCAGTGCTTTTTGGAGCTCTTACCCACACTGGGCATGGCTTTCTGAAGAGCTATCGTAGCCTGCTCAGTTGTATCATATCAGACAATGTTTTATCTAGCTTTCGTCCTGTAGTTGAAGCATTTGCTCAGTAAAAGACTGGCAAAATTATGCTGTTATACTGACATCCTGCTTTCCCCTACACTTTCCAGGAAGATGAGAAATATGCATGTGGTTCCCCCCCAAACCAACCACCATCAAACCCTGGATATGAATTAGACTTCTTTTATAAAAACAAAATTCCTACATTGCACGTGGTAATTTAGTTGTAAATGTCTTAAAGGATTCAATGTGATGGTAGAAATGAAAGTACAACAGCTGGGGCAATTGATATGCCTGCTGCCATGGGAATGGTTCATGATCAGGCCACATTTTCTGCATATGAGGGGGGAGTAATAAAGCAGAGCTGCTGCTAACTCACTAGAAATGAGACTACAATTAGTGTGGGAGTCCTCCTCTCCTGAGGGGAAACTGGGTCTGAAAGGAAATCTGGGAATAGGCCAAAGATGTGTTAAGGTAATGTATCATGTGAGAAGAAAGTGGACATCTTTCCGACATGTTCATTACCCTATTCTGTCTTATTCAGAAAAGGTGAAGAGACCTGTCCATCTCTAATCAATACCATACCTCTTGTGGGCTTGAACAGATTGGATTATACTGAGAATTTCTGTATGGAGCCCTCTCTATCTTCAGACTGCCCAGAACACCATCCCCTACATCAACAAGCAACAGGTCAATTGAAAGCACAGGGGATGTGATAAACCTCTTCATCTAGCATGCCTGGCAGGGCTCCAGGTGAATCATACACTAAATATGATAGTGCTTTGTTCTCAGGAGTCTGTGACCACAAAGCTCCTCCAGGGAGAAGGAACATTATCAGCTTAATAAGCGATGCTTATCTGGAGGCTGCTGCTAGAATTTGTAGGTTGCATTTTCAAGTCCTTTTCCTTTCAAATGAAGCACAATGTTTGAAAACACACATCAAAGAGTTTACTTGTTTCCATTCCTCACTTTAAACAGTGTGCAAATCCTGTTCCTCTTTTCCTGCAATTCATGTGTTTCTAACCTGGTCCATACCTGGTCCTTACTTGTTTTTTTTACTTGCTTTATCAACTTCCTTTGTCTTAATGGAGAAATCAAATTGAATTGACCACTAAACCCCTCAGAGGGGTTGTTAGTAGTATGAAGTGAAATCGTTTTCCAGAAGAGAGAGCTTCTTAAAGAGAAGGTACAACGAGTATGACCATCACTGCTGGGCAAAATGAGCTAGAAACAGGAACAGTTATTGTTACTGCCAGGGTACCGGCTGCTTTCAGTCCTTTGGCTAACAAAGATGTGTGAGTTCTCCAACAGGATATTGATTGACACCACTTAACTGCTCTGAATTTGTAGAGCAGAAGGGGAAGCCATATCCTACAGAGGTGTACGTTGGTAGGTGCTTTGTTCTTCATTCTTCCTGCCTTCGAGAGTCACAGCAACACTCATGCCTTTCCTGGTGGGCTCCTATGGGAACCATCCATGAAATCCCAGTTCCTTACAATTTACTTTCACTGCATTCCATTTGTTTCCTCATTTAGGAAACCTAAGTCACTGGCACAGGAGGTGGGAGACCCTCAAGTGTCTTAGCTCCTCCTGCAGGCAGTATTTTCCAACCAGTTGTCTATTTCCTTCTGTGGGACTGGAAATCATTGGCAGTGTATGCAGCTTTGGCCAGTCCAATAGTTTATGAGAAATCACTCACTCAATATTCCCCTGTATCTACAATATTATCCCATGTAATATACAACACAGAGCATGTCCAATAGCCTTTACATGCACTGCAGCTCAATGGTGGCTTAACCTCAGCATGACTCTGTGGTGGGCATTTTTGTGGTATGCAACTACAACTGCATTTCTAGCCTGTACATGGAGTTAGGGCTTTGTGGGCTAGCAGACAAGATAAATGCGATCTATCAAAACAGTAGTGAAAAAAAACTGTTGACAACTTACAGGAGCCTTCATACATGATTGTGCCAAATTAGTAAACAAATAGACTTATAAAAATTTAGATAACAATATCCACCTGCTCCCATGACTATGGTCTATGTCACTATGGCGGGTCATACTGCAGGTTATGTTAAATTTCGCCATAATCAAAATACATTGTCTTCATTACATGGAAGTTATAAATAGACGGCTGTTTTTCATAAGTTTCTAAGAATCACCAGTCCACCACACTGCACACAGAATGATCTCTTGCATTCCTTTCTCAGAGAATGAAGCCAAAATGCTTTATTTCATATTCTGGACCTAATACTAACCTCATTTGTTTCAAGTTAATTACTTGTGTAGTAATTCCAGCATTTCCTATGTTTGTTATCCATAGCAAGACTCAAAGTTTGGCATGAACTAAAATGGAAACTGGAATCTGCAACCTAAAGCATCCTAATATAGCACTGATTAACAACGTCTCCACACACATGACCTAGGAAATGACAGTCATGCTTTGAAGAAGCTGAGCCTATGGCATAAGCGCAGGTCACAGGAGGTCTCCAGAAGCACTGCTTCAAGTAAAGGAATGCAAAACCAGCAAGGACCAAAGAGTACAACTAGGATACACACCTTTGAAAAATCAAATGGGATTGCCAGCCCCTGAAGTTAACTTTGGAGTGAAGAGGCAATTGTAACTTTTCAACGAGACCCAAAGTCTTGCTGAATCCAAGATTCAGGATCAAGAATTTAGTGGGCCTGAATAAAGGTCTGTGTTGCTCAGTGTCATGTTAGAGAAGCGTAATGTTAAGTAGACGCTCAGAGAAGGCAAAAGCCCACATACATGTGGTATTTCTCCCAAATATTTCTAAAGCATCTACAGCAAGCTACAGAAATCCCTGTATTTCTATGTACTTTTCACAATCTCTTGGTGGTTTTAGTGATTTCTTTTCTGTGATTTGCTTATTTTCCTCCTGAACCTATCTACAAATTAAAACACCCTACATTCTTCTATGAAAAAGACTTCCACCAACATACCACTCCCTGTACAAAGATTTATCTCTTCTCATTTTGAAGCACATTCTTTTTAACTTCATAAAACATATTAAAACCAGAAACGGCTTCATAGCAATGCTCCTATACCTGACAAAGTTTTCTGAATATGACTTGGTCCATTTATAATCTTAGATTTTATTCTTCCATGTTATAAAAATTGTCAATGCCATAGGTTTATTTAAAACATATTTTTGAAGTATCTTCCTCACTGGAATTTTTTTTTACAGTCTTAATTCCAATATTTTTTAGAGGACTATAAGTGGATAGAAACACCTGAAAAGAAAGAGCTTTAATCCTTAGAGTCCCAAACACTAAACATAGTTAATGCCATTGTAACCACAGGAATGATACTTCAGTCACCTATGTGACTCATACTGCTTTTATGAATGATTTGAATATACTCTTGGCTGAGCTTTAAACTGATCGGCTTGTGGGGTACGTATGTATACAGGAGAAAAATTATCCATTGAAATGACATGACTGAAAGGGAAGGAGCGAAACTGTACCAATTTACATACGATGAATACCTGATTTATGCACAGTACTTGGATCAAAACCTGCTTTGATTTTCAGCCCAGACAGGAAATTGATTTGCATCAGTTTAACATAAGTTGGAATTTGACTCTATTTGTTTTCTGCTGGAAAATTTCAACACTCATTCACCACAGGCTGCACTAGGTATACTTACTAGCAATGTTGCAAAATGTTTTTTAAATGCTGCAAATACAAAAGCTAATGTTTTAGCCTCATTTTGCACTCACATAGGAGATTCCATAATACAAAGTGCATCCATGAGTCTAGCCCTTTAGCTAATATTTGATTTTTGTTTGTTTTAGATTTAGGATATTAATTCTTTTAAAAAACCCAGAATTTTAGTAAATGCAACATGCTGGAAGAATGTTTTCAGATTCTAATTTGGTAGCAGATGTTAAACTTAATATTTTAAAAACCCATAAAATTACATTAAACAGCATCTTCTTTCTATTTACCTTTCTAATATGATGCAACATTGAGTTTTCAGCTGAAACAGTAACCATTAGTATTCTGGACTCAGAATCCTAGTGTCTGAGTTCACAGTCTAGTAGTGCTCAATAAACCCTAAGTTGTCTTGTTTGAGGCAATGATGACTTTTTAAACCTATCAGTGTATGTGTGATGTAGACCTGATATTTCTAGATTCAGATGAATAACTATTAGGATAACAGATCCCCATCTTCTTGGGTCTTTCATTATGGATGTAGTAGGGCTACAGCTCTCTCAGGTGTAAGCTAAAAGAAAACTCTAAGAAATTAGGTCTCACCAGTTTTCTGCTAAACCATATTACTTCCATTTAATTAATCTTTGCAAAGTAACTAAAAGCAGCCATTGGAAACTAATAGGTATAGTACTGCCACCTGCAAATAATAAGACGGTTTCAGTGTTTTTACCTTAGTTTTAGGGAAAAAAAGATTATCTTGTGCTTATTTGCCGAGGGTTGGTAGTATGAGTCGTTTTCAATCTTTCTTTTGCAAGTCATATTCACTGGGAACTTAACAAAAGTAAAAAATTTGAATCAGATGAATTAGATTCTCTATGCTCTTGACCTTTCCGTAAACTATCAGCGTTATAAGGCTAAAGATAAACAATGAAGTTAACCCCCATTGCCACTATTAAGCGTAAGAACTCAGTAGATAAACAATTAAAGCAGTACACTCCGTGTGTATATGAAGTATATATACATACATATATATGAAGACTATAGCCTGATCTCTCTCCTCCCTTAGTATAATCTACAGTAGTATTTTTGAGTCTGGGAACTCTATTGTACATCTATGTACCTTAAGATATTATTCATTAAATTAATAAAAAATTTAAATAAATTAATTAAAATTAAATTTTAAAGCAATTTCCTGGCTTTAGATGGAACCTTCCCTTGAATACTGTCACTTCCCCTTTGTGAAGACTGATTTTCAATCATATCTATTTTAACCCTGCTACTGGCCCAAATATTAGATGATGCTTTGGGTAAAGACCTTTCTGTATTAACTTCTTGCAGGAAACTTCTGGGAATCTGGGCCTCAGAACTGTCTTACATGAGCTCTGGGATGAGATGAATGTTGGAAGTCCTATGTTCCTAAAACAGTGATGGGACTAGGACTCTAAGCCAGAGGTGTAGCCGCTTCCCTATAACAATCACCACATAACTGCCCAAAATGTGTATTCATATTCTCTGGAAATCCACAGTCTTTCTCTGTACTCATTTTCTGTGTGTCCCCTTTGGTTTATTCACCTGTCTCACTCTGCACGGCAGCAGTTTCTCTCCCCAGAACATCGCTTGCTCCTCCCACAGAAGGAACAATCATAAGCTCCCCCTGAGAGATATCAACTTGGCCAAAATACAAGGAAGGAACTAGTGGAAAGAGGCAGAGTTCACCCTGTTCCAAATCAGTCCCTTTCGTATAACACACAGCAAGCAAAGCAACAACACAGACTCTGGCCAACACAGATGTATAGCTCTGGAGTTCCAAATTATATTCCTTGCCTGCCCTCTCTGCTGAGACCTCTGCACAAAGAGTTTTCTTTCAAATACAGATTCATCAATATTTATCAGCTAGGCTACTGCCAAAGCAAACCTTGAAAAAAGTTTAGCCAGATGCTCCAATTACCTTACGTTAACAGTGGGCTCAAATGCACAGCTGTTCAAAAACTAAAAGGTATTTTCAGTGAGACTATGATTTAGGCAGCACTATCTTAAGGGATTTCTAAGCTCATGAGAAGTATGGTTTGTGTACATAACACAAGGGATTTGCATAGATAACACATAAATCTATTAGGAAGTAACAACAGCTTTGGCTCACACAGCCAATAATGTAATGCTGCAAAAGCTGAGTACCGGGGACCACAGCATAAACACTTTGACCGAGGAGGGCTGACTCCATGGGCAGAGGGGAAGAAGTATAAATCAACCAGCAATTATTCTCTGATCTGCTTGAAGACACATATGTACCATGATGTGATAAAATTTCTTTTCTTAATTTTCAGCTAGCAAGGTTTTATTTCAATCTCATGCAACATTGTGTGGTAATTAAGTTAAAGTAGAGACTGGCACATCAAGCTGGCAGAAACATTATTCTTTTGGAAGATGCATTCACAAAATCAATAGGAATCCATTTGGGAAAGTGGAGTAATTTAGAGAAATATCCACTATCCTTATTTCAGTTCTGTCTGTTTACTGAAAACAGTGTGGAAAGAATTGGAAAGGCAATGTACACTAAACATCTACATTTAAGAACGTGCCAACAAAAGATTGTGTAGTTATTACCAAACAATTTTTTTTCTGGGTTCCATAACTTCCTTCCCTTATACCAAGAAAGACTTTCAAGCAGTTTAAGCAAAAATACTTCATGTGGAATCCTATCATAAATCCTTTAATGCTTTAAAGTTTATTTTTTAAACTTATATTACATTCCTCCAACTTTAACTCTCTTTTAGGGTACATCTGACTTCAAGTCTGATACCTAGCTCATTCTAGAAGTTTTCAGCAGTGACTTATATAAAAAAGACCTTTGCAAGAGCTACATATTTACAAATACAAATTAACATTGAGTAAAGCTTCAGTTGGTATATGTAAATATGCTCTTTCACTAGGCATGTTGCTTGCCATTAGACTGAGATCCAACTTCATATTCTGTAGGGCACACAAGGATAATGGCACAGATTTACCATCATAAAATAACAAATCTGTGTATTGGCAGGCCTCACAGCAGGAAAAATTTGGCCACACGAAGCATGGACATACGGTTGAACTTGTGTGAAGTCAGCCTGATCACACAAAATGTAGAGCTTTCTGTCGGCTTTACATCAGCTTCAGGAGAACTGGCATTTGGTCTGCTATAAAAAAGCCTGCTAACTGATCAGTTAACCTACTAGATTTTTTAAAAGAAAACTAAATCAGCAGACTGAGATCAAATTAAGGCTTTACAGCACATGGTCACCATGTTTTGGACATTCGTCAAAAAAGAAATTTTAAAGGCACAGAGGAAGGCTGTCCCTACGTGCTGAAAGATGAGCCAGTGGGGAAGAAGACCAGCCTGTCTGAACAGCTGAGAGTTGTTCCAAAGCTTTGGCTGGAACTCAGGAAAAAAAGGAGAGTTCTTTGGAAAAAGGGGCAGGCAACTCAGGAGGACTCTAAGGATGTCGTGAGATTACGCAGGAAGAAATTAGAACGGCTAAAGCCCAACTAGAACTTAATCTGGCTACTGCCATAAGAGACAATTAAAACTGTTTCTATAAATACATTAGCAACAAAAAGAAGGTTAAGGAAAGTCTCCATCCTTTATTGGATGCGGGGGGAAACTAATGAAAAGCTGGCTGGCTGGCTGAGCCCAAAGTGTGGTGGTGGATGGAGTTAAAGTCAGTTGGCAGCTGGTCACAAGTGTGTTCCGCAGGGCTCAGTGCTGGGGAGAGTTTAATATCTTTATCTATGAACTGGATGAGTCGATTGAGCAGACCCTCAATAAGTTTGCAGATGACACCAAGCTGGGGGAGAGCATTGATCTGCTTGAGGGGAGAAAGGTTCTGCAGAGGGATCAGGACAGTCTGGACAAATGGACCAACTGCATGAAGTTCAACATGGAGAAGTGCCAAGTAAGTCCTGTACATGGGTCACAACAACCACATGCAAAACTACAGACTTGGGGAAGGGTGGCTGGAAAGCTGTGTGCCAGAAAAGGACCTGGGGATGTTGATCAACAGCCACTGAACATGAGTCAGCAGGGTGCCCAGGTGGCCAAGAAGGCCAACAGCATCCTGACCCATATCTGAAACAGTGTGGCCAGAAGGACTGGGGAAGTGATTGTCCCCCTGTACTGGGCACTGGTGAGGCCGCACCTCGAATCCTGTGTTCAGTTTTCGGCCCCTCACTACAAGACAGACATTGAGGTGCTGGAGCGTGTCCAGAGAAGGGCAACGAAGCTGCTGAAGGGTATGGAGCACAAGTCTTATGAGGAGCAGCTGGGGGAACTGGGGTTGTTTAGCCTGGAGAAAAGGAGGTTCAGGGGAGACCTTATCACTCTCTACTGAAACTACCTGAAAGGAGGTTGTAGCAAGGTGAGTGTCAGTTTCTTTCCCTAAGTAGCAAGTGGTAGGACAAGAGGAAATGGCCTTAAGTTGTACCAGGGACAGTTTAGATTGGATATTAGGAAAAATTTCTTCACCAAAAAAGTTGTCAAGCATTGGACCAGGCTGCCCAGAGAAATGGTTGAGTCACCATCCCTGGAGGTATTTAAAAGATCTGTAGATGTGACACTTAAGACATGGTCTGGTGGTGGACTTGGCAGTGCTAGTTTAATAGTTGGACTCAATGACCTAAAGGGCTTTTCCAACCTAAATGATTCTATGATTCTGTGATCCTGGCTGGAAGCCCTCAGATAGGGTTTCTTGCATGCCAGGCCTTGGCTTAACTCTTTTTTCACAGTAACCTGCCTTCAGCTGTGAAGTCAGCTTAGTAGGTCCCTATTTTGACAGCTCTGTCCTTTGCTTGTTAACCTACTGTCTTCCCTGGTTGTGCAGCCAGACAACTGCATTGAGTGGCCATCATATAAATGCGACTAGTGAACTGACCTGACCACTGAACTAAAAGCAACCTGTCCTGCTAAGTCACTTATTTTTTCACAGAGATCTGTGAGCAGTTCGCTCTGTAGACTTTAACAGCTATAGGGAGACAACCCACACCACAGAAGGACAGCTGGGCCAAACAGTCAAAACTGCTTTTCTCACTTTGACTGCAGGAAGACATTCAATCCTTTGACAGTCAGTCCCTCTTTGGTGGCATGGTACAGCAAAAAGCAGCCACAGACATAAAGCAGACTTCCAGCATGAGGACTATAGGAGAGGCCTTCTCTTCATAGTCTTAAAAGTAACCCTTCTGATTGCACTTTCTGTCTAGCTGTTGGTATTTCATGGAATTCTTCAATCTGTCATGTGTTTGGCTTTATGGGAAGGTTATCAGCTTGGGCAGATTATTACAGTTCATTTGGGATAACAGGAATACACCGCGGTTAATGTAAAGGCTCAGGGACTCCTCAGTACACAAGCATGCATTTTATCTTCTTTATTGTAGCAGGATAATCCTCTTGATCTAGCTTTTGACTATCTACGTCCTATGGTACTGACATACATTCCCTAAGCAAGGAGATGCTGGAGCTAATGATTTTCTTTCAGCGGGTTGCTGCCACCCCCATGTCAGAAGGTACCACCCCCTGCAGAACCATGATGGGAGGTTTCAGCTGCTTTTTTTGGGACAGTTTAAACTAAGGAAGTAGAGCAGATGGCGAAAGAGCATAGGGAAATAGTTAATGTTTATTCACATGTTTTGCATGAACTCACATAAACCACTACAGCAGGAAAGGAGCCAGCTTTTTTCTTACAGGTTCAAGAACCTAGAGTTCCAAAGCTTCAGACTACTCTGATGCACACTGCCTCTGTTCAAGTGAGCTCAGAGACTCAGAAGAAAAGATATACAGGGAAGACAAGTCCCCTGGGATCTCTCCTTCATCTGAATACACTTTGTGTGCCATTTCAGCTGTCAGGACAACCTGGACCTTGACAAAGTTACATACTTCTCTGAAAACTGAGAAGTTTTCCTTCACTGCTTCTAAAACTGCATGCATCAGACGTACAGTGAAGTAGTGATTATAAGCTGTACATTTGTTCAGGTCCTCATCCCATATGGGCAGTAAATAAAACAATAATTTCAGTCCCATAAGTAAGAGGGAAATCATGCAAAAAGTAACTTTACACACTCCTCAGGAGTTGTCTGAGTTGTGACCTATTCTTTTGCTATTCTATCTTGCAGCTTATAAATAAATAAAAGCCTTTTAAGCAATTAACATTGCAGCATATTCTGTGTATTCTCGTTAACTTAAGCAGTGCTCTCTGGATCAAGTGCCTAAAATGGGATGTACCACCTGGTGGGATCTCAGAGTGAAGATGAATGTCTCTGTTCTGAAACAGTGCTTTTACCTTCCTATTTCTTGTAGTTGTGGTGGATCTTGTGGAACTTCATTTCATCTAAACATTGTTTCATTTTAGTCCTATTTATATTAATTTGACATTCTGAGTTTCTTCCATTTTCAACACACTCTGGCTCTTTACCTAACATCTTCTCCTTTCATCATCTCCATTTTGAAAAGAACATCTCCTTTTTATTTTAAGATTTATGGATATTCTATGTGCATGCACCTTGAATTTTGACCTTCATTTCTACTTGATTGCTTTTAATTTATTGTGCCACTGAAGCACAACTAATTTATTGTTAAAATAAAGTGCCTTTTTATTTCCTCATAACGAATGGGATCGAATAATACCTGGGTTCCTTGGTGGAGTATCAGTGAGTTTTCTATAGAATAAGACCCAAGACTACTTTTTTTATTAATTCAGAATTATTCTTCTTGTATATTAAAACAAGAGTTGCTATCACATAAAAATACTACCCACGGAAATATAATCTATTACTTATTCAGAGATTAGCAAAACCTAAATTGCTAGTGTCCAAAAATCATGAGTGACTCTCAAGATAAATGCAGCGATATGGTTTAAAAGTCACGGATAGTTTGATTAGGATTGCTAGAACTCCACTCCCATTACATTGTAAGCTACTCTGAGTTACCTAATGCAGTTGACTGGATGTGATGGGCTTGTGGATGAGAAAGGTGTACTTAAAAGAAGAAAGGACCTTGCTTTGAGGAAAAGGTATAAGATTTGCACACGGTTTAGGTGGTACAAAGTGAGTGATAAAAAGTCTAGATGAGTAGAGAAACCTGCCAGGTAAAAAGAAGAAAGTAAAATTATAGGAGCTCTAGGCCAGCTTTACTTTATGTAGATGCTGTGCAAAGCAATTAACTATCAGCAAAGTAGTCCACAGAGAACTTTTATGAAAAACTGTAGATGAAACCTCTTCTTCTTGTACTGCATAATTACTTATACAAAAAATGTCATTTATATTGGGCCAGTCAGAGAGAAACTAAATGAGTAGGGTTCCTTCAATTTTCCTTGCTAAAGTAAAGCGGCTGATCATCTTACATATGAACATAGCAATAAACACACCTGAAGAATAAAGAAATTGCCTTAGAGTGCTTCAAAAATATATCTTGATTAACTAATAGGTTAAATGTAAAAAACCTCTACTTTAATTGTAAACAAAAACAATGTATCAAAATAGATAAAGCTTGAAAATTAATACAAAGAAATAGCTTAGAATGAGTTGGTCACAAGGCTGTATAACATCTAAATGGATCTGCCATGTTTAATGCAGCATTGACCAATGTGTAAGTTGAATTATTTGTAATAATCATGCTTTTGCTCTAAAATGTTAAGCTTGGCCAGTGCTTAATTAATTCACCCTATAGCTATACTATTTCCACATGCAGTTTCCTTATACATAAGGCAAAGATTCCAACACACTATAGTGAAACTAAAAATCAAATTCTTTGTTTCCAAACTTGGGTATCTATTATAAAGCACAGAGCTAAGTGATCTTGTAAGGTATGACCACTATAAGGTTTCTGAAGATGGATTCAAATACGTATTTAAACTTCAACTTTTCTAAGCTGAATACCTGAAAAAGAGGATACTGGACTTCGTGCTTCTAAAGATTTATAGGGACATCCATACTGAGCAAAGAGTTCAGAGAATCCACTGAGTGGTACCAAATGGGACAGGGATAGTTGTCTAGTGCAGGCTGATGCTATACAGAGACAGTTGCTTCCCTAAGCGTACTGCCACATTGCTATAGTCTTGGTGTGACTTAGCAGCTATGGATCAGTGCTCTACTGATTCTACTATATTACTTCTGGCTTCACTGCAAGATGGAAATGCTCCTACCTCCTTGCATTTTAATTACTGCCAAATTGCCAGCCCCTTCTTTGGCCTATGAAATTGTAATCCTTGTCTCTGTCAAAAGACAGTGAAACTAGGGCTTGTGGGAATCAGCAGTAGCATTTATGAAAAGCAGGACACAGAAATTCTTATAACTAAACTATGGTAAGATTCTCTGAAGATACAAGGAAATGGTGTAAAAGCAAGAAATATGTGGACATATCGGTATTTACCATATGCTAAAGCTAAAGCTCATATCACAGAATTATAGAATGCTTTGGGTTGGAAGGGACCTTAAAGATCATCTGGTTCCAAGCCCCGTGCTGTGGGCAGGGACACCTTCCACCAGACCAGGTTGCTCAAAGCCCCATCCAGCCTGGCCTTGAACACTCCCAGGGATGGGGCATCCACAACTCCTCTGGGCAACCTGTGCCAATGCCTCACCACCCTCAGAGTAAAGAATTTCTTCCTTATATCTAATCTAAATCTATCCTTTTTCAGTGTAAAGCCATTCCTCCTTGTCCTATCACTACATGATCTGTGAAAAGCCCCTCTCCAGCTTTCCTGTAGGCCCCCTTTAGGTACTGGAAAACTGCTACAAGGTCTCCCCAGAGCATTTTCTTCTCCAGGCTGAACAACTCCAACTCTCTCAGCCTGTTTTCATAGACAGATATAAAACTCATTCAGCCAAGGAGTCAAGAATTTGTCCTCTTTTTTTTTTAAATAATGTATTCTCTTTCTGCTTAAATCATTAGCATTGCACAGAACACGCTATTCTAATCAGATTTGTCAGAATGCAAATAAAATATGCAATTTCCTATTCTCTTTCTCATATTCCACCAATACCAATTTGCTAATTCACTCTGGTGGAATACCAGGTGTCCCATTGTGTAAAAATGTTTTTAGTCATAAGGTAAATGAAAAGTTCATATCCCATTATTATTTTCCCCATCATTTTTTATAGTATCATATTTTCCTTTATGCTCTTCTTTTCTATAGTGTGCTCACGCAATAGCCCATCTGCAATACATAACTAATGACATGCAAGGTGTTTCATTAGAGTGTGCCTTAGTTATGATATCCCTGCTTAGTAAACAGAAATGCACTATTTTCTCAGTTGCTTTACAGTTACTGATTACTTCCTTAATAGATACAGTTTATGGAAAATACAATCTCCTGCATCCTTACAGGAGATACCAATCCCGTGACATCAGCACTGAAAGATTACCAGATACTATACAGTATAAGGTACAGTAAGCGGTGATTATACTGCCTTCCAAACTACGAGATAGCCATTTCTTGTCACAAGCTCATGTGATCTTTGGTTGTGAGTCCTGAAGTTCTTTTGTATGAATCTTCTGGTTCTCTCCCCCATCCCTCTGAAAAACAGCTTTCCCTTTATACAGAGTTGTTACCAGGTTAGCAAGACTTTCAGATACATTTTTTTGTTTGTTTTTCTTTACTTTGAAGTAAAACTGTGCAGAGGAAAAGCTCTCCCTAAGTCAGATGCAGCCAAAATACACTTTTTTGTTGTTGTTGTTTTCTGTCTCTTGCTTTTGCTGTGTTCCAACCACACTATGTGAAGGAAGGAGGCAGATTTTAAATTAGGAACTTTAACACTTTTCTTTGGTGCTTAAGACTTCAGCTAATATTTTCATTCACTTTGCAGTATGTCAGCCTGAAAAGAATGGCTTGGGTCCTCCAATGGAGCTTGTTACATTGACAGAAAACAAACAAGGGATGTGAAGTGCAGAAAGAGCCACAAGACTGTCACTTAGCTGTACACTCTTCCCCTTCTACAGTTATGCTAGGTATCACAAAAGACCAAAACCTTATTACAAACTTCAATTTGATATACAAAGTCGGGTTACCTAATATAACTGTCATCATCAAAGGTTTTATGAATACAGTAATATGAATTCTATTCAGTAAAAGTATTTAATATTCCTAGGAAGTGAGCCTTGATCTTTTATGCCACATGGGACAACAAATCCTCAGACCATGTTTTTTGACCCAAACACTTGTGAAAACTTCCCTTACAGTGAATTTATGGGTTGAAGAACAGTGAAGAAACAAGGCTACTGCCTGTAATCCTGCAGATACTGCCTGTACCTATACAATTGGAAAAGTGTTTGCCTAGACATGCTGTAATTTTGTGGTGGAAGGAGACCTCAGTACTCAGGTTTCCATTAGAAGGGAATGCTAGATGCATGGGCACAGAGAACTCATTTCACTAACAGGGAAGAAAAAAACCAGAACAAACTAAATTGTGCTGTCACTGCTCTGTCTCCAATACTTTTTGTGTGTTTTAGGCATCTTGGTGGCTAAAGACTTCCTTTCCATTTCTCCACAATTTCTTTGACAGAAATGCCAATAGAAATCCATGTTTATTGTTAAAAGAAGCTTTATTGATCTCTACTCAGGCAGATCTAAGAAACTATTTAGAAGTCAGCTGCGAATGGAGCAACATGCTGGAAAGTGGCATCACAATGGCTTTTTTGCCTTGTCCTTTACTGTCCACCACCCAGCCAACATAACAGAAACAAGGGAGACAGAAGATACAATCCCAAGGTTCCTCACACAAATCATATCTGCAGTCCAAAGACAACAACCTGCCTCTTCTGTTATTCAGCACGAGACATTTTGCTAAGTATATTTCAACCTGACAAGTATCTCAAGAGACTTAAAACACACATCATCATCATCTTGCTGTGAATCCATCTACCTTACTCTTACATCTGAAGGGGTGGATGGATGATATTTCCAGCATTATTCCCCATGGAAAGAAAGCAAAAGACACATTAGGACTTTACAAGCAAGCTGCAAGCTGAGAACTGCATTTAAAAATGAGTCAGGTTAGTAGTCACTTCCCATGGACTATCAGGCACTAACTGTTATTAAAAACATGATCAGGAAAAAGCTCTGCTCTTACATTATGGGTTATTACAATTTACTCATTAGGAAAGCTTTTTAGTACTAGAGAAACCTGTTCAAATGTACTACGTTATTATTAGTATTAGTATTAGCATTATTAGTATCATCATCATCATCATCATTCTTATTTTTAGTGTCTTGCAATATCATCTATCTGGCTTGGCTTGCTTATCCCTAATAATTAGCAAAGTGACCTGGCTTCTACTTCATACAAACCAAGCACCAAAGAGCCTTGACAATCAATTTCAGAAGTGACTGAGTAGCAAAATTGCACAGCAAGCGTGTATACTGAAATGGTGCTGATTTGTAGGGCTTTGTAAATCACACAGCTTAAAAAAGAAAAAAAGAAAAAGAGAAAAAGAGACTAACAATCCATCAGTTTTTCCATCAGCTTAAGAGGAAGAGCTCAGATTTGACCTACAGCATATCTAAATTTACAGACTTCTGCCTGTAGCTCACTAAAATTTTGCATGCACAGAGTGATAAATGCATTCAGTACAAAAGAACACATTGTTTTCTAATCTAATAACTTTATTGTTTGAGAGGTTGGCCTTCAGGTGAGAGGTCAAACAAGTAGGCTAAATATCTCAAGAAAATTTAGTTAATGAAAAGTGTCATTAATGGAAGTAATTCCGTATTTGAGAGCAGCAAACAATGTTTTCAGATGTCAACAGTTGAAAGGAACTGGCTGAACAATTAAAAGCACTTACAAGTCCTTTGGGGCTAGTTAGAATTCGTTACGTTTTTGTTTCAGATGTTGTTTGCTTTGGCATATTAAGCTACCCAGAATACTCCAGTATCTTGAAAATATGCCTTAGCAACCTTAACATCTTAGTTCTTGTCTGATCTACAGGGAGACTGATGGTGTTGCATGTGGTACTGCTCCAGAAATGGTACCTTCAGAGCAGCAAATATCTATCCACTGCCTTTGAATACTGCTCGTCTTAAACAGTTCCAGTTGAAGCAACTACTATTATATTGAAGTGGATAGAAGTTACTATCCCAAATCCAGCTAATACTTTTACTTATATTCTTGCAACCTGCTCTCGACAGTGACATTACCCTCTATGATTTGGTGCAGTGCTTCAGTACATGAAAAGAACACAACCCCTGAGTGAAACATTCTGCTGTTCTTGTGGAAATCCATTTCAGAGTCAAAATCACCCTTTCCCAAACAGATTTCATACTATACAAGGGAACACTCCATCCCACTGAGCAGGTACTGCCCTGTTGCACTGCTTTGGCACATCTTCCCAGGCTCAGACCTTGGCTAGAACAAAAAACTTGTAAATTATCCCATCTGAGACAAATGTGTAGAAGGCAACCTTACTCCCTGCATTTGAGGAACTGTGTTTTCTGCAGTCTTCACAATTTATCAGTATCAATACACCATTGTGGGTGTCATGTCACATGGTTTTTTTTCTCAGTCTATCATAAATTGCTTGTTACGTAGGCTCATTTCATAATTTTGGAAGCTTGATGCTGAAAAGATCTACTGTGGGATTAAGGTCAACGTAGTACCAATTGTGGAAAAAAAAGTGGGTCTTTAAGACCTCCTATGTTAGGTCAATTTTTGCTCATCACTAAAGATTTTCCCGCATAAAGGAGAAAATACCTCATTGATCAAAGAGCAGACCAGTGTCACAGGGTGGGGGAGATAGATGCACGGGACCAGAATGTGCCAGTGAATTTCAGACAGTGTGAAGCAAATGAACAAATCAGTGCAACAGAGCAGAATGGAGGACTGGAGCAAAAGAGCTACCCTGTTACCTCAGGAAACAGGTGGCTTTTTAGAAGGAAAGAGAAAAGACATAAATGATCTTCAGGAAGGAAGGAATATAGGGAACAGGTGTAACTGCAACAAAAAATACAGGAGTGGAATTGTAAGCAGAGTAAAAGCTGGCAAGCACTATGAACTGGGAGATAATAAACTTGATTTTTGCACAGGAGACTAACAGCTAATGGCAGGTCTGTTAGCAGAAAAGTTATGAACAGAATAGGTTTAGCAGAAGATAAGTTTGTCAGTGAGTTTAGTTGGAACACAGGGAATCAAAGTTCAGTGATTTTCATTACTACATCTTATGGAAGCTTTCACTTGATATGTATAAATATATAGAAAAACCTGCTCAGATCTCAGACAGAAGGACATTTTAACACAGTGCCTATTATATCATTATATATGGAACTGGAAATGTCTAACACCTATTAGTTTGTCAAATAAATTAAAAATCATTAGTACTTATGAAGGTTCTATAGCATTTATCTTGGGTCAACATAGAGATAAAAAGGTCTGTCCTCTTGTCAGTAAAATTGATGCTAACTAAGCATCATGTATCAAATCACTAAACTAATGCTGAAGTGAAAAAAATCCTTCATTTTTATTTCAATGAAAACAAGATTGAGGAAAAAAAACCCTGCAAATGGAAAAAATAACAATTGCCAGGGAAAGAATTACCGTCACAATGCTTCTGAAATAATATTGTAAACAATGTATAAAAAGTAGAAGCCAAGGTCTGTAGCTTTTTCTTCTAAACACTGAATAGTTCTTACTACAGTACTATTATATTATAATATGACTAGGAAATGCTGCAAATGGATCTAATTATTATTACAATCCTAACATTATAATGTTGAAGTCCTTGTCAAATGTTATTTCCAAGACATAGAGAGATGTCCTACAGGCAGGAGAATTAAAATAAATAGATTAAATAATTTCCTACTGGTGAGATATCCTAAAAAGCTAATAGGTTTAGATTCCAGATCAGATTCTGTAGCAAAGATATTTGATTTGCTTGTCAGAATTTAAAGATCTTACAGTGCTCCATCAATCATTATGTATAAGATAGATTAAGAAGAAAAATCAAACAACAATTACAATCCAGACAAAATGTTGGCAATGTGTATTAGCTAGGGGACAAGTAGGATTAGGATTGTGCCTTTAGTCTAATGTTTTCAGCAGTCTTGGATGTAGGTCTAGTTAGTACTAGTCCATGTGCTCTATTGTTTCAGATACACAATAATAGTTCTGTTTAAAAAAAGGTTGGCTTGCAGATACAGTGAACACTGAAAGCCTCCAAAATCTGGATGACTGGATCTTATTTGTGTTACTTGAGCGATAAGTATTGAATCCAAGACAGATAAAATAAGTGAATCAATGTCTGCACTGATAGGGTTCTTCCAACCCTGTCAGCTTGCTTTCACCTGATTTCAGAAAACTGTCCCAGTAATTCTTCATTAAACATCCACTCCCTCTGTAAGCAAATGTTCAGAATTGCTTCAGCTGTGAAGGGATCTTATGGTTTGAAATATATCACACTGGAAATAAGACTAGTCACTTAATGTGACCTTTGTGACGTTTGAATAGTTTCCAGATGACTTCCAGACGGCAACAGTGCCTCTTTGGAAGTAACTCTTGCCTGATTAAGGGAATCAAGGTATAAAAAAAAAGTCTCCAAGTGCATAAATATTATCAGTCAGGTCAGTGGTGTTCCAGTATGAGCCAATGTCCCTTATCTTACATTATGTTGATAGGACTGCCATCTGTTACACTTAAAAGCTTTCAAACTGAAAGAGAAGGAATATTCTATTAGCAAATAATTTCTGCTAGTGTACCATCTGCACTTCTGCTGCTGAGGCCTGACAAAAAAAATTACCTTTGATATCCTTTAGCTTACAATTGTCTCTCTAGAGTCTTGTGCGGTGCTGTTAGACAGACAGTGGGTCCTGTGGAATCTGCTCACTTCCCTGCCAGGGCACCTCTCACTCTGAGAGGGGAGAAAAGGAAAACACCTCACACTTTTTGTGCCTTTGGGAAAGCAATATGTTGAGTGAACAGACGAAGAGTGGTAGTGGAAGCTATGAAGTTTGATCATGTCAACTGTGAAGTCACACACAACCACCACAGATCTTTTCAGAGTGAGAATATTGTTTTCTTATCAACGGTGACTTCATGGTTCTGTGCATGCTTGGCATTTTTTCAGCTTCATAGAGCTAGCTACCAAAACTACCCCTGTTCAGTGCACAAGACCCCTCCTGCCCAGAGGCAGATAATTCTTCAGATATGAACCGTTTCACATCCAAAGTCCTGAAGACAGTTCTTTCATTTGAAAATGACACAGTACAATTCCAGACCATGAGCTGCTCCTGAGCAACCAGCAGTCCAAGAGATAGCTCCTTTCAAGGTCTGTACTTGGCTTTGTTCCTCCCCATAACTCGTAGCTAGTGTTACGGTCACTAATACTGTCAGCAATGCATAATGTTGTGGATGAGCTTTGCTGTTAGTGGCTGTAGGGACCTGGATCTTGAGCCTTACAGTGCTAAGGTTTAACTCTCCACTCTGCCACAGACCTCTGTGAACCACTGTTAAATCACCATTTCTCTGCCTCAGGTGATAAGTTACACAGCAATTTTCCTGTTTCTCAAGCATTTTGCAAGGATACATGCTCTGGAGTCAGTGAGAAGAAAGTCAGGTGTTTGTGATGCTGAAATGTGCCTTGTGGCAGTTCAAAGAAAACAAGGACAGGCAGCAAATTATGTCTGAAAAATCCTTAATACATAAATTAACTGAGGGACAAGGTTGGTTTAACTATTGTTGTGCAATGGGAAAAAACTGTCTTTCTGAAATAAAGGTGTAATGTTTTTAACAAATAAATGATTAGTTATACTAATGACCACAATTTAAATTAGATGTATTTTCTGTGGTAGTTTTATACTCAAAATACTGTTATGGGTAAAGGGAGCATACTATTTATTGCTTGTCTAATTAGCATTTTTACAGTCAAATACTTCAAATTATCCAATGAAAAAAGCCTCATTAATAAAACAAAGTAGTTAGAGGGACAAACCCACCTTCCTAGTATTTATTTACCCCTTGTCTGTGGTTGTGTCCTCAACCTCATGTCCCATTCCACTTCGTTACACATTTTTTCACTCCAGCCTTTTCTCTTTCCCCTGCTCCCAGGGAGGGGGTGAAATCTTCCCTGCAGCCCCCCAGTATCCCCGGGGCCGTTTGTCCAGCAGGCGCTGCCTGGGCTGTCAGCCCCTTCCCCAGCAGCGCTCCCAGAGCTGGAGCTCAGCCAGGCTGGGCAATGGGGCTTGGCCACGGGGTGCCTGGTCAACCCAGCTCAGCCCTGCCCGGGCCAGGGGCAGCCCAGCCACCCCTGGGACCTGCCACAGCCTGATGCCTGCCCCCAGCAGTGGCATGTATAACCATACTTACCGGGTTACAATATAGTACTGTTAATTTAAAATAAACAAAGGGAAGCTACACTGAATATGACAAATCTGTACTTAATTTCACACTGAGGAAACTAACAAAGTTGATGGGAAATAATGTTTTTAATCGTATAGAGTCTGTTGAAATAATTGACTTCCTTCTAATTCCTTCTTCGAGAAAGTGAACATTATACATTCTCATAATGTATTTCATAAATGATGAGTGATTCATGAACGAGCTGCCTGTGATGAAGAATTCAAAACATGCGACCACAGATTCAAATCTTAATTGAATGCATTGTGTTTCCTAGTAATCTGATAATAAATCTTTCATCTTTTAGTGGTATAGCCAAAGTTACCAGAAAAATCATTTGGCTTTCAATAAAGAGGTCAGCCACTCTTCTGCTTCATTTCACCATACCCTGAGTTACACAAAATAGGTAGCAAATACTTCTCATTATTCTGTAGGTGTTCAGCAACATTATCTAACGCCAATATTCAGATCTGAAAAAGGACATTACTTATGCCTGAAAGGAGATCACGAAATAAATCCTCCTAGTATTAAAGATTCACCTAGCTATACAATTATTTGGTCTGAGAAATGTGAATTTCCTTTCTGCATTGCAAATTTAGGCCTTATTTTACCAGAGCAAGCCATTCCCACTCACTTGGCCATGAGGCACCTATTAAGGCCAGCTCAGCCTAAGGCAAGCCCAGGGTCTGTGGCCTTCTGGTAGCAATGGCAAAATCACATTTACTGGGTTACAAACTGCATCCATGCTTCAGCGCTGACATCATTGGGGGTGCAGCCTGAGAGGTACTGCCATCCCTGTGGCAAGGAACACAGCATCACTGAAACCAAGGGGTGCCACGAGAAGTTCTATGCCACAGTGCCTGTTGCTGCACTGACACATGGCAGACAGTTTATTACATAAATGCTCTTAGATGCAAAAAGTAAAATATTACTGTTCCTATCACAGAATATATATGTTTTTTTGTCTTAAAAGTGCTTGCCACTCCACTTCCCAGTATTCTTTCCGAACAAAACAAAAGTACCACTGACACAAGCTGCTGCATTTCAAGGGAAAAAGTAGCAAGTCTTTGTTTTTTGAATCAGACCCCCTCCTTTTGTTTAAATCTTTGAGCTGCTTTGCTTAGTCTATGACAATTCAATAATTATTTGCATACCATTGATTTTCTTCTAAAGCTAAAGTCATTAGACCTTTGGCTCACAGACAGTGTTGCCAAACCTAGATGGATAGAAATCATTGCATAAATTTAGATGGTAGTTACATTCTGACTCTGAGGTTTTCTTCTGTTGTTAGATTGTCAAAATAAAATGCTGAACAAACACTCATGTCTCGTATCATTACATTTCTTGTTGAAAATTACTGGTCGATATTTGCTTGCACATTAACTAATAGCACTGAGTATTTCACTGCCCATACAATATCATAGTTAATAGTAATTGCGATGCCTCACACGACAACAAAAATTGGCTTAAAAAAATCAATAGATTCCTTGTTTTGTGTCAGGGAAGACAGATGAATAATACGTTGTGTATTTTGAAGTGATTGTTTAGTCTGACACATGGTATTCAGAATTACTTTGAATGATAGGTATGATACACTGTAGAGCCAAATTCTAATATGAAATGTATCTCTGAGTGCCTTTGTTGCTTCTGTTTAGAGACAAGTCACTGCAATAGTGTCTCAATGAATTTTCTAAACAAAAATGTGTAAAACAAGTT
The DNA here is from genome assembly GCF_963210335.1 of Falco punctatus. Classification (NCBI taxonomy): domain Eukaryota; kingdom Metazoa; phylum Chordata; class Aves; order Falconiformes; family Falconidae; genus Falco; species Falco punctatus. The sequence continues at coordinate 106,154,987 of NC_137581.1, read as the reverse complement.
TGGAGTTCACACCACTAATTTTGCCTGGCTGATGACATTTGTGGATTGTTCAAGTTAGAGCAACATAATTTGGGCTCATGGTGCATCATGCATGTGACATCTAACTCTGTGGTTTGAGACAAATAGAATATACATACAGAATAATAGAAAACTGATTTACCTAAATTAACATACTTAAGTTTCAAATATAAGCATTCTAAGGTTCTTCAGAAAGAGGAGACTCACCAAGACATCTACCAACACAACTCACCAAGCAGGTATGGGCATGCAGGCTATGACGGTAATCTTACATAAACCCATCAAAATGGAGTGGCTTTTCGGCAGCTGTTTAGACTAAAAAATATTGCTGCTTTTAAGGCAAGAGTTCTCTCCGTTTTATCATAATGATCCAAATACAGTTTTTGTAGTTTAAACCCAGGGTTTTTTCATAGCAGATATTAAGGATGCAATATCAATGACGTTTTAGCATGACAAATTATCTCCCTTCATACTCACGGTAGAAGAATCTCTTTTGTTATCTGAACAAATAATGGCTTGCTGTAAGACTAAAGCATTGGTTATATTGTGTGAAGGTTTAATATATCAAAAATTCAGTGTAGATAATTGCTAAATATACTTGACTGGTAATCCCCTCAGCACCTCCTTATCAAAGACAGTATCTTTCCTGCTTATGTATGTATTTGTCTGCATTGCAGCTTTGCTTCAAACTCGCTGTCTTTATTCCAGAAACATGTGCTGGAGTTTTGTACCAACAAATAATACCTGAAGGGTAAATCTAGACCTGAAATATTCTAGACCTGAAATATTACAGTCTCTGTTTTGCTGGTTTGGTTTTTTTTGTTTTGTTTTTTTTTTAAGTTGTGCGACTTACGTGACATTTCTTTTCCCTACATGGCCCTAAACCATTTCACCTTTGTATTCTTTTGGGTTTTATGTAGCAAAAACAGAAGACCCAAAATTACAGCTAAACAAAACCAAAGACGAGTACCTATTATATTGACTAGCTACATTATGCAGCCTTTGTAGTTCTTTATTTTTCCTGTCAGACAGGAGCACCTTGAAGTCTCAAAGCAGTTTGACGCATTACTCTTCTTACACAATGTCATTTAAAAAGCATGCAAAATAAACATTTCCAAAAACTACCATTAAAATTGACCAATGTAGGTTAAAGGACTATAATGCTTTTATTTTAGATGTTGAGATGTTAGTGGTGGAAACAAGCATCCCGTTAGAATGCAAATAAGAGAAGGAATCAAATGAAAGAGGTAATTTTGATGGAGAAATGTTAAAATATGAGAACTAGAACAGAGCAATCAGGTGGTAAAGTAGTCTGTGTGAGTGACTTAGATGAGTTGGAGATTTGCCTGATGAGAGAAGGATAAAAGAGAAATGGACACATGGATATAAAGATGACACAAGGGAAGAAATAGGAAGTATTTAGCAGAATGAAGTGCAAGGGTACTGAGAAAGAGTAAAGAATCTGAAAAAAACAGAAATTAACAGAGTCATGGCTTGTCCCTTTTCTGCCTGTAGGATTTCCTGACAAGCACAACGCCGTGTGTCTGAAGACCAGTCTCAGCTCTGCAGCAAATATTGATGCTGGTTCAGTGTGTGCAGCCAATGTAGGCAATGGACTACAGTTAAGTATAGTAATCAAATAGATTCTCATCAATGTGGTGAAGCAGCTTTTAGAGAAGGCCTGAATGTAATTGCCACACCAGTTAATTGTCTCACTGCTATAAATTACCCAACATTTCAAACATTTTGTCTTATCTTTATTTCTTCAATATCGTTGTCAGATTCAATAATTGAATGCTTTGAATATGCCTCTACCCACAAATCAATTTATCATACATTTGTATTTTTCATCAAAACTGGTGAAATTGACCAGAACCTTTAATCTTCACTCTTTTCATCATGGCATTTCTTTTGCACTGCTGTCAATAACTGACTTCATCAGCTGGAATTACAGAGCAGTGTGATTGATGATTTCTTATTAATTTTCTTAACAAAAATCACTGAATTGTGTAATGTAATTGTAGTTAGGTAATGATCTGCTTTATTTTGCTATTTCATCCTAAAACAAAGCCAAATAAAAATGGGAAATAATTCTCCACCACAGGAAAACAAGGGGGGACCCCTCCTATTATTTCTTACTAAACAGATCCTGAAATAAAGCAACTTCCCTGGCGATACTTTTCACTTTATCCCCAGGGTCCAGAATCTGGAACTACTAGGAAACAGCTGTGCTATCAAAGCATTCCTGTACAGAGGTCTCAAAGACATCAAAAATACCAAACTGGAACTGAATGTTCAGAAAACTTAGCCTCAAGTACACCTCAAGATAAAACTGCATTTCTTATATAAAGAGAGGGTGGCTGGGGGTGGGGGTATGCCTATTTTAAAGGACCAGAAAATTTGCTGAGAAGCCAGCTGCACATTGGGAAGAACTAGTGGGTAGCAGCAAGTGCCTCAGAAGTCACTGCATACTACTTCTAGTAGCAACTGGCCATAAATGGAATAAAATAAACAAAAATAAAGAACCTATTTTGATTATTAAGGAAATTATTTTCATTTTTTATGAATTTTTGCCATAGACTTCTGATGATGATGTGGCAGAAAGTCCTTTTACTCTGATGCATAGGAAACAGAAAATAAGAAAATATGTGTTTTCCTGGAAAGCAGATTATACAGGGTTAAGTAATCTGCCTTCGAAAAGCCAAACAGATATTTTTCTTTTTCCTAATCTGTGATGTCCAAAACACTAAGTAATCAGAAAAAAAGAACTGGAATTGAATCAACTTCTGCAGAATGCATCAGATAGTTCATTCGCCACATGTCTTTCTATCATGTTATTTCTATAATATTCTAGGGAAATACGTAATTTGCAATTAATAAAGCCATATCAGGATCACAGAAAAGCAGAATTTAATGGAATTCACCTATTAACAGACCATTCTGCCAATGATTTCCTGTAACTGAGCATCTCAAAACCCATCCTTAAGATCACAGGATAATTCAGTTTGGAAAGGACCTCTGGAGGTCTGTCATCCAACCTCCAGCTCAAAGGAGGGTCAGCTACAAGGCCATATAGGCTGCTTAGGGCTTTGGCCATCTTGGTCTTAAAATCCTCAGGGGATGGAGCCCATGAAGTCTCTCTGGGCAACCTGCTCCGTTGTCTTTCTGTCCTCTAAGAAAAAAATGTTTCTCCCTATACTCAGAATAGACCTCTCTTGTTTCAGCTCATGCCCACTGTCTCTCATTCTCCTGCCATGTGCTGCTGTAAAGATCCTGTACCTGCCTCTTCAGCAACCTCCCTGTACGTATGGGCAGGCAGCTGTTAGGTCCCCCCACCTCTGTCTTTTCATCTTTTCAACCTGAAGAAGCCATGGCCCATCAGCCTCTCCTCACAGGGCAAGTGTTCCAGCCTTTGACCGTCCTGCTGTCCTTCTGCTGAACTTTCTCCAGTTTATTGGAATCTTTCTTGTATTAGTGGGTCCAAAACAGGATGCAGTATGGATTTGATATGCCAAGCGCCAAGCAGGGGTGCATAACCCTTTCCTTTGATCTATCGGCTGTGCACCTGCTCATACAGCCCAGGGTGCTGCCGACCATCTCTGCTGCCAGGGGAGGCTGCTGGCTTATTCTCAGCTTGATGCTGGCCAGAGCCCCAGGGCTTTCCAGCAAAGCTGCTCCTCAGGCTGGCAGTCACCAGTCTATATTGTTACCAGCAATTCTTCCTTCCAAGGGGCAGGACTCCTCATCTGTCCCTTGATGATTTTCATAAGGTTTTTTTTGGACCATTCCTCAAGCCTGTCTAGATGTCTCTCGATGATAGCCCTGCCCTCAAGAGTAGTGAAAGCTCATCCCAATTTGATGTCAGCTGCAAACTTGAGCATGCACTCCATCAGCTCCTCCAGGTCATTGACAAAGATGTCAAACATGACAGATCCCAGGATAACCCCCACTGGTATTCCACTTGGTACTGGCCTACAGTTAGAGTAGGGCTTATTACATCAGTCTCTGAGCCTAACCATCCAGTCAATTTGGTCTGTTCATCTGGACCATAACACCATAATTTGAACACAGAAATATTGTGGAGGACAGTGTCAAAAGCTTTGATAAAGTCAAGGTAAATGACATCTGCTACTCTTCAATCCACAGACCTAGACATTTCATCTTAGAAAGTAATCAGGCTGATTAGGTATGATTTACCCTTGGTAAATCTGTGTTGACTGTTCCCAGAAGTGCTCTGTGGGACTGAAGTGCAGCTGACCAGTCTGCAGTTCCCTGGGTTGATTACTTGGCCATTTTTTGAAATGAGTGTGACATTCACCTTGGTCCATTCTTCAAAGGAGTCCCTGCGATTTCCATGCCCTTTCAAATATGATAGTGGCTTTGCAAGGACATTGACCAGTTCTCTCACCACCCCTGGATGGTCTTGTGGACTTGTACTGGTCAAGTTATTCCTGACTCAGTCTTCACCTGCTGCTGGTAGCTCTCCTTATTGAACACTGCCACTAAGCACAGGGGTCTGGGAAACATTGTGATATAGTGGTAGAAGCACTTCATGTTGCCCTTTATGTCTTCATATGTCTTGACTCTAGCTGAACTTTAGTTTTCCTGGCACCATCCCTTCATGCCTGAACAACTTTTCTGGATTCCTCCTTTGCAGCCTGTCCCTGCTTGCATCCTCAATATATAGCTTGTTTGCACTGGGGGTCATGAACTCCCTGTCTTGCTCAACAGTTTGTGGCTGAGTTGCATGGCTGCAGACCAGAACTCTCTCTCGCAGGACAATAATTTTATTGCACAAAAGTCTCCCTGTATTTCAGTGGGACACATGAAACAATTCATCCTTCAACACCCCTGCATTTTATGTGTCTTCCTCCTGTAGCATAGCTAGCCATCTAAAAAGTTATACCCAGAATCCCTGTGCTGTACGCAGCCAGAAGTATAGTTTAAATACACAAACCATGAAAACTCCATTAACCTTTTATGCATAATAGTATTTGTGGGGAAAAAAAAGCGATAGAATGTACTTCACAACAATCTGGTGTTTTTAAGCCGGGTTTCAGAAAGCAGGCATCCTGAATCCGAAGCATTCCTATGAAACAATGCGTGAACACAAACACTAGAGTAAACAGAAAAGGAGACAAATAAAGTCTCCCTATCAGTGCTGTTCCTCAATGGGAGGAACAATATGAGCAATGTAACACCAAATCAGCTACTAGAATAACCTAGTAGTTAATTCCTTAGCAAATGAGAGGAGGGATGTGGCAATTATTCAATAGAGTCATTTTTAAATAGATCTGAAAAGCATGACTAATGTCTAAACTATTTTTTCATTTTCGTGTAAGAAATTTTGTGTAAGAAATTGGATTTGTCAGCGGACTGAGATACGTTATAGACCCTTACAGAAGGCAAGACAGAATAAGAATCTTTATATGCCACTAAGCACAAGAAACACAAAGTATAGGCTGGCAACCTTTGGAACCCTCTGGCAGACACTCCCTGTTCAGACTCAGAAGCTAAGTCAGGAAGATCTGCCTTTATTGTTTGGATGGCACAACAATCCAAATATTTCCACTCTTTGCTCAACAGTTTGGATGATGTGTTTTTGTCTAGAATAAAGTGGAAAATATTGAACATTATACAAACAAAATGAAAAAGGCTTCTTATTCTGCCATATTAAACTTGATACTTCTAGACCTTTCCAAACACTTTAATCTGCGTGTTTTATTTATGGTAGGGAAGACAAATTTGGAGACATGGAATGAAATCCTAACAGCAAATTTGTGTGAAGTCCACTGTTACCATACAAAGATAACAGTTTTTCCTAAGGAGGCTGTCTACATCAAGATAGGTTTAATCTAAAATTTAATATCAGCTTTTATGACTGAAAGAGAAAACTGAAATAAAACATGAGCATAAATGAAAGAAATTATACAGAAATTACTATAATTATGAACATCAAAGTTACTTATCAAAACTCCATCTTCTTTATGCTAATTATTTTCCCAACAGATTATTCTGAATAGGATGAAGCCATCTCAGTTATGAAAGAAAACTAGTGTTTTCCCGTTCCCTGATAATTAGTCATTCATATTTAGATAGCCTTCATTCACTGCTGCACAGGTGCCTCAACCTTTGCCACACAATGTTGAGCTGTATTTAAAGAAATACTCTTTGAATATTTCTAAAGGAATAATAAAAAACTGTATTAACAGCTTAATCACCCTGCATCTCACCAAACAAGAGATCTGTCATGTGAAATTCATCTTTTTTGTCAGAAACACGCACAAAACGGTTCTGACAGACTAAAATATGACAACGTTGTATCAGCAAGCCTGCTTCAGCAGCCCTGCTAATTTAACACCCTATTCAGCAGATACTCCATTTCCGTGGCTGCTGGCCGTGAAGTTTCAGTGAACTTCTATGGGCTGGCACCTGCAAAGCTTAATTCCAATTCAATAAACGTAAATTCCTGCCTTTCTCATTGCAGATATGTTAACTGCTGACTATGGCTATGCCTGTCCAGCAAAAGCATGTCCTAATCACATATCTATATATAGAAGTCAGCATTTTATGTCCATCAGACTTGCAAGCTGATGTCTGGATAGGCTACAACTTTTGACACGTAAGTGGGAGGAAAATCCATGAAGAGTGATGGAAATGCAGATGTGCTCAGAGATGTCAAAAGGAAAAAGGTTCCCTGATCAATGTATTCCCATCTGTCTGTACTCTGAAGAAGTTATTTACTTATGGCTGTAATAAGTCCTAGAAACCATTTAACAAAAAAAAAAAAAATATCCAACAAAACAAACACTCCCTGTCCATCCATCCCGTCTCACCCCCCCCGCCCTGTGTATTCTGAGCTCATGGATAAAACAACTCACCTGCATAACCTATTCATTGTCTCATGAGCCAGGATCTTGTAACGGAGAGCTACTGCCAGGATGCCACACTGCATCTACCATAATGCACTTCACTCTTCCACTTCCACTGATTGGTGCATTACAACTGATTTAGGCTAGACAGAGAGTTTATGTAAGATTCAATAAGGGAAGAATGCTTCTGAATGCCAGGACGTCTGGTTTTGCAATCTCAGCCACAAAACAACTCAAAATCTCAATTCTGAGTGATTTTAATCAGAAATAGACGAACAGTGAAATTCAATGTTCCCATGGAAAACTGTCATATCTGATTCATAAGATAAAAACTTCATTATTTTCGCTATTTAAACTGATTCAGGATTAAAATCTAATGAAATAACCAATGAGATAGCAGTCTGCTATTCCAAAAAGTTCCTTAAATGAGCATCATCTATAAATAGAAAAAGCAATTGTGAATTGTCATCACTGATGACATCACTAATTTCAGTAAATAGAAATAAAAATAGACAGGATTAGCTGTATCACTGCAAATACATAACATGAATGAGCAGATCAGTCCAATTTACAAGGCTATGGGAAGAATTACTTGATATTATTACCAGACCACACTGACTGATCTACAGTGGTCTCCCAATTCAATGGTGCTGGTTCTTTGTAGTTTTGAAGACCATTTAAAAATATTAAAAATTAATAAAATAATAAAATAAACATAATTGCTTAGTTGCTTGAATGGGTAGGAGGAATTTCTACTGTTACTTAACCTAGATTATTGAATTCTGTTCAACAGTGTGTACACAGTACAGGTTTTATAGTAGTAGAGATTCTTAATTTAGCTTTTAAACAAGCTGATTTATAAGCTATATATTTATATAGCTACCTAGTTAAAACAGGAAATTTGGCATGGTCTAATTAACCATGTAGAGATAAAAACAGACACATGGCACTGATGAATTTATATAGCCAAACTTTCACAAAGATCATAATGAAACATCACTGTAAGCATCTGTATTTCAGATGACCCAAAACAGCCCCCTTTCAGCTGGTCAGAGGAGTCTCAGTTAATGAAAAGTCCCACAGCCTTAAAGCCAGGATGACAAGGAACTGCATGAGTTACTGCCTTTGCTAGTAAATATTAAAAGGGTTTAGAGGTTTATGTGCTGATACTAAATTGATCTGGTTTGATCTCCTTAAAGAGAGGATATAACTTTTGAATATACTTATTTTTATTATCCCTCTAAACATAAGGACCATTTGCACAGCCTACACTTCCTTCTTGACCATCACCTCAGTGTCACATGCCTGGCTGCTGAAAGACGAATGACTGGCAGAACAGAAGTGGAAGTGCAGAGAGCTGAACACCAGAAATGTTGAATCACAATTGTTCTCTAGAAGATTTCTATCTATCCATTTTGGGAAAGATATATTGGCTTGCTGATAGCTGGTTGTCCGTATGAAACCTTTCATTGACTGGTTCTGTGGTGGGTTTACCTTGGCTGGAGACCAGGTGCCCACAAAAGCCACGCTGTCACTCCCCTTCTCAGCTGGACAGGGGAGAGAAAATAAAAAAATGGCTCTTGGGTCAAGATAAGGACAGGGAGATCATTCACCCATTACCATCACAGGTAAAACAGACTTGACTTGGGGAAATTAATTTATTACAGATCAAATCAGAGTAGGGTAATGAGAGATAAAAACTAAATCTTAAAAAACCTTCCCCCCACCCCTTTCTTCTTTCTGAGCTCAACTTCACTTCTTCTACGTCCTCCTCCCACAGTGGTGCAGGGGGACGGGGAACGGGCATTGCGGTCAGTTCATCGCATGTTGTCTCTGCTGCTCTTTCCTCCTCCTCCTCGGGGTGGGATGGGGGGCTCCTCACACTCTTTCTCTGCTCCAGCACGGGGTTCCTTCCATGGGAGACATTCCTTCATGAACTCCAGCTTGAGTCCTTCCCATGGGCTGCAGTTCTTCATGATCTGCTCCAGCACTGATCCCTTCCATGGGGTTCAGTACTTCAGGAACAGAATGCTCCAGTTTGGGTCCCCTGCAGGATCACAAGTCCTGCCAGCAAACCTGCTCCAACATGGGCTCCTCTCTCCATGGGGCCACAGGTCCTACCAGAAGCCTGCTCCAATGTGGGCTGCCTATGGGTCTCAGCCTCCTCCAGGCATCCACCTGCTCCAGTGTGGGGTCCTCCATGTGCTACAGGTGGATATCTGCTCCACCATTAACCTCCATGGGCTGCAGGGGGACAGCCTGCCTCACCGTGGGCTTTACCATGGGCTGCAGGGGAACCCCTGCTCCAGCGCCTCAGGGACCTCCTCCCTTCTTCTGCACTGACCTGGGTGTCTTCAGGGCTGTTTCTCTCACATAGTCTCACTCCTATCTTCTGACTGTAGTTGCTGTTGTGCAGTTTTTTGCCCCTTTCTTAAATACATTATCCCAGAGGCACTACCACCATCGCTGATGGGCTCAGCCTTGGCCAGCGGCGGGTCCACCCTGGAGCCAGCTGGCACTGGCTCTGTCGGACATGGGTGAAGCTTCTAACATTCTCAGAGAAGCCACCCCTGTAGCCCCCCCACAACCAGAACCTTGCCACACAAACCCAATACAGGTTCATAGCATGACAAACTAGAAATGTTTAATAGGAATTCCCTGGAACAATAGGAATAAAGGGAAGGACTTGAGGACAAGAATGGAGATAGAAGAGATAAGAAGTAGAATGACACCACACTGCCAGTATTCAAGGTCAAGGTGCTGAGAGAGCAGCAGGAGGAAGACATAAGAGGAAAACAAATCAGAAGGGAGGAAAATATGGGAGTATATCTCGGGTATCTTTTCACTGTTATTTGACATAGACCTGTCTTCACTAATTCCTATTGACTAATTTCTACTGACTTCAGAGGGCTTACATGGTAGACTTCTAACACTGTGAAGGAGGGTAGGAGTTTAAGTAAGGACAGTATGTAAGGCATGGAGACAGTAATCAATTTTAACACAGAAAATTCAAGACACTTCATGGATTTGCTGAATAATATGGGTTTCATTAATGTGGATATCCCCAAGTAAAAATGAATCTGAGGTTCATTATACTAAATCACTAATGGCTAGAAATTAAAACCTGTAATGCTAGCTCATATTAACTTTAATTGGAAATTTTAGTTCCCCAAAACCTGTCAATCTTCCTGTCTGTTCACAGTAGCCTGCCTTTAGTTCAGATCTTAACAACAAAGAACAAAATGCCCTTGCAGTGGTTAGCCTGGAAGAATATTGCACAAGGAGCCTGTGATCCACATAGTGATTAATCTAGGTGTATGTCTCCTCATCATAGATGTCATGTGATTGCTATTTAGTCAATATATAAAGAGAGTCAATGTATAGTTAGTAGATGTACATGTAGTCAAAGCATATTAATCTTGAATATAGGTACAGTACCTTTTCATGTTCTGTTGAAATATTTTATGCACCTGTTCAGGAACTGCAGCTTTCTTAACAAGATAAGAATATTAGAATGCATTATCCAAGGGACTCCTCAAAGCTAAGTCCATATTCCAGAACTGACTCCTATCATTGATTGAGAAATCTGTATTTTAACCCAGACTCCATATGAATACCAGTGATTTTAGAGCTGGTGAACCGTAACTGGGATATGTGTAGCATGCTGTGCCTTGACCATACGTCCATCTGATACCATACCATCTTGGGGTTTCCAGCATCACAAATAAGTTATAACTGGCTATCACCTTTTCTGAGATATTAATGAACAGTTATCTGCTTTGCAAGTGCTTGTGCATGTCATGTGGTGTGGAAAGAGCTGGCACCTCCTCAGTGCAAAACAGCCCTTAAGCTTTTTGTTATGCATACAAGAAGGACCTGACCTCTGTCTCTCTGTCAAGTTATCTGAACAAATCTAATTGCAACCCATTCAGGGTATGTGCTGTGTGAAAGTTATCACTAAAAAACACTGATATTGCCTTTTTTTTCAGTCCTACACAACATGATGAACCCTTATAATGAACTGCACATCCATAGTACACTTCTGAGCAGCACACAGAGTAATATTGAACTGTGGCAAATAGTGCAGTGGGTTATTTTTGGAACGAGGAAACTCCTTCCATTTTCCATAATGCAATAAAATATACCACTGCTTGTACTTCAGTGAAAAATTCACAACCAAGCCTTCAGTCTTTCTCTGTTTTTAAACTATTGGAAAATGAACAGCATGCTGAAGCTCTGTTTTAACTGGTTTTCCTCACTGATTTGGCCTCATTTCACAAGTGCAGACTCCTTGCGCCAAGATTTTATACACTGTTTTTTCTTTCTCTCTCTACTGTGCCAATAAAAATGTTTTTTCTTTTTTTTTTCATTTGAAATCTTATATTTATTACTTTCAGTGTCACTGTACCCTTTCTATAAGTGATAGGACAAGGGGTAATGGTTTTAAGCTAAAGAGTTTAGATTCAGATTAGGTATTAGGTTACTGTGAGGGTGGCAAGACACTAGCACAGGTTGCCCAGAGAAGTTGTGGCTGCCCCATCCCTGGAAGTGTTCAAGGCCAGGCTGGATGGGGGTTTGAGCAACCTGGTCTGGTGGCAGGTGTCCCTGCCCATGGCAGAGGGGTTGGAACTGGATGGTCTTTAAGGTCCCCTCTAACCCAAACCATTCTATGATTCTGTGAAATCTATCATGGAGTAAAGTGCAAGTCAACAAAGTAATGTACATACATCAAGCAAACTATTTACCAGTTAAGGTACTGTGGTACAGATAATAATCTTTGAAACACACTGTAAGGTAATGTTCTTAACTGTAACTGTAAATTCTGTAGTAAGCCAATAAAAGTGTGCTTTTATGCTGTAATAAATGTCAGTTTTTAAATATCTTAAGATGGCTTAGCTGGTTTTAACCTCATCCCTATAGAATTGCTCCTTTGAATTAAATGGGAAATACATTTTATCTCTTTTTCCTTCAAAATTAAAGAAAAAAAATCTGTATATTTAGTGGAGCATCCACAGAAGATCTGTAATGAAGACCTCTAACTCCTAATAGCCTCAGACTTACTGAAACGGTACGGTCACATAAAATAATTATCTGGAAGGTAGCTGCAGAAGTAAAATAGATACCCACAGATCATCCTCTCCTATTTATCTGGATGGGCCACCATAAACCAGAATGATCTGCATTCAGGCCAGAACCTTGCCTTAACAGAGCAATTCTTAGACTATCTAATGCAGTTGGCAGGAAGGTTTAAATGTATTTTTTTTCAAATGTTTTGCTGGTAAATTAACAAACCCAGATAGCAAAGGGATCCATTTGGTGGACTTAACTCTCAGTGTGTGGGCTGAGCGGTTGGCTAGACAACCTTCAGGCTGACTGCTGTCAAAAATTTTAACAGAACCATCAAGTTGTCCATGAGAACACAATACCATCTGTAGCAGGCATTACAAGTGCATTAAAAAATGCAGATCAATAGGTATATTGATACATATACATATATTTTTCTGAAATATTGTTATGATCAGGCAGATTCACCTCAATTTATTTCCATTGGCAGGCAGGCATTTTCTATTAATTTTCATATAGAACCTCTTAGAGTTTTCTTCAAAATGGTACATAACGAATGGTATACAAAACCTGGGTGTTGCAAATAGTTGCCCTCAGACAGGCCACACCACACTGATTTCAGACTTCTGGGTGTACTGTGTATCAGTAACTTTCAGGCCAAATTTGCTCAGTTCACATGCAAAATGGCGTTTTGTTTGGATTTTATTACTACCAGTTCTTTCAGAACATCTGTAAATCCGAAAGCCAAGCTACTCTTTTTTTTCCCCAGCTCATTTATTCTCCAGTAGAAGTAAGGTCTGTGATGGCCTAATTTCACTGCGGTTCAACTGGGACTAGTCTTGTCCCTGGTGGGGTTTCAACCTGTGTAATTCAATAGAAGGTGTGAGAGATGAGGAGATTACACGTATAAAACTAAATATATCATGGAATGCATTTTCACAGCTGTAACTGTGTGTCAAAATAAAATAAAAAAACCCAAAACCTTCAAAATTTTGGAAAGAGCACATAAGAAAGTAAGAACTGACAACCAACCAGATGTAAACCATTCTCCTCTGGTTTGTTACAAAGATAAAAAAAAATCCCAAAAGGAAACCACACACCTTGCAGTACTTGCTCCCTTTAAATATGCACTTAGATAAATGAACACTTAGATAAAACAAAATCAGGTCTTTTGCACCAATCACTTTTTTGACAAATTCTTATTAACACTTTGTGTAGTCTGACAATGAAAGTTCAAAGTTTTTTATAGAGCATTTAACACAGTACCTCTTCCAGTACAGAACGTACTTTATGCTGTTACCATTTCTAGTTCTTCTGAGCACTTAATTTTTTTACACTGTTTATTTGTGCAAATGGCATGCTGCACGAGGTCTGTAAGTGCAGTATGCAAATCTTTTAAAAAAACAACATGAAATTAATTACAATGGTTAGCATTATGGTAAGAGCTGAGGTAGGGAAGTGACTATAGTTATGTGAATACTGAGCGGCTAACTTATGAATACTGTAAATATTAGAGATTTTTGAATATTGAAGACAATATAAAACCAGAACTGTTTTTACTGCCTTATCTAGCAGTGAAGAGGTTGACAAGATTTCCAAGCACCTGATAGTGTCCCAGTGACACAGGTCAGAAGACTAAATACCAGCCAACACAAACGGCAGAAGAAAACTGACATTTTTCTCTTTCAGGAGAAAGGAGGATGATTAACTTGCAGATTAAATTTATCAAAAGAGAGAATTCTAATCTAAAGTTCTGCTTTGAGTAAGGCAGAGTAACACAATGCCCTAGCAGAGACAATACAAGTCACCAGTGATAAAAAAGAAGCAAAAAGATCCTCAGAGTTTCTATGCAAGCAGATACTCATCAGCTCTTTGCTGGAATACTTTGTGCTCAGCGTTATTATTTGTGCTGCCCAGGTGCCCAGAATCTCTGATCATTATGGTTACCACCTTCGCTAGTGCGATCCAGAAGGAAATCATGCCCGTCTCAAGTAGCAGACTACTTTAAAAAGAAAACATAGGTAACTGATATAAAATCAGTACTGTTAACCTTATTTTACTGACTGGGATCTGAAGCACTGCCAGATACATTCCAGGATGCTGGAAAAGCTAGAAATGAAGCCCATCTCAAAGCTCAGCTTTGGTGACGAAACTACCCCGTCTTATCAGCTTTTCACTTAATTATTGTTAGAACAAGACTGACAACTGAAACAAGGCTGACAGCTGCATCTGGTCTTCTGAATGCTAACATACTGTTATTATGGTTACATGTTTCAAATTATTTGATCCCATATGAACTCACTTTATATGCTTTCACATCAGAATAGAAGAGGTTTAGGTATTACTAAGGTTAGGCTTTGATTAGCAATCAGAACCAAATACGACTTAGGCAGTGCTGCAGACTTACTATGATTGCACACACTGCCTCAAAGCTTCCACCCATTGACACCAGCTTACAGACCACCAGCAGCCCAGCCGACTTCGGGAAATAGCCTTCCTTAGTGGGTACGAGATGTTCAAACTTTGAAATAGCCACACAGGTATTTGACAAAATATTTGACACCCATCTTGACAACTGTTCCTGGATTCTGACCTTAAATGCAAGTAATAACACTCAGCTTTGTGAGCTGGCACTGCGTGAGTGAACTTCAGAGAAGAAAACATGCAGAGATAAGCAAGTGAGGAGGGTAAAGGGTAATAGACAGAAATAGTGACAGGAGGGGATAATCGAAATAGGAACTAATTAGTGTCAGATTTTCAGTAATTATGGTGGCCTGAAATGAAATACATACTTTGGGCATTAGGCAAATTTGAAACAAGAAAAAGAGGAAGGCAAATCTCTCTGCTGAGCACAACACAGATGTGTAAGACACTCAGGACCTCAGCAGTATGCTGCAGTTCCAGGGTGTAGTTGCACGAGGGAAACATGAAGAATAGTCTGACCCAGCCACAGGGCATTCTGCCCAGCAGGCTGGGATGCTTTTAGAGTGCTGGAGCACAGATTTCTGAGGAGAGAGACAGGCTGAAGAGTGCACTTTCCTAATCCTCGTTTCAACTCCCAAATTCCAGACTGTGTTCCTTTAGAAACAAACCTAAGGCTAAATGTTTTTCAGAAAAGGGCTACATACACTGACTCTCAATCCTAAAGTAATTTAAGTTTCTTACAGGATATGTCCCTTCCCACCATAGTGCAACTGTCTCCTTTGTGTTTCATTTCTGTCATAATGTTGTCCCCTGAATTTGGCCACTGTCAAGAGGAGAGGCTTAGAATTGGTCATTCACTCTTGGGAGGAAAACGTTCACTTGTTTTGATTCTCTTAGTAGGTGAATCCACTGCAGTGTTCAATTGCAGGTTAAATACTCCACTTTCGTTATAAACTAGAAGTAAGGTATTATTGATCCGATCCAAAATGAAAACAAACCTCTGTATTTATACATTTACAATGCCCTTATTGTAATTATTGGTCTTGAATCTTCTCATTCACATTTCATTTTAGGTCTTCCAGGTAGAAAAATTAGACTGTTCCTACAGGGGGAAAATTCTCCTTTCTGATCAAGTCTGTTTCAAATTGTCAAGATTAAATCCAGTGTATGGAGAGAAGTCAGCTTTCCAGAAAAGCATCCTCCCTAACTCAAGCACTTTTTGTGATCATTCAGTTAACTACTTTTGTTCTCTTTCTTTATTTCACAAAGATGACGTGAGTAATGATTATTATATTAGCTTTGGTACCATGGATGCTACAGCAGACTTGCAGCACAATTCTCTTCCTCCTCAGGGGATTGATATTTTTATTCACAGCACAAGAAAACCTAGTTTGTGGACAGAGTATTTTTTCCCCATTTCTGTTTCTTTATTTGGTGTTTTGATGCAATAAATTGATTAGATAGACTAGCCAGTAGTTTCATAATCCTGTTTTGAGCCTACCAGAATTAATTACTGTTCACATAATACTATTCAGGAAGTATGTTTTAAAAAGCAGAATACTCATTATGGTATAATTTTCAAAGATGCCATCCACATGCTATAATTCCCAATAGTTATGGGGATGAATGCTTGCATATTGCAAAAGGGTGAGGAGTTACCCCAGTAATGCCAGTCAGTGCAGTGTGTGGTCCTGGGTGAGGTTGTCACAACACAGTTCTCCCTGATTAGATAAGGTTTCACCTGCCTGGCTGCAAGTATCAGTGCTACGCCAACAAGTGCAGATGAGGTTAAATAGCTACAGAATGGATCTGAGCCCAGGGAAATGACTAGCAGCATTTCCACTAGTTTCATGACACTTTGTGTCTAGCCTTCAGCGTGGTCCTTTGTACAAGACTTGAGACAGTTTTTATCCAATTCCCTTGCCTCAATCCACAGTTCATAAAAAGGCATGTGAAAGTGTATTTATCTGGAGACCTCTTTAACAGCTTGTTTGCTGTTTAGTAAACAGTTCTTGGCATCCACAACTGAAGTAACTTGACAGTTGCACTTACAGATTGCAAAACTGGGGTTTTGGGTTTATCTTGCCCAGCTTACTTTTAATATTGCATTTTTATCTGGTCTGTTCCTCAAATGAAGAAGAAGAATACCTCAGGCCTTTTTAATGCACAAACACAAACAACTTCCATAAAGAACTTACTAGAACACCTAAAATTTCTTTCTGATGGCTAAATTTATTACCTAGATCAGTGCTGAAGGGTTTTCTCTCACTAAAATCTCTCTACGCCCTAAAAGTCTGCCAGTTATGACTTAAGTCCTTTCTATTACAACAGCCTTACTGAGCTTCTCAAGTTTATCAGTGAATCAAAAGGGTACCTAAGGTACGTAAGCAGTACAAAAATTATGAATATGGCATCCAAGGCATCTTTAAGGATGATTCGATAGGGTGATCCTTCAACAAGTGGACTTAATGAATTCAGAGAACCATTTCAGTCAGTTACAGAGGTAAAGATAACTAGAGCTCTAGAGCTTCAGCTAGAAGCTTGGGAAACACTTTTCTAGATCTTACAAAGTTACAATTTCTTACTTTGCTATTTATTATTGCTATATGTGATCATACTTACCCTTAATCAGACCTTGTCATTGTCCTTGCAAATATATATTTTTTTTTTCACTAAACAAACACCTGAAGATGATATCAGGGTGACATTTGGGGAAGGATAAACACAGTCTTATTTTTGGTTACAAATACAGAAAAACAAAGCCTTGAAGTAAATCAACATTTATGTTCCTTTGCCACTTTTGTTTTGTACCTTGCATCTGTAGTGATGACACTTGAAAGCACACCTATTGCACACTTGAAGAACTCTATAGCTAGATACAACTGAAACATTAATAACATTGGAAGTGGTAAGACATATTTCTATCTGTCTATCACTATTAAAGGAGAAGTTGTTGCCACAGTAGTGGTGTATATCTAAATGTTACAAGAGCTTCAGAGGCTATTGAGTTGATGCTGTATTGAACAAAGTGAAGTTAGCCAGTGATGACTCATGTCCTTTCCATCACAACTTAATAAATGGATACAGAAATTATATTGATTTTCATGGATAAGCAAGTAGGTTTGAAATCTGAAAACTCGATGAAATATAAATTATGGAATATGGACCACATGTGATCTCATAACAGGGTGAAAAGTCCACCACTTGAAGAAAGTATGCTAAACTGCAAAGGTTTGTTTTGACACACTCTCACAACAGGTTTGGGGTTTGGGTTTTTTTATGTTGTTTTGGTTTCGGTTTTGGGGTTTTTTTTGTTTGTTTGTTAAATGCAGTTTGGCAAACTTCTTGTGTTGTTAGGATTCTCTGAAGCCTTGACTCGAACTGTACAAAGCTTTAATGTGGAATACCTGGTTTGTCATAAAGTGGAAAGTATTAATGTGAAAGTAGTAACATGACAAGAGTAATTTCATTTAATACCACAGAATGAAGAAATATGAAAGAAAACCTAAGTATCTGCTGTTCTCAAATGAGAATCTCAAACAACAATCGGCTTCCAGATTCATTGCAATTAGAACTATTAGGTAAAAATTGATTTTACCAAAAGAGATTCTCTACATAATAGTTTCCTCTCAATTTACTTTGTAGGGGATTTCAACCAATATGCCTCCACAGACTGAAGTTTCCAACTAAGATTTGTTTCTATAAAGTAAATTTTCTTTTTTTTTTTTTATAAAACAGAAGTGAAACTTCTCAAATGTGTAACTCAAATAGATTTTTAACCAAACATTAAGAACTCTTCCAAAGTTACTTTTTCCAGCTTCTATCATAACTATGATGATATTTTATTAGTCAGGGCCTGAATATGCAAGTAGACCCTCTTGGTTATTTATCCATATACCACAGTCAGATGAAAAATCTGAAGCAGAGTACTCAGTCATCAGAAAGGTAAGTGCAGAGGTTATTCAGAGGTCAAAAAGATGCAAAATGGAGTTCAGTAGTCCTCTTGTTTCCTGAAATTTGCAAACTGGTTTAAGAAGTCAGTGAGGAGCTTTTTCAGCCTTTGGAAACAGTGTGCTCTCCAGCTCCCCAATGCCTTCCTCACTGTTTTAGTTCTTGTCCCTTCATGCCCCCAGAAGATGGCAGTGTAGGGCTCTCTAGGAAATAATAGTAGGACAACAGTTTTGCCCAATTTCCATCAGTAGTGCTTTTAAAATTATTACTTTTTTAAAAAATAAAATTCGTGCCATGAATTTATTCACATTCACTGCAGAGGAATCCATCCTTTTCCAGGCTTCCTTCCATTCCCCAGGACCTTGGGCATGTCAGCTACCCAAACATGCAATGTGCATTCACACTGGGGGAGCACCAGCAAAGATATTTGTAGAATATGACTTTTAATACTTCACATCTCCCACATAATAAGCCCAAATTAAAGCAGAACACATAATTAAGTCCTGGCTTCCCTGCAAGATTACCAGCAATTTTGGACAGATCACATGGCTCAGGACAATCTCAGATATGGCTCTGTGGGGTCCTGGCAGCCTGAGAACATATCTTAGATGTTTGGGAACAGTTCAGTGACACCATGTCAATCGAGATTAATAAAGCCCCTGAAGAGACACTGAGATTGTATTATTTGTAGAAAGAGGATTCCCAGGTCTTGAGTCATTCAAATCAGCAGTAGGTCTCTCATGGGCCTTAGGGCAAGGCCTGCAACACAGATGAAATCAGAATAGGGGTCTTTGAGATATTTCAGTTTTGTTTATAACATTTGGATCAGCAAAACTACCTTTAATATGCTCAGATACTGAAAACTTTTGAAATACAGTTCCTATAACAGACAGCTGAACCACTCGTTTCTAGCTTCTGTGCTTTCAAGATGGGGACAATCTTGATATGACTAGACAACTGGGGACTAACAGTTAAGGAGAGACAAGAAAAACAACTTTTAAATTAAAATTTAATTTCTGCTCAGATCTTCCTACAGCACTATTTTTAAACATTTGCAAGTTCTCTAAGATACCTTGCTGTTATTTTACTTTCCCCAGTATGCTTAGGAAAATGTTTGAAATACAGTACCTTACTGTATATGTAATTTAACTCATGCCTTTTTCTGATGCTTTTAACAATTAGACAAAGCCAATTATTTCCTGAGCAAATTCAGTACCACAACAAACCTGTAGCCAATTCTGCCAGCTAAGACCACGACTTCCAGGACAGTTCCTGTGGAGCCACTTGGCTGCAATCCTTTAGTCCGTCTTACTAAGAAATGCTCTCAAGTTTTTGGTATTAGGTAGCTGGAACAGCCACAAACACTAAGATATTTTCCATTTAATGTTTCAATCAATTTTGCTCCCTGCTCATAGTCCAGAAACATGTACCTTGTATATGCGACATTTTTAATTTTCATCTTCAGCAAAATAACTTTATATTGTCAGTGCTTTTCTAAAAGAAGAGAGAAAAGAGGACCATGTGTAGAGATATGCCTACAGCATATCAGTGGAATAGAGGTTGGGAAAATGAAGGTGGTTTAAATGGAGATAAAGCAGTATCCAAAGGAAAGGATTCAACTAGTGAGAGATTATGATGTATTAAAGTACATTTATGAGTAGGAAATTTAGTCCTAACTTGAAAAATACTAAATGTTTAAGCAAGATATATGACAGAAAGGAAAAAGCAGGAATTTTCTGGACAAAACCACATGGTTCTGTCAGGAGTGGGATTGCTCAGCTTCAGTGGAAGACAGGAGAACAGGCTGGTCTCATGTAAAAATCTAGGAAGGAGGAAAAGGAGAATCTACATAGAAAAGAAGAGGAAAAAAGCCTGATATTTGTATTTTGGGGAAAATGATAAGAGCTAGGAAAAAGAAAGTAGTAGTTATGCTTTTATAAGTACAAAGGCACTTTGTTGTCCCCATCGCCTGACCCCAGACAGGCACACTCTTGATCATTTAATAACTTGCTTAGTTACACGTGTGTTAAATTTTCAGTTTCCCCCCAAAACCCAACTTAATCCACTTTTAAAAGGCACAACTATCTGTCATTAGTCACTTGGCTAAAGTCAGTCTAGGAAGATACAGCAATCTAACATTCCCAATTGCATCAGTTATGTCTATAAACTCTCTAAATTCAAGCAAAAAGATGGATGCCCCAAATGATATAATAAAATATTTTTTTCAGTTTTATTACTGAGGCAGCTTATATAGAACACAGGAGTTAGCAGGGTTTTGCAGTGGTTTGAAACAGATAAACTCATGCTTACAGCACTTCATTATTTTGTAGCTATCATCATTCTACTTGGAAAGTGGGGAATATTATACTCATATATACACAAATAGAATATATACTAAAACATTACATATATTAGTATATTCTTACATATATATATGTTTATATAATACATATTCTCTAATTCTTGATGCAGCTTGGGTCTCCCAGAAACAAAGTGCTAAAAAAAAAAATTTTCCAAGCTTTTTCTCCTACTGAAGCAATCATGATTAAACAACTCAAAAAATCCCAAAGGTTTTGTCCACAATGTAATCTTTCAAAGATGAATGAAAAGGTTTTCTGTTGCTGCTTTTGGGTATAATTTCAATTCTCATGAGCAGTTCTACTAGCCTGATGCTTGCAAATTGCTAATTTGTATGAAGCTAATAAATGTCAAAGACTGATTCTATAGTAACTTTTAGCCTTTTTTGTTCTATTTTAATATAATTGCTTATATAGTTTTATTTCATGGAGCTATGAAAAGTAACTAACTTTTATTGTTACTTAAGTAGTATAATTATTTCACCAAAGTGTTAGCATGATTTTGGGAAAGAAGAGAATCCAAACACACTCAGAAACTTACTGAAGTGGCCTTCATTTAGGAAGATGATCTGGAAAGGTTAAGAGTAATACTTAATTATTTCACCTGTGGACTAGCCATACAGTGGAAGCTTTACCAGTAATACTAACTCTCCAGTTTTATTATATACATTCCCTAATAGCTGAGTTGTTCTACAGTGTGTTCACAAAACTAAACATAAGAGTTTACACCACATACAGAAGAATGGCCAGGTGTCTGCAAAAGGAACAATAAACATTCAAATCAGTTTTCTGCAGTGAGTTCCTTGAAAAGGACATGACAGATTTTCCATCCCCTCCCCTCGTAGA
This sequence comes from Falco punctatus, assembly GCF_963210335.1. Taxonomy (NCBI): domain Eukaryota; kingdom Metazoa; phylum Chordata; class Aves; order Falconiformes; family Falconidae; genus Falco; species Falco punctatus. The sequence goes on along the minus strand of NC_137581.1, from coordinate 106,133,455 downwards.
TACAGCCTGTCATTTGACATTTAACCTTAGAGACCTGAAGCATTCCAAGTTTGGAAACTCATGAAGCCATGGGTCAGCTTGTGCAATATAGCATTTGACAAGAATCACTTTAACAAGCAGATATCCTTAAGGTATTCCAGATATTTAAAATCAGAATACGTATTCTATAAGCTTATTACATAGAGCTTTCATTGTAGGAAGTGTATTCAGCATTCATGGCATGCCAGTATTTGTTTTTGTTTAGGTTTAGCTAAGACAAAATCCCCCAGATATTTTTGTTTTTGTAGTAGTATCCTGGGTAGCATATCCTATTGCAATAAAAATAGCCTTTGCCAAATGTTCTCTAGGAACAGAATCATCACCTATTTCCTTCTATAAAGCTATATAGTTTTTGTCAGGGATTTGCTTATTAAAGCTTTCGTATAGGAATTCTTATTTCTTAAATGTTTAGATTTCTTTTTTGTGCTGCACATGGCAGCAGTTGTCTTTCCTTCCTCCTTGAACAAAAATTCTCACCCTTAAAACAACTGAAGCTTTAATTCAGCAATGTAGTCACATGAGATTATGCAGTCTTCTCTTTAAAGACAAAGTAAAATCTACTAATTAGACTTTCTAGAGAGGATGAATTTGTATTTCATGCTTTGTATCCATTAAACTAGCTGCTGCAGGGTATTTTGTGTGTGGATTGACTTTGCCCCTCCCCGAGGGGTTCTCTTCAGGAAGTTGCTGGGAGAAAGGCATGAAAAGAAAGGAGGAAAACAGCACAATTTAGGATCAGTAGCATGTTCAGATGGTATCAGTTGCCAAAGCTCAGTTTTAGACAGAAGCGGAGAGCCAAGCCTTTAGAGTTCCTGGCATCCCTAACGTTGATTAGACCTCATTGGGAATGCAAGAACAGTAGTTAAAACTGGCGTTCCTGCTTCTGCAAGGTAAGGAGGATCACAAATAGCTTAACTCATGAAAAGAGATACCAGTATATGTCTGGAAGTTGATTAATTCTGTTTCCTGCTGAATCAGCCACCTTATCACTGAATTAGCAACGGTTGACATCTGCAAGTGAATTAATCTCAGTTCTCCAGGAATCAGAATCATGAAACCGTGAGGAGTTGCTGACACCCTATTACCACCATCTGAATTACTGAATGTTTTGAGACCATGGTAGTTCTCCTTATTGAAGGGAGATCTATGATGAAGCTACCCCTTACTAGAGAAGCAGTTCCTCAAGGTGTAGGTAGCCTTAATAGCCTTTGCATCTGGAAAACACCACCGTTTGTTCAAGAGTACAAATCCATGGAGATCGCTGGTTTAGTGCTACATGTTAGGTTGCAATAGCAGCATCAGAATAGCAATATGAAATTTGGTTTAGCTTATTCCAGAGCTTCAGCATCACAGTTCATTTGATTCCAGTCAAAGAACTAGATCATGTCAATGACCCATTCTGTCCAGTCTTTCAAATTAAATGCTAAAAGGCCAGTAAACAAAGCAGGGAACAATGTAGGTATAGCAATGTAGGATACAAATATAAGTCTATCATCTTACTGTGTAAATACCAAGCATTTTTCTTAATTGGTATACTAAAGTTTAGGTGTGCTTGATGTAACAAGTCCATGCTTTTGCAGATTTTGCCTTATTTACAGCTAGCTACCAGATGAACACGTTCCCCACCCCACCATTCCTCTTCCCAAATTTATACTTATAAAAGCAACCCATCTTTGTTACAGAAAGCTTTTACTTTTAAACTGTATCCATACACAAAAAGTGCAAATGTACACAAGTCTGGAACAGTGGCTGCTCAGGCAGAGGGGCTGAGATCCAGCTGCCCTGGGATTCAGTTGCCAGCAGCTGAACCAAGAAGACAGGAGGCCAGAAATTTGAAATTTTAGAGGAACACCACCACTTACCACCCCTGCTGCTTCCAGCAAGGGGCAGCTTTTGGGAGCCTTTGATTTGCAGGATTTCTGGCTAGAACAAAGCCTGAGCTGTGAAGGACTGTGAAGGTTTCATGCAGGAAACATGTTTTTGTGTGGGAATGAAGGAGAAGACAAAGGTAGCAAAGGCAGGAGCACCTAGCTGTTAATCCTCGTATTGAAGCCTGAGAATTAAGATGATTCCTTCTCTTACAGAGGAATTAAAGATCCAAGCCACTGGATGGGAAGTCCTTAGTCATTAGGTAGGCTGGCTATAGGATGCAAGCCGACCTATCCAGGCCAGGAGGAAAAGACTCAAACAGCTATTTGTACTATGTAGACTTCGAGTAATGTTGCCAGCATCAACATTGCCTCTTTCCTCTGCTTGGAAGAGAGAGAAGCAGATGCTCTACAAACTTTGTAACACAAAGATGTAAGCTTGGTGAGAGTTCTTGCTAACAAATTGCATGATTTGATCAGAACACATTAGGAAACAGAAAAAGGTTGTAAAACAAAGGTGGATTTGGGGATTTTTTTTCTTCTTTTCAAACATCGATTTGCATTACAGCTTAGTGCATTGAAAAGTTGAGACATTGACGAAAGAAAACACCGACAGGCAGGACTCCTTGTTCTGCTTAAGAAACATTAAGTCCTTCCCAGAGAAGGAGAAGGAGAAGACACCCCAACCTTTCACAGCTGCCTAGTACTATCACCTCTTCAGCTGACATGTAGATGCCATGTCTCAGCATTAGAAGACAGCTAAACCTGAAAAGGCAAATGGGCTTACTGGTGAATCGAGATGAAAAAGGCAGGTGTGGCAGGGAATAAGAAGGTTCTGCATGTGGCCATATCATTGCAGTTAGCAGGAGATCAGGACTAAGCAGCACTACAAAGTTGCTTTCACAGTATTACAGGGTTTACAGAAGATGATTCAGACTTAGCAGGAGGAGGAAGAATGAGCTGCAGCAGAGTTAGGGGAAACCTAGTGCTGAAGGAAGAGGGCCAAGACATGTTAACATTGCAGGATAATCGCTGTAACACTCACAGGATTATCAAATTAGGAAAACAGGGTAAGGAGCAGAGGATTGGTAAAGAATAAGCATTGGTAGAGTGGCGAAAAACTGAGAAATGCATTTCAATAAAGTGCTGAAAAGGGAACATCACTATGTCCTCAAAAATAATATACTATTCTCACTTTGTCTCTGACAGCCTAGACGAACCTCTTCTGTTGATAGGCACAAATACCTCTAACGGTAAGAAGAAACAGCAAAACACAACCCACAGCTCAGGTTCCACAGAGAAAGGAAGGATCCTGAGACTGTCAGACAACTGCTACTGCTGAGCAGACCTTATAGTCATCAGTCTATTGGTTACCACGCCTTCTTTGAATCGTGTTTTTTGTTTTTGGTTTTTTTTTTTTTTTTTAAATGCTAGAAAGCAGCTGAGAAGGAAAGAATGGGTGCATCAGCCTAGTAGTCATGCTTTAAGAAACAGATAAAATTTTTAGGGGTAAATAACAACTTGACTGAAGTACAAGATAAGATCTGTACTCACTCCCACATTGTTACTGATTCACAAAAGCACTGGATCAACCCTCTAGCATACCTGTCCAACTCAGTTGTCACAATAGTACTTAATAGTAAGCAGAAAAACAAGGTCTGAAAACTTAATGAGTGAATTTCATGACATTCCAGAACAAACCTGCTGTCCAGAAAGTCTACAGAAAATTCCAGACTGCAAAGATTTTGATAAAATATATGAGCACAAAATAAGATTGGACAATCACAAAGGTCATAGCAAAAAGGAAATGTGCAGTGCATCTTTCATGCAGGGTACAGTAGCAAGGCTTACAGAAAGGCTGCTGGTGTCTGTAATAGATACAGACCCTAACATCCAAATGAAGTCCTGTCATCATCTCTGGTACACAGGGAAAACAGGGTATCACAGTGAAAGAAAAATATTAATATTTCTACTGTCACAAATTTGCTACATGGTATTTGATGAACGCCAATAACCAGGATTAAAGTTCTCATTCAGACAAATCAAGTAAAGGTATACAGATGCTTGTGCTCACCCAAAGATATAGCTTATCTCCTCCAGTAGAGGTCACATGGACTTCGAAGCTGGGCATGCGTCTTCAGAGGATGTTGCTGTGCACTTGCTGCTTCCCCTGAGAGGACAGAGAAAGAAGTGGCTAGGAATTTGACTCAGCTGTGAACTCCAGTGAACCACTATTTTTACTCAGAAAGATGAATTTTCTAATAATATTTGTTTTCAGTTACCTCTTTGCCTTGAATATGTTTTCCTAATAAAGCTTTAAAGTTTTCAAAAAGTTCATCTTGGCAATTGAAAACACGACTTACTGACAGAACTGCTGCTCACTTAAGTGTTGGTATTTTACATCTGGTTGGAGAATCAGGCTGAATTAACATATACAGAGTTTCATTCTACCAATTAATGTGATCCAAACCCAAGAAATATTAATAAATTCAGTTTGTAGACATGAAGATTTTGCTTAGGAACTAGCTTTAATGGGATTTTAAGGGGAGGGAAAATCATGTTGTTTTAGTAGATACCAGATATCACAGTCTAAGAATGCTTTAAAAATCTGTGAATTTAAAATTTCTGTGCTAATATATAATAAATATCCTGTGGCCTTTAAGAAACCCTGTTTATCTAAAATGGTTTGTTCATTTTTTTTAAAAGCTACTTCTGCTATATGTTACATCTAAATGGATTATAATAGAAGGAAATTAAATTACTTGGTCCTCCTTGGCAGAACTTGGTGTAACTGTCAGTCATACTGCATTGCACGTACAGCCACAATGGCATTTTGCACTGTGCAATGCAGCACTATGCAGAAATACCTGAGTTAGCACTGAATTAGCTGGCTTCAGAGCTGTACCGATGAAGGTGGGAACAGTGCCATTCTAACCGGGGTATCACAGTTCAAGTCAGTGCACCTCACTGGTCCCAGCTATGCAGACCACTAACATTTTTAGATGCTTGAATAACAAATGATGGCACATTTCCTTTCTTCTCCCCTCTTTCTGCTCATCTTCTTTGGACTCACATTATCTTTAGGGGTGGATGGTACCTCAGATGCTGCTAAAGGGGCGTGAAAGAATCTTAAAATTTCTCTAATCCCTTCCCTCCTCTAGTACATCTTACATCTTCTCAAATGTTTTTAGCATCTGTACTGAATTCTTTTCCATAACTACAGAATAAAAAAACACAACAAACCAACATTAAAAATATAATGCTATTATAGTCCCGAGGAAATTGGCAGGAGAAGCTAAGTAGCTTAAACCGTTTTTGGAAGCCAATGAGAGATGAAATTGATAGAGCTCTAGCAAAGTTACTTAATAAATTATCCATGTGCAAGCCATTGCACATGGTAAATGTACAAAATTCTTTTCTTCTCCTACTTTCAGTTGTATACCAGGGCAGCTTCAGACTGCATCATCTAGGCTCATGGGCAAATGACAGAAGAATTTTAGATATGAGTGGGAAAACTAAACTAAAAATGAAAATAATCATTGCTGAGAAATGAACTGAGCTAACAGCTATAACTCAGATTTTAAACAGCACTTCATGAAATCAAAGTACAGGGCACTATCACTTTGGTGAATGGTAAAATAGAGGAAGTCTTAAGGCGCCCCAGAGGACAACTATTCCAACTTAATTTCCACTTTCCCCCCTTCTAGGCTAGTTTTAAAATGGATTAGTGATACTAAAGAGTAACAATCTTTTAGGATCGGTCAAATCTGGTCTATGAAGTGTTCAAAAAGCAGTAAGGAGAAACACATCAGCATTTAATGACATATTTATTCACAAATCCATAGGCTAAATACCATGAAGGTATCCAATGATTTAGCTACCTTACAAAACAAAACCATTCAAGTTTATTCATTTTCTTCTGTCATTTGGCAAATAATTTGACTTAGACTAAAAGTTACCTTGGGAAAGTACCTAGCCCTGATTTGAAATACTTTGAAATATTTTGAAAGCTTTATGTTCAGCTAAACTATTTGCTTTCTGATTTCATATTCTCCAGATTAGGAAATAAAACCTTGCAATATGGCAAAATAATGATACCAGAGAAAAGATAGTCTGCCTTTCAAAGAGTTATTTCATGGACATACAAGATACTAGGATTTTGCAATAACGATTATAAACTTTTAATGCACTAGAAGTTATTCCTATTCTAGGTACCAGAACCTTGAAATATGCATTGCTAGGTTTTTGAGTTGCAATACAAATACTGTAATTTTTTAAGATTCTAGGTTGCTCTGTTGCTTCACAATGCCACCGTGTCTTATGTTCATACATTGTAGATGAAACCACAGCAGCAACAGAGTGAATCAGTGAGTCCTATTTCCACTGTTTAGAAGGCCCAGATGAACTTTTGCAAATTATCCAGTTGCCAGGTCTGGGAAGCAATTATTTTTAAGTGAAAGTGAAATCACCATTTCCTGAAAAAAAACCCAAACAACTTCAACTATGAAAGGGATGGGGAGAAGCAGAGATTGATAGGTAGCTTCTTAGCTGGTGCAAAGTAGCACTGGTAAGGAAAGCTCCTTTGATGCCATGTCACCAGGCTCTGTGTTTTGTTTCTGCAGGAAAGCAAGCAGCAAGTGGCTGCAAGTAAGATGAAAAACTTCTGCAGATAATTATGAAAAATCATACTCAACAAAAAGACTCAAAAGGTCTCAACACAACTGCATTTATTCTCACACCTACCCCACCACCCCCACCCCTTCCTCTCAAGAGACTTGTGTGATGAGATGTGCAGAAAACAGTGGAATGCCAGGAAAAATCACTGTATATAAAATTTTGGCTAAGAAACAAGCATAAAGCATGTCAAAAAATTGCTGCATAATTTACCAAAGACAGAATTTGGTTTTTTTCTCTGCATATTATTAATTCCACTAGAAAAGTGATGGTATTGTGGATGCTTGGAGAGTTTCTTTAGCTATGCAAATCTACGACTATTTAATTTCAACATGGCTTTAGGAGTTGGCAAGCTAACAAAGTTTTGCAGAGACGTAAGAAAAAGAAAGAAGACCTTTTCAGTATCTATGGCCGGTATTCAACATAAGATTCCCATCAGTTTGGAGGGTTTCATCCATTGCTATCCATATGTCATTTCTGAGACAGCAGGAGACTTTGCACTCAGGAAAACTTGTAACATCTTTCTAATTTTCCCCACCTCCTTTGGCTGAACTTCACTTGAGAACCAAGATAATTCAGACAAACTTGAACGCCCTCATATTTGCAACACAGGAGTAGTTTAAAAAGATATAGAGCCGAAAGGCTTTGATTACCAGATATTTTAAAATTCTTATTGTATTCATGACAGGTTTTGGTCATGCTTTTTCTGCATACCATCAGTTTTACATGAAGAAAATGCTGAATTTCAGATGCCATGGAAATTTAAGATAACTTCTCCATTTCAGAATGCATTGTTCAGTACATCCAGTTTTAGATCACAGCTCAACTTACCTATAGATGTAGAAAAAAATATTTATTGGCTTGGAAGACTAAAACCTACATGTAAAAAAATCTGTATCAATCAGACAAATAATTCTGCCATTAAATCAAAAAAGTTGGTAGCAAAACACAGCAGTGCTTGAAATAACTTTCCATTGCTACTTATAAACTTCCAAGGTTTTATTTAGTAAGAAACTGATCTCAGGTAGCTTTAAAGCTGTAGGAAATCCATGAAGTGTTTAAAAAAACTGATTAATCTGAGATGTATTGACTTCAAAACCTGGCTATAAACACCCAAATGGAAAATGACTTACCAATATGCTGTACATATATGGTCTATAGCTGAGTTCTGAAAAAGATGAAGTTGACTTGCAAACCATCAAGTAATTTGCACACAAGGTGTCTTTTAAACCTATCTGTAATGATCTATGCCTTTTAAAAGCAAAGCATTCACAAATACACAAAGTAACAAAGGAACTCTACAAACCCTATTTGTAGAAAAAAACCTAACACGGAAGAACAAAGTCTTTAAAGTGGTCCTTTGAAGAGGTCCAAAGAATTACCCCAGGGTATTTTCAGAGTGACAGTAAGGTGAATTTGACTGCAGTATCTTCTCGGGCAGTGAGAAAAGGACTATCCAGTATGTACATACCTGTATGGATGGATAGAAATACATTTTATAAGTTGGCCATAGTACATTTGTGTTCTTGCTAGGGAAAACGCAGAGCGGGAAAGTCTATAAAGCTTTTAACAGATAGGAAATCCACACGGACCTGGCTCTTGATCCCGTTCGCCAGCCGGCAGGCCAGTCCCTAAGCCCGGCCGGCCCGGCGGCGGGGGCCGGACGTCAGCCGCACCCCGAGAGCCGCGGGCGCGGAGCGGGGGTGGCCGGGGGGTGGCCGCCGGGCACCGGGTACCGTTGCCGCTCCCTGCCCAGCTCCGCGGCGGCCGGCGAAGGGCTCGGTGCGGGCTCGCCGGCCCCCGGCCCCCTGCCCACCCGAAAGCGGGCTGTCCCCGGGCGGGACCCTCAGCGTCGCCGCCGTCCCCGCGCCGCCGGGCGCCCCCACGGCGGGGTCGGGGCTCGGGCTGGCCGCCGTCGGCGCCTGCCGGGGGGCGGTGCGGGGGCGGTCCCGGCCGCCCGGCTGGGCCGGCCCTCGGCGAGGGGAGCAGATATAGGCAGGGCCGCGGGGCGGAGGGGCGGCGGTGGCGGGCGGCGGCGCGGAGCAAGGCGGGCGCCCCTTCCCCACCGGCGGGCATCGGCCTGCCCTGAGCGTTTCTCGGAGGGGACCCGGCAGCGGGGCGGCCGCTATGGGGTCCGGAGGCGGGCTGGGGCTGGCAGCGGTGCTGGCCGTCGCCGTACTGTGCGGGCCCGGGGGGCTGGCCGGCCGCGTCCTCAGCGGTGAGTGCGGTGGCCGGAGCGCCTCGGTGCGGTGCGGCGCGGCGGGCGCTGTGGGAATTCCGCGCGTACGGGAGCCGGGACCGCGGAGGGGGCGCAGTGGCACCGGACCCGCCCGTGAAGTGACCCGCGTGCTGCGGACGGGCTGTGGCACCGGCTGGGGGGCGCGCCCCCGCCGCGGCGGTCCCCAGGGCTCCGGCGGCCCCGCCGCTCTCGGTAGCGTGCGGCGGCCGGTGAGGGACCGGGCCCGGCAGCGCGGGGAGCCGCTGTAGCCGCGGGTCTTCAGGGGCAGAGGGCTGGGCTGGGCTGGGCTGGCTGTCCGGCCGCTGCAGCGGTCTCGTCGGTTCCTGCCGGTGTGGTGGCGTCTTGCACTGGCCGATCTGTAGAGCTGATTGATCGCCTGCGTAACGTGGCTCCGTTTTCATTGTTCAGAAAGACAAAGCGTGTACCTGCTGTGCTGCCTTGCTGAGGAACAGCTGTACGTTGAGGCTGGTTTGCATCTATGCAGGAATGTTTCTTCTTTGTAATAGTGTTAGGAGGAAAAAGCAAACTTCTGAGAGCATACGGTGTAGTCCTGGTATATGTAAGCATGTCTACAACTCTCAAAATTGAGAGGAAGACAATACTTCAGGAATCTGTATCTAAACACGAGCTTGGATTTAATTTAAGGGCTGTAGGATCACTGTATTTCCATCACACAGAGGCATATGCTCAGAAGCAGCTAAACTTAATGGAAAGGCTATTTTTAATTGTATTTTGAGTCAAATCCTCCAAGTTAAAGCTAACCCCCTCTTGGAGGCATGTTGTGTGTGCAAGCACATTCATAAGTCTTTCTTGAAATGAAGATTTACACACTTGACTGCACTTGTGTGTAAATCTCTGTGTACCTACCTCTCTCCAAACTGATCTGGGAACACCATGAATTACTTGTGAACGATTGTTTCAGAGGCTGTCATGGTGGCACGTCAAGAAAACTTTTTTGTAGGTTTTTTTGGTAGCAAATATTTGGTTGCTGAATTCAGATACCTCTCTTAATTGCTGATGGAGTGCAATAAGCGACTGTTCTTGTGATATCTGAAGCAAGTTTACGTGCAGAACTGTGATGTGCTGTTTGGCTTCTGGTAAAACTGCACCTTCTAGGAAACGATCTCTAAGTAGCAGTACTTCCAACGTTTTGAAAAAGCTTGCCTGCCTGAAGTGCACCTCAAAATAATTCATCTGCCTCTGTTGTAATATGAATTATAGAGTCATATATGATACAGCAAAGCTCTTAGTCTATCGATTTGTATAAATACTATGTAACACTTATTTTCAGGACTAGTGAAGATCACTCATCCATGAGATGCATTTTACATTAGTAGCCTCAGTCAGGAGTCCACGTGGGGCTAAGAAAACCCTGTCCCTCAATCTTACAGCTGAAGCTTCTGCATTTAAGTGAGATGCAGCAAAATGAATAGAGGTCCAGCTTTTAAAACAATGTGTAATATGTGTATGCTGCTTAGTCAAACTGTTCCTGGATGCATGTAAGACTTTGGGGTTTTCAAAGAATATAGGCTCTAGACCGTATTTCCCCAAAGGACTTCAAAGCATGTGTGTCATGTCACTGTATTATGCAGCTAATGCGTGGCTAATCGAGTACGGGAGAGATCTGGAAGTGAGTTACAGAAGGAACCATTTCTGTACTATCAGGTGTATCAGCTGAAATTGTATTCATTAGGTAAAGATTCTCTAGACAGTAACAGCCAAATTTATTTAGTATGCTTATGCCAGAATATTCTGATATACTGGCAGGAGAACTTTTCATTTTTCCTCAGGGACCACACCCCTATCCTGCCACATGCACATGGATAGGTCTAGTACTACTGGTAGTTGTCATTTTTTTTCAAACAAGAAATAGTACTATTGAATTATGGGGGCAGTGTGTGCTGTCCACCTGACTTCCTTCTAGCTTATCTGTATACCTTATGTAAGAGTCAACAGTTTAGACTTACAGGCTTACATTTAAAATCATAAGTCTGCATCTTAAACAGACCTGTTTCTGAAAAATTGCTGATTTATGCTTCAATCATGATAATATGGAATACATGGAAATCTCACTGCTCTCATTCCAAAAAAGTTAAATGCATATTCCTATCACTTGAATAGAAACTGTTCCTGAAAGTGATTTGAGTGTTGGTTGGACCTTGTAGAATGGTTCCCATTTACTGCAGTAAGTTTGCAGCAGACCTAGAAATAATTGCAAAACTGCAACCATTTTGACCATAGTGTCACGAAGGCAGAGAAGGATCAGCCTTTTCAAAATGCCTTTTCCTTAGGTAAAGGTTTTCTGTTTCTTATTCCAAGTTACTTAACTTACCCAGGATATAATTAAAGTGATTATTGGCATCAAACAATTCACATTTGGGTGTTATTTCTTCATAATCTTTAATTTAGGAATTCTTGAAGAGCAGTAATACAAATGCTTTGTAATTTTTAGTGTAGTTAAACAGATGTTTGTTTTGTGAACAGTGCTCACAACCTTCATATTAGAATATCTAGTGTTGCCAGAGAATTGATTCTTAAAGAAAAAAAATCAAAGTAGGCTCAGGAGAAACTGCTGACTCTGCCTTGCTGTCCCATGACATCATGAAGAACAGGAGGTGATGATAATGCAGTTTGCAAAGATGCAATTACTTTAAGTATCTATTGGGCAGGAAAAATGCAAGCTAATCTTATTACTAATCATTTAACAGCCTATGTATTAATCATAGATGTTACAGTTTAATGACTGCTGTTTGCTGTCTTTTTGTATTTCTATGGCTTCTTAAATTTTGCTCTTTGTTGCTATGCATCAATAGCAAATTAAATACTAATATGGTATTTTAAAGAAATATGGATCTAATTGAGTGTAACAGTATTTGGACATATAAAACACTTAATGGAAAAAACCACAAATATTTGATGGGTCATGAAACGACAAGAGTTTCCCCTAAACTTATTTGCCTATTTGCTTCAAATGCATTTAAAGGTGTGGATACGTTCATTCGCACAGATTATGACCGGGTTTAAGCTGGTCATAAAGTATTATAAAGTAAGATAATTAAAGAAGTATCTTCACTAGTAGTGAACTGAATAGATAACAAACCCTTTTTTAAAAGGCACAGTTTAATTTAGTTCAATTGGCTTGGCCTGCTTGTTACGCCTGAATTTTTTCTGTTAGACTTTCAAGTATTTTCTGTAGATGAAACCTTCTAGTGTGTTGTGGTGGTTTGTGTTTTTTGGTTTTGGTCTTTTTTGTTTGTGGGTTGTTTTTTTTATGTCATGGACTGCTAATTATACTAAACTTGTAGCTCAGAACTTGAGAATTTATAATTTGAAAAACACCTGGCGCTCTCATCTATGGGATACATATGCAACAGTTGTGTATTGAATGTAACATTTTGTTGGGAATGCCCAGCATCCAGTTCCATACTAGAAAAGCTTTTAACAGACACACTTCCCCACATGGTATGAGATTATTTTTTACTATTATTCAGCTGTAGGTCTCAGTAATCACTAAAGCTGACACTTTGAGAACTGAGGGAAGTTTGGCACTTAACTCCTAGAATTCTTTAATTCCTTTCCTTATGCACCTATTCTGAGAAGTGCCTTCTTGGGGACAAATCAATGATCGAGGTTCTTAAAGTGAAATGAGGTGATGGCTCTTGGATATAATACATGTTTCTACTAAACAGGCCTTGCTCCTAACCAAGAAATTCCCTAATACCCTGTGGGAAGATACATTGTATGAGGTCAACTGCTGTGACTGGTGTATGGATGAGAACAGTTTTGATAACCTGAGGTGTGTGATGGTGGATAAGTCCTATAGCAGTGTAGAAATATCAAAGTACTTAAACTTCTAGTGTTTTGTCTCAGGTGAGCATGCTACTTACCTAGGAATATAACTTCCCCTTCTTAATATCTTGTTTCAACATAGAGGAAGGCATTGCAATTCTCAAACTCATGATTGCCAAGTCCCAGTGCCATACTTGGCTAATGGGCTCAAGAAAAGATACCTACCACGGAGGGAGCTACCATAGTGCGGGACAGTGTGGATAGCCTGCTTGTCTGCTACGGCCTCTTCTTGCTCCCAGTGAGACAAGGCTGGTGTACAGTCCCAGCGCAGCAGCTAGGTGCAGAAATGTCCCTTGCCTTGTTGAAGTCATGTTCTGTACCTTGACTTGACTTTGCTGTTAGTTCAGGTCTGATCCTATGCAGATCAAACCCGATTATGAGATTTTTGCAGGAAAACATGCTATGGTTCATAAAGCACTCTGTTCAGCACTTTCTTGAAACTTATTCTCATAAATATTTTCTCTTTGCAAATCTTTCATGGATCAGAAAATATATAGTACTAATGTGAGATAAATAAGATGAAGCAATGACTTGATCGTAATTTCTACACTGTAAGCCCATACTCATACTTGTCACTTGCTAGTTGGAAATTGGAGTCTCTTGCTTAAGCAGTCCCCATTCCACCACTGACAGACAGCAGGACCTTCAGTTCCAAGCAATCTTAGAAAATACTGGGTCCCTAACTAAATCTAAATGTAGCTGCAGTATGTAGCTAATCACTCTAAAAATGCCTCTTTCTTGCAGTTGTCTACACAGTGAGGCCAGTGAGTCAGCTCAGATGTGGACTGTGAATAACTAAAGTTTGGTGGGATGAAGCCCACACTGTATCTCAACAGTTTCTTCCTATATATGGTTGTATACATGTGATGTGAATTAACCAATCATGCTTTACTTTCATATGACTTTATTTTTCTCTTAGGGTAAATTATCCTTATAATATTCTAACTTATTTCTTCTCCCCTCAAAGGTCCTTTTTAATTTTGCTTTAGGTGAACTGTCACCAATTGTAAGATCCCATGTGGTTTGGCTTTTTGCACTTTTTTAAAGTAGAAGGTGAATGAGCAAAGCAAAAAAAAAAAGCAACAAATTTGCTGTTGCTTTCTCTTTTAATTGTGGAACTACTGCAGAAAGATGGTCACCCTATTGTACTTTTGTACTGAGATGCATGTGAAGTGTTCTACCCGAGGAAATTAAGTCCGTATATAATGGACTAAACTAATAGAATATAGTTTATATTCTTATATATTTATAGTCTATATATAGTTATATATATAGAATATAAATATATAGTATATATTTATAGTCTATATATAGTTATATATATAGACTATAATAGAATAAACTAATATAATTTCACATCCACATGTATTAAATTTTACATACATTTGTGGCAAATACAGGTATCTTGGTAACAAATCCATGAAAATGCACTTGGAAAAAGGCAGTCAAATTTTGCTGAAAAAGAATAAGAGAATGGACTGAGCTTTCTCTGGATAATGATTGATGAAGAGTGTATCTTGAGTGACTAAAGACTTATGAACTGTTTCCTTCTAGAGAATAAAATAAGAAATAAGCAATTAGCAGAAACTATCAGAAGTACTTGAATTTATGCCTGTGGGATCCTGTTGAGGGACTATATTGATGTAAATAAAATTAGGTATGTGTGAAAATGTCTGCTGGTTTGGGACAGGAGAATAGGAATATTCCCTGCTCCCCTAGGCTGGCACACATTATACTTGAGCCATTCAGAGTCTACAGTTTTTGTCAAGTCTACTTGACAACATGCTAACAACTTACTAGCTGCCATATTATGTCTGTCTTAAAAGCATCTGGGAAATCTGTTCTGGTCTTCACAGCTACACCAAAAACTATTGATGAAGGGACTTAATTTGCCAGTCATGTCAGTGTTTGTCACTAGTTATCCTTTTTTTTGTTAAACAGCTGAAATGATGGAACACTTTTTGTGTGTCTTTAGGCTGTGATGTATTAAAAAATTATATGTTGGTGTGTATACAAGACTAGTTAGAAAAAATGAAAAGAGTCAAGCAAAAACACTGCTAACAGCTTCAGCAGTAGGTGGGTTTTTAAAGTTCTGGTTAAATAGTGCATATCCTGAAGCAGACTTGAGGATGTGTACATCTTTCTAACACATCTTAGTTCCTCTTACTTTGAATAGGCTCAAATAGATTCCACTGATACTTGGGTGTTACCATTGGCCTACCTGCTTGTGTCTACAGGGTTATTTATGCCCATGAAGAGTGTTAGACTTTGGGTAGTTATGTATTTTTTAACAAACATAATTCATTGTTAGGGACCCTGAGATCCTAAGTATAACTTGCAAAATAAAATGCTTGTGTTCCGTACCCTATGTTTTTGGTGACTTTTTTTCTTGCCAGTTGAGAAGATGCAGACTGTACCATGCTGAAACGCAAGCTTATCATGTCTATGGATACCAGCACTGAGTTTCCAAGTGCATTGTCCTCATGCTTGGTGATGCCAAGGAGCTTGCATTGCTCACCGTGACAATGTTACTAGACCTCTCAAAAAGAGACAGGGGAAAAATACAGGTCTGACAGCAGTCTCTGTTCCTTTTGATGCAGGAGAAGGGAAGGCAACTTCCCGTTTTTAGGGAGTTGTCTTAGCAACTATGTTAGCGCTTTGCATGAACCCCTAGGACAGTGCAGTTGTGCGCAGACACCTTTATAGAAGCAAGTGTCTGTCTGCTGTGATGAGCCCTACGATATATACCTGTAAAGTTCACATGATCAGAAGAGAGGAAAAGTTATTTAAGGAAAAGCTAAATGAATCTCAGGCTTTAAATTTACGATGTGCTAGATATCTAAAACAGAACTGATGCCAAAAAGTAGGTGTGTTTCACTCAAAGGAACGGAAAACTGTCAGGATTGTATTGATTTGATTTGGGCTAGGGGGAAGAAGTACTTGGGGAAATACTTTATAGATTTCTTTTTTTTTGACACTGACATATCACTTGTATCAGTGACTAAAACTGTTTCATAAAAATGGATATTTATTTTCAAGTTGAAGACACCCTGTATTGATTTACTTAATTGTAATCATATGTTTTCCTGCAAGGGTAATTATGGATGTTGAAGTGTTGCTTAGCTTCTAATGAGATTTAGACACCAAGCTACTTCTTTACAGCCCTGTTATCAGTGGCCTGAGATACCTGCCACATGTGCCAGGGCTGAGAAGATAACTAAGAAATGAATGTGTGTGTTACTTTGTGAAATGAATGTCTATGTTGTGGTTTAACCCCAGCCAGCAAGTAAGTACCACACAGCCACTTATCCCTCTCCCACTTCCCAGTGGGATGGGGAGGAGTACTGGAGAAAGTCAAAACCTGTGAGTTGAGATAAGAACAGTTTAACTGAAAAAAATTATTATATAATAACAACTGCAATTAAAAGGGAGCTAACAAAAAGAGAGAGGAATAAAACCCAAGAAAAAAGCTAAGTGATGCACCATACAGTTGTTCACCACATGCTGACTGATGCCCAGCCAGTCCCTGAGCAGTGAACAGCCCCTCCTGGCCAACTTCCCCGCAGTTTATATGCTGAGCATGATGCTCTAGGGTATGGAATACCTCTTTGGCTAGGATGGGTCAGCTGTCCTGGCTCTGCTCACTGGCAGAGCATGGAAAACTGAAAAGTCCTTTACCTAAGGGTAAGCACTACTTAGCAAAAACTAAAAGATCAGCGTGTTTTCAACCTTATCCTCATACTAAATTAAAAAAATACAGCACTGTACCAGGTATAGGAAGAAAATTATCCCAGCCAAAGCCAGGACAGACTGTCTGTCACTTACCTGCTTGGTGAAGATGGCAGCCTTTCACGTGGGCAGGTATTCTAGTTCCCAGTACATCAAGAACAAGCTGGTGTCTGAAACTCCACATCTCTGACTTTGAAAATCTAGACAAACTTTGTAGCCTGCTCTGGGGAAGGCAAATCCTCCCAGCACTGTATTCCACACAATGAAAAACTTACCTGTGTTTTGCAGGACAAGGAACTCTTGCTTGCAGCTTCCCAGGACCTAGAACGGCACAGGTTCTAAGCACATAGAGGCTTTAACAAACCTTCCCAATAATAATCTATTCAGATCAATACTTGTCATATGTATATATTTTTTAATCGTCTATTTTACTAATCGGCTATCTTGCTGCAATATGCAGGGAAACTATCAGATTTCATTTAAATTCCATTTGTATTCAGCCATGTGGCAAAATCCAGGTGTTAGTGATAGAGTAATAATCTTTACTATTTAAATCAGCAGTGCCCAATGCTCCTTTCAGACTGTCT
This sequence comes from Falco punctatus, assembly GCF_963210335.1. Lineage (NCBI taxonomy): Eukaryota > Metazoa > Chordata > Aves > Falconiformes > Falconidae > Falco > Falco punctatus. The sequence goes on along the minus strand of NC_137581.1, from coordinate 106,116,470 downwards.
TCTGATTGCTGGGTTTCGTGCAAGTGTGGCTATTATGGGTCTATTGAGAGTAGTGTTATTCAGTAATAACCAAGTCAACTCCTTGTCCCTAAAGGTGCTTAAAACATAATAGCATAACTAGTAAAGGCTGATGTACAGATGAAAAGTCAATTTCAGCAATAAATGAGCTGATAAACACTTCCCATGGCAAAAGAAAAAATAAAGGCAGGGACTGGATTGGGACAAAGCTTCTTGTGTAGCTTCATATTCTGCATAACTGTGTTAGATCTCTGTATGAATGGTATAATACAGTACTTCCTTTTTACTGACAACTTCCATCATCCCCTGTTTTCTTTCTCTGTGAAAGTTGCAGTAATCCTAGAGATGGCTGTTTGGCTGGTGTCTGAGGACCTCTATCATCATCTTTGCTAATTCACAAGATATGGGATGATTAATGGCTAAAGATAGATTATCCGGCCTGTGTTTGAGAGAGGAAGAATTTGCTTTTTGCCTATTATTTTATACATGCTATCTATACATCTGTAAGTTTTACATGCTAATGCCTAGGAAATTAGCAAGAAGGGGACTCCATTACCAGTATTGTAAGAAGCCTGGCTAATAGATGAGTTTTGCACATTAGAAAGGTTGGGGCCAGCCAAGGTAAGCCACCTTAGACATTGTCTGCATGCTAATGGCTGTATGATATGATTTATACAAACTGTCTGCCTGTATACATATCTACCTGAAGTACAGCTACTTAATAGGCAAATGTGGCCCTTGGCTATTTTATGTAATCCTTTAAAAGGGACTTGGAACCTTTGGGAGTTTTTCACAGAAGAAAAATCACTTTAGACAAACTGTATTATGACAATTAGACACAACCCCTAATGCAGACAAAGTATAAATCAATAATGAATGTGTTTTCTCTCTGCAGACTTGGTTATTAGGAGAGTGGGAGAAAAAAGTACCGATTAAGGTATGGAAGAGTTAGCTTTGAAGATATTAATACAGATATAGGCTGGCATATGATTTGTGTAGCAGTTGGTTTTTGAATGACAGAGTTGTGAGCGTGTGGAATTCCTTAAGCTGCTCAGGAGCGTGAGCTGAGCAATATCTGTGATTTGAATACTGGCTGAACTAAAGAACAATGTGTCTTCAGTATCATAAACCTTGGGAGAGAAGATGGCAATTTGCTTTTATCATAAATGAAGACAGAATGTAATTATGAAATCTTATCACAGTAGTATTTTTTTAGAAAAAGTAATATGAATCATCAAAAAAACCAAATTAAATTCAGTAGATGGACACAAATATGATGCAGTAAAACATCATCATCAGTAACATAATAGAGCAAAACATGACCAGCAGCTGAACCCAATCAAAATCTGACTGGATGATACAAAGGTCACTTGACAAGATGCATCAGCTTTGAATCAAAATGTGATTAGGAAAATTTAATACCTTTTAGCCTCTTACTGGTTACATTCTGAAGTGCATTACTGGAACTTGGCTTGGAGCACCCTGTGACATGAGGGCAGGTGAAAACAAATGGTGCCCAGTGTCCTGCATGCTGGTTACGCAGCCCCTGAGGCCAATATGCTCATACAGGTTTAAGACCAAGACTAATCTTCACAACACAAGCAGAGAAATATTTTTTAGCCAGTGGAATATTTTGGTAATTTATGTAGATTTCTATCTTGCTGTTATTTCATGATCACTTTCGCTTATGTCCTTGTGTCTTTATTTTGCTTATTTTCAGAGGCCCCCATCAGCCTCATGCTTGCCTTTGGGACTCTGATCAATGTTAAATGTTTCACATTCCTTTGTACCAAGTGCTTCTTCGTGTTTTCTGCTGAATCCTTTATCTTGGGAAGAAAAAAGTCACGGTATGAAACCACGATGGACATTTCTACAGCAGGCTTTGTGCATCCCTTTGTTCTCTCCTCACACATGCTATGCACATACGGCTGCTGTTGCCCACTAATCTAGGTGGATACTAATGGCAGCGGACCCAGAACTTAGTTTGTGAAGTTCAAGAGTAAGAGGGATGGGATTTACCAGCAGGGAGCTTATCTTCTACCTGACATCTTCAAAACCTCCAGCTGAGTCATGGGTATTCCTCAAGATAATGGTACCCCTCCCTCGTGGCCCATGGGGGTGTAGCTGGGCCTGATGCTCTTAAGGAGAGAAGTCTTTGAGTTGGGTATTTTATCAGTAATTTCACTTCTAAATGACATTTTGCTATAACTTCTGTCATGACAGACCTAAAGGAACCTATTATTTCTGCATAATGAAACATCATTATTAAAACATAATGGAGACATAACTGACTTCAATAACAGCTGAGAACTTGGTTGTTTCTCCTTTTCTTGATGTGATTTCCTGCCCCCCCCTCCCCCCTGCAGATTTATCTGTAGAAATGTTTTAACTAAGTTCCAAGTATTTCAGCTAAAAGCTATCCTTGTTTTAATGTTGATATCAACACATTTTGCTATGGAGCTGCTGTGTGACATCCAAAGATGGAAACTGATCTGTATGGATGGAGATGGTAGGTAGCACGTCTTAGAGCAAGTACTGCTGTACTCTTGCTTTCTTCAGCTAACAGGATGGTGAGACAAAGTGAGTTCAGGTTCTCTGCAGTAGCCAACTAGAGCTGCTGAGGCTTGAGGGAACAGGGCCAGAGCTGTGTGGTATGGCTGGTGTACGCAGGAGGGGTGGAAAGAACAAACCTGGTGATGTTTCCATTAAGGAAACTGGGGAGACCCAATCTTGCAGTTTTCCAGCTGCGAAAAGAGAACAGTCTTTGTCAGTTTCTTGTTGCTTCAACACAGCACTCTCCCCTCAACAGGCAGGCAAGCAATTGCTGATGAAAAGGTAAGGTTCACACAACACCAAGCCAAGAGTGTTTTTTTTTCTATTTCTCTGCCTACTTCTGACTAGGGTCTGGTCTGTTCTGCTTGAGTGAGGGAAGATGGGTCAAGGATTAAGGAGCTGATACACTTCATGAAAGGAAATGTATAAGCACTCCACATCTGCAGATCGTCAGGTAGAGGTGGTTGAAACCTTGTCTGAGCATTTGTAAGGGAAAACAAGAATCAGTTCTTAGATCTTATTAAACTAAATAGATCTTTGGCCTCATGCTGAAGGGAGGACTAAATACAATAGCATGCCTTTTTTTTTTTTTTTTTTCTCCCTTTCTGGGTACCCTGTGAGGAAACAATTATCTCCTTCTTTCATCTCTCAAGCAGCACAGGGCAGTTTTTGTGGGAAGGTTGTAAAAACCTAACTTGCCTCTATTTATTCATGTTGCATAGTATCTTAGCTGATTCATTCCAACAGACATGCTTACAAATCTAGTTACTATTCAATTGTGATAGAAAAATTGGAATTCAATTTATGCAGTTGAAATGGCAAATGTTGCTTTAGAATTAAGTGGAGTCTTTGCTGCAAAGATGTTAGAATGTAAAATAGCCCACAGTTAATGTTTCCATACTTACCTTGTCTGCTAGACAATGTAGTCCATTCTGTAATTTTTCATTGGTAAATTATTTCTGCTTTGTAGTTCAGAAATTAGTAGAGAAAGCTGTAAAAAAAAATGAAGCTTGAAAACTTGACATCTCAGCATTTTCCAAGAAGAGTATAAAACATCAACTGATTTGCCAGCTATTAAGGCACAACTGCAGATTTCCATTAACACATTGAACCAGCTTTGCTACAGCAGCTAAAAGTCCCCTTCAAAAGAAGAAAGAAAAAATTCAGAGTAGGTCATTGCCTAAACACAGGGACTAAATTAACTACAACAACAAAAAAAATTTTCACAGCTTCTTCCAGAAAGCTTACTACTCTGCATCACATACTTCGTTCACACCGGATGAGTCTTAATGCCAAATATTTCTTGGTTTCTTGCTGTTTTCTTTGTTGTCTTCTAGAGTTATATTCTTGCACAAATGATCAACCTGTAAGAAGGAAATATTACTTCTTTTGCCACAGGTGTAGAGAGCAACAAATGAAAGAGAAGTAATTTAGGAGTTGGGTTGTACAGAAATTTTCACTTCAATGCTTTCACTTTGTAATACTTGATTTTAGAGTTATTTAACCCTGTGCAAACATCTGCAATAACAATATCCTCAAAGACTGGGGGAAGGAGAAAAAAAAAAAAGTCTTCACACAGTTTCAAGATTTTAACTCACTATTCATTTCACATAAACCCTTGGGCCTTCACATCTGTATTCTGCAAGGCTCCAAGAGGGCTTTCTGCTCTGAACACACGACACTGGAAAGCTGGGCATGTATTAGGGGCTGTGGTGGCACCTATCAAGCTGCTCTGCTGCTGTTGTGCATTGCAAGTGCATGTCCTTCTCCCACTCTGTACAGTCCCACCTGCTTTCCTCATCTTGGTGCAGGTGATGGAGCTGAGCCTTGACACTGATGCAACCTCTGTGCTGGAGCAGTACACAGCACAACTTAGGGCTTATGGGCACAAGTTTTATAGCAGCTAAGAAATTTGGCAACATGAGTGTCCGTGCAGCAGCTGACTGGGAGATTAAGTACCCTGGAGAAGCTTTGTCAGTTAACCAGAAAAGACCTATTTGTCCTGTGGGAGAGGTCATTTGATTCAGGTTTTGGGAGCGTCACAGAAGAGCAGAAACTGTGCATGAGAACAGAAAGTGAGGGTGGCGCTTCAGGCACCTGAGAAACACATGGGGAAGGGGAGTGGGTGCACGCGTTACAGATGGAAAGCTGTAGCTGTTTTCCTGTGGAAGGGCAGCACAGCACATGAATTGAGATCCATAGTGGCCAGCCCACTCATCTCAGTGGATTGAATGTTCATGACTAAAACAGTGACAGGGTTATTTTGATACCTGAATTGCTCACTTATTATTCAAGGAGGAGTATGTGCACAGAATGAAAGGAATTGTGAAAGAGTTTATTTCTAAAAAATTTCAGGGAAATAAAAAGAACAAGACAATGGACAAAGCACTCTCCATAAATCTGCATATACATCTTGAACTGATGTTTTCAATCCAATCTTTAATTGCAGGGAGAGGTGTCGTCCCCTTTCCTTGCAAAATATTAGTATCCTACATAATTCAGTGCCAGCCTTGGGATGTTTGTGCTGTTATGGACATATGTGTACTCTGGCAATTAGCCATTGTCACTCACCCAGTGGAGAAGAGCAGCATTTTCATCAGCTTCTCCTTCACTGTGCACTCTATCCTGTAATGAGACAGAGCTCCCCGGGAAAATAAAAAGGTTATGATCATGTTAACAAAATTTGAATTGCAGCATTATAGAGGAAGGGAACAAGCTGTGATTTCACATGCAGCTTTCATTCTTGCACTTCCCACTTTTGAGCATGTGGTGTTATCGCTTTGATACATTGGTAATAGGGGTGTTTTTTCTTTTGTTCAAAGAAGCTTTATAAATAAACCCATTATTTTATATGCATCTCCAACAAGGGGTCTGCCCCTTGATTCTTCAGCACTATTGCCCTGCTAGGACTATGGCTTTTACTAGTTGATTGATAGCAAGGCTCTTAACCTATATGAATAAAGGGAAATGGCAGGAAAGGAATTGGGATGTACATGGCATTGTCAGGACATTATCAGAGAAAGTCCAAATAGGTACTCTTTTCTGATCTCAAAGCCTGGCTTTTTTCCACAAATATCTGTGGCATAAGCTTGTCCTTACATTAGGTTATTCTTGTTCCTGTATAATTTTGGCAGATTAACAACTCATAAACAAATGACTTTTCAGAAGTCTGCCTGCCAAGCCAAAGTAAGAATGAGACTGCAAAGATGCATCTCTTACTAATGGTCCTTTTCCCAAATGAACTTTCACAGGGTATTATAAAGAAAAGGTTTCAGAAAAAAAATAATAAATTTAGGTAGATTGCAAGAACTGTGGGAAACACTAGAAGGCTAAACGTGTTTATCCCTACTGCCCCTGTAATTTAGCTTTCCGCAATAAGAAAGATCTGAAAAATAAGAGTTACTTTCAGGTTAGCTAAAAGTTGTGAGATGATCCTGTTTTTACATTCCTATGTTCATGTAGCTTTGATACAGTCTGCTTATTCTCTGCAAATTCTTGGATCTGTGCTCTATGCAAGTAGAGAAGTCTTCAGTCAGGTCTTGTGCTGTATGCAGTCTGCTATGGGAAGTATGCTACTTGTCATTACATACAAAAATGAAGCAACACTAAAGCAAGAAGAATTAACTTTATTGTATCTTTTAGGCTTTTTTGTTCGCTTTGATGTTTATTCTGTGTAGAAAAACAGTGGCTTAAAAACCTTAAGTACAGCTTAAATTATAGGATGATGTTGCTGTTTCCCAGTCCCAATTTACAATTTTATTTTCTAAGGTAAAACAGCATAAAATGTCTTCAAAGTTAAACCAAAGGATTATTTACATGATCACGTATTTGAATTTGCTTAAGCATGAGAGTAAATACAAGATTTTCAAATAGAAACCTGACATGGTACAACAAAATACTGTCCTTGCCAAATTTTCTAGTAAAATGATAATTTTTTTGATTTCTAAAAATCTAGGTATTGCCTGTTATTTCTTTGGTATCCTTCAGTAATTCTGTCTTAGTTAGTAAAATAAACTCTCCTACTTTTCTTTTCCAATGATAAACTTCTATACTGACAATACTTGTTTTAAGAGTTGGTTAATTTTTTTCCTTATATTTACAACCCTTCTCCTGTCTCTAAATAAACATACTGGATTTCAGCTGCAGCTGATCAGCGAGTTTGTTCATTCCACATCTTGTGTATGTTGAATAAGCTCTAAAGAATCTCACTAGTTGAACAAGGTGATAACTGCTTTTTCTTTTTAGGAAAAAGGCATGTGTCTTGGCCAAAGAACTGGGATGGATAAGCACTATTTCTTCATTGGCTTTTGATTCTTTCCACAGATACAGCTCTGAAAGCATCACAGGGTTTTTTTTTTTATGGTATCTGGATAGTATTGTGGTATCTGGCAATACCTGGAGTTTCTGTTGGCTGTGTTAAGGGTTGTTAAGAGTGTGCCTGCCTCCTCCAGCACCTCCAGCCCCAGGGCTCCCTCCAGCCCCAGGGCTCCCTCCAGCCCCAGGGCTCCCTCCAGCCCCAGGGCTCCCTCCAGCCCCAGGGCTCCCTCCAGCCCCAGGGCTCCCTCCAGCCCCAGGGCTCCCTCCTGCCTGGCCACTGGTGCCCACCGCGGTACCCAGGGCCACTCTCTGAGATAAGGAATGTGGGTGCTGCCTTCCCCTTCGCTGGTTCAAACAGTAGCAAAACTGAGCAAGTATCTCAGTGCCACACCGACAGGACATGGCCATGGCCATCATGCAGACTGCCATAGAGAAGGCGCTGCCTTCAGCAGCACCCATGTGCAGGACCCACAGAAACACAGACAGGCAAGTTCCCTCCTTGTCAGGTGGCAGGGACAGAAGGTCACTAGGGGAGGCACACATCCAGACACACACACATCATGTTTTACTTATGACTGGCCTTTCTTACACCACTTCTCTTAACCCCCCTTCTGTCTATTCCCCTTTTGTTCCTCCCCATTCCCTAACCCCATATGTTCCCTCATCAGACTGCATATTCCAATCAGCCCCTACAACATCCTTATCAAGTTGCAAAATGCTGTTTGTCTGCAGTTTCTTGGTAGACCACCAATTCGTGTGCCTGAGAAGGTGGTTTTTTGTGTGTCTTGCCATTATGTTTTCCTGTCAGGTTTATGTCTCTGTACTTTGTTTCTTTTCTTAGTATTCCTTTTTGCACTGGAAAAGTCATTGACCAGATACCCTTAAAAAGGCAGACACTCTCCTTCCACACATCCTTACAGGTTGTATTTAGCAAATTATAGCAAATAGTAACTGTGAGGTCCTTGTAAATACAGCCTCTCAAGGTTAAATAGCAGAATCAAGGAATTGCTAGCTGCTTCCTGCCACTAACATTGAGAATTTTAAACTTTTTTTTTTCCCTGATCAAATAGCTTTGATTTCAAAGTAGAAGTGGAGTTGGTCTATTAGTATTAAAAAGTTAAGAAGATACCCTACACACAGATCCTGGCTTTAATAGAGGGGTCTGATGGTACAGTTGTTAAAGCAGAGAACGTTTTTCCAGAAGGTAGTGGGACGCTTCAGTGTCTTAGAGAGCTTCACAGGCCTTGGGAAGAAAGCCATATATTCCCATTAATTGTATGACATCTGATATTTAAGTTAAAGCTAGGGTTTTCAGCAGTGTCAGTGTGTTACCTTAAGTCCTTTCACATGGAGGCACAAGAATAAAAACCTACTGTCCTCCATCACTGTATGTATGCTGTGCTGTTCTTGGTGTGGGTTTCTTTAGGTTTTTTTTTTTGTTTGTTTTTCTTTTTTTTTCTTTTTTTTTTTTTTTCCAGTTGTGGTATTTGTTACTATACTCTAAACACTGTCATATTTATACTTTTCAGGTCAAAAGGTGTGCTATGGTGACTTCAAGCATTCTTGTTACAAGTTAGCTTACTTCCAGGACTTGTCTAGACGTGTGGGCTTTCAGGAGGCCCGCCAAGCTTGTGAAATCGATGGTGGGGCTTTACTGAGCTTGGAAAGTGAAGCTGAGCAGCAACTAATAGAAAACATGTTACAAAACCTCACTAAATCAGGCTCCGGGATTTCTGATGGTGATTTCTGGATTGGGTTGTGGAGAAGTGGTGATGGACTAGCCAGCTCAAGTGCTTGCCCTGACCTCTACCAGTGGGCCGATGGAAGTATTTCATCATTCAGGTAAGTCTGTAAAACTGCTTATAGAGAAGGTTTCATGGAAAGAAACGGAAAGTGAAATGTCTGGCAAGTCTTCTAGAAAGAAGTTTTGAAGACTTGTTGCCCTATGAAGTTAGTAGCATTATTCCTTAACTTCTACAGATAAAGAGGAGCTGCCAGCCACTGTTTTGAATTTGAAGCTGTAAAGGGATGGCATAGTATGGCTTCAGCCTACAATTTTCTTTGTTCCCATCTCATGAGTTTGCCTCTGTATGGCTTTTGGAGATTTTTCTGCCACGCATGGAGTCTTTAGGATGTGGTCTGAGAGCCGGCAGACAAATTCTTCAAGACTCTGGGCAGCTTGAATCAGGGAGCTATCCACCAAGTGAATGAATGCATGTTATTTAGAGGAAATTGTTCTGTTTCTACCCTGTCCTTTGAAAAGCCTTTAATTTCCTGACTAAGTAAAAAAACAGGGTAGCAGCAGCTCACAGGACCCAGGGCAAAGGGACGGGTAAGAGTCAGGTAAGAAGGAAAAGAGGTAGCAGAGCGGTAGAGTGTTAGTTCCTCAGAGCTGCTTTGGCTGGTCAGAATTTTTTTTTAAGATACAGAGATGTGGATCCCAGGCCCTAAACTCCTTTCACAGAAGGAGTTGTGGGAAAGGCAGCATATCTTTGAAGAGGATGGGGCCATTGGGACTGACACATCTTCACTGATGTAAACTCCTTTCCTTGGCATCCTGATGAACCTTACCTTCAAAATGTGAAAGTTTGTCTTTATGTGTACCACTAGAAATTGGTATACAGATGAGCCTTCCTGTGGAAGTGAAGCCTGTGTTGTGATGTATCATCAGCCGACTGCAAACCCTGGTCTGGGGGGGCCATACCTTTATCAATGGAATGATGATAGATGCAACATGAAGCACAATTTTATCTGCAAGTATGGCCCAGGTAGGTGTAAATAAAATTATATTTCACAGGAGGGACACTTTTTTAGAAAAAGCAATTGCCTCTTTTATCAGGGAATCTGCAAATGTCTTACGGCCTGTGGTACTGATTGCTTTGGTCTGTGAGTGCCTGAGCTGACATTAACATGGGATGTAACATATCAAATCTAGTGGTAATTTAAAGAAACCTGTTTGTATTCAATAAGAATGATGGTTAGCTTCACTGCCATGCATTGCCCAGTTTACTTTGATTTAACTCATTCAGTAGTTATTTTATTCTCCACAAAGTGTTTTAAGTGTCCACTTCCTACCTCCCTTGCTTGCTATCAAGTACAATGACCAAGACATCTCTTGGTCTTACTGTAAAACAACTACACTGTCCTTGTAGTTGCAAACCTCTACCATTTTAGACCAACTTGTGTGATGGCTATTTCAATAAGTTTTGGCTTAAATAATGAAGTCCAGAACAGCAGGAAGAAAATTCTGCATTTGTGAATGTAAATTTATACATATGAAAAGCAGATGCACACTAGTTCAGATGGTGACAGAAGAAGCCAGATCTTGGGCAATTTGGCTATACTTCCAGACATGACATAGGTTCTGTGTATGTCAATAGAGGAAACATGAACTATAAACTAGAACTTAGTGCAAACAGTAAAAGGACATGAAAAGTAAACTTTCAAGTTGAGCCTGTAACAGTTTCTAGTTTTGGTGGTACTTACAGTAAATGAAAACTTGTTTTTCAGCAAGATCATGCAAATATTTTCAAATAATTTATGACACGTCTGCTTTTCAAAAACTAAGCTGAAAGTAAGAATGCATATGAAATCCTACTCTTAGCAGCTATTTGACCTACCTAATTCTGCAGTTTGCTACCTGCTTTCTTTATGCTTATGATCTAGAAATAATCATACTCTTTGTAGAGATCCATCTGTCTGCAGAGATTCAGGCTATTTTCTTCCTGCAGTTTTGGTAGACAGTTTTCTCACTGTCTAATATCTTAATGGGTGTATTAATGACAATTAATATTGCAAGCAAATATTAAATACTTGGAAGACTTGATATACCCACATATTTTACCCACCCACCCACTCACCCCACCCCATCCTGCCCCAAATCTGATCCTGCTTATAAAATTATTATTGACTATCACTATCTCCGGGAGCTCAGTTACCATCTTGGTCACATAGGCCATTCAAGGAACTGTGACATAAACAGTTTTATCACTTTTACAACTGATCACAATTATTTTGAAATAAGAGAACACTAAAAATATTTTAAGTTGTTAAAATAGCAACATTTTTATGTCAGAAAATGCATGTTTGATTAAAAGAGCTGGTTCAAGTATATTTCATATCTTTAAAAACAAACAAATTTAAGTGAAATAATTATTCTATAACAATGAACTGCTACCATTCTAGTTGAGATATAATAAATAATTTTTTTTATATTGTTTTCACCATCTGAAAAAATGCTGGGTATTTTGGCTTGGCAGAAAACAAAATGATAACAGTAACAATGAAAATGAATTTGTATTTCTTTCACTATGTTGAAATATATTACTGGTGTGTAATGAGGTACATAATAAGGCAGACCATATATAGGTAGATTATTATTATGACTGACATTGTTATGCAGCTAAATATAGTACAACTGAATTGTAGCTATTTATTTTTCAAGCTGTTGGAATAGTGCTTTTTAGCAAAACAGACTATTCTCCAGAAATGTATTTTTCTATCACATGGAGGAGCAGATGTATAAATGTATATAAATAGGTGTATGGTATTTCTTTCACTACCTGAAGAAAGTACCACCGTGTTTGTAAGAAAATTACATTTGCTATCTAAAACCTAGTGAGACTTACAAATGACTTGTTTTTTTTTTCCTCCCGAAATCACTGTAATAGCTTCAGCATCAACCATTTGCAATACAAAATACATCCATTTTACCAGGAGTATTAAAGTGCCACATGCAGATTGAATTTCACTTTGTTATCTGAGTATATTGTTTTTCCACAACTTTCCTGTCTCTCTTTAGTGTATTGGTGTATGATACCAGTCATAGGCCAAAACACAGAGGCTGTAGGTGACCATGATGAAGTTGCATCTAATTGTATCAGCAGCAAATTCAGGGCAGTGCTCATTAAGCAGTCTTATTCAAGCAGCAGCTACATTTCTGGTAGTCACATTCATTTTCCTAAGCCCTTTTTATAGTACCTCCCTTGACAACATTTACTGTTGCAATATTCAGTCTGGCTTTATATCATATTGATCATTCAGCAATCTTAAATTTAATTATGGGTTGGTAATTGCAACCACATTTAGTTCCTGTCCAGCTCCTGTAGTTTTGATTGTGCAATCAAATTAAAAACTCATCTCCCCTTCTGCTGACTAAAGCCAGCAACTCTGATATTTTGATGTCTTTATATATGGCCAAACATAACCAGTTTTTACCAGAGCAGATGAAATAATTGCCTTTGTTCTAGTAGGCTTTATTTCTTCTTTGATTTCTCCCAGCATTTTGGTCTTTCGTCAGGACCCTTGGAACTGCATGCTCATAACACTATCATGCTAATATAATCTTATGTTAAAGGAATGTTATTCAAACAATCATGCAGGTTCCATTCCTATGCCCAGTATGAGGTAATTAATTCTGTAATATTTGTAAACATTTACATGTAACAAGAGCCAAAAGTTTAACTTGCAAACCTCTGCAATACAGCTCAAAGTGATGAATTGGTTCTCCAGTTCTGATGCATTACAAGAAATATGATACTATAATTCCTGTTTCGGTGATTTCACTTCCTTATGTGATGTGTTAGAATCCACGGCCCTTGATTTGTATTTTAGGGCTGCCTTTTGCAAAACTAAACTACATGAAGCTGACATCTAACCTCACAAACTTGCACTGTTTTGTTTTGCTTCATAGCCAACATTCTGTAAGCATTACTTCGGAAAGGTGAATAAGACTATAAGTATTAAACAGAAGCACTTCTTTTCTTATGTTGTTTTAGGATCGTCTGCACAAATGTAACTTTGAATATGTTAGGAGTTTTATTCAGCCCAAGAAATTAAGGTATTCAGTAATTTAGTCGGTAACCTAGCAGAGGCCACCAAGAATTGCAACTAGAATAAACTATAGCCCTTTTCTAAGGAGCAAAAAAATATGAACTGGAAGTGATTTGACACTAGTTTGCGAATAGCCTCCGGTAAAAAGATTAAATGCTGAAGAATTAAACAATTATTGTTTTGAGGAGTGTATCTGTTTCTCTGATACTGCATGCAAAATGATGAAAACACCTGTTTTATTACACAAATTTTTTTGTTCTTCAACAATCAATTTCAAATATTGATTTAACAGATAATGTCTTACAAAAAGAATTAGGAGACAGAGCGGAGCCAGATTACGGTAAGAAATTTTGAAACATTAAATTGACTTGCAATGGTAAACACATAATTGTAAGGGTAGTTTACGAGAATTTACAAAATAAGTATAACAGGCATAGTTTAGAACTGAAACATAGGAAAAATGAATTCTTCAGAGAGCAATATCTTCAAATATATGGCTGTTGTTCAGAACAGCACCATTCATAATTCTTGTTCCAGATGTAATTCCGATTTTGCAATAAAATTGTGTTTACACTTATATATCCAGCAGTTTAATCAATCCTGAAAATGCTCATTTTTCCAGTATAAATTAAGATGTAATTAGTATTAATTTATTTAACAACATAACAGCCATATTTTTTACTCATTATTTTCCTAAAATGTCTGATATCCTTTTCAGATACCTTTCCAACTGTGCCAGCAGGAAATCCTTACGACACGAGCAAACCAGAAGATCAGTATCATGTTATTGCTACTGAAACAGGTAATGTGCTTGTATGAATTGAGTGTTCTGGTAAAAATATTAACAGTGGACTCTGTTAAATGGATCTGTAGCAACTTCCATTATTGTCAATGGGAGGAAGCAGTCTGTTTTCCAAGGAAATGCCCTGGAAATGTATACTTTTGAATAACATTTCAAGAGTCATTCTCTTTGTAACTGTGGAAACAAATCATTTCCATGTCTCCCCAAACACTGAACCAAATCTACAGTTTGCCAATCCTTGAAATCTGCACTGTTGTGTCTGATCCTGGTGAGTCTCTGTCAAGATGCAAGATTTCACCAGTGTGCACTCAGCTAAGGAGCATCTCCTTCTAGACTGCGGTAACCAGTGCCTTGCCCCTCTCCATCTCCTCCCCACCTCTTTCCCAACACATGTAACAAACATGTGATGCATATATTATCTTTTATATCTGATACTCGGTACTCATAAAAAAGACACAAATGAGTCGTTCCCAATAGAGCATGAATTGTTCAGTTATCTGTAGAATAAGCACTGTGCCATAGCTCCCCAAGTACCCTGTGTTTAAGGAACACCACATGCTAAGAGGAGTTAAATTCTTTGCTGAGATTTCTAGTAGAGATGGCACTTCATATCTTGAAAATGGATACCTACTGCCTAGGAGTTTGCTGTAACGCCCCAGCTACTTCATTTAGCAATTTATGTCCTGACTGGAGGCCTGAGGTTCATGAAGATTTGTAGCATGGCCTCAATTCAAGGAATTGAACATCTCTCAGGAGCAACTCAGGATTTTACAGGATTACACCATAGGATTAATGAAAGCTGGTGCTCCGTTTCCACACTGTTTGGCTGGATTTGAGCTGGTTTTCCTAACTGATTTTCCCATTGTTTGTAACCCCAGAGGAATGGGATATACTGATGAAGTGTATTTTGAAAGGAATAATACTGTTTATATTCTCTATATAAAACTCATAAACGAACCTAACCTGAACATTCACATTTATTCTTGCTAGTGAAAATATGTTCAAAAGAGGACAATGGATAAGAAAGTCTCCACAATTTGTATGTTAAATGCATACTGTTATAAAACATGGGCATATAGTTACTGAAAAATAGTCGGACCCTTCTGGAAGTTGTAGATCCCGTCTTGTACTGTAGGCAGATAATAAAGTCTTAGCTTGTACCATTTCCTACTCCTTTTATCCAGGGACCTGCAGGGGAGCACCTTTAGCTCACTCCTGATTAGTCAGGGGAGTGTATATTTGTCTTCTAAGGGGAACGGGGAAACAAGAGCAGGATTTGTTCCTCTTGTGGCCCTGCATGGGTGAGAATCCAACATGTAAGGGCAACTCAGTAGGCAGGTTGTATGGACTGTAAAATTAATAGGCTGCGAAATGTACTCTGTTAAAATACTTGAAATTTCACTTACAAAATTGGAAATCTCTCATTGATGCATATATAAAATGTAGAATTTAAATCCTTAAGATATGTTTTGCATATTGCAGTGGAAGTGCTATTTTATTCTTGATATTGCTGAATCTTTTTTGAGCTTTTTGTATAGAAGGAATGTATAAATGTTCTTTTGTGTAAGAATGTATTTCTGATTTTTTACTCACATGGTTAAGAGTATTTCAACATGGGAGACATTAATGAGAACTTTTGTCTTGTAGGTATAATTCCAAACCTAATTTATGTTGTAATACCCACTATACCACTACTGCTGTTGATACTGGTGGCTTTTGGGACTTGCTGTTTCCAGATGCTTCATAAAAGGTAAAATATACTAATCCATAATGGTCTTATAATGCAGAATTCATATTTCCATTGGCAAGCTATTCATACTGAAAGACTGCTTACACCTGCCCCCCAAATATGCAAATAAGCATCTTTTCATCTATTAAAATCCAAGTCATTTACAGCTGTTACAACTGAACATTCACCTTCAGGTTTTTCCACAACATGCTGAAATAATTCCAGGTCTCTCAAAGTCCATTTGGACTTCACCTGTTTCTGAAGAAGATATCTTTGCTGACCATTTGATAGGCTCAGTTATTGTCAGCACTTTTGCTTCATCTCTTCCATCATGATTACTACCTACGCAGCATCTGGGCTATAGGAAATAATAGTGAGGTTCTCACTGATACAGTGTGAACGCGAGGACTCATCTCACTTTCTGACCAAAAGTGCAGTTTGTTCCAAGGATGAACCAAAGGGGTCATCAGCTGTTTGATACTGTTTCAGTGTGCGTACCATACCAGCAACAGATGGGCCACTAGAGCAGACAAATTGAAAACAAAATGAAAAAACATGTTTTGAGCCACACGCCAGTGCAACTCCTTTGTACATCATATATCTGCTGAAGATGTATAAAGTATATATATATGTGTACATAGATGTAGTATCAAACAGATGTGTTATGCAAATAGGAAACACTTCAGCCTATGAAACAGGATATGTTTTGGTCCATGCTTTAAAATTCTTTGGATTTTTTATCTTTCCTAAAATAGGATATACCAAGATATGACAACATATTTTTTTTTTTCCCCTGATCTAGTAACTCTGAAACTTTCAAGGATACTTTTCATTCTGCAGGTTTTTTTCAGGAAGTTCTCAAGTTAATGTAATCCAGAAGAGTATAAACTGAAGTATATTTTATGGGTAAACACTATTTTGGTAAAATAACAAGAGTAATAAACAGAATCACAAGCTGTTATCCCTGTTGAAGAGCAGGAATATTAGTAAGAAATATATCACATCAGTGTTTTAGGAAATTAGAAAAAAAATTCCTCTTTTTAGTCTGTTTTTTTTTTTTGTCATTTCTGTTTAGCATTTTCTTCAAATGACTGAAATACTTTATTTCAAGTGAGAAAACATTCCAAATGCCAAGTCTGATTATATCTGTATGAGTGAGTGTACGGTGATGTTTGCAGCACTCCTTAGTAATGTGTCTCATTGAAACAAGTAACCATAAAGAAAAGATATTGTGAGGTCTGCATCATAAACTAGATAGTGTCTTTATTTTATGCTCTTTCCTATAAAGAAAAGGAAAATGTGAACTTTCCAACATGTCTTATGGTAGACAAATCTCTGCTTGTGAAAGGTTGTATCCAAACCTCAGCCCTGGCACGGTAAATGGTTGGAAACTCAAAGCAAAAAGTGTAATAAAAGAATAATATGTGTAAAAATAGCAATGATATAAGTAATCTAAATCTGGGAACCCTTATTATAATGGACCTGGATTTCCTGGTAAGTATGATATATGTGGTCATAACTTTTCTGGCAGCTCTTTTTCTCTCCAGAAAAGGTTCAGCTCTCAAATATTCCTAGGAAAACAGTGATTGATTCATGGCCCACTGAAATCAATAGAAATAGTAGTATTGACTTCAGTGGGCTTTGATCAGGCCTTTGAATGCTATAGCAGTTCATCCAGAAGTAATTCACCTGAACTTCCAAGATTTAAAAAAATGCATGACACAGATATTGGAAATACATCTTGGAAGATTGTACTTTTTCTGTTAGCTGATTAGTTTGGTAGATTAAATGATACAAGAATCAGGGAGAAAATGGATTTGAATAAAACCAGGTAATTTTTTCAGAATGTTCATTTTGGGTTGCACCAAAGCTGTCAATTAAATAAAACAAATTTTCTTTAAAATTAATTTAAGTCAAAAGATGCTATTCTGGTATCACCAGAAATGAAGTATTTTATTTTTCATCTGTTGAAAAATAACTTTGTTTTAAAAAAATGTTTCCCCATATATTTTAAATTATATTTCACATGTGATCTACCTTGCAAATTGTTTTGGTTCATCACAAATAACACAATTCTTGGGCAAAAAGCAAACTTAAAAAAGAGGCAACCATTTGAACTGATTAGATGGACACTGTAGAGCTTTAGGAAAGGGATTCTGTCCTGCTGGGGAAGGAGGGATCCCCAACTTCCCAAATGAACCTGACTTCTCATTCTTTTTTAGGCTTCCACAACATGGTGACCTTTCCTCTGAAAGCCACAATCCATGGCCAACCAGGACATGCCTAGCTTGAAAGGTCATGACTAATTTTGCCTGGCGTTGGGCTCTTAAAGGGTAGTAATAAGGCAAAACAAAACATCTTCCCTGTAGCTAGTAGAAATGATCAGCTCATTCATGCTTAGATGCTCTCCCTTTCATTTCTTCCAGGGAAGCAAGGAGAAACTGCTTCAAAGACCCATCTCCATTATCATCTGAATGCCTTGCAGAAAGTTTAAATTCCAACCTGGTATATTTCTCAGTTTCTATGATTGCATTTCATGGTTGAAACAGCGATATGCTCAAGCTATTTATTGCATCTTCCTTACCTTTCTTACCAAATCCTATTTCCTGAACCAGATGTATAGCTGTTGAAAATTAGCATAGGTTTGCTGAAGATAAGCTCATTCTATACAACTGAAGTTCTGATCCAAGTTATTAAAAAAATGTTCCTGCTGTGTGGCAAGGGCTGTCCATTCAAATTAATTTACAGAACATACCTGATTTTGCTGTATTAATCTGGAAGAAAGTAGTGAATCAGTTTTTTAAAGAAGTGCTGAAACTACTTGATTCATTGTGGTTGCTTTGTTTATAGCATTGTGGCCTGATCTAAAGTCCACTGAAACCAAAGGGAGTCTTTTCAATTAGTCCAATGGGCGCAGGTACATAATGCATTACTTTGTAGGACTTCAGAGGTAAGTCTGGAGAGACTAAAACCTACTGTACTGTCCAGCTCCCTCAAAGTACATTTAAAATCAATGCAGACTCGCTTACATTTACACACCAGGAAAGGAGTAAAACTAAATGTGTAGGCCTGTTGGGATCTTGACTCTCAGGTTTTCAACTTACAGAATTATGTAGGGCTGCTTCTCCACCTCTGGCTTTCACTTAATTTGAAAATAACAACAGCGTGAAATATTCTGGCCAGAGACAAAAACATTTTGATAGAAATGCAGCTGCAGTAGCTCATGAACTGCCTCTTCTACTCAGTAGACTGCAGCGTGCTGTCATCTGCCAGGTAAGTGAGGGAAAGTGGTGTGTTGAAGCAGCATCTCTGCTATGGCTGCCTTAAGTTACAGGGTACCTCAGGGCTTCCTGTAAAGATTAGAGTGAACATTTTTTTCAGTATTGCAGAACAGGTACTTTTGGAACAAGTTTTTTGCCTTTTATTAAAAAAAACCCACCACAATACAAAACCTGCTATTGACAGTTTTGAATGAAAACTAGGCTTAAGGAAGCTTTCTACTCATCATTCATTGCTAGGAGTCTGATTCATGTGCCATTACTTCATTAGAAGTTAGGTCAAGCCCTGAAGGGAAGAGGCTTTCTGGCGTACCAGTACCCACTGGCACCCATTGGTGTATCGCGGTCACAGGGGTGCAGCTCCAGGATTCACACGGGCAGGGTTGTGGTAGCCCCTCGGGGTGGGTGGGCTGCACCCTGAGCATGTTGGTGTGGGCCTGGGGGCATGTGTGCTCCTGTCCCTTATCCGTTCCCCCAGACAAGGGAAGCAGCCAGCCTGTCACCACCCTGCTTGGTGTCCACACCCACCTCTGAAAAGACCACTCTGAATGAGTAGGTGCAGTTGAATGGGAACTGAAAACAATAATTAAAAAAAAAAATGGACCAAGTCAGTTCAGTTCCTGGGAGGAGCACTGCTAAGCCGGGTGGTCTGGTAACTTTGGTAACAGTTGCTTACCTTGTCCCGCTGCTGTGGTGTTACGCTTACTGCAGCATGGGCACAACCCTTTTCTGGATGGGGAACCTATGTTATGAAAGCAACAAAGGTGGCCTTTAAATAGGGAATGAAATACCCAGGTCTGATCACAAACCTGAATCAGGACTGCAAAGGCACAAATGCACTGAAAACAGTTTATATTTTTATTTTTCAGTAAAGGAAGAACAAAAACCAGTCCAAACCAGTCCACACTATGGATTTCAAAGACGCCTAGGAAGGACAGTAGCATGGAGGTATAATGATTTACTGACTGAAAACAAAGCAAAAATATCATTTTGCAGTCAGGCTGTATTATAATGTTATCAAAGAACATTAGCTTGGAATGGCTTGAAAATGCAAAGGATCTACAAGAATGAACTGTAAGCTCCCCCTTGAGGTGAATGTTCAGATCATTTTTATATAATGTTTGATTATTAATTCAGTAACAAAATATGCCATGCTAAATAAAGGGTATGTGTTTATTTTGCTAAAAGTTGTAAGTTAGCTAGTTGTGAGAGCAATGAAATGAAGAGCATTTGAAGTTTTTATGGGGAAATATGTACAATGTATATCAGTTTTAAGACTGTTTGTAGTTAAACAAACCCTCTTTGTTTTCTTTAGTCTCCCATGCATTGTACCCTAGTTGATGTACTGTAAATGGAACTGACAATTTTACAGTGTAACAATTATTTATCTTTGCATAAATGTTTTATACAAAATATTTGTTTAGTATTTATTTGCACACTTACAGTTTTTGATTCTCAGACACACATTATTTTATTAAACATTAACATGGTTGCTGGCAGAGATAGCCGCGATGTTGTGACATTGATCTGATGTGGCAAAATTCAAGGATTCATAAAAGTAATTTGATGTCATATAATGAATCCATTTTTCCAGGGAATGATCATAAGTTTTTGACATAATGGTCCAAGGTCAACATAAATAACTTGGCAAGTGATACCTCGTTAATGCGCTGTCGTTTGAAAGCAGTTGTTAGTTGTTTAAGTAAAATATTCTTTACTTTTTCTGAGGAAAAAAAATAATATCACAGTGGACAAGAGTTTTAAGATTAAAATTACTTTTTTCAGTAAATCTATTTAAAAAATGCATTAAAGATCATTTAAATGTAGCTCATAGTTTGTTAGGAATAATGTAAGATATCAGAGTGAAGACAAATGGCTTTTCTTGGAAGTGGCACTAATAGATTGATCCCAGCATTACTCAGACTATTAGCTAGAAAAGCGTTTATTATGTTAATTGATAGACAGGTTTAGATGTAACCCTAATGCATTTAAAGTCTTCTTTTAGAGTTATTATTAATATCATTAATGTCCATTCTCTTTGGTTCCATAAGAGCTTTCTGTGCCATAAGAATAGTTTCACCAGCCATTAGGCGCAGATCTTTGCGTGGTAGCTGATTTGTTGATGACAGCCTGGTGCTGTAGTGGAAAGTTAAGGGGTTTTCCTGCAGTTTCAGCAAGAGTTCAAGAGCATGAGTTCAAGCTATTTGGCTTTACATTAACACAGATTCAAAACTACTACTGTGTGGAAGCTGGGGAGAGACGAACAGAAGCAAAACTGTATTACTCTGGGTTACCTACGCTGTGCTAGCTGATGTTGACCACAGCTTTGAGTTCAGAGACAAATGTGTATGTGTATTTTTCTAGATAAAGAAAAAACATTTAAAAGTTCAATATCACTAGTACTAATTGTGCAATGCTATTGCTGAAGCACTTTTGGAAGCATCTTAAAGTTACTGTTATGCTGTGTTTTTACTTCCTCTTTGAAGAAGCTGCCTTCTGTAGTTGAGTTTAAGTGTTACTATTCCTACTTCAAATATGCTGTAGTTTTTCTTGTAAGTCACAACTTTATTTGCTTGATCACTTACTTCAATTTCCTTTGTAGTGATTATAAACAGGCCAAAAAATACTATGATTCTGCATGATCACCAAGACCAGAATTGTTTTTCTCCTGACTTAATCATTGCTTCACTCAACTGAGGGCAAGAGACTCCACTTTCTTGGGAACGGTTGGGTAAAAAGAACTTAGTTCTTTTTATGGTCTTGAAGAATTAACTCCCTTTAACTTAATTTAAGGATTAATTATTTCTTCATACTTCGTACTTCCAAAGGATGTGTAAAAGTGTAACCGTTGATATTATGATTAATGGCACAGAAGTGATTTCCATGCAGCAATTAGGAGAAAGCAAACACCTTCAGATGCCTTTCTTACAAGGGTGAACGTGATTGATTACTGGGCAGTTATCAGCATGGACCAGTCTTAAACTCTGTGTGAAGGCCAATGGAAGGTGGCATGCAATGCTTTTATTATAATGTACTCAGATTCTATATGTAAATAAGAAATATTGGTTAGTGGGACAAAATATTTCCATATCATATCACCTGCTTAGGGGAAGGAAATAGTTTCCTTCCATGTATTTCCTTTACTTAGGATTTTTAAGTTTCTTTAGCTTTTACCTAGTATCTAGGAACAACTTCTTATGTGGAAGACTACAAATGATGCACAGATCAATCCTACAGTATTATAACTCTCAACCTTAATCTGTTAATTCTTTTCCATGCAAAACGTACAAATCCCATACATACACAAATTCTTTTGTCTTTATTTTCCTTATTTCCACACTCAAAAGGGAGATAGGAGTAAGGATAAGAGCAGAAAGGGGGGGAAATAGGCGTGTTGCACACTTCCAGAGAGAATACTTACAAATTAGACTTTAAGCTGGTATTATGTTTGGATTTTGTTGGGGTTTAGAGAATCCAGAAAACCCACAGGTATATATGTGACATGGTCCATTAGTAGCAACAGAATTGCTGTTTAAAAAGAAAAGCAAACAAAAAAACCCACCCCTTGACCTTCTGTCCTTCATATGCACATTAAAACCTACAGAACAGAGAAAGGAAAATTACTTCCAGTTTCAGGTGACAGTTTTCATCAACTAAAGCCACTTCAAATAAGCCTGTTGGCTTTTATGTATAGCTATGGGGTCCCCTTGCAGTGACCACATTCCCTTCTGCTCACTGCCTCTCTAAATCACTTCCAAATGGCAGCAGCAGGTGAGGCAAGGAACTGAAGGAAGGACAGTAAAGCTTAGCTAGTCCTCCGATAGATGGCATGGCTTCAGTTTGTCATTTTAAAAACGTTATATTCCCACTGCCCTTATTTACCCCAGGGAATATAATTTTTGTTTTATTTCTGTAGTGAATGCGGCCTTTTGCAAGCAAGAAGTATCTGAGAGGAAAGCTCTTGTTTCCTTCTCTAATCTTTTAACCTTTTTTGGGTGCAAGTGAGTGTAAGTCAGCATCAAGCTTCTACCATCCCATTTCAAAGTATTTTGGAACTGTGACTCAATTAAAATACATGGGCAGCATGGATTATTTTCAACTTAGTAACGACTGGTTTCTCCACAGGTTAATATGCAGGCAACTGATGTAGTGGAAGCTGAACGGAGGTTAGAATGTGGTCAACTAAGGTTATGTTAGTTCTATCTAGATATAAATTAGTTTATTTTTATAAATTTTAATTTTTAATTATGCTAGTCTATATTACATATATGTTTCTATACCAGAGTTTACAATATCAATTTTTTCAGTCTTATGGGCTGGTTTATTACAGTATAACTGAAAATACATGTATGTATTGCATTTTGGGAAGCAAAAATTACACATAAGTAAAAGTATATTACTGTATTTCTTGGAAGCACATTTTTCCAGTGACTGTATCTGCTTTGAGATGGCTCTTGTATTATATTAACAGACTGAAATACAATTTACGATAGTGATGTATAGTAAATAATGAAGAAACCATGTCACATTTTAATTGAGCATTTTAATGTAATTGCTTCATCCAAATCAATTTATACTGATAGCAGAATACACTTTATTTTCAGTGGCTGTTTTCTAGTAAAGGGGAAACAGTAATCCACTACAAAACACAGGATTTGCAACTTTAACATTTTAATGTTAAAAACTGTGTGGTTTATATGAAAGAGTCTAAAACATTTTATCTTCTGTCTGGCTTCATTATATCTGCCTGTGTTCCTTGTGGTCACAGATGTGTTGATAAAACTAAATATTTTGTGCTTGACCTAGTCCCCTAATGCTTATGAAGACCCGAAAACAGTTTGGGACCTGGTGTTTTTTATCAGTGACCACCAACCTGTGCTTGTAAGCTAGCCTTGTATTTTGAGCACTTCATATCTGCATTTAGTGTTGTAAGCACCAAGTGTGGGAGCTGCTTACAAGAATCATCCATCATGTGTAGATACACATACACAGAAAGTTAGAATGCATTTTATGTTTTCATGCAGTACTTTGGAATTAAAGAGATATTAAATTCCTACATTAGGCTGAAAACAAATAAAGGAAATGCATCATATTACACTAAGACGCCATTGAACTTAAGGCATTTCAACAAGTAGATAATTATATTTTAATAGAAACCTATCTAGAAAAGAGCTCAAGAAGATAAAAACCCTTCTTCATATTCTTTCCCTTTTAGAATGCTGTAAGGGACTATCATGATAGTTTTTATACAAGCACAAAATCAGTATTAAAAGTCACTAGTACAGGAAAAGCATGTCATATATCAAAGGAACCCTATTACTTCTTACTCACCAGGAATAGCCAGTACTCCTTTTTGTCAAACATTTTTAGAAAACATTACTTTTCATGAGAGGAGGTTGCAGTATTGTGAGCCTTGGTGTACAGAAGCACATATCTATAATTGCTTGAAAAATTGCCAAAACACTTGTCTAAAAAGAAAGCTAAAAAGCTGTGTTCAAACCTTATTTAACTCTATTAATTCCAAAGAAATTACACAAGAGAGAACTTTTGGCTTACAGTCAATTTATTCATTAGAAAGCAGCATGATACAAGATATCAGCTTTTATGCACAATCCATAAACCTCATTCCAGAGCTTTTTATAATAGACAAGACAGAAGAACTCCCATGAGCCCAGTTTAAAAAGATAACATATGCCTTCACTTTGGATGTGGTGAGATTCCTGAAGAGTTTACTATGAATTGAAATGAAAATGCACATTGAAAAATACAGTGTAAAAACATAAAAACAGGTAATGTTTGACCTGAAAAAAATAATTTTAGACCATTTTTCAATAAAGCATTTGCAGTTTGCAAACTTTTTTTTTTAATGCCCATGTTTTGTAAAGCCCTCCACTATGCATTTAATGCACTGATGTTCAAAGAAACTTTTCCCATGGTCTCATGTAAAAGAAAAAATAAATTATATAACTATTTATTAAAAACCCCACAGCATCTATTTCAAAATATTGCTTTCCATTGGTAATGGAGTTTTCAATAATTAATATTTTCCTCCCCATAATTTAAATATTTATTCAGTTTATCTAACTATGAGATTGAAATGCCACTCTGGTTTACATCATTATACAATGGCTTACTTTCAACCTTTAAATTCTATTTCTATCATTAAAAGATACCAAGCTAATAGATTATTTTTTTGATCCAGTCCACAAACATGGTGACTCGAACATACACTCCTGGTCTTTCGTGAAGTGCACATTTATAGCCAAATGATGTTACACCAACCAAAAACCACTTGTTACCATCTTCAGATGTCAGAGGGCCACCTGAATCTCCCTGCAATATGAAATTCAAAAGTTAAAATTGAACAGTGTCAACTCTGAAGCAGAGCCTGTTTATGATGCTTTGTTTGTGTTGATCTTTAATCGTAGAAATTGTATCCCTATATATCTTGGGCAGCAGAAGTGAGATCAATATGAATTCTTCCAAGTGGAAAAATTATTGGGATAATCCATTTCCTTTTTTTTAGTTTTTCATTTTTTTCTTTTTTTTTTTTTTAAAAAAAAAAAAAAAAAAAGGATGCGGTCTTAAGCTCTTACCAGTCTTTCAGCACAGGACTGAGTTTTAACTGATTTTTTTTTTTTTTTTTTGCTTATTACTTTTAAGTTTAGCCCTTCATCTTCCACAAAGCCTGCATAAATGTGTAGGATTATTTTTCAGTTGAGTCTTTTCAGCCAAAATGTACTTTTATTTTCAGTTGCCCCAAAGTTTCAGCAGTTTTGAATTTAGAGAAAAAGATGGCAAGTCTGCCAGAAGAGGAGGCGTCCTTTTCTCACACCTCCTTCTGAGTAGTTTAGCGGAGGTCACATTGCAATAGTGTGGGATACCAAATTTGATTGATCCCACAGCCTGAGTGGTGGATGAGTCAGCCATGAGTGTCTTGTTTTGATGAGGAAGAAAACAATGACTATTTTTCATTGTCTGTCAAGTTAGTTGAACCAGAATTATTTTTGTCTTCTCACAGCCTTGTGAATGGAGTTTTACAGGAACATTCTGCAAGGAT
The DNA here is from genome assembly GCF_963210335.1 of Falco punctatus. NCBI lineage: Eukaryota > Metazoa > Chordata > Aves > Falconiformes > Falconidae > Falco > Falco punctatus. Next base: position 106,090,881 of record NC_137581.1, on the reverse strand, counting down.
TCAGCCATTAAAATACTTCTGCCCATAACTCTAGGGCATCCACAAATGTTCAAAGGCTGTGACAGCAGCCTGAAGGCTGACGCACTATCAGGACTCACTTGTTCATTTTTCCTTGTGGTTGAATGGTCACTGATCACAACACTGGCCACTGGTACTCTGTATCAGCCTATGGTGCTGCACTGCTTTCTTTTCAGTATGAGGTTCAGAAGGCAAAAAGGAAAGAGGAAAGCCACGGAGGCTGCAGGAATGGCAAAGGAAATTTGCATACACTCTTCCTTCTAGACTAAACTAGTTGAAGTCACTGCACCTGATGAAGGCTTAGGTTGTGAGTGCAAGGCAAGAGAAATTATGTGATAGTGCTTCTCATCAGACTTGAAGAGAACCAGCCAGTCTCCATGCTATAGACTTCATGTTGCTCAAAGAAAAAATATGTGACAGCCAATTCTGACCATATCCTCAAGGAGAAGCAGTGTGTTATAAGCAGATCTGGAATGGATAAAAACCAGATCCCCAGGAAGCAGCATATGTGATCAATGCACAAGGGCAGCCTCTCCAACATACTGTGGCATCTACTTACAGAAGGTCTCCAAGGTCTACAGATTCTGGGGGAAACCAACATCGCTCTCTCTCCTTTCCTGTATGAAGCATTTCTGAGACTTCAGTCCATTTGGTATTTATTTCTCTGTAGTCTGCTTTTCCCTAAGCTTGACCCTCTTTCCTTCAGGGAATGACTCATCAGTAATTATTCAAAGCTTAGTGCAGAAAATATTTATCTTCCTTCCATGGTTGTTTATGTCAACATGACACAAAATAATAGGTTTTTATCTTTTCAACTTGTATCCTGATAAAGTATTAAATGGGCAAAATACTGCGAGTAGAAATCACATTAATGGACAGCGATGGTTCTGGTTTTAATGATTAGGGGATCAGGGAGTATTTTACTCAATAATTAGATGTGGTATATGCTAGCAGTGGAAATAAGTTACTTGTATTTACCTGACAGGAATCTACTCCTCCCATGTCATATCCCGCACAGATCATATTCTCAGTAATAGTGTATTCTGGCATCTGTTGTTGACATTTTTCATTCAAAATGAGAGGGACCTTTGCTTCTTGCAATATATCTGAAGTGGGACCTGATGAAAATACAAAGTATGTTTAGCTGCTGTAATAAATAGCGTACATCCCGCTCAGAACACTGATGGTTTTGTTCCAGTTCCAGCATGCTAGGCGTGCTACCGAGCAGCAGGAAACCCTGCCTCACTGCTGTCCTATTCAGGCTTATACCCCTGTAACACAGTCACTGATTAACTGGTGCTCATTAACTGAATCCTGTCTTTCATTTGTGTAATGGGACTGAATTTGGTTATAATTAAATCAAGATTACTAAAATCAATGACTATGAACTCACAATGAGAAGATCTAAGGGATCATTAAGGGCTTAGGAGCTTGGATTGTCCAATGTTTCCTCACTATTCATTATGTAACTTTGATAATTTCAAGTTTTTTAAAAATTTCTTTTACTAATTCCTACTCAAAAATTTTAATGCAATTTTTAGAAACAAATGTGTACAAGCAACTGTAGAAGTGAAATGGCATATTTATTATTTCACAGAGATTTCAAATGATATGCAAACAGAACATAACATTTTATACTACAGTCAGTATGCTTGACTTCTGGGGAAAATCATTTGCACATTGTCAGAAAGACTAATCTTCCTCCTCCCCCACCCAATATCTGACAATAAGATGTACATATTTCATGTTGAGAAAAGTAGTCATCGTAACATCTAAGGGGATGCAATAAGTTTTTTTCATAGTTTAATGATCCTAGGTATGTATATTTTCTCTAATAATTATGTTATAACTCTATTACTTTGCTTTAGAGAAAGAACAGTGGAGGAGCATAGTTCCCAAATTTTCCTATGGAGGAATACCTCTCTAAACTATTTTACCTTAGCAACCCCTGTGGAATCAGGAGCAAGCTTTCCCTCACAGCTTCATGCCTGTCATAATTTTCCAAGCAGATGACCCACCTTCATTCATAATACGACCCCAGCCAGCAACAGAGCAGTAAATTCCTGGTAAAAACTGCTGATTTTTTTCTGGTAAACAAATAGGTTGTATGTAATCTGTGAATGAGAAACAAGCAATCACTGTCAGCCTCTTCCCTGTATTCAGGGTTTTATGAAGTCACATAAGAAAATGTTCGTTAATTCACACTCACTTTTTGAGCAAGATACCCAGGAAGTACTGGACTGGCTCCAGAATGATTAAGTTGTGAAAAATGTACAGCCACCCCATCATCCTCGTATTCTTAGCATAGTTAAGAGTTTTGCATAATAGAGTAAATCTGTTTTGTGGGAAAATAACGACTCACCTGTATATTGCACTTTGTATTGAAGGTGCATGAGAGCAATATCACTATCCTTTGTACGCTTCACATAATGAGGATTTATAACTATTTGATCAATAATTTGAACTACCGTTGCAGGCTGTGTCATATCTGATTGGTCATACAAGCCAAGAACTGCTTTCCATTGAGATGGTTTTAACTGTCTCCTAGAAGTTGCAAGGAATATTCAGAATTATGAATGATTAATGAAAGTTTTAAAAAATATGTTAGGTAAAATGCTAATCTTTAACCTCATGGTAATTCATAGCATTTGCACATTTTGTCAAAATAAATAGTGTAGTGGATGTACTTACAATTTTGTGATAGTAATACTATCTTAAACATCTACACTGTAGAAATACGTGGTTCATTTTTTGTGTTAAGCTTATAATGCATTATTTATAAAGAATTAATCAGGCAGTAGTGCAGAGGAGGAAAATACATTAACTAAATTACTGTGGTTTTTTAAACACTGTGGAGAATACTGCTGACTGCCCACCAGGCAATTAATATCAGTCCCAGTTAGAAAATTGTTATGGAATATATAAAGAATAATAGGTCTAAGATGTCGCTGGAAGTGCTGCAGCTCATAGACTCAGAAAATTGCTCTCTTAATTTTTTAATCTAAATAAAAAAAAATGCCAAGACAAAATGTGACATAATCTGCATTTTTTGCTGAGCTACACATGCTTTTTGGAGGCTGTATTTAAGTTAGGGAAATTAATTATTTGCTATTTTTAATCAACCAGTTCATAGTTTTAAAAATTGTAAAAAAATATGTTTTCAGCCTGATTGTTGTACTGAATTGGTTTCTGCTGATCTTTTGGTTTGACATCAAGAGGTTATCTGGTTCTAAACTATGAGCATTTAAGTTAAATGTTCAGAATTAAGGTGTGAAACTGCAAGCTCCCACTTAGGAACATTCCAGCAAAGTCAAGATGATAAAATTTAAGAGATTTAAGTGAAAATAAAAACGTGATTTAAGTGAAAAGGAAGTACCAAGACAGGTGTGGATTTGTTGTATGAGAACTAAGATGGCTTAGTCCTTCTCATTTCAGTGTCTTTGTGTGGAATATAGCTCCATTACTGTATTGGCATAGTCTCCACTGCCTTACTACTTAGCTATTTATAACGAAAGTTCTACTGTAATTTTGAATATTAATAGATTTTTTTTTTTGCCATTCCAGTTTCTTCTTCTTGCCATTCCAAGTTTTCTACAAGACTTGGTTTTATTACAGATGTTATGGAAACAAACACTAGAAAATATTTAAATATGCATAATTTCTTTGAATGGTACAAATAACACCATCTAGAGGATAGCTAATATTGCCTAATCAATGCACATAAATCTAGATTCATTCCAATGATGAACAGTAAATCTTGATCAATTTATGGTAATATACAGGAGGAACAGGCAACACTGAGTTTACCTTTATGAGGTATGATGTCATCCTTTATACCACTGGCAGAGATTCAACTAATTAATGGAGGCCCACATTAATTATGGGTTAAGTGCAAATGCTCAGTGCTAATACCATATATTTAAAGTGCAATTCTTCATTGTTCATAAAATGGTGCTTAGTTTCTGTGATTCTCTGCTTTAAAGTAAGGACTGAGGGTTTACCAGAATGTAAAGGAGCCTTTAGCTGAGCCCACAAGTGGTTCAAAACTTAGTAATTAAACAGTGAGCTGGCTGTCAATTTTTTGTATCAGTGTCATAAATTATTTGTAATCTGATGCATCCTTAATGAAACTGCATATAAAACAAGTGTTTCATCATCATTAAAATAAAAAAGACATGGCATGGATGTCATATGGCTATCTTAGCTAGTTGCAAAGATGCCCTGGAGTCAGTGGAGAGAGAGGTACTTGTGAATTTATATTAACTTCATATAACAGCAAACATCTAGAAACCCTCTAAAAAGTGCCACTCCCCAGTGATTTCCTTTGAAAGTGTGTTTTGCTCTATCTGGAATTGATCGATGGCTCGGGTCATGCTTCAGCCCAGCTTTACTGATTGATGACTGTCCACCATTTGGATACTTGTATGTTGTGGGATTGTCAGAATGTGTGAGCTTCTGAACATTACCCATATACACAGTGTGCTGCTGTCACCAGCCATTCATCACTGACAAGAGAGGCTCCACAAATGGGTCTGGAATTAAAATGGAGTGAAACTATCCAAGGCCAAGTCCCTCTTCTGGCATCACTTCCACCTACAATCCTTGTTCCATTGTTCTGAGTTACTAGTTGTTTTCCACAAGCTAAAAAAAAAAAATAATAAAAAAATAAAATAGATTTGTAGATTTTTAGGGGGATATAGCATGTTTTATTAGACTAGTGAATATTCTTAGAAAAAATAGGCTTTGTAGTAGTATCCAAACTGCTATTCAAAAATACTATTATTGTGGATTAAAGTTTGGTGGTTTATAGCTGAAATCAAGATGCAACTTTATAACTTAGATTTAGATATGTTCTTCCTCAGACCTTCTGGATTTTTTATATATGTGTTTTCAGTATAGACCCATCTCTAGTGTATACTTAACTCTGAAAACAAGTGAAGACTGTAACTTTTCCTGTGTTTATGTGATTACAGGTATAGCTTTTACAGTCCATTCCCTAACCTTTCAATTCAAGCTATAAACATTAGGCTTTATGGACTGAACAATTTGATTTCTGTGTGAAATATTCCCAGGGTATGTGTACTTACATTTTATATTACATTGCAGATGAACCACCAGGTTGTTCAGACAGTGTTCTCTAGAATGAAAATGCAATTAATCATGAGTATCTTCACACCAGATACCTCTAAGTGACTGTCAAATATATACACACACATATATAGAAGTGTATATAAGCATATATATATATATATACTTAAATATATAAGTACGTTAGATTATCAGTATCAAATGGTTAAATTGTCCAACAAAATTTAATTAGATATTTATTATAAATACACAACATTATATTATATATAATACTAATTATACACATTCCTCTTCAATGAACACTTAACTTGTGTTATATTGCAGAAATAAAAGTAGACTCCCCTTGAATTTTAGGGAAATGAGTCATCTGTCTGATCTGTCTGTGACAGATTCTCAACAAAATTGTAACTGCATATGCTATTTTTTCTACCTTTTGAGATGTTTTCAATACCTTACCACTAGAGATCAGTGTGACCAAAGAATTCAAGAGCCTAGTTTGATATGACTGTATTTTTTTACCAGTTACAATGCACTCTAAAATATAGTTGCATATACAGGATTAGAAATTATTTAGCAGAGATAAAAAGCCAGAGCCTGAAGAGCACGTGACCACAGATTAAAACTACTAAGCATTTCTGGTACCCAGAGGTTTTAAGATTATCTTCATAGCTGGTAATGAATCTGAACACTTGGGACAGTGTGTGTGTTTGCAATTTAAATCTGATACATGCAGAAATATATCAGAGAGGGGGAAAAAAAATCTGCCAATGGTTAGTTTGCAGTATGCATTTCCACATAATTTAAAAATAAAAAAAGGGAAGGATACTTTAAACATGAAACGGTATTATGTATCCCTCACTCTGCTCTAAAATTTGGTATCTGTTGTGAGGGAAATAATGCATGATGTGACCCAGCATTTTCACAATGGCAGAGTGGTGCAAGGGCAAGTGGGAACTGTAACCACCCCCCACCTCCCCAGTTAGGTTTTCACTACAGAGCAGGTAAGAATGAGACATGCCTCCAGCCCTGAATATTCTCACATAGCCATTTTCCACTTCAAGATAGATAATTTTAAATCTGTAATTTAAAAACTGAAAACCAAAATCTGTGATTTGTATTCGAATCTGTATTGACTTCATAAAGGTGTGCCTTGGTAGCGAGACAAACACAAGGAAGTCAACCAGAAATGCATAAACCTGCAGGAAACCATTTTCTGCATAAATTTCATGGCAACTAAATACTCTTGACCAAGCTCCCTCCATAGGAGGTGGGCAATGGTACTATATATTAGCTCCTTTATCCAATCCTACCTTCCTTTTAGGTAGATTTATAAACTAGTCAAACAAACATCCAACATGACAGATTTGTCCCCTTTTTTTTACATTGAAGCAGGGAGTTGCATGTAATGAGAGTCTTTGTCCCACCACTAGTACCTACTGATTGCTTTAGTAGAAATTACTTCATGGGCTTCTACTTTTTCTTTCTGAACCTAGCTGCCAGTATGAAAACCACTTCCTTGCCTGCACTTCAATTCACCAGTCCTCAGTTGCCTCTTGGTCAGCACAGGAGAGTCCAAAAGGCAACAGAGGCATTGCGTGTGCTGAATACCCATCCTGTGTGCTTCTCTGAGTCTCATCTATGAAGCAGCATGCCGGGAAGAAATGTGGAGTGGTTGAGACGTCTGTAAATATGATCTTCACTTAGGACTAGCAAAAGCAATTATGCCTGTGGAATCTCCTCACATATATATTCAAGGCAGGATTTTGCCCTGTTACAAAGCTATCCTGCCAAGAAATACATTACCTAAGGGCATCAGAGAACAGCTTTGCTGTCTCTGCCACCACAGTTTTCAAGTCCTATGATATGCACCCTCTTTTGCTTCTATGGTAGTTACGCTTGAATAAAGACCAAAGACAATGTGAGAAATACAATTTATAATTTGATTACCAGTTAATGAATTTGGTGTTTTTTTTTTTTTAAATTATCAAATCTGTGTCATCTTTCTATTATTCATTATATGTACCAAAAAAGTGTGCAAATGTGTAATGGTGTCACCCTGTGAAACGATTCCTATCAGCTGTCCAGATGAAACATGGTAGAAGATACCTATTTCTTCAGCAGATATACAACTAAGATAAATGAACTTATTCCATTTCCTCCTGCATTAATCACTTTCTAGTGTTTAATAGATATTAACAGAAGACATCTTTAAATCATTACTCTTTAAGATCTCTTGTGGCAATGCTGGTTTAGATATCCACTCAAGAAAAAAGAAAAATAGCTTGCAATGATATTCCATTAGTTTAAGATACTTTCATTACCAATGAGAATGACAAATGTTTGGGATCAGCAGAGTAAGATTAAACCATAAAATGTATTTTTTTTTTTTTTTTACTGTAGATAAAATACAGCATGGCAAATTATGAATTAATTCCTACTTTGTTACTATGTGGTATGTTTATGAAGGAAACGTAAAAGAATGTGGACTCGCTGTATTCAACATGATTTCAGCATTTAAAGCAATTAGACAGTAATTTTCTGCCTTAGTGCTTTTGGTAGGATTGCAGAAAAATGTGTATAATAACCCTTCTTATAAGTAGAAAGATAATACTTGAAGTCATATATATATATATATTATTTGATCATAGCAAGCCTTTCTCCTTTTGGAGCTGTACTGTAAATCCCAGAATTACCTGAGAATATAATACTGTGCTAAAGTTAAATTTTTATGTAATCTGCAAGAAACTTTACCAGAGTATAGGACCCTTCAGAATCACTTCAGCTGTTATTTGGACTGAGAAATATTAGAATATAATTGAATGTATGCCAAGGATCATCTCATCTAATGATTCACTTCTAAACGTGGAGACAAATCCAGAAGTCATTTTTGAGAGGGAATGATTTTTCTAAATATAGATATCTGTGTGTGGGTTGCTTACTTTAGTAATTAGTCCTAAGTCTGTATTAATAAAGTCAATGGTTTACAGAAATTCACTCATCATATTTCAAGACATCACCTTCATGGATCACACTTTGGAGTGCTTATTTTTATGTTGACTACACAGAGAACCTAGTGTGATAACCACTATGTAACTATGGGTGAATGCCACTCCAATTCTTCTACTATATTACATATTCATAATTAAAGATTTCTAGATAAGAAATGTTTTGTAAAAATAGCATTATTTATCGTTTCTAAAGTAAATTTATGAAGACTTCACTTAAGATTGTCCTGAATGCTAGCTAAAAATGTAGCAAGCGTCTCCTTTTAAATTTACGATAGATGGACAAGAATGGAAGGGGGAAGAGTGAGTTGCCCAGTGTTACACAGAATTCTGGGTATGTTTATAGTCCAGACTTCATATAGAATCATGTTACCTCTCAGATAAACTTGAGCTAGAAATTAGTGTAGAAATGATCACCACCATACTTTATTCTTTGTATGAGGAAGAAACTTCCATCTACCCACCTTTTTGTAAATATTAGGCTGTGGTTCACTGTTGTGGTGATGTTGACAAATGGGCCATCTCCAGTGAATAGTACAGTTGATGACATATTTGCATCCCTGGAAGGAAAAGACACACGTGCATAGTTGTAGGTATTTTTTTCCTGTTCCACCAGTGGAGGAATGTTTGAGAAATGATTATGGTGGTTGAATAAACTGCATCATTTTATTCCTGAAATAATTACTATTTATCAGTTGATATTTGAGGCTTGAACTCACATGAATTAAAATGCAACTCACCTACTTTCACTCTTACACCTTACTCTAAGATTTATAATACTACAATAATATTGAAAAAGACAGAAATTAATTATTTTAATAGCATAAAAGATCAATTTCTGTTTTTCTGTGTAACAATGAAGGGTTTGCAGTACCAATTTTTAAATATATGGATCTAAAACTTAGCATGCAAAATGGAACCGTAATAGATGAACCTTGGAAGATCACAGTTTTGCTTTTTTGAGGGGAGATAATTACATTGATACTATACTTCTGTGCCTAAAGAAGAAATGAAACTCTATTTTATATCATGAAGAACCTAATGGAATAAATGCCACCTTCCTTAGAAATTAGTTCCACCTTGTAGATCTGTTCAAATCAAAATAACTGTTTGTGGAGTAGAGTCAAGGGTGTCATGTTTGCTATTGAACAGGACAATTCCTCTGAAGTGGGGTATATTCCTCAACTAACTGTTTTTTTGTAATTATGGCCTTTTGAACACCAAGAATTCTGTGTGTTATCAGTGAGATAAATTGTTTTAATGTTTACAACCCATATCCAGATTTACTTTATAACCCATTATGCACCATATATTTTGTGATACTGCATATGAGCAGCTTGGAACATACACTCAAGAAACATATTTGCTTTCTCTTGAGGAAGCATGGGGAAAAAAGATAGCTGTGGTCAGACTACATAATTTTTTGAGGGGTGACGGTGTACTCCCATCTGACCCTTTAGCCATACATTATCTCAGGTGCAAGAGGAGAACAATTTGTGCAGGTTTAATACACAGGGAGCACCTGTGTAGAAGGAAGCACCACCTCTTCTCTTCAAGTGCAGTAAATCTCATTCTCCTGGGAAGTCTAGAATCATCCTGCAAATTTGCTGTGTACGGAGAGTAAGACCGGCCATAGGAGAAAGGGGTTCAATAGCTCTGCTGTGCCACTAGGACAGCTGCATGACCTACCCTACTGAAAAAGTAATTACTGCAGCATTTCTCAACCTGGAAATGATCAAGTCCTTAATGCTGTCTCTAGATAGATAGGTAGATAGTGTCTGTACACTCTAGTTCACAGACTTTTATATTGATAAAACACTAGTACACTAATACGTATTTCAGAAATTACCCCAGAACCCTGACTTGACCTGTTAGATGGTCTGGGAGAGTAGTGAAGTGCCAACCCAGGTAGGTAAAGTCAAATTATACAATGAAGAACTTAAGTGAGACCAGTCTAATCACTGAGCTACAGTAAGTACAAATGTGTGAAAAAGGCACTAAATTGTTTCTTTAAAAAGAGTGGGCCAGGAGCTTTTACCAATGTAAAAAATAAACATGTTGTCCGGAAAAGCTTAAGAGTATGTACATTTCTGAATATCACTGGCTTACATTTTACATGGCACATTATACCAGGAAACTTCAAATGAATGCATGTGTGCTTTACTAGATTACTCTAACAGACTCTGTCATAGGGCAAACATTATAAATCTTCCAAGTCAAAGCTTCCACCAACCTCATAATACTCGTGAAGATCTCTTGTCTCACCTCAGTATCTTTCTTGGCCTTTTTCAGCAAAGACTGAGCAAACTATTTCCCACTCCTCTGCTGAAATTTCTGGATTACAGTTTGGCACTTCTCTGAGCTTCTCTGTAACCACAGGAGCTTTATTAAGCTTTTTGAAATAAAATCTAAGCCCTTTTTGAGAAAGATGTTGATAATTTCATTTAGTTATTTAGTGCACTGAAGCACACACAACTGGAAATCTCCAAGCCTTTTATTGGTAAATGATGAGGATTAAGCATTCCTGTAAGTATAAGAAATCTTGTACTTTTTTTCTTGGAGATATTCAGTTTAGTAACAGGAATATAGTCTCTTCTGCAGGTCCCCAAATGCAGTGCCACAGGTCTCTAATTTCTGTTTTGGAAGATGATCTTTTAGAAATCTTTCAGGTTGTGACAAAAATGCTCTTTAAGAGGCTAACCTAGGTGTTAAGTAACTCTCAATCTATTCAACATGTTCACCAGGCAAAACTTTCAGAAAAACTTAGAGAACAGTCTTGGAAGTTTATTATGCACAGATGTAAAGAGATATCTGTGCAGTGAATTCCTCAGATATTATTGGTTCTCATGTACCTAAATACTCTATGGATCACTATGACTTCAGACTTTCTGTTTCGTAAGTGCTCAGTAACGATAAGCAGTTACAAATGTTGTGAAAGATTCACATTAAGTGATACCATGCTGAAAAAAAAAAAATCAGAATAAGGATAGAAAGAAGTATGATTGATAGCTCCAGTTCTTTTCCCTGTTTAAAAAAACCCAACAAACCAACTATTTTCTTATTTGAAGAAAATATGTTCACACATTTTGCAATTAATTGTTTAGTTCTCAGGCTGTGGAATGTTTGCAGTTTGTTTAATTTTTGTTTGAGACACAGGGCAGTGTTTCTTTTTCATCCACTGATTTTTCTGACAGAAAAACAAACAATGAAGAATAGTAGTAAATTACAAACAGGGAACATTTTCTTGGGCATAAAACCGCTTTGGTCATGTGAATTTATGTGAAGAGCTGCTGTTTTCTAAATGCTTGTGTGCACACAATTTTATATATGAAAATTTGAAGATGATAAATAAAAGTAACCTCTCTATACTTTCTGGATTTGAAATGAAGCTTCTTAAGCAATGGGTTTAAGCAGTGTCTGATCCGAAGTGAAGCTGTGGACCTACAAAGCCAAAAAAAAGTCATTGAGATTCCTCCTGTGGCTTTCAGGTCAAAGTGCATATTATTACTTGGTGACAACTGTTGGGAAATTAATTCTATCACCAGATTATTAGGAATGTCCTAATTCTGGTTCTTAATGCTGAAAACATTGAGAACCAGGTTCTTACATCCAGCATATGACACTCATTGGCTCTACAGAAGAGTAAGATCATGCTCTCTGTTTATTATGCTAACTTACCCATCAGAACACAATTTTTTTTTGTATAAATTTTTGGGGATCGTTTCCACCCCTTTCAGGCTATATGTTACATTCTTAGCACACTGGAGAACCTAGGTCTGACATTCAAAGACAGGATTTTCTGAGGTGTCTCCAGGAGCTAGGCATGTAGCTACTACTGACCATTCATTTGTGGGGAGGATGAAAACCTAACTGACCTGGAAATCTCAAGTCCAATGACCTCATTTCCTTCTCAAGAATTTTGCGCATTTATGAAGAAAACACACTGCAGGGTTGAGAGTGAGGCTTAAAATCTCAGCCCTTGTTAGACTTCTGGGTATGGCAAAATTGCAGTCTGTCCCCATTCCTGCATGCAATTCAGTGAAGACCCAGATGGCTCTGCTCCCAGAGAAACAAGAACGTTTCACACCTGACTAGTAGAATGTTGAAAAGCTCAATGTTGGTTCAAGGAAAAGTGATGCTAACAATAATCGTGTTTTAACAGTGTTGTCAGATGCACACAGTTGCAAGTGCAAGCTGAGCAAAGGGTCTTGTTCAGGTTTCTCAAGTGCATCAATTTGTGCACCTTGCACTCCAGACTCATTAAGAATATTTGTAAATGATTTACCTAATCTATATTTTGTAGATGAACGCATAAGCATGCCTGCAGATTTGCTTCCTGTTTGGCACACATCACAAATGTGACAGTCACAGATTTGAAAAACGGAGGCAAAAAGATTCACATTTGTGTTTTATTAGAATCTGCATGGAACATTGCACTTTCTAGCCCTGCTACATGAATAATTGGGATATGCTACAGGACTCCTATAATTTCAGTTCTTTTCATAAATTAAACAGTAAATGAGATTAACAAATATATAAGCATTAACAGCAAAAGTAAATTGTTCCAGATGAACCTTAGCCTCTTTCTCTAATGAAGCATGATTCTAGGTAATTATTCAGTATGGGAGCATGAGCTATAGCTTACTCAAGACCTGTTGTTACAAACATCTGTTAGTAACAAAATTGCTACAGGGGGATTCATGGAAGGCAGAAATAGCATAATGCTTACAGGAGTTAAATATATGTATATACATATGAGTATTTTATCCTATTCTGTAGGATCAGTAACAGCAGTAGCACCCAGGATATGAGAATGTGATGCAATTCAGGTTTAAAAATATTTTTTCTTGACAATGGGAATATGTAATAAACTAAGAAACGGAATTAAAAAGATGTAAATAGGGAATGTAATAGGATTATTTTTAGCAAGTATATCCAACTAGTTTATATAGACAAACTGAAGTGTACTGCCACAGAATGTTCTGGAGACAAAAGCAGAAGTAATTTTTAAAAGGTAACAGAAAATACCATGGAAGACAAAGTTCACTGAAGCCTATCAAAAATTAAAAATGTAAATTAAACTAGTAGACCACAAAATGACTAGTGTCCAGAAGTTATAGAGGGAAAGGAGGCAGGGCAGGTGGAGAAAGAATCAGAGGAAGAAGGCTACTGGCTACTGTAAAGGACAAGGTATTTGACTAGAAGAACATTTAGTCATCATTTGCATGTTCTTATATGCATGCATAAATGAGTTAACTACACACATAAATTACAATCAGGATTTGTGCATACAGTTATCTGATATTTATGTAAATGCAGTACTTAATCAAAGGGAAAAAAGTAAAAATAAAAAAAATCAAATCCAGCACACATTCATCCAATGACTAAAAGTATTTTCAAATAACACTTGGATATTTTTCTAAGTCCCCTTAACTCTGTGATTTCTACAATTAATTTATCAGACGGACATTGGCAGACATCCTACTTTGGTCAGAGACCAACATAATGAATTGCAACCTTAGAATTTAATTTGATTATTACTTGGATAAGTGACATTCCCTAAAAACCTCAGCACTGTAGGAAAGCTATTTATTATTCGGTGAATGGCAGTGAAGTTGCATACAGTGTAAGTAAGGCCAGAATTTAGGCTATTAATTTTACCATAGATTGAAAAATACAACACTTCTGCACTCAAACCTCCCCACCTTTTCCCTGGAAATTCTGCTAAACAGTGACTGATGCCAAATGTATTTTTTCAGTCATATACTTCCCTCCTCTCTCCCCCTTCTAAGTGTACCTCAAGAGAAATCGTTTCCTCACCCAATAGCTCAGGTCTAATGATAGGTATGAAATGGACTGGGAACCCAATAGCAGAATAGCCAGGTGATTATCTGGAATTTACTTGAAATGAACATTAGTATGATAACAGAGCAGCCAAGGCTGCCGTTTGCTCCAGCTTTATTCTTGAGCCATCCTTATAAAAGTTAAGATGTAAATGGTGACATAAAGCGACAAAAGACTAATACCTCCACATCAGTCTCTCATTATTCTCCATTATGTATCCACATGCCTAATCTGCTATATTCAGTCATCAGTCCTGTAATGAATGCCATCAAAACAGGGTCTGTAACACTTACAAATTTGTTGGCACACCAAGCACTTCACTTGCCACAGAAAAATACTTTTGCCCTTTTTTTTGATGGTAAAGACACCAGTAAAATGATGAGGAAAACACCAATATACAGATTCAACAAACCTGCAAACAAGTTACAAGGACAATAAATGTTTTTCACTCACTCTAACCCCAGTAGCTGGCAAACACTGTCTGAAGTCTGTTCATTCCAGTCATCTGCACATGCCAGGTGCCACGTCTTCCCAATTCTTGCCTGTACCAGCCCTTCAGTGCTTAGAGAACCATTAAGCAATCTCACTGTAGACCAAACCAAAATGAACAGAAGCATTTTAGATAGGTGGCAAAGCACATTCCCCACCACCCCAAGCAAACAGAACTGTTATATTAACAGACATAGTATTGGCAACAAAGACCAAAAAAATGTTAAAATAAGTTACAGTGGTAATAAACCCAGCATCTCCAGGATGTTGTGTTCCCACAGGAAGGAAATGTTATTGTCATCTCCTTCTATATTTCTGCCTCAGGAAAGTTTCATACCCTGTATTTTGCAAATGTCTCATGAATAGACAATGAACAGTATATTTTCCATCAGCTCTAACCAATGTTTTTCCTTAGCCAGCAATATATAATTTCCAGACACTATGTGAAGCTTTAGCTCAGTAACACTGACTGGAAATAAGGTTAAAACCAGAGCTGACAGAAAAATTGGATCTTCCAGTTCCAATTGCCATGAGAATTTTCACTGTTTTCATTGCATCTTTAGTTAAAACACACACACAAAAAAATCAAATCTCCCTGAAAACCAATCTTCCTATCAAAACTTCTCCCCAAACAAAATATTCAGAAATAAAATTCAGAAACTCATTAACTATTTGGTGAAAAATCTTATGCTATTGGCATAGTAAGGAAGGAAATTGGACCATAAGGTTTAAGAAGGTCAACAGAATCCCACATATGTCTCAGGAGCTACAAGCTGCATTTCAGGCAAAGGACAGTTATTGCTAGCATAAAGTAGGGGAAAATGTATAATGCATTTGAAATTTACTGGTTGCCAAAATAATTATTATAAAAAATTTTAGTTGTCCAGAAAACATTTTTCCACCAAAATGTTTCCAGAAAAAAAGTAAAGCATACATACTATAGCAAAAAAGAAAAAAAAGAAAAAAAGAAGAAAAAAAAGATTTTTAGGAATGCCTTTTTAACACCTAGAGTGCATGAATGAAAGAAATGATATACAGTGATAAACTAATGATAAACCTCAGTCAAGAGAAATATTTGAGCAGTCTTGAAAAATCAAATTGTTTGTATTGTGAGATTTCTCCAAATTACTTTTGACATTTCTCCTCTCTTCTACTTGTACTATAATTTCTTTTCCTTTCTCCTCATCAGATCCATGTTCTCCAAATATATTGTTGGTAAGGAATAAAACACTGAGCACTTAAAAACTGCTTAATTAAAATGTCATATATTTTAGAATTCTGCAAAGGAGAAGGTATCCTATGCCTTTTCAGTCCACAAGAAGTTTCAGAAATTGAACTATTTGAAAATGACAGTTTGTCTGGTTCAAATTGCCACTTCTGATAAGAAATTGAAATTGGTTTCAGGAAAATGGGCAAGACTTTTGGACACTGGAAAGACTCAATGTGAGGATGTCTAATTGAATTTCCATTTTATTTAAAGGCTTAGATTGATTCAGCCTATGTTTGGATTAAATGGGTTTTTGGAAACAAGTTCTTTAATGTGGAGTAATTTTTTATGAAGTAATAGACAATCTATGGAAGAATAAATCTTTGGGAAAATGTACGTCATGTTAATGTAGGTGATGGTTATCTTGTTCAGATGTTCTTTAGCAAGGACTGGAAAAACCCATTCAAGTCCTCTTTGCTTAAGAAGAAACTGAAGTGCATTTTATTCTATGCATTTTAAAGGAAGAATATGTTGGCAACAAAACAGTTAATTGCACTAATGTGAAGACTGAATCTGTGCCTTCAGACATATATATGTATACATATAGTTATATATGACACATACACAGATAGACATATATATCTGCATGAAAAAGATGTTGAAATCAATGAGAACTGCCAACACACATCCAAGGACATATCTGATCCCTAGCAGTCCTCTTCAAAACAAAAGAAAATTATGTTGTACTGAGCTTAAAAGCCCACTTTTAACTTTTCCATTAGTGCTCCATAATAGACTGTCAGAAACAGCAATTTAATTTCTGTGCTAGGCCCAACATGATTTAAACATTAGTTTTACATTTACATTATTGTTTAGAGAATGCTATTTCCATGTTATGTGAAATGAAGCCAAATACTGTAAACCTACATTTTGGAAAGTACCATTTTACCAGAGGAATAAGCAACAGCAGCTGTTGGTCTCCTGGTAGGAGCATGCACATCCACTATGAGCAATGGATGCTGCTTTTGCAGCTGTGCAATCCTGCCACCCTAAGGCAATGCCTCCACAAGCTGGAATCCAGGCAGGCTGCAGGGTGCCATGTGCTGCAGTTTGGCTTCACACCCACAAAACTATCTAGGAGTTTCCAACAAGAAGATTCTTATACTCTGCTCTGCGCTGCAGAATGTATACTGCTGTGAGAATCAAATTAATTACAGCAAAATGTGATAGAATTTGGGAATATGAAATGTATACAGAAGGAAACCAGGTAATGAATTTCCATTTAATTTTGAGGCCATTATAAGCAGCCACCGTTTTAAGCATAGAGGAACTTCCTACCTTTTCCAGAGGTCTTCACCACCTCACATATGCTATCTCAGAAAAGTGACTTTGTTGTTTGGCCCTGAGAGACTCAAAGAGATACTGCTGTGTAAGTTGGCATGGGCTGCACACAGCTGCAGTAGTTTATGCTAGCTGAGGTTTTGTGGCCATTCTCCTAGGTAATTCCTGCCCAATATGCATGTATTACTTCTCTTTGTATGAAGGAAACCTTACTGCACTTTGCTTCATCAGAGCCGTCTTCGCACTGAGGTAGGTTGTCACAAAGGTTGTACAATGGTATACAATCCCCACTACCACACTGATGCTCATCAACTGCACAAGCTCCTGAAGGAAAAAAGGAAAGGAAAACAAATCTGTAATTATGGGGAAGGTTGATGTTCACTGGAGATCATACAGTTCACCTGAAAGAAAAGTTGAGTGGATAGTATGCAGAACCCTTCATTTCCTTTTCTTTCCTATCCATCTCTTTTTCAAAATAAAGATTATTTTCAGATAAATAGAAGCCAATTAAGAATGAAGTCTGTGATTTTATACCTTGTAGTTTCTGCTATAGTTAGCATTGCTTGTTTACTAGTGTTCTTCTGTTACATGTAATAAACTTTGGAGTCAAATCCTGATTAAATCCTGTCAAAAGTGGCTAATGATTCCAAGTTTCAGATGTTCAGCACTTTCACAAAAGTTTAGAGACCTTAAAGTATGTCAAGTCAAGCATAGTAGTAAAGAATCACTGAAAGGCAAGAGTCTCCTTTCGAAACCTATCTTGGAGGAAAAGGGGAAGAGACAAAAGTAACAGAAATTTCAGTATCAGTTGTGTAACAGAAGCACATCAGATAGAGAGCAAATATAAAGTTATAATTCTTTCTATGGCCAAAGTGTATTTTTAATGGCACGGTTCTATATATTTGGGGAAAATATACACTCATAAACTCAAATTCTATAGAAAATCTGTTTATTTTCTTTATTTTATCTTCCTGGAGTTACTGACTGAAGCATTTAATTATCTAAAAGTCTCATTTAAGGCAAGATAATTGCTTTGCTTTTGAACTTTTAATATTTATATAAAATGATTTATTTATTAGTCAGTAAGGCCTGTTGTGCAATATGGAATCAAAAGAATATGGTCTATAAAAGGACTGAACCAGATTTTCATGTGTTCAGTGGCCATAACTGATGTAGATTTTCCACAGAATTCAGTTCTCACTCAGACAGGCATACTACCCAATAGTATTTATTTTCAAATTATGCTTCCTTTTCAAAAACTCAATATTTCATGGCAAAATAAAATACAAAGAATAATTAGCTTTTTTTGGTAAAATTAATTTATGTACTGACAATCCTTTTATCCTTGGGCCTGCATGTTAATGACACTAGTCTCTGTCCTTTGGCTGCAAGGATCATGAATAAGCATAATTTTCATGCAAATGCAACTTTTTAAATATATTTAACCAGAACTGGCAATGGCATCTTTGAGAACTCTGCCTTGCTAAGCTTGATTTTTATTTTACAACACAATATGGGCAAAGCTGGCTCAGCAAAGATGCTGAACCAGCTAAAAATAAAAAGCATAGTGTTGGACTGAACAAATGGGATAGAGAAGGTAGAACAAGAAGCAGAAAAATGGTCATATGTCCATATAAACCTATCTCTCAGCCTTGCACAATGGGACTAAATGGAGCTGATTTTACAAAAGTAAATCAATGCTTAAGACTTTTTTTAAATATTATGAAAATCGATCTTACTGTTAATCTATAAAAAAGCTGCAGCTAGCTAAACATGCTGGGAGATACTTTTTTATGATGCTTAAAGTAAGAAAAATATCATATATTCTTGTTGACTTTCTGTTCATGGAAATGAATGGTACTTCACACATCTCTGAATACAAACTACTTTTTCCTTCACTTTGTTCTGCTATCAGACTTCCACAGAAGCAAGAAAAAGCCTCTAATTAACTCCATCAAGATTTGGCTTAGAGTAAGTGTTTGTCCTGGTAAGCATATCGCTCTTCCACATACTTCAGCATTTGGGTCCACTTTGCATAGTTTTAGAGAGCTGGTTGGTGAATTACTTATATGAGTGACAGTCTAACTGCAGCCCCTCAAAAACCCAGAAGTCATTCAGAAGGGAACTGGCTGGGACCATAAACACTGCTGAGCAAATATGTGAAAGACTGTCTTTCCAGGTCCTTCACACCTTGAGGACCAAATTTCTAAAAGTGCAAGAAAGACCATATTGCAAACAGTAATTAGAGTTACCATATGCATTTTTCTCTTCTAGTGGTGTGACTGATAATATTTTACATATGCATTTAAGAATACATTAACAACACTTTCAAATGAGTCACAAAGTGATACTCTTTTTGGGGTCTTGTATAGGGAATAGTTTGTATTTACCTTCAATAATTGAATAGGTTTTGGTACATTTTGAGTCAATTTTTCACATAATATCATACAGATTTGCAGGAGATACAGACATTGGTCCAATTACACTAAAGCAACAAACCCATCACTTTTCATGCTGGAAAACATAAAGTACAGATGGGTAACTGCTAGGCTTTTTCTCTTTAACATTTTCATATTTCGTTGATCAAACGGTGAGAGTCACCTTCCACTTTCCCCTTTTTCTCCAATGTATTTGACCAGTGTATAACCTCTTAAATACAGGTGTTCATGTGCTTACCTAGATGGTATCCAGTAGTAAAGTTTGCAAGAAATCCCTTCTTTGTTGCAGACTTATCCGTAAGGAGGATTACTGTCATCTGGTTTGTTGTAGAGAAGACATCTGGCAATAGCCCTTGTCCTGTATAGACAGCTATTCTCCAGCAGAACATGAATACATTTAACCAGTTTTGTTCTTATGCATTTCAAAGTGTTTTGGGTTCAAAAACAAATATTGCTACTACATGAATACAATTATTCTGCCAAACCTAACTGTTAGACTGCAATGATCAAAGTTCAAGCCCAAATTTAACATAGCCATATAGAAAAATAAGGTTCAGCTAAGAGATTATGCTTGTTTTTCCACATACATGAGCAGTCTTATTTATTGAGAAGTTAATTTCATTTGGATTGCATAGAAAGCAGAGTGTATGCAAACATTTGGGAAATGTGAGGTCACATACAGTATGCTTTCTCATTTTCCTCATAATTTCTGAGACCCAAAAATGTGAAGAAAGGTAGAATGAAATTAGGGATAATTAATTTTCTTTATATTATATCCATCAGTTTGCTTCCAGCTCTCTGATTACATTTTTTAGTACCCAATGGTGTTACTTGCCCAAAAGTAAGGAATTGGCTCCTCTGCCATCTCTGATTTCAACTACATCATAAATATTTTCCAGATCAAAAACCTGAAAATGAAGTTGAATGTTTTTTCCATTTTCAGCATTTAAGTACCATACACCTAGAAAATAATAACACATGCACACACTAAAATCAGCTTTTCGGTTGTTACATTTAAAGTGTCATTTTCATGTTGAAGTATTTTTGGGGAAAATTGTCTCTGCTAAACTGTTAAGAATCACCCAGGGGACACAGAAGTCTAAATCTTATCTTTGAAAGCAACTTATGCTGTCAAGATCCAAAATTCAATTGATTCATTCTCTAAAACACTTTTGAAAACTGGATTTGGGCTCCTAAGACATATACACATGCATGTTTTTACCATTCTGATAACTGTGAGTGTCCCTAAAATAGCAAAGCTAATTCTTTTTGTAACTGTGAAAATGTGACAAATAGTCTTGTGACTTAAGTCTTATTTGATAGTAAGATAATTTGTATAATCAGTGACAGAAGCCTGTCTTTCAAGTTAGATGTCTTTCTAGAGAAGTATTTGCTTGTTTAGCCTATGCTTTATCATATGTAACCTATGTTAGTATGGATACTATGGAAATATTGTAAAGAAAGTAAAAAAAAAAAACACCCAAACATTTTTTTTAATCTATTCATAGAATGAGAAGTATCTTCTCACTAGTAGGAATCTCATTTGGGAACTTGTGAAATTAATGCCTGGACATGAAAGCCATATCTCCAGTGGGACAGAAACACAAAATTACAGCTCTTGTGATGAGCATCCCAACACAATTCTCCAGTTAAAGGTGAAGTAATGAATAATTAAAATTTCATTAAGAAGCAATGGCAAAATTCTCTTTCTTTCTTCATCCATCAACAGCACATAGTGGGCCACATTGAAACTTTTTCACTTTTGCCATCTGTAGCTTGATGTAAATCAAATAACATCAGTAGAATAACGTTTTCACTGGTATGTTAAGAAACCCTCAATAAAGAGAGGATCCCTTCCAAAATGCATGCACACATTCTTTGCCCCTAAAAAAGGTAAACTACTTAACAGAAGAGATGATATTAACCTGGCAAATACATTGAGCTATAATGTTAAAATGGGGACTTTCAGCACTTTGTTTGTTGTGGCATTGGCATAAAGGTATTTAACATAATAGGCATGCATGATGGAATTGGCCTGTCTGAACCCATTCCAAGGGATTATCCTTGTCTTCATCACTTTTTATTCAAATGGCACAATTCCTTAGCTTCTGCTAAGTGCCATACAGAGTTTACTTAGAAGATCCCATTGTGTATGGCTTAATATTTGCTTGACAACATCTGACTTGGGAAAGCAGATTTAGTATCTCTACTTTTATATGGCTAAACTTTTCCCAAGACTTGGAGAAGAATGACTTACAGAAAGCTTGATTAGGATAATTGTTTGGAAAGTTTTCAGAGCTGAATGTACTGTTTGGCTCCCACAGTTCAACTGGACCTCCACAGTCAGCTGAAAAAGAAAACATTTCAAACCCATAATTAACCTATTGTCTTACTTTTGCCTTCCATTGTATCAAAGATAATTTAGAAAAAAAAAAATTCTGAAGAGGATATTCAAGCTAACTTCATCACTGTAAGGGTTCAGTTACAGTGTCATTAATATAAAGCTTGAACGGTGAGTTGTTAGAAGCCAACACTGATAAGGACACAGCATTGAGGAAAAAACACGTGTAAGAATTTCACTGTCCTTATTAGTTATAGTGTCAAAGTCAGACCTGCTGACACATACAATCGATGCATAGTGTTATGTACAGCTATAGTCCATATATTGCTGTTTGTGAAGTGCTAGTGCCCAGGTACACAACTGTATTCACGGTGGTGCTATGAGAAGTCTTTGCCATGTAGCTAGGTGAAGGACACAGGCTGTCCTTCCTTTGGTGATTATTGTTCTGGAAGCTGTGCATATGACAGAAAATATGAAGAAAAAAAGGTGCGATACAGTCAACTGTATAATTTAATAGGAGATTATTATAAAAGGTAGAAAATGTCAAAGAAAGAGGGAAAGCTGTTCCCACTCTCCCACCCTCCCAAATATAACCTATTTATGCAGTTGACTTGTATGCCTTGCTTATTACCCGATTGATCTTGCAGCATTAGCAGAGATACTCAAGTATAAAGCCCATTTTGTCATCTAGAAAATAAACTTTATATCAAAAACACCCTTACACTGTTAGATTTCATCAGCAGGACCCCAAAAACTTTTACACTTAAACCGTGTAAATGGTCAAAGTACCCATTTTTTTTTTCTTTGAAAAAACTGCTCGAGTAAGAAAGGTCTTTATCATAAACTTGTATATGTACTTATATATAAAAATGAACAAAATTTAAAAGCAAATATTGTAGATATGTATATACACAGATGTAAACATTCACACACATAGACATATCCAACAGTACATTACATATTCAATATTATCTTTCAATATATAGTTTAGGTGGTGGTTTACATCCAAAATATGTCAGCTTCATATTCAAAATCTTTACTTCATGTTAAGAAATCTTATTTCTTTTCATTTCAGCTTTACCATAAGAATGAATTTTGGTGTGTTCCCTCTTCTGTTGTTTGCAATTACTTTATTCAAAAATAAACAGGGCTCCTCCACCTGCTTCAGGAAATAGAAGTTAAAACAGAAGAAATCTATCTTTTTTATTTTCCTTTGTTGCAGTTTTATTCTTTGAATTAGATTTTATATTTTTAACTTTCAGACTTTGGCTAAACTTTTAACGCTCACCCCCTTATAGCTCAAATTTTGCGTTTCATTATGTCTGTCCATATTGCACACTCTGAGCCACTTGCCTGGGGACTAGGGACATAATCTACAAGTCCTACTGAGTTTGCCCAATTGAATCCCACTGGGAGGAAGCCCCACTAAAAACAAGAGAGATTCTCATGACAGCCATCTTCTAGAACTTTCTATTTCACAAAATTACTCCTGGTAAGAAAAGCCAAACTCTCCAAAAGGAAAAGGAACTGTTAACAATCGCACACTGACCACCAAGCATAATATGATTTAGCTGTATGGCTCACAGTGAGGACTACTTTCTGTAAATACCATTAAAAACAAATATAGACTACACTGGCTTTTTTTATGGCACATTACCGCACGTACAAACAGACACACAACTACTGTAAAGTTGCATGAAAAATACATGATTCTTAGACATATCGTCTGCTGATCAAAACCAACTTTCTTAATAGCAGAGTAGGGGCAACTTATGGTGAAATCTGATCTGGTGTTAACTACAAGGCACATTAGTAATGGTCTTTGTTCTCCTGCACTGAAAAATGATGGAAGTAATTGATTTTACTCATGTCTGGAAAAACTGTTTTAAAAATTTCCAGTGATCTTTAAACACAAACTTATGTGGAGTTATTTGTATATCTGTCACTCGTTAGAGAACCAAATAGCAATCAGCACCAATAAACTTGGTCCTTTCATTGAGCATAACAGATAATTTTCTCAACACTGTAGAAAATATATGACATATTCATAAAATAATCCTCTGTGCTTTGTCCAAAACATTAATTTATATCGACATACACATCTTAAGTGTGGAATCTACGCTGTAATTTCCACACTGTTTGTGTTAAAAGACAAGTTATAAATCAATACGAAGATGAAAGCAATCCAGTTTAGATGAAAGTGTAAGGCTGACAGTTTTCTGCAAAAGACAAAAGCAAATCCAGCTTCCCTATCCCACCACCAAAATATATTTTTTTTATTATTCCATAAGCTTTTGTGGCAGTGTGAATGATGCCAGTGCCTCTTACCGAAGCTCTAAGTCTAGCAAAAGAAATTGGCTCAGCTCAGATTCTTTCATCTTTTGTTTACAGACATGACATTTGTAGTGAAAACAAGTGTTAGTAAGCTCATACCATATCTATCAAAGTAATTTCAGACTTCTTTGAAGATGATTGATAACATATTCACTTTCTTTTCAGCAGGTTACAGACAGCATATGCCTAGCATGCCTCAACAAATTTATGCAAAAGTTTAGGTTTTTTACCCAGCAACAGCTTAGACTGTTCTTTTGTATCATATTGAAGGACAATATGGATCCTCTCTAACCTGTTTCATAAATAGTTCTATGCCACATGACCAGATCCTTTTTTTGAATATTAAAACTTCATCGCCATATTTTGGGTAGACATCTATAATTTGAATGATATTTCTTTGGTATTTTCACAGCAGCACTAAGCTACTATTTACCACAGAGTCACTCTACCACTAATCATTAGACCAGGGGTCCTCAATCCGGCCCCCGGTATTTACAGACACACCCCCCCCCCCCCCCCCGGGGTTGGGGGGGGAAACCAAGCAGCCGCAGATCTGCCACTTCATCCGCGCGCCAGCCCCCTGTTTAAAAAGTTTGAGGACCCCTGCTTTAGACTGATGCTAACTTGTGAGGTGTGTTTACCAACAGCACCTGAATGATGGCTGGAGGTGGCAGACATCAGCACCTCTCCACAGTATTACTTTAGTGAAAATTACAATCGAATTCCGAAATTCACTTTGGTAAATTATAACTGAAATTACTAGTGTTATTAAAATTTAATGTTGCTGACAGAGACATGTTCTTGAACTTTATCTCCCTGTGTCTCAGGATGGAGCTCTAAAACAAAATTTTGCTCTTATAGTTAGAAGGTTTTGTTTTCTTACCTGGCCTAATGTGGTAGATTTAGAAGTGATAGATTTCATAGGATGACAACATTAGTACATAGTGCTTCAACATAAATACAACTCAAACAGTCTTTTTCTATTAAATTTAGACCATTTTTATTTACTATATGATGTCAAGAGGGCAACTAGCTGTGCCTTGTGACAGTAAATCTAATAGCACACACTCCTGGAACATGCTCAGTTTGTTTTAATGATTTGAAGCCATCTGTGAATAGATCTTTTGTAAAAATCTCTTTTTTTCCAAAAGGTTCATGGCTCTTTCACAATAATTTATAAAGCCCTATCAAATATTTTAATTATTTTTTTCTGTGAGACCTATTCATATTTGTACCAGGTTTTGCTATGAATGCGCATGGACCTGGTTAACATCATATGCAATCTTCATTTTTCATGTACATTTTCTGGATTTATAATGATGTGTACAGGTACTTTTCATATTTTTCTCAGTGAGATTTTTCTAAGTATCTCTGTGAAACTGTAATGTTTTGAGGATGCTTAAATCTCTCCGCTTTCCTCTAAAAGACTCTGCAACATGATAGGTCTGCATCAGGCTGTACAACCTGTCTGAGTAAGTGCATATGCACTATAGGTAGTGATGTTTCATGTTTCATTAACTTCTACTTGGAGAAGATTCAAAAATGTGCAAATAAAAACAACCCTTTTCCAGTTTCCCACTGAACCTGGGACTTAGATGAGGTGCCAAGAAGGCAGTAAGACCAAATGAGCTAAGGCACCATCAAGCAGGAAAAAAGCCCCATCCATTACTATTAACCGCAAGCACTTATAATTTTTGCCTTACCACAAACAGTAGAGTTAGCAAAGGCAAAATTGAAGGTATTAGGCTTAGATTTTGACACATTCTATGATTTATGCAAATATTGAAACCTCTCATTAGATTAGGGAGTGGAAAGAGTTCATTGATACGGGTTTTTTTGTCTACTCATTACCTGAGCTGCTGACTGTCCTGCCTTTCTGTTTCCCTATTTAAATTTTTGTTGAAACAAATATCGCTTCACATTGGAAAGAACTCATTCATTCTGAGCCTTGTTCCAGGTAATACCTCCATTTTGGGTATTAGACACTCATATTGTGCTCCATTCTTAAACCATTATGGCACAAATAGATTAATTCCCCTAAATAGGGGAGTTTTCGGTGGGCATGTGTTCTCACAGCTTGAATTTTTACTGTTGAGACCTCTACTGATATTATTACGTGACTTTGCTCATTCCCTTATTCCCCAGCTACATTACTTATAATTTCAAATACAGTGGTTATAATTTTAATTCTCCTTCTTCTTCCTCCCCCCTTCAGTGGCTTCCTGGAAGCTTTACTAATTAAAGCTTTTAGAGGAAAATTCTGAATTCTTTAATTATCCTTCATTCTTTCAAGTACTCATAGCTTAAACTGTGAATCTACCAGTTCTGTTGCTATCAACAGAGTCATGGGCAGGGAACCTGTTCCCTAGTACGCTATCCTGAAAATAATTTTATAATGGTGAAGAAAGATTTTTATAAAAGTGAAAGCTGCAAATTCTGAATCACTCATACACAAGTACAGTAATAGGAAATGGCAATCAACTGTAATATAGTGTTTACTTACTAGGAGCTGAAGGAACAGTAGTAACAGGTGGAATCGCAGTTGGCTCTATATACATACTTTCATTACACTTTCCCTTTGTCAGGCCAATGTCATCCAAGGCAATATCACTGGGACCACGCTTTTTAAAGGCATCAAAAATAACCTGAAGTTCATGAAAAAAAAGTATAGAATTTTATAATTTAATGAAATATTTTTCAGCTTCCTATACTGAACCATTGTGTCATCCTTCTTGAATGCTCCTATGTCCACTGTAATTTATGCTGGTGCTATACTCAGAGGAGGGCATCAGGGATGAGACAGAATTCCTCACAAAACAAAACAGCACTATGTAAACCAAGTGCCTTATTCTAAAGATGCAGGAACTTCTTTGTATAAATTATGAACATAATTTAAAGCTATTAAATAACTTTACCTTTTATATATAAATATATGTAACTTTTGAAACACAAATACTGTATCACTCCCCAGTCCAAACTTCTCCTGATCTACGGGCATATCTTCATGAAAAATTGGAATTAATCTTTCATGAAAATTGGAATTGTTATTGTACTTTAATATCCACACATTTAAAGCAATCCTGCCGTCAAGGAAGTTGTGCTGGTGAAATATAAGTAAGTATAGCACTCTTCCTGACATAATAAAACACACATTTGCTGAGAATCAGATTCAGCCAGGTCACAGATGCACTTACTTCCTCAAGTGGTAAATGTATCTTTCTGGCAGTGTTTTTGCATGAATCAAAACTATTATAGCAGGACAAGCTATCCCAAATACCTATAAAAAGAAGTTTCAGTGGGGAGTTGCTGAGGGAAACGCCTAACATAAGTCTCCTCCTTTTGTTTACAGATAAAAGTCAGGTCAGTTAACCATGTGGCACCAGCAAGTGCCTGGAACACACTTCCAATGAATTATTCTGTAATAAGTTAGTGAAAACACTTCTTCAGAATAAGAAGTTATTTAATTTAAATCTTCTCAAGTCTTAGTGCCTCATATACTCGCTCTTGCGTTTTAAACTCCACATCAGGTTTTGATAGGCTTTGAACACCCTTGTTTTGTGGAAAGCTCTCTTTCATGATAACATTGATTATCCCATGACAATGTTAAGGTTTTCTGTTTTCTAAAATAATAACACTTTAAATTCCAGAGTAGGGAAGGGGATGGTGTGACAATTCAAATGGGGACTCTTGTCTTCTACATGTTAATATTTATTTGATGACATGCATTAGTAAATAGTACTAGATATTATCTTTGGATCTGTGGATCACTGGGTTCATTTGGCAGAAAAAACGGATGTCAGTTTAGCTAAAAAAAAAAAAAAAAAAGAACTAGCAGTTTACAAACCTTAAAATCAGATGTTTCATTTAAAGTTACTTGTCCATAATGCCAGTTGTTTCCATAGTTTCCTTCTTTCTGGAAAATGATCTTTTCCAAACCATGCTTATTACTTACACTAACTCTTAAACGATAAACATTAGTACCGTACATGAAATACCTAGAGGGGAAAGAACAATTTTAGAATAAAGTGAAATTTCATGAAAAAATATCAAGCTTTTTACTTTATAAAATATTTTATGGAACAAGGGCTAATTTGTATATGAAAAGAAAAAGAATCATATGTTTAGATTACACCTAAGTTTTACTTGGTTATTTGCTAAGCTTTCTGCAGAAGCCTAGTTAAGCTTCACAACAAAAAACATTTCAGGGATTCTTAACATAATTTCTGTATAGAGAGGAATATTGGATGCAAGGTGAAAAATAAAATAAATTAAAGCTACCTGAAAGAATCAAACCTTTAAAGGAGCCAAACTTTCAGACCTGAAATTGAAACCAATCATGGAATTCCAAACAGAAGCAGGCTTCTGTTGCTGGCATACTGACTTGGATTAATATTATATATGAAAGCAAGCTATTTGGTTTTGGTTTTATTCTTAAACAAAGTGTATGTTTAGGAATTATGTAAGGATACCAAAAGCTAAGACAAGATGAATCTGAAGAGTTCAAAGGCAAACTCAGAATCCGAACTCTCTCTTCTCTGAATCCAAGTCCTATGGGTGTTGAAATATAAAATCCTGCAGGATAATGACCACATTTTAGTCAGTACAAAATTACTGATTTGTATTTTTAATGAGAATTTTTACATTAAAAATAATATCAAGCACAGTCAGTGTTGCATGACAGAAGATTCCTGACACAATAAACGTGAATGATTATATTCATCAGTCAATGACACATTAAAATCAACTTGTAAGCTTGCAGACGCTCCTCAGAACTAGACATGAAATAGGTCCTTTTGAAGTCAGTGGGAGATCTGCCTTTTATTTGGTGAAGGCAGTGATTCACCTGATTAATTTCTACTTAGTTTATAAAAATGTCTTCCTGTTTGACATTTCTTATGATTTTGCAGAAAAAAAACCTGACATTTTTATAATTTTTATCCACATAATAATGGGAAATATGAGTTGCATTTTGAGGGTGGTGAGAGAATGACTACATGAATATTTTATAGCAAGGTGAAGCATTATAAACAAGCAAAATACATGATTTGGGGAAACTGGGCTTTTAGCTTTTTCTAAGTTAATCCTTGTAGCTGGGAATTTGGACTTCATGTTCCCATATAGAAATATAACATGAGGCCAGCCTACAGAGGCATTGTATCACAAGAAAAGCAAAATTTGGCAGAGTTTGAAGTCCTGAAATAAAATTCTTAGTCTATTGAAATAATATCTGTAATTTTAGATTTTATTCTATCTAATACATATATTTGCAAATATTATATTCATAGAATCTACAAATAATTATAAATATAATTATATAATATAGATTATATACACACTATATTCTGTTATTTATACTTCTAGATTAGCTAGCTTTTTCATGTGGGAGGTTAAAGTACCTGAAAATTACTCTAAAATCTAAATCAGACCTTTCATTTCCTATGTTGACTTAGAAAGCATGCATTAAAATATACATGGTGTCTAGTTTTGAGAAAATGAGCATAGCATTGTTTTTCAGAAAAGGTTTTCACATAGTGAAAATGACAGTTCTCTGTCTTCGTTTCATCAGTTCTCTGAGTATTCAGAATAAGTTGCTGAGTATGTATTAAGTCCTTTGCTTTCAAAGAGCATCAAAACAAAACTACATTCTCATGGAATGTATGTAGTAGCTAGATATTAATGATGCAGCTCATGTTTTTACTTCAAACACATGTTGTAGAAGTTTGAATATTCAATACATTAGCAATATTACATATAGCAACATTACGTATGTCAGCTTAGATCTAGAATAGTGAAGCAGAGCACCTAAAATAAATTAACATTTCAAGTGAGCTAGACATCTTTGTCAAGTATTTTATTAAACAAATTTTACATTCTTTCATCTGATTTGTATTTCTAAGTAACAAGCGGAAAGACAAAACAGTGTTCTGAAGATTGTTTAGAAAATGTGCATTTACTCAGAGAGAGGTGGATAATTTCTATCCAATAACATGATAAATAATATTTTTCTTTTCCCGGAAGTAACTTGTTAAAACTTAATTTGTGTTTTCCAGTTATTCATCACTGAATAAGTTTTGTATAAGTCTTGCATATAATACATATAACCACTGCAAAATCTAAATTATATTAATTAATTTTAGCTGGACTGAAGAATCAGCTGAGAGATTGACTGATTTTCCTGCTGAAGAAAAAAAACCACTTTTGGAGTCTAATTCTGGGATAAGCATTCATGATATACATTCCAGATCTGATTCCTATCAATATTGACTCTTTTTATATAATCAACTCTTCCAATTAAGTTGGTTTGCTATAGCAGTTGCTGGAGTGTTTGTATGTTTTGTACATGTGTTGAAAATTAGTGTGTCTGGTGTGTGATTCTAACTGGGGACACAGATGCCCAGCAGGTCCACTTCATGTAAAACCAAAATTATTTTGTGATGACCATGCAGATGTCACCAGTAGATAGGGATTAAATAGAAGCAATTCCATTAAAATGTACCTATACATGTTTTTTTCCCTTAAGGTAAGCATGCAGTTATTTGACCTATAGTACTGTTGCGTAACAGAGATTCCTTTCTCAGGTAAGGCACCTATCTATATTAATATTTTAAAATAACTATAGTAATAGCATTGAAACTTTTCAATACCTCACACTTTAATAACTTCATATATTTCTTTACTACTTCTTTTAGTTTTGATGTATTTCTACAAGATGGCAATTAGTAGCATAAAACATTTTGTCTGGTAGCTCTTAACATATTTTTATGGCAGAATAAAATTACATCCTATTAATACAGTATGAAGAATCCATTGTACATCGGTTTAACATAAGCTGAATCAAACTTTTCCTTTAATCTGCAAACAACTTCTGTTTGATCTTACCTGACATGTTGCCAAATGTATGATCAAAATCAGGACCACTCATAAAGGGAAAGGTAGGACCCTGAACTCTTTCCCAGTTTGAATCATCATCTAAATCTTGTATCCAGTAACAAAAGCCATCTTCAAAAGTGCAATTGACTTTCTCATAATCTGTGAATAAGAACCTCTAGTAAATAAAAATGGTAGAGACATTTTTTCAGAACTACAAAGGAGTGACAAATAATACAAATGTTTAAATATGCTTTAAAACTGGAGCCCACAGTAACTCAATTTCCTCTTCTATGCAATGCAACATAACTACTGAAATAAACGTGACATTTATACTTATTAACAGAACACTATTGCTGAAGATGGCCCTACATGCTTTTACACTCATTCACCAACCTTCTAACCTTTTTTTTTTTTTTATCCTTCACCAGTAATGTGGTGGAGGAATAAGAGAGGACCCCTTGCATAGCTAACACTCAGGGCTAACCCTGCCCTTTTCCTGTTTTCTCTGCCAAGGTCTGGATTGCTCCAGCTGGAAAAGTACCAGGGATGCCCTTTTCCTTGTCCTCCTTTGCTCCTTCTTTGCTCATATTTGCTGCCACATTCTCATCACTTCTCATGAAATTTTGCTCGGGGTCTTTTCATAGCACCCTGAAGTACAGGTCAGCCTCCAGCAAGGGCTTCCACATATCAAGGGTTTGATTGCACTCTGGATGCTTCCTGCAGCATATCCCTTCCCAGTCACATCCCCTATTCACATCCTGCTCAAAATTTAGCAGCTGAAGAACCCTTCACATGTCCAAACTGCATCTGATTTTTTTTTTCTGATTACCAAAGAACACCAATGCATGACTCATATTGCTGAATTTTGTTGTCACTGTAGGTTTTATTGCATCTTTTTCCAATGCCTATTTACTGAAGAGGTATTTTCCTGTATGTTAGTTCTACCATTTGGGACTACTGCTTGTGGCAATGAGTTAGGACATCAGAAACTCTGGAGAGCAGGTACTGTCAGGTGATCAAAGAATAATGATTAGTATCAGTGATTGATTCAACAGTATTCACAGGTGAACAAACTAGCTGAAAGGTATCTGATGGAGATATGGCCAGAGTTTTACTCTTATTTAAACCGATTAACTTTGTAAGGCATCATCCTACCACTAGATATAGGCCTGTAAACCTGTGGACAGTTTTACTGAAATCAATGATTTGATCTTTAAAATAGGATGAAATTTCTCCAAGTCAATCTAGCTAGTGGACTGAGGCCAGAAAATACTGCTTCCCTTTTCATCTACATTTTATCGAACTGAAAACATAATTTCACCAAACTTTAGGGATAACAAACAAATACAGACAGAAGAAAAGAACACTTACTCTTTAGTTCATTTGCATTAAATGTAGTGTATGTTGCATTAAAGCCATTGTAATTTTCAGAAGAAGAATCAGATATAAACTGTGCTGTAGCCTCATGAGAAAAAATGTAAATATTCTCAGGATTAGTCCCTGACAGAGAAGCTGAGAAAAAATAAAGAATAATACAGTCAGAAAGAAAACAATCCCGTGCACATTAAAATCTCCAGTGCTGTTACAAAAATACTGTGGATTAGCTTTTTGAGTCTTAAAAAATGCTTTCCCTCTTGTACTATGGTCCTGCCTACAATAGCTTCAAAACCCTGAAGGCATTTAGCTGTTTGGCTGCCATATAAGTATTCTGCACATGCCATCTCTCATATCCATCAATACGGGTATCAGCTAGTGGAGAAATGCCTATTATAGTACACATATTTAATACTATAATCTTCATAACCATGCTTATTATGCTATCAATGTTCTCAAAACTCACAGCTATGCACTCTGAAACTAGAATCACAGTATTGATTACATATTTTTGTTACAAATACTTACTCTCACAGTTTAACAATTAGCACATATACTTACAGATAATGAAAGAGTAAAGAAACTGTGAAATTACATAGGAATTTCATTTTGTGATGTAGACATGAAGCATACGGTGCAGGAACAATTGTAATGATTCAAGAAGTGACTGGACAGTGTGCTAAATCATCTAGGCTCCCTTTTCCATGAAAGGTTAGACCAGAGGACCTTTCATGGCCCCTTCCAGCCTGAGCAGTTCTATGATTCTATCTAAATCTAAATTTGGACTTTGAATTTTAAAATAATTTAAATTCACTTATATAATTTCCATATGTGTGAAATGAGAGGATTGATACAAGTAATCGTAAATAGTTTCTCCTCCACCTAAAGCTGCTATGATGCCAGGCAATGACAGTTAGAATAATGACTGTATTCAGGGTAAAGAAAACCCTGAATTCCTCACTGTTCTGTGAAAGTTTATGCCTCCTCTCTTTCTCTTCTCCTTGCCCAGTTTTGTTCAGATAGAGAGACTTTACTTTTCGGAAGAGGAGCTCTTTACCTACTCGTAATAATATATATTTGAAACAGTGCCATTATGGAAAGACAATGGGCATCATCTTTCACATTTTAATTACATGTGCATTATTTTCCTTCCTCATTCCCAGGTTCTTTTAGTTAAGTGGAGAGTCTTAATCTGGAAATGTCTTGTAGTCCTTCTTTCCTCTACATGTGGCATTTCTAATAGTTGGAAATCTATCCCTCAAATTGCACAGGTTTAAGCAATCCACTGGACAGTCTGACATTGTCTTTGTGGTATCACTGGTCAGCCCCACAGCAGTCCTTAAAAACATGGCAAGTTAATCGTTTCTGCAGAGAACATTATTGAAGCAATCACATCTAAACTGAAATTCCAAAGGGGACGTCAAATTCAAAGCAGTACTGAAAAAGCAGAATTTCTCCATTCTTTATTTTATGAGTCTTACTTTTCTAATTCCCATTCCCTCTCTGCTTCCAAAAATAAGGATAAATAATAAAATATCTTTCTGACTTATCTCTATATATTTATCTTCAAGTATATGTCTTCTGACTCTGATGAAATTCAGCTGGATAGACTAGGCCTTGTGAAAAATGGCCAAAATCCCCGTTTTCCAGAAGAGAATATAGAGACAGAGAATCAATACTTCAAGGTCTGAGGAAAGCAATGCCATGCTTGTAACGAATTCCAGTAAGCAACATAGTACTTTTCCCAACGCTTTTCAGTTTGGATGCTTTCATTTTATGTTACAGGACCTTCTGACAGTATATTTTCAATGAAACATGGACCCCACAACACCATGGCTCTAGTCAAGTTATCAAGATTGTTCAAATAGGATCTTAAAAAAAAAAAGCCAGAGATTTCTTAATACATTAGGGAAGCATTTTTTGGTCACTTTATAAAAGTAGATATGTATATCAAGATCAGTTACCTAAAGAGTAAATTTACAGATGCATTCTTCCACTTAAACATATGCATTCAGTTTTTGTCACTTAAAAGTACTTATTTTACCACTTAAATCGTATTAATGAAAATAATATCAGCTGAAAAATAACCTTACCTCTTAAGGTCTTGTTTTGTCCTATACCTTCAAAAATATTTAAATAGTCCTCATACTGCTGTGTATCAAAAGAAGTGAAGTTCAGTTTAATGGATAACCCTTGAGGCACTCTAAGATAACAAGAGAAAAATAAACCTCAAAAATGAAAGTAATGTTCTAGTAATATTTTTTGACTGTAGTAAACTCATTACGTGCTTGAATGATGTTAAGTTCAGAAACAATGTGAAATTACATTCATCAAGATAATTAATCAAGATGACCTATTTGGCTGACTTCTAGTTTGTAAAATTACCAAAGGAATAGAGCATAAACCTTTTGTAACTGTGCAAGTACTCACTTACTCACTGGAGTTAAGTACATTTTAGGAACTGAATCTTCTAAAACTCTAGAATGAGATATTCAGACGAACAGTTTTTTGCGGTTTTTTTTTCTCTTTCTTTGCATCTTATTAGTTTACAGTTACTTTTTAATACGTTACTAATAGATAACATAACACTGCTCAGCTGAATTTCCTAAAGTCAGAGGAATAGTAAAGTAACATGGTATCAATATGAATAGCAAGACAGCAAAATCTGTCCCCTGAAAGTCCAAAATAATGTCTTTTATGACAGAAACAGGATTTGCATAAAGATTTGAGGATTGCAGATCCATTGTTTGGGAACATGTTATCAAACCTAACCATCATCCAGTAAGATTAATAACAAAAGGCACTTTAATTAAAGTGCAAAAAATGCTGGGTTTTGTTTTGCTGCAGTTATGTATGTTCTTTCAGTAATCTGTATCTAAGTAGTTCTCCCATTGCTTTCCACCAAACATATAGGGTAGTCTGAATTCTAAAACTCTACTATCAAAATCAGTTTAGCTTCGTATACCACTATTTATTGTTTTCAGGAATTGAGACACACGATGAAGATCACTTTTCAACAGCAACCTGCTGATGCTTATCAGTACTGATTAGTAAATATTTCAATATTTGCATTTGCCTTTGTGTGTGTTATATATTTCTCCCTAAGAAAAAAACAAAAAATATCCTTGGTTTTAAAAGAGTAAAACATAGTTGAAAGGTAATCTTTCTTTCAGGAAGCTAATCTTGCAAGGAAATATTGAGCATACTGCTTTTACTTTTAAAAGGAGAGGAAACTACATCTTCGTTTGGAGAAGAGTTAAATGGGGTGAAAATGTAAAACCTTTTCTTAAAGGTAATGGGGAAATATTTCTAGGCAAAGAAAGGCAGAAGAGAAATCAAATCTTGGATATATTATAGGGTGACTTTTAACACATTTTTATAGGGATAATACAAATCATAGGGCAAAATGTCTCTCATTATGTACTGGAAAACTCAAAAGGTTCCCTCATAAAAACAATTCTGTTCAAAAGGGAGACAAACTTTGGCACCACATTGAATTTTTCAGGCCTTTACTGTCAGTGTTGCCAGTTTTTTTTAAAGCAGATACTTGGAAAATAAAACCATATAATTATTTTTGTCATTGGTTGATCTGTAATTACACAGATCTGCAGCACGTCCTGTATTATTTGCAATTACTCATGATTCTTTTCAAAATTAAACTTCTGTTAGCTACATAGCTGATACAGATATCTACCTAATACAGTGTTCCTTGCAGCCATAGCAGCATTTGAAGCAAAATTAACAGCTTAGAAGGAAGTAGTGTCTTGAGACATAACTGTTCATCATGCTCAAATTCTGCAACACCATAAACTGAGGAACAAGTCAGGTCTAAATTCTCAAGGATACAATCTTGTGCATTTACTGTGACACACCTGTATTTTAAAACTGGGTGCAGCCAGCAATTATTGGTGAATAGTGTTGCTGAAGATAAGAAGAAACTAATATACTAAACAGAAAGAAAACCATTACTTTTTCCTGAAATTTCATGGTGAAGACCAAAGTCCTGAACAAACTTAAAGGCTAGCACTTTCAAAGGAGCACTGGGAATAAGAAATCCAAATCTTATCCAGTTTTATAGGCATTTCCTTAATCTTCTTTGAAACTCTTTTACCAATTTAACACTTCTTAGAATCAAAGAACAGCCATTATTACAAGGACATAATAAGAATTGCTGTCCTTCAAAGCAGTAACTTCTGAATTGGCAGTCATTGTAGGAGCTTCAACTTGCAATCATCTCACTTATTTTAGATGTGTACTTTAATATGAGATTTATCACGTACTATGGCTGTCTTTTTTTCTCCCTGGCCTATCAAGTGGACCTAGAATGTCAAAGTCAAATAGCTGTCCCTCCCTGTGGGTATGTATCCTTGATTAAACAAATTCCACTTCTTGTGCTTAGGGCTTAAAAGGCATTTGGTGCTGTTATGTCAAATAATATTCATGTTTTTTAAAAACATATTCCTACATGACTTAGGCGCATGGGTTCTATTAACTCCAAGATGAAATGTGTACCCATAAATTATAAGGCAATTCTTGAAAATTCTGTCTGTTAGTAACAGTAATATAATATAAAAACATTACCTGGTGACTAGTATCTACTGTAATACTTTGAAACACATATCTTGCAAGTATTTTATGTGATTTATTTTGAGCTTATAAATATGTTCCTGTGCATGCATATTATAAACAAGATGTATCAAAATAATACCAAAGAATTTTTGCAAATGGGAAAATTATTGATATACTTACGGGTTTTAGGCATACAACTTTGTTTTTTTTTTAAAAAAAAGTTACATAAATACAAAGGAGAAAATGCTATTACATATTTTTTATGCTGGAGTATTGGAGAATAGAAATGGCAAAAAGCTGATGTACAGGAAATAATATCACCTCATAATTAAAAAAAATGTTAGGTAGAAAATTATTGGAAAATGGCTTACAGTATAATCCATTGGCAAACGATATTTGCATTATACGGTTTTGGATAATTCATAGAGTGAAAAAAACCAGAGGAATCAGTCAACATAAATTTTCCATCACAAACCGCAGCTGTAAAGATATAATGAAGAACATTTGTCAAAATGCCATTTGAAAAACAGAATCAGAACCAAAATAAGGGTGACCTTAGGTACTGGTTTATGTGGATTACTTTGGAAATTCTTGGTAAGCATCAATGGGAAGACAAAGTAAACACTACCAACTCCCACTTCTAATTCCTATGACTATTTGATCTCAAAGTACTTTATGAGAAGAAAAGCAGTACAGATAATTCATTTTTAAATTAGAGACAATCCAACTAATCCAAACTAGTCCAAACAATTTAAACTCAACAGTTGGATTCAACTAATCCAACTCTCTTTCCTTCATTTTATATTGTACATTGGTAGGGAAACAGGATCTTGCCTTAACAGTTCTTATCTACAGCTACTTTAAATCAGGAAACTGTGTTTGCACTACCAGAAACAATTTGATATCATGTGAATAAAAGTAAGAAGGGATATGGCTCACTATTTCTACCTCCATTTTTATGAGCTTTCTAGTTCCTTGCCTTATATATTACAAAGTACTCAAAGAGATAAGTGGATAGCCTAAGTTTCCAGCCAGCTATCGAATTCATTCATCTGACGTAAATGTCATCCATCATAACATATTTTTTCAGAAAGCTTTTGTTAGTTTTGTTCCCTTTATGCTGCTATTCCATCCTATGCATGTTCTTCAGTTTAAATTTTTTTAAAAGGTATTTTAACCTCAGCAAGATTGGAAATGCTTATTCATGTAGAGTTTTTTATTTCAGCAGATACTGAAGCATTGTTGAAGCTTTTGCTGCATCTCTTGAACTTCATGGTAGGAATCTGTCTGATGGTTTTCATTCAGTTTTTCAGAAAGCATGATATAGCTTTCAAATAAGGATCAAATCAGTCCCATACATGATTATCTGGAGGGGTAAGGACAAATTCATCAATTTGAGACAGGTAATCAGAAATTAGATAGAGCTTTTCATTAACATCAGAAATGAAATCATACCTATAATGACTATCCAAATTATGAATAATCAATCATATTGAAAATTAAATGGAAATTTTATTGAGCGTAGTCCTCCTCTGGGAATTTATATGTAAAATGATAAATCAGGACTCCTTGTCTGTTCATTTTATATGCGTAAAATTCTTTCTTTCTACCACTAGCAAACACAACATAAAAATTAAGCTTTATTTCAGACAGGCTCAGGCACACACTATTAATAAAGACTGTGCAGAATGAACTTCACTAACAATGATATGTTTAATGCATAAGCTGGAATAGAAACATATTCCCTTTTGCAATCTTTATGGCCTTTGAGAGGAAAACAGAACACACAAGATTTTAAACAGATAGACAAAAAAGGTCCATGAATGAAAGAGTTACTATTTGTATTACATTTGTAACAGAATAGGCTACACCTTTAGAGTGGGGTATTGGTATAGAAGTAATTTTTCTGTCCATTTTAATTCATGTGCTTCCTGTCCTTACTAATGGACTAATATTTACAACCATTTCCCATTGGAAAGAATCAAATCAGTGTGAGAAGGAAAGTGCCCAGCTTGTTATTAATGAAATGTGCAAAAAAGTGGTACTGTTAACAAGGGGTTAGCAAGACACATCCTGATCTAAAAAGGAGTTCAGAACACTGGCAGAAATAAAAAAAAAGATAGATCATACTGTTTTAATAAAATTAATGACAGAAGTTTGTTCTTGTCAACAATTAATTTATGTTCTTATTCCCTTTTATTTGATTCTTCTTATCTCTTAAGATACAGTGAGTAACTTGAAACGGGACAGAAAGATTCAGACAAAAGTCCTTAAGTTGCTTATCCACAGCCTGGCAATAGTCAGTGCTCAGTATCAGGCATGAGCATGAGGACAGCTGGGACTACTTCCCTGAAGAACCTCCCAGTGCTTCCGCATTGCAGGGAGGAGGCAGATGTCAAAGGAAGGCAGGATCACAGAAATCATTACATTTCTGTCTCCTTCTGGAGCCCTCAGAAAAGCCTCAATTGTTCTCCTAATAAGACAGGTGACACCTTTTGTAGGAACCACTTTCACTGCTCCCCAACATGCATCTTGCTGTCCATTTCTATTCACTTGATGTTGCATACAGAGCTCATTAGGAGGGCTTAATCCTGTTATCCTTGAATTGCAGGGACAATCTCCCCAGACTGGTCAGATCAAGCCCACATATTTTACTTGACAGGACCTTTCTCTGCCAAGGGCAGTACATTACTTCCTGGCTTACGTATGATTAAACTCCCTCAGTACTGTAGTGATGCTGTGAGGTAGGTAATCACAAAATGTTAGTGTAGCCATATAATAACCACAAAGACAATCTGCAGAGAGAAACACCTCCTGGGATCAGCCTCCAGCCTCCCTTGCCTTACACTTACATGCTACATGGCTGCTTTTCAGCAATGCCAGCCATTATTAATAGATGCTGTTCAGACATTCATATTTCTCTAGAGAACCTTTTATTGAAATTGCTGACTATATTTTTGTAATGCCTTTTGTCACTGCACTGCATTGCAGGGCCAGAAAGAAACCTTTCAAGGCATTTTTAATCAATAAAACAAAGCAAACAAATAAACCCCGCAAAAATAAAGGGTGTTCAGTTGCCTGAATCTCTACTGAAAATGTGAGATTTTACCGAATTCTGTCTAATGCAGGAAGAGACTATTAA
Source organism: Falco punctatus (assembly GCF_963210335.1). Lineage (NCBI taxonomy): Eukaryota > Metazoa > Chordata > Aves > Falconiformes > Falconidae > Falco > Falco punctatus. The sequence goes on along the minus strand of NC_137581.1, from coordinate 106,050,821 downwards.
AATTCACCCTTATATCCTATATTTTAAAGCCACTATCATATTCTAAAATCAGAAATACTAGAGGGAATAATGAGAAAGATGAAAATGAAAGATGAAGTTGTTTAAAAGGCAGCAACTGTTTTGTGAAAAGCACTTGTAGCATGAATTATTAATTGGCCGTAAATCTCATTGTGAAACTCTGAAGCACTTCTGAAAATCTAGACAATTTTAGCTTTTATATGACTGTATTAAATTACTCTAGGGGTGGGACATAAGTGAAAAATCAAATAGGTAGAGAAATTGGCAGGTATCCCCAATGTGCATATGGCTTATTGCCACTCATTGTACTAGTTTTGGAAAGTCTACTAAGAAACCTAAATATATGAATTTGTAAAAGCTCTGAGGTTTTGGATGGAAAGTTTTAAGACTGAAAACGTAACATAAGAGTAATGAAGCAACAGTTTGTCCTCCAGGCAGAATTGTATTTCTGTAAGGTTATAAGCTGAAACTGCTAAACGAATGGTAACAATGAATTTCTTGGAAATACCATGCATCAGTGAAGACGAACAGGGGCAAATCATCCAACTCCCTGAAGTGGACTGTAACTATAACTAGTTTCCTTATGACATTCTGTGTATTTTTACTTGTATGCACATTCCTGAAATTTTCAGCTCAGTTGTGCATATTCTTTAGTGACTGTTAAAACTGAGTAAGAAATAATATCCTCAGTTACAAAGGAGCAGGACATTCACAACTCATATTTGGTAGAGGCTCAGGGAGAGATGCAAATCGGAACCAAAAGCTGTGTGCATAAGAGGCTATGCCTACGCTGAAAAACTCTAGTCAAACACAATGTATAACTTAAGCCACTGTGTAGTTTCCAGGGCACAGCTGAGTCATATCTACATAGCTTCAACTGCATGTAGCTGAGCTTACTTTTGTTTGTATACACATGTATGAATACCACTTAAATTCTGTCCTATATAACAGGTTTGGCTGTAATATCTTTAACAAAATGTGAGCAAAACTTGTAAACTCAGAACTAATCATTCATAGTAACTAAAAAGCATTTATTTTGATGAGATGTGTAAGACTACTTTTTAACTATAAGGATCTGCATTTTTATTTAGCTATATCTAAAATAAAATAAAATAAAACAAAAGAAACAACCCAAACAAAATCCATGTCTCAAAATAACAGTATAATGGTAGAAATGAATGACTGAATCACTCTTTGTGGTTGTGCTAGCTCAATGTTTGCTATGGAGCAAAGGCCTAACTGAGGCTTCTGTTTTACTCAGCTGTAGAGGGACTTGCTCAAAGTCCACCATTGTTGCAATCTAGCTGGATGCAGCTGTTATGCTGAAGAGACATCTGGATATGTTTCAGTGGATATTCTACTGAAGTATTTTGATGGCTGTCTTTCCCCAAAAGTTCAGCTAAATCTCCCTTCTGAGTTCACCTTTTTTTTTCTGGCAAAAATTCCACTTCTGACAGAAGGGGTCAGCATGTCACCAGCCTTCAGGAATCAGGCTTGAAGATTCTTGAAAAAAACCCTGGTCTTTTACTTGCTGGTTTGTTTTTAAACCAGAGCCCAGCATTTTACATGTTTCTTAAAGCTCAGACCAGACTGCCTCCACCACTATTCTCGGGAAAGCTCAGAAAGCTGTTCTCACAGCAGAAGGGAAATAAGCTTTCCAGATTTCTAGTAACTAATTCTACATTTAAAAAACAAACAAACAAAAGGCTTAGGGAGTTAATTGCTCCAACTTTTCCTAAAACATTTGCAAAGTTCTCTTTGCAAGAGAACTTTAAAGACTTTTAACTGAGAGTTGAGACTGTAAAGAGCAATGAAGACATTGACTTGCATGTCTCCCTACAAAAAAGCTGCACACACACTTTGGTAAGAGGCAACGTAGTCAGACTTCTTAGTACAATTTCACAGTGTTCACTGCTACATGGAGCAGTGGTTGCTCTGCACAAAAAAGTGCTCAGGGAAACTGGACAGTCTGATTAAGGCAAACTCACTCACTGGCACTGAAGGATAAAAACTTTTTCCATTAAAAAACAATCGGGTTTCAGGTTTGTAAGATTTTCACAGAATCACAGAAGGGCTGAGGTTAGAGTAGGGACCTCTGGAGGCCATCTGATCCAACTCCCTACTCAAGCGAGGTCCACCTAGAGCTGGGTTGCCCAAATTTTCACGTCATGATCCTGCATCCCCAATGTGCTGCCAGCAACTCAAAACATTTTCTGTCAGTCATACAAATGCTCCCATTCCCTAGTACTTGCTGTAGTGAGGTGCAGGTGGGTGGCCAACAGAGTTAGAGCTCCTGCCAGGGCTCTGGCAGCAGTCACACGCACCTGCCCCAGCTGCAAAATGCTGCCACTGCCTTCCCTCCACCCTGTCCCACCCCATTTAAGTTTCTGGATGTACAATATCAACTTATCTGAGTGTACACAGTAACCTGGGAAAAGCTGTTTGTAGTGATGTATGATGATATTCTTATTGCTGGAATCAAAAGAGGAACCTCTTTTTTGATTCCAGATAGGCCACTACATGGTTTCTGATACTAGGTAATGTGACTTCATAGCTGTATAGGGTCATAATTTTAACTTATTTGGAAAGAATATAATTCGATATTACTGGTGTGTAACTTAATATAAAATGTCTATATTATTTTGTAATTTAGATAATATTTATTTACAGCATTAATATTTATACAGCAAAAAGTATGTTTACATTATTTTATATTAATATAGGCATATTGTAATATTTCTTTACTATTTATCAAACATATTACTCATTAATGAGAATTTTAAAGAAAATTGTTTCCATTTACAATATAAAAATTATAAGACTCACTCGTATTATTTTTAGTAGAATTGATTTGGACTTCACTGTGCATTTCATTGGCTATAGACTATTTACAAACTACTGACAAGTTTAAGTATGTTTAAAAAGACTAATTTATAGAGGTTTACATTCTTACCACATTTTTTTTCAGATTCATCTGAACCATCTGGGCAGTCCAAGACTCCATCACAAAATAAATCTTTTCTAATGCAGGTTACACCATCATCACAAAGTTCAGCAGGTGACAAACACTCAGCTGAAATAATAAGGACAATAGCAATAACAGCACAGCAGTAATGCAGTTTCACCACAAAGGAAAATTGACTTACCTCTGGTTACTTTAGCACAAATCAAATCAACCACTCTACTGTGCTTTTTACAAAACTGCATTTTTAGAAGCCTGGAATACGATGCCACATACTAAAAAGATAAATTTGCCATAGAATGGAGGAAGTTCTCAGAAGTGACATGTTTTTTTAACCTCAGTTTGAAGTAGGGCTAAAAGAAATTTTTCATGAATTCCGATTTCCTTCCTCTACCCAAATAAACTACTTTATGCAACATAATAAATGACATTTTCCAATTTCTTACGCTTGAATAACATGAGAAAACTGTACTTTGATTTAAATAACAGTGAAAAGTCTCTGGTTTTGGTTGAATCCAGTTCTTCAAGTTCAACACATCGCAATGTTGCGTTCATGATGCTAAAGAATCTCATTTTCTAACCAGCATATCTTGAAAATGAAAGCCTTTAAGACTGGATTTTGAAATCAGGAATATCAAAAATCCTATTCTTTTCATATTTACAAATAAAATTTATAAGTTAACAACAATTTTCTGCAAAAAATTACATGATTAGATCCTTAAAACTGTAGAATCCACTAACAGTGTTTTCCTAGAGCATAAATGCTCATCTACTGTGAACATGCTCTTTTAGTCTTTAGGTGGTTTTGGTATTAGACATCTGTAGAATTCAAGTAGTCCTATGAAAGTGAAGAAAAACATGCAGCTAAAATAAGCTTTGGAAAACTACTAATTTCAAAGTTCTTGAAAATTGCATTGAATTGTATGGAAACTGTTCAACTAGCACTATTCACATAGTTCCTTCAGGAAATGCTTACTGGAAAAGGTCAACATTTCTTATGCAAGAAGGAAAACTATTGATTTGTAAAATTGATCTTCAGCCTTTAACCATTATTGCTTGAATTATTTTTTCATAAAACTGTTAGTTCTGTAACCAGATTAAGCAAACACTTGTATGATATTTTAATGTATATCAGTGTAAGTGACAAAGACTGAAATTGGTTTGGATGTATTGTAACATTTCAAAGTGCTTTACAGAACACCTTCAGTATTAGCGATGGAGACTGTAAAGAAGAAGAGCTGCCATTTTGCATCCAACTGGTAACTGGAACAAACCAATTATACTTCAGTCAAGCATTGAAAGTGATACAGTGCTGATGAATGAATTGGCACAGATGAACAGAGATGAAACTGCATTCTAGACCCAGAACAAACCCCCAATCAATAATCTAGGAATATGTTTTGCATAAGCCCAATACGAAAGAAAACATTGTTTAAATGTACGATCAATTTTAGCTTTAGTCTACAACTCAGAAAACTAAACGGCATTGCCACCTACTGGATAGAAATAAATTAACATTTTCTAATAAAATGACTTTTTTTAAAAAAACAACCCAGCAAATTACCCTAAATTGCAATGTAATTGCTATACTCAACTAAAAAATGGCAGTAAATGCATTAGACCCATTTGAAAATGCTTATAAATGTCATATATATTTCACCATTTCATAAGGCTAGGGGAGGTTTTCAAAGATTCAAACAGCTTTGGCTTTCTGTCCATGGAAGTCATGTGAGAGTTTGCTAAAAGTTGCTTGGGTTATTTTTTTTTCCAAAAAGCCTCAAGAAATAATAGGAAACAAAACCAAGCAATCAGCATGACTGTCAATATATACACCAGTATACACAACACATATACCATTTTTCTACAATATACAGTCTTAGAAGTCCCTTCTCTTTGAAGATGTCTTGTTAGTCAAATCAAATGGAAACCCACATATCATCGATTAGTAGGAATGGGATACGAGAACTGAATGATGCCAGAAGAGGCTGTATGCAAACAGCGTTAACTCTAAGATCTCAGACTGTTTCATATTACTTCCCTGCTTCTCCCCAGTAGTAACCTACCTACAGTTGTTGAGGCCTTGCTTGTGATGACTTGTCCTGGACCTAGGAAAACACAACCCAGGGTTAAAACTCTACTTGCTGTCTGGGAGCACTGCAGTTGCTTGGGCAGAACTAAGCAGCAGCTAGTCTGCTCTTATACTTGCATTATTTGTTGTATCCCCAAACCCCATCTTAGGTAATGATATGGTAATGCCAGCTTGAAAGGCTTGATCCTGAAGGCCAAATGTCACAATAAACAAGAAAAATAATGTGGAACCCAAGTGTATTTTCAGTCATATTCCTTTAACTTTAGTGACATGCTTTTAAATAATTTCAAAAGACTCTTAGAGTTGTTTAGGTTTTTTTTTCACTAAAATAACAGCAATGCTTTCCTGTCTTCTCCTGGTATGTTAAAATTCTGACCTGAAGTTGGTGTCAGGGAGCTTGTAATTAGACTCACGGGATCTGTGGAAACACGACAAGTTAAGACAACTTTAATATTAGTACTAAAAGTTGTATGTAGATTTTCTTATAAATAACATTGCTCAACAAATCAATTATCGCAGTGAGCAGCGGAGCCTCAAACCTATTAAGTATTTGTATATTTACATACAGGCATACATACACACCTGTGTGTATACATATTTACACGTGAACAAATGCCTTGGTACATAAGTAGATTTCTATTAGTGATAGTAAACTGCAAAACATTCTGGAAAAACAGAATGCTTATTTGTGATTGCTCCAACACAACTTCCACTTAGTGGTGCTTTTAATAAGTCACTAAGGATGGCCCTGGAGTTTCCAGCTCCCAAATAGTCTTTTGTTTCCTCTTTGAATTTGCATTAGCATCCCTATTTACTATTTTTCCTTTCCACATTAAGTCTCAAATGTGTGAGTAGGATGATGATGACCTCAGATGAGAAAGATCTATGTGTGACTACAGTTATTGGATCCTGTCCCTTAGTTTATAAAATGAAAGGCCAGAAGGAATAAAGTGAGAGATTAGTAAAGCCTCTATAGTTTGTAATCTATCAGTTTTGCTGGTAGAAGTTGCTGATCATTTGACATCACTAACTTACTTTTCTTAATGTCCCTGCTCTCCCAGATCTACTAGCGCACAAACTTGCATGAGGACTTCCTACCAATTTTCTATCAAAACATGCTTACTTAGCAAACACTGTTAAGTGCTAGGCCGTGTTGTATTAAACAGATTACAGGGCATTCTATGTCAGCAAATTTCAGGACACAGTTCATCTGGCAGAGGGAGAAGAGCCCAGCAGAAGGTGCAGGAAGGGTACAGCTGCATGGACTGTTCCCACACAGATACATTCAGAGAAGAAATCTTGATACTTATCTTCATAGTAGTTTCCAAAGTGTTATATACATATGTATCTACCTACATATCTGCCTATATATTTTCTAAAGAATCGCTATTTTGGAAGGAATGAAACATTCAAAGACCTAAAACATAGATGCATGCATGAGCAAGCAGTTCTAATAAAGCAGTTATGGGGAAGTTAAGTCTTGAAAACTGTTGAAAAAACCTGGAATTGTTACAGGAACTCCCAAAAGTGCACATGCAAATTGACAGCAAAAGCCATGAAAGGAAAAACACAGGACAGTGACAGATCCATGAGTGGTATAAGCACAAATCACAAATGGTCAGTTACTGTGCAAACTCACTGAAGTAACACGTGAGGCAGATGAGGATGGTTTTAGGGTCAACAGAGCCAAACCCCAAGCATTCAGCAGATGTAAACATACCACATATGGTAAAACTTTGGCATATGGGATTTGGACTGAAAAGAGCAAGGATGCAAACAATGTTAGCAAATATACAAAAAGGACCTCAAGCAGACCCAAGAGCAAGGGGGAAGGAATCCACACCAGGAACATTACTGCCCTTCCAGCCTGGGCTACTAAAAACTCCCAGCTCCCTTCCCTCTTCCACTGGCACCTCCACCACCTCCCAATTTCTTCTTGAGGATGATTAACAACATTGAACTTAGGACTCAGGGGAGCACTGAGATAGCATACCAGAGGAAGGGAAAGATAGGAGAAAATGTGTGTGTTAGCAGTTTTAACTGTATCATTGGAAATATATTGTAGTAGTGGTATACTTTGGACTATACACGTTAGTAGACTTATAACTAGACTAATAATATTATGGCTGCAATTAGACTATCAAGAAATACTTTGCTCCTATATTCATAGCTGCATTTCTTTAGCGCACATAAATTGCATGAAGCTCCTGGTCTGGTACCCTGCCCCAAAGAATTTGTATGTGATAATTTGTATGTGTATGCATTTTGTATACGACAACTCTACTTGCATCTAGTGCTACAAAGCACCTATTGTACCATTCAGCTGTCTGTCTGGCTTTTGGCAGGTGTGCACTCAGTGAATTTGTGAGACCAAGGAGTTGGTCTGCTTCATATCCTGTCGTCAGAAGACTTCCAGTGATAGTGGAAAGAAAGTCTGTCAACCAACATTGCTCAGTATATCAGTAACCAAAGCATGAGAGTAGAACTCCCCAGCCTCATCTACCTGCCTAAATCTGTGAAAACTTCAGCTTGTGACTCAGCTGGCTGATGGAGACTCAGCTTTTGTTTTGACCAACTAATTAAAGTCTTAGTCTTAGAGCTTTTTTACAGACTTCAGATCACTGCTTTCTCAAATGGTCAGAAATGTTGGAGGGTGGCTAACTACCACTGAATGGACCCTAGCTGTCAAGCCCCAGCTACAGCTAAGGCAGCTTTACTAAGTTATACCAGCTGAACAGCAAGTCTTGTGTTTCTTCATATTGTAATGGCAACAAAAAATAGTTTCTCATTTATGAGAGATACTGACCTGATGAAGTTAAAGGCATCATTGTAGGAGGATTTTCAGTAGCTTCTGGAAGAAAGCAAGCTCATTACAAACTTTTATATAACACAGCATCTAGTTTTATAGGACTTAGAGAAAGAAAGCTTAAAAAAATCCCCAAAAACCAACAGCTGTGACTATTTCTCTTTGAATCACTAGCAGCATCCTGCTTCCCTCCTTTTGACCATCTCACCCTGTTCCCGGCCTTTTCTCAAACTCTATGATCTTCCTAAGGAGGAAAGGTCTACATTAATCCCTTTCAATCCTCAGTCCCTATTCACTGTATTACATATAAAATGTCTTCATCTGGGGAATCTGTCTTGACACTTTATATACTATGAAGATTTTCAGAGCACCTGTGTCTTATAGAATAATATTTAACTCAGATAAATGAGTTAAAATTAACTTGGGATAATTTGCAAGAAATTAAGTTACTTTTAATTACTGTGAAAACTGTGATTTCAAGCAAGTTACACCTGTGCTCTAGTTCCCTCCCTCTCTGAAATAGGAATAAGACTTCTCTTGCAGAACAAAATGAAATATAGGATGCAAAAGTGCTATATATGATTATGATTGTTAATTAGTTGACAGTTCTTATTTTATTGAAGCCCTCCTGATGAATGGACAGATGATATGAAATGCTTCATGTGAAAAGAGGCATTTTAATGATCCACAACAAGAAAAGTTTGACTACTTCGAAATTTGTCAATAGATATGCAACCATTTAAAAAGCTCTTCATAATTTTCTGTGGTGGCATTTTTGATGTATAATGAGCAATCACTTTCCACAGTGATGTGCAGTTGTTTAGAACAACTTATTATATGAGTTGCAAGTAGTGAAGAGAAATTAAGATGTCAAGACTCTGAATTTAGCCTTTGTATATCTAAAGTTCTTACTCAGTAAAAAATGCACTTTTTAGGATGGAGTAAGAGACATTGCACACCAGATGTCCCACTCCTCTTAAAGCAACCAGTTACTACTTAATAGTATCTCCAGCAGGTCTTCTAATGTCAGCTAATCAACTTCCGCTTCAAAGGATTGAAAATGCTTTTTATCCTCATCCTCAGTAAAGGTCTGTTTTGAAGGTTATTGAGGTAAAAAGAGGATTCCCATTGATCTTGTTGGGCTTCCACTTGGGCTTTAATAAATTTTCTACTAGTTACATAAAATCACCATATTTGTATATTTGCAGAATTTAAAACTACCTGGTCTTTAAAGCCACATTCCTTTTTTTCCATTTACACTTTACCTAAGCTTTAGATGAATATGAATTCTGCTCCTTGGGTGCACTTTTCCAGAAGCTACACTCTATTCAGTTTGTTGTTCTTGATGACATCTTTTCAATAAACGAGTCTTCACTCACTGTGCAGCTAAGCCCTTTTCCTTATTCTTTAGCAAAACAGAATGATAATTGCATTTACTTATGAAACAACACAGTTGGGGCTTAATTGCTTTAGTTTGAGGGATAACAAAATTGCAAATGTTATGCTACATAAAAGATGAAATTGAGTGGTTTTCACTAGTAAATCACTACTTTGTCCTTTACTCACTCGTTAGTGAACATGCACAATGCTGACTCATACTTTCTAGTTGACAAGGTTGTAAAAGCTTCCTTCAGCTGCTACTGAAAAGTTCTGTAATGGGGAAGGAGGGCACCCATGAGTGTAAGTAGCAATGCCTTTGCTGTTTGGGAGCCAAAGTTTTCACTAACATTACCTGTAGTTCTCAATGACTTATATAGAGGAAAAATGTTTACTAGCATTACCTGTGACTTGTATGCTGTTCACATCAATTTTCAAAGTCTGGGTAAGATTAGTTTTATTTGTGTTGATACCCCAAACCAGCTCATTTTTTACTTTCTCAACTGTTACCATCCACGTAAAATAAAGGGTGAAGATCACAACAACACTAGCAACACAAAACAGAGAAGGTAATTGGTTATGCAAGCTAATGAAGTAAATCTGCTGCATGACTTATCCAGACAATATTTCATTCCAATACAGGTTCCATTTGCAAGGTCAGAGTATCTTTAAGTGTTGACCGGCAAAGATGACACATAAAGAAACACCTCTTGATTATCAGGTAGGTTTGAACCTTGAAGAAACAGAGCTTTTTTTCTTTATCTACTCTTATTTTCATGGTGGAAAAAAAACAAAACAGCATTCATATCAATTGCTGCAATGGAGCTGAATTTGAATAAACTAAAGGAGAAGTGGGTTTATTGTTATTCAACAGGTCTTTTAGTTTAAGCTGTAAAATATTGACAGTGAATCTTCAAGTGTTATGGAAGTTACATAATATGTTCATGTTACAAAAGTATGATACCAAGTGATCACTTCTATAAAGCAAAAATCATCTGTGGATTCTGCATCTCTGAGGATGTCATAAGGAAACAGTAATGGCTGAAAGCACAGATATTTTGAAATCAGTGATTAAACTACATTTGAATTCTATGGAGCATGAATTTTATCCAGTTTTCTGTTTACTGTCTCCCATCCTTTCTAGATACTATTATTAAGTTTTATATTTGTAGCTAGATTAAGGTAGTGTCAAAATATGGTGCTTTCTAAAGATTACTTAAATTTAGGTGCAAACTTTTTTATTCTTATGCACTTGTATGACCCAATTGCAACTGACTCAATAGTGCTTTTTGATAGGGTTGATTAATTCCACCATTTTTCTGTGCATAGTTTGCATTTTGCCATATACGGAAAAACTCCTCTTTAATTTCTTACATGTTTCTGATAACCTCTAAGCCATGCTGAGCAAACAAAACCTTTTACTGCTATTCTTGTGACTCAGCAGAGTTTCAAGGGTGAAGTAAAAAGGAGATTGCCCAAAGAGGTAAACACTTTTTACACTAAAAGACAAAGTTTCTGAGACAAAGTAATATTTCAAGTATTATTTCAAAGCAGAAATGAAGACAGATCCTTACTGATGTATTAAAAGCCAGATCCAACATCAAATTTTCTGTGATTTCTGTAGTATTTATATCAAGATACAGGGATGGAATTGGTTTTACCAAGTACAGATATTTATGTTGCAGATATCTAGATTTCCTATGGAAACAAATAAGCTGTTCTTTGGCATAACTGACCTCCTAGGAAAGGCACCTAAATTGACCAGATGAGAAAACTCAAACCCCATCACTTATAAAAAGTGTCTTGAGCAACTAGCTCAGAGATGTCTCCATTACTGATGCCTAAATTTTGATGAGAATAGCCCCATTGTATGCACAGAAATCAGATTGTGCTGACTGGATCTGCCTTCGCAAAGACAAAACCCTAGAACTGACCTACTCCTGCCACTGTACACTCCATTCCCTTGATGTTGTGAAATCCTTCACAAAGTGATCATACTTCAACTTTGCAGCCAATTAGGCTTATGCCTTCACTGTTCCAGTCAAAAGATTGCTCTAATCCAAATTGGCATTCCATTTTTGACTTACATGATTTTAGAGTTGGCTAATATCCATTTTTCTTTTGTAAGCATGGTCATTCAAATTAACTGTCTTGTCTGGATATTTATCCACTGTATATATTTAAGAAAACATTTGTATCATCAGAACAGCTGGTGTCACAGAATCACAGAACTGCATCATCTGTTGTCATGTAGTATGTACTTTCATTTTGTGGTCTCACCTATAAGACAACTAATTATATCATTTATTTCTCGAGGTCTTCCAGTTTTTCTAGTCTTAATCTTTTGTCCTCTGTTTTGTTCTTGCCTATCATAGTGTGTCATCGGACCTTTATTTATCTAAAACTTAAGTTACGAATGATAATGTGACATCTGGCCCCCAGCTTAAACAGCTTTCCACAAGCAAGCTCAGCACAAACTGATATCCCTTCTTACTAGCTTATTTCCTACCTACTTCACTGTCATCACCTTTCCCATTTTTCTTTCTAAATTGGCAGTCCCAGAAAGAATTGCTTCTTTTTTATTTCTTCTAATCCTAAAGCATGTTTTTGAAGTAAAGATATGTATTTTTTCATCTATTCAGTGTCCACTGAAGAACTTTCTAAATTAATAACATCATTGTCTTTTGTCCTTATTTTAAGTAAACTTTGTCTTATGTAATTACCCAGTCTCTGGTTTCTTGAATCTTTCATGGCCATCTTCAGGTTTCCTGTAGATAAAAACCCCAACAATAAAACGAAATACAACACAAAAAAATGTGATTCCCCTTGAGTTTATAATGTTGTGGATAGGATGGAAGTGTGTTCTGAAACTGTTTAGTAATGGGAGACAGTATTACAAGTGTTTTGCTGAATCAGGACCTTATTGCACATGAAATTAACACTACAGACCTCACTGCATATATGGAACTTTTTTGCCAGTGGGCCTTTAGTAGGACAACCAACATAACTGGATATTGAAAAACGAGGTTAAACAAACTTTAATAAATTAAGCAGGTCTTACTGTATCTACTTTATGGACTCCTTAGGACACACAGGGTACAGCTTTACCTGGTGTCAAATGACAGCCTCACTTGCTAACAACTGAAGGAGTATGAGTTAAGAAGATCCATGTCCATAGGGACATATGAGTATATTTCCATTCACCTTAGCTTATACCAGCAGATCTCTAACCTGAACTTTCTTCTAGATGGCAAGGGCCAGCAACCCTAAAAATGTAAAAATGTAGATGTTTTGTGAGTTGGTCTTAGGGCTCAGCCTTACTAGTTTGGTGAAGGCATGGACATACAGGAGTCTGAGAAGGAAGTCTGCCCAAGGGGAAACACATTATTGCCAAACTTCCCACAGTAGCACTTGGAAGACATGAAAAGTATAATATAGGAAGTTCCAAAGAGTCTCTTGAAAAACAAGGTGTTGGTAAGCACTCCTGAGAGAAATGGCTAAGTGAGGACTTCTGATGTTTGCAAAAATTAATTAAACTGTACCTACTTGAACTGGGAAATTTCACATCTCTGAAATTCGTTTTTCAGATCACTTGCTTGAAAGACATTTTGTATCTATATGGAAGAGGAAAATCTTGAACCAATACACACTGCATTCATAGTTTTAATAATAAATATTTTTTCATTCCCAAATCTAGACTACACAAGCAAACGTTTTCTTTGATGCTTCACTGATTTTCACAAATAAGGAATATACTGAATTCTGAAGTCAGGACCTGAAATATCTCATTTTGGAGAGAGGAAAAAGACATCAACAGCAGGTCATGTTAGGGAATTCATATACTTACCAAATACTCTTTAATTAACTGGGGACCAACAGGTTCTTACCAATTGTTCAACGTCAAAGGCAAGGACTTTGAAATCAGCTGATGATCTGTTTTGCAAAGCAGGAATGAATGATGTCCCAGAGAGTATTTTAAATGTTCCTATGTAGCCATGAGCATTCCCATCTGCTTTAACTAGATAATTAAAAATAAAATTAAGTGTTCTGAATTATATAGAAATAAATGAAAAACTTTACATTAGATTTTATTCCACACAGATCATCAATACAACAAGTTTTAGCTTTCTGGTTTGCTTTGTAATCAGAGATATTTTGCCTAGTTCCGGTTTTAAAAAAGTGATAGATGTTTTTCAATGTTCACAATAGTTACAACTGCAAACAAATTTATATGAATACTACTTGTCTTTGCGTTCTCCTTACTTTTATTTCTGTTTTAAATCCTATTTTCCAGCAGTGCTGTGAATGTATAAAAAGGGGAGGTATGTCCAGTTATGTCTAACACAAGGAGCAAAGATACAAGGGAAGAATAATAGTGAATTAGTTTTTTGTGTGTTCTGGATTAAAAATATTAAAAATTACTTTTTCACACTTTCTGTATTGAATGCTGTGCACTTTTTATATAAATGTATGCTGCTTTTGATGACAACACTGGAAACACTAGTGTCAGACCAGTTAAACTAATTTTGACCTGACCTTTCTTATCAATACATGCATGAAATGTTGGGAGGTTTTATGAGGACACTAGGTGACTGGTCCTTACTGCAAATTTAACCTTGATTTTTAATACGTTACATCATATGAGGTATGCATAAAGCAATTCATTATACATTTTAAACATTTCCTTACTGTGTAACACACTGGAAATTTTCAGATAAGACCCAAATTAATGTGGCTGATTGACAGAAAGTGACTTTTGCTTACCAGTTACATTACCAGTGGTATTTTTAGGTTGCGTGTGAAGGCATTAACATCCAAAACAAATTTTAAGACAAAAGCAGATAACTAATAAAATACTGCAAAAAACAGCTTGTGATGGAAGGCACAGCCTAGGGACACCAATTTGCTACTATCAAGTAGTAACAGCAGACTACTTTGAGGTTCTTTGAAATTCATTTATCCTTACAGCAATTGCAAATCTATTTAAACAAATGTTTCTAAATAGCAAAGTTTTTTTTTGTTATATATGTCAAATATAATTTTTATAATGTTTTATAAATATTATTTGTACATGATTAAATTCTTGCCTATTTATCATCTAAACCCTAAGTCATTAATTTAAAGCCTGTCTCTAGATGCAATAATAAACCACCATTATTTAAGCTCATTTTATTTTAAAAGAATATGATAGTATTCTGGTAAGAAGGGAAGAAAGTCAGTAGGGAGAACAAATTTTAAAATCTGGAATGAAAAACACTACCAACTAAAGGTATAAACATGAATATTCTGACAAAACAGGATTATTTTCAAATATGGCTTACAGCTAGTTTAGTCTTCATGTGCTTCTGTATGAAATAGTATGGAATTCTGGTTAATGAAGGCACCAAAAACTTCAGTGTATCAGAATTACTTTTTCAGCTACAAAATTCACTGTAATGAAAAAATACATTTTTTGAACTTTTGCCTAGCCTGTTTCCTTCTCCTCATTTCAAAACATATTTTTGCTATTAGCTGTGACAGCTCCATAGACTTAAATATTTTTTCTTTCAATTCAAAATCTAGATCACAGGAGGGTTGAAGTTGGAAGAGAACTCTGGAGGTCATTTTTTCCAACCCCTCTGCTCAAGCAGCCACCAACAGCCAGTTAGCAAGGACCACGTCAGACAACTTTTGTATATCTCATCAACAATCTCATCAACAATTCTACACTGGGCTCTCACCAGTAGCTCACCAGAACTGGACACATTACTCCAGGTGTGGCCTTACCAGGGCACAGTTAACTTATATCCAGAGGATCTTTAAACCAAGACTCTAGTTCCATTGTCATCCTATGTCAATTTTTTATTTTAGTTTACTTTGAGCATTGGTAGCTTGATTCTATCACATTCTCAGCACTGGCTAAATACTAAAAATTTTACCTTAACTTTACATGGGGCTGGAGCAGACTGTTATAAATGAGTGGCTTAGGTTAAGTGGCTAAACCACTTGTTTGTGACACTGTCTAGTGCAGGATCTCTCTTACACCAATAAATGACTTAATTTTTTTATTTTAATAATGAAAAGATTCCAAGAGATGTAGAACACCTAAAGCTCCCCACAGACTTCAGTGGATTATCAATGTCTTTCTGAGAAAAACTTGATACCTGGAAAAAAAAGCAAAAATTCACAATTTCTTATATTACTTTCTCTAGTTTATGAATTCCAGGGACCTCTCCTAATGTCTAAACCATGTAAATTCTTTTCTGTGGCTTCAGGACATGTTTCAAGTACTTGTATTTTTGCCTATTTTGTTCACATCGATTTCCGGCAGAGGAGGAAATCATACTCCCCCACCCCTATACCCCCCAGCATTAAAATAATAGCATGAAATAGGAAACATAATTCCAATGACAATAATACTGGTTTCAAAGTATCAACATCTGCTAAAGAACTCCTGAAAAGGTTAAAGAGTGGTTACTTACCTCGTTCTAACTCCTGGATTGATAACCATGAAAGTACAATCAGTCCAACACAAACACACACAAAAAGTGCAAGCAGAGAAGCAAACAAAATTTCATAGTAACTAAGAAGAACATATTTCTTATCAGATGATTTTTGCAGCTTCATTTCTGTCTTGAGAGCTTGTATGATTAAGGACTGACAACAGACACAACCTGAAAAGGAGGGTAATAATCTACATGAACAGATATTTATAGGAGATGCTCGTAAATTAATTACACCATAAAACTACACTGACATAGCTTTTACAACATTCCTGAACACTCATATTCATGCACAAGATATGCAAATATGAAGAAAAGAAATGTCTTCAGAAAGGAAACATTTAAGATTGTGTCTGTCATGAAGAATAAGCAAAAACACAGAATTGTAAGGTTGGTCACTGGATTTGCACTATTTCTTGTCTTTTGATGTTTGAAAGTTAGTTTTAATATAAAATATTGCTGTCAGATTTACTGCTTATTCATTATTTTTGGTAATTCTTCACAAGTGCAGTTACGAGGACAACAGTGAAAGCCATATCTTTCATCAGTCTGCTTAAAAAGTTTCTTTAAAAGTAATTTTATATATACAGGAACTGCTGGCAAATGAGTTGTTTAGTACTGTGCCACAGTTCATCAATGTGTTCAGCACTGAACGGTAATTGAGCAGTACAAATTTAATCTGTGTAAGACGTAGTTCTTTGACCATATATCTGGAGAACGAACCAGAGAAAACATGAAATGTATGCTTGTATTGTATTTTCTTGCCAGACATAAATGTGCCATGGAATACAAGCCCCTGATAAAGTTAAAGCATTGTGGATGGCCAGTGCTGCATCCTTAAATAAAAACAAGACTAAATTAAACAATGTACCATCCAGCCCAAAACTTTTTGTTACAAATTTAATCTGTCAACTCTTTTTAGTAAATCAGCTCCAAAAGAGTAAAGTAATACTGATTTTATGTTTCATGTCCTGTGAGCTACTGGTTTTGACTCTGGATCAGAGACCCTAAATCCAGATTTATGGTATGACATTCCTCAGCACTCCTTATGGAGTAGGCGAATCTGAGCAAACCAGCCATATTCTTGCCTGTAAAAGGAAAGGGAAAATAGTCTGAGTCAATCTTTGGAAGACAGGGGCTGTAGCTACCTATAAATCGACAGAAATTGAGATAATAAAAATTGGAAGAGATTAGAATAGCTCAAAATAAGACTCTTGGATGATATAACAGTTGTCTGCCCAGTCTTTGAGAACGGGGATATTTGAAAGTATCTGCAACACACCTGCCCAGATTGAAAGCACTCTAAATCACAGTCAAAATCTTGGCCTGACAGTAGGATTCTTGTTTTAGTGTATTACCATAACAGAATGAAAGAAATTCAGTAATATTTCACATTACTAACAATAAATAATTACCTTAAAACAATAAAAAAAAATCAGAGCAGCTTAATCATACTGCCTTTATAGAGCAAGAGTAAACTCAGTCTGTATCCTGCAAATGTATGAGATCTTTTAGTCATCATGCTAGATGCTAGAATTAGAGTAAGAATTGCTTTTGTATATATTGTGTATGACATACACACATACATGAATGCGTGTTTTTATATATATACAATTATGTGCATATAAGAGCAGATTAAATTTGTACTGGTGAACACTTTGCTTGGCTATTTTATGGCACAGTAGTAGCTCTCTATTTGTGATTATTCAGCAATAAAACAAGGGCGTTAAGTGTCTATATTTTTCTGAATACTCACTCTATTAAAGAAATTCAGAATACGTCCAAATACCTCACTTTGCTCAGTTATGCCTGTTAAGTTATTCCATGTCTGGCAGAATTACATAAATACATGATAGACAGGACGTGAGTGTGGCATGTTTGTCAGGGGGCTGGGGGCAGCCCCTGTGGGGAGCGGCCGGGGCTGCCCTGTGCCAGGCACAGCCGGTTCCAGCTGGCTCCAACGGCCCCAGCGCAGGGCATGGCCGGGCCCCGCAGCCGCCATGGCCGCCATGGCCGTGGGGAAACCTGCGTGAGGGAGGGCAGCGCTGCCGGCGCTGAGGGGGAATGGGTCAGGAACAGCCCGGCCGGCCCAAGGGGAGAGGGCAGGGAATGGAGGTGCCCCAGGTGCCTGAGCAGGCATTTCCCTGTAGCCTGTAGAGATGAACATGGTGGAGCAGATACCCACACTGCGGCCTGTGGAGGACCCCACACTGGAGCAGGTGAATATTTTGTGAAGTAACTGCAGCCCGTGGAAAGCCCAGGCTGGAGCCAGTTTATTGAAGGACTGCAACCCATGGGAAGAATCCGCACTGGACCAAGGGAGGAATGTGAGGAGGAAGGAGCAGCAGAGAGGAGCTGTTATGGACTGATCACAACCCCGCAGTCCCTATCCTCCAGTGCCACTTGGGGATGGCAATAAATTAATTACTTTTCCCCAAGCCGAGTCTGTTTTGCCTATAAGGGTAATCGGCGAGTGACCTCCCTGTCTTTATCTTTCTTTTCCTGTTTTCTCCCCCTGTCTTGTTGATGGGTGGGAGTGAGGGAGTGGCCCGCTGGGCACCTGGCAGCCAGACAAAGTTAACCCACTGCAGTCGTCCGTGCTGCATGGAACAATACAAGTTTATACCTGTCTTAATCCTAATCAGATATTTTCTATCACAAATCTAAAGGAGCTTTTTGCAGATGGACTTCGGATTTCTCTGTCATATTTTGCATAATTTAAGTATTTGTAACATTGCCATTGTACATCACTAGTAAAAGACATACACTACTAGCCACTGCATTTTAAATTCTGAATTTGTGCTCTAATGATGAAGTGATTAACTGGAGAAGTAAAAGTTGTGGACATTCTCAGTTCAATTCTTTTACTACCACCTTGCATGTGATAGTCAAGTTGTATATGTGCTTATATATGTTGATTACAGTCTGGGTGAGGATGTAACTTCACATTGGTAGTCTTTGATTGCATTTGTGACTCCTACAAATGAACTCATTTGCTAAATAATTCTAGCTGGAAACAAGGTCATAGTAGCAGTAATTAATAGGCAAGCCCTGGACACTGAGCTGAGAGTAATTAAGAATGAACTCTTTCATTAATTTGTAACATGTTATAACCTGCACTACTATGAGCTGGTTAAAAAGGAATAAAGAACCCATGTTTTCACATACTTATTTGTAAATCTTCAAAATGAGGGGGCCAGAGTTCAACACTGTGCCTATGCTAGTTTACCATTAATCATGAATCACAGAAGCAGAGCAGTTTCTGCTGGAAGAGACCTATGAATGTCATGTGGTCCATGCTCCTCCTCAAGCCACAGCTAACTGAAGTTAGATCAGGCTGTTCAGGGCCATGTCCAGGCAGGATCTGAATATCTCTAAGCTAAAAGACCCCACAACAACTCTGGAAAAAACACCTGTACCTATCTGCATCCTTATGTCTTACTGGAATTTAAGTTCCTTCAATTTCTGCTCATTCACTATGCAGTTCTCAAAAGAGTCTGGCTCTATACTCTCTGCAAACATCCCTTAGGTAGCCGAAGGCAGCAATCAGACACACCTACCAGCTTGTCACCCCCCAGCCAGTACTTGTACATGGGCTTATTCCATCCCAGATTCAGTACTTTGCACTTGTTGAACTTTGTTGAACTTTATGAGGTTTCTGTCAGGCCATTTCTGTCTTTTACTGACAAGTACTGCCTGTAGCTGGACTTTCCTCTAGCTATTCACTTCCTTCTACTCTTTTGTTCTTCAGTATTTTACTTGTCTTCCTGTTCGTTCCCCTTCTGCATTATTAGCTGTCTAGTTCTTTCTTTTCATTATCATTCTAAAGTTAATTTTTCACTTTCATTTCCTCTGTAGACTGATAGGACTCTTGAAAGTCAGATTTGGTTGGTTTGCTACATGGCTAAACTGATGAAACTGTGCAATCCATTCAGGAAAAGAATGAGCATTAACCAATGTTACTACCAAATTAGAGAGGATTTCCATCTACTGTAAGTTGTGAGTATTCACAGGTAACGAACAACCTGCAGCACAGAAATTATTCACTGAAGAAAATAATATAAAATTAAAAATAATAAACCAGATTATCCATTCTATTGGCAAACACTTTGCAAATAGGAAACTAATGAAACTACTTGAATGTCATTTTCTAAGTTCTAGTTTTATACCACTTGAGAACTGTAGGATAAAAAATATAAATGATATAACTTAAATGATACGAAGGCAAATACTCTATTAATGTATTCAGAAGCAGAAAAACATGGCAACTTAAGTATTGAAAACTGATAATTTTTTGGAATTATTACTATCATCATACTGTGAAAAATGAGATTAGGTCATTTTTAAAGAAATAGGTCATTGCCATGGTAGAAGCCTAACAGATTCACAATTTAGTTTGTTTACGTTATATCCACATCTGCAGCCCCACAGGTTTTATAGCCTTATTGGGCTGCTTTTGGTTTCTTGTTCAGTCTCCAGCACAGGGTGAAAATACTGCTGAGACAGAAAGGAGGGGGTGTTGTGTTCAGATAATTCCTTAATACCCAGTCTATCACAAACATACCTAAAGCCTGACATTCCATTAATAGCTAGCTAGCTATGGGAAAATGTTTTGGTTACCCTCAGAGACTTGCCCTCCCCTAACAAAATGAATATAGAATTAAAAAAATAATAAACCAGATTATCCATTCTATTGGCAAACACTTTGCAAATAGGAAACTAATGAAACTACTTAAATGTTATTTTCATCAGCTTTCTTATGGTAGCTGTTTTCAGATGTCTATGGTTTGTCCCTTTTGCTATGCAGACTTCCATAGAGAGATGCAGAAAAGCAAATCAATGGATCTGCAGTGAAAGTGCAGAAACAGACTATAGGCTTATTTTTACTATTACATCATATAGAGAAGTTTAAAAGGGATCTCACATGGAAGCACAGCTTCTCAGTAAAGCCATATTTAAAAAATCCAAAACCTGCATATTGATTACCGTTAAGTCTTCCAACTGCATGTACTGAGGATGAGGAAGGTATGTGGCAGTGGTCAGCCAGCTGTCAAACTTTGTATGAAAAGAAAAACATGGACCTTATTTACTAAATATGTTATCAGAACTTCTAGTAGTTAAAATATTTAATTATTTGTATAATTCATCATTTATTATTATTAGAACACAAAAATGGTGAAAAAAATTGGAAAGAGCTGTATTTTAGTCAAGTGAAAAGTATGAAGGAAAAATGCCTCCATTTTCCCTGCAAAATCATACATAGTTTGGGCTATTAAAAAAATCAACCAACTATCCAACCAACCCCCTCCAAAACCAACCCAAAAAATGAACCTGGTTTCTGGGTCATGTAATAAGTATAACTGCTCAGAGGCCTAGGTAATTCAGGTCTCCATTAGGTTAAGGTATGTCAAAGGTGGGAAGATAGAGAAGGGAACTGGACACTGACCTCTGCCTTCAGTCCTGAAGCATTCCCCAAATTGGAGCTCTAGGTATATGTTAAAGTAACAAGTGTTATAAGGAGGTGCTCTGGTAGATCTTACCACATGGGAGGATTTACTGGTAGTGGGAAGATATGCTCATGGGGTCATCTGAAAAGGGTGTTTATTCTAAGACACTACACAAGAACTTTCACACACACACCTGACAAGAAATAAGTTTACTAGGGGTGATCACTAAACAGATGGGATGTGTAATGTGCAAAATAATACGGTAATGGGTAACTGAATGCAATTAAGGAACTGATACATCTAGTTTATATGGAGGATCATACTGAAACTCTGACAAAGGGTTCTGAGGAGTTTTAGATTCCCATCACATGAGCTAATACCTATGCTGTTTTGAGCATTCACAATTTAATTAAATTCTGACTTCCAATAAGCCTATAACAAAAAAGGAAATAAAAAAGCATAAAATCCCCATGGATCCTACACAACCCTTGAAAAGCATTCAGAAATATGGATTAAAATTAACTATTCAATTAAATGATCCAAATGGATTTCTGGGAACTCAGTCTCCATGTTAATTGATCTATCTGGAAAGTAATTAGAACCCACTGCTGTCATTAGCAGTTTTAATTCTTCAGACCAGCTTGGTGAAAGCAGAAAATTTACATAAAGCAAAAGTGGAATATATTACCTTCCCCACAATTTGGAGGAAGATTTTCTTTTAAAAAGGTGAACAACAACAAAACCCCACCAAAAAACCCCCAACAACCCCAAACAAAAAAACCAACAACCCAGCACCAACAATATCATAATTTCCTTTCTTTAAGCACGTCCAGAAAAATTTCACAGGAAAGCACTGAGATTCTTTTCCACACCGTTGTCTGACTGGGTAGCTGCAGCTCAACATTCACTCACTTTTCCAACAATTCCCAGCACAGAATCCAAGAATCCTATTTTGTCAGAATCAGAGAGATGTGTTTCCTAATAGGTTATAATAAAAAGTGGTACAGATCAGGAGTATCCAGAAAGGAAATCTGTGATGAATCCAGTTTGCTTCAGCAGAAAGGATCACATTGCTCGCAGGTAACACTGGGAGTAAAGGAAGATTTTTCAGCTAAATTTAGAGATCTAAACATGAAGGGAAGAATTTTCTGCTGGAGGCAGTCAATCCTTCTTCATTGACTAAAGAAACATCATAAATAAATACTTAAACATAAATGTCTACTTAGGTGGTTAAAATCGTGAACTGAGTATAACATGATACCTTCCATTCAGAAACAATTTTACTCAGTCATATTGAATTAGTTAGCTGGCTTTGCACCCCTAGATGCATGTGCTTCCTTACTTTCCCCCTTATTACTCGAAGAAAAAAGGTGGGGATTGTGGGAACAAAGTGAAGATAACCACAATCAATAAATGAAACACCAGTTTGTGGAGGCTGATGACAGAAGAAAGCAGAAAATAGCTTGCAACTATTTGAGTAATGAAAAGAGCATGTCAATGCAAAGTTCTCTGTGACAAGCAAATAAGACAAGGCAGGAACAGATATGGCACACATGGGAAAGAATCAGAGTCTTAACTGATAACACTGAATGGCAAAATAAGCAGGTAAAAGACAAAGGTCAAGAGGAAGTAGCAGCCTTATTGCTGCTGTGATTGAATTAATGTAAAAATCAATGTGGAGTGGTAGCTGAAACAGCAGTAGATTTAGCACAATGTGATAGTTTCTATGAATAAAAGCAATTACAGCAGCTTTACTGTGCATACAGATTTGTGCCTTACAATGTGGAAGCACTGAAAATTAAAATGGCAGGGGAATGGTTCTCCTCTGCCTTCCTTAGCTTTTACTCAAAATGACAGAATAAATGCAAAATACTTTTTCTGGTTTTTTTTTTTCAGTAGGTATTTGTTTGTAAAGAAGCTTTGGAATAAAAACTTCTTAATTGTTTGCCACAAAAGGGCCACAAAACACAGAAAAGAAAAAGATCTGAAACAAACACTTAGCTATGGGCTAGTCTAACCTTTTCCCACCTTATGTACACCATTTCATGATATCTATAACCTCTGAAAAACATGTGGAGAAATACTGCTTTAAAACTTCAAGAACCGTCATTAAAATGCATGCTTATCTTCTTGTGTAGTCTCTGGCAATCTTTCCCAAGATTGTCCAAGCTAGTTACCAAACTGTTATTCTTGATATGTGTTCAAAAATGTGTGCCTCAAAAATATAAAAAATGGGAAATTTCATGTTCAAATATGAATTAAAGCATTAAGAATGGTAATAGCAGCTGTTTGTCTGAAATTTAAGTGCTTTAGAAGTCCCAGTCTCCAGGTCATCTTGTTAAATCTCTGGTTCTTTTAGGCAAATTCACATTTAAAACTGATGTCTTTTCTTGCAAACCTGGAAAACCCTAGCAGGAAGAGTGAGAAATGCCTAAGCAGCAATAATTATCTGTTTCTAACCTATATAATCAATACTACAAAGACCAAAAAAGTTTGCACATAAGCATTTGGAATGATTTGGGAAATCTGTATGGAAAATCCAATTTGGTTTTATGAAACATTGGTACTCCTGTGTAACTATATTGTGGATGTGACAGCATTCTCAACTGATAGATTCTGAAAGGGAGACCATAAGAAACAAACCCTCAAATATCTCCATTATGCCATTTTTTTTCACCTCATATGGTTTATTTGTGGTTGACCACATCAGCCAGAGCAAAGGAAAAATCAGATACACAGGCTAGATGGAGAATACTCAATTTAAAGGAGACTCTAAGAAGTAGTAAATCTGAAATCCCTGGAGTTCACTCATAAAAACAGTGCACAAAATGGGGAGAAAGCTGAGGCCAAAGAAACTGTCAAAGGGCACTGATAAGCATTTACCTGGTGCTTATTTATGCTTACATTTGACATGCTTTGACCTCTCTAAATACACATATTCCAAGGTATTTTGACAACATGACGCTTCTCGATGTTAGAAATAGTCTGCACATCCTTCCAAAACCATTTGGCCTCAGTCTTGCTCCTTTCCTTTTGAAATTTGTGGTAGAACTTTCAGCAGAAGCTGAGCCTGACTTGTGGAAGAATTACATCTGTGCAGAATCCTTAGAAAAATCCCACTTTACACTAACATAACAGTAGGACAATATGTGCTTCCTTTGGAGAAAAGACATGACAAACAAACTATTGTACTCTATCTTTCAAGGTCCCTCAAACACAGATCTAAAGTTAGATCACTAAATGGTTTGACTGCTGATTTTCTTGTCCTCTATACTTAACCCTCAAAATAATTACTGAGCAAAAGATAATTTATATTTTTAAACACATGTGAAAAGGCATCCAGGTTAGACCTTTGTGATAATCTATCTAGCTTCTTGCACCGAATTAACTTTTCACATTGGACATTTGACAAAACAATGGAGAAATAAAGAATGCACAATGCGTTTCCTATTCTTATTTTTTTTTTTCATGATAATTATTTTAACAATAGCTGACAGGTAACACAAAGATGAGAAAAATGCTCTTGGATCTTGAAAATGAGGTCAACTAAGCATGTAATTGCTTTCTCAAAGGTTCATATAATTGGAATCATCTATTTGAACATGAGTTCAAGTCTTGGTCATTGTGTTCATATTGTTCCTCATTATCCATTGTGAGTGTTACAAAAATAAGACTATCTCTTTCAAAAAAATGCTGAACGGCAAAAAGTTTTACAACTTTCTGTTGTTAAAACTGTTGATGAATTCTTTATGTTAATGTCCATTCACAATAGGAAAATACCCTTGGTATCAAATATGTATATATAACACATGAAATGCTAACAGTGATATTTGAAATTGGATAGCTTTTTTCTATGACAAGCTTTCAGCCTCAGTTTGTCTCCATTTAAAAATCAGAATTGCCACTCAAAATACAATGAAACTGGACAGCTGAGAACACAGGACTACTCTGCATGAAAGGTCTTACTTACAAGTGTAAATCAACTCTGACAGATTTGATATGCTTTGGAGGGGAAAAAAGCCACAAGCCAAAAAGAAAAACTGTTCTCTTTTAAGTCAGTCTGAAACGCGGCAAAAAGTAAAAAAACCCCACCACATAATTAGAAACTAACTAAATAGTAATGCTGCCAAAAATCAGGCCTTAAAAAATTCCCTGTAGATAAGACCAATATTTCAGATTTTCTGATTTTCCCCAACTTTGAATAAGCTACCCATTTTGAATAATTTACCTTTAAAAATGTCTTATTAAGAACTAGCCCTGCAAATGGATTTGAGATCTCTGTTCTCATTTACATATAGAAGTGATAAAAGATTACAGAAGTGTAACCTCACTCTCAATATTGTTGATAAACAAGAATGTAACACTCTCATACCGCTGTCAATACTTTAAACTATAAATGGAAAATTAAACTGTTTTCAGTAACAAAATAATAAGATCTAATTTTAAGTTAGCAGATTAGATTGAGTTCTACATACATTCTAAGGCATCATGGTTAGGATACAACTGTGTTGCAAGGTTTTGCTGTTACTACGAAGTAAAAAAAATCCATATATATTTAGAGTTATTATTGTCATGGGGACAAAAGAATTTTAGCACAGTCTGCTAGAAACTGGCCTCCAAAGCTCTGCTCTGGAGGAATAAGGACCCATAAATGTAACAAATTTTCAGACATTTATGGTGGTGTCAGGGCAATGCAGATGTAACATTCAGAATCTGTAAATGCTTAATTAGCAGAGTCCCACATATTTTATAACAAATATTAATCCTGAGTTTCTTCCCCCTCCCCCCGAAGTAACAAAGAATAACCATGATAGATGATGACTCCTAAAAGAACAGGCATGAAAAATAAAACCGGTTTATTGAAATTTCTTTGATTTTTTCCCCCTCTATTTCTTAAATAAAATATTTTTCTACACTAGCAAACATCTGACTTTCTTCAATAAGCATACAGTTTCCTTTGAGAGCACAAACTTAATTTTTTCAGTGTTTTTAAAAGGAAAGTATGTAGAGGCTGAAAAGAGCATAATCTCCCAGAACAATGGTTTTCACTGCAGTCACATGTGATCACATGAATAGTCAAATGCAAAGAAAATAGGCAATTTCTCAGAATGAAGTGGTCTAGTAAAATACCTATTAAATGGTGTAATAATATGATTACGCAAACAATAATATTTATAAAAATCAAAAATTTGAGAGATAAAGGCATGGTAGAATTATAGATAGCATTTATTGCTGTTATGTCATTTATGTTTTGACTAAGAATTACATGAAACAAAACCAAAATGGCTAGAGATATTTCTGTTGGAAAATTATTTCTAAACAATTTTCTAGAAGAGCATGAAAAACATGACACTTTTGAAACAGATGGTATAGTTAATAGCATTTACACTGCCCTTGGGAAAGTCAACAGAATACACTTGCTAATTCAAAAGTCACAGAGATGGAGACAATTCCCTTGTTAAATAAAATACAAAACCTGATTTTTCACCTCATTTGTAAGCAGTAACATACTCTGAAAAAATCAGTCCTCAGTGGAAAATAAAAATTCAGATGGTTAGGAGATACTCTGGGAAAAAGAGATTTAGATTTGCTGAGATAAAAATTAAAGGAAAAATATGATGGAAGGACATGACAAACACAGAAGAAAACTAAAATCCAGGTAACCCTCCTGCAAACTAAGGTAAAAAGAACCCAGAAATATGAGAAAAGTTAAAAAAAGTAAAAAAAGATTCCTCATAACTGTTGAAAAACATAAAAATGCATAGACTGAGTTGTGACATAATGTGCAAAAATATTTTCTGCCAACAGGAGTAATTCATGTGTTAATTATTACAGTTTTTCTTTCTTAAAGGAACTCATTGTTTACTCTTCTCTATATTAATGTGGAATTTCAAATGTAACAGCAAAGAAATTGTTTGATAAACACAATTTTTAAAAGAAACTGTTGAAGGAAACAGTGTAAATTTGTTGTAAACTGAAGGATACAAATATTTTTTAAATTGAAATCTTAAAATGTAAGCAGGTGAGTATGTAAACAATTACTTCAGTGTTTTTGAATGTCTATTTTTGGATGAACAAAATGTGTCATTTAGAAAGAGTTGTGCATAATAATTGAGTCAGTATTTTGGATATATGTGCAGTGAGGGTGTCAATAGGCATTTAAATAAAGGGATATGGTGGAAATATTTCAATTTTCAAAATACTTTAGCAAGATTACACATGAAAAAGTATTAAAGAAAATTAGTTACCACAGAACTAGTGGATAGGTCCCTTAATGGGGACCCATAAAGTTGATTTATGTACAGAAAGCAAAGGAGAAAGCTTAATTTTCACTTTTCAGAGTAGAAAAGAGTCCCTCGAGGACTGGTGCTGGGATTTTTTTGAGCCAGCTTCTTCAGCAATGACCTAAAGAGAGGAAGAATCAGTGAAATCTCTGTTTGCTGCTAACGTTAAGCTTTGGGTAATTGTCAGATGCACTAATGACAAGGATGTCTCATACCTGAATTAACAGGTAAAAAAGGTGGAACATGACCTTCAGTGTCGATAAATGCAAGATCATACATCTACAAAAAAAAATACCTAAAATACGACCATGTGGTGCTAAAGCTGGGAGTAGCAGTTATAACTCAGGAAAAAGATCCTGGGAGAATTGTTAGCAGTTGTCTGAAATCTTCAATTTAGTGCATGGTGGCATCCAGGAGAGCAAATTAAATATTGAGGGCACCATTAGGAAGGTTAATAGGAACAATAAAGAGGACATCATTAAAATTTACTTAAAACACTACTTAAAACCCTTGGGGCACTCCCATTTTGAGTGTAGCTTCTGCTGAATGGGCAGTTTCCATTCTCTGTACCTGGAGAATAACAGAGAAGCATTAAGGAGAGTTACAAAGTAGGTCAGCTGAAGCTTTTAGATTTGGGGGTAACCAAGTTTCTACATGCTTCCTAAGTGGCATTTCCTATTGAGACACAAAGCATTCTATTAAGATTACCTGGATAGATGACCATTGATCTGGCAAAGTTGTTCATGCCTTGCGTTTTTTAAAACCCTACTTTATATATATTTTGTCGCTTTATTTTTTAAATTTTTAAATATAAGTCCAGTAATTATCCCAAGTTTACATACTTACTGAGCCTTCAACAGAATTTGGATTATCTTGTCTTGGTGAAGAATGAGAAACATGTTCACCTCTAAACTTTTGTATGGAAAGCTTAATACAACTGCTAAATGTGTCAGAGCACTACATTTGCCTGTGATGCTTCAGCGTGGTGCCAGTAATCTGGTCC
The DNA here is from genome assembly GCF_963210335.1 of Falco punctatus. Lineage (NCBI taxonomy): Eukaryota > Metazoa > Chordata > Aves > Falconiformes > Falconidae > Falco > Falco punctatus. Next base: position 106,022,353 of record NC_137581.1, on the reverse strand, counting down.
CTTCTTAGCCCAGGAGTGATCTGCATATGAAAAGGTGCTCAAAATTTCCTCGACCAAATGTCACTTTCTTCAAATGAACGCCATCTCTGCAGTACAGCGGGATATGAACAAGCACATTCATGCCCAGTGACTCACACCCAGTAACAGAGGTACCATCCTTCTTTTCTTGACACCCCAACTTCCAAACAGTAGCAAGGAGTTACAAAGGTACAAGAATATTCTAAGTATTTATAGTCTTTTTTTATTGCCAAACATGGTGTTATATGGCCTGGAATATCCTTTTGGCCAAATTCTATCAGCTGACCTGGCTTTGTCCCTGCCTAATTTCTTACCCACCCCCATCCTACTCACTGGAGGGTCAGAATAGGAAGAAGAGAAAACCTTGGCACTGTGCAAGTACTGTTCAACAATAGGCAAAACACTACTGAGTTATAAACACTGTTTTAGCCACAAATACAAAACACAGAACTATACAGGCTGCTATGAAGAAAGTCAACTCCAACCCAGCTGGAAGCTGGACCCAGCACAACAGATAAAAAGAATACTTAATTTAGTGATGTAATGTATTGAGTAAATAAATAATAATGAAGTAGATATGATAAACATTACATGTAATACAATGATATAAAGCATACACATCAGTGACACTGTGGGTACTAAATATCAAGAAAAAAAGAGGAAAAAAGTTAATGGATAAAAGTCATAATTTCAACAGTTAACACTACTTAGGTAGTAGGAAATTTTAACCTCCTAAGGAGGAAACTCTTAACAAACAGCTCAATTCTGAAAAGTGTCAAGAACCCCTGCATTAACAAATTGCACGGTCAGGCCCATACTGTCATGTCATATCTTTCTTTTGTCATCTTAAGCACAGGGAATCACATAAGTTTATAGGCTGTAAATTATGAGATACTTGGCAGTTAGGCTATTTATTCTGACATTTTAACCTGTGGTGAGCTCTAATTCACCTCTTTCTGGCATCTCTAATATGTCCTGGTCATCTTTGGTCCAGTTAGTCTAACCTAATGCTATGTTGGCACAATATACCTTATACACTTAATGTTGTGGCGCTTATATGTACTAAGATACTAATTCTATTTTACAATATTTTGTATAACATAACAAGAATGGAATAACAAGTATAATGTTTGAAGAACATAGTTATTCACTGTATAAAAATGATTTAATGATAGAATTTTCTACGTTCTCCTACACTGAAGTCTACCAAGCCTGCAGGTAACAACATGGGCCCAGACCCATATCATGCTTGATATAAGTCCAGGCATTTTGTTATTTTCACAGTATTAGATATGATGTGATCTGGAAAATGAAATACGACTTCTTTTGAATTTAATTTTCCGATATGTCTTAGAGTAAATTCTAAATCAGTTCTCTAACATGCAACAAAAGGTACTATAGAAAAAATAACCAAACATTAACAACTAGCAGTAACTTCTGAAAAGCGGATGGCTGAAGTGCTTAAGATATGCTTTATTTGCCAAACGCATTAATTTCAGTGAGTGTGTCTGCCTCTTCATTTGTGGACCATGTAAGACTTGATAGAGCTATTTTGAGAAAATTTATGACTGCGTTATTTATTTCATCTTCAAAAAACTCTGAAATTAAGTGTATTTTTTAAGACCCTGATTGAAAAATACTTGTTTCTGAAGTATCTTCCCTATGCTACTTCTTTTTACTTGTCCCTAAGCTTTCTTGTTCTGTCCTTTTCTCCTTTTTGTACTCTGCTGAAGTGGAATACTATCTAGATAGAATGCTATCCTAAAACTAAATTTATAAATTTGTTTTCATGTTGTACAAAACATAACAGCATATTCTTGTATTCATAGCCTAACTCAGTTTAATTGCTTTGTCTAACTATTTACTGCTTTGTTTAGTATTTCAAGAACTTTTGTTAATTCATTTTAAATTATCTTTTTCAAAGATGCAAGTAAGAATAAATACTCTTTAAAATGACAGTAGAGGGTTGCATAATTTTAAAATTTAAGAGTGCCCAAGACTACAGAAGTTAAATATCTGGTTTTAAAAAAAAAAAAAAAGAGAGAGAGAAAGGAAGGAAGGGAGAAAAGAAGGAAAGAAAGAAGGAAAGAAAGGCAGGAAAGCATACAACTCTCTGGATCAAATTTCTTCTCCAGGAGATCTCTCATTTCTGTAATCTCAGCTCTGTATATCCTGAATGAATCAGGAGAGTATAGTTCCTTCCAATAGTTATTTAGACAAATTTTGACTTAGACATTAGTGCTTCTATAATAACACAATATAATTCACAATAGTCAAAAGAAAACAATTATTAATCACACTTGCTCTGATTTTAAATTTCTTTAACAAGTAGAATACTCATTCATCTTCAAAGAAGGTTTTGTAGTTCCATATATTCTTTTTTGAGAGGAAAAGATCCAAAATATTTTTTCTTAAGAATCTTAATATTGTGTATGAAGAAAAAAATCAATTTACCTCCTGTTCTCTACAAGAGTCCAGAAATTTGGTCTAAATAAAGCTTTCTGTGATTGTGTGTGTAGATATATTTTTAAAAATTCTGAAAAGATCATTACTAATAAAGCTTATGACATATATATGGTTTCAGCTGGATAAAGAAACTACGTCACATTAGTTTGAAGAGATGAGTTCTATGAAGGGGCACAAAAGTCTACCTAATCCTTCTGGTAAGTTTATACAACAACAGAAAAAAAGGTTTTTATTTTCTTTATGGAATAAGATATATAATAGAATATTTGGTAGTTCAAATTTTTATTAATGGAAATGTATTTTCCAGTTTTGGAGACAAAAAAAACCTGAAACACATCAACTGTATTTCACAGGTATGCTCATAATAGCCAACAAAAAGACTTCGTATTTTGTATTAATTGGCACACTGCTACCAAAGAGATTAATACACTATATGGGCAATTTATGACGTTATAGAATGGTCAAACACTGTAGTTTTCCTGAAAGTAAAACCAGATTCTGCTGAACTACTGTTCAGCACAAAATTCAGGTTTTTTAGGTCTTACCTGCAGTTTTGGGTAGTAACTGGCTTATAACTAGTTGCATTTAGCTTCACTTTCCATGCTATCATAAAGGCTTAGCCAGGGCTTACAGGCTGTATTCTTCACATGATACAATAACGGACAAGACAGTTTCAGCCTCTCTGTGAATGGAAACAGAAGGTCACGTAATCCTAATAATATTCAGGAAAATGGAATGCAGAAAACAGATGAAAAAGTATAATGTTAACCCTAGTCTTGTAAATACATGGTTGTAATAGAGTGCAGCCAAATATTTCATCTCCTGTCTGAATGTGTCAGAGTAGGAATCTGAGGGAATACACATGCCCTTAACATATCTAACACTTCATGTTCACTTTTATTAACATAAAATCTACATGCCTCAAGCTATTTTAATTACCAAGCTAAAAGTCTATTATCTAGGAAGTCATAGGCTAAAATCGATTATATCAAGTCCATATTAAAGCCAAACCAAACAAAACAAATGCTCACAACCTTACAACAAAATGCTCAGAGGGGGATCATTAAAAATCTCTCACAGAGGTCAGCATGCACTACTGAGAGAGTGGCACAGGTAAAGGTAACTTTAGGTAGTGGAGAGAAGTATTTGCATCTAGAAGCATTCTTACATTAGCATAGCTGGTGAAGACCAAAAGGCACTTCCATTTCTTTCCGTTAGCAGTGGGCATCCAAGCACAGTGGATGTAGAGGCTAAGAGTTAATGGCATCATTATAGCTGCAGTTCTTATGACTAGAAACTTCTATTTGTTGTGCTATTTAGAAAGGCTTTTGGAAACAACCATTATTTGGGATGGTGGCTAGAGAGAATAGGACACTGAGAAAAAATAACTGCTGTGAGCTACTCAGCCTGGGACAGAGTGGAGAATAGCAAGCCAGGTGGAAGAAATGCTCCTCTGGGAGAGCTGAGCCACAAGAGAGGATGCCACATTGCTGCTCCCTTAAATGAGCACTTCTCATTCAGAATTCCTTCACAAGTCTGTGGCTTTCAGCACTCTTTCTTTCATCAAGGGGCTGTGGGAGTTCTTGTAACTGCTGAAAATAAAAAGCAGGGCTATTACAAACTGAATTTAAGGTTGTATTCTCATTACTGCACCCAAAGAAGAATCATACTCTCTCTTGTTAAACCAAACCTAGAAGTTGCAAGAAATTGTTGTACTATTTGAAAGCTTCTGCTTGCATGGCATAGTATTCAGCGAGACCCTCTTTCTGGCATAGAAAGGAAAATTTTTATTCTACTGCACAGTCTTCTGGGAGAAAGTGAGATCATTTCAGCTTATTTAGTAGAGAGAGCAGACTGTATTTTTTTTTCTTCTTTCAGTTTTTTTGCTGGTTTGTTTTTTTTATGGAGTATAAATTACTTGAATTTTCTCCATTCCTCTTTATGTATCTCACATCAGGCAGGAATTTGAGTAAGTCACTGTCTATAATTATAACCAGAGTAAATGTGTAATGCTAAAACCAGAGTTTTAGCAATCTTTCTCTTAGGGTTTGTTTTGTTTAACCCATTGACTCTTTGTAGTTACCTGGATTTTTTTACCTCCTTCCCTAGGCAATAATCCGCTTCCATCAGCTGTGATAAGAACTTCAATTTATTAAAGTGGACGTAAAAGAATCTAGGCTAAAGTAATTTTTAAGCTGTCTCCTATACCTCCATCCTCTTTCAATATAAAACCTTAATTTGAAGTATTCATAGTTTAAACTAAGAGGTTGTAAAACTCAGTGACCTTTAGGTGACTAACCACAACTAGGAAAAAATTTATGCAACAAACACAGAGTAAAAAAACACCAGAAGTTTCTGACTCTAAATGCATACTGGAGTGAGAGACCAGAGAAGGCTACAGCTCCCTTAGTTTTCCTGAAAAATCCCTAAGCCATCCATTGTAGGGTAGGACTTAAAATTCTGGTGAGTAACTTCTTAACAGTTGTACTATTGGGTAGTAAAACACTTCACTAAGGTTGTGTGGGAATATTTTTATTTATCTACATAACACACACAAAATAATTAAAATTTATTATATTTATTATATATATTATATTTAAAATAATGAAAAAAGTATTAAAACTATTTAATAAAAGGCCCTTCAAATACATTTTTTACTTAGTAATTCAGTATCTACTCAAACATTGCCCACTAGTAATTAGGGCTGCAGAGACATACCTCTCAGTTTTGAGCATCTATATGTAATTTCTCATTAATTGAGAGCAACAGTTATATGCCTACAGATGTGCACATTCTACCTTCAGTCTAATTTTTCAGCAAAGACTTCAGCATTTAATCATCTTTGCTGTGAGCAGAGAGCTGTGTGGCCATGGCAATGACACTGTACACCTACAGAGATTTGGTTGCTGAAGCAGAGCCTAAGACTTACATTTAGAAGAGCACACAAGCTCACACCTATTTGCAAATATGTCCTTAAGCCTTACTGACACTGAAACAAAAAAGCTGAATATAAGTAATTTAGTGACCTTAGACATCACAACAGACACAGCATGTTACAAGATAACAAAAAAAGAAAAATCAGTCATAAGATCTCTAGACATTACCATAATAAAAGCACACAAGTGATTTCAGACATAGGGCAGTAATTGTTTAGCTACAACCTAACTTTCTTTTTCAGGATGGAATTTGGTCCACAAAAAAAAACAAATGCAGGAACATAAAAGGAAACCTTCTGCACCTTCAAGATAGCAACTGATATTGTTATTGAATGTTTGTTCTGGATTTTTTTCCAGGTTATACAGAGTATGGCGTTCTTGAATACAAATGATAATAATTTCAGTGAGAAAGATGAGAACAAAAAAATAGATCTCCGAGAAAAACAGAACTACAAAGTTTTCTAGTAAAACCAGCTAAAACAGGAAAAAGAAAAATCAAGGGAAAGTGGTTCAGGTCTTCACAGAAGAAATTGCACAGTTCAGACCTTTGACTGGAAGGGATACCAGTATCTACAGAAGGAAGAAAAATGCTAGACAAAGGTGACCGAATAGCTTGATATGAAAAAAACACCCGTTATTGCACAAGTAAAATCTACCCAGTTACTTAGGGCTGCTTTTGATATAGTCAGCCAAAGAAAAAAATCAACAGCAAGAAACAGTTACAGATGTAATGAAAAGGTCATATAGGCTTCATGTTACACATTTTCCCTTTAAAAATGTTTCAAGTAAAGGAAATGAGTAAAGAACAGGAAAAAGCTTATCACCAAATTTCAATAAGTAAAGAAGTTTCAAAGTTAGCCTTAACTTAGCCAATGACTAGAAGAGCACTGAGGCATTTTACTGTAAAACTGTGGAGAAAATTTAATAAAAAAAATTATGCAAGATGTCTCTTGGAAAATGAGCTATTGTAGTTCTGTATATGTTGGAAAGACAATTGTTTGAGTCAGCTGCAGCACACAGATGTACTGATTTATTTTTTTTAAGCTTACATGAGGAAATGGCAATTTCTGTTTGCCCTTTGAAAGCTTGTAGTGCATGACTTTATTATGGATTTGTAATATAAGAAACAAAAAGGATATGTCTTATAGCTCAAACTTTTAGTACAAAACACAAACTTACAATCTTTCTACTGTTCTTCCTAAATTCCTTAGTCCAGATAAGACTCATCTGAAAGGACTCAGGGAGCCAGCAGTCATATACTAGAGGTTGTTGGCTCAGCTGTGAAGGCCTACTTGGAGAGGCAGCTATGGTCCCCCCTCCTGAAAAACTTCAACATTATAGGCAGTGCTTTTTTCACATGTTCTCAGTAAAGAGTGGATGAGTAGGAGGTCCTACAGGCAATAGTATGATGCAAGCAGGTGTTGCCCACCACACCTTTTTTAAAAGTGAAGATACTTCTTCAGCTTTTGAAAACCGGAGGAAAATATGCTTTTCCCATAGGCATGTATTTGGCTATAGAAATTTAGAACTTGGGTTAAAATAAGAGCTTGTGTAAAACACAGCCAGCTACACCTACCACGTGCTAATGGCTTTATAGGACAAAAAAAAAAAAAAAAAAGAATAAAAATCAACCCATAGGCAAAACTCCTTTTGTTTATGACTAACAACTCACTTTACTGACCTAAATCCATAATGACTGCACACATCTCAGTTCTAAAACTTCATGAAAAGTGTGGATTTGGATGCTGGCAAATGGCTGAAGAAAAACAGAAATTCATTAAGTTGAGTAAGATGCAAATCAGGGAGGAAGACTTGGCTAATAGTTGTACTCCACTCATCCTTTGGTGGACTAGGATCCCCTTGGATTTCTAACAGCAGACTATAGCTATATTAATGTAACAGCATGACCCGATTTCAGACTTCACAGAATCTAACATATGTTATATTTACACTTTAAAGGTTGAACTCTTCCAATAATTGAGCCCTCTGCTTGAACTGTGCTCCTCCAAAAACACCAGATAAGAATTCAGGACCAGGAACTTTATGCAGAGTAGAAAAGAAAAAGAAAAGAAAAGAAGATACTGTAAACAGTGCAGTTTTACAGGAAACTTCTTGTTATTCAAGATATACACTTACTCAGTTAATTCAGAGTCAAAAAGACACAGTATGATCCTTCCCACAAGTTCAAGGAAGACACCTCACAGATTCATACCTGTTGGATATCTATGTCCAAGAGTCACACAAGCTACTTTTGATTTGGGTGGTTCAGTAACCTTATTCAGTAACTACTCAGTCAGTGTGCATGTGTACACATACTCTTCCAGACAGTCTGCACACTATAAACTTTCATTAAAGAAATCCAAATTGATTGGATGTTGACTGCTGTGTGAAGTTTTGCCCTCTAAGATGATAATTTTGGGTCTTTGTGCACATTTTATTTCCTCTAATATAAAATTATAGCCCTTATCTCTTCCAAAAGCCAATCATATGCTGGACTGCATAAAAAGTGTGGCCAGCAGGTGGCCAATCACTTCTGAAGCAGCTCAAACCTCTCCATTAGCTGCCAGGATCTTTTTCAGCTGGGGTATAGTAGCCCTCCGATCCTCTGTATTCCTGAATGCAAAAGCCTAAGAGTTAACCTCCAGTCTGACTTGGTGCTTTCTGGCACAGGCTCCAGGTAGGACCATTTGGCCTGGCTGCAGTGTAAAGCACATGTTTTACATCTTGCCCTGTCTGGACTGGCCCACAGGCTACTGCATGAACTATCTCCCATTTAATTTGTTCAAAGGCTGCTTGTTGCTCTGGGCCCCAGTTGCAAACATTCTTCTTCCAGGTCACTTGATAGAGAATGCTTACAGTCAGACTGTAATTTGGAATATGCATTCTCCAAAAACCCACAATACCTAAGAAAGTGTCTTTTGTACTAGTTGGTGGAGAAATTGCCCTTTCTTTGTTGTTCACATACATTGGGATCTGATGACACCCATTTTGCTCTTTTATTTGTAAAACTTGGTTGTCCTTTACAGGTCCTTTGACCTTACTTTGTTTTATGACAAAACCAGCTTTCAGAAACATTTGGACTATTTTCTTCTCTTTCTCAAAACCTTCTGCTTTATTGCTTCACAGATTGATATCATCAATGCATTGCAGGTGCTCTAGAGCTTCACTCTTTTCCAGTGCAGCCTGGATCAGTTCATGGCAGACAGCAGAGCTGTGTTTCCACCCCTGGGACAGTCGAGTCTAGGTGTACTGGATGCCCCTCCAAGTGAAAGTGATCTGTGGCCTGCACGCTGCTGCCAAAGGGGTTGAGAGAAATGCATTAACAATATCAGTTGTGGCATCCCACTTGGCTGCCTTTGACTCCAGTTAGTCTTGAAGTTCTAGCATATTTGGTACGGCAGCACTCAGCAGCCATGTGACTTCATTCAGGCCACAACAGTCCACTGTTAGTCTCCATTAGACTTTCATGTTGTCCATATGGGGCCATTAAAGGGTCATCAGGTCATGCTGGTCACTCCTTGGGTCTCCAGTCAATGAATCAGCTTATGAATTTGAATCAGAGAGTCTCAGTTGGTGTGATATGGCTGCTGGATCACTACTGTGGTAGTGATCAGCACCTGTTCTTCAACCTTCAGCAATCCCACAGCAGAAGGGTCCTTTGGGACACCAGGCAAGTTAGACAGCTGCTTAGTTTCCTCTATCTCCAAGGCAGCTACACCAAAAGCCTACCAGTATCCTTTCAGGTCCTTGAAATACCCTCTCTGAGAATTCAAGTCAAGGATGCATAAAGCCTCTTGTCAAGTCACCATGGGGTGCTTTTGCCACTCACTCCCAGACAGGTTTATTTCAGCCTCCAGTACAATTAGCTGTTGGGATCCTGCTGTCTCTACAGAAATACAAATAGGTTTTTCCCCTGTAGAGCTTGATGGCATTAGGGTACACTGTGCACTGGTGTCTATACTCCTTATACTCCTGTGGGTCTGATGTGCCAGGCTATTGGATCCTCATAATCCAGTAAACCTGGCTGTCCCTCTCCTCCACCTGGCTGAAGGCAGGGCCCCTGCAGTACTGGTCATAGAATTCTACACTTAATTCTTGAAAAAACAGATGTAAAAAAAAAATATTCCTTTCTCTGGGGTCAGGAGTAAGATCAGCCCTTCCACTCTTCTTGGGGAACTGCCCACTGGAGACTGGAGCAGCAATTTTCCTGGAAGAACACACATTTGTGATTGTTTTCCATAGCAAGTTATGTAATTGTGTCTCCAGGGTCAAGGTAGGCTTTCCTTCCCACTTCCTCATGTCTTCTTCATGGTCCTGCAGATAAAAACCACAAAGCACACCATGGTGTGTACTTTCTATGTCCTCTTTCTTGAGCAAAAGAACTCATAATGTTAATAGCTGATACTGGTCCGTATAGGTGGGGAATAGGATCTATCCTTGTCGAGTCACTGGAATAGTTTCTCCACAGAGGAGACAATAGAGGAAGAGAGATTGTCTTCATATTTTTGCAGCTGGAAAACCACTTCATCCATTGTCAGTGCCTCTCCATCTTTCCAGGTCATTACTGCCAATAAGTTGGCACAAGACAATGCTCCGTACAATTTCCACCACATGGGTTGTGTGCATTGGATTTCATCTGGATGTGTGGGTAACTGTGCATTGTTCAGATCATAATACATGATCTCTAACTCCCTCGGGTACTGGATACCTCTCTCTATTGCAGTCCACTTACCTGGGCAACAAATAACATCTTCCTTGAAGAGGTACCTTTCCTTCATGGTTGACAGGAGTCACCTCCAGAGGCTGAGGACTTGTGTCCCTCTTTCTATTGCCTTGTCAATGAGTGCCTTCCTTAAAGTGATGCCAGTTGCTTTGTTTCCCTACCCTCTAAATCCAGGATACTAGCCTCCTTATCCCAGCATTGGAGCAGCCAGGTGATAATATGCTCACCTGAATGATGGCTGAAATCTCTTTGCATATCCTGCTGCTTACTCAGGGATAGGGATTGAGTGATTATCCTCTTGTTCTGCCTCTTCCTCCTGTTGTAATGGTCCTGTTTCATCCTCCTTTACTATATGCACTCTTTCATGTCCATGTCTTCTTGTGCATGGAGGTGATTAATACCAGCACGGGTTGGTTCTCTGGTTCAGCTGCATCACCCATTGCTTGTGTCTGAGTAGCTGTAGTGCCTGTTGTTGGGGTTTGGATAGCCACAGTGCTTGTCACAGAGGTTGAAGTAGCTGTAGCACCTGTCATGAGGGTTGGAGTAGCCACAAATAGTTGCTTAACCCTAAACAAGACCTAAACCACATTCCTGGTTCCTAGCAATAGGACCATGCTGTTTTCAAAATCCCAAGGGTACTTCAAATTTTATTGTAATTAGCCTGGGGAAGAAGAAGACGTGGGAAGATGTCTCCTCCTTAGGCTGGCTCTTTGAGAAGTTAAAAGGTGTAATTATTAGCAGTTTCCAATAGATGGCTCCCGAAGTACAGAGGTGACAGCAATGCTGAGTACAAGCACCAGACTAGTTTCACAACCAGCTAATCTGTCATACCATAAACCGGTATTACAACACACAATGCAATAACCTTAGCCCAGTCCCCAAAGGTGATAAAACAGCCCAACAGGCAACACATGGTACAAGTAAGTTGTTACACAATCCAACTCTGACAAGTAGCACAACTCAGAGCAAATAAACCAACATTGACAAAACTAATATAATGAATGTTTATAACAAATTTGTTCTAACATGCTGATGTCAGATCTGTCATTATCTCAATGCTTGGTGCCCCACATGGGGCACCAAAAAGCACTGTTGTGGTTTGACCCCAGCTGGCAGCTAAGTACCATACAGCTTGCTCACTTCCCCTGCCCCCCATGGGATGGAAAGAGAATTGGAAAAAGGTAAAACCCGTAGATTGAGGTAAGAACAGTTTAATAATTGAATTAGAGTTAAAAAATAATGCTAATAATTATAATGAAAAGGGAGGTAACAAAAGGAAAGAGTAGAATAAAACCCAAGAAAAACAGGTGATGCACAATACAATTGCTCACCCCACACTGATCAATATCCAGCCAGTCTCCCAACAGCAATTGGTTCCTCTCATCTAACTCTTCCCAGTTTAAATGTTTAGCATAATGTTCTTTGTTACGGAATATTGTTGCAGCAAACTAGTAGACTGCAACAAGGCTTTACCATTGGTCAGATTCTACTGTTTGTGCTGTCTCTCCTTCCTCCAAAGATCAGACCACACTGCTGCTCCTCCACCCAGCCCCCTCTCCCACAATCCTCAGGGCTATTTAACCACTCAGCAGGAAGGAGCTACACCTGCACATCGTCCATGTCAATCAACCCACTGCCTCTGAGGCAAGGCCACAGCTGCATGTTATCAATGCTAATCAACCCGCTGCCTTCATTCCTCTACAGAATATCCCTTTGGCTAGTTCAGGTCAGCTGTCCTGGCTCTGCTCCCTTCTGGCTTCTCATGCACCTCCTCACTGGCAGAGCATGGGGAACTGAAAAGTCCTTGACTCTAGGGTAAGCACTACTTAGCAACAACTAAACACATCAGTGTGTTATTGATAAATTCTTACATTAAATCTAAACCGCAGCACAGTACCGCCTACTAGGAAGAAAATTAGCTCTATCCGACTCAAAACCAGGACAATGCCCTGTCATTGGACGTGTTCAAGGTCTGGTTGGATGGGGCTTTGAGCAACCTAATCTACTGGAAGATGTCCCCGCCCATGGCAGGGAGGTTGGACTAGATGATCTTTGAATGTCAGTGCCAACCCAAACCATTCTATGATTCTATGATTAGACATAAGGTTCAATTGTATTGACACATGACCAGAGATGTCTCATTAATTGTTAAATTCCTTAAAATGGCTGTCATGAAAAGTAATATATTAATGACAATTACATTTTACTTATTCAGTGGAACCAGTACAGTACTTGTGCTTATTAATTTCAAATGTGCAACTCTAGATTACAGGAACATTCATTAAGATATAATATTATTTTTAAATCATATTTCTTAGTAACTAATTTTGAAAAGGTATATTTATATTTTTGCACCAGCTGGCAAAGAATGTAAGAGCAGAGATTACTGGACTCCTCATAGATTGTATACTTGTTTTTCTTGAATCTGCCTGTGTTTAAAGCCCTTTTTTCTCCCCTGTATCTTTCTATCAGCTACAGTTTACATAATTCATTACAAAAATTCATTACAAAAGTTATTGAAAATAGAACTAATGATATCAAGTTAAAGCAGAAAATTCCCAGACTTCAAAATATAAAAATAATTTCTGATTGGGCTGAAAGGAGAAATGCATTAAAAACCAGAAGGGTTTATCTGTACCTAAAAAGCAAATAGTTTAGTATGAGTATTGTATGACTTTATAATAAAAACCCCATGATAAAATGAAACAGAGTTACAAGTGGATGGCACTTGGTTAATTCTTATTTTTTATGTCATTTCTTTACCATTTAAGCCAACTAAAATAGATAATGTATGACATGACAAGTTAATTCTTCTATAACACTACACTACATGAACATTATGTAATCTTATTCAGCACTTCTGTTATTAAAATGAACTTTTAATGCTTTGTATGTTTGGCCTTTACTTGTAATTTAAATTAATACCTTATGTCTTATAGATTGCCTTATCTTTTCTTATACAGGCTAGCTAGTTTATCACTACTCTTCTACTGCCAGGTAGTTTGGAAACCTGTATTATCCACACTTCACATAGGAAACTACTGGTGGATATATATGAAATAACTGAATATATTGAATATGGCAGTACATGGAAGAGTGGAATAGTTAGGAGTGCAACCAAAACAACACAACTATTCATTTGTGTTCACCCCAGGCTTCCTTTCTCTGCCCCATAGGCTGAGTTAGATATACTATGTACTCATTGTGATACTTTCCAGTTCCACATATAGCCCTTACCATGACTTCATAAACAAAAAATAAAATCTTTCTGGTATGTGCTCTAAGACATCAAAATCCAAAATGTTAAGTCTAATATATGTCAGACATTAGTCATAATTTGATAAGTTACAGAGTTACATTTCATTTCTCAGGAAGTTGCACCAGAGCCTTTAGTTCTGTCTCTTGTTCTAGAAAAGAGAACTACTTACTAGTCACTCTTTACTTCTTGTGAATTTTCTTCTGCATGTTACTGCAACTCCAAAAGAGGATTTAACATTTCTGGCAAACTAAAACATTTTTATTTTTCAACATCAGAGTCCTGAGTTTAAAAATCATGTTCCTTGCTCAATTTGCCACCTCTTGGGGAAAACATATTAGGTATCAGGAGGCAGCCATTTTATTTATTATTTAAGCTTATTTTTTTAATGTTATTCCTATTTTAACTCAGACAAATAAAACATTGTTTTCTTTTTCCATAATTAGAAACCAAGTTTTTTGACTCTTACTGATGAGGTTTTATAGTGCTGTCTGCATCACTAGGGTTTCTGCATTGTGCTTCTGTAGTTACATTGCCCATTCTGTTTAACTTTCATAGTGATGCTTCACTGCTCAGTGGAGTTGACATTAAAAATTCTAAACAGACACTTGACTGTGCGTATATGCTGTGCTCACTGAACACCAGTTCGGTACTGATGATTTTGGAACCTGCCTGACAGCAGCCTGTTTTCAGGCACCTTAAGATGTATCCTTCTAAAAGCACTCCCTTATAATGAATGGTTAGTCTACACAGATTTTAGGCTCCTGGTATGTCAAAGGACCTTTTCCAAGAACTTCAGAAAGTTTCTGAACATTTCTCTCTATTATCATGTATATTAAAAATTAAGAGATTTCCCAGAAAAATACACACCATAAAGCTTCAAATGCTTTCCTCAAAATTTCTGTATACAAATTTTACTTTTTAATTTTCTATTATTTCTTATTCACACCCTAATTGCTTCAGTCCAGTTAATAATTACAGTTACTTCAGTGACATTAAGCTTCTGTCTTTAATACTAATTCAAATTAGAAATCTAATCAAATATCTATTTCCAACCAATGCATTTATTTTTCATAGTACTTTGTATATACTGTGATGATTATAATTTAAGAAGACATGAACTTTTAAAAAATCTCTAATAAATACAAAATTATGAATATAAGCCTAAATGTTAATAAAACCCCTCTCTTATTTCGTTTTGTAAATCTCATATTTTCAGAAAAAAAATAATTGGTTTAATCTAACTTTTCTTGTCTCTTTTAAACCTTTCTTGGCATAATTTTTCATTCTATAACATAAGCAGCACCCAGAGATAATATGTGATAGCATATTAAGCTGTCTTTCAATGTAAGTCAGAAATGCCTTATTTTAAGCTGTACTAAGACCATGCATGACATCCTTCTAAGTTAAGTGCAGATTTAGGTAAAACCCATGTGAACTGCACACCAGACATATTTCTCTCAGTCACAGTACCTTTTATGGATCCAAAGTGCTTTCTGGGCTCTCTAAAGTAGAATATTTTTTTCCACTGGCCTGTATCAGGGTAAAATTGTGCTCCTTGCAGTGGCTCAGCTATGCCAGACATGACTGAAGAGGAGTCAGAGACCTTTAATCTTCACTCCACGCCACTGAGCTGCTCACAGAACAGAGCACATGGACTCCTCACACTGATCACCAACATCAAAGTGTATCCAGGCAGATGATTCAGGGGATTTTGTCCTGATGAATAGATACATAGGATAAGTAGCATGGATAAAGGAGACAAATTCAGGATCTATATCCAGGATCAATTCAGTGGACTATATAGGGAACCAGAGTGTGGTAGCCCTGCAAGCACCCTGAATTATTCATTGCTCCCTTGAACTTAGACATCACAGTATGCAAAGTGACTAAACTAATTATAGAGTGTCCCCTCCATCCACAGTAAAGGAGGACATTAGTTTTTGGTTGTTAAATAAAGTTGTTTTGGGGAGAGTCAGTCTTTACTTTGTAGAGTCAATACAAAATTCTATCTAAATGAATAGCTGAGGAAAAAACAATATTGTTGCTTTTTTTTTTTTTTTTTCCTCTGGGTTGATCTCATTCAGACTTGGCTTTTTGTCTGGTCATTTCTTGGTGTCCGATGGGAAACATCAAGGAGGCTGATGCATCAGCTTTTACTATCTGCAAACTAAGGAAAAAAAAAAAAAAAAAAAGACCAATTTCATGGCACAAAAAGTCTAAAGTGATAGTGAAGGCAAAAAGTTCCAAATGCCATTACCTGCTGTCAGAAATGGATCTTTAAAAGCAGATAAAAGTTGATCATGTCCCTAAAGTAAAATAAACCAGGGGATGACAGAAAAAGATATTTATAGGGAATGAAAGGAAAGTGCTTTGCTTTGGAATCAGGCCATAAGGGAAAGTGCAGTTAAGGATAATTCATTTTACAATCTTCCCCAGGCTGTATTAGTCCTCTTGCAATTTTGCAGAATAATAGAACTAAAATGTTCTTTCCTGGAGCTGTGGGTTCAGCTTCATTAGGTCTTTTTTTGTATACTGGCATTTAGATAGCAAGGAAATATGTCCCTTTTATCACCCAAAATGGACAGAGACAGATAATTAGGTTACATGTTCTAATATCTGTAAGGATCAGCTAATCTTAGGGGTGTAGTACATTTGTTTCTTTAGGAACAGCCCACTGCTTTTTAGGAGTAATGTCAACTAACTCTTATAAATCCAGTTGATCATAGTTGGAAATTGTTAATAGTCCTGATACAAAGCCCACTCAAACAGGGAGACTCTCACACCACCATTGCTGCCATCACTGATGTCAGCTGGGTCTGAAGCAAGGCCTAGGAGGTCACAGAATGGTGATGATATTTAAAAAAATACATATATGATAATCCATACTTGCATTTGAATCTTGCTGCGTTACATATTTATGAAGGTTAATTAAAATTAAATTAATGGTTAATATCCCAGACTTCAGTGGTATTTTAAATCTTTATCAAAATACAAATTCTTAAATATGTATTCAATTAAGAAAACAAGTTTAAAAGTAATTTTCTAACAAACTGTAATGCATATTGTTCCATTACTGTATTTATAGAAGTCTCAGCTTATTTTTGAACTCCTGTCAATATTTAAAAAGAAGCTAAGACACATTAAAATTCTCCACATTATTTCAACTAACCGGTCTACTCAAAAACCAGTGAAGTTTAGTCCAGTGTTTTAAAAATGGTTTAGGTGGGATAAGCTGGTGATCAACTTGAGAATAGTTTTAAAATATCTTGCATGTTCATGCACACTAAACAAATTAGTTGTTGAGGGAAATGTATTGTCACAACATTTGGAAAATCATCAAGAGAAAATTAAACTGGGTTAATAATTTTAGCTTTGATTCAGTAAAGCATGGAGACATGTGCTTAAATCTAAGCATGTTCTATTGCACTTCGCTTAATCCTGTCTGTAACGTGCAGCCAACATGAACAAGTATATTAAAGCAGAGAACACGTTAAGAAAAGAGATGCTGCAATGTAAGATTTCAAGTATGAGTTTACATCTTTTGAGAAGATGGGCAGGGGGAAGTGGAAATCTGTCAAGAAAAATAAGATACTAGGAGACAGTGATATGGTAACAGGAGACTTAAAGACCCATCTGAAAATGAAGATAATACACGATGTGTTTATTTTTTCTTAATGTAAAAATAATGGCATCTGGATGGACAAAACCCACAAATTTGTGTCACAGTGAGGAACACCATGCATCTTACTACTGGCATAGACCTGACAAAGTCAAGTCAGTCTCTAAGTGAAGAACGAGGGGAGTAAAAAAACCTCCCTCTGAGGAATTTCTGTTGAGCCAGGGAGACTATATAAGGGGAAAAAATCATGTTAGAGCTTGAAAAACACACTTGTAAGGAAAAATGAGCCAATAAAAAGAGCAAAGGAGTAAATATTACTTTCTTATTAGAAATTTCATTGATGTTAATGTGGCTAAAGAAGTGAATGTTAACAAGAGTGTGTCAAGGCCTCAGCCTGAAGTATGGTGGCCAAAACCAGATTAGAGAGTAGTTTGGATTAGTTAGATGTTTTCAGATAACTGCATCTAAGGAACTTTTTCTTAAAGTACTTAAAAAAAAGGCAAAACACCTCTCTAAAGGAATCTTAAAATACAAATACTAAATGACTGCAGAAGGACTACCATCTAATATATTTACAAAAGAGAAGAAAGAGCTGTCTGAAAACCACAAATCTATCCGTGTGGGTTCAATTCGCAGGATAAATATCCAAAAAAAAAATGGAAAAAATACTCCAACTAGCTGTAAGCACTTATATGAAACAGAGATGTTAGGAAAACAGAGACGTTAGAACATGGACATTTCAAGAACAATTCACTCAGAATAATCTCATTTAAATTTTCTTTTTCTTTTCCTAGGAGAGCAGAGGTTTTAGATGTTTTGACTTAAGTAGACTTCTGATTCTGTTTTATACAAAGATTTCTCATAATAAAACTTTGCAAGGTTGATGCAATGCTTTTGAAAATTCATTCTCAGAAGGCTGCCACCCGTGGTCTGGTATCTGCAATAATGCTTGTGAAAGGGTTTCATAAGGATTGCATTTAAGCAGAAACAACTGCTTAACAACATTATTTCTATGTAAACATAGATATATACACACAAAGTTAAAATATACACATTTTATTCTCCTGCTTCTTTCTGATTAGCTTCAGATAGGAATATTTTTGCTATTTATCTGAGCTAGCATCTACTATGCTTTGTCCAGTGATTAAAAGATTCTGATCTCAAAAAGCTAAATATTTTGTTCTAAACAGATTAATGACAAGTCTTTCTTAAATGCTTCACCTTGGAGTTTAAAATTAATGAGACAGTGAATGAGGCATGAAGCAAGTGAACTCATCTTTACTGATGCTGTAGTGTTTGTAGGTTACCACAGATAAATTTACTCCACTTTATTTTGCAGTGACTTCTAATCTTGCATAGAAATATTTTAGATCTCTGTGGGGGGAAAAAAAAGAGTTTTCATTATTCTTATTCAAAGAATAATGAAATACTTGAAAGTTTAAATCCCATGCACATATGTTTTCCTGGCAGTACACTTCTAGGAAATGATTTCCAAATAAAAACCTCTTCTAAGTCTTGAAGGAAAACTGAGCCTTACCTCTGTGAAGGATTAATCTGGCCACCGGAGGGCAGCGCTGCTCTTTACCAATCTCATTTTCCCCCTTCGCTGTTTGGAAGGAAAGAAAGGACAAGCATAACAAACCCGGGTTTCAGGGTGCGACTCTGCAAAGAACCCCTTTACTGCTCTTCCTAGTATTGCGTCAACAGCTTAAAATCGGGAAGATGCACAGAAACGTTCCCACAGTAAGCTATGTCCTGGATGTAGTTAATTAAACAGTGGGTAGGCAGCTATACATTACACATGTATGCTTTTTGGGGATGCTTCCACAATTTACAGTTTTGTCCTGGTTTTGACTGTATTGAGTCTATGCAATTTGATAGAAATACTAGATCTCAGTTTGAGCTACAAAAAAATGGAAGGATTTAACAACACAGTATATTTCTGAAAGTGACAGCTTTGATTTCCTGTTGTTGCTGTTTTGTTGTTATTGTTACGGTTATGAAATTTTAGAAAACTGCAGCAAACAAACTTTGTTTCTGAGAAAAGTTGCAGTTACCAGTAATTGTTCCACTTATGCTTTAAGCATTACATTTTGGTTTCTGAGTAACTACCAAAATTATTTTGTTTTTTCATTGACTTTGAAACTGATGATCACATATGTTATGTACGAATAATTCTGCTTCTTGATAAAACGATTGCCTTTTCATAAAAAGATCAGGAAAAGCAACACATTCCAGATGGCTGCATGAGCTACTTGGGTATGAATCTTTCAGTAACACATGTGCCTATGTATCTGCAAGATTCACTTTCTATTCAAATCTTTGAAAACAAAGTACCATACCAATAAAAATTAATTCAGATTATTTTTGCAGAAATCTTACAGTTTAAGAAAGATAAAAAAAGGAGTAAAAGCTAATACATTTCTTTTATTCAGAGCAATAGAGGTACTTTTTTTGCAGCATTGATTCTCATCTTCAGTACAGCTTATTAAGATGAGACAAGCATTTCTTAGGTTCTGCTTTACCACTAGCTGTGTAAATATTGCTATTTTATCAACTTCAAATGTGTGAAGGGGGTTATGATGAATTATAATCACTCAGGCTTTCCAGCACTGAAAAAAAAGCTTCAAAATTTTTTCTTCATGGAAACTTTGTTTACGAAACCCAGAAATATCCCAAAAGGCTTTGTAAGATGGTAGCATCTCCAGCATGGCGGTGATTTTATGCACAATTTACTGTAATATTTTTACAGGATTTTTAACAAAGTCCAACCACGCTCATCAACAGTGGTAGATGGGAAACATGATTGAATATGACAGAGGAGATTTCGATGTAGACCATTATTCCTGAGCAGAACAGAGTAAGACCTGTCCTGGGGAAAGAGTTATGGTCCTGAAACTCCTACACAGTCACACAGGTTTCAAAAAGGGAAACCTTACAAGAATAAGGATGACGTTTTTGCAGTGATAGTCCTGGCTAGTTTGTTTGTTTATTTTAATTGCCAAATTAAATGGCTACTTGAAAAATCATTTATAGGGAGAATTTCTAAAATAAAGATAAGTGAATCCAATTGTACCCTTGACTACATCTGTCTGTTTCTTGTTTTCCACTCACTCTTGCTCATATTACCATTTTTTAAAGGCTTTGGATACTGAAACTGTAACTCCCTGTTGGATAACTGGAAGGGTCCCTAGACCCTTGTTGACTCTCTGTTGGCACACCTGAGCTTCTCTCAGCTGCAGAGGCAAGACCTGATCTGATATTAAATTAGGACAATTTTTGCATGGTAGTGACAAGACTCAAAATTGAACTTGGTACATCTACCAGCGCTTTTATATTGTCACCTTCCAGCTTGCTCCCCTCATGCCCAGCTCAATTCTAATAAGAACACTGTGTCTTCCAAATTAACTTTTTTTCATGTTTTCATAATGTTTGGACCACAATCAGAAGCCATAAGGAGAAAGACAGACACTTCTTAAATAATTACTCTGTTTTCTTACTGATAAGGAGTTTTAAGCTGACAGGCTGCAATTAGTAAATAAGAAAACTCATCTCACTTCTCTTAACCTTTGAACAAGAAGATTGGAGAGCTAAATAGTCACAAATCACCTGCAAAATATTCTTGATATCTCAGACACTATCAACAGCATCAACAGCAAGGGATTTGATTTGAAGTAAAATAAGAGGAAAAACAGCTGACAGTTTATAAAAAATACCTCTGTAACTCATGTATCTATTTGTGTCTTTTTCTTACTCTTCTATCACTTTAGCCTTATTTTAAAATAGGATTCAATTTTTCTTGCAGTGAAGGTGAGTGGAATCTGCTGATACAGCTGTAAGTTCCACTATCACATGTAAATTATTCTAAAGCTTCATATACATTCCTTTCCCTGTCTTCATCTCTTATTGTATATGTTGTGCTATGCCTTGATTTGCCTCAGAATTTGCTGTGACTTGAAAGTAGATGTGTTAATCTTTTTTTGCTGTTGCTCTGTACACAGCTTCAGTATGAATGGACATGTACACTGATAAAAAACTTGTTATGGGTTGAAAGGACCACACCTTACACACAGAGCCGAGAATCTCTTGTTAGCCTAATAAAATCCTAACACTAATGAAAATGAAGCAGTAGTTCATCCAGTTACATAGTACTAATACTCATGGTTCAAACTAGTAAAGAAAAAATCACTGACAATGATACATTTCCAACAGTAGTACAGGAAGATTTACTAATTTTCTGTGTCTCTAATCTGTTATGCTCACCTTTCTTCTGGCTTCTAGGGTCAGTGGTGACAGTTTTCTTAAAATAGAGAGAAGCAGAGTGACATCAGCATCCGAAATTCTTCTCAGGACACTGATGCTGATGGTGGATTTTCTTTTCCCCACCTGCTTCCTTCCCTTTGTTTCTAAGGAAGGGATGAAAGCTGCCCTGCAGTCCCCCACTACCCCCCTTTCCCCCTGTATGTACAGAGCTGGAGCTCAGCCAGGCTGGGCCATGGGGCTTGGCCACGGGGCGCCTGGTCAACCCAGCTCAGCCCTGCCCGGGCCAGGGGCAGCCCAGCCCAACCCTGCACAAGCAGGCCACTGCAAGTAACACCCGTAAGAAAAAGATATTACTGACAGTTCTAAGTGCGTTATGTGAGGCTGTCCTAAGGCTCATCTAGTAATGACTCTTGCCATTTTTTGTTTGTGCAACCTCAAAATACAATATACGCTTTATGATAATAGTTTAAAGGGTCATTGAAAAATTATTTTTCATTGGCTACAGTAAGAAAATATTATGTTCCAGATATAAATGATGTTTATTTTAATTACCGGAGTAATCACTAGAACATCAACTCACTTTATTTCTTTCTAGAAACCAGAAGAAAAACTAAAGAAATACCAGAGATACCTGATTTTGGGTTGGAAAGATGATATTTCCTGAAGTTGATAGCTAAAAGTAGAATGAAATAAACTCTTTATATCTTTCAAACCCACCTGTTGCTTTTGCAAAGCAGCAGGAACAGTTTTTCTTCCACAATCAGGGTACTACCATCAGTGAATCCAGAAGCTGTACATATGGAAAATGATAGATTATATTATCTTTTTTAAGAAAGTCTTTGGAAGAGAAAATTTAGCACATACAGTCAGTAATGGATCTAGAAGAATAAATTAGCTGGAAAAAAAGGACATTACTTTGCATTTCTCTTACTTAAGTGACACTACATGGGAAAACTTTTTCTCGCTTTGCTTTCTTCCTCCCCCCAGAATCATGCCATGAATGACTCCAAGTCTCCATCCTCTCGGACAGGAAGATCCCTCCCTGGGCGACCACGGAGTATATAAAAAAATATTTACTTTGATCAGCCTTTGGCCATTCATTGCAGGAAAAATAACAATCTTTCATCCACATAAATGCAAACAAATACAAGCTCTGAATATGTATACACTGAAATTAATAGAAAGTTTTTAATGAGCATAGACATTACTTTCTGACAATCTTCCTAATATAGTGAAGAGATGGCAAAAATGGACTTGCCTTAAAAAGTAAATTTTTTATAAAGAAAATGTATGTTGGTGTTGCCTATGGTAGCAGATGTCTGCAGCTCCTGTCACAGAAATTTTAAGCAGTCATCAACGAGATGCCATTCCAGCTTTCCTCTGTCAGAATTCCCTGAGCTAGTTTTGATATCTCAGTTACAGAGTGGTATATTTGAATAGTACTTCTAAAATGGCTTTGTTTCTTAAGAGGCTGAACTGGCTGTCTGGTGTTCTTTTAGATGCTTCCAGAGCATTTGAAGCTAATAAATTACATATAAGCCCTCCTATGTTGTTTATAGAGGACAGAAGTCTTTCTGAATTCTTATTTGAATAGAGAAAGTATTATAACAGCCAACAATCACTTTGCCTATTTTGGAAGATTTCATTTCATTTTGTTTCATTTCAATCCATAGGCTCAGAAAATGGAATTAGGTAAAATAGAATACTTCTCCCACTAACCTTTGGAAAGCATGGTGCTTTAACTGAGGAACCACTGGAAGATAAAAACTCTTTGTCTATTACTGCAGTAAAAACAGGAATGTTATCTCAGGCAGTCAGCGAAAATGTGGTGATGACTGAGCTATCCTTCGATAAAGTACATTCTCTATAATCTCCACACCAAGAACCATTAAGAACATAAAATTCACATGAAGTGATAAAATTCACAGCTACCTAGATTTTTCATGCCAAATAATAGAGGATATAATATACCTTCTGAGATATACACTTGCTAACTCTCTGAAAAGTCAAAGGTTGCCAGATGGGCATTTTCACATGAACTACAAATTTAACACAATCTACGATTTAAAGAGTTTCAGGCATTTTCCCCCGGATGCCCCACAAATTCCCTCTGGAAATGTAACAACAGCATAAAAAGAAATGCACGAATGCTGTAGAGTCTGCTGGGTCTCTTTGGCTAGTGATTCTTTAGGGGCACCTTGGTGAGCAGAGCACTCAAGCTAGCACATTAGTATTTGAATAGGCTGATGATCTTCCATGGCAGCTGCATCTACATTCACAGAAATTAAGTCTCATCAAACTAACTTGCTATCTTTCTTTACTAAAATATCCAGGTGGATGGATAACATTAGTAACATTGATAACTCATGGAAGAAAGGGTTTAGTGTTATTGAACAGAATGAAAAAAATAATTTAGGTTTATACAGAATTAGTAAGATTTATGTTAGTTGTACACATATCTAGAAGGTGGATCTCAAAGACATTTTAAGCTAGCATTCTTGATAGCGTTCTGGTTATTCAGGACTTTCCTGTCCTTTCCTACTGCTCTACTAACATCAGTCAGAGATCAGACTATAAAAAAATACTCTTTACTAACTGTATAAAAGGGCACCAGAGGCACACTCACCTCCAGGATACAAGAGGAAGCTTTTTTATTTTTAAAACTCTCTGGTTATTCTGATGTCCACTAATCACTTTTTTTTTTTTTTTTTTTTAAAATCCTTTAATTTAAATTAAGGTGTCTGGACCATAACATGGGACTCAAGGAAGAGACAAACAAATGCCTTATTTGGTGTCATCAAACTTCAGCTAACATGACATGTTTCCTCCATGATACTACAGAAAAACACAAGGGTACTGTATTAGGCATAAGAAATAATAAACAGTACAAAAATGTGTAATAGTGAACATAAAATAAGAATGTTCTTTCCATCTAGTACTGAAACTAAATGCAATGGGAATGAACTATGTGATTTGATATGACTTCTACAAAAAGGTCATTCATATCTTCACATTTCAGTCAGGTTTTCAGTGTGGTAAGACCCTCATTTTGTATGCAAGTTTTCCACTTAAATATTTTTAGTTTTCATGAAACGTTTTCACTACTTTTGTTTCCATTAAAATTCAAAATTATTTTCCTGAAGAAATATGGTCCTCTTATTTTTTTTTTTTTTTTTTACAAACACTTTTTTTTTTTTTTTTGGTTACTCTCTTTTCCTGACTCATTTTCTTGCTGTCTACATTACTTAGACATTACATTGCATTAGGTCATATTCAAATCAACTTGTGAACTCTGTGAGTTCTTTTTTTCGAGGGTCTGGGCTATTGAAACACCCCATGACTGCATAACTCTTGCTTTGGTTTTGGCCTAACACACAGCTCATGCTTAGAGCTGATGTATACTGGGTGCTGTGCCTTTACGTCAAAGCCAGAGCAACATGTTGGCTGGATGCAATGGACAGGAAGGGACAGAGGTCACTATGCAGCCATTATTGCCAGCAGCTTGCTGCCCCCTTCAGATATCACCTCCTGGATTCTTGCATAGTAATTGTCCAGAAGTTTCTTCAGACTCCACTAACTGATGGATATAGCATAGACCCAACTTCCAAGCTGGAAGGTACAAATACATCAGTTTATCCAAAAAAGCTTTTGAAGCATACCCAACAGCAGCCACACTGCTGGGGCTTTCGTGCTTCCAGGAGCAATGCAGAGAATGAGGAAGAAGAATGAGATCTCTCACCATCGGCTACAGAACCATTTTGCTCATAGACATGTGAGTTAGGAATTAGAGAACTTGTAAAAGAATTCATAAATTACAGAAAAAAGTAATTAGTGAATTCACATTAGACTAGTCTGTACAAAGGACATTGAGACACTGTTTTGTTTAGTTTTATTTTTGCTAATGAGTTCATAAAATAAAGCTTAATTTACAGAGTACATTGTCCTGTAAATTTGAGATATGCAAATGGTCTGTGACAATAATGCTCTGTAAAACAGGACCTCACATTCCTCTGGTGCATAGATGGTATTGTGCTTAGAACAAATAATAATACCATAAATGTTCATATTAACTTTATTATTAGTTACTATTAGTAGCAAGAGCCACAGGGTCAGTAAAGTTGTTAACAATTGCTGCATTCATAGGCCAGGTGGAAATGCAAGATAAGGAGCCCTTGGAACAGCTGCATCCAGGCTGGCATTGCACAAATTTGAGCAAAGGTTGGCATATCATGTTATAAAAGTCTGAGATGGTTCCCAAGCAACCTGTCAAACATAGTTACAATGCACCATGCTCCATACTGCCTGTAGAGTAAATAAATCTGTCCTTGGCCTAGCAGGCAGTTTCTTTTTGACTTTTCCTGTTCACTTACTGAGCCTTAAACCCTGCGAACAAAGATGACAACGCCTTGCAGCCTTAGGCCTTCCCTCGGCAGTCCCTGCCCTTACTTCAGAAGCTGGTTAATATTCAGTGGGCTCATCTCCCCTGTCAAGTTTGTGAAGGTTAGTTTTGAAGATTCTCAAATAAGACCTTCTGAAAGTCATCAGCATTTCTGTTCCATAACACTGTGAGCTGTCCTGAAAATGAAGTCTGAACAAATCACACCTCCTGCACCATTTGCAATCTCTTTTTAGTGGGGACCAGCAGCTCAGAGTGAATTTGATGTTTTTAGGCTGGGTCTGAGATATGTATTATTTATAGATATCTTATCCAAGAATTTCTAAAGTGGCCAAGTTTAAACATAATGCTGGAGCCCCCCCATCCACTACACAAGTTACTAATGTGATTCCGAAAAGAGCATGACCTGTCATCGTATCAATATTTGATCAGGCAATAAATGCAGTTTGCTCAGAAACTCCCAGCTGGCAGTGGTTTTATTCTGTATGTTAAGATGATAGCAAACAATTTCAGTGTTGTATCACTGTTGGTGATACAACAGCAGTCACGCTGTTCTCTTAGCATCTACACATTCTTCATAGAGAATGTAATACCTGAGTATCTCAGAACACCTTTGATTTAAGTCTTGGACCTATGAATGGCTATATTTCTCCTTTTCTAGCATTCCCTTATGATCCTGGGGGAGGTACCTATTTCTGGGAATGGTTGTTTTACTAGTGTTAACCCTCACCTATATGACTGTAGTTTTTAGCATCTTTAATTATGGGCCAGGGTCCCATTATGGTAAAATACTGTGCAAACACAGAAAAAAATGCTTCAAAACTAAAGAAAGTTCCAGGCTAAGTATGAGACTGTCAATAATGACAGACATAGGAAAATGAAGAGAAAATGAGGCATTTTGATCTGCTTAATACATGTTGATGGCAACACACTAAGATCTTAATACTTATAAACAGAGTTGCTTGCAGAGTTGGGTATCAAAGAATAAGGCTACAGAGGGTGTAGGCAGAAACTATCAGATATGAGGAGTTGCTAGTCTACTGCGTAAACTTTATAGAGATTTTTCAAGAAAAATAAAAGCTGAAAAATATCTGAAGCTCAGAAAAATACTTAAAACTGTTAAGACATTTTTTCTTCACAGTCCAGAATTATTCTCCATTTCCAGCAGTGAACTTAATAGAGATTAATAGCATAAACAAAGAACTCCCACGATACCACAACTTACTCTCCATGAGAAATGAAGGAGGGAGAATAATCCTTGAAGTGATGCATTATTTAAGCACTGACCTGTGCAATGGTAACCAGCAGTTTGACCAATAATAATAAAAAAAGCCTAGATTTCTGGGTCATACTTTGCAGGGAGGATATTCTGAAATACTGCTTTGTACAACAAGTTTATGGGACCAATACTGATTTTTTCTGCATTCTTTCCTGAGTAATCTTTGCCTAATAAACAAAATCTGAAATTATCATTCCTGCAGTTTCAGCTAGGAATCAGAACATCTGGATAGTGTATTCTTGGAGAACTCCTAATAATTGTATTTCTATAAGTATGTACAATTGCATTTCAGCAATCCCATCCCATTCAACTTTACTTTCAGCTGAGAGCACAGAAGGTTAATTAATCATGGAAGGTTAATGCTGCAAGGTGTACTGGGCAGCTGAAATGCTTATTGGTGTGTAACTTCTTTGGGTGGTCTTTTGCTAATATTCCAATCAAATCAGTCCCACTCCCTTCTCAAAAAAAAATGATATTAGATCAAAATAATTTCTGCTTTGGAACCTTTTGGAACATATTTTGTAGACAGGAAACAAAATTTGATGTACTTGACCTAACTACACAAAAAGCATACAGTATGGGAAAAATGCAGACAGTAGGGAGATAATTACAGCTATTGTGTTAGCAATCCTACTAAGACAAAGTACATTCAAGGTCAAAGAAATGAACAGATTCAGGAAGTACTGACTTGAGGTCATCCACCATTTTTTCATGCACACTTCTTCAGAGCAGCACATAGCCTTGTGGTAAGCACAAACAGGAAAGGTAGCAAACCAGACAAATTTACACAGATGGGAGGAAAGAAACCGTGTTTAGGGCAAGTTGGCAAAATACAATAGGCATAGAAAACAGTAATGGGGGAAGAGAATAGGGAAAGGAAAAGACAAGGAAAACTTTTTCTGATAATGAGGAGATCTTGAGCAGCTACCCATCTCTTGTTTCATTGCAACTAATGGCAGAAGGCTCCCAAAAATTCAGGCCAGCAATTCCAGAACTATGGTGCAAATATCACTAATGGTTCAAGACCCCTTAAAATAATTTATAACTCCCCACCAGAGCCTGGTTTTGCAACTGGGGCTACTAATATTGGCCAAAAGTACCATGAAGCTACACTTCAATTGTTTCTCATGCTAAAAAATAAAGTTTTAATTAATTTCTGTATGTGGACTCATGCTATGAAAATATTCAAGGAACTGTTAACTCACAGATACTTTGAAAGATGTGACAGAGGATTTGCAATAGTTTCTGCAGTTACATTTCCATAAGCATATTCCATCCAACTTGCAGATTTCCCTCTATGTGAGAGTTATTTTTTTTCCTCCTAGATTTAACCAAATCCTCATCCTTTCTTTTATTCTCATTGTAGTTTATTAAGACAGTATTAGACTCAATAACAGATTATACCCAAAGAAATTGCTGCTTCCTCATTTAGGCACTTACCTCAGACAATATCACCTTGGTTTGGGAAACTGGATTTTAAACATTGTCATCTTAGCTAGATAACCCAGACCTGCAGAAGTTCATGGTTTTAATATCCAATGAACTCTCCTTGGACAAAGGAATATTTCCTCCATTTATTTCAACAAATACAGCAGCAGTATGTTCTGTATCAATTGCATAGGACACTCTTTGAAATAAAATATATAATAGCTAAGTTATTTTGGTGGAAGAACAAACCCTAATATATTTGTACCATTAACTTTCCATAAACAGTTACAAATCAGTTATCAACTGTTTAAAGATCTAAACCATATTTTTGCCTTTCAGCCAATTCTAGCAGAAAGGGGAAGATTATCTGAGAGAAAGGGTTTTCTATTTGGTTGCAATGTAAATGATTAAGTGATATGAAAATTAAATTGTTGAATTTAATATTTCATTTGTTTAACTATTGTTTTCTGACAACAGTATCAGAGAAAGTGGAACAAAAATATTAATTTCATCCTGTGGGTGGCACTCCTGTATTGTCAGAAAACTAGTGACTTTTGAGAACTGTGTCTTTGATAAAATTTTAAAGGAAAATTCAGATTTGTTTGTTCCGTACCCACAATATATTCAGAAGGCAAGACTTGAATAGCCAAGATACTCTTAAAATGATTGCAAAAGCTCTTTATTAAGTGCAGATAAGCAGTTTTTATAACCTCAGCACCCAGTCAAACAGTCACAGGTAAGTTCAACAAATACAATATTTCATCTGATGAATGAGAAACTAAATCTGCTAGGGAAGCAGCAGAGAGATATTATTACAATTCCAGAATGGTTTATGTTGTATATGATTAAAGCAAGAGGCCTGGAGCCAGCTTCTGTTCCACAAGACAAAGTGAGTACATTGTCCTACTAGAAGGTGGGAGTTTGACCATGTCTCTTGCTTTCATTCCCTGGACAACCTGAGGCAAGTCCCTCAGTCTCTGGGCTGTGGAGGATGATGATGAAACAAAGCCTTGGGGTTGGGTTAATGGGCAGTGATGTATCTTTTATGATGGAGAAGGGAGAGACAAGGAATACAAGAAGGAGTACATATGGATGGCCTTATATTTGCCCTTTTGTCCAGCCTAGAATAAAATACCCTCTTCCTTGGGGGTGGACAGCCTCTTCTTGGGTGCTGAATAAGGAGCACTTAAGGCCAAGCAAAAGGAAAATAAGAACAAGACATTTCCACAAACTAAGCAATGAATTTGTGAAAGAGTAAATACAGAGGTTAGGGAGGGAAACACATTGGAACAGAACTGTTTGGGGTTGACCAGCAGGCAAGAAGCAATGACTTCATCACTGCCTATATGGGTCAGGAGGGTTCACAGAGTAAGTAGCACAGAAAATACTGTCCACCAAGGAAAACTCAGCTTATACTTTATGTGAACATAATTCTCAAGCCTCCTGTGCTTGTAAACTCCTAGCTAGATCTAAAAGAAATCACATTTGAAGACTGGACTTCATATTTTTCTGCACATTTACTCACAATTCCTCTTTTCCCATTTTTCTAACACAAGCAACATTATATTGAACACCTACTGGATATTACTGCTGCTGCCACATCCATTCAGGGCAGGTGAAAGTAGGTAGTTGTGTTCTGTTAACATGTTTTGCTATGGAAAGCATGCAGCACTCAGAGGTTACATCCCCCCAGCTCAATATACCTGCTGTGACAGATAGGATCATTTACAGAACAGTAAACGACCACACACTTGTAGCTACTTGCTGCATCTGAGCGATAAATTTTAATGTCCTAAATAGAGACAGTCTATAATCTATATAAGCAACCTGTAAATCAAGATAATAAGTAGCCAAATAGAATTGCTAGCCTTTTGGTGAAAAATACCTTGAGAATATGGAATACAGAGAAATTAATGAGTAAATGTCATCTCTGCAAGGAAGAGCATAAAACAATTTAATAATTAAGACCTCAAGGTCATGCTGGCGGTAACTGACCAAGAGTTACATTTTTGTGAGAGCACTGTAAATGAGTATGGTAAAATTCCTTGCTGCACAAGTCAAATGGAGCCCTTGCTAGGAAAGTTCAAGCTCAAAATGGTATATATCCTAGATGTTACTCCAGGGAAATCCATGTTCAGATTCATTATAAGTACTAGCCAAATGTACGTACAGTGACTGTTTATTTGCCTTGGATAAGTATCAGTTCATAAGAATAACCAGCTTCATTGTAGGTGCAAATGTTTCCTCCAAATCAGTGTTTCCTCCAAATCAGGAGATGCGGTCAAATTAAAATACCTGTGCCATGCTGCATATTCATACTCCAAATATAACTTAACATTGAATGGTTATGAAGTCTCACAACTTCAAAAAAACATATTTCTTACTTTTAGAAACTCAATTAAGTCAAGTGTGCAGAAGAACATATCTCAGCAGGCAAGAACTTCATGAAGAAGGAAAAGTAACATTTTCTTCAAGGAGACATTTTTAATTCACAGCTAGTCTAGCAACTAATTTAAATATATATAGCTCAGCAGGAATTGCTTTACTTAAACACCAAGCTCCATTTTACAAGACATTTATGACATCATATGGGGCAGTTTCTCTCAATACTTCTGACGGAAAATTTCAACATACTTCCATATTACTTCACTAAAGCATTCAAGGTACCCTTCTGGGTGTACCAGAGGTATAATTCTCTTCGAGGCCTTAGCCTACTGTCAGTCATTTCAGACCAGAAGATTCATCACTTGTCCTTTGAATGAAGTAGGGTACCAAATACCTTCTTGAATGTCAGACTCCCATCCTGAGTTTAGCACTCATTAGTAGAAGGGCCAAAATGAAACTGTCTTAAATAATTTGTTCTAGAACAGATCTTCAGAGAATTATAGGGAGTATTTGTTTGTCACTCGGTAGAAACTGCAAGGCCCTTTACCACAAAAGGTAGCCACATCCGTTTGGCAGTATCTGTTCAAGAAAAACTATTCAATTGCATTTTAAGTACACTGCTTGCAAGATAGCAGATTCTGGGTGAGATTCAGCTACTTCAAAGATGGTCTGAAGCACTGTACATAATTTTCTTGATCAGGCAGGGGTCTGCCTGCTATTAAACATCAGCACCCTCAGGGGTACTGCAAGCTGTCTTGTCACTATTTCTTACACAGCATGAAAACAGCACATAGCAGTCCACAAAATAAAGTTTGTTTTTTTTTTTCTCTGAAAGGTCTTCCTCCACCTTCAGCTCATTCTGTGAGTGCTCCTTCTGCCAGTGCTGAAGGGATTGCCGTCCCATGGTTTTGTGCTTTCACATGACTGACAGAAGCCACTGCCTGTGTTAGGGTTATTGTCCATAGCCCACAGTTATCATAGCCACCTCACACCAAGAGAAAGCTGGATCTAGTCAACGCCTTTAGAAAGCATGTGCATTATGGGGTGATCTCTCAGGAAAAGAAGACTCTCCAAAGTAAAGAACATCACTGTCATTACTGTAAATATGGAGCTCATATTTGCCAGCCTTTGCTTAGAAAAACCCAGCTCTCACTTTAAGGGTGACTTAACAGATATGTTCTTCACAGCATGTGCAGTCCAGTACTGGTACAAAGAAAATAGATCCACAGAAACCAGAGAAAGAAAGGAAAAAATTAGTATACCCAGCTAACAGTGCAGGGGACATGGCACGTGCAAACAGCCAGGTGTATGATACACAGCAGCAAGTTCTGAGCTTCAATAGAGGTAGGGAATTTACTTCTGAGTGACGAACTGTAAATATCTTAATCCATTAAAGGTTTTAGGCTGTCTGACAGGCAGTACCAAATAGGTCTGTGATACATCACAGCAGTAATGGGAGTTACTGAGACTTTTATGGAATTGTATGAAAAGCAAGTGCTTACTCTTTTTCCAGGAAGGCAAAGGTGATTTTCCCAGAACAGCTCAGGAAACACAAATTTAGAAGAGAAAGCTAATGAACTTCAAAAATCAATGTGTTTCTCTGCAAACAATATTGCTGTTTTTATTCAGACCAAGCTGTGCTGACTGTCAGTGGGATGACAAACTGGTATTTTGTGATACCCATACAGCTAGGGCATTTTTACTGATGCTATCTGAGAACACTGGGTTGTTAAAGGAGAATGGTGGTGCTGTGCTGTTGAACTCCATTTCTCTGGAACTATTACTGGCTGCCCACAGTATGCTGCGTTATGGCTGATCAGATGAGCAGTGAATTGCCATGCTTAATCTTCTTAAAATCAAGATTTGCCCTCCCTCATTGTTTCATGTCATCCATTTTAAGTGGATTCCTTACCCACTTTTTTATATTTTAACCAACTATTTCTACTCCTATTCTTAGTGGAGGCCTTCCCTCTATGGATTAAATTGAGATTAGTGAGGAATTCAGAGAGTGTGGCCTAAAGCTGGTGGCTTTGTGATTTATTCTGACGCTGCTTTTCTAACTGCTGCTGGATGGAAACTTATTTTTGTTCCAGATGTCTTCTGAATTTTGAATGGAATAAATCATTCAAAGGAAAAGGCAAATAAAAAAATTCCACCCTCGGACCAAAATTAATTTTGGGTTTGGAGAATGGGGTTCATCCTGTTCCATACACTACTGTAATCCTACAATTGCAGAGTGGAAATTCTGCATTCTCACTTAAACCTGATAGTTGGACCTAGAAGAAAATCACAGGAGATTTTCAGAGATCATAGAAGCCTGAGAAGAGTGCTCTGTGTATATGTGATGGAGGGAAAAGAAGATAAATGAAAATGACTAACAAAAGGCGACCTTTTTAAATGTATGCTATTTTATTGTGTTTGGTAGCAGTTGAAAAGGATGTCCATAGCTAACCAGAGAAAATCTGGAGCAGTAAGAAAACAGGAAAATACATGCCAGCTCACAACTCTTTTTCTGAGGTAAATGCTCACCTTAAGCAGCAATTCTGTGGTGCTGTGAATGCAAAGTTATGGGCTATGAAAAAAGAAATTTGGGATATTTTACTTAAGAGTTTCCAGTAAAGAAGTCGAAGTTGGATAAGTGGTGTTGTACAGGCTGTGTCAACCCTCAGCAATGTTTGTATTCTGACAGCTGAACGATAGAAATTATTAGTAAAACTGCAGCAGTCAGAATGGGTCTCTGAGCAAGCAGCAATTAGGGAAGGGGCAGCAAGGAACACTGACGGAGTAAGGAATGGTTAACAAAACATGACAGAAGTGTTAGAAGTAAGGAATAGGTGACAGAAGAGAAGCAGCTCACAGCATAGGATCAGCTGCAGGTTGCATAAGGGCTTGCTGCCAGGCAAAACCTTGAGAAGAGCAAACTATGAATGAGATCATGATAGAAAGAAAGCAACTAGCTGATTTAGCAGTTGCCTAATAATCTCATTAGAGAAGTGCACTGTGAAATAGTTACATCTACAGCATGTAAGATATGTTATCGGTCTACTTTGGGGTGTTTTTTCCTTTTCTCTATTTGATAAAATAGAGAAAGTTAAGTCAACTCATTGATGTTAGTAAGCAGAGAAAATTAGCTCAGTGAACCCATTACAAAAAGTGTAATTAAATTTTTCTAAAGTTTCAAGACAAGGCCTGAGCTGTCATTTTATTAACTATGACTTAAACCAGCATTCTTGTTCTGTTTCCTGCGTATCAGTCCCGACAGGCTGGGCTTGCTTAAAGTTCTCAAGTGAGTGGATGTTTGGGATGAGAGTTAGAAACCTGATGTTTTTTAGGGAAAGTTTAAACTGTGGCAAATATAGTCTAGCATCGTAGGAACAGGAACGGTGTAAGACTGAGAACAGAACAGAGCAATTGCACCCAGTCTTTCTAGCTATAAAAAGTAAGCAACCCTTAGAATCAGCAGTACACATCTTATGGGCCTGGTTAACCTCTACAAATTAAACTATACTGTACAAGCACGGTAAGACCATGTTCTCCCAGAAACCAACTGGCTTAGTGCACATAAGCTACAAACTTTCCATGGAAAGGTGGCAGCCAGGGGTAGGCTGTGGTTAATAGAACAATTGCTTCAGTCCACTCTTGGTCACCTTTTTTTCCGTTAGGCATTTCAGGAAATGATGAGGAGAGGAATGAAAGATGGATGAACTGTTTTAGTGATTACAGCTGGTACCTAGTTGTCAACCTTCCAAAGGGTCCAGTATTCTCTCAGTTATATGACCAGGTGTTTGTTCTCAGCGTGAAAGAAAAGGGGCTGCCAAGCATCTAGAAAGGATAGCAGCTGTGAGCAACTGTCATCTTTGGGAAACAAATAGCTGTTAGCAGAGCATAAGGTAACTTTGAATAGGCAGAAAACAAGATCAATTGGCCTGATGATATGACAGTCAGCCTATGGAGACCACAGACTAGGCACCCAAAAAAGAAGTGGGCAGACTGAAAATAAGCTTTTTCCACTGCACTGTTCAGAAATTTTACAGTCATTCACAGCCCGGGTTTGAAATATGTTACTGGAAAAAGAGGGTGAACCCAGCCCTTTCTCTAAAAATTCTTATTTGTTGCACAGAAATTAAGTCAGAAGTATCTCTTGAAGGTTGTTTCCCTACTTGGTTAATGACTGTTTGTGCTTTCCTAAGTAGCATAGTCCAGGTTTCAGGAGTCAGCGTGAACATTGCTGGTATTCTGATACATAAGTCCAGAGCTATGAAACTCTCCCTCCACCCACCATGTGGTATCCCACTTTTCAGTGCTTTTCTGTCTTCCACATGGAGAGATAGCTGACATTGCATCACTTACTATGTTGTTCTGGTTCTTTTTTAATTAGGATGGGTTTAAATCACTTGCTTTGGAAATGTAATGCTGTTTATCTGTATTCTTACCAGGAGATAACACTGTTTACCTTTGTATTTGAGATTTTTATAAAGAAAGGTTGCAATCTGAAGACACATCTATGCCTGAGACGTGAAAATTTAAGTTCACCCATGAATATTTCCATAACAATTCCACCTATAGTTGTTCACCTAATTCTAGTGATTTAGGACTTTAGTTCACATTGTATCAAACATAGCAAAACTAAATACTTTGGCTTTGTTAAGGCTTACAGGACCAAATGCCACCTTTTATAGGCAAATCTGTGGATCACAAAAATCAAGTAGAACCCCTACAACTGTTCAGTAATCTGCTATGGCTTCCACAGTGGTTCAATGGTGCACTCTGAAATGGCTCATCCAAAGAAGCTGCAAACTATGAATTCTCCTTTCTTGGATCTCTTAATCCCTTGTAGTCTATGTGCTAGCTTTTTCCAAAGTTAAAGATCAGCCATTCACAATCAGCATAGGATGTTATTTAATTCAGAGTCAAGAAGGATGCCATGAGAAATCAGAAAGGGGGTATCTCAGAGAGAAAAAAACACGATGTATCTCTTCTCTGTGTGTCTCTGTTACCTGGTGTCATTTCATGGGTCATTGCCAAACACGCAGACATGAGGGAGGTATTCCCACAACTGCATTGCTGGTGGAAGAGAAATGTAAATGAAAGCTCCCACTTTTAAACGTGGAAGATCTACTGCTCTGACTGCTCTCACAACTGGTAGAGGCCTGCAGGTCCTTCATGGCAGCAAATATCACGCAGTTATATATTCAAAGACAAACAAGAGGAGCAAAACACAAACCCAGAGCATTCAAATGAATTTAATTGCTTTTAGTTCCAAATGTATGATTTATCTAATTGATTCTGAACCTACTATACTATGATAAAGACTGTATTGAGGTATTTTTAGACATTTACATTTTTTAACAAAGCAAATATAATTTTGAAATTGCACAGTATTCACTCTCACCCCCAAAAGTTGTCCTTCTTTTTTAAGTATGAAAACTTCTCATTTACTGGACCCTGACTCAGAAGTGTCATTCAGTTCTACCAAGAAACATCACTACTGCAATGCTTTGAAACCACAGTAAGGACTTGCTGTTCACGCTTTGGTCTCTTGAATCTCTAGGAAACACCTAGAAATACCCATTAGGCAGAATGCATACAAGCAGCACTATGTCTGTTCAACTGTTTGGCCAAATAGGATAACACCCTCATGAGAAACCACTGAGCCATCAAAATTATTTTTATATTTAGTTTAATTGCTTGATTAGCATCAGATCGTCATTGGCAAATGAAAATAACTGAGTGCAGATACCTACAGTAATGGCATTTCCACCATGACCTTGCCTGCCTAGCAACAGCCACTGTACTATCTTACAATGTGAAATGGAAAAGGAGTCCAGGGTCTGATCTGAAGCATTTAAACCCAGGACATCACTGATGACAATGATTGTTAGTAGATGAAAGTCAATTATGGGCATAGGAAAAGAGTTAAGTGGCAGGCCATAAAAATGGGCCATTCTATTGTTTGCATTACCCTTGTAAAGACAGAAAATATTTAGCACTGGTTTCCAACCAAAGTGCAGTTAGTCAGGCTCTCCTTTAAGGGACTGTTGCACTGAGTTTGCTTCTAAATCCTTTTATGTTTTCATACTAATTGAAGAAACAGGAGACAAAATGGAACCTTCTTTTGGAAAAAAAAAAAATATAAAAAAAATAGATTGCCAGCTCTTTACAAGCAAAACCTGTCCCCAGTCACAAGTGCAGGCAATGCAGACATTCTTAATTACATTTTAGTATCATCTCTCATCTTTT
Organism: Falco punctatus; assembly: GCF_963210335.1. Classification (NCBI taxonomy): domain Eukaryota; kingdom Metazoa; phylum Chordata; class Aves; order Falconiformes; family Falconidae; genus Falco; species Falco punctatus. Next base: position 105,985,341 of record NC_137581.1, on the reverse strand, counting down.
CTACTTTTATTCTTTGTTACTTAAGTCTTGACGGTGCTGTAAGGAGAAATATCTTTTGCATATGTCTTAAAAGGTGAAAAAACCCAACAGGTACCAAACCAGGAGATTATCCAGAAATCTGGAAACACTGTTTGATGTATATTCATTATGAGAACTGAAAGAAGGGCAGGACAACAATCATATCAAAATGGTCTCAACAAGCCCTGGAAGCTTTACATTCAGATGGGAGCCAGAAAAATAAACCAGCTGCTCATTTTTATTTCCTTTGCTAATTTGAAGAAAAGAATGGATTTTCTCTCAGGAGTACTCCATATGCAATTGGAGGCACTAACAGTGACACAAAGTAGGCATAAAATTTGGGTATGAACATAAACTATCACTTCTCCCACTGTTTTTGGGTTTTGTTGTTGTTTTGTTTGGTTGGTTTATTTAGGAGAAAATAAAAATTTGTCCTGTTTTCTGATCAAACCCAGCCTTACGCAGTTGAAACAGGAACATTTTAATGAAAAATCAAAGTGGTAAGAATCCAGTCAAATGAAAATTCTTACTTTATACCATTGTACTGAGCATGCAACTATCCAAGGACTACACATATTACTACAATGATCAAAGGATGGAGAAGAGAACTAGAGGGTAGAAAACAGTTGAATAACAGAGGGAAAAATTACTATTTTTTAATTACAAGAGACTTATCCTGACAGGATAACGTACCAAAAACTCATGGACATCAAGAGTCAAGGATAATTTTGCAGATCTTAGCCCATAATTTGCAAATACCTTGATAATTTCAATACAAAACTGTCTCTGGACTGAAGTCTGCTCGAAGTATCCCATGAAGATACTGCAATGCAAAAGAGCCAATGCAATTTTGTGGGTTTCTGTAAACACCTGAAAGTCTGATTTATTCCCACTACAAAAACAAAAATGAAAACACAGGACTTGCAAATAAACAAATATTTTAAATTAAGACAGATATTCCCACAATATTGCAAGCCAAATTAAGAAATAAATTCTCACTGCACAAATACCTTCGTTTCATCTGTGTCTATAAAGACAGGCTCTATTTATTTCCATGGATACCCAGCCCTACTTGGAAGTCATCATTTAATTACCACTACAAATCTTCAGAAAACAAACAGTGAGGTGGTAGTCACAAACAGCTCATAATCCACCCTATTTTCATCTAAATTGAAAAATGCATTCTTCTGAATTTAAACCTTGTCTCTCTTGGGTTTCACTTCTGTTTGAACTGTTAAAATATTTGCTTTTCTAATAGCTGCATGACTGCAGTGGGTAGATGAGCCTTCTTTCTATTCATCTATATTTAAACATTCTAAAGTAATGCAGGGATGTGACAGGGAAAGGAGATTAAGATTTAAGTCTAATAATCAGATATAGCTTTTATTTCAAGCTTTATGCTGATTAAGGGAAATGTCTGAAAAAAAGTACATTACCTTTTGTTTGGCATATGAATCTGGCAACAATGACAGTGGGACAGCATAGCTTTTATTTCATTTGAGAGAAGTAATTGTCACTTTGCTTCTTTTCGATACTTTAAAAGTTTTGCTAGAGCATAGCCTAGTTTTTGCATAAAAGAATAAAAGATAATATAAAAGTTGTTCAAAATTTCTTAGTAGAAACTGCTTCCTCCAGAGCTGTTACAGCTTGTGAGGTGAACACATGCCACGTGTTTGCATCTATTTACCTGTAAGAACTGTGAGTCATACATTTAAAAAATCCCTGCGATGATCTGCATGTTGTAAAATACATATGTGCAAGGAAAAGCTGAGGGAAAGTTCAAACCAGCTCTCTCAGCCACTTCTGCACCTCTAAAATATCTCATAAAGCTTGGAGAACAGGAAAGATCCTCCCCATCTTCTAACAGTTCCTCCAACAGTTGGAGCCTCTTTATTTATCATCTCTTGGCTTTTCTGTTAACTTGGCTCTCTCCTTTCTGGAACAGCCTACCCCTACACCCTCATAAGGTATCATTTTTGCAGTTTGTAACATCAGTTAGAGGAGGTATGATTGCTTTCAACAAAAATCTGACAATCAAAGATTTTTTTCTGAAATAGGAAAAAAATGCTCTGTAAGAAACTGCTTACAAAAATACATGACTACAGAAACCTTTAAAAAAGTAATTTTTTTGTACCTAATCAACAATAGTGGACATCAAGGGCTGCTTACAGTTTCAGCCTGTGAGTAGTTGACCTAGTACGTTGTCATGGCCTAAAGCCTGAAAGTCTTTCAGCCACTCTCAGTTGTTGCAGGATCAGGTCCTTTACACACAATGTGCAGTGTGTGCTGAGAGCCCTCATTGATTTGTTCTTTCAAACAGATCTCTGTGAATATGCTCAGTTCTGGACATGGCAAACATATGCTCTGTGGCTCAGAAAAAAGAAAAAGAAGGGAAAAAAAGGTATTTTTGGTTCCACGTAGGGATAATCCAGTTTCACCTTTATTTCCCTAATTTCTCTGACCATGTCATGCAGGCACTTTTCTTTAAATTCTGCATTTCAGACAGACATTCAGGCTGCTTACAAAATACAAAATTGAGTCTTGATTTAAAAAGTTTAGTCATGATGGTTGAAAGAATTTAATCTGCCTGATGTTCAAGCTTGCCATCTATTCAAAATGAGTGGTAGATCACTGTGGTAATCAATACAGCTTTCCTTGTGCAGACAGATGCCCACGAGAATGAAATGAGAGGCATCCAAGACATAAATTTCTTGATCTCTCTTTTTAACACGTTGTTAATTTTTGGGGTAGGAGACAGGCAGAGGCTCTCATTAGTCATAAGGGAAATTAATGTCTTACTGTTTCTAATGCTGTACAAGGTATTGTTAAAGAAATTATTTGGAAGCTTCTTTATGTTCCCTGTAAGGTTTATGCCATACCCCTAGGGAAGAAAGAAGAATGTCTTCCTTTTTGTCAGCAGATTTCTTGATGGACTGAGAGGAAGCAAAACCAAACAGAAACAGTAAAGCATAAACCTGTTATTTAGCTAACAAATAAAGGCATCTAATGGGGCAATATAGCTCATTCGTTATTTTTATTGGCCTTGGAGTTGCTTAGTTTTGTGTTTTTTTTTTTTTAAATATATATTTTCATAGAAATAGCTCCACTTGCCTTGCAGAGCACTAGCTGCTAAATGTGCTTCCACCCCCTTCAGCCCTGAGATGAAATATCCAATAACACAACTAACATTTGCAGCACCAAGACAAAGGCTGCATAGTTCCCTGGATTGGCAACATTTGGCTCAGAGTGCAAAGCTGAAAGTGAAGCAATTCACTAGCGAAATTGTCCTAGTGGACAAACATATATTTCTTAGGAGGCCATATAACTTACTGGCCTGTGGCATTTCTCTGGACTTTGTTCCTGAATAAGGGTTTTCCTGCTGAAAGCAAACTCCATTTTTATTTGTTTTTGCCGAGAGATCCTACGACTTGGTTTACTACTTTCATTTACAATTATAGTTTTGTCACTGTAGTGGCATGTGAACCTCGGTATATTTGATCATAGGAGGCATTTATACTTAAGCTTTTATATCACATCGCTTTAGGCTCTCTTCTTTCAAGTTTGTTTCCTCAGTTCTTGAGCTTCTATGAAGTCTTGACATGATTTAAATAAAATGGTTGCAAATATATAAATGAGAAACTTCAGTAACCTAAACTACATTAGGCAACATCCTATTTCATAGTATCCCTGCATCATATGATCCTCACCCATAAATATGGAGATGAGTTAAGTCATGTGAACACTGTAACTCAGATTCAAAAAGCTACCTTGATAGGACAGGAAAAAAAATATCTGTTCAAGAGTCAGATACTGGAATGTTTATCTTGGATTTCAGAGGGAAAGATGCATGCACACTCAGTTGAGCTCATCTATAATAAATCCAACGTTTCTAGAGGTGCTCCGCATGTGCAGTACAGTAGGTCTGCATGCACATTACGGAGAGAACCAAGAATCTCAGTGATGTCAAGATAAACTGCACAGGAACTATCATGCAGCTGGAAATCCCTAATCACCACATGAAGTCCTCCTATATGCATTTTTCTGTCAGAAAGTAATTTGGGGGATATAAACAAACTAGAGGCTTGTGACACCTATAAAATATAAATGGGGTTGTAATTAATATTACCTTGCACTGAATTCAAACATAAGCATAACAAAAACAAAACAGTAAAAGAGGTAACAGGGTCTAAATATTGTGTAAACATTTATGTGAGCAATGTGACTAGAGACACAAAGAAGACAGGCATAATTGCAGGTCAGGGACATCTAAGCTAAAAAAAAAAAGTATGTCAGAAAGAGGACAAATCAAGCATAAGGGATTATAAATAGGCAGAACTTACTCTCAAATGCACCAGAAGGTGCACTAGGAAAGCCAAAGCCAAAACCAAGATAAGCAGTACAGTGAGAAAAGGAAACACCACATTTTTGGAAAGGAATAATAGAATAAAAACATGAGAAAGAATTAAGGAGAATCATAAAAGAAAGGAGTGAAATTTTCTTTGTTCTCAAATGAATTTAGCTAAATTTTACAACAAAAGAAAATTTGAAAGGCTTTTCATGTCATCATAAAAAAGGTACTTTATGTAAAGATTTTAACATACTCCAAAGTACGTTTGCAGATTCAGCTTGAGATAACTGTTCTGTTCTATGATGATGAGACATTTTGAGGCTTGTTTCTATTTTAGTTTTTTCAATAATTCCCCATCATTTTAATTGGGCTTTATATGCATTCACTGACATAACAGGTAGTACTATTAAAATCTATTTGACTTTATTAAGTAGAAATAGCTGTAGGTTGAAATAGGAAATGCAGAGATTTTCTGAGTAGCTGATAATATCCAGAAGGAAATTTAAGATGTCCCATTTAGAGACGTTATCATTGTTACTGTTTGTTACATTCAGTGCACTGGTGAACAGGCTGCTCTAGTCACTGCTGAATCCCACAGGTGAAATTCTATTTCATGACAGACTATATTTAAACACTTTGCTTAGTGGTATGGCCTTACTTTAACATAAATTCAGTGTTTGCTATACAAAACTAGACAGAGGGTCTGCCTGTGGGGAAAATGAAAATCGGCCTCTAAATTCATTGAACAGAAAACCAAGGAAATATAAACTCAGTGGGCCAAAATATTTTGTCCCTTGAAGGCAATGAATGATTTATGCAAACCAATTGACTCTTTTTGTTGCATGCATTAAGCAAAACCAGGGCTTGCTAATGAGTTATCAGCAGAATGGGAGAACAAGCTAAATGGGGAATCCTTTTAGTGCTGTCAGTGGTAAATTAGGTCTATCAGGATCACAATAAGAATACACAGAGTAGTCAGTATTAGGTTAATTACCTTTGTTGACTTGAAAGGTTGGAATTTAGCTGGAAACAAAATAAGGAAAGTTTTTGAGTCTTAATCATTTTTATCTTTCCAGGCAGATATCACATATTTAAAGCACAAGGCACCTTTTCCTTACACTGAAAAAAGAGAAGCCGAAGGGAAGAGCAATATCACTGCCTATATTATCAGGGCATTTGATAATTATTCTCTTGTGGAACATAAGGAACAGCGTGGCAGGGGTAAGTTCCATCTGCAACCTTTCCTGAGTTTATTTTATGTTAGATTACTTAAAGTAAATTCTTCTTAGTAGTTGGACATATTTTCACTATCCTATTCCTTAAACTGAGGACTTACAAGTAGAGTGACTCAAAAGTCACCTTTTGTTGTGCTGGCTGATTGTAGCATTTTTGGAAAGGCAAATTGTTAGTAATCTTCTGGGGAAAAAAACCCCAACAACTCAAGGACCAACATTCCCATATTAACCTTCCCATTAAATCCATGATCTGCATATGACAGAGACCCAAGAAAAGATTTAGAAATATTCACTATATGGTAACTTTTTTTCAGGCTTAGACATTGGGTCAGTGGTATTGTTTTTGTTTTATTCAAGTTTATTATGCATCTCTTACAGCACTAGCATAACCAAAAAATCCTACGGTAGGAGTTTTAGTAAATTGCTAATGTAAATAAACAGGAGCCAATCAACAGCTCTGAAATCTTATAATACAGCTTTTGCTTACTCCTGAGACCTTTAATTACATTGCACAGCTGAGTCAGACCTGGCAGCCATCTTTTTGTGGAGCAGGGAATGTCTCAATCTGTTATGCCAAAGCCAGATGGCTACTTTTTTTTCCAAGTGCTTTCAAGCTTAAAAAGGGAAAAGTCAAGACTATGCCAATGATTCAGCACTTCAGTTCCACGGGGTCATAGTTGTGCAAATGCACTAACAGGAGCCTGGGGAGCAGGATATGATTCCCATAGCTCATTTTTGCCTATAATTTGGGATACTCAGAAGATAATGGCTGTGGGATCATTAGGGTAAAAAAAAAAATGTTAATAATCTAAGAAGCAACAGATGACTGCCTAAAAATATATGAAACCATGCTTATGTGCTGTGTGGAAAATAATCTTGTTTACAATCACACCACCACAAATTTAGTATGTGTCAATGCAATATTATATGAAATAATACTTCAAAATTTTATCTTGCTTTCGGTGGTTGCCACCACATCAATTGCTGAAAATTATGTGTATGCTTCAAGGTTTGTTTATTTTCTTAAAACATCTGTGCATGTGTGATATCAGCAGTGACTTTGCTGCTAGTTTCAATCACCCTTCCATAAATTCTCGTAAAATATTTTCTCCACCCTCACAGAACCAAGACTGGGTTTTGCTGAAGCATCTAGTTGCCAAGAGTGAACAGAAAATATATTTGGCAAGCTACAGTAAAGGCTCAAACCTCTGTGGAGCTTTCTGGGAATTTATCTAAAGCGGTGCCCAAAACGGAATTCAAAAAAGCCGTTTAGTATGTTCCATCCCTCATTTAACCTACATATGTTTGCACAATTATTGCTATAATAATAGAAAAATTATACAAGGAAATACTGTTGGTGGTCACTACTGACAGCTGGAGGTCAGAGAGTAAAAAGCTTTTAGAACTTCTATCAAGAAGCAAAAAAGATGAAAGAATACTGGCAGGAAATAACTTATCACTGAGGTGCTATGCCATGCTCACGTCTTGGCAATGCAATTTCAGTTCAGGTCACTTCTTATTCTACGTGCTTTTTTTTACTGTTTGCTTTTCTAAAATATAATAATTTATCATATGTGATTTCAAGTGTAACTTTTCAGCCACAGTGAAGAAAATATTATATTGAGCTGCTTTACCTGCAGCATCACATCACACGCACTGTGACAGAATCGTAGATGCAGCTATTGTGTGTACCTGCCACGCAGGAGCATTATCAGCTTCCGTGCTTTTGGCATTACCCAGGAGACTAGAGGAATGTGAGCTTTCAATTCGAAGCAGCACTTTCTGACATGAACTCAGCTGAGAAGGATTAAAGATTTAGAAAGCAGAGGTTATGGAAAGAAACATCGCCCTTGTCATTCCAAATTAACTGATACAAAATTTAAATGTATTAAATATATTTTATTATTATTATTTATGATGAACTCATTGTTTTTTTGATCTGTTCAACCATATCACAAGCTATACCACACCAGGTTCCATCCTGTGCTCTGTGCTAGCAGAGAAACCTTGTTAAAGGAAGTCACTTCAACAGTTGTTCTTTGGGAGGGAAAACATGTTTTGGATGGCTCAAAAATGATTAAAGAGCAGACAGTGCAGTTGTCCAGATTAACCAATAAAACCTTAGCTGCAAGAAAGATGCTGTAAAGGGACTCTGTCTTCAATCATTCCTTGTTTGCCCTCATTTACTGTTGTAATAGTGATGACAGTCCAAACCAAAGAGATTTTGAAGCTGGATCCCTGTTAATTAACTACTAAAAGTGAGAATAGAATCTGCAGAAAATAAATTGCACTTTCTTAAGTGAAAGCCTTATCCAAAACAGTTTTTCTTTTAAGAATGACAGACATTTGTGATCTTAGAAAAATAAGGTAGTCCTTCTTACTAATGGACTCAAACTTGTTTTGATTTTCAACACTGTAATACAAGGCTGTGTTGTACAGAGAGGAAGAAAATTTAAGATATTGGCCTTGGGTCGAAGACTTGTGTTCAGGGGAGAAGGAAACAGTTTTGATTATCAAATTTCTTGTGTCATCAATAGCTATCATGATTTCTTAATCAAAGTTTAGACATCAGAATAGCTTTATCCTTCACAGGATATTCAGTTAATATATAGCCCTATGAGAGTAACACTTTTACAACAATGACAATGGATATTAATGCAGTGTAATGTAAGAAGGCATTGTTCTGAGCATGGCAATAGAATACCTTTAGTTTTTTATTCATCTGTACAAAAGGTGAAGAGCGCTACAGAGCCCATCCATCTACTAAAATCAAGACAGTTATTCATTTGAACAGTCCTACGCAACTGAAGAGCATGTTAACTCTATAAACAAACTCAAAAAACGAAGTTGCAAGCACAGTGTAGAAGATCTATTCAGAGGTTTACTTTAGCACTCTTTGTTCTCCTTTATTGCATTAGAAGGGAACTGTATTGCAAATACCCATCAGCACCTTGACAAGTAAGTTTTAAATCAGAATATTCATTACAATATATTAAATAATATTGACCAACAAATAAAAGCTAAGAAAACCTCCAGAAATTTTGCCTCCCATTATATGTCCTCTAATACAGGTGAAAAAACATTTACAGTAGTCAGTTTACCAGATTCAGTACGCTCAGATTTAATCTTTTTCTTTTCCCTGTGGCTTTATATGCATAGGCCACTAAAGCAGATTCCATGGATCCTTTGAAACTAAATGTCTTTTAGATCGGTGCTTGTAGTTGTGACACTTTCCTAAAATACCTGCATAGATCAATTTGAATTTATATCCATTTCCATTAAATCACCAGTTCAGAAAATGAAGGAAATGGAACAATCTGAAGTATGAAATTCAGCAAAACTATTAAGGGAAATAAATGGAAAATACTTCTAATTTTTTAGAAATTAGAAGCCAGCTTCCTTAGTCTTTCTTTTATTGCAGATTACACAGGTGTAGCTCAGATTAGCAACAATTTGGTAACAGGAGGCACAGAATTTATCTTCAGTTAAATTCATTCATCAGATATGATAAATTTATTATAAATACTGAAAACATCCAAATAAATGTAACCAATTATTTAAAATGCATTTTGAATAAGACCAGTCTTCTTTACAGAACAATTTAAGTTCAGCACAATGAGATATGACCTTGGTATGACTCATTTTATACTTTTATAAAAGATGGTAGCCCTTATGGGCTATAGTGTCAAGGTCCAATTCCAACAATATTTTATTCTAGTCTATCAAAATTTATTCAAGTTTTTAATTTCTTGTATCGCTGATGTATAAATTTATTCCCACAGAATGACTTTTCACTTGCCAGCACAGGGCAAAGTTTGTCCTGTACCTTATTGTTATCAAGTTATGTAGCTCAAAACTCACAACGAAACAAAAGCAATTTCCTTTTCCAAGATGAAAAATATTGGCATGGCCCTTACTGTCTTCTATCTGATTCTAATATCTACTGTTGGGGTCTGCAGCGGGTCTGCAGATAATTTAGTTGACTTCAAAGACTTAGCTGTGTACCTTTAAGACAGCCACAAATTGTCAGGTATGTAAATAGGATGTGAAGAATCGGAACTTAGAACCGCAGCATACGGGCACCTACAGCAACAGCAAATAGCAAGCAAGAAGAAGAACACAAAAACCTATCAGGGTCTAACACCTGCACTGTCTAAGATATATAAATAGTTTGTATAAACAATAAAGGCCATTTTGTCCGAACCCAGCCATGCAGACATAGTGTTTCTTTTAAGTCCACCTCGACTTGCGTCACCACAATCTACTAGAACAGTTTGAGAAGGAAGTTTCTATCCTCATGTTCCTGAGATACACTAAAGAAAGAAAGCATCAAAATTGGTAAAGCTCCACCTTAAAATGTTAAACTTGGCCAAGGCAGTCTAGTGCATGTGGCACCAGAGCAACAGTTTGGTGGCCTGAAGGGTACTCGTACTGTTATCAGTGATGTACTTGGTGAATTAACACACCAACTCATTTTGCCACTTCTTTTAGTTGCCAGCTCTCACACACTGTTGCCATGAATCTCTTTTGCAGATATAAAAGTCATATGATTCAAATTCCAGCTTTCTTATGTTAGAGATTCTTAATAAGGTTGCAAAAAGAGTTTGAAAATTATTTCTAAAATAATCAAAAGCAAAAATACTTCAAATGTATTTAAAATATTTCATATTTTTTCAATTATCCTTTTATTTTGCTAGTATATTTTAAGTATTTAAATTCACAGATAACTGAAAATTTCAGCTCTTCAGACCGTGATACTTATCTTATTATATTTGAATAGGGCTACTCACAGTGGTGTTCTAACTTTAGTCAAATCTTCCAGATATTTTGTTTATTAATTGAAAAAAGTGCTGTCTAAAGTCAGTCCTACTCTCTTACAAAATGTGTAAATGGCCTTTTAATCTAGCACATCGTCATACATATCTGTAGCTGACTCAGATGTATTCAACAAGATAAAAAGCATATTTTGTTGTTGTTGATCTACTTTAAACTAAAAAGACGTTTTTTTCAGTATCCTTATAATGTTTATACAAGTGCTGAAATGTTCATAAGCATTTGCCCTGTTCACCAACCACGTTTTCTACATTTTCCTTTTTTTTTTTTTAAATCAACGTTCTCTAAAATTATTCATTAATATTAAAAATGAAAAATAACCACAATTATGCCACGGATGTGATTGGCTTCTATTCAAAGCTATTTAGTAATAATTAAGGCACCAAGACAGCTGTTAACATTGGAAAAAAATAGTAGCAGATGTTATTAATTCAATAAAACTTGACTGATGGAAATGAGCTCTTGGTCTCAAATGTGTTTGGAAAAAAGAACCTCATGCTAACACAGAAGCTAATACTATAGTAACTATAACTAACTATAAGTGTGACTCAAGTATGATTTTTTTTTTCCCTCTGGTTCTTAATAGTTCATGTTTCCACTGTTACACCAAAGTAGATAAGAAGTAATGCTACGGGTTAATAACAAAACCACAGAAAAACTGTGATAATTGAAAAAAACAAGCTTTTTGTTTACAAGAAAGCTATTGCACTCACAGATAATGAGTTCTGTTGATTCTATAATGAATATTGCTTGAAAATTACAAGCTGAAGGAACTAAGAAGTACTTAAGACTTTCATGCTTATCAGCACAACAGTATGTAAGATACGTGCCCCCAATTTTCCGGCTTCTACTTGTCTCACTTTCTCGCCTGGCCTGCATGGAAAATTACCAACCAAGAGGCTTAGCTATCCAACTTCTACAGCTTGCTGCCTGGAGTTTCAGAGTTGCTTATACGGGTCAAAACCAAATACTCTGAAAGTAGCAAACTCAAGGAGAAATGTCTAGTGTGTACTGTGTATCTTATTTAAACTTAAACCCACCTTTTTTATAGCATTAGAAAGCAAAAAAAGTCTGACCTATGGACAGACATGACCCCAGATGTTACTTGATAAAGGTTGTCATCTCAACATCTTTATATTAAAAAAATAATATTAAAAAATTAGCTTTGATTTAAGAAAACTTGAAAAAGCTGGTATGAAGTCCATCTTCTGACCAACAGCAAAGAAAAGAAACTCCTTGATCCTTTTTTTAATCACACTGTGGACTGTTAAATAGGCAAGTTGTGTTTAGTCCATATTTTTTCCTTTATTGGTATCAAGGTTCCTTATGTATCATCATTATAAAATAAATTAGATGCAGTGGTGCTAGCTTGCCTCCCCCCTCTGCTCCCTCCCAAAATGTTACTCTTCTCTCTCCCCCATTCCCTTGCCTCTGATTCACATTCCCTAGGCACTCCCCATGTACTACAGGCTCTTGTGCAAACCATAGGGTCAGCCAGGTGAGGGAATTGGTCTGCCCCAGACTTAATAGCAACTACTTAAATTCTCCCTGGCTTATCTCCCTGAACAGACCTATTGTTGATGCCACAAGCATCAGCACGAGCACATGTGCTCCCGAGACCTGTACTTTCCACGTTCATACAATGAATTACATAGTGCATGGATATTCATGCCAACAAATAAAAAGACCTTGAACATACTGAAAGTTAACTTATGGCTACAATTTCAGCACTTATTCAGAAGAGGTGTTTTGTCATGATTATAGTCAGAGTATAGAAACTGTCAGGGAAAACAGTCAGTCCAAACAACACTAAAAAGACAAAGATTGATAGTGGTGAAGGTTATCGTTGTATTGATTATTGTATTTTGAACAGATGTTTAACATCTAAAAAGCTTTGCAACCTTGGAAACCTGATGAAATAGAGGGTATAAACATTGAGTGTGTTTGTATCAAAGCATCTGGTAATGGAAAGATTTTATATAGTCACTGATTAAATGTCTCACTTTTATACCATCAGTGTTGAACTTTTGGCAGATAGGCAGTATTAGGAGAGTTTATTCTGGAAAGGCAGGAGTCTTTCCTATCTCTTTTTATTCTAAGCAAGAGATTGCTAACCCATCTTTAAACAGCTTCATCGTTTTCTTTATTCCTTTTGAGGAGAATCAAATACACTGCTTTCCACTGACATTGAAAAGTAGGCAAGGAGAAGGACAGTAAAAGTCTATTTTACTTTCATCAAAAAGGAGCACTTCAGTTACAACGCTATTTAAAAACTTTGCAAAGTCCCTTTACAGTCTCAGGGAAGTCCCAGACTGTAATAATGTCCAAGGGGAGCAAAGATTGAACATAGCAGTAGTTTAGTACCTGCTATGTCCTTTGCTGGGTGAATGTATGCTGCCCTGGCAAGAGAATGGAATTTTATGATCTAGTAATGGGCCTTTTCCATCTCTAATTACTACATCACAGGGGCATTGTGAAGATTATTTAGTTAATGTTTGCATAGCTCTCTGACCATGTAAAGTACTGTTAAAGTGCTAAGCATTACTATTATCATCCAATTAAATAATCAATCCAAATTTGAGCAGCACTAAAGTAAGTTCCAGTTCCAATTATGCTAATGAAACTGCAAAGGGACTGTATATCCAGAAGTTCCTACAATACCCAGTGTTGTTGCAGTACCTTTGAGAATCGTCATTACAGTGACTTTTCCCAGCATCCATTAAACACATATCTACTTGGGGCCTGGCTGTGAACTTCAAGGTATGTGTCTGCATGGGGACAACGCTGACCTGCACAGCCCTGAAAGACAGATGGTGAATACTTTGATGCTAGATATATATTTATGCTGGGATCCACAATAGCAAGGCATATATTCAAAATGAACACAAAGTACAGGTTAATTAATCTTCTGTTTATACTGGTAAAGCCCTCACTGAAGACTGAGCAGAGCCTTGGGACAGAATTCAGATGGTGGGAATGGATTGCCTCTATTTTGCAATTTAAACAGCATTTAGGTAAGAGACAAGGGGTTTTGAAGCTTTCCCATCTGCCCTTCACTGTTAGCTGTGGAAGTTCAGCAGGAAAAAAATGGAGGGAAGAGTTAAATTTCTTTGCGATACTGAGCTCCAGCATCACACTGAATGGCAAAAATCTGCAACCAGAAAAGTAGAGAGGAGTACTGTTTTAACCCTTCATTTCTAGACTCCAGTTTTACTCTAGGATCACCTGTAGTACTGATAGCTCTTGTGCAACTGATAATTCCTGTGCCAATCAGTAGAAAAGTCTAAGATGATTCTGCAGATACTACTTGTGAAGGTAGAGCCCACAGCCTGGTCCTAACAGCAGCAGTGCTTGAGACCAGAGTTTGGCTCACATGAGATGCTTGGGATTGGACTAAAGAAATCCAGAGCCCTTAACCTAAAACAGCTGAACCCACTACAGAAAAGAAATGGTGTATAAAAACCAACCAACCAACCAAACCAAACAAAAATCCCACCCAGCAGTATCAGCAGAAGCTTCTCTTTTCAGCATGGGAGCAAAAGCTCTGAGAGGAAGGAGCTTTTCCCTCTCTAACATCATTTACAGAGCATGGAAACATTAGCTCTTTCAACCTGCCTCTTTACTATCTTAGCCGGTTGTTAAAGATCAGGATAGGATATCTCTCCTCATCAGTGTGAAAAAGACTGTTGGGGTTTCATTTTTGGGTGTTGTTCTCTCCCCCCCCCCCCCATCTTCTCTGTAGCATAGCTGTGGCTGGCTTCCTAGGATTATTATCACTAGTCAATAGATTTCTTGACTCAGCAGGCAAATGGTACATTGGATACTGGTCTTTATTTCTCCTGGTGTTTTCCTTTTGTTTGTATAGCTGTAGATTATATCTTTGACTAAGAAGTTTACATGTGTTAGAGGGCCTTGGGAAGATAAATGGAGTACATATTCCAGGAACCCTTCAGAGGTAAGAGCCTGCTTCGTGCCTGTACGCAGCATAGCGATTCAGGTAGGGTTTTCAGTCCTGTTTTTGCAGTATCGCTGTTAGTAAGCAAGCAAACAGGCTACAGAGCTGCCTGTTGTCTTCCCTCTAGCTGCTATTTACTCCATTCCTTCAACAATATCTTTCCACTTACAGACACTCCTTTTCAGATCTCTTTAAACTTTCTCCCATAACAGATTTAAAAAGAAAGGAAGATGGGGGAAATGACATATTCTAACCATTGTCTAACAGCTCAACTTGTCTGTCACACAGTCTTCCTCACACACCAAGAGTGTCCTGGTCTATGGAGATTTTAAGCACGGGCTCAAAGTCAGTAACAAACCCAAGTGCAACAGTTCCAGCTGCGCTCTTTTACATTCTCCCTTACAGACACCAGAGGAGGAGAAGGAGGTTACAACCAGCTGTTAATGGCCTCAAAGTGAACCAACAGTCAGTAATTGACACATAACCCCCAGTTACACATCCAAAAATGTATATATCACTTCCAGGCTCTTAGTATGCCTGTACCATAAAAGAAGGGAATTTTTTAAAAATTTATTCTTACCAATATTTATATCAGACTCTTTCACAGATTTTAAAGCCTTGTCCATACCTAAGGAATCTTAGACTATTTAGTTCTGCATTTATCTGTATTTTTAATATATTAAAATCTCAATTTATTAAACTCATACAAGTCAAAACTGCTTGCCATACACATAAGCCTAGCAATCATGTGAAGGTAGTAGAAGTACAAAGGAAAAAAATAAATAAAAGGATTATTTTTTCATCATAAAACCACAATTCTCCATAACATAAATATTCAAGGGCACAAAATACTACAGCCTATTACATAACAGCTTTGAATAGTAATACCATGCTATGTCTAACAAAGAAAACTGAATCTGAACAGAATCTTCGGGCATCTGGGTACAGATGCAAAATATATTTCAGATCCTGAAAATATAATAGTATGTAATGAGAGCATTATCTTTATAAATGGAGTCCCAGTCATGAGGCTATACAAACAAAGGGATCATTTGTCAATGGAATGAAATAGAGAAAACTCTTGGAACCGATTCAAGTGTTACATTTTGAAAAATAAGACTGTGATTTTGTTTTACTCCTGGATGCTTACAGGTAAGGCTGTTAATGACTCTGCCTATATACAAATGGCAGTAACTGGACCAAAAGAAACCCAGATGTTCTGCTTCTAGGATACGAAAATTCTTATACCCTTAAACCTGACACCAGACAAAATATAAGAAATTATGTGGCTACTATTTCATTAAACTACATAAGCTTGTTGAGAAACTGATAATGCATTATTATGGAAAAGAAATCTTCCAGCATTATCATTCAAAATCTTCCACAAATTTCTAGCAAATGCCCTGCAACATGGATTGTCAGAGGTTTTCTTTTACAGCACGGAAGTTTCTGAGCACATTGTAAAATACTGTGCAATCACATCAAAAAGTCATGTGCATGTGTATTGGTCCTTATTATAATTGTGATTATAGTTATTTTATAACAAAGCTGGATTCATTTTTATTCCCAAAACAGCTTTTTCAAAATTCCTTTGTTCTTAACTTGACAACAACTTAAACCTTCTGTTTTAATGCATGGAGCATGTGGGTTTGAAATTACTGGTTGGTTATCACTATTTGTAGACATCTCCAAAAAGAGCAGGCTAGCAGTCTGTCCAATTGAAGAACCTAGTAGAAACTTGGCAATTAATAAGAAAAGAACAAATCTTAAAATATTCACTGTGATATAGTATAAATATATTGTGTACCCACATGTGAAATAAAACCTGAACTGGTAAAAAGAACCGGCAGTTCTATAGCCCCCAAATTCACTCGCTTTCAAAAGGCATGATAAAAGTAGAAAAGGCCCAGGAAAGGACAGTGAGATTCAGGAGAACCTTCTATACAATGAAGATCAAAATACACTGAGATTCTTGAGTTCAGCAAGAGATGAGAAAGGGCATGAGGAAAGTAAACAATAAAAGGGGAAAAGGCAGCCATTATTCACTATTTCTTATAACAATGAGGCCAGAGGAAATGAATCTACCAGTGAATTTAAAGTTATGTCAAAAGTATTTAAAGAATGTCAAAAGTTACAGTAGTGCAAGTGTGATTAGACCACTATTGTTACTATTACTATTATCTACTTATGTTAAAATATCCTAAAAAGAAGGTTTCAATGTCCTGATGTGATTATCTATCAGTACTGTGAAACCCTGTTCTCAGGATAATTTAATATTCAACTACTTTTTAAATCAATCTTATTTCTCTCATATTTTAGGGCATATGGAAATGCAAATGTTTTTGTATTTACTTATAAGGTAATCACATTGTTTATTTATTTAAATACACAAACTTCCCAATCAATGAAGTAAATTTGGGTTTAGACATTATTTGGAACAGCAAATGAGCATTCTTAGAAAAAAATAAATACAACTTTTTAACAGATTCAAGCACAATTCTAGCTAGGAAAGTCATTTAAGCAAGCATTTTCCTGTCTATAATTTCAATTGAGATGACCCAACATTCTCCAGTAAGATATATTTATCAGAAAATGTCTGGTAATATGCTTGCCACTAGTGTCACTGCCTGCTAGAACAACATTTAAATACCTAACTGCGAGGTTTGCTAAAGACATACCTTTCACTTCAAAGAAAAAAAAAAATATTCCCCTTAAATAGCTTTAATATTCTGTAAACTAACAAGTTAATCTTTAAGGTAGTTAGGAAGTGCAAGTATTCTTCAGCTTTCATTTTTATTGAAACAAATTTATATGCAATAATTTAAATATGATTATGACAATCAGACATAATTACTTTTGTGATGGCACTAGGTTGTCCCAAGAGCATATTACCTTCATATAATGTTCCTTGAAATAAAACACAGGATATATTGAATCTGTACTAAATTGCTTGTTTTTCTGCAATGCTTCAAGGTTGTTTAAACCCAACTATTTTTATTGCAGTTTATGAACGCATGTGCTTATATATATGTATTTATTGTGGTTTCGTTTTGGGAATAAATGAACTTTGCTCTAGTTTACTTTTTTTTTTTTCAATTTTAAAACAAAACCACATAGCTATGCTGTTTTCTTGCATAGCCTGATATAACATAATGCAAATTTTATATGCAAATGTGTAACACAAATTTCTCAATGATGTCTATTACAGAAATAAATAATTATTATTATAATAATGATAACAACAACTACTACTTTTACAGAATCTGTACCTGGGTCTTGACTGGAATAGTTATACGTCCCCCTGTGGAGCATAGTAACTGGATTCATGCCAGATTAAGTCAGAATTGTATGTTTTATCTTGTGGCGGGTTGCCCTTGGTTAGCTGCCAGAAGCCTACCCAGCTGTTCTCTCACTCTCCCATCTCAATAGGACTGGGGTAGAAATAAGATGAAAAGGTCCTGGCTGAGATTCACCCCAAGCCCCTCTCCTCCCCACCTTGTTACCAACACAGGTTACACTCAGTTTCTCCAGTGCAGTAAAGGCTTCATGGTCTGTACACAGTGGTTTCTCTCTGCTACTCTTTTCTTCTCTCTGCCCCACCATGGTCCCTGCTTGGGTGCCTGGAGCAGCTTCTTCCCCCACTACCCCTCTCCCCTTGGGGCTGGCAGGGCTGTTTCTCACACATTTCCCCTCACCCCAGGCGGCTGGGCAGCCCTTCCTTACCCGGGTTTCCCCCAAGGTGCAGCCATCGCCATCGAGGGGCTCAGCTATCACACTCGGTGGTGAGGCTGTCTTGGCTTCCAGCACAAAAGAACCTGTAACATGGGCTTGCCTCTTATTGCAAACCAGAGACACCTCCCACCCCATCCCTCAGGACATGTTGCAAATGCCTCAGCTGTGGGAAGATCTTGATCACAGCTTCTACCTTATTAGTCACTGGAGAAGTTGAAGTACATTTCTTATTTTCTGCTCTGTCAGCTCATCTTTTCATCTCCAGATAACTCAGTCCTATCTTGTGTCACTGGAAGAACTGTAAGAGGGTTCCAAGGACAGAAGGTCCTTGGGAGGAAGGACACCCCTCCTCGGCCACAGACATCTTAGATACTCCAGGTATCTCCTTGACCTCTGACAGGACAAACCAGACAGTTCTCAGAAACAGTTGTTATAAAGGATCATTGCAGTTGCACTGTCTCTGGCCACTGAACATTAATTTATAGCAGCGAAGCCTTTCTGCTGAGCCAGCTCAATGGTGGCCAGCCACATGAGAGGCACCACAGAGATTACGTGAACTGGGGATGTGCTATCGCATCTGTATGTTTGACTAGAGCTGAATCTTATGTTCTCTCACACATAAAAAATCCAACCTCCAGCTGAGATGCCTGCAATTTCTATTCACTCTTGCTCTTGCACACCCAAACCCTCAAGATAAACATTAAGGAAAATGGAGATTTATATCAAACAGGCTTCTAAATCTTCTGTACTGTCGTGAAATTTAGGCATAACAGATTGTGTGTGTGTGAGCAGAAAAACACAGTTCAGGCCAAAGTTTCTGATCAATCTGCCCTTTCTTTGTCTTAACTTCTCAGTTTTCTTTTCTTGTCTCCTGACATCCTCACATTAGAACTACAGCTCATGGCAGGAAGCATCAGCCAACGGTATCGGCATGCAGGGTGCTCTGAGCCAGTATAAATCAACAGAAACACAGCTTTGTCCCAGGGCAGATGTTAGGAATAAACTGAAGGTCTGGAGATGCAACAGAAAAAAGAACATTGTTGGTCCTGGAAAAAATTATCATCTCCAATATGTTAGATCCAGTGCCACATTTTCTGATATCATTTACTGCCCCCAGCCCTGTCAAAATCTGATGAAAAATACTGGTTTAAGGAGTCACATTTTCTTGGTTGTTTATTCTCTCCCTCGTTTTAACAAGATATTGCCTTCTGGTTCATAAATCTCTGTGGTGTTTTTTTAAAAACACACTAGAAAAAAAAAATCTGACAATTTTTCATAGAACCCTCCAGCTAAAAATGGCATTGACTACAGATTTCACATTTAGATTGCTTTCAAATTAATTTTAAAAGAAAGCTGCTTCTCTTACTAACTAAAAAGATTTGTCTGCTCTCAAATCTCAATTAATTAATTCAATTTTATCAAAATTTCCTGTTATCATCTTATTTTAATGTTCACAACATTATGCTATTCTTAGACAATTTTTCCTCTAAGAAATTTAGGGATGGCAGCCATCCCCAATGGGACACTGTCAGAACACACTGGTTATTGCAAAGTCACAAACAATGGATTGCTGGATAAGTACATTTTTTTTTTTTATTAATGACATATTTTTTACTTTTGTGCATTTTATGTTTAGCCAAGTGTCATGGTTTAACCCCAGGTGGCAACCAAGCACCACACAGCCGCTTACTCCCCTCCCCCTCACGCAGAAGGTTGGGGAGGAGAATCGGAAAGGAATGTAAAACTCAAGTGTTGAGGTAAGAACAATTTAGTAATTTAAACAGAACAAAAAAGAAAGAACAATAACAACAACAACAATAATAATTGTAATAATAACAGTTATAATGGAAAGGTGGGTGAAAGGATAAAATCCAAAGGAAAACAGGTGATGCACAGAACAGCTGCTCACCACCCGCTGGCCAATGCCCAGCCAGTCCCGGAGAAACAATTCCCCGGCCCCAGCTAACGCTCCAAGTTTATCTACCAAGCATGATGTCCCGTGGTATGGAATACCTCTTTGGCTGGTTCAGGTCAGCTGTCCTGGCTGTGTCCCCTCCCAGTTTACCGTGCTCCTCCAGGCCTCTCACTGGCAGGGCCTGAGAAACGAAGAAGTCCTTGACATAGTATAAACATAACCCAGCAACAACTAAAAACATCAGCGTGTTGTCAACATTGTACTCACATCAGAGCTAAAGCACAGCACTGTACTACCTACTAAGAAGAAAGTTAACTCCATCCCAGCTGAAACCAGGACACCAAGCAATCACACTCAGTGAAAGAGAAATGTAAAGATAGTCTAACAACATATTATTTAAAGAAAATTTGCAAACACTTTGTAAATTTATCAAAGAGGTTTTTTTCTTTTATTTTTCTGAGATTCTTTATATGTGTTTGTTCATTATGGTTATTACATGGAGTGGTAAGACACCATATATTTAAGCTGACTGGTCTAGTGATTTAAATACACGTATAAAATTGACTTCAAGCTCTATATGTATACTCAGGCTTTGGAGATCATTTGAGGCAGGACTGTGAGACCTCTTTTCAAAACAAGGAGAAATTAATCTTACGCATATATGTATTAGAGGAATTCTAGTCAAATTGACATTTGTCAAGTATTGTTTTTAAACCATCTTAAGACTATCTCTATATGGCTTTTATATACATATATTTATATATAAAACTACATATATAAATTTTCAATGTGAATTAAGGACATTCATGACTGAGCCAACTTTACAGACAGCAACAGCTACGTGTGCAAACAAATTACTTCGTGCAGTACTAATAAGTCCTCTCTCCCTCAAAATCAACTGAGCTATGCTTTGCAGAAACAGCTCAAAATCAAGTTGTATTTTGTCTGCTCCAAAGTTTACCCTGCACTAGCAATAAATTCACATTATTTTTTGCCTTCTGGCAAAACTACGTTGAACCTTTTGCTTGCATCTCAAAAATCAAGAGCCCGTCTTTCAATTTTCAGGCTACTATCAACTGAAACTAAAACCCCTTTAAAACTTAATTTAATTTTCAGGCATACTTGAGAAAAATACAGTCAGAAGCATTTCTCAGACTTTCTATTAAGTCAACAGATAGAACAAAACAATGCCACCCACAAACTCTCAGAGAAAGCAAAGCAGAGCTCCTTGGAGGCTGTGGGAATTTTTGTTCCTCTAAAACATTACGGCTAATGCTTATTTCTTTCTTCCCTGAAATTTCAGAGATCTTTTGCTAAAAAGCCCCCACCAAACACAAAAGCAAAACCAGTCCCCTCCTCAAATGTCCAACAGTTTGTGTCAAGAGAAATGGTGCCAAACTCTGACTTTTCTCTTTTGGTATAGTTCTGGATTGCCCAATTATTTTAGAGAGAAAGTAAAGAAACTGGGGGCTGGAGGGGTGAGGAAAAATACTGGGGTTTTTTTCTGTTTTTTAAACAGTTCACATTCAGAACAGGAAGGTCTTCTAGACACTAAGGCAATTCAAGTAGATGTTTATACAGTCATGGGGCCACAATCATACTGTGTGCTGCAGAAGTTTGTACTATTTCAGAAAATGCTCATGGGTGGCTTGGTAACATTAACAGCCCAAAGGCTCAACAAAATCTGTGAGTGAGAGCTAGACATTTTGAAAATAATGAATGCAGAGTTCACTTCATATAAGATTCCAGAACCTGCAGTAGAGGAAGAGAAGTGGAAATACGGTGAATGTGGACAACTCTTCAGCTGGAATTCACAAAACTTGCTCTTTTTCTGACAACTCCAGATTAACAACAAACCATGTTTAAGAAACCACAAATGGATTTAATATTCTCGTTTATGTAAACAACTATTAAGATACAGAAACCTACGGAACTTCACAAGTTAGCAGTAAAATAAAAGTAATAAACAATATTAAGCCTAAGTAGTTATATTGAAGTTAATAAATCCTGCCTACTTATAGAAAAAAGAAATTACCAAAAGAAAACAAAAATACCGTAGTAAGTTCTGCTATATTTAGAAAAATGCTAGTTGCCATTCTTCCTAAGGGAATCTCCTAACGCTTCTTTCTTCACATAGGCTGAATCAAAAAATATATTAATGCAGCAGGGTTTATTAAACTCACAAGAATATCAATACATCATGGTCTTTAGATGAGTGAGTTTCAGTTAAGTACTAATGATGGATTACATGGAATATGTATTTATTTAAATAAAGTGATTTTTAAAGGAATCAGAAAATACTACTGAATTATCACTGCCTTCCGAAATTTTTTTCTACAAAAAAACCAAAAATTGTTTTGGGGATTTCAGTGCTAAATGCTATGTGTACTTGCTAGTTCCACGGTCCCAATTTTAGGGTGCAGATGGTGTAATCAGCTATAGCAGTGGTTTACTACTCATGCTCTCTCTAGAGTTTTAAGTTCAAATTGCACCTATAAAAAGGGGTAATTAGTCCTTTCTGGTTTATTGCTGTTAGGGGAAAGGAAGCAGTTTCAGTTAACTACCAACTAGACACCACTCCAGATTAAATATCCTAGACTCAGTACCTTATACTGGTTTTCAAATACCATACTGAGAGTTCAAAGAGTAGGAAATGTCACCTTCCCAAACATTATGGACTATTAATTATGTCTTTGCAGTGAACTTTCTCAGTGCAATTAGTCTACAGACACGAAGATCATTCTTTATAAAAGACTACAGGCTGGAACAAGGTTAATTCCAATTTAAATTGTGTTAATAACAAGTGTGACTGCATTCAGACAGCTGAACAATTATCTGATAAGCAAAATATGTGTAATGAAGCAGATAAAATTGACTAATTTTAAAACAAGCATGGGTATGCAACAATGTATATGTTTTTCTTTTCTAACATACACACTGTTTTCCTATGCTACCCTTTAACTGTCTAGCTCTCTATGTAGAAGACATTCATAAACAGTCAATCACATTTAGGCATAAGACAAGTAAATATGTAGCTGCATTTGACACAAATTTAACAGCAGCTTTGGAATGTGTGTCCTTTGGGGTCACTTAATATAAAGCTCCACAGAAGACTCCTGTCCCTTGGCTTTGACACCACATTCTACTCATCAATAAAGCTGAGCACCAATTGCCCTCATGGTGGATGGTAACGGAGGGTAAGCAGGAGATCTCAAGGTGGAATTTCATGTCAGAGTTTCTCTGGTGGCAAATCTCATTTAAAAGATTTCTGACCACTTTTTTCCAGACCTTGCCTTTTCCCAGTGAGTTTATCACACACTAGATAATACTCTGTAAAATGAGTAAGCGACAAGTTACTGTGCAGAAGGTACGACAGAGAGAGCTGCACTGATTCAGCTGATAGGAATACATATTTCAACAGGAAGGGGAAAGCTAGAAAGTGAAAAGCCTCTTAAACTGGTCTTGCTAGTCATGAAAGCATATCTTAGAATAGTATCTTCAAGCATAATCAACAACTAGATGGACCCAGTCCATAATTTAAAATATTTTAGAGATGTAGGGCTGCGCCTTTATGGTTCAGAATCCTTTAAGAGAAATAAAACCAAGACTTATTGAAATACTCATAAACAAACAGACAAAATGTTTCACTTTGCAAGAAACTGTAGATAGTGCTACTTTTTATGGAACAGAGTAAACCAGGCTGTGATTTCTTTCAATTTTTTACTTTAAAATAACCTAAATCACTGTCTTTGAAATTCTCTCCCATGAAGGAAAAAAAGAGACTCCCTACTGTTCTGGGTTTTGAATCCTATTTCTGACAGAAACTCAGATAACCACCCTAAAGTGATAGTCAACTATTCTGGATCAGCCAAGATAAGAATAAATATTTCAGTGTTACTGCGCAGAATAATACTTTAAAGCCTGTGTTATGGGTTGATCTTGGCTAGCCACCACATGCCCACCAAGATATTCCATCACTCCCCCTCCTCAACTGGACAGGAGGACAAAATGCAATGAAAAGCTCTTGGGTTGAGATAAAGACAAGAGATTATTTATAAATTGCCATCATGGGAACAAAACAGACTCAGCTTGGGGAAATTAATTTAATGTACTGCCAATTAATTGTAACAGAGTAGGATAGTGAGAAATAAGAACAAAAATGAAAACACTTTCCCCCACCCCTCCCTTCTTCCCAGGTTCAGCTTCACTCCTAACTCCTGAGTGCTGCAGGGGGATGCCAAACTGGGTGCCACAGCCAGCCTATAATGCTTTGTCTCTGCTGCTTTTTCCTCCTCACACTGTTCTGCTCCAGCATGGGGTCCCTCCCACAGAGGAAAGTCCCTCCTCCAACATGAACTTCTCCAATGATTCCTTCCCACAGGCTGCAGTTCTTCAAAAGCTACTCCAGCATGGGTCCTTTCTGCAGAGTACAGTCATACACAAACAGACTGCTTTGGTGTGGGTCCCCAGCAAGCCACAGTTCCTGCCAGAAACCCTGTTTCTTCATGGGCTCCTCTCCACAGTTCCTGCCAGAAGCTGTCTCCAGCATGGTCTCCCCATGAGCTGCAGCTGCCTTCAGAGCATATCCACATGCCCCAGCATGGGGTCCTCCACAGGATGCAGTGTATCTACTATATCATGTCCTCCATGGGATGCAGAGGAACAACCTGTGTCACCATGGTCTTCACTGCAGGGGAAATCCCTGCTCCTGTGCCTGGAGAACCTCCTCCTTCTTATCTCACCTTGGTGTCTGCAGAGTTGTTTCTCTCACATTTTCTCACTCCCCTCTCTCAGCTGCTGTTAATGCAGTATTTCTTAGTCCTTCTTAAATAAAGTTATCACAGAGGCACTAACAAGGTCACTGATGAGCTCAGCTTTGGCCAGTGGCAGGTCTTGGAGCCAGCTGAAACTGGCCTTTGTCAAGTATGGGGGCAGCTTCTGGTGCCTTCTCACAGAAGCCACTCCAGCAGCCCTCTGGCTACCAAAACCTTGCCACATAAACACAATACAGCCTCCACTAAGAATTGTTGTGGAAAGAAAAAAAAAAGGATCTGAAAAGTAAAGATACATGTTTTATTGTAAATAAGGGAAGTTCATCTCACATGCAATCAGTTGTATTTGTGCTACTCACAGACATATAACTGGACTTGAAAAAATACATACTGTGAAATTATGAAATAAGATCCATCAGACAAATACTCTGTGTCATTAAGTACTTCATGCATATAGATATATATAACCTATGGCACAAAAATTTTTATTAATGGTGTCAGACTGACCCTGGAGTAAGGTCATGAGGTGTTCCCAAATTTTATAATTCTATATTTAGGATACAAATAAATACTAAAAAGAGTGCTTAGTTTCACACGGCTGTATTTACTCTCCTAACAGTATGCATTTGATCCTGCAAGGACAAAGGTTGTATTTTTATTGTATTGGTCAAAACCCGGTAAAGAGTTTTTCTGTTGACAAAGTATGAAGGACAATGATCATCTGACATTAAGATTCAGGACATAATGGTGATGGTTGAGTCTCTAGTAACAGTCCTTTGCACGAACACTGTTGAGAGTCAGGACAACCAAGACTGGCAAAATTCACTAAATTACCATCTTCAAAGAAAACAAAAAAGTGATTTAAGACTACCCATTTTGCCTATCGTTTTTGCTCCCCTTTTCAAGAGATTTTAAAACTTTCTTCTGGGATTTTCAGACTTGTCTTCTTTCCCTTTGAAAGCTTCTACATTCTAGCCTTTTGTTTATAAACTTCAATTTCTTACCAAGTTCTCTATTCTACACAATAAATCGGGATGCTCCTTATCTGATCATCACTATTGTGTTTGCATACAAATGGCTTCCCTGAGGAAAGACAGTTAGGGGCCATAATTACCTCTCCATTTAAATGTTTTTTTCCAGGTTCACTACCTCCTTTCTTTCAAGAAACTAGGCAGCTAAAATACTGGTAGTTAGTCATAATAATCGTGATAAAGATAATAATAATAGCGATAATGATAATAATAAGAAAATATGATTTATATAATCAAAAGTAGTGCACTTCTAAATACTGCTCACATTGACCTCTTCTTAATATTTGCCTTAGAGTGAACTATGTTGAAGAGTGACTGTAGAAGAATTCTATACAGGTAGATATTTGGTCTGGCAAGTTCCAACCTAGGTTTAATCTCATGAACCCATCTACTCGAGGTTTGATTTATTTAGGATTTTATTTAAATACTCCGTTATTCTGTCTTCAGCCATTTCATTTCTATAGATAGCATGACAATTATGGGCATGTTTCTAGTAGATCTGTGAATAATTACTGTGCAATGTAATCATGATCAATTTTATCCTGCAAATGAATTGAAAAATGAGCTGGAATTTAAACTGACTGAATGGCGCAGGACACAGAAATTAGGATAGTAGTATCTGTGGGCATACAAAAAGAATATCATTTGCATGCCAGAATCAAAGGAATTTCCTTTTTTACAAAGTGGAGTGAAAAAGAAAAAAAAAAAAAGGAAATGCACAGTCATGCTTCACAGAAAATATTGCACTCACTTGGCCTTTTTCATTCCATTTCACACACCACAGTAAGTAGGTATCTCGTTGGCAAGTTTTTCTATATATGGTGTGAATCTTGACTTCTAGGGAAACCCAAGCATAAGCAGGAACCAGTAACTACTTGTATATAGGACTTGGACTGCTCTCTGGGTTGGCCCAAATGTTCCCCCAGTTACTGTAGATGGAGTTGTTTTTCCTCCTGTGTGATAGTTCTGCTGTAGGTGCTTACTCCTCTGTGGTTTAGATGCTTCACACATACATTGTTCTCACTTTTTAAGTCTAAGCCTCAAAAGAATATTTCCTCACTACCATAGAACTACAGAAAGAAAATACTGATAAGAATAGGATTTGTAAATCTTAGTAACAGATCTGTGATTTTCTAACTCCTAATTAAATAATGTGTTCCTAATCCTGAATTTTAATCCAATACATTGTATAGAAGAGGAATGCTGATGTGTATGGTGGAATTTATAAGGCACTTTTGATTGGAGTCTTTTCTCATCCGAGTGAAGGGAAATTCGAAGGCATATCACAGTGGATTCCTTTCCTTGCCTAACTGTTTCAGACTACTAAGCAGTAGTTTTCCTATCTGTCAGCTAACTATTAACTATTGCAATGTTTAATTTTCATCATGACTGACCTTATTCCTCAGTACTGAGATGAGTCAAAGATCAGTGGCATTTTTATCTTCAGTAGAAATAAAGAAATGTAACCATAAGAAATTATTCAAACAAAACCCTGTATTAGAGTGTTAAAGCTGAACAGCCAAACAGACTGAAAACACAATGAAAAGTCAGTTTGTTGTATTCTTATCAATCTTTATTAAACTCCCTCACATGTAGTCAATATGATGTTTTGGTTAACTACACAGTCCCTATTCAGCCTTTGATTCATCTAGTAAAGATCATCCACTTTGGGCCTGTAACTGAATATTTTTTTTTCTCCTGCCACTCTGCCTGAAGCCCCAGGATGTGTGTGTGGTGCCCTGGTCAGATCTTGTTTTGACTGATTCCCTCAATGGCAATGGGTAAGCACATGCTTGTGTGGTTGGTGGCTTCTTCCCACACATCTAGGGAGGCTACAGCTGGGCAATGAATCATGCTTCTGGGCACCCAGATCTGTACTTCTGCCACCGCAGCTCACAGGGGCAGCTCCCTGCAGAAGGTATGTTTTTTTTTATATATATATATATATATATATGGTATTTCTTACAGTAATTGGGACCCTGATATTATAAGTGATGAAGTCCCTCTCCTGATTGCCCTTGTCTGTACAGCATGACAACAGGCAAGCCCTCCTTTTGAGGAGCTGATCTCTGTGGTCAGACTTTGCAGAGTACTTCATGAACCACCTAAAAAGACTTTAACTTTTTACCCCTCTGAAATGTTTCTACTCCAGCTGAGCAAGCCAAATTGCTTTGCATGTTCTGATTTCTATCTTCTGCACTCACAGCTGGCTTGTTTTCTCTACCATCACTCCACTGCTTAATGACATTCTGTTTGATATAAGTTTTGAAACTCTTTGATATAAATGGACCCTAATTATCACTCACTAAATACTTCTAGAAGTTTCTATGTTGTAAATATGTGTTTAGGGCAGCCATAACTGCTGTATCGCTGGCAGCTATCAGTATGTCTGCAGCTTTTTGTTGTTGTGTTTACAGCACAATATGAATTCTGTCCTGACCTTGTTAAAATTTATTTTTCTGCTGCATGTGTCTAAGCAGTTATTTAGTTTTCCTTGTTTCCTGTCAGTTTCTAAGAAGGTTTCATTCTCTGTGCCATAATGAAAACATTTTGTCCATAGACAGATTTACTTGTTATTCATAACATTAAGAGGTGGTATTTCTGTCATTTTCAAAAAGCTTGTTAATAAATCTGGTATAACAGTTCTCCTGTAAATGCTCACTCCAACTGATGTATTCTGCTGCTTTTTGAAGTTAGCTTGCCCTCTCACATTTCCCTTCTTTGTCAGAGGACACTTGCCATGTGTCTTGGATGTTAACTTAGTCTTCATGTCACAGCTGATGCCCTAGAAGTACGCTATCTGTAGTTAGTATTTGAGATTTAAACTACTCTCCTTTTAACATTTTATATTTTTAAATACTCACATTTCAGTAAAATTATTCTAAATCAGAAAAATGCTGATTTTTATTTTAAATCTTGCACAAAAGGTTGTGCTAAAACAGTAAAAAAGGATGCAAATTATACAAGTAAAATGCATCACACTATAGTCATCTTTATATTTACAAGACACATACTCTACACAAGCTTATTAAAAACAAACTGAAAATGAAACATATTTTTCTTCACAAAAAGCACAAGCTTTCTGTTAAATCCCTTGTAGAAACGCCGCCTTGTATCACTTTTACATTGCTGCTGCTGCATCAGTGACAAATATTCAGAAAGCAGATGGCTAACCTTCTGAATTACATTATTCATGTTTCCATAATAACTTTCTAAAGACCATAATGCTGCACCTGTTCTAAATTCTTCCTTTTTAAGGACAGAGTACTGTCAACTTTCAAATGTGCAGCTCTAGATGCAAGACTAACTATGATTTTAATGGAAGATAAGTGATCATGTACCAACACTTTTTTTTTTTTTTTTTTCTTTTAGTGCAATTGTCAGGTCTGGAAATATTCATTTATTACAGTTAAAGAGTAAATTTTCTGGGTTTTTTCTTCTCCCAGTCAATTCTGTGGTTGCAGAACAACTTATGACCAGCATAATAACTGGAGTTACTTTTCCTTAGAGCAGCTCCCTTGAGTCATTCTGTCACAGTTCTGCAATCTGAACATGCAAAAAAGATGCTTAATTTCTGCCCTGGAGTTATCTCATTAATTATATATGTGCTTTCAGACCAGGATACAATCTACCACTGAGCCTGATTCACTATAAGCATCACAGTGAGCCACCTTCATTCCTTAGGGAATAGTTAGGAATATGTAATTGCTGTTCCATATCGAAGTCAGGGTTCACTGAACTTTGTATCCTATGATGCTAAGAGTAGCTCAAGTGCTTCAGAAGTCTGTATATGACCCGCATGGGAAATATGGATTAATCTTGCATCTTAAATCTTGAAGTGAAATGATAGCCTGAATACCCATATAAATTTCTAGTTTCTTTTAAAACCTTATTAAAGTCTTCAATTCAAAATTAAGCTTGTGACACGAGGACTAGTGGGTTCTACCCCTTCAGGTGACAGGTTTCATACAGACTAAACCAGAGGTCAAACCACAGCTGTAGCTTTCTTCTGGGCAGGGAAAGAAGAATGAATGGACTACAGTGGGAGTGATCTGCTCCCAGCTGTCTGTACAAACTGCAGCCGTAGGACTACCAGCAAGCTATCCTCTTTACAGCACAAAGTCCGTGACTCTTTCAGCTATAGGGTTGTTCAAACATTTTGCTTTAAGAAAAGGCCTGACCACTTCATAAATTTTTATGAAATGCCATTTTACCCTGTAAACTTTCACTTGAAAGTATTTTATTTAGCATTTTTCCCAGCTGAGAAGCTGCCATCACTGTAGCCCTGTGGACTTAAACCACATAGAGGGCATCCTTTGCAATGTGTTTTTTCTCATTTTTTGCCGGTGTGAATTCAGTGACTCAGTTCTCTCCCAAGTCCACCCTGTGACAGTGGCAAAATAGTGGGTCCAAATCTGAACTTAATCTTCTTATCTAGAGTTGTCAGATAGGGGATGAAATTTTTTACAGACTTTCCTGGATGGCCTTAAAGTTTCCGGGAGATTTAATAATATATTTCTATAGTTAAAAGGAAGATTAAACAAGGAGGATTGCAGGGAAAGCAGATAAAATCAGATGTTCATTAGCTACTCTTTTATTTATTATAAAATTACCTCAATTTTCTAGGTTGTTTAAACTTTCATGTGAACCTCTATAGGTAAGATACAGTTGTATACCTGAAAAAATACTGTAACTGTCTACAGAAAACATAACTTAATGTAATACCTTGTAAGGATAAAAATAAATAGTGCAGAATGCATCCTTGAGTCTTCATAAACTCTCTCATGTTTTCCAATTACTTTATGTTCTGTTAATGATTACTGTAGTAAGTACTAGACTGAAAAATCAATCTCCTAACCTAACTAGACCACGTTTAGATAATTCAGGCCAAATCAGAGCCGTATGTTAGCTAAAATTTATAAAATTACGAGCTAAACCACACACATTGTAGGTATGGGGAGTGAATCAGCCTAACATACATACAGGTTTGAGTCAGTCAGACAACACTGAATTCATATCCTTTTTCTGTAAGAAGGGAGAAATTTTTAATTTTTTTAAACCTTCTTCTTTCTTGAATGCTTATATGTGCACTGGAAAAAAAGTACTACATCTGAGTCAGCATGAATTATTGTATCTTGGCTCTCCAGAAAAAAAGGAATGGAACAAAGGCTGCCAATTATTTCCACTGCCACAGCATTATTTGGAGGTTGAACTGCAGTCTGTGTCTTGAGGAAACTTAACCACTTTTTGCCAGTGAGAGTTAGGTAGAAAAGAGGTAGGAAAGATTTGGATGTAGTATGGTTTTTGAATAAAGCTGGGAAGCCTAAGGCAAGTCAGAACATGAAGACTGCATTATTATTTGAAAAAAATATTGAAATACTGCTTTTAAATTAAAATCAAATAAAAAAATATATAAGACACGTTCAACTGTCTTGCAAGTTCAAAAAAACACTTAAGGAATGCTTACATTTTATGTAAAGGTAAATGGAAAACTTTTTTGTCAATAATACAGAGATGAAAAAAAGAGTTTACGTGAGGAGGTGACTGTGTGATCTGAAATACAGACTCCTTGTTATTCTTCTGTGGGTGACACTGACATCAGCTAATATCCAAAGTTATTCAGGTACACTTATGAGACTATGCATGACATTAGAGTGAAAAATTCAGTTTTGCAAGGTATGAAGATGTAGCATCACAGAGTATACTATACTTTTCATAATTTTTTCTTAAATTTTGCTCTGTTGTTTATATATATGGTAACAGGTACCTTTACTACCATGAGACCTTCACACAAGTATTGGATTTTTTTGTTTGCTCTAGCTTTTTAAATGAAAACACAATGATAGGCTTAACTATATTTATGATCAAGCAATATGAAAAAATAAGTAATCTAAATTCACAAAATATTGGTCATTTTGAAAAATGTGCTTTGTAGAGGCTTTATCTTCAAGTGTTAAACAGTATGACCCGAAGTTCATTCCCTAGTTTAAACCAAGTTATATTTTTGTTTTGTTTTGTTTAGTGGAAATACATACTAATGGAAATAATGAACACTCTCAAGGAAAATGGGTGAAATCTCAATTCTTTCATCATAACAGTTTTCCATTTCCCACAACACTGGTTCATCAATTTATGAACATTTCTAATTTTCCAAATCAGCAAAATTAATACATAAAATAGGTGTCTAACTGCTAGCTGGTATATTTTTGCCAATGGAATATGGTGTTTGGAGTTCCTGTCTGGCAAGTACTGCATTGTGAGGTTAGCTTAGGTTCAGTGATAGGAGGAACAACAAGCAGGAGGAGTAACTTCATTAAAAAACTGCCTCAGCTGCTCCCAGGCCCATCATAAGAGCAACACCAAACACCCTTCACCAGAAACCCAGGAAAGCACAGATGGACAATGGTAGGTGGGAACTCAAATGGTAGATTCTAATAGAACAAGCAGCTTGTCTGGGCCCTTCCCAGGGCTGTCTCAGCAGAAAGCCATCACCCCATTGGATGCAGGGGAAGAGCATTTTCAGATTGCACATGATTTATGGAACGTTTCAGGGAGGAACCAAAGTCGGGAAATGGATGGACATAGGTGATTTGAGGGGGTAAGTGTAGGAAAACAGAGGGGTAAGGGGATAAAAAGGGTGGTCACGTATAAATAGTTTGCTGGTTAGTATGTCTGTCTGGCCATGCCCAGCACCTGATCATGGCAGAATGTCCTATTTCCTCATTAAACTCTACCTTCAGCAATTTTCCAGTGAGGGGATCTCTGTTTCATGTGCAGCTGTGTATATGGGGGTCTGTGGTGCCAGTAACTGGATGGAGTGTGAGTGTGCAACTGAGTGTGTGATGAATTGCAAATATCAAGCCAGATGAGCTGGCAAGCAGGTGTAGTGGTCAGGGAGCCAAGGGGATAAATGGTTCTCCAAGTGACAGCTCTGAGTTGTGAGAGTGCCTGTTTATCTCTATAGACAAGGGCACAGGTAGTCAGATATTAGGACTAGCAAAGTCCTGATGTGTCTGTGTGTGAGAGAGAGGGGGACAGGTGGGGTTGTCTGTACCAGCAACTTCAGTGGGGCTGTGGCTGCAGAGGTTGGCATGACCAGGTGCAAACAACTGGAGAGACTGTGTTCCAGGGGCCAGTGATAGGGCAGACTGTGTCTGAGCCCTGCTGCTGGAGAGAGGCCCCTTCTACATACATGCATAAATATATTTACTTTTACTAGTAGAAATCCATCCTGACTGGTTGCAGAGGGAGCAAGAGGAGTAAATTGGTGCTGTCATTGTTCCTGTGAGTGCTCTGTGTGTCTTATTTGTGTGCCTGTCCATGTATATATGTATGTGTATATTGTGTATAGCATATGGAGTTTACCAACTCTGGAAGAAGGGGCAGGCAGTTCAGGAGGACTATAAGGATGTCATGAGGTTATGCAGAGCAAAGATTAGAGAGGTGAAAGTCCAGTTAAGAGCTCAGGCTGGCCACTGCTGCAAAAGATAATAAAAAATGTTATTACAAATACATTAGGAAAAAAAAAGGAGGGCCAAGGGTAATCTCCATCCCTTATTGGGCACAGCATCCTCCTGGAATGGTTAGTGACCTGCTGCTCTCTCCCCTTATACGTGCACAGGTCTAAGAGGCCAGATGGGATTCACTCAAGGGTACTGAGGGAACTGGTGGAGGAGCTTGCCAAGCCACTTTCCATCATTTATCAACAGTACTGGCCAGCTGGAAGGGTCCTGGAAGACTGGAGGTTAGCCAACATGACGCCCATCTACAAGAAAGGCAGGAATGAGGATCCAGGGAACTACTGGCCTGTCAGTCTGACCTCAGTGCTGGGGAAGGTTACGGAGCAGATCATCCTGAGTGCCATCACATGGCATGTGCAGGACACCCAGGCGATCAGGCCCAGCCAGCATGGGTTTATGAAAGGCAGGTCCTGCTTGACAAACCTGATCTTCTACAACAAGATGACCTGCTTAGTGGATGAGGGAAGGGCTGTAGATGTTGTCTACCCAGACCTTAGTAAAGCCATTGTCACCATCTCCCACAGCATTCTCCTGGAGAAACTGGCTGCTCATTGCTTGGATGGGTGTACTATGGGTTAAAAGCTGGCTGGATGGCTAAGTGCAAAGAGTGGTAGTAAATGGAGTGGACTGGTGCACTGTCACAAGTGGGTTCTCCAGGGCTCAGTACTGGGGCCAGTCCTGTTTAATATCTTTATCGATGATCTGGATGAGGGGATCGAGTGCACCCTCAGTAAGTTTGCAGATGTCACCAAGCTGGGGGGAGTACTGATCTGCTTGAGGGCAGGAAGGCTCTGCAGAGGGATCTGGATAGGCTGGACCAATGGGCCAAGGCCAATAGTATGAGGGTCAACAAAGCTAAGCAGCAGTTCCTGCACTTGGGTCACAACCACCCCATGCAATGCTACAGGCCAGGGGCAGAGTGGTTGGAAAGCTGCCTGGAGGAAAAGGACCTGGGGGTGCTGGTTGACAGCCAGCTGAACATGAGCCAACAGGGTGCCTAGGTGGCCAAGAAGGCCAATGACGTCCTGGCTTCTATCCAAAACAGTACAACCAGCAGGACTAGGGAAGCGATCGTCCCCCTGTACTTAGCACTTTTGAGGCTGCACCTCAAATACTGCATTTGGTTTTGAGCCCCTCACACAAGAAAGGCATTAAGGTGCTGGAGCATGTCCAGAGAAGAGGAATGAAGCTGGCGAAGGGTCCAGAGCACAAGTCTTATGAGAAGTGGCTGAGGGAACTTTTTTTTTTTTAATCTGGAGGAGACTTCAGAGGATCTTACTGCACTCTACAACTACCTGAAAGGAGCTTGCAGGCAGGTGGGTCTCTTCTCCCAGATAACTAGCGA
Organism: Falco punctatus; assembly: GCF_963210335.1. NCBI lineage: Eukaryota > Metazoa > Chordata > Aves > Falconiformes > Falconidae > Falco > Falco punctatus. Next base: position 105,950,637 of record NC_137581.1, on the reverse strand, counting down.
CAGGACAAGATGAAAAGGTCTCAAGTTACACCAGGGGAGGTTTAGATTGGATATTAGGAAAAAAAAAAAATATTTCACTGAAATGGTGGTCGAGCATTGGAGTTTGGTACATGGTAGAATCACCATCCCTGAAGATATTTTAAAAATGTGTAGATGCAGCAATTAGGGACATGGTTTAGTGATGGACTTGGCAGTCCTGGGTTAATGGCTGGGCTTGATAGTCTCAAAGGTCTTTTCCAACGTAAGTGATTCTATGATAAGCACCCTGTTGGGAATATGTGCTCAGCCTTACTACTGGACAGACCAGGGACAAGCTGGACCAGGAGGAACCTGGGTCCTAGAGACTACCATAGGAGGTCCAGGGGATAAGGGAAGAGGGATCTGCTAGGTTCCCAAGCTTATCTGATAGGGGGATCTCAATAGTCACAATGAAAGGGATAAGTAGAATGTCCAAAAAAGCCACACAAGCCCATTTATTAGACATTGTCTCTAGACCATGATGGCTTTTACAGCATCACAGCCATAGGAGATGCAAGAGAGGATGTGACTAGGTCACAGTGCCTATAAACATAAATTTTCATCAGTAATCTTTACAGATTCCAGAGGTAGCTCTAAATAGCATCATAGATCAAAACTGGATGCCCACTGCTATCCCTGAAGATTAACTGATAGAGGAAATGTTTTTCTTGAGATTAGAAGAGAAAATAAGTAGGTCAGGTTCACGTAGCAATCTAGTCAATCATTATTTCTAATCCAGGTTTATCCCAATGAAATTAAAGCATAAAGTTAGAAGTTAGTTGTTCTTTTTGTACTCTTTATGGAAAACTTCCCCAGAAAGTGAATTAGTTGATAAAAAAAAATCAGTTTCTTTTTTTTTTTTTTTTTTTTTTTTTTTTTCTTTGAGGGTGGAGTGATACAAGTTACACAAGCCTGGGTCAGATCTTTAATTTCTAGGCCTAGTTTCTTCAAATGGTTAAAACTTTAAATTACTTTCAAAATAGAATGGGTTGGGGGTGGGGGGAAATGGGGGGGAACACACTTACAATTTTAGCATAGTCTGAAAACAATGGAAGTGCAAGGTTCTTACATTTTCCTGCTTCTTTCAACAGTAGCAATGAATCTTTACATTTCCATCCAGTCTGATGGACAGTTGGATGTGCATCTCAGCCACTAAGACATATAGTTGTAGAGTCATACTTTATATCTCAAGGGTACATCTGGAACAAGACAGTTTGCAGCTGGCATAGAGTTAGTTTTCTTCTTAGTAGCTGGTACAGTGCTCTATTTTGGCTCTGATGTGAGAACAATGTTGATAGCACACTGATGGTTTTAGTTGTTGCTGGGTGATGTTCATACTGAGTCAAGGACTTTTCAGTTTCTCAGGCCCTGCCAGTGAGAGGGCTGGGGGGGCACGGGGAACTGGGAGGGGACACAGCCAGGACAGGTGACCCAAACTAGCCAAAAAGGTATTCCATACTATGGGCCGTCATGCTGAGTATATAAACTAGGGGAAGAAGGAGGAAGGAGGGACATTTGTTGTTATGGCATTTGTCTTCCCCAGTAACCATTATGTATGATGGAGCCCTGCTTTCCTGGAGCTGGCTGAACACCTGCCTGCCGATGGGAAGTAGTAAATGAATTCCTTGTTTTGCTTTGCTTGTATGTGCGGCTTTTGCTTTACCTATAAAATTGTTCTTGTCTCAATCCCTGAGTTTTGGATTCCTTTCCAGTTCTCCCCATCCCTCTGGGTGACAGGGAGTGAGTCAGTGGCTTCGTGGTGCTTGGTTGCCAGCTGGGGTTAAACCATGACAGACAGCCTCTCTCTGTGTCTAAAATATGATCTGTTCAGGTGGTGGTATAAGGCACTCCTCTCAAAGGTTAAGGCATGGCTTAGGAATCCCTGCCTGCATTGCTCTTAATAAAAGAAATTCTAAAGTGCATAGCTAAGCATTAGGCACAGCTGAGTGCACAACTGCTGATACATTTACTTACACATTTAGTGCATTATCAGTATTTAATTTACAGCTTTATGAAGTGGTCTGTAATACTTTAAAGATAAAAGGTGAGGTATCAAGGTAAAAAAAATTCCACATTCAATTCAAGCAATCAGCCATGTCTAAAGTAGAAAGGTCAGGAAAAAATAATTTCAAAAGCATAACATAAATTTTCCAGAGCTTTTGCTGTCCCTTTAGGAGTTTAGAAAAGCCCTGTACAGAGATCTTCAAAAATGTACCTTGTTTATTGAGTTTTCTCTGTAGGTATCTCTGCAATTCATCATCATGGTTCCATACATCTCAAGGGTCACTGAAAAAGAGCATAAGGTAATTCCCTTGATTTTTGTGGTTCTAAATCACAACAGTCAGATTCCCTTGTAAAAAACCAAACCAAAGCAAAACAAAAAACCTCACTTTACTGTTTCTGAACCACTGCCCTCAAAAGGTCAGAATCTTTAGTATTCTCTAAAGATTTAAGAGGAATAGAATCAATATCTGCAATCTCAGAAGAACACGATGAACAGATATGACAAAACAGAATGGAGAAAATGTCATTCTAGATAGCTGTGTGGTTTTGGAAAGTCAGTCAATAAGGAACAAACAACCCCCTTGTACTATATTCACCTGATTGAGTGAGAAGTAAGGCAGATGAAAAAAAATGTTAATGCAACAATCAGCTTACAACAGGTAACTATTGTAGGAGTTTGTAAATGACTGCTGTTTTCGAAGGGATTGCTGTTACGCTTCTATTCCATCCTTCTGTTCAAGGCAGGGCCACCTTTGAATTCGGACCAGGTGGCTCTGTGCCTTGTAAGCTGAATCTTGAAAGTCTCCATTGCATCTCTCTGGTGCTGCCTCATGGGGAAAAGTTTCCTCCTCATATCCACTCCGAATCTTCCCTATTTCAGTTTATGCCCTTCGTCCTCCCACCATGCACAGCTGTGAGGAGCTATGCTCCATCTTCTCCACAACCATGATAGGGGCAGGCAGCTGTTATGTCACACACATGCACACACACACGTGTGTATATATATATATATCTCCAGGGCAAGCAAGCTCTGGTTCCTCAGACTGTCTTCACAGGGCACGTGGTCCAGCCCTGACCAGCTTGGTTGCCCTCTCCTGACCTTGCTTGAGTTTTTGATGTCTGCCTTGTAACAGTGTGTTTCTGTGTGTGTGTGTGTGTGTGCAAAACTGGACTCAGCAATACTGATACGGTTTAACAAAAACTGAGTCAGGGAAAAAAATCACTTCCCCAATCTAGCAGCCATGCTCCCGTTGATGCAGCCAAGGATGCTGTCAGAGTACATGACTGATTCACGGCTTTTTTGGGCAGCGGACCACAACATATCACTAGGTCCTATCCCCAATTTTCAAATGTTGAGCAAAATTAAACTTTTTTTTTTTTTCTTGCTTCATCAGTTCCAGACTTCTGTAGTTCTGATATTATGTATCCATGAAAAGAAAAAATGCTTTTCTGATATATGCATTGGTCACTGCAGACTGCAAGTGACTTCTGGTCTACAGCAACAATAAAAAAGAAATCTTAAAGGAAAGTTTTCCAAAACTGTGTATAATTAAGTGGCACAATGTAAATAATAACATATTGGTGAGGTACTGTATGTGTGTAAAAACAATCATTAACAATTTATATAATTAATAACAAAGTAAAACTGAAAGTAGATGGATTAAAAACTTGTTCCTAATTTACAGGCCTTTCCAAAAAGATTTTAATAGGTATGCTCACCGAGGGACTTAGGGTAAAATACAAAAGCCTAAGAGTTTATTTAGTTCACATTAGTAAGGAAAAAAATCAGCTGGCTTCTTGCTGCAACTGACTTCCTCAGTCTTTTATTTTAAAAGAAAATGCAAATACCAGATTTTAGACATTATGTTTTCATACAAAAATAAAAGGAAATATAGTATTAGGTGCAACACAAAGATTCCTGACTACAAGACCAAGATGCACTGATATTAAAGCATTGATTTTAGCTGGGCTTAGGTAACACATGTCATTCAAGGCCTGCTGTTAAAACATCTGGTACTTATTACTCTATTATTAAAGTCATTTTGGAGAAAAAAGATGAAGAAATCCAGAAGAACCAGATTAGTGTGCTGGTTTTGGCTGGGATACAGTTAAATTTCTTCATAGTTGCTAGTATGGTGCTGTGTTTTGGATTTGCACTGAAAACAGTGTTGATAATACAGGGACTTTTTTGCTATTGTCAGGCAGTGCTAACACAGAATCAAGGCCTTTTCTGCTTCTCACATGATCCCTCCTATAAGCAGGCTGAGGGTGCCCAAGTTGGGAAGGGGTACAGCCAGGGAAGCTGACCTCAATGAACCAAAGGGATATCCTATACCATATGATGTCATGCTCAGCAAAATAAACCTGGGGAAGAAGGTGTTCGGAGTGATGGTATTTATCTTTCCAGGTAACCGTTATGCATGACGGAGCCCTGCTTTTCTGGAGATGGCTGAACACCTGCCTGCCCATGGGAAGTGGTGAATGAATTCCTTGTTTTGCTTGGCTTGCACATGCAGCTTTTGCTTTACCTAATAAACTGGTTTTATCTCAACCCATGAGTTTTCTCACTTTTACCTTTCTGATTCTCTCCCCCACTCTGCCAGGGGGAGTGAGAGAGCTGCTTAGTTGCTGGCTGGGGTTAAACTGTGGCAATTAGTCATTCAATTACAGATTGAATATAATTTACAATAGCAGCGTTGCAATAATTTATGCTTTAGAATCAAGGTAATTTGATTTAAAAGCACTGAGGAGAAACCCAAACAAAACAGTAGTAATAGTATCTAAACTTAGTATATTATAACCTCTAGTAATTACCACTTTGTCAATTCTACACAAATCACGTGCCATCAGGTTTAATCAAATTGTCCCTAGATCTATAACATGCTAAGATATGAATCAGATCTATCAAAACGATATATATGTTTGCTTTGGCCAGCTGCTAAGCAGTATACAGACAATATTCAGTGCAGAAATATTCAGTAAAAATCTTTTTGAATAACTCAGGCTTCTAAAAGCAGCCTGCTAAATGGAAAAGAAAAAAGCTATTTTTTTAGTTCCCTGTGAACTTTTATTTTATATTAAGCTGTGGTGTATTTCTAATTCATATTATAGTTGTTGAAGAAAGTAAAGAAAGTGATAGTAGGGACCCTAGAAAATGTAACTTTTTTCATGAAGTAGCTCAGAGTGGCTTGCCTGTTCCTGTGAAGAAGTCAGACTGATAAAGCAAACTCACAATTAGTTTAAAGACAGCAAAAACTTTTCAGTGATGACTGTCTTGTCTCATCAGCTTTCAATAACAGGAGATATTCTGAAAATGGTTTGTATTCTGTAAGCCATAGACACTCTTAGGGCAAACTATTTTCCAACATGAGAGAGGTATCAGTCAAGTGAAATTGATAAGAGTGATATACAGAAATAAAAGCTAAATAGATAGCTTCAGTTCAAATAGAGCTGTGTAACATTCTGAAGTATTTGGTGTTGAAAATCAAAAAGCAGTTACTATGTGGCTCTGTGCAGGTTTTTTTGAGTAGTCAATGTATATACTGAAAGAATTTAAGCTTCCCTGGATCCAGTCTCTGCCTGCCATTCTTCAGAAAGGTGAATTATCTATTCTGCCCAGTCTTTGACTTGATTGATAGTTAGGTGGATGTGATTACTGTTCACTACATTTGAGTTAATACGCTAATAAACCCATATAAATGCTAGATATATTTACTTCAGCTTCGTGCCATGCCTTTTCATCAGGTTGGCTCATGAAAGGAGTAGTTTTGTGTACAGCTAGTAGAAGTATTGCAAATGTTTTCTAAAAAAAATCTTAATCAATGGTAGTCTTAGCCCAGATAGGGAATTTAAAATCACACTATGTACATGTGGATTTTTTTAATAGATATTGTACGCATAACTAGATCAACCATTGAATGTATCACACACTTGATTAAATTCCCTACTTGTTAAAATTAGAGAGTAATCTCAGCTTTGCCGTTGTAAATCTAGAGCAAATACACATTTAAATCTCTATTAATCTCAGGCAATTCCATCGTCTCAGTAGGATTGTTCCAGATTTGTATAACTGTGTGAAATATCACAATCTGTCCTAAATTTTATTATTGCTGTGACAAAGTGATGCACTTGCTGGAAAACCAAAACCAAACCAACCTATTTTAATGTCTGTTAAAAAAAAATAATAAAAGACAATATGCATTACAATAAAATGGAGTCAGTAGTATTATAAAATTATAATAAATCCTTGTGCACACTATGGGAAATCAATTTTGTACAATCCATCAAATTCCACTATGTCTTGAAGTGACACTTTAAGAGGGACTTTTTTTCTGAAAAAAGAAAAAAAAATCAGTATGCACCCCATAATTACAAAACTTACACATTACTTACAGGACTGTTTCCAATTTAAATTAACCTATATAAATCAATTGCAATTCCACTGAAGTCAGAGAAATTACACTAGTTTTACTGAATTCTGAAGAAATAACCATGCTTATACTGTCCAGAGAATATGGAAAAATTTACAGAGGTTTTAGACGTATGCGAACACAGCATTGACCCAGTGTGTATATATGATATTTTATCCAAGTCTGTAGTCACTGATGCATAAGATTAATCCCTTCCAAGTTTATTTATTTTTTAAAAAGTCTAATAAAAATAATCTCACATTATAGGTCATCTCCATTGAGTAAATAAATGGGTTTGGACAGAATGCTCTTCCCTTTAACATTGCTGCTTGCAGAGAGCAATGTCATAGCCATCGTAATGCCTTATGGGAAAAAAACCTTTCCTCAGGTAATTCCTGCATATTACTACAAAAAAAGATAGGTACTGTAGATTCCAGTATAAATTCCAGATGCATTACTTCGGACTTTGAAGACTTACTTTCTGTTAGAGAAATGAGACTTCTTCTGGGTACAGGACAGTGAGCCACCCACCTGAAGAGAATAAAAACTCTCCAAGGAAACGATGTCTCAAGAATATTTCCAATTCTTTATTGATTCCATGAATGCAACTCGTTAAGGAGACCACATGCTTGGAAGCTTACCAGTAAACTGAAACACTATTAAAGAAAATGCGTGTAAAAACCCAGAAGTGACTGATACCACAAACTCAGCCAATGTGAGAGCCAGCAGCCCCACAATACACATAAAATAGCTCAGCTATGAGCTTGTTATTTGGAAAATTTAAAGGTTTCAGGCTCAGTCAGCTGTCCTGGGAGAAAGCTTTGCAACTGGGAATGACTGAGGTCGGTCTTTCCTGGGCTGTTTTGATTGTGCTGCAGCCCCCCTCTCTCCTTTCTGGTAGCATCTTAGCTCCAAGCACCACAGGGGTTCCCCAGTCTGGCACCAAGATGCCAGCTCTGGGATGGATGAGGACACACCTAGGAGAAAGCCATCTCTCAGTGAGAACAGGCCTATTTGTGGGCTGCTGGGCAGGGCAGCACCTCAGCTCCAACAGGTGGTGCCCAGGGCAGGATGGGAGTTTCTTGCAGCAACAAGGCTCTGTGTTTCAGGACGTCTTGAAAAGGTCGCTGAGAAGCCATAGACAGGCAGGGAGAGGCCTCCTTGAGGCTGCTGCCAGCTCAGGCCCTGGGCCTGGCCCCACTGAGCTGGGTGCACCTGGACCCTGACTGCATCCCATCCTGCACCACCCTGGTGGCCCCAGGCCTTGCTCCCACAACCCCCAGTAGATAACCAGGGGGATATTTCGAATGGGATGCTCCCTACTTTATAGCCTTCACCCTGCAAGACAGACCCCATGCCCTCACTGCCATCTGCTAGGGAACCACTAGGCTTTCCCCCTGATTCTGAGTTAGTAATTTTGAAGGGAGAGAATTCATTTAGCCTGAGATTAGAGGCACACTGCTAGAGTGCTGCAATGGTGGCAGAGATTTGTCATGCCTACAGCATTAACGATTCCCTGGCTTTAAACTGGGCATGAGGCATTTCTACAAAGTATTTGAATCCTTTCATCTCCTTACACTTGTTTTCTCAGCAGAAGTTGCTGGTCCCTGAGGTAAATGGGAAGGCCTTATTCTGTGAACTCTGTGGTGTCAAAAGAATACATCTACGCAGTATGAGATGTAATTTGTACACAGGTCATGTTTCCTGCATGGTCCTACTACCTGCTGATAGCTTACCTAAGAAAACTTTGAATAAAAATGATGCGAGATGATAGCAAGTGGAAGGGAAAATAAGTAAAGCAATCTGCAAACCAAGGCAAACTGCAACTGCTGTTGCCAAGAATATAGAGCTTCAGACTCCACTAGTGAATACTTATGAAAAGGGTAAGCCTAAATCATCTTGAACACATACCAACATAATTTCTGAAGATAAATTGCTTTCCAAGCTTGAATGAAATATCCCTTCACAGAAGGGTATTAGGTGATCCAGCATCCAGCAGTCCCTCTTTGCATTTCTGTATTATTAGTCAGTCTTTCGAAAAGGACGTGCATGGACAAATATATTTATCTGATGGGCAGGGACTTGGAATGACACTCAAATGCTTCCAGCAGACTATTAAGCCTGGAAAGTAACCAATTTTCAGAAGCATAAAGAACCATTAATACCCATTTAGTAATTGATCTCATAAAATGAATCTTGCTGTGACTCAGAAGAGCTGAAATACTTAGCTGGATTTAACACTTCTCAAATTATTCTAATTAGATCCCCAGGTACATGATTTCAATGGTACTTTCTTATAGGGAATGATTTCCAATGGTACTTTCTTATAGGGAAGCTGTACCAGTAACTCTACATTTAATCTAGTCCAGGATACCGAGAGGGAAGAGGTGGGTTCTGAGGACAAAACAAACCAAGTCACATACACTTGAAAAAGAAAAGGAAAGAATGGAAAGAAACATAAAACTGTGATTCAATAATAATAATAAAAAATACTCCTAGGCTACAAGTGAGTTGTATCTTTGGATTTAAACGTGCCGTCTCAGCGCTTTCTAACAACATAAGACTATCAATGTTGACTATATCAGCATTTTACAGAAATCCAGCAACAGCTAGGGTCTTTAAAGCATAGTACCCTAAATGTGTACAGTGCTAGTTTCTGAGCTGGTGTTACAGTGCCAGTCAACTCAAAGATGCTGATGCACACGCAATACAACAATGATGGCATATCAGTGCCAGACAAGCTACAGACTCTTAGACAGAAATGGATTCTCATGATCATAGGCTTAGTCTCCTGTGCAGTGCTGAACCTGAAGATTCAGTCAGTAACTTTAGCAGTAGAGGAAATTATCCCTGAATTACATACAAGTGAACATTTTTAGAAAATTTCCTTGTTAGTTTTGAGGGAGGACATGTGCACGTGTACATAGACATATGCCATAAGTTGCTGTTACTGCACAGTTGAATAAAAAAGAATATATACTCCAGTTATCTTAGCTTTAATAGGCAATATAAAAGAAAATGTTAGAAAGTTATCTTTTTTTTCCATGCAGTTTTGCTTCCCTGAGAATGCCTTAGTTATGGCTAGTTGGCTATTAGTTCAGATGGGAGAAATAAGATTTCAAGAATTGGCTGTAATATCAGCTCTACGCTATTGGGAATATTCTGCAGTAGACTAGATTTACATCTGAATAAAATAATAAAGATATATTCCAGCAAACAGATTGATTTTATCACCCTGTACGTAAAAGTTTTTCTGCTGCCTTATAAATGTTCCAGGACACTGACTTACATTGCAGACTTTTTTATAGACTATTTAACATGAGCAATCCCTGGCCAATTGGAATTCATCCAATAGGGTACACAGTGCAACAGACACAGGCAGAAAGGCTACTAAGTGCTGAATCTGAACTTAAGAGTTGCATATAAACATATATTCAAAATATATACTTTTAAAATATAATTTGGAACGAGAACATGCTGGATGTGTCTGAGGAATTTTGCCTGCAGCCTAATCAGACCCTGCATCTGTACATAAATAAAACGGCTACAACAACTAAGTTTGCATGGTTTTGTTTCATTTGCATAGGGTTGTTATTCTCATTTTATGATGCTGAAGCTATAAATGATTTATGAAATATAAAGACTGAGAGTTTTGTCCTTATTTGACAGTATATTTATGTGAAATTGTGAAACATTTTAGACCTGCAAAGCTGCATTTGTCATACTGGGTTTCTTATACAACCTTTCTGAACAAAACCTGACTAGACAGAGTCTGTTATCCCTGAGCTTCATATAAAACCAAAGCGAACCTTTGAATGTCTTGAAAAGGTCACAGAAAGAAGGCTCCAAACTCCCAGATGAGGAAGGAGTTACCAGGCCAGCAGACAGCAAAGGCTCCAGCATCCAGGCATAGCAAGGTGGGGCTCAGCTTGGTCTCAAGACAACCTGGAAAAGTCTCCTACAGTAGCACAGATGTAATTCTTTGGCCAATAACTGATAAGTGAAATTTCCCAGAAAACCTTCCATTGTTGTCTCAGCGCTGGTGATATGCAGGAACCTCAATTTAATGTTGCATGTGAATATCGCTGGAGCCACCATCTGGTGGCTGCAGAGTCAAACATTAGACTAAATTTATCAGTAGCTCAAATGTGAGAAACTACTGGTTTTAATGTTACTTGTACCGCTATGCACTTCTGTTCTGATCATTATTCTGGTCGGATTATAATGGGAACTGAGGCCTTAATCATAAATATAGTTTATCAGAAAAAGAAAACAATATGTGAGGTCAAAATCATCGACACCATTAACAGTAACTAACATGCACACATTAATAAAGCTAGTTGTTAGTGACCTCTAGAAGAACGGCTTCCAAAGCAATAAACAATAACTAGATCCATGTAATGCAACTTGTTGCAAGATTTTATCAGCAGGATGCACACATTATGGTAGTATGTGGTTTATCTTTTGTGTTATGTGATATGTGGTTAATTAAAAATTTCCTTTTGCAATGTTGATTAGTAATCTGAGGTTGAGTTTCAACACACTAAATAGCAGAAAAATCACAGAATTTCAGTTTTCATCTTTGGAATTTTGTTTAAAGGAGTTTTAGAACAGGCTTTTCCAAAGCCGATCCTGACCAACAACTCGCTCAAAGGGGAGAATTCTTCAGGTATGCATGTTTATTGCCTTCTAAAGATCAAGTTTATTTAATTCATAATGAGAAACCTAACAGAGGAGTCATCAGTTAGGAAAATCCTGACTGTAATGTTTTGAAGAACTACTGTGCCTGTACAGCCTGGACTGGGCATCACCTTCTCTGGGAATGCCTCCTGTTCTCAGGTTTGCTTCAGCCATGAATCAAGGCAGAAACCAAAGCAGCAAGAGTTTCACATAATGCAAACTCACAATATTTCTTACCAAAAGGAAGTGTTTCTGCATTTGTTGATTAAAGTACTAGCTTCGTGTCAATCTTGTTCATCTAAACTGCCACTGTCTCCTATACAAGTGACTGTTGAGATACATCAGGCAGCTACACTGCAGCCTGTGCTGATTTACCCGAGCTCACCTACCTCTGAGGGACATCCATCAAGACCTGCTTTACAAGACTAGTGAGCCCAAATCAGGGAATACTGTAGAGAAGATCAACTATTTGAGTTCCGGTGTAATCTTATGTGATTATGTGACACTGGGATAACCCATAGTTATGTAATTCTCATAATGTACCACACAGATTCAAACATCTGGAAAAGAGAGGGAAATCATAAGATACTTCACTCAGCAAGCATGGAAATAGAAATGTGATACATTCTGTACTCCTCTTCAGACAGCAGAAACAGTTTAAGAGGAACTGAAATACTGAGACATGCCATAATACGTGTTTTCATTAATTTTACTCAGACTTCTGTTTCTTCTTTACATAGAAGTTCAGAATGGTTCAGAGGAAGACATTTGCATGTACAGACAAGGTATTTGCTTGTACAGTGTCCTTCTTCTTTCTCTTACATTTCTTTCCCCAGGCTGTTTTTAAATCCACAAAACATTTTGGTACATTTTTTTAAATAGATCTGGTAAGCGGTTACTCTCCATTTATCTGTGTTTCTCTGAAATTAATAGGTTTAACCCAGAAATATCTTAATCAAAGCTTTAATTTGAAGCTTATAATTCTTAATTTTACAATACTCCAGTATTGACTGCATCACTGTGAACAGTTTTTTAAATTAAAGTGTCTCCATGGCTGAACTGTGCATTTGTACTGTATCAGCTAAACAAAGTAAAACAAATATTAAAAGAAACAATGGAAGATATTGACTCTGCAAATATCAAAACGCACGCATAAAAGAAGTTTAACATGTGACCAAGTAAGGAAAAAAAGTTTAACCAGGTACATTATGCAAGTTTACAGACATAATACCAGATTATGTTTGCAGCTTTCTCAATAATTACAAATTGTGTGTTGTCATGGTCCATCGGTAATGAAGATAATTTTACCAAGTTTTTAAAGCCTGGCTATTGCAGAAAAAATGAGCCCAAAACTGTAGAATTTTGGATGACTATATATTCCCTAAGGAAAAAGAATGATACAAAAAAGCAGGTGCAATGTATCTCTGACAATTTCATTGACTAATATAACAAGCACTAACCATGTATTATTGAGAAGCCATGTAATTCTAGAATATTATAAACTCATTCTGAAAAAAAACCCCAACAAACAAAACAAACAAAAAAATGCTCTATAATCATGATAGATATCTTAGAGTAGTATTCACCTAATTAATTGTCTTGTTAGTGGTTTTATATAGAGCACAATTCTCCTTCGCTATAGAGGTCATTCCCATACCTTTGTTATAGTGCATCACTAGAATCTGTTTTCTGTAGTTCTATTCAGAAAGTCCTCCATTTAGCTGCTCTATTAACAATTTAAAGTAAAGATTTTTAACATTTGCATTCTGGATATTTAAAAAGTAACTAAGGTATTTCTAGGAATGGATAGGAATAATTAAGCAATTTTTTCCTCCGCTAATATTCTCATTTATCTTAATAACATTCTCCAGGTTGAAAAATTTCTACATTTTCCTGTAAAAATGCTTTTATATTGAATACTTGGTGTTTTCAAATGGGCAGAGTTCTACCTGAATTTTTCAGCCATTTCTGCTTCTACTGAAAAATACCAAGCACTATGACTCAAGACTATAATTTCTTGAAATAAAAGCAGAATTACACAAATGTAAATGACTGGATAGTAAAGAGTTTATTAAGATACAGGTTCACAAAATACAGGCGCATTCTTTGTCTGTTTGCTTGAGCACAGCAGTAACTATTTTTATGTCTTACAAATGGGTCTTACAGCTTCATTTTGAATAACACACTCTTCACTGTGGACAGGGTGGAGGATAGCTAAGTTCCTTATTTACTGAGTTACAGCTTCAGAAATGCCAAGAGCTATTGGTATTTAAAGCTCCAAGTCTCATCACTGAAAAGACTTCTAGTGAAGCAAAATTTAAAGTACAAGTTTACTTTGCCTTTGATTTCACAAAGGAACCAGAACTGTGGAGCAGATGGCAATGCAACATCAGCTTTAAATATTCCTGGCCTTTTATCAGGAATAGCCTTCTCCTGCCTTTAGTATACGCATTTTCATAACAGTTTGGGAAGTTAGTAGAGCTCATAATCTGTGTCCCTCCCAAAAGTGTTCCAAAACACTTAGAAAATGTCACAGCTGAAACAAAGGAGGGTTTCTATTCCGCAGCCACTAGAGAAGTACTGTGCACTAGATTTAGATCGGTATGCTGGCCAGCTCTTCTCTCATGCTGTGTAAAGTGTAGATCTTCTTGACAGGTATTTTGACTGAGCAGAAAAGTCCCTACCTGACCTCAAATCAGAGAGAGGTAATGGCCAATGGGTACCATGGGAAAAACCTCCTTCTCTGTCTTCATTCCAGCCCCAGTGCCAGCTACCTTCAAAGTCAGTCTGCAGCTGCAGCTGCATAATAAAGGAGCCTCTGATTGTCAAAACAGCTGGTTAAGTCCCTAACTACTTACTTTACAGTAGCTAGTGTTTTTACATAAAATGATTTTTTTTAAGATGTGGATTTTGAGAACACAGATGAAAATTTCACTGTAAAAACAAGTATCAACTTTAATTTTAAAGACAGTTTAAGACATAAAGATCTCCAAAAGCAATTATTCTGTGTCATAAAAACAATAAAAATTAGTGAACAGGCATAGAACATCCCTACTTCATTATTATTTCTACTTTATTACTATAATGCATTTCTCATGTCTCCCAAAGTCCCTGAAGCAGCTTCCTTCACTGTCTCTGGAGCCCGAACACCCAGCAGGATAGAATTTCTCTCAAAGGTATTCCTTCTCAATTCTGTCTGTATTTAGTTAACCTGCTTGTATTTTTTATTCCACCCCGTCCTTTAGGAATATTTAATTAAACACCTAAATTTACCATTTGAAATCTAGAAGCAAAGCTGCTACCAGGAGGTTTGCCGCTTTATATTGCTCCTCTGGTCAGCTCACCAGACGCCCTGGTGGTACTATCTCCGCTCATGGATGGAGTAAAAAAGGTTTAAAGTTAAAACCAGACTCTGCACTGGGTGCAGGTGCGGAGGGTCTGTCATGGACCAGGGGCAGCCCTGTGGGGAGCGGCTGGGGCTGCCCTGTGCTGGGCACAGCTGGTTCCAGCCGGTTCCAGCCGGCTCCAACGGCCCCAGCGCAGGGCACGGCCGGGCCCCGCAGCCGCCATGGCCGCCATGGCCGTGGGGAAACCTGCGCGAGGGAAGGCAGCGCTGCCGGCGCTGAGGGGGAACGGGTCAGGAACAGCCCGGCCGGCCCGAGGGGAGAGGGCAGGAGGGGCTGTAGGCGTCCCAGTGGGGATCCCCTGCAGCCCCGGGAGGGCACATGCTGGAGCAGGTTTATCCTGAAAGACTGTACCCTGTGGAGAGGAGCCCACACAGGAGAAGGAGAAAAACGTGAGGAGCAGGGAGTGGCAAAGAGGCACTGTGAGAAGACTGACCACAACCCTTGATACCCTATTTGCCTATGGCAGGGAACAGGTAGAGGAGTCAGGAATGAAGGAGAAAAGTTGAGCCTGGAAAAAACTGTGTGGTGGGGGAAGTGTTGTTTTAATGCTTTTTTTTTTCTTTGCTTCTCACTACCCAGATCTATTTAATTGGCAATAAATTAATTTTCCGCAGGGTGGAGTCTGTTTTGCCCATAACAGTAAGTGGTAAGTGCTCTCCCTGTCTTTATCTCGACCCATGAGCTCTTCCATCCTATTTTCTCCTGTCTGTACTGTCTGAAGAGGGGGAGTGAGTGAGCAGCTGGGTGGGGGCTTCTGACTGCTGGCCAGGGCTAATCCACCACACCCCTGTGTGTTACTGGTCTCCTCTCCGCTTCCATCTCCTGACATGGTTTTGCCACATTCATAAGCAGGGTGACTCACAGGCTCCCCTTGACACATCCATGTGTCTTTATTGGTGATATTGTCAGGAAGTCATCCTTGAACCTCTACAAAGTTTTACCTCTGATAAGCATACAGAACTTCTATGCAAAGCAGCTTAATGAAGGTATGTTCCACACAGCTATTCATTCACTCCTTAAACCAGGAATAATTACTTGGATATATCAGTCAAATACATTCTTTGGTTGGATAAGAAAGTTCTTTTCTTATAGTGGTTTTTTTTAGGATTTATAAATTGTTTCATCAAAAAGGCACAACAAAATATGGATTTTAATAGTTTGTATTCATTCAGATTTATTCAGATTTCATTTGATCAGTATTTCTAATGTGTAATTCTACTTGTTTTCTAGCTGTTCACGAAGTCTTAAGGTATGCTTTGACTCCATGTACCGATCTTACTTCTTTCTATTAAATTGACCTCTATGTTTTGGTCTCCAAAACTCCTTTCTATGTTATGAAGAAAAAGAAACATGTGCCAAATTTTCTGTCTTCCCTTTGCTGACTTTTACAGTTACACAGCATTTTCCTATGCTGCTTCGAATGTCAGAAGGGATTTCAGAAGAATAAAAAAAAATGCAGCTAAAAATACAGATTTATCAAGGTGAAAGAGCCAATAAACTTTCAAAACAGACAGTCAAATAATTAGATTCTGGCAGAAAATCACAGAATTACCACTGGTAGAAATATTCAGGGGCTACACTGATTGGATATGAACACCCATCACAAATGATTTAGAAATAATGAAACAGCTACGGACAGAAGAACAGAGGATCATCTAGTTCAATAGTCGTGTTTGCGACATTCTCTGGAAAATAAGCAACCTATCATAGCTGGCAAAAAGTATATGAACTACAAAGTTTTCCTACAAACAATTTAATTCTGTGTCACAACTAGCTTGGTTATGATCCCTATTAGTTTTGTTGGCAACTCTCATTTACACTGAATGTATTAAATCAGATTTGCTGTTCTGTTTTCTGTTGGACTGGGAACAGATGAGCCTGTGTCAACTACTATCATCATGACACTAATGTCAGAGCAATACCTCTAAATTCCATATGCAATTTTATATCCACATGAAAACTATGCTTACAATAGATGCACAATTTTTAGATTAACCATCTTTGTCAGTTCTTTTCCCACAATGTGCTGTTTTCAGTTGAGGAGAATTTGAAAAGAATGTAAAACTGAACAGTGTACGCGTTCAGCCATCAATGATTAATGCTAGGATTTTAACGAGGAAGAAAGACAATCTTTTGCAAAACAAGTTATCAGGATACTTCTGCAAACATAATTTAATTTTAAATTTGATCATCATTCACTCTTGATTGCAATTAGAGTTTAACTTATTAAATACAATCTGTTTGCTAAACATCAAGGAGTAGTCTGAAAAGATATCTCTAAAGGAAAAAAAAACCACAAAACCCCAGCAAAACCTTCTGCCGTCTTGTTTATCATTGGTTTGTATATGAGATTTGTAACCTTATAACAAAGCAAAAAAATAAGAATCGACCAATAAGATAATACATGAATATGCTAAACAGGTGAGAATGGAATTAATAATAAACTCTTTCAGAAAAAAACTGAGTTTACACATAATTTCCCCTTACCTACAATTACCTCTAAGTAGACCAAGAAAATTTAGAGAAAAATACAGTATTAAATAGTTTTTTTAAAATATTTTTTTTTGTTTGTTTTGTTACTGAAATGGTCAATGGAATTTACTAGAATGGTGGAACTCCAGCAGTCACAGGTGTTACTTAAGCTAAATTAATTCCATTACAAGACCCTGGGATACTACAGCAGTTGATGGAAGCAGGAGATGGAGAAGTTCCCATTACAAAAACACATACCATTTCCGTGTGAAATTAATAGTATTTAAGGTCAGTTGAGACCAGTAGATCAAACAGTCTGATATTGTGTTTATTATTCCTACATTTTATGGAATCACCTCTGTAGTGAACTCAATAACTTGTTTACTTAATTTATACATTGCATTTAATGAAACTATGTCTTATGGAAAAGCACACTTGTGATCTGAAAACACTGAAGAGGTGGAAAACGCACAATTTTATTGAAAATTTTTCTCCGAAGTAACTATTTCCATTAATTTGTATCTAGGAAACTGACAACTTTCCACCTCTTATGCTGAAAGTCTTGTTATAGGCAAAAATGAGGCATCTTAAACATAAAGCCAAAGATTTGTTGTTAATGTAATTGCTATCCTAATAATCTAATCACAGAATTAGTTCAGATTTTCTGTTTAATTAGTATTACACAGAAAAAGAAATAAGAAACAAAATATCACAACAATATAGTTAAAATTAATGTACAAAAACTTCCTGACATCTGCCTCTTCCCCAGATTTTACACTCACTCTTCCACTGCCCCCCTGGGTCCCAAAGTCAATGATGCCAGTCTGTAGATGGGTGTGGTGAGATGTCAGCATCTTGAGTCTTCCGCTGGGAGGAAGGAATATGATGTTGAAGTTAATGCTTTCATATCCTAGAGTGAGGAACAAGTTTTGAGTCACTTTGGTATTTGGTAACATGCTTTTCACCGTGATCTTTCTTCTACAGTCTGCAAGTCCATGTAACACCCACACTTACTACATATGGAGTGTTTTTACTTATGTTAAACACTTTATTTTTGTTCTCTTTGTTTCCTACCACTAGCTTTTCACAGCTCCAGGTCTGTATTTCTTTAACTGCTCACTGAGGGCCGTTTATAGCCATGTGTCCTCCAGTGCCAGCCTCTGCCCCATCTCTTCCCATCCCATGCCTATACTACTTTACACAGGCTGCATCCTGTGCCTCCGCTTTTGAGACCTGTCATATCAAGCCTGTACTATTCTACCCTCTATTATTAAGTTAGAGATTTGCATCTTTGTTGAATACTTAAGTCTTCAAAGAGTAATTATCCTCACTTGGCTTCTTGGACCAGAGTTTAGTTTGTGGTAAATATGCATCACTCCATTAATTTTACTGCAGTTGTGAAGATTCTCACAGCCTGTGGTCTGTCTCAGGAGAAAGAAAAGCCTTTGAATGCATGCTAGAAAACCCTTGGTTTGTACTGTTTTTTTCCTAAGTTTTCCTCTTTTTTTTTCTTTCCTCTATATTTGTTTTGCTTTATATGCACAGAAAGATTTAATATAAATTTTGCATCTAAAATAAAGTTATCCTTTCTTATCTACTTTGTGACCCCTAATCTACTACTAATACTACTGATAATATTTTTAGTTTGCTGTTAGAATAGTCTGAAGCACTACCTTTCTACATAGTTCTACAACTTACTGGAAAAAAAAGCAATTTGTATGATTCTTCTCAAATATCTGTCCAGTCAGAAGCTGGAGAAGTGAGTTCTTAAAGGTGTGTGAGTTATAGCACAGATTTTACCAAGAAAAAAAAAACTAAAACCAAAAAAAGGCAATCCTGTGTATGTGTGAAACTAGGAACATCCAATTTTCAGAAAAAGATTGCATTTACTAGGCAGTACACTTGTATCCCTAATATTCCTGTCCATTGCATTCTAATCCTCCTACCCTTACCTGTAGTTTCCCCAGAGACTCGGGGTTACACTATGGTATATATAACCAATTTGTGTTCAGCACACCACCAGTGAAGCAAATAATGTGATATCTCTGCTGATGCACAAAGAATATGCATGTATTTTACATTATGTGTAGTGGTTAGTGAAATAACCTATTATTTTTAATTCAAATAATTTAATGTTTTACCATTAACAATGCTGATGTTTCTACACCAATCTGACACTAGCTTCATGAAGTATATTTATCAAAACTTGGTGGGTAGGTACATACAGTGAAATAATAACAGAAAAGAAGTAATCTCTATGGTATTTTAATTAATTTGATATTTCAACTATTTAAGTGTTTTAAGCGTTTCAGTTGTCTGGTATATTAACTAACTCTAATCCAAGGACAAAGAGAAGGAAAAATGAGAGCAGCTATAGAAAAACATAACGGAGGATGGTCAGGATCCTACTGATTAGAAGGCTCAGGTAGGATTTGGAAGAGACAAAGACAATCAGGTGAAAGCAGAATTACTTAAAACTCTAGTACTTCATGAAGCATGAAACCAATCATTAGTAGGTGATTTCTACAGAATTAAGAAAGCCATATACTGTGTTACTTTAAGAGACAAAACCGTCTTCTTTCTTTTTCGGTTATTTGTATAGTACCTGATACAATGACGTCCTCAGATAGGACTCAATGATACAGGGGTAACAAATAAAAGATATGGGACATGAAACCAGGAACTACCTTGCTTGTCTGTCTTGTTTCACAGACATAGAAGTATTAGACTGCAATTTGACAACAGAACTGGCTCCAAGGCTCCTTTAAAAACCTGGCAGAGGACTTTCTTCCTATACAATCATGTTGCAACTCAAAGATATCAATGGTAATTTGATGCCATTCTTTCACCATCAAGCACTATAAAACTCCTCCCCCCTCCCCAAAGAGTCACCTGGTCTTCTGCAAGAGATATAGAACTAGAAAAGAAACCCAGAAGTCTAGCATAAACTCTGAAGTGCACTCTGAGTTATTGGGGATATCAATAAAAAAGAACTTGCGTGCCTATGTCTGGAGAACTAATGACAGTGGGGGCCATAACCTCATTATGTAACAGAAGCTGAATTCTGTTTTGAATTAAGTCTCTGACTTTACACTTCAAAAAACAATTCAAACTTCAGAAATGTGAAAAAAATAATAATAAGCAAAAGCAACCACATTAACAAAACATCTCAATATCTGACATCAGAAAGTAAGGAGCGTTAAGGGGTTTATTAACATTCTTCAGTCATTTCAAAATGTGAGTGGTTTGACTATTCCACCTGCATTTCAGGTAGAGAACATTTTCAAAGAACATTTGCTCTTTGATTGTAGTACAGTGTATATGTAAGCATGCATGAGTGTCTGAGCAGATAGGTGTGAGAGCAGGTGCGCAAAAGAGGAACAGATGGGGATTATGAAATTCAAATTCTGATAGAAAGTCTCAGAATATTGGACTACTCAGAATTTTTTAGATTCTGTGGCTCGACACAAGATATTTGCAAGGTCATTATGCAGGATAATTTTATCTGCAGTTAGAAGGGTTTTTCTGACAATAAAATATTTTCTTTGATGTTTATTTCTAAAAAGTCTTGTCATAGTACTTTTTTCACAGCGTTACTAATGACACTCCTTGCTTGAACCGTGATGATTAGGTATTGACAATTGACTGACAGGAAGAAAAGCAAGTATGAAAAATACTCCACTAAAAGGATTTAGTATCATTTTGATTCCAAATGCAAATGCTAAAAACAGCTAAGATACCTCTGTGACCAATGAGTCTTCTCTTGTACTGGATAAGAAAATAAATTGAAAATATGTAAAAGAGGTGTATTTTAAAAGTGAGAGTAAAAAGAGATAACAGGTTTCTCTGCTTGCACTTTATTTTTATAGTGCAATCTGATTATTAAATGGATATACGGATGCTAAATCAGGGAAGTTAAATCAGGAACATATGACTACTCAGTTTTGTCAAAAATAATAATTCAGAATAATCTAAATCACTTTTCTTAGTAGTCACCTGTTTTTCTTTCAAGTTCCAAATATTTACTTCCAAGATGAAGTTTCAGTGAAACATAACCTCGCGTCCTGAAACATACAGCAACATTTCAGTCTCCAAAATTTCACAACCAGAAGTGGTCTTTTGATCCTGCAAACAATATCCGAAGCACTAGTAACGGCTTATACTTTTCACTGGTCACCTGTGAATCAGTGTGGGTGAGGAACAGGGTTCAGAATTTTTCTTTAGAAATGTCAAAAATATTCCCACTGGACTGACACTGAGATATAAAGATTCCTATCAAGTGCGGAATGTTCCCATTAGAATAAGAATCAGCTGGCCTCTTCAACCTGTCCAAAAGGAAGAAAATCATCTTAGATATTATGGGTTTTATTATAAACCACTGCTTATTAATTTAATTAACACAGCTTCAAATTTGAGCAAAGGTATTACATGAGCACTTGGTCTCCAAAATGCACTTCATCTCTTATTTCATTCAGCTTTGTAAAACGTATTGTTAGGAAATTTTTGGACCATATTGAAGCAGACATCTATGAACTAGTTAGTGAATTAGTATGTGTGTAAAACTTAATGGAAAAAAGGGTACTCAGGGCTTTGTATATAGCCTGTCTCTTCAACTTGTCTAAGCTTAATTCTTAGGTATCATGACTTAGGTTGCAGCTCGGCTTGCTAAAACTACTGCAGTGTTGCACTGAGTGTCTATGCTGACATTAAATGAAACTTCTGAACTGAAACACTTATATATTTTCAAAGGTAATTTAACTGGAGAGTCACATTTTTTCCACCCACCTTAAAAGTCTCAGAACTTATATCTGTGAAGCAGAGCAAGGTCTTAAAGGATTAGTCAGGATGGGTTTGGTACCATGCTCTGGGTGATGCTTTCTGTATGCTGAGATACAACAGAGATGGCACAGCCTGTTCTGTTCCACTGACGGTACTGAAGTGATAGGAGGAATGTACTCTGAGCAATCTAGTAGTCATAAAGATAAGGTGGGCATTTGAAGGAGATGAGAAGGCCATGAGTCAAGAAGTTTTGCAAGCTCTGGAAACAAGTTCAAGTGAAGAAGATTGAGCGACCCCCAAAAGTGAGGCCAAAGAATGGAACCACCCAAAAGTGTCCCCAAAAGATGATTCTAGAAGACTTCACCTCAAGCTCTGCCTCCACCTATTATGAATATGATAATTAGATGTTGGAATTAAATGAATATGTATGTAAAGATGTTGTAACCTCTCATGAAGACTGTATAAATCACCTGACTTTTCACTGAAAACTTTGGAGCTAGTTTGTCTGGTGCGAACCAGCTAGATCCTCAACATTGCACACAATAAATACCTTTGCTGCTTAAAGACAAATTCTGTCTCCGACCAGTTACTCTGTGCCATTTTGGCATCATCTGGACCTCTGTTTTCTCCACCATTGTCCTGTATACAGCAGCAGGGCACTGTGGGAACAGTCTGACTTGCACCTGGATTTGCTACTTCTTTATTGTCATGTTACAGTTTTCCCTGTTTTCACAGTGCAACTGATGGGGAACATGCCCTTTTTCTTTTTAGTGGTTTAGCATTAAAAAAAAAAATATCAAAAAAATCTAAAGCCAAGAGAACAATGTCTTAAGGTCATCTGAGGTCAAGTAAAGTAATAAAAAGAAAACCCATAGGAACTGGAAACATTTGGTTTCATTCATATCAAATGTAGGTTTTTACAATGACATTGATAAAATAATAGGCATAAGAAAATCCTGTAAAAAACAGCAGTAATTCAATAATACAACAAAATTTTAAAACAGGTAAATAATTGTAATTTCTTAAAATATTTAGTGTAATTTGCATGGTATTAAAGTTACAAGCAATGCTGACTTTAAAAAGTTGAGTCTGAATCATTAAATACAGAGAGTTTTTTAATGAAACACCAGTTCTATAATTTATTTAGCTTGTCCTATTCCCTCTTCTCTTCATTAGCTGTTTTTGGCATGAAGTTCAGCTATTCTACTGAAAAAAGTTTTGTAAATATTTTCCATTTATGTGCTAATGTATATTAGCTAAAAACCAAAGCTGTCAACCTGTTCTGTGCCTCCAGCATCAAAACTAGCTTTGAAATACTTTTGATTAGAGACAAATATCCTAATTTTACAACTAATTTGGAATAGTACTGATCTTATTAACTGAAAAACAATTGATGTTACATAAAATGCAGGGGAATTGCCCTGCATTTATTTTCACACATAATTATTTGGGCATTTGTCCAACACCCAATAAAAAGCTAATATATATCTTTTATTCACACACTGTATATATTATTTATGGAAACTCAGCATCCATATTTTGTTTGTTTTCTACAGCTCTCTCCAGATGATATTTTATTGTCCTATTTTATAATTTCATTTGAAGGGCAGTTAATAATGACTATGCCTGACAGGTACTGATTGGGAATTAAGAGTCTTACCATCAACAATGCAAAAGCTTAGCAGAAAATCATCATATAACTGAAGATTATACATACGAAATGGATCAGCACTGAGAACTTGGAAATGAAAAATCTATTTTTATTGTATGAGAATGGCTGTTGTTAGCTGCATATGATGTATTACACAGCTATATGCATATCACATTTTAGTTTTATTTATAGTGTTTATGTATATCTTTCTACTAATATGTAATTTGGAAATCTTGTAAGGGTTTGGTTATAAATTCTGCTTTAAACTGCTTTCTCTTTATATTAGATAGTAGGACATTTGGTTTTTTTCAGACAAAGTTATTTTTTCAAGAGCCTTCTCAATTTTTTTTTCATGAAAACAAGCTAAAATATTGAAGAGTTATATCATGTTGTGCTGAAAAATATATGAAGTCTACAGGGAACTTGAGGCTGGGTTTTTGCCCAGGTTACTTCTAACAGTGTACAAAGAAAGAAATAGCTTTTACCATTTCTGTTAGTACTAGCAGGTAGCCCTCAGGACACATAGCAACATCCCAGATCCAGTTCTTCACACCAGAATCAAAGTAGTAGATTGGAAGATTTATTTAACAGTTATGCAACATAGAACTAGAAGTGTTTCCCTCTGGTCCCCCAAGTCAGGATTTTGCTTGTCTTAAGTATATAAGGAAAGGATGCAATTTTATTTTTTTTTAATTAATATCACCCCTTTTCATTTTTCCATGGGAGGACAAGTGACACCTATTAGACTATACATTTAAATTAATTTTTAAAATGTACAAACTTGAAACCTTTAAATGGCTGAAACATTTAGGAAATGCAAAGACAAACTTACCCTTATTTTGGCAACACCTACAAAATCTTTACAGTTAAAAATTTGTAACTATTTATAGTTCTGACATGTGCTGCAAAGTTGACCAAAAGATGAACTGTAGGAGAAAAAAACAAAAGACATGAAAAAGTATCTAAATTATTATGTGACTTAGAAACATTCAAGTATTTTTTTAGCTATGAATATTTATTGATATTTATTAAATCGATAGCACAAATATGAACTACTTTCTGAGATGAAGGAAAAAAGTGAACAAATTTCAATGTCTTATAGTAATTCGGGAGTAAATTCTATTCCAATTTATGTCTTTCAGTTAAAACCAATAAATAACTGACACAACCATACCTTTCTTTGCATTGATGTAGATAAAATTAACATAGGCCTTAGGTTGGATGAATCCTGAATAGATAGGTTTTATTACCTGTATCATAGTTAGGCTGTCACTGAAATATTTCCTCTTTTTCTGATGGACACAATACAAAACATCAATATGGTGCTCAGTCTTTAAAAGTAATTGTATGACAGTGATGTGAATTTTTAAAACTTGCCTGTACTTACGAACCTTAGTTCAATTTATGATTAAAATATGCAAGAAAAGGAAATATAAACTGATCTTAGCCTATAAGTGTTTATACATGAAAAAAAAAGTTAATAGATTTTTTTACTCCAGCAGGTAAAGGCAAGCTAATACTAGAAATTAGATACACTAAGAACAAGGACAATTCAACTACTCCACTAGCTACCAAGGAACAGCCTCTTTCCTTCCTAAGCTTTGAAAGCAAGATTAGATGACTTCTAGAAGGCTCTGTAGCACAGGTTCTTGAAGGTGAGCAGAAGTTCAACATGGGCAGGTCACGTCTGTGCCACACAGGACAGCCCAGATCTGTCCTTAAGCTCCATGTAATGTAAAAAGAAAAAGTGAGTGCTACAGAGAGCAAGAGAAAATGGTTTGACCCAGATAATTTTCCCCCAAGCGTGGTGTCTGCCAGCCACCTGCTGCACAGGCAGGTGGGGGTGAATGCCAACCCCTGCAAACCCTGTGGACCAGCAGGGCCTTGCTCATCCTCTGTCTATCCTTTCTCACTCCTCACACATTCTGCCACTGCTGGTGCTTCCCTGTGGACCATCTGTGGCAGCCTTTCCTGTTGAAGGCTGGCATCACTGAAGCGCTGCAAGCTACTACCCTCCGCCACTGACAAGGAATACGAAAAGGCATCTGATAGACAACAGGAGTCCATTAGTGGTAGCAGCCACTAGCAGGACCATGACCTATGTGAGAAAGGCAGGCTGGTGCCTGCAGCCAGAGCTGCAGAGCTGGATGGGTAAAAGAGGACAGGTTGGGTATCCAGCCCCTTTCCTAGGCACCAGCAGGAGAGGCAGCTACCTGGGGGGCAGGATCTCAGACAGTGTCCTGAGGACTTGGTGTGGCAGGAGGCTACAGAGGAAGTAGGAAAAAATGGCTCTGAGGAGCCCACAGACCTCAGGCAACTACTTCAGCCCTTTCATTATGCTATCTCCTTATAATTCTTTGAAAAAGAATCAAGGGCTGACAGAACCTTTATACAGGTGAGGCAACCCTAATTCCAAATCCATAATATAAATTTAACCTCGATTAAACTTATTGAATCTTTACCTCTTTTTTGTGGTCTGTTTTTCCTTTTCATTTTACTCAGTTCCAAAAAGCTGCCTGTTTTCCTTATTCTCCCATAAGATAAATAATAAAATGGACAAAAGATAAACAATGAAAAAGAACAAATTGTGCAGTGCTAGCAAAACATTCTCCTTAAGAAAAATTCCCACTGATTGCAAGAGACAAGAGATCTCAGCTGGAGCTTTGCCTGAAGAAGTAAGAGAGAATTAAACCCCCCCAAAATAATTACATAATACAAATTCTCACAAGTGGAGAAATTAAGTTCTATTTAAATTCTCACATGGGCATCAAAGTCTTTGACCCACTGATGGGCAACAGGAGATTTGCCATTTTCAATGAAGCCAAGATTTCACTGCAGGGCATTTTCTTTCATATCCTATTTATTATCTCTTTACTATAACACATAAGTATCAGATAATACTTACAGCCTGATGAATAATCATGTATTCCAAGATCAGATATTACCATCCATTGTAATCTTGTATATATGTTGCATTTTTTAATTCTAGAGGAATTATGACATTTTATAGAGGGAAAAAAACCAAACAAAAATAAAACCAGCTGAATTCTGGCTTTGAAATTAAAGGGAAAAAATATTGACTTTCATATCCTTTCCAGGAAAAGGAATTACTTTATATAGTCAGCTGCTGATGTTGTCGTTTCCTGAGTTTTCTATTGTACTACCTTTTGAGAGAGAATAAATATGCATCTAGTTGACAAATTAAGAGCTAAATTAATCCAAATAATAAAATGCAGTATGTTATGGATGTCATGCAAGTGAAAATTATGGAGTTTTAGAATCATGTCATAATTGACGAATTACAGTTTTAAGAGAAAGCATTGTAGACTTTAGGGTTTATTGTGATAGTAACATGTCAGTAGTTATTTGCTGCATTTAAGAATACTTGTTTAAAAGCAATGCTTCTATTCAGCAACAATATGTTGAAGAAGGTAGTAAAACTGAGTATTTTTTGGAAAATGCTGGACTCTCAGAGGAAAGCAATTTCTGAATAGTTTTCAGTGTATTTTGCGATACTACAGATGGCTGAAAAGCTGTTAGTAAGTTCTTATACTGTAAATATAAAGCAGCTGCAAACTTCTAGCTACAAGCTAAGATGAAATATTTTAAGATCTATAGGTGTGTCCTGGGAAACTCAGTTTCCATAACAACAATTTTTGGTGCTATGATTATGAGGCTGTCTGCACCTTGAATTCTGTAGCCATTCACTTCTGATTGCCAGTATAATACTGTTATTTTGGCTCACACTAAATGCTTTACTTTTACATTTGCACAGACAATTATTGGTGATTTTAGAAGACAAAAAGCATAGCCACTAGTGTGCCTTAAAGCTTTGGTATGGTTATAAGAGGAGGACCCTGCTTTAATATTTCACCGATTAATAAAGTTGGAACACTCCTGAGTCACCAAGATATTGTAGTAGAATAAATATTTATGTGCTTAAAATATCAAGCAAGCAGGAACTACATTATATAATTCGGAAAACAAAGGGTTTTCTTCTAGGGTTATTACTCAAACCAAGCTGAAGAACTCAGCTATTGAAGGAATAGACTTGAAATATGGTAGTGAGATGTATAAGATAATACAAAATTCTGAATTGTTCTGAGCACAAAGGAAAGAGCAACTCAGACTCAAAGCTTTGTTTTAGTGAGACAGAAAACAGGCAGTTCCTGTGAGCATTTTCTTTTTGAATGCCAGCTCCAACAGACACAGACCTTGTAATGTTTTAAGGAGAAAAATTATGGTCTTTATAGCTACTTTTTTAATAGCAATACATGACCCCATATAAAAGTATAATACCAGTATCTCTGCTAGAACACAGTGATTCCCTTGCACTGCTTCTCAGAGCAAAATATGCCCTGCCCAAAGTGCAACTGTTAACTGATGATGTTATTTCAATTTGGAGTATTTAATCTAGTCTGGCTGCTTTATTTGCCAGGCTTGCTGTTACATGTGTTCTGAGTACATGTGTTCTGTTACAGCTACCTGACTAAATCTCCAACTGATTTCCCCTATTTTTTTTTATATGGACTTCATGTATTACTCCTTTATTTCTTTCCTGTCTTTTCCTTGGACCATGTTCTGGTTTTATTTTCCTCTTCTCCTACTATCAGGTCATTATGCATTTTTCTCTTCTATTATTTCTTTTCCACTTTCTCCTTTAGTCATTTACCAGTTTACCATCTTGTCTTCTTATATATTGCTCTTTTTCTAGTTCTTTATACTATGTAATGCCTCTCTCCCTTACCAGGATAAATAAATGAATAAACAGCCAAAATTTTGGCAAAGTAGGTACTCAAGACTACATCAGGAGAATATTATTTGGGACTTACTTCCTGCAATAGATCTGCGTGTCTGTGAGCTAAAAAGAGGGAACTGAACCTTGACAACAAAAAATGGAGAGCTACTTGGCCAGAGCTCACCTTTAAAGAACCTCAGCTTAAAGGTGAAGGAAATGCAGTTTTCAGTAGTTGATTTTCTTGACAAACTTATTTGTTAGTCTCAAAGAGTAAGTTTTTTAAAAAAGGAGCTCCCTGTGGTTTCCCTCACCTATGCAATATTAGATGAACTTCAGACTAGAAAAGCATACGGTTATCTGAGTGTAACACTTGTGTACTCCATAAAATTGCTAGCAAGCTAAATGTATTTGTGGGAAAGACCTTCTAAAATCAACCAATCAGAATTACAAAAGAAAACGAGAACTGGATTTTAATAGAAAATGGCCTTCAGGAATGTTAGTCACATAATTTAATTCACTCTTGGGGGCCCAGGGACACTAAAATAGTGTATTTGATGCAAGACTGAAAAACAAAGCATAACCAAACTGAACAGAGAAAATGTAATTTTGCCAGCCTTGAACTGAGGGTAATGGAAAGGAAATGGATGCAACGGAATGGGGAGCAGTGACGGGTGTGAGAAGAATGTTAACTTTTTCTGCCATTTTTCCATTTCTAACATTCTGCTACTGAAATGCAAATACTTTGCTTCTGCTTTAAGCCCACATTGAAGAGAAATATGAACATCAATAAACAGTGGGGAGATTCAAAACAGTATGAACAGAAGCAAGTCATGTACTATTTCACATGAAAGACCATGTCATACTAAGATCATTTCTCTTTCTGAATCCATATACCCATCCTGGGAAATACAATCTGATGTATCACTAAGGTTAAAGTTGTGTTTCTGAAAAGAATGATACACCAATGGGCTTTGTACATATTTCCTTGGCTGTGCAAGGCCTGTTTTGTGTTTACATGGAAGTGAAGAAAAAGTCCAAGATAATTTTTTTAAAGAAAGAATTTAGGTGAATAATCTCTATTCAAAGACGGAAGAACATTTTAAATTCTGTTTCATCTGTTATGAAACTGAGGTCTGACGACTGAATTAAGAACAGAACAGAACGGGGTTGGGCAATGCTGGTGTCCTCAAGAACATTGTTTCCACACTGACGGATATTTAGAGGCTGATTACACTTTATGTTCTCCATGATTAAAAAAACCCCCAACTATTTAGCATCTCCCATGATACTGAATATGATAGAACCAATGACAACTATTTTTTTTTATTATTTGGGCAGCTATGTAAGAGGTAGCTTAAGGCCAAAAGAGCTAGATTTTTGGGAAGAATTATTATTGGTGCCTGTTTTCAGCTAATCAATCAGTAGGAAATGTAGTCTGCATCCCCTTGTAATACCTTGAGCCAAACAGTTCCCATTCAGATTCAGTTTTAATGGTTAACAAACAAAAATTAATGTTATAATTGTTTTCTCCATTATTAGAGATACTTTATTAAGGAACTGTTAGTATATTAGATGCCTTTTTTTTTCTGTCACATAGAATTGATTACAATATAGCAGAATATAACATACAAATTAAAAATAAACCCAAACCTTTCAGAAATAAAACCTGCAGAAAGTGCAAACTCTTTTCAACAGTGGCTAGGATAAAAGGAGAGCTGTTTTCAAAAGTCCTAGCTAGCAGTTTGCAAATGTGCAATTAAAATTCTGGCTCTTCTCTAATTATAGAACGCTTAAGTTAAATGGTCTTAATAGACATATAATGATGGCTTTATAAACCTACAGTTACTTATAATCTGAAGTAATTTCTACTTCACTTTAAAAAGCATCCATTAAATGCCTATTATGATCTTTATGTAATTTAGCAAGACATTTAATGAATGCTTTATAAAACTAAACAGCAATTATTACCAAAGTTAAGTGTTAACCATATAGATTAACATGCTATTAATGTGAATTTGCTTTTTCAGATTAAATAGTAAAACTTGTACTTAAAGTCTGTTGGGATGAATGTAGATTAAAATGTTATATATGTTTGTAATGGAAACTTTAGGGAGGCCTAAAAGGAGAAAAAGGTGTTTTATGCAATTTTTCATTAGAGCATCTATTTATTGAAATCCTGATTAAGCTGCAGACAATTTAGAATGCTATCTGTAATAAATTTTCCAAAAATAATTGTCATGTTTATCAATTGTGTTCCCATGAATCTTTTGGATGTTTCCAGATAATGATAGAACTATAGACTACGGAGATCTCATTGCATTATATTATAATTTGTAATGTTTTCAAGTCTATGTAAGAATTTTAAAGTTAGTGTAAGTGTCCAGGTAAAGGGCATTTATACCACTTAATCTGAATCAATCTTAAATATGTCAACGAGTAAAGATGATGTAAATTAACAAGTAGAATATAGTATTCAGAATATTGTCTTGACAGTTTCAGTCCTTTCATGTGTATAGTTGTCTCCATGTCCCCCAACTCCCCCCCCCAAAAAAAAAAAAAAAAAAAAAAGAAAATTAAATAGCTGTTTCCTTTTTAAAATGTCTGGGAAATATTATGCTATTTTCTTCCAGCTGTACTTAGAAGCAGGATACTTTAATTTAAAACATGTCAGTAAAATTTGAACTGCTGAAAACTTTGAATTTGAACTGCTTGAGCAAGAAATTTTTCCTTGGCAACCACATTTTCCAGTGAAATCATAATATCATATATTATCTATATAAATCATATAGGTATGTTGATACTAAGAATATTATCAGCATATCTAGTACATCATCCATGGAACACAAGTTGAAAGAGGCTATTTTGACAACAATTTTGGTTAGGTCATTTCATAATAACCTGTGTATCTTAGAGAAATGAAATTTGATTACATTGATGTTTGCATTGATATTATACATAAGCTGTTTACCTTCAAAAGTTCTGAAAATACAACTCTCTTCATTTATAGCAGATTTGAAAGTGTTTAAATTTGCCTTGAGATGGAAGTTTCCTTTTACAGTCCTGCTTGTTCCACTGATTTATTTTTAATAATACAGCATGAGAAAAGCCTGAAGCCACACAATCCTTGCTTATTATCACCCAGATGCTGCAAAATGATGCACTTCACTCATAAAAGTGAAGTAGCAATATGCTTATTGATAAAAAACAGTGATTTAACAAGGTTTGATAGTCAATGTGACAGTGGTTTAACAAAATTTGATGGCAAGGTACACTTGATTATTTACTGCATAGAGAACTGGGTCAGACATAACTGTCAGGGAGATCTTCCCACTGAGTCATGAGGTTCAGAAAGGACTCCCTTGCATTCTAAACTCCTCAGAAAGAAGTTCAGCTGTGGCTGGATCCAAACAGTCCCAGAATTGATCAATGGTTTATGTCTAAAGGATTATAAGTGCACAATCAATCCTTTAGACCACTTTACGATTTCAAAGTTTATGATGCTGTTAATTATTTACCAAAAATCTGTTGTGGCAAGGAATCTCTCAACCTCAAGGAGTAACCTTGAGAGGTGTCTCTACTCAAGCGAAGATCCTTGTGTGCAGCCTGCTGCTGTGCAGGGGAGCTCAACAGGCCCTGGGCTGTCCACTGTTTTTGGAGTAAGATGATTGACTTGTAGTTGTATTTGTAAACCAGCTGTATTTTGGCTGGCATGTGATCAACTAGCTCTTAACTGTTGAGCACAATTTATGGCTATGGTGTTGTTTTCTGTCCCTCCAAATTCTAACTTAAGCCAGATGCAGCCATCATGACCACCACTGGTTGCTATTGCTTAAGCAGAAGGCTGTGGAGGGGGGGACCACAGCACCACACAAACACTCCGGGTTACATTCTGCTTTACTAAAACAATCCTTCTAAAACTCTGAATTCTATTTCAGTCTTTATCTTATGTTTTAGAGAAAATCCTTTCTTTATTAATCCTGATTTGTGACATCTCATTTATAGCAAAGACAGAAAGAGCTGATACTTCATAACTTTTAAGAAGTTTATATATATATATGTATATTTAAATATAAAAATCATAAGGCCACAAACCAGGGATGGGTGCTATTGGCTCACCTATTGTGAGATCAAATACCATGAATCAAGATTGATCTTCGATTTATGTCAGAATCAAAGTTATGACAGGACTGGATCTGATGCCTTCACTTTGAAAGTTTTATTGCCATCTACTTTGAAGATACTCTAAAAAACAATTTGAAAACCAAATTATGTGGAGAATAGAGTACTTGTGTGTTTAGGGAAAAAAAAAAAAAAAACAGAGATGGAGAAACTGGGAGTGACAGATAAAAGGTATTGAACAGTTAAGGTAATATCTTCTACCAGGATGTACTTTCTACCTATTGAGCTTCTACTATAGAAAGATTCTGACCATGATTTTTGATAGAAAAAAGTGACACTAAACCATTACATCATGCTAGAAACAACGATCCCAATTAAACCATGTTATACTATTCAACAGCATATATAACATTATTAATTAAACAAATGAGACTACAGGAAAATGAAGTTCTGTTAGGAGAACATTTCATAAGGAAAGAAAGAAAGAAGACCAGACCATATCCTCAAAATACAATCAGGTTTTTCCTTTGTTACAAGTATATCTCTCTCTCTCTTTTTTTTTTTTTTTTAACTTTGTTTTTTTCTGATTGAACATTAAGAAAGGAATACATTTTTCCTTAAACAGGTAAAAACGTTGACAAACTCAAAACTGGTGAAGGATATTTTGTGAATCTTCTAATGACAGTAAATTAGCTTAGACATAACTCACATGGAGTTGTATTCTATCTGACTGGCAATTTAAATGTACATTTTTTTTAGTGAACAAAACTTAAATTGCTATGAGGAACTGTACTAACAATTAAGGATTGCACACTTAAGGATTGCACACAAACAATGAAGCACTTAATTATGAGGATTCCCACAGTTCCTAATAAATGTGTACCAAGCAGCATAATTAACAGATTTTGGTCTGTAAGAATGTACACAACCAGGCTTCCAGGACAATGTGCCAATTGTACCAATGTACCATTGACATAGCTGGCAGTTCTATTGTCCTGAATGAAGCCTTCAGGGCAATATTTTATCATTTACTTTTATTTGGAGAATTAAAATTTCCCTTCCTCCGCATATTCTCTGTGTTGGTAGAAGAAAGGAAGGCAAAGACTGACACAATTCTGACCTATCTTCTAGGTCACGTAATATCCTTGGCAACCCCTGATTAAAATGTCACTCTAACATTGACTCTTAAGTGAAGATTACCTTTTTGCTTGATTTGGAGTATTTTTTTTTTTTTTCTTGTTCTAGGAAGAGGTATACTATGGCTCCTGGCTAACAATTTCACTAAGAAAATTACATTTGGTCATTCAAAGAATCCCTCTAAATTCATCTACTCAGCATTCATGAAGAAAGTGTTTGCAGCATCGTCTTCCATGCTTTTTTTTAATGAGGTAATTAAACAGAGATGATACTACAGGGCAATTATTCTTGCTTTCTAGATAAATAAATAAATGTGCATAGCTGGGTGCCTTTTGTTAGATACATGTTTTCTCATTTGTGCTATATATATATCATGGAATGCTGAAACAGATCAGCTGCATTATCTAAGTAAAAAAGCATATTCTATTTTGTGATCAAGTATGTCCAAATACCCCAATAAAATGTCTTTTATTTGGAGGAATAGGAAAGAATCAACACCCCCACTTAGCAGATTGGGAAAACTTTATAATCACCAGTTATGTCTTCAAAATGGTTGACTAATAAAAAATAAACCTGTATGTTACCTTCAAGCAAGTCGCCCGAGAAATTGCATAGTCCCCCAAGAAATAAAAACCTGAATAATTATTGCTTATTTGCAAACTAGCATTTCTGAAGCTGTTGGACACACCCATTAAGGGCTTTGATTATGAAAATCTAATTGAGCTTCATTTAATTTCATTACATATAGCATACAGATTTCACCAGTGCCTTTTCAGTACTAATGGTTCTATTTTACAATACTTCCCTGTAAAGCTAGATTTCATTGTAATCATATATGCTAAGCATGGCTGCTGTATTATTGAACTGAAATAACCTCTGACTATAGGTAACACAAATTTTTTGTGTCTACTAAAAATTAGACAATCATTATTAATTTATTAAGAGAAACTTAATTTTTCATAATAATTATATCTTGATGGTAATGTTTTTTAAGACTCCTTTATAAACCAATTTTATCAAGTAATGAAATATAATAGCATGACCAATATTATTATTGAGGTGTATGCTAAGTACAAACTGATTCATAAAACTATATATAACTGCTCTTTATATGTCTTTAGCTATGGTGAGAACCTGGTTTGGCTAAAATGTTTTTTAATACAATATTGGGATTTTTTTTACTGGGATTTATAAAATATTTGCAGTTTTAACATAAACATCAGCCAATTAATTAAATATTTAGAACAGTTATTGGTGTTTTGTTTTTTTATTAAATTACTTCAGCAAGATCCTTTTTCCTTAAACCTTTGAAGGAACTAATTTTCTACTTATCAACACATAAAATTCTGAAATGAGTACCTGATCTAAAGACGGAAAAGCAGTGAAACATACAAAAAGGAAGAGTATGAACACACTACTTATGCAAAAGTCCAATAGGTGCTAAATATACTTTGTGGTATTAGTATTGTAAAATGGTGTATATTAGTGATACATGTGAGTATTTTGGATGTTGAACTTTTATTTATTAATATTATTAACTTAATTGTTAATATTTCACTCGTTCATTTTTATTTCAGTTTATTTGACTAAACTGGTTTGGGTGCCTAACTATTGATGCTTCAAGTAAGAACGTAATTTTTTTAATGTTAGGAAATAAGAATCTATTTTAAATACCTTTAAAAATATATTTTAAAAGCCCCTGTGTTACTGGACAGCATTTTTATTGCCTCCTTTGAGATACATGCTTATATGAAATACCAAGAAAAAAAAGGTAAACTTGGTTAGACATAATGATATTCTGGTTCAGTTCAGATCATGACATATTTGAAACTACCTGGTGGCTTACTGCGCAAAAGATGATCTCTGTGGAACTGTGGAGTAGTTTCCTTGTTAAATTTGGGGGAGGCAAATGATGAATTTGCAGAAGTCAATCTGTAATTCAGAGCCTATGGTATACACTTCTGACAGCTTATGTATGGAATTTAAACTGGTTTTAGAAAATTAAAATACAAAAAATACAGGACTTCTTGTCCATCCCTTGCACTTAGCAAAATACCCACAGATACCTGTTAACCTTAAGTTTACTCCAAAAGAACCATTTAAAATACAACTATTGCAATACTAATAGAATAATCTTTTATAAACTCATGATCTTAATACACAATGAACACACGTGGGAACAGTTCTAAGCAAATACATAAGAGGAAAACAGGAGATGCAAAAGAATAAAAGGAAATAATTCACTCTACATGCAAACAGAACTGTTACTGTTTCAATTTTACTTAATACTGTACATATTATGGTCATCTCCAACACCAAACTCCTGAGGGGGGCACAATCCCCCTCACCCACAACACACCACTCTTCATTTTTTTGTGTAGAGGCCAGATCATCTGAGAAAAGTCACATCTTCTGCATTATCTTTTCTGTCTGTTCATACATTACTTTTTGAAACAGAAAAGGGTACATACTGATCTCTGGAGCTGCAGTTCCCCTGCAACACCTAAAGCATTTAGCTAAGTGCTGGAAAAAACATGCCCATACCTGTTGTACAGTCTGTACAGCTGCAGGATGTGGTATAAAGCTTGTGGAGAAGCCCCACTGCCCAAGGTAACACAGGGTTCGCTAAGTTTAGCAGTAATTCTTTCCTTTTCTTCTCTGAAGTCAAACTTTAAAAGTGGAATAGAAAAAGACCCCAGCAGTTCAAAATAAAGATGTCAACTGCTCTTTTGTGTTCATTGTTCATAACATTGAAATACAAAGAAGCAGGTCTAATAGGCAGAGAAAAGAGGGAATGAGGAAGTTCACTTTTTTGCAGCATTTAATTTGAGATTGATAAAAGTAGGTAGCCGAAAATTTAGACTTTCATATCACATCTGCATCACTAATGGTAGAGCCTTGGGATTCAGTGTAAGACTCTTGATTATCATCATCCTGACCTTGAGAGATACCCTAACATGGATGAAAGACAGTGGGAGATGCCCCTAGGTGCTAGGAGCACTACAGATTTTAAACCAAAAACTCTGGACATCCCTCAAAGTAGTTGTAACTTCCATTTAAGGCTTTTCACCTCATATGTATTTTTTTTCAAGACATTTAATCTTCTCTTTGCAATCTTTTTCCTCTGGTTTAATATGAACCTAGCATAGTTAATCAATACTGAAGTCTTTTAAAAAAATTACTGCTAAGGAGGCAAAAAAGTGTAAAAGCAATGCCTTAAAGAACTGATAGCACAAGTTTGCCAGCCATTTCCTGACTTTACTAACCTGTTTGTTTTTGCTGTCTTTGGCAAAGAAATTGATGGAAAGCATCAGAACCCATGCCAGAATCCAAATTTTCCATATGAAATGTTCTTACTTTTTTCAAATCAATGTGTAGATTTTTGACACAATTGTCTGTAGGAAGGCAAAATCAAACTCCAGCAGGAAGAATAGTTACAACTGATACAATGCAAATTCTTTTCCTTTTTCTCTCCTCTCTTGCTTGGAGGATTGTTACTGTTCTGTACATAAATGTGCCTGTGTGCTCTGTATGACCTAGTCACAGGCATCTCACAGCTGGGAGAGCACCTTGCAAATTTACTGAGGGATTGAGAAGAGTTGAACATTACCAGCCCTAAGATTAAAGCAGTTAAGATCTTCATATTGAAAACTTTGGATCCTGTTCTGAGAGTTTAATGTTGTGATAGAATAATCTTTCAGATCTTGACATTTATCTGATCTATTAGTTCCAACTGATCAAGACTGGTGAACTGGGAAAATGTCTCCAAACAGTGCAGAATGTAACTAAACTGCTCCAATAACTTCCTTCCAAGTTATTAAAGAGATCAACCAGTCCTAGGCATTTTCTATAACATCCTGTGTTTAGCAGGCTTCTTTCTTTAAGTCATATTCCTGAAGGAGTTTTTAAGAAAAAAGAGACCATACTGACACATAAGAACACGAGAAGACCTCTATATTATTCATTTTAGTTGACGTGGTCTGCTAATGGCCAAATAGATGCCACCACAACAGCTGTCTTGTGGACACATGGAACAACTTTGCTATCCTTGCATTTGAAAATGCTTCTCATGAAAACACTTGGAGGTGTTATTACCTCTGGTGAGAAACAGCAAAAGCTATAAAACCAATCCAGAATGCAACAAACTGTTAACTAGGTTTGCAACCAGGTACAACGGGATTGAATATAATTCTACACCACCTACTGATTCTTTTGATATTCTACTCCAAATTCTTAGACTACCGTAAAGTTTTGAATATTTCTACAGAAAAATTAATACATCCTCCACTTATTTCCAAAGCAAGCTAATTTTAAGTTATATAGTCTCTGTAGCATGTGTAAAATGAAAAAAAAGACAAAACCATCCCACACCAGTTTTGAATTTCGACTGTAGAGAACAACAAAGATATTCACAAGAAAGGTCTTCAATATATCGTGCAGTCATATACTAAATGTTTTTGGGGCTGCATGCATTGCAGTGGAGCACAGAGCATTGTGTAGCAAGGACAGACACATCTAAATGGCCTGAATCACCGTCTTCCCTAGAACTTGTCTGAGGAATCTTATAATCCCGTGTTGTGGCAAGGAAGCCATTTCTAACAGCGCATTTACATTTATAAGTACATTTATATATATTGCAAGAATTCATAAATGAATACTTACAACACTGGAAGAGATACTGACTTCAGTGAAAGAATAAACATTTTCTTTGCATTAGGGAAAGAAAAACAACAAGGGTCTCCTTCATATCCAGAGGTTCTGGGGGGATAATTCATAGTTAAGGCAGTTCTGGATATCTTAAGTACCAATCTTTTTGTTTTATGCAACCACAGTGTTAAAAAATAGTTAGATATATTGACATTACAAGGAGTGCTTAAAGTTGAAGAATCTTTCCCATTTACTTTCTCTACTGAGCTTGAAAAAGGTACAGCTTTTGGTTTATGTCTCAAATGCATATATTTTAGCTTCTTCATTTGAAAAAGTACCTTCTCTTTAAGGACATCCTACCTAAACTATATTTTTTAAAAAAATGCAATACAGGAAAGAAGAGTTGCTGTAGACCTGCTGATTTGTTTGAAGAGACGTGATATACTGGCATGAACAAATGCTTGTGACATGCAAAACTGCATGGTCATCTTAGACACTGATAGGAGATAAAGAATGGCCAGTCAGTGCAACAGAAAGCGTAGGCAACAATAAAGTAAATAACCTTATGTATGAAGTAAATAAATTCTGCACCCCTATCATTTGCATGATGGTGTAGAAACAATCAGCTTTGAAACTTTCCTTGGCAGCAGGATGGATTTACACTACTTTTAATATCAATATTAAATTATATATTTAGTATTTTTAACCACAGCAATTTGAAACAACCCACACACAGTATGTTTCTGGGTCAATAGTGACAAGATTAATTAGGAAAGCATCCAGATAGTTTATTTCATGTCAAAAGATATAATTAAGGTGGCACAGAACAATATAATTTAACACTTGAGATATACCAAATTATTCTAACCTGCATAATTTAAAAATAACATTAGGCAATATCTTGTGCTGCTAATAATATAAGAATATAGCTCATATTACCTATTCATGTATTTTCATTAAAGGCTTATTCATAATTTATAGTTCTGTTGGCTTGGGAAAATGTTTACTAAATGAAAAATGTATTGTGGCCCCATAGTTAATGGTTAGGTTGATAGCATTAGGAGCCTTCAACAATGGCTTAAAAGTGTTTGTCTTAAACAATAGGCTTACTGAAATAAAACACAGTTTATTTGTTTAAATTTTGTGATTTTAGTACACCATTACTTCTTTGTTCTCCACAAAGTTAGCAGAAATAACAGAGCTC
Organism: Falco punctatus; assembly: GCF_963210335.1. Taxonomy (NCBI): domain Eukaryota; kingdom Metazoa; phylum Chordata; class Aves; order Falconiformes; family Falconidae; genus Falco; species Falco punctatus. The sequence continues at coordinate 105,911,372 of NC_137581.1, read as the reverse complement.
TTGTTCCCTTCAGCATTAGTCAGAAGAACCAATCTCATTAATTTCTGGGAATTCGTGCTTTGAAAGCAGAGCCTGAAAACCACATGGCTTCCCAGAGGAATGGAATGAAGCACCCCAATAGGTACTGTTCCTCTCTTCCACATTCTGCTATCCTTACCCTTATAAAACACAGAAAACATACAGCTGACAGAACCACATCTCATATAGCAACTCCAGCGCTACAGGAGACTTTCACAATACAGATTCTCCAAGAGGAAGTGCAAGCATCTTTAAAGAACATTTGGCCACGTGGAAATTTAATTAAGGATAGGGTTTGAAAGTGTTTTCCATGAGTAGCACATGTGCTGAGGTAAGAGGAGCTGGCTTTCAATTAAGCTGATTCCAAGACGACTAATGCTCACTTCATTTCCAGCAGTGATTAGGCTTTATGCAAAAAAGGCAGGGCTCCCAAGCTGACATGGCTATGGAGCAGAAATTATACCTCTTACGATTCAGTTTCTCAGCACTTTCTTATATTTACCCACTATTCTAGAAGTAATGATCATGTTTAAGAACTGTGAAGTTAGCAAGCCTATCTTTCTCAGGATCGCTAAACTCCTAATGCATCACGTAGAGTAGATTTAGAGGTACATTTTCTCCCTTTGAAATGGTACATTTTTGTCACTGTTTAACTACGGGAAGACTGCTTTGGAATCTTTTCTTTAAAAACTGCTTTAAGCTACTAAAGAAGAAACATTTCTTTAGCAATAACAAACACCTAATAAGCATATTGACTGTAATTGTACAAGACAGATACAGAAAAAAATATTTTCTTTAAAAATACTTAAAGGTAGTCAATAAATCATTTAACCTAACTTATTTTGAACAGTAATGCCTAAGTAACATAGGGATATGGTTAAGCTTTTTATTGGCAAGTCATAAGCCTTCTCATTAAACATATGTCATTGTACTGCAAGTATCACTCCCTCAAGCATTTCTTCAAATCACTATCTTTTACTCCCTGCTAGCCTGTCTGATAAGATACAGCCTGCATATGCAGTATTAACTCCAATACTATTAGAAGATAGGAGTGCATGCCATTGAAATCCTTTAGGTAGGGTATCCCTTGTATAATGAAAACTCTCAATGTGAGTGAGCACTGAGTTTGTTCTGGTGAGTCAATGAATAATACAGAAAATGTGTATGTACTGTTTTGTGTGATTTCTCATTACTGTAATGAAGTGAGATTTCTTCCTAGCTATCCATTCCCACATGTACAAAAAGATACATTTGCATATACGTAGAGTACAAAAAGTTATTTTCTCAAGATCTTCTCGGCTGACTTTTTTAAAATACATTTTTACTGGGGGCTATATAGAGCAAATTAAGACACAACAGTTTTTCTTATTAAGCTTAGCAAAATACTACTTTGAGCAAACCATTAAAAATAAACTATCAACTAGATGCTTTGTTTTTTTCTTTAAGCTTTCTAATAACTATCTAATTACTTTCAAGAAAAGGTTTCCAGCAAGAATTACATACTATACTGAGGAAATATTAAATATTTGGTATTTATTTGAAACATATTGTAATACATAAGTGATCTGCATGAATAAAACATTTTTCCTTTAAGCATAGTTTAATACAATAAATAAAAAGTGCCAACTGTTTAAAAACCTAGCGTTCTAACATATATAGGTTTTTACTTCCATTTAGAAGTTTTAATAGCTTTAAAAGTGAATGCATTGAAGTGAGAAGATAGAGTTCAGTTTAGAATCAGAGTTTCATTGAAAACAATAAGTTCTGTGGAGGTTTAGGAAATGGACTTTATGTAATGTCTGTGACAAACAGATGTGGTCTTGATTCACATTCTTTTGCTTCCATTGCTTTTCTTGGGCCTCTAGCAAAAGCCCCCTTCAAATCAACTGCACAGTGGGCGGATTTAGCCAAATGATTGAAGATCAAATCTCCAAACACATAGCTGCGGCACTGGCTACTGCAAGTAATCTCACAGAAGCAGCTCAGTGGGGATACACAGCGTAAGCAGGTATTTATTATTTTCATTCCAGTAGCACTGAGATTCCCCATCTAAGAACAAGATGAGCAGGCATGAATCAGAGAGATAATAAAGATCTTGAGGGTAGTGCCTATCACAAGAAAAGAATGGAAACAGAATATACCTTTACTTCAGCACAGCACGAGCTGTATTGATGTCCATATTCTCCCATCCCAGCCTCATTTCCTGTACATCTTGGGGAACAGCTTGGAAGTGTTGTTAGATCTCCTTTGATAAATAGTCTTTGACCCACGTATTCTTGAGAATTGGTCACGGGTGGAGGAAAGAGTTCAAACAGAGAATGAGAGGATTTTTGAAGCTGTTTAAGGTGGAAACTTTTTTGCAACTTTGACTACTTAGCTTCCAGTTCTGGAGAAGTATTAAGGAAAAAATGGAGAAACTTGGCTGTGCAATTCCTTGAAGGTCTCTTGCCTAAGTTGTGCCTTGTTTCTGATTGTGAGAAGAGCAAAAAAGGGACTTAGATGTGGCTCCTGAGCTGTCACTGTCCATTCTATGCCAAGAATCTAGACATTAGCTATCACTCTGACATCTTTCTACTCAGTTTTTAAAGTCTGGCATTTTCCTGAAGCTTCCTCACACCCCATTATTTTTTAAATATTTGTCAACTGGCCCTTCCCAGCTCCTCACCAAGTTCCTCGCAACACACATTGGCAGCACAAAAATGGAAGGATGAAAAATGCTACTATGTTTACAGCTGCTGAAAGCAAACAAAATGTTTTAGTCAAGAGAAGCACTTTTTCTGGCTGTTCAGCTGTACAAAGATAGAAGGTCCCCTTGAACTTGTCTTATCAGTACAAACAAAGTAAAAAGGGAAGAATCAAAAGTGGTCAAAATATGTACATGGTCTGGAGTTATTAGCACATAATTAATAGTTGTAGATGGGCTACATAGTAGAGTCTAGGAACACTCAACGACTCTGCCTCATGGGAACTGTAACCAGAAGTCAGATGTCAGCACAGCAACAGAACTGATCTAGGAGGGTGAGAAGGTCTGCAGTGTCAAAGCACGCACTAAAAGTCAAGAAGAATGAGGGGTAGGGGAAGTGTTTTTCTGTCAGCAGTGTGTCAGTATTCCCTACCCATCTCCATACTAAGGAGAGTACGTGTGCTAGGAGAAAAAACATGAGCCACAGGTATGCGTATGCTTATCATACTGAGAACAATAATTGAATGGGGGGGGGGAAACCCCAACAGGAATCCCTCAAAAATTATACAATTTTTTCTAAGCATATTAAGAAACAGATAACTAAGGTATAATTATCAGAATAGTAGTAAAAATACAACTCTACTGCCTCAAAAACAAACAAACAAACAAAAAAACCACACAAAAAAACAAATAAAAAACAAACAAACAAAAAACCCCAAACAAAACAACCACCAAATAAAACATCCCTTTTCACCTCAATATGTTTTTCATTCTCCAGGCTTTTATACAGATGATTATTTGTATTAGCTTGCTCATTTCTTACTCAGATATGGAGAATGAAATTTGGTCAGATTAGTTCCTTGCTTTTTCTTCCTACACCACGAATTCAGAAAAAGTAAATGCATTATAGAACAAGATGCTGTGTTTCTGCATAATTTTGGCACCTTTGTAGTTTGTTCTATATGTTCCCTGTTAGCACCACTAAATACTGATACTCATGGGAGCCCTGTGAGATACTGTCATGTGAATTTCTGTCACTCAGGTGGAAACAGAGGCAAGAAAGCTATTCCTGTCGTGCTAGTTAGTGTAGCTACGGCCAGGTTGGCCAGCAGCACCAGGATGCTGCCTCAGGAATCGCCCACAGCTTTCATATCATAGAGCACCAGCAGCTGGAGGTTGACTGATCCTTAATGGTCTCATGTGGTTGCTCAGCAGCTCTGTGTCCCTGGGAATTCCTGTGTCCCCACACAAAGCAGGATGGGAGCTGCCTGGGGAATAACTGCTCTGCAGGGTGGTGGCCACAGCGTGTTTGGGTTTGTTTCTTTGTTTTCATTTTTGTTTTAGAGATGAGGGAGCATACTTCAAGTAATGCCACTTACACCTGCCATCAGCTGAAACATAACACATACCGAGTTTTATACAAGCTTTCAAGGAGTTCATTACAGAGACAGATGATTTGTAGGTACACATTTGAAAAGCAAGAAATTAGAATAATATTTGTTGATCTATTTTATACAAATGATGGTAAGTGATAGGTATTCACACATTTATTCTAACAAAACAAAATAGAAACTTCTTACATTTTACTTGAAAGTCAGTTGACTTTCTACTTTCTGGAGTAAAATGAAAAATAGAACTCTAAATTAAAATACAAATTTCAACCTCTTATTACTAATATCTATTTTGAAGAGTGTCTGAATATATAATTCTGTTAAGCAGAAAACCCATGAAAATGCATGTCCCAGCTGAAACTCACTTGCAGCTCACTGTTGTCATTTTTACTGAATTTACCTAATGTATTTCACAAGTCACACACAGACAAATCCCATGGTGGGCTGGTATTTCTGCTATTACTGACACATCCTCCTTCATTCCAGTAGTTAAACATTCTGCAGAGATCCTGCCTAAAACTGATTTTCCTCAAGGTTTGCAGGTGATTAGCTCTGGGTCTTGTGCTCCCATGATATTTAAAACGCAATCTTGTCAACACGGAATGAAAGTAAACTGCCTGTAGACAAATAGCAAGCTTTACTGCCCTGAGACCCAATTAGGTATTAGCAAGTACAAAACAGATCTTGTCAATAGGACACAGAAAAGAGCTGGTTTGCGTCACCAGTTAATCAATAGACATGGCTCTACGATATCCACTGGCAGGAAAAGCAACATAACACCATTTATGTTAGATGTTCTGTGGGGTTAGTCAAGTACATTATCTTGCCATTTACAGGTAAAGATTTCACCTCTCCCCTTTCCTCTAGCATTCAAAGCATGAACAGTTTGGTTTTTTTTAAGTGGAGAGAAAAAGCATTATAAGATTAATGGCCAATCACTGCTATCATGTTTAAGAGAACAGCAAATTTCCAAAGGTCTAAACAGTGTTCCTTTCTGAATGAATATCCCTGATCATTATTTGCTGTGGTAGAGCAGCTATAAAAAACATGATTAGGTCTGATGCTCTGGTGATGTATTGCAGGCTGAAGGAAAGTTAATGGTATAGTTAGCCTGAGCCTGGCTGCCTTTCTTTTCTCATTTTCTAAGCTGCAGTGTGGCATAGCCTTTAGCCAATATAGCAACTCTCGACTGAGAATGCATTAAACTGAACAGATGAATGGCAGTATTTTAAAGTGAATCTGATAACCTAGACATGCTTGTGGGTTTTAAAGAGTCTGCATCAGATTAAAAGAGCTACTGGACACTTGAGAGCTGACATATTCTTCTAAAGAGAGAGGATGCTAAGAATTCAATTGGGCCATAGAGAGTATTCTAAAAAAAAGATCAAAAGGGGCAAATGCGGTTTTTATATTGCCAAAAAGAAAAAGAACAAAGATATACAAAACTATCCACTCAAGAGATACACTCAACTGAAAAGACACTTGCAAACATTTCTATGGTGATACTTAATACAGAAATAAAGTAATTACAGACTTTCCATAATTAATAAATAATGGCTTTTACATAGATCTTAGAGATGCAAAGGGAAATTAAGCTTCAGTCCTTAATGAAAAAAGTAGTACCCTGCAGATTTTCACGAAGTTGAGGAAAGCTAACTCAAATTTCATTTTCATATTGAATGCACACACTTTTACCCCAGACTTTGAGTAAAAGGAAGGCTTATTGTGAATTTGTTGTAAAGTAGCAAATATTATTAATATTGTGTTTTTGTGTTGCAATTTCTAAGCCAGAAAATGTAGTGTAGTGCTCTAGCCAGGCATTTTATCAAACATCCCTGTTCTTCAGGTACAGTGTATCTGAACAGTCTTTTTTTTTATATACAATTAATTTTAGACTAATGTTTAATGAAAATTTTGTGGAATGTGCAACAATTTGTTTTTCTAAGGTTAAATACAATGATAGCCATATAACTGTTCCTACATTAAAGAAAAAAAAATCAAGGAGTTCAGAAAAATTATGTGGGCTTGAGTTTGATGTTAGAGCCAGCTGCTACAGGCATGCACCACACACACATTTTTGTTGAAAGATATCAAGCTGACATGAATGATGTTATTCTACATTTGATTCGGGGGCATGAGTGTTGGACTGGATAATCCAGTTGTAAAGTTAAAACACATCAAAGGGTTGCTGTACTATAAAAGGTACCAGAATCAACAACAGTGTCTTCCTATTGCAAGACGCATCCTCAGGGGTGAAAGTGCTTCTAGCCAAAGTCTGGTAGAAAAAAAGAAACAGAAATTGAAGTGCTTTCTGTACCGGTAGGAATAGCATAGCTCCACATGCCTCAGGTCAAAACCCCAGACCTCTCAACTAAAATCAACAGAGAGCTACTAGCAGCTCCAACTGCTATAACTTATATGGATGGTTTTGTGTTTGTTTTCCACATTTTTTAGTTTAGTTAATTTCCTCTGTGTTCAGAGGACAAACAAAGCTGAGAATATGCTGTGTCCAAGGGTGCTGTCTTTCATGTCCAAGGATGCTGTAGGACTGATAACTTCCTGTGAGACATGAAGGAACCCATGGGAAAGCCCATTCACACCACTTTAGAGAAGGGAATTTTTCATGCAGAAGTTTCTAGTGCTTTGCTTGTATAGCAAAAGGTTTCTAAAGTTCATATGTGCCCTTTTGTTTTCCACATTCTACAGCACTGAGGTAGTGTCCATCCCTGGGGCTAGGACTCTGTTAACTACATCAATATTAAGAGATCTTAAACACAACTACTTCATAGCATACGCACTTTCGTAACTCTTAATATCTTGGTGAACTAATAATGGGAAAGGGAAAGAAAAAAATACATAAAAGCCCCTTAACAAATATATCACGTTAGCAATTTTTCTTGATTCTACTCATAAATTTTTTTAAAAAAATCTGTTAATCCAGTTGATGTTAGAAAACACCAACATAGCAGACCCAGACAATGAAAGTCTCAAGAAATTGAATGGATTCTTTTCTATTTACTTTGATTCTTGTCAATCATTTTCTTTAGCTGCTCCATAGTTATATTTTCACAGAACTTTGTAACTATAAAGTCTGATGGTCACAATAAATCATATTCAGAAATTGTACATTGAGAGGATTGGGTGAAAAAGAGTATATTTTATCCGTAACTCATTTCCATACCAGTAGCAGTCCAGTTTTTGGGCTGGTACATGTGATGAGAAAGCATAAAACTCTTCTCATCTTTCTTCAATTTAAAATATTGGTATCTAGAATTTTGACAGTTTAGGTGATCCCTCTCTTAAAACATCTCTTTCAATGTTCTTACATGCATTCTCATCAAGGATGAACAAAATTTTAGGTACTGGATGTTTAAGGAGTTGCATGCTGCCACCTGATCTTAAGTAATCATCCTAGAAATATTTGAGAGCTCACATGCAGAAGCTGTGCTAAAGCAATGACTCTTTCACAAAGACTGATGGTTTAACAGCTGGTTTAGATTCTTGTAAGAGTGATGTTAGTATGCAATAAAGCTCAGCATTACCAGCTTGAAAATGCTGGGATATCTTTGAAGGCTTATTACCTGGATAACGCTCACAAATGCTGACAAGTCGTAGTCCCCAAATACCCATGAAGAAGTACTTTCAAGGACTTCTGCCTCCATAGAGAAATGCATAATTTTTAATGCTATTTGCAGAATGCTATTCAACACTTCTTAAAAACATTATAGAATATGGCATACAAGCCTGATAATGTGGGAATTGTTTTCAATGGAATTTCAACTTTTTTGTTCTTTGTTCCTGTCCTTGTTTTATTTTACTCTATCTCCAGTCAATTTTCTATTTCATTATCACAATAGTCTATTCAAAATTTTTTTAATAGATTTGCTTAATTAAGAGTTTTGTGTCTTGAAGTCTTTGGGCTTTCCATTAAAATAAAAGAATAAAGCTTTCCATGCCGTGATAACAATATATTCTAGTCTGTCTGTCTACTGTACTGAAGTCTTAAAGGGATACAGTTTCTGCAGGTGTGAAAGAAACACCACGGCTCAAAGAAGTTTAAAGGTTGTAGAATCAGTTTTGTTATTCATGATATCTAATCACTACATCTTTATATATGTTTCTTTTTAGTAGAAAGAGTGTACAGTCAATATCAAGGTATCCTGACACTGGATGTTTAATCATCTCTTTCACAAAATGAAGGGAAACAAAAATCCTTTGTGGTTAAGAAACATTGATCTTTTGGAACAGAAAAAAATTAGAACACCCAAACTGATTTGCACAAACGTATTTCAACAGAAACTTGAGATCTTCATAATCTCAATTTGAGATCTCAGTTTGAGATCTTCATGTTCCTAAATGGACTAAGCCAACCGATCTTTTTCCATGGCACAATTCTTTGTGTACTGGATACTAGAAAACAAGGGAAAAGAAATAAAACACAAAACACAAAACCCCAAACAAATCAAAAAGGTTGTTCCATTAATTTAAGATGTTCTCAATGGAAATTGTGAGGATATTGCAATTTTTTAAAAATCTATTGAAAATACCTAAATGACCATGAAATTATCAGCTAGGCCTGCAAACAAAATATTCAGAAACAAAAATGGACTAAATTATACTTCTAACATACATGCAGATTCAAAATTATGAAAGCATTTTTAGTAACAACACTGAATGGCAAAGGGAGACATACTTCAACCATTTACAGTATTAAAAAGAAAAAGCAGTCATCATGGATTTAATAGTTGAACAAGATGATAATTATTTTCAATTTCATGCAGATTAGTTCTTTCTACCAACAGGAATTAACCATGCAATCTAATCAATCATCTCACTGTTTTCCCATATATCAAATATTATGTTTGATGTTGACAAAGGGAAGTTTTATTCTGCCTATCCACACCCTCTAAAAGTGCATGTTTTTTCAGAAACATTAATATCAAACCCTGTTTCCTGCATGGCAATTTTTTCTTTGAAATCAAATCCTCTCAGAAACCCAAGTAAGAGCAAACACTTCTGACTCATGCAGCTATAAGCTTGCCTAGGTCCAAAACAGCTCCATACCTCAGGACTCATACAATATAATATTCCTCAAAATTGTCTTTCTCTATAAGCACAGATGGGCAGACAAATCCGTTCATGCCATTAGAGCCTGCATTCTGCCCAGGTTTACCATAACATCACCCATGCAGTTCCCAGGCTACATCTAGATTTTACATCACCAGTTTTACATATGTTCTAGTACATATATTTTACTGCAGGCACTGACTGCTCACATACCCTGCTGACTGTGCTTAGTGTGCTGCAGCTAGAGCAAGTAGAAAGCTGTCTCAGCCCAATTGTTCAGATAAGGTCTCTGTAACAACAGCTCCTGGAGCCATCAGCTATCATTATATACGAGCTCATGTAACACATAAATTAAGAAGTCTCTTTCCTGTATCCTTTAATACAGTCCTCCTTCCTTTTAATGCAAAACTTGGGGGTGGGGTTGGGGGGTGGGGGGGAAGGTCATTATTTGGAAGACTGGACTAAGTAAAGTGATATGAAGAATTAAGGCAAATAATTTATCAGTCATCCTAAATTCTTGTTGAAATTTTGTGGAGTTCTTGAATGAGACAAAGTTGTTCTGCATTATGGATTGTTGAGGTCAAAGTCAATTTTATTCCTATAGATCTTTTCTTTTAGATGTATTCATAGGCACATTTAGAGCAAACCCTGGGCTATGTTTAAATAGAAAAGTCATTTTAAGATCTTCAGCAGCTCTTATGGTTAGATAGTTTTTCTGATCTATTGCTGCATTTAGACCAGGATAGTTTATTACTCTCCATTTTTCACTGACAGCTGGCATATTGCAATTTTCCCCCATCTTCCTTATTACAGGAACCATCTTAAATGATGCAAGTGTTGAAGTGGAGAGCTGAGATTTTTCAGTCTCTTCTTGAGACTGCACAGTGTTGGTACTAATAACAGTACAATGAAATGATACTGTTATATACACTGTTCTTCATTGTGTGGTATAATGACCGAAGCTGTGGTGTTCTTGTCAAATCTCTTTACTTGGAAAGGTACAGAAGTTGCAAGCTCTTTACTCAGCTGTTCTACACTGAGGTAGAATCTGGTCTTGCAAGGTATGTCCCAAGATAATAGTATTACAGTTTGTTTTGAAAAGCCATAGTCAAGATGAAACTAAATATATATGTCTTTTTACCTGTTTAACATCCCTCAGCAACTTGGATCCATCAGAACTGGAAAGTATAAAAAGCTGTCTCTTAAGAGATGATGTATGCATTCATTCCATGCAGCTTAGAAAATTAAGTTTTTGTATGATTCCAAACAGTTTTATTTTCACGTTCTTTTAATTCCATAGAGTTAGTTCTCAAAGTATGTTAATTTTAATGTAACTTCTCTCCAGTGGAAGTTATGTTGAACTTTTTGAGCTGCTGTGCCTTATAACTGTATTAAAAAACCCCAACTACTTACCTCATTTCAACTACAAGTGCAGGGTGCTGATTCTTGTCTTTCTGGATTTAGGTTATAAATACAGAAGAACTGAGGAGGAAAAGGGCTTAAAATAAGCACTTGTTAGAAGAAACTGCCACCTCAGAGGAGAGGACATGTGAATGGTTGCAAGTTCTTAGCTAGTGCTGTATCTTCATTGCTGCTACAAAGACGTGACCACTTGACACTAAAACAAGTGCACACACATTTGCAGCCATGCATACACCCTCATTGTAAGGCTAGTGACAAAACCACACTTTCAACTTCAGTTTTTTGTGGGAACTAGTTTTATTTCAGTACTTCATTCCACTGATTCAATTGTATTTTCTTTTATTGTCTTGTATCCTTCTTGAGAAGCTTTCAATTAACAACATTGACAACTTGTCTCAAATTCACTCAAAAAACTCCACAAGTGCATGAAAGAGAAAGCACTTCCAAGCATCAAAATCAGGATTATGGGAACATTTCCTTTTTTTTTTTTTTATTCACACTATTTCTTCCATAAAGAAGAAAATTTGCTGCTAATTCTTGGAAGTGCTTAATATAATACGCTATATTTGATTGAGAAAAACAGGAACTGTTGACTCTAAGATTAAGGTAAAAATTAGAATGGTAAAAAAAGGGACAGATAAAAGAAAGGAAATTATTTATATTTTTATATATTTATAAAAATATTTTTGTATAAGTTTGTATAATTCATTAAGCTTTTCTGCGTTAATTAATTCCAACTTTAGATTGCTATAGCATCTATTGAACTAACAATAAATTTTTAGCTCCAAACATATGCACAATGTTTTCACTGTTGCCCAGAACAAGATTATGATGCTGGATTGTCTTTTCTGGGAATCTCAGCCAAATCCTAGCCCGAGGACTTCAGAATTGACAAGAAATTGTAACCTGAGGTACTTGAGAACAAAACAGCGCTTTCTGTAGAAATGTTATGAAAAGAGGCTAAACTTTTCCCTTTTTGATTTTGCAGTCCTTCATTGCCTTGCACATTGTCAATCTACAGTTAGAACAGTAATAACAGAAAGAAAGGGGGCAGCTTGGCTGTATCTAAGCAAAATAATGAACAAATAGAAATAGATTGCTGGAGATGATCTTGTCTTCTGTCTCTGAAGCTGCCACCACCCTACCTGAACTGCTTGCTGAGATGGTCTAACAGAAACTTTCTTTTGGATTTGAAGATAGCATAAGAAGGATGATAATTGTCTGAAGACATCGCTGCTCTGAAATCCAAAGTATTTTGGTGAGCTACTCAAAAGACCCTAACTGTGGTTGTATTTCTAAATAGCTATATGCCCCTGTTTTAGCATGTCTTAAGGTTCTTTCCTTACAGAGATATATGCACCATATTTTGTAACTATTAGCAGAAATTAAAAAAGACATCACAGCTGAACTAATTATGTTTCAAGAAGAATTTAACTATACTCTTGGGGTTAGCTTTGCTATAATTTAAGCTAAATTTGTACAGGAATAGAAAAAAGAGGAGAAAAAAAATTAAGGCGGCTTACTATTATATATAATACAATATATTAATGCACTTTTTATCATGGACATAATTTCTTATGAGAATAATCCTGCATTAGCAGATCCATGAGTAAAGTGTGATGGAATGCAACTGATTTAAATTTCAAAAAGAAAAAATATTTGCCTACATCCTTCTAGTTTCTGAGTTGCTTCTAATTGAGAGAATTCTGATTTATAGCAAAAGGGAGAAATTTGACCAAGAAGGATACAACTCAGAGGCCTTGAACGTGAATGGCTAAATCCTATCAGGAGGAATATAAGGAGGAAGTATTTAAAAGGTAAAATGCTTCCTTTGCTTAAAGGTAGGACACCTTTAGTTCTGAAACCTGATAGTTTCCTGGCAGTTCATCCTTACAAGTACCTCTATTCAAGATAGAATATGCATTCAGTATTCAAACTCACTTTCTCCATCTTGTAATTTACATACCACCCAAAATACATATGTGTACACATATACACAAAAATATGTTTTAATATATCAATTTATTAGTATCAAGTCCTCCTTAACCTCCTAACCCTTTTCTCCAAAGTATGTAATCTAGTAAATACAATTTCACTGTTGTTAATAAAAGGCCACAGGCTTTGATTTGCTCTGATCTGGGCTGCCCCTGGCCCGGGCAGGGCTGAGCTGGGTTGACCAGGCGCCCCGTGGCCAAGCCCCATGGCCCAGCCTGGCTGAGCTCCAGCTCTGGGAGCGCTGCTGGGGAAGGGGCTGACAGCCCAGGCAGCGCCTGCTGGACAAACGGCCCCGGGGATACTGGGGGGCTGCAGGGAAGATTTCACCCCCTCCCTGGGAGCAGGGGAAAGGGAGAAGGCAAGGATGGGAAGAAGTAAAAATAACTCTAAGGAGACCCAAAATTCAGGTGGAAGAATGCATCAACATCATGTTTCTCCTGTCACTCTCACCTTGAGCATCTTCCCTGTCCTCCTAGTGAAAACCTCAGGACACCAAAAGGCTCATTTTAACTTCTCTTTCCCTGATTTTGCCTAGGGAAGATTGTGGTATCACCTTTAGAGCCCAGGGGAACATCAGAAGAGTGAAAGAACATCAGAATAAAGGAGTTGGTACTAAGTATATATTTTCTGTACAATGATTTTAAACATACAATTCATGAGGCTTTTCCAGACTCACAATTCAATTTGGACTTGCTAAAGTTCATTGAACTAACAGTAAATTCTTGAACTCTACCCATGTTTCCTGTTGTACATATTCCAGTTCAGTGTAACAATAATTTTAAAAAATAAACCAGTAGTTTTATAATTATAAATATAAAGTTTTACTTTCTTACAGTGTAAACTGCTGCAGTGTTATGAGATTTAATGATGCCAAGTTGCTCACATGAAATAAGGCTGTATGTGAAGAGCTCCACGAAAAGCTCTGAGGACTGCCTACAGCATTGAAACTTTTGGAAGGATAGATGCTCTTTCTTTGTGTACAAGTTCTCTTTGGCTCATTAAAATAGATGTGAAAATTATAGTCAGAAAATAAATAAAAATCAAAGCAGCATTTCAGCTACAATTATGAGCCTAACTCTCTCTTGTGCTGAAGAAATAAAGTTAGTGTTACCACAAATCAAAGGTACTTCATTACTTGCTACTTTTTATGAGGTTGCTGAGGAAAATTTTACAATACAGTTTTAAACATCATTAACTTTGTGACCTTACCATTAATGTGCTGATACACAATTTAGATTGCATTAGTGAGCTGAGTAGCTCCTATTGTGGAAGTATATCTTCTCTCCCCCTTCCCCCCCAGACAGTATAATAAGAACACACAATAGCAAATAGGGTTCATGCAAAACTAAATTTACCTCTGATTTATACCACATTTTTAATGTTTCCTTTATGCCATAAAAAAGCATTTGATACAAATTGGTTCAGGCTAGTGTTTCTGAAACATAAAAGCACATCTAAAGAGGCGATAATGCTACCATGGGGAATTCCCTTTCATTTATGAACATAAACTTAAGCATACAGGTACTATATTAAAGTGCTTCAAAGGAAAGCACTTGGTAGCAATGTACACTTTGATTGCAATATTCCAGCAGAAGTATTCGTTTTACAACCTAAATGACCTGCCAACAGCATTGCAAGGAAAAAATAATTAGAAGAAAGGATTATTATAATAATGATAGACATGCACCTGTTATTTTACACTGCCAGCCAATGACAGTTTCATTAAAATAAAACAAAAAAGCACCAGTGGAGAATGAGATGCAAGTAAAGGTGGTATGTTGATGGCTTGAAGCTTGGTGATCCATTTATAGGGTTCCAGGTTTCTGGTTTATCATGGAAGAGAATGAGTAGTTTGGCTAATGCATGGAAGATTTCATCATGTCATTTACAACTGCTCATGTGCTTTGAATAACTGTGTCTAACAAATGTTCTTTCTTAGTCAATTTTGGCCAAGTCATATAGTCTGGATGATTGTTTTCCAATATTTTGAAAATTTATTCTAGCTTCAACACAGCATATTTCTAATAAGAAATTAATAGTACAAAGTTGGTGAATCAAAACCTCCTGTTCACTTTGACATGTGCTTTGGAAAAGGTAACACCCCCCCTCCCCCAATAATCAAAAAAGCAGAAATATATGAACACACAATTTGAAATCTGCCCTTATTATTAGTATGCAAATTCGGAAGGAAGGCATAGGTCATGTTCATGAAAATTAGTTTAAATTTTAATTTGTTAGGCTTGTTTTAGCAAGGCAGAGAACATTAAAAAACTGTATTAAAAAGAAGGGAGGACAACCTCATACAAGTAGAAGCTGTTTCCATTTTGTAAGAACAAGACAAAAAGAGCACCTTTTTATTTTTCTTCACTGTAACAATATACTGATTTTCTTCTAATTCATTTTAGTGTGTCATTAATCTTTAAAAACATTTGGAAAGTTTTTCTAGTATAGGATTTTTGTAATTACACCAGAAATATTTCAAATATTACTGTGGTAAAAGTACTAAAACTAGCACTGATGCGGATTTTAAAACATGGCAAAGCAAAGCCCAAATAGTATGACAGAATGCACTACAGAAGATGAGACTTTCAGCTTCTCAGTAGCACTTGTGATGCACTTTGGTGAGTTCTGATCTTTCCTTTACAGTACGACTACTCTTTCATTAGGAACCACTTCCTGAATTAGTAGTTTCACTAGCTAAAGGGAAGGTGTTGTTATGTATATGACCAGAGATTAAATGCAATCACAGAGTTCAGATCAAAGGCTACTAGAGTGCTTTTCTAATCCATTTTATATATTTTTATAAACTCCTTCCAATGCTTATTGGCTAAAGCTTAATGATATACTACCTAAAATATGAAGGAAACAGATAAAAATTATAATAGTATAATTTTAATGTTACATAATAGAGTGGAAAAAAGGATGAAGATCATTATAGAATAACATACTTTTCTCTGTGATCCACAGTTATATGTGTACAAGCATACCAGTTCTCTACAGACTAGTTGTTGGAAATCTGTGTTCAAGAAAAATCAGACAAACTCTAAGAAATTGTTAGAGTAACAGGTGTGACTTACTTCCCATTGAAGGAACAGTGTTATGCACTACCCATGCATCAACCTAAAATGGTTCCCAAACACAAAGTGACAACTCCACAGCCATGGACTCAGGACACTAATAAGATTTCATGTCTTCAGTTATAGTACCTACTACTTGATTCGATAATCTGATATCAACCACTTTAGGCTTATAACCAAACACTCAGCTCTTCTCAGCATTCACCACCTGAGCCTGGGATTTTGCTTCTGACTGAATCAAGCAATTTTCTCCACCTTGCTTCTCTGCCATCTGACATCTTATCATAGGAGGGTTTCCATGTCAGCCAGCATAAGGTACAATTATACCTTGCCATTATATTTGCTTTTTTTCCTCAGAGCTTTGATCCAGACTGCAATGTAATTTGTAAAGAAACTAACAAAGAGATCAAAAACAGTTTTGGGCATTTGGAATAGCTTTTGTGCTTCAGTTGTCCTCCCCAAGCAAAAGGAGGAAACTTAAAAAACAACAACAAAAATACCCCAAAACAAACAAATGAAAAAATCCAACACCCCCCACCCCCCCAACATACACCAAATTAGATACTTGTTATATATAGTTATAAAATCCTTATTTAAAAATAAATAAATAAATAAATAAATAAAAATAAAAATAACAGTATATTATAATCTTCTGGAGTTTGAGTGTTTGAGAAAAAGTTTATTATTCTATCCCAAGATGCTTAGCAATCTTTATAAGTTCATAGGTGACTAAGTGAAAAAGAAGGGGTGGGGGAAGGAGGGGCGGGGGAGCAAAGTAATACCTCTAAAATCTATCCTCTCTAAAAAATATCAAGACGAGGTAGCTCTTGCCATTTTAAGCTCCTCCTCCCGCCAAAAAATAAAATACCCACCCCCAAACAAGCCCCCACACAAACCAGTCCCCCACCGCAACTAGTCAACATCTCCTTGTGCATGGAAACAAGGATTTACTTAGAATAATGAGGTACCTAGCAAATAAGTAATTCATTCTGTAAAAGTTGATACCTGGATGGTTTTGTCATCACGTTAATCTGCAGAATGCTCTGCATATCATTTGACATATACAAGAATAGCCAGAAGTTTCTTCCCCCTCTCCGACACAGCAGCTGAACAACAGACTTTTCTTTAAACCACACAAGAACAGCTAAAACTAATCCAACAGCCCACAGGCTGATCTGAAAAGTTGACAAGGCAGAGAACATGGACATGGAAAACTGGACTCCATGAAAATAGCAGTGGTATAAAGATGAGACTTCCATCTTTAGCTGTACTGTTTTTTCCTCCTAGCTTCATGAAAACAATTTGTGCACAGATCACCCTCAACATTATTACCCATATGAAAAGTTTTCGTATTGATCACGTCAGCAATTCATTTGCTGGGATAAATATACCAAATTAGAATATAACTAGTGATGAGTCTTATGCTACAGGAATTGAATTTACTCAAGAAATATATTGCCCTGAAACAATATACAGAACTCCTGTGGAATTAATCTGTGCACATTCCTTGCAAGCTACAAAGACTACACCAGTGTTTGAGGTTTAGACCAGAGAAGAAAATTAAGCTGACACCATTGCCTTCAGCATTTTCCCTTGTTTGAATACCAATGAGTACACTCCTAGAGTCTCATTACTTCCTTGGCAGGGCTTCCACTACCATTTACACATGAGTAATTTCTTTTTATGGACCCAATATTGGTTTGTTCAAAACACATTTATCATTACAGAATGTGATACAGTAGGACCAAACAGCCAGTGCTTCTCATCAGCATTGTCTTTGTGAAACAACGGCACATGAAAAACAGCTAGTATGTGAACCTGAAAGTGCTTGTTTTACAATAACCTGCAGTTGCCAGGGGCTTGTCCATAATGAATGTACTTGCTCAAGTATTTGAGTATTGCATGCACAGTCATGTACAGCACATACTGAAGGTTCAAGGTTAACTAAAAATCTGTAACTGAGATAATTTTATCACTAATGTCTGTTTACTATGAGTAATACAACACTTAAGGCTCTGTAATGCTTAATAGATCTTATTAACTCAGAGGCAAAAAATGTTCTCTTTCATAAATCAGAGCTTTTGGGGTTATTTGTAAACTACTTCCTAATTGCATATGCACACTTTTGTAGACACACATGTATTTATACTTTTTGACAAGCCAGATCTGAACATGGATGCAACCCTTCAACTGGAACCGTCTATATTCAGGCTCATTTACACTGGTGCAATTCCCCCAAGTCAGTAAAAGGAAAAGAAATAAAACCAGTAGGAATGTCACAAAGGAAGAGACACAGATATTAAACACACACCCCTGCATGCAAAAGTATGTTCACTGTTTTCTGATGGAAAAACCCCACTACTAAAACCCCGTAGAAAGTCAGGCAAACAGGGTAACCACAGCCGCACTGCACACTGTCCCCTATAAGAACCCTTAGAAATGCTTTATCAGCCAGAAGAGCCACTGTTATTCCTCAGCTGGCCTGTAGCACGTGAAAGCTCGATGGTTCTTTTGGCTTGGCCTCATTGTGAGTTTGGGAGCCGTGTCAGTGATGTCTCACTTGCTGAGAACAGAAGGTGGCATTCTGCAGAAATACTCCTCTTCTGCTTGAACTAGGAGGCCATGCTGTGCCTGGCATTGCCAACAGGAGAGCTACCGGCTTTGAAGTCCCCCCCACCCCCTCAGCCCCAGCATGAGTCTGGCTGTTGTTCAAATGCTGAACAAGAAATGCCGATTAGTTTGTTCTTATATCAAAGTCCTTATATGCCAGCCAGACTTGTTTCTCCTCTGCTTTTACTTCTTTGTCAATTATCAAGCAAGATGGAGTAATCAAAAATAGCGGGGAGCATGGAAACCACAGAAGAGGAAAAAAAATAAGGAAGCAACAACCTATATGTGCAAAGGACCTATGAAGCACTTGTTCTCAGGGTATGATTTTCCCAGAACTCTGATTTCCTAGAATACAACTGTTTATTGCTTGAATTTACTTGGTTATCCAGAATCATTGGCCAACAAAGGGTTTCAAAGTTTTCTAGTTCTTGGCATCAGGTGTGCCATCATCACTTGACATCAGAGGTGCCATTACACTTCCTATGTTGAGCTTGCCATTCTCCACAGGCAACAAAAGCTTCCAACAGTGAGGCGCTACTCATTGTAGAGTAGCCATAGCACAAAGAAACCATCATGTCCAAACCCGATAAGCCTAAGTGATGTTATACCAATGCCCAGAATAAGTAGTCTGTGTTTCAGAGAGAAAGAACTTGAGTAACTGCAATCCAGCCCAATACTTAAAGAAACCTGAGTCTCTAGATTAGGCCCCTAGCATAAGCCAAAGGAACAGTGCCCAAGATCACCATCGTTTGTAAATTGTGATGTTTATATACACTTCTATGGGAATGGTATCTATACAAAGAAAACTGGTGGTTTGGAGAGGAGAGAATAGGAAAATGCTGCCAGTTTACATTAAGAACATTTCCTAAAATCCTATCTCTTGTTATTTGTCTTTGTATTTCCCCAGATGTGTTCATACTGACTTGCACTTCATTTAGTTCATGCAATCAAAATCTTGTCTTCTTAAACAGCCATTTCTGTAGCATTCATACATACCAATAGATGTTTGCAAACAGCCTTTCAGGCAGTTTAATTTTTTACTAAAATGTTAACATACAGGCTCTCCATGCCAGAGAGGGCTTTCTGGCAGGAGTCATAAAGAAGTGAACACTCAGGTTGTGAATCTTGTAAGAATTCAGATTTATTTAAAGTAGAGTGGGGCAGGGCGAGCAGCATATCCCTGGGACTGTCTGAACACAGCTATTCCAGTTTTGGATAATTAAAGTATCTCCTTTCAAAGGTTCAGTAATGTATTCTCAATACCAATATAATTTAATACACTACCTAAAAATCAATTCCAATTGCAATGTTGCAAAACAAGATGGGAAACAGTTCATATAAATTCCATACAAAAATCAGTTTGGAATTGCTGTTGCAGTAACTCCTCCCTTTTCAGTAAAGCTAAAGCTGGGGACCCCCTAGACCTTAATTGCTGAGAAAAACTAAGTTACAGTTTTCCCCTCACTAACAGGTGTTTACACCTAGGACTTGAATATCTGGACAGGTTAGTTCAGCACATGCTTAACTAGTTTCAATGTAGTAAACAGGTTTGTAAACTACTGAAGGTAGTATAAAGAAGATATAATAGGAATATATCTAGTGTAGGTTTACAGCCTTCTTTCTAGTCAGAAACCTTAGTTAGAACCTTAAGCAGTTTCATTACCCAGTGTGCAGCACCAATTCACACACCAGGCCAAGTTATTTCTATTCTTTTTTTCTAGTTTGCACAAACTAGGGATCTAGGTGGTAAACCACAAATGCCTAGCTCGCAGATTGTCAAAACTTTACACTATTTAACAGTTAAGCAAGCAAAGACATCGGCCTTCACTAGTTAGACGATTCCTTCATTACTTAATACTCAGTTTCCTATTTGTTGAGTAATTCCCTCACTTCTCATGTCAATTAGTTTGCATGCTCAGTCTCAACTTCTTTTTGGGTCTGGAGGGTTTCTTGAGTCAGTGGTCAATGAGTTTGTAATTGCAATCTCCTCCTGCCAGAACGACCTTTCCCCTAGTTAGTGCTTCTTGTGGTAAACTTCCACACAGCTCATTCACCTTGTGGTTGTACTTTTCTCTGCTGAAACAAACAACTTGCTGGTGCTTAACAACGTGCTTATCAGGACATTCAAAAATATTTATTTCTTAATTCAAACATTAACAACTCATTTGTTCTGATTGTCTTAAAGTCAAACCTCTGACAATGTATTTGATTTTATTAATCAATCCTTTAATCATTTCATGTCAGCTTGATCATTCATAAGCACCTGCAGGCACCTCAAAGAATTGATAACACTGATATATAAAGGTCACGGCAATACTTCCAGATGAATAATCTTCCATTTTCTATTAAGGAAAAGATGCCAAAACCAGATAATTTTCTGGGAAGAGGCCTTTTACTTTAACCAAGAAAGACCAAATTATTAGAAACAATATCAGAAAATTTCTCTAAGTTTCTTGAAGAAAGATTCACTGAAAAAAAGCAGAACAAAATGGTTTATTGGGTTGTATCTTTTACATGCAAGCTGCTTAAAATCTTAGAGTATGAAGGAAATTAAGGACTGTCCACTAAGACAATACTGAGAACACAGAAAGGCTAGAGGTCCTGGGCATCCACATAAAAGCATTTCTGGTTTAAGCTCCGTACAGTCTTAATCACCTGCTGTAGCCCAGTGTTGCCAGTAAATTGTATGCAAAGAATGTGCATAAGTGCTCTTCCAAACAGTAAACTTAGGCCTGCTTACTGGAGAAAAAAAGGAAATTTTGATAGAGCTGAGATAATTGTTTCCTTCATCCAGTGACAGGTATTTGCAAATCAAAATTATGAGAGATCAAAAAATTCCAATCCAATTTTTTCAAAACAAAATTTTACCAGAGAAAAAAAAAAAAAAAACAAACCCAACAAAAAACTATTACAAAAAGGGAATCAACATTAAGAAAACTAGAAATACATCTTCCACATAAAATCCCTTTTATACTTATTGAATATTTTGTTTGTTATTTTTCTTTCTTATTTTGCTGAGAAAACCAAATTTCTTTCCTGGTTTGACTCATATAAAATATATATATGCGTATGTATTTCTATAACTACTGTGCCAACTAGAAATGGGCCACTTGATATGATCTAGACTGAACTTTTATTTCTGGGTGGCCTGCTAATAGATTTTAAGTGTTAAATTTTAGGAAAATAAGTATGAGAATTCAATCACAATAGTTACTGATGCCAATTTACGTTAATTGTGCTAATTGTCTATTAACTGGGGTTGAAGTACTGTGCAACAAATCCCTGTTTGTCTCCCCTTTATCAGCTTGTTGTTTTAAAAAACATTTCTGCTATAAGGCTCCAAATCCATTCATCATCTCAGCTATCTTGAGCAGTGGTGAACTGATTGTTTACAATCTGATACTAGGTTAGTCCTTTAAGAATGTGTAACTATTTCCATAGAAACACGGTTTTGAAGCCCAGACCAATGAGGGGAACAACAGCTTGGTGACCTGTGGAATTAGGATGCAGGATCTGTGCACAAGTTCAACACACCATCTTTGTATCAAAGACTTGAATGGGCAGTCCATGCTAGAGATTTTTCACCTGAACTTTATGAGTGTTATCCATTTTCCCCCGGGCTTTCCAGCTACAGCTTTTCATTACTTGCCAAACCATTCTGATTTCCAGAACTGGAAGGAAGGACTGACAATCTGACCCTCTTCTACCCTGCAGTTCTTCAGTCTTACTGAGTAATAGAGAGGACTCTATATTTTCCTATCAGCTGTGAATACAGGTGGCAAGATGTCTGTTAAATTGATGGTATGGTGATAACTCAAAGAGGAGTTGGAACCTCCATAAAGTATTCACTGATATGCTAATGAAGAACAGCATACAAAGGGGGGGGGGGGGGGGTGGAGAAAGAAAAGAAGATTACTGACACATTTAGCTATTCTAAGGTGATTTAATGAAGAAAAGGCCTACGTTGCGTACTATTTCCTCATGTTGAAGAAAGGCCTTAATGCAAATAATAGCATTATCAACAAAAAAAGCACATAAAAAAATGTTCCTCTTAGAAGGGCAATAAGTGAGGGGAGAAATCACTATCATATAACAAGACAGGAAATATTCTTTTTTATTATTTTTGAAGACAGATATCTACAATAGACACCCCTTTCTGGTGAGAACGTTCACTATAAAAGGAAGTATTCTTTTACACCTGGAAGTACAAGGTTACTTATCAAACACAAAAGTGTTCAAAATCATTTTGGCTATCTGATGGAATGAACAAGTGTTACATGCTACTTTAATTACCTAGAAATCACAATTCTGAGCTGCAATATTATATGGTCAACTAAATTAAATTACTCAGGAATTATAAACAAACATACTGAGCTGTTTATTAGATTAGATTTTAATTTTTTTCCCTAACAATCTAGCATTTAAGATGACATTTTTATTAGCTAATAATACAAACATTAATGACATTCTGCAAGGGATATGTTAAGTTGTTTTAACTGAATTTACCACATTTTTGTCATTCTGATTAATTGCTCTTATCTTAAATACTTACCAGTTTTGTGATTACCCATAATATCTATTAAACTTTTTTTTTGTTGTTGCTTTTAAGTTTATTCTTTCTTGGCTGAAGTTAAGGCACAAATAAGATTAAAATTAGAAAGCTAACATATCACTAAGATTTATTTCCTAGACTTTTATTATTATTATTATTAAAAAATAAGCTTTAAGTGGACAACTGAATGAAGCAATTAAACACATTACTGAATTAAGCACTTCTTTCCTTACACCTCTTCATTCTCTGTTTACAGAAAGGTGTGTGTTCAGAATAATGCGATGTAACCAAAAGCATGTTAAAAAAAATAAAGCAAACTCATAAAGAATCAGTTACCAAGCACACTTTAATTCTGGAGTAAATAAACACCCCAAAACCTCACTATAGAAAAAGTCATACCTTTAATCTTCCAGAAATTAAGTATTTTATATTACACTTGAGTTAAAAAAACATAAATATTTAACCCATCCCTGTGCTGAATTTGTATTCAATTTTTGGCGTTCAAACACAGCCATAGAACACACATGATAATGCTTTTATAGTTTTGGAAATCACTGAGTGGAAATCAAAAGTGAAATAAATTACAGTATTTCTTTGGTGATCTTTTCAGTATGACATTTAGAAAATATGATGCATATATGCAAGGTAAATCCAAAACAGGGGTGACATATGAATGGTGCCAATTCATCTTTTTGTTCAGCTATGCTCCAGGAACTACTTGTTTCATATTTCAGTCTCTGTTGAAAAGTTACCACCACCAGATGTTGTCAATATCAGATCAGCTACAACTTAAACAGTAAAAATATATATTGCTTTTTAATAAGGAAAACATTTTGATCATATAGGAACACTGATCACCTGTAGCTGATGGCAGTAGTTTGAGTTGCCAAAGTGCTGCTTCTGAGTACTAGCAAAGTCAGACTTCCAATCTAGACCCTTTACAAATATCTAAAGCCCTGTCCATACTGAGCTATTTGACAAAATTAGAGCAAGTCTGCTTTAACTGCTGAGATAATACATTTAACTATGAAGCTAAACCAAAACCAAAACAAAAATCAAACAAAAACAGAGAGAAAGAAAAATTGTCAGAACCGTTTAGGTCTAGTTTACTTCTGAATAAGAATATTGCATTTTAAGTTAATCATTCTGTCATCTGTGCTAGAATTTCTGTGTCCTTACCTGGGTCACCTGATAATTTTAGTGCAGTCAAACCTGTAGTCTTTTTGGACTGATTTGTCCTCCCCTTTTTAGCAGAAATGGTAATACTTCTCTGATCCATGAGGGTGCTATAAAGGACATATCTCAAAACCACAGTAGGTACCACCATACAGTCAGGTTAGATAAATGAATCCTATAGAAACTATCTTCTCTGTATCTGAGATAAATGCATATTTTGCACTTTAAAGTCACATTTTATGAAATTTTTTTAAAAAAATAATCAGACAACCCTGAAGCCTGTTTGCTTAGTATTACTGGTTATTAAGTTGAAAGTAATTAAACAGCAGAAACTGTGAAATTTCTCCAAGATGTCTTAGTAATATTATGTTCCATGATTAGGCAAGTCATATTGCAAATATGTAAGACTCCAGACGTGCAAATTTAAAAAACATAGAACAACAGAAGGTTCAAAGTCAGTTATTTTCTTATATTTTGAGTTTGGGGCGGGAGGGTGGGATGACAACACAACAATAGAGGGACACAAGGAGAATAGCTACGACCTATTTAAAGCCATGGATCCCTGCAGGTTCTTTATAATTTTTGAGTGAGATGACAGGGCTTGTTTTGCTCATATTTGAGCGCCCACCCAGGATGCAGATTCTAAAACTTTATTAAGTCACTGAGAGGAGGAAGAGTGAACTTGTGACAGCAGAGATTAGGGTGGGAACAGAGAAAAAAGGTCTAGAGAGACCTCTTGTAAACATTACTATTACAGTAGCACTTGAAGGCCAGGAATTAGTATGAGTTCCCTTGTGTCACATACTATAAATAACAAACTTCCTGAAAATGAAAAAAATTCTATCTAAAAGACTCAAGCAAATATCTGTGCATTTCCTTTGGTTAGCAAAGTCTTATAGAAAGGGAAAAAAATAGCAGTGACTCAAAAGCACCTTTAAGAATTCCTGTTACTACTTGAAATAATGTTCCGTAACAATTATCTGTAAGAGCATTATCTTATATAAAAATGCATTAGTTCTGCTGTATTTGGCTCCCCTCTTTTCCTATGACAATAGCTGAAAAAGCTCAGACTAATTCAAATGAAAGATGCCACAGATTCAATGCAAGTGCATACTAGTCACTCCAGACATGCTACTTACGTAGGTTCTCTGTTATGTCTCGTTTTATCTTGGGAACTCAGTCCTTAAAAAACTGCTTTCAATGAGCCTAGTACCTACTTAAGACGCACTGAATAAAGGTCACTAAGAGCTAGTTCCACTGATGTTGCAGTCAGCTGCAAACACTGCTGAAGTCAGCACTTATGAAACACTGATGAAGTCAGCCATAGCATTTCCAAAGTCTTGCCACAGGCCTATTTAGGCTAACGTTAGCTTGCACCTTGATATGAGTTCATGTGTAGACTTTATCATCACCAGGTATTGTTTTGATACCACAGCTGCAGCTGTGGAGAATCTTTTGTTTATATATAATTTCTATAATATAGATATTTTTCTAACAAAACCACAGAACTAAGAGGAATGAGGAATTATATAGGTAGCAGAGCACTAACACTGTAAAGGTCAGAAGCCCACTGAAACAGCCAGAGAGAGAGAGAGAGACAGACAGACAGACACACACATAGCTGAACACCCATCAAAATCCTCCATCCACATTTGTATCCTGTGGTGCTTCTCCCTCATAAATGAGGAAAGCAAGCATTCACAAAGGAGCATAGTGGGAGGAAGACAATCAGCACTTCTAGCTGAACTTGCATTTCACCCTGTGAACATGCTCTGGACCAGAAAGACAAACAAACACTGACACAGTCAATTAGAAATGGGAGGCTTATGAAGAAACAGCTGCCTTTTGCAGCAGAGTCCAATGTAGTACATAGGTAGAAGACCAGACACAGACATAAATTTGTTGTTTGCAGTAAGCCAGGAGTGAGCTCTAGATCAAAGAATACAAAACCTACCTCCTAACTACATATATATGCCCTACAACCTCAACCACTTTGGAAGAAAAGGAGAGGTGAGAATGAAGTCTTTCATCAGTGAAGGAACAAGAATTATTGTGGTTAAGTGCAATTATACCCTCAAAGAAAAGTGATTTTCCTCCTAAGAAGCAGCCCAAAGAATTAAGGTATTTTTTCTTCTTAGCTAGATGCATGTCCTTTTTCTACTACGTTGTAACATTGACCACCATTTTACATGAACTATACATCTCCACTAAAGTAATCACAAGTAAAGAAGTAGTTGGTAGACACCAGCAAATCTAAGGCTCCGGAATAAACCTTGGAGAAAAAGAATGGTTTTGCTTTGAAATCTTGAGAAGGAAGAAATTCCATGCAGTGGGAAATCCTAACATCGTATGGCTGACTGATATTACCATCCTCAGAAACAGCTGCTAAAGAACCATACAGAAGGTCATAGATATATTTAGGAGAAGCTACAATTTCAGTCCATCAAAGCAAAAAAGTTTTTATACTCCTGAGGAAAGGTACAGGACAGATCCTGTCTTTCACGTGCTGGAATCTCATCTGAGTGTTTCTTGACAGATTAATCATAGCTCTGCTTAGCGCTGGAAAGCAGACACATTTGTGGGAGAAAAGAAATCTGAGTATGAATGAAATATTGTCTGGAAGAGGGTAGGGCAAAAGATTCCAACAAAAGTTAAATAACTCTTTCAAAAGTGTCAACAGTCTGGAGTCTGGAGCAAGAAACATGAAGCAAAGGAGGTGGGGGTCGGTAGGAGGGGAAAAAAACCACACACCACAACAACAACAAAAAAATCAAACAAAAAACCCCCACTGTGATATACAACAGAAATATTTTCTTCTATTTGAAGCGGCTATTTCAACCATCACAGGATGACCTGAGAGGCCAGTCTCCATCAGTACTCTCAAAAGAAGAAAGCTGTAGCATCACTGTTACGCTGAGTTACTAAAGCCATCCTTATTTATTACTGAAAAAAAAAAATAAAATTGGAAAAGTAAAAGTGCCTGAGTCTGTACATTAAAGCAGATTTTAGTAAATGATACAATGCTACTGCTGACAGTGGGCATTCAGTCATTCACAGATCAATATCAAATAGTTGTCAGAGTCTTTCAATCAAATATTTAAAGAGCTTTAGGGGAAAAAAAAGTGTCAGCTCTAGGAGACAAATAATGCAGACATCACTATGGCAACAAAGTCATCTTTCATGTGTGATACTGAAGCATGTTACTGACTATCACATGAAGGGTATCATCACTATATTGGATCACAGTTTTGGTCTTTATTTATCAAAGAATAGTCAGATGCACCAGAAGGGTGCACCTAACTAGTACAATAAGGCTTAGAATAGCAACAGTGAGCAGTAACTACTTACATCAGCACCGTGGCAGGTCATTTCTTAGTTGGAAGTGTTAACAAGAAGTCAGTAACGCTACAGTAAATAATGCTGCCCAGTAACATTAACCAAATCAATGGCAATGCAACACACCTGACAGCAGCAAACCTTTAAATACAGGGGGTAGGGGAAGAAGTTGTGTTGTCTCCTGTCTTACTGTAGTGATTTTATTGCAGGCATTATGAAGACAACATTTTACTTGCTGTAAATTTTTCCAATAGAATTGTGACAAGAGACAAATACTCCTTGAGATATGCTGTCTGTCACTGCATGTCTTTAAACAGGTCAAGGACAATTTCTCTTCCTCTGAAAGTATTTTTTACCTACAATGTAATGAAATGGCTTATAGACAAAGAACAGTAACCTGAGCAGGTCACAAATGGTAGCAGTAAGGACTATTTATTTGCAGGAGAGTCCATTTAGCTGCTGACTTACAGCAGCCTGTTGTTTTAAGTATTGGAAGTTATCATTACCTTAAGGGAAATTACACTGGAAGTATAAGTTAAGGGGGAGAAACCTGTTATCTGTGGCAACATGTTTCCTGATATGCTAAAACTTCTAACTAAATTTCTTGCCCCATGTAAATTTAAACAACTTAAAGTCATACTGTAGAAAGACATGAAGGCTTTATTTTTTTTTTTTTTAAGTTAGCTGGGTGGACACACTTGGTGGTCTAAAATGCATGTTTACTGAGACACTGGAAGCTATCAGTTTTGAGGTAGCAGTTATCACACCGCCTAGATGCCTCAAAGAGGGCTGAATAGTTGATTTTTCAAGAAGATTCCTACATGTTAATTATTTTTAGTCCAAGCTGTGTACCACTAATATCATATAAACTAGTAGCTTTGAGCCATAAAAACTACGTACTTACATTTACTATACAAGACGAACAACATGTTAGGTGAAATAAGCTGTCACTTTTAACTCTGATCTTGGATAGCTCAAATCTGTTTAAATATTCAGTGCTCCCTGGAGCCATTCCTCCCGCTTCCTCTGAAACAGCAAAAGCAAATCCTCTTGGTTCATTTGTCAGATTAAAAAAAAAAAAAAAAAAAAAAAGTAGTTTAAAAACCAACTTCTCAGAGGCTAAATTATCACATGCTGTTGCATTAATTAAGGGACACACTTCAAATGCTTCTCCAGTTCTGGGTGACTTGGAAGTACAAAAGCCCCTTTAGGCAGCTTTTCCAACAGTTATCTCACTTTCTCACCATGCTAGTCAGTATCTCTTCTATCACACAAATGCTCCCTTTCCTCTCTGTAGTGGATTTAAAACTTATCTCGGTTGAACAATGGTACAAAATCACTTAAACAGCTGAGCATCTTTTCCCACTCCCCTCCCCCAGCCACAAGAAGAACATTTGTTGCTATGGACTTAGAGGGAATGGGTAGAGATTTAGCTGATCATCATTTACCAACCTAGAAAATGAGCATAAACTTTGGGATCTGAAGTAAATAGGAAAAAGGCAAGTGCTTAATGTAGCTGACACTGTGGACTGTTTTTAGAGCTGGAGAGAGAAAAGGCAGTGCAAGATCAGTATGCAGTGCTAACAACAAAGATGGAAAGGAGAACACTTTGCTTTAAACTTCCAGTTATCAGGATTCCAGTCAGAATCTCAAAGATGTGCCTGTTTTCTATAACATTTGTATAACATGAAAAAAAAATATCAGGTTTCCTCCGTACTTACCTTCAAAAGTAATCAACCAGCCTGCTTTCTCACTATTTCAAGAATTTAAAAAGAAACTATGGATTTTGAGCTATTTTTTAAGAATAGCATTTCTTTTTCACAGTAATTTATCTTCATAACATTAAATAACTGCATCTTCAGTAGTTAAGAGGACTCTCATTTGTGAGTGTCTTCACTAGACTTCCACCTGTTTTTAAGCTGCTTTTTCCCTTAGGTCTAAACACAGAGAATTCCTTCGTGCATCTTGGGGAAACATTAGTTTGAAGCTTAGACATCGTACAATATACCTTTAAAGAAAAAAAAAATCCTCTCAGTTTCTGGAAAGGGCTGTTTTATAAAACAAAATACAGAGCTGTAAGACTTGAATGTGTTTTTCCTTAGTTATTTTAATAGAAAAAAGTTTCAAAACACATTTGATCTAAGATAAAACAAACCTTTGCGTACCACAGGCGTTTTAGGACTGATGTGAAAAAGCAACCTACTGCTATTTGCACTTTCATATAAAGGCATGCAGAAGATATATCTATCTTCTTTGCTTTCTTATCAGGAAAAAAAATATGGTATCATTCCTTAGATCCCATTGCAAAGGGAATCCTAGCCTTTTTGGTGACCATCAAGGTGTTTGGCATCTCCTTGAATGAGATTGTCTATGTCTTTTTCCAGTATTTACGTTGTCATTATATCAGCTATGGAAAAGCAATAGTCAGAGACTTAATTCCATCAAACTGGAAGTAAACACCTATTTCTGAAATTCTCTTCACTACAACCCTAAAGCACAAAGTATTAATCACTACATTTAGCAGTAAAGCACAGCTCTGATTTAAAACACTTTTACTCTAAGAGGTTAACCAAATCTAGGATTAGCAAGCAAAGCTAAAAATTTAGCTGCTTGTATGTGGAAGGATAACATCAAAGTCACCTAGGGCCTAGCTTCCACCATAGCTACGTACTTCTCATACTTGGGTCTTTCTCCAGTTACACTATAAGCCAAAGCTGCAAGCAGGTAGCAGGCACAAGCTTATCTGCCTCCTAAGGCAGAGTCTTATTAGCACACCAGGACTACTTAACCCTCCATTTCTCTGCACAGGGAGATACTTTCAACCGCAGTTACATTCAGGGTAGGCAAACGAGGTGAACCTGCCAAAGCCATCAGTGTGAATCAATTAACATCTGCCTCTAGATTTGCAACACCTGCTAACAGGCTGGATTAGTGCAGGAAGCCAGCTATGCTCTCCCAGGGTACTCAGAAGTGTCAGAGTACATTGGAGTTTTAAAGCTACTTACAGCAGTAGGTATGGGTGGGGAATTGGGTTGTGTAGCCTCTCCTGGTAAGTGTGTGGGAATGTACAGTGTTTTTTGTAATAAAATATCATACTGGAAGAGAAAGGAGCTAATTAATGTGTTTATCTTTTCACCCAACAGCAGGGAAAGGGGACTATTGCTCTTATCTGTCTATAAGCTTTTGGATGCTCTGCAAGACCAATTATCTTCTGAGGCTTTATGAAGCCAGTGGGCTTCTTCTGGTTTTGTAGATGTATACATGTTAGCACAGGTACTAGAAGTATAGGACTAAAAATCTGGTTGTTGATCAACCTGCTAGTTGATATCATAAAGCAGATTATTTTGCCAGACTTGTTATCATTTGGAGCAGGATGGAATAGGCATGTACACACTGGAACAGGCATATCAGACAAGCTGTAAATTATCATGGAGAGCAAGTGATCTACAAGCTGACCCTGTGCAAGTGGAGGACACAACATTTCTTTCTATGCTTGTTGCATTTCCTTTCTGATAAATGCAGCCCCAGGGCATTTGACAGCTACATTATAAAATATTATTCTACATAATTTCATTCCTTACTAATTAATAGTTAAAAATAATTGTGCTTTTAGTCTTCTCTTATTCAAGGTTTGTCTTTTATTTTCAAGTTTCCTTTTATTTCTTTCCCTCTTTTATGTCCAAGTTTCATGAGGCCAGTGTGCTGATGTAAGACTACTGATTGGTCTAGCGTAATTCTGTCAAGCTCTTCTATCTATCACTGAAGTCTGAACACCTGCTGCTCTGGGGAAATTTTGTAGTTACCAAAATTCAGACAAACACCAAAATCACATCTGATATATCACTTGTAAATTCTGGGGCTTGACTTCAGGCAATACTTTTGGTAAGGTTGCTACCGATACGTAGTGAAAGTGAAAATGACTTAAAATTGCTGGGTATATTATCCAAGGTCAGGTGCTTATTCTGAAATAATTCATTGGAAATATAAAAGGTTTTTTTCTGATTTTTTGTGGTTTTTCTTTGACAATATCATCAGGAGTCATAAATCCTTCTGCACTGATGCCCTTCAGACAGGTATATTCCCTCAGACAAATAGTAAACATCTTTTTGGCATTTTACATGTATATATATTTATTAGTGTCTGTGTGCAACATGACAGCTATGAGAACAAATAAAAATATTTCTGTTTAAGAGATTCATTTCTAGTCTCATGCTCAGTTGATCTGCTTCTGAATTATACAGTCATGCCTACAGTTTTCCTATTACTGAATTATATCTCTTCAAAGAAGGCACATAGAATTCAGAGGGAGAAAAATGGCTTAAAGTCATTAAATCAGTCATAGAATGTATTTCTGTAACATCAAATGTATGTATTTATTAGGAAGGAGAAAAATAAAAACCGAAGTTAGTTGTGCTTCTCTGTCAGGGTGTTGCTTTTTTAAAAGTTTGTATGGGATATCACATCCTCAAAGGAACGAGTTGCATCAGTGGCTGTAAGTCAGGTTTTCCAACTATAAGGTGAAAATACCAGCTCTCACCTTTACTGACTCTCCATATCAATAGGAAAGACTCGATGCATTTTCCTCAGCTGTGGGAATAATAATTTTGCTTCCATGTGTACAGTTGACACGTTACCTTTTAATGCAAATCATGAAGTGTCCTATCAACTACACAGAAAATAAATGGGGTACTTGTACCTGTGTCTGTGAGAGTGAAGAGAATACCCTGCTTCTACACACGTTTGATTTTCTCCAGTAGTTGTTTTTAGGGTTTCTCTGTCATCTACTACAGCCAGCAACCTACGCTGTGTAAAGGGATGCAACAGTATGCATACTTTCCCTTCTGAGACACAGTTTTAAACTATCTTTTAATGTTTGTGGCTTTCTGTAATCCTAAAGGAAATGAGTGAGATGAATACATAATGTGGTTGCATTTCACCCAACAAATCTAGGTGTTTTATTCAAAATAAATGAACCTTTTTAATTATTCTGGGAGTCAAACCTGTCAGCAATGAATCATTTATATGAATCCCAAACAAACTGATGTACTATGCTGAAATTAACTTTAGGAAATACATACATTAAACACCTTGCTTAAAGAAGATAAGACTATCCAGATTTTGAAAAATATATTTGACGTTTAAAAGTACCCTTTATTTTAATTGCTATTGAAACCATGCATTCCAAATTCTTTATATTAATTTTTATTTAAGACATAAATCCAGCTATAAGTCTACACCTACAGGCACACAAAATTGAGATGTAAGCTTTTGCCAAGGTTTTGTTTCTATATGCATTTTGAAATTATCCATACGGAAAAGATAACATGGTTGCAACAATAGTTGCTAGATATATGTTTACAAGGAAACAAAGGTTGGGAGAAAAGAATGCGGACAATAATAAACAAAACTTGAAAATATGATACTACAATGATTTTTTAGGTGAAAGCTTGCCAGATTCTCTCAAATTCTTGCTACCATCTTTTAATTAATTCCCTTCTTCCATTCAAGTCTTCACCAAAACCTCTATTATTTTATAGAAGTATTGGCTACCTTCAAGATTCTAGATAATTATCTTCTAGATAATGTTGGTCATGAAATTGAAAGGGTTATATGTGCCTTGGACTGTCTACCCTTGGTCAGCTACTGACACACCTCTTTTCCTTCATGTTAGCACTACTATTATGCCATCAGAGAGCGAATATAACTTCTGAGTAAATCCCACTAGGAGTCATTCTATGTTTTGCATGCTAGAGAAAAGGTTTGGCAGCCATGAAGGGTCTCATCCAAAGCTTATTGAAGTCTAAGAGATCTTTGCACTAGCTAATAGGCATTGTATGTAGGGTGGTTGAAACACAAAAGTCTTTCAGATCAGCCATATTTGCTACTTTTTAAGAAAAGAAAAGAGTGATCCGAGACCTACACTGCTTAATGTCACTAACATTTGGTTATATCTCTTTGTTCTCTAAAGGCAATTTCTCTTTTCAAACCAATTCTGGTATTTTTTTATTTTTTTAAGTGTATTCTAAACTCTTAGATTTGGCATTTCATCTCTGAATTCTTTCCAGACCTTTTTAAACATACAGTTGTTTCCATTCTGTGTCATTTTTGATGTTTCAGTGACACATGAAAATTATAATTTTAAATTTCAAAAATGAAATTCTAAAGACCTGTTTATGTTCAGGAATTTTGTTTTTATGTCAGGTGTTTGTCAAAGGCTGTAGGCTGTATATTCCTTCTAGGCTTTCATTCCTGTGACTTAGAATGTGTTACTAAAAAAGGGACTTAGATAAATAATGTCTGCCTTTATCTTATGTTAAAGTCAGGAATGCCCTAACAGAAAAAGGATTCTGGATCTCATGTCAGCCACATCTGGGACATGTTCGAGCTACTGTCTTTCTTATTCAGTCTACACACATGTTTTCATCCTCTGAAAAGTAGGTTTTGGGAACAAACATCAGAACTGAGTATTACCCAGATCTTGTCCCTTATAAGAACATGGAAGCATATCTCTGGATCCAAGGATTTGACATAATTAAGGGATGTGGTAGCCGAAATATGGGTTTTATTAATTTTTAAAAATTCATATTTCAGTGCTGATTGGAAGTGCTAGCGATTGCAGAGCTTCTTGTATGAACATTAAGGACCAAGTCCTATAACACTCCTGCTCTTTCCCCACACAACAGAAAGTTTTCACTGCAGTGGAACAGACAGCATCCCCGCTGTTCAGAGAAAGGCAGTTAGGCTGCAAGGCTGCTTTAGGGTAGTCTTCCTTCATATCAAAATCAGCTGAGGTCAAGAAGGGAGGAAAAGAGCTTCTTGTTTTCGCGTCATGTAGAAACAACTTCATTGCATCTAAGTTTTGCTTGTTACTAGTGGGTTTGCTGCCCTCCCTCCTTGCAGGCATTGAAGTCTCCTACACAGCCCTTGATAGCTCAAAGAATCCACTCTTTGGCTGCAAATGCTTAAAGTCTTAGATATCAAGCCAGCCAAGAAAACTGCCTAACTGAATCGATTGCTCAGCTGCAAAATGAAAAGCATACTGCATTAGAATGAAAAATAAGAGTAGAGGTGACTTTAGAGCCATGATTCCCACCCCCAACCTCCTCCTGGCTTTTGTCAGTGGAAATGCTATAATTTCCCTTTATGTTCTCCAATGACAAACATGATTTATGGTCATTTTTTTAAAAGTGTATTTATAGTTGTGCTCATGAAAGGTGCCACACTGACAGCTCACTAGGCTCCACTATTCTATTAAAATACAGTTAGAGCAGAGGCAATGGTGAAATCCCTTTTTTACCTGCCTCCTCACTCCCTGCTCCAATACCTGTTCAGTGCTGCACAATACCCCCTCGTTCCAGGCTAAATAAATACTTAATAAAATCAGAGGGTTTCCAGGAAGAGACTATCATAATCCTGATGTCATTGCAAGTTTTCTCTGCAAGTGTGCTCATGCTTTATTATATGATCATATCATCAACAGGGCAGAGGCAGTGGTCTCTTACGGAAGAAACCTTCAAGATTATCTGTAGTGCAGGGAGAAACAGTTAAATTCTGCAGCATTTACTGCTGTTACCGGAATAGCAATGTGTTCCATTGAATAGCAAAACCTGTTCCTAATATTCCTAATAGCCACTCAGTTAAAATATTCATGATCAAAAATAGGAATCTGAATGCATATATTGACTACAAAAGTGTGTCAAAGCCTGTAGAGGTACACATTTGGACCTCTTTCTTAAGACAAAATGGAACTTCTTTCCCTCATTTTGTTATTCAGAGATTAAATATTCTCGTGTTACAAAGTAACTTGGAAGAAACAAAGCAAATGACTGTAAGATACCTGATTAGAACAAGTATGTGTCCTTAAATAAGTGCTTTCCAGTCTTTTTCTTGTAGTTGTGTGATTGCAGAGCTCTATAATATCTGTGTTTGCATACTTGGGAGTGTTGATATCAAAGCAGCAAAACACATTCAGAGAAATTCCTTCCATAATTTTGAAGCCATAGGCACCAAAATATTTCTGTGTTCCAACCATGGGAAATTCTAGTATTTTCTTTTCTTTAAGCTAACTTTGAAATGGTAGGAATAAACCAGATGGTGTGATTCGGTATTGCTATACCACTAGCAAAAAAAACCCAAACTTTTGAAAATATGTAACACTAAAATCAGATGAGTTTAGAGAAAAGAGGAAGAAATTTCAGTTTTAGAGCCTATTTCAATGGGTTTCAAGCTAAAATCCTACAAGTTTCATGTTTGCACCTCCCTCTCAAAGTAAGGACAATAGGATATTATTTGTGGTTACTTGACTTCAGTCATGTGAAATGCATAAGAGGCACAGTTTTGAGAAAAATGAATTCATGTCAGGAATTTTGTAACTAATGAACATTGATATGACTCATGAATGCCAATTTGACTGCATGTATGAAAAATAGAAATATCCTATATTGTCAGTTAGAAAGTGTTCTTCTCATTCAGTTTCCCGCAACCAAACCCTTTACCCAGTTTTCTTTTCTACAAAATAAAGAACGAAACATCATGATAGAATTTATAAGATACAGGGGGAGAAAAAAAAAAAAACTAAGTACAAATTGATATCTAGAAGATCCTTTAAAAAAATCAAACTACAGAGTTTATAATAACTAAGATACCATTTTTTTCTATGCTGTGTAAAAACAGACATTTAACAGTATTCTGTTAATAATGGTATTCTGCGAATAACAGACTACCTCCCAAAACCCTGCATTCATAAAGATGCAGAGCCATCATTTCTGATACCCACAGTGCAAGTTGTTGCAAAACTCTAAGGAGCTTTCCCTCCAGCAAAGCATGCAGTGAAATACAGAGACCATTTTACCTTCTGCTTCTGTAAGAGCAGAAGGGATAGTTAAGATGTGCCTGAAGGAACTTGGCTTAGGTTAAACAACATATGGGTATGATAGGTGTTAAATGCAACTGTTTCAAAAGTTTTTGTATAATAGAATATGCTGAAAACATTTATGAAATATTCTATATTAAAAGTGGCATACTTAATGGAAGTGCTAGAGTGGCTTAAAGTCGCAAGTAATTTAATAAAGAAAGCAATTTTATAAATTTTAATTACAGTAGATGTATAAAAGACTAAGATATTTATGTGTCTAGCTGACTTTTAAAATTAATGAGAGTTAACAAGAGGGATAACTTTGCAACATTTGCAAGGAATGAAAAAAAGTGGGTCAAGTTACCACTGTTCCTTCACTAAAGGTGGCTGCCATTTTGCTTTTAAGGAATAAATTGTCAGCAACACATTAAGATAATAATGTAGCAATTATTTGGCAAGTAATTCTAATGAATATATTTGCTATTTTCTTGAAAAGAAGCTTAAAAAGTCAATAAAGCCAGAATAAGTGTAGTGATACAAAGATGCTATATGTATCACTGAAGTTCCCATGCAGAGAAGGAGACACTTCACTGAAACATGCTCTATTGAACACTAATTCTGGTCTTACTTATATTGTTAAGTATTAATTCAGCGGAATTCAGCTCAGCGACACTTAAATAATGAAGGTTAAGAAGTCAGAACCATTTCTGCTTTTGGTATTAGCATATGATCTGAACTTCAAGAGAACAAGGCCCGTCTAATTTTCTATAAGCAAAAATAAGATTTGCAGGAAGATTAGTGGCAGGGATCCCAATATATCAGAAATGTATAGGTTGGCATATAAAGACTGATATTGTTTGCATAGTACTAGCCACTCTCAGCCATACACATGCTCCCTCAGGGGATGTCACTGTGGATGTCAGTTGAATGGAAAGCTATAGAAAGTCTTGAGGTCCATCAGGCTTTTGATTGTCATGCAAAAGACCATGCAAAAGCAGAAAAGAGTTAGCATACATGCAGCTGACAGACCCAGTTATTCTTAAAACTATGAGTTACAGCTGGCTCCCAGTTACAGTGTATCCTATGAAGGATAAAAGGCTCATGGTGATTTAGACACAGGAAAGAATCAGATGGAATTGTCTGCGTCTCTCTAGATTTAAGCAGAAAAATTCAGCATGAAATGTGACATGCTGTAGCTTACAGAAGGAATAATGTGTGACCTACATTTTAGTGGTTTTGGTCATTACAGTTAATCCTTTGGCCCATCTGCCATATGTTATAAAAATATGGAGAACGAAGTTGCCCAACCAAACAAATTTATTATTGTACTATTGTTTTGTCCTTATAATACCACCTGAAACTAAAAGTCTCACATGAAGCCATAAGCACAAAAGTAACATTTGCAAAAATTGCTGAAAGAAGCATGCAGTTTGATAGCTATCAAGCCTTCACTAAAGCAATCTTTTCTGATTATGGATCCAGGTAGCAATCCTATTGGTTGAGTCACAAATAATTCCTGCTTTTTGTAGGATTTATTATATTTTCAACATAGAAAAAAGTACATCTTGCTTATACAGCACCTCATGATACTAAAAGTTTCAAAGATATTTAGCCTATGTTTTGTCACAGCTTAGTTATCAAAAATTCAACAGAATTTATTATTTCCTAGGTACCATAGAAAATACTGAGGTAACATTTCAGTATCTGAAACGAAGTAATTTATTAAATTAAATCTATATGGCAATAACATCATTAGGATGTTCAAAAACTTTTTTTTTTGAGCTTAAGAGAGAAGACTTCTGCTGCAAACTCAGGGCCTGACTCACATCATGTAATTAGTAATTGTGATTTTCAGCCATCAGTATGTACTACGCTGTCACATGGTCAAAAGACCATTCAAACACTGCAGCTATCCAATCAATGACACTGCTGATGAATATTGCAGTCAAATTCTGCCCCTTATTTAAGCTTTCCAGAAGATTTTTATGTAATGAAAATATCTGAATAACCAAACTAATTTCTCCAGACTCTTATGATTGCCTTTTATACACCTTCGTTATGTCTTTTATCATGATGCACCTGTGTTCAAACTTCTAATTAACATCAAAATTAAAAGGATCACAAATGCAGGCAAAGTAAAAGAATGTTAAAAATATAACCTTGAAAAATAAGATGCAGGGAGGCCACGGTCAATGAAAATAAAGATAGTGTCAAGCAACTGTATTGATCTTTTATTCAAAAAGGGAACATAACTGGTCTACAATCAAGTAGCTCAGCCATCTGTATGAAACTGAATTTACATTTAATCATTTCTAACTTCAAGGTTCTAATGCCACTATTAGTAGTATAATCAAGCAGCATATTTGCTTAAAATAAATTCTGGAAGAGGGAGGCCCAAAAGGCAAGCAGCCATGAGTGGATGATAAACTGTCCACAATATGAAAGAATTTGAGAATGACTTCCATGCATGAAATCTTAGAAAGGTTTAGCAACAACAAAACATTAGTTTGTTAAGGCTTTTTGTGTGATTGTTCCTTGTATTGGAGGCTGTACTAATCCCTGGCATACTTTACAAGTGACTGGTCAGAATTCTCAGAGATTCAAAGATAAAAAAGACAAGAAAGCAATACCAAGATCGTCCTAGTCCAACCTTCTGTGTGACAGAGAAGGTATAACTGCTCTGCATGTGTATGTTCCAAATCATATTTATTTGTTACAAATTATAGCCCTAAATGTAAAGACAATATGACTGGAGGCCATGGATGCTAGTGCAATAAAAGACATTTGGGAAGGTGGTGCCAAGATAGCAAAGGTTCCCTTAGTCTTTGCTGCAGTGGGAGACAAAAGTGCCATGTAGTTTCAACTCATAAAAACTCTTAGCAAGTAAGATACAGCTTCCACATGAGAATGTGACCTCTACTCTAGTATATGAATTCTTATTTTTAGGTTGTTCAGAAATGTCTTGTGGTCACTGTAGAAGACTGATAAGCTGTCAGAAACTGGAATTGATTTTATTTCTTTTGACTATACCTAATACCTCATTCTATAACCCCAAGAGAGACTTGAGGATCCCATGGAAGAATTACTAATTCTTCCTAGTTCTTGCTGAGAGCACCTAAGATGTTGCAGTCCTGTGCTAAACATTGCTTCTGTTAAGGGAATAGCTCTTTGTCCCCTATTAACAAGCACTTTGGTTTTTATTAATTGCTTTTCACTCTTATCTATCCATTTTCCATTGTTTGAACATTTACATATTACTGTTAAACCTTTTTGCCCCAACTTATGTATTTAAGATGTAAAGATAATAGTCTTTTTTTTTTCTTTTCAAGTCAAGAGCACTTGATGTGCCTGATTTGATTTGTATGGTTTTATCAGATAGAGTAATCACTATAAGTAGTCTCTTATCTATTAGCCAATATGTTATTTTTTTGTTGTGCAGCTCAAACTCTCTGTGTTAGGACTGCAGGCTTGGGAAGGCATTTGTGCTTTTTGTCAAAGACAGTTATGCTCATTGATTATTTTATGCTGTTATTTACACTACAGAAAAGGTTGTATTATTTTCTATTTCAGGGAAAAGTCTTATCT
The DNA here is from genome assembly GCF_963210335.1 of Falco punctatus. Taxonomy (NCBI): domain Eukaryota; kingdom Metazoa; phylum Chordata; class Aves; order Falconiformes; family Falconidae; genus Falco; species Falco punctatus. Next base: position 105,871,606 of record NC_137581.1, on the reverse strand, counting down.
ACATGAAGACTTGGACCAGTCTAAGGGTGGCACTTTCAGAAATGCTTTGGCATTGCTAAGAGTTGGCAAATAATTTTTTTACTTTATTTTGGTCATGCTAGAAACTAGGGCTCATTTTGTCAGAAAATCAATCTTGTTGATAGTTTCTGCCAATCATATATACTCTTTTGGTTCATTTATTAATAAAATTAGATTAATGAACCCATATAGTTATTAATGCATAGCAGCTATTCCTGAATAACATCTTATGCTGACACTTGTACTGAAATGTCCCATGCATGCATGTCATGTAATTCAGCTGTATTAAATTGAGCTGTAGAATGATGTTCCCATTCTAACAAGAGTAATTCATTAAGAATTACTAACCTTGTTTTACTTACACATAGAAAAAAAAATATTTTAGATTACAATAATTTCCTTAAGGAAACCTGGTGAAATGTATTACGTGGAAACTTTTTGGTTCTCTGGCTGGAAAAGCATATTTCTTTAAATGGGGTCAACAGTATGAATATGCATGGAAATAATGTGTAATTTATATCTACAAATAATTTCACATTGTAGTTTCTTATGTCAAAAACTAATTCATAACAATGTTTATAAAAATGCATACAGCATGAGTGTTGCTCACAGTATAATACAGAAGTCCAACTGGGAAATTTACGCTTAGAGATAAGTTAGCAAAACTATTAAATCAAAGGATAGTTGCTGACATTCAGACAAAAGTGGATGATCAAAAGGTCTTTTATTTAGGATAATATGAACATGAACTTTATATTATATATGGTTAAGTGTATAGAAAGTGTTCTGAGTTTGACTGATACCTCATAGCCACTGAGAGTACTATACGGTTCCTACTTTTTTTCCTAAATAGGAAGAATTATCAATACTACATTTAAAATCTGTAATAATCTGCAGCACTTCTTTCATTTGGGAAAAAGAATAGCCAATTATTTACAACAGAAACAAAATCACTGAATTGTCTTCCTCAATAAGAATACAAGATGTTTTATAGTCCTCAGTGGTAAAATCTTCTCTATTAATCATAATCCTTATGGTTATTTAATGTTTCTAAAGTAAAAAAAATATAGTGAAGGTGTTGCCAAATTAGTTATCATCACAGCGAAGGGTCTATGGTACAATGGCAATGACTTATTTTGCAAGGAGAGTAAAGAACTGAAATAAGAGGAAATATTTAAGGACTGTAATACAAATTTAAATTACTACTCTGATAAGACATTCTAAGGGTGCAGTATATTTTGGGATTCAGATTTTTATACTTTGAATGAGAAATCAAATGTTGATGAACTTGGAAAAGAGAAGGGCTTGTATATAAACCACATAATACATGGACTTAATAAAGACTGATTACAGAGCTAATAAACAGGTTTTTTTGTTTGTTTTTTTTTTTTTTCTTTCTTTAATAAATTCTGCAGCGCTGCAAAGATAAAACAAATAAGGACATAAGCAATGTCCTAGGCCAGACCAATTGCCCATCATCATACACATGCTCTCTCTGATGGTGGCAGGAGAAGAGGTTAATTTAGGAGATCACAGGAACCTGGCCAACATGGAGTTAGGGTTGTGAGCTGGTGTATCACTACCAAGACCTAGTTTCCATGCATTAGTGTGAAGCTGCTGCCTATGAATGTTCCTAAGCCCTTTCTGACCGTGCTGTTACAGCTCCTTTCACAGCCTCCTGCATCAGCAAGTCCCAAGAGCTTCCAATCTGCTGTGTAAGGTACTTTCTTTTATGAAAGGCAGCTGCTTTAATATAATAGGTGGAGTATCCCTACAACACAGGATGCTACTGTATCAGTAAAGACCTTTTCTTTAGAGACCTTAATGTTCGCTGGAGGGAAAAAAAAAAAAAAAAAAAAAAAAAAAGCTGGGAAATTTCCAAGAAGCATCAGACAAATATATGCTTAAATGCATGCCACTGGTCTACAGCTTCTGTTTTCACAGGACACATTTTTTTACTCTTTTATGCTTTTTATACTCTGCAATAGGGGGGGCATTACTGATAATAATAAAGCCTTAGCAAAAAACAGCAAATCTAAGTGGTGATCATGAACAGTGGAGGAAATGCTTGTGCAAATTCTCACCTCAGCTGATACATCTTTCTGTTTGTGGGGAGCCATACAGAAGTTACCTTGTGCCCTAGGGCAAAATAGCTGCATCAGCACAGGCACAGTGATATGCACATACTGAATAGGTTTACCTCTCAACAGGACTTATTTCAAGCACAGCACTACTAAACACAGTTATTCTGCTTTTTGTTCCAAAGCTAGCCTGGCTGCTACTGCTAGAGCTCTGCCAACCTCTTGCCAATTCATGTACAGCTCTACCAGTTTTGGAGGGGCCAAGATTTCACCCAGGTTGACAATGAAGTATTTGCATTTGATCATTGCATTGCACTAATTGTTGCACTCAGTGCTTACATTAGTACTCTTACTATCAGCAAATAAGTACATACAGACAATTTGAAGCAAGTTTGTATGGAGCACCAAATACTGAAGTATTCATAAGAAGAAATTATTATGCAACTGTCACAAGTCATCTGAGTGATAACAACACTCATAACTGCTTACATGTATAAAATACTTACATGATTAAAATAATTTAATTGTTACTGATCTGATAATGCACAAGTATGAATATTGCTCTGAAATACTTTATTATAATACAGATAGTATTTAAAAATTTGCTGACATGGAAATTACCAAATCTACTTGTATTTCTTCCAGCTATTTCACAGAGCTCTTTCTTCCTGACTCTCTTTTACTGCCTCATCTTTTCTCAGGAAATTTGCTAGTTTTCCCTCTTTTTCCATTTCTGTTTCCTTATCTGTTTTGTTGGGGGTTTTTGTTGTTGTTTTTTGGTGTTTGGTTTTTTTCCCAAGCATATTTTTTATCCAAGGCCATGTAATTTTTTCTTTTATTGCTCTGCCATTCCCAGCCCATTCACTATTGATCAGACAGGTAATAAACAATCACAGAGATGGTTTGGAAAGGTAAAGAAACAGCAGAGGACAGGGCATGTGGTGAAGCAGGCAGATAGAAAGAGGGACACCAAAGGGAAGTAAGTTTAAGTTTCTGGGAGTGCTCAGAGGGATTGTGACCTAGACTTTTAATGGGAAATTTCTGCCTCCTCCTCAGACACATGCTGTTCTGAAACCTGTCCATCCCTCTCTTTCATTTAAACCTGAAAACTCCTCATTTAGGATAACTGCTGATCAGAATTTATTTGAAGCTCTCAGTGGAAGTGTCAAGTTTTGTTGATCTTTCCGCAATGAAAGCTGTTAGTCAAAGGTTCCTCAGCAGTTTGACTGGAAATGTACAATTTGTTGCTCTTCATGTTTGATAAAGAATGTAGCAAATTATTTAGGAGAAGGGATGGAGGACAAAAAGGTTAATGACAGACTTGCTTTTGAAGATGAACTATGAATTAATGGAATCAGTTCAGATCCTGTTGGTCACGGTCCAATGGTAATTCATTTATAAAGACAGTTATCTCATCATCAGCTTTAAACATGAGAAGATCAGGAGATGGCTTCTTTAAATTAAAACTTGGGAGTATTGCATTAAGATTAAATTATTGTTTAAAAGGCATCATAAACTTAAAAGTATGACAGGAGACACTGTAATTTACGCAAATGCAGACTGTTGCAAGCAAAGACTATAGCATGCTTTCTGATGCTTTCATTTTTTGCCTTTTGCATTAGTCAAGAAGCCATTTTAGATCATATCGTTCAAGAAGCCTAAGCACAGAGGGGGAGAAGGACAACTTATCAGCAACTTATCAGCAATAGATAGAAAAACCCCAAACAAACCCCAAATAGCAGATTTGTGCTATACTTAGTTTTACTGAGTTAACATGTTGTCAAAGGATGCCTGTACCCAGACTACTGCTTGCAGTATGTTTCCCATCCATATCTTTATTTTATTGTATTATGGTAAAATAAAAAGGAAGAGAGATAAAATGTGGGGTGGGGGGTGGAGGGAGAAAAAAGGACAGAATCCATAAAAGAGGCTGCCTATAAAAGGCAAATTTCTGAAATTCGTGGTGAAGTCTCATGTACACAGTAAAGGAAAAAATATATCGTGAAAAAAAATCAGCTCACAGGTTCCGTAACATTTTAATCTTGTTCTCTGTGTTTTATTTGTCTTGTTGACTACAAGAAGTACTTTTCATTCCCAATAACTCACTCCCACTGCAGGGTTTCTTCTGACCAGAAATCCCCCAGTGCTACATGTCATGGCCCTGCGCTCGCTCCTAGCAATGTTTTTTTTGTGGCAGGGTAGCCCTTGTGAAGAAGGACATAGGCTGTTTCCAGTGTGGCTCCTGATAAGAGGTTATTTCCAGCACTGATCACTCCTCATGGCGAGGGGGAAACCATTTGTGGACAGGAGAATGATGTGTGATGAGCCAGGCCCCTTGTCCTCAGCTGCTGCTTTTGAGCCTCTACACACACTTCATCTGGGCCTGTCACACAGCTGACGTATTCACTGAGTAAAACATAAATTTGGCAGAAATACTAATATTTTCTGTAATGAAAGTGCACATGCCCATGATTAAACAGGAAATTCAGGTTTTTAAAAATTCTGCATATTAGGCTTTGTGAATGAAGTAACAGTCTTTCACTTGGAGTTCCGTAGTTTGATTTACAGGTCTAATGGCAGTAACACATCAGGTTTGCTGTCATGGGGAATGAGGGAAAGGCTGTCGTTGTGCCATGAAGGCCAGCAGCTCCCTGTGGGCTGGGGCCTCCATGGGGCACCCCGTGGGGGTGGCAGGGCCGGGTGTGGCAAGCCAGGGCCTGTCCCTGTGCCCCAGCCGGGAGCAGGGCAGCCGGGGGGCTCTGGGGCAGCCCCAGCCCATGGTATCAGGAACCAGGCCAGGTGTGGGTCTGCCAGTGGTCACACCATGCTGGGACCCATTGTCAGGCAGGGCTGAGCTGCAGGGAGCTGGAGGCTGGCCCTGCTGCGGTGTCCCTGGGGCTGATTGCCCTGCGGGGAATGAAATGGGGGCCTGGCTGTGAGCAGCATGGGGGCAGAGGCAGGCAGGGCTGACAGTGCCCTCAGGGCCCTGACAAAGGAGGCAAGAAGGTCCAGAATTGTCAATGGAGGTAGAAAGTAGTAGTCTGGGAAAAGTGCCTTCCTCTTCCACCCTCCAAGTCTTGTTCCATGCTGTTATGCATCATTATAAAGGGGCATAAAACTGCTTCTCTTCCCCCGATACTTAGCAGGACCACATTTTTCCTGGTGGTGGCACTCTGATCTTCATGTCGAAGCTATTGTTTAAGCAGGATGACACAGTTTCCTTAGAGAGGTGTGTAAAGGAGCAGCAGCATTCAGGGGAGCTGTGCCAGTAGCAGCTGAGCGCAGTGGGGCAGGCAGGCAAGGCAGCACTTCTGCAGCAACAGGCTGAGCAGCCCATGAATGTCAGCTCAGGCTGCAAATAATGAAGATGTCACCGAAAGAATGTTTTTGCCCAAGAAAAGGTTACAGGAATCTTCTGTAATACAAGCTGATAGGTAATTTGCTAATGATATCTTTCTACAACACCAAGAGGCCACAAGTTTTATTTCATTCTTTTCCTGACAACAGTGTCAGTGACAGAACTGTGGTAACTGCAGGACCATATTCTTCTATATTTTATTTTGGAGTTATGGTAGCATAATTTCTTTTCTTAAATGCCAGTAAACTGGGCTGCCGTGCTCTGACAGTATTCCAGTACAGGATCCATGTAAAATTATCAGCAGCAGGAAACATATTTGGATTGGCAAACCCCCTGAAAACCAGAGAAGTTCAACTTTTTGTTTTTGTTGTTGTTATTATTACAAAGTTTTGCTAAGCAATTTTCAATAACTCATGCCTGAGATATTTCCTTAAAATATTAGAAGCATCACTGATCTGGTACAATATGTTAAGTATTGCATTAATCTTAAAACTTATGCATTACCTAATACTTAAACACTGTAAATTAAGATTCAATTCAGTTGATATAAAACTATGACTCTTCCAAAAAAATGTGAGTATATCGATATTTATTCTCTTTTGGAGACTAAAACTTTCTTAATTATCTGACATGATTTATACAGAATACTATAATCAACAGAATTGAATTAAACAAGAAACTCATCTATTGACAGAGCTACAAAACCTGCCTAGAGCCTGTGATAAACATTTAGAGTCAAACTCTGATTTGCCTCTTGGGGAAAATGCACAAGCAATAAAACTAGATTCAAATGTAAGTTTTTATAACAACCTAATGCAGCGGCCAACTTTTATATGTGCTAAAAGAAATGCATGAGTTTGATGGCACACTTACAGTTACTAAAATTGCAACAATTTATACTGATCTGGGTAACTAGGAACTGCAGTGAAAAATATAAATTAATAAAAACAATGCTGTTTAGACCCTCTTAAAGCAGAACTGTAAACACATGTAAATCGGGGTCATTTAGAGCTTTCCAAGCAGGTTGCTAAGCAGAAAGTGATACATCACTATAGATCCAGGCCATATAAGGGTGATAACCTTGTGTGTAAAAAACCCCAGGAGTTCTTCACATACAGCAATAATCTACTTCAGCACAGAAAACAGCGGTAACACTCTGCCTGCCTATATGTAGCAGAAACTGTGTTTTACTAGATTTTAAAGGGCCAAGGGAAACCAAAGGGATGAACCAATCATGATTTTTCACTGTAGTGTTAGAAATAGAACTGACCCAATATAAGCAATGACATGAAAGTCATCTGCAAACAAATCAGGAAATGTGTTTCAGCTACTGAAACATAGGCGTTAAAGAACATCTCAGATACTGTGGGAAAGCTGCTTTGGCATTCATCCCACATCTTGTTTTATAAGGATTTCCTTATAAAAGGAAACGCACCTTGTAAAACAAATCCAATGTTGTGTCTCTCTGCTTCTTATGGAAGGAATAGCATCTCAAGGTGCACTAAGCACTTATATTTAAATAACTGAAGGATGCCCCAATTGCCATCTCCTGACTGAATCAATCAAACCCAATAAACATTTATATGTCATAATTTATCTTACCCAAAAGCAAATACCAAAATAGCCCTATACCTTAGAAATGCTTGGTTTTCTGCACAGACTATAAAGATAAGAAAACAAATTCCTTGCAGAGCTAAAGACCTAAATCACATCCCAGGTAATGATACAAATTTCACCCCAAACAACCAGCGAGGTTTTTTTTTTTTTCTGATTACTGTGATTCCTTCTCTTGTCTATTCAACAGTGGCTTTCCCCAAGACTGAAGATTTACAGGAAAAACTGCAAGATGTTTATTCATACTTTACTTGGCAAACTAAGAGCTGAGCAAACAGATTAAAACACTCCAGGTTTCCTCCCCTTTTACCATCCACCATCCATTTTTAATAAACCAGTAACACTTGCCTAAATAGAGATCGCCTTGAAGAATATGGTAAAGCCTGAGTACATTTGCAACATGCTGAGAGAACCATCCATGTTTGGGTTGGAGTCACGTCCCATAGCAGGAGAGCAGGCTCTCCTGGCAAGGGCTCTCTGACAGGGAGGAAGCCCCAACACATAACACCTGTGATTAACAGCATTTGTGTTCACTGTCAGCTCCTGTCAGAGCCACTGCACAGTGCTCCAGTGCCATCAGACCCCACATATCAGGTGGTTTGAGGCTTGTACCTTGCAGTAAAAATGTATTAAGTTGATTATTGCTTATGAAGGTCTTTGTCTTTAATTAGGAATTGTTTAACTTGGACACTGAGCTCAGGGAGCAACTCAAGGGCAACTTTAATTAGCAGGTGATGTTTGTCCTGAGCACCCTAAACAAGCCAGATATGAGCAGGACCATCCAGACAATGAATATTGTGTGCAGCTATGGCATGATGGTAACTCCACCATGCTCGGGTATCTAGCCAATGTCCCTGGCATGTATGAATGTTATGAATCTTGAGATAGTGCACACCTGCACTTAGCATAAACTTGAAAGTTTACATACACAGGTATGTAAACTGTTTTTACTTCTCACTGAGTATAAAGGTGGGAAAACTCTGGGACTGGCCAGGAGCCTTACCCATGGGTGCATGCACTGCTAGGAATTTCCCAGTTACTGAGAGACTCCTGGCACCAGCTGCAACAGTGCTCCCAGCTGAAGTGTGGGCCTGTATGATGTTAAGGTGGTAATTGGTGATGTATCCTTTTCTTAGTCTCTGTAACGCTTTGCAGTAATGATTTGATGCTTTGCTCCTATTGCTCTTTTATCATATTGTGCATAATAACTAGTACTGTTTCCTTTCATCATGTTGCATGCTATTTTCCTTTATTATATTGTAATATAATACACTGCATTTATTCTTATATTTGATTTGGAGTTCCTTTCTCTTGGTATCCAGTCAATCAGCAAAACATACCTGTATTCAGGCAGAGGGCCCTGAGGTTCAAATCAGATGAGGCATGAGATTTAGCACTAGGCATTTATCTTACAGCTAATGTGGCAATGAAATCATGGAAAACTCCAGCTAATAGCACGTGCACTGAACTGTGCTTTTTGGCTTCAAATTCATAGTAGCAATAATACAAAAAATGGCTTTTTATCATCTTACTGCTTTCAGACCTCAGCCTTTTAAAATGCATTTTATATTCCAAAGAATAATTGAGATACTGAAACAAGAAAGTAATAAAACATACAAGTATCCAGGCTTTCTCTTTTCTTGTGTTTTTTTTTTTTTTTTTTTTTTTTTTGTTTTGTTTTGTTTTTGTTTTTGTTTTTTTTCAATATAAATAGAACATCATTTTTTTAGGATGAACAGTAACACATAATTTTTCTGACAACCGCTTTCTAGTTCAAATTTCAATTTTTACAACATATGCTGAGACACCCAGTTCCCTTGCCACCACATCTTAACTATATCCCTAAACAGATTAACATCATGGCAGGATAGCATGTCGAGTAATGATTTTAATAACATTTATTCATAAGACTGTTACTCCTCCCAGCTTCTGCCTTGGGGGTCTGCTAGAACAACATGTAGTTCATCAGCAGACACACCGAGAACTCAATGAGGCAGATACAATGTGTAGATTAAAAAAACCAACAACATTAAGTTTAACTCTTCTGTAACAATTAAAACCCCATTTATAATCTTATTTAATACTAAACTTCAATAACAGTGCATATTGTTTCATATTATATGTAATCAGAAACAATGAAATATAAACAAATTCTGTATCATATGAGGTAATTTTGCAACTGAGACATTTAGCAAAGAAGAAAAAACAATGACAACCGAAAACAAAGGAAAAAAAAAGAGAAAAATGAGGTGAACTTCCACAGAAAAGTTCTTAAAATGTTTCCTAAGTTTTTGTGTAGATATTAATGTAAAAATATACAGATAAATATCTAGAATAATTATATCATATTTTATAAGAAGTTGTTTTTTCTTATTTTCTTATATATACAAAAAATGTATTTTCTTAAAAGCTAACATAGGTAGAAAACATACAAAAAAAAGTTGGGAAAAAAAAAGTGGGATTGTGTTCTCTACTTTAGACAGAGAGATATGTATCTATCTGTAAGAATGGCCTTCTTTTGTGTAAGGAAATTAAAATTACAGTTTACAAGCATAACTAACCTGTCCCATACATACCTATATATGGTATGTAAATACATACACCTTATGCATATATTACCATGAATTTTATTTTACTGATTAGCGTATTTTACAAAATAAGGAGCAAGGAACTATCTCTAAGAAAAGGCCAAAACTGGATGAACATTTGACTACATCTTCATGGAAAAATTTTCAGATAGTAAAGCCATGGTTCTATATCAGTACATTTGGTCTGGTCAAGGGATTTTTTTGACTAGGAGGTATGCAAGGGAACCTTTCCCACATTTACAAATATACTGTGCAGTTTTCACCTCTTGGGAAAATTGATCTGTCTAATCACTTTTTGGGGAAGTAAATCAGAAACAGATCCAAACCAAATTCTACACTTCTCTGTCAAGACAGTTCCTTCATCCAGCATAAGGCAAATTAATTGCCCAGGTTTTAATGACTGTTTAACCATATTTTCTATTTCACAAGGTTATGCACCTCTTTCTGTAGCAGGTTAGACAATCATTCATAGAACTTATTTTTTTCTAGCTTTGATAGAAACATCTTTTTCCGTGCATGTTTCCTTTTTCTTTAGCTTAGATCAGGTTACACTTGTCAGACCTTCATTTTCAGAAGGTGGAAACAAAGGATTCCTATGTTTCTGTTTATGAGAATAGCCAAGGGATCTGCTTCTGTCATTCCCTAATGAAAAAAGATCTGATCCATCACCTCAGGGAATGGCCCCTGGTAGGTTATTTCTGAACAGGCTAGATGCTGAAAGAGGGTTCAGATTCTCCCACCGTGATGACTGAAAAGTCTGTCAGACAATGCTTGGATGTAGGAGATGCAAGCTGGTGCCAGCTGGTTGTTGTAGAGCAGGGGTCCTCAAACTATGGACCGCAGGCCGGATACAGCCCCCCAGGGTCCTCAGTCCAGCCTCCGGTATTTACAGAACCCCCACCCCCCCCGCTGGGGGTGGAAACCAAGCAGCCGCAGATGACTGCCTGCCACTTCATCTGTGCGCCGGCCCCCTGTTTAAAAAGTTTGAGGACCCCTGTTGTGGAGTGTTGTAGTGATCTAATCTATTTAAATGAAGAGCACTGTTGCTGTACAAGCCATTCTGTGAACAAGGCTGGAGTCAAATACAAAACAGGTTTAGTAATTGTGAACCTCAGCCATATTATAATTATTTAAGTAAAGACAATAACATCTAAAATGAGATTAAACCAAGAGAAACTGGCTCTAACATTGGATAAAGCTTTAGTTTCAAAGTTTTCATGTGCTAAAATCTAAATTAATCAAATCTACTGTCCTAGTTTCAGCTGGGGTAGAGCTACCTTTCTTCCTAGTAGCTGGTTCTGTGCTGTTTTTGAATTTAGTGTGAGAATAATGTTGATAACACACTGATATTTATAGTGGCTAAATAGTGTTTATACTAAGTCAAGGACTTTTCAGCTTCTCAGGCCCTGCCAGTGCAAAGCCTGGATGGCACGGGAGACTGGGAGGGGACGCTGCCAGGACAGCTGACCTGAACTGGCCAAGGGGGTGTTCCATACATGTGATGTCAGGCTGAGTATATGAACTGGTAGGGAAGCTGGCTGGGAGCCACTGCTTGGGAACAGGCTGGGCATCAGTTGGTGAGCAATTGCATCATGAATCACTTGTTCTGTATATTCTGATTCTTTTATTATTATTGTTACTATTTTCTTCCCTTTTTGTCCCATTAAACTGTTTTTATCTCAACCAATGATTTTTCTCACTTTTAGTCATTCAGTTGTCTTTCCCATCCCACTGAGGGGGGAGGGAGCAAGTGGCTGTGTGGTGCCTGGTTGCCAGCTGCGGTTAAACCATGACATCTACAAACAACATAAATGAAATCACCTAACATTTGGCAAATACAATTTAGGCTTTGAGTTGGCCTAGAAGCAGATTCAAAATACAAACAGAGAACACAGAGAAGCAGAGCCAGTGTGGCATCTGTCAAAGTACCACAATAACTCCTATGGTTAGCATACACCATTACTGTGCTTTAGTGGAAGCTAGCTGGAATACTTTGGACTTCAATTTAGCAGCAGAAATGGGTAACTGAACACATATCAAGATATTTGTGAGATACATTGCTATGAAGCATACATAACATAATATAAATTCACTCAGGGAAAGTGTGCTTCATCTTGCCTTTGGCTAAAAAAAAGTACTAGCAACCCGGCTGATGGTATCTCACAAATATCCTTCAGAAAAAAAAAAATAAAAAAGTATATTTACGAATCAACAAAATATAGTAATTTGAAGTAATAATTTAGAAAAATGTCTTATTTGTCCTAAACTCATCCAGGTGGTATAAGCTAGATGGAAGGCTTCATTTTGTTAAATCAAATATATTTTGCTGATTATGACTACAATGGTACATTTTCCTGTGGATTAATAGCAGCTAAAAAGTAAATGCAAACAAACAAAAGGCAAGCCTTTCCCCCAGTATTTTCCAATTAATACGATACTGAAGTATTTCAAAGCCACTGGCTCACATGAGCACTCCTGTGCATGTGTCATATTTGTTGCTTCATTCAGTTTGCATATACATTGAACAAATACATCTCCCCTGTATTTCTTCATACAGGTGTCATAATATGGAGTGCATAATGGGAGGAAGAAAAAAGTATTAGTATCATGTGTTAGATTAAGAAGTTTAGATGTAGTTGTCAATAACATTGACAGCTGTTCTTCCTGAGTCTAATAAATACATAAATAAATAAAAAATGCCAGTGTTTTCTTCTATTACATAGAGTTCAACAAGAGCAGCGAAGAGCTAAAGTAGCTGGGATCTATCCAAAGCTTGAAGCTTTTCATCTCAGGAAACTTCAGAACTAGAGTCAAGTGTTCTGATAAACCACAAACTTTCCCTTCCCCTTTCTACTAAGCCAGATGATGACTCTAAAAATTACCTCCTACCCATCTGTTCATTCAGCTGGTATGTGGCATCCTTCTCCCTATTTTCTTTCAGTGTTTTTGTATAGAATGCAAATATTCAGGTCAGGAACCTGCAATATTTAGAATGAAAAAAACACCAGGCTTGACAAAAGTATTGATTGTCAGCAAAGAGGTGTTCTTCATTTAGGTGCTGAAAAATATAAGCAGAGTAAGTTTATATGCCATCCTTGATGAATTACAGAAAACATCAGCAAAGAGCAATTACTGTATGTCTGATCTTTATTTGGCTTCACTTTAGAAATATGATACCTTATGGAAGGTACCTCAGGGAACATATGCCATCAAAGAGCAATGAAGAATGTTAAATATTCTGTGGATAGATTTCACTGCTATAGCAGTTTCCCAAGAGAGCAGATGCAAGTTTTCAGGCATTTCCTGAACATTAAGAACTTGGCAGTATTTTCAAATCCCACCATGAGAATGCTTATCTTACCCATCATTAGCTTAACATCATCTAGACTGCAGTGCCCATCTCCACAGAATAGAGAAGTCTGGCTGTTTCCTTGGACTGAAATAACCATTGTTTTATTGTGCATTGTACATATTGTGTCGAAAGGCTATTTCTTCAACTAAGCCATTAAAAACATACTCAAACGATTCATAACTGCAGCAAAACAGGCAGAAGAGAATAAGGAAAAAAAGCAGTTTTCTTGAGTCGTGAAAGTGGTTGTTTTGGGAAATGTGTGGCTATATGAGCAGTAATGCACAAGACAAAAACATTTCTTCAAGTCAGTAGACCTGAGTTCTGCAATTTGTCTTATACTTTATTTTTTTCCTGCATAAGTTACATTTTAAATACTGGTGAGCGCCCTTCACTTCTGTGATTTGGATAGATAATAATAAGAGAGGTGAAAGGACCTTCGTGTTGGGCTTGTCAGTCTGTGTAATCAAGTCTTGATAATTTTTCTAAAGCTTCAGTTTTTCAGAAAAGATGACCCTATATTTATCTTGCAGTAACAGACATTTGGCCGAAGGCTGCAATGATTTTGAAAAAGTCATCAATAAGTGCTTCCCATGATATCATAAATTGTATTTACAAATTAAAAGGAAAGAAATCCTATATTCTCTGTTGCATTGCTACTTCCTTTTCTTCTTTCAAGAGCACCACTGGAAAAAAATCCCACTTTTGTTTTCATGAAACAGTTTATCTTTCTAGATCTTCCTTACAATAAATCTGAGATCAACCAAAATCTGAAGGTAACAAAGTGTACAGTTTTGTGAGGGTTGGCGTTGCACTCTGATGTTGGCAAATTACAGCTGACACATCTGGTGCTCCACTTCAAAGGCATGTTTGGTTATGGTCTGTGTGCCCAGTAATTGCATGCTGTGTTGTACATAATAATGGTTTTTAATTGGCCTTGCTATGCATAACAGATTCAATTATTATATAATTCCTACCTCTGCAAGTTAGTAGATTTCCATTTTCTGATTGATTTAGAAGCAAAACTTCATACAAGCTGCACAGGAAATTTGTGATTTCTTGATTATCAATTTCTTTCTTGTGTATTAGTCAGGCATCTAAAATATCTGCTTTCCCTGCAACCTACAGATGAAGAACAAAGAGACCAGGTTACTGAAGGTTGCCATAGAACTTCTCCCAGATGCTTCCTTGTGGTAAGAACTGGAAGTAGATATTGGGTTGGTTACCATTTCTAATGGAGAGGTTGGTTGGTTGTCTGTTGTCTAAAAGATGTAATTTCTTTTTGTTGTTTGGTTTCTCCCTTGCCCCCCATCTCATGGCAATTAGAAGCTGGACAAATTTAAGTAGGTCAGTAGTATTGTTTCTAAGACTTTTTAAAATATTTATGTATATATAATATATATTAGAGGCATTCAGAAAAGCTTTCTACTTAGTGTACTGCATAACTAAGTCTGTCTCCCTCCAGTATAATATTTCCCTCTTATTTTAAAAATCTCATTCAGGCAAAGAAGCATCTTTTAGTTTTCAAAAGATATAATCTATACCTAATATTTCCTTACAAATGTCAATTGAGCATTCTGATGATAGACTGTACTAACTCTGTGCATCAAAGTGAGAGTATGTTGATCAAGCATCCATTGATTACAGCATTCAAGAGTTACCCAATTTCCTTGGAAAAGCAGCATGTTCATGTAAGAAATTATGGAGAAAAAGTAGTTCAACCTAATTAGTAAAGAGTGATTGAGTAAAATATCTATAGTTACATATCTTACTTCATTAGGATCTTCTGGATTAACACAATGCATATTTCCTTCAAAGTGTTTGTTAATCTGTCAAGTATTTATTTTTCAGAAAGCAAATAAACATTTTTGTGTGGCCTAGAAAATGGATGGACAAACCTACCATTCATAAAAGCTGAACGGACTGAGAACTGCAAGAAAGAAAAATTTCTTATTATAGTGTGAAGATACAATTTAAGAATAAATACTTTGACCCTTTTAATGGTATTGGAGATAAATACAGTTGCTGTAGAACAGATCTTGGAAATTGAGATTAATATTTTGCTTAGTACAATAGTGTTCCACTAGACAAGTGAATCAAGATGAAATTAAATAGATACACTTACCCACTGAAAATAAGTCACTAAAAATCATTGTGGTTAAACATACTAGGTAGGAAGTATTTGAAAAATTGAAATTTACAAGATGACATGAATGTATTGAAATAAACAGAACATATGCCACATACAAGTCTTGTTGCTGCCATTTACATTTGAAAATTCAGCATTTTAAGCTGTGCATGTGGGAAATAACAGAAAGGTTAAAAGAACAGTCCTGGATGGAAAAAAGAAAAATAATAATCAAACAAATAATTTAATAACAAATACTATTGCTAAAAGAATCTGTCAAGAAATAAAATGCCATGCCAGACAGTCCAATTGATATATTAAGTACTCAGGGCTTGCGTTAAGAGTGCAGATTCAAGATAAATATCTCAGGAGGAAAAACTTACTTTCACCATGAAAATAAAATATAATCGACTCAGATATTGTGTGTGTGCTTTTAATTTCAAGAAAAAGTTTGACTTAATGGAATTTGGCAAATGGAACTAATTTTAACAAGGTTGAGTTCTTTATGATTAGGTTGTGCTGGTTAATTAGAATATACTGAACTGGGAAATTGACTTGTAGATGAAATGTTCCCCAAAGATCTGATTATACTCAGCAATTTTTAAGAACAGTGACTGGTGCTTAGCAAGGCTGGTAGCTGGTGGAACTAAAACCTGATTGATCAGAGATCCTTGAAGATGCAAAGATACGTTAGGAATGAAATATAACTAAAGCATTGGAAGACTTCACCATAAAGGTCATAAGTAAAACTTTAGTTTCAAGAAACAATTCTAGTATCCCTACATCCTTCTACGAGTGTAAAGATGCACAGAGTGCTTTTGTTATTTTCTGTTGATTTGCTTTTCAGGCCAGCATCATATACCACATACTATGATGGTATGCTGCAGCCTCCCACCGGGCAAGTAACTAATAGAAGACAGTATCTCCTCCTCTGGACGTCAAGCATGTCTTCAGAGAGAAGACATTAATATTTAACTAACAGCATGATTAATACTAGTAAGTTCTTCTGAGCAGGAATTTTGGGTAATTAGCCTGAACATCCATCTTGATCAAGAAAGAAAGCTCTACTGTATTTGAAGGAAAATAAGCTGCTTAAGAAAAAAATAATCCTAGAAAAACAATACCAACATAAGATATCCGCTGATTCAGTATTTCTGCTTAAAGCTTGTGTTGCTGCTGTCCAAAACCCAGACTCACTTAAGGGTTCAAATAAAAGTAATGCCTTTTAGAAACTTTTAGAACTTTTAGAAAAAGTTGTGACATTTTAAACTGTAGTGTAGGCAGGAGAGTGAAAATGTTTCTTAATTTTATTATCTAATTATTAAAATGTTGCCATTATATTCAGGTGAGAGAGTTGCATGCATGACTTTAGCTTTATGAAACAAGTGAAGAAGATTTCTCTTTCTGATTTCTGGCAGGTAGAGATTTGGCAGAAACAGATGATGGGTTACACATTAGATAAAAGGTATACGTTGCATTTTAAAATCAGGGCTGGGGGTTCACCTGCTGAAACTAAGCATATGTATAAGACATGTTACAAGTTATTTATATATAAACAAATATAATTCACAGGATGGAAAAGGAAATAAAATATGACAAATTATTAATACTCATTTTATACTCTTGTACGCTTATGGTACTTCCTGCAGTGGCTTTGCCAGTGAGAATTCCAATGATGAAGCCTAGATTTTTCCACACGTAATCCTTTCCCTCTATTTAATCCAAACCAAGAATGAGATGAATAAATTACATAATATGGACATAGACAGAGCAAAAGTGACATTTCTTCCTTCCCTCCCATGTTATGGATTTACAGCCAGGGCTAGCAAGATGATCTATTATTTGCATGAAAGCAAAAAGAATTCAAATGAAGCAATTATTAGACAAGAATGCTTGATAAATGGTAGTAATATGTTCAGTAAAATGCACCTCAGACAGAGTTATTTCTAGACAACCACCTAAATGGTCTTGAAAATTTATTGCTATGAGAGTTTAAGAGACAACAATGCCTTCATTTTAAGCAAAGAAGAATAAAGTGGCACAAATATTTTCCTAAATTCTCAACAGTAGATATTTCATCAGAGACAAAGACATGACATAAGTACTCAGCAGAGTATCCCTGTTCCCCTTGAAATTATTTATGTTACCTGAAGATAGGGCTTTCATTTGCATTCATACCCTAACAAATGTAATAGCTAAAAGACATGTATAAGCCTTGAATATTGTGTTACCATTTAATTAAACATATAATATGGATATTGTAGTACCTGTGACCTGCTTTCCTACAGTTTGTGAGTCAAGCCAGTTTTTTACAGCTGGGCAATACTACTGCTTTCAGAGCAGTATTGACAGTAAAAAAAAAAAAAGTTACCCATTCAAACATCACCCAGGGAAATCCAGCAAATTAGTTTTCATTGATTTCCCAGTGGCCTGTGTGGGTGTTTACATATACCTCATGCTGTTTTGGGAAGCCCACCTTTGCTTCCACCCCAGCCAAAAGAACAGACTCCAACATTAACACAAGTGATAAAGACTATCTGTGCCAGACAATTTGCTGTAAATTCTCATTCTTTTTGTTAACACTGTGGCCACAGAAGTTTCCCAGTTCCCTAGAACTTTCCTTAATCTCACCAGCTGCAAAAACCTGTGACTACTTAAATCTCTGTGAACCTTATTGGTGGTTACTTATAGATGCTAAGGAGTTATTGTTTCATGAATCTAATTAGAAAGGGGAAGAACAATGGGAAGAGAGACAAAAAAAATCACAGAGCAATGGGAGATATTGATTACATCTTGCAATATTTTTTTCCCCAACAAAAGTTATCACTAATAAGGAGTACACTTCTGACAGATAAAACTCACCTAAAATAAATGTGATTGTCATACTTTCTCTTGGTTAACTTCATCAGGCAGAAGAGAAGCTCTGCTAGCTTTGAGAATTCAGTTTCAGATAACACCAGAAATGAGCCATCATTTTGATTTGTACAGTACAAACCTTGACCATGGTCCCATTCATTGTTTCTGTTAGCCCTGGCATCACTGTGCTTTTCTTTGTCCTTGGCATTAAAACTAGATATATTTATTTTATTGTGTTACAAATAGTAAAGATGATGGAAAATTAAGGGTTTTTATTCCAAACATATTAGGATTTTCAGGAAAAGGTCAAATAGTTTAGCTGATAAAGAAAAGAAATGGGAAGCTAATATAGAGAGAAAAGGCTGTGATATACCTCTTCTATCAATCAGCTAAAAATGACAACATAGGGTCTTCCTTTGGTCCCTACTTCAGGGAATCAGCCTACACTTTCCACTTCCTAAGACAGGGACGCACAAGGATATGTGTTTATAACACAAAGCATAGCATCATTATAAAAAAAGAGAAGAAATTGCTTAGTTTATCTACTGCAACCATTCCAATTTTAAATTGGTTTGATCCCAAATAGGTTTTTTTCCAGTTCAGCAGCCAAACAAACAAATGGAAAGATTAATATAGACGTAATTATCACAACACTTTCTAGAAGAGGGTGCAGAATGTTTAACTTCTCTGTTACAGAGACTATCCATTACTCTCATGGATGGCAGAATATTTTTTTTTTTTTAAATTAAGGTCTGTGTTATCATGCCAGTAATTCTTGCCTTTGTCCAAACAAGTGGCTGATTCCTTGATTTTAAGATTCAGTTGTCACATTGCCTTAACCTCCAACCATGTGCATTTCTTTTTATCCTAACTATGAGAAAGGAATGTGGCAAGCCACCTCTTTGAGAGGCAGAATTAATAAATCTATCAAGCCAATGAGTGTTGTGCCGTCTGCCCCTTATACAGCAAAAGTATTAATCACAGCAGACCTCCCAGCTGGGTCCATCTCCTGTCTGTAACCAGATCCATGAAACAAAGGGGCAAAAAACCATTTGACTGAACCAATGGTACAAGTTTGCTAGTGCTTACCAGGGAGGGGTTCACAGTTGTGAACTCTCCTTACATCAGAGAAGAAAGTCTGCTCTTCCTGCTTGTTTCATTAGTGCAATTTGTACTACAAGTTGAAATGTTCCATTTTGAACAGAATCAAAGCAGGAGGCTATGCTACACAGTAACACAAATTGACCCTAAGTGATGATGAGAACCATCTACATTTTCATGGTAAAGCTTAGGCAATAAACTTCAGCGTCTTATAATAAATTTCACTACATCATTCAGTTTCCATACAGGAATTCATGAGTAAACCCATCCACAAATAATAATAAAACGGATATGAGGGACTTACTGAAATGTTCCATAGCACTAGGATGTGCTAAATATTTTTTAGAGATTAATAAGGTCTTACTATTTTGTCCCTTCAACCTCATCCTAGTCCTTACTTCAAGCTAGTCACTCACATCTTGCTTTTTAGCTCTTCTTTCTTGCCTCTCCCTTAAAAAAATCTGTGCTAGACTAAACAAGCTGAATGAAAGAAGATAATCTAAGTCCTGTAAGGCACAGAAGAGGTGTATTTCCAACTGAAATATCACTAACTAAACCCCTCTTTTTTTTCAGTTCCTTCTCTGTGAAAATGCATGTTTCTATCCCTTGATTGTCTAAGTGCCACAGAATCAGAGAGAAAAAAAAAATCATGGGATGATAGGGCTTATCAGATAATTAGCATGCAAAAAGAGGAAATTCATAAAGGATATTGTTGACAGAATCAAAGCAATTTAATGTTTCACTCTGATAAAGTTTGCACTGAGAAATAAAAATACTTAATTTTAACTTTATCACTTTGTTGGTCTTTTAGATTACATCAAAATGATCTATAGACTGGACTACAAGCCTCTGTTCTGGAACCTCAGTAAAATTGTTTTGGAAGGTTTCTATGGATCATATGGTTTGATGGCTTTCTTGTTTCCTTTTTTTTTTTTTTAAGCATCTGTTGATCTGATATGAACAACAGTACTTGCATATCCCTATTTTTTGCTGGTTTCTGGGCTATTCCCATATAACTGATCACACTTTGCTGCCTAGGGAAATATTTTAATATGAATGTTTAGAGTTTTCAGAGTAGCATTTTAGCATTTCAAATTTTCAGATGAGAGCTTTAAATTTTGCTGAGTTACAACACGAGAATTTCAAGGGTACTATAAATCAAAACTTATTAGCTAAAAGTATGCACCAAGGCAGAGAAAATAGATGCTCAATGGCACATAAATCCTGCCTGATGTTCAATGACAAAAGAAAATAGATACAGGGAAGTACATTCCTCTTTCTTCTTGACCATAGTTGATAGTCATTGCATTCTCACATGCACTTTGGCAGCCAATAGCAATTAATATTTTTCTGCATAGTCTTTTTTTATTGCCTCTCCAGTTCTTATTCATATGCAGTCTATAAAACTTTTCATATTCTTTCTCTGCTATTTGTGTCAATAATATCATATAGCAGTAAATTTTACAGTCTAATTATTTGTTACATTAAACCCCATTTTCTTTTATTATTTTTAAACTTTTTGCCCAGTAATTTAACAAATGCCCTTGGGCTTATTTTATGAACCAGCCTGATTTGCATTCTTAAGCAATAATTGCAATTATTTTCCCTTTTTCCCCTAAGACCAAACAGAACAATCTGAAGTTTCTGATCTACTCTCCTACTAGCTTGGGATAAGCAGATGCCAGACTTCAATAGGGAATATCCACATGGCTGCATTTACAAGATTACAGTCTTAGTGAATGATAGCTGTCATTTCTAAAATGTTTTATGCCTGTAATTGCAAAGTCTGCACACAATTAACTGATAGAAGGAGACTTCTACTTTTGAAACTTTTGCTCATAAGTTTCAGATGATAAAGGTCACCAATTTTTCACATGCTCCATTGCTGATTTTTGCTTATTTCATTAACAAGTAATTTTTTATTGGAAAACTAGGCCATAACCTAGCTTTTCCCCTTTATATTGCAATCCAAACTGAAAGAAACTTCTGCTTTTTGAAGGCATTTGGTAAAAGGATATTTCTTCTCATGCTTTGCACATTTTTTAGTGCTGCTGTCCCATCCCATTTTGCTCATTTCAGGCGAGGACCCTGTGGGTGGGACATGAGGCAGGTAGGGGGCAAACCCTTCCCAGTATCTCAGGAGCTGGCACCTACAGCCCCAGTCTGGCTGGAAAGGAGCTATGGGAAGCCTGGCCCTGCCATCTGGCCTTCAGCAAGTGTATTTGTAGCCTTGCAAACACGGATACCAGCATTAAGACTCTCTATTTTGGGAGGATTTTCTTGGTACAAAGAGAAGTGAGAAAAGTTGAATTCCCTGTGATTTCTTTCATGCAATTTCAGGCTGGACAGGAGCAATCCCAAGTTGTAACTCTTTAGGGAATAAGACAAGTACATTTTGGTCAATGTTAGGGCAGCAGCCTACCGCCTAAATCCCTCTCAATCTATTCTTTTCTCCCCTTCCTTCCCCCTCAACCCCCTTTTTTTTTTCCTGAAGTGTGGTATAAATTTGTGTTTTTCTGTCTCTAAGAAGTGAGAAGAGCTGAGAATTGATCTAAATAAGTTCGGATCAATTGGTTGTTTCAGGCCACTAGTTTAGTAGCTAGATCAATTACACTTATTAGGTAAATATTATACTTCAGTATGATAAGGAGTAGAAAGGCTCTTTAACAGTAGACAAGTAAGAACTTCAAATAGTTCACATGGATGCTGGTACATCAATCCCAGAGAGTTTTCAAGCACAGATCAAATGTAATAAAATACCTTCATGCTAATTCAAGCATGAAGAAGAAAAAAGGAGAAATTGGAAGCTGTGACTAACACAGGAAAATGATACAGGAAAGCTGACAGAAACATGGTGGAAGTATAACCTCACCAGCTTGTAAACATGGTGAGTCAAAGTTCAGCAGTAATATCTTATAATGAAATACAAATATATAAATTTACACAATCAGGAAAATTAGAGTTGTGATGTGATAAACAGTAGAATTTAAAAGGATTTGTAGGAATTCACTCTAAAAATCCTCCTAGCTATGATGAATCCTAGTGCTGCTGTTGAGAAGTAGCATTCAGTTTTTAAGACTGATTCCTAAAGAACTAAATTAGAAGAGATGAAATTATAATATGTAAAAAAGATTGGAGAGATGCGCAAACGAAGGTGATCAACCTGCAATGATCACTATGGTTCAAAGAGACGAAAAAATAATACTAATCTGCAGATGAGGTGACATGTTAATACTAAAATTCTGCTAGAATACTTTATCTGTAAATATTATACAGGAGTTAATCACTGGGACAGCTTGTGTATGGAAAACTACCACATAACTATCCTATTAAGTACTTTCTGTCACTTGTATTCTTATGTAGCATTGGGTGAGAAGGGACTTACCAGTAAAACCAGGTTAAAACCATGTCAAACTCCCCCACCTGAATTTAAAGCAGTATATGTAATGAATATTAGTAGATATACTCATTCCTATGACATATTTTTAAATCATTTTATCCTGTTTCTCTTAATTACAATGAACAAAGATGAGTTAAAAATTCTGTTTTCCAAAGACAGTAGTAGTGAATGATGTAGATAACGTATACAGAATGATTATTGTCAGATAATAATGCAACAATTAACAGAAAAGTCTGATTTTTTAATGGAAAACCATTATCATGAGTTCAACTTTTTAGCAAATCTGTGCCAAAGCTTAGAATCAGATGCCTACAGAAAACAAACAAACAAACAAACACACACACACAAACAAACCCCAAACAGGAAAAATCTATTAAAAGCATGAAACACTTAATATCACAATATGGACCTTCTTCAACTCTGTAACTACAATAATATAAAAATATTTCTGCAGTAGTAGTATCTCCTGCTTTAATATCTATTTCAAATATTTTGGGAGAATTTAAATTCCTTCAGTTTTGTCTAGCTGCCACTTACTGAACTATGAGCAAGTTTTAAGTGGTAGAGCAGGAAAAGGCAAAAAATATACAAAAAAAACCACAATTTAAAATATTTAGTAACTTTAAAAAGATAAATCATATTTTTACTCAAATCACAGAAACTGAGAAGGATGAAAACTCAAAACCTGAAAATTAATAAAGAACAAACCAAAATGAATATCTGTTTTTCAAAGAATGCCCATAAATAAATAAAAATAGTAATAGTTTTGAACTGTTTCTCATGGAGATACATATATTCACAAGGTGTGAGAGTATTCATAAACTTTTTCTAAGGAAAAAAAAAAAGAATAATTTTGGAATCAACCTATTCTTTACACATCCTTCAGGGGACTGTGAAACTCCACACTATGCTAATACTAGAACACAGGAGCATGTTCAATGTGTTATTGAACTATGTGTTACACTATAGCTAGACTAATCTATGTAACAATCAGTCAGCACAAACGATGAACATTTACATATTTGTTAAAAATATAGAGCCAATAATAATCTACATACATATGTTAATTTTAGATGTGTCATGTACATTTGTTAACATGCACTTCAGAAGAAAATACACAGTCCAATGGGGAAAATGGAGTTTTAGGATAATGAATTGTGGGTTTAACCCAGCAAGTACAAGTGATATTATCTTGTCTAGCAAAGAGACATTTGTGTATCTAGGAAGTGAAAAATTAAAAGTTTGCTTTAACCAAGAAAAATGTCCACACACTGTCTTCTGGATAAGAATATAATACAGCAAACTTCCAGGGGAAATATTAAATCTGTCTGGATTGCATGAATGTCTGGAACAAGACCTGTCTATAAAAGCTAACACTCTCCAGGAAGGGAAAGGAAGGTGTGGCCTGAAACGCAGGCTCAGGGCATGTGATCTCTCCCTGCCAGGGGGAGAAAGCAGCAATGACTGATCAAGGGGCAGCAAATCACTGAGACAAGCAACGCTTCTCAAATGTAACTAGTGAAGTCATACGCCAAACTTAACCTTGTCCTAGCTCATTAAAGGGATCCTGCTCTCTTCTTCCTTCTGTCTAGGGCCACAGCCCTTCCCTCACATGAGCCCCAGCGCTCACATGGGAAGCAGATACAGGAGGTTGAGTCACTTCACTTATGCAGTCAGGAGAGGAGTTAATCTCACACGAACAAGGAAGTAAAAACAGAAAGAACCACTCTTAAATGTACTGCAGCCTTGGACTACTGGCGATCCTATGGAGCATGTCTCGGCCCTTCAGCTTTGCCAAAGACAGCACCTGCAACCCAAAACGATTATGGAGTGGTAACTGCAGTTTATCACATCCTTTTGCCTGATAAATCGACCTACTGTTATACTGTTTACACTCCACTACCATTAAGAGCATGACAGATCATCCAACCAGACTGCAAATTCAAGTACATCCTCATTAATGGCAATAAGTTTTGTTTTGACTGGATTGACTCACAAAAAAAGTGAAAAATAAAATAAAACGCACCATTAGGGACCTTGCAGGAAAACTACTAGGCACAGACCTGCCTGGTTTAAATTATCATGTGAATTAATCCTAGCTAATTCACAACAATAAGAAAGAATATTAGACAATTATTGAAGCAGTAGTTTAAGTAGTAGCAAGCTATTACTAAGATTACAAACCAAATAAGCAAGGGGATAGCATCCACAGAAAAGACAGACAATATAAGGTAATAAAGAGCTTAATAGTGCCTTTCAACCCATCATACCCAAGCAAATCCACTCACAATCTGGCCCTGGTGGGGTACAAGGCATGGAATAAAATCAAACTATGCTATGAAAACCTAGTTTTTAGTCCACTGTTTTGAGATATTACCTACAGCATTTTCAGAAGTGCTTTTTGGAATACAACAGAGCCCATTTTCTCAAGATTTTGCATGCATAACCAGGTCTGAAATTGTAGGCACCATAGTATGTTATTCCAAAAAATGGTTTCATGGAGGACTGCAACAGTACAAAACTTTATTTGGATCATTAGGAAAACTAATCATGACAAGATTTTAAGATAAATGAATGGAGATCTGAATCCCAGACAGATTGCCTTCTGACCTGCTCTTTATTAAATACATACAGTTTTCATGCAGACATCATCTGGATCTGGAAAACGCTCAGTACTAGCCCAATTGATAGACCAGAGCAATGATTTAACAGGAAATTAGGAACACTTTGTGCTATGATATGAACTTCAGAAAAGAAATAATTAAAAATTCATGCCACCCTCATCAAAATGTTATTCTTGAAAAATTCTCCTGCAGAAATTCGAGGGGTTTTGGTTTTTTTTTTTGTTGTTTTGTTTTTTTTTTTTTTTTTTTTGTTTTGTTTTTTTTTCCAGACTATGTATTTAATTAGGAAAATAAAATTTCTGATATGTTAATTTAGGTGGAAAAAAGCCCCAAAATACAAGGTAAACAACATCATACTTGAATTACCAAGTAAGATTATATATTGCCTGTAACTAAACCATCCTTATGGTTTTGAGAAATAACCTTTACCTCACTTTTCACAGCTCCATTCTGCTTTTAATGCATATAATTACATATCCTAGTTATTTGTCAAATGCCACATTAAAAAAATAAAATATGCTGATTTCCATACTGAGACAAAATGCTTTCCTACAGTTTACTAATAATTTCTCTGTAAAAAATATTTTTTATATTATTTTTCTGTTCTTTATTATGCTATAGTTTTTTAAAATAAATGATAACAGTAAAGAAAATCAACAATTGTAAATATGATACCAGAACATGCATCTATTTGGATATCATGTTGTGGAATTCAGTGTACATCGTGTCTTGTGGCAAGAAGATTCCTGAAAACAAGAGCAGGTGAGGAATTAGACTAAAACAAAGGATATACTGAATGTATATCACTGATATGATCTAAAATTATATACTGAATGAATGAATATCAGACATTAATGGACAGGAAATATGGGACCATTTCCCCTAAACTATCCTGTACACTTTTTTTGATGGTTGTCTTCTCAATCGTCTGTTTCTGCTCAAACATTGCAGGAAGATATTGGACTACAGGAATTAATAATCTGATAAAGTATAAGATTTTTCTGTTCATTAAAATAAAAATACATGGACTTTCTGTTTCAATATGAATTAATATATTACAATGTATACTTAGAGAAAGGATTGAATGTGAACATATACTTTATGTGGTTTGCTTGTATTCTTTTTTGCCAGTAGGAGTACTGTTCCTTAAAGGAAATCTGTTTTTTTTTCTTCCTTGAGAAAATTGCACTGGCTATATTAAAATTGTTCTTTGCTCTTGTTCCCTGGTCAGCAAAAAGCAATAAAAATACACAAAGCAATCATACATAATAACTTCACCTGAGAGAACTGTAATGTTTAATGTTATTTTTTTTCTCATCTAAATGAGGAATCAGGGAGGTTTTTTTTACAGCAGTTACAATGGCTTATATCATAAACACACTGACTGACACCAAAATATGCTGTATAATCTCTTTTCCTATCTAGCCATGTAGTGAGCTACAGATGTAGTAGTCCAGCCGGATAACAGAACTGGAAGGAGAAAAGGTTGGGGGGAGCAGAAAAAAAGGCATCAGCTGACTGAAGTACAGCAT
Source organism: Falco punctatus (assembly GCF_963210335.1). Classification (NCBI taxonomy): domain Eukaryota; kingdom Metazoa; phylum Chordata; class Aves; order Falconiformes; family Falconidae; genus Falco; species Falco punctatus. The sequence continues at coordinate 105,844,957 of NC_137581.1, read as the reverse complement.
GAACCAATACTCCACCAGACGGACATGCCTTTTACAGGTGATTTGAGCCATGGCAGATTAAAGAAATCACAGTTAAATGCCTGCATTCACAATTTCATATTCATGCTATTTGGGTTAAAAGTTCTGAATCAAATCATTTAACCCATTCTGAAACAAAGTCTTATGGATCTCTCAATGTAAAGTACTAGATACTTCAATTTTCCTTCCCAGTTTAAACAAAAGCAAATCTAGGAAGTGCAAGAAGTTAAGATTTCAATTTTGTCTAAGTACAACCGAACTTGTTCAGGAAAAAAAAGGTATGCCTTCATTCTTACTTTTTAGATGAAAGTTGTCTTAGACTATTTCTCTAAGGAGTGAGATGTTGTGCATGTCATTAATTTTATGTATATACACATGAATGTCTCCATCTTTCATTCCTTTTTAATTTCTAAAGTTACCACTTATCTATGTCACACAGATTGACATAGAATACCATTCCCTCAAATTTCATGGAAATAGGCTACTGAAGAGAGCAGAGAAACCCTTCTTCATTTCGTGACGGAATCAAAGACAACACTATGAGCTTGCTCCTTTTTTAGCACCACAGAACTTTCTGCAAGACATGAATTTCTCAGCTGGGTAGGAATTTACTGAGACCAATCATAACATTTCCTTCCTACACAAATTTTCAGAAGGCTTGGTATAATTCTATCAAAATGGTAGTTAAGCACAAGATACAGAAAGAACTATTAAGAGACAGTAATGCAAATGATATGAAGTTGTGCGATGACAAGCAGTCTCTATCCATTAATAATATACACTCTCAACCTTTTGTGGAATACAGCAATTGGTCCTTTATGTTTACCCAGCACTTAACATCATCTCTACCTGCAAGTAACACTGACTACAAAATATATTAACATAATTATTTTGAAAATAAGTATTAAAAGTGGTAACCATGCTCTTCTAATGATCTACTGTTCATAACCCTCATCATTCTCAATCACCAGTTCTTCCTGTTGATCAGCTCTTTTCTCCAATCTGCTTTTATAAAATTCTTGCATCCCATCCTTCACTAGTATCTCAGCATGTAGCACAACTATTTATACGACTAACCTTCACATGTAGTACAATTTTTCTAAATTAGACCAAAACTAAGTCAGAAGAAAACTCTCAGAGTATTTATTTTATTTTCAGCAGCTGGATTCATTTCAGCCATACCAGAGAAAAACCCATTTTCACATTCACACAGTTTGGAATTCTAAAACAAAACAAAAAAAAACAAAAAAAAAAAAAAAAAAAAACAAACTTACAGAAAAAAGATGAATACAAGTTCTGGAAGTTCATCTTCCACTCAAAATTCCTTAAACCAGGTTTTATTTAGAGCATTCGTATCCACCTGCTGACAGCATCTCTTTGTCTTGTGAAATCTCAGTGGGGACGCAGGTGCAGGCAATTACTTATAAAAGTAAGAATTTGTGCTTCTTCCATGACTGTTAACCTTCTGCCGAAGACTTCTTCTAATGAGCTAGCAAAGTCTAACAGCATAAACAAAGGAAGCTAAGGATATAGTATAAAGACAAAAAGGTAAATATTTATGATATATAAAAAGTATGATGTTTTTGTGGGATAGGTCTTTCCTGATAGTTAATGAGCAGCTCAGTCATGGTCCACATGACCTACCTGGCCTCCATCTCCTACCTAGCAGAAAATACATCTATCTTCTTTACGCATCACTGGTCAGAATACATTTTAAAACTGTTTTCCAAACATTAAATCCCATCTAAAGCTTAATGCTGAAATTTATTCTTAATGTCTTTTATTCCAGAGATTTTTTTTTTGTTTTGTTTTGCTTAAAGTGCTCCCCCAGAAAAAAAGTATTGTCCTATTTCTCACCAGACCATAAAAGCAGCTTTTAGTATGTTGGTCAATATTATCTCAAAGGTCAGTAGTCCCAGGACTTAATGCAATTATTTTCACTTTTTATTTCAATAAATCCAAAATAAATTGTATAATGGTTAATACCAACATTATTACACACACATGAAACAAGCAGTGACCTGGTTATGTTCTTTTTTTGGCATCAGGAGTTAGTACAGCAATTTGTTAACAAACAGTTATACAATGTGTAAACCACACAGAAATAACCCTTTTGATTGTTATCAAAGAGCTTGACAAACTAAATATTTTTTTCTGAGGAAATAATTGAAGTTTTACAGGATAATGGCACGCTAACATTTCCATTTTCCAGTGGTCTGTGATGGATCAGTAACCTTCTGTAGCTTTAAGAGATACTGAAGTCCTTTATTATCTATTACCTTATACTGAAACATAAATGTATAAAACAGAGTTTTATAAATGGCTGTAAGTGAAGAGAAATTGTATCTAGCTGTAATCCATGCTAAACCCAAATGGTCAGGTAACATCATAAAATAAACATAAAATACAAACATGAAATACTCTGAATAATCTCAGATATTTGCAATATTATATTAAAATATTAATATATTTTCAAACATATTTCAATCTACATTCAACTACAGATTCCTAAATTACTGAAGTTGCTTAGAAATATTATATATTAACTGCTAAAGCTGAGGTGGAAGTCTGTTGGTTTTAATGATTGCCTGACTGGGATGATTTTGTGCGTTTGATGTCAGTCAGTACCTCATAATACAATATGGTTTTGTTCTTAAGTCTGTAGTTTGAAAACAAAACAAAAAGAGTTAAAGTTTGTCTTAGTTTTAGAGAACTGAAAAAGAAAAAAAAAAGGGTTTTGTTATTTCATTGGAATAAACATTGGTTTATATTAGTTAGAAACAAGAGGATTATTATATAAATTTGTCCTCCTTGCTGATCTTTTCCCTCCGTTTTGCTGTTATAGCTTTAGGTTTCTGTGCTTTTGTCTAGGTATCGTTGGTGAATCACCATCACCTTTTGTTTCTGCTAATTATCAGGACCTTTATACTTTCGGCACATATATTTTTTTAACACTTCCTTTCTCAAAGGAATTTCTGTTCTGACCATATGTTTTCATCTTCTCCTCTGCTGATGTGTACCTTTTCAGTTTGACAAGACTTTATTTGTGAAATAATGAGTTAGTCTTGTTAAGTTTTCCACTGTAGACTAAAGCTATACAATATATTACTGATAACATTCATAAGCCTACTTATATAAAAAGAGAAAAAATATGAAAGAAAAATGAAAAATACTTGAAATTGAGATATAAAGAGTCCAAAAGGAAAGCAAATGAAAGGAAGAATAATATAAATGAGTAACCTTAGGATAAACATTTGAATTCTGGTGGGGTTTCATGCTCACATACAATCCGCTTGTTGAGAGAGTCGTTGATATGCATTGCACATTACTGTTATGTGAGAGGTCTGTAGACCTATAATATCTATCTCTATTTTTAACATCTTTACTCATTCTTTTCTGCACTCAGATGTGCTGTTATATATGCATTTGATGTCGTTATTTTAAACTCCCTGTAAATATTATAAATTATTTGCATTCATACATAACTTATTAGTTGTTACATTTGTATAACAGATGGGCTTTGTACTTTTCAGATGTATAACAGTCATGAATCATGAATCATATCAGGGGTGTCCTGGTTTCAGCTGTTCTCACCTCATAGCCAAAACACAGCACTGTACTAACTACTAAGAAGAAAATTAGCTCTATCCTAGCTGAAACCAGGACAATAGGTAATGGAACTTTTGAGAGATGTAGACATTTAATATGAAAAAAAGCTGTTGCTTAATAGTATAAAATGAGGAGAAAGGCATTTCAATGTATTTAAAAGCAAACGGCAGTATATAGGAAAGGTCATTAGTCAATTTTTCTGCTTAGAATTTGATATTTATGTGGAAAGTTTAAGCAGATTTGTACATACAAGAAGTTTTTAATTTTGATTTGTTCTCAGATGCAATATTGAAAAAGGTATCCTCCTGAAATATGTAATGTAGTGAAAGAAAAATACCAATCCTTGATGTTCCATCGAGAACTGTGAGAGGTTGACTGTAAAATCAGTGGTAACTCATCTGTACATGGCTGTCAATTTATTGGCTGACAAGTGAAGGTAAGAAATTGACAGTCTAAATCATCACATATTGTTGGTTGGTTTGCTTTGGTTTTATTTTCAAAAGAGTTACTTGACTCCTCCAAAAAAAAAATATTTTTCCTTAAAATTACTCATACTTAAGTGGGGAAATAACTGCATTTTAAACATTTGGGTTTTGTAGTCAGATTTTATAAACGCCTTCCTTCTTCCCTCTCTCCCACAATACCACAACCTTACTGCAAATCCAAACCAGTGCCGCTGAGACCCTACCAACATAAAAAAAACCCACAAACTAGAAGACAGAAATGTACAAAGCTTAAATCCTAAGAATCTCAAAAAGGCTGATAGAAGCAGAACGATTTGTTTTCAGAGCTAAAAAATGTTCTTGAATGTTCTTGCATCGAGTTTCTTTAGGCCTCACTAAAAATGAAAAAAAAAAAAACAAAAAACACCCAGACTTCTAAATATATTTGAGAGGGGTATCTTCTTTTCTTTCAGAGAGCAACCATAACTTAAGCATCCTGAAAATATGTGATACAGTGCTCCTTAATCAAATTCAACTCAATGAGTGTATGAATAATACTCAACAGTGTCAAAGACTTTGAAAAAACCCTGCTTAGTTAGTAGTGTTGTGAAGTAATGCCACCAGCCACAGAACAAAACCAGTAAATAATAAAATCCAATAAATTTAAAGTTAAACCTGAAATATTTATAATTTAAAAGGTCAGGTTTTTACACAATAACTTCTATAAATAGACATGCATATATAAATGTTTATATATACAGGTGCTCTTGCCACTCTAAAGCTACACAGGTAGTGAAGAAACATGAGTAACTTTGAAAGTACACATGAAATACATCAGTAAGACCCAGCATAAATACCGAGTTATGTATTCCCCTGTATCAACTGTAGAATCTGTGCTGTTTTTAATATTCCTATGACATAGGAGAATGCTTTGCCATGGAAAGGTCAAGGATGTAATTTAGCAAGCATTATTTATTTGGGAAACAACAGGGGTGTAAAAGTCAAATGGAGTAAACTGGCTGTGCCTTTCACATGATGATTCTACAAATCTACAAAGCGTGGAAGGGGTTCCAATGTACTTGTTCTTACAGGAGCCTATAAGAGAAGACTTCTATACTGCATCTAACATCCATTTTCCAAGACAGCTATAGCAGGTATAGCCCTTCCAAGCCTGGAGTCAAATCTTATATTTAATTCAAGACCACAGTCACTCAAACATTAGAACTGTGTTTTGCCACACTACTTATTATTTGTGACAAGAATAGCAATAAAAACTCCTGGTTTCCTCCTCCTCAAGTGCAGCTTTTACACAGAAAAGTAGTTACAACTCTACCTTCAGTTGGCTTTTCCCATAAACAATTGAGAAATATTGCAACAACAATTATAATAATTGCAATTATATATCAGTATACATACTACAATAATCACAAAGTATATATATAATGTGCAACCAAGTCTCCTAGTAGATCCATTTGACCAGGCAGTGCTGAGTACAAGTCAGCTGTGTACTGATCTGCCTTCTGAGACAAAAAGAGGTGGTATTTAATGGCCTGATTTTGTGTTTCATCACAATTCCTTCATGTATTTCTGTACCTTTACAGGCAAATTTTGTTTTTATTGTAAGAATGAGAATTATGCCTGCTCTGTACTTTGTAAGAAATGAGGTAAGAGCAATGGCTGGAATTATTGTTTATTAAGGAATGGAAACCATTATGTTGCTACTGTTGTCGTAGCTCCTTTCTTGTGTGCTTTGCCATCACTCTCATCACCATCTCAGCGAGTTTGGTACTGATTTTTCCATTTTGTCTTTGTTTCCAACCAACAATCATACGTTTAAATGCTCTATATATCCAAATGGTTCCTTGACTATTCACCATTACTTGCCACTTTGTAATTTAGACTGTCTCATCTGCTTCTTTTTTTCTTTTCTTCATTTTCCTATACTGACATTTCTTCTTTGATCTCTTTTCAAAAAAAGTGGATTTTCCATGATTCTCTGCTTTTCTTTCACAACAAAAAGTCTGAGAAGCCCAATTATGGCAATGTTAGGTAATGGTTCAATTTACCTGCAAGAGTGAGGTCTATACATACAATATCAATGCTAAAACTGCTGTAGTTCTCAAACCTTTTAAAACCCTGCATCTCCCAGGACCAATATTTGTATTTGTCTTTCATGTGAAGCATGTGCAAAGAATTGGTGAGCCATGAGAAGAATCAAAATGTGACAGTGGAAAGCACTTTGACAATTTCTTTTCTAACAGGTACGGCATAGCCTTACTTTCTTAGGGCTCAGGTTTTTTTTCAAAACCCTTTTTAAAATGGTCTGACCTTGGTACAGGTCTGGGTTTTTTTCTCACAGCACAAAGCAATGCCTGGAGTACTATCTATAGAGATCCTACCTTAAACTTAAACTTTGACTCTATCTTACAGTATCTAGGGGAGAGGATTTGTCTGCATTGCTCCAAAGTTATTAAAATTCATTACCCCTCTCCATTAAATTGATGAAGATTTCTTTCAAAGTTCCTCAGGGGACAGTGCTGCACATCAATGTGATGGTACTGCTTTGCTGTTTCTCATTGTCTTTTTTTATTTCCTCCCTCCCCCCTGCCCCCCTTCTTGAAGGTGGTGTCCTGACTGCTGTGCTGAGTGAGGAGGATACTGGGCTAGGTGAGAACCCCAGGGAAGGAGGACCTCATGCTCAGGGCTTTATTACTACCTTTACTGACAGAGACCATCAGGAGAAATCTAGCATCTACTCTGTCACAGAACTGTAGCAAATACCTCCCTATTAAAGGAATACTCACACATTTCTGTAATAGTAATACTGAAAAAAAAAACCAAACAAAAACCAGACAACCAAAACCCAACCGTTTTGAAAGGCACAATCTACATGGCACTAGAATCACAAACATTTCAGTTGCATCACACTTTTAATTTGTTTTTGCCTCCATAGTTTCTAAAAATGATGAAATAAGGAGGATTTAAATTAGTAATTGCTTTGTTAATATGAAGACTATTCAGAAGATAACACAGTAATTTTACTGATGGCAGATCTGTGCCTGTATTGTTATTTATGAGTCACTGGCAAAAGCTGAAAACAAGAAGCTGTGTTAATCTTTTTTTCTTGGGTACTAGTCAGTTTTATCGATGTGTCTGAATTTGATATATTGTCTCACAGAGATGACAGAAAATGGAGCTCTTTTAAACATGCATTTTATTACAAAAGAATACTGTTTACACAAGTATCTGCTGTGTAGTAGAAAAGTCATTATTAACCATGGTTTCATCTTTTGAAAATTAAGAAAAAATATCTGCAAATTTATATTGTCTCTTTGCTATTTCAGTGGATTCTTCTTTAATTAACCTGAGTAGCTTGTGATTGGACATCTGTTTGGGGTCTAGTCTTACTGATACATGGAAACTAAAATCCTCCTTTTTGTGACTGTTCTAAATCCATTGATGTACTATTGTTTTATGGTAATGGTTCTCTGTGACACATTTTATGACCATGTCAGGAAGGGTTTTCTTTTTCACTACTCACTTCTGCAAATATCTGCACATGTTGAGACCACAAACATTCTCAAAAGTTTAAAGTATGCTTTCGTAAATAATTTTCAAGACTATCCACTGCTACTCGTGTATTTGACAGAGGCTTGTCTGTGGCCTTGAGCAAATCATCATACATTTTAATTTCATTTTTCTATACTGTGAAGTGTTGAAACTGTTATCTTTTTTTTCTATTAATTACATCTACTAGAATATATTGTAAGTGGAAAGAAGTTATAAACAGAAAATGCATAACGATTTTTTTTCTTTTATAGATGTCATTTTTTTTGTTTCTTAAAACCTCAACCAATGAAATTACTAGATAAGCAAACATAAGAAATTAATTTTTCAAATGTAGAAGCTTAAACTCATTAAAAAGCTAAACCACTCTTCCCCAAAGAAACGAGAAAAATAGAACTTATGCTCCTTAGCTTTTCATCATTACTGAGAACAGGTATTTGGCAGAGGTTGAACAAATGAGAGGAGAAAAAACCCTTTGTGCCAGAGGAGGTAGGGACAGACTGATACAACTCCCACTGCTTTCCTACACTTCCTTCTGTTCCTGTTAAAGAGACCGCTGGAGTTTCTCTTCAGCAGCTGCCCCCTCCCTGAAGTGAAGGTATTCTCTCCACCATTGTATTCTCCTTGCTGCTCAAGAACCAAGACCTGGCCTGTTCCTCACTGTCCTTCTCTTTCCCAGTAGCCAGAAATAAGGATAAAACAGGATTAGTAATGTATATGTGAGGAGGGGGAATAGGGAGGACTATTTACCTTGATATGAAGTAATAGGACTTCTGACTTCTGACTGCATCAGAATAAGGAATTTCAGCTGCTGGACCTCTGGGCATGGAAAAGAAGTGAGAGCAAACGGCCAAGCTTCACTGCTACTCACTTCTTTCAGGCAGAGTGCCTAAAGGAATCTATTCTGTCACTCCCACTAAACCACATGGCATTTCCCCCAGACTCCAGGACTTTGACTCTTGGAAGCCAGAAGGTTTCTTTTCCCGACCTCATACAGAAAGAAGTTTTCATCTTCCTCCTCCTCTTCCCAGGCTGGCACAGCATTTGCCTTTTGGCCATCAGAGATTTAATTCTTACACAATAAAACTGGCTGTAGTACTACTTGATTCAGAAAATAAATGGATTGATTATTTTGGAAAAAAACCCCAAATTTGGATCTGTACATAGTTATGTTACTGTTTGCTGGAATAATACTTTTAAAAAAAAAAAAATCCAAAATGTCAGAATGAAAAAGAAACCAGGACAGCTGTTAACTGCTTTTAACCTTGTTATACATTATTTTACTATACCTTTATTCTGTATAAATTTGCAAAAGAACTGTTGATAAGAAATTCTAAGCCAACATATGCTGATTACTACAATATTTACCTCTGTAAAGGTGAAAAGACACCCCACACCCAAAAAGAACCCCACTTCTGGAACTGCCTGGAAAAAGAATGCAACCAATATGTATAGTTGCATCCCCCATCACCTACTCTTGACCTGATCATCCCTTTGAAGATTATTCCTGTACCTGAAAAAGATATGTGTCCAAGTTCATGGGTAGAACATTCACAATTCTATTGAAGCCATCAGGGCTGTACATATTGCCTCAAGCAAGGAGGCTGGCCCAATATAAGCACATAAATAGCTATTGCAATCAATCTATGAAATTTTAAACACAGACGTGTTTATACCTCATTAAAGCATTTTCTGTCCTTGAAAAGAAGCAGCTAGCTTTCTTCTTTGAAAGTAATAGCAATATAAACTGTTATTACTGATGTTACTAGAGATGCTTAAAACTGTCTGTTTTTTTGTTTGTTTGTTTTTTGTTTTTTTTTTTTTAAATGGAGTATTTTTATAAATGGGACTTTACTTTCTTTTTTAAAAAATAGTGATCTAAGACCATTCATCAACTAGTGTTTGGTTTCAATGAACTGAGGCAAAATGTAAAAGGTATTTAGCTTCTGTTTGTCTTCCTTGTTATTGTAGTTTTGTATTTATCTTTTTCTCAGTTATTACTCATATGTGCTTGGACATGGGGTTTATGATCTAATCTCAGAAAGAAGGAATGAATCCCTTATAGTTTTCCAACCTATTCTAGTGCTATAAAGATGAACTATTTAATATTTTCTGTTAAAGGAAAAGATATTAAAAAGCTCTAGACTGAACACCCCAAACTATGTTTATAAAGTCTCAATACATTTTGCTTTACTGTTAGCCCATTTTCATGAATTGATTTTTACATAGTGCAAATTTTGTGCTGCATAATTGACAAACACATTTTAATTGGATAAATATATTTATATATACTTAGATATATACATACTTCAGCTAAAAGGTTGCTGTATTTAGTTCAACATATTTAGCTTAAAAAGAGAAGTAACAGCTAGGTGTAGAATTTTAGTTATTATTAATAACCAAAAAAATACTTTAACAAATGCACATATAAGTAACATTAAACCTCTTGCAGTGGTCAAAAAATATTGGAAAAATCACTGTTCCTCTGTAAAAAGAAATTCAGCCTCCATGTTAACACATTCCAGAAGCTTTTGAGAACACTCAGACTGTTAATTGTGTTAAAGTACATGCAGTAAATGGTTATGGTATGCTATTTTGTTTTTATTGAAGACTAAGTGGAGTTTAAATTACCCCTCAGACATAGCTTCAGGTCCTTTGTTATGTTTTATTATCGTTTTACATAAATCTTAGTAATTTTGTTTCTAAGGTGAAGATAAAGCAATTTTTATCTGTTTAGAAAGGTATGAAGAAACCAGTTCCTGCATATATTTAAATAGTAGATGAGGCATTGAAGAATCTCAGCAAAAACCCAAGAGCTTGGAGACCTTGAGTACAACTGAGCTTCAAATTGTATTTGTACCCTTTAGTTTTTGAAAGATGAAGATGGACACTTCCAAAACTGTGGTTGGGATAGTCACCTGAAAAGCAGAACACCTGTGTGAAAGCCCATTTCTCTTCCTGTTTCAGATAAGGAATACTTGAATACTCACTAGTGCTTATGCTGGGTGACTGCCCAGCCTACAGCACTTCTGAAATGAGTCTCTTCCAGTCTCTTGCCTTGAAGTCATTTACCTGTATTTACTGGCATCAAGGAGTTGTACTCCAATCTTCTGCTGCTCAGGAGAATCCCTGAAATATTGAGCTTAAGAGCAAAGAAACTGTCTATCCTTTTGTCCTTAAGGACAAGAGATACAGCTTTAAAGATGACATAGAAAGAAAGGTGTCTATGCTGGAGCCAAATAGGACCTGGACTGCTGTACTCAGTCTCTTACAAGCTGCTGACCTCCACAGGGCCAGCCTCTGTTCATGTGATGCACTTTCACACGTTGTGCCAAAAAAAATTGATAACCAAAAGTAATCAACATTTTTCCATCTGCTTGGTGAGAGATGGTTCAGGGACCTCCTCCTGGTAATGCTCCATAGTTATGTCCTCCAGCTGTGAGCCGGTCTCAGGATGCTACCTCACCACCTCCGGTATCATGCTGGTACAACTGGACTCGGCTGATACAGCAGTTTGCTGCCATCAAAAGGGAGAGGTCTCCCCTTTACCTCTCTCTTTTCTGTCATTTCTTTTGAGCTGATGCTAGCACTCAAATGATCAGATGACAAACTCCTTTAAATTACTAAATGACAGGAAAACCGAGCTGGGAAGAAAAGGAAAAAAGGATATTTGTTGCTGTGTTAATAAACTGAATTAGATAAACAAGTAATCATGAAACCTGGAATATGGGAAGGGAAGGGATAACATCATTGAAGAAAAAAAGAGAAAGAAATGAGCCTTTCCCCGTTTCCTCCGTAGTGGGTTATTAGTTTGCTTTGAGTTGTAGTTTGATTCAGCCACACCATGAAACAGCGCAGTTCACTTTTTCCTTCCCTAGCATCATTAGGCTGCTCTCCACAAAGGAATTTTAGAATGGTGCAAGTTTCCCATATTCACTTACATTTTATGCAAAACCTGATTCACCATCAATTCCTTTTGCAGAGATTTTGCAAAACTATTAACCTGAAGTTCCAGACAAAGGCTGCATCCCATAATGAACTGTGTGATATTTATAGAGCCTTTAAATAATTTTCTGCCCAAATCCAACATCATTTAGTCAATGGTGTCCAAAATTAGCAGTCTTTAATACAAGATAACCCATTATTTTATTTCTGATAGTTTTGTATCTAAACACAAAATTAATTTGATGCTTTTTCCCTGTAATTCTTTTTTCTTTGTCTCTGAAACTTTCTAAGGTCTGCCTTGATGCTATTTCAGAGCAAGATGCCTTGCAAAACAAAATAAAAATCTGAAAAAAAATATATGTACTTCAGGCAAAGTAAAAAAGGTGGGCATGGTTACTTCAAAATCAGATGTAGCATTTTCTGTACTATCCAAATATGCAATCAAACACCACCACTTAAGATCTTCAGGAACAGACTACTAAAATAATTTCATCCTTCATTCTTTGAAGAGGACATTAAAAACTGTTTTTCATTTTACTTATATCATTGTCAGCACCCAGAGAGGAGGCAAATCAACCCTAGATGAAACAATAAACAATTCTGATAGGTAATCCATTGTGAATTTCTAGTTAATTTCTTTTGTTGTGTTTTATGAATTAATTTTATGGAAAAGGTAACTGATCTCAGAAATATCTACGCCGTTTTGTTTTCTAATCATAACAATTTTTCAATTTTTATGAACATAGAGACAAGTACATTAGGTTATTAAGTTGCCTACCTCCTCAGCTTGTTCCATAGCTATAACCTAGTGAATAGATATGAAGCAGCTTAGACATCTTAAAATATTTTTCACAGACAACTGACATCACAAGAAAACTTCTTTACTGTACATACTGGAAAAAGACATAATTACATTTCTATACAAGTTCATTATGAATGATGCATATATATGAAGTGTTGTGTTCAAGATGAAGGATGTAGTGGATTCAAAATTTTTCTCTTGTCAGAAATCCACAAACTTTCCTTAATTAAAAAAAAATAAAATTCAGTTAGTATGTTAAAAAACCCTGCACTTGTGCCAAAGATAACTGAGTATTACGCATCCCAGGGAATATTAGTTGAAAAATCATCCTTATGTTACATAGACATTTTCATGGGCTGAGAAAGCATCTACTTTACTCTCTTCTGCTAACCAAGTTTGTCGTAGACATAACAAAAAGCATCATGAGATAACTGAGTTCCTGTATGTCTCAGGGGAAAAAAGTGTGTGGATAATTAATGTAGTTACCTTCTCTGAAAGGTAAATTAAGGGTAAGAATCAAGAAAACACAACAGGTAGTTGGATTGTGTAGATGGTCAATGAACACTTTATTTTGGCTCTTCAGTCAGATAAAGAAGGGTGGGAGCAGACAGTTTCCATCCCAGAAGAGAATGAGTGTGTGTACATGCCCAATTATGCACACATTTGTGTGTCTCTGGAGAAAGTAAGATGAAAAGCTAAGGCACAATCCCCAAGAAGAATCACCCCCACAGATATTCTATAGCTATGTAGCCAATTACACAGACACTTTTTCCCCCTGCTTGATCAGTAGTCTGGGAGCAATGTTTGAAAAAGCATATTGATCCTGAACGCGCTTGTACTGGCTTACAAATAAAACTACGTTAACAAGCTTTTCCCACATTAATTTTAACAGCCAATATCTCATGAACAGTGGAGTGAAAGGTTAATATTTTATGTTACCTGAAAACCGCAAGTCCAAGCTTACTTGTGGCATTAAAATGGGCTTTTCTAGCTCTAGCACTTCACAAGGTAATGCATCTTCAGGCTGTGCTGGTTTCTGAGTCTAGCTGGTTTCTGCTGTTGGTTGTTGAACCAGCTTATTCCCAAATCATGTCAGAAAAGGATGAGAAAGGGTAACAAAACCAGATAGCAATCGTAATACAATTATCTTAAGGTCTAATTTCAAGTCCTTCTGACATCAAACATAAAATTTTAAAGCTAAGTATTTCATCCTCACAGTGTAGGGGGAAAAAATATTCCATTTCTTGTAGTCTGCAGAATATTAGATCAGAACAAATAATAGCTTTGCAGTTTATCAGTACTTTTTGCCCTTGCAACAGAAGAAAATACAGCATGAACTGGTCTTTGAAATTAGTGTATTTTTCCCATCCCTGCAACAGTGAAATAAAACAGAGATGAGAGCACTTCCTATTCTAAACAATCTCTGAGCTTCTGTCTGAAGCTCTGTGCCTCCCGTGGGCTGGCGGGCAGTGGCCGGGGCAGGGTGCAGGGAGCAGTGGAGGAGCGTGGCACAGGCAGCCCTGCAGCACACTCGTCACAGGGGCAGCTGGGGACACCAGGGACTGGGTGGGCATGGTGGCTTCTTTGCTGGCAAGCGGTGAGATCCCATCTTGGCTCAGTACAAGAGGCTAATAAGGCAATTTATAAGTTGTCATTTCTCATTGCTTTTGGTAGCGCATTCCAAAAACAAAGTGACATTTCTTGTTTATCTGTGTATTAGGCAGGTAAATGCAGTAATATTGGATTCTGCTGGCAAGAGGGGATGTGCTGCTTTACAAACATAAATGGTACAACAAATATCTCTAAATGAGGACTGACAAATTCTATATAGACATGGAATTCTATTTTTTTCCTCATCATTAGTGTAACTTCAGACTGGCCCAAGCAACTTCCAAATTTTTGTAATGTTCACTGACTGATTTCATTGAAGGGTGAGGAGAATATTAAAATAAAAAATTCAGATCTTTCATGTTAAAATATTCTATTTCAGATTTTACTGACATTTGAAATACAAGTAATTATAAGAATAGAAAAAGAAAATGCTATAGAGGATAAAACAGATAATTTTTCTTTGGCATGAAATAATTTTATGTGGGCTCTTAAATTATCATTTTGTCAAGATAAAGAAATAATTCAATATTAATACCAAGCTTTCACTTCCAAAATAATCTGTTGTGGCTTTAAAAAGAGAAGGAACAGGGTAGAGACAGACACCAATTTAAATCGTTCACATAGAGCTCATCCTGGTCCACTCCCACCTCAGAGGGCCAATTCAACCTGTACAGTTTGAGACATGTAGGCACTTAAGGTTTCTTGTCTGGTGCTGCTTCCCAAACACAGCTGTGAAATTTAATGGTACAGCAGTATTTGCCAGCACATCTTTTTTACATAACTAAATTTCACCTGTCATGAGTGATTTCAGGTCAGGAGGGAAGGGATATGTCTTGATGAAACCAGCCCATGCAGATAACATCCCTAGGGTCCCTGAGGGAACACAAGCACCTTGAGCGGCACTTTAACATAGGAACATGATTTCCCATTCTCCCTAGAGGGTCCATCTCTTTCGGTAAACTATAAAAGCAAGCCAGGAAGGCTATTGTGCTTAGGCTGCTGCTACCACTTATAACTTGCCAAAGTTTTCACTTTCCCACTTGGAGGGTATGTTTACGCATCATAAATGTTTAAATATTTTTCATATTTACCAATTCAAGAGATTAAAAAAACCCACCAAAAACAGAAAACAAAACCCAAGTAACAAAGATTGTATCCACTGTGGAGACTTTGTGTAAGTGATGTCGTTTACTGAGTAAGCTATATTCATGAGAAGAGATAGGCTGTGTGTGTAAAACATAATTTTTTTTTCATTTTCTTCACCATCTAGCTTTCATCCTGTGGCCCTTTTAATTGTCAATCCTAAGGCTGACTCCAGCTGGAAGCGTGGCTATGCGTTGACTCAGCGTCAGTATGGAAGGACTATTTGAGTTCTTCACTGACTCACAATCCTTCATAACCTTGGCAAGAAATGGACACAGGAACACTTAATAAATCTCAGGGCAGAGCTGTGGTTCTGAAGAACTAGATACCCAGTCTTCAGCATTAGTCACTGAAGGTCCAAATTACCTTAAATACGAGTTTTCCCACCATAGTTTACCCGAACCAGAATGGGGGAGTGGCACTGTAGGATAACTTCCAAATTTCAGCTCAGCTGTCTGCACACTGCTGGCTCTGGTGAGAGCAGCGTTAACGTGGCAGAGGCCCTTTGGAAGCAGTTTTATCCTTGTGGCACAGGACACCTGGTAGCAGCACTTGCTGATCTCAGGTGCTGCCCTTTCAAGGCCAGGCAGATGGCGTGTGAATGCCCGTAACTTCACAAGTGGATCTGTTGAAAACTCCAAGATCAGGAAAAGCTCTGTTGATTGTTGTGCTGCCCTTGAATAGGTTTTAAGTTTCCCAGGGTAGCAAAATCACTAACAACATGTAAGAGACTGCGTTGATGAGACCCACCATTGCCATGGCAGATGTTTGTCTCAACATTGCTAAGGCAGGAGGCCACTGCCACAGCAGAAGTTTATCTCAACATTGTTGAGGCAGAAAACATAGTGACTGGCACCATGGAACAATGTGGGGGAGCTAATCCTGAGAAACTTAACCAAACCCCTGTGCATGAGCCCAGACCTGGGGTCAGGGGGATCAAGGGGCCTGGAGACCTCCGAGGACCACCTGATAGTGTTGGGCATGCACACCACTGCCAGGTGGGAAGTGTGGTTAAGCAGAACAGCTTGTGACAACCCTATAAAAGAATGGAACCAACCAACATTGGACAGAACATTCCTCCACCGGACTTGGAAATGAATCGGACTATTGGGAAGCCACAGCTCCAGGGTGGTAGCTATTGCTGTCAAGTCTTTCATTCTTTCCTTCCTTTCTCTATAGCTCTCTCCTTTGCATTTGCAAGCCTGTTGTTGGGCAAATAAAGTTCTTTGGCTCTTGACTCTGTTTTGAGTCTTAATTCTGTTCCTGAGAATACAAGCAGAGCCTCGCTCTGGTCTTGCACTGGCATGCGCCACATGCACTTGAGAAAGGCAAGAGCAGGACATTTCTCTGCATGCATTAGCCCAACGAGCAATTGATTAATGTCAATGAGTCTTACTTGAGTCTGTTCCAGCTCACATTGGGCAAGGTGGAATATTGCTTAACCCAAGGCTAAAGTTAAGAACACCTGTGCCTTCAATAATGATTATGGCTGATTTTGTCTGTCATTTAATGCACAGAAATAATGAAAAATAACACCTGTGTCTTCCTCTATGTTAGATGACTTGCAAAGGTCAGCTTCTTCTCAGTGGTCATTAGCTAACTTGAAACAAAAAAGACAAATTCTGCCAGCTAGTGTGTCTCTCAAATCTGCATTTTCTTATTCTTTAATAACTCAGTGAAGCTTTTGCTGCTATAGACAAGGCTATGCAAATTGCTCACTTTTATTTTCTTGTGTGACCTACAGCTATGTTCTTTAAATGAATGGTTTTGTTGGATTCATTGCTGCAGCCCTCAGCATTTCTTACTGCTGTCTCCTGGTGACAATGTGGCATTCTACGGTACCATGATCCTCCACTGCTTTGATGACAGGAGTGTCCTTTAAGGGCTGCAGATACCATGCTGAGTCCATTAATTCACTGGACCAATTCCACCTGCCTCACAAAGCAACTTACAGAAATATCAGAACAAGCCACACAATGACCCCCATGTTTTTTCACATCCCCAGGCACTTTTCTCCTTCTGAAACGTTCACACAGAAAGGACCATCACAAAGCCATGACTGTGCTTGTATTTCTAAATCTGTAAGACCATGTATGTAATGTCATAGGCATTAAAACAGAATTTTCCTAAAGTTTCTTAACACAGATTAATAACACTAAACTTTATAAAGGGCTCTATACATAGCATACAACAAAATAATCTTAAGATTGTTTTCTTTTTAAAGTTACAGCTTTCCACAGTGACCAATCAATTAAGGTGATGGGAAACATGCTGTCACTGATCTGGTAGAGAGATGGCAATAAAATCATATATTGTAATGAAAATATCTTCCTGGAATATATGAAACATTTATTATCTTTAATGACTGTGTTTAGGAAGAGGTAAGTATGATGACATATGCTGCTACAGATACCCCTATGACAAATTGCCCAACAATTGAAAGATTCAGAAGTCAGAGCCTCAGCTGAGGAAAACAGGCATAACTCATTGTCACAGCACTCTCCAATCAAGCTGCAACAAGGTCTTTTACCATCTCATACCAACACACTCTTCATGCCAGTCTCTCTGCTGCCTTCTCCTCATCTCACCTCATCCAGGGTCCACTCTCTCTTCTCTTGCTTCTTCCTCAGCTGCTCTCTCTTCACTGGCTCTCAGTCCTTAACAGAACCAGCCACAGCTGCACCTTACCTACAATGGCCAACCCAACTTCTCTGAAGCCAGCACACAGTTTTATATTATCAAGTTAATTAATCCAGTTTAATTCCTCTACAACTCATAATAAATCAGTATTTTAATCTCATCAGGCAAGTTTTCCTACTAATTACAGGTTTGCTTTTTTCTTAATAGTATGCCTCTGCATTTTTCTTCAGTAGTGTGCAATAGACAGGTTTTGAATAAAAAAAAAGATGAGTAGATAAGCATTGCTGCTTTTGTTGTTTTATACCATGTCCTATATAAATATTAAGTTTTCACTCCTTGAATAGTTTTGATGAAAGCTGAAACTTGAAACTTTAAAGTTTACCATGAAACTAGTAAAGTAACAATGCATAACATATGATAATTATCTTATAGTGTCAGAAGAAAGAAAAAGCAATCTCTTGGCCTTGTAATTAATATTTCCCATTAAAATTCATTATAAATGTATTAAATAATTACCTTTTCTGATCTGAGTTTTGTTCGGTATGGTTATTGTTGGTTTGCTCCTGCAGTGCAGAAGTTTCAATTTGTATTGAAGATGAGATGTCATGGCATCTTACTTCAGCATACTATTTAAAAAATTTCTTACTGAAAACACAGATAAAATATATTGTGTTGCTTTCCCCATTACATATTAAAACATGCTTTTTGCATATTGACAAACACTCTTAGGTGAAAACATCATATGAAGAGTCCAAAGCTCTTTTATTCACTCCTTAATACTAGTAAGAAAATGACATTTGTAAATTGTTTTTGTTTAAAAGAAGTGCCTGCAAATCAAGTAGGCAGTCAATGATGGTGCCAATCGTAAACCACAAAAAGTTCATCTTCTTGATCTGCTTCATCTTCTGTGATCTGAACTCTTCCCCCTGTGGTTGCTCTGCATTTCACAACAGTCATTGAAGACTGTGGGCTTACCCTGTCTTACTTGTAATTGTGGGACACACACCTTTCCTATGTCTTGATAGAGCTAATGGTTTCTTATTTGAAATCTGCTATTGCTCTCTGTTGAGTAGATTGGCCCTTTCTTCCCATACCACACCCAATCTATCAATAGTTGAACAGAAATAAATAAGATCTACTATAGTTCTAGTGGCAAAAAAAAAAAAAGTCTGTAAATTCATTTCCTAGATCCAGGATCAGACCCTGATGATAAGTATTGGAATAGTCTTTTTAAACTGTGATTCTGTTTGATTAAAGGGGTTTTTTTTAGAATTCGTTGAACATGCATAGTGAGAAAGTTTATTTTTAAAAGTAATGTTGTAGTTATAAAGCATTAAAATCCTTCAGCTATAGCAAAAACTGACATCAATAGCAGCTGCTCCATATTTTAGTCATCTGTCACTCATCCACTGTAGATGCTATTCCAGGCATGAGAATAAGGAAGACCACACATTTTCTTGCACAACTTGTAGAAAAATTGCACTACTGCACAGAACATGAGAAGATTCTCCATGAAACTAGTTAGAGAAAAAGCAAGTGGAACTACTGTCAGAGTTGCTCAGGAAATGGTATTTGCATTCAAACATTACAAAAATAGAGGACAGTTTATTTATGTTATTTAGTTCAATGGGGTTTTTTTTGGTAAAAAAATGCAAGTGCTTGAATATATGATTTTAAGAAACCCAATTTTTATTTTTAAAATTAATGAAAAATACCTAGCAAATGCTAATTTACATGTAGATTTAATTTAGGTATAAACAGTGGCCAAGGATCACATGGAAAAGTTTTCAGCAGGCGTATATAAAAGATAGGAAGTAGCTACAGAAAAAAAAAAAAAGCTTGTAATACTTCACTTTGCTCTTTGTTGGTAGTTTTTGCACATCTATAAAAGAGGGCATGTTTCGTCAGCTGCATGGAAACAAAAGAGTCTTTTGAAAAGTGCCTTTTCAGTGTGCGATGCTGTAAGAGTTTACTCAGGGAGTGGTTTTGCTGTCTTCATTTTGCAAGTGGCTGTCCTGTGTTGCAGCAAAGACCAGGGAGCCAAAGAATAATGCCATATACGGTTTAATACCCAGTAATCGCCTGCTTACCTCTGAAATGAGGCTTTTACTAGAAAACACTCGTAACTCCTCTTGCATCCCTTTATCTGTCACAAGCCATGCTCCAGCTTTCCTGGGAACTCTGACAAATACTGTCACTACAAACTTACCTGACTGCACTGCTGCACTGTGCTCAGATCTTCAGCAGCCCTGCAGCAGTCACGCTGTAACACCCTCTTGGACTGAGCCTTCCTTCTCCAGTACCTGAAAGCTGGAGGCAAGTGTGAGGGTTCATGTCTGCTCTCAGGTCTCCTGGCTTGATACATGGAGTAGGAAATCCCTAAATCTTACTTAAAAAAGAGATTGAAATGGCCTGATCCAGAAAGCATATACAATAATTAATGTGTGAAGCATGCTTTAACAGTATGCACTGAGCATGATTTGCCCTGACAAGTTAAACATGTTTTGGCTTGTGTTAGGAAACAAATTGAAAGACGTTTTCAAGCACAGTTCTTGCTCCCTTTGCCAACAGACTCAACAGGTCAGTAAATTACACACATGGTGAATAGTGATTCTGGGACAAATCACCTCCCTGGGTTTTTGAGGTTATGATCTATCATTCTGGGCTTTTTGTACTTTTTTTTTTCAAATTCTTCTCTAAGACTAACCTCTGGTTTTGAAGATAGAGTAATTATTTTATTACAAAGTAGTAAAGTATATACAAAGTGTCAAAATAGTTACTGAACTAATGAATTGAAGGTAATAATACAGTTATATCTTATTAATAGTTTAAAACAATACTAGGTGTCCATTTAATGTTAAGATGAAAGTGATTTTCTGTTCTGAAAAGGGTCTGATTTGGTTTCTTGTCTTGCTAGCAGCTTAGTGTTTATGCAATTTAAAATATTTCACATCTTTGTAGTATATTCTGTCCCAGGTACTTTATGGAAAAACAAAAAAAACCCAAAAAAACCAAACCCCAAACCAATACTGGTTCATATTTGTGAAAAGTGGGGTGTAATCTTGTAGTGGAATGAAGCTGGTGAATTATCATTGATAATATTCAACTGTGGGTTGGCTGATGTAGATCAGGTGCAGCTGTGGCTGGTTAAGTTAAGTGGTTGAGAGCCAATGAAGAGAGAGCAGCCGAGGAAGAAGTAGAGAGAACACGTGCCCTGGGTGAGGTGAGGGCAAGGCAGCAGAGGGGCTGGTGTGAAGAGTATGTTGGTATGAGATGGTAAAAGGCCTTGTTGTAGCTTGATAGTTTTATTATTGCTGTGACATAATCTTAAGAGAAAAAAAGAAAACAAGAAACCAAAACAAAAATACCCCAAACAAACAAAAAAACCCCACCCAGATTGTTTTATATGTTTCAAATTGGGGTCAAAAGAAGGGAATAGAAGAAAAAGGAAAAGTGAAGGGTTATCCAGTAGTTCTGACATATACTGAAAAGTATTGTCTATATAGTGAAAAACATTACAAGATCCTGGCAAAAAAAACACTTCAAAAGATAATTAAAATTCTCCTATGCCATAAAGGAAATGTTATTAGAAATTTGACAGGGAATTAGTCAGCTACTAGCTAATAAAGAAATCAAATATAATTTTCTTCAGTTTTTAATATAGGTAGATGGGGGCTTCTAATTATAATGGAAAGAATTGGCTAAATATTTTTCTAATTTTTATAAAATGAGGAAATTTGCTAGGGCATTTCACTAAGAAAATTTACAAAGAAGAAAAGAAAAAGCCTATTCAAAAAAATGTCATCCTTACACATTTTTCTCATGACATTTAGTGTTGTTTACTGCTAGAGATCAGATACTATACTGTTACATATTGCAAAATTACAGTTACTGTGCATTTTCTTCACAGAATATTTTGTAGAACTAGTTGTTTACTCTTTTCTATTGTTATGTTATTGACTGATGCCTATCCTCACTATTATTTTCCTTTTCTGAAGATACAGGCCATGACACGTTCAACTTGCTGAAATGTATCGTGTTACTGTTCACATTGCAGAATTACAGTGTTGATAGGGTCGTAGTGAAAGGTGTAGCACATACGCCAGCTGTTATCATTAACTGTCTGAAATAAAAACCTTTTGACTGCTTATGTTAGAAATAAGAAGTGTGCTTCCTGGTTTTCCTCAGTCTTACTACTCTAGTTAGAATATTCCAGTTAAACTGTGCAGCATATAGTTTAGTTGTCTCACCAGAAAATAAGGTTAAGTGTTTGTCTGCCACTGCAACATCACCAAAGGCTTGGTCACAACCCAGTCTGAGGATTCAACCACCCAAAGGAATTTTAAACCTCTTCAGGGAAGTATATTTTCCTGAGAACAAATACAACTACCATTTAAAGAGGAATTTCATTTCTGCAGTTAAGATGAAGGCTCAGTTAGTATTATGACGTTAATTTGTCTTTTGGAAGTGCTATGTGCAAGATCAAGGAGACAAACTTTGCGATAATATTTGGCTACGCATTTCCAGTCTGAGATCATGAACACACAGTGGCTGTGTTCCACTTGACGCAGACCACGCATCAGTGACTGGACCAGCACGCAATGGGAAGTGGAGCCAAAAGAGAGGGGGGATTGTGAGCCTGGTGAGAAGCTATAAGGGTAACATTTGCTGACAATAAAGCAGAGACAGGTATTTAAAGACCTAGTGGCTAAAAAATCATTCTGAAGTTTGAAAGAAGTTTTTCAGCGTGGTCAAAGGGAGAGGTTTTACCAGATGAGAAAGTTACTGTTATCCACCTGGGAAAATATTTAATGCAAACTATAACAGCAGACATTGTAGGCTACAAAAAGTAGCAAGCAGCTACTCAGAAGAGCAGAAATTCCACTGTTGCACAGAGGCAGATACAATTTATGAAAACAGATGTCAACTGAACGGTCACTAATAACAAGCAGTTTTTCTTCTCTTACTTGTCCTTCAGCTTGAGCAATACCTAACATTGCTATTGTCTTCAACTGCAACACTTGAGAAATAAAGAGCTATTTATGTAACTTATCTTTTATTGACATAGATTGTGTAATCAACAGACCTATATTAAGGAATTGTTTTCAAGATTACATTTATATACAAATAAAATTAGACCAACTAAAAGACAAGCAGACAAAAAAAAAATATCTGTCACTGGAATGCCGAAATAAACAAATATGGGTGGTAAAATTGCAGCCATAGGTGATGTTTTAATGGAATTAAAAGAAAAATCTGAGAAAATAATTTTGTTTGTCTCGGGAAACATCTAATATATTCTTACTTCCATATTCCACTGCATATCTGGAGGCTGTCTTAAAAACAACAACAACAAAAGAAGAAAAAAACCCACCACATTGTTAATTGTTTTTATTGCAGAGTTGGAAAGGACTGGTGGTATTTCAAATTAAAGATGTATATATTAATATTGTGGGGTTTATGTCTAATGCCAGAATCATAAATTATTTTGTTCTTTTCTCAAAATAAAATGCAAACTGGTGCAATGAAAGTATGTTTATTAGAATTAATATCAGAGTTTAAAAAATCCAGAGCAATTTTTTTTCTTCCAAATTGAAAAATAAGTTTTGCACAAATGTACTTTCTGTCTCTGAAATACAAGCATGTGAAAATAAGGGAAAGTATCGTCTGCACAACTGTTATCTGCAGGTACAAAAATAAACAGCACCTTATACTGTGTTTGAGTGTTTGGAAAACGTTTTATTGTGATTAAATTTAATCTAAGCAAAAAGGAAACATTAAAAAGCGTCTGCAGGCTTTTTTATCTCTTTAAATCTACTTTGTACATTAATGGGTCTACAACTATACCATTTCCTAATGTGCCTACTGGTTTTGGATGCACTTATTTGTTCAATATTGCTAAACACTACTTCATGTTAGTTTCCATTCCTGAATACAAATATTATGGCTACATATCTGTGCTTCTGGAAACAAGGATGTAAGACCAATCATTGTAGTTCTTGCATCTGGCATATCTCAGCGCTCATATGTCATCTCTGTAAATCTTAGAACAGTTTCTTTTTCCTCCTTTTTCTTCTGTAAAGCAAGAATATAATTGCCATTTTTATTACCTGCTCCATAATAGCTGTCATTGGATAATGGAAGAATCAATCAAACATCTTTTCTTCATGTCCCTGCAGCAAGATAACTTTATTATTTTTTACTCCACTGACACTGACAAGCCTGAATCAATATTGACAAAACATCAAATCTTTCTGAAAAGTTTAGCTATGACGTTTCTCAAAACTTAACCATTTCACACCTGTCAAATACAAAGGGCAAGGTACCAATCTTGCTTTCAGCCATATGAGTCCTTAATGTAATTCACATCCTGGAAAGGTATCTACAGTGACAGCAAGGTAATGAGACAATACCAAGATTTCACTGTGTTGCACTCATTAATAATTGAGTTATTAAGTGTGGTTATGGTCTCTATTCCCTCCTCCTTTTCTCCCCCCAACCCAGTTTTGTCACTTTGGTAGCAATGCCTATACTTACACGTATCATACTGGGAGGACAGTAAGAAGGAATGCTTACTTCATTCAGAAATTCTAAGATCAAGTGCTTTTTGAATCTCTTACTGTAGAATTCCTCTGGTAGCAGTCTACTGTGAAGTTGCTTTCAAGAGCATATTTCACACTATAGGAAGAAG
Organism: Falco punctatus; assembly: GCF_963210335.1. Classification (NCBI taxonomy): domain Eukaryota; kingdom Metazoa; phylum Chordata; class Aves; order Falconiformes; family Falconidae; genus Falco; species Falco punctatus. Next base: position 105,820,488 of record NC_137581.1, on the reverse strand, counting down.
TGATAGTGATGAAAACATCCACATACAAGTCTGCCAGCATTTCGGGTATGAATAACCTTTAAATGGGGCATTGTGCTTCTTACAAGCTTGTTGGAGATCATTATACAAGTCAGAAGTAATGACAAGAGAAACTCACTACACCTGAGCCCCTGTAGTATCATCTCTTTGTAACAAGGTGCCTATGCTAAACCTTTGTCCGGTGGGCAGCAGGTGACCTTCAGTATAACCCATCCTGTCTGTGCTGCGTTACCTGGTGCTCTTCATAAAAAGCATCCTTATCTTTTGAAGAAGTAGTAATAAATTAGATTACTTTTTTCCTGGTGACTGACTTATCCAACCTCTACCTGAAAAGTCTCACACAAACACCTCTTGTTTCACTAGATAAGGTCTAAAACAACCAGGCAAGCAAGTGCAGTCTCCTGTGCTGTGGGAATGTTAACAAGTTTTGTAACACATATGGTTTTATTCAACAACTTGCACATATTCTTGAAGAAGAAGAACGCAACTGTTATTTCAACTCGGAATGTCCCATGCAAAGAACTATGGAGGATGGTTAACCGAAGTAATTGCTGCTTAGGACAAGGTGACTCTGAATAGCAATTACATCATGGAAAGTTGGCAACACAAGACTCTTGTGATTAAGATGTAACTGTTACTTGTTGGACAAATAGCCAAAGATGTGTCTTTAAGTAAAGTACTTTCATTATATGTGATACTAAAAAGCACACCCCTTACACCAGATATCCCAGCCCACAAAGAGACCCTTCCTCAATGATCATGCATAGTTAACCAACAAGGTTGTGTAACCATTATGTAGATTACCATGCAATCAGTGTCAGCGGGTTAGAAGTCAACAAATTAATAGTCATATAATCATGTATAAATTTAATTGTGGAAATTACCAAGGTGTGCTAGTTCACCTAGCACCCAAACTTGCACAACTTTGTATTAAAAGCAATTATCTCATATTCCTAGACTTTTTCTTTGATTTTGCACGCTGGATAATGAACTCACTTTTGAGATGACTGGAAGAGTGCATATTTGATCAAGGGAGGGGAACATTCATACACATGTGCACAAACATGTGCATACAAATATTTAACTGGTTGTGCATACATCACACAATTAAAAGAGAACTTGTGTTGGGCATGTGGTAGAGGCAGACATTTTAATTAAATAGGTATATGTGACCACCAGGCATAGTGGAAACACATTTTCTCCTACTGTATAAGAAGCAGCTGATCTACCTTGAGGTAGTAGTGTGTACATTTGGTCCCCCCTCAGTTTTTTGTTCTTAAATGGAAGGAATAGCAGGAAATGAAGCCTCCTTGAGTAACTCTTGGAATGATGGACCTTTTAGTCATTTCTTTATTTAGGACTGGTACAAAATATTGTCAAAACTCCCAAGCAGGTCTTGTTTGGACAAAGCAAGTGACAAAGCCATTGCTGCTTAATTTGCTCTGCTGGTAGTTATCAAACTTATATTTATTGTGTTAATATAAAGGTACTGCCATAATTTCATTTGCTTAAAATGCAGTGTAATACATTATAATTTACTAATATCTACCTTCTCCTTTTCCCACTTAACTAAGTGTATGCCCAAAACCAGTATGAAAATTCACAAATTACTAACTCTGCCCAAGAACCACCAATCTGAGAAATTATATTAAATCCACAGAAAACACATCTGTTTTTAGCTATATTGGTGATTTTAAATAAATATATAAAACTTTCCCCTGTGAAGGATGGTATAAAAACTTCTAAAATAACACTGAGAGTGAATGAAATTGTTGTAGTGATATTTACCATACATTTAAAAATCATGAAAGAGTATACAAGTACAACTTTATTCAGAAGTAGAAAATTTTACCTTAAACGACCACAAAGTTTATGACACTTCCTAATTTAATTATGATTGCAGTATATGGACATTATCAAGTAATATTTTATAAGCCCTGTGATCATTTGATATAGGTGCCTTGCAAAGAACTTTTTTACTTTTCCTTACCACTGAGATAATGGAGCTCATGCAGTTGTTTGTGCTGCCTATATATATAATATACATGTATACATACAGTAAGCTTATTATATTAGTTGCTATGTTTCTAGATGTTATTCATTATGTGACATAGATTAGGACATATGGCTTAAAACATTTGATTTCACAAGATTGCTTGTCTCTACATAGGCACCCTGAGTGTCAGCATACAGAAAAATGGGCAGGGGCATTAGGCAGCACTGTGCTTTGAGTCATACTCTAGAGCCACACAACACATTTCATGTGTTTGATGAGGCCACAAGTTTTTCCATGGTAAAGTCAATAAGTCACATATTATAGGCAGTGCATTCAAACCCAAAGGGTGCTCTGGATAAATCAACGAAGTGGGACCCAGGAGAGCCAATACTGTCATAACCTTAATACATGACCTTGGGGAAGTCACTTAGTAGGTTTCTACTTTAGTTTTCAATCTTCAGAATGAAGGAAGAAAAGAAATTGACTTTATTTCTTCCATCCTTGTCTGCATTCTAGGGTAGAGACTGTATTTAATTAATATTTGCAGAAGAACAAACACAAGAAGATTGTGTCCTTGGCAGTATCCCACCAATGCTACAGTAATTTAATTACCACTCAAGAAAAGAAGTATAAAGCCACCCATTTTTTTAAGTGATAAGTTAAAGCTCCTGTTATAAACACTAGTTAAAAATATCCTACAATTTGCACTAATGGCTCTGCTTGAAAGGTCAGTCATTAGAAAGGAAACTCTTAAAAGGCATAGCAAACCATGCAATTCACAAGTAATTAACAATAATGGTGATGTAGATAAGACTCCCTACAATAAATACAACTATAATGTGAAAAAGAGTTTTGAAAGACAATAAAAAAAGATTAAACTAAAGAAGGATATAAATAAAGAGCATGTAAAAAGAGATACCACAATTAACAGATTTTGATGCCATAATGCTTGTGTGTCTGAAAACATAAATTGTTTCACAAATGCAGAAAGTAGCATGATTTAAGCACTTTTGAAGCAGAAAACTCATTTAGCTATTTTATGAGGTAAAGACACTTACTGTAAATCATTTCTACACTTGTAGGAGGGCGATATAAATTGCCTTGATAAGATACGACTGATATTAAAATACACTTCTTTAATAGCACTGGCTGAATATAAAGCACCTTACAACTGGATGTGATCTGAATTCTGAAACTGGGCGTTCATCAGCATGTAAGAGCATTTTAAAATTTTTTATTGCTGAGAGCAAGAGGGAGAAAGAGTGAAGCACGTTTCTAGAATATTTACCTCTTTCATATTGCTGTCCCAAATCTGGGTTCTTCGCCGGGTGTGCAAGGGCTGGTCAACACACAGAGCCAAGATACTTGTTTATTTCATGTCGTGTTAGGTGGTAAATCCACAAAGCTAGCACACCAGTTAACACATGGTAAAGCATTTTATACACTTTTAGCAACTGTTGTCACTTCTTTTAGAATTAGTTGTAATCACCCTTACTCTTATTGGTTCCTGTGAGCCTTGTCACCATGTAAGAAGGGTACAGTATTCTGTCTTTTCACGGTGCACATTTTAGTGGGGAGGGGGCTTTCTTAGTAGGGGGCTTGCTTTTCTCAAAGGTGGGTATATTAGTATGTTAATTGGGATAGTTCACACAGTTCAAGTAATTTTCTGTTTGTTCTTATTAACCATTTGATTTTCCTTCAGCTTTTCTTATTACTTAGTTTGATGTATTTACGGTGTCTATTCCTTTTCCCAAGGCCATTTTGTTAACTATTTGTAAGGGTTGATTAATATCCTTTGTTTTTTTGATTCTTTTAACCTCTTGTTTTTCATGATAGATATTTACATATTTCTTTAAAGTAAATAGTTCTTGTACCAATATTATCATAATCATTGGACAAAGTTGCAGAAAGTAATTTCAAACAAGTCTAAAAGTGTGAAAAAAGATTCTTCAGTACAGTGTTTGAATCTAATATATACCTCTTTACAGCACATATATATCCAAAACAGAGGCCTATGATACCTATAAATCATAAATATGCTCATCAGGGTGGCTTGCTCTGAATCCAGATATAAATGTACTAAGGAAAAATAACAATCCATAGAATGTAAGTATTTTGTACTACTGTGATAGTGTAGCCAGATGTAGCATGGCAATGTTTATGAGTAAGCATGTCACATAAGTATGTGAGAAACATGACCACTGAAGGGGCAAAGATGGGTGTAGTGGCACATGTGATGCATCCAAGTAACTGGAAGTTCAAGATAAAGAAGAAGATAAGCACAAGGGACTGCAAATAGACAGGAGGTACTGCTGAAAGCAAGGGATGATTGGCAACATAAAAGCATAGGAGATAAACAGTTGCAGGGAGTATATGACATCCCCTCTCTTGATAATAAAACATCAGATATCAGCAAGGAAAATCAGAGAAGACAAGCCCACCTAGGTTTTGACTTCTCTCACTGAGGAGCTCTTGAAGCACAAAACCCTCAACTTTGGCAACTTACACCAAATCCCCTAGCCATCAGTGCTAACTGTACAGCATCAGGGTGGTGTGTCTTTCTAGCTAATTTAAGATGTAAGTGCTAAAAGGAAATAATTGTGTATGGATAGTGATGATGACTAATAACATCTAGCATTGACAACTAGCAAGAAAAGTGCTGTTAACAAATGTATTTGATAAAGTTTTGCAGTTTAAAATTTTCCAATTTTGGCAGTCTTCAAAACATTTCCATCACAGCATTTTAAAATTTGCTGGTACACATATGTATATACATTCTGATGCAACACATGCATCTATGCAACCTATGCAAAACATAGGAACAGTTTAATTTTTAACTCTTCTTTTTTAGTTTTTTTTTTGTTTGTTTGTTTGTTTTTTTGTTTTGTGTTTTTTTGTTTGTTTTTTTTTTTTTTTTTAATCCATGAGATCCACATCTTTAATAAAGGCTATAGGAGTAAAATACTTGTTTCTCTTTTCAAGTGAAGCGTAACAATAAGAAGGGTGGGTAAATGAGGTCTGACAGTGTTAAAGTTTGTTTGTATTTCAAAGTAGACTTACCTTTCAGCCATCCTCTTGATTGACTCCAGTGCTTTGTTTCATACTCTGATGCTTGAATCTTACCCTCAGTCACAGCTACTATAAAGTCATGTACTTTGACTTTGGTAGAATTACACTCAGTTATTGCATCTAAAATTCTGGCTTATGTCTTCTGATAAGAACAAAGGCTATTCAGTTAGACTTCTAAACATTCCTGATAGAAATTCCACTATAGAAATCATTTAAGGTAGTGACCCTCCAGCATTAGCACAAGTTTGAAGCTTGAAGAAGTCTCAAAAAAGCCAAGTTTATTAGGTGAAATGTCATACTAGTATGGAGATTACATTCCATGTCATTGTATAGTATGGAATACAATAAAATGAAATTGCTGAAGAACAGGAAAGCTGGGTTTAATGAGATAGCTAACAGCAGAAAGGGAGGAAATAGAATAAAGGAACTTCTTAAAACAAGTAACTATTACGTAAAAGGTCTAAAGGTCTATTTCAACTCTTTTGTATGTATGTTTTTAGTTGAAAGGACATTAGCTTCGTTAAATAGTTGATATTTATAGTATGCCTTCCCAGATATATACAAAGATGGTTGCTTTCATTTTGCAGAATGGAAGGTATCCAAGGGGAAAAGTTTTGCGTAAAGAGAAAGTTAACGTGCCCTTTAAGTGATAAAGAGCGCAGCCCAATTGTTAAGAACTCTTAGCAGATTTTCTCCCCGTTTACAAGCTATTTATCTACTTGTCCATCCATAACTACCCTCTTCACAGAGTTACTCTTTATAATTAGGTGTGATTTTCAGGCCTGTTTCTGTCTGTTCCTGCTGGTTTTGCAAAAGTCCAGACTCTGCCATACGGAGAATCAGCTGCTATTTCTCCATCACAAGATTTGTACAGAATAAGAACATACTACAAGTATCATACCTTCCTCTGATTAAATATGATAGGATAATACAAAAATTTTCCTATATTCGCTTGTCGGTTCTGGTTTGGGATACTGTTGGAAATGAGAAAATATGGACCTGAATAAGAATGAAGTAATACCACAGAAATATTCAAATGACTTGTTGAAAAAAATTAGGTTAGATTGGGTTTGAACTTCTGGAATGAGAAACAATTTTATTCTGTTGTATGTGTAATTGGTGATGAGCACTGAGAAATAAAGTCATGAGGACATTATACTGTTTATACTGTAAAACAGGTATATTCTACTCTGTAGTTCTCCATCGCATGTGCATACCCTTGTTACATCATTTTTGTCCGTGTAGGTAGACAGAGAGCTATACTGTGCTCAAAAATGTATCTGCTGGCCTGGAACAACTAGGGGCTACATCTACTGTGAGCAGTATACAATTTAGTACATAAAGAACAAGAAGTTTTCTGAAGGAAATGGAATACTCAAACCCAGTTAGATTATTACTGTATTTGTAATAATTAAAAAAAAAAAAAAAAGGATAGGATGGGTATAGGTTGTTTTGATGTAAACTCACTGTGAAAAATCACTTGTATTGACATTCTTGTAAGCTAATCAATGCATTCCAGATAGCCGTTTTATGGAAAAGTATATGCTGTTGAAAACATGGGATCCTTCTCCTACTTAATAAATCATAATCACAGTATTTTTGTTAGAAACAACTATAAACAGTAATAGTTTTTTAAAAAAAAGATGAAAGGTGAGTACTTTAGTCAAGGACCAGCTACCAAAAACCAGACCAACAGCTCTTATCTAGCAAGTCCTAACCACCTTATTTTGCTTGTGTTATACAACAGATAGTCTCAGAGTTTTGACATTTTATGTACAGTAACAGAGATATACTCAACTTTAAAAGGGGTATTTGTTAGCTTAAGGAACATGACATTCATATGGACAAACCACTCTCAAAACCCCAAGGGTATTACATGCTTCATGTTCACACTTTCATTTCTCAATGCTGTTTTTGAAAATCCTCTCTGTATCATGTGAATTTAATCCTTTTGCTCAGTGTTCCATGAGAAAGTCTGCTACATAAGGTTTCTACTCCTCTTCCTGAACCTACCTATTCTGTCATACCAACTTCGAACTGTCAAATCCCAATTGTTACGTCTTACACAAAATAATTAGTCTACTCAACTGCATCTCCACAAAAAAATACTACAAAACTCATCAAAAGTAGAGTCACCATCCATTAAATTAAAATGAGAACAATTAAGAGGATATGGCTCTTTATAGAAGTCTATAGGTCATCTGTTGCAGCTTGTATCTGACTTGTGCCATTTATTTTGACTGCTCAAGACAAGATCACATTTTCCTTTGTATGCTGTATAGAACTGAACACTTTACAAAACCGAAGATTGTCTTAATGTCAGTGCTTTGGAAGAAGCTAGGGAATGCTTCCATAAATATAGAACCAGTTTTTTGGGTTACATTCAGATTATCAGGTATTCTTCGAGACAGAAGCTAAAGCAGAAAAGTAATTGTACTAGCATTCTTATCAAGGCTTGCCTAATTTTTCCTTGTGACCTAATAGACCCTTGCACTTCCGGACATGATAACAAGGAATTAAGGATCTCTTTCAGTTTCTTCAGACACATGAACATGAAATAATGAAAATATTGCTTAAGGTATTGCTAAGATGTATATGTATGTATGTGTACATGTATAAGTACATGCACACACAGCAAAAAGGGTGCAAGCTTTATATAGACCCAAATCCGTACACAAACATAAGACTAAAGCATGTTTGGAGTGCTTTATACAGTCATATAATCAATTTCTCTGGGAGTCTTCTGATAGAAGGCAAATTAATATTTTTTTTCCTTCTTTTAATGTAGAAGTATCAAATTTGGAGCAATAGATGTCCTTGTCAACTATGTAACAGGTAGACTACAACACTAGTTTGTGTCTTTGCCTGATAGGACCATTTTGGATACCCTAATCCATACTTTATCTGCATAACTATTAAGGCAAAATTTGAATCCCAGCTTTGTTTCTCAGACAACTCCATCACAGAAAACTAATGTTCTGTAGCTGGTTTTTTTGGTGTTACTATAACATACAGAATGCTGTAAGGAGAAAAATCAGCTGCATTTATTTATGGATAGGAGCTTAGAATGTGATACAGCATCAATACAATGCAAGTATTACACTGATATACTTGTACTAATAAGGCTTTGCTATATTGCAGTTCTAATTTAGAGAAGATCATGCACCTTATTAAGGAAAGAACTTACTTTACTAGATTTGTTTAGTTTTGGTTTGGTTTAGTTTTGTTTATTTTTCCAAATCTGAAGAAATATCAGCATCACCAAGATTATTTTTATTAGAATTTATAAAGAAATTAGATTTATAACATACTGAAAAAACTATGTAACAACAATTTCAGGATGTTTTCCCTCAAAATTGATTTTCTAATAATAGCCAAAACTGAAAATTAAAACATCAGCACTAGGTTGATTAACATGACTACATACATGCTAGGGCTTGAGTTCTCTGAATTTTAAAATTCTGTGAAGATATTAGTGCAGCAGAGAGTATTTAATTAAGAAAATACCCATCTAGAAATCAAAGGGAAGATTAAACTAAATCAAAACACTGTCATCACTCAGTTCCTTTATGGAACTGGCATATTAAATACATCAGCATACCTGCATCTTATGTGTTATCTGGGTTTAGTCCATAGACTGACATAAATTATTCTATTTTCTATTAGGTCTCTGTTAAAACCTGTGGAGTCCCCTCTTGAAAAAGAAATTAAAGAGATGGTGAAATTAGCTGAAAGCAAGAAAGATAAATCCTTGCTTGGTAGGCTTGAAAACCAGGAGACAGGATTCAGATAACTATTGCAAAGGTATTTTAGATTATTGTTTCATAAGTATATATTCATCAGCATATTATAAAAGCATTCAAAGGTAAACTTTTTCCTATTTATTTGATGACAGATAGGGTTATTTTAAAATCTATCTTTTAATTTTTTTATTACATGAGGTAAAGATTTTCAAGTTTACATATTTTTATAACATTTTCTTTACTCTGTGGCATGTCATATTTTAACTTGTCCTTCAAATTAATTTTTGATCATGTAATGAGTGCTGAGTAGAATTTAAATGAATTCTCTTTATTTGAGCTGGTTCTAGTTCAATTACTATTTTTCAATATCTGCTGCCTTGTTTTGAATCTTGATTTATTCAATGAATTCTCAAAGAGTTTATAAACAGAAACACTATGTAACAGTAGATATTTTTTAGAACCTATATTTAATGGATTCTTACCTGAACTACCTTTAAGTCATTTTAGTATATAATGAGAAGAAAACCTCTGCTACTTTAAAGTATCTCTACCATATTAAACTATAGAAAGCAAATGAGACTAGAGAACACGCCTGCTTTTTTTCTAATCCCATATTTTATAATGCCTTGAGGACAGTGCATGCTGGGGCACCTCTGAACTGGAGAAGTGCCAGAGCAAGGAAGAAGTGAGTAGAAAGACTTGCAAGAGACACTGCTAATATATCATTGGTGAGAGAAGGCCATTGGGAAGCCTGCAGATCCTGGTTTGTGGGACAGACGGATGACATAAGGGAAAAGCAGCAGAACCTGGTAAGAGGATAAATGGAGAACTAAATAGTAAGACACCATATCACATACTTCTTGGATAATAATCTTAAGGTTCAAATCTATGACTGAATTTAATTTTGCTACTAAAGACATTAAAAAGAGGTAAATATGGCACTCTAAAACAATACTATACTGTTGAGATGTTTTGATACCTTTCTTGATACAGACTTCGACACTCTGTTTTATTGATGATGTATTCTGTTTTTTGTTTTCAAATGAGAAAATACTGAAGGACTGTTAAAATAAGTAAAAAGTAAACATCACAGAACATTTGTCATTATTTCAGAATAGAAGTATGAATGGCCAGAATAAGATGCAGAAGTTCTGACTTTTATTTTATAATGTGGGATGTTTCAGTCCAATTCAGTTTAACTTTTCAGTTCTTTTTATGCTTTCTGTACATCACAAAGAGCAACAAATGTGCTTATATTATGTTTTGTTTGGAAGTTTCCTTGAGGGAAGGTTAAATAGATTTTCATTCATGAGAAAATTGCTAAACACAGTCTAAAAACCAGTTGTCTTTTCATGAAAAGAAGCACAAAGTGGTTGAAGTGTATTGAGAAACCAGATAAGGAAAACTTAAAATAAGACTTCTGCTTTTTTGTAATTAGATAACTATATTTTACTCATACATAACATATTTTCATATGTAAGTGTCAATGGCAACAGCATTTGTCGTTTTTTCCCACAAAGAAAACCTGCCCTATAATATCTTCCCTCTGTAAAGTACACTGGGGTTGACAAAAGACAGGGGTCCTCAAACTGCAGCCCGTGGGCCGGATACAGCCCCCCAGGGTCCTCAATCCGGCCCCCCGTATTTACAGACCCCCCCCGCCCCACCCCCACCCCCCTCCCCGCTGGGGGCTGGGGGTGGAAACCAAGCAGCCGCAGATGACTGCCTGCCACTTCACCCACGCACCGGCCCCCTGGTTAAAAAGTTTGAGGACCCCTGACAAAAGATGTCACTGACCGATGCTTCTTTGATACCCAAGCTGGTCACAAATGATGTGGCTTCTCCCCAGTAAAGGATGTATTTCTGTCACAATCCAGAAAACATAGAGAGATGGTTCTTTAAGAAGTATTTCAAAATAAAATAAACCTCAGCTTGTTACTGCTTTCAGAGGTGCCTTCCCTTTGACCACACCTCATTTCCACCAAGACGTTAGGGAGAAACTTGTGAGGGACCCTTCTGGAGCTTTCTTTCCCCAGAATGTGTTCTCTGGATTTTGCCATGAATAAATTTGATCCTAGAGTATAAATTTTTATGTTAATGCTACACCACTTCCCCTTTTGTGGCCTTCAGCATTAATATTTTAAAATAATATTAATCTCAGAGATACTTTTATCACTAGTAGAAGTGCAGAACTATAATCATAGTGGCTTAAACTCTTAAGAAGGTTTAGTGGGGAGGATCTGAACTCTTCAGCCTCTTGAAGGATCCCTCTCAACATCATTTAATGGAAAGGGTATCAAGAGAGACTAAGTGTTCATAACCCTTGCTCAGTGTTAACATTTGTGGAACATCCCTTTCTCCCCCTTTCCAACCCAAATTTTGCAGCCTGTAATTAAGAACATTCTCACCTGTGCTTGTTTCAGCTGGGATAGAGTTAATTTTCCTCATAGTAGTTAGTGTGGGGCTATGTTTTGGATTTGAGCTTATAACAGGGGTGTTTTAGCTATTGCTGAGCAGTGCTTGCACATTGCCAAGACCTCTCCTGCTTCCCACCCTGCAACACCAGTGGGTGGGCTGGGGGAGCACGAGAGGACACAGCTGGGAAAGCTGACCCCAATTAACCGAGGGATATTCAATACCATACGACACCATGCTCAGCTTATAAACTAGGGGGGGGGAAATTAGATGGGGACCACTGCTCGGGGACTGATTGGGCATTGATGAATTGTTGGTGAGCAATTGTTTTTCATTTGTATCTGTTGTCTTTCTTGGATTTTATTTATATCTTTTTTGTTGTTGTTGTTATTTTACTTCTCATTACAATGTCTTCTTATTATAACAAATACAATTATTATATTATTATTGGATTATTTCAACTGTTATTAAACTGTTCTTATCTCAACCCATGAGTTTTTTCACTTTTACCGTTCCAGTTCTTTTCCCCAGATGGTGGTGTGGGGGAGTGAGCAAGCAGCTGTATCGTGCTTAGCTGCTTACTGGAGTTAAACCACATCACCCAAGTCTGGAATAATTCAACTTGATCAACACCCACAAAATGTAGAATCTGAAGTGTTCCTTTTTTCATGTGCTTAGCCAAAGCCAAAGCTTGATGTGCAGTTTAAATAATATAATTGATATATATATATACAACATATGCACTGCAATGACTTAGTGAAATGGAAAGGTGAAAAAAAATTAGAGGACACTCTTTTCAACTTTATTTCTTGGCAAAATAGTAAAAAAAGGAAATTCCTCATACTGCATGTTTTGATATTCTTCAGTTATTTTGGCAGTTAAATAAATATTCCAGTATAAAATTGTAATATGTTATAATAGCTGATGTGGCATCCAGGCTCTTGGTGTACTTTTTTTTTTTTTTTACATAAAAGAGAGAAATCAAGAAAAAAGCTTTGGTGTAACTTTTGTGGAACGCTTCAAAATTGAGCATAGAAGCCTGTATCTCTATCCTGATACACGTTATCACTAGGTGAATTAAAGGCCTTATTTTGCATTTGTTACTCTTTCTGGGAAAACAAATTCATTTTGGAAGGAAGCGGTAGATGCTAATTTTTGAAATAATCTGTGCTATCATCTTTAAAAAATATTCAACAGCTGTTGTGAGATTTGTTATTAGAAAATGAATGCTGAAAGCTTTTGTTTAAAATGTGATTTCACTGAAGAGGGAATATAGATTTACTTCAAAGAAGGCCTACTTTAGCTATTGATGAGCTAGACTATAAAATTTAGATTATATATGGTATACATTAATACAACACCACCATGTTACAGTTGAGGTATTAGGAACAGGAAAGACTTCAGAAAAGAACAAGGAAAAAGGATTTTCACAACACCAATAATGGCTAGTGTAAGGCCATATGAAGTCAGGGACATATTTTATAAGAAAAAAAAATGAAAAAAATTAATTGAATGCTAGAATATTCAAGATCAGATAATCATTATTAAGATTATTTAAGTTTTGTACTCAAGTTTCTCCTTCCCCTCAGCTTTCATAATGAAGACAAGCATGTGTGTAAAGTAAAAGGAAATGGTGACAGGGCGAGCTCTAGGGATTGAACTGCGGTGAATTTGCAAAGCTGATAACGATAAAAGAGAAAACAAACTCTAATGGTTTATTTCCTACAGATCTTTTCCACATGCTGGATCATACCTACAGGTCAAAAGATGAGGGAAATGAGAAAGAAGTGAAGCCTTTACTGACCTTGTCCTGAAATAGAGAAATAGGATAGTAAGACTAGAAAGGTGGTTTTTATCAAGTATTGAAATAAATTGCAAGAGAATTGGTAATTCAGCCAGTATCTATGTCGTATCTGTGTGCTGTCTTTCTGATTATCATCCTAGTTATTTTTCCTCTTGACCCAGCCTCCTGAAGCACCCCTCAGTAGTACTGACCTTTTTTCTAATATCCACCTGTTCCTTCTAGCCCATCCTATTCGGTCAGGGCTGACTTCAGAAATGGATGTTCATTTGTCTTAGAAATTATCAAAAGCCCTGCAGGCAAGCATCAGATTCAGCCTTTTACTCAGTTTTCAAAGGCTCATTTAATCCCTTTAAAACTCCCCTCAGGAAAGTCTTTACAGTTAGAATGGGTCCCACATTCTTTGTAGTCACCAACATTATCAAACATGGTCTTATTCTTGTTAAGAAAAGTAGTATTAAAAGCCCATCAATCAGCATACCTGGAGGGGATTTTGTGATGTATGTCATGATTTAGTCTGGAGCGCTATCTTAGTGTTCCTAAAAATTCTCAGCAGAAAACTACTATAAAATATGTGAAAGAGTTCTTTTCAAAGAGTTGGAATTAAATTAGGATATAAATACTAATTACTGAGATTCATCCAGAGAGCAATAATTCCCATTTTTTCAGGAAGATGTTAAAATATTTTACTTTAAAGTTGAATAATAACATTGACACAGACTATATAGCTGAAGACTAAAACAGATTAAAGAAAGACTTTTCCTGAGAGGCAGGTTTTGTATGGAGGTTATTTTCTCCTGTGACCTCTACACATTACAGTTATGAAGAAAACCCTTACTATATTTTAATATATCATTATTTCCAAGATGATATGTTTCCAGTAGCTTGGAAAACATTTCCCCCCCCCCCCTCTGCTTCTGGACTTTACAAATGGAAAAGCATAGTGAATTTCATCCTCTCATTCTGCTTCCACTGCATTTCAATTAATAAACTTCCTATGATCCTCTCTTAGCCTTATATGCAAAGTGAATTCAGATTAATCCACTGGTTTTACCTATGTTTATTTTTATTTTATAGAAATAGATGATTTTTTTTGGACATGGTACATTGTAAAAGTTTTTCTGTTGCTAGCATCATATACCTCAATATCACCTACAGACTTCCAAAACAGGTTTTCATAGTTATCATATTTTAAAAATGTTCCTGAAGTCTAAGGCAAATAAACATTACATCATGTTATGTTATTTTCTATCTTCTATGTTATTTTTTAGATTATGTTCCACTTTGGTACAAATAACCTGAAACGTGGAGTGGACACTTCTGAAAATTAAAAAAAAAAAAAAAAATATGTGTGTCCTTGGAATTATAATACATCATTAAGAAACTGAAAATTAATTACTTAAAAATTACGATCACGACAGTATTTTAAGATCACCATAGGAAAAATTCAAAATACCAGCAGCTAATTGGAATTAATTTTAGACATTGATTATTCTCCAGTGAATTTTAGAAAACTTAGGTTAATTCTTATGCCTGAGAAAAACAAATGTAAATAAATATGAGAAAATTATTGCACTTGAGATAAAATCACAAGTATTTCAACAGAGAAATCTATTTACTTTCTGCTTAAATAGTGAGGTATGTGGTTTTTCACATCACCTGGAACAGCTTACCTGTATTTCTTGGGGTTGCTGTAGATTTTGTGCTGCAAAACTTATATATTGATAAATGGTTTGTTGATCTACTTGCATATTCTATACATGCATCATATAGATGCCATTATCTACTGGCATCATACATAGTCATTGCTTAAATAGATGGTGATACTAAATCCTCTCTCCTTCAAATTTTACACTTTACCAAAACAGACTGAATCATCTGTTGCTAACTTCTCATAATAAGTATAGGAAACCTCATGATACTTGATTAAGAAAAAAAGAAGAAACACATCTTTTCACAGCATCTCAGTAGTTTTTGCTTTGACAGCTACAGAGCTTGGAGGTACATACCTTGTCTGGTGAAACCACTTATGCACATACTAAGAGCAATTAAATGCCTGACAGTGACCAACTTCTGTTTCTTCCAAAGAAAAGTCCACTCAGTGAAAACATTTCACAAAAAATTGAGTGTTGTCAAGCTATAATGGTTTCCCTGACGTTTGAGGACTTTAGCACATCGCATGTGATCTTATTATAGTAGCCCCAGTGAGTGGTAATACAGCTATTAGATTATGAAAAACACATGTTGCATAAGTCAGGTTTGAAAACCTGAACCTTTACTCCATCAGAAGTCAGAACGGCTTAGCTAGTGTACTGAGGGTTACCATAGTTTTCCTATGAATTTGGTTTCTGAAATAATAAAGCTTTTCTATTTGGCTCTTACTGCCAGCATTTCTATATTGTCAAGGTCTGTTGTCATAGTAGCCATGACTGCTTTATTCCCTTTCTATAAATTGGATGAGACAAACTTTATGTGCAAACTGAATAACGCCCACCTCCAAAAAAATCTTCCCCTCTCCCACCCCACCCACCAAGAATACATTCAATATTAAGGATACAGAAGTGAAAAAGGAAAGAGAGAAGGAAAAACAATAACAAAAGAGGAGTGGATAAATAATGTTTGAAAGTCTTACAATTATATGCAGACTGTGAGTCCTTGGGACAGGAGATCTTGTTTGATCTGGGTTTATATCACAACTAATTCAACAGTTCATGATCAGAGAACTAAAACACTACCATCATCAAAGAGTAAATCATTAAATTAATAAGTCTTCAGGAAGAGCAATAGATAGGGATGCATGACAGAAAATGGCATTAAATTATTAAGTGGTAATTTTATTCGAGTCACCTGGCACTAATATGAAATCTTATATGAATAGTAGGAACACATACGTAGTATAAAGCAAGTTTTCAAAATTATCTTGTACTAGAGGAAGACAACTATTCAAACAAAAGACGTGCAGAAATAGGCAAGTATTTATTTTGTTTAGTTGCAACACCCCCCCCCAAAAAAAAAAAAAAAAAAGATATCTGTAGACTCATAACTGTTGCACAAATACCAATAGAAGTTCCAGTAGCTAATCTAAAACTTTCAAACCTAGCCTTATGTGATGTGGGAACATATATTTTAACTGCTTTTAACATAAATTACTTCTGGCTTAATAAAGACAATGCTGCCCTTTTTCATCCTACAAAAGGCTATTTCATTTACATCAAAATGATTTTTTTTTCCTAGACATAAAATAATATTTATTTTTAGTTTAGAGATTCTTATACATATTACCTCATGCAACCATTATACTGTCATTAATGGTCCCTAAGTCTTCTCATCTTTAGACTAAATTACACCATTGTTTTGTAACCTTATTTTATGGCTATCTCAGGCAACTAAGACTGCTAACAGGGTGAGTTTTTTCTTTGGTATATTTTTTTTATTTGTATTTTTTTGTTTGATTCTCTGTGTCCGTGTTTTTGTTTTTGTTTTTTTGTTTTGGTTTGTTTGTTTGTTTTGTTTTTTTTTTTCTTTTTCCTGTATGACAAACTTATTTATATGCCCCAGAAGGAATTTGACCTATTTGGGGAGAGCATGGAATAACTGATGTGTCCACTGTAACGTCATTATTTTTATTAGCTGTTAGTCTATCATTCCTGTCATTTAACATTTCTACCAAAATGAGGAAATATAAATACGCTTCACATCCCATATTCCCCCAGAATGGCTTTCCATTTGCCTGGATAATTTTCAGTTTGAATTCTGTCCCCTCATGGGTTTACATCTTGTCCTGTCTTATCATTATCTGAAAATACAAATATTCAAATTGAATACGGGTAAATTAAATTGTAATCATAGCCAGGCCAGCAACACAGAATACAATCACACAATAGTTCTTCCAGAGAATAAAATACACTCCAAAACCACATTGCTAATCAGTTGAACAGCTGTTTACTGGCCCATACAACCCCCCAAATCCTATTTCCTTATTTTATTGCATTTGATTATTTTTTTTAAAATCAGTCTGAATTCGTAGTCATCCTTTTAATAATGGATCTTTCATGAATAAATAAATATTCCAAAGATAAATAACTATGTTTATAATGGCAGTTCAGTCTACTGAATGAAACATTAGTTGTCACTCATCTATCATCAACATCAAAATTCAGTATTTCTTTCTTGCTTATTTTATAGTGTTAAAAATTGGTTTTAGTCATCTGGCAGCTTTAATAGAAAATGTCTGTGAAAACTGCCTTTTGTGTCTCATTCATGCATAAAATGTTACCTATTAAAATATGGAAATTTAAAGAGTTTCTTGTTATCATAAAAGAGAATAAAAGTATACCTCAAGCTTTAAACTTAAAGTAAATATTTTAAGTACAAGTTTTTGATCACATTAAAATGACCATATTAGCCTTTCACCTCCTTTCCCCAAAATTATTACATCAGATCTGATACCAAATAAATATTTTATTATATCAAAGATCAAAGTAAATTGCAGTGAACCATCATTACTACACGTTAGGAAATAAATTAAGAAATATTTGTCACAAGGAGAAATATTCTGTAACCAACAAATTGAAGATCTTGTGTAAATAACAATATGTAAATAGAAATTATGAGGACAAAGCATTGGAGATATATGAATAATAATGACTGAAACATTTATTAGAATATCTTTTGAGGTAAGCTGACTTTTCCATAATATTCAAAACCACAATAACAACTCAGGTTACAAAGCAACCAAAATTATGGGACACTTGTTCTAGGCCCAAAGACGAGATCTTTCTAAGGAAGTTTTAGGGGAAATGTAGATCAGTTTAGGTGTCAATACCATGAAAACCTCTTTCCTAATGAAAAACAGAAGTTCATAAAGAAATGAAATATAACTCCAGTAGGAGAAAACAACAATTTTATTGCTCTTGGAAGATGAAGTAATTTAATAAGTTTGTTGTAGGGACTGAAATACTTGAAAACATAATTTAAGCAGGATATCTACTTATTCTGAGCTCCTAAATAGAGAATGTTTCTGGGGGAAAATATTTCCTAGGATTTAATTTATTGCTATTATTTAGTCCATAAGTAGAGGCTTCCAAATGATTTGTATGTTCTTAACAATTTGCTTTTCCTCTTTCCTTTATTTTGAAGATTTTTCTAAAATCTATTGGTTATGACTATTCCATCTCTTCAGTGACTGAGTAGTTTAAATAAGAAAGGATGTTGCAACAATGAATAGACCTCAGAACTGCAGTAAAATAGTTTAAAATTCTCTACATGACACCTGACAAGGTTTGCTTGTAGAAATATGATGTAGCTACTTCATCGGCTCTTATTTTGTATGATCTGAAGAATTCAGACACCATTTAATCACATGAGAAGGGAGGTTAAAATATATTGTTAAATGTCATCTATCACAGCGCAAGCACAGTCTCTTGATGCATTTCATCCTTCTCAGTTTCTGTGATTTTGACTAGATGAGGCTGTGATTAATTCCATCTGAGCCTTTTGTTTAGATTTTGGAAACCAGTTATAATATTTGTGCCTAAGTGTTGAACTCACAAAGTAAATTTCAAACCCCTCTTCCATTTCAGCCTTTTTTTGAATAAATTAAGAAGGATCAAATTCCCTTTAAGAACCAAGAAGCTGCTACCACTATAGTTGATAGTTAATTTTGCTTCCTACTTACAATAGGTGAAATTAATTAGAAGCCCTTATGTATTATTTCCTCCTGGAGCAATGAACAATTCAGACACTAGATTTTGCATTAGTTTAGCATGAAGCAAACATTCTGATCCCACCCTATTCCACTCCTGCTCATCTTCTGTTATTAAAGCCTGAAACTGCATTGCCAAAATGTCAGTGGAAGGCACCAAAAGGGAGCCTGTAAGTTGTAAAGCTTTGATGAGAGCTCTGATCCTTCAGAGTGAGCTGTGAGGGAATGCTCAAGGTGCAGGAACTAAATCTGGCTGTACATGAAATCAAGACTTTGCTCCTGCAGAGCATGGTGCAAAAAATAAATGGGTTCAAAATTATTGATATGAAATCAAAACAAAATCTGCATTGTGCTCTAGCATTGTAGTCAGAGTCCAACTCAGCCATCCTCACACAGAGCACCAATTGCTACAGCACAAACAAACTAGTAGACTGCAACAAGGCTTTACCCTTGGTCAGATTCTACTGTCTGTGCTGTCTCTCCTTCCTCCAGAGATCAGACCACACTGCTCCTCCTCCATCCAGGCCCCCCCCCTCCCACAATAGCCCTCTCAGGGCTATTTAACAACTTAGCAGGAAGGAGCTACACCTGCACATCATCCATGTCAATCAACCCACTGCCTCTGAGGCAAGGCCACAGCTGCATGTTATCAATCCTAATCAACCCACTGCCTTCATTCCTTTACACTCTGGAAATGCATTTTTCTTCAGAGTTTTTTTGGTTTTTTTTGTTTTTTTTTTTTTTCTTCACTTGTTATTTCAACTGATTTATAATAATAGGTCAAGTTTGGGAAAATAAAATATCCTTAGAACTATTCAATGTATATAACTTTTTAATTAGTTTATACTTGCATCTCCAGGGCTTTGTAGTCTTCCTTGATTCTTCCCAGGTTCCAGCTTGAGGTGCCATTCATGTCCACATACAAGTGTAGCAATAGATAGTAGCTTCTGCCCCTGACAAATTATGACACCCTCTCAGCAACAACAGTAATGCTGGAGGAGACTGGAGTCCTGCTTTTGTGAGTCACCAAGGTCCAAGGTGCCTCATCCTCTGTGATGTTCACCACAGGAGCCTGGTTCTGCAACCACTTATCTCTCTCCATCTCGGCCCCTCTAATACTGCACAGTTGTTAACTGTTCCATGCAGTTCAGCCACCTGACACACCAGGCAGCCTGTGCACACCTCATGCAGGTACTTACCTTCTCCACAAGGAGGGTCTGGGCACTTGTTGCAACTTACCACCTGTACTGATGCCTCCCTGCGTACCGGTTCCATCTGGGTGGAAGTGTCAGACACTTCTGAGGCGCTCTGTAGAAACACTGGTTTTAACTCTGAGGTGAGTGCCCAGCATCCTGGCAGAGACCATGAGCACTTCCCTGGGCTGTGGGCTTGCTTACAGGCATCGTGTGTGGTCCTTCTCAGCCGCTCTTCCTCGCTAACTGCTGCGCAGACTGCAGCATCCTCTATGCACCCTCTCTATCCCTGTGTGCATACCCTGTTCGCAGTGCTCCATCCTTGAGGTTCCTTCCAACCTGGTGTTTTATGATTCTATGACTCCGTGATTAATGTTACACTGTTTAATTGTTTTACCCCGTTTTAGAGAATAGACCGGTAGAACAGTAATTTCCTATAGTAATTGAACTTCAATTTACTTTGAACCACCTCTAGTATGTTACATATTTCTTTTAATATCATCATAAGCATCTTGCCAGTAAATAATTTTGCAAAACGAAAAAAATAATTTAGAATGTTTTTAGTTTACTTATACTTTCTTACTGGAACAACAGCTTCTGGTGGAAAACAGTACCAACTGGCAGAAAACCACAATTTGTTTTGCTAAAGGAGGTGCGAGTAATTTCTGTGTGTGTACGCACTTTCGTTCATATCAAGAAAAGACATAATTACATTTGGTCTTGAATACTTTCATAATGGCAATACAAATCCTGTCAGAGTAACTAAGTCCTAAATTTTGATGACTCCCTAAAGTGAAGATTAAAAATGTCATATTCTTAATATATTATGAAACGTTGTACAGATTTGCATTGCTACAGGGCTTTGAAATAACTTGAGAAAAATTAACCTGAAAATTGGCTCATCACTTTTATAAACATAAGATTATAAATCACAGCATGCTTTGTCAGATTCTTTAACACACTTATTGCACATATTTATTTACAATAAGTCCCCTTGATTCCTAACATATGCAGCCACAGTAATGAAGCTTTGCATTTTAATACTAGCTGAAGAGTACTATGCTGACCTTCTAATACCTCTCATCTGCAGATATCCACAATGTATTTTTAAGATCATGGATAAATTAATTTTAGAAGTCAGTTGTCAATAGAGAATAATTCTTTGTTTACATAAATTTGTAAAATACCCAGTTAAAAACTGCATGTTAATCATTGATGCATCATGAAGTAAAGCACCTATCTCTATGGAAAGCATCTATATGAACATAATTGGAAAAATACTATAAGGATGTCCAGCAGTAAGACAATCATAGTTTAAACCAAAAAAAATCAGGAACTTGAAATGGTGCCAAAAGTAAACTAAAAGCCTTGGTGACCAAGTATTTCAGTAACTTTACCTGATTTTGGAAAATCCTGCAGTTTATTCAGATATCTCAATTCTCTCTGTCATATTAGATCAATTTAATCTTCAAAACCACCCTGAAAAATTTGTGAATAATATTTTTTCAAAACAGTTAAGTTCATCAGATAAGAAAATGTCTGAGGACTTACAGTTATATTTTCTACCAGCTATATGTCTGACTTCTTAAACAACTATGCTTTATTAAATTATTTATTGACTCTGCAAATCTTTCTATTGGTATCAAGTTAGTGACTGAATAATTTTAATAATAACGAGCTGACTCAAGTGAATATGTGCATATTTAACTATGATTTGACTTTCAAGACTCTGATTTAGACCAAAGTAGAAGGAAGTATCACAAGAACCATTTGTCTTACACGGATCTGGTATCTCCATCCTCAAGATGAGTGTTGATGCAATATTTTAAGGTAAATTGCATGACTAACATTGAGCCAATTGATTTTGGATTCAATGGCAATACTATGTCTGAATGACCCCTTCTCATGTTATTGTTCTAACTCCAGTCAAAACTTTTAAATCTACTAATTTCTCATTTTTTTAGCAATAATTTAAAACTAATTTCATAGTCAGAAAGAGGCAAGACAGCAAAAGTGCAGTGACTTTAAAGTCACAGATAAATTTGAATAGTCAAAATTGCCTGTTTCAGATGTTTTAAAGATGTTTTGCCTGAGGCTGTCCAAATAGAAAATGAATCTTTTAAAGCTCCCAGACCATACAGGAACATACCAGTATTTTGATAAACAGGTGCAATGTATGCATTTTTTTGTAAGAACTTGAACATGTTTTTAGTATTCTTCACACCGTAAAGTTTGTGATACATGCAGCATTCATAAGGTATGAAAGATACATGTTATCCTTATGTCTGAAAATGCCAATAAAGAAGAATTACATCTAAAACTTGTTTGTGGTTGTGTTCAGAGCAGGCAACAACATTTTGCTGCAAAATATTATTCTTATGCCTGCTCCTCTCTGGGTGGTCTGTAAATGAAATGTGGTAAACTTAAAAACAATAATCGGATTTTACTTGGTATCCTTTCTGTTCCTTTATGGCCTTGGTAAGTTTCTGTGCCTCAAAAAAAAAGGATATTCTGCAAGTTATACTGAAAGCGTCTCAGTCACAAGGCATAATCCAGACGACAGAGATTTGGTGCCTGAAACATGAAGAATAAAAAGAAAGAGACAACTAGAATGGAATGACAGTGTTATAGATCTGACAGAGTATAAATACCTCAAAGCTGAATTTATGAACCATCCCTAATCAGAACATGGCTTAAGTGTATTCTTCATTTTAAGCATGTCGTTTGAAATCATTGCCATCAGAGTCATATGGCTCTGAACAGAAATTTGGTAGCTTCGTGTAGTTGTGAATCAGGGAGGGAGCTGGTAAAAGCTTAGGCTTTGCATTAACCGCAGGTGAAAACATGGGAAAATGGAATCTGTCAGGAGCACAAGAACAGAAGAAAAATAAATTTAGAAAAAAACAAATTCCCAGTAATATTCCAAAAGTTTGTGTTTGAAGATGGTAGAATTATACACAATATTCTATTCTAGAGGATGATGTGACATGAAAATGTTCAGTACTGTGCCACAAACACTACCTGTGGTATTCCACAGTGTCCCTCAAGCAAGCAATTTTGATGGTTATTTTCATTTGCTTTTTTTTTTACCGCATTGCAGGCTTGACAGGTGCAGAAGTTAGTCCAAACAAGTCATACCTGAGATTTGTTCATTCTGTTCTGTTTTCAGTATTATGAAAACTACACTATTTCATTTGGATTTTCTAGTACTAAATTTGTAGGTATATGAAATTGCATTGCTGGAGATAAACCCCCCAAAAACCTCAACAATAGGTAAACAAAGAAGAAAGACTAGTTCCTTGCAAAGGACAATGTGTTTAAATCTCACATTCTATTTTCATTGTATCCACAAAATGAAAATGTTATTTCTTTCAGACAGAAAACTGACACTTAACTGAGAAAATCTATCATCTTACTTTCACTCTGTGTTTTTTAAATTGTACTCAAATGGGCTAGTGTTATAGTTTCACAAACACTATCATCATCATCACCACCATCAATAACTTTTATTCTTATACACTGTTCATAGAGTTTTATTTTTCTTACTCAGTTTTTAATGTATTTATCATTTTCAAATGAAAGATACTATACAATTAAATAATCATTAATATATATGAGAAACCCCCCCCCCCCCCCATCTAATTATGTATTAATCATACTGTTTTTTTTCCTTCAACATTTGTGAGATCTTTTTTTCTCTAACTTTCCCAAGTTATTATCACCTCCTGTATCAAATACGTGGCAATTTTTACCTGGGTAAAACAGCTGGCTGGATGATGGAGCCTGAAGAGTTGTGGTGAATAGAATTACATCCAGCTGGTGGTCAATCACAAGTGGTGTTCCCCAGGGCTCAGTGTTGGAGCTAGTTCTGTTTGATATCTTTATTGATGATCTGGGTGTGGGAATTGAATGCACCCTCAGTAAGTTTGCAGATGACACCAAGTTGAGTGGGACTGTTGATCTGCTTGAGGGTAGGAAGTCTCTGCAGAGGGATCTGGACAGGTTGGATCGATGGGCTAAGGCCAGTTGTATAAGTTTAACAAGAAGAGGCAGTTCCTGCACTTGGGTCACAACAGACCCACGCAGCACTACAGGCTGGGGGCAGAGTGGCTGGAAAGCTGCCTGGCAGAAAAGGACCTGAGCGTGCTGGGTGACGGCTAGCTGGGCATGAGCATCCTGGCTTGTATCTGAAAACAATGTGAACAGCAGGACTAGGGAAGTTATCGTCCCCTTGTACTCAGCACTGGTGAGGCTGCACCTCAAATACTCTGTTCAGCATTGAGCCCGTCACTACAAGAAAAACATGGAGGTGCTGGAGCATGTCCTGAGAACGGCAGCGAAGCTCGTGAAGGGTCTGGACCACAAGTCTTATGAGGAGTAGCTGAGAGAACTGGGGTTGTTTAGTTTTGGAGAATATGATGAGAGGAAATTGCTCAAGTTGCAGGAGGGGATGTTTAGATGGGATATTAGGAAAAATTTCTTCACTGAAAGGGTGCTTAAACATTGGAGCAGGCGGTCCAGGGACATGGTGCAATCACCATCCCTGGAAGAGTTCAAAAACCATGTAAATGTCATGCTTAGGGATGTGGTTTAGTGGTGGACTTGACAGTCCTGGGTTAATGGTTGGACTTGATCTTAAAGATCTTTTCCAACCTAAATGATTCTATGAAGTATGATTCCTAGCTCTTTCATAACCACATCCTTCTCTTGATTCACAGCAGAGTTTCTAAGTTATCTTTCCAGCCATACCATTGTGAACCTATTCCATTTTATAAGCTTTCTTGTCTAGCTGCATCTTTCTTGTCTTCACATACAAATCCCTTTCGGTGCTAACACTTCCATGTATCTGCCCATCTCTCATCATATTGTCTTCTAGCACTGAGTTCCATATTACCTAGCTTTTTCTGACTATTTTTGACCTTTTTTTTTTTTTTTTTTTTTTTTAATTTGGACATCTCTGAGCTTTATTACATATTGTTTTTACACAATTATTTTCTTCAACAAATTCAAATTTTGACTGTCTTCTTTTTGCAGCAGTTGTCAATAGGCAGATGGAGGGAAGAGCTGGAACAAGTGGCATGTTCCTCTAAGAGACAAGATTGTATTTACATGTGGTTTTTTGTTTATTCTTTTCATATCAAATCCAGCATTGAGGAAATGTGTGGGTACAACAGCTTCCAAATTTTCCCTGTGTACAATATTCAGGGACTTCAGCTCAGTGGCCCTACTAGTTCAGGACAAAATTCTGTAAACAATGAACTGTCATTTTTTAATCCAGTCAAGAAACTAAATTTGTCTCCTCCTGGCAAGACTGCAGATGTGTCTTTGGCCACCCAAAATGCTTCAGTGAACAGGTTAGCTTGAACTTCCTTTAGAAAAAAAAAGAGAAGAAAGCTCCTCACACTTGCTGACTCTAGCCTTGGGTAGAAGCTTTCTTCACAGCTAAGACATGTCTACCACCTATTAATTATTGAGGACACCTGTCGCCATGAAATATTCTGCTTTGCTTCATTTCATTGGTGGGCTTTTTTCCTTAAATAAGAAACATGTCCCCTACTCCCCTCCACATGCATACTTCCAAAACAAAGGACAAATATCCACATCACTGATGTCAACAGAAGCATCTCTCTCATAAGAAATAAGTGAGTACCACTTCCCCACAGGATATAGTGTCTGCCCTGTTCTTTTTAATGTAATAGGGGAGGAACATGAGGGTTAAATGAATTGCTTTACACTGTGGTTGGAGAAAATCAAGAAAGATTTGCACAAAAAGTGCAAATCCTTACAGGGGAGGATGAATTATGCTAGATATACTTTTGTTGGTATAAGGCCCTTTGAGAAAGTACTTTTTTTTATTCAGGAGTCTGAAAATCCCACGTGTAGTAAGAGCTGAGGCATTGGCTTTTAAGCAGAATGAACTAGATAGACTAGATAGTGGGAAGCAGTAGGTTACAGTAATGCATCTTACACTGCTGTCCCATTTTACGAAGACATCAGCTGTATTTATTACAATGTCATTTTCTTAGACAAGGTATTTCTGGTTTAAAATCATTTGCTTTGTGTATCAGCACCAGGGCACGTAAAGCTTAGTCCATGAAAGAGCAGTGCATTATGATGCAAACCCAGATACAATAAATGAATAACCAAAAATAGTGCTAGAGGATTTCCAAAGTATGAAAAGGGATTCCATCTAAGCATTATCCAGAACAATACCAAACCATAAATTTTTACAGTGACGGATGATTGATTTCCTGTTCCATGAGCCTATTTTTAATGGCTGCCAACTATATTTAAATGCATTAAATTATATTTAAATACATTATATTATTTATATTTAGTATTTGCATGGGTCATTTTGTACTGGATTGATGTAAAGTCCCCAACCTAAGCCCCATCCTAAATCCTCACTTTGAAGATATTTTAATTAAAATGAGATTAAGCAAAATGAATCTTTTACTAATTGGCAGTCAGTACACTAATGATCATTCTAACCAACACCAGAAAGACCATTTCTGTTACAGAAAGGAGAAAGTTTAGTTATATTAGAGAGCAGCAAAATATTTTTGTATTAGTTAACAGTATTTCTGTGTGCTTCCATACAAAGTGGTCATTCTGTTAGATGGAATGAAAAAATTTTTTATTACATCCTGGATGTATGACGTTGATCTAACAGTTGTAGAATTTGTATGTTCTGTAGGCTTATTAGTGCAAAACAACATACACATACGTAACTTTATACATGGCACAAAGATTAAGTGTGTCTTAAGAGAAGCTGTTGTGAATGTTCTTTAGACAGAACGAGAGAACATTTGCTGTAGATCTAAAATATGAAAGAAGCACAGCAGTACAATAGACAATGGAGAAGGGAGATTTAACAGCAGATGGGAAGAGGCTGCTTCAGAAGGGAGTGTTTGCAGGTGAAATGTTAAAAGACGTACATTTTGCAGAAAGAACTGGTGCACAGCTCAAGAAGATAGAGCAAAATATTCCATATTTCTGGAAATGTTAATACAGAGGCTGAGAGGCAAATCTGAAGTTAGCATGAGGTATAAATGAGTTGCTTGTGAAAGCAGTAGGTGAATGTAAGCTGGTCTGACATCATGGGTGACATAGCTATAGGCAAAATGGTATCCATATGGTTATAAAAGCAATACATACCTGATAATATATTGGGAGACAATAATAGTAAATGACAGAAAGGAGATCTTAGCTTTCTCAGTACACAAGAAGAAAGGAGAGTAGAGGATATGGAACAGGTAACTAGTGAAGGCACTGAGTAAGTGTCCAAAACAGAGTATGGGTCTGAACGAGAAGGAAGCGTGAGAAGTAATGCCAGCTGTACAGAGGTGTTGACAGGGAAATTATTAACTGAAAAATGTTCCATAAATTAAATGAGCCAGTGAGTCAAACAGTAACTTCAGTATTGGCTAAAGTGGTGAGAGAATGAGCCAAGGAGGTGGTCAAAACAGAGAACTGCCTGCTGAATTGGAACAAAAACTGTGGGATAGATACCACTAGGGCTACAGCTATTGGGTGTGCAGCGGGGCAGAACAAAAAACAAAAGGGATTTTGTGTTTATTTTGTGGGTTTGTTTGGGAGTTTTTTAGTGTAATGCCTCTATTGCAAGTCTTATCCCTGGATGCAAATTTTAGCAAGACTACAATTCTTTACATTGCAAAACCCTCTTAAACTCTCCAATCACCATTAACTTTTTCTATGTGACATTTCAGTTGGATACAGCCTTTATATTCAATTCTTTACTATCTTTTTCAGATTAAATAATTACAACAAGAAATACCCCACCCTCATCCCCGCAAAACCCCCAACCAAACTATCAATGGGAACCCACTGCAGGAACAGAATTGTTATTATGGCAAAAGAGTACAAGATCTTTCAGCACTGGTTCTGTCATTAAGCATTCATTAAAGGCAAGTGATATCTATCTATACATTTTTGTCTTACATGAAACTATGATGGTTCACTACATTGTTTCTGTAGCTGTAGCATGTAGTATTTGTCCTTCATGTTTAGTTTTTCTTCCAGTTACATTAGCTTTGCACTCTCTGAATCCATCCACAGAACAAATTACAGTTACTACTATGCTAGAAAATATACCTCAAGCAATTTTCTGAGCTCAACCATATTCTTTGCCTGGCTGATAATGCATGCTGGTTTATTAAATTATAGAAATCAAAGAAATAACATAAAAGGTAAATCCAAACACTTAACTGTATTGTTGAGCACAGCTAGTGTACTTGTCTGTTACTTGAAATATTATGTTCCAAATAAAGATATTCTTTGAGTCTTAAGTTTAATAAACAGGAAAGGTCCTAATCCCTTTTGGTTATTGTCAATTTTACAGTATGGAAAATTATAGTACCTACTTGCTGAAATCAAGGTCCTTCTCTTCATAACAACTTTATATACAAAGATTTTTCTTCATGGTTTGTTAAATATGAATTGACTTTGAAAGCCTGTGAAATGTTTTGAATCCAAGAAAATCAGAAAGAAACCTGAGCAGAGAAAGGAAGTGGTTCTCATCCAAAATTAACTAAGATAGTTTGTTCCATGGTGAAATACTGAGTGATTTTTTTCATTGTCTCCCTCAAAAAGTAGCTAATCGAAGTAACCACTGGGAACAAGTCTAATCTATGAAATCTAAAAAGCTGCTTTAATTTTTATTATTATTTATTATTTTGTTAAATTACTTTGCACAAGGTAATATTAAGCAATCCTGTTTAATAGAAATGCCCTGACTCCTTCACAGTAGTATGAATCTGAATCTACTGGGACCTTTGAAAAGATAATCTTAGGTCAGCAGAATCCAGGCTCGCATCAGTACTGCTGCTGCATGGCAACACATAATTAACATCTAAGCCTTACTACATCCACTCACGAAGTGGGATAATTTAATAGAACCAAGATGAATACTCTTCATGTCCTTAGTCATGATTTTTTAAAAAGAAAACATTGTTAATCAGGGATTTACATATTATATACTAATTTGCCTATCTGCTGAGCAATCATGATAAGCTTTCTTCATATGCTCTGTATATTAAAAAGGTCAGTTTTGCACTTATTGGACCTGTAATGACAATAGATATATCTAAGCACAAAAATAAACTATTTTTTCTAATATACAGTCAATATGAAGGTCATGTTTTTCCTTGTGTTTTCTCAGACACAGATGTGCCCAAGTTGCTAAAATGGCAAGTTAAGCAAGTACTGTGTCAAATCTCAATATTTTATGTTTTCAGAAGAACCCCATTAAAGAATATTCTGAATATTCTTTTTCAGAATAAAACTGAAGATGACTTACAGTCAGTGGGAAAAAAAATTATTTAGCTAGATACTACAGAAGGCTTGGTAGCTGCCCTGTCAAAGGGCTTTTGAGATGCGTGGGGGACAGCACAGCTCATAGCAAGACAGGGAATTTCTCTTGTACTCTTGCTTAGAGGCTATGATAAGAGAAAATATATTCTCTTACAACAGATTGTGATGCTAAAATACATTCAGTTTTATAAAGTGCTGATAAAATGTGGTGCATCTAGACTTGTTATACAAGTTTGTGTTTTGATACAAGTCAAGCGCTTTGTATTACGAGACTTGAACCTGTGATTTGTTTCAAGTATTTTGTGCTGTAAACCAGTGTTACTTAAAAGTAATGCTTGCTGAATGAACATTGTGTGGCTCTCCATCTATAGTTCTCACTTTCTGTAGAATCTCACCAGGAGAAAAAGAGTACAAGAAAATTACTTAATGGCATTTGTTCAGAATTAGACAATGTTGATTTATTTTTTCTTATACATGTAGTATGTACATGTGACTTATCAAGTAGTGTTTAATTTGATCAGGGAGTAGCATTGGCTTTTATGTTGGCCTAGTGGGATCCATTCAGGACTTCATATACCTCAATAAACTTTCTCTGAGTGTTATATTCTTTTTGTACTAAGTATGTACAGTGCACAAGGCCACCACTACAGCATAAAGCAACAAGTAGTACACACAGTACAGCAGTAGGACAGAGGTACAGTACACAAGAGGTACATAGAAATAGAATTCTTGCACATTATCCCTCAGTGGGGTTATTGCATAAAGGAGAATATGTGCAGTCACACATATTCTGGACACATACATGTGCAACTAAACATATGTCTCCTGTATGCTTTCATGTATGTTGTCATTAACCTTCTATAGTGCTCTGATTTGCCAAAAGTTGAGTCATAATTTGGCATAATTTAAGACAACTGTTAATTATCTGAGGTTGAATATTTTATGTTGCAAAGCTTGACAGCTACTTTCCTGACTGGCATAACAAAACCACTCTGCTATAATCAGTGTGCGCTTCCCTGACGGTATCTGAGGTGGTAGCCCATGCTCCTTTGGAATAATTATGTTGCACTGTTACTTGAGAATACAATCTCAAACTGCCACATCAAATTCTACGATACAAATCAGTGTTATACCCCAATTAATTTCATAGTGCATTGTTATATTCCAATTAGTCTCCCACTCAGTTCCTGTGTAAACATTGTCTCCCTTGGCACTCTTCTACTGATTGCAGATGGAAAGAGGAGAGTGTTTTCATTTTCCCTATTTATAATTATCTCTCTTTCTCCCAGACCCTCACACTCCTCAGCTGCATAGATCACCTTGACTTGCATGGACCATTCCCATCATTTGGGCTTTCTTGTGCTACTGGAGTGAAGAGGGCAGAAAACAAACCTGAATGACCAGTTCATGCCTACCTTGCCTCTAGTCATCTGTGCTGAAATGAAAAGTATGTCCAAGTAAGAATGTACCGTGCTTGTTTTGTTTTGTCAAGAATCTTTGGGGGGACCTATATGTGCAACTTGTAATGATGTTTCCAGAAACTTTGCGTAGGACCATGGCTGCAGAAGTGAAAACATTTTTATCCTCTGCAGCATAAACCCTGCATGTTTTTCTTAAAAAAGCACAATTTTAACCTGCAACCTAGACTGATCTTTTTCACAAACACTTCACTAAAAAAATCCAAAACAAAACAAACAGTTATTTTCTTCATTTCTTCTTTAGATTAGTACCTATTTGAAAAAAAAAAAAAAAATAGTATCACAGAATGTCTGGAGTATGCCTAGAGAATATCTATTCCCGGCTTTAGACAATGCCCACCCATCTTGTCCCTTCTAGGTGGCTCACTAAACAGTCAAATATATATATATAAGGATAATAATAGAGCATTTATTATTTAGAACTTTTGCTAGCAAAACCTATTATTACCAACCACTTTTTAAAAGCTAAGATTCAAGAAGTATTGTATCATTTTTATGCTAAAACCCAGTATGCCTAATTTTTCTAACATACTTTCTTTAAAAGGCTTTAAACAATTTGGAATATAAATAGACTGGAGGATTTCTTGAAGATGGTTAACCTTCTTGTCCTTTTCACCACCAAAAAATACTTAAATAATAATATTGTTATAATTTACAGTTCAATGAGATTGCTTAAAGAATATAGTATTACACAGATATAGGTGACAAAACTTGGACAACAATGGTACTGGTTTCATCAGGGAACTATTAAATATGAAGAAATACCAACTGCTGGTTAAGCAATTGACAATTCTGTATGTCCTGGTTTCAACTGGTATGGAGTTAATTATCTTCTTAGGAGCCAGTAGGGTGCTGTGTTTGGGTTTTGATGTAAGATTTTTCAGTTCCTCAGGCCTCGTTAGCAAAAATGCTGGAGAGGCACAAGGAATTGGGAGGGTACATAGCTAGGTCAGCTGATCTGAAATACCAAAGAGATATTCCATAAAAATGGGATGTCATGCTTTATATATCTATATATGGAGGGTTGGCTGGGGTGAGCAGATCATTGCTCAGGGACTGGTTGGGCTTTGACTGGCAGGTGGCGAGCTGTTGCATTGTGCACCACGTGTTTCTTTCTTCCTTTCCCTCTGGATATTATACTTTCCCTTCTCCTTTTCATTATAACAACTATTGTAATTTTAATCAATATTATTATTATTGTTCTTTCATTTTTATTCTATTTCCATTATTAAACTGTTCTTATTTCAACCCTCGAGTTTTACATTCCTTTGCAGCTCTCCTCCCCGTCCCTCTGGGTAAGGTGGGAGTGAGCAAGTGGCTGCGCGGTACTTAATTACCAGCTGGGGTTGAACCACGACACTCTAGGGTCTCTTTCATTGCTTTTATAAGGAATCAGCATAAACACAGCTGTGCAGAGTATAGATGTGCTGCTATATGCACAACAGTCTGATGGTGCTGGATGGCAGAAAAAAATTGCTGTAATGCCTGTAAATCCAGAGGCCTATACACCATAAAGACATTCCCGGTATGTCTTGAAAGCCCTAAGTCATGACTTGCATATATTTAATTTTTGATTTCTGGGGCTAAATTACACTGCACATAGAAATGAAAATAATCTTACATTTCTTATTTTTTCGGTATTTAGCACTTTATTTAGCAATGTAGGTGTATAAGAATCTATCAGTAAGACACAAATACTGAAGAGATAAATTTAAAGCAGTAAAACATAACAAAAACCAAACACCTCACCACAAGAAGAACAAAGAGAAGGAAAAACATGAGAAGACAGATGTGTATCGGTGTTTTTACATTAAAAATGAAAATATCTAAATCATCACTATCAGTTTCCTATTAGTCTATTTTCCTGTCTGAAGTAAAAGATCTTCTTCAATGAAATCCTTCATAACAGATTATTCTTCCTTCATTTCTAAAATATGAAATTCCATGGCTCAAATATAAACTTTAAATTATTGCAGATCCATTTAAACAAGTGTATAATATAACCAAACACCCTTCTTTTTTACTGGGAATTTGCTGATATTCAGTTCTTGCAAGGAGGAATTAAAATAAAAAGCTAGGAGAACACATACAGACAAAGCCAAAACTTCAGAAAAACACTATCCAAAAATTGCAAGCACTGAACTATTACACCTGCAGCTTTTTAATAACAGTTACTGGTGGATGGCCAAGGACATTAGCTTTAAATTCACAATTTCTGCCAAGTGGATGAGGAAAGAGAACAGCAGGTTGCAGACAACAGTATTTTTAGTTCTGGACAATCTTGCATGCTTTAAACCTGCATGGTACAAAGTGATAACAGAAAAATAGGTATTTTTAATAATTTACTTCTAAAACTGCAGGAAAATGTTTAGCAAATGTTTTAATTGTGACTATATGCCCTTCACCATTCTTTAAGTTAATATGTCAAATGTGTTTTCACTGTAATGCATCCTGGTGATCACTTTTCAAAAACACATTCAATGTTCCTTACAGAGAGTTCAGAGGCTTTTTGATGGAGGTCTATTAAAACTAGGTAGGTCCCAGCACCACACTGCCCCCCCTGCCCCCCCGCAACATTAAACGTGATATTCAGGGTCAATTCAGTTTTTGTTCACTGCCAGTAGGATTTGTCCAGCAAAGCGGGTGCAGTGGCTCTCTCCCACTAGCATCATCAGATTTTCTGTTCCTGTTGTGAATGGGATCTATGAAAATAGAAGGAAAGGACCAATATGTCTGGAACTCATACTCTTATAGAGCTCTTCTAGGCAGTATTTTCTTCCTATGAACTGTACAATCTAGATTATAACAAATCTGCACCAGTTTTCAGTTCTTCACTCCCTCTACACATTTTGGCAGAAGAAGGGAGTACGTGAGTCTTTGTCTCTTAATCACATGGTTTCAAAAATGAGGATAAGTGATAAACTACAAAACAGTGATCTAATACTCATGTAAATTCCATGAAAAGTACTTACTGATTAATATATATATTAAGGCTGTTATACCAAATGGAGAGCAGAGGGAAACAATTAATAGGACAATTGCTTCAGCCCTCTTAACTTGAAAGCTAATAAAATAAGCATCAGAAATAGAACAGAAAAAAAAATATCATTCTGAGAGCACACACACTCCCTCCTACTGTTATATGATTTTGAATGTATTATTTTTCCACAGTTTTTGGCAGGATTTGGAGTAAACTTACTTACCACTTCCAATTCAAAATCTAAAAGACCCAAACTCTTTGTTCTATATTATACATTCTTTTTAAAATAAGCATTTAATTTTCAGCTTAGTGAGAATTAAGGTAATTTATGAACATATAAAAATATACACACTACATAGAATTTTATTTAGGAAAAATATCTATACAATAGGGTGTCAAAAGATAATATTTAAGTTAAACATATGTTCAAGAGTTTTAGCTAAATGATTTAATATTATTTAAAATCACTCTTACATGCTTTGCTGTATTAAAAGAGTCCATGGAAGCCGTTAAGAGAGATTAACAATCTCCTTTTACTGTGTGTGCCTAACAATATATACAGCACATTTCCCTTAACTCAGTTTATATATCAGCAGGAGATCCATAAATGACTTCTGAGGATTTGGAGAAATCATGCTATTGCTTCACTTGGCTATGCCAATATTATATTGCTAGGATGACTTTTCTTATATAACACATTGGTCACAATGTTTAGTAACTACCAGTAATTTTTTTTTCTTTTTTTCTTATTTTTTTCTTATTACATACTATAGCATAAACTGTTAATTGATAATGATTTATGATTTACTATTTTTGGCTTTAAGCACATTCCAAATGAGGATATTTGTATGTTGTAAATCAAGTCAAAACAGCCTTAATTAGAACTGCCCACTAGAGTAAGTGAAATAATTAAGAGGAAAGTACAGCCTGGGAAGATAAAGAAAATTCTGGAATAAATTAAACTCTACAATTTTGATTCATTCACTAAAACCAGTATCAGTCCTACTTACAAAACTCTGTCACTGATTCACCCTCATGGATTTTGTTCAGTCACAAAAGATCTTAGTTCACTGTCACCTGAGTAACAAGAAATATAACTGACTAAAAAGTTCCTCAGAAGAATAAGGAATACCAAGAATGCTAAATATTTTTTTTTAAACAGACATTTTTGTACAATTGTAATTTCTGTGAATGAACAAGATCTTGAAGTGTGCATTGTTAATCAAGAAAAATTAGAAGAAGGAATGTCGGAGTAAAGCAATTATTAAGCTAAGAAATACTAGACTGAAAAAAAAATCAAATCAAAGATAATATCCTAAGTAGGAATAAAATAGGGGAAAAAAAAAAGGCAAAAAATGTAAAGTCTTCCTGTCCTTCATGTTCCTAAATCTTGTCAGATAAACACTGATATTGATGCAGACTATGTTTTTAGTAGTAACTGCTTTTGGTAGTCACAGAAACTTTTCACTGGAGCCAGATTTTCAGTCTTACTGATCAGTTGCACAGATCGACTTTTATTTATCTCTTGTGCACCTTACGAAACCAACACAGCAAAAGTCCAAATACAGGTACCTTGTCAGCTAAGAAAATCTCTACCAACCACAGAGATTCCTAAAAATACAGTGCTTGTATATGTCTACATTGGATCTGTAGTGGCATGATGAACCATAGCCTTATTTTTTTTTAGGGCTCATGTCCTCATAAATCACTTCCTTATAAGGGTCACTCCCCCTATTCAAAAGTTTACCCTTTGGGCATATCAGAGAAATAAAATGGAAACTTAATTTTCAAACTGATAATCTGGCTGGCTTCAATAATAAACTTTTATTTAAGAATTTTACAAGGGCTATCAAGAGTTGCCCCAGGTGGATGGCCATCATCCCTATTACATTTTTTACTAGTGAAGGACTTAAGTTCCTGAGATAGATGAGACAATATAAGCTAACTTAATAGGGTTTTGGAGACTGCAGAGAGGAGAGATACTTATGCATTCTTTTTCTAAACTGGATAATAATTACTCAGCTTAAATCAATAATTTTTGCTTGTTCGAGCTGCCTCATACCCCTAAAGTTTAGAGACACTAGAACAGGCTGGAGTTTTAAAAATGAGAATTATTATAGGAAATCATAAAGAAAGAATGTCTATATAGACTTCATAGCATCCCACATAGATACTGAAAATTAAATACAACTGTATTTACTGTGAATTGTACATTCATGCTTAAAACAAATTTGTAAAAGTCATTAGATTTTTACAAGATCAAGGTTTTACAGGGCAGGATAAGGGAACAGTCTGATTAGGTTTTTTATTCCTTGGTAATTTTTCCCTTTCTGCCTCCCTCCTAAATAGCTCCCAGACCACTATCCATGTTGTTGTAAAGCATTTCAGATCATTTCCTCAGGATAATCTGTTTATAGAAATAAGGATAACCAGTAGTTTACAAAAACAATAGTACATCTTCAAAGGAACAGTAACACTGTTTAGACAGAAAACCTCTGAAAATTTTAAAAAAGCAAGATGAATAAGATTTTTCTTTAAAACTTACAAAACTGGAAAAAAAAATATTTTATCTGATTTAATGACCACTTTGTAAACACATTGTCACCAGAAGGAGGACAAATCTTGCATAAAATATACTTTAATTAATAGATCAACCATCATGACAGAAGTTTCCAGGTATGGTATTGAAAGAAAACTGGCAAAAATATTCAGATGTATAATATTTTTATTTTAGTTTTGTTTTTTACTTTAAATTTGCTAACCAGGGCTGTTAATAACCTGTTAAAAGCCCCTAACTTTCCTCTGACACATGCCTCTGTTATTTCTTCTTCCTGACACTGTTTTAGTAACAGTCTTTATTATTTATTTACAGTTTATTAAATATATATATATAATGCAGGTAGGGGAAAGAACAGCGGCAGCAGAATTTTGTCAACACAAAGTATTTTTAGAAACTGGTAAGAGATATTAAAAAAAAAAAAAGATCTGTCATTTATGCTCTGTTGCCTAGATCCTTTAAAACTTACAGGTCACAGAGTTTACTATCCTGTTCATTTAGTTATTCCCAGTCCTACTTTTCAGGATTAGCCCAAAGCATTAGCTTAAACATCTCAATTTGTGGCAAAATCTTATTCAGCAATCTCTTAGCAAAGATCATGAAGGAAAATTAGTGCTAAGTACAGATATATGTTCACTGTCAACAGGGAACAGATACCTGTAATATTGCTTATCCAATGCCTCGGTCCATTTGCCATATCAATACAGATCTGATGTATTCAACACCAAAATGTCTAAGAAAACACGTGGAAGCTGTAGGAAATGTCAGTCTAAGCTGTTTGACCTGCATCCCAAATTTACATCATAAAATTTCATACATTTTTACCAGCTTGCATGTGCAATTGACACTTAAAATATTCCGCTATTCTCATTCCCTCTTCACTCTTCAAAGCTATCTAGTTATGCTAGGGTTGCAGAGTAAGTATATCCCAAAGCGTACCCATACACTCAGTTTCATACTTATCTTCAGTGTGCAGTTTCAGATTTAATCTGTCTGGTCACTTACGCCAAGATTCATTTAATCTGCCCTTGAATTGCACTTGCACCCACTATATAAACATTTATGTCTAAACTGGTCAATTTTTTCTTTAGTGGGAAGAAATCGACATGTTAAAGCCTTGAGTCTTCAGACCTTTTTTCAGTAGGAAATCTTGGGTATAATGAGTTATGCTCTGAACTTGCTTAGTTTTCTCCAATGAAATAAAGGATACTCCAACAACTAGCCCAGATGCAAAGGTACTCTATAGCTGAGCACAATGATCAGGTGAATTACACCCCCAACGGCTGTATCACTTGCTGAAAATTAATTAATTTCAAGAGCCTCTAAATAGTAAGGTCTGATATACCACTGTTTTCACTTTACAAAGTGCCCTAAGTTCTCTGTCATCCAGTAAAAGGAAAATAGCATTTGCTTACAAATTTGTGATATATACAGATTTTACTTTAGGGGCAGTACTGATACTATAGCTGTTTAAGCTATGATAGAAAACACAAGTGGCAAATAATTACTATGACTTAAGATCCAGTCCCGGACCAGTCTAAAACTGCCTTGGAAGTTACATTTTTCTGATTCATCCTCCCTTTAGTATTCCCCAGTGAATACCTTTTCACTAGTTCCCTTGGAAGAAAAATCCAGCTAAGAAAAACAGGAGACAACACAGCCTGACAGATGGCAATAGGTATCATGAGGGTAAAAACTACTCAGTGTAGACAAAACTTCTTAGATTAAGAGTTTAGGTGTTAATTTCTCAGAAAACTAGGAATTAGTTATGATGTAAGGTAGAAACAGAGTTAAAACAGAATAAATCTCTGAATTTTGAAAAGTCAAGAGAACAGATACTGATTTAACCCAGAATAAGTATGTCCAGTTGAGATGAAAGGAGATTTCTTCATATATGAGCTTCAAAGCAACATGGCGTGTTGACATCCAGGTTTGTCACTCACAAGTTTTGGTTTCCATTAACACAATAGGAATAGGGGATGTTTTTCCAGAAAACCACCTTGGAAGGGAAAGCTTTATGAGATCACTCATAACAGGGCTTGAGGCACTCTTTATAGAGATATCTCTGCAGACTGTCATTCATAACTATTTCTGAAATAAAAAAAAAACTGCTGCCACTGGAAGGCTTTTCATACTGTCTATGTTAATCCATATAATCTGTATGATGGAACATCAACACAGCCAAGATATGAAACTTGTAGTTTATGTTCAGGTACTCTTTTTGTCACACAGCCTTCCCCTGCCTCCCTCCATGCTTTTTTCCTCAGCCAATGGAAATTCTGGTAGCAGTCATAAGTTTTTTAGAGCTTCTGTCAGCCAGAAAGATTGATGGGCAGAAAAATAATAATTAGATATTTTTTTGATGTTTTCTTTTTAGATATGTAAATGTGAATTTATTATTGTAAGACCATAATACCAGAGTATCAAAGAATGGTTGAAGTTGGATGTGAGCTCTGGAGGTCACCTGGTTCATCGCCTGTGCTCAAGCAGGGCCACCTACAGCCAGCTGCCTAAGACCACATCCAGACAGCTTTTGAATATCTCCAGGGAGGGGGAGGGGGGACTCTACAACATCTTTGGACAACCTGTTCCAGTGTTCAGTCACCCTCACAGTTAGAAAGTTTGTCCTCGTGTTCAGACCGAGCTTCCTGTATTTCATTTTGTGCCCATTTCCTCTTGTCCTGTCGCTGGGCACTGCTGAAAAGAGCCTGGCTGAGTCCTCTTTGCACTCTTCCTTCAGGTATTCATAGACATGGACAGGATCCCCATCTCAAGTCTTTTCTTTAGGCTAAACAGTCCCAGCTCTCTTAGGTGTTCCTCATATGTGAGCTGCTCCAGTCCCTTAAATATCTTAGTGGCCCTTCTCTGGACTCTCTCCAGTATGTCTATGTCTCTCTTGCAGTGAGGATCTCAGAACTGGACACATTCTCCAAGCGTGGCCTCATCAGTGGTGAATAGAGGGGAAGGATCACCTCCATCGACCTGATGGCAACATTCCTCCTTAGGCAGTCCAGGAACGACACTGTTATTCTTCTGTTGCTGACTCGTAGTTCACTAGGACCACCAAGACTTTCTACAAAGCTGGTGACATGGTAAATTAGATTTTTGATAAATGAACGTGTATAGTGATGGGAAATTATTGACAGATGGTAACAATATGCTTTGGAATTAATTACCTTATACTTTTTCTCAGAAGGCCTAGTCCGGAATGAATTTATGTGCCTAAAAGTGGGATGTTACTTTGAATCATACCATAAAGGATCTTCTCCATGGATTTTGGTAAGAATTTTTGCTGGTTAGCTTCTCAAGGCCTGTGGGTCTAGTTTTAAAGATGAATTCAATTACGCTTCAATATCTTCCTGATGTGCTGTTGGTCCATACTGGACTACATGTAGGGCTACTGGAAAACTGAGAACAGAGAAAAGACTTTCAGGAAATTGTTTGACTTTATCCTTTGGTTCTTGGTTCTACTGCTTTTAGGAAATCAATAAAAGCCTCTACTAACCTTAAAGAATAGCCTCCTTTAGAGTCAGTTAAGATGTGCATCTGTATTTCAGAAACATTTCCAGGTGTTTAGAGAATCCAGTTTTACTGACTTAGACTACAGAGACACTTCCAAGGCTTTCTTTGCACAGTACTTGTTCCGGTGAAATACAGAAATAGTTTTTTTTAAGCAAATGGTTGCACGCAATATGCAAGGTGAACATGCCAACATATATCAGAGCTCAGCTTTCCGTAAAAATGTTTTTCCTAACTCTTAGCTTAGGTTGCTTGATCTTTTAAGATTGCAGGCAGTCCCTAGATCCTTCCTAGGACCCTGCAAAGTAAAGGTGTTGACAATTATTTTTTCCAATCAATTTGGCTTTCACTGTTTAAAAAACAAGCAAAAATCAATTGTCTTCAGAGCTTTAGGTGGTGTCAGCCTGAGGAAGAAACACACAGAAGCTAACCAGCACCATGATACTATAAAGTTTTTGCAGTAAGTAGAGTTAACTAACAGACCCAAATAAAAACTTGAAAGGGCATTCAGGGTGGATGGGTGTGACTGACAGCCACATGAAACAAAAAGAAAGAATTAAGCTGTAAAAAGGAAGAATGTTTGGTGATGTGGTAAATTTGTAAGGTTGTCTATGCTGTATACTGCATGCCACTCCAGAGACAAACATGAAAAAACTTGTATGTCAGAACTGCCACACCATACATATAATTGAATGTCAGGTCCCAGAGGCAGCAATACTGTGGAATTCCATGCAGACTAATCAGCACTGATTCCCTGCAAGGCTAATTAGCAAACAAGCTCAGGAGTTCATGTGTTGCTGGGGTACCTCGGTGCCTCTATAGTGATTTTGTTTCCAAACCTGCAGTTAATCTGTTAAAAGCCATCTTGAGTGTCACCGCAGAGCCCTGCAACTATTACCAAGTCTTTTTAGACTGTTATAGAGCAGAGAACAGATCGCCAAACAAGTCTGTTGTATCAAAAGTCACATTAAAGGAGTACTGGCCATGCTGGGCAAAGAAAAGCAGGTGGAAAGAGCAGGCACTGATGATGTCTTTTGAGAACTATGTCAGAGTTTTCTCCACAACAAAGGATCGTCTTATGTTCCTTGGTCTTGTAATGCAAATTAACAGCCTTTGGTGTATTTAACAGGTTTGTCTTCTAACCCTTCATGGAACTTTACTTATAATATTTATAATTCTTTTCACAGGTTAAAAGCAAGAAAAAATATGTGGGAGGATACATTGTGTACTTTGCCAGAGATATGTTTTATAATTATAACATGATAATTATGAACCATGATTAACAACTGAATGCATTTATATTTAATTAAAATATTTTGTAAAGTCTTCCCCAGTGAAGAAAAATACCCTTTCAAATCACGAAAGTGGCATAATCTGCAAAATTTGTAAAAATATTTGATCCACAAAGGGAAAATCTGCAGGAATACTATTAGCATCTCAGTATGATGCCCATTACACTAATATGTGCATCATTCAGAAAGCCTAAATAAAGGGAAAAATTGCTTTCCATAGACTGGACAACTTATGTACACACAGAGCATGTAATTAATTCAAACATGGGAGGACATATTTATTAAAGTGTTGTGGGTTTTTTTGTTGGGTTTTTTTTTGTTGTTGTTTGTTTGTTTTCACTCTAGTAATCAAGATTATGCCTAATTAGGGTTATTGGATGAAGA
The DNA here is from genome assembly GCF_963210335.1 of Falco punctatus. Taxonomy (NCBI): domain Eukaryota; kingdom Metazoa; phylum Chordata; class Aves; order Falconiformes; family Falconidae; genus Falco; species Falco punctatus. Next base: position 105,779,006 of record NC_137581.1, on the reverse strand, counting down.
ATATTTTTTTAGATATTTTCTTTTATACATTCAAAGGTGCTAACACTCAGAAGCCATTCTAAATGTATTACATTAGGTTAAAAAGTTGATAGTGGAATAAAATCTTCAATTATAAGAAAAAAAAAGTCAAAATATAGTGAAATATCCTTGAGGCAGGAGTCATTTGATACAATGTGCCTCTCGCTTTTTAACATTTTTTCTGCAAATAAAGTATTTTTTCTAACTTGAGCAAAATAAATTATTTTGGCTATGTTCATGAAAGCAGAAAATGAAATCCTTTCTAAAACCTCTGAATACACGCATATAGTTCAATAACCTATATAGCTCTTAAATAAAAAATCAGTTGAATATCTATCAATCCCAAACATACATAGAGATGATCAATGTATATTTAGCATTAATATGTGATGCAAGAGCTTCCAGATAAAAACATGATCCTAACACTCTGCAATTCCCAGAGATACAAGTTTTAAATAGAATAATCTACAAAGAAATTCACTGCTGAATTTAGCAATGATTCCTAGATAAGAACAATTTTAAAGCTATAAACACAAAATGCTTCAAACAAGTTAACTATGTAGACAAAAGAGACAGACTAAAGGAGTGCTGAAAACAAATCAGACCTGCACTGAGGTAAAAAGAAGTGAAAAGAAATAATCACCAATGTATTCCTGTCTTTCAGAAACACTACCCACCCAGAAACACTACCCACCAATATGAAGAATTCTGTTTCTTAAAGAAATCTAAAGCAGGGACACAAAATAAACAGCAGAAAGAAGATTAATCTAGAATTCCTCTTAAACCAAATAGGCCCATTCAGGTTCATATGGCAAATTCATAACCACACCCTTCATAAATATGGACAGATGTCTCAATGCACGTTACTAGAATCTCACCGCAGAGGTTACGCTGATACACAACGGCAAGGACAGGATCGTGAGGGGGCTTCTTTCCCTGAAGCCAACCTGCTAGTTGAATGTTACGTCTTAAAAAAATTAAAACTCAGTGTTGCAGAAGGAGTGACACCCTTCATTCATAGGACAGAAGGAGCAATATGTTTATTGGTATAAAAAAACAATTTACCAAAGTTTGATAATAAATGCAACAGTGTTTTAACAAGATTTGATGGCAGGCTACGCTTGGATTATTTACTGCATGAAGGACAGGGTCAGACAAACTGCCAGGAGACCCTTCTTGACTCATGTGATTCAGAAAGGACACCTGACTACTGAAGTTAGTTTCTTTCGAACTTGGGTTGGGTTGCACTGTGGTTAGATGGGCACATTGCTCAAATTAGCCCTTGGTTAATGTGTTGTTACCTGTCTCCCCCAAATCCACTTTGAGTCAGATGCAGCTATCACGACCAGATGCATACATTATAACCATCACTGATGGTTATCACTTGAGTATTGGTGGGGGAAATAAAGGTCAGGATGGAGGTGGGGGGTAAGCACGCCACCACACAAAGTATGAAAAACTTACTAATGCTAAGCAGCAAGAAAAGTACCTAGGTAGTCATGAGGGGAAAGGAATTACTGTAATCTACATAATTCATAGTCCCAATTCTCTTTACCTCAGTCGTAAGCCCCACATGAAATTGGTATCCTTAAGGAACATCTGTTCTTTCTCTCTTCCATAACACTGATTAAGTACAGGCTGAAATCAATACACAGTAAACAACATTCCTAATCAGAAGGCATTATCTGCCAGGTAAATATCATCGTACCATCATGAGGCTTTGTTCAAAGGCAAATGTTTTCCCTGTTTGAGATCCACGTAGTGATAATGCAAAGTTAGGTGTGTATATAATTAGTTTTACTCCTCAAAATCTTTAATGATAGTATTTTTAGCTGCACTTCTTTTTCCTTTTTTTGCCTCTATGCTGACACAGTATTGTTATTGCCTTAATGGTTAGGAAGAAGGCTTTGTGGTTTTTGATTGTTTGGTATTTTTCCTCTTCGAAATTTTATATGTAGGAGGTCAGTGCACAAAACTTCCCAAAAAATCCGGAACAATAGGCAATATAAAACATAAACGTTTTGACAAAGCTGTGTGTGTATTTCTGATTAAGACTGCAGGAGAAATACCAAAAAGACACTCTCTTAACAGTTCTGCAACTTTCTATTTTCTTTATCAAACACTATAAATGGCACACTAGGTACTTCCCACAGTGGATTAAGTTGTTAAACACAAACAAAAGCTGTAATCAACTCCAGTATGTCAAGGAGCTGAGGCATACTTCTATTAATACACATTTTCTGTAAAGCACTACTAAAAAATTAAGTTTCTGTATCTTCAGCATATTGGCTTCTGCTTCACTAAAAATGATGCATTAAAGTTGATTGAATGTCCCAGTAATGGACTATCTCAGGCATATCCAAAGCTGCCCAGAAAAGCTGTGGTATCTCCATCCTTGGAGATACACGGCACTTGACTGGACATGACCCTGAGGAACCTGCTCTAATGTCAAAACTGACCCTGCTCGGGGCAGCTGTACCAGATAGCCTCCCAAGATTCCTTCCAGGCCAGATGTTTCTGTGATTCTAAAATGTTTCCACCACACCTATTAGCCTTGACACCTCCCTGTACACAATACTTTGGAGATTTTCAAAGAAAATTAGATGGTTCAAGAAACCAGATCTGGTTACAAGACAGGACCATGTGGCAGGGATGCTTGGTTCCATCCACTTGGATTCCACCTACGGGGCCTTGTAGTCCTCTGTCCTGCTCCTCCTCATCTCCCCTTGTTCAGAGCCTATACAGATTAATCAAATCAGAACAGAAAGTCGTCACAATTCCTGTAAACTGGCTTTGGAATTCCTTGCTCTTCTATTCTCTACATCAAGGTTTGTTTCACTTGTGCTTCAAAGTGTAACTAAGCAGAACAAAAACTTTTTTCTAAATGTGTGTTTAATGCAAATAATTTGAAAATTTAGTCCTCCAAATTATTTGTCTATAATTGCTTTAAGCTATTTCATTTTTTAAATAAAAAAAAAATATATTAAAATTAAAACAGAAACCAATTTATATGGAAAACTTCAGTATAGTTTATTAACAGCCTGTGTCATCACTTAGAATTATGATTTCCCTACCAACAGACTTCTAACTATGATATGTTGGTTTTAGGCTTCTCTATCATAGAAAATAACACCCATATTATATAATAATTTGTTAAATTACAAACAAATCTGAGAACTTTATCCTCTATTTTGTAATAAATTGATCTGAAGAAAATGGAAAACCATTTCCTAAGGTAATGCTTAGTGTGTCTTTCAGGCACGTGATTATCTAATGTCATATAACTTTCATGAACTTATAAATCAGTCTGGAATTATGACATACAATTATTAGAGAACTTTATATGCAAATAAATTTACTGTGCCTACTTTTTTATTCTGTATCTGCACAACAAAAGCTGCCATTTTTGACACAGCCGGGAAATCGCATTAGCTCTGGGACTTCATATTTAAATATGCTCTTCACATCTACTGAGGCAAAAATTCTCGGGTTTCAAATATTTTTGATGGAATACTTCATAAGTGAAGCACGCACTCCCTGAGGAATTATGCCACTATTTCCATTTAATTAAATTGATTAAATTAAAGTAAATGGTTGTCTAACCTCAAGAGGAAAATATATTTCATTTATGAAAAATGTTGTCATTCATTCTGCTATATTGCGTGTACAGCACATAATTGTTCCAGCTTCTCTAACAACCTATTTCTTATACAAGATTTGAGATGATCTTGAACATTTGAAAAACTTCAGTATGTCTGAATGTATTATCTTAAAAATGCCAGAGTCTCATCCTCCTACCCTCTGGTTACAGCTATAGATAAGAGTTGAAGCTGGGAGAGTGGGCATGTAAACATGTCTTTCAAAAATGGTACAGTTCTGTGTAGTTGCTGTGTATGTGTTTAGCCAAGGAAGAAAACTGTTATCACAGTTCCTCTGCTACCCCCATGACCAACTAGAATCTTATCTGGGGAAATACTATTGTATCCCTCAAGGTATATAATGTAAACAAACTCTATATGATACAACAAGGTAACACACTAGGATAAAAGAAAACTATTTGAAGACAACTGGTCTACATCCTGTAGTCTGTGTATCCTTTACTCTGTTTTGCAAAGGATTAGTTTGCCTGTATTTAATTCAATAGTCACTTTGAAATAGCCACAAACCCAGGAACTTTCTTTTTTCTTACTAATCTGTGATTTTTACCCAAAGAAAAATATACAAGGTAAATAGCAAAGTCTGAGCTGATGAGTTAGAAGAAAAAAACAGAATTACAGAACCCTTTAGGGTAGAAGAGATCTCTTGTGGTCATCTAGTCCAACCCCTGCTCAAGCAGGGTCAGTCAAAGCAGGCTGCTCAGGGCTGTGTCCAGTAAGATTTTTAATATCTCCATAGAAGGAGATTCCACAGCCTTTCTGAACAACCTGTCCTGATGTTTCGTTACCCTTGCAAGTGAAAAAGTATTTTCTTGCATTCACATGGAATCTTATGTGTTTCAGTTTGTAGCCATTGCTTCTTGCCCTGTCACTGGATATTGCTGAGAACAGTGTGTCTCCTTCTTCATTCCTTCCTGTCAGGTATTTATATACATGGGCAAGAACACCCTGAGCCTTCAATGCTTCAGGCTGGAATTCCATCTCTCTCAAATCTCTCCTCATATTAAAGATGTTGCAATCTCTTAATAACCCTAGTGAGTGTGTGTTGAACTCATTCTAGTTGCCTAGAGAAGCTGTGGATGCCCCATCCCTGGAAGTGTTCAAGGCCAGGCTGGATGGGGCTTTGAGCAACCTGGTTTGGTGGAAGATGTCCCTGCTTGGAGCCTGAGGTCCTTCTTTGCAGAGCTGTCTTCCAGCCAGCCAGCTCCCAGAGTGTATTACAGCCTGAAGTTATTTTGCCCCCAGTGCGGGACACCGCATTTTGCCTGGATGAACTTAATGAGAATCCCTTCTGCCCAATTCTGCAGTTTGTCCAGGTCTCTCTGAAAGGCAGCTCAACCCTCTGGTGTATCAGCCACACCTCCCAGTTTTGTATCATCTTCAAACTTCCCAAGGGTTCACTCTGTCTCAATATCAAGGTCATTAATGAAGACATTAGATAGTATTGACCCTAGTATTGACTCCAGGGTACACAACTAGGGGCTTCCCTCCACGTGGACTTGGTACCACTGATCACAGCCCTTTGGACCTGACCACTCAGCCAGTTTTCAACCCATGCTATTGTCTGCTTAGCTAGTTTGTCAAATTGTGTGAGTTTGTTATGGGAAAAGGTGGCAAAAGTCTTACTAAAGTTGAGGTGAACAACACCTACGGCTCTCCTCTTGTCTATCAAGCTAGTTACCTCATTGCAGGCTATCAGGCTGGTCAGGCATGATTTCCCTTTTATAAATCCCTGATGACTACTCCCAGTCCCCTTCTTGTCCTTCATATGTTTGGAAATTCTTTTCTGGTGGATTTTCTCCATCACCTTCCTAGGGATTGAGGTGAAGATGACCAACCTGTAGTTTCCTAATTCTTCCTTCTTGCCCACCTGGAGGATAAGAGTAGCATTTGCTCTCTTCCAGTCTTCAGAAACCTCCCCCAGTTGCAGTGACCTTTCAAAGATAATTGAGAAAGGTTGTGGAGTGATATCAGCCAGCTCCCTTATAATTTGTTTAAATGCTCCCTGACCTGATTCTTTTCCATCAAGGCCAAGTTTTCCTTGCTTCAGAATTTCTCTTTGGTCTCAGACACCTGGCATTCCTGAAGACTGGTATTGCTGCTAAAGGTTGATGCAGAGAAGGCACTGAGTACATTGGCCTCCATTTAATTTGTCAGCAGTCCTCTGCCTTATTCAGGAGCAGGCCCACATTTCCCCTGACTGTCTTCTGCTGTTTAGGTAAGTGAAGAATCCTTTCCCCTTGCTTTTCACATCCTTGGCCAGATTCAACTCTAAGCTTGCCTTGGCTTTCCTAATCTCATCTCTGAAAGACTGGAAAATATGTTTATATTCCTCCTGGACCATGTGCACTTGCTTCTTCCTCTTTTACACTGCATTTTATGTCTAGGTTGAGTTAGGACCTCCTTGCTCATCCATGCAGGCCACCTCCTGCCTTTGTTTGATTTTCTGCTTATTGAGATGGAACTTTCTTGAGCCTGTAAGAAGGGATCTTTGAACATCAGCCAGTTTTCTTGAACCACTCTTCTCTCCAGTGTCATATCCCTTGGGATTCTTCCAAGTAGATCTCTAAAAATGTTGAGTTCTGCTGTCATGAAATCCAGGGCTGTGGTCCTACACTTTTATGTGTTTACTATGTCTGCTATGTGGATTTAACTATCTTGTCAAAGTTATAGATAGGTTACATTTTGTATATTTTCATGCATTTTTTGTTATTGTTCTATTGCAGCATTCATCTATTAACAGCAGAATCAACATAACTGAAGTAGAATTGTTTGATATATCTTTAAAATTTTCCTTATCTTAAAATATTTTTTTTAAAAAAGCAGAACAATTTGTCACACTGATTACCTCCAGTTTTCAAGACAGAAGCATCTTTAACTCCAAAATGCTATACTCAGCAACCAGGGAGGTGAAAAGATTCCTTTCTATTTTTGTATTCTTTTCTTCCTTTTTTCCATCAAGGTTAAAGTTCCTTAAGTTTCTTTTCTTGTCTCAGAGGATTACTAAACAGAAAAAAACCCCATAAAAATATCAAAGACATCCTAAAGAAATTTTGAAAGAAAATATTAACAGATTCCTGTGCTCTCTGTCTGTAACACTGTGAGTTCCTTCAGCACTCTATTGAAACCTACTGTAAAGGTAGTTAGCAGATTTCATGGTGAGGAAAAATATAACCCTAATTCTTCAGATGCAGGCTTCAGCTGTATATATATAAAAAGTAAATTCAAGGTCACTTTTTTATCAGTTTGCCTGAGCAACATCAACAATTAACCGTGAAGAAGAATAACAAAAACCGTCTCACATTCAAAACTAATGTGCATATTTGTAAAAAAAAAAAAAAAAAAAAAAAAAAAGAATAAAGAAAAAAGAGGTATCCTAAAATAAAAAGTTTTCTTTAGAAACAGCTTTAAAATAACATTATAGTTAGAATATATTTTAAAGAGCATCCAAAAATCAGTATAAACAGTTTCTCTTGAAAAATAAATCCTAATGGATAGACCACTCTTCATACATTCTTTCAAGCAATACATTAGGAAGTATTGATTTATAATATTGTTAAGGTGGAGGTAAATCAAATAATATAACTGCTTGTTAGGAATAAATTTTTATAGATTTGTTTAGGCTGGGAATTTGGGTTTTTTTCCCTTTCCAAAATTTTATGCCAAAATAAAATGCTGTATTTAGCATTGGTGCAACCTCATCTCAAGTATCATGTGCAGTTCTGGGCTCCACAATTTAATCTGGTACTTGAATGTGCCCAGAGGAGGGCGACAAAGCTAGTGAAAGGTATAGAAGGCAGATCCTATGAGGAGCTGCTGAGGACTCTGAGTTTGTCTCATTTGCAGAAAAAGAGGCTGAGGGGCGATCTCTAGAGCTTCCTGAGGAGGGGAAGTGGAGAGGAAGGTGCTGATCTCTTCTCTCTGATATCCAGTGATAGGACACATAGGAATGATTCAAAGCTGCCTCAGGGGAAATTCAGATCTGACATGAGGAAATATTTGTTTACCAACAAGGTAGTCAAACCCTGAAACAGGCTTCCTGGAGTCATGACCAATGCCCCAAGCTTGTTAGTGTTTAAGAGGCATTTGGACAATGCCCTTAGTAACATGCTTTAACTTTTGGCCAGCCCTGAAGTAGTTGGGCAGTTGGATTAGGTGATCATTGTAGGTCCCTTCCAACTGGAAATACTCTATTTTTTTCTGTTCTATTCAATTTTAAATATTGAGTTCTAGTTTCAGATGTCCACAGTGAACTTTCTACTGATTTCATCATGAGTTTGGTCAAAGTACGATGACTTCATTTTATAAACCATACAGAAAAGCTGAAAATAGTGACTAAAACTCTCATAAGTTTGGGGGGTTTTAAATTATTTTGTTATATTTTAATTTGAAATAATAATAAAAAATCCTCTTTTATCATGTATCTTACATATAGCAAGAAAAATATATAAAAAGTGGAAGTATGAAAAAAGGTAACAAATATAATACTTACAAAACAAACTTTCCACATGAGACAAACTTTGGTGTAGTTGAATATATGACTTAAAACTTCAAGAAAAAATGTCACAAAGAAATCTAAGAAAATTCAGGCACAAATGACATTAAACAGCAGGATGATCATTGACTAGAGCTTGGAATTTGTTTCCATAACACAGCTCTTCCAGAGTATACAAATATTCAGGGCAGGAGCAAACAAAGAAAACTGCTCCAATTACTGAATTATGACATTATGTAAGAAGAAAAGAAAAAGATGATCAAAGAAAGAAGGAAACAAAAAGGTTTTATGTCTGTGTGTTTCACCTGTACTAGAGAGGATACAATCTTCAACAGCCCTCTATGAACATGTATTTTAAGCTACTTCTGTTCTGATCTGGAATGACCTTTGACTGCCATACTTACTGCTTCTCCTAGAAGACAAAAAAATTCTCCGTATTTTAATGTACCTCCAATAGTAAAGCTTATTCTAAAGATGACTGATTTTGAGCTATTGAAAGGAAATAAAAAAAAAAAATCATGAAGAAACAGTTATTTAACAATAAAGGTAAAAATAACACAAAGCTGCAATGTAACAATTCATTTTCTATATTAATCTATAACCATTCAAGTGACAAGCTTGATTTCGGGCACATGTTCCAAGATGTGGATATCTGGAGTCCAACAGTTATTTTATTGTGTTTTTGAATGGCAATCTACATTTTGAAACCAAATTAAAAATCACAAGCTTTCTTGAAATAGGTCCAGAGCTGTAAATCTTTACTATCAACAGTTGATCCTACACTGACATCTAGAAGAATAAACTTCGCTGATCTAGATACATGAGGCATATTCTCCGCTCAGTGCTTTCTCTAAGATCCCTCATATTCGATAAACTGAGCTGAAGAACTGTCAGTGTTTTGCTTCTCATTTAGCCCTTTTTTAGAGCATGTTCATTTTTTCTCCATTTAAATATTTATAATAACATAAAGTATATAATCTAAGAGATATGTGATGCAACAATGTCTGGTTGAAGGATCTCCAAACCTAAAAACTTCAAGTGTACATTTCAGAAGTATTTTTTGAATTATTCATTTGACTTGGATCATCCCTGGCTGATGGAGCTGGGCTTCTTTAACCTTGAGAGGAGAAAGCTCAGGGAGACCTTACCACTGTCTACAACTGTCTAACCAGAGGATACGGAGAAGATGGAGCCAGATCCTCTTCAAAGGTGCACACTAATAGGATGAGAGGCAACAAACATGAGGTGGAATTATGATTAGATATAAGGAATAAAATTTTCTATCATGAGTTAATACCTTTGTAGAAAAGTGTTTCCTTCAAGAAAAAAATATGGGGGAGAGGGGGTGTAAAACAAATAATGTTTTTCATTTAAATAGAAAATTTTTACACGCCTTACATTTTCATAGCAACAGTGTAATCTTTTCTTTTTAATCTACTACTGGGCCTTAGAGTGACTAGTCTGATTTAAAATTTGCTTAACATTCCTTTCACACTTCTGACAACTGATGCACATACAATGTTAGATAAAAATCTGGAAATGCATCAGGCATGTACTCACATAATAACTTCTACCAGGCAGGGTGAGATAGGAGATAGCTGGTAATCAAACCCATCAGAACAGCAGACACAGAGGATTGGACTGATAAGGCTGTAGTCAGCAATGTGGTGCGAGATGGAGGAGAGAGGACTGGCAGCCAAAAGCAGGCAGCTACTGAGTGCAGAAGAGAACAGATTTATTGAGTCAGAGATCCTGAAAGGTTATCTTGCCCAGAACATGATCAGAGTAAACATTATCTCAGCCTTCCTGGAATACCAGTAAATCTGTAAACTACCCAAAGAGTGCAAGTAACTTTAGTTTAATAGGTAATTACTATTTTCTCTAGTAGATGACCACTGAGCAGTGTGTTGTGTAAATATACAGCACATTTTCTGAATTTAAAGTTAGTCTTCTATACATTTTCCTTCTCCTCCTGTGACACTGTTGATTACTTAAATTCATACACTTGTTCAGGTTTATTTTGATTTTAACTTTTTAGATCCAAAGACACCTGATGATATATTGGCGTTAGTTTTATGAAACTTCAGTAACATTTTGAAGGAAAGGTTTCCTCATTAGGCTATTAATATTCCTTTATCATAAGGGAGCAGGGGGTGGGGGTATTGTGATGAGGATAGAATCTATAACAATTTATGAAAGAATGGAAACTTGCTCAGGAATGTACCAAATATAAGTTACCTTTTCAACTAGGATAGCAGCAAATGTGCATTTATCAAGCCACTTAACTTTATATGTAATAATAGTACAGGCTAACACGCACACATAAAGGGGTTAGGTTTAATAATTTACTAGGAGAATAATGTGTACTAAGAAAGGGAAAAAGTCTGAAAGGAAAATGTATTAATTGGGCAGAATAAGTATATTCAGTTTGTAGGGAGTTGTAGAATAGACATTTTGAGCCCAATAGTAGTGATTTCATAGAGTGGTTAGAAGGTCTTTTCTCTGAGAAGAGTGTATGAAACAGAATCCTTCCTTAGAAAGCTTCAAACATGAACAAACAAAACCCACAATCATTTACAATGTGTTTATAGTTGTTTGCATGTCTATCGCCTAATTCATATGCATGAAATTTCAGGATGTGAAAGTGAACACCGCTTATCCTTATTTTAAAATTATAATTACAGCAATTAAAAGCTCAAAGAAGAAATTTTCATTTTGCTCTTATGGAATGAAAGTTTAATATGATTTGAATCCCTCAAAAAAAAACCCCTATCTATAAACCTCTGAGCTGCCCTTGCACTTTTTTAAGAGCATCACTTTCTGAATTTCTTCAATAAATTAGTAATTTGTGTAAATAATATAGACAAAGACAGAACTTGGATCAGTTGTGAGAACTAAGAAAGAGACCGCTGAAGTGCAAAGTTACAGAAAAAACAGAAAAATCCTTCATTGCCTATATTTTAAACAATAATGCCACTTTGTATTGTCTGTTCCTGGTGGTTCACTATGTCTGGGCTACATTTTAAATAGAACTGCATATCTCATATAAAATGCTAGATTTTTTCCCATAAAATGTGTTCTTCCACTTACAACACTTTTAATACAAGTGCAGGCATATTTTGTTGTTTTACTGCTGATCACTTCTAACATAGTATGCTTAAGTTATCAGTAGTTATGGGTAGGCACAGAAAAGCTATATAAAATCACTACCCTACATATATACACACACAGAGAATATATGTATACATATAAAATACTAAGAAAAAAAAAACCAAAAAAACAAACAACAAACCAACACATTCAAAGCATGTAATAGTTTCATGCTATGGTAATGAAATTATAGACACCTAAGGCTTTAAAACTTAAACTGGGTTAAGCCAGGAAAACAGAGGCTCACTTTTGCTCTGCAAATAGCAGAATAAAGACATATGAAAGGCAAATATCTTTTGAAGTTCAAGCTCAGGCCCTACACAGTGATACAGGGAAGCATTGTAGCTTGCGTTATTTGTTCCTTTTCCATTAGAGAAGTTTAAGAAATTCAAGCAGAATATGTGTAGCTCTTTCCTTTCTCTACAATAAATTTTATCTCATTGAGACAAGAATAGATATTCTGGCTCTTTTGTGTTTTGAGTTTTAAGTTTGTGCCAGAAGTGCCAGTGGAATCAGCTTCTCACATTAGATATAAATTCTCTGAAGAGCTGAGCCTGTCAAAATAGATGGAAAAAGAATTCTTTGGTGTGTGTCGAATAATAGATTCAGCATACATAAATAAGACTGAAGAACAGCCCCGATAATTCTTACATTTAAATTAAGTTTTCTAGTGACAGAGCAGACTTCTGAAAAGTAATATTTCTTAGGCTGGACAGAGGAAAAGCATTAAGATCTATAAATATTAGAGTCCTTATTGATATGACAAGATATTTCTTTTTTGTGCTGAATAATAAGGCAAATACTGATGAGAAAAAGGTCAATGAATATACTGAACTGCAGTTGCCATGGGAACCAGCAATATCTTTTGCCTATGATTAGATACTGAGATAAATCAGGTGCATGTTTTTGTGTGGATGCTTGTGGGAGAAGGGTTATTTAGTCTGAAGAAATAAATTCATGACAGACAGACAAGAAAATACATTATTTCATATTCCATTTACAAACATGCTCTGATTCAGAATTGTCCACCCTTAAAACTTGGTCAGCAATTTAGCTGTTGCAGTAAAATAATTTTGGTTTGGGAAAATCTACAGCTGGTGTTTCCAAGGTCAGACAACTCAGCAGAGAAAAATTTCTTAGCAAATAAATTAACTTTAAAAAATGAATGTACAAGTGCTTACTGAAGTTTATGTACACGCACCTGGCCTCAAATGCCTTCAGGTCCTTAGCTATTGTAAGTCAGTGCAGATACTTTGAAACTGTTATATATCTTGGGATACATATTTTATTGGCAATACGATTTCAAAACAAAAAGTTAGAAACATACTTTTTTCAGTATAGTTGTTTGGCACACATACTTAAAAGCATCAGAAAAGCTCTGATAACCCATTGTCTGATTAATTTGCCTGATAAAGCAAGGAATATTTCAGACCAGCATAATAAAAACACATCATCAAGAAAGAACATTAATCCCATGACAAATATTTATCTAAAATAAGTATTTTGCAGTGAGGTGCATGGCATAAAGCTGCTTTCTTGCTGCTGTAAAAATAGGCTTTTAGTTAAAATCAGTTAAGCAAAAGTTAATCTTTGGTACAACTATAAGTGACCTGAGTGTGCGACACCTTTCTCTAGTGAGCCAGCCTGTGCCAGCCCCGCTCTCACAGATCCTCTGCATCATGCTGATGACACAACAGACTCATAGCTACCATTAAAAGATTAATTTTATTATTTTTCCATCTTTGCAGAGAACACCATGTTCTTCATACTGAAAATGGAGAGGAAGCACAAACAATTTTTATTTCTTCAGTTCTGTGGCCCTGAATAACTACATCCTGCCAAGGGAAAATTCTACCAAATAGCTAATACTGTAACCATGGAAAACTACAAAGAGCCACCTTTTATGTACTTTGACAGAGTAAAATAACATATAAATGTGAAAATATTTCTTCAGTTCTATTCCACAAGATAATTATATATTAATTCATTTAAAGTGATGCTTTTTTCTTTAAAAAAATCATACCCCGGTTTGCATTTTACATTGAATGCTGAAACTTGCTTGTGTATGTTCTCACTGCTTCATACCTTTCAGTTCTGCAACAATTTCAGAACTGCCCATTTAGTGAGCATACCACAGCAAGTAATTCTGTTATTGCCAATAATGTTCTTCAGTGGTGAATTTCCCAGCTCACAGAACCATGCTGGTTTGGAACCCATCTTACTGGAGATGTTAAACTCTGATGATGGCCCACAGTACAGTTGACAGCGGTATGGGCCATGCTGGAAGGTGTAATACTGAAGTTGTAGAGCACATTAAAAAATTATTATCTTCCCAATAGCAGCTGTATTGATTGCACTGTTGATCCTATTTTCTTGTTTCACTTTAGCAAGGTGACAGATCTCTGTTAATAGCTATAGGAAACCTCAGAATCTTGAAACAGTTTTCAGTGCATGGCTGGTTCTATCAGAGTCAGAATGAGAGCGTTTCTTGGATTATTTGTTATAGATAACCAATTTTATAAAATAAAGAAATAATCTATACTAAATGACAGAAAAAATGTACTTTCAAAGTAATGTCACTTTCTAGAAGAGAACTTTGGCTTTTTCATTAAATATAGCTTACTCAAAATCAAGATCACTGTGCCTTTGTATGCATTAAAAATAATCAATAAATCCTCCTACTTCTATAGATACACCAGTGACAGATGATTTCATATTAAGTCAACTTTATCATTCAGTTTTTGCTTTTTACCTTATTAGTTCAAAGATAGTTTCATTACTTTTAACATCACTCTAATGCCCATACATGCAGGTGACAGAGAATTTCCATTAGAGTTGTAACTTATAATACCATTCTCTTTTCTTCAGATTTTGGCACAGGAAAATTGCAGTCATTCACTTAAATCTATTATGAAAAGGACTTGTATAATAATGAAATAAGAATTTGAAATGAAAAGCAAGCAACTAAAAGACCTATAGAGCAGTTACAAGTCTAAATGTGGCTTTCAGTGTACTATTATCTACATATGAGAAGTAAAATGGAGCTGTAAGGAAGGCAGCAGATGAGGAAACAGAAAACCTGAACAGTATTAAACCCCAGAATTATCTGCAAATTCCATTTTTCTGCCACTGTAACTTTCCCTTTCCCCCTCTACCTATGTAACATTCCTTTATGAACCACACAGGAGGACACCAGTTATGACAACTAGAACCACCTTTTTATTGTTGGTACTTGCTTGCTTCCTAGATTTCTTCCAGCATGTGGAAGTTGTGCCTGATGAGTTTGAGAAACACCACAATGGTACCAGTCTGTTTGAAGCCTAAAATAATTTATTTCAAGGCCTCAGATTAATTTTCATTCTGCACATCTAATCAACCTGGATACACTTGTTTATCTACTACATCATGGCTACTCTATGAAGTAAAATTCTTTTCTTCTTTTAGTAGAATGAAAACTGATGAACCAAAGGAAGTGAACATTTAAAAAATTGTTTTCTGATGTGTTAACAATTAGATCTTCTTCATTAAAGAAATTCACTTAGTAATTACCATCAATTTTCATCTGCATTTTACCAATATAGAAATATTTTCATCAGTTATGGGAAACTGGAGAACAGTTTACCTGATTTAGTTCAGATTTAAATGTCAAAATATAGTGAGTGAACGATCAATTTTCAAAAGATACAATTGGTGTCAAGAAATTTTGGGGGTTTATTTTAATTTACTTCAAGAATTATTGTATGTTATTTAGTGTAATAAAATAAAGAGTTAGACAATAACTTTTTCAGACTGCTTTAATGCAGCCTTAGTTTGCTTTGCATCTTTTCTGTAACCTTTCAAGAGTTTGACATCAGTTGTTTTTCATGTGCTGCATATTAAACTTAGCAGTTATTGAAAATAGTTCCAATTCAGCAGATTAATTGTAGAAAAATAAGTTTATTTTACTAAGTAGATGTGGAAGCTGCAAATAGTGCAATTGAGATAAAGAGTTTGCATAAAACGTACACTGCTGTATAATATTGTAGTACAGCTGCTTAGAAAATTCTAACTCCTATTTTCTGAGGTTTTTTGCTTTTCTCAGCAACATGAGTGTGTAAGGAACTGATATATTGATAATTGCCTTAAACATTGCTTAGTGCAAAGAAAGCTTGGGTGGGACTACCACCACCAAGACACTAGGTGAAGGAAATGGTGATATCGCTTCTCTCTCTCTCCCTCCCCCCCCCCCCCCCCCGCCCCTTAATTTTTATTGAATAGTAACCAGATCTAAGTAACAACGTGTGGCATGGAACTTGCTTATCCAGTTAAAGTAATTGCCACTGAGTTACTGTATATAACTCCATTTTGTATTTTGTATTAATAAATCATAGAACTGGTTGGTTTTATGGTGTTTCACCTTAGTTCAGTCCAAGGGAATCACAAAATTAGTTGTTTGTCCCATGGGGAGGGAGGTTATCCTAAATGACTCCTTTTGGTTCATGACAGAGTGGGACAACGATGAGAGTCTTTGAGAGAGCAGCATCAGGAGATCTTTGCCTCCAGGGAGCTAACACAAGTCCACCTTAAGCTTAAGTGGTTTTCCAGAAGTAGGATATATAAATCTTAGTTTCTTGTAGAAGGCAAAAGAAGTCAGACTAGAACTCAATAAATCCAGGCCCTCAACAGAGAAAGGAGGTTAATCATTATTGGAACTATGACAGGATTAATAATGTTAGTAATCACTCAAGACTATTCAGGCCTGCATGAAATAGACTGTCTAACCTTTCAACAGCAGAATGATGCCCGCCTATTTTGTCTTTAAAAACTCACTTTGTCACAGCTTACTGTTCTTAGAGACCCCACACATTTCTAAAAAAATCAAGAAAGATGTTGACATCAGAGAAAAAAAAATACACTTACTTGTAACAGAGATCATGAAGATAGAAGAGGAAACCATGTACCCAAGAGCTATGTCTATTTCTGTTCCACAGTTCTCACAAAAATATTACTACTTTGTTACTCTCTGGTTGTCAAAAATCTCTTCAGTGAAGTGATGAGCAAGTAGACTGTTAGAATTACATTCTTTCAAAATACCGTGAGAATTCTTCACAAATGGTACCATACAACTTTCTTGCAGAGTTTAGAAATGGTTTCTTCAACTACAAGTGGAGATAAATTCCCTGTAACCTATCAGATGAAAAAATGATGAATTACAACATGGGATGTATACACAGTACTTGAAAGGATGCTTTAAAAAAGTAAACGAAAAAAACTGTACAAGTTTTTCTGGTGGTGGTATATTAAGCAAGTATAGGAAATAAGTAATTCCACACATACTTATATTGTCCTCTAGTCTATGTCCCTGTAAACACAAATCAACCAGTGTTGTATACATATGGACTAGTAAGGTTTTTTTGCTTCATTTTTAAGGCAGTAGGCCACTGTTTTACATGACATTGTTTGGGAAACCCAGAAATTTATTCTACATTTAACATATCAGGAATCATTTAATAACATCCCATTCCTGTAAGATTAGTTAATTCAGCAGAAGAAATTAAATAAACTTAATTATTTTATGTCAGAATTTGTACCTAAATTGGCGTCTAAAGCAATATCTCTTGCATTCAAAACTTCTCTGTAAGGTTGGCTGAATAAAAACATAAAATCAGCATTTGTTCTAGGTAAATGAATCACAATTTGTAATACTTTGCTTGATTTAATGAATGCTTACAGCATTCAAATTGTCATGTTATTGAAATAATATCATAAATTATGTACATAAAGCATGTGACCTATGGCAATGATTCCATGACACTAATTTTTGATTACTTTGGCCACTGTGAAGACAATAGGAATGTTTACCAGTTCTATTGTCTTCAGGACATTTTTAAATCCCAGCAGTATTTTTATGGATAAAGAATTACTGATACATTAATAATATCACAAGTACTGAAACTTTCATTTTTTCTAATGAAACACATAATGTATTTCCTACATCACAGAGAAGGTAAGAAGGAGGAATCAGAAAGGAGAAACGTCAAAGCTATCCTTTCTGTTTATCTTCCACCATGTATCCGATGGCATTAACAAACTGAATCTCACTGTTACTGAAGTGCCACATGAAAGATTCTAACAATGGGATACATACAGACTTTCATAACCTGTTCTGTATTTTCTTACCCTACAAAATTCTTGCCTTATGCTTTATTACAGGCTATTGAAAACCAAAATACAAAGTGTCTGGAATTACAATGAATGTTTTAGGAATGTAAAAACAAGTCCATGAGATGCTCTAATTCACCAGTCCTGAAGTATTTTAACATTTTTATTGTAATATTTAATATAAATAACCTGTTCCTCCATCTCCAAATTTGACCAGAATTCTAATATCAAATGAAACTCTTCTACTATATGTGCACCACAGATCTGCTTATTCCAGTTATGATGATCTTTCAATAGTTAAAGAGACTAACATATTGAAGCTCTAGGTGGTCTGACAATAACAATATCCTACAGTAGCATACTAAAATTGTTAACATACATACCAACATAAAAATACCATACTACAGCTTAATAAAGCAAAAAAAAAAAAAATTACCAGCATGTAAAGACAACAGCCCAACGAAGTTTTGATTGATGTATTAATCTACTTTATCTAAAAGATTTGTTTTAAAAACCTGAAAGTTCATAGTCTACTCTTGCTCAACATTTAGAGTAAAAGCTAGAAGCCATAAGCATCTTCAGGAAGAAGTTCCATTAAATGTCCATCAGCTGTAGGAGTTGGTAGAAGAGATGCTTCTAGTGCCTGTTATTTTTATTTTATTTTTTTAAATAAAATCTGAATCACTTATGACTTTTACAGTAAAGGATTGTCCTGATTTCATCTGGAATAGAGTTAATTTTCTTCTTAATAGCTAGTGCAGTGCTGTGTTTTGGCTCTGATGTGAGAACAATGTTGATAATGCACTGCAGCTGTTTTAGTATAAATATTACCCAGCAGCAACTAAGTCAAGGACCTTTATTTCTCAGGCCTTGCCAGGGAGAGGGCTGGAGGGGCACAAGAACTTAGGAGGGGACACAGCCAATACAGTGGACCAAACTACCCAAAGAGGTATTCCATACCATGGGACATCATGTGTAGTATATGAACTTGGAGGGGTTGTACAGGGCCTGCTGATTGCTGCTCAGGGAGTGCCCAGGCATCAGTTGGTGGGTGGTGAGCAGTTGTATTGTGCATTTTTTCTTTCTTCTTCTCCCTGCTCTGTCCCCTTCCCCCTGCTTTTTTTTTTTTTTCATTTTAACTATTATTGTCACTATTGTTATTATTGCTTTTTCATTTTTATTCCATTTCAATTATTAAATTGCTCTTATCTCAGCCCTCGAGTTTTACATTGCTTTCTGATTCTTCCCCCCATCCCCCCAGGTGAGGGGGAAGTAGTGACTGACCAGCTCCATGGTACTTAATTACTAGCTAGAGTTAAACCATAAGCATGAAATAGCAAGGTGAGCTAAGGACCTGTGTGATATGAAAACCAATTATTTTTTACCTGCATATTGTAAGAGATTTGTAAAATTTTATGTTAATACCATGAATGTTTTTTTAGTATAATTTTGTGCTATACTCTAGTCCCCCAATTCACTAGCACTACACAAGTGCTTTTCCCCCTTTAATTACTTAAATGTTAAGCCTATAAATGGTTTGAATGGATTCCAATGACTTGGAATCCTTAAAGTCTAAACCCTAAAACTATACCCATAAACAAAGTGAGGTTTTATAGCAGAATAATAAAAATGTTAAAAAAATAATAGGCTTTTCTTATTCCACATATTTAAAGAGAACATCATAGCAATTGGCTACTACTATTTACACATATTTCACTGATAGTTACCATAAATTTTAATTATAATCCTGCCCTGCCATGTATCTTTTTCCTTAAGTCAACAACACCCTGAAGTGTAGTCCTGAAGTATAGAGGAATTAAATTTTTTGTTTCCTTAATACCTTTACATTTCCTCATAGATTTTTTTCTGCTTCCTAAACAAGATGGGAACTCTGAAGCCTAACACGAAGGTTGAGCTAACAAGATTTGTTTGAAATAAAGCTTTTGAGTTCTACATATCTTTTTAACTAATGCTTAAGCAAAGATTCGTCTAACAAAATTTTAAATTGATTTTAAACAATGATTTTTAAGCCAGTTAGAGAATTTTACATATATATATTTTTTATAATGTGTTATTTACCTATACAAATGAAAACAATAGAAGAGACTTCATTGTCACTTTTAGGATTGCAGGGGTGCTGATTGTTATTGATTTTGTTTTCTTTCATATCAGTAATCCAAATAATGATTATTTTTCATTGAACCACATAAAAAAAATCTTTAAAATTTATTTTATATTGTGTTTTATCCCTTTTCTTTATAAATGTGCTAGCTTTCAAATCCTCAATCTCTGCTGGTTCTGATGTGATCCATTACTATGCTTCTAAGACACAGTTTTTTTGTTTTAAATAATAATGTTATTAATTTTTCAGATTATATTCTAGTGACTTCAGACTGAAATAACAGTTACATGCATTAATCTTATTACACTCCCTATTAACAGATATGTATAATAGTAGGTCAAATGGAATTCACAATAAAAATATAATGGAAGAAAGAATGTAAGAAATGAAAATGGATCAAATTAAAATGTTAATTATTTCTGTCTCAGATTTATTTTTATTTTGTCCCTTTCTCTACTCTTATATAATTAGTAACACAAATTTTCAGAGAGAAGAAAAGCTAGCCTGAACTTGTTCTAGTGATTTCTTCAATTTGTCAGAGAGAACCTTGTAAAGGTGATCTGAATAAAATGATACATTACTTGCTCAAAATAATGTTTCTAGCAATCTGAAAATCAAAGTGTTGCTACATAGCAAAATGGTGACTTCAGTTGTGTAGTTATCTGAAGGCAGATCTTGTTTAATGAGTTTCTTAGTCAATGGCAGGTATCTTCAGCTCCATGAAAATCAGTTTGGCCACCTAAATATTCTCTGTTGGATTTCACAGCATGGAATAAATGTGTCTGATATGTGCCAAATCCAGCTACTCTTACTACTACAGCTACATACTCTAAAAAGTATCCTTGGCTTATTTTTCTGTTTTCAACATTCAAATTTTCAATGCAGCTTTTTAATCCTTGGATGTATTTTGAACTTTCAGATCTTCAGAGATTATAAATTCAGTAAGAATAGTATATTACCTCAGTTAATAATAAAAGATAAGAACTCAATAAATTGGCTCTTTCCTTGCACTCCCTATAGGAACAGAAACCTAAATATAATGTATGTAGTATTTTCACTAAATTACTCTGAGTACTAAATGCTCCTGACCAGATTCTCCGTTTTACTCAAAGATCCATGGGTGGCATTGCAAAAGGTCAAAAGAGGGAAGAGGTGTTAACCTCTTACCTTCAACTAAATTTTTTTCCTTAAAGAAAAACTGATCATTACAGAATGAAGATTTATCTCTTCATCTGCTACCATCTGCCCCTTTTTTCCTCTAACATCAAAGTCATTATGCAAGAAATATTTGTCAGTTTAGATTTTCTCTGAAATTTTTACTGTGGCTACCATTCTTAACAAGAGGAAGTGTCTAGCATGATGCCTGAAGCTGGACAGGAAAAGGAAAATTCTGCTTTGTAGTTGGTATTTTGAAATTTGGTGGGTGTTTGTTTTTTTTTTTTTAAATACTGAAAGTATGAAACATTACACAGATGGCATTCTAGTGACTTCAGATGCAAACAGTATTTGCATATGTGAAATATTACATCCTTTCTGAACATAATAGTTGATCTGACAGAATTCAGAACAAAAAAAAATCAGTAAAATAGAAAATGTAGAGAAAAGAAAGCAGATAAAATGAAAATACTAATTATTTTTTTAGAAGAATTGTTTCTTAGAATTATTATTTAGATGTAAAATCAGAAGTATTTTTTCTTGAAAGGAAATGAGTCCTTATTTAGAGGACTTATTTTGCTCGACTTCTCCATAAAATATTTGCTTTCTTCAAGCTGTGTAAATCTTCATCAGAATGTTAACAACTCTCTTTGAACCATAAAATAAACCCTGACATTGCTGAATTTACTGACAAAGTACATGGAAAAGACAAAAACAATTACATAAGCCCTCCCTGTCCATAAAGGACATTTAAAAAGACGGAAAAAAAAGTCCTCCTTGGTAATTTGCTTCTGTCTGAAGATGACTCTTCACCACTACATGTCATCCTTTTTTTTAAGCTACAGCAGTGATAGAAAGTGTGAAGAAAATCAGAAGTCAATATCTGAAACCAATGTAAGGTACAGACACAGTTTGTAATAGTAGTTTTGGCTGGAAAAGAATTGTTTTCTAACTTCAGCAAAAAACCCAACAACTTTATCCTTTGGGAAGGCTTCTTGAAATCCACTTGGCACCTCTAAAAAGTGTCCATATTGCCTCTCTTTCCAAGGTTGCCACAAAGACCTTGCAAGAAATTGGATCAAATTACAAAGAATAGTTTTCTACCATTGCAACACAAAAGCTACCAAATGCATTAAGCAAGCTGATCCTAAAGGCAAAAAAATCTAAACTCTTAGTGGCTGAAAGTCAAACATCATTCAGTACTTTATTCAACAGAAACAATGAATATTTATTCAGCTGCTCTCTACAGGCCTATGTACTTACACCACAAATTGCTCACTTAGTCACTAGCTGTTTGTGCCATGCCTGCAGTGCAAGCCTCATCTGTACCAAATCAATTGAATTCTACTAGCTTTGTGTGAACCAGAAAAGAAAAATTGTTACCAATGTTTCTGTTGAAGGAAAAGTTCCTGTTTGTAAGGCTTGTCCTCCATTGGTTCAGGGGTGGAGCACGTGTTGGTTTTGAATAGGGTGGAGTTAATTTTCTTCATAGTATCTAGAGTGGAGCTATGTTTTGGATTTGTGCTGAAAGCAGCATTTATAGACAGGGATGTTTTAGCTATTGCTGAGCAGGGCTTACACAGAGCCAAGGCCTTTTCTGCCTTTTACCCCCCACCCCCCAGTGAGTGGGCTGGGAGGGGGCACAGCTGGGTCAGATGACCTCAGATGACCAAAGTGATATTCCATTCCATATGATGTCATGCTGGCACATAAAGCTGGTGAAAGAAGAGGGAAGATGGGGACATTCAGATTACAATGTTTGTCTTTCCAGGCCACGGTTATGCATGATGGAGCCCTGCTTTCCTGGAGATAGCTGAACACCTGTCTGCTGATGGGATGTGGTAAACACATTTGTCATCTTGCTTTGCTTGCACCTGCAGTTTTTACTTTACCTATTAAACTCTTTTTCTTTTGACCCATGAGTTTTCTCACTTTTACCCTTCTGATTCTCTCCCCCATCCCTGGGAGGGGGGGGGGGGAAGTGAGCCAAATGGCTATGTGGTGCTTGGTTGCCAGATGGGGTTAAACCATGGCAAACCCAAACATCTCTAATGCTCCTTCTGCACAGAATTAGTAGAAAGACGTATTTTGTAAACACTTTCTTCAGATGGTGACTACTGTTGCATGTGTTCACAGAGGAATGATTTACTGAAATCAACACATGGTGGGCAAGAGCTTTTTATTTCTATTTTTTCTTCCTGTATTTTTAGGAAAATCTGATATCTCTGTTTAAGTGACAATGTAAAGAGTAAATGTTACTGATTTGACTCCAACAAGCGTGCGCTAATACACTCACAGAGGTTTGAAGGATTAGCTTCCTCTGTGGTGGGATCCAACAGCATCTAATCACCACTGATCTCTGTACTAGCCTCAGTACTCTACCATTTTTTTCAGCAATTATTTTTATTATGTGCCCCGACTGGGCTCTTATACTACCTGTAACAGGCTCTTCATAAAGCTGGCCTCCTTTGAAGAGCTCTGACACATCTCTCATTACCGGCAAGTCTATTTGTAATGAGTTCTCTGGCACTCCTGGCAGCCACGGTCATGCTAAGTGACAAGTAGAGTCCTTATTGCCCAAAGAGCATTTCTCTCAACCAGCTCCTTCAACTTCTTTGTGTGGTTCTGACTGGCTTTGAAGTTGGGTGTTCTCAAGCAGTTTATAACTAAGACTCCTGAGGTGATTACCAGATCAGAAGCTGGAAAGTTTATAACTCATGAACTATTAAAAGCAAGTGTAATGTTCAAAAGCAACCAAAGAGATATTGAAGTTTGGCCTTTCACTTACCAAACAGAAATGGCAGTAATACTTTCATGTTTGAATTCTTCTTCCTTCATTTGCTTTTTTTTTTCATATTTTCAAACAGCCCAGGACAACAGGAAAAGTGGCAAAAAATATAGTTAATATTTATACTTCCCTTAAAATTCTCTCCCTTTTAATAGAACACACTGTGTAAAACAAAAAAATAAAATGTAAAAACAAGTTAATCCATTGAAGGTTTTGGCAAATCTACCACTCCCCTGGTTCTTCCTTCCTGTAGAAAAATTTGGAGGGAGAGGGGGAAGCATGTGTGTGTGTGTGTATAGCTTGGCTAGTCCTGGCAACCTTTATCAACATCTTCACTGTACAAGCAAATTTGAGATTTATGAAGTTATGCTACTTCTGAAACTACAGGAACTGATATTTTATATTTGCCTATTTGTAGAAAACTGTGTAGAAAATTTATACTTTGAGTGCATGAACATTCAGGATACATAAAAATGAGTAAGTATGCTTTTTGCATTCTATTTGTGTTTTAATTAAGAATCAAAGCCAAGCTGGGAAAACATATCATTGTTTATACAACCACTCAGCTTGACAGAGCAGATGGAAAATTGGGCTAAAAATAGAAAGCACTGGAAAGAAGTTTTTGCTGCGTGAGTTTCAAATACAGGGATAAGTTAGAGGTGTATGTGACCAACATAAGATGCAGAGGACCACTGGCTAACAAATACACAGATTGAACAGAAAAATTTAATGGTAACCTTCAAACAAGTGGAAGTGATAAAAAAGGAATGACAGTCTGCAATGCTTGATACCTTGCTGAGTGAATTTTCAAAATAGTTAATAAAAATGTCATTTATATGAATCATCTCTTATACTTACTTTTTTGCTAAGTGGCACAATAAAAAAGTTAGAAAGGAAAAGGATAAACACTAAATACTTAGAATATGAAAGATCTCTTGTTATTTATGGAATTTTTGTTCCAGTCCTGTGCCTGGTGAACTGCTCCTTCTTTTGTTCAATTAATGAGGCATCCTAGAGGTTTACGTATAGAAGAACTGACCTTGGGCACTCAACGTTTTGCTCTGTAACAGGAGAGATACCCTTTATTGTCTGGATCTTTTTCAGGAAATTCACTCTGAAATATGAATTGAAATAATCAAAGCTTGGAGATGACAAACACATGGCTCATTTTAGCCTGAAAGCAAACTGAAGGGAAGAACTTCACAGACACATAGCAGGTATATTTTAAAGGAACATTTGCTCCACACCTAAATTCAACACATGCCACAAATTACTTCCTGATATCCTTTAGCACAGTTTAAACTGATCTTAAAATTCACAACAAAAGCCACATCTCCAGAATTTCCAAGGAAGGAGAAGGTCATCCTAGTGCCCTAGATTTCTGAAATACTGAGAAACTTCTACATCTAATTGCAAAGTATCTGTCACTTTGGCTGTAAACCAAAGTGACAATCTGTCAAAAAAGAGAGAGTATGGAGAATGGAAATTTTTTGTGATTTATACATATTACATATATAGAGACATACAGAGATATACACACATCCTTAACTAATATCTCTTACATCCTATGTAGTTGCTCACTTTCCAGGCTTTAACTTCAGATAACCACTCCCAAGTCTGAGATTACGCTGACAGAGAGCTATTACGCTGTCTGAAGTTTATTTTGCCAACATTTCAGAGTGTAGTTGAATGGATATAAAATGAAATTTGCAAAAGTTAGTCTAAGGAAGATAATAACTAAAATCCTGAAATAGTTGTTAGCCTCTAAGTGGAGGAGAGGAGCCTGCTTGCAGGTAGACAGAGAAAGCCTTTAGATCCTCCCAGCAGTGGTTGTCTGTGTATTACAGTGGGTGATATGAAATCTGAAAAAGAAGGATCAAATACTCTGATTGTTGGCAAATAGAAGAGAAAGATGTGGGTTTTTTCCTAATTTACTTGCAATTAAATACATAAAATGTCGATTATCTGGTATCAGCAGTAATCTTTTGTATGTTTATAGGAAATACATAACAATACAAAATTTCTTTATTTGCTTGACTTAAAAGTTCCCTTTTGTCTCAGTCAGCTTCAGCTTACTTCTGTCTGTCAGATAATTGCTTTAAAATGTCACCACTAATAACATGTTGTCAAGTTACAAGCTCCCATCCATCTAGTCAGATGTGAAGGTACAGGAGTCCTCACAACAGAACAGAAAAAAATTTGAAAGTAGCAGGACTCCTTACTATGAAAAGTACTAAACAACTGTATTCAGAAAATTTAAAAGAATTAAATAAATAATGCATGGATGACAACGTGTTACAACTTTTTGTGACCTTCCCTTAGACAAGCTACACAGCCAGCTCTTTGTTCTTCCTTCTTTCTTAACTATCTTCTCTCTGTTCTTTTTTCAGACAGACATGACCATTCAAACATCATAACCAAAGCAGACAGGCATATCATTACTGACCCATCGGTTCACTGTGTGATTAGAAACATTTATTTTGGGTAATTTTGATGATAAAAACTACTAAATTAGTCCAGAAATAAAGAGAATTTTCCAAAATAAGCGGGTACACAGGCTATGACAATACTTATACTTCAAAGTTATTTAAGTATGGACTCTCTTTCTTTTGAATAAATGAGCTATAAATAATTTTCTTAAAAATTATTCATAAATGTGAACAGAATCTGATATAAACAGTATTTAACAAAAATATATTAAAAATTGGTAGTCAATAAAACTAAAAAAGCTAAAAGGGCACATTAAGTACAGAAGTTAAAAAAATGTAACTAATCAAAAGATTATAGAAATGTTCAGGGTTATAAAAAAAAATATTAGGTGCATTAGCTCTTATTCTGTTGGATAGAAAACACTTGGGAATACTTTGGATTGTGAAAATTATTTTTTTGGCTGTGAGCTTGTTGTTTCATGACCATGGTTTATGAGAATTTTGTACCTTCACTGAATCATTTAAGACACTCTTAGAACATAGACATACTTATAAGGCAAATGCTCTATTTCTAATTGTGTTTCATTAAGAACAAATCTGTTAAACCAGTAGCAAGAAAGCACAGCAACCTCTTCATAGGAATGTTATTAGAAAACATTGGGGAAACTTAAAGTATATCATGTACCACTGGAATTTCAGATTTGATTCTAGCTTTTAATACTTAAATGATATTTAAATTATTTTTATGCTTACTATGTAGGTAATTATGCTACGTTGATAAATTCTGAAGATGGCAACAAATTATACTTTTGTGTTCTGAAAAAAACTGGTCAATTTTTACAGGTATTTTAAAGAATATGAGTTAGTTCACTGTGCTTGAACACTGAATGTGAATGGTAATCATTACTGTTTCTCTGTTTCTTATAATAACTAATTTAACATTTTATGAGCTGTCTATATAGTGTGAAGTTTGCACAGTGCAAAATGTGCAGAGGGGAAGTGGCATTCCAGGGGCTAAATAGGATGGGAATGAGGAAGATAATTATCTTTGAAGGTCTGTCAGAGCAGACTGCTTTTCCCAAGAAAGCTTTAACAGGAAAAAAACAAAGCCTACAATTTCTGCTAAACAAACAGTGAAGACTGAAAATAAGTACATTTAATTGACAGAGCAAGCAAAGGATGTTCATTACAAGTTCTACGTCACAAAAAAAAAAAAAAAAAAAAAATAATCATCAAATAAAGTATGCAGACTGCCACAAATCTGTAAACAGATATTTTCCATGCTCAATCCACAGCCCACCTGAGCTTTCTAAAATCGGCAAAAAAAACCTGTATATATTGAAATAACTAGGGCATTTAAAAATAGCAATTTATTTGCAGAAAAAGGCAAACTTCACTGTCCAAAAATCTGGGGTAAACATGGCAAAAAGGGATTTTCAGAAAGGAAAATTAAAAGCGAAACATTTAATTTTAGCATTTTAAAGGTGAATCATTCTGATTTATTTTTTCTTAAATAGTGAAAAACACATTTGCAGGAGAAAAAAAACCCATGGATATGAGAAAAAAGTTTGCATTTCAAAAGCACAAGGCTTTTCAACTGGAAATTGCATGTATTTTGTCTGGTGTACATAGTCTTTAATCTTGTTTGATCAAAAAAAAAATATTATTCTTAATTAAACCCACACTAGATTAAGCCTAAACCATAATTAATAGTGTAGAAGCATTGGTAATCACTGTGTAGGAAGAAAATACCATATAAACAATTTTATAAAAGAATTAATTAAAAACTCCACGCAGAAGACCAAAGTATAACAAAGGTATAATAGAGCATTACACTGGAATTTATATATGTTAAGTTACCTCTGCCCCCACCCCACCTTACACCAGTCAGTCAAAAAATTATTGAAGTGCCTTAGTAAGTAATTTGGGATGATTGAATTCTGAGGTATTTAAAATGTCTCATGGAAGATTTTGCCTTATCTGATCCACAGAGCAAACTTTCAGGATGATGAGAGGTGGGTGGCAACCGAAACAGCTTCATCTGTGAGTGAAGGGTTCTGGAAGTGGTAACTCAGGGTTGCAGAAAGATGATGATGACTGCCAAAGGTACACAACAAGCCTGCTAGACTATTAAAAATAATGTTGCCAACTTTTGATACCACCTCAATCCTTTAATGGCAAAGCGTTGCTCAAAATAGTCAAAAAAGATGGGCTGTGATGAGGTGTGGTGGGCTGTGAAGGGGGCATGTTTATTGCTCTCGAATACAGACACTATATAACTCCTCCAGTCAGCTCAAGAGTACAATTTGCATTTCAATAGCTTTATCTTTGTCTTCCTGTCCGTATTTTCCGTACATTGTTACAAGAATTTAATGTCAATACCCATTTTGAATGTACTACATTAGACAATAACAGAACCAGAAACATTCAAAATCCTGCTAACAAAACAGTGGTTGTAAGTAGTTTGAAATATGCAGACTATCTTTAAAGTCATAGAAAACATCACTTCATTGTGAGGCATTATCTTAATAATTTTGATAGTTTTCCAAATGAGAATCTAGCTTACCTCAGACTCAGAAGTCAAACCTGCCATTTTAATCTTCATTACCTGATATAACTAAAATGGACATCAGGAAAAAAAGTAAAAGAAAGGTTTCAAAGCTTTCAGGGTTTCATTGAAAGGAGGAAATTTCTACAATTGATTCATCTCCTTTGACTGCCAGAGTTTTGATATTTATCTTTCAAAGCTTTGACACCGTGCACAGTGAATAAAAGCTCTAAAACAATCTTCATCTTACCACCTGTGTTTTTAAATGTCTTTTATTATATAGAACCCTCCACTAAAGAACTGTGTAATAACTGCAGGTTAGGAACCTCAACAGCCTCTCCCCTGCTTTCATTCATTCTTTCACAGTTATCATATCATCCCTGGTCTCCAGGGTCTTCACTAGTTTCTACCATATTTCTACGTACTCTTCAAGATACTCATTTTACAGTCCAAATACCTCTTTTTCTGTGGACTATTGCTAAGCCAAAAACTTAATCTCTTCTGTAGTAACAAAGATATACTGAAACACATAACCCAAGATGCAGTTTATTTCAAAAGGAGGAAACTGTCAGAATGCTGGCAATTTTTAGTAAGGCATCCTCAGGTCAGAATAAACTTTCCCCTTTGATCTCAGTAATTGGACATTTATCCATGGAAGTGGATAAGTACTTTTTTTCTCAGACTTTTGAAAGAGGCAATTTAAGAAGACATTGAAAATCTAAATTTACTGCATACCTTTGTGTCCTACTGTTTAAATGGTAAAAATAAAACTCTATTTCTGAGTCAAAATGTGTGAAAAGAGCAGAAGTCAACTTAGACCCTCTTAAGTATACTATACTCAGAAAATAGAGCATAATCTTCCTTTTTCATTGCAGCACAAAGCACAGAAAATATTGGTCTATAGAGACGGTAGAAACCTTGCACTGAAAACTGAGGGAAGTGTTATACTACGGGTTAATTTTAATTATGAAATGAATCATGGGTATGGTTTTAACAGTCTGGATAAGCAATAGAGTAGAAAATAGATGTTGGAGCATCTTCTGAAATAAAGACATCTAAGTAAGTGACATTTTCAGTGTGACATTCCAGTTTACACCATTGGAAACCTCTTCTCTTGCAAATATTTCTGTTCTCGAGACTTAATGTTCAGCTTCTGCTGCTAATTTCACACACATTTACACACACACAACCCCTTTCCCTGCACTGTAAGAGACAGGGGCTGAAAAGAAAAGGGTGAGATTAGGATTTAGTGATCTTTTAAAATTGTGAGCATTCTGGGAGAAGCAGAAAGAATGGGGGGAAACAGATTCAGGAGAGAGAGATTAAGAGGAGGTGAATACAGTGACAAAGATGAGAGTCATGACATGAGTGGAACAACAAAACAACGTATATGAAAGAGAAACAGGTGGGAAGGTGAAGGGAACCATAACTGAAATGAAGATTACTGAGATAAGAAGAAGGTAGAATCTTTTTGAATGAGGAGAAAGGAGATGTTTTGTTTAAACAGCAGAACAGCAGACACGAGGCAGAGAACTGCGTAGGATCAAAACTATCAATAAAGGGAAGAGAGAATGAGTGGCATGGGGAGATGGAGGGGAAAAAAAGGAGGGGATCACAGTTTTGAAAAGACAGAAGAATACTGTTACAAAAGCAACAAACAAGTGAAAAATGGGCAAGACAGAAACTACATGCATTCATTTTTATGTGCAAAACTTACTGAACTGAATGTATGCTACTACAAATAGAACTGACTAGCATTATCTCAGAAATTATTAGTGCTAAGAGAAAGGCTAGGTGTCTTCCAGACTCAGACAGAAGCACCTGAGATGTGGGAGTAAGCATGCAGACTGCCTTCAGCGTGGACAACTAAAATGTGACAGAGCAGAAAGGGCCTTGAAACAAACTTTATGGTTTACTTGTATTCCCTTTGACATGTCTTTTCAAGAAACTAATAGCTTGCTACATAGGCCACTTCTAAAAGGGTTATTTCTATAAAACAAATACATTGATTTTATTGACCACACTATCCCAGCCACTTTACAGATGATGCAGGAGTGTAAAGCTGTAAACCTGTGTTTAGCAGTCAGGTTTACAACTTCTCTAGCAGACAGGTATCTCAGAACAGATGTAGAACAGGAGTATTTTTTTTGCGTGTGTCTATGCTTCTCTACCCCAACACCTTTTCAAGTGGGTGTCAGACTACACAAATCATCTTTATAAAATTCAAAGCCTGAAACTCTATGGTTGTGTACCCAAAATTACCACATTACTTTAAGGCTGACCTTGTGAGATGAACAGTGTCATGAAGAAAACAGGGTTCAACTCGTCCTGTGGTGAAGTACTGTGCCGTGACGCTTTGACTATGTTTACTGATGTAGTAGAGGATGCTGGTGTGTGCTGAGAAAACAAACCAAGCATGGGTGGTTGTTCTAGAGGGAGTTTACACAAAAGCTCTGCCTGACATCTACCCTGCTCAAAGACATTATGTGCACACAAGAAAGAAACAGAGAAGCACAGCAGAAAGTTTAACAGGTTTCTTATCCTTGTGACACATTTTGGGGGACAAGGGAGGGACAGTAGTTAATAGCACCTCAGGTAATAACTACTAATTGGCTTTAGATATGGAGCAAGTCAAAGAGACTGGCCTAGGATGATGTGACTAGTGATATCAACCACCTAATTAGAAAGCAATAGTGAAGATGATAGCACCATGGGGGAACATCCGTGCCCAGGGGTCTGACATGGTACAAGAGCCTGAGCCTTGGGAGGCATATGAGTCAATGCATAGGGGCTGGGCCACCATGCAAGGCCTGGCACAGCAAGGGGCAACAGCAAGTGTCCCCTTTCCTTGGACCCACAGTATAAGTCACAGCTGGACCACAGAGGATCACACTGGTATGAGTATATACTCAATGCAGGATGTGCAAGCATGTCGTAAAACAGAAAATGCTGTCTAGCTAGTGTACCCACCGCTCTTCGTTACTACATTATGTCTCTGGGTGGTATGGTTCTGTCCTTGTGGCTAGCTCATCCTAAGTCTCCCATGTCATGTCTATATTTGAAAACAATGTTCAAAGAACAGGTGGTAAATGACAGAGAAACCTTGATGCCTTGCTTTATTATGACAATTTTAAAACTCTGTAAAATAGAGC
The DNA here is from genome assembly GCF_963210335.1 of Falco punctatus. Taxonomy (NCBI): domain Eukaryota; kingdom Metazoa; phylum Chordata; class Aves; order Falconiformes; family Falconidae; genus Falco; species Falco punctatus. Next base: position 105,747,352 of record NC_137581.1, on the reverse strand, counting down.
AGATTGCTATACTTTAAATATATACTTGTAATAAAAATACATTTTACCACAGCAGTGCACACAAGCCTTTTCCATCACATCAGGGAATATGTTATTTGCTGCACCAAGATTAGTTATTTGATGCTGAGCTCAACTAGTTTGATGTCAAACCTCTTTGATCCATGCAACTCCTATTTACAGAAGTCCCCAGAAGTAACAAAATCAACTTCAGAAGTAATTTCAGAATAATTTTCTGAACAAAGTAAAATAAAAAAGTTTATAAAGGGCAAGCTTGGTCTGAAAGGTAATTACTCACCAAAGCCTCTTAGAGAGAGATAAGTTTCTTCTACATTAATAAGCTGCATGCAGCAGTGGGTAAAGAGGGAGAGATTTTATTGTTATTGTTTTTTAATGCAGAAACTGTGAAATTTGACTTCAGAGAAATTTGAGATGCCTCTCACTTCCAGTGACTGCTATAAAAACCTTGAAAAAAGGTGGCAAAGTATTACTGATAATCCAAGATTATCATCTTTCAGGAAGACTTAGAGTGACCACAACTGGCAAATGTGTCTCAGAGGTGGTTCTTTCTAGCTTCAAGTAAAGAAAGAGTGAACAAAATACTTCACTAATAATATCCTTCAAACACATTTACTGTAACATACTAGTGTTCTGTTCTGCACCATCACAACAATCTGGCAATAAAAAAAAGGACCAGGTGCAGGAAATGGCTTGAATAATATGATTTTAAATAGGATTAACAACAAGAAGAAAATTATAAAATTAAGAAGAGAATGCCACAGAGATTTAGGCAGTATAACTTTTTTCTAGAAAGACTTCAGGAATTAAGGGGAAAACAAAACAAAACAAACCAACAAATAAACAAAAGTCCTGTGCAAAAGAGATTTTGCTGTATTAGGAGAAATAGACAAACTTTGGAACCAAACCAAAAATAAGCAAAACCTGTAAACATCTGATTTATCAAGACTTTAAGTGCTTGAACTGTTGTGGTAATAGCCTCCTACATATTCCTAGGCTACAACAAACCTCTTCTGAAGGATAATCCATTATCTAAATTTAGAAACAGCTGTATAAAAACATTTCTTAAGACTCCCAAACCATGTTAAGGCTCAACTGCGTTTAAAAATGAGCGTCACCTACTTTCCAGTTTGGGTATTCATTAATTCCAAATGAAAAAGTGCATCTGCAGCATTTTATGAACATGAAGTTTCTCTTCATGTGAAGAAATAAATAATCCATAAATATCACTGCTAAGAATATAATCATTCCATATGAACAAAGAGAGTATACAGATAGTAGAATATGAACAACTTAATCTGTCCAAATGTACATAGTAATTATAGACAGATCAAATTAATTTTCAGTACAGCTGGAGCTTTCAATGATTCAGCTGAGTCATGTTAACATTCAGCATAATTTCCACACTCAGTGAACAGTGCACTGCCTAAAAATATATAATAAATAAATAAATGGCAATTCCCACCTTCTGTTCATTTAATTTCTTTAAATAAGGGAATGGTAACAGTCTGTATGTATCTTGCAGCTGGAATATTTATCTTATTACTGAAAACCTACTTAAATTCTAAATATAATATGAGTTATTGCAATAGTTTTCCAAATGCTTCACTGATACACTTTTTGCTGACCTCGCAGTGCATAATAATATTTACAGTCCTGCTCATCCTCTGCCAGTATATTGATGTCTGTGTCAAAGCCCATTCTTGAGTTCGCCATTTTAATCTGCAATTGATGAAACCAAACCATATGTATTAGTACACAGCTCTTCATCAATGGAATGACTGTAGTAGTTGGGCACATGTACACAAGAGTCTGATGATACCAGACGAGCATTTCACTTGAAGAAGGCAAGGGTCTCAGGATATTTTTATGGCAATCTGTGGTGAACGATTTACACATAACATTCTTTCAAAAATTACAAGAAAAGATTAGTTAGTGATAAGAAGTGAATAAATAAGAGCCTACACATACAAAGAAAAGGGAGATTCATGTTATTAAAAATATCCTAGTCAGTTTAGTGTGAAGATACGCATTTGGTGATCATTGCAAAGAAAGACCACTGTTCAGGCCATTGTTTCCAAAATTTTGTAAATCCAGGAAAAACCAAACCCAAACAATAAAAAATTATGGAAGTTTTTGTAACATTGCTATTTAAATGCTTTTATTACTAGACAATCCTTCCACTAACAAAAATGATGTCTTTTCAGAAAACAAGAGTATGACAGAAGTTAGGGTGTTATATATTAATGCTTATTACTAGATTAGGATTAGATCAGAAGATTACAGCAATAATGAGGTCACGAAGTATTGTCATATTTCATAATATATGAATTCAATAGCAGATAAAAGTAGAACATGGAAATTCGACAATCACTTTCCAAATAAACAGTATGTGTTTCCTATATAAACCCCAACAGCCTAAGCTGTTGGATATAGAGATTAACATGGTTCTACCATGCTTCAAATCTATAGCTAGTAGCAGCTATAATTTTATATCTTATAATTTATGTTTATAAATTTTATATTTTATATTTATAAATATAATTTATATTATAAATTACAGATTCTCTGGCACTATAGTACAAAGTAAAAAAAAGAGTACTGAGAACAGGGTGAGTTGCCTGAAGCTTCCTAAGGAGAGCTGGCAAGCGTGATGCTGAGATGTGCAGAGATGCTCATCCAAAGGAAGGAGTAATCAGAAGGAAGATGTCTTCTGTCTGTAGACTGATGGTAGTGTCATGACTACAGGTTTTGCTTTGAAGTTATCTTTTTCTAAATTATTGATATTCCTTTTTACAACTCTTACTGGACTGGGAGGGATAGAGTTGCATGTTCTGACAAAGTTGGGAAAGAAGATAGCAGCCTGCTGGGAAACTTGCTTGTTACCATTCTCAACTTTTGTAGTAGTAAGGACAAGTAGATCTCTGTGTGTATTAAGTGTGTAAGCTTTATTTGAAGATTAAAAGAATAACTAACCAGAATATAATACATGCTCATGGTGTTATTTATCAGGAGCCAATAGGTATCTGAAAGGATCTTCATCACAGCTTTTAGCCAAATTCAGACACATTCAGATTTAAGTGACAACAAAAATAATAGAATTTATAAGTCATTACTTTTGTCTAGTTCCTCTCCAACTACAGTTTATCTGAATCATGCAGTATAGAATCTCATAGCGATGGAAAATCAATTGTAATTGTTGACTGACATTTTGACCTCAACATTTTAATTTAATTAAAGAATCCCAAATATAATTGAAGGACTCTGCTAAAATAGTTTAATCTACTTTCCATTCACACTTTGTATTAGACATTATATACAAATGCTGATATGAAAGTATAATTTAAAAATGTCTTGTGAATGAGGGAAGTCACAAATGTAATGCATATCCTTCATCTGCTTTCAGAGGTAAACCATTATACAGGATTTATCCCTTGATTAAAAAAACCCTTCAGCCTACAGCACAACTAAAAAAAGAACATATGGGTTCTTTATTAATTAATGAGTAGAGCTTACCATCTCCAGCAACAGTCGTACATACACAAAATAATGTTATTTATTCTGAAATTCTAATTAATTTAAAACTGTAATTCTATTAGCATTATTAGTTCTCCAGCACTATATTTAACATTAAGACAAGCTTTAAAAGTCATAGTAAATTTGAGTTCATAATTTGGTGCAATTGCTACTAACATTTTCTCTGGCTGACCTTTGGATTATTGCACTTTAAAATGGAATTCTAATGAAATTAAAAACCAGAATAGATCTGTAATGTGCTATTTATTCAACTGTATGTATTCATTAGATCCTACCAATTTCAAAATACAACCATATCAAATATACATTTTACAAGTTCATATTTCAATAGTACATATTCCTATGGTGTAAATCCTCAGGTTATACCAAGATTAGTATTTAACTTTTAATAGGTCTTTTTTATTATCTGTGAAGGTTTCAATTATTTTTTTATTAGAGTTGCATAGATATAATTTGAATTAATTACAGGCAATATATGCTCACAGCTTTTTTGACTGAAAGATCAACTTTGCCAAGTGCCTGTGAAAGAACATGCTTTGGGGATCATGAATCTTGCAGAAGCGAATGAGGAGATTGAAAGGCACTGAAAATTAAAAGGTTTCTTCAGTAAATATTCTGGCCTACACCTATTTAGTCATGAATTTCAAAGGTTCAGTAAGTAGCTGAAAATTAAAGATCAGATCCTACTTCAATCCAGAAAACACCCCACCCTACTATATGTGACCTTCCATGATTCTGTACAGCTTCATTGAATACAGAACTACTGCGATATTAGGCTTTTCTGGGACACTCACAACACAAAAATGTTTAATGTTCCTGGAGCTAAAAGCCCTGTTTTAAAAAATAAATTGAAGGCATAGTTCAGAAAAGTATTTGAGTATGTCAAAACTTGACTTCTTAATGCTTTGGTCCTTGAGTGAAATGCCAACTATTAAATTGTGGCACAACATAGAGATGCAACTAAGTGCTTCAAAGTCAGGTGCTGACTGATGACAGTCAGTATAGTAAGTAGAGAAATCACTTATAGGTGCAAATAAGAACTCCTAAGTAGACAGGCAGGATTACACAGTTTGGCTCCTGTGGAAACTCAAGCATCTGCATCCATACAACAAGAATCCCTACTAATGTTTTCCTTGAAAAAGGCATCAAAAGCATCTCCGTTCTATACACTGAACACGGGAAAGAGACCTCCAGGCTGATATTGATGGGTGTTAACTCCATCTGATCTAAAAGCAGGCTTGCAAATACAGGTTCACACTACTCTCATTCATTAGAGCTACATTAACTTTATATGGGAGCTAACAAATCAGGACTTTGCCTCTGCATTGCACTTCTGGGGCTTGGGACTGATTTATGAATAGCGTACTTGCATAGGTCTGTACTCACACTGTTTACGTATGCTAAGTCACCCTTTAAATTTCTGAGCTGCAGTGGCAGTGATGGGACTGGCTTTTACACAATCAATATGAAAGTCATTATTATTCACTAAGTGCAAAGAAATCTTGCTTCTCCTTTGCAAAGAACTCAGAAATCTTGCTTCCCCCTGAATTCTCCTGCACTTTTTTCTCTGCTTCCAACTATTCTATTGTCATACTTTATTCTCTTAGGAATTAGGTAAGGAGTTTCAGAAACATTTATTAACATCAGTTTTAAATCCCAATGGATATCATAGAATAGTTTAGGTTGGCAGGGATCTTTAAAGCTCATTTAGAAAGAGATACACACATAAGCCTTTTACATAGCTGTAAAAGATTATAATTTTTATTAAATGATCAACTAAAATTCTCAATTCCAGCTCACAATGGAGAGAGGTGGTGGGGCAGAGAGGTCAGAGGCCAGATTGCCAGTTACATCAACAACTCTAAGAAAATAAAAAGCCCAGTATTTTAGAGAGTTGCTGTTTTGTTTGGGTTTTTTTTCAGATTAGGCATGGAACTTTCATTTCATGAAGAGAACCCAATGCAAACCCTGCACTTACCTTCATCTTCCATTCAGAAAAAGCCTTCTTAAAGTACATGACTACATAATGTCATCCTGACACTAAAGTGCTGCAAATATTAGGTCTTAATAGCTTAATGCAAGTTCTTACCTACCACACCACTGTAAAGGCACAATGTATATAAATACAAACATAGGAAGGAAACCTGCTGGTTATGGAATTCAGATTTCATTAAAGGGTATTAACTAGAAAAAAACCTAGAGCCCTGGTATTCTAAGACCCCTTTACAAAGTCAAAAAAACCCATAGGGCTTTTTTCACTTTTGCAAGAACTTCTTGGCTAACTCTGAAATAGCTAGAGATTATAAAACCTACCTTTATTCCTCACTATAAAATTGTAAGCTATTTCTTCAAAATTTTCTTTTCCATCTGTTTTTTATTTTAAAAATAAATTATTTTCATCTTTTGTGTGAAAAGTAAGGAAAAATAGTTTTAATGGATAAAAAGCTAAATCCACCCCCCAAAAAAAAAGCTTTTTCTATCTGAAAACACAGATATCTTTTGGGATTTCTCCCTCCATTCCTTCAAAATAATGGTTCCAAAAGATTGCTTTGTTCTCCCCTCCCCTCCTTCAAAGTAATTTTAAAGTGCTTCTTTTTAAGATTCTGCTGAGGGATTAAGAATATATATATGTCTCCAAAATGTGTTATTTTACACAAAGCATTTTGTTTGCGTTAACCTACATTTGGGTTTTATTTAAAAAAAAAATAAAAAATCAGTCAGGCCTAGAAATACTTTTTTCCACCTACTCACTAATCAATCACAAAATAATGTTGGAGTATTCACATACATATTTGTGAAATTTATCAAGAGGCTTCAGGATTTGTTTCATCAATGCAACCTAATTTTTACAACTTCCAAAAAAGGAAAAGAAGGAACAGAAGGCATTACCTAATTTATTTTATAACACATTTTCAAATTAATTCCAAAAAGTTAAGAGGTTAGCTCTTACTTTTTAGACCAAAATAAGTAAGAAAATCTGGATAAATATTTATAGAATCATAGAATCATTTAGGCTAGAAAAGACCTTTAAAATCGTCGAGTTCAACCTTAAACCTAGCACTGCCAAGTACACCACTAAACCATGTCCCTAAGTGCCACATCTAAACATCTTTTAGATACCTCCAGGGATGGTGACTCAAACACTTCCCTGGGCAGGCTGGTTCAATACTTGACAATCCTTTCGGTGAAGACATTTTTCCTAATATCCAGTCTAAACTGTGCCAGGTCATTTACTCTCATCCTATCACTCGTTACTTGAGAAAAGAGGCTGTCATCCACCTCACTACTACCTTCTTTCAGGCAGTTGTAGAGAGCAGTAAGATCCCCCGTGAGCCTCCTTTTCTGCAGGCTAAACAACCCCAGTTCCCTCAGCCACTCCTCATAAGACTTGTGCTCCAGACCTTTCACCAGCTTCATTCCTCTTCTCTGGACATGCTCCAGCACCTCCATGTCTTTCTTGTAGTGAGGGGCCCAAAACTGAACACAGTATTTGAGTGCTGAGTACAGGGAGACAATCACTTCACTTGTCCTGCTGGTCACACTGTTATGGAAACAGGCCAGGATGTTCTTGGCCTTCTTGGCCACCTGGGCACACTGCTGGCTCATGTTCAGGCAGCTGTCGACCAACACCCAACACCAGGTCTATTTCCACCAGGCAGATTTCCAGAAACTCTTTCCCAGTCCTGTAGCATTGCATGGTGTTGTCATGACTGAAGTGCAGAACCGGCACTGAGCCTTTTTGAACCTCATGCAGTTGACCTTGGCCCATTGATCCAGTGTGTCTAGATCCCTCTGCAGAGCCTTCCTACTCTGTGGGGCACTGGTTGGTTCTGATTACAGAAATTACCGTGAGTACTCAGGGACTAGTGGGCTTTGACTTGAGCAACATGTTTATCTCACTAAACAGATGTGACAGGTCAACGTAACACTCAAACCAACTGAGTAATGCCTGTGGTGAAGCATGGGCCTCACAGCCCAGTGTTGCTTCAGTAGAAAGCCAGAAAGACCCCCTACATCTGTATCAAATTCCATTCCCTGTGAACTGTCAGGCCCCACAGGCCTTCCAGAATTGACAATCCTTGCTAAGGGCCAATTGGTAGATAAAAATTGACTTAGTATCACTTCTCCATGAGCATAAATCTGGCATTTTAGAATCCTTGTTTTGAAGACAAGAACTCCAACTACTGGACAGGTCAACAGGACTGGACCTATCTCCTCCCCAAGCAGGGATCCCTTTTTGGTAAAAATTATGCTTCCAATTGTGTTGGAAAGTATTGTTAACAAAAGCACTGAACCCTTAACTCAAGCTCATGTGTTGCAGTAAATTCATTTATCAATAGCAATTCCAAAATTGTTATATCTGTCACCTTAATAAATCTCTTTTTTTTTTTCTTTTTTTTTTTTCCAACTTTGTGAAACTGTCCTTGAGATCACTCTGACAGGCAAATGTTGACTCTGGTGAGTAGCTGTACATATATATAATCCTTCAGACCTAAACCGCTGACCACGTCTGAGACTAGCTGCACCTAGACTCCTCTCTGAGGAGGTGAGAAAGCAAAGGGATCCTTTCTGAACCTTGTGATTCATGGGAGGGCTTTTCCCTTTAGCCATGGATTTTCCCTTTTAGCCATACATCAGACTCATACGCATAATGCGGCACACCCTCAAGCAGATGAACACTCTCCCCCGACTTGGTGTCATCTGCAGACACTTACTGAGGGTGCACTCAATCCCCTCGTCCAGATCATTGATAAAGATACTAAACAGAACTGTCCCCAGTACTGAGCCCTGGGGAACACCACTTGTGACCGGCTGTCAATGGGATGTAACTTCATTCACCACCACTCTTTGGGCTAGGCCATACAGCCAGCTTTTTACCCAGCAAAGAATACACCCATCCAAGCCATAAGCAGCCAGTTTCTTTAGGAGAATGCTGTAGGAGATGGTGGCAAAGGCTTTACTAAGGTACAGATAAGCAACATCCACAGCCTTTCCCCCATCCACTAAATGGGTCATCTTGTCATAGAAGGAGATCAGGTTAGTCAAGTAGGACCTGCCTTCCATAAACCCATGCTACCCGGGCCTGATCACCTAGTTGTCCTGTATGTGCCACAGGATGATCTGCTCCATAAACTTCTCTGGCACCGAGATCAGACTGATGGGCCTGTACTTCCCTGGATCCTCCTTCTGGCCGTTCCTGTAGATGGGTATCACATTTGCTAACTTCCAGTCAACTGGGACGTCCCTGGCTAGCCAGGACTGCTGATAAATGATGGAAAGTAGCTCAGTAAGCATGTCCACCAGCTCCCTGAGTACCCTCGGGTGGATCCCACCTGGCCCCATAGACTTGTGTGTGTCTAAGTGGTGTAGCAGGTCACTGACCATTTCCCCTCAGACTATGGGGGTTTCACATTGCTCTCCATCCCTGTCTTCCAGCTCAGGGGGCTGGGTACCCAAAGAACAACTCCCATTACTAATAAAAACTAAGGCAAAGAAGGCATTAAGTATGTCAGCCTTTTCCTCCGTTTGTCACTATGTTTCCCCCCCCATCCAATAAAGGATGAATATTCTCCCTAGGCCTCCTTTTGTTGCTAATGCATTTATGGAAACATAAATTACATAAATCCAGCAGCAGCTGGATTAAGTTCTAGTTGGGCTTTGGCCCTTCTAAATTACTCCTTGCATAACCTCACGACATCCTTGTAGTCCTGAGTTGCCTACCTCTTCTTCCAAAGATCATAAACTCTCTTTTTTTCTTGAGTTCCAGCCAAAGCTCTCTGTTAGCCAGGCCTGTATTCCCTGCCTGCTTGTCTTTTGGCACTTTTTGTTTTCTTTAGTTCCCTTCTCTGATGACGCCAAAAGGTACGGAGCATTGATTGACTGCATGCTGGTTAACTCAGTACCCGGAGGTGGGACAGTATGTTCATGCCATGCATTATAACCCACAGCTGCTGTAATCAGCATATAGCAGAATTTAGTCTGTTTCACTGCAGTTAGGTTTTACTTCATTACAAAATAATGGATGTAATTTCTCAAAAACTAATTTAGCAGCAGAGTTAAACCATGGCTTCACACACTAAAACTATGGGTACATAATATCACACTGAGTAAAACTGAAAATATGTGTATTTTTAAGCCATTAATTTACTTTGTGATGGCTCCATTGCTTGAAGAAAACTCAAGGTGTAAAACTTTTCTTCCATCACTGTAAGGAGTTACAACATCATATTATATTACTGTCCAATGCATGAAAAGCTTGTTACAAACCTGTGATTTCTTCTTCCATAGTGAATTCCTGACAGTTTTTTTAGAGCTTACTAAAAGTAAGCTTCATCACTTCAGAAGTACCAATGGTCCTAATCAGGGATTATAAATCTGCTGCAGTAAGCAAATAAATTATACCTGGAGCCATGTTTGCAATATTTATCTCCTAAATTACTGCTAGCATTCATCTATGCTCTGTAGCAACATCTAAAATAAATCTATATTATTGTTTTCCTGTATTTTTTCAATGTTATACTTAAAATTAAGAAAGTTATAAATTGTAAATTATGAGCAAGTAAACCATTTGCTATGATTGTTTACAGTAAATTATAAATATGAGGAATGATATAAAGATTTCAGGAACTGCAGGCATTATTATTCTGTGTCTTTACATTAATTTCATTACCAATCCTAATCTTAGTTTTCCAATGCACTTTTAACTTTGAAAAAACAATATGAAGTATTTTTTAACATTAAAAAAAACAAAACCAAAACCAAATCACAGCCAGCTTCTCATACACATACTTCAAAGGACATTTGAGGAAAATAGTTGTGTGTTTTTTAAATACACAAAATTTTTTAATTGCTGTTATTTTCTAAGTCTAATCATAGCAATGATCAGTAGTAAACATTACTCTCAGCTCTGGTATACAACCTTCAGTTTTCACAAAAATGAGTTTACAACATTGTACCTAATAAATACATTCTGGTCAATCTGAAATACAGTGAAACTTCTCAGTTATCTTGTCTTCTGACCACGCATATAGTGGAAGAAAAAAAAAAAAGTTGGCACTTTCTGTACACTGATTCTGTTGGCTGAAAGCATGAACCTGAAGCCTCAGTTACTAATCTGTAATACTGTCACATCCAACACCTACTCAGAACTTTTAATTTCAAGGAGAAGATTGCTGCAATTAAAATATCGTGAACACAGGTTTTTCTCACCAGTTGCAAGCTCTTTGCTTGATAAGGGTTCTTCTTATCATTACTATTTGGCACCCACTGCATTGGATATAAAATCATCATAATTTTTAACACCTAATTAAACACTGTTTAATCAGGTGGTATTAGTCATAGTGGTCCCTGCTAAAAATAAAGAGGGAGTGAGAGATTTATGATAATAGTGTTCCAATTAAGCCTTAGCTACTGCTATTTGCTATCACTCACTGGACTAAGTCAGCAGATATCTCTGGGAGACATCTCAATAAAGCAGCTGGTTTAATTAAGTGGAATATGGTATATATTGTATTGTATGACAATGAGAAGTTTAAAAATTGGCTCTCTGTATACCAGCTATTTCTGATGAATAGTGATTCACTGAGGTCATGTTTGCTGAGATCATGGCAGGACCAGTCACACTCTTCATCTCATTGTAAGAAGTAGTAGTACAGATAAATGCTTTCCTACCATGTGATTTCTGACATTTTTTTCCTATTAATAGTCATAACCTCATGATGCATGAATGACATAGAACTAATGTCTGACATATTTGCAAAAAGTTAGACAAAATATAAACAATAATGTGGTAAAAAAAATATAAAAAATAAAAAACACTCTAAAAATGCAAGTCATGCAGAGAATGATAAGGAACCATGAAACCACAGATCAGAATTTACTTTCAAAAACCTAGAGAGAAGGCTGCTATGAAAGAAAAAAACACTTGAAAAAACACCAGGAATGTGGAATTAAAGACAAATGCTGTACAATACAAAGATATGTATAAAAATAAGGAAAATATTTTAGAGTGTGAAGGACATATGTAGAATAAGTGCCTATTGATAAGGGAGCATGAATCCTTGTAGTGACAGATGAACGAAGTTATAACATTCTTAATATATGCCAATATATTGTATATTTTTTTTAAAAAAAAGCTATCATTATCAAAACAACTATTCATTAATCATTTATGATAGTGTTAAAAATATGAAGTCAAAATTATCCTTTCACCTTCAGAAAAATTATCAGTTCAAGTCACAGTAGTTTTGCACTCCTAAAAGTATAATTCCTGATGCAGAACTGCAAACCAAAGAGCTCTTACAAGTTCCATTACTACTACTACTACCAGCAGAAGTACAGTTCTTCTTAGGGATCATTGTACTTCTGGTTTATGAGATCAGCAATACAATGCTATTAAAAATTTAGAGGTGTACTGAAATATTCTATAAAGACCACACATTGAAAAACCCACAATATAATTATATTGTATTGGAAAATATTGCTTCTCAAATTCAGTGATTCCAGCAGAAGAAAAATACAATTTCACATAAAAGGTTTTCTGAATGGCAAAACCTTTTAATTTTCTACAATAAATCATTTATGCAACAATGAATGTATTATCAATAAGAAATTTCCCCTGAAAGTAAATATGTGATAAGTTAAAAGAATGTTACTGTGTATTCTTATTAATGCCCTATGGGAAAAATACCTTCTGGGAAAAAAAAAACTCCGGATTATGACAGTAAATTCAGGGTATCTCTTCATATTTTATTTCTAAAAGAAAAGGAAGTGAATCCTGATAGGAAACAGTTAACACAGAGAGTTTCTTCCATAGATGAGAACAGGAGCATAAGATACTTGATCCCCAGCTGGCGTGGAATGCTCTGGCAAAATTCTGTGTTAAGACCTCTCTTCCCTCTCTTCCCTCAACACCACACACACACGCACATACACACACCACACCCCCCAATGGTTTTCTAAAAGTAATCTTCTATATCCAATTTCAGTAAAAAGATTTCACTTCAAAAAAGTACTATCTATCTGAACTGAAAAGCCATACATAAGATGTTTTAAAATGTAGAGATATTAAATGCCTTCTGAAGTCAAGTATAACTACTGTTACATTCTGAATTGAAGATCAATCCCAAGTTAATATAAAAGTATTACCTACAAATGCAAACTACAAAAGGTATTTTTGATTTATTAATATATAAATTATACTATAAATTGGATATAATGGTATATAAAGGTATATATTCTTCATAATGTGAAAATTAAATACATCATTATTAAATGTTTCAGTAGCATAATTATCATAGAAAAGCAATACTGGACCTGTTTAGGTTTTTTTTCTGTTTTGCTTTCATCTGAAGTAAATATTTTTTCAGGACGACTAAACCACAGCTAACAATACTTGCACAGTATGAAACAACCTTTATAATGTACAGTAAATGCTCCACAGTATCTCAAGGACAAGATGTATACTACATAGAAGAAAATTAGATACAGTTATCTTAATAGCTGGAAAACATAAATCATACAGTGAAGAATGACTGGAACAAGCTGCTTCAGAATAGGTCTAAGTGATTTCTCATGAATTTTTGTAATGATAACATATTCAAGATTAATGTCTCCATACTTTGAAAGAATGAGATATATCGCTATGAATACACTTGATTAGTTGACCTTATCTACACTGTGGAATACATATATTTATGTATTCAGTTCTCAAACTCTGCATTGAATAGATAAGACCACCTGGAATACAGTTCCAGATGTTAATCAATACATCTTCTTAAAATGTGTTGAAATTTATAAGCTACCTAGCAAGAAAAAAGTCATATTCCAAAAGGCCTGTATGTATTAATTTACAATGAAAGAGGGAGGAAAGACAAGAATATGTATTCCTGAGTTTAAGCCACAGCCATTCATCATTAAATGACCTGAGACAACTTCACTGTATTCAACAAGGATAATTTTTATAGTAAATAACAAAATTTTTAACAGGATACATCTAATTTAATCAGCAGAATATGTTATCAATTAATGCTGGTTCCTAAACCTACATATTAAATAATATATACTGGTTATTTAGAATTTAGCTATTTTCATTTGATGTGATTTAGGACAAGGCTATATCTATCTATTTGTGTAATAAAGTGAGTCTGCAGTACGATTTAATATAAATTTGAATAAGCATGGAAGGAAGGATATTTTAGCATACACAAAAAGATAGCTGATCTTTCCTATTAAAAGTGAAACTATTTCATTTTTAAACAGAACGAGCAGAAAGCTACCTTTATAAAATCACTGTAGAAAATTTTGTCTTTTACAACAGTACTCTTAGTGGAACTCCATGACTGCTGGCAATAGCATTGTGGGTTGGCCATAGCTTGCAGTTTTGGGAAGATTAATAATTTCAAGAAAAGGTGATTTTTGTAGTACATTCTTTAGGTTTTTTTTCCCCAGAATGCTAGTACACTCCCTAACACTCTTAATATCTTAAAGACAGGCGATTGCAGCTTGCATTATTAAATAAACACTGAATTGTCACAAATCCTCTAATGGAATTTCATTTATCTCTGATTTATAATAGCAATATATCAGCTAGTCTTGCTTGGCCTAACAAGAATTTGGCCCCATATGACAGATGTGAATATTGATAAACCCAAATATGTAATCTCAGTGGGAAAGAAAAGGGCAAAAATGTTATCAATTACTGAGGCTGATTCATGCCATAGACTGGAGATCCAAAGTAATTTTTGGAAATGCAGCATATAGTCTAATCATTACACACCTAAGTTGTCAAACTGTGATATCTGAACCCTTGAGTAGTTCAGCATCAGAAGACAAGAGCAGTAATGAGCTGTACAGATTAGCTAGAGCATCTGACAGAAAAGGATCAGTTTAGAATGAAATCATTTTCCATTTCTAGAAAGTATGCAAATGTGACTCTAGGCAAAAGCTTTGGATGGAAAAAAAAGAAAAGAAAAGCCTTGAAGCAGCATGAGGAACAATACTTGGCTGATGGTGTTTTCACCTTTGCTCTATTATAAATAATGTAAATAAATAATATTAAGAAGTTTAAGCTCAAAAAGAGAAGGACTTGTTATTTTCAAAAGCTTTATACAATGTTTTTGGCTCTTTCTCTTAGAAAATATTAAGAATTTTTAGGAATCTAATATTAAATATATATATATATTTATTTGTTAAAAGGTCTGACACCATATCTGTGAGCAATAGAACGGGCATACATTTTATTTAGAGATGAATTGGCAGCAAACTTATAAACAAGTGGTATTTTCCAGCTGTATGCATTCAGAATCAAGCTCCAGTTTCATGTCTAACACAAACCAACAGATAAAGCAGCTACAGTCATCTTTGAATATTAGGCAACCTAAAATTGTAGTACTCATTTGGAAATTTTGGAATTTTATACACAGAAGTGTATAATGTATAATAATTTTAATATTTGCTTTCTACATACCGACTTTATAACTTAATCTATAACTCTAAAACTAGGGGGTTTGCCAGCTACTTACCCAAGTACTGAGATGAATGATCTATTTGGCACTGTCTACATTTCTACAGATCTACCAGCAAAACTCTTCTAGAATTTTAGAAAGAAGAACATTTAAATCTTGTCAATTCCAAGATTAACTCCCAGGTCTTATAATTCTCCTCAAAATATAACAACATGGCATGTGCTTAAAAGGAGTCAGTTTCCATGAAGGACTCATTATAATCTGTCTATATGATAACATGGTACTTAAAATTTTAGCAGTGACATTAAAGTGCAGAAAAAACGTCCTTGTAGTCACCACTATATCAAAAGTAAAAAAATGCTGTCAGCGCAGTCTGGGTGAGCAGGCTGCCTGGCAGAGGAAGATAACTTCTCACAATAGCTGATGCAAGGGGTTTCCGCTTGACCAAGATGCTTGAGAGTTTTCTGAAATTGCAGAAGGCTGTGTGAATGCATCTAGCTGCAAATAGGACAGGCACATGTCATATTGGTTTCCATTCACTGACTTCAATTTTGTTTTCTTTTCAGGTCATAAGAAAATCAGAGGTGACAATCTCAATTACACATATTCAAGAGAATCTTAAGACAACATAATGAAAAATGTAGCCAAGGAAATAGTATTTAGATTTGGATGTGAACTGAAATTATGGCATGGTTCAGATTCAGAACAAGGCCACATGTATTCCTGTGTAGACACCAAATTCTTGAGTACTATTTCATGAAAAGTGTCGATATTTCTGATAGCAACAATTCCACTGTTTTCTGAATAGCTGTTCCTGTGCATTGCTTGGAGGATATAAATTGTGTCAAAAAAAAAAAAAAAAAGTCGTAACAAAGAATTGAATTGCTATAGGTCAAAATTTCTCAAACTTAGCTATCTGAAGAATTTCCACTTCACCAAGGAAGAACAGTTGATTTGTATTAAAAAGGCATTTGAAGCTTGAAAGAAAGGAAAATAAACTGACCATCTAGTTTTACAGATCTGAAAACTCAAAACATAGCAGAATTACTCAGGGTGAAAAAAAGGGAAAGAACAGTATTACTCTGTCACTACATTTGTTGCCACCAAAATAATAAACATTTTTTCCTACTTCTTCAATGACTGATAAGTTTTCAAGGGTTTAAGATTAGTTTACTAGCTACAACTGATCAATGCATAGTGGTATCTTTAAACCACCTTAAATAAGTGCTATAACAGGCAAATAGATTTAAATTACATGTACAATTGGGAATTTTCTGATTCTACCACAACTGCTGCTTTTGGATATGGAAAGAAGAAAATGAAATTAATTCAGGTTTATTCCATGGTTTTTACTAGTGTTTATAAACAAAAATATTTTATTCTGAGAGATGAGAAAAACCATAATTGAAATGAAAACTTGTATTTGCTTTTTGAAACAATCCATCTCCTTGTTAGATCTGAGCTCTTTATTCATAGGGATAAGTTGATTTTGGAAATGAAGAATTGAGGGTAAGATCACATCTTTTGTAAGAGCAGTTCAGTATTGATCTTTGTGATGATCCTATCTGGAGTTCAATACAGCATACCCAGCAATGAGGTAATTTTTTTTAGACATAGAAATAATCTGCTTTTAACTAGTGGCTTAGTAACATACTTTGTGGTAATCATCTTATTCTAAATAAGAATTTTTCTCTGTTGGCAAGAAAAAAAAAAATCAGAGGATATATCCGCTTCAGTACTGATCTTTACATATGGAAATGTATCTTCCTCCTTTAAAATTGTAGATTCAAGCTGTAAATATATTTTAAAACCACTGCCAGTAAGTAATAACAGCAAAGTGATTTGAGTACTGAGACATTGCATTTGATACTAAAATGTTTCTTTCAAAAAGGTGTATCTTGCTTCACTATCACACTAAACAAAGACTGTAAGATAGAAAATTAAAGTTGCCATAAGTAGTCTGCTCTATGCATCTGATGGGGATTCATGGGACTTCTCCTGCATTTATAGGTTTTGCCATCTGAACCACAGAGATGCACTACTGCCTGTAGGAAGACCTCAGCTAGAAGCAGCCATGGACATTATCCGGGAGCATGTGGAATTCATTTCTAGGCATAAATACAGAGACAAGAAATATTCTTTCGGTGAAGGAGACTAATCTGCTTGTCACATCTGGATAAAGAAAAGTGGTCTTAATGAAATCTGGCCTTTCACTTCATACTAAAGTCAACTAATAAATATTAAAATGGACACAAAATGTGGCTACTAAGGTAACAGCAACATTGAATAAAAAAACCCCAAACCCAAACATGCTGATCAGGTAGCATTTCTCCGTAAGTATATATAATAAGCTTTTATTTGGCAAATCCAATTACATATTTGCAATACTGTAATTTTAATATCTTCTAGTACTGATGTTCAAACCCTCTGATCTATTATTATACAATGGAAATTGAACTAAAATAAAATTCATAATATTCTTTGAAGAGATTGATCCTGTTGTATTACTACACATCTCATTGTCAAGGTATTATAAATAAATAAAATTTTAGGAACTAGTGTAAGAGCAAACTCAAAAATAGCTTCTCCCTATCTTGTTTGAGGGGAGAGCAAGCGTTAGTGTCCACATACTTAGAAATAATAATCTTATCATAGATTTTAAACATTTAAATTAAGCTGTAATTAGTATTAGGTTACAAAATAGAGATTGTAATAGGGTAGAACTCCTTTTGCCTCATTATTCCAGGCAACATAAAACCTGTAATTCTGTAGTGTGACTTCTTTATTTATACTTGTTATTTATGTCAGCTTCTGATCCTTCATGTTTCAGAAAATCAATCAGTAAGACTGCAGTAGCAATTTAGGTATCCAGACATAAGCTGGTTAAGAGTTTGAGTATCAATTAACAAGGTTAATAGTCTATTCATTAGGCAATAACTGACTAAAAAAGGCCAAAGACATTTATTTACTAGTTAGCTTGGCCTTGAAAAAATTGATTTGCATCAGAAACATTGCTAGTTCAGTCATTTTTCCCAGAACAAAAAGTAGTTCATTTGGATGTTATTTCCACTCAAAATATGAAAATTAATTATTTTGTTATCACTTTATTTTAAAGAACTGAATTTGCAAGCAACAAATAGTGAAATTATTTGTGAACACAACTCTATTATAACTATATACTCATTAAGGAGTTCTTAACAGAAAAACAATGCAGGAAAAGTTAATTACCTCACCTGTTGTTTGTGTACCTCAAAAACCAATTTCTACAGAACCAGGTGTATTTAATCAAAACATTACCTAGCAACATGTTATTGGCTGAACTAACCATCTTTCTTTTGTGTAACATTTTTCTTTTGTAATGTGAACACAACAAAGAAAGCAACAAGATTCCTGTATGTTAACTAGAGAATACTGTAAAATTAGACCCAGAATTTCTGCAGAAATACGCAACTGGAATTTCTACTGGGATTAATTTAATTTGATCTAGAATAGATTTTTGATTATTATTATTTTTTCTTTTATGTCTTTATTGCAGTTTTCCTTTTTCTTGAGTTCTCTGTCTATATTTTGCTATTAGGCAAAGAAACTTAAGCTGAAATCTTTGAGGCTAGATTTGAAATTAATTCACCAGCAGCTAAATGAGTTTCCCAAGATCTTTTGCTTCTTCAATAGAGAATGAAGTTACATTATAAATTAATCTTCTGTCACATTCTTATATCTCAGTGACTGTAGTGTGTCTAATATGCATAGAAAGGCTTTGGGGAACTGCTTACTATACAGTCCTAGGTCACAAAAAGGAAAGTGATCGTGCCAAGTGTATGCTACTTCATTGCATCAACATGGAGTCTGGCCTTGGGAAATTACCTTTATCCCCATCTATAAACCTGACAGGTTCTTCACACCTGCCTGAGTGGACCCTGTACTTCCTACAAACACAATTCTCTGATTTATTTTTTTTTTTTTTAATTACAGTATTATATCTCCTCACATATTCCTATCCTACTGTGAAACCTTTTGCTCTCCCAATTAATGATTTGTAACTACACCTATCTGTATTCTACACAGCTCAAAACCAGCTTCTGTGGCCACACTATAAAGTGCCCAATGTCTCCCATCTTAGATTTTCATTGGTTTTAAAGGCTCTCAAGTGCTGAGCTACCTTTGAGACAGAAAAGTTTCAAAATGTGGTTTCATTCACGACAGCTGCATGCGTGGCTTTTTTAGTTTTGTTTTTATCTACAAGGTGTTTGCAGAGGATTTGTGCATAAAATCCCCTGATACAGTTGTAGGATGACCTGCACATTAAATCCAGAAGTTTGGAGGCTGCATATACACATACCAGCTTTTGTTCAGGGAAGCATAACATGGACTGTGCTTACGTTTCATTGCTGCACAGTCTGCTGAATTGTGATCAGCCAAAATATCCAAACCACCCAAACCCACAAATCAACAGATGCAGTAAGAAAGCACTTGCCAAATGCAAACTTAGAATAAAATAGATTTGGATCTGTTTTATATCTTCACATAACGTCAACAGCTGATAAAAGAATTTCCAATGCCTAGCATCCCTTTTGATATAGTTTAATACAGTCTAAATCAGCATGTTGAGTTAATACTTTGTTATGGAAAGGACAGTTAGTGAAAGTAGTATATGCTGGTTTAATAAATAAATATCACACAGAATCACAGAATGGATGCGGTTGGAAAAGACCTCCGGACATCATCTAGTCCAACTCCATGCTAAAGCAGGTTGTCCTAGAACAGGTTGCACATTATCACATCCAGGCAGATTTTTAATCTCTTCAGAGAAGGAGGCTCTACAACCTCTCTGGATAGCCTGTTCCAGTGCTTTGTCACCCTCAACGTAAAGAAGATCTTTCTCATATTCAGATGGAACTCCTTATGTTGCAGTTGGTGCCCAGTGCCCCTTGTCCTGTTGCTTGGCACTACTAAAAAGAGCTCGGCCCCATCCTCTTGACACCTGCACTTAAGATATTTGTATGCATCGATAACCTCCCCTCTCAGTCTTCTCTTCTCCAGGCTAAACAGGCCCAGCTCTCTCAGAGTTTCCTCAGAAAGGAGATGCTCCAGTCCCTTAATCATCTTTTTAGCCCTCCACTGGACCCTCTCCAGCGGTTCCCTGCCTCTCTTGAACTGGGGAGCCCAGAACCGGACACAGCACTCCAGATGCAGCCTCACCAGGGCAGAGTAGAGGAGGAGGATAGCCACCCTTAATCTGCTGGCCACATTCCTCCTAGTACAGCCCAGGATCCCATTGGCTTGATTGGCCACAAGAGCACATTGCTGGCTCATGGTTAACTTATTGTCCACCAAAACTCCCACGTCCTTCTCCGCAGAGCTGCCTTCCAGCAGGTCAACTCCCAGCCTGTACTGATGCATGGACTTATTCCTCCCTAGGTACAGGACCCTACGGTTGCCTTTGTTGAACTTCAGCAGGTTCCTATCTGCCCAATTCTTCAGCCTGTCTAGGTCTTGCTGAATGGCAGCACAGTCTGCTGGTGTATCAGCTACTCCTCCCAGTTTTGTACAAACTTGCTGAGGGTACACACTGTTCCTTCAACCAGGTCACTGATGAATAAATTGAACAGGACTAGACCCAGTACTGAACCCTAGGGAATACCGCTAACTCCAGCTAGATTCTGCACCACTGGTAACAATCCTCTAAACTCTGCCATTCAGCCAGTTCTCAATCTGCCTCACTGTCCACTCATCTAAGCCACATTTTCTGAGTTTACCTATAAGAATGTCATGGGAGATACTGTCAAAAGCCTTGCTGAAGTCAAGTTGAACAACATCCACCTCTCTCCTCTCATCTACCCAGCCAGTCATTCCATCATAGAAGGTTGTCAGATTGGTTAGGCTTGATATCCCCTTGAGGAATCCATGTTGACTACTCCTCTACATGCTTTGAGATAACCTCCAGGATGAGCTGTTCCATCACCTTTCCAGGGATGGAGGTGAGGCTGACTGGCCTGTAGTTTCCTAGGTCCTTCTTCTTGCCCTTTTTGAAGACTGGAGTGACATTGGCTGTCACTCAGGCACCTTTCGTGTTATCCATGACCTCTCAAAGGTAATGGAGAGTTGCTTAGGAATAACATCTGACAGTTCCCTCAAAATTTCTGGGTACATCCTACTGGGGCCCATGGATTTGTGGGTGTTAGTTTTTCCCAAATTATTTTTAACATGATCCTCCTTGATCAAGGGAAAGTCTTCCTTTCTCCAGACTGAAACAAAGAAGGCATTCAGTAACTCCATCTTCTCTGTATCCTTCATCACCAGGGCACCCACCTCATTCAGCAGCAGGCCCACATTTTCCCTAGTCTTCCTTTTGCTACTGACGTACTTGAGGAAGCCCTTGTTCTTGTCCTCGACATCCCTTACCAGATTTCAAATGGACTCTAGCCTTCCTTGTCACACCCCTGCATACTCTGACAATATTTCTATATTGTTCCCAAGTAGCCTGTTCCTTTTTCCCCATTCTGTAAAATTCCTTCTTCCGTTGGAATTTTGCCAGAAGCTCCTTGCTCATCTGTGCAGGTTTTCTGCCTGCTTTGCTTGATTTTATACTTATAGGAACGTACAGATCTTGAGCCCGGAGAAAGTGATGCTTGAATATTAACCAGCTCTTTTGGAACCCCTACCTTCCTCTAGACCATAGGGTTCCTCCCAGTAGATTCTTTAGGAGACCAAAGTTAACTCTCCTGAAGTCCAGGGTTGCAGTCCTACTTGTTGCTTTCACTCCTCCATGCAAGATCTTGAACTCTACCATCTCATGGTCACTGCAGCCAATGCTGACCCCAACCTTCACATCCCCAGTTGGTCTTTCTTTGTTAGTACAAGGTCCAGTGGTACACCTTGCCTTGATGGCTCCTCCACCACCTGTTTCAAAAAGTTATCATCAATGCTTTGCAGGAACCTCCAGGACTGTGTGTGCCTAGCTGTGTTGTCTTTCCAGCAGATACCAGGGTGGTTGAAGTTCTCCATGAGAAACAGGGCCTGCAGTCATGGTGATGCTACATGGTATGTAGAAGGCCTCATTGATTTCCTTTTCCTGATCAGGTGGCCTGCAGTAAATACCCACAACAGCGTCATGCATATTAACCTGCCCCTTAATCCTTACCCTTAAACTCTTGACTACTTGTTCATCT
The DNA here is from genome assembly GCF_963210335.1 of Falco punctatus. Taxonomy (NCBI): domain Eukaryota; kingdom Metazoa; phylum Chordata; class Aves; order Falconiformes; family Falconidae; genus Falco; species Falco punctatus. Next base: position 105,725,166 of record NC_137581.1, on the reverse strand, counting down.
ACCCTTAGGCAGATCTTGATACATTCCAGTTGTGCTCTCACATGAAGAGCAACTCTACCACCTTGCCTTACTGGCCTGTATTTCCCAAAAAGTACTCAGCCATCCATGGCACTTTCCAGTCATGAAAGCTATCCCATGATGTCTCTGTATTTGCAAGGAGATCATGGCCCTGTGACTGCACACAGATCTAATTCTTCCTGTTTATTCCCCATGCTGCATGCATTGGTGTACAAGCATTTCAGAGAGTTAATTGAGCATGGAGGTTTACCAGGAGGGGTGCAAGGAGATCCACCGTAGTCATACACACCCTTGGGGTGGTTTAGCCTTCTGGTTCTCATTTTGGGAGGCAGCTAAGGAACATTTGTTGCTGCTTTGGTTGGCCTGGCTTATTCCCCAGCTGGATGTGATGGCATGAGCATTGACGCTTTGGACCCTGCCCCCAAGTCCAAAGTGGCAATGCTCAGGCTTATCGTAAAGCTAAGTCTTTGCTTTTTCTATGTTACAGATGTTGAAAGCACAATTCGTAATTGTACCACAGTAAGATAAAATTTTGAACTTTGTGATCTTTAAAAAAAATATATATGTTTTCTCTCATTACAACAAATTAAACAGACTGTTTAAAGTGATAGTCTTCTGGTAAATAGGAATGCTTTTAAAAAAATAATTCTGATTCTGATGTTTCATCATTGTGAAGGTTGCTATTGTCAGGAATAGGGAAAGCCAGAGACTCTGCTCATTGAAAGCACCGAAGTATATTCAAACATCATATTCTGTGGGGTGGTTTCATGGGGTTTGTTTTTTTTTTTTTTTTTTTTTTTTTTTTGTTTGTTTGTTTGTTTGTTGAGTTTTTCCTTCCCCTAGTGTCCCCCTCCACTGGAATTTTGAATCTTACTTAAGCATTGGCTATGACTATACAATGTTATCTGATAGCTTTAAAGGAAACTAGACTTTTATGTAACTAAACTTTTTTTCTTTTTTTTTTTTTTTTTTTTTTTGGGGGGGGGAGGTCCTAATCACCTCTTCTCAGAGTTTACAGGGCTATGACAGAACAAGTCTTTTATCCTGAGACCACAAAAATAGGTCTAGTTTTCTTTCACCTTGGTTTGTTCCTCTTCCTCTTTGTTTAAAGAAAACTACCTACATGAAACCCAGAAAATTCTGTTCTGGGCAGGAAGAAAAAATAAGTTAAAAAAAAACCCCAAAACAACAAAATACAAACTCTGGAAGGCATTATAGCAGTAGACAAAGCCAGTAGAAAACTCAGACTGTCATGACATCTGTTCCCAGAGAGATGTCAATACTGGGATGGTCCAGCATCCATAAGCACATGCTGAGGCAGATAGTCAGATGCTCAGCTGCTATTAATCAAAAGTGATTTTCTTTTTAAAGTAGCCATACAAATTTCCTCAGCTGATATTACCCACCCATATTGTCCAGTAATTAGTTAGTCCCCAGGGGGAGTTTCCCCATAGATCTTTCTTGCTTAAAGAAATGCTGAATATGGATTAACACCATGAGAACAGTAAGTGCCACAAAGCAAATCAGCTGCAAGATCATCAAGAATGTTACATTCAGTGAGATATTTAATTTACAATGTATTCAACTTGTTGCAGTGTTCAAAAAAGCCCTCTCAGGGAAACAAAGAGGGTGGTCATCCTATCATGATATTACTAGAGAAGCTTGGCATATTTCAGCTAATAAAGCAAAGGCTCAAGGAGTATGTGGTTGCATTCTTAAATACAAAACAAATCCCTAAAGACACAGGTGAATATAAACAACTTCAGGGACTACTGGCACAAGGAGAAATGTCAGTAAGATTACTCTCAATACAATAGACCAGAAATTAAAGTAAGAATGTCCACTGAGTGAACAAGATTTAAACTCAAATTAATCAAGACATGTTTTAACATTAATCATTGATTACATTACACAACTGCTTTAAGAGCAAAGATTTTACACTTGTGACTCAGTCCTATGTTATTTGTGGAACAATAAAAAACAAAACATTGACAAGGAAAAATAGAAAAACAAGTATTGCAGAAAACATTATCACCTGGAAGAACAAATCTTTAACTAATATATATCTTAATCAGGATTAAAGAAAGAAATTCACTTATAATTTTCATGCAAACTCATAGTGATCTAAACACACTCCCTCTTGGTATGCTAACTATCCAACTCTAATCTAAAAACTTTATTTCCCCTTTGACTTTAAAGAGGCCACTGGTGTGAAACTGCAATTTACATATTAATAGAGGTCTGCTTCAAGCAATGTATGACCTAGAACAACCAGTCATAAATATAGCAAGTTAATGACTATATTTCAACATATTCGAAAAAAAAATAATGAAAAAAATATTAATGCCTTCAGAAGTAAAAAAAAGAAGGTGCCATGCAAGTGGAAGCAGAATAAAAACCTCTTTATACAGTGTTCTTACATATTTCTATTTTGAGCTAGGCAAAACCAGATAGGGAGCAGTGGGAAAGTAACATTTGTAAAAGAAAACAGCAACTGAATATCATTCTGTGTAAGCAATTTATCAGAGAAAAAACTAATCACAATTTTCCCCCAATTGCCTCTTTAGGTAATACAGTTCTAATACAAACAATAGAACATTTTCAAGTGACTAGAATAAAGTCATTCACAAGGGTAGTTTCTCTGAACCGGATGATTATTCAAGACTGATGATCCAGCTCTGATTAAATGCCCATCTCTGGAGGGCTGAGTGACCAATCTGATTGTCACATCTAAATAAATGCATGATTGGTGTCTTTAAAGTTTTCTTAAAATCTGTCTCTTTTTTCAAGTGTCATTGCTACATCAAAATAAAACCATTGGTTGTTTTATCAAACTGAAAATTGGTTGCCGTTTCAAAATTGAGCCTATATCAATTTAGCTACTGCCCACCTGTAACTAGTCAACTATGTATTTCACTTAAGCTGATCGGATGTAGACAGCTTTGTGGAGAAAACTATACAACAGCAATCTTATAATAAGTAATTTGACAAGAAATCCCATCAGAGAAACCTCAAGTCCATAGTTCTCTTCTCTTAGACATGTGACAGTGAGATCAGGAAACCAACAGTGGTGACTCACACAGCCTAGGAAACCGGGCAGTATGCTGACTGCCAAGACACCCTCATTTTTTAGATGGCTGTACCTACTTGTGTAGGGATCAAGGTGTTGGCAGTGGGGGCTGCAGAGTGACCTCTGTCAGAAGAAGGGGGAGAAACCAAGTGTTATGGACTGAACAGAACCCTCCATTCTCCATCCCCACCTGTGCCATGGGGGGGGTTGGGGGGGTGGGGGGTGGGGTGGCAGGGGCAGGGAAGGTAGAGGAATTGCTGATGGAGGAGTGAAGCTGACCCTGTGAAAGATCCAGAGGGAGAGATTGTTTTGATTTTTCTTTGTTTCTCACTAATCAAACCCATTTTTAATTACATTAATTTTCCCTAAGTGGAGTCAGTTTTGCCCGTGAAAGTAATTGGTAAGTGATCTCCCTACCTTCATATCAACCCATGAGCTTTTCCATCTTATTTTCTCACCCTGTCCTTTTGAGGTGGAGGAATGAGAGCAGCTGGGCAGGCATCTGGCAGCCAGTCATCAACCCACCACAGTAACTGACTCAAACCACAGCTACACAACATTGTGAACATGCTCAAGTGGGGATCTCTGCTAGATTTGTTGTTCTTTTTACCAATCATCTATATTTTTTGTGGAAGTCTTTACATAACTCAGGACCAAAATGCAAAAAAAAAAAAAAAAAAAGCATGTGATTTCCTAAATGCTGGTCCAGTGAAAAAATCAGGAATAAAGTTTTGTTCACTATACGAAGCTAGCATCAACTACATTGACAAAGTTGTGTAACAATGGTTTAATCAGTTTTTATTCATAACAGAACTAATGGAAGCCAGTTTTAGATACCTTTCTTTCCCTATCTCTTAATACAATTTCCAAGAAACTTTATGAACATTCAAGCATGTGATAAATATCATGTATACACACAGAGTGGTAAACAACATACTTGCATCTGATCAGAGAGGCTAGAAGTTTCAAGAGAGAACAGTAAGGTAAGACTAATTTACAAGCCTAGGCCACTAGTTCCTGTCAAGCTCAGACAGATGTGGGTCAAAAGTAGTCACCATCTAATGGCAGATCAAAGACTTGCATAAATATGTTGGTAGGTGGGAAGCAATTCTAGGTAGAGCAGTTACTTGGTAAATTATTTCACCTATTGGGCTTTCCCGAGACAAGGCAGTGTAGTTCCTGTGGTGCAACAAGAGGAGGCTAGAGAACACAGCCAAGCTTGCTTCTCCCTCACTAGGTACATCAAAACCTGTAGAGCAAAAAAGGAGAAGAGGGTTGCTGAACTTTCCATTGTCATAGCCGATACCAATCTGCTTAACAGATCTGCTACAGAACTTTCTGAATTGAACCTAGATTTTTGTTGGGGTCTGCAGCGGGTCTGCAGAGAAGTTAGTTGACTTCAAAGACTTAGCTGTGTACCTTTAAGACAGCACAAATTATCAGGTATGTAAATAGGATGTGAAGTACCGGAACTTAGAACCGCAGCATACGGGCACCTACAGCAACAGCAAATAGCAAGCAAGAAGAACACAAAAACCAATCAGGGTCTGACACGTGCACTGTCTAAAGACATATAAATAGTTTGTATAAACAATAAAGGCCCTTTTTGTCGAAACGCAGACATAGTGTTTTTTCAGTTTGCCTCGACCTGTGTCACCACAGATATTTACATTTAAAAATACTTAAATACAAAGCATTCCATATTCTTTATCAGTTCAGCTGATGAAGAACAGCTCTTTGCATTCTGTGATTAATATTGCAGCTGTCCCAAGAGACATGTTAAGTCTTACTTTTCACTTGCAATCAAAAAGCACTACTATCTTCAGAAAGATTAGGTAGGTGATTAGTTGTTTTCAAGTCAAAAAGGTTAAGCTTTCTATGATATCACCTGATAAATTATGCAGGGCAAAGATTCTTTTCATTGCTAATATACTCATAGTATGTATAAAAACACTGTTTCAAATTGTCTTAATTTGACTTATTTCATAAAAGAATTAAGTAGACTTAAGAATCATACATGTGTACAGATTTGTTTTAGCTACCCTAGAAAAAAACTTGCTAGAGTTGAGTGTTTTCACTTTCAACCAAGAAGTACTCTTCTGATCCACAGTGCACTTTCATACAATGTTAACCTTATTTATAGTCTGAATAAAGTCAACAATAATAAATCATGTAATTGTAAACATAATTCTATTTAAAGTTAAGTATATCTACTTTGGAGATACATAAAGAACATTAAGACACCTAGAAAGTACCTGCCAGACCTCATAGAAAATCTTGCCAAACATAATCCTTAAACTCAAACAGAAAAAGAAGAAAACTATAGGGAGGGAAAAATACGTATCAGTTAAGCTATCAGGACTATGATCTGTAAAAACTAAAAGTACTATCATTGTCACACAAACCAGAAGAACTATGTTCTTATTTTTCAAGATGATAGTTTCAGAATTTTTTTAGTTCATGGTGGGTTTATCTTGGCTGGTTGCCTGGTGCCCACTCAGCTGCTCTCTCACTCTCCCTCCTCAGCAGGACTGGGGAGAAAATAACATTAAAAACTTGTGGGTTGGAGGTAAAGTCAGTTTTTAAAACAGAAAAGCACAGGCTGTGTGCAGAAGCATAGGAAAACAAAAAACATTTCTTCTCTACTCCCTATCAGCAGGTGATGTCCAGCGCCTGCCTGGGGAGTAGGGCCTCAGTACGCATAGCAGTTGCTTCAGGAGACAAATGCCTTAATAAAGAATTTCTCTCCAGCCCCCCACACCCCTTCTCTTAGCTTTTATTGCAGGATATGTTGTATGGTATGGAACAGCCTAAAGGGGTAGCCCTTTGGTCATTTGGGGTCAGCTGTCCTGCCTGTGTCCCCTCCCAAGCTCTTGCTCTTCCCACCCCCAGCCTTCTGGCCCTTTAGGGAGGAAGGAGGCAGATGGGTGGTTGAAAACACGCCTTGGTGCTGTGCAAGCATTGCTCTGCAGTAGCCAAACTACTGGATTGCTATCAACACTCATCTAGCTATGAATACAAAGCACAGCACTGAGGGCTGTTGTGGGGAGTTAAAACTCCATCCTAGCCACCCCAAATACTTAGCTATATTTTTAAACAACAGTTGTGGGGTTAGCACACTTTCAGATCTTGAAATGCACAAAACCAAAGCCACCATGCAGCAAAGTAAATCTATATGGATCTATATTTGTATAAACATTTATTAACTGCCAAGACCCATGCAATTTATTCCACCAAATAAAGTTCCCTCTTATTTTATGCTCATTGTGGTGTTTAATTAAAAGAAAATAGAAAGACAAACTCTCCATGAATGAAAACTTCACAATGTTCCTTCACGATACCCAGGACCAAGTACCAATTAGTAAGACTACAAACTCCTACAAATCAGTTACCAAGTCTTTTTGGTGTTTAGTTGGTGGTTTTTTTTTTTTTTTCCTTACATGGTCTTTTAGGTTTTAAAGATATACAAGCAGATGTGAAAACTTTGAATGAATTCAGACAGTCTTCTCTAAGAGAGTTCCTTGCAGCTGTTGGAAAAACTTGCATTCTTTCATACTCTCACCTCTTTCAAAGATGATTTTTCACTTTCAGTGTATTTATGGGTTACCTTCCACCCCCTATAGTCAGATACAAATAAGAATATTGATCTACTGACATGAAAGTATGTTAAAGTAATCTTTAGGAATAATACCGGTCACCTTTTAACTCACATTGTCTATGACTGGGAAAATGACATTAAAACTGAACGGATAAAAGAGGTGATGATTAATAAATATAGGTGATGGTCAATATCCAGACAAAGAATATATAGAAATATTTGTCACTAAATTTTGTTTTAAAATACTCAAAATACTACATTCCCAAGAAGATTACTTGTAAAAGTTTCCATGGTTTTCTCTGTGATTCAAGTGTCCATCTCTGGTGTTTTAATACACACATTATACATTTCAGATCAATATCTCATAGAATGAGGTTTGATGCATTCACTTTATTTTAGAGAAGTATTTGAGATATTAAAACTACTCATATCTAAATTAGATTTAACTGTATTTATTAGGGTTAATTATTTAGACCAAAATAACATTCAGAAATTCACCCCCACTACTGTCACTTCTGGAAAAGGCAATTTATTTGACTTCCAAACAAACTAATGTCTGAATAGAGTGAGAACATCCCCCTCCTCTATAATTTCACATTTCTATTTCATTTCTATAAGCAGTGATACCAGACTCTGCTGAATCAGGGTCTTTGCCTCTTCCTTTCCTATGTCTCTAAAATAAAAGGCCTATTGTAGACTTCTGAAATTTTCTTTGCATGTTTTAGAACTGATTTCTGTTTCCTTTTCTGCAGAAAAATAATCCTTTAAAACTTTACATTCACATTAGTCACTTAATATGGAATATTTTGTGCATTGAAACCCATAGAAAGCTCTTTGGTTGGTGAAAATCACATCTCATCAATGACATTAGTACATCGAAAGTGTTGAATCATTTTGATTTGCAGTGACAAAGGAACCAGTTCAGAATCACTACTCTGATTACACAATAAGACAATAGAAACATCTTTTTTGAGTGATTATTTTATTTTTCTGTTAAGATGAATTTCAGTGCCCTCTTCATGATTAGTTTTGATGTTTGGCTGTCATGGTTCAACCCCAGCTGGCAATTAAGCCCCACACAGCCGCTCACTCGCTCCCCCCCACCCAGAGGGATGGGGAGGAGAATCAGAAAGGAATGTAAAACTCGAGGGTTGAGATAAGAACTATATAATGGGCAAAGCAAAAGCCACACACTCAAGCAAAGCAAAACAAGGAATTCATTCACCACTTCCCATGGGCAGGCAGGTGCTCGGCCATCCCCAGGACAGCAGGGCTCCATCACACATAACAGTTACTTGGGAGGACAAATGCCATAATGCTGAGTGCCACACCCATTCTTCTCCCAGCTTTTAAATACTCAGTATGACAACCCATGGTATGGAATATCCCTCTGGCTAGTTTGGGTCAGCTGTCCTGGCTGTGTCCCCTCCCAGTTTCCCGTGATTCTCCAGCCCTCTTACTGACAGGGCCTGAGAAAGACTTAGTATAAACATCATGCAGCAACAACCAACCCATCAGAGTGCCATCAACATTGTTCTCACACCAGAGCCAAAGCACAGCCCTGCACCAGCTACTAAGAACAAAATTAACCCTATTCCAGCTGAAACGAGGACATTGGGTTTTGTTGTTTTGGGTGCTTTGGGGTTGTTTTTTGTTTGCTTGTTTGATTCCTTCAAAAGCACAAGAGAAAATGTGGAATATCTATCACTAACAAGTGAAAGCAGGCATATCACTACACACAGGCATGATTTAAAGCATGAAAATTCCGAGATATACAAATACCCAACATCTGAACTGTGACTGTGTTATAACAAAAGAATCACCTTTTCCTTCTGAAAATTTCCTGATGATTTTGCCAAGCAATCCAAAAGCTCATCTGTAACACCACTGAAGTAAATTTCTTCTTCTTCCTTGTACTTATTGCACTCTGATTCTCACTCTGAGAGGTCATGAACTTGCTGGCTTCTCAATGGCAGAAAACTAGATTCATGCTCCAGAAGAGCATGTAATGAGCTCAAAGGGCTGCAGAGCATTTGATCCATGAGACTGGACAAAGACTAGCTTGAACTAAATTGGACAGCATGCATTGGGTTCTCCCTCAATACTTCACACTGTGCAGTCATTCTTACTGCAAAATTAGTACAGCCTTTTCAAATTCTTTAAAAATATTAAGTCAGTTACACTCAAAGTTCATTGCAGGAGATAATTGTGCAAATATAGATTTCAAAAACTTATATTTTGTTAACAATATAATTATCAGCTAATGACAAATGTTAAGAATGGGCAAATGTTAAGAATGGGCAAACAAAGCCTTTTATGAGGGCAAACTTTGTACCAGCATTGTTTCCATCATGATGGGAAAACAGTAAATTGTTATGTATAGATAGCTATACATCAACACTATAGAAATGAAATTATTTTAGAGCCTCCTATGGCAATTTACTACTTACATGAATGCATTGCTGACTTCTTCAAGCTGAGCAAAAAAATAATAGTTTTAACAGGAAGCTTCCATGGATTACCTAACAAACATGAAAACTTTTTTCAGATAAAACAGTAAATTTGATATTTAATGATCTGTTTTGGAAAATTAAGACTTGATAGAGACTAGCTGTTTCAAATTACCAATGAATTACAAAAAAATTATAATACTGTCATCTATTATTACAACTAGACATCAATTGTTGTTACCTCAAACTGCAATATATAAAAAATACTATTTATATATGAATTCGAAAAGTTTCTTTTTTTTAGTTAAATGACTTCAGAAGCTTGAACATCAGCAAGTCATAACCTTTTTAATATATAATGAATAAAGAGACTACATATGCAAGAATATTCTACAGAATTATGCTAATGAAAAAATCAGTGTTGCAGAATATTTTAACCTAAATATTAATATCTACTTACTGCTATAATTGTGCCAGTTACCCTCATTTTAAATGCTGGTATCTAATTTGGCTTAATACATGGACATAATTTTTTTAGAAAAAAGAATTACTGATATTTAAGCATTTCCTACAGCTGTAACCAAACTGACCCTTATAATATTAATTATGCCTAAGTCTGCATGTTACTATCTAACCTCATTACACCACTAGTTGCATATTGCTTTTTTTCTCTAGAATATCTTATCCCTGTTCAGAAAAATGACAAAACCAGTTTGGTTTCAACTTAGAAACTATTTCTTTCTCCGAGAGGGGAAAAAAATAAAGGGGAAGTGGGGAGTCTGGGGGAGAAGTGCGGGGTTTGGGGGAGAAGTGGGAGTGGAAATAAGACAGGCGGAATTTATGCATATTAGAACAGGAATACAACAGTTCAGTTGGAAGGGACCTACGATGATCATCTAGACCAGTCCCCTGACCACTTCAGGGCTGACCAAAAGTTAAAGTTCATTATTAAGGGCATTGTCCAAAAAGACTGACAGGCTCAGGGCACCAATCACCTTTCCAGTAAGCCTGTTTCAGTGTTTGACCATGCTCTAAAGAAATGCTTCCTAATGCCCAGTTTAAACTTCCCCCAGCACAGCTCTGAACCATTATTGCAAGACCTATTTTATCATGGCCAGAACAGCTTTCACATTCCAATGTAGCTTTTATTCAGAAAAAGGTATTTTTATACAGTATCATCAATTGTTTCAAGGATAGCAGTTATGCAGCCCAAGAGAGCAAATGAAAACCTTTCCTTCATCCCAAACAGTGTGCAGGATCTGTATCAAAATCATTCACGCGACAAGTTATACTGTAATAGGAAATATGTTGTATTAAAATTTCATATCCCTATGGAATCAAGCTAAAACCCCTGTGACTGCACTTAACCTGAAAGATGGAACTGTGAAAAAGTTAGGAAGCTTGTTAGAAAGAGGATAAAAGGGATAACTAAAATTAAATCCTTTTAGGCAGCAAGGAGAATGCTGAAGAACACCACACTGCTAGCAAAGCATCAGAGCACATTACTTATTTTGACAGAATAAAAGTTGTCGATATAATTAAGTAGAATAATAAGGCAAGGTATTAGAAAGAATCAGCATATTCCAGAAAAAGAAAGTTACATCTAGATGAAGAAAATAGAATCATACTCTGGGTGGTTAAATGAAAAAAAAGTATCTGGACGTACACTGTCTTCAACTCTACCTGGAGCAAAAATATGTCAGACTGTACACAAAGCCAGCTGATGACTACTGTATAAAAACAAGCCTTCAAAGAGGCAAGACTACTGAAGAAAGGTGGTGAGGTTTTTAATATTAGCATTCTCTGAGGAGAAAAATCCAGAGGTCCACACTGGAACTCCCTGTGGGAGGCTTAAGAAGGTTTGCCTGGATTTGAAGTGACTATGACTTAGGTTAGAGAATTAAATTAACAAAACTAATAAACAAACAAACAAAAAAAAAAAACAAAAACAAAAACAAAAAAAAAAACAAACCCAAACCACCAAAAAAACCAAAAAACCAAAAACCAACCCCCCCCCCCCCCCCCCCCAACCCTTCTAGGAATAAATGGTACTCAAATAGAATTCTTAATTGTGGTCTTTAACATGATACTTACTCACATTAAGTGACAAAAGCTGCATCAAACAAAAAGGAAATAGGAAGGAAGACTTCAGGTGGTATTCAGGTAACTGGAGGCCCATAAACCACGTGGAAAAGGAAAACATACCAAGTAATGGATTCCAAGGTCTGACAATTGTGAAAAAAGTTAATACATGTTGGGTTGTTGAAAAAAACATGTTTACAAACCTCTTGAAATTCTTTGCAAATTTAAAATCTCAGTGGTCTTACATTTCAGAAGGCTTTCACTGAAAGGCTTTATTAAAAACTTTAAAAAAACCAAACCAATCATGGGAAGAGAAAAAGGTTGTGATATAGATAAATAAATGGTTAAAAAAGAAAAGAAATGGGAAACTGATAGTAGTATATACTCAGTTATCAAATTAAAAATGTGTGGAAGGCCTAGCAAGAAGGTAAGTTTTCTAATCGTATTGTGTTACTGATGGCAGTGAAGACAACGGAAACTAATCAACTCCAAAAGGAAGTTTTGATCTTAAGTGATAGTAAAACAACTACAAAAATTTGTTATAGACAGACACACAAATGAAAGGTGTGTAAGTAACACTTCTTAATCTATGTAATTTGTGAAGAATGAAACTTAAGTTTACATATTTAATATCATACTCTTTGTGGACCATTGCCAAACACAAGTTTCATCTAGGCACCATGATAGTTTTATGAAAACGTGATCTCAAAACTCATCAGCTGACAAAAATAAATCTATTGTTAGAAGCTACAAACAAACAAACAACCCCCACACCTCTGAAAACAACATTGTACCATCACATAAGTTCATGGTTCACTTTTCTTTGAAACACTGACTTCCCCATCTTGGAATGGATTAAAAAATTGGAAAAAAAGAAGGATTAATTGTGTAAGAATAACTAATCAGGAAACAGATACTTTGGTATGGTATACGACAGAGCTACAGAATTCAGGAGCACAGAGGTGTCCTGACCATTTGTCATATCTTCCAACACCAACACAAGCACTAGGAGCCTACTAGTGAAAGGATTAAAGTAGGAGGAACAAGGCTGAAAACACTTAGTAAGATAAGACAGCTTTTCACGCAGCAAGAGACCTGTGTAAACCCCTGCTGAGGGTAGTGTAGATACTGGCAGTTCACATGGATTTGACAGAAGACTGCACAAGCATTCAATAATAAGTTATCGAGAGTTTTTAAGTAGAAAAAGCACAGCAGGTTCAGGAAACTTCCAAAGCTGAAAGCAGCTGGAGGCAGGCAGAACTTGCAGGAGGAAGTATCATTATAAAGTATCACTTAATCAGTTTTCTCTCTTCCTTACATACCTGCACATAGCTGCTGCAGGAGGCAGGCTGCTGTACCACACTGGCCCTTGGTCTGAGCCAGTGCTGCTGTTCCTGAGAGCTACTGGGGAGGAGATGGGTCTCTACAACCACTTGTACGGGGGTACTGATGGCCTCCTGATACTTTTAATTATAGTCTTCCATCATGAGGTTAAATCACTTATAAACAGGATTTAATTAATGTAATTATTATATTAGGTGGGCTGGGAGAAAGAGGGCAAGAGTGAGGAAGGCACTCTTACTCTCTCACTTCAGCCTCTCAGGAGCCCTGTGATTCTTTAACAAGTTCACCATTACTGGTGGGAAGGAGAGGGAAGAGGATAATTTTTAGTGATTTTGAAATGTACTTCTGGTATTGCCTTATGTTAGGAATCATTTCTATGCATGGTCACCTCAGGGACCAATATGACAAAAAACTCTAGAGCAAAATCCTGATGCAGGTTTTCTTTGTGATATGGCATTCCTAGAATTTCAACGTGGACCAGACATTTTGAAGTGCTTAGGAAAGGAAATATATTAAATAATATATTATACACAGAGCTTCTGAGTATCCTCTCTGCTAGAAAGCAGGGGAAAGCCAAACAAAAGAAAAGAAAGAAAATCCCACAGTTCTTTGTCCTTACCTTTATACTTTTGCTGTAGGAGCTCTTCTTTTCCCTTGCAACTATTCTCCTACATATTGGGTCTTCTGCCATACGTCAGCCCAAGTATTAGGAAAAACTTATTTCTGAACACTTAACTTCATACAACCTGAGTCTAATAGAACACTTTTGAAAGGGGAAAAAATGGTCAGAATGCATAATATATTTGACAAAAATTCCCATATAGTTTTAGTTTATTTTAGACTTAATATTTGCAGTTAGCAGAGTAATCAAAGAAAAAAAAATCTTCTAAACATATTCTGACTAGATTTCATACACATACATGCAATACATATGTGTCATTCCTAAAGAAAATAGAACACAGTGAAATAGTTATTTGGGAATTAAAATGAATTATTATTTCTAACTTTGTCTTCATATCACTAACAAGTACTCGTTTATTGATACCAAGAAAAAAATATTTACTACTCAAAGGCTTTTAAGAAAAAGAATCAACAAGTTATATTAAATGGTTAACCTAAATTGCCACATACATAACTATTTTCCTTGATGTCAAAAGTACCCAAAATTAGACATGATCCTAAATTCCATTCAAAGGCTGTTGGAGACAAGCTTTCCCAAAACAGTAAAATCTCATTAACTAATACCTCTTGAAGACAGTTAAATAGATATTTTGCTGCACATTCTATATTAGGATCCCAGGCCTATTTTATTGATGTAGAAGGAAAGAAACAAGCCATCTGTGAGGCAATAAGCTATATAATAAGTAGTTACACTTATTATCACAACAATTTAATTACAATATTTTTTTTACTAGCTAACTTTTTCAAAATTTTTATCTGATGTAAAGATTATGTTTCGTGTTTACAGATGAAATATACTAAAGTTCAGTTAACACTTCCTGAGCTAAATATATTTCCAACTCCCCTTCAAGTGTAATAAGGTATTTCCTAGTGATGTTTAGATTTTTTATATTTTTTTAATAATAAAAGACACATTGTCTCTGTGGAGCACAAGTACATAGAATAGACTTAAAAAACCAACCAAACAAACAAAAACCAAAAAAACAAACAACCAAACAAAAAACCAACCCAGAAGCAACAACCACCAAAAAACCTAATAGGAAAATCTTTTCTGGGCAATGCTTATATTTCCAACACACTGATTTAGCTTAGGCATGACAAAGATACTGAACATCTGCCCCTGAACAAAATAAAGAAAAGCAAAGCTACAACTATACTTAGCTAGGGAACCTCAAAGCAGGATTCTCCAGCTTTTCTGTGTGACCCTAAATGCATCACAAAACATGTTTTCATACAAGATCTTAGCCTTATCTCCTTTACTCAATACAATTGAATCTCTTAAATAGGCACATCTAGGTCCTGGTTGCATATACAAGCTCTATCCATGTTGCTGTTGTCACCACTGCTAGAATAATTTGTATAGTTTATTTTCAACCATTTCTTCCTCAAGACTTCCTCAGAATAGAAGGAAATTTAAATGCCTTTGCAACTAATACTACATTATAGGAGGGCTTTAAGTCCTTTCTGGTTTTGATGCTGGACATCTATACATGCTGAGAGTCAAGAGACCTCTCCTTCCTCCAGGACAGCTGCTGGACATCAGATTGCTGATTAAGATTGACTCATCCAGGAAAGCCTGAGTTCAATTAAGTTTCAGTGGGAACTGGGCTTGTAATTGTTTTAGTCTCTTTGAAGGCAAAATTTAAATGTGTTTTTAAAATGCTACCCGTAATGGACTCACACAATAAAATATTTATTTAGAAACAGATTAATTATATGATTTCAGTGTATATTAAAAATTCATGCTTGTTTGTTTTAGGTGCTAATACTTCTGGAAATTAATTTAACAGAGTTTGCACAAGATTGCAAAACAGCATACAATATTTTCTGTTTTAGTTTTCTACGCTTTCTTATTAGTGGAGTTACTGATACATATAGTCACTGAATTTATCCTTATTTCTTGCCTTCTTAAGAAGCACCTCTGCCAATATCAACGGTTTGGACTGTCAGCTGTATTCCGCTATAAATTTTAATCATTATGAATTTTTAAAAGACATACACAGAGCATTTTCTCACTTCCTTCTCTCTATCCCATTCTTTCTCTCATCATGTTAATAGAAACTGCCGGGTGGCAGATATTAGGGCAAACAAGACCATAATAGGTAATAAAGCAAACTCATTCACCATACACATTCTAGTTCCCCAAACCTCATTTAAGGAAAGGCAGCTGAATCTCATAGGTTTCAGCCAACATTTAACTCTTTCTTTTTTTTTTTTTTTTTTTCCTTTTTTTTTTTTTTCTTTTACATTTGGTTTATGAGTGGTAGTGCATACCTTGAAGAAACAGAAAACAATGTTCCATAAATATAGAGCACCTAAAGAAATCTTAGTGTATCATACACATATTAAACAATACAACATTGAACAATTAACTCAGCTTTTTATGGTGGCAATCTACTTTGTAGCTAGTCACGATCCTGAAATTACATACAAGACTGTAAATT
Source organism: Falco punctatus (assembly GCF_963210335.1). Lineage (NCBI taxonomy): Eukaryota > Metazoa > Chordata > Aves > Falconiformes > Falconidae > Falco > Falco punctatus. The sequence goes on along the minus strand of NC_137581.1, from coordinate 105,709,479 downwards.
GCCTTGGGCCAGCAAGTTCTCTCCAGTTCTCTGCTCCACTCTTTGAATAACTTTATCTAGTAAGCTAATGTGAGCTAATAATGGTTATCTTGCTTTTTAAAGTATACCTTACAAAACAAATGCAGTGGTATTAAAGTCTGAAAGTAAAATGGGTTTCATAGAGTGTCCAGAGAGTACTACGGGTCACAGACTGCAACACCTGGGCAGGAGATGGAGTGCAGAAGCTGGCTGGTCATCAGCTCTTCCAGGTTAAAACTTGGAGGCCAGACAAGCGAAGAAAAAAAAATTATTTTTTAAGAGGAATAAACCAAGTACTCCATATAATAATCCTAAAAAGGAGCATATAGGCTTCAGACTACCAAGGGTCTTTACCGTCTGTGTGAAACTGACATTAAAATTAGGGATTAAATCAAAATGCTTCAATAAGAACCTTCATCAAATGGTGTGACTCAATTAATTGTCGAGTAGGAACAGAAATTTCCAGTGAGTTATAATGGCCTTCAAGATTCACAGGAGTTCCTAGCCTCAGTGTCAAGTCAGGGACAGCGTTTAGTGTGTGAAAAAGACAAGGGTAACAGCAACAGTGGCGTACCTAGTGAGGAGCTAAAGGAATTAGGCACTGTAGACTGCCCTTTCCCAGGAGTTACAATTGGGTTGAGTATGGCAGTGGTCTCTGGCAACTACATCGAGTTCAGCTTAGTTTGAGGTTTGGTTTACGACAAACAAATTTGGACAAGGAAGAAGCACAGTAAAACTAAAGGCTATAAGAAGCAACAAAGTATATTGAGGTTTGGTGCCAGATATCAGCATTTTTTATGCTTAGGCAGGGGTCTGCAGTTCTTATGTCAAATTGGGTTTAAATACAGGGTTAGATTTTGAGGTCACAGAAAGACAAAATTTATGAGGAGTAGCCAAAGGACTGAGAGTGGGCAAATGAAATCTTTAATGAATTATATAGTTAGACTCAAATCTTTAGATCTTCTGTCAGGCTAGAGTTAAAGATAGAATAAATATTAGGTTACAGTGTGAATAGGGTCCCTAAGTGGCACAGAGAGAGAGAAAGACACAGAGAGAGAGAGAGAGAGAGAGGGAGAAGAATTAGTAACAAACATCTTCACTGAATTATACATGAAACTTTGTAGGTCAGGGTTAGGGTAAAATTTGGGAGAATGAGAAAGAGAAGAGGTACAATACAAAAGTTTCATAAAGAGTATCCAAAGTAAAGTGATGATGAATTCTTCAATGAATATTATTACAATTTGGATCCAGCGGGTTCCCTGGTTGCCAAAGTAATTCAAAGGCCAGCAACAAGCCTTTCCAGTGATTTGCAAATGGCATTAAGGCATAGAGAGTTATTTGGCCTTTGTGTACAACTGAAGTTAGGGTTAGGATACAGATTAGAAGAAGGCCAAGTAGTAGTATGTTTTAATGTACTGTATATACAATGGGTTGATGTGAATGTCAACTATAAGTTGTACAAGAGTTTACATTGCATGGTGGTTTGTGGCATCCAGTCTCTGCCACTCCCAGGGAATGAAAAGGGCTGTGAAAGACAAGCTGTCATCTCTCCTGCACAGTAAATGAGAAGGATGATGTGCATTATCTCTGCCTGACAGATTCTTCCAAGCAGCAACTGTTGAGCAATATGTCAGGAACCAGGTGTATGCAGGAGATCAGACCAGATCAGCTCTAGAGGACACATGCAGCAATGTCCATGTGAGGCAGCACTGCTTCCCCCAGAGCATGCAATGGTTTATTCCACTGGAAGAAGGATTCTGTGTGAGCGGGTGAAAAATGTGATGAGCATGAACTTGAGACTTTGTTTCCTCAACAGAGTCCTAAAGCTACATCCTTCAGTATGTGCAGAAATGCCCAATCTCCTGATGATGCCATTGCGTACCACCACAAGGTTGTAGTCGGTGGGGCAGGCCCATGCTCAGCTGTCTCTGCCCCTCCCAGGACAGCCTATCCCACCCACAGGGCATCACCCCAGCCATATAACCCCCTCCAGAAACCCTCTCCTCTCCTCTCCTCTCCTCTCCTCTCCTCTCCTCTCCTCTCCTCTCCTCTCCTCTCCTCTCCTCTCCTCTCCTCTCCTCTCCTCTCCTCTCCTCTCCTCTCCTCTCCTCTCCTCTCCTCTCCTCTCCTCTCCTCTCCTCTCCTCTCCTCTCCTCTCCTCTCCTCTCCTCTCCTCTCCTCTCCTCTCCTCTCCTCTCCTCTCCTCTCCTCTCCTCTCCTCTCCTCTCCTCTCCTCTCCTCTCCTCTCCTCTCCTCTCCTCTCCTCTCCTCTCCTCTCCTCTCCTCTCCTCTCCTCTCCTCTCCTCTCCTCTCCTCTCCTCTCCTCTCCTCTCCTCTCCTCTCCTCTCCTCTCCTCTCCTCTCCTCTCCTCTCCTCTCCTCTCCTCTCCTCTCCTCTCCTCTCCTCTCCTCTCCTCTCCTCTCCTCTCCTCTCCTCTCCTCTCCTCTCCTCTCCTCTCCTCTCCTCTCCTCTCCTCTCCTCTCCTCTCCCAGATCACAGAACAACCTACTCAGCTATTTACTCTCCACGAGGGCAGACTGGAGCAGAGGCATGTGAGAATGGCTCTGAACTTGGTTTTATCTCTTATTAAAGTACCTTCAAAAACTGGAAACTATAGTCCCAACTTTATTAGGGCTGAGATCTGGCAACTTGACAGAGTAGTGTATAAAGGTCCACAGTTCCTCTTTCTTCCAGGAGTCATTGAAGATATTTTGAAATAAGAAATAGGTATCTACACAGATTTTTAAAAATCTCTTCTTTTGATTTTGTGCATAATTTTTACTGGCAGAGTCAGCACCTGACTGGTAGAATAGGTAGAATAGCCTTTTGCATGCAAAACTTTATATTGGAGGGTTTTTTAAATTTTATTTCTGATTTTACAAATATTACTGAAACATTTAATTTTAAATCTCAGGCCAAAGCCCACAAATAGAAAGTAATATTAAGAATTATGATATTTTTTCTGCCTTCAAATTTACCTAAAAGAAGATATTAATTCATACCACTTACATGTTAAGCTTCAAGAAGTCAGGTACGTTCAGAGACAGTCACAGGTTTTGAAGTTTAGCAGTTTTTTGTGTAGCTGAGGCTGAATTTCAAGTTTATATTTAAAATCAAAATAAGCCAAAAAAAGTAATTCAATGTGTTATTGAACACATTTTGCAGAATCCATACACTGACCCGACTGGTGCCGAGAAAATGGACATTTCCATAGAAACATTAAAGGCGTATAACAAGAATACACAAGGTCCTCTAGAAGAGGATGCATAGCAAGGATATGTCTGCTGTGACTTGATAGACGCAAAGCATTGATCTGTTTTGTTGCTCATTTCTTCTGCAAAAGGTTTTTAAACTGCAGAAGTAATTCCAGTTACTTTTGTATGTTGAAATTGCTGTATCTGATGAGAGATTACAAAAGGGTTTAAAGAGAGAACAGTTCATAGACTCTATTAATCTTTCAAAGAGAAGTATATCATAGGAAAGATTTGCAACTGAAGTTGGAAGGTCAGTACCTTCACTAAGTGTAAATGCAAGAAAGTGCTCCTGGCTGCTATTTCAATCTGGTATTTTAAATCAGTTGAACAGCCTAATTGCCTTTTCTTTTCACTACATTCTCTTTTCTTTCCATTTTTACTACCACTATTACAGCAGCTCCCCTTGGCACCACTCTAGTTTATGTACAGAGAGTGGTACTATTATACACCACTCTTCCTAGCACTTTAAACCTGGACCAAGAATATCTTTCTTTCGTGTGAAATGTGTCACATGAAGCCTTTTCTCTATTAAAAAAATATGTAGTTTGCAATAGAAGTCGGGTTTCAGTTTTGGAAGAAATTTGAGTAGACATTGATTCTCTAAAGACAAATATTTATGCTGAATTATATTGAGAAATCAAAATTTTATTATGTTATTTTAACAAAATACTAAGTCCCCTCTTGCTTCTTACTGGTAAAATAGAAACAAAACTCTCAAACATTTAAAGTTACATATTGCTTTGCAACAACTTTCAGTTTTGTTGTTCTAACTATCAATATATTATTGTCAATAAGCAAAACTATGGAGATATAGGTCTTTTCCTTTTTTATAAAAAAAAGAAATTTTAAAAGTTGTTTAGTTTCCTAATTCCTGATACTGCTTTCTACAGTTTGAATTTATATATCCATTTAGCTATGTGAAAGTAAGATTACTGGCAAAAGGATTTCTGGACACTTTCTGGACTGACAGAACAGGAATTTACCACAATGTTTTCCATTACTTCTTTGTGCTTTTTTTTTCATCTGATCCAGAATTTGAAGCAAGTTGGGTTATGATTTTTGCATTCAGTTGTGTTACATAATTCATGGTCAGGCAGCAGCTCATGAGGGGCTCTCAGAAAACTGCTGCAATGTGAAGTTACTTTCTGCAGTAAATGATGTTAACATTTGGCTTGGATTACATCTGTGTGTTCTTAGTCACTTTGTATTTATTTCTCTGAAATATATACTCAGAGAAGCTTAAAACTTTTGAACATGTTGGGAGAAGTTGTTGACTGAATACACCGCTGTCCATGGCAATAACTGGTGAAGTAAATCAGTAGAGTGGCAAATAGCTATTGCCCTAGTAACATATTTAATCTGCATGATGTGGTAGAATTTGGTTATCAACAAAAGCCTGTCCATTTCCCCTTGCAGACACTTTGGGAATCTCTGTGATATACAACCACTCACTAAACCTGGTACTTATGTTTCTTCTCTGTGCAATGATGGTACAATATCACTTTTTGAAGGATAATTTACCATCAAAAAAAGAAGCAGACTAGTGGCCAGAATGGACAGTTCTTCTCTGTTTACTACTTCTAATAAACTTCACAATACACCTTGCACACCAAGCTTCGTTTTTTTTAATGATGGCAACATAAAACAATCCATTGAACAAAACGCTCTGGCCATTATCTATTTAGATTTAAGTACTGAAGCATGTATACTGTTAACCCTTTTATGTGACTAATTATGTGAACAGAGTCGCATGATAAGAACTTGGCTTAGTGACTAAACATGGGGATCAAAATAAAATGATCATTGAAAGGTGTTTAATGACTGAATGTAAGGCTTCTAGTCTTATTGTCTTCATTAAATGGCACTATGCAAAAAGAGATGCAGCATGACAATGATTTTTTTAAGACACATGGTTTCAAGGGACAAAAAAATAAAGTGAACAACTGAGAAATATAACAGAAAACAAGAAATACAGAGTCTCCTAAACATAATATAATATTAGATTTTCAAATAAGAAGCAGTAGGGAGAGAAACTAAAATTGTTGGTGTACAGCCAATTAAATTAATTCCCTGTTTTATAGATATATATGTATATAAAAATGTTATAAAGCTGAAGTCACTGGAGTTTTGTTGCATGGAGAAGAGAGGTAAAAGCCAACTCTATTATAAAGTTAAGCAAAGTCCAATTAACTTAACAAGAAATTTTGTTGTGTTCACTGGGAGACGGATGAACTAGGAAAGGACTAGTGACCACATCTGTGTTTAGCCCAGGAGATTTAATTATCTAATAGTTACAGAGACATATGAAAGAGACAACAGTACAAAACATTATTTAGGAGGTTGGAGCAGCTGACCTACACAGAGAGATCAAGAGAACTAAGCACATGTACCTGGTTAAATGATGTCCAAGGAAACATTCAACAAGAAACATAAGATGAAAATACCGGGAAGGAATGAAGTTATACAGAAGCATAGAAGAATTACTAGGAATGATGGAAAAAAGATAAACAGAAAACAAACAAAAATTCCCTCTCAAAATCTTTAAAAGGAAAAGTCAACAGATAATAAAGTTGCCAACAGCAACAGTTACTAAACCACAGAACAATTTTTCTCAAGGAACTCACAGAAAAGCCATTCAGTTGCTATTAAGAAAAAATGCGATACACAGTGTACAACAGAGAAAAATCTGGCACTGAAAAAAATCAGACTAGCTTCGCTAGGGTAGTTTTTCATTTTTAGCACTGATATAGATGTAATTATATCTATAATTCTGTTGCCCTCAAAGCATCTTTTTCAAGAGCAGGAAGAATACAGAAGCTTTAATTAAATGAGACCTGTGTGTGGAGATTCTGTAAACAAATCCAGTTTCATCCTTTGCTATACTTTCACTTTTCCCTCACTTGTGGTTAAGTTCTAGATGGCAAAAACACTGTAAAATTTCACCTCTGAGCTTTTTTATTGTTTTATTGGAAGAGGATAGTCAGTTACCTTTCTCTGAAGCATTATACGCTATATCAGCTAGAAAGAAAATGCTTTTGTGCAGAAGTGCCATTGAAGTCTTTCGATTATTTCTTTAGCAGACTTTGCTCACCTTCTGGAGTCAAATGCATTTGCCAGTAGGGCAGGGCCAGGAGGGAATTTTCCTTCCACTGAGGATGGATGCAATTGCTCTTTTGTTCTGCTTCTTTGTTTTGGTTCTTTTTCTTACTTGGACCCCATTTGGTAAAGTGTACATTTCCTAGCTAACACATAGGAATTTAAGTTTCCTTTTGAGTCCTACAAAAGAATGGTTCTTCCTTTCTCCTTCCTGCTCTCGGCTAGTGGCACAGTGAAGCTGTGTTATTTTGTTGTGTGGCTTTTTTAGAAAGATCTCCAACCATATGTCTTAAGTTTGTTCTAGGATGCTGAGTGGTTTTCTGTAGCACAGAGGACAGCACAGGGGACTATTCTGAGCTCATGCTTCAACTTCCTTCAGGTTTTCTGTGAAAAACAGAGGACCATGATACTCTCTCCTGTTTTCAAGTCTCCTTATAACAAAGCCAATGCACTGCAGCACCAGTGTGGACTGGCTGTATTTAGCAAAGTTTGCCAAGCAGATTATTCTGGATTTCTGCTTATTCTGATAGCTCATTTCTCCCAGAAAATGAAATGTCTGGGAAGTGGAGAGTTGTGTACACAAGGGAACTAACATATGTATACATAGTATCTTGGATTGGTTTAGAGTTCAGCATACTTGGAGTTAGCATTAGTTTGGTGTATAGTTCTTGTATTGATGAAAAGTTTGCATTTCATTCTAAGTGCTGTAAGCATGCAGATGTATTTCCAAACATTCTATGTCTTTTCCCATAGCAATGCACAGACACAGAAGATCTAGATATAGAACTGTAATATTTAAAAGACTGAAGAAGAGTATCTAGTGATTTTGCAGAATGCATAAATAAATTATGTCAAAACAGGGTATCACATTACAGAACAGTCTAAACAAGAGAATTGTACTGTAAAGTATATGCCACCCCCATGTTCACAGTAGTACAATGTCTACATACATAGCTTCCACTATGCTACAGCTATACCATCAATTTCTCAGCAGTACATTTAATCTAACAAGAAAAAAGCAAGAAGTTATAAATAACAAGACAACAGTAACAAACCAGTGTTAATGTTACCAAGTTTGATAATACAAGCACTTCTGCTTTAGAAAGGGTTAGACATCACAACTTTTTAACAGGATTCCAGTTCTGTTCCCATCTTGCATTTCCAAATCAGTCACTTTTGTTACCAGAGAGGGTATCATGGTTTAACCCCAGCCGGTAATAAAGTGCCACACAGCCACTTGCTCACTCCCCCCTCACCTATGGGAGTGGGGAGGAGAATCAGAATGGAATGTAAAACTCAAGGGATGAGATAAGAACAATTTAAGAATTTAGATAAAACAAAAATAATAATAATAACAACAATAACAGTTATAGTGAAAAGGAGGGAGAAGGGGGGAGGGATGAAATCCAAAGGGAAGGGAGGAAAGAAAACAATTGATGCACAATACAACTGCTCACCAGCCACTGACTGATGCCCAGCCAGTCCCTGAGCAATGATCCACAGCCCTGGTCAACCCTCCCCAGTTTGCATACTGAGCATGACCTCCCATGGTATGGAACACCTCTTTGGCTAGGTCAGGTCAGCTGGCCTGGCTGTGTCCTGTGCCTTTCCAGACCTCCTGCTGGCAAGGCCTGAGAAACCAAAAAACTCCCTGACAACATTTTTCCCACACAATATCTAAAACACAGCACTGCACTAGCCAGCAAGGAGAAAATTAACTCTATCCTGGCTGAAAACAGGACAGAGCATTAACTAAAAACACGGAGGATCAGAGATTATTTTCCACATCTGCTAAACTGTATTTGATAAAAGATATGTGCTTAACATGAACAAGAAGCTCTCCAACCATCTTTCAAACTGGTCACAACAGACAAAGAAAGTAATATTTTTCCTTTAATAGTCATGTTGTATTTCAGTTAATGGATCTCTTAGAATTCCTATGGATAGGCCTAGAGAACTTGGTTATGTAAAGCTTAATGTAAAACCCACTGAAGTTGCTGGACACTTCCCACCAGTTTGAGTTTATTTAAAATATTATTTTAAATTCATATTTACAGGTCACCAGGGGGATGAAATGTGCTCTCAGTTTCTCAAAGAACAGATTGGAACTTGCAATATTTTTTTAATCTTTTCTCTATACTCTAGTTTGCTTTGACTGTTATTCTACCTACACATGACTAAAGGGATCTTTCAGTAAGATGCAGCCTTCTGTAGGGGAAAGCAACCTACTTAAGGATGCTGTAAGACTGCTCAAAAATAGTCTCAGGATGCAATCTTTAGGCCTTATTCATATTAATGAAAATGGAAATATCCTGCAAAGTAAGTGCTTACTAAAACAGCACAAGCTCTTAAAAAAGTACTCACATAAACAGCTCACATAAAAGAAAAAAAGGACAAAACATTAAGTGAAGAGCACTGATATAAGAGTTCAGGACCAGGAATCAGAGCAAGGAGTACTGTTTTTTGTTGGTTTATTTTTCCTCCAAGAGTTATTAGTTTTAATCCTGATTAACTTACATCCTTGGCTAACAGATTTTTAGGAGTGGAAATATGCAAAATTTAACATTTAAACAGTGTGTGGGAAATCTCCGAGTACAACGTTGGAATCTGCCACATTAGTCAGAAACATCTTGAATGGAGGTAGGGAGGTCTTACAACCCAGATGGGTTTAAGAATCTAGTTTCTGATCAATTAATTTTATTATTATTATATCTGAATTAGGCTAAAATCAAGACAAAAGGAACACATTTTTGGGGGTCGTGAAACTGCTAGTGCTAATTTATAACTATTTAGTTTTAACACTTCATGAATGTACTACTGGAGAGACAATTTCAATTCACATTTGATTTATTTTTCCATGTATCACATCACAGCTCCTTCCTCCACTCAGACTTAGGTTACATTTTTCATAGAATTATAGGAAAAAAACCTTGATATACCAGTCTTTGTCATATCTCACTGAGCTGTGCACATTAAAAACCTCTGCAGCTTAGTGGAGAGCAAAAATGAGAATAACATAGTCACATAACTAAAGTTTTGCTCATATATTGAAATAAAATTAGTTTTGGTTACATGTAATTCTTGAGTATATGTCAGTTCTTTTGGCTGTAGATCTTGTTTGTGTATTGCTGGTTTTTGTACAGAACATTTTGTATTTTTACATTCTTTGACTGAGGAAGAGTTCTTTGTATTTGTAAATTCCTATGAACATATATTTCTCTTCCTCCTCATACCTGTTATGGAATGAAACAAAACAAGAACTCAGCTTTTTGGATTAGTTTACCACATAAAAATAAATGTGAAGCATAGAAGAAAAAATCCCATCTGCAGAATAGAAGTAAGACATTACAAAATGCTGTGAATGCCCTGTCAGATACTATATTCAATGACACTCAGGTTACCGGCGTCTTCAGCAAAGCACTTGGGATCAGTGTTAGGGTGTGCTGGGAGCTGGGATTTGTGGAAGATTAAGTGCATGTAGAGGTTGGAAGGGCTGAGGCACAAACTTGGGAAATGAAGTCATGCACGGAGAGAAAGCAGGCTTGCCTCCTTTCATGCATGCACGTGCAAGTATTCATACACAAGGCTCGTCTTGGAGTGAAGCACTGCTGCCATATTACCCGTGGGTTCACCCAAGTTGGTGCTAGTGCCCAAATGAATGCAACAGTTCTTGCCTGTAGCTGAAATGGGTACTGGATATTGAAAATGAAGTTTTACAGAAGTACAAGGAAGAGCAGAACTGCTCTATTCTGTCTTCAGCTCTGCTGCACACCAAACCCATGTACTGAAACTCCAGAGTGTATGGCTTGTCATTTTAGAAGTCCACTTTAGCTATGGAGGATTTGTATGCAATTTTCACAGGGGCAGTGAAGTGTCACCCTCTTACTCCTTGTTCGGAGGGCTCATGCAGGAAAAAATGATGTGACAGTGTTTCTTTTTCCCTGCTCATCACTGTCAGTGATGTCAGTGGGTAGATGTGTATCACACTTGTGATGCATCACTTAGATCAGTAATAAAATGTCACATTGTTTCTTTCGTCTAGCAACACTTTTTTGTAACTGACCGTTATTGCCCTCTGCTTAAATAGAACAGAGCAAAATGATTGTCCTTTAGCAGAAACATTATTCTATCTTCGATTTTCCTTCTGATTGGATTTACACAGCAAACTCAAAACAGTTATTAGAAATTAGCTTTCAATGACCAGCACAATCACAATATTTGAAGAAAATCCCACTGTCCTGTTTGCTTTTGTTTTTTTCTTTTACAGATCTGTATCCATCCTTCTTCCTGCATTGATATCTTGCCTGGTAATACTTTAGCTTAGTTGAATACTTTTGCTTTGATTTTAATTCCATCATTATGAGCAATGACCTTTTCTTTTAACTTTAGTTCTTTCACTTCTGAAAGAAAGATGACACATTAGTAATATATAGAAGTGAATTATGACAGTTTTATTCTCTAGAGGTGTGAAAAGAGATTTCTAACATTGCTTTTACTGTTCAGACACTTAGTCAAAATTCTGGAGAAGGCTAGCCACTTTGGAAGCCAAAGAGACTTTGAAGAATTAGGCCATTCTAAATTGCTTTACAAAACAAATCTTCAAAGAAGTCAAATTCTTTGTATTTACAGAAAGAATACATCTTGGATTTTAAAAAAGATGGTTAGTGACACAGTATTTCTCTCTATGTCTGTACAGTGGAAATGTGTCCACTGCACAGACATAGTACTCTTGTAGTCCAAATCAATAAAAAAGATCTTGCATTTTCATCTCCAGGTCAGCTCAGAGGCATAAAATGATTGCTCTAGTCTGACACAAGTACAAACCAATACAGGCACAGTATTTTTATTGGTCTGAGGACAACTTTTCTGTTAGCTCTGCCCAGTGTGACAAACGTGCTCCAGGTATAGCCAGCCATGGCTACAGCATCCTTCCCCTGCACCCTTCACCCAGCTGGGACTGTGTCCAATGGTGACACTCAGAGGGAGAGTCTCTGTACAGTGTGCTGGAGGGTGTCTGAGCTGAGTGCCTCATCCTCTCTTGAACTGCTTTGCCTCTGCTGCCATTACTGCAGGCTTTGCAAGAAAGGCTTAGAGTCATTTTGGCCACAACATCTCACTTGCAATGAAGAAAGCCCCAGCTACCTCCAATACTTGGATTAGTATGCTTTGATTCCGCACAGACACTGCCTTTCTTCTTCATGTTTTTTTTTTCTTCTTTGATTTCTACTGGATTATTGAATTTCTACTGGATTATCTATTTTCCTCAGTCTTGTCCCCATACCCCAACACAGTATCATTTAATGAAAAATTTTCTTTTTACACTTATTTTCAGTTACTAAGCCCATCTTGAAAAATACATCTCTCCTTTCTAAATATTTTGTCTTCTATCCCTTTTTTCATTTGTGTGTACATTTCTAAGTTTATGAATTCTCTCAGATCCTTTTGCACTGCTGACCAAAGAGCATGGTCTTCAGCGAGTTAGATTGTTGAGTTATTATGACTGTTTTCTGGCAAGCGGTGTCTCAGGTCACACAAAAATAATAAAACTTTTTCATTTATATAGCAGCATGCCAAGAAGTCTGTAGGCATTATAAAAAGATAAACTGAAGTATAATTTGAGATGTAAGGAAGCAGAAGAAAAAATAATTAATTTCCAAAATAGTTAAGGGATTAAAATATTTGAAAAACAACAATAGTGATGACCAGTAATTGTAATTGCTAGAAAACTTCATTAAGAACTTGGCCATTTGGTCTACTACTGTCATAAAAGTACCTATTAAAATTGCTTATTTAAGTGCAAAAATCAAAATAATTCATGTCCATTTGTTGAACCAATTTTTCCTACTAAATCAATTTCAGTTGTTTTCATTTAAAAAAAACATGACATCCTTTACATGCATAAGTGATTATAGTCTCTCTTCTACTTCTCTCTTAGTACATTTATTTTTCAGGAAAATATTCTCATTTGTTTTTCATATATCTATGTTTCAGTCAGTAGTTAAAGGACTTTTTGTATGTGTGATTTTTTTAAAATAAACTTTCATTTGAAAATTCACTGCCCCATCCCACCAGCCTTGATTAGTTAAGTATAACCATTTCATCCTTTCCTTATGGATCTTTTCTACTCTATTTCTAAACCATTTCTTAGCACCTCCTCTGTAATTCCCATTTGGTCTTCCATTTTTCCACTCTGCTACATCCTCTGTTCACTGGAGAATTTTTATAGTTCCCCTGAATCATAACTCTCAAGAACAGATAGATAGGGACAAACCATTGAATTATGAAACTAGACGTGTTTAGACTGATTGCTTTGTACTCTCTATGACCTGAGTTTTTAAAAATAGAGAATTCCATCAATGTCTTGTTCTGAAAAACAAACTCAATATAAAAGGTCATCCTGAATTGACTGTATGATCAAGAGCCCTGGAAGATGTGGGTTAAGAAAAATATCTAGTTGATTTCCATCTCCAGGAATTTCAGTCTTAAAAAGAGATTATAAAAATATCTATTGTTACATTCTTAAAGTTTCAGAGCTACCCTCTTCCAGTCACTGATGCATCTATATAAATTTAAAAAAAAAAAAAAAAAAAGATATCTGAGAAATTAGAATACTAATATGAGTTGTCACAAAATATTACTAAAACAAGTTATTTTCTGACCTACTATTAAAATCATGTAACAAAAAGTAAGATAAAGAAGAGACATTACAGTTTCTGTCTAGCCATTCTGTTGTATAGCTCTGGTTATGCTATTCCAGTGAAACTCAAGCTGTAATAAATCATGGCATCTTGCAATGACAGTTTCAAATGAACACGTTTATTGGGACAGACAAGTACATCACTAAGCGTGTTATTTACTTCAGATGCTGACACATAGTACCAGCTGTTGGATTTAAACACTGACTCTGTCATTGCATCTGAAAACTGTGGGTATTTTTCAAATCATACACCAATATGAGCAAGAACATGGGCATCATAGCATAACATAAGTAACAGATTAGTTTTTTTCCAACAGCACAGAAACCCCAAAGTTTGAAAGGAAAGAAAACCAGTAAAACCAGGCAACGATTCCACTCTAATCTCTAATAAAAAAATCCAAACCAAACTCAACCCCCACATCTATATTAAGTGATAATATTTTTATTATAGATTTTAAGGAAATTTAAATATTTTTTTTTCTTGAAAATTCAGTGGCTGAACTTTAGAGGCTTGTCAAATTTCATAGCTTCTTCAGGTACATACCCAAAACATCTCTAGCCACCATTTTTCAGAAGTTAAGTAAGCTTGCCAGCAGGCCAAATGCAATTGTAAGTAGTCTAGAATGGAAGCACATCCAGCACTGCTGTGAGCTCTTGTTCACCACCAAACATGGGGACTTAGCTCATGCAGAAACCTGGGGAATATACCTGAAAGGAAGGGACTTCGTGTTGCCAGTAGGTCAAAAAAGGGAACCCTGACACACCCCCTGCCCCTAAAAAAACTTAACCAAACAAAATAGCCACAGAACAAACCCCCAAACCAAACCTGACACAAGCAACAGGCACACTATGAAATATACTTTGAGGTGGAATACTTGAGGAAGATGGCATACCAGTTCAGGTTGTGGTGGCTCCAATGTCTAGAATTGTGAGGATTTCATCAAATAGGGATATCCAGCAAGGCAAAAAAATAGCTTCTTCAAGAGGGTATTAGTAGCCTTATGGGAGGAAAACACAGGAAGGAAAGGATGTGATGGCTATCTCATATGTAAGAGAATTGTTCGGTAGCCTCATCCAGGTCCCTGTCCTTCAAGGTTAATAACTGTTGTGTGATGCTGAGATCAAAAAAAAAAATAACAACCAACCAACCGACACCCCAATGACCAGAACAAGCAGATGAGAGATACTATATGTCTCAATACTAACAGGATTTTTGCTGTTATTCCACAATCAAAAAGTGAAGAATGAGATAGTTAAAGGTCCCCTTCTGAGGGAGTGAATCCCGTCTGACAGCCAGTTCAGGAAGTATGAAACCTAACTGGAACCAAGTCAAAGATATTAAAGATATATTGCCAATACTAATGCTGCCTTTTGACCATGCCTTATTTAATCTTAGTATAAGTGACTTTACTAATTACTCTGGACAGTCACGCATCTTCCTTATAGAAGACTGATGTGATGACATTACTAGTGTAAGTCAAGGAGATGAGTACACATCTAGTATTGAGCATAAAGGCTTTGGCAGTTACTCATGAATACTGCAAGATTAATGTGTAACTTCATAAATGGTTGATTTTAAAACCAAAGTTAAAACTGGTTTCTTTTCATAGATGACATTCCATGAAGCAACACCACTGGCAGACATGAAGTTCCAACAAAAATAAAACAATGCCGAAACAAACAAAAAACACCCCTTACAGTCTTGTTCTATGGTGGTGGGTTAATCTTGCCTTCTTGCCACGTGCCCACTGAGACACTCTCTTACTCCCTTCCTTAGCAGGACAGGGAGAGAAAATATGATTAAAAGCTCAAGGGCTGAGATAAGGACAGGGATCACTTACCAATTATACAATTACCATCAAAGGCAAAACAGATTTGACTTGGGAAAATGAATTTAATTTATATAACATTGGGATAGTAAAAAAACCCAACAAAAGTGCTGTCACCCTACACCTCCCTTCTTCCCAAGCTCAACTTCACTCCCAGCTCATCTACCTCATTACCCCACAAGTGGTGCAGAGAGAATGAAGAATTGGGGTTGCAGCCAGGCCATAACACTTCCCCTGCTCCAGCGTGGGGTATCTCCCACAGCAGACAGTCCCTCACAAGCTGCTCCAACATGGGTCCTACTCACAGGCTGCAGTTCAAGAAGTTCTCCAGCATAGGCCCTTTCCACAGCATACAGTTTTTCAGGAACAGATTGCTCCAGCGTGGGTCCCCCATGAGGTCACAAGTCCTGCTAGAAGAACTGCTCCTGCATAGACCCCTCTCTACAGTCCACAGCTCCTGCCAGGAGCCTGCTACAGCGTGGTGTCTCTGTGGGCTGCAGCTGCCTTCAGGTCATATCTATCTGCTCTTGTGAAGGGTCCTCCACAGTCTACGGTGTGGATATCAGCTCCACCATGGTCCTCCATGTGCTGCAGGGGGACAACCTATGTCACCATGAACTTCACCACAGGCTGCTGGGGAATCTCTGTTCTGATGCCTGGAGTACCTCCTCCCACTCCTTCTCTCAACCTGGTGTCTGCATAGTTGTTTCACGTTTCATCATTCCTTTCTCCACCACTGCACGGCATTTTTTGCCCTTTCTTAAACAGAGGTGCAACCACTGTCACTGACTGCTTCAAACCTGCTCCAGCTTGGGCTCTTCTTTCCACAGGGCCACAGGTCCTGCCAGGAGCCTGCTGCAGTGCAGGCTTCCCACAGGGTCACAGCCTCCTTCAGGCACCTACCTACTCTGGCATGGCTGCAGGGGGATAACTGCTCCACTGCTAATTTCCATGGGCTGCAGGTGGATATCTGCTCCACTGTTAATCTCTATGGGCTGCAGGAGCACAGCCTGCCTTGCCATGGTCTTCTCCACAGGCTGCAGGGAAATCTTTGCTCCAGAACGTGGAGCACCTCCTCTCTCCTTCTGCACTCATCTGGGTGTCTGCAGAGTTGCTGCTTTCACATATTTTTCACTCCTTTCTCCTGGTGCAATTTGTTGCACTGAGGTTTTCTCCCCCTTCTTAAATACATTATCCCAGAGGCACTACCACCATCGCTGATGGGCTCAGCCTTGGCTAACAGTGGCTCTGTATTGGATCCATCTGGCATCGGCTTTGCTGGACATGGGGGAAGCTTTTAGTGGCTTCTCACAGATCCCACCCTTGTAGCCCCACCACCACCAAAACCTTGCCCTACAAACCCAATAGGTATTCAAGATCAAATGTGAAATAATAGCTCACTGATAACTCCTTTGGTTTGTAAAATAAACCAGGTACAAATACTTTGTGTGGAAGGAGTTGTACAAGTATATTCTTAATTATTCCAGGGCAAAGGACAGATCATGGCAGTGGAGTAAGTACAGCAGCTTTCACAAAAGCAGGCCATAACTTGAAGGGGTTGCATGTGGGGGCAATCTACAAGTGCGTTTTATATACCTGAAAGTATATTTTATCTCTATTAAGTTGATATGTAGAACTGGCAGATCCTGAAAGTGACAGTATTAAAAGGACAGCAGACTACTGTAATTCAACGTAAAGATAGTTGATTTAATAAACTACCAATCAAATCAGAAATGCATCAACATTAAGGGACAAAATGGGGGAAAGCTGCAAATTGACAAAAAAACTTTTGCAAAGGATAAGTATGAGGGAATGAAAGAAGAATGAAGACATGAAAATTATCAGAAATGCTAGCTATTAAATAAGATATAGCAAGAAGAGGGTTTATAAACACAAAAGGATATGAAATAAAAAAGGAAACAAAAGTCTCTTATTCAACAGGAAAGGAGAACAAAAAAGAGATTATGCACAACAGACTAAATTCAATACTTTCTTTGTATTTTTCATTAAGAAAAGAAAGAAACAAAAAGGTAGTTTTGACTAGATACTTCACACGGTGGGTTTTATCACAAGGATAAGTATGTTAGGGAGAATTTGAAAAGAGCTGAGTAATGAATATTTAGATAAATGGGTTAAATTTAAGTCATAATACCCTGATAAATTAATTTTTAAATGCTTAACTCCCTGCACCCACCCACCCACCCCCCACCCCAAACTAACCAAAGAGATTTATAAAACTTTAATGGTTTTCTTCAAGAGATCATATAAGACAGGTGGTTTGAAAAAGGAGAAGAATGTGAAATTCTGTATCAGCTATTAAGAAGTGAGAGGTGGAGCAGTGGGAAGGAATGTAAAAGAATTACAGATCATGGCACTTACCTTGAGGAACTAGGACAGAAAGAATTATTGATCTATTTATATCGAGAGAGAATAAAATGAAAAAGACAGACAGTGTAGTTTTGTCAAAGTTCAGATAGTACCAAAGCAATCTTATTTTCTCCAAGATGGAACCTGTATGAGGTTACAGCGGAATATGTAACTGACTTCAGTAAGGCTTTTCCTATAGCCCTATGGGACATTCACAAAAGCAAACTGAAAACCCACAACCTAGATTTTTTTAAGTACTCACTGCTTTATAAACTACACTCTGGGTAGTTACCAGTGTTTCTTTTGTAGTGACATGGTATTTCACAAGTACAGCAGCTAGAATAAAAGCAGAACACGGTAATAGGTGTAAATGATGTAAAATGTAATGCCTTTGGGAAAAAGCTCACAGTGGAATAGTGAAAAGGTTCTGTGGGAAAAATTGAGCCTGAATGGTTAAAGGGAAAGTCATATGGAAAGACAGACTAGAAAAGAAGAAAGGAAAAATTACTCTAGATATATGGATAAATCACACTCTCTACACAGGTAATAGAAAAGTCGACAAACACAAATATTGTGCTTTGAACTTCACTAGTTATGTCAGTTTGATGCCTTATACAATAAATTGTGAAGACTGTGGCTTTTACACTCTGTATATCTAAATGCTTAAACTTGGTGAGAGAACATGGTACTACAAACTTCCTACGTAACCTGTTAACAGTACTGCTGCTAATATTGCATATTCTGTTCTTCATCTCTGCAATCAATTTCTTACATCTCTTTCAGTTTCATCTGGAAGTGGACTGTTTAGAAGTGTTATGAAGTGTTTCCCAGCAACTACTGCATCACTTCCAGTGACCTTCAAATTACATTTAACATTTGTCTTGGACAAAACTGTAAGGCTGCTCAGTGTTGTGGACAGGAAGATTCATCTGGTACTGTTAACCTGATCAGTAGTGAAATAAAAAGTCAACTGAGCTTACAGTTTTACAACCCCAGGAGAAAGTTAAAAACCACATTAGTTGATTTAACAAAATGGTAACAGACAAAGAATCTGTATCCAAGGTTATAAATGATAGCAGCTTAGTAATCCCTGTACTTCACATGTCATAAACTACTTGCACTGTATTAGTTTAAGGACAATCTTACTTTTATTTTACTCAAGAGTTCCTTTGCTTTGTCCCCCACAAAGGAAACAAGCAAATGAGTCTGCAGAAGTCAAGAGCATAAAATTACTATGCATGCAGGCTGACTTCTTTGGAAGTCTTTGCACAGGGATTGTTCTACCCATTGTCACCCATGGATGTTTTGAGCACATGAGATGCACACTATTCCTTCAGGACATGGGGGCTCCTTTGTCCTTTAGGCTGTTTTTGACCTCCCTTAAATATCAGTATGTGGCTTTCACTGCTGCCTCCATTAACCCTTAGAAAACCTCATAGGCCTAAACTTGAGCGACCTGCTGGAGAAAGTATAGTGGACAAGTGCTGCAGTGTGAGGTTTGGGAGAAAAGTTCAAATGAGGATGCTGGCAAGGCAATGTTTAATTTGCTGCTTCATTACATAGCAGGAGATACATGGGAAAAGCTGCTTCTTAGTGGACACAGCCTTCATCAGGGCTAGAGAAATAGTAGGAAGATCTGGCTGCTTAGTCTCTAGAGCCAAGGAGCTAACTTCATGTGTAAGAAACCACTTCTTGGAATTATGTTAGCTTTAGCCATATCCCTCCAACTTACCTCCTTTACAGCTTTCTACTGCAATTACCAAAAAGTCCTGTGCCAAGGTATTTTGAAACCGTTAGGGGAATGACAACTCATCCATGAGCCACCAGTCCCCAAAGACTGTACTCCTGTCCCAGACAGTTCTTGCAGCCAGACCTCTTCAGTCTCAGAAGCTACCTCTGTCCTCCTCCTAGAGCAACTTGGATGTCAGTGTGGGCCTGTTCCCACAGAGAGCAGTGGAAGCTAGTCTTTGCAGCCTGTCTCCCTTGCACAGACCGAAGGCACACTGACCACAGCCTTCATGACTCAGATGGGCTATCCAGATCCCACAGCACAGGGTTTCTGCCCCGCCTCTTTGCTACCACACCTCAGGGAATATACATACCAACAAGGCAGGCAGATGATGAAAGTCTAAATGAGAGGAACAATTGCAGCTAAAGAAGAAGAGGTTCAAACAGCAAAAGCTTGTTTCCTAAGAAGTCAAATCTGGTCCATTACTTGCATAGAAATAAAAAATTGTGTCAGAAAAAAAGGTCTAAATGTGACCCAGACTTTCACAAATTCATATGGTCTGAATTACAGGAGATCTAGCAAGATAATATGGCCCATTAGGGACTAACATAAACAAAAAGTAGCCAGCATTTTATACCCAAAATATTGTTAAAGGCAAAAGGGAACAAACCATTTTTAGGACTGTTGTGGTTTAGTCCCAGCTGGCAACTAGAGTACCACACACCCACCCACTCACTCCCCACTTCCCCTGATGGGACAGGAAGGAGCATTGGGAAAAAGGTAAAACTCATGGGTTGAGATAAGAACAACTTAATAAATGAAATGAAATAAAATAAAATAATAACAAAAAGGAGGAAGAAGGGGGAGAGGAACAAAATCCAAAGGGAAGGGAGGAAAAAACCCCCAAGTAATCCACAATACAATTGCTCATCATCCACTGACTGATGCCCAGCCAGTCCCTGAGTAACAACTGGCCCAGCCCCAGGCAGCTCCCCCAGCTTTTAAATACTCAGCATGACAACCCATGGTACAGAATATCCCTTTGGCTAGTTTGGGTCAGCTGTCCTGGCTGTGTCCTCTCCCAGTTTCTTGTGCCACTCCAGTCCTGTCCTTGGGAGAGCCTGAGAAGCTGAGAAGTTCTTAACTTAGTATAAACACAATTTAGCAACAACTAAAACCATCAGTGTATTATCAACATTATTCTCGTACTAAAATCCAAAACACAGCACTGTACCAGCTACTGAAAAGAAAACCAACATTATCCCAATCAAAACCAGGACAGTATCCACCCCTTTTTCTGTACCATTTACGTAATACTACACTTTCCAGTACACCTTCACCTTCCCTATCTTTTTATGTAAACACACAGACATTCCTGTAGTCTATGGACCACCCCTATAAAAGTCTGCTGAGTTCATTTAGTCCATGACATTGGGCTCCATCCGTCATAACAGTCTTTCAAGGCAGGAAAGATGGTACGAGGAGTTGGATTGTTGGATGCTGAAACCAGCTTTGATTCCATCACTGCTGTGGTGTCTGGTTTCATCAAAATTCATTCTTCATTAATGTGGCATAAAAGTGGCAGAAATAAGTGCTACAAGCATATAGAAGTGACTATATAAAGTGTTGTAGAGCAATTAACATAATACAATTTGATTGATTAGCTATTTTCACTGAAAAATCAAATCCTTCTGAGGCTCATGTCAAACTTTCCCCTCCTCCTGTGTTATCCACCAAGTACATACAGGTCCTTGAGCAAAAGCAATCCCAGAGATGGGCTTGCCTTTGCCTGAGGCAGGAGTAACCTAGAGTGTTTTCCCTAGCATGTTTTTAATGTGCACTACTGGATATTTATCCCCCTCTACAGTACATAAAAGCTTTGATTGGGCAGGGCAGTTCATCTGGCAGGTCCTCTAGCGTTGACTAACCAGGGTTTTTTGCTAAAATTGCATCCCATTGTTTGAAGGTCTATGTGTTGCATTTCTTTCTTGATGGCCTGAGGTGTCATGGGCCCACCAAGCTATGAATAATTTACCTTCATGATGCCAATTCAGATCCACCTGAACCACTTCAATCTTAGCAGCCTGGTCTACCTGCTGGTTGTTTTGATGCTATTCAGTGGCCCAGCTCTTGGGTACATGAGCATCTACATGATGTACTTTCACAACCAGGTTCTCCACCCGGATAGCAATATCTTGGCACAATGCAGTTAGCCCAGATAGGTTTACCTCTGCACTGCCAATTGCTCTGTTTCCATTGCTGCAACCACCCCCACTGGGCATTTGCCACCATCCATGAATAAGTATAGAGGTAAAGTATTGCCCATCTTTCTGGTTAAGCAATGTCTAAAGCCAGCTGGATACCATTCACCTCTGCAAACTGACTCGATTCACCTTCTCTTTCAGCAGTTTCTGCAACTTGTAGGGGGGGCTACAGGCACCTTCCACTTCCAATGCTTTCCTATAATATGGCAGGACAGATCAGTAAAAAAAGTATATTGCTTTTCATTTTCTGGCAATTTATTATACCATGGGGCCTCTTCAGCATATGTCACCTCCTCTTATGGTGACATTCCAAAATCTTTACCTTCTGGCCAGTCCATGATCACTTCCAGTATTTCTGGAGAACTGGGATTTCCTGTTTGAGCTCATTGTGTGACCCATTTACTCCATTCAGCATCAGTTGTGTGATGTGTAGATGAGACCCTCCCTTTGAACATCCAACTTAGCACTGGTAACCGGGGTGCCAGGTGGAGCTGCCCTTCAGTTCCACTCACTTCTGAAGCAGCTCAAACTTCTTCATAAGCTGCCAGTATCTCTTTTTCAGTTGGAGTATAGCAGGCCTCTGATCTTCTGTATCCCTGACTCCAAAACACTGAGAGTTAACCTGGAGTCTCACCTGGTGCTTTCTGGCAGAGGCTCCGGGTAAGACCATTCTCCCTGGCTGTGGTGTAAAGCACACTTTTTACTTGCCCTGTCTTTACTGGCCCAAGGGCTACTACATGAACTATCTCCCACTTAATTTGTCTTCCCAAGCAGCCATTAATGAGTGCTGAGGCCCTGCTTTCCAGGAAGTGGCTGAAGAACTACCCACTGATGGCCAGTAGTAAATGAATTCCTCTTTTTGCTTTACTTACACATATAGCTTCACTTTGCCTATTAAACTGTCTTTATTTCAAACCATGAATTTTCAGCTTTTACTCTTTGAATTCTCTCCTCCATCCAACTGAGACGGAATGAACAAGCAACTATGTCAGTGTTTAGCTGCTGGCTGGGGTCAATCTATCACAACCATTTAGTGTCCTAAGTAAATAATTAATAAATAACTAAACAATATCTAAAGTAGAAGACCATACCCTCTTTGTTTTGGAAAGGTGTTGAAGTTAGTGGACTTCAAACAGTTTTATGTTTTGAAGAGGTTTTCAAGGTGGAGCTTAAAGCAGCAATTGGATTTTCTCCAAAGACTGTGAAGAAACTTTCTGGAGATGGTGCTACATGTTCTTCTGAAAAAAAAGGATGGAAAGCAATTGAATCACTTCTGCCATTATTGAACAAACAGGAGAGATGTCTGTTGGCATTATTTATATGCAGGCAGATAATTACTGTCTGTGTCAATCAGGACCACTTTTCCAATACAAAATGGAGAAGATACCATAGTATAGATAAAGCTGCTCAGATCAGGGCAAATCAGTCTGAAAGGAAGAGGTATGACTCTGTGGATTTTTCATACCTGTAAGATGATATGAATATGGGTTTTTTTACATACTTCTCTCTGTCCTCTAGCCTAGTGACATGGTGTGCCTTTGGGGAGAAGTAAAAGTGGTTTTTCTCTATTTATTTGTGAAGCCTTCTTCATTTCATTAATCTGGAATGCTTTTAGGGAGGACTTCTGGGTTTGTTTACAACAATTTCTTAGCCTTCAAGTGTTATCTAATCACAAGCAAACTGGAGGTAAAAAGCCTGACTACTAATCTGAAGTTTTCCATCCTGATTATCATGTCCAATTCAAGGCATTATTAGTAGTTTCAACAATACTAAGATATCATTAAAGCTCTGAGTGGCTGTTACTATGCTATTTCTTTTTTTTTTTTTTTTTTAATGTACAAAACTATGAGTACCAATGATAGAACTGGTTTTGTGTCACACACAGTGATGGTACACAATCTAAACGTAGTATTCTTAAAGAGAAGAAATTACGCTGTCCTGGTATGTAGCTATGAGCATGCACAACATGGATTTGCAAATAATCAAAGGAAAAGTCAAATAAAGAGTCATCATTGGTAGATGCAGAACTGGAAAGGATGCTGTAAAACCAGATAATCTGCTTAAACAAACGAAAAAACCAAAGACAAAATAAGGATTCAGTAACACACTACTTACATTTTTCCTGATTTTTTTAGTCATAAATTATGTTGACTAGTTCCAAAATCATTAGAAAAGGCAGGCTGTCCTTCTGGGAACCCTTGAATAACAAAGTTTATTACATTTAGATATCTGTGGATTAGTCAATTATTTTTTAGGTACAGGAAAGAAAGGAGGCATTTTGCCTTGCTTTCTCTGCAGAAGATGTTTATCACAGACAAAAATGTTTATCACAATCATATTTTCTCTTTATAATGGTGGAATAAAAAAACGCTTAAATCTCCTGAGGCACTTTTAACCTTAACATTTGGGCAGATAGGGCAAGAAGTGCAGGAATCTACATATGCCCTGGGATTTTAATACTTCACTGAAAGTATGCCATTAAAGCTAAGACTATAATGTTTGGAGCTGTTTCAAGGTTTTATTGACTTCATTAGCTAAGGGAGGTGATCAAGCATTTTAATAAGTTTTTTCTGATCATTGAACTGGTAAAAAAGATTCTGGATAGTATCATGCAGCAGCAAGCATTTTCTGGAGAAGAAACTGATCCTTAGTTATCAGAACAGAATACATTTTACTTCTTTTCCATGTGATCTTAGGCGGATAGCTGAGTTGAAATCTGTAAAGTTTTTGGTTCTTGGTCTCATATTGAACATTGTATAGCACAGCTAGCAGTGAAATTCAAATTTAATTAGGAGTACCTTTTGTTCTGGTCTAAATTATTTGCTCCAGTTTATGTTTTGAGTATAGTTTTGATACTCATGGGAAGAAAACCTTTCCGACAATCTCTTTCAAAAGTATGCAGATTAGCCAAGTTGGTCCTTTTCTGATTGATCAGAACAAAACTGAATATTGTGCATATTCTCCCCACTTTGGCTGTGTAAGAAGAAGTAATTTCAGTTTTGGTTTAAAAAACACACCATATTTATTACCACATGTAATTTTATTGCTGGATATTAATTCCCGATATGTTTTTTTCAAATTTTGTTTAATTTACATATTTGAATATCCCACTGTGATTTAACATTTTTGAAAATTGATATATTTGAAAAGCCACTTTAAAATTATATAACTTCATTAGTCATACTCTTGGTGAATTTCCCCACACTGAAATACGTAAGCAAATGCCTATTTTGTTTCGTTCATAATAAAGCTGGTATGATTTATTTGTAATGAGCTTTTCTCTCACTTGTTTTTTGGGTGGTTGGTTGGTTTTTATTTTCTCTTTTTCTCTTGTACTGATCTGCTGCAGGGTATTTCTTAAGGGATTTGTAGTAATAACAATTGTTTTTAACATACATGAAAGGCCATCACATATTTTTTTTCTCTTTATTTCCTCTCAAAAGAGAAGAGTTTTCCCTTGCCCATAGTCCACACTGCACATCCCCAAAACTACAATAAGCAGCCTGTTGTGAGGTATATTTTATCATCACATTCACCTTTTGTCCAAGGGTCATTTACACAGTTGAGATAATGCATTAAAGGCGATCTATGCTTTAGAGAATATATTTCTGGATTCCAGCTGCATATTAGATGATATTGGAGTATTTTAAATTCACAGAATTATTATATCCGATCCCTCCTTATCCCCACAGAAATAAATGGAAGCTTAGAACAAAAATAAAATAAAAAAATATGTTTTATTTTTAAAATAATCTAAGAGGTGGAAATTGCTTTCAGCTTGCCTTGAATATGGAAAAAAATGTTCACCATCTGCATCTGTTCAAAAGTAGTGAAGTAATAACTAATCTAGTCGGAATTTAATACAACTCTCCTTCAAGTAACTGAAAATATGAACTTCTGTAGATTCTTACCATTACATTTCACTTTCACAGACATATATGATTTTAAACATCCTGCTTTTAAAAGATGATAGGAAGTTATGACCTATCTGCTCAGCTGCCATGAATGACAATATAGTTGCTGTTAGGCTTGTTTGATGGTTAGGTAGAATTCATTAAGATGTTTTTATGGCTATTTAAACTGAAATGTTTTGCCTCATTTTGGTGAACGAACAGTACATACATAGTCACCACGAAATAACATAATGCTGCTGCAATTTGATTATTTTACATTATGTTCCCATATTCTTATATTACCACTACTGTAAAAAAAATTTGGCTTTGCTTTTCTTCATATCCAATAAAAGTATTGTTTTCAAATTATTTCTAGTACTAAGACATGATATTTCACCAAAACAATATGACACGTATCTTGACGTTTCTTACCTGTGTCATAAATACTTTTTATTGGTAAGAGTCATATATAAGCACCTAAAGTATGTCACTGTCAAATCTGTGTGATAGATAAAGTGGGTCCACTTCTAATTAATATAACAGTAAATTGACTGATCCAGATCGATATTATTCTAAAAAAACAAAAACAAAACCAAAAACAACCAACCAACCAAAAAACCCCACCGTGCATGAAAAAGGCATTGTTAAGATGTTAAGATGCTGAAACAGACATAATCTCATTTCTGGGCAGCATCTTAATTTCCGATCACACTTAGTTGGATTGAAGCAAAAGAAGCAAAAGTGGTGATTCTGGCCTCTCCCTGCACACAACTGCAAGTTCCTGCTGTCCCTCTGTGGTAGCTGTGGGATTTGTAAGGACTTTTTTTTTGTTATCGGAATTCCTTTGTTGTTCTTCCCGCCAGGGTGAGTTAGGAAATTCACCCAGCTAAAAAATAACCTAACTTCCCAAGTGGCATCATAAACCCCAGTGCTAGCACAGAGAAGAAAAAGAGAGCAACAGAAATATAGAGATAATGTACAGGGGACTGAAATATTCCCCTTGGTGACATTCCACCTTTATGCTTACTTAAAGAGGTTGTGAAATCGCATTCTTTCAATAATTGTGCAATTACTGTAGACACAAGCACTTAAATTCTACATTTTTTAACAATAGGAATAACAGAATTTATTTAATTTTCTCTCAAAAACCTTGGGATAAACCTCAAGGTTTCACATAATGTTACTCTATTGCTCCTTATTTGCTTTTCATAAAAAGCAGGTATTTAGCAAAAGCATTTTTCAAAGCCCATCAGTCTACTTCTGTGAAACCCAAAAGGTCTTCATAATCAGGTGAGGCCTCCTATTTTCAGGGTCTGTTGGCTTCTTTTCAGTAAAGGGATGCAAAAGGTGAATGGCAATCTATTTTACCTTTTAAATATTCACATGAAGCTGGAAAAAGTTAACAGATGTAAGATATTCCACCTTCTTCACTGCAGTGAATGATTACCTTGAATAAAAAACAAGTATTCACTGTGTCCGAATCAGTGTAATTTCTGGTTTTTGCATGCAAAGAACATAGACTGGCAGCATAAGTAAATGAAAGAGTCAGCTTTCCCTGTGACTTGCGTACCTTGAATGCCTGTCAGCCAAAACTCATAGTTATTTGCAGAGGAAGGAAAGAGTGTAAGTATAAACAGGCCCAGAGGTAAATAGGGCCTTGGTAGGAGTGAGAGCAGTTGTCCAATGCCATTCAGAAGTATGTTCATGCTGAATAAATAATGTTTTTATTGTTTATGAAAAGATTGTGCGAAGACCCATTGCCTTCACTGTAAGGAAGGAGAAGTTGTAAATTTTGCATTCATCTAACTGAATAACACAACTGAAAAAGGAGGGGATGCCTGAATCTGACATTTTTGGCCATGTTCAGCATTCCCTGTATCTGGTATGTTCTAGTTAAAAATTAAAAGCATTCTCACATTTAAGAGCAAGCAGAGAAAGACTGGTAGAGTTTAAGTTGCAACACAAGTGAATGCCATGTGCAAGCTTTCACAGCACCCGTGTGTCTAGTAATAAACACCCAGCGCTCTGAACCCATTGCAGATCAACTCAGTATCTGCAAGTGAAATCTCTGGGAAACTTAACACTTGGGAAAGTCAAATGTCCAAGTGTTTACATTCAATTCATTAATTTGCAAGCTTTGTCCCCACTTTGCAATACATTATATGTGAGTATAAATCTTAATTATTCCTAGGGGGTGCAGCAAAAATCATTAACCCTGTTTTAAAGATAAAATTTGAGGTATTTACAGATAAAAGACCCATTTAAGAAGTTTATGATAAAGTTTAGGTGAGACGTTAGATCTGCAACCTACTATACACAATCACACCATCTTAGTAGATCTTAGTAATCTTTCAATCTTCCTTCCTTTTTCTTCTTTTTTTTTTTTGGCTTTTTTTATTAAAAAAAAAAAAACAAAAAACACCCACCCCCCAAAAAAACCCCACAAACAAAATCCCCAGATTGTTTTGTCTACATGGTGTCATCTGCAGAATGAGACTGCTATTGTTTACTCATTTCTTCAAAGGCACACATGAAATTAGATCAGGTCATATAGTGGAAATATTTTAGAGAGACTGAATCTAACGGAGACACAAAATGAGATTTGGATTGTTTTTTGACAATATATGAAAAATAGCTTAGAAATATAATAAAATAACATAAAAGAACAAAACCTCACTTCTCTCACAAATATTTAAAACACATAATAATACAGCATATGATTTCCAGAAGGAATTATACAACATGTCTCTAAATCTGCATTATTTGTACTTGAATCTTTTACTCTTTTTTAAATCCTTTCAACTTTTTTATGCTCTTTTCAGCATCCCTTTAAACATCCCACTGTTTATTGTTATCTTTCCAGTGCTCAGATGTCTAGAACATTATTTAATATTCCATTTGTGCCTACACTAAAACCAGAGAGAAACAGACTATTAGTTTTTTTCTGCATGACAAGACCTACAAATATCAGAATTGTTCTGGATTTTTATAAGCTATACCATACTGTAAACAGGTCCAATTTGTGCCCTGATATCTTCCTTCAATGCAGTTTAAAAGTATTGCTTTTGGTAGCTTGCACCTTTCCATATTAAAATTATATTGCCTCTTTTCTGTCTCTCTTCCCAGACTGTTTTTCTGCACTTTTTTTGCACTGTCTACAGCTCACTCAGCATACAGTCCACCAGGTTTAGAATTGTTTGAAATCATTAATAAAATCAGCATTATTTTCACTGCCAGATTACTGGGAAAAATAAGAATAAAATCAGCCAAGAAAATACTACTTCTGCAGTACTCCCTGGGTTCTTTTCTTCCTTTCCATATGATGTCATTTGTCATCATCTATCTTTGGCAGATAAACACTTTCTTTTCATAGCAGGCAAGGATTTGTATGCATCTGATCCCCTCTGAGGTGCCTCCCATCTCTACTTACTGCTAAACAGCTACTTTTCTGCCAAAGGACTTTTCTCCCTTCTTGAAGCCCTATTTGCCATGAGTATTCTGTTTCTGTGACACATGCTTTCTGCCTAATAAGTTTCTGGATGGGCAGGAATCTCCATACATAATTTTGAAAGAAATAGCTGGCTGGCACCCTTGCCTAGCCTAGTTCATTGCCTAACTACATCAAGATAAACTCCCTATGTTTGCTTACTAGCAGCACACTTCCTATTTAGATTCAGCCAAGGCTGAATGATACCTCAATTTGCAGAAGACAGATTAACATTCTTCCCAAAAGGGAGTGAAATGATGTCTTGGAAGAGAGAGGAAGGTATAGCATAAACAGGCAGGTAAGTCTCAAAAGCTTCTGGGAAATACTGACTTCAAGAAGTGGTGTTGCAGTTAGAGTCAGCGGACAGTCAGCATAGCATAAAGGTGCTGAGCTGGGGCTGCTAACGTCCTGCAGAGGGGCACAAACTCCCTCCCAGTGTGTTTCAGCCTGTGACAATGAAGGGCAATTTCCCAAACAAAAGCCCAAGACCAAAAGTGGAGAGCTGTTTTACGACTGCTGATGGCAGTCCTTAGTTAGATTAAATCCTTCAAGAGAGGACTTTTAGCTCTAACTTTACAAAGTAGTGATGAATATGTCTCAGAATTAATTGCTGTATTACAGCCTAATAAAGCCAGATACCTTGCCTGTTGGGTTTCTTTCTGCTCACCTCAATCAAGCTAGGAGCTACTAAACCGCATTTTCAGATGAAATAAATGTATCATTATATTTGACCTGCCACTGGATTTTTTACCATTCTAATGTCTAAGTGACTACAAAGAACTACTTTTTTGTAAATTGGGAGTTTAACAGTGACATGTATTTTCTGCAGCATTCTGTTGAAGATACCCAGTCTTTGTAATATTCTTATTCAAAGATGAGTAGCTACCCTAAGTATAACCTAAATAATATTTTCTTAAGGATGACACTATATTTAAAATCTAAAGGTTTACCGATTTTTGAAGAGCACTGGATTTGTGATACGATAATTTAATTGTAGAGTGAAAATTAATGTAGCAAACACTACCTCTGACTTTTAATAATGTGTTTATTTGCTTGCAAGTTCATGCTTATAGATTTAGAAAAAAAAAAAAAAACAACCAAAAGGTTAATTTCTTTAGCTATTTCAGGAGAAATGACAAAGCATTTCAGATACATTTTGTTTGGTGTAATCTTTATTTAAACAAATAAAAGTTAATTGTTCATGCTTACTTCACTGAAACTCTATACACCGGTTATTTGGGTGCTATTTTATAACTCCAAAGGAGTTATTAGAAAGGCATAAAGAAATATGTAATACTAAGCTTTAAGGACTGATACTTTCTTCCTAATCCAACCAAGTCATGGACTTTAGTGGGATCTGGACTTTTTGATTACTTTTTCTGCTTACCTGGGTCAAGTCCAGGTTGCTACTCCTCCTACTATGCAGTAATTACTTGCTAAACTACATGAGTGGAGGGGAAGTATAGAGATGTTGCAATTTGTTCAGATAGAACAGGATGTTAGAGAAGGTTGTACACGGTTGATTTTATATACCTACATTTAAAATCTTAGGTCACTGGATTTTGCCTTTTCATACTGCAGCTCAGATGAACATGTGATGGTGAGTCTGAGTCACCTCAGTTCTGCAGTCAACACAGCTACAGAGGAATGGTCACCTATTAGAGTTAAATGCCTGTATATTTGCTCAGGCTCCCAGGCAGGTTTTACTGCCCAAAAGAGAAGTTTTTTTGGTGTGGTTAACATTATCCTACTTCACTCTAACAGAAGTACTTCTGTGTCACTAAATCAGTAGTTTCAAGTCAAATTCTGTATTGCTATATTAGGAAATTTTACAGAGGTTAAAAAGAAAATATTTTAAATGTTGCATTCATACAAAAGGCATCAAAACAGACTTCTTCCAACATGGTAAGTAGCTGTTCTCTTTTAAAAGCAAAAGAGTTCTGGTTTTTACTACCTGCCTTCAACATACTCATATGAATTTTAAAAACATAGAGTTTATTGTAAGTATAGCTGGTTGAGTTGTATTAATATACATATATTGGGAGAAAAAACTGAGAGGGATGGAATAGTATAATGGCATGAATATTAAAGACAAGCAAGCTGGCTGAATAAGCCCAAGAAGTAGTGAAATAGGTCTGATCTATAGTAAATGTCAGGAAATGTCAGTTTCATTATTGGAACATAAAACAGGACTCTTCAAAAATTAAGAAAAATAACAATAAGCATCTGCCCAAATTGGGGTAACATCAAAGAAGAGATACATAAATGTATGTCAACAACTACAGGAATAAGATCCAGAAACAGGTGAACAGTTTTGGCATAGCTGCTAAGAATTTCTCCAAAGGCAGAATCACTAAAAGATTTTTTTCAGTCAAAAACTGTGAGGTTGTAATGGAGGGAACTGCATCCCTATTGTGCTTGGAGCACAATTGTGTCAGCCTCCATGTACAGACAAGAAAGAGGAAATAGGAAAGACATGGGAATCACAAAAACATTTCCTGGAAGGCTGGCTCTTGCCTAAATTCCCTTATCCATGCATTTGAAAGTTGTTCATTTCAGTGGCTGCTGGTAGTCTAGAAGGAAGTTGTCAAAGTCCTGGACTTTGCCTCTTGAAAGGCAGAATGGTTTGGAGCCAGATGAAGAGCAAAACACCTGTTTCAACACTTGAAGAAGTCTTATAAGAAAGATGGGATCAGACTTTTCAGTAGGGCTTGTAGTGATAAGTGGTAATGGTTTTAAACTAAAAGAGGGTAGATCCAGACTAGATACAAGGAAGAAATTTTTTATGATGAGGGTGGAGAAACACTGGAACAGGTGACCCAGAGAGGTGGTAGTTGCCTCAATCCTGGAAACATTCAAGGTCAGGTTGGACAGGGCTCTGAGCAACCTGATCTAGTTGAAGATCACCCTGCTTACTACAGTGGGATAGCACTACATGACCTTTAAAGGTCCTTTCCAACCTGAACTGTTCTGTGGTTCTATGATTCTTTCAGGTGTCAAAAGGACTTTAGGTCTCTGTGGTAAGTAGAAACATATATCCAAGTAATATCCACACATGAGATTTGTAAACACTTTGGTTGTTTTCTGCTCTTTATATTTTTTTTCCTTTTTCATCTTATACTGCTTTTTTTTTTTCTTTTCCCATGCAAAGTACCTCTTTCTCTCCTCCCAAAATGCTTTCTGTATCCCCTGCTTCAGAAAACTTTCTTTCTCCGTGTAAGAATTAAAAGACTCTGCATGTTCTCAGCATAATGCTGCTGGGGCTTAAACTAATGAAAACATAGAAGCCAGGAAGAAGGCTGGTGTCACCAAATGCAATAAATGTAAGATTGACACTCAGAATGGAGCAGACAGACACTAAGGTAAACCAGAAAGAGCCTTTTGTGGCATGAAGTTTGAAAACAGACAGGGTTAGGTCTGTGGATGGGCAGCAGCCGGCTTTAGTAAATACTGTAGTCATGTTGTAGAGAGTAAGTACCTGGTAGGGTTGGAGATATGCCATTAATCTGTGATTCTGTGTCTCTCTAGGCTAGCTTTTGACTTCATGATACAGTCAGACTAGCTCCCCTAGTTAAACAGTTTCCTTAATTATTTGGATCTGAACCTCAGATTCCCACATCATAACTATTTTAAATAAGTATCAAACTCACCAGCATCAATATTGTCTTATCAAAGAATTTATTAAAAAAGAAGATGCAAATCTACTACTACCATAAACTGTCAATTGATCAAGAAATAGGTACAAGGATCTACCAGCTCTGATGTCCTTTCTGATGCAAAGGATAAATACAATAAAAAAATACAATGTCATACTACTTTATTGAATTTATTAGAACAAGTGCACACACACACCCCTTTCAAAAAACATTTTGTTTCCAGCTTTCTAAATGTAATTCTTCACAGGCAAATAGAAGCTGTTGAAATCATACTTTAAGCACCTTGGGCAAATGTCTAACAGCATTTCTATATGGCAAACTCTGTATTATGTATAGAAAGCATTAATATTTCCTAATTTTTACAATTTAGACTTTGCTACTGTAATTTTCTTTAAATACAGTATTCTCAATAAATATCTATCCTCCCTACTGTAAGACACATTTCTACTCTTTTTAATCCTCTCATTTTTCTTAGTCACTTAAAGAATAAAGTCAATTAACGTGCTAAGTGTGGTATAAAACCAGTTCAGGGCAGGGAAAGAACTATGTTCTGAGCACTTTTCATGCAAATGTAATAATGTTGTAGACTTATTAAATTATGTGACTTGTAAGAGTAAAAGTCTCTGTGAAATCATCCTAGCTGAGGCCAACCAGATTTAAACCAACTGAGAAATGAGCTCTGCATATGTCAACTTATTTCTGAATAAATTAACCTGGTTTAAACAATAGGATCAAATCTCAAGCTACACAAATAATGACACCAAATTTGAGATTAAATTAAGTGGATAAAACCCAGAGAAAAATGCCATTCTATTTAATCTAAGCTAGTTTATTGTTTTAGTATAACAAGGGTTCCATATCTATTTAAACATATTTTAAAAAGATTATGAGAAAAGGAGATTTAAAACATTAATAGGATTGAAGCAGATGGGAAAACCTCCTATTTGTTCTCATGAGCTGATGTGGGGTGGGAATTAAAAGAATGTACTGCCAAGAAATATATTTTTTACTCTATTTCTAACCTTCCATAACTCAAAGTTTGAAACTGTGCAGATTGATAGACATGACTAGGTTTCTATATTAAGTAGTTCATCTCATAATGCCATAGAAAACACTGCAACATTTGAAGAAATGAACGTAGTCCCTCTTTCTTCTCCAGTCAATCTAGTTTTTCTGCCGGCATGTGAGAAATTGATACAATACATTTTTATTAGCAAGCACACCTTAAGCTAGCCTAGAAAATTACATGGAAGCAACCTCCCACCAGAGCTTTGATTTTGTAGGTGTTGATGGTGTTCAAGGGAAGAATGAGGATACACTATGGGATTCCGCAGGAGTGTTGACACCATAGGTTCTCACTTTGGAAGGAGAGTGTAAAGGTGAGAGCACAACACAGGTTATGCATCACTATCTAAGCCCAGAGACATAAGATATACCCAAGACTAAATTGCCTGTTCTTCAGGCTTCTTCCATCTGCATACTCCTGTTCAATTCACCACCATAGACCTTTTCCTGAAAAATAGCGTCATCAGAGGCACATTGGTCTCCTGTTTGGAGAGGCTCCAAAATTTCTCTGTCTTTCTCATAAGAGCTGATCTGGTTTTCCTGTTTGTTTGTTTCAGTTTTTTTGGATCACAGGATGAGGTTGGAATGATCCTCAGGAGATCATCTATTCCAACACCTTGCCTAAGGCAGGGTCACCAATAGGATCATACTAGCTTACCCAGGACTTTGTCCAGTCAGGTCTAGGAAACACCCAAGGGTGAAGACTGCATCCATGCAAATTTTTCATTACAATCCCTCTTTCTCTCTCTCCTGTTTCCATTGTTGTCCATTGTCTCTTGTTCTCCTGCTGTGTAACCCTGAGGCTGACCCTATTGTCTCAGTGACCCATCCTGTCGGTACGGACAGGCAGCCCCCTCCAAAGCTATCCATTCTTCAGACTGAACAAGTCTCAGATCCCTCACCTTCAACACTTCTGTTCCCTGACCTCACTCCATTTGATCAACATCTTTCTTGGTTTTGGGTATCCAAACTAGATATCTAGATGTGGTCTAACAAGCATCAGATGGTGATCGATAATCCCTTCCCTCAATCTCTTGGCTATGCTCCTGTTGACACAGCCCAGGATGTTGCTGGTTGTCTCTGCTACCAGGGCAGGCTGTCACTCCCTGTCAGCCCAAGACCCCAGTCCTGTTGACAGAGCCCCTTCCCAGTCTGCCTCATCAGAGGCACTGTCTGTCTGTAGGTAACAGTGTAGAAACTTCTTTTTGCTGTTCCTCACAAATAAGGCAATTGGGTCTCAGTTGCACCTGACCAGCAGTCTGGACTCTCTGGGTGCAACTTACATATTTGTGTTTTTAATGTGGACTAGGAGGGGGCCTTTGAAATAAGTTTCTTGATATTCATCTATTGAATTTTGACTCACATTTGCAGAGCAGCCTCCTAGTGTGCCAACAGGATTCTTTTTGGATGAATAGTAGACAGGTGAACTTCAGGAGCTTGCTAAGCGCACTTTAGCTGCTTATGGATATTCATGCCACAAGACCACACTAGCGTTCATCTGAAGTCAAAATTCCAAAACTCAGCACCAATTCTTCTGCTTGAGAAAACTGCTCCTAGAGGGCCTGTGTACTAGCTAATTGTTTCCTTCAAAGCTTGGCATTTACCATTACAAATGTGAAAGAATTTTAAAAATAAAGGTTTTGCTAGAGACTGGAGTTTTTTGAAGCATGAGAATGCTTTGGTAACACAGTGGCAGAAATTCATGGTCTGATGAATATAACCTTTAATTTCTGTGAAGTAAAAAAATAATTCAGAAACAGTTATTTCTTTACATATTTTCCCCTTTCTGTAGGCAGAAACAATCAAAATAATAAAGCAGTGTTATTACTTTGTTGGTGTAAATCCTAGAAAAACTAGTTATCTGAAATATGACACTGTTAATACATGTTGAAAAGTATAACACAGAATGAAATTTAGAGTCCAGAGATAATGTTTTACATCTACTGTGTTAAGCCACTCCATTTTTCCCCCAAACCATCAAAACTAAAGGAGATGCAGAACTGATCTGTTATGAACTTTTTCCTATTGCCACCCCTCTGCTCTGGGGAAGAAAGATATTTCCCTTAAGTCAGCTGTAGAACTTCAGAGAAGAGTAAATTATTTTAACTATGTTAGTGTTTGGAAAAAGACACAAATCTCACAAAACTGTGTCTTGTTTTATTTCTACATAAAACATAACTTGTAAGTGAAGATTAGAGGAATTACATTTATTATAGCTTAAATAGGTGACACTTAGGGAGGAACATAACTCTACATAAACAGTTAAAAGGCAATAGTATGAGAGAAAGGAAGAGCTAGTCACACTGAACATTAGTCATAAAACAAGGAGTAATGGGCTGAGTTAGAAGGATAAATTTAACTTGGTCATTACAAGAACTTCCTGAGAAAAAGGACAA
Source organism: Falco punctatus (assembly GCF_963210335.1). Taxonomy (NCBI): domain Eukaryota; kingdom Metazoa; phylum Chordata; class Aves; order Falconiformes; family Falconidae; genus Falco; species Falco punctatus. The sequence goes on along the minus strand of NC_137581.1, from coordinate 105,673,728 downwards.
TTAAAGTATAGAAGGAACTTCTCTTATGGAATAGCTATTGCACAATCTTTAAAGGTAACACATTAAAGGTAAGATTAAAAAGCTATCTGTAAAATACAGCAAGTTTTCAGAGACTGAGTGGATGACCAATAACATCCTTTCAAATATACTTGTGGTGTGTTGACCTTGAGTGGACACCAGGTGTCCACCAATCCACTCTGTTACTCCCCTCCTCAACAGGACGGGGGGAGAAAACATGACAAAAAGCTCGTGGGTCAAGATAAGGACTCATAGATCACTCACCAATTACCACCAGAGGCAAAATAGACTTGATTTTGGGAAATTAATTTAATTTATTGCCAATTATTAACAGAGTAGATTGATAAGAAATAAGAAGAAATCTAAAACCACATTCCCACAACCTCTCCCTTCTTCCCAGGCTCAGCTTCACTACCAACTCTTCTATCTCCTCCCCCTGAGCAGCACAGGAGGACAGGGCATAGAGGTTGCTGTCAGTTCATAACACTTCGTCACTCCTCCCTCTTCACGCTGTTCCCCTGCTCCAGCATGGTGTCCCACACACAGGAGAGAGTCCTTCATGACCTTCTCTATTGTGGGCCCTTCCCACAGATTGCAGTTCTTAAAGAATTGCTCTGGCATGGGTTCTTTCCAGAGTACAGTCCTTCGGGAATGGACTGCTCCAGCATGGTTCCTCCATGGGGTCACAGGCCCTGTCAGAGAGCCTATTCCTGCATGGGCTTCTCTCCATAGGACATAGGTCCTGACAGGAGCCTGTTCCTGCAAGGGCTTTCCATGGGCTTCGGCTCTCTTTAGGACATATCCACCTGCTCCAATGTGGAGTCCTCCATGGGTTGCAGGGGGACAAACTAAATCACCATGGTCTTCTCCAAGGGCTGCAGCAGGATCTCTGCTATGGCACCTAGAGCACCTCTTCCCCCTCCTTCACTAACCTTGGTGTCAGCAGGATTGCCTCTCCCACGTATTTTCACTCTCCTCTCTCAGCTGCAGTTGGGCAGTGTTTCTTCCCCTTCTTAAATATATTATCCCAGAGATGTTACCAATATTGCTGACTGGTTCAACTTTGGCTGGTGGTGGGTTTGCTTTGGGGTGAGCTGAAACTGGCTCTGTCGGATATGGGGGCAGCTTCTGGTGTCTTCTCACAGAATTCACCCCTTCAGGCACTCTGCTATCAAAATCTTGCCAGGTTAACCCAATACAATACTATTTCACAATACTATGGGGGAAAAAATGGTGGATGCTTAAAAATATCCAGAGGTGGAGGAGCACCAACTCCCTCCCTGCTGAAATCAACCTGTTCTAAGAAGGGGGAGGAAATTTCCACACAAAATCCTGACACAAGCCCTCTGAAAGTTAATTTAATTTGTAATCTGCTCTAGGTATGATTAAAACTGTATTGACTGACTTCTAAGGTGCTTGCATCTAATTTTACTGCACTAAGCAAATTTTTCTAGTAAAGAAAAACTAAGCCAGACAAGCCACAGATTCGGAATCCCCTCTACTCACCCCTCATGTTTGTGGGAGAGAAAAATAAGACATATTAAGACAGTTCTGTATTCAGCAGAGACTGAAGGTTGACCTCTGCCTTGTTTCCTCACATTTAGATTTTCTCTGGCATATCAGCAAGACTTACACATGGACTTTTCTGGTAGTAGGGATGCATATGAGCTCCTAAGAACCTGCAAGCTGGAACTGCTTCTTAAAAAAAATAATACACAAATAAATGGGATTTCCTAGGAGTAAACAGGTTAATACAGTATCTACCATTTTCTTCAGCCTACATGTTTGGTCTGAGAGCAAAATGAAGTTCTGGTTATGGAGGGAATAAATAAGGATATAAATTTAGATATTAACATTTGGTTGACTGCCCCAGTCAAATATAGGTACAAGGTCCCAGTCTCTGACTGAGACAATAAAAATATGTCTGGCCACATAAAAAATATTTTAAATCTGTCTTTTATTTTGACTTTATTGAGACTACAGATGTTAGAGAATAAGCTTCATGGTTGTAATGGTTTAGCAGATTTTCTTCAGTTCACAATCCCTCACAGCTGCCCAGGGAACTACAGATTAGCTTGACAAGCTGTGATGGACACAGGGTCATACAGCCAGACTGCCCATGACGATACAAATCCTTGAGATGCAAAAAGATTCCTAAGAAAGGATTAAGACAAAATTCAAATGGTTTCATTTCACAGACAAAGTGAGAGATCTGAAAAGTTTGCATCTACTTCAGCTACTTAGATTATGAAAGGTCTAAGGACCCAGTTTTGCAGGTTCAGCATTAGGGTGATGGCAATTCCCCCCCAGGTTCTTGTTATTTGCTCATTACAGTTTATATTGAATTTATGTGGCAAGGTGTTGGCAGCAGGGGTCTTCAGGGGCGGTGCCTGTGAGGAGAAGCTAGGCTGCTGAATGTAGCCAGGTCCAGTGTACCCACTGCTGACCAAATCTGAACCCACCAGCTGATGGGACCAGGGAGAGTAGGGGGGAAAGTGTGAGAAACAGCTCTACTGACAGTAAGATAAGAGTAGTAGGAGGATGTGGCATATGATGCATGGACTCTGGGACTGGATTGAAAGCACGAAGACACTTTATTAAAATCAAGCAAGTCTTTTATACCTTTACAGGAGGCTGATGTGTCAGCCTGTAACTATGCTCAGTAATTTTCCACTTTTAGCTCTTTATTACAGAAACAGCAGCTTAGCAACTCCCTTTATCTACAAGGCCACAAGCTCTGCAGACTACTCCCTACCTTAATTTCTCTAAGTTTCTCTTCTTGCTCCCATGGCTTCCTTCCAACAAGCATAACTGTGTCTCTCTCCCAAGGTTGGTTTTTGCTCGCTGATGCTTTTGAGCTAGCTTGAGACATACCCGCAAGAGGAGGAGAGGTCCTTCAGATGCCCTAGCAAGAGCAGAGATTCCTTCCAGCCCCTGGAGAAGACTATGGTGAAGCAGGTATTTCCCTGAGACCTGGGTAGAAAACAGGGTGGAGCAGGTGGGTATTTAATGAAGGAACTACAGGTTGTGGAGAACCTACTCTGGAGCAGGTTTATCCTGGAGGGCTACATCTCATAGGAAGGACTCACCATGCAGCAGGGGAAAAGTGTGAGAAAGACGGAGCAGCAAAGGGGATCTGTTACAGGCTGATCACAGTGCCCCATTCCCCATCTCCTTGTGTTGCTTGTGTCAGAGGGGAGGTAGAGGAGTTGGGGTTGGAGGAGTGAAGGTCAGCCCGAAGAAAAGGGACACTGGGAAAGGTGTTTTAGCTTTTGTCTTTGTTTCTTACCTTCCAAATCTGTTTTAAATGACAACAAATTAGACTAACTTTCCCCAAGTTTAGTCTGTTTTGCCCATTATAGTAATCAGTAAGTGATCTCCCTGTCTGTATCTGGACTCACGAGATTTTCCATCTTATTTTTCTCCCCTCATTCTGTTGAGGAATGGGAGTGCCAGAGTGTCTGGCAGGGCATCTGGTAGGCGAGGTAAACCACAATTAAGCATATGACAAGCATAATTAGCTAATACTATGTTACACAATGGAGCTAAGATGTATCAGCTGCATTCAGATGAATTCACTACATTCATTTTTTGTTACTGCCACCAGTAATCCAGTAGCAATAGTTTAATTCACCATGCTTTTGGTTTTGAGGAGCTTTTATTCTTCTATACTTCCTTTCTGTACACCTGTTTCCTTGTAGCGTCAACTGTTCTCTCCACCTTGTCTTTAGAACACAGGGTGGATTCAAAAGCGCTGTACAGTTTACTCAACAGAAGCAAGAGAAGTGCAAACAATATTTCTCCTGAATTACTGTTTCACTGTACAAACCAAAGCTCCAGCTTAGATAATCCAGTACCATCAATTTTGCACCATCAACAGTGACTGCCAGGATCACAACTAGGTAATAAATTATTTAAGACTTCTTAACAGTTATTATTTTTTTGTTAGATTTATAATGCTATTATGTATTTCAGTGTGAGGGTTAGAAACCTCAGAGCATACTTCAGTGCCCTAGTCTTTGTTCTGCTTTACATAACCTCCTTAAGTGGCCTAATACAGAAAAAAAAGGAAAAAAAAAAAAAGGTGCAAAAATAATATTGAGTTAGTTAAACAGAAGGTTCAGGTTTTTAAACTGATTGTTATATCATTCATAAGCTGTATAGATGTCCTAGATCCAAATTAGGCCTTAAATAAATTTACTGAAGATAAAAAAAAAATAAATTGGGAACATACTACACAAAGAGTTTACATATTTTAATTGATATGTCTACTAGACTACGCTGAAGATCCAAAGAAGTAAAAATAATGATGATATAGTTTACTAATTTTTCAGGATTTGCTTGAACTATTGTGTTTGAATATTGTATTATATTGTATTTCTACTGAGGATAGTTTTTCAGATCCGTTTTATGTATTGGAAGGCAGCATTTATTTTACCCACTGTAGTTAACAGCTGTCTTATGTTTCTTCAGTGACTGGATCAGGATAGACCCCCTTCAAGGAAAAGGGAGATCATTTTTGTCCTGGGAAACAACAGAGCCTGGCTACACAAAAGTTTTCAAAGACTTTAGAGATCTAGAAGGCTGAAGAAAAGACCAAACTACAGATTGTCAGAATTCTTAGGTGAAGAAGGAACTTCCCGTGATCAGTGTGGAATACTAGTTAGGGACTCTGCAAACTGCAATTTAGGTAAAAATAAGTTTGGAAAGTGAAATGCTTACTCTTAGGGTGTGAAATAAGAGGCTTGTGCATCTCTTCCACCATTTTTATTGCACACTAAATTTTCTTTATTCAAATATTAATTATCTATTTATGGCTTTTCTGAGTTGAAAATTCTTTCAGTTGTCTGTGAGGAGCTTTGACCACATAATACCCACCTTCAAAGTTATGAAGACTTGAGGTCTTTGTCTCACAAAGAAATGGAAAAAAACCCTACATATTTTGGAAGAATTTATGCTCTTAACCTTTATGAAAATTAATTGAAAACTTCAGCATATTAGTATAAAATGTGCTGATACTAACTTATGCCTTTGGAGTCTCCCTGGAACATTGCATGACTTCATTAGTTTCACAGAACAGACAGCAGTTTGCTTACAGTCTCCTGCTCACAGCTTTCTTATGGGGGTGGTTTCAGGAAATTGGCCTATGTGACATTACCAACAAAGGTGATTGTCTCTCAGGCAAAGGAGACACTAAGTGTTTGGGGAAGAATAAACTAAGAATTTTTTCAAGTCATTGAAGCCACTAAAGGAGAAGGAAAGCTCACTCAGGTTACTGTCCGGTGTGACCCAAGAGGTGAAAGGACAAGGCACTATAAATTCATCAGACACACACCCCCCTCTGAAGAAATCAATGCATTGGGCAATGGGGCACAAAAGCACTGGGAGATAAATTTAGCAGAAGCCACTTGGCTGGTTAACCCCAGAGGATCTGCTAACTATCCTGCTTTTGCCCAAAGTCCCTACATATTGTGAAAGGAGATAAGGTCCCCATAGGGCATTTAGGGAAGTGGCTGGGGAAGGTCCTGTGGGTTACTCTTTCCTTAGGAAAAAGTAAACCTATTTGTGGGATTTTTTCTTCACTCAAGGACCTGGGTGTACTTGGTGGGTAATGTGGAAGCATGGGGAGACCTGATGTGTGACTCGAGGAGATTTAACCTTGAGGGAAAAATAACCTGTGAAGTGATTTGTATGTTGTAGGAAGTTATGAAGCAGGAATAACCTGAACTGATGAAGAGTTTTGCATGAAACCAAGCAAATGCAATGATGACCCAAACCAAGCTGGTGCTGGCACCCAGCAATCGAGCACACTGTTTCTTCTGTCTTGAACACTTGTTTTGACAGATGGGGCCTAAGTCTTACCTTGTCCTTATAAACATCTGGAGGAGTGGAGAAAGCCAATGAAATAGGAGAATATCTATCTGTTAAGAGACAGGGGATGGTAGTTAATGAGAATGTATAAACCTGAATATTTTATATAAAGGTGATTTATGTATCTAGTATGGGCTGTAAGTGTTGGTATGAAGGGGTTTCAGTAACGAGAATGAAATACAATGGGATAATTAGAAGTTATATAAATGTATTATGTAAGAAATAAGCATGATGCAAACGGTATGGAATAAGGGGTGGAGACTGTATTAGGTGTGGCTGGGAGGGAGTTCACTTTGCCCATAGCAGCCCTTATAGTGCTATGCTTCATAGTTGTAGCTAGAAAGGTGTTGAGAGCACACCAGTGTTTTGGCTACTGCTGAGCAGTACTCACACAGCATCAAAGGTCACCTTTTCAAACAGCCCCCCTGCTCCCTGGCCCAAAAGCAATGTAATCTTGGGGTGGGCAAGAGCCTGGGAGGGGATGCAGCCAGGATAGCTGACCCAAGGTGACCAAAGGCATATTTCATACCATATGACTTCTGCTCAGCCATAAAAGCTAAGAGAAAGGAGGAAGGGAGGGGACATTCATCATTAAGGTGTTTATCTTCTGGAACAACCGCTCTGTATACTGAAGCTCTACTTCCCCAGCAGTGGCTGGACATTGCCTGCTGATGGGAAGTACAAAACTTTCTGTTTTCCTTTGCTTCTGCATGTGGCCTTTTCTCTTACTTTTTTAACTGCCTTTATCTTGTCCCATGAATTCTTTTTCATCTTACTTTGTTCACCCCTGTCCTGCTGAGTAGGGGACTGATAGAGTGTCTAGGTGAGTACCTGGAAACCAGTCAATGTCAACTCACCACAAAGGCGGCACTGACCCACCCCTCCATTGTGGCCTTGCAGCCAGGAGACCCCATATCTAGAGCTGCCCCTGCTCCTGCCTGGGGAAGGCAGGCAGCAGCTGACATGGGCTCAGGGGGCTGCCACCCCTCGCGGACCCAGCAAAGGCGACCGGTGGTGACTGTTGGCAGCAGCGCTGGGTGGCCGACAGCCCGCTCCCCGTGCCTTCAGCCATGAGGCAGCGCGGTGCGGAACGGGGTCCTGTGGTGCGCAGCAGCCCCTCCCACGGGCTGCACCATGGGGCACGGCCTGAAGGCCCTCCTGTGCACCAGGGCCACCAGGAGACGCAGAGCTCTTGTCCCCTGATGGAAACGGGCCCTGGGCGCCGGCTGCTGGAGCAGAAGGCCTGTCTGTAGCATGCCCTGGAAGACCTGGAGAGGCAACACGGTGCTCTGGAGGTAGAGAACCAACTCCTGAGAGAGGCAAGCTCTCCAGAAGGCTGCAAGGAGGCAGAGCAGCTCCAGCAGACAAGTGCTAAGCCGGCTGCCCTCAGCCAGCAGCTGCAAGAGAGATGCAGGCGTCTGCAGGAGACCATCGAGCGCATGACGACTCCCCCAGTGCCACTGCCCACCCAACGCACCGCTGGGGAACTGGGCACGCGATCCTTGCGTCAGCAGAGGGCTGGAGAGAGGAGAGAGCCTGCCGGAGCTTGGCTGGCACAGGACAAGGCAAATGGAGCCTCACGGAAGCCGGCTGCAGAGCTTCAGGCACAAATGGCTGCAGACAAAGGGGGTTCACAGTCCGCGAGCACCCTCAGGCAAAGGTGTGAGGTGTTACAGGGGTGGCTTCTGGAGATGGCAGCTGAAAACGCCAGGCTGCTGGAAGAAAACTCTCACCTTCAGGGGCTGCTGCTCTGGGCAGAAAGGCTTCAAGCTGAAAGCGCTGACCTGCAGGGGCAACTAACACAAGCGGTAGAGAAGCAAAAATCTGCTGCCCAAGCCATCCGCCGTCTTCAAAGCCGGCTGGAGGATAGAGTGCAAACTGAAAACCATGAGAGAAAGGGTCCTTCTGTCAGAGGAGGACCCCGCAAGTGCGGCACAGGGACCACTAGCCAACAATTCGTGCGCCATCCAGCAGGCTCGGGGACCACAACCACAAAAGCTTCAAACATTCGTAGGATGAAAAACATGAAAAACATTCAAACAATCCTTTTGCTGGCCCCAGTCTGCAGCCGGAACTGGAGCTTCCCCTAACTGCTGGACAGTATGTTCATGTCTTTGGACACGTCAGTGAAGACAGCTGGTATCTGGGAGAGCTGGCGGATGGCACAAGAGGATTCATCCCCTCCAACTGTGTCAAAGAAGTTTCAGAGGAGGACCTGGAAAACCAGAACTGCAATGATCCTCGTTATTACCTCTTCTGTCTCTCGCCTGTTTTGGAGGAAGTTGAAGAGGGTCTAGAGGTGGGTGTCAGGGGCTAAAAACCATAGAAACAATGGATCATAATAAACAGAGCCCATACAACCTTCCAGAATATCTGCAGAAGTGAATTTGTACTTAAAAGGGATTTAGTTTATGGTTTTTTATATTTCAGAATGGTGGGACCTTTGGCAGGCAACAGGGGCATCCAGCTGGCCCTAGGATAGCCCACATAAAGCCCCAGAGCACTCCGGAGGGTAATTAGGACGCTGCAGGGCCCCCTGCAGAGCCTGCTAAAGGCCCCTGGGGCTTTCTGGAAGGAAACTGCCATTCAGAGCACTGATGCTGTTGGCAGTGATGGGGATGCTCCTGTTAGGGATGGTTGCTGTGCATGTCCTTGCCTTAGGGATCAGAGAGGGTAGAGAAGTGAACCAGCGAGTGGAGACCATCCATGTTTTCATCGGTCACATGCCACAGAAGGGTTTTTGCAGGGTGCCTCGAACCCAGTGCTGCCCCATTCATAGCCTAGAAGTAAGTTGAATTGAACAGGCTGGGCTTGGCCAGGGCTTTCCAGAGTGTCCCTGTGTCTCTTCTCCAGCCTGAACTGGCACTGCAGGTCTTTTAGCTTAAAGATGCTTCTGCTGGCTTCCTGTGAGTGTTTCCAGTTAAAGCACATCTGATGTGAAACCAGGTGCCTAGCCACATGACTGTTAGGGTATCACACTGCATGAGGCACAGATGAACTGTTAACAGTTTTTGTCCTTGCATAAAGTTAGGGAGAAGAGAAAAGTTAAGGAGATCATTGTAACCCAGGTAAAGATTACTAGTTGGCTTTACATATGGAGCAACTGAAAGAGATTTGTCTGAGTTCAATGTGATGAATGAGGTTAGTGATTTATTCCAGACAACTCAGAAAGCAGGTAACAGTGAATACAATAGCCCCTTGAGGTGAGCATATGGGCACTGTCAGCCCAGATCCACACATGCCAGTGTTGGAAGTAAGTGTAATTTAGCCTTGGCTCACAAGCAGACTGTGGGGGTCTGTTTGTGCTCTGAACACCATGTGAGAGTGTGTCGTAGATTAGAAATCTTGCAATAGAACTGCAACCTCCCTGCTGTGCATACCTTGCTTAATAATTAATTTTCCAATTTCATGTCACTGAGTGGTGTAGTTCTGTTCTTGAGACTCTCCATCTCTGAATTCCTCTGTGACAGCTATAAACTCCAGGTATGGTTGTATTTTTCCAGTACTTTGCTGGTAATGATATGTTGCCAATCCTTTTTCTAAAACTGTCTAGTATTTCACATAATCCTCTTCAGCCTTCAGTGATCTTGGTGGCATTTTTTTGCATCCCAGTATGATGTTCTTTACAAGTATTCTCAGAGGCCATGTATTTGCTTACACACTGCATCTGCTCTGTATGTATTTTCTATGGTGCTTCTATACAATTCAGCTGATTTCATTAGTATTCTCTGCTATAATAGTCAGTTTTGGCACAAAGCTTTTTAATTCTTTCATTTGATTTACTTCTCTTCTGTTTTTTCCTAGTTGCTCATTGGTATCAATCCCTTTGAGTTGTAGCTTCACAATTTACTCCCTAGAGTACATCATGACTTCTGGTGTAGGGGAAAGGAAGAGGCTTTTTTTTTTTTTTTTAATTAAATAAAGATGTACCCATACTATTTTATTAGATGTTGAAGATTAGTTGAGAAGTAATCTGAAATTTGAAAATGAAATAGTTCTATATACATGGAGACAAACATACATTTTTATACTGTGATAATTTCTGGTACATACTCTTGCTATAGACATTATCGTTCAACTTCATTGAGCACTTTATAGTAGACATTTTTTTAAAAAAAAAACAAAACCATTTTGTATCAGTGTGTACAGTTCCACCATACTAGAATGTTGTTAAAAATGAAACTTTGTATTACATGATGTATCTCACAGCAGTCTGTTTATTAGGAGTGAAAATTCACTTTTGAATTATATATAAAACTAAGGTCACCTCAGTTGCTAGTATGTGGACCTGTAAGGATCATTCCTCATTGCCTGCTTGAGCTGAAGCCCATATGGATTCCTTTAATGTATTAGCCTGACCTTTAATCATATCATTTCCCAAGAATTTTCACATAATTGCCCCACCTGGGTTTATAATTAGGATGATTGGTGTTTTGCCCTTTTGCCATCTGGTAACTGACCAGTTCACATCAGAACTTGTAACAGTGCAGTCTCTCAAGCTAAGAGATCATAATTATTATTTTTTGTTTGTTTGTTTTGTTTGTGCACAAAAAGTTGGGAGGAGACACAGCTGTGACAACTGACTCCAACTGACCGAAGGGATGTTCCATACCATATGATATCATACTGAACACTAAGACTGGGGGAAGTTGGCGTGAAGTGGTACACACTGCCTGGGGACTAGCTGGGCATCAGTCAATGGGTAGTGAACAATTGCATTGTGCATCGCTTGCTTTGTATATCCTTTTATCATTACTAATATTTTCCCTTCCTTTTCTGTCCTATTAAAATGTCTTTATCCTAACCCACAAGTCTTACCTTTTTTGTAGCTCTCTCCTCCGTCCCACTGGGGACAAGTGAGTGGAGAGCTGTATGCTGTTTAGCTGCCTGCAGGGTTAAACCAGAACACTGTTTCTTTTCTCCCAGTCTTCCACTGTTAGCAACACAATGATTTCCTGGGTTGAATAAACTTTCAGAGATAGTGAACTTTCTCTTTTCTGCCTAAAGCCTAGCTGTGCATCTGCTTTCTGCTGTTATGACCATTGTCAGGCCAGTGTTATATACTTTTTTCAAAATAAATTTTTTTTCTCACTTTTTCATTATAGCTTCTACCTGCTGGAGTTTTAATTTTATAGAACATGACAGTTGGTTTTGTTTTAATTAAGATGAATATTTAATAGTACAAGACAATCAAGCTCTGAAAAAAAAGGGTGAATTTCCCATAACTAGCTCCATGACCAGAAAAAATATTCCTATGATTTTGAATCATTAAAGACTTATGATGAATTAAGAATTAATTATGCAAGAAGACTTCTGTTTCTGTGCTGAGAATTGGTATTTGAATTTATGCAAAACAGCTATCATATTTTTTTTTTTTTAAATTAATAGTAAGTTTAAATTTAATTGATTAAATAAATGTAATTTCTTTTCCTTTTCATTTTATTCTACACTTCTTTGGCTCTTGCATCTACAATCTCCAGAGACTCAGAGCTGTTCCTATTATTGTTTACAAATAGGACAGCCTGAGGTTTAGGAAAAGTCCATTCATTCGTCACACTGTACTGCTTAAGACTTTCTTGGATTATCTAACAGTATATCTTATCGGATCAAGTTAAGGCTGTTCAGTGGTTGATTGTAGTTCTTTTTTCTTGGGAGTTTAGCATAAGTCACTTTCAGAATTTTATTTTGATACATTTTGTTGTTCATTAATGTGTGTCTGGTTTCAGCTTGGATAGAGTTAATTTTCTTCTTAGTAGCTGGTGCAGTGCTGTGCTTTGGATTTGGTGATAATACACTGATGTTTTGGTTCTTCCTGGGCAATGTTTATACTAAGACAAGGATTTCTCTGTTCTCCAAGAGGGCTGGAGGGGCATGGGAAATTGGGAGGGGACACAGCAGTACAGGTGACCTAAACTAGCCAAAGAGATATTCTGTACCAGATGATGTCATGCTGAATTAATAAAAGCTGGGGGAAGAAGAAGGAAGGGGGAAATACTTGGTGTTAATGAAGTTTGTCTTCCCCAGTAACCATTATGCGTGACGGAGCCCTGCTTTCCTGGGGATGGCTGAACACCTGCCTGCCTGTGGGAAGTGGTGAATAAATTCCTTGTTTTGATTTGCTTGCATGCGCAGCTTTTGCTTTACCTATTAAATAGTCTTCATCTCAACCCACTAGTTTTCTCATTTTTACTCCTCTGATCCTCTTTCCCTTCTCACTGTGGAGGGAGTGAGCCAGAGGCTGCATGGTGCTTGGTTGCCAGCCAGGGTTAAACCATGACAATGTGCAAGAGATTCATTTAGCCGCATGCTGTCCATTGAGAATATTTCTGTTTTAGGAAGGCTTACTACAGGGTACATGAAAGTAATGCACATGGTTCCACCATCTCTTTCAATTGGGCAATAGTTTGGTTGTACTTGATGTATTATTTATGCATTCCCTACCTTTCTTTCAAGTCAAGGCACCAGAACACTATCCTGTATGCATCTCACGCTTATCAAAATGCTGCCCTTTCTGAACTGTAATTGGTAGTGTCATATTAGCAATGGATTTAGATTACTATGCTTTCCAGCTAGTCATGCACTGTGGACCTTTTTTGCTGACTATTCACAAAGTGATATACCATGCAGCTCAGAAGTCAGTGCTACAATTAGTATCATGTACTTTATTAGTTGGCTTATTATTTAGTTTAACACATTTAAGAAAGGAAACTAGTAGAACTATTGGATCTTTTAATATTTTAAACTCCTTTGCTTAAATACTTTTACTGCACAAGGTGGCTGTGTGACTCTTCTGAACAGATCCCATTTGACAACAAATATTAGAATGATACTCAGTGTGGACAACTAACCCAGGGCCCTAAGCCCATCCCACATTTTGGAGGTTTGGCTGCCTGGGATTAGGCCAACTTGGAGAAAGCACAACTCGTGGCCTTAAGAGAAAGAGCCAGAAAAAGCCTGAGCAAAGAAAGCCCTTCCTTCCCCTTTCAAGCTGACGTTCTTGCCCTAAGTATATGTATCACTAACCTTCCCTTGCAGAGGAGCCTGCTCTTGCTGCTCCCTGGCAAACTCTGGTGCTTATCTAAATAGCAGTATCGTGTTAGAGGCAAATGCTACCTTCAACAAGAGGCAGAAAACCAAGAAGCTGGCTGTTGCTTCTGCATGCCAGGAGAAGGGACTGAAGTCTGTGACATTTAACAGAAGAGTATCTCAGCATCTTCTATCAAGCAGCTGTGGCCCAAATTGGCCTGACAGATTTTGGTTTAGTACAGCTGTGGATTATATATTGCAAAACTTATATTCACAGTTTAGATGCAGCTGATGTATCGAAAATATATCACTGAATAAAAGTTGCGATTTGCCACTGAAACATGGTTACATGGATGTCATCCTCCAACACACTGTAAGAGTCAATGTCATCTAAGTGTATTGGCATAGATATTAGCTTACCTCCTTTCTCAAGTTCTCTATCAGGTAGCACAGGATGGACTGCGAAGGCATCTTTGTTTATTTAAAACTATCAATGGACTTTATTCTACACATCTTATTGTTACTTCACTAAGTCTACTGCTTCAGTTCCACCTCCTCTTGTAGATTTTGCTGTTGCTACCTTACATCTCAGATGTGAAAACATGAGACAGAACATTTAGAAGTTTTCTATGATGTGGTCTGTGGTCTGTGTAAAATAACATAGGTCTTTTTATTATTTAAAAAGAAATTCTGTTTTTATAGATATATAGTTAATATTTACTTGTAATTTTCGTTTTAGTATGTTAAAAAAAAGTAATTTAAAACAGTACCAGCAAATGTTCTGTGACTAGAACAAAGACTTTTCTTAATAAAATCACTGAATAAGAGGCCATTGTCTTAAGAACAGCATTATCTTTAAGAATCTCCTTTATACTTTAAATAAAAAATGTGGAGAGAGCTAACAGGTTTGTGAAGGATAAAATTATTCCTGAAAATTTAGAATACTTTATGAACCCTTCTCTGGAATGTAATGAAACCTTAAAAAAGCAAGATACATTATTTATTGGAAGTTCAGGATTATTAAGTCTTCAAGACAGGTGAGTAATTACAGAAAATTTATAACAGACAACATATTGCTGTGGAGACATTGGCATTGCTTTTCCGTTAAAATTAACAACTCACGTACAGTGACTTCGATTGCTCTGTTAGTAAGTTGCAAAATACGAACGTGCTTGTAGCTATTCAATCATTTGTACCGGTGACTGAGCGCCTGGTGCCGTACAGCCACGTGGCGGCACTGTTGATTAAATTTGGATTCTGGTACCGCTGTGGTGTCAGAGCCTGTGTTAAAGCTGCTGCACGGGGTTATCGCTGCGTGTGGAGCTGCCTGCTGCCGCTTGGCTGGGGGTAATGAGGGGGCCTGAGTGCACACGCAGATGTTGACAGTGACTTCAGACAGAGAAACTCACAATAAAAAGTAGTCAAGACCGGAATACAGGTCTCTATGAAATGTACAAAGTACGATGTTGTCATTGATGATTTTAATTGCCTCCCCCCCGCCCCCTTTAGAACTCATTTCTTACAGTAAGTAATATTGCATCTTTCTTCAAAATACATTAATTTGATTTGAGATCAACAAAATAACACCTTTTGCAGAGAAGCATGTTCATCATCTAACATGACAAGAATGGAACATAGCTCAGCAGGAGGAATACTTTTGGTACTCAGTTTAGGGTGGCTCAAATATTTTTCCTATTACTATTTCACCATTTAAATTGCTACTTGTATTTGCCATGTGCCTGGTTAAGGTTTAAAACGAGCTATTTTGGGGAGGCTACAAAGAAACCTGAAGTGCCCACAAGACATCCACAACTTGCTGAATAATGATTGAGTCTTTAAGCCTCTGAGATTGCATGTGTTTTAGGAGAGATGAGTGAGTAATAGCAATGCAGCCATCTGGCTGATGGTGGAAGCTTCAAGAGTCTCTGTGGGTTTACACAACTTGTGTCTATTCTTTGTAGTAATAAAAGGTAATATCAGAGTCAGTTTGCATAGTCTGTTTCTCTTCAGTGTATTGGTTTGATGTATATTTGCAAGAGAGAACATGGAAGAATTCTCATAAAACAGTCAAAGGAGGCAAAGCTAGAAATTTATGTGTAAACACAGCATGGTGTGAAGTTACCAATGGACTGTTATGCCTGCAGCCAGAAATCTTTGTCTTGGATCAGTAAAAACTAAAATAGTCATGTCCGTTCGTCTTCTGCCAGATCAAATGCCTCTGCATGAGACATTTGGTATATTGCCGCAGATTTTCCTTTCCTTCCCTTCCCTTCATTTAAAAATTATGGTAACATATTTTCAATGCAGTTATATTAAACCAATAATACTTCTTTGAATTTTACCTGCTGTATTATTGTTTGCTCTATTTATATTTACATACATAGACTTGATTTTTCATAAAATTGAAAATTCAAAGTATTAGCTATGCTTATGTTAGAGAGTTCTGACAGTACAATTAATTACAGGTAAATTTAGAACTGGACATGCTAATTCATGTCAGATGTTGTGCACATACAAAACCACAATTACTGACCCTTTAAATCTTATGTTCACTGTTAGTAGCAGAGCTAAATTCTTGTAACTGACCTTGTTTGTGTACTTTGGCCCTCATCCTGATACCAAGTCAGTGTGACTCCATTTGTCTCTGGTATTGTTTTGGGTTTGTGTTAACATAACATGAGCTGGCTTACCCTATTTATCATTGTAGAACAATGGGCAGCTAATTTATTGGCAGTTCAAGACACAACACCCAAAACAAACTAATTTCTAAGAAATGGAAAGACCTTACATTCTTTTACATGTAATTTTATTCCCCTAAAGAAGGCTTACTTATTTTCCTATTAAGAGGTTAACAGCTGTGAGAGGATTTAAAATCTTTTAAAGGAATAAAGCCACATACAGGTAAAGAATTCAAATACATATCCCATACAGAATTAACTTTGATATATTCTAGTTGAAAGGTGGCATGCAAAGCGATTTTCCCCTCAAACCAGTTTATAGCCTAAACCCAGTGCAGTTCATAACAGTAAATTTGGTTTTGCCGCTATTGGGGGGAGCTGTGTGTTGTGTCCCCGGGGGTGGCTGGGCTGCCTCTGGCCCGGGCAGGGCTGAGCTGGGTTGACCAGGCGCCCCGTGGCCAAGCCCCATGGCCCAGCCTGGCTGAGCTCCAGCTCTGGGAGCGCTGCTGGGGAAGGGGCTGACAGCCCAGGCAGTGCTTGTCAGACAGACAGTCCTGTGGATATTGGGGAGCAGTGGGAAGGCAGCAGGTGGCAATGGGAAAATGTATAAAAAGAAATCCAACAGCAATCCCAGGACTGAGGAGGAAGGGAGCCCGCCACCAACATCAGCTCCTTCTGGTGTAGACCTCAGGGTGTTGGTGACTTCTTTCTTCCACCCTCTCCTGCAAGCTTCCCCCCCCCCCCCCCCCCCCCCCCCCCAATATTTTTTCATTCAATTAGGATTTCAGTAGAAGTGTACAGGTGCTACCTAATGACCAGATCCTGTAAAACACATAGCATGGTCACGTGAGTAAAAACGCAGGTCTCCCACATGAGTGTTTAACAATTAGTCTGTGTATTTGTGTATCCACTTGCGATGTCTTTCAGACCTCATGAAAAAAATAATTTCCTCCGTGGTAGCATATCTGCAAGAGGAGGGAACTGGATTAAGCCTCCTTAGCCTTCTGGGTTGTTGAACAACGTATCTTCGCTTGTAATATTTTAATATGGATTGTTTGGGAGGAGTCACTTTCATAGAGTTTATCCTTGGCACACACATAAAGCACATATGTACACATGGCTGGCCACAGAGATCACCACAAACAGAAAATGCAGCACTCAGCACAAGCGCAAGCTGCATCAACAGCTTCATCCTGTTCTTCTCTCTGTCTGATCAGGATAAATTTCTGTTAGCAGGAAATATATCGGTATGTAGAACATGGATCCCTCCTGTAGCTGGACTTAGACATGTAGTCCATCCAGTAGGTGACCCAGTAAGACCCTTGCTCTCCCCAGTAGCTGCCACCACATCATACAAGCCCCTAGGGTCTGCGGCCCTACTCCAGCTGCTGGTGCAGATATTTGTACACTGTCACATACATACACAGACACTGTGGATTGCTACAGTAACTCAGCGTAAAAATTCAGTCTACTCAGTGACAGGCCCTTGAATCCTTTTCTCTCCAGTTGCTTCCTGCACAGAGAGGCACACACATAGAATGGGTCTCCCTGTTAACCTCCAGACTCCATTGTCTCTGAGGGACATAGCCTGGACCTTTTCATCCCTCTAGTAGCTCATTCCTTTGACCTTTTCACTCTCAGAGACACACGTATAGATGACTCCCAAGCCACTTCACTTCTGGATTAAATCATGACACTGTTAAACACACAGACGCGAATACCTTCACTCATACCAGCTGCTGGCACTACACACATATGGGACCCTGTGACCCACAGTCCAGCTCTAGTTACTGGCACCCAGACTGATGTGCACACGTGTAGACACAAAACAGCCAGCCCCTCACTCAGGGAAATAATTAGAAATGGAGTTTAATGCCAGGATAGGACAGACTGCACTGATCAAGCACAGGGCTTGCCAGAACAATGAATTAACCAACAATCCGTTTAGTTGCATCCAGTTCCTTTTATCACCTAATCCATCTGTTCCCCCATGTTTTTTCCTTCCTGAGTTATTTTGATCCCTCCCTTTTCCTGCCTTTGGTTTTTCCACTAAAAAACAGAACCATAGGGTCATTTGGGTTGGAAGGGACCTTTAAAGATCGTCTATTCCAACCACCAGTGCTGTGGGGTTTTTCAGCACGACTGAAATGAAAGGGCTTACTCTATGTGACCATTACTATTCAATCTTATTCAGAATGGCATTGCTTTCTGCAGTGTAAGGTAAGGCTGATTCCCCAGGATATTCTCGAGCAAAAGAAGAAAAGGAAGTGAATGAACACACTTCAAGCATTGATGAGGCTGATGGGAATTTCTGTCTCCAGGTATGAATTTCTGTTTCTAATGTATACTCCTCCTTGTACTTCCTTGTGAACCAGGAAAACCAAAAGAATTTGTCAGACTCAAAGTGCTTTAATTTAATTTTTTTAAGCCTTGCAAAGTCAATTTCAAAACTGCAGATTAATTTCTCATTTAATTAGATATGTAATTAAACAGAAGTATTATTACTTTGATTTGCTCATTTTTGAATTGTCTTGCCAGTATTCCATGAAAGCACAACCCTTAAAGGAGCAAAAATGACTTGTAGTTAACAACATGTAACATCTGCAAAGCAATATAGCAAATGGGGGTAAAAAAAAAAAGAGGCTGGAGATGAGACCAGCTGTTCTGTGATTTCCATTTTTAGATAAACTGCACATTGAAATAGGGGGGTGGTCTTTTTAAATGGCCGTGATAAAACTCAGAACCCATTGCTGAGAAGTAAAAATTGAACAGACTAAATGAAGTTCTGAGTACAGCAGTAGAAGGCTGGGGAGGCATGGTTTATGGAGAAAAATAAAAAAAAATGTGACTGACTTGGAATGAGGTGGCAAGAAAGAAAAATAAAATTCTGTCAGCTATCCATTTAGTTGTGAACTTAATGGGTAATTTCCGTAAGTATATGATAAGTAAGAACATTTGAAGACAATAACAGATGTAGGAAAATAAAGTTACTCAGGACAGACCACAGTAATTTTAAACTATGATCATAACTTCTCATCCTGACATGTATCAGTAGCACAGGAAGTGTGGTGCTTGATAACCACTATACAGTTTGGGAAAGAGCAAAGAAAGTTTTTCATTAATTTCTATTAACAGATTAACATTTGGCAAGAAACAAATTGATGACTGAGCCATTTCAGCCTACTGTCAAAAGATCAACAAAAGTTCCTGTCTCTGTCAAACTTTACAGATACTTTCCTTTTTTTCACAAATATCTTCCTTAAACATTTTCCTCCTGGGCCTGTGTTTCTATGTAGTGTGACTTCCATAGTTCTTCCCCTTATCCAAAATTTATGTTTGTTCTCCCAGCTAGTGGCTGGAGCCATTTATGAGGTCTACACCTGGTTCAAAGGAGTAATATCCTTTACCCAGTTGCATGTGTAGTTTCTATTGCTTACTTTCTATACTGGACAGTGTGTACTTGTGTTAAAACAGTGTACAGTCACAACAAATAGATGAATAGATGAAGTAAATTTGATCCTGACCATGTTATTTTCACAGTTTAACATTTCTTGTTTAGCCTGTCTTCTCAGTACTATTTTTTTCCTATTTGATTTCTTCTTTTAAATAAAATACATTCTCTTTTGTCAACAAGCATGCATCCAACAACATCCAGTGAAAATACTATTGGCAGCAAAAGTTCTTTCATGTAGTTTGACTACATTTTAATTTTTCATAGTGTTACTTCATGATTTTATTTTTTTGTCTATTATTAACAAAAATACAACTGTATCTTTTATTAGATTTCATGTAATAGCTTAGGTTTTTCATGGATGCTTGTTTTGAAGAACTTTCTCTTTCCATGTTTTTTCATGATAGTATGCTACTCTGGTTTAAGTATCACCTTTACTTTTCTATCTTTTATTTAAATTCTCAGTCCACCATGGGAGTCTTTTCATTTGTTTCAGTCTCCTTTAGATTAAATAGTAATAATAATGCTAACAGGTATATAAAGTTTTGGGAAGATTTGGATTGGGTTTTCTTAATTTTTTGTTTTGTTTTGTTGTTTGGTTGTTTTTTTTTTGGTGTGTGTTGCTGTTGTTACTAGAAACATAGTCACTCTTTTTCCTTTCAAGATTATCTATTTTACATTGCAGGCACTATGTAAGATCCTGAAAAGAAGTAGAGGGTAAAGGAAAAGTAAACATGGAAGCGTTCACGACAGGACAGTCAGTTCACACATGGCATAACTTGTCTTCCACAGTCAGACATCAAAACCAGTTCCAGTTCAACATTTCCACAGCAATTTTAATTATCATTCTACAATTTTTCATGACAGAGATTGGCCAGGAACAACGTATGTTCTGGAATAAAAGACCTGAATTCATCAATGCCTATTTCCCATAATATATCATTTGCTAATACCAATTTGTGTAATGTAAGACTTTTTTTCCACTTTTTGTACATGCATGCAAGGAAAAGGAAACATTTTGTGTTCATATTCTAATATCACTGGATTTGCTCTCAGTTTTTATTACACTGTTTATGTTCCTCATCAAAACTGAAGCTCTTGAATTTTTAGTAAAAATAAAGCTTTTACTTATTTTCACTTTGCCCTCTTTTTTTATTGTCTAGTTCCTTTTTCTTTCAAATTTCACATGGAAATCTCCCTTCTCTTTTACAAGTCTGAGTTTCTACATTGTTCTTTTGGTATATCATAAATAATGCTCATGGTACCAAACAATCTTGTTCAAAGATCCAAAAACACAATAGCAGAATCTTGAAGATACCATGCATCTCATCAACGAACTAAGTAAAGCAGAAGTGACTAGCACTGACAAGGGCAAACGAGCATACCTTGTGAAGATTTTGTTTGCACTTTTAGTAAGTTTGTCTTTTTACCAATAGTTCTAATACCACTAATTTGTACAGTAATTTATCTACATCTATGTTTGCCTAAAACTGATTACTTTCAATATATTCCTCAAGAGGCCTTTTAATGGCAGGGTTTTGGTTTTGCATCTAAAAGAGCTGCCAGCAGGCTCATCTCCTAGGAAACCTTATGACTTTTTTCCCCAAATACACAGGCAGACCTATCTGGGTTTAATGGAAGGACAATAGATTCAGAAACTGCTCCTCTGAGAATGACTACCCTAATATCACTTTTCAGTACGTTGTGTGAAACAACATGAAAATAAGTGAAAATAACCACAATCTTCTTTTTGTTTGTAAAGGTTAATAGATGTTTATGGACCCTATTTTCCATGCCAAAGGAACAACAAAAAGCATCTTTGACAGATCATTTTAGAAACTATGCAAGAACCTAGAGACCTGTCAAAAGAAGGATCCACTTGCTCAGAAGTTATAGTTTATGGGCAAGAATAAAAGCCTGGGACTGTCCTTACAAGAAACTCTCATCTATATGTAATTTTTTTTTTTGCTAGACAGAAAATACCATTCTCCCAATACAGTTAGTATTATGAAAGCTATAAAGAAAGATCTTCCTGCATGTTATGATTTAACTCCAGCCAACTAAGTAGCTGCAGCCACTCGCTCACTCTACCCCCTCAGCAGGATAGGGAAGAGAATCAAGAAAAAGGTAAAACTCATGTTCTTATTGTGAGATTAGAACAGTAATTGAAAAAAAAATTATAATAATGACCATTGTAATGAAAATGAGAGAGAGGGAGAGAGGAATAAAATCCAAAAGGAAAAAACCCAAGTGATGCACAATACAACTGCTCACCACCTGCTGACCAATGCTCAGTGAGTCCCTGAGCATCAATTGGGAGGTCGCAACCAATTCCCCCAATTTATATACTCAGCATGATTTATATGGTATGGAATATCCCTTTGGCCAGTTCAGGGTCAGCTGTCCTGGCTGTGTCCCCTCACAACTTGTTGTGCTCCTCCAGCCTTTTTCACTAGCATGGCCTAAGAAACTGAAAAGTCCTTGACTTAGTATGAGTATTACTTAACAACAACTAAAACCATCAGTGTGTCATCAACATTATTCTCATACTAAATCCAAAACACAGCACTGTACCAGCTACTGAGAAGAAAATTAACTCTATTACAGCCCAAACAAGGACACTGTAATAGGAAAATAGCTGTGAAATAATAGCAAAAAATTATTCATTGAGACTAGACAGTGTACATTTCCATTTCTTTGTATAGAAAGTATTTTTCTTTGGATTGTGGTTCTCTCACCTGTAATTACTATATATTGTCTTTCACCAAATAACCAATGATGCTGATAAGATAAAAGTTATACTGAAGTTTTTAGGGAAATCATCATTATACTGGGATAGGCTTGCTGTACAAAGTCAAGTACTCACCAAAACTCCTTTCTCTCCCTCAGTTAAATGAAGCTTTCATTTTATATTAGCTCTTCAAATTTTTTCTATAAAAAGTATTAATCTTACAACCTCTTATTTTTGAGAGTTTTAGTATAGAGTGATGATCCTTATGCATATTGAATTATGACAAATATCTAATTTCTAACATTAACTAGTTATTCTCTAAATATTCAAATTCTGATTAATACAGTACCTTGATACAAAAATCTAATCAAAACTCAAGTGATTATATAGTCAAAACTAGCAATTTTATTTTTTTTTTATATAGTAGTTACACTCCTTTATTAATCCATTTGTTTTGTAGATGTTCTTATTTTTCAGAAATCAGAAAAAGAACTTTTGTTGTGGCACTACTATGCTTTTGCCTATGTGACTATCTCCACTACATTTAGTTGCTCATTAAGTTCTTGTAGGCCTACAAAGCCTCTGGACAGTTCTGTCTTTTTCCTTTCTACATCTAAGGTCTGCTATTCAAAGGTTATGTGCCTGAACAGGTCTCAAAAGGATTGCATGTTGTCTGAATATCAGTGCATTAGCATCTAATACTGCAAATGAAGGAAATAGGGTCTAGACAAATTTCTGTTATGCTCCCTATTTAACTTATGGTTAATAAGTTCCAAACTGCAGCAAAGACCTGCAAAAATCTCTCACGTTTTCCAACTGGTAATATAACTGACAGTAAATCATGAGTGTTCCTGAGTACTTCCATGTTGGAGCACCCCAAAATCAAAGCAACAATGTACATTAGGTAGAAGATGCTCTTGCTCTTTAAAATATAAAAGGCACTAGAAACTGAAAAGCCCTTAATCACTACTTGCTCTGGAAAGTTAAGAGATTTTTAGCTCTCCATCTCAGTCATTCTGTGTACAGAATAATACAATCCCACAACATTTGAGTCCTTTTATTTCTCTTAGAGGTAAGAAATACTTATCCTGACAATTGCTAGATCTAATTTAGCTATCAAATGCTGCAGTAATGAACTTTCCGTGGAATGTAGCTAAAAAATTCAATAGATTTGCATTTATGAATGTATGAATTGTGACTTATTCCATGTTTTGAATTGGATTACATTTCTATTAAGTCTTTTATATTAAAGCATGCTTGAAATGTTTGAAAAACATGAGACACTGAGGAAAAAAGGATATAAATTCCAGACACTATGTGGAAGCAAACACTCTAATAAAGGCATTTAAGAACAAAAAAAAAAAAAAAACAAAAACCCAAAACAAAACAAACCCACAAACCTAACAAAAAACCACATTAACCAACAAAAAAAGATATAGCACCACACTTTACTCTGAGTTCCGTCCATCACATTGTCATTTTTTTAGACAGAATTTCTGAAGCATCATATGGGGATTCACAGTTGGACATCAGAAATATAATACAGGTTATTATTTGCATATCAGAGCTTTAAAGAAGCATAAAAGTATCATCTGCATCATGCTTGTAAAAGCAGTTGCATTGACTGCATAAAAATATCCACATAAGTACACTTGAAGGATCTTTCCTGTAGTAGAGAACTTTGGTGGTGGACAGGTGAGAAGTCAAGAAAAAAAGACCTTGTAAAGAGATATTTGGTTTTAGAATTGATTGATTCAGAGTATACACGTGTGTGTTTATGTCTGTATGTGTTTATAGATACACATTCATCAATAAAATGCAATAAAGGTCTTTTAGTTTCAAGTTACGTCATCTGGAAATAGATCACAAAATAGGTGAAGATGACTGTGGTGGGTTGATCTTGGCTTGATGCTGGGTGCCCACCAAGACACTATCACTCCTGTCCTCAACAGAACAGGGGAGGAGAAGATAAGATGAAAAAACCTAAGATAAAGGCAGTTTAATGAAGCAATAGCAAAAGTTGCACATGTGGAAGTGAAGGAAAACAAAAGATATTATTCTTTACTTCTCACCAGCAGGGGATGTTCAGACACTTCTTAAGAAGCAGGGCTTCAGTATGCATAGGAGTTGCTCTGGAAAGGCAAACATTATAAACAATGAATGCCTCCTCTTCCTCCTCCTTTCTTTTAGCTTTTGTATCTGAGCAGACATCATATGGTGGAATATCTCATTGGTCAATTTGGGCCAACTGTCCTGGCTATGTCCCCTACCAAGATCTTGTCAACCCCCAGCCTGCTGGTAATGGTGTGGAGGTAAAGGCTAGAGAGACAACCTTGATGCTGTGTGATCACTGCTCAGCAGTAGTCACCACACTGGTGTGTTACTACCACCTTTTTACCTACCAATACAAGCACAGCACTATGGGGGCTGCTATGGGGCTCAGCCAGACCCAAAACAATGACAGAGCTATATTACCAAGAAGAATTCTGTTTGGGTTTTTTTTACAATGAAGTTCAAGAGTAATTGAAATAAAATCCCTTCATCCTGAGCATATTTTTTGCTGTTTCCTGTGACTACACTCCATCTATGTAAAGACCGATACTGCAAGATTCATAGGATAATATAGTTCACTTACATTCATGGGCTAATTTTAGTAATAATTGCACAAGTCTAATTAAAAGAAATTGGATCTGATATTACTACAAGGCCCAGATTGGTTTTATATTTTAAGTTTTACATTGCATCAAGAGAAAAAATGCATCAAAAAGTAAGAGTTAAAAATCTCTTAAAGTGCTTTAAAGACTATCCAGTGTTAAGACACTCAGAGACAGCCCTTTTGGGTGACCTATGGAATTCACAGAAGAGCATCGTATCAGTAGAAAATCAACCAATAAGATAAAAGTTGATTTAAATTTTCATTTTATGGTCTTATTGGTTAAAATACTGAGTGATATAAAAGTTATTTGGATTTATCTCTCACTTTAGAAAGCCATATGCTACATAATTCTCATATTGTGAACTACTTTTTAAAGACCTCATAAGCTGAAACATGCTGGTTCTTTTAGAGTGTTCTCATTGAAGTGAAACCAAGTCATTTGTTGGATGTATACAATTATCTACATAACACAAAGTTATATCTAAGAATATTCAAATAATTGGTTAAGGAGAGCAAAATAAAGAAATGAAGTGGTAAAGGAAGAAGATAATTTTCAGGTCCTTAAGTGCACTAGTAAACTAACGATAATAACCAGCCAACTGGGGCCTCCACCCTCACCCATGGACAAGGAGGGCTATTTCAGCTCATTTTGGGGGCAATTGGTTCTTGTCTCAGTTATGTTGGAGGACAGCTGATGTCCGTGTCTGCTACAGATGTGATTATGCCCAGTCATGGAGCCTCTTGATCTGCAGCCTGGCTTTATCTTAGCATTTCATCACCATGGTCATACCCAGTGATCAGTGGATTGACCTCTGACCTTCTCATGACCATTATATTGCCTTTTCATTTGGACTCTTGGTTGGACCTGGCTATTGTCTGTGGGTATGTCCTGGTTGCCTCTCGCCAGTTCTGTGGTATGGCATGTCCCCTGCCCTACCGGCTGTGTGACCCCCTTAGCTCTGGGCTCCTGTGCCTTAGGGAGCAGTCCTGCCCTTGCTGCTCCATGACAGTAATAGTAAGGATGAGTAAGAAAATCGTTGCTTAGATAGTTAGACAAGACATTTTTAAGAACACTCAAAAATATTTCAGAAACAACTTCCATAGTCACAGGAAATGGATAAAAAAGACTGATAGTATTATTTTCACATCTATATTAGATACAAAATAAACTTTGAGTTTTTTTTCAGGGCCCTGAGGTTCATCCCCCCTGGGAAGTCTGGCTGTTTGGGAGCTTGGCTCAGGGTCTGTTTAGAGATAAGACAAGTGAGAGCAGTCCCTTTCCTCTACTGACTGCGGAGTGGCCTCTGTACTGGTCCTACTGAGAGAAACACCCAATACCTTAACCAGGGACTCTGAAACTAGTAACCTGATAAATATATATTTATATTTATTCAGCAAGTTCAGTGACTTCAGCAGTTGAACATGCTTTTTATGGTAGGACCATTGGATTTTATATTTTATAAAATTACAATGTCTGTTCTATATGGTGATTATAACAGCAATAAGCTTAGCTCTGTAAATGCTTACCTCAGTTCTCTGCCTTTACTGATCTTATAGTGTTTTTTGAGTTTGTCTTAGTTTGTGAAGAATACTTTGAAGAATATTTAGCTAGACATTTGTTCTTCTTTTCACATTCTTTCTGAAACATATGTGTGTTTTTTTCCTGAAGCTAACCCTCTGACCTTGACACACCCTATTGCTTCTGTTACAGGCCTTTGGTATTGGACTTCACGGCCTGAAAGGACAGGAAAAGAGGACTTCAATGAAAAATAATGGGGTACATCTTACAGCCTTTCCAAATGGCAATAGATGTCTATAAAGTTATGAGCATTAGGGTTTTCTGACAAAGCCCATCAAGATGTTTTCCTGACAAGATAACGACATTTTTCTGGAAGTGTTTCATGTTCTGGTTGAGGTTATTCTATTGATATTCTTTATCTATGAATTTACCAATTATCAGATCCATCATCATTGTTCACTGAGTTTGAAATCTTTAAATCATCATTTTGTAAAAAAGCAGGTTCTTGGCGGTACATTCTCTGAACTGCTACATATCTGTCTGCTCTGTACTTAGTAAGTCACCTTATGAAAATCTGCAGTCGTCCTTTCATAATTCCCACCATTTCTCTTAAAAATCAGACTTCAATAAAGAGTCAATTCCAAGCTGAGTCTTTAATGAGCAACAGTGTTTCCTTTCTCTTCTAACCAGTTAAGGCACACAATCACAGTAGCTAATCTCTGCAGTCTACAGTCAGCTGGGAAAGTACATACCATTTGGAGCTGCACAAGTGATGCGCTTTCTTTGTACTGATCATTATAGATATAATCTCTCACTCTGCAGGAGGTCTGGTGGAGTGGTGGGAAACAAAATCGAGCATTGTCAACCTCCTTTGGCCCCTGAGGTACTAACAAACAATATAGCACATCTAAAGTGTGAACTGAGCCCTATCTTTCTTATCGCTGACTTCCTCCCTTGATTAAACTGTAATTCATTATTATTAAGACAGCCACATAATTTGAAAACCATTTCAAGGATTTTTTTTTTTTAAAGTTAAAGAATAGCAGAAATCTTTCTGTTTTCTTTTTAATTCAGCAGAATTTTTTAAAGAAAGGAATTTATCTCATTTGTGCCTAACTTAGATAAAGAAAATGCTCTTCAAAGTTAGACATTTAATCAACATTTGAGACTGAGGAAGAACATTCTATAAACTTAATTTTGCTTTATTGTTACTGAGAAAACTTAGAGATGTATCTTGCAAAGACTATTTGTTCTCTTCTGTAAAAAAATAGTATGAGCAGACTTAGGAAATACTATTGTTGGAAATCTTATTGAAAAAGACTAATTTCTGCTGGAAAAACTAGCAGCCTCAACAAAGTTGGACTTGGGGTAATTTATGAACATACAATCTGGGAGAGAACATAAAGGCTTCATTTTACTATATTTCAATAGAGACAATTAGAGCTATACAGCAGTAGTTCAAAATAATGGCTTTGATTTATACTAGGGTTTGTGCCAATTTTTCTTATCGTAGACCTACTGACAGAGGAAGTTCTTACGGTCAGTGAGCTTGTCCTTCTTATCATGCCAGATGCCAGCTGTGGCTGCTGAAAGGGAAGTGGCAGTAGCTGAGACATACCACAGGAGAGAGAAATATTTTTTCAGGCAAATTTGACTACTAGAATTATCTATCGTTTATAGTTATTAAGGAGCTCTGCAAACAGCATCTGTGCTCCTCCAAGGCTGCATTTCTTCTGGTGTGGGAGCTAGTGCTGGGACTGGAGAAGGAGGCTGCAGAAGAGGAGTTGTTATGTACATAAGCAGGCAGCCTTAACTGTGCTACTCTCTCATCACTGTAGTTGAGCCCTGAATAAAACCTGCCAGAGTCTGGCAGGAACTTCTGAAAAGTACATGGCTATGGCAAGGACAGGAAACTATATTTGACAGTGTTTTATAAAAGTGTCAGGATCAAACTAATGAGAATTACTTACTCTTTTGAACCATTTTATTATTATTAATAATAGAGCATCACTAATTAATTTAAAATTCTACTCTGATTGAGAAAACAACATATATTACTTTTCAGGAGGATTTTCACCATTTGCTTTATCAAGTTAAGCCAGTAGAATAATATATCTCCAAACTGTTGCTTTAGGTTTACCATTATCTGATACTTAATCTGTAGTGCAGATGTGCAGCCACAATATAAAGTCCTATCTTGTTTAGATAGAATCAATAATATTTTGAAATACTTTGAAATATACTTGGCACATGTATTTCCTGATTATTCCAGTTCTTTGAATACCAAAAATCAGAAATTCTTTGTCCTGCTTCTAATTTAAAGTTCTTACTAGGTTTTCATGGTTTCCCTTACCGGGAACAGTAACCTAATTCTGAGTTGTAATTTTCAAATGTTTTGACACAGCGTAAAAAACCAAAGCATATAAAGCTAATCAGACAGATAAACATCCTTTTAAAAAGTTTTTTTTTCAGGTTTATACAACTGCACTAGTGGTCCTTTTCCATTTAGGAAAGAAAAAAAAAAAAAAAAAAAAGTAACGTTTTCTCCTACATATCCTACTGAGTGAGACTTGCTTATATGTAAAAGTTGGAAAAAATATATCCAAGGAGATAAATAAAAAGCAGAATTTTGTTTAGGAAAAATAAACAAGTCCTTTAAAGCAAAGAAACAGCAACACCAAATTGACATATTATGTTGCTCTTCTAAAAAAGAGAATGTAGGCAGAAATGTGTCTATTAGGAAAAAAGTAATGTCCTAAAGAACACAGTAAAAATCTAGAATTGATAGAAGACACAAAAAAAAATTGGTTTAAAAATCACATGGAAAGCAGACAATCACAAAACAAACAGAAACAATCTCTTCCAAAATCCTTAGGTTTGATTTATTTTTTAAAAATGTAGGATGTATGTTCTTGCTTTAAAGAAAACCTATTTAATGCAACTTTGTTTTTATGACCTATGTATGTTTTCACTCTTTGAATCTAACAAGGACTCAATATCTTGCAAAACAAATTCCACATGTTTATTATCCATATTTTTTTAAAGTAAAAAAGCAAACTTTTTGTTATTTAAAATATTACTCTCTGAATATCACCTTCCTGATTAAAGATTTCTTTTTAATCAGGAAAACAGGTTAGAAGGTGTCTATTTCACTAAACTCAAAAATTTTGAGTCACTTCATTGTTTTATGTGAAATGTAGCTTTTTCTTTGGCTCAGTGAGGAAGAAACTAAAAGTACATTTGTACATCTATACTTTTTTAAAATGGATTCTCTATGCTACTTGAAGTCATTTAGGGGAATATATGAAATGAGAATGGAAACCCCACAGTTCAAATAGAACTTTCTTTTCAAATATGTGCTTTCAAAGTCTTCATGTCAAATGCATCCCCATTGTAAATCAATTTCAGTAGCATTACACAAGGGAAGAATTCAGATTTTCTTCTCCATGCTAGTGACCCACTGGTAATATCAATCTATTTGCCATGCTACTTTCAATTTTGTTTCACTCACATTTACAGAATTAGTTACAATTTATGGCAGAAAGTAGCAAGACAGTTGGGTTTTTTTTCCCCCAATACCTTCAGGAGTGACTGTAGTGTGAGTGAATTACACGTTTTATTTATTA
Source organism: Falco punctatus (assembly GCF_963210335.1). Classification (NCBI taxonomy): domain Eukaryota; kingdom Metazoa; phylum Chordata; class Aves; order Falconiformes; family Falconidae; genus Falco; species Falco punctatus. The sequence continues at coordinate 105,644,152 of NC_137581.1, read as the reverse complement.
TTTTTCTCAAGATAGATGGAACAGATGTAAAGGAATTAATGAAGCAACTGCCAAATTGCAAGGGTCATTGGTGTGTAGAAAGCTATAAATTAGCTGGTTCTTAGGGGAAATTACGTTCTACCTTTAAGATGTTGCCATTTATAAATTCTTCCTAAACTCCTGGGAAATAGCAGTTTGAAAGTACAGAAAAGAAAATGTTAAAATCCTTTTTTATTTGCATATTTTTCAGCAAAAATGTCTGGAAGAGCTTGTAATATAATAATAAACATTCAATGGAAGCTACATAACCCTAAATTTCTTTCTGCATTTAGAAAAGTTGGCTGAAATACACATACTGAAATCCTTTTTCTATAAACAGTCTAAATCTATGATCATTAGAGCCCATTTTGCTACCTGAAATACGTAAATCTGCCAAATCATAATACTTTTTTGTAAGATCCTTTCATACTATCTTCAAACAGGGAGCTACAAAGATTTTTTTTTTTTATATAGGTAGAAGAGAGGACCATGAAAATTCTTTAATTAAATATCTGTTACATAATTCTTCAGGTTTTTGTTGAGGAACAATGGTGGTATGCATATGTTTATGAGAAAGACTGTAGCTCTGCTACTTCATTATATGGCAAACATAGATTGCTAAGAAAAAGCTCCTAAAAAACAATAAATGTTTTAACAATAGTGTACTGATATCTTTTGGCAACTGAGCTGAGAAACATCACAGTATTCTTGGAGCTGAAAGAGAACTTTCAGATTGTATCATTTGACATGGCAAAGGAGTCTCATATATATGAAAGTTTGAAACAGCATCCTCAAGAGCTTTCTTTACTTCTATTACTAATCTTGAGCAGATATTCAGTTGACAGTTGATTAAAAAAAACCCAACAAACTATTCTAGAAATAAATTTAACATGCATAATTTTAAACATTTACTCTAGTCTTTTTTTCTAAAATAGACACTTAACATAACACTATTACAGTAGAAAAACATGAAATTGTAAAGAGGATGAAAATGTACCTTCTGTGTTTCAGTAGTCAAGAGGAGGCTTGAGATTATTTTTCCTAACCCTTATTATCAAAGTCAGCCAAGTCAGATAATGTTGCAAACTTCAATTATTCTTTTGAGGGAGCAGCTTGTAAATGTTTATCCCCTTGCTATTTTTAAAGATTCTACCAAACCCTTCTTCCTTGGTAGTTGGAAGGTTCTTTCTAGTTTCAAATTAATTCAAAACAGTATATAGCGTTTCGTTTTTGCCCTTTGGTTTAACAAGGTTTTTTTTCTCTAGTGTTTATCTCCTTGCTTCCAAAATTGTATTTGTATTCCTTTTCTGGCACTGTATAGCTGTGTTAAAGAAGTCAAATTCTTCTACTGTGTATCTAGTAAGATAGAATGCCCTTTCTTCTCATCATACAATTTTTGCAGTTAGCTGCAAAAGCTCAGGTCAGGAGCAGTCTGTCTTGAACGTGGACGATCAGAAATACATATATGCTATGATTTTGTAGAGGTCTTGTTTGACTATGAACACCTGTCCCTTTTTACGAAATGTCTTACTAGATAGGAAAATGTCAGTACCACAAGTAGTTCATGATTTCACCATACTGATAATGCAGTCTCAAACTGTGTTCAGTACACAAGCCTTGCTCCTCTTCCTATAATTTCTGTTGAGGAATTCAGAAATCTTATTAAACTCTGTAATATGGTACTTTGTACTACTAAATTTAATAAAATCTGTTGTATTTCCATCCTTGAAGTCTTCAGCTTCTAGCAAGACATTCTACTCCTCTTTCGCATTGATGCTCCTGACTTTGTTCCTTCTACAGATTTCAGTAACAAGCTGCTTCTTTTTCCCTTGTCAATAAAATCAGTTATGTTGTCTAAGCATGGTTATCAGTTAACTAGTTTATCAAACATAGATCTATGGTCTAATCCCATTTTATCCCATTTTCTGTTTATTTCCTTGCCTAAATTATTAGACATCTAAGAAATACTCATTTAGAATATTATCCAAAGCCATGAGCACTACCATGGCATTTCAGGGAAGGCTGCAATAGATAGTATCCTATGTGTAGTCACCAGTACTTCTGAATGGATACTCCTTTGATTGCAGTGCTGTCACTTTAATAATTCTAAAAGAATACTGTAGCAGTAAAAATAGTTTGTAATCATGGCAAATACAATATTCTTGAAACAGAGTAAGTTGTATTAAAATATTTTTGTTCCGCTCAAGAAAGAAAGGGGATCCAGGTATTGACTGTCATTAGATATTTGTATTTCTGCATCGAGCAGAGTCCCTATAACTGTATCCTGAGGGATCAGACAATAAAGAAAACACTGTGAAACAGTCTGATTTTCATCAAATACATGGAACATACAGGATACAATATTATTAAGTTGACTAGCTTGCAGATGAATACAGATATATGCATATTCATATACCTTTTTAAATGGACTGAATACAGCTTTGCATTTTCTCTTTTGCAATTTTCTGATTAGTGTGTTCTTCATTCAGTTTCTTTAATCATGTCCATTCTTATATGTCTGTTCAAAATGCCAAGTACTATATGTTATATGTGGTCATACTACACATCACATAATTTTGCAAATAAAGACAAAGGATGCCGGTATTATGTTGAGTTACATTAATTCTTAATATACTTTTTTCACTGTGACATAGGAATAAGTGCAGAAAAAATAGGTAATATGATCTTCTGTGAATAATTTTTACTATGTTAATTATGATCTCAATATGTTAAATTCAGTGAAAAATCATCCTTCCTGTATAGAGTTTGATGCAAAATCTGACAACATCTATGAGGTAGCTCAGTAAGCCCTTCTTCTGCATCAGGCCTGTATCATGCTTTATCCTTCCTAGATATTAAAAAAGTTATTTTAGTGGAATGGGTCAGATAAGTGTGATCTGGAATATCTTACAAAGAGTTTCACTTCCCTAGCATACTAAAAATCTCTGAGAATTATTTTCCCTCATGAAGGGAAGGCTTTGAGATAGATATTTAAATAGCTTCTATGTAACCTCAGCTATCATTTGCTCCATCTTTAGATATTTCAGACTAAGAATGACTTTTTTTCCAAAACTAAGCCCTGCACGAATCAATGCTGTCCAACTTACTACCAGTATTTTGCCTAAGAATTCAAATACAGGTCATGATACATAATTTTAGCAAACTCATTGCAGCAATGAAATGCCTAAAGAAAGACACAGTGACATAGGTTGCTGGAATATGACTTCAGGCAATGCCCTGAGCAGAAGGTGATATGTAATAGTATTGCTCCAGGAATTGCTTCATGTGGTGGTGTTTACTCACTGTCCTTATTCCCTTCACTGTTCTTTCCACAATGCATTCATTCCCCATGGAAGGAATAAATTACTGATGGCATAACACAATAAACCTTCAAAAGTGACTATTAAGTAAATTCAAAGGATTCACTACTTCCCAGTTCAAATGGGGTCAAAGGAAGTAAGCAGTTAGGTTCAGTAAGCTCTGAGCAGCCAGATCCAAGCACCAAAGTAGGCCACATGGATTTAAAGGGATTTCTTCCTTCATTGTGCTGGCATACGCTGAAAATCACAAAGTAAATTAAGTTTACAGTTTACAGTTCTATGTGTGTATGAAGGTAGTCACTCAGACATCCTTCCTTTCTCTGATTTGACACGTAATTATGGTAAATCTTAGACACTTGTTACTAATAATTGAGACAAATTATGAACTGGATAATTCACCAGAAGCTAGTAATCTTTGGCACTCATCAGCATCAGGTATTTCTTCTTATGCAGCAAGCCTCCTCTAGAGAAAGACCCTGGTAAATTGTTAATGTTCTATCTTTGCCTCGACTTGAAATAAATCCTTTTTTGTGTTTTATTTTCACCATCTCAGTAAATCAATCAAATCTGTGAGCTAAGCTGCTGTCAAAATGAAGAGGAGAAACTTTGCAAATTTTAAAATTTTCTTTCACATTAATCTTTCTTTCTGATTTTATATGCATTCATTTTGACATCAAACTTTTTTCTAGTGTTCAATATTCACAGAGCTAAATTCTTTATAACCCACTAGCTGATATGTAGCTGGAGGGCAATCAGACTTTTCATGGTTGTTACTATGGTATATCATCTTTGCCTATAGTTGTCCAGGCCCTATTTGTCCTATATATCCAGTAGCATATACACTTTTTATGTGTTTATCTATTCACAAATTGCATTCATTACTAATACTGTAGAACTTGAAAGATTACTCAAAATTTAAATCGGTGAAGGCTGGTAATGCTGATGTGAGATTTTCAAATGTATCTTAAGAGAAGAGTATGAGGAAAATTCACCGAAAATGAAAACATTAACTACAGACAAACCTTTAAATAATATCTGACAATTCGTATTTATGTGGGTTTGCCACTCCTTGTGCTTTGACAGGAGTTTTACAATAATAGTATATATTCTGACACTTTAATAACTGTAAAAATGACATTAACTGAATGGGTAGTAGAATGTGACTATGCTCCAAAACTTAGGATATTAATAAGCATAAAAGAAGAATAAAAGTGAGAAAACTCATGGGTTGAGATAAAGACAGTTTAATAAGAAAAGCAAAAGCCATGCACACCAACAAAACAAAACAAGGAATCAATTCATCACTTCCCACGGGCAGGCAGGTGTTCAGCCATCTCCAGGAAAGCAGGGCTCCATCACGTGTAATGGTTACTTGGGAAGACAAATGTCATCACTCCAAATGTCCTCCCATCCTCATATGTATGGAATATCCCTTTGGTCCCTTGGTGTCATCTGTCCCAGCTGTGCCCCCTCTCAGCTTCTTGTGCACTCCCAGCGTACTTGCTGGGGGGGGTGAGGGGCATAAAATTCCTTGATGCTGTGTAAGTACTGCTCAGCAGTAAAAAAACCCCAACCTCTTCATTACCCACACTTTTTTCAGCACAGATCTAAAACATAGCCCCATACTACCTACTCCGAAGAAAATTAAGTCTGTTCAAGCCAAAACCAGCACATGCTGCTTTGGTGATAGGAAACGCAAAATCACAAAAGTATTGAATATGTTTGATTTTTTTTCAAACATCTTGGAAAAGGTCTACCTGCAGAAAAGTACCATTTCTAAGAAAATGAATTAGCATTAAGAGAATCAACAGTTTTCATCTGGTATATCACACAGATTATCCACTTCACTGCCAAAGTCAGGATTCAGACATTTGTAAATACTGAGAATCTGCAAGCAAAGCAACTGCCTGTTCCTTAAGCTGTAACTCTGACTTATACCTTGAAGAATTTACATATCATAAATCTCCAAAATGCTTTTCTAATATAAAACCTAACAAACAGAAAGAGTTGTATGCTTATGATTGGTCTACAGGTAGTTGATTCTCTTAAAGATACTTCTCCAGCTTCTCAAGAAGCTTTTAGTACAGACAGTAGTTGCTGAACATTTCCTCTTTGCTTCCTGTGCTTATCTTCAAGAATTTAAAAGTCTACTACCTGGATTTAGATTATTCCCAGAGTTAAAATGTGATCTTAAAAAGCTGTTCAAATATTACTGCAAATCTTTTGAAATCTTCAAAGTTGTGTTGTTTTTTTTTTTCTTCTTTTGAGAGGTGACTTTCAAAATGACTGCAGATGCACCTAGTCTCTCAGGCATGCATACCACTTCTGTAGTATGTCTTTTTAGTTTGATGTAAAAAGGATGATAAGAAAAGGAATAAGTTTCTTTTCTGCTTTATTGGGAGTGTATTCTTAATTCAGCTTCTATTCCATTTCTTCAGACAGTAATCTCATGATGCAGAATCTTTTTTCAACTATCTGCATGTTCAGTGTGTTTACAAACAGGTTCTTATCAGGACAAAAAGAACTGAAAGATCCATAGACAGTCAGTTCAAAGGCTCTTGACTTAAAAATACTAGAGGTTTTTCATAATTCTTGAGAAGAGATTTGGATCTTGTTTAGACTTGTACTTTCACCAAATCCATTTTAATGCTAGATCACATTGCATTTGCAATGAAAGGAAACTGCAGATATACTAGTATAAATTGTTCTGAAGGGACATTTTGCTAAGAAGCTATTGTTTACACTGAATCCATTCTTTTGTTCAGCAAGGAAAAACTGCCAAATAAAACCCACTTAATGTGCTGATCTTAGATGTTAAAAATAACGTTGGTTAATAAGCAGAGAATAATCCCTAAACTATGCTTATTGCGTCTGGATTCTCTCATAATAGATACTTGATTGTAAAAGTAGAACAAATTTTGTTCAGTACTGCCCTGTTTAGCTGAGGGTATTTTCTAAGAAAGAGAGTTTGATTGGCACCATTTGTTCTGGTTCTGATAACAAAACACGGAGAAATAGATATCGTTATGTGTCATTACAACAATCAAACTTTTCCATTGAATAAAGTAGTTTTTTAGTTGCATCAGTTTGTCTGTAAATCTTGAGATTTCTGAAGCTGTTTTGGGATTAGTGACTAACAGGGCAGAAAATGAAAATGCAGAGCAGAAACAATATGAACTTCATGCGTTACTTATCTTTGAGAAAGATACACAGTGCATCAGTGATGCCAAAAAAGCTCAGCAGCTGTGCATGTACCAGGGTTAAATTCTAGGATGTTCTCAGCGAAAAAAGCATATTATCACAAAAGTACTATCAGCAAGCAAAATCCTAGGAGGTGTATTTGGCCTAAATTTAGATAGGGCAAAAATGTTAGTTATTTTTCCTTTTTCTTTCCTAGTAACTAATGCATCTAAATGTACAACTAATGCATGTAAAATGTACGATACTTATCTGCTTCCTTATATTGCACAGCTACCTTTTGCTGCATGTAAGTGAAACTACATGCAAGGAATGTAATTTTTTAGGCTTCTAGAACTAACTGAATGTACAAAACTGTTATTTATGGAAATTCTCAACACAACTTTAACTAAAAAAGTTTTTTAAATCAAGGAAAGCAGACAACTTCAAATAATAAATGCCCTAGGATATAGAGGATATTTAGAGCGTGGTTGCATCTACATTAGTACTGCAGTTCAGATGAAGAATGAGCTTTTGAACAGAATCGTCCAATCATCCATTAACTGCACTTTAGCTGAGACAGCGTAATGATCTTAGAGCAGGTGAAGTGGATTCCTTTCAAACAGAAGTAAATTGAAATGTGCACTCCAAAAGTGTACCTGATGTCCTCCTGAACATTCAGATCACATGTCAAGAAGACAGTTCAAATCCTGCCAAGACTTGTAACGTGTGTGTTGTGAGTGTAAGTTCATCAGATTCAATTGCTTCTTCTGCAGATTGGATCCTGGTAATGATAATGTAAGGCATTGTCTATTTGTTGATATTGACACAGCCTCTTAAAACCATATAAAAAATAATGGGCTTCCACAATATTACAGAAAAGCATACTTCAGTTATACCTGAGAAAAAGTAGGAGAACTGGTAATTATAATTCAGTAATGTAATTCTCTCAAAAACATAGAAACGATCAAACTTTCTGGAAGCATCTAGGAGATGAGAAGATGAATAACATGCTTTATATTTTTCAGGAAGAAATGATATCACATCAACCTAACTTCCTTCTATGACTATGAATAGATATATGAGCAGGAAGAAACATTAGATCTTTAAGGTTCTTGCCTTATGACATGTTCTAGTAAGGAAGATGAAAATAGTACCATTAAACTATTATATTCATAACTGCTTAGAAAGAAAACTATAGATAATGTTATCTACGAATCTTTTGTTACCTTAAGTAAAGTTGAAAATTCAGTGGAAAGATGAAGACAGACTCCATCTAGAAGACGCAACAAGTATTGACTGCTCATTTGATGCTGGTTTAAGCTAATGTTCTGAAATGGTAAAGTAGCAATTGAAAATTATTTATTCTGCATCCTGTTGAATGAGTCAAAAGGGCAATCAAATTTCGATTTGGTTTCTTGAATCATACTACACTTTCTAAGGAAAAGGTTATACCAACTTATTAAGGTTAATTCAACATTCAGCATAACGTTTGATATTGGCTATCATTTGATTGGGAATGTGTTTTCCTTCTGCTCACTCTGCAAATTCAACCTTAAAATCTGAAAATTAAACCAAGATTTTCCTTAAACAAATCAATATCAAGTTAATAAGATTCAGCAGGATACCTTCTGGCCTCATTTATATTCATATGATAGGATTGCCTTCAAAGTATCTACTCTTACTTTTGTATGATTCTCTTGCATTTGTAAGATTTCATAGGTACACCTAATTAGAAATTTATAAGCAAACCTCTTGAGATTGCACAAGATGCAATACTATCTAGAGACAACTTTGTTCTGTCAGTAAAACAAGCGGATAACATACCAAGTATATTTAAAGACCACTGAAAGCTGAATAAGTGTTCAATTTTCTCTTAGTCACTGTTCAGAATATATTTTCTCTATAGAAGCCTGCCAGAACACTGTTCAAGTCCTGCTTTTTCAGAATCAAGATCTGTCTGTCTCGCTGAAATAGATGTTCCCCTCAGCTTTGAGGACACCATATCTTTATCATCTGTGATCTGTCTTTTAAGTAGGCGAATCTGAATGCCTGAATAAAGCTACCAGGCCACAAATAATAACATGAATCTTATCAAAAGGTGTTGTCATCACACCAGATTGTTTTACAATTATGCATTTTCTGTTTGGAATACCTTATCAAATATCAAAATGCAAATCTGTGCATTTAAAACAATGATGCAATGTAATGCTAGGTTTCAAAGGATATAGAATACATAAGAGTATATAAGTGATATTTACAAAACAACCTTTGAAATGCCAAAACAGTAGCATACTGTTTAGGGAATGTTGCCCTGGCTGCTTCTCACCTGTAATAAGAAATTTTCACAACAGTGCCTGACCGATTTTCCATTCTTACGTTTTACTGAAAATGAAGCGCTATCAAGAAAGTAGTCTTCTTCAGATTACAAATTAGTGATATGTCCTGCAAAACAGAACTTTAGGAGGCTTCTTAATGTTTTTACAAACAGTAACTATATATGAAAATGTGGCATTTTCTTAATATAAATTCTAATCAAATCAATCAAAAATATTTATGTTATAAAGGAGATAGAGTTTAATAGTGGAAAATGAAATTTTATGAAAATGATTCAATAAAAGCTTTTTTCTTTAATGGTATTGTATTTGAATAATATGTTAATGAAATGTGAATGTCATGTTGTCTGTCATGCATAGATTTTTTTATAGGGTTATTTAATTTTTTATCACTGGTTATTTATGTAAAAATTTACTACCACTTTTTCTTCTTTCACTACTTTTTTTTCTTTTCAATAATCTAATGTTATTTAATTAAAAGTATCCCCCACACACAATGGAGCAGAGACACCTGTCCAATGCCCCTGGAAATAATGCAAGTGTTCCCCTAGCTGTGATGCTGGAGGACAAGTCATGATCAGTGAAGGGCTGCAGAACTGGGTATTGGAGGGACTGGCCATTCTTGGCCTGGTTAGAAACCAGGGTCTAGGGAAAGTGCAGAGAGATTTGGCTAAAGGTGAGCAGCAATGGCTTTCCTTCAGCCTTGAACCAATTTCTGAGGGCACATTCAGTTCTGAATAACATAGACAGAAGAAAAGCTTTCGAGTTAAATCAAACACATTTGATCTAATGTAAGCAATTCTGAAACTCCTAAATTCATATCCTGAGCACAAGAAGGTATGGGAAGCTAATAGAATGATCAAAACATGTCTAGTCCCAAAATCTTTCAGGATATGATACGCCATTCTGTATAGTTTGGGGGGGGGGGGGGGGGGGGGGGGAAGAACCCAAACCCAACAAAACCCAACAAACCCAACACAAACCAAAAGGCAAAACCCCCCAAAAATAATAAAAAAAAAACCACCCCTACCCTCAAAAAAACCCAGTCAAACCCCTGCCTCTTACTGAAAACCTCCCTGGGGAAAAAATAAGAGTTGTCTTTCTATTTCACTCAAATCACTTATTTGTGATTCACTTGCATTCTAGGTCATTCATGGTTTGAGATAATGAGACTTGTTGATCACTGCCAATAACCAATGTTTTATCTGACTTCATGCTACTTGGCAGGTTATCTTGTGTTTCTGCCATATTTTTTTTTTCTGAAGTACTTTTCTATTTTTTATAACATCTAAACATTTGGTTGAGTAATTTGCTTGTCCCATTTCTCATGATAGAAATTTTCCCTGCTTTCCCGTCTGAGCAATTTGCAGTGGCTAGTGCCTCCATAGAGGTAAAAGCCTCAAAAGCAGTAACTGCTAAAAGAAAAAGATCACGTTTGCTTCTGTACTCTTTTAGCAAATATTGTATGAGGGAAAAGCAGTGGGTCTGGAATAGAGTACTTGGTATCAAATGATCTAGAATTTGACTCGTCCTTTCTATAGACAGCTCTAGAATAGGCAGCATCAAGTAAATATTCTAGGAAGGGAATTACTTCTTAAAAAGTACCTTCCTTTCCTCTGCTTTCTCTCTGCACTGTTTACTACTCCCTAATTACACCCTGCTCTGATGATTATAAATGTTTTATACAGATGTGTAGCGCCTAAAAATCATAGAAACATAGAATCATTTAGGTTGGAAAAGACCTTTAAGAGCATCAAGTCCAACCTTAAACCTCGTACTGCCAAATCCACCCCTAAACAATGTCTGTAATTACCACATCTACAGATCTTTTAAATACCTCCAAGGGATGGTGATTCAATGGTTTCCCAGGGAAGCCTGATCCAATGCTTGACAACCCTTTGGTGAAGAATTTTTTCCTAATATCCAATCCAAACCTCCCCAGGTGCAACTTGAAGCTCTCTCCTCTTGTTCTGTCATTTGTTACTTGAAAAAAGAGGCTGTCATCCACCTCACTACAACCTTCTTTCAGGCAGTTGTAGAGAGCAATAAGATCCCCCGTGAGCCTTCCTTTCTCCAGGCTAAACAACCCCAGTTCCCTCAGACACTCCTCATAAAACTTGTTATCTAGACCCTTTATGAACTTAATTCCTCTTCTTTGGACACAATTCAGAACCTCATTGTCTTTCTGCAGTGAAGGCCCCAAAACCGAACACAGTATTTGAGGTGCAGCCTCACCAGTGCTGAGTACAGGGGCATGACCACTTCCCTTGTCCTGCTGGACACACTGTTTCTGATGCAAAAAGGAGAAACGAAAACTGAAGCTTGTGAGTCTACAGACATTTCTGTCACTGGACATTCCTAACTTAAGTAATTCCTACTTTCCTGATTGCTTATTTATGTTCTTTCTGCCAGTGGCAATGACAAATCACATTTCAACCTAGAAAAGGTGTCCATCTTGTGTACTTCTTTTTTATTTTTAAGGCATCTTGTGCAAATTAAGACATAGAGGAATTTCATTCCTATTATGGCAGTAGGCAGGTTTTTCTGTCCAATATTCTGCAATAAAAAATAAAGTTGATTCTTCTCCTCCCCACCCACCACCCACCCCCTTAATTAGATCAGTAATAGGATGGTAATGGCCTCCTGCAAGTGTTCTGTTTGGCTGAGAGGTACTCAGGAAGGTAGAAGAGAAAGTCTTTTTTAAATTGACTTGAGGGTCTGGGATGGACCATGTGTATGTATGATCTTAAGATATTAATATGCCTTTATCAACTATATTGAAACTTATTCTTTTTCTCCTGGGATTTTCACATAATGTCTTCTGTAGCTCACATTGCAGTGTGCAGACACTCTGCATCAGAAAGGAAAATAGGACTCCTCAGGTCTCATTTCTAGAAACACATATGTCTAGGTGAAAGAGGTGCTGTCATTATGATATCTTGTCTGTATATCTGTGTTCATGCATTTCCTAGTGGCCAGCTTCTGGTGTAGCCACCCTTACAGCTTTCAGGTGTAAGTAATTTTAAAATGTTTTCTCTCTTTACAATACCAGACATAAATTTGAATAAAAATCCTGCACCATGTTTTACCCCATCTCAGAATTGCACCTCAGATATAGCATGATTAATTCACCATTATCTTTCTACACTTGGTTTCTTGGGTATGTGGACACACATGGCAGTATTTCTGAACACAGAATATTTGGGATGAAGAAACACTTTAAAAATTGTGGTCCATTCATGCAATGAAGAACTTCACACAAACACCTATGGAAATATTCAGCATGAATGAACAAGTTGTTAAGATTGGCTTTGAAGCCTTAGGAAACAGTTTTTGACTCATTAAGCTCACAAGCCATAATAAAGTATCATCACATACGTATCTTGTGCTGGTACAGTGGGAGAGGCAGGGATCATACTAATTGTGTGGACTTACTTAGATACACACAGTACTGTTTTCTGCAAACTTAAAACCAGGATGGCAGCTGTATCTAGAAGGAGTCCTACCATAGATAAATTCTAACTGACTTTCATGAAATAGCACAAACTTACTTTAAGTTTAGGGGTTACCTTAAGCATAAGAGCATGCAAAACTGATGTCAAGACATTAGATGAAAAACCAATATTACACCCTAAATCTGCTCTTTTCACCATTTATTTTGTGCAGCAGAACATGCTTTAAAGTCTTGAACAGTTTCTGATCTTTTTGGCTTTATATAAGATTCTACAATTTCTTCTTTAAAATATTTATATAGGATACTAGTAGTTATAATTATGTATCATAGAAAGCGTGCACTTCTCGATATTCAGTATATTTCATGTAGTAACTGTGGCGTATATGCACAGGCTCCGGGAGCGGATAGAAAGCACAAAGACACTCAAAGACACCTTGAAGACACTTCATTAAAATCAAGCAAGTCTTTTATACCTTTACAGGAGGCTGATGTGTCAGCCTGTAACTATGCTCAGTAATTTTCCACTTTTAGCTCTTTTTTTATTACAGAAACAGCAGCTTAGCAACTCCCTTTATCTACAAGGCCACAAGCTCTGCAGACTACTCCCTACCTTAATTTCTCTAAGTTTTTCTTCTTGCTCCCATGGCTTCCTTCCAACAAGCATAACTGTGTCTCTCTCCCAAGGTCGGTTTTCGCTCACTGAAGCTTTTGAGCTAGCTTGAGACATACCCACATCTCCCCCTTCTTTATATATAAAAAAGGCTTGTTTCAATGCTCTGTCTATTAAAGTTTGCACACATTTTAACATACACGTAATACAGATCAGAATACATATAAAGATTAATAAACACCCTACACCTATTTGTAATAAGCTCTTTATCCATGTAGTTAAACCTAATCTACTAAAAAGATTTCCAAAAATGTTAAAACCATCACTTTGTTGTAGTTTCTGTACTCCTTTGAAGTTTTCAATATTTTTTGTGAATAGATTCAGAATGATCAGACAGATTCATACAACAAAGTCCATCAAAATCCTGACAACCATGACCTTGTGCTAACAATAAAAAATCTATTGCAGCTCTATTTTATAGCATGTCTTATTGAATCAACATCTAGCAATAATCCACTCAGGGCTAATGAAGTGGCATTAGTTTATTTTGCAAGCCAACAGCCAAGCTTATTCAAGGTGGTTAATGCTTGCGCTGTTCCTACTCCTGGAGCAAATATAGACGTTGCTATAATTCCACCAGGGCTCTAAAATTCCATATTGTCTTTACAATCAGCTTTAAAGGCATGTGCAGCACGTTCGTGGCGGCGTAACTTATGATTCATAATCATGGATGTATTGAGTGTTAACAAGGTTAATCTTCCAATGCTACATGGTCCTCCTTTTGCATGGGAGAGAATGCCAGGCCACTCGCAATCTCCACAGATTAGAAATAATCCCATGGGCAGTTTAAGAGGATGATTGCTAGACCTCGATATATTAGGAGAAGTATAATTACACCAAGCACTAGCATTTTTATATGCAGGTATGGTAGCAATTAACCATTGAATCATTTTTATACCATCTTTGCTTGCGTAGTTGAAGTATACACAATAATCCATTTTTACAGATCCTAATAAATCCAGTTCCTGTGGTAGACAAGGAACCCAACCATCCCAATTGTTAACCACATCACCAAATTTCTTATTTATCATCTGTTTATCTGGGGGAATGGGCCAATCATCAACAGGTTGTCCAACCAGGCAGGTTGTAAAAGGATTTTCCAGAGAAGCAGTTGATAGACATAGTGTGTCCCGTCCCGTGTAATTGGCCAAGGTTACCCAGACGTTGGTTTTGGGTTGAGGCGGGATCCATATTGATGCAGCTGACATCATGGCACAGACGATGGTGATGACTGAGATAACAATGGCTTGATCCATCAAGATGGTACCCATCTTGGGCCAGAACCTGTGGAAACACAAGCATACCCTCTACCCCAAGTTATTAATGGAAAAGGACCCTCTCATTGATTTGTCTGCAATTTTTTTACTAAAACTTATGGTTTCTCATTAGATTTTGAAGCATTGTGTAAGCCAAAATGGTGCTCTAAGGGAGGTCCTTCCTCCGTCCAACGATTTAAAAAATTCAAAACATAACAAGCTTTAGCTATATGTTCCTGTGGGGTTAACCCTAGACTCCCCCTTTTTTATTTTTGCAACATAGTTTTAAGAGTGCTGTGTATGCATTCAATAATGGCTTGGCCTGTGGGAGAGTGTGGAATGCCTGTAATATGCTGATTTCCCCACTGTTGAAAAAATGTCTGTATTTTATGTGCTATATAGCTTGGGCCATTATCTGTTTCTATAGTTTTTGGAACTCCCAGGGTAGCAAAGGCCATAATAAAATGTCTGCAAACATCTTTTGCTTTTTCACCTGAGTGTACTAATGCATAAATGCAAGATGAAGAGGTGTTGATAGACACATGTACATATCTGTACTTGCTAAACTCTGGTATATGAGTAACATCTGTCTGCCAAATTTCAAGTGATGAAAGACCTCGAGGATTAGTTCCTATCGATGGTGCAGGCAAAACTTGCTGACAATCGGGACACAATTGTATAATTTGCCTCGCTTGGTCTTGAGTCAGCTGAAATGTGCATTGCAGTGCTTTTGCATTTTAATGATAGAATTCATGAGATAAATAAGCCTGTGCAAAAATGTCAGGTAAGGCCCACATGGTACCTACAAGCCTGTCTGCTTGTGCGTTTCCCTCACTTATGGGATGGGGTAGCAGGGTATATGAGCGTATGTGTTGTATAAAATATGGATGTGCCCGTCGATCCAGGGGCCACTTGAGCTCCCAGAGAAGAGCAAATAAGGCTTCGTGTGAGACTTCCTTCAAAAAGGAGTGTTCAAGCCTAGAAACAAGGCCTGCCACGTAGGCAGAATCTGTGATAATGTTTATTGGAGTAGTCCACTATTTAAAAACATGGATTACTGCAGGGAGATCTACTACCTGAGATGATTCTGTGACAATATGTATGCTGCTTTTCCAGTTTCCTTCATCATCTCTCCAAACTGTTACTGCTCAGCCTGTTTTACCAGATCCATCAGTGAATGCTGTAGGGGCATCAGCTTTTGGTGTGATAGCTGATTGTGAAGTAGGTAAAAGAGAAAGAGAGTGCAGGGATTGTATAATTTTGTGTCCTGGGAAATTAATATTTATCTGTCCTGTAAAATCCCCTAGACCACACCAAAAAACAAAAGAATGGTGAGTTAAAAAAAGTTAGCTGTTTTGTATCTAGAGGCAAATAGATAACATTAGGTTCAACACCACCTAGAGTTAACAAATGCACTCTCCCTTTCTGAATTACCATAGCTATCATTTCCATAGGTGTGGTAACTGTATTTCCAAAATTATGTGGTAAAAATATCCACTCCAGAATAATCAAAGTATATATGTCTTGTGGAACCCACTGTGCTAAGAGACCATAGGGTTGAAAAGTTGAATAAAAAATGAAAAGGCTAATAGTCCATTTTTTGTCTATGAGCCATTTGACCTGCTAATTTTACAACCACTTTATCGAGAGCAGTTTTTGCAGAGAGAGGATAAGCGTTCAAGGAGATGTCAAGTCTGGATCTCCCTCCAATAGTTTAAAGAGGGGATGGAGTTCTTCAGTAGATAATCCCCTAAGAAAGGACAAACCCAGTTTATGGTTCCTTGTCGCAGCACTCTCCAAACTATCAAGCTGCAACAAGCTCTTTTACCATCTCATACCAGCATACTCTTCATACCAGTCCCTCTGCTGCCTTTGCCTCATCCAAGGTCCACTCTCTCTTCTCTTGCTACTTCCTCTCCCTGCTTCTTCCTCAGCTGCTCTTTCTTCATTGGCTCTCAACCACTTAACAGAACCAGCCACAGCTGCACCTTTCATCTACAATGGCCAAACTGCCGCTCCTGAAGCCAACCCACAGTTGTATATTAACAATGCTAATTAACCCAGCTTCATTCCTCTACAGTTCCTAACAGTTTTTGTAAATCATTCAGAGTCCTTATTTCTGTTTGCAGGGTGATACACTGAGGTTGGATAGTTTGTTTTGATATTTTCCATCCTAAATATCTCCAAGGTGGTGTTTCTTGTATTTTTTCTTTTGCAATTTTGCATCCTGCTGTTGAGACTGCCTGGACCACTTGTTTCACTGCTTGGGCTGTCTGGTTTGATTCTGCAGCAATTAAAATGTCATCCATATAATGGTAAATTAAAACATTTTCAAAACATTCTCGTATTGGACTTAAAACTGCTGCTATAAATTGCTGGCTTAGCGTAGGACTGTTTCATGCCTTGTGGCAATGCTTTCTAATGGTATCATTTATGTGGCTCTGCAGCATTGATAGAAGACACAGAAAAGGCAAATAGTGGTGCATCTTGTGGAGCAAGAGGTATTGTAAAAAAACAGTCTTTTAAATCAGTAACTATGAGAGTCTACGTTTGTGGTAGCATTGTCAGTGAGGGGAGCCCAGGCTGTAAAGCTCCCATATCTTCAATGACCTCATTTATTTTTCTTAGATCATGTAAAAGCTTCCAAGAATTATTTTTCTTCTGAATCACAAAGACAGACGTGTTCCATGGGTTAGTTGTGGGGACTATGTGACCAGCTTTTAGCTGGTCATCCACTAATTTATGTAGCTGCAGCAGTTTTTCTTTTGGGAGCGGCCACTGGTCTGCCCACATGGGTAATTTGTTTTCCAGGTTAATGGTGGGACCTGCTGCAGGATAGTGGCCCCTAGAAAACAAATCTGTGCTTAAATATATACCCCATTGGCTTAAACAGTCTCTGCCCCAAAGGGTAGGAGATCCAGGCAACACACAAGGCCTGACCAAATCAGATCTCCCTTCCGGTCCTGTAATAACAACAAATGCTTTCTCTGTTTTGGAGAAGTTTGCCCACCAATTCCCGATAGGGAAGCATGGGCATGTGTTAAAGGCCAGTGACTGAGCCACTGTGATGCAGAAATGACTGTAACATCTGCTCCACTATCAACAATTCCTTGCATAGCAGTTTTTGTCTTCCCCGACTGCAAAGTACAGGACAACTGAGGTCGATCCATAGTTAATTGCTGAGTCCAGGAAATTTCTGGCACCCCTGTAGATCCAAAACAGCCTGAACCCCATGTCACACATGCAGCATTCTGTGATTGGGGCATAAAATATATAAATTGTGCAATTTGGCTTCCTGCTGGTATAGTACATGGTGGCATTGGAGTCCGCACCATTATTTTAATTTCTCCATCATAATCAGTGTCTATGACTCCTGGCAGCACAAAAAGGCCTCTTAATGTTGTAGAGGATCATACAATTAACAATGTTGCATTTCCATTATTGAGTGGACCATATGTGCTTGTTGAAATAAGCACAACTGAGGTGTCTTGGATTATTGTCTCTGCTGAGGTGGCCAGGTCCACTCGGGCACTGCCGCTTGTGCTGGCGCACAGACTGCCGCAGCTTGGTGGGGTGGGCAGCTGGAGGGGTGATTTGTTGTCATAGTGCAATCCCTCGGGGTGCTCCACTCAGAGTTTCCCAGGAAGGTCAAAGGCTGGCCATCCCAGTCAAGTTTTGATCGGCACTGATTGACATAATGATGCTCTTTACAACAGCGCAGACAGATTCCAGGTGGACCCCCTTTATTATTTGCTTTTGCTCTCGGACAATTCTTTCACAGATGGCCTTACTGACCACACAAAAAGCACTGCTGTGATTTAACTGATAGCACTGCAAATGCTTCCACAATCAGAGACAAATCATGCTGTCTAGATCCAATATTCATACAAGCATTCAACATATCCTCAATGCTAGGATCCTTTAAAGATTGTAATATTTTCTGACAGTCAGGGTTAGCATTTTCAACAGCAAGTTGTTTAAAAAGATATTTATGTGCTTTCTCGTTATCAACCTGCTTTTCCAAAAGCTCATTAAGTCTGTCCAAAAAGTTCATAAATAGTTCATTTGCTTCTTGTTTAATTTTGCAAAAGGCTGCCTCTGTTTACCTGCTTCAGGAACAGTCTTCAAAGCACAGAGTGCCAATCGTTTTACTTGCTGCAAACCCGCGTGGCAAATCCTAGTTTGTTCAGCATTGGTGCTATGATCTCCTTGTCCCAGTAATACATCTACATTAACCACTTGCAATGGATCACATGCCCCCAACACTGAGTTCTCAGCAGCTTGGGCGCCTGCAAGCTGTCTCATTTTTGACTCCCATATAGTGTATTGCATGTCCACCATTATCAAGCGAAACAGCATTTTAAAATCATTAGGGGTAAACACATGAGTATCACAGAGATTCTATTAAATGAGTTGTATAAGGAGCCCTAAGTCCATGGTCTGTAACCGTTCTCCTGATACCTTTAATAAGAGCATACAAGGGAGCTTCCCAACGTGGATCTTGATCTGGCACATACACCACAAAGGAAAGCATGCAGCAGATCTGTATCCCCCGCTCACTTTCCTTCCCCTTTTACAGCTGCCCATTTATCATGAGGGTCTGGTGGGTATAAATCTGGATCTTTTTCCAGATCAGTAAACTCTGGGTCAAAAGGATTATCTGTGTCATCATCGAGAGTATCAGGTGGTAGAGCCACAAGAGCAATAGCAGCAGGTTTAGTTTTTGGTCTCACGGTAGGCTCTGCTAAAGAGGGTGGCAATGAGGGAGTCGAAGAAGCCGTTTCTGCTTCTTTGATTGTGAGCCAGCATGAGCTTTTAAAGTTTTGAAAAGAATGTGCATGGGGCTCAACAGAGTAGCTGCTGCCTTACCGTTTTTTGTAGCACAGTCCCATAGATGGAATCCTATTTTATCCCAAATCTTGGGAGTATAAATGTTAGTGGTATTGACAGGTGGGTCAGCTTCTGATACCCATAGAAGAATGCGTTTTAATTCTTCCTCGTCTATTTTCTTCCCTTACTTCTTAAGAGTGTTAGTAAAAGCTTGTAAAACAGTTCTCTGTTCCTTTGTTAAAGCAGTCCCCATTGTTCTCAGCTGCTTACCTTCGTCCTGCGATAGGTAATTGAGCACGCTAGCTACGCTTCCTTTCAGCGTGTAGTCCTGTAGTTCAGCTGAACTACGCCACAGATCAACAGCTAGTTGATTTTGAGCCTCACATTGGGCGTCATTTGTGGTATATGATGCACGGAGTCCGGGAGAGGATCAAAGGCATGAAGACACTCGAAAACATCTTGAAGACACTTTATTAAAATCAAGCAAGTCTTTTATACCTTTACAGGGGGCTGACATGTCAGACTGTAACTATGCTCAGTAATTTTCCACTTTTGGCTCTTTTTCCATTACAGACACAGCAGCTTAGCAATTCCCTTTATCTACAAGGCCACAAGCTCTGCAGACTACTCCCTACCTTAAAGTTTCTCTTCTTGCTCCCATGGCTTCCTTCCAACAAGCATAACTGTGTCTCTCTCCCAAGGTCGGTTTTCGCTTACTGACGCCATTGAACTAGCTCGAGACATACCCACAAGTAACCACTCTGCAGAAAATTACTGTTTCAACATTTCTGTGGATATTTCATCAATATATTTATTATTTTGACATCACAGTGAAGACCTGCTCAAGTAAGCAAGTTAAGAATTCGTTTTTACTTCTTCAGGTGGATGCAGTTTAAAGAACAACTCAATAAGATAGTTTATAAAATAGAAACAACACAGTTCAAACTACGAACTTTCCCTGATAAGGAAAAAAATTAATGGCTGAAAAAGCTAAGCTTACTGAAGCATCAATGAATTTCCAAATTTCTGCATAAGGAATCTTACGCTTTTCCAACAGTACTAAAATTCTATCCTTTAACTCAGCTTGGCAAGATTTCTTTTTCACATAAGTCTTTCTTCAGCCCACATAAAAAGGTGCAAGACTGAGACTTCATATTTATACAATAGACATGTCTGTTTTCAATGGCAGAGAAGAATCACTGCATAATATTCCAGAGGCACATCTAAGATCTAAAGTGCTACATGCCATTATAACATAAAGTTCTTTACACAGAAAAGCGTTTCTCTGTGGAAAAGGATGGTAGTGAGATAAAGGTGTCAGCTGAGGTCAGCAAGCGTACTCAGAAGACTAAAATGTCTTCAATACCTTGATAAATTGAGTCTTTTTTTTTTTTTTTAATTTAAACCAATGATAGCAAAGAAATTTCCCTTAGGTACAACTATGCAGTGATCTTACTTATGCAATCTGTTACACTGTGATATTCTCTTGGTTGCCAAGCAGCCAAGAATGAGTGTAAAAATAAAAGCTTCAGACAAAAAAGAAAAGCTAACTTTTTTTTTTTTTTAATTTAAATTTGAAATAAGCTAGAAGAGCTAAAATAAGTACTGAAAGAGGCATACTACCATACAACTCCCATCAACTTCACCTCACACTTCATTTAGTACAGAGCAGAGTGAAACTTTAAGTCTATTTAGTTCTGTGAAATAATATATAGGTGTTCAAGAAAGGTTTCATTTTTCTCCATTTCAATTTAATAAAAATGTTATGCAAGAAAATAAAAATGAACCTTTCTTCTGTCTTGAATATGTTGGCAATCCAACATTAGTCCTTCTCACATTCTTCCTTGTTTCTTTTTATTCTTTAAAACCCAGTATTTTGCAATATACTTGGCTGGTTTTTCTTCTGCTCTCTCAAGTTGTCTTCTTTTTGCTGTTATAGAAAAATGTATTCTAGAACAAAAATAATTCTTGTCTTTATTTCAAGGTTTAAAAAAAAGAAGTAAAATTCTTTAGATCTTGTCTTCAGTGTCTAGTCAAGGAGTTAGTTAATTTAGTCCTCCTTTTAAAAATTCTAATTTCAGTGAAAAATAGCAGAGTTCAAGTATATCTGCACAGCTTCCAATTACAACAATAGATTGTTTGAGAGTACTAGCTATTGCAAGTGCTCTTGTTCAAACTAGCTGGTTTGGAGCAGATAAAAATGACATAAATGTTATAATGATATGATCTGGAAAAAATGTTAAGCCTATTGGAACAAAGAAAAAGGAATTAAGCTTCTGACAGGAAAAGTGTGATATAACTGCTGTGATATAATAAAAAAAGAAATAATTTAATTTCAATTTATAAGCTATCAAATAGCAAGGTTTTGTTAATTTTGTGTTCATTTGTTGTTTATTTATTTATATATATAACACAGAAATGCAGAAGATCTCAAAAAAAATAGCAAGGTCCTACTAGGTGCTTCACAATCACAGAACAGACTAAATTCTCCCATCAACAGCTTGTCCTCTGACAAACCAAAGCAAGTCAGGAGGCTACCTCAGAGAAACACAATTGAGTTGGGCAAGAGCTCACTTCCAAGTAACCTTACCGCATCAGAATTGGCTACCTTTTCACCTGTCACTACATATATGCATATGGACAATGCTAATCCAGTTCCATCAATCAAGCTTGAACATGCTATCACTAAAAGTTGAATTGGATTATTTTAAGAGAATTGAAACAGGAATGTCTACACTGGAAGGCTGAGGGGGAGGAGGTAACTTCCAGCCAGAAGGTGCTGAAAGAGTATCTGAGAAGAGCAATCTCTTCAACTGGCTCAGCTACACCTGGAAAAAAAACATGACTGTTGATGTAATAAAAGAAGAAGTCTGATTAACTGAGATTTCCTGAGTCCTAGATTAGAATATTAACCAAAGAGCCAAACTACTTCATTTTGTACACTATATTAAAATATGTTAATATATATCTAGGTTCTAATAACACTGACATCTTTCTGAACAATGAATAATTTTAAAACAATTTGTTCCTCTGGAATTAATTCCCCTCTTTAGTGTTAAGTAAATTAGTAAATTGGGTCGAGGTTCATTCTTTCTGCTGCTTGCTTTTCTGTTGCTTCTGAAGTGCTTCTAGTTAAAAAATACTTTTGCAGTTACAGTTTGAGATACGAATCCGTTCTTCCTTATTAACATAGAAACATTTACTTCTTTTACATTTTTTTCCACCCACACAAGCTACTAAAGCATCTACTGTACTTTATGCCAAAATAAAATAAAGTTGCAGAGTCAAACATTTAAATAACATTTTTGTGCAATTAGAGATGTGCTGAGCATTTCAAAACAAAAACAAGTCAAAGACATTCATATCCTGTGCCAAGACCATTTGAAAACAATCTGCCTTTATAAAAAAACAGGTTGGAAAACACTATTTACAATAATAAAAGCAATGACTTTTAAGAAGCAAGTGAAATTTGAGTTTCGATGTTTGCTGCTGAAATCCCTAGTAGTTAATGAGTCACATCACTTTGCTTCAGTCACCTTGCCTTGACTGACATAACACAACATGACACATACCACTGAACAAAGTCAGCCAGAAAATTTGAACACGTGTATTTTATGGAAAACTGAGTTTGCAGTGGAAAAGGTTCTTTAAATATCTGTACTAAAAAACAAGTAGTCCTTGTTCAGGAATTTAAGGACCTTTTTGGCAGTATAAAGGGAAGGAGTGGATATTCTTCATCCTAGTATTGGAACCATGCCTTTTTTGTTGTTTGTATTTTTTGCCTTTTTTATTTTATTTTTTTTTATTTGTAAAAATCATGTATTCCATGGATCCAGGTAAGTGTAGAGTCAATAAAAGACTTCTCTGCAGGCAGTAGGAATGCCACCTTCTAAATACTATGGATGCATATTGCCAAAAGCTGAAAACATCTTTAACTGCCTGTTCTCTTTTAATTTCACCCAACAGAAGGAAGATTAAAAAGATACAGACATTGACAATAAGTAGCATACTAACTGTAGAGACTTTAAATTTAAAGCATAGCATAATCTCAGACCATTAAGGATCCCTGCAACAAGAAGCCAGGATAAACTTGACTTTCCAGAAGCCAAAGCTGTTTAGCAAATAGAGGATGCTACAGGCTGTGACCACAGTATTGTTGTGAGAAACCCTTTGCTTTTCTGGCACGGGAGTTCCCATGTTAAATCTAAGGGAATGTTTCTTACATATAATTTCAATGAACTTGTTTAGAATATTTATGAATATATAATAGGTATAGGAGTTTCTAGATAGCTTGTAGACCAATGTAGCAAATAGGTACCTGATTTTTTTTTCTCTCACAAATTAGGTCAAATCATACTCTGATTTTGCTCATTTTAAGTAGTCCATTCTCAAACTTCACTCTTAATTTTATTCTGCTTTTGCTTTTATTGATCATATCAGCTGATCATATTCTTATTTATTTGTGAGTCAGTCATGTTATATAAAGCAGATACTTAAACATGTGCTCCGAAATTGGGTATGAATTAGCTAGGTAAGTGTACCAGTCATGAGAACAGTCATGTTGTTATCGAAATCTCAGAATGAAGAACTTATCGACACCAATGTGATGCAGATAAGCAGACACTTCTTTTTTAACGGCCGGGTGCATGAGTGAGTCTTCTCATGATCAACGCACACCAAGTTTCAAAATCAGACACCATATATAGAACTTGTTCATGCATATTCATTAAGTATTCATGCATAATCATGATATTTCCTGAAAAACATTAACATATTCTCCTCCCATATCCAATTCTGTGCAGTAAAGGTTAGAAAGGTCCAGAAATGGGTCTGGGGTACGATTTGGGTAGGTGGTATATGAGTCGGTGGTCGCTATCTCCCCCTGCCCGAATTACCTCTTACTAAAGTTCACGGTTTCTTGGCAGGTAACTACAAGCTGTTCCAGTCGACCCTTCCCAGTTCCCATTAATCCTATATTCTGACATTTCAATACACTTTCTACATATGGAAGACTAGTTAACTACAAAGAAACCTTTCAAACCCTAAATTTATTACCTAAGTTTTAAACACTGATTCTAGCCCATTCTTCTGGCCTTGGTACGAGACTGTACAAAGGATTTCATAACAGCTTTTACTGTGCAACTATAAGTTTCATTAAAATATATCTATATTTCTCAACCCTCTATATTTCTATTAAAAATTATTTTATAAAATCAAATAAAGTCATCAATCTTAACTTATTAGCAAATCTGTAACAATGTTTTGTCATGTACTTTGTGCCATAAACATTGAAGGTTTTATAAATCTACATGTGTTTTCCTGAGCTACAAGAAAACAAACAAAAACCCAACAAATTCTGTCTCATTCGCAAAGAAATACTTTCTTGTTATTTAAGGTTTTCTTACTTTTCTGTTAACAAAAAAGACATCTCAGTATGTTTTTTTTACACATTCTGCCCATCAGTTGTTGTTGTATTTTTCTATTACTTCAGTGTCTCTTTTAAAGAAAATAGTACCATGAACCATTGATAAAAAATTCCCTTTCTATAAATCATGAGAGAAACAGGTTAATGCTTACCGTGCGATGCAGCACATAATTCTCTATAAAACAGTGCAATTATGTCACTTTGGTATGTAAAAAGCCCCATTGCTGCATCCAGTCCAAAACTATTAGGAATGTTTTAACAAAGTAATTTTGTATAAAAATTCCAGGGTTTGGAAATAAAAATTTTCAAAGGGGGAAAGCTTTAATACTTAAGGAATATTTTAAATTAAATTAAGAGATTTTTATCACCTAATGAAAAGATCTTTTAGACAAATTCCAAAATGTAAATATGATTTTTTTTCTCTAAAAGGAAAAATACATCTTTAAAATAGTTTTCTTATTTGTCCAATATTTTTTCATAGTTGTGTCAGAGGCCTTGTGATCTGAGAGAAAATCACTTTTCTCAAGTAAATGGAGAAGAACAATTCTTTGCAGTCAAATACAATAATATATTTTTCCTACAAAGCCCTGTTTTGCCATATAACATATTCAATATTTCCACAGTTTCTCTTTCAGACCAGTACAGGGAAAGATCCAGTTTTATGACCACATAACTATCAATACATTCTAGCATGTGAATGTGTGTCTCAAATCACAGGCTGTTCAAAGGCTTAGAAAATTTAAGGTGACCAGAGTTTTAAATTCAATTTATATCCTAAAGCAGGAAAATTTCCTGTTTTTTTTTTTTTTTTCTTTTTCCCCAGTGTGTCCTATTTTGAAATAATTTCATTACCAATTGTACTTGAAGGTTATGATATTAAGCAATATCAGTATGTGTGAATAGCAAAATCCAATTAAAAAAAAAGAGTAAAGAAATAAAGGCCATACCCAGAAATAAATAAAAGTACACAGAATAAACAGATTTTTATTTTATGCTGAACACTATTGAATAATAATATTAAACAGCAGCTTGGAGCTATAGTTCCAAACTATGTTTTTGCAAAGATACATACAAGCATAAGAAAAAAAGCAGAGAGCCTTTAAAAAAAAATAAAATAAAAATGAAGGCCTATTTACCACTGTGTTTCTACCTCACAGGGTTGTGTAAGTTGTTGAAGTGTTAACATATAGCAAATTTCATCTGTATAAGAATGCTGATTTAAGAAAATTTCCTTGAAATGAAGAGAGCATAAAGGTCATAGGAAATTTAATCACAGTTAAATCTGAAGAACAAAAATTGTACATTATGAATGGTACAAAACTGCTTTTGTGCAAACTTGAATATGAGTTTTGTTCCCTTGAAAATTAACAAAATGGGCAAAAAACAAAACTGAAGATGTGTTGTACTGCTGTTATCACCAGCTGCACAGTTTATTGTTTGCCATGGAAGTTAGGATTTTAACAGTGAAGTGGTAATGATTGTATCTTGCTATCCTGGAGTATCAAGATCTTTTTTTTATAGCAAGGGATCAGTTCTCAGCCCAATTTATGTGAACATCAGGCAAATATAAATAGCTTATCCAAGGACAGCTCATCCTGAAATTGTGATTCAAAAGCTGACAGAGGGTATCTTGAGTTGCTTCAAAGGACTCAGATTCACAATTTTGTGTTTCTGTATATACAGGTATCCAATTCCATCAAATATTCTTCTGTAGAGATTAGTTTCCTGAAATCTGTTTAAACACTCTGCTACAGACTCAGAGGCTACCTTAGTTTTAGGCTGTAAAAATCTTTGGCCTTTTGTATTTCAAAAGTATGAAGTAATAATACCATGGTGATTGTCTTCATTTACGAGTTTTGCTTAAGGATAAAAACTATTTTATCTGAATGTTTTTCTCCCTGCCTGGACTTGAAATTGTTGACAATGAATAGAAAAAACTCAAACAGGCCAAACCAGAGCAGAATGTTTAGTATGAAACACTTAGAGTTTGTTTCCTTTTCATTAATCTAATTTTTATCTCTTTGATGAACTTTTTTATTAATTTTGTTTCAAAATAAAATGTTTAAATTCTTAAAAATTACAATGTAGCTTTATTGCTGAAAGTAGAATTCATCATGAATGTGCGAATACTTTTGGCCCATCCCAAACTATATGATTAAGAAAATATATTATAAATAATAATGATAAAAAAGGCATCTTTTCATCTCTAGTGAGGATATGCTTGGAATTTTGATCCTTCAAATCTAGATTCTTTAGAATCACAGAATCCGGAAGAGATACTATGATATTATCCATATTAACCTTCAAGAAAGGACACATCCAGCACTTCAGACAGCAACTTTGTTTATGATCTGGTTCCTTGTTTCTCTTGACCTCTGCAGTGCAATATTTTCCTCAGTCTCAGATATCTGAAACATATACCTACTCCTAGCCTTTGTCTGTATGAGAAATATGCTATGGTACTTCGGTATTTGTAATAGACCTTGTAAACCCTGATAAATATTTCAGCAAGAAATGCTTTGTTATTATCTAGGTACCTTAAAATCATACTTGCTGGATCAAAGAAATATGCAGATAAGAGTATTTATAATGTTGATAATGAACAAACTGATAGAAGATGTAAGTGAAATGAAGCACAAAATCTATTTATTCTAAGGTATCTAAGATATCTCTCTTCCTTATCTGACTGAATTGCTGTCCACTTTGACCACAAGGTGGAAGTTGGGATTTCAGGTTTGGACTATGCCTTGCACCTCCAGATGTCTGCTCATGCACATTTATTCGCATGCTTCTGTGATGACTAACATCCTATACAGATTCTCCTAAGAGCCCATTTGGGAGCTTACTTGTCATGGTTTAACCCCAGCCAGTAATTAAGTGCCACACAGCAGCTCGCTCACTCCTCCCTCACCCAGAGGGATGGGGAGCAGAATTGGAAAGGGATATAAAACTTGAGGGTTGACATAAGAATGATTTAAAAACAGAAATAAAATAAAAATTAAAGAGCAATGATGATAATAATAATAACAATAACAGTTATAATGGAAAGGAGGGAGAGGTGAAGGGAATGAAATCCAAAGGGAAGGGAGGAAAGAAAACAAGTGGTGCACAGTACAACTGCTCACCAGCCACTGACCGATGTCCAGCCAGTCCCTGAGCAGCAATTGTCATGCCCTGGACAGCTCTTCCCCCAACCCTGAGTGTAAATACCAAGCATGGCATCTGATGGTATGGAATATCCATTTGGCTAGTCTGGGTCAGCTGTCCTGGCTGTGTCCCCTCCCAGTTTGTTGTGCCCCTCCAGCTCCCTTGCTGGCAAGGCCTGAAAAACTGAAAAGTCCATGACTTAGTACGAATATGACTTTAAAAAAACCTAAAATTATCAGTGTGCTATCAACATTGTTCTCACACCTAAGCCAAAACACAACACTGCACTAGCTACTAAGAAAAAAATTAACTCTATCTCAACTGAAAACAGGAAATTAATAAAGTTAACTACAGAACTGACACCAAGGACTTTCATACCTAAAAGTGAAATGACTCAAAACCCCTGCAATACTGAGGCATTTTCACAAGTTCCTAGTTTTCCAAAATACACCTTCAGAGTATCTAGAAGGTACCTAATTATTTTATTATATAAACAACATAAGTCAACATCCAAAGCAGATTTCAAAAAAGCTAGGAGAAAATGAAACGTCCTCCAGAAACCTGCCATTACAGCATCAAGGAAATGAAAAGCATTTCTAAACTGTGAAAGAATTTGTGATGCTTCATAAGGCTTTGTTATCCATTTTACTAGCCTGATATGTATCCTCTAAAGTAAAGGTCATCTTTTTTACTGCTTTCAGTAACTTTAACAATTCCACAAAAAGCATGCTTGCCCTTCCCAAAACACATACAGTACAAACTTTCTTAAAGTTATGTGCTTCATAGAATCTAGTACAACTTCATACACAGCTGTGTCTGAATTATTTGCGACAATACACCACAGCTGTAGCACCAACACTTTTTCTGTTAATATAGATGTAGGTTCTATGCAAAGGGCAAACTATGATCATATACATCGGTTGTTGCTGTCCAAGTAGATATTTCACATTCCTGGAATTCAATAGCAAATACTAGGATATTTTGTATGTGTATTTTGTGTAGTAAATTAGTGATTTCTTCTTGGACTGAACTTACCTGGGTAGCTGTCAAAGTCACAGCTGATTCCTAAAACTGCTGTCTTTCCAAAGATGACAGCCATTCTTTTGTCCAATATGAAAAGATTATTTTCTGACATCTCTTAGTGATGTGGTACAAAAAAAAAGGTTTTTGTTTACACAGGATTTTTGCACCTCTGAGAAGTCATTCCATATATATATATATGAACTAGTCACTACTTCCAAGAAGCCTCTGAAAATGATTGCTTGAACATGGTCTCAGGAGTTTAATTAAACTACAGGATCTTGTAATTGGATTCCATGTCCATAAAAATCTAAATACACTGTTAATTCACTGTGTGGTAGAAAGCCTGTAGATACTACTCTTCCAACTTGTCAGTTGTGCGATCTTCCTTCAGAAGTATCAGTGCATTTAGGGTTGTCTAGTAAACAAAACTAAAACTACGTTTTAATTGATAGCTACAAATGAGGTTTGTTCCCTCTTTGTGTTTTTGGAAAGTCTGCTGACTGAAAGCACATTTATATTGATAAATATGTCTACACTCAGGTGTACACAGTAAGTAGCATATGGTAAAGTGTTTGCGGAGACACAGCTGCCAATTCAGTGTAACAACTACTTTTCACATACACCAATAGTCACTACACATAATACAATAATTTTCATCATTTTGATTGAGAAAAATCCTGTCCCTGATGTGTCTGTTTATTGATCTAAAAAAAATATATTTCTTAAAGTTGAGAGTAAAGAGTAATATATACAACCTTTGATGAACTTTTTGAAAGCCTTGTGTTTAATAAAACTGAAATGTAAGATGGTCAAAATTCAGTTCCTAATGTGTTTCCAGCTCTTTCTGTTCTTCCCGATTTTCTTTCACCCACTCTGATTCACACCTATATTCTAAAGTTCAGCTTTGAGTCATTGGCTTTGAAGTTTGCAACCAATTCTGAGTTCTACCAGTTCTTCTTCTACAATGTCTTGACTGCCTGTGTAAGAGTGTTAACAAGAGTCACCATCAAGGTTTTCCTTCTTACTTTTTCTTTAAATACTGTTTAACATATTCTTGAAGAAATGTCAGGGAAAAGAAATTATAGGGCAAAACTGTAGAATTATTGTTACTTTTCATGTTTTTGTATGTCTTCTTGCCACATTAAACCTGGTTGGACATCAGTGTAATGCTTCAGTTGTTAGCTTTGAAATTACATCTACATGACAAAACTGTTATCTATTATGCCATTCATTCATGTGTTAACAGGGTTGTAGAGAAAAATATGATTAAAATGATTGCTCATATTCATGAAGAATTACGACAAGATTTCCTAAGGCTTTCGACAGTGCCGATTTCCCTTTAAATGGGTTTTGTTATAGACATAATTTTAATACATCTTTTTTCACAGTCTCTCAGCAGTGCTTATTAGTTCAGGCACAGTATTGCACCAGTATGGTTATCAAAATTAGATCCATCTTACATCGTACACAGACAGAATGCACCTATATTGGCAGCTGCATTACTACTTTTTAGATGCCTTGGAATGGAATTCTGAACTGCATGAAGAGATTAGCGTTCTCATTGAGGGAAAGTTAAGGATCTCAGAATAAGGATACAAAAAGTCTGCACAGTGACATGGAAAATCCTGGGGTCATGACAGAAACCTAAAAGATGTATGCCTAGCTCTCCATCTCTGGGTGCTTGAAAGGTTTGCCACTTCTATCATCATTGTCATTTGTTAATACCTCAGTCATGCAAAGTCAGAATGGCTTGCAGGAATGGTTTTAAGCAACACAGGAAAAAAAATAGACTCCTCATTTTCTTAAATTTGGGAATCACACTACTTTTTTTAAAACTTCTGACTGATTCTGTAGGTAGATAATCTACAAACCTGGAAAATTATTAACTAATCAGGAATTATATTTTCCCTCTTTCTAAGGGGATAAGTGAATCTTCTACAGTACCGAATTTCCTCATCTATCTAGTTGCTTCAGCAGCAGCATTTTTAAAAGTTTTGCAGATGTTAAGGAAAAACAGTTTATACTACTTTATTTTTAATTTTGAACTTCCTTTGCATGTAGAAGGAAACACATGGTACAAAACAGTAAGTCCTGCTGGGTCAGCTTTCAGTCTAATTGCAAGATTGCTTTGTAAAGAGAACAACTTCCGCATTGACATTTCTATAGTGTACTTAATATTTCTTTTTTTGTGCTCAATTGATCAGGATGCCCTTTTGAGCCCCTGCTGTGCTCTGGCTTACTTAAGAACTGAAACCATTCATTGAAATGAAACCCTTCAATGTGTTCTTCAAGGTGTTCTTTGGAACTGTTTACACTGATAACTAGACGTCAGAGAGGTTTAGCCCTTGCACTTTTAGTAATGGGATTTTAGCTGAGGAGGTCAGGTAGGGCACACCACACCATTCAATTACATTCAACCGTGGGCTGTGGCATCCACAGCAATGCTGTTAACTGGGATCGAACTGGACAGTGTGCTAAGCAAAAGGGAAGCCAGTGCACTGGCAGTGTTAAGACATTCAATAAAATGCAAACTTGCTGTGAAAAATGCAGATAGATTTGGGTTAAGGAAAATCAGAAGAACATCACAAAAATTTTAAAGAAGTGTTAAATGAGACTAAAGTATTGCTAACAACTACACAGGTATAGTTATTCAGTTTCTAAAGTGCATCATGAATCAGAAAGAGTTTAAAAAATGTAAAATATTTTAATAAAATAAAGTCTATATTTCACTATTTTTAAATAATTTTGTATTTAAAATACTTGTCATAAATGTTATATTTGTACAAAATACTTAGGCATTGATGTACACATTGACTAGAATAACACAGATAAGTTTCAAAATATGACTTAAGTAAAGAATAATTGTTTAATGACTTTTTTTCAAGTGAGATCCTGTGTTTCCAATAGGGTTAATTTGAAGGTGTGATATATGATTTGGAAGAAAACAGAAGCACTTTGGTTCTTTCAAAGAGATAGACCATCTCTCTCTTACTGACAAATAAATTTTATCTTAACATCAAGCGTTAGAATAGCAATTCTTGATTGTTGTGATTTATTATGCAAAAAAGGCATATTTCACTTGGGAAATTGCATATAGTCAAACATTCAATTTTTAAGAATATACTTCGGGGGGGGGGGGGGGGGGGGCGAAGTCCTTACATTAAGACTGCAGAGAAGTCATATTACATGCTTCACTGCTAACTTCACTAGCAAAGATTAAGTTTCTCTCCTCTCCAGTGGAGTGTCAAAACAGTAGCATTGAATGAGCTCTCTATAGGTTTATGTATACGTATATATTAACTACATAGTAGGAAGTGAAATGAGCTATGTGGCTATGATATGTATATGTTCTACTTTTTTAAACAGAGAAGAAATAAAACCTGGAATATCTAGACAACTAGATGATGTAAGAATTAGAAATCTCTCTTCATGGAGTGACACCTAAGGGCTGAGCCACTTTAACTTCGTCAAAACTGAACACTACTTGATCATAGTCTAAAACTGCCTACAGCAGTAGAAAAATACCTGATACTACAGAGCCCTTTAATTTTTCAGCCAAAAAATATAAAAGAATGCTGGAAACTAAAGTCTCTGAAAGTCCAGACAATTGGAAGTTATTTTACCATTAACCATTAAAACTATTTATTAAGGGCTGTACCATTTACTTGAGAGCTTTCTTGGCTACAGCAAAGAACACCCCTAACTCTTCAATGCCCACATAACTCATTGTCATATTAGTCCATGCATTTAGACAGGAAGAATCCTGTGCTTTCCAGACATGAAAACTGAAAACTGGAGATAGTGGTAATGTACCAAGAGTTATCTGAAAGTCATTTCTTTACCATCTGAAAGTCTTAAGTTTAGGACTTTAATTAACTTTAAAATTCCTTCTAAATTTTCTATATATTAAATTTAATCGAGTAATTTGATTGTTTCTGTCTGGTTCCCAGTATCGATAAATTCACAGAAAATAGCCCTTTTGCAGCTGCACTGAATTGTTCTTTTGACATCACTGAGAGGCCTAGCTTATTATTTCTATGTTCTGCTTCTCTTTGTTGTGGAACAAGACCAGCTAATTATTATAGATTTGATTGAGGTAAAAGTAACATTTGTTAATAATTGATTTTGTTATTGTTTAAAGGGAAAGTAAAGAACCAATTTTTAAGTATGTTTGATCAAATTCAGCTATCGGTTTTGTACCAGTTGTCTATTTTTTTCCCCCCCAAATATTTCATAAGGAGAGCAATAGGTTTACTTAGAGGAAAGAGAAGAAAGAAAATTACTTAAATCTATTTAATACATGAGAGATATATCTTTGCAATAATGCACAGAGGATATTTTCAGAATAATTTTTCATTGCCTACATATCTTAAATAGATACAGTATAAATCTAAGAATTGTTGAGAAATTAGGGAATTATAACATTAGCTTGCACGATTACTATGTGTAATAATATGAATTAATAGCCCTTCAAAGCTCTTGCAAGATTCTTGGTAAGATAGTGAGTACAAATGGTCTGGTAATAAAAAATAATTTTAAGTTTTAAACTAAAACAAACCAAAACAAACTCATAAATGTTAAAGACATAATACATTGGAATATAACAATGTTTTTATTAATATACCATGAGATAACAAACATATTATGTTCTGACAACTTTGACTCAGATATTTAGGAGACAAAATGTCTAATTGGGAACTCTGAGTCAATAACTAATTTTCAACAAGACGTCGAAATGGTAATTTTTTTAACAAAAATGACTTTTAATTTACTAAGAGAATGCAACTTTCTAGTTGGACTTGAGTTGATTTACATAGGGTTGGCTGCTGTAAGACTACACAGTTCAAGATTTCAGCATTAATACTTGACTGCTGACAATCAGAGCTCAGGCATTTCTGGAACATCTTGTTTGAGCCATTATTTTTTTGAACATTGCCTTGATCCAACTGCTTGTTTTTTGGTGATGTTTTGTCTTTTTTCTTTCTTTTTTTCCTTTTTTTTTCTTTTTTTTTTTTTTTTTTTTTTTTAATTTTAAAGATAATAATATCTCTTACCTTTACCCTTTTGCATTCTTTCTTTCAAATACTGAACCATGCTGGTGTGCGCCTAAGCTGACAAAATTATAGGCTATGATTATCTTTAATAGAGTCCTTACATACATTCCTGTTATTCTGTTAAATATCAATTTAATAAGGTATGGAAGGGTATTAGGAAAATTGCCTCTAAAGTAAAAACTCAGTAATAAAATCTCATTAGCAACATGAGGTAACAAGGGAGATTAATTAGGCATAGAGATCAATGTACAATTAAATATTGTAACAGATCCATGAACGCTGAGGAACTGCATGATTGTCACTGTTTTCCACAGGGTGGTATTTCATAAATATATCTCAAAAGCTGAAGAATCATTAACAATATTTTTTAGTA
This sequence comes from Falco punctatus, assembly GCF_963210335.1. NCBI lineage: Eukaryota > Metazoa > Chordata > Aves > Falconiformes > Falconidae > Falco > Falco punctatus. The sequence goes on along the minus strand of NC_137581.1, from coordinate 105,610,069 downwards.
GGGATAGGGAGAAGAAGAAAGTGGGGACAGTGAGAAGGAAAATTTATTTTGTCTTGATGACCCATTAAATTCTCGTGATCAAATTGTACTCCTGAATGTCTTTTTTTCCAATAAAATCTTATTCAGTTAATGTGTTCTAAAGAGTTAAAATCTGGTTTTCTTCTGTATGTTCAGCCCATTATTTTCACTGTAATAATTAAATTATTCAGTAATCACTCAGTGTGGGAGCTGACAGAGGTCTGCTTTACTCATTTTGTGATTGCTTTTATTACACATCACTCTGAAAAACAACAGCCCATTTCAGGCTATTCTTATGAGGTGATACTAAAAATGTAGCTTCTCCAACAAAATGTAACACATATAATACTTATGCAATCAATTTTGATGTAATAAAGAGTAATTGCATAAGTTCTGATAGCAACAAATACTTAGGCTCAGACTTAGCCTGCTGTGATTTTTGCATGTCTGTGAGCTTTGCTGGAAAAAAGGATTATATTAGTGCCTTTACCTACTCCCTCCCTCCTGGGATTTAAAGGAAATTCTATGATTCCCTTTAGGATATGCATTTAGTTGAGCTGAAAAAATGATGTGATTCCAAATTGACCATTTGTGGTGGCAGAACTGGATGTGATCATTATTTCCCATTAAGAGATAGAGTGTCATTTTCTGTTTGCTGCTAATGTCCAGTATTCAGGTTTATAATGTCAGTTTTCTGATGTTCCTTACAAAACCACTATAACTAGTGTGAGTAAAATCAATACAATTACACCTACAATAGTATTTTAACAAGATGTTAAAAGATGACAAGGTAGAAGCTATTAGGATTGTTCTTGCAATCAAAAACAGTACATATGGAACAAATTATGGTGTCTGTGTCCTGTTTTCAGGACATAGTAATTTCTTTATCACCAATTTATTGCTTAGGATGGTGTTTAGTGAGTAAAAAATAACAGAAGAGATTTAGTTTGCTAAGTGTTAGACATTGCATTTGAGCTACTCACCTTAGACTCAAAGTACATTTAAGGAAACAAATAGACACTTCTATGGAAGAATTTGCTTGACACTATTGGGAATATATTAGGATATTATCTGATATTAGGCACTTATCTAAATTTCTCTTTTGGTCCATCAACTATGACATTGACAATGTGTTATTTTATGAATCTGTGTCTTACTCCCCATTTCTGTCTTCAATCTGGGCCAAGCTAATTTACTCCCAGTTTTTTTTTTCTGAAGACAGTAAAATAATTCCCTTAGGAAGAGACCCAGGCATTTTTTCATATGGCTTCAGGCACCCACTATGGATGTATACAAAGCATGGATGCCTCCATCCAACATCGTTCTTCAGCATTGTCTAGGGAGGTCACTGGCTCCCAAATGCCCACAGCTTCATGCAGCCTCACAGTATAATAAGGTCATAAAGTTGTTTTTGATGGTCTGTGAAAATTCCTTATATTATTTCAGTGGCTTTCAACTGAAAACAACATTATAAATAGTATTTGTGTCTCATGTTTACAAGAATACCGCTTGGATCCAGCAGGACACTGTTATGCTACAAAGTAATGTCTGTGTTAGAAGGCTAGTCTGCTCCTGAGGATAATTTTGCACAAATTACTTCAGTATCCAGTCTTCTATCCCAGGTATAATTCATGAAAAAAGTATAGATTAAATGTGTGGTGACTTGCTTAGATGAAAATACCTACTATGCAGACCATTATGTTTGGCAAGATGAATCCCAGACTGTATTTCTGAATTGTACAGAAACTATTTTACAATGCCACATACTCAGTTGTGGTCCATTACCATCTTGAATGTAGCCTGTAAAAAAAATTGAGCTGTTATGCGCAAATGACAGTAATTTTCCACTAGTACCTTTTGGGACTATTTTAGAAGATTGTACTCTCCTCAGAAATGTCTTTAGGCAACTTAATTCTTTCTTCCCTTTTAAATAAAGAATATCCTTTAGGGTTAGTGATGTTAGCATCAAAAAATCGTGGAATCTATGTCTGTTGGACTTGTTTGCTTTTTGGCTGCTGATATTGGCTGCTAGATCAGACTATGATTATGTGAAAAGTATGGGGTTTAACTCTATTGTACATATTTACTTCTTACCACAGTTTCCAAAACCTTTTAACACTATTATTATACCATTTTTCACTAGTTTAAAATGTTATTTTCATTAAGTATAGAATTGTAGGGAAGGAAAAGAGAATAAAAATGAGAACAAAAATATGTAAAATCAGGCTGTATCTCTGTCTTGAACATTGAGCGTAGCTTTGGTTCTCACCTCAAAAGGCTAGACCTGGAAATCACTCATGAGAGAGTGACAAGGATGATCAAAGGCTGGAAAGGTTTCTGTATGAGACATGACAAAATAGGCTACTAAACTAAGCTTGAAAAATAAATAACCAAAGAAAGATTAGATAGAGATCTCCAAAATTATCAGTGGCAAATAAAAAGAAAATGAGGATCAAATAACTGATTTTATTTTTTTTTCTCTAGCAGAAAATTGAGCTAGTAGTTTGAAAATGCAAAACCTCCAAATAAATAAATAAATAAAAAAAAATCAGGAAAAATATCCCCCTACCAAAGCCAGTAGTTCTTATATAATATAAGATGTTGAGTTCCCTAGAATGTTGTGGACGTCAAACTTTGCTTAACATCAAAAGAAGAGAAGTTGATGCAAAAAAATCCACTGATGCTCATTATAAAAATGCCAGTCGTGACTCAGAAAACCTGAAGCTGTTGAAGGCTGGGAGAGCACTGCCATATGGTTTCTGTGTTCCTGTACTCCTCCACAGGCACCTACTGTTGTCCACTGCTGGAAATACTATTCTAAGCAAAATACACTTTTTAGCCTAACCCATTATGATTGTTGTTGCATAAAAATGTATTAGATTGTCAGTAGGCAGATTATAAAAAGCTGTTTCTTACACTCCTTTCCCAATTCATATTTTGTTTGAGGTTTTATTTTTGGGGGTTTTGAGGGGCTTTTTTCCTCCCAATAAACTAAGCTGTTACTTCTTAAACTGGAGATTACTATCACTCCATATTTGCATGAAACATTTTCCATCCTTAATTCAATCAGTTCTGTAGTTTTCACTTCTTTCTGCTCTCTCTCATTTAAAATGATACAAATTCTATGCCTTATGCTTACATGGCATGCAGTGCTCTTCGATACAGCTTCATTCTTATGATCCCTTTAATTAAAATAACTGAAACCTATTGAAGCAGGTTTCATGAAGTACTTCAGAATTGTTTTTTGTCAAAATAAGGATTAAAATTTAGTCTGTTGTTTAGTAATGCAAAATTATCTATGCTTTTCCCTATGGGAACTTTAACTGCTGTACTCTTTTGTTCAAGATATCTTGTTTTTTAGTTTGCTTAATCTCAGAACTAAGTACTGTTCAAAATCAGTTTGAAATATGAAGCCTGATACAGGTCTTTTCTGATGCACATAGTGGAACACAGTCTTTGCATAGCACAAGCAGTTCCAGCACCTGCAGAGCACTGCACTGCATAAGCATGTCTGCTATCAATTGACTAATTATGCTAATAGTAATAAAGAAAGATGCCACATTACTGAATATTTACTTATCTGAGGAAGAGAGATAATATCATAGGTATAATAAAAACATACAATTGAGGACAGAAGGAGTAGGAAAATTTAATATATTGATATCCTACATTTTCTTTTACAAATTCTGCTCAAAATCTCACTACTTAAGCACCATTACAAGGGCAATTAAGCACTTGTGAATGTTATACATTAGTCAGAGTTCAGTTTAATCGTGTCATATGTGTATGTTTACACAATAACAGACTGTAATTGTAACCTGTAGATTAGTTTAGACTTCATTACAACACTAGCAATGGGAAAAAATGCATTATTCTTTTGCAAGAACTACTAATCCTCTTACATGACACTTATAATAATATGGCACTTTTCTCCTGTTTTTACATGATCACCCAAGAACTGAGAACTCATTGATGTGACATACATGCATATATTAACCATGATAACACATCAGAAAACAACAGTAAGAATGTTATTCAAGCAAAACTGCACACATACAGACAATTGTAGAAAATGAAATCTAGATTAATAAAAATAGATTAGTCTCACAAAGATTTCCTTTGACAAAGGCACAGAAGCACAGTATCACATTAAGATGTTGCTGTAACCAATACTTTTTACTACTACTAGGTCTGATTGATCATTGTTTTTAAAATTAGATATATAATTTTCTTTAATAAGATTAAAAGACAGACACTGGAGTTCCCATTATAGATTTGGTTGAATAAACTGACTTGCTGAAAGTAGTCTACTTTCTTTCAGTTTCAGAAGCTTTGTTTTATATTTCAAAATTTAATGAAGACCAATCCCTCTTGTGAAGTTTAAAGAGAGCTGGTGAGATATGGTAGTTTTCTCTTTTCATGCCTTCCCTCACGCTGGTTGTTTCTGGTGTATTTTTTTAACAAAAAAAAAGTTGTTTGCCCCCTCTTACAGTTATTCTTGCATTTCCTTCAGAATGTGTTCCTGTGTCTCTACAAAGTAAGTTTTCCTGAATTAAAATATATGTTGACAGTAGTTGCAGAAGGCATCTCTCCCTTAATTCTGTAGAGATTTTTATCCTTTAGGTGACAGAAAAAACCTGAAATTTTCCTATGTAGACCTCAAATCCCCAAAGCTTAATATTCCTGAGGAATCTGTTGATTTCTCTGGCTATTTTTATAGCGAACAGGTCCTAGATTACACTTTCAAGTAAGTAGGTCTGTTTAAGTGACTAACAGTCAGTCACATGCGGTTTATTTTAAGATTTTAGAAGTCATCACATTACTATTTTAAAAATTATGCATTTTTTTGTTTTGGTGGATTTTTTTTCATTTTGGTTTGATTTTAGAGGTTTTTTTTGTTGGTGGTTTTTGTTTCCATTTTGGGTTTTTTTGTTTGCTTGTTTTGTTTTTTTTTACACATGGCAGCGCATATTTTGAAGGGAACTTTGCTAATGAGAAGCGATGTAAATCACATGCCTCTATTTTCACAGAATTTTCCATAAACAATGATATTGCAACTTTTGCCACCATCAGTATACTATCTCTACTTTTTGTGTGTCATGGTTCGTACAGACCTTTGAAGTCTGATAAATGATAAAGTGGTAGTATTTTCTTTCAGACAGTCAAGAGAAGCAGTTGAATAAGAAACATTTTTATACATAATTTATATTCATTCCTAATTATTGAAAAGACTTTTCACTTGTAGCAAAGGTCACACACACTTCATAGACATTAAATAATAATAATAAAAATTAATTCTGATTATTAACATTTCATTTCAATCTCCCAGCTGGTATTAAGAAAAGAATTCTGAAAAAAAAAAATGAATCATGTACATTTTGTTTGTTTACCAAATGGTCTCACAAAAATTTGAAACGTATTTGTCATTTGGAATTGTCCTTAGTATTTTTGATTGGTTCTTCACCCACAAGTTGTTGCTTTCAAGCTTCCAGATGTAATGTAAATACATACCACCACTTATTGTTCATTGATGGTTTAAAATATATAACTACTTACATATTTTAAGTATATATATATATATTAAAAATATATAAATACTTATTGTATCTGTCTTATCAGTGACTGTCTTGGTTGTTTTCATAAATAAGAGAATCAAAGCAATTTCAGAACTACTGGTTTCATTTTCCATAATTGCAAACTCAAAGTGAAATCTAGGTGTTGAAGAAGTCACAGGACGCTGCTATTCTTGTATAGGTATGTTAATATTTGTAACTGTATACCTGATAAAAATTTGTAGACAGCAGTATAAACAGTGTGTTTCAATGACTGTATGTATAACAAATAATAATAATAAAAACAACAACAGCAATAATAATAATAATAATGCTTATTCATAGGACAGATACAGGAAAAATCAGTGGTCTGCCTTTAAAGTCTAAATAAGTATTGCAATCAGTATTTAACATCAGTAACAGTCTTCAAGAGTTTCACAGAGATTATTAACCATAGTTAACTGGGGGTTTATAGATGTTAAATCACCTGAGAGTGTCAGAGTTACCTGTTTCAGCTTTTTTTGGGGGAGGAGGGTGGTGGTGGTGTTAAACCACTTGATAATGTTACTTTTGAGATACCTTGTTACCAAGATTCTGTGGTGATTTTTAATTTGTAGTGTGTCGGTTACCTGTTAACCACAGCTTTGGATATACATCTACATACAGTTTCACTAAAATCTAAATTCCAAATAAAAAGATGTGAGAAATCTCCACTTTTCTATTTACAATTTTGTTCCCTGTATGAATGTAGCCTTCATATAGCACATGGATTATATATGAGTCCTACACACTTATCTACTAGCCTCTCAGATTTTCAGTGATGATGAATTAATAACTGCAGTAGGAAAAAAAAAAAGTTATGTAGATATTTGCTACTTTGATTTGTTTAGTCTCCAAGTACATACATTTTTAATAGTGCCTGACTTTGAGTATCACCATGAAAATAGGTATGGGCAGCTTTAATTGAAATAAAGAGCTTTGACATCACTAGGTTTGTTTCCATAGTTTCATACCTGATATGAACTATCCAGAAGAAACTTTAAAATGTCTGTGAGATCTTACTGGGTTCTGTTTTAGAGCCTTTGTGTATTTAATTCCCACTGCTAAACTGCATAATATATCTGTATAATTTGAATAATTTTTAAATGTATATACACTTGAATATACTTGTTCTAAGAAAAAGAGACACAGTTTATAATCTTGCATTCCTGTACTTTGGCCTTGTATCTCAGATATTTCAGCTCAAGTTCTAGCATTTACTTCCTGTATGAATTCAACAATATATTTTCATTCCTTTTGAAGTGAAAATTGTCTGTTTTTAAATCTCTGTTTCTTTTTCTCCTTTTGATCTTAATCTGTTTTATAGGTAGCATAACCTTCCACAGAAACTTCCCTTTGTCAAGTCAGACATGAAACCTGATGCATTAATACAATATGATTATTCTATTCCATTATATACTTTTAGTCTTTTTAAGATATTTCTTTTTCACCCTGGTCATTGATGTAATATATTCTATTTTAATATACAGTATATTACAATATGCCATTTGTATTATGATATACTTTCACTGTTACAATAATATCCATTCTGAAATTTGGCATTCAAGGAAAGAAAATAGAATTTCCCCAGTATTTCATATTCTGAAAGTCATATGTCTAAAATAAAGCCATATACTTAAGACAACAAAATGTATCATCAAGCAAAATAATTGAAAAGAAAATATGATGAAGTGGGTGAACAATGATCAGATGTCTTTCAGGGTATTGAATGCATTCTTCCGTTACTTCAGTCTTTAAATTCAGGTACCTGCATGGAAAATCACTTGCTTTAATTTTAAATCTAAAAATAAGACTATTTTGTCATGTCCATAATTAAAAGTTCTTTACCATCTACTAAACTGCAAAACTAGGTAGATTTGTGAATAGAGGCTTATATTCCAAATCCATGGTTATGATGAACTCTAGTCATGTTCAGTGCATTTGATCATATAACTCAGATTAGTTCTGTGAAGCTACATAAAAATGCACAACTGAAAATTTAGAAATTAATAACCTACTGTTCAAGATGTAATGAGTTCCTTTTAACTAGTAACAGAGTGGCAATTTTCATTGTTTTGGATATGATTTTATACACTTAACTATATTCTTATTTCTTATTCTTAAAGTCTCAAAAGATACTAAAAAAGATCTTGGGTAGTTAAATTTTTGTCTTTCTCTTCTTAAAGATCTAGGTAGAATCATTAGCTTGATTTCTTTTTCTTTACATTTCTAGAATTTTTGGAGTATCTGAAATTTGATTCTTTTTTCCTGTCTTTTTTTTTTTTTTTTTTTTTTTTTTTATATATTTATATATATATATATATATATAGGAAAAGTTGGAGAACTATTATGGCACTCTGAAATTTGGGAAATGTTTGAAAGAAAAGCAGTTTTGAAGGTTTAACATCACAGCTCCAGAGAGAAAGACCCTCTTTTTCTGTCTTACTGCTCTCCCAAGTCATTTCCAGAACAGTGGGAAACCTAATTTGTATTATCCACTTTTTTCATTTGGGTAAATTTATTGTAGCATCTTTTCATTCCGCAGTAGAAAACTCAATGTAATCTTCCCATTCCTGTTCCTTCACTTAGACTTTTTATCTGCATGCACAGCAACATCACACAACCGCCCTGTGTTCCCCAAAACTTCAACAATGTGTTTGAAATCTCTGAATTTTAAACATTTTTGATTTCCCTCATTTGCCTTTTGACTTTACAATAGCAAAATTTTAGGATGTTGTAAGGTTTGTACTAAACCATGATGCCAGACTGGTTTTGTCTCATGAACAATTGTATCAAAATCCTCAGATGGATTATATACACTACTAAAATATAAATAAATTTAAATTTAATCTTGTCTTCATTTTAGCTATTTCTATCCTAAACCAATATTTAGGTGCTTCTAAAAAGCACTGGAAAAACTGCATCTCCATCTCTGAATATTTTACAGAATTTCCAATAGCTTACTAGTTTCTTAAGTAGCTGACTGTGTTCAGTGATTTTTTTGTTTGTTTTCATAGGTATATGGTGATTCATCTGAGTAATATAATGCACTGTCCTCTAGTAAAAGGATTGACGATTTTGTTCTCATACTTTTTCATTACTTCTTTTTTTGTTTTATTCTTGATGTTCACTATATTTATGAAACCAGGAAGGAACAGGATAAATAATGGAATATGCTTGGTTTTTCACATATCTCTTAAAACAACATTAATATAGTGTAAATTCTGGAATATATCTTCCTGATATCAAAATAATCTTCTTTAAGGTCAAAGCTTGTTTCCAACATTAGTCTGAAATGCATGCTCCAAGAAGTACTTTGTAGTGAAAAGCAGCTACTTGTATCTTACACATGGCCATCTTATCACCTCTTCTGATTTCATATCTTGCTGTCTGAGCAATCTCTTCATTGAAAGGGGATCCAGGAGCTCATTTTCACTAGAAATATACTTTCCCAAAATCTGTACAGTAAATGAAGAATTAAATTAGTACAGTAACTTCAGGTATTACCAATAAGACAGACAATAACAGTCTGGTGTTGGCAAAGACTAAGTACTTCTCCTTTCCCCTCTTCACTTTTATAGCTAGAAGCTAAAAACACCGTTACAAGTACTTCATCATTGTGAGAATTATTTTAAATACACAATTCTTGTACCTCTTAAACTAGTATTCAGCTCACTGATATGAATGAAAATATCAGACCAGTACATAATCCCTGACAACTACAAAAGCACAAGAAAATTTAAAATTTAAGTTATCCATAAAAATATTTACCTCTAAATGAAGTGGCAATCTGTGAGGCAATCTTTCCCTATAACAGTCATATTGTTTCACAATAAAAGAATACCCTGAAGAACTTGTCTGCTAGACAGCCTCACATGACAAAAACTCCTGCTTTACTGTGAGTTTTTTTCCAATTCAAAAAGTTGAAAGAAATGAGTAATATCTAGTCTTAGATAACTGCAGTGAAGAAAGCTTTTATCTTCTGAAAGTTCTTCTGCTGTGTGAGAAGCCTTGAATTCAGGCATTATTGACACCATTTTGTTAGATATGATCTTGCTATTTTATCCCTAAGAACTGAACTAAAGTATGTTTTTCCACAGAGTGTATTAGAATATCATCAATAAGTGGAGTTTGCCGATTTAGGCAGTTGTTATATTTCATGGTGTAAATGTTTAATGCCTTCATATTAAACCACTGAGAGGTGTCATTGCCTTTGGAAGTCCTTCAGTTCACTTAGTTTTCTCTTGAAACAAAACAAAACAAAAAACCTCAGGCAGCCTTACTCTTTTCAACAATCCATGTTTTGCAGTGAATTTGAAGCGGTAAAGGTTCTGCAGAGTGACTTGATAAAAGTTCATGGTAAACGATGCATACACAACTAGTTTACTTTTAACCACATCATATAAGAACAGATTATAGGCATGTGGGATCATACTTTCATATAATCTTGCATTGTTTTAAGACCTGTTTTTAAAATATTAACACTATTCAGTCAAGTCTTTAGCCTGCCTAAGGATTTATTCTGTCTTAGTGTGATGTTGTTTGGGAAAAAAAATTACAAAGAAGAAGCGTGCTAAAGAAGGGAAACAGCCAGTGAAGCCATAAATAGAGGGGCAGGACTAGGCGCAGGCTGAGTAATTTCTCCTTTCTGAGGCACTCGATCCCTGCTGTGCATATGTGATAACACTTCACTCACACCCTCCGTCTCAAGGGGAACAAAGCCCAAAGATAAAAACTATCTATTGGCTGAGGGGGGGCATACATCCAGTGTTGTAACACATCCATGTTGTGTCCAAACTGACAAAAAAGCCTTGCCTTTCAAAGTTTTCCATACAAAAAGCCTACATGCTTGTAAGGGTATAAAATCTTAATTCAGAAAGTGCTCTATGGAGCCCCCTCTCAGCTGGCCTGAGATCCCTTATAGTCATCATGCAGCACTTTTCCTCCGAGCAGGTCATATGTCTATTTACTTTGTCCACTTGTAGCTTACTATAATGTGTCAACCAACTTTGTAATCTATTTCTTTACCTTTCTGTGTGTTGTTTGTTATAACAGTATCAAGGGTGATCAACATATGAACACTACCTCCATTATATCAACAGGAAAACAAGTGGTTTTCTTGTGAGTATTGACTTATAGTGTTTATTAAAGTGATAATATTACTTACACAGTGAGTCCTAGTGTTTGGTTGCACTGCCCGGGTCTATAACCGGTGAAGTGGGTTCCCTGCACTGGGTAGCAGGTGGGAAGTCTATTTGGTCACAACACCAAGGTGTTTAGTTTTCCATGCTAAAACTTACCTAGTAATATATCTGTCATCTTCATTAACCTCTATTTGTCCCAGTCTTCCTTTTGTAACATCCTCCCTTTCACAGGCTACAAGTCCTCATCCCAAAATCAATCCACTCTAAAATGTTGTCTTCACATATGAAGACATATGACACATACCTAATTTTTGCATTTTTTTCTGCCTTTATAATGCAGTATCAATCACCTATCTGTGTGGGAAATTTGAAGCAGAAAACAGATGCACATGTATTTGTCTTTAAATTTCTCATTTATTCAAATCTATTATAAAGTAAAAAAATGTACTTTACATATTGTCAAGTCTGCAATAATCAAATGTGATATGAAAGGAAAAAATATTGTTCTTTCTTCACCACACAGGTGCTGCTGGTTATTTTTACAGTAACAGAGTTGATTAGGAATGGTGCCTATAGCTGAAATACACATATATACCTTCTTGTTATTTCATTTGTCATATATGGGATATTTTCCTTACGTTGCACATCTTGCTTGGCTTTCTTCACTGTGCCCAGAGTCTGTTGCTACCTAGTATTCAAGCTTGGGTTTCTTACTGACATATAATTGACCTTTTATAGTTTTCATTTATACTTTGGGGGTTTTGTTATCACCCTTTTCTCTCAATGACCTCTACTATATCACCAGATTCATGCTTCTCACCGCAAAATTCAGAGTAAGGAGTGCATGGGCATAGATGTTTGTTGGCCTCAGTTTAATATGATCTATATGACATCTCTGCCTATGAAAACTTGAACATAAATGGCAGCCCTTTGAGTTTGAACTCTGTGAGTGCTGTCAGGTGAAAGGAGCTGACAGCCCTAGGCCATCCCTGTGGGCCATATAGCTCCCTGGGGTCATGGATGCTGTGGGAAGATTTCACCACTTCCCTTACAGTAGGGAAAAAAGAGCAGGTGGTGATGGGATAACGTGTAAGAAGTCTCAAGCTGATCCATGGCATAGGAGGAAGGGAACCCATCCATTGTAGAACTGAGGAACACTGATCATTGACTAAAACATCCCCCTACCAATCTGTTCCTGGGGAAAATTGAAACTGCCAAGTGTAAGACCCGTAGCGTCTTTGGGAGGACAGGTAAGTGTAACGCCAATGAAAATTCTTTAACATTAGAACATATGAATGCAATGCCAGAACAATTTAATTAGGCCAAGAACAAATTCCTGTTTCGTGTGTTCCTATTTACCCTTAACAAGATTTTGAATGTCACAACTTAGCTATGCACACTTTAGATGACATTCAACTTCTCTGCGTGACCTCAGAAGGCATTGTGCACTACACCAGTTCTGAGACAACAATTTTGTTAGGCAGTTATAAATGCTGTCAATCATGAGGTATTAGCAAAATGTTTAAAGGGAGTAAAGAAAATGAGTTTTAGTGCCTTGACTTCTTGTAGTTGTAATAATCTTGAGATTATATCTTGAAGCAGTAGTAGGAAAAAGAAAACCTTTCCTAATGGATTTTTTGTAAATTAATTATCTTCCCTTAAACAACATATCCTATGATTGTTAATGCCCTTTACCACAGCCTGTATCCCTTGCAATTGTTGCTATTTTTTTCCTGACTTGAGCAGCTGTCCAAGGCACTGAAATGGTACCCACAGTGCTGCCTGTCCGGCCATGTGTACACCCACACTTGATTTGGAAAGGATCTTTGTTTTGTCCACAATCTCTGCTTTTTCCACAAACAAAACATTTTCCTGGCGTAATTCTGGGTTTGTTTTTTTGTTTTTCACAAGGGTAAAGAATAGCTGTTTAGATTTACTCTTTAGATTGCTATATTGCTTTCGAAGTACTGGATTGTTTTCATATACAGGAAATAAGCTGGTTAAAAGGTTCTTTTAGAACTTCACAGTCCTACTGACAAAATTCCAACAAAATATTTTCATTTTACTTTTTTACAGATTCATATGTGTAATTATAGAGAAATTTCTCTCTGTAGCTTTCCATATTTCTTTGAAAACAATATTCGAAATAAGCTTGTTAAAGGTAAGTTTAATCAGAAAAAAGAAACTAAAAATCCCCAGACAAAGAAGATTCCATCTGTTTGCTTCTTACACACCTTTCAAATGCCAATTTTATCTATATGCACCCTACCATTTCAACAATATAGTTAATCTGTATTATATATTAAACAATGTACAAATACAAATCCATTATCATTGACCTGATACGTATGTCTTTGAGTGAGACACTAGAAACTAAGATTAGAAGGTTTACTTGACAACCAAACAAAATACAAAAGCACACAAAAAGCATAATCATAGTTTAAATTGTTCTGTACTTTCCAGATAAGAAAGATGGTTTTGGTTTGTTTGTTTGTTTTTTGTTTTTTTGTTTTTTTTTTTTTTTTTAAATACAGTTCATACTGCTTGTATTCAAAACATGGAGACATTGCATGGAAGTTATTCTTAAAAGAAGAGAGCTATAATTTATACCATATGTTCTGCACAACTTATTCCATCTTAATGCTGGAAAATAAATACATGTACAGATGAAGTTTTCAGATGCCATAGGTTAGCTTATTCTGACAGTGACACGGTATGGTTCATTTTTAAGCTAATGAACTTACATAGAGTTATAGAAAAAGCATTGAAGTTTTAAAATTTCACCTGCCTGAAAGCAAATGTTAATTTTGAGAAAACAGTGTTATTCAGTGGAATTCATTGTCTCCAGCAAGAATTTTTAACACTTCATTATTACACATGGTAAAATCAGTGAAGTATTTAAATATTCATGTATATGTATGCACAGAGAACATGTGTTGAACATTTTAAGACTGTCTTCTAAGCTTGATATAACTTTCTTAAAGAATCATTTTTTCCTTATAGTCTGGAATTATTCAAGAGAGTTTTAGGCATGGCAGAAAGAAGATCATATTAGGCAATAAACCCCTTCTCAGAAAGAGAAACAATAGAAAAAATGTGAGACTGTTGGAGGTTGTTGCAAATGAAAACAGGACAAAAAAAAAAAAACATTTTAAGTAACTAAATATCCATCTCAAATATTCAGTATTCAAAATACCTGTTTTCTTTGCATTTGACTCTTGTTTCTAAATCTCTAGAGTTTGGGATGTCATTAAAATTAACAATGGTTTATTTATGGTTTGTGAAGAACCTGGAAATAACAACTTGGAAAGGACCATAAGCTGAATCTCAAGACATGGAAGAAACGTTCTGAATCATCAGAAAAGAATCACAACTTTAGGAAGTAGGTTGTTTAGGGGAATATAAATAGAAAGAAAAGGGAATATATTGTTAAACTGTAGACCCCAAATGATGCAACTTGACTGGAGTTTTGGAAACAGCTGCTAGGAGAAAAGTGTAGGAAATAATTCAATAGAGTTGTGAAGGTTTTAACCATATGGCTTGGACACAGCAAAGGGGTAGTATTAGTCACTGCTCCCAAACCTGGCATTGAAGTACGGGGTGGAAAGCAATATAAAACATTGAATCAGAGGGTCTACTTGAGTAATTGAATCCAGAAGTGTGAGGAGTATGCCAGATGTATTGCTGAAGAATAGGGACAAAAATAATTGGTTTTCATTAGCTAATTTTTCTGTCATTAAATAGACAACGAATTTTGTCAGTCACTGTAAGCTCAGCCAGTGTATATGGACGCTAACAAGAATCGTCTTCTATAAACCTACATTTAGAATTAACCAACTTACATATGAATAACTATTAGATCTCTGCAGATAAATAACTAATTTAGATAATAGTTCAGGCTCATAATTGTTTTAGTCTATGTTCTAATTAATTCTCCTACATGACCTCATAACATTCAGCTGCAAAAGCTGTTGCATTGAGTGTAGAACTTGTGGTCCCTGCACCTGGATATCATTCCAATGCCCAGGGACCTGTGGAGTACCTAAGTGTGCGCTGCACTTGGTAATGCATGCCTGTTGTCTAGAGAAACCTGCAATTACTTCAATACAGTAAATATGAATTCTTACAAGTTTGAAGAGAGGAGGAGAGCAGCAGCCATAATTCAATGCATTGAGTGGATTTCAGAAATGCCAGTGGTAGAAAGGAAAGATGAAGTCCACACACCATACATGTCAGGGAGCAACAAGGGCCAGCTGTCCCCTTAGGGATGGGAAGGTAGGAACCTGGGGTGGATCCCTATGGCAGGTGGCAGGGTAAGGTCTGGAAGCCAGAGCCTGTCCACAACCCCAGCCAGGAACAGACAGCCAGGAGGCGCTGGAGCAGCCCCAGCCCTGAACATTGGGCAACTCCCTGGGGACAGTCTGAGGCTGGGCTGGGATGTGAGCCTGTGGGTGGGCCCAGCTCAGCCAGGGGCCATATCCAGGCAGGGGTGTGGGGAGCTGGTGACTGGCCTTGCTGCAGCATCTCTGGGGCAGTGGCTGATGGCCCATGGGGCTGATATGGGGTCCTGGGCCACGGTTAGAGTGGGGAGAATTCTGGGTGGTGGAAATGAGGTCCTTGGCCATGGGCAGTTGAGGGAATTCCCAGGGCGATGGACAGGTACAGTCAGGGCTAATGGTGTCCTCAAGGCCCTGACAATGAGGCTGTGAATACTGATGCATTTAGTTCATTCCAATCAAATCTCTCTTCAAAGATGATGACACTATTTTTTGTAAATAAACTTAAACTTGTGCAGTTGGGCCCTGGGGGCTTAAGCCAGGATTTAAGTGCTAGTATATTTTGAAATACAGGGTTAGGTCTTGAGGGAGTTCTGTGTGTTTTTTCCTACCGAATCACTCATCAACAACCAATCTGTAACTACTCAAGTTTCCTGTTGGTGAATCCTAGCATAAAGCAGCAGCGATGTTGCATGCCAGATCAAATAATTCTGTTGCTACTCTGAAGAGCTGTTTATACAGTAGTTTGCTTCTCCAGTATGTCTGCATATGATGGTTTTTATACATGCTGTTATTAATCACTTGATCAAGAATACTCTTAGTACTTGCAGAATTTCATACACTTTTTTGGTGGGATGGAAGGAATATACATAACTTTACTGAAAGATCCTTCTTGCTACCGTACTTCAAGGAGAAAGAGCACACCAGACAACACAAGGGAGGGAGTATTCTGGATGAAGGTTTCAGCTGGAACAAACTGGCAGAGATTGATTCTATGCCCAGCTGTCTCTAGTCCCTGTAGGCCATCTTGGCAGTTAGGCACTGGTGTAGCACAGAGATGCTCCTGTCATTCACTGCTAAGCACAGAACATGAGGAAAGAAGCATTTGGATCACGGAAGCAACACTTTTTTTGCAAACATAGTATCAGATTTTCATGACTTATATGCTATAGGTGTTTTCTTTGGGTTTTTTGTTTTTTTTTGGGTTGGTTGTTTTTTTTTTTTCCTGGCAGAAGACCTAAAATGTGCTCCATGCATATTCATGACATGTATCTTCAGCTTTTGCCACTTTGATTTCTAAATATGCACACACTGATGTATGCAAGAAAAAACCTGCTACGGTGTTGGGGAGGTTTTTTTAACCGAAAATTTGGTTTTACATTGCTTTGCGTGTAACTGCTTAAGTCAGTAATAGCTTCAAGAAAGGACCAGTTCAGAGCAAAGGAAGCGACAAACAGAATCAGATGTTACTACTACAAATTTAATTTTCGATCTGGCTGGACAACATCATTTGCAAAAATAAAGCTGGTGCTGTAAGGAAGTGTGATTTAGAAGTAGGAGGAGAGCTAACAAAATAGGATTATGCACCACAACTGCAATCTTATTCACTATAAATGAACTGATTTGCTCTACATTGTCTTTCAGGGTGACTTTGGCTAGATAGCAAAAATGTGTTTGGGGACTGCTGAGCATTAATTTACTGCTTTGGGTTTAGTTATTGTACAAAATTAAATATGTGTTCCAACCCAAATTTATTCTCTGAGGGCTCTGTTCCAAAATATTTTCATAACCATTGTTGTGGGATTTTTTTAATCTTCACTATAGTCTATTCCCTGTATAAAATTTCTCAAGCAATGAGTCCTTCATTAGGACTATTTAACAAATCCCAAAGTGTCAAACTGTTTGTACCATATCAGCAACACTAATTCTTGTAATAGATGGAGCTCCTAGGATTATAATAGAATGAAATCCTTTAGGTATTCTGTCATCCTGGACATGGAACTGTTTGTTGCTACTTCAGTCACTGTCAGTAAAGTTTTAATGTCAATGAAGTGTAGACAATCAGGAAAAAAAAATAATCTTAATGACAAAAAGTAAAAAAGCTGTGATGTCTTTTGCTAAAGGTTTCTATATAGTTATTTTTGAAAAACTATTTTATTGTAATGTAGGGGACTTTTTTTATTATTTTGTGATGGGAAAATATTTGCAATGACTTCAGGTTTCTTTTAATCCTACTTTTCATTTTATTATATTCAATCCTTCTCTAAAATCTGTTCCAAGTTTGCATTTTATTTTCTTTAAAATTTAAGATAAGCTATTTTATCTGGTGGCTTGTTTATTTCTTCACCACAGTTGTTTATGCCTGTTCTATTACATACATTTCTTACAGAGGAACCCAGTCCTCCTCCTTCCTCCATCATTAGCGCCCCCTTGCCACAACCCACTTTTATCCAAGCATTTTTTAAACACAGTCCTCCTTTAGCAGAAAAAAAATGCAAACAGCAGAACAAAACTGTGGAAATGACAAAGGGATTTTTTAGTCAATCAGAAAAATATACGGTGCTTCATCTATAATATTTTTGATATTCTTTAAATTTAAAAAATGCAGTACTGATTAAAGAAAAGGGGGCTTTAATAAAGTCTGACAAAAATGAAAGAATGACATAACCAAAGGGGTGACATAACCAAACAGCCCAGTACAAGCTAGGATCTGTGTGGCTACAAAGAAGACTTGCTGAAAGGGACCTGGGAGTCTTGGTAGACAACAAGCTGAACATGAGTCAGCAGTGTGTCACCACAGTAACAAAGGCAAATTAGATCCTGAGCTGCACCCACAGCAGCATTACCAGCAGACATAAAGAAATGATCAACCTCCCCTACCCAGCAATCCTCAGGCTGTGTATGAGGCACTGTGTCCAGTTCTGGTCCCCACCATTCAAAAAAGACAAGGACGGACTGGATACAGTTCAAAGGAGGGACGTAACGGTGGTTGAAGGACTGGAGAACCTGCTGTATGAGGGAAGACTGAAGGCATTAGGTCTTTTCTCCCTGGAGAAAAGAAGTCTCAGCGAGGACCTCATCACAGTGTTCCAGTATTCCAAAGGTGACAACAAAGAGGATGGAGGCTCTCTTTTCATGAGGAGCCACATGGAGAAGACAAAGGCAATGGGTACAAGTGGTACTGGGCGAGGTTTCATCTTGATATAAGAAATAAATTCCTTACAGTGAGAACAGTTACTGGAACAACCTCCCTAGGGATGTGGTGGAGTCCCCACCACTGGAGGTTTTCAAGATGTAACTGCACAGTGTGCTAGATAATCTCATTTAGGCTCCATTTCCCATGAAAGGTTGGACCAGAGGATCTTCTGATGTCTAGTCCAACCTGGGTTGTTATATGATTCTATGAAAGAAATGGTTTAGTTGATATTCTTACTTAATTACTCTTAAGTTTTTTCTTTCTGCTCTTTTTCTCAACTTCCCAATGAGTGAAAAAAACCCTTGATTTAAAGAAACTTTGTTTTTGTAAACATTCTTGTAAGTACAAACATTATTTCAAGTTTCTAAAACGTGATGTTTTAAAGACATATTACTTTATTTCAAATCTACTATACATTCATTTGACCTGGTGAATTATGCATATTAGCAAATATGGATACAGGTGAAGACAGCTGAGAAGTCCATTGTGTTAGATGAATGATGATCATCTAACCATGCAAGTAATGCTCGATCCAATGTAGGACAGTGTGATGCAAACTACTCCGACACCTATGTGCTATCTCCCATGCTAAAAGGCAGTAGGATCATGACTTGAAGGACACAGCTCCTACTCAAATCTCTTGCTTTTCATAATTTTATAGGCAGTGAATCAATAATTCTAAAATCTCATTTCTTTTGCAAACTCATATTCAAATACCTGCTTTGAAAGAAAATAAAAGCTTTTAAACCCCTTCATTTCATGAACTAGTTATCAGCAAAAATGAAGCCTCCAGTCTACTAAACAAAGTGAAATCTGGGGAATATCCTTAATTTTTACATTGGCAAGTTAAATGGCGTTATCAGGGATAATTACCAATAGGCTAACATAATTGCATGGAACTAAAACTTTAAAAGACTTATCGTAAGGCTGAAATAAAGAACTTTGAATGAAAGAAAAAAAACCTTATTATTGCCCATATAAATCTATTTCCCTCCCTCCTACATAAGCTATAAGCTATTGACAGGTTTATTGGCAGCACCCCTGTCTCATTTATTACACGAGTCATAAGGAAACAAACTGAAAGAATTTTTATGCATGCCAATACAAATATGATGGTAAAAAGGATGCTTCTGACACAAAATTCAATAACAAAGAGCAAGCAAGTTCTTCATTCACTAGAAAAAATCTGTCCTGAAGTACTTCTATATGTCTTCCCTTACCTAGTTTCTGAGTATTTATCTTCATGCTAACCATGTTGGTCACCAGCACCAACAAAATTTATTGACTGCATTCATTAATGTACTTCATCTATGTACACCAAAATATCAAGGTGCAAGATTTAAAAGTATTTAAAGATATCTAAACAGGGAGATACAACTAGACATTCTGTGGGATTTTCAGATCGGTCTTAGAAACTAACAAAATAAACTATGGTTTTGACCTTTTGATACGGAATGGTGTTTATTGATGGATTCTGGCTAAGTCTTGTAGTTTTCATTTAAGAAAATGCTGCGATGTCTTCATTCAAGGAATTGCATTTCTCATGGTAGCAGGAGATGTGGAAGTCAAGAAGAGAATGCTATTTGTTCAGTTAGTTAACCCTTGAACCATTCCTTCATCTAACTTTAAAGGGTTCTTTTCCATATTGTTAAAGACGTACTGACAACAGGACAGGTCTCAAAACAAGTGAAAAAAAGTACTGTTCCCAAAACAAGGAGGTTATATTACTTTTCTCCTGAGATGGTAATAGTGGTGGACTACAGTCAAAACATTTTTTTAAACAGCAAGACTTCCAATAAAGTTCATAAAGGTTGGAAAATGTAGTTCCTTGGTGGAAAAAAGATTGTGGAGGGCCTTTAATATGAGTCAAACTTTTTTAAGGCAGGTAATTGTAGAGGAATTGTAGAGGAAAGAAGGCATGTTAGTTAACATTGATAATATACAGCTGTGGGCTGGCTTCAGGGGCAATGGGTTGTATGACATGGATAATGTGCAGCTGTGGCTGGTTCCTGCTAAGTAGTTAAATAGCTCTAAGGACCCTGTGGCAAAGAGCTCTGGATGAAGAGAGACCTGGAAAAGTGGTGGGAGGGGAGGGAAGTGAGTGCATGTGTGTATACATACATATGCATGCATGCACACACATGGGAGAGCATGTCCTGGAGGTAGGAGATAAGCAAGGGACCTGGATCAAGAGAGGCTGGCTGGAAGAGGAGCCTGGAGAAGAAAGAAACTGGATGCAGCAGAGGCAAGAAGCAAAGTGGACTGGCCTGAAGAAGATGAAGAAACAGCATGAGCAGCAGATGAACTTTTGAAACCTTGTGGGGGATTGGTGGCTGTGCTGGGCCAAGGTGTAGGAACTACTTATTGAAGCTAACCTGCTATGGGAGGGTGAAAGCCTTGTTGCACCTCACCAGTTTTGAGAGTGTTGCGACAGGTAATCAAAATGGTTACCCTTTAATGTTGTTTTTGCTTTCAGAATGTCCAAATTTCAAAATAGCAGGAAAGTTTTCCTTCTTTTCTCTGACTTCAAAATAGTCAACATTTCAAAAAGTTCTGAATCTGTGTTGTCAGACCATTCTAACTGTGGGAAATATAATATTTTGTTTCTCTACTGGAGGAAAAAAAAAAAAAATCCAAAGCTGAGTTCTAGCTGGGCTTTCCAACAAAGACTGTCCTTCCTAATTAAGAATGAAGAAAAATAGAATGTCATTAGCATTGGCAGTGTTACCCAGATATCTGTGTTCCACTGAGGTTTTAAGACCACAATTTATTTATAGTATTCCAAGGTACTGGTCAGTTTGAAAAATAACATCTTAAATCTTCAGAAGTTATTATTTAAAGGTGTACACTAGCTAGGGAGCTTATTTTAATCATACATTAACAGTTTAGCAAGGAAATCTTTCTGGTTGATCTTAAGTCAGTGTCTCTTCTGATTACTATGAAAAGACAGATAACCACAGATTTCTTTCTTAAGCCTTGTGACACAAACCAAAATTGAAAATATTAAGTACAGATATCTTCAGAAAGTGTGTCTAAATTGTATTGGAAGATTATTCTAAAGTGAGGAAAAGGCAAAATGTAACATCTAAAACAAGAGGATTTTTCTCTTTTTCTGGATATCCCATAAGGATTATAAGCAATACATCCTTCAAGGCCGATTGGTCAGAGATTGTACTTTGTAAGGGATGGTTTTCACTTTTGCACCTTTAGTGCAAAAACTTAGGTGAGAACTATGTATGTGATATCAACTTTAAATAAAACATGAAAAATGGAGGAAGGATATTGACTTATGAAGGCTTGTAGCCAAGCAGACAGCATGTAGGATAGTTTTTAAAAGATGTTTCATCTTTATGGAAAACAGTTTCTTTATTGTTGCTATGGACCATAAATTTGAATATATTTCTTTCAGCACTTTACAACATCCTGACTAGTCATGACAGGCCTAGAAAAAAGTGGAAAAATCTACTGATAAGCATCTTATTTGTACCTTCGGAGGGAGTTAAAAGCACTGTAGGCTATATTCTTGCCGTCTCTATATATGTTATAGATGTCTATTATTGTCCTTTTTTTTTTTAGTGTGGTATGTTTGATTGCTTAAGTCCAGATTTGAAGTACTTTAAACGGGAGTTTCAAATTTAGTGAATGAAGTACCAAAAAGACTGCAACATATGTTAGCTCATATTAAATAACTCGTAGATCTAATGGCATTGCTGTCTGTTTAAAACTTTATTTTGAAAGGAACAAGTAAACATTATCTTTTTTTTTTTCAATCAGAATAGTGATTAACAAGAGACAAAGAGCAGCAAAAATATGAGGGCAAGAAAAATCACAGCTATGAAATACCCAAATTTGCCTGATAGAACCTCTCTGAAGTAGGAAAGGTAGCTGGGCTTATGTATTGCTTCATGGATTTTTTCAATTAAAGTTCCATTTATTGTAAAATAGTTTGGTTCTTCTGGTTCTACTCTATTTTCAAGTCCTGATTCAGCCTAGTTCAGACTGGCTTACTCATTTCTAATTAAATTTTGATTTGTCTTTTTCTGACTCCTAAGCATTATTTAAATAACAATCATATAGTTACATGTGTAAGTTTTGTTGTAACTGAAATTAGTTTTCCAAATGTTGAAAATGTGTTCTGCACAGTAAATTTAAAAGATATCATTTGTAATTGAGGTGTTACTTCTCAGGTTACTGGACCTGTGTTGGGTAAGTAATTTTGAAAATTAAGAGTTCTAGGGAATACTAAAAGGGGCTTTAAAAAAAAATCACTTTCCCTTCCCCTGGAATTTTCTAGGTTCTCAAATTGTTTTTTTCATCAGGGTGAAATGATGAAAATGTTCACAAAAAATTGTGTGTGAATGAAAGACCCAGAAACACTCCTAGACAATCCATCCTTGGAGCAGCTAGCCAGGTAGGCAGAACACATAGAGCTGGGAAAGTTATTTGAACTCTGGTACTGAACACCTTTGTTTTTCCTTTTTGAATGCTACATTCTAGTATGATAGCTCTGTAGTTAGATCGTTCTTCCTGACTGAAGCGTAACTCGCTTTCAGATTCCAAATTAGGCAGGGTACTTTGTACCAATTTGTGTGGGATCAAAATTTTTCTTACTAAATGTTGCTTCCTGTATTTATGAAATTTTTCTTCCCTGATTAGAAGTTTAATTGAAATATGTATTTCTCAATAAAAAAGCAAGTAAATTGGCAGTTCTGAGGAAACTGAATTACATTCAGTAACTATAATTGGCTTCAAATTTCTAAACTGCTGTTGAAAAGGTACCCTTTTGTAATGGCTTATTTTGATTAATACTTTGAATATCCATTTGCTTTCCTGTGTCCTGAATGTTCTTCAGACTTTTCCTGAAAAAAAATAATTGGATGGGGCAGTCTTTATGTATCGATTTATTTATTTGAAGCTATAGGCTAACTTTCAGAAATTAAAGGGGATTGATTATCACTATTCTAAAAAAAAAAAAAAGTCAAAGAACTTCTACCAATTCTACAGTATCTGTGGAATTTTTATCAGCTCTGTCTTCCTCCTGGTGCTTTTTTTTTCTTTCTACTCACCCACCCCCTACTCCCACCTCCTTCTGTGTGTCTGGAGAATGCTTTAAAAGGTTTCTGTAGTTTTTAAGGCATGGCTCAGATACAGTCTTCAATAACAAAACTAATAAATTACTCTAATTACTCTAATTCTAAATACATGAAATACATTTGCTTTAAAAACAAACTTAATCAAATCTGCAATATGTATTCATATTCCATCCACATGTGATCGTTAATCTGTATTGTTCTCATATTTGGTAACATAAACAGTGGCAAGATAAAATAGAAATGCTACTTCTGCTGACTTTGTGTAACCCATCTTTCATTTCAGGACTTTGGTCCTTCATTAACTTCCATCAATGCACAGAGTATTCTTCAAGGCTAGGCTTTATGTTTGGAGCTCTGGTTTAGCAGAAAGATGTACTGTATCTTTTGTGGTTAGCAAGCTCTGTCCTGATAAATGCCACAGGCATTTCAAAGAGATAAATGACTTAGGATAAGTTTTGCATGCTCTGTTGGTTTCATTCTTTTCCATCCAAACTAATTCCCCTTCTAAACTATTGCCTTTATATGCATGATGTGAATCCTGAAGATCTTTGCACTTTGAATGGCAGGGGAATGTTATTAGTTCTTAATTATTTTTATTCCCCTCTCCAGCAGGAAGTTATGCTGACTGACAGATGGGACCTATCAGCCTATCTGTAGTGCTATTTTAACACTTCTAGAAACAAAGTAGTGACAGTTGGGGGATGCTTCAAATGTACTTAATTTTAACTAGAGAAAGGAATTTAGTAGAAACATTTAAAAAGATGGACCTTGTTATCCTCTGCTGAAAATTATTTTAATCCCATTGGTATGGGTTCTGCATATATATAGTTAAAATTGCTGCAATATTCTATTACAATTAGAATAAAGAAGCCTTGCTACCATAATATGAATGAACAGTCTACATGCTTGTCTACCAGTACATATAAATTCTGTCCTAAAACAAGCTATTAGAAAAAAAAAAAATCGGTTAAGTAGAGTTCCTGTGTTTTTTCTTCTTCTCTAAGTATTTGATGAGAATTCAGTGAATCTTAGAGTTCTTCAAAGAAAGCATTTTCCAGGGGGAAGAATCAAACAAAACATCTGAAAAATAATAAAAAAAAAAATGTTTCAGTATTTTTACTTCGAAGTCTTACTTCTGTTTTCCCTTGAAACAGTTGTAGTCACAATCAGGAACGTACCAATTTTCAGTGATGAAACTGAATGTTTGACATGGAGGCAGATTGCCAAGGGAGGTAAACTTAGGATACTCACTGCTTCAAGGTTGTTTCTTGAATTACAACTCTCAAAAAATGTGCTTCTAACCTTCTGTCTCTTTCTATATTGTATCATTTCCCATCCTGTCCCTCATCATTATATGCTATAATGTCACTTTTCTTAGGAATTGCCTCTAGTCTTGCATGAGGTCTCCTGAAAGAATCTGATATTCTTTTGCATACAAGTGCTTAAACCAGCCCAGTTTAGAGCCTTGAGCATTCAAAATAGAAAATCTTTAGAGTTAGAAAACTGAAAACATTGTAAGACTGAAGGGGCTCCATGATAACCTTTGTGTCATATGGTTTTGAATTACTTGGATTATTCTGCCAGCAAATGTGTGGTTTAGTGGTAGGAGAAGAAGGAATAGTTACCATAGTAACTGTCATACAATCCAGTGTGGTGCTTAGGTTACTGTACCTCTGAGACAATACAAAGCTGCTGCCTTAATCCCTTTAGTGTTCCTGGTTGAATGGTGTATGCCTAGTAAAGTGGCACTTGTAGGTCCCTTGGCTGTACAGTCTATTTTCCATCTCCTCCTCAGTAAAGTAATGGGTCTCCTATAAGTAGTATGAGATAAAAAAACAAGCCCAACATTCAAAGACAGAAACTTAGTGCTCTGCTTGAAAAACACACAACTTTTCCCTAGACTATAATGACTGTGATTTTATGAGGGTTTTATACATCCTCCTAAAATCTTTAAACACTAACTGATGTCAATAGAGCTACAATGAACCTTGTTCAAAGCATAGGAGATGCTTCACTACTGTTTAATTTTTCCTAAGATAATTTTATGTATCTCGTTTGTTGCTTGCCAGTGTCTGTGAATGCTGGGGACAAAACAAGCCAAACATCACAAAATTACGTCTTAGGTGATTATTTAGTTGTAGATTTTGATGCATTTAACATCTGCTAAATTTAATCTAACACCATGGAATGACTGGAAGTTGTGGTCCTGGTGGGGTGACAACTTCAAATGAATACAGTATTTTGTAGTAGTTTAGTCATTAGTTTTTTATGTCAATGTAATCTCATTAGTGCTTTATATATTATAATTTGAATTTTCACTACAGTGGAGAGTGGGATCAGTACCATAAAAAATGTTCTAACAATTCAGGTGTAGGGAATTCTGTGGAACAGATTAATAAATGTATTTTGTTACTTCATATTGGATAACACATATGACTAATCATTCAGAAAGTGTATAGACTGAAATTAATTAAACCTAGAAATTATGACACTTCCCTGAAATGCAGGGCCAAGAGAGTATTTGCTCTAATCAAAATTCAGTTGATCTCTAGGAAGTGAAATGACATTAACTATAAACACTTCCATGTTTTAAATGTTCTCATGAGATGTATTGGTTCAAAAGAGTTACATCTTTTGACTGCACTTTTTAAAAGACTTCTGAAAATTCCAATCTTAGCTATTTCAGCATTTTTAAATTTTTCTCCTGTCTGAATCATGATGTGTTTTTTACTTTCTCAACTGCCTTTTCTCTCAGGATCTCTTTTCATTTTAGTTTGCTTCATCTTAATTTAGGAAGGTACGGTAGCGCAAACAGATTCTCTTGAATGCCTTAAATTGCAGCTTGATCCAGAAAAGTTTGTTTCTAGCAATCTAAACTGAGGATTTTCTTCTCTTGCCTGAATGCCCCTATAGTGTTAAATACTTGTAGATCATATATGACTTCGAGATAGCTATGAAAATGCTTCTGCAAAACTTAGATTGATGTATCCCTAGAGAGTAACACAAGGGAAGTTACACTCTAACACTGAAATACTACCAGTATAAGTTATAAATAATCTTTGTGATTCTAGATCCTAGAAACTAATTTAAAATTTTGAACTCCATATCTGTATACACAACACGAGTTTTAAAGGTAAAATATGGCATTTGTGCATCAACAGTGCCTCAAAACCAGGTCCAACAAATACTTTGTTCTTGTAGAGCTTTCAGCATCTCTTTTCATCTATGAGCGAGACCATTCCTTTGACTTAATAGGAAACAAAACATTTGAATAAATCTATGGTAGTCTATTAGAAACCATAAACTTTCAAAGTTAATGGGGGGAAAAAAGTGTATATATCTGTATGTAAACCACAATTTTCTACATTTTTAGTTCGATACTATAGCTTGTATGACTGTTCTTTATGAAATTTGTGAGAACAAAGGGAGGGGAGCACCTTCCCCTGGCCACAGGGGAGGCCACAGGGAAACTGCTGTCCCTGGATGGGCTGAAATGGGGTCCTGGGCTAAAGGCAGAGGTGAGGAGACACCCTGGGAGCCGGGCAATTAAAGTCAAGCTCATTATTGCCCTTAGGGACTTGATATTTGTATTCATTTAATAAGCAGATACAAAGAATGTTGCTTATTAAAGACCTCCTTTCTGTGGTATTGTTGGTTAATATGTAAAGCTGACATTTTAAATAAATTTGATAGCATTCATTCTAAATTCAAAATTTTATTCACAGATGCTTAATGAACACCGAAATATAAGTTTGAGTATTTCTCCAAAGGCATATTTTTCTTTTAATAAATAATGAAGTTGTAATAAATCATATATACTTGAATAAATATAGTAACTTAATTATGTTTTCCAATATGAAATTATGAGCATAATATTTTTCAGAATACCCAAAGTGAATTTACTTCAAGTTCATCTGTAATATTTAACACAAAATAGTAACAGTTTTAAAAACTGTTAAACCATTTTACATTTATTCATAAGCATAACCTATTTGCATTGGTGTTTTTCCAATGGAGAAAGCCAATTAAAATCATAAAGTACATCCTACAACTGAGTTCTAAACTTTTGTTTCAAAGATACTCTGTTCATCTATGTGAGTTAATAAAAGTCAAGAAGGAATCTGAGCTATTGATTTAATTTTTGCTTCCTCAAAGCTGCT
The DNA here is from genome assembly GCF_963210335.1 of Falco punctatus. Taxonomy (NCBI): domain Eukaryota; kingdom Metazoa; phylum Chordata; class Aves; order Falconiformes; family Falconidae; genus Falco; species Falco punctatus. The sequence continues at coordinate 105,582,590 of NC_137581.1, read as the reverse complement.
TGATGGAAGAAGTGATGGATTTATCCATGCAGACACCAGTATATACTTATTGTATTATGTCAAGGTAAAATCTGTGTGCTGCTATGCTATGAAAGCATTGTAGCTTCTTCAGCTAGTATTAACACAAGTAATGTTACATATGTATTGACAGCACAGAGAACACTATCAACATCAAGAAAATTTTCTTGGTTTATAATCTGGAGACTTTTAATGAGTAATATAAAGCAGAATGGATTTGAATTTTAAAAAGATACCTTTTTATCACTATTTTTAAAAAAACATTACTAATCATAAGGAGTAGGTCTTACATTTTAAGTCTCATCTGAAAAAGCATTTCTGCAAGAGAGTAGTGCCACTAACATCATACTGATTTTCCTAAGCACTAGCCCAAAGGAAAAAAAAAAATCAACTTTTTCATAACCATATTGCAACATCTGGTGTTTCTCTGAAAGTATTTTATATGGGTGTGACCTGACCTCCTATTCTCAAGATTTTAAAAGGCTTATTAATATATTGTTAGTCAAAATACAATGATTCACTTGCATTTAGTGCATTATTACTGAAACTTTATAACTCGGAAATAAAACTTAATTGAATTTATATAGGGCTAATCATGCAAACTGTGAATAACTTCATAGATAGATGATCTTAAATAATATTTTTTAGCAAAGAAAATGGATTTATTTGAACAACTGTTGATAGAACTATCTCTATCCCTGCTTTGGTTTACATAGAAAGCAGAATATCAGAAATTGTCATGGTAGCTTAATTAATAGTTTTCAAAAATAGGTTTTGAAATGTCACCAAATAATATGATAAAACTTGTTATTGTATACCTCCTGCTTTATAGCTTCCATAAGTATTCCTTTAACTCTTTAGAGCTTTTGTATTTTTTCTGAGTACTTGTGCACAATTAGTAGAATTTCATTTTTTTATAGACTGTTTAAGATTCTCCTAACATAATTTTCTGCATAATAAAGGAAAAAAGATATTTAAAATCAGAAATATTTAAATTACTTTTCTGAAAAGTTAATTTCATGTAACATTATATGCTCACAAATTTACTTGAAACTATTCATTAAATAGAGAATAAAAACTTGGAAAAAGCAGAAAATATTTAAATGCTTAAAATAAAAGCTTTGATTATCAACAGGATATGAAACTTAATAATAATGTTTGATTTCTTTTAAAGAGCTATTTTCATGGTGTACTGCCTTTCTAAATATTTTTATGTACTTTGCATTTTATGTTTATTTTCTGGTTTGATTGTAATTTCTAATATCTTCTAATTCATAATAAATTTTGCTGATGCGACTCCACATAAATTATAATATTACGCTAGTTGAATCTATGATACCAATACCAGGTGAATTAATAGTAAATTTATTGAAAATAATGTAACTACACTGACATAGAAGTTGTGTGAGAATATAATACTTATTTTTCTGTTACGGACTAGTTGTTTCAGCTAGTAGTATTTCATCAAATTATTTTGATTGTGTTTCATTCTGTCTTCAAACTAACAATTTTTTAAAAATGTCTTTACCTCCCTTGATGCAAATTCCAATTATAATATACTAAAACATAATTGCTATTGCAGTAAGTAAGGGATGTAATACAAGACACTGGTGATAAAGCATATTTTGAGTTTGATACTTACTTCAAAAAGTATGCTTTCTTAAATACTTAATAGAATTCTAAAAAAATAAAATTCTTGTTTTATAAAAAAATAGAAGGAATTCACTGCAGATTTAATTAATTTCTTTATTATTCACAATGAAATAAGCTAATATTTTTACTTTTTGCAAATCAGTCAATATTAAGATATCTATGTAAAATAAAAAATCAAATCAATCCTTTAGCACTTAACACAAGTGATAGATATAACTAGAACCAATCATTTTCCCCTCTTAGTTAATAACCTGAAATAAAAAATGATTGCAGGTTGGAACTGAAAAGGTATCTGTGCCTGTTTCTGAATTTCTTCTGGGTGGAACACTCTCAAGCATTTCGGTTAACAAGTGGTATGGAAGGACATCAGTAACAAGAATCAGCTTCTGAAAGGAGTATTCAGAGGATTTGACAGTGTTAGCATTGTCAGGTTTATAGTTGAGTGCAGTTTGCAAGCAATGTCTAAACTGTCTGAAGACAATAATGACTTCTAATAGAAGCTGTAAACAGTGCAGCATTTAACCTTAATGTGCCTTTTTTAGAAGGGAAATCAAACCCTGGGGCTAATTGCCCTGGGCAGTAGGAACCCAGAAACCAAGCACTGGTGACAGATACTCTTAAAAACTCAAATAACTGCTCTCTTGAGAAGTTACTTGTGCATTTGACTAGGTTAATTTGGGACATACTTGTCTTACTATTTATAGTCTTCTACAAATAGTTAACCCACAAGAGAACACAATAGTTTTTACCTCAGACAACTAAAAGTCAGTAAAAGACGGCAAAATAAAATATTTTTTATTATTTAAAATGTTAATTAAAAATATTTAATTAAAAATATTTAATTCCCCGTAAAATATGAAAAGTTACCTTGTATTTTTAAGGAGAAGAAATGGGAAAATTAAAAAAAAAAAAAAAGCCACGTGGCCATGAGGAATTAGGAAAAACTAAAGTCTGTAAACCACTGTCATGGAAAATTGCTAGCACGGAACTAACATAATTCAGAGCAGTTAATCTGTTAGAGCCATATTTGATCTGGAAAATCAACCATTGAAGGATCCAGCTGGCACTTTTTCTTTTGAATTTGAAACTTGCATAATTTGGTTTAGAAAATGCTAAAAATGTTCTTTTGAGATAATACAATTATTACATAATATGTTATATATTTTTACCCATGTAATAACTATATGCGATAAAGTTAACTCCAGTTCTAGCTACCCATGTTCAAGGCCAGCTCTGACACTGTACAGCCATAAAACCTTGTAACAGACTTCTGTGTAAACAGCTAAGTTGTGAGGACCCAGCTCAGTGCCCATCCTGTGCTATTTAGCCAGTGCCCTAGGGAACGGTATTTGTGTTCATCCCCATCATACCAGCCTCAGTGCCAGCTATGCCCAACCTGGTACATCTGGCATCTTGGCCTTTCATTAAATGCAGCCATTCTTTTGACCCTTATCTTCATGGTGAAGGAGATAAATTTAAAGTATTTGAAGAAAAAAAAAATACTATTAATTTATCTTCAGTACACTCATGTAGCTGTCTGCTTTGGAAGGTCTCGCATTATTCTGTGAACACAATCAATGTCTGCAAAAGCATTTTAAAGTTCCAATTACTTTTTTCAGAATATGAGGATGACTATATTTGTTCCTACCACTACTTTTTAAGATGTGAAAGAAGTCATCACCGGATATAGGCATAGACCAGAAGGGTTTTTTACAGCTGGGTAGACCATTTATCTATTCAACCCATAGAATGTAGTGAAGGTCTAAAAACTAAGTGCAATGCTAGCTTGGCATTATGCCTTTTCAACTTAATTTCAGAAGTGATGTGGAGTATTCGATACATGAGAATGTGCAAAACTAAGGATCTCTTCTACTGCTGGGCAAATGCTTCATCAGGGAAAGCATAAGTTGACGTAACGGAGTAATTTGATTGAAGTAATGTAAATAGAAATATATTTACATTAGGAACATGAGTTAGACATACATCTTGCCAGTAAAGAATTGAAAGAATAGGTTTTTCAAACCTGAGATAAATGCAAGATTCAATCTTAGTAAGGAGAATTTGCAAGTGTAAAATGATTTTGATGGAATCATCATCTTCCCATACATTTGTGAATTATATATAGAATGAACATAATGTACTTACAAATTATTCTAATTTCTACAGAATGTTTGACAAGGTGCATACATCTAAATATTTAGATACATCTTTTTGTTTTTTACATAAATAGTTTTGCATATACCTTTCATTTACACTATTTATACATATAAAAAATCTTTCAGGAGAATATTTATATATATTATATATAATTAACTTAGGCAATGAGATTCTGTATATAACCATGTTGCTTCACATCTGAGATTTTTATGGACATTATCAGTGATGATGGTTTTCTATTTGTAACTAATGAGCTATATTATTTCTTATTTTATTTTTAATATTAGTTATTAGTTCTTAATATTATTTTAAGCAGCTTTTAATTCCAGAAAGTTGAATAGATGAATTAATGTCACTTGCCTTGTTTGAATTTTGTTGAATAGCTTTTATTTTTCCTCTGAGTAGTAAAAATAACCTTTATAGCCTTTCCTGCTAGAATACGAATGCTAGCACCTTGTATGTTTTTGGGGTTTTTGTTTTTTCCTTTTTTGAATAGCTAATAACATTGCATACACACTTCGATCATTCACAGGAATCCTGTGACTGAGTACAAGAAACTTAGTACCATAATCTCTAAGCTGACTTCAAAGAGTTCAACATTTAGGTGTTAAAAAAAAAAATGAGAATAGCCATATTGTACGGCTAAAATCCTACCCCATTATCCTGTCTCCCACAAAGAACCTAGCTGTTTGCATGCTGATGGATACTTGTATTAGATCAAGATCATGACAAGCATATATAATATTCCTTCCTAACATTTTTCCTGTCTCCACTATTTTGAACTATTTTCTGGCCCTACTGAGTTTTGTGTATTTGTGGAGTCCTTGAATATCTCTGCCAGCTATTCATTTGTGGCCCATGAAAGCACCTAAGATTCTTGCACCAAAAAAAAATGTCCTTTAGCAGTGATTTCTATAGGAGTGCTTTCTGTTGAAAGAATAACCCTTTTTTGTTCTGAATGTAGCTGTTGTAAGTAGAGACAAATATTTGTTTTGTTTGAGCATTTGCTCAAAATATTCGCCCCCACTTCAGTTAATGCTTAATTGCTTCCCACATTTTGGTTTTAGGATTCAATTTTATGTCACTAGAAAAATAGGGACTTTATAGTAAATTGAGTATAGTAGTATAGTAAAATGAGTAGATAAGGCTCTGAGATAATCTACAACAAAAAGAAAAGCTAAGTGTGAGCTGAAAAATGTTCTCTCCAGTAAAATGTGTGCTTTTATTGAATCATAGAATCAGAGTCATTTTACTTAGAAAAGATCTTTAATATCAAGTCCAACCATTAACCTAACACTGCCAAGTCTACCATCAAATCATGTCCCTAAGTGCCACATCTACATGTCTTTTAAATACCTCCAGGCATGGTGACTTAACCACTTCCCTGGGCAGCCTTCTCTAATGCTTGATAACCCCTTCAGTGAAGAAATTTTTCCTAATGTTTAATCTAAACCTCCCCTGGAGCAACTTGAGATATCAAGGCATTTTCTGTGTAAAATAATGTCTCACAGTTAATACCTTTTTTTTTAGTGGCCCATGGCTAGAACGACTTCATTTTTAATATCTAGGCCTAACATGACCCTGACAGGAGCTGTGCTTTTAGTCCGTATGAAAGGTGTAAGTGCCACCTTGCCCGGTGCATGCAGTGAGGCTGAATGCCCTACTGGTCCCTTAGCTCAGAGACCCTATGTTGTGTCACCAGGGTCACAGAGAAACCAGAATTTGGAGCTGGATTTCCAGTCTGAGCCAAATTTCACTCAAGAGAAATAAAGTATGTGGCAAAGATACCTATCCATCCACATGAATTTCAGGGATAGTGTGTGTGGTGGTGGCTAAACCATTCAAACTGCTGCGTAAGCCAGGCGCAAACCATCCCTACTCCAAACCTTTCCAGGTGCCTGAGTGTGGCAATGTGACAGGTCAAATGATCGGCTTTCCTCACTGACTAAGTTTTCACACATTGAGTTTCAACATTAATGTAGCTGTCACTCATTAAACCATGTTAGGCCCTGTCATCGATTAAGAAGGAATATGCTGTCCATCAGAAATGTGGAGGAAATTCTAGGAAATGGTGTTATATAGTATGAAGGTTACTGTTTCTAGGATCATGGTATCCCAGTTGGTCATCCTGCCAGAATTTACACATTCACTTTTACAAATTCAAACACTATATTCTTCTAGGATCTAGAGTAAAAATCTCAGGGGTAGGATTAGCCAAGTATGGAAAGATTGGTGTGATATCTACAGTTAAATAACATATATTAGGTCACTGTGAAAGCTGTCAGACTCCTGTGGGCTGGTACATTGTGGGGCTCCCCATGGTGGGTGGAAGGGTAGGGTGGGTAGAGTCTGGAAGCCAGGGACTATCCCAGTGCTCCAGGCAGGAGCAGGGCAGTTGCGGGACACCAGAGTGGCCCCAGCCACTGACACTGGGCACCTCCCTGGGAGTGGGGATTAGACAAGGCCAGACTGGGATGTGGGCTCACGGGTGGGCCTGGCTCAGCAGGGCCCATGGCCTGTGTGGGCAGGGCTGTGGGGAACTGGAGACTGTCCCTGCTGCAGCCACGCTGGGGCTGGTGGCTGTGGGGCTGACAGGGGTCCTGGACTGTGGGCAGGTGGGGGGAGCCCCAGTAGAGGCCATGGGCAGGAACAGTCGGGGCTAAGAGTGTGCTAATAAACATGTTAACATACGCATCTGTATATTTAAGATGTAACTCTTAGGCCTTCTGTAGATCTTTTTATCCATACTGATCTTTGATTCATATCTGCTGCCTGGAATAGGGGAGGGCCTGCAAAGTGCTGGCATGGCTGAGTTAGAGGGACAGGTCCCTGCTTTTTCTTAGCTTTTCACACTCAAGTAAGTAATCTAGGCTTTTATTTTGTGTTTCCTTTTAGAAATGTACGTGGTTGGATTTTTTTTTTTCCTAAACTTGAACTAACCAAAAGGAAGAAATGGTCTCTGTAAAACGAAGATAAAATGATGTCCCAATGTTTTACTGCCGATACGGAAGTTTCATTATCATCATTGCTTAGCACATCCTACTGAAATAAGAGATTTTCACTCTTTAAAAAAGATTCCAACTATTAGATTAGTGTCAGATCTGTGGCATTCCCAATGATTGGCTCAAAATAGAGCTGTTCAAAAAAGACAGTATTTAATAAATATTTATAGGGTTTTTTCTTCATTCTTTTATTCTTCAGTGAATAAACGACTGAGAAGAGAATATTATTTGCCTGTTGCCCTTGAGTTAAGCTATAGAAATACAACTTAATTTTAAAAGACGTTTAGCTGTAGGACTGATTTATATCAGGGTTAGATAGGTTGGAAAGCCAGAAATAACAGCTGATAAAGAATAGAAAATGAGCTGCCTTATAAAGAAAATGCGGACCATTACAAAATATGCAGTATTACAGGATGTCTAGGAGGCAATAAAAATACTGGCCTATAAAATGCAAGGAAAGAGGGTCTTTCCTAAATAAGTAGAAGGATGTTCAGTGAAACAGACATGAAGGACAACAGTAAATGAAATCTATGAAAAGATAAATACTTCATACAACAAGAACTCAAATTATTTTATTACCAAAGGATGATGGAAAATTAAAATTCTGTTATATATTTATTCTTTTCATGACAGTTAATTTCAGAAATTGTGGGGGGTTTTAGAAATTATTTTTTTATTTCCTTTCTTTTTCCTGTCAAGTAGAGGATATTTATTAACATTTGGATGAAAAATCTGTCTAAAGAAAGGAACAGTATTTATATCAGTTGTTAAATACGTTTGTTTTCCTGTGAGCAGAAGATGAAAATATAAAAGTTTTAGAGACATCAAAAATCCTTATACTTTCTTTCTAACATGGTGGCTACCATTGTCAAGTAATCTAAAAGTGCTAATAATGTTGCTATTCACAAACTTTAAAAACAACTAAAATTTTTAAAATAATGTTTTTGAACTATATTCCCTACTTATTCCATAGTCCTATGAGGTGCTTATACTTACAAGGTATCTCACTGATGTGCATGTATTTTTAATCCCACTCCCTCTGAAAGCTTCTTGGATATTTCCTTTATAAATGTGACTAGAACTCTTGCATCAAGGTCAGAATCAACAACAATAGGAACTAAGTGATACTATTTACATTTTGTCTGTAGGCAAAGGTTTGATAAAGTCTTCTCAAAGCTCTTGAAGAGCTCTTGTATTGCTCAAAGGAAGAAATGTGGCTTGTATCATGCTAGCATTGAAAGTCTTTGAGCTACTTATGGAGGAGATAAAAATCTTATAAGTATCCAGTGATTACTCTCCTTAGGTTTAAATGTGCAACTGTGGAAGAAAGAGAAAATCCTAACATAAGGAGTATTTTAAAGATCAGTTTCTAAACTTTCCTGTCAGAACTCAAAGGGAACTGGATAGGTTCATTAATTCAAAAGATTCTAGCACAAAACTGATGAAGAAATATTTTCATTTTTAAGAAGATACACCCAAAACATAGAAAACTTATTAATTAACAACAACAACAACAAGAAAACCCCCAACCATCCAAAAATTTAAAGTGATATTTTTTTTTAAATACAACCCCCCAAAATTTTTTTTTTTGTAGCCAGACAGCATACGGAGAGGAGTATTAGAGTGACTGTTTATCTGGAAGCAAATTGGCTCTACAGTGAGACAGAAAAGCCTCAAATATTAAAATGTGCTTACAGTGTTATGATTGGAAATTGTAATAAATTTTTCAGAAATAGTACTGTGACCCATCATTGTTAAAATTTTTAGAGAACCCCTCCATACTATCAAGGTTTTAAAACTGTATTGATGATGTCTGCAAGATTACATCTTAAAAGCAGTCTTAGTCTGTTTTATTACAGTATTTGAAATTTTTTCCTGATAAGGAAGGTATTGATAAACTGTACACATAGCCTGGAAGACAGTCAATTAAAAAAGTTTATTTTGTGATGAAAAAACACAGAAGTGTTGTAAATAGGAAGCACAAATGAATACTCCACTCTTTTTTTAAATCCAAGGGGATTTACCAGCCAGAGCTGAATGCTTTGCTGAAGTGGCTGAGGGATTCCCAAGTGACTCTGGGAAGAGCAAGCTCTGATATGTCTGCAATTATCTGCACAGTTATAACTATAACAGAGACCTATGACATTTCTTCTACAAGGCTCATTATATCACACAAAAACCCTGTACAATTAGATTGCCATAGTGATATACATGGGTAGCACTAAACTAGAAAAAAACACCTATAAATGTAATAAGCCACCAGTTATAAAAGAAGGTATGATTAAAGATCGTCTAAATCCTTTACTTTTTTATAATTGTGATCAGCACTATAATTCAGGGTTCTAATGAAGAAGATCCTTGATTTTCCTAAAAATATTATATTGTGTTGTCAAGATAACCTGGAGAGAACTACATAGCCAGAACTCAAATATGGAGGAGCACTGTCTCCCAATTATGCCATTCACATAAAAGCCATCTTGGAAAATAAACTTGCCTAGCCTAATTAATGACCTAAATTTCTCCTTGCCTTTCCATCTTCCCTGGTTTATGTCTATTTCCAACCTTTCTTCCCTTGGCAACAATTTCTTCTTTAGCAGCTCACAGAAAACAGAAATTAAAATGCAGTAGTCATGTTATATACACAAACTGTGTTTTTCCGATGGCTAGATATGTAATACTTGAGGTGGTAAATAGCAGCTTATTTCCTTCTGTCACTGAGGTGATGTGTAAATCTGCTTATGATGCCCACAGAAACATATACAATCCTCAGTGTACTTGTTTGTTAAGCTGCTTTCTGATATACATGTATCACTAGTGATTATTGCCCACACAAAAGCAGTCTAATACACACAGCAACAAGATACAGTTTATGAAAATTTAATCAGAAAGTATTCAGAATTAATTAAATGGATAGGAAATCAAGCAGCATATAGTAATCATAGAGATCTTTTCTGTGCTACGCAGCAGAGATAGCATTGATTGGCTATGTGTAGCATAGCACAGGAAATGTCAATGAGATACAGAATTACTACTAGTGTTAGTGAATTATCTAATCTGCAGACAGCTTCAGTAAAATAAATTGTAAGGTATAGATGTAAATTTAAGCATTGCCTATACAGAAATGCATATGTGTGATTATTGTGAGTTGTGAGATCAAGTACTGCACATTTGCATAAAGAAACTTCAGATGACAGGTGACAGTGTAGTTTAACTCTCCATCTCCTGGGTATTTTCTATCCATACTGTAAATTCTTGACAAGTGTTCTTGATGGCCTAGGACTTGGTTAATATATACAATTTGTTTAAAAAAAATAACAAGCTTTCAAGCATTTATTAATAGTAATGTTGCAAGCATAATTGTTATGAAAGTAGTATTTGTTTTACAGTTCCACCTTGAAGAAGATGAAGGTTGAAGATGAAATATTGCAGAGGAAAATCAAAGAAATGTGGGAACTGAAAAAGGTAATAAATAACGTACCAGTGTCAGTTCACTTCTAGTTGATTTCTTGCTAGACATGTCTGCTCTGCTTAATCAGTGTATCATCAATACTTTGAACTTGCAGTTTGTGTCTACCTCATGACTTAACTGCAGTGACAGAAATAATAGTAGGAGACAAGAGGGTGTAAAAAAGAGAGGAAAGGATGAAGCAGCTGACTAAAAGACAAGCTGTTCTTTAAAAGCAGTTCTCTAGAAGTTTCAATGAAAACTTAGGCTATGAAAATATTTGCAACATTCCTGTATCACTATGTGTAAGGAAAAAGAACTTCAGTGCAATGATGTGAATTAGTACCGTTATTGCCTGCATGATTTCCTGCAGAACTGAATTTAAACTGTTTCAGGAAGTGGCTCCAAACTGTTAAATCTTCCTTTCTGTTTCAACCAGTTATAAATGAAAGACAGAATGGCAGCACCAGGGTTGGATAACCAAAGCACCATCAGTGACAGTGGAAGAAGGTTAGATAGAGTTGTGAAAGTGTTTTAAAACTGGGAAAGAACGGAAAAATTCTGAGGTACGAAAGGAGAGGTATCAATTTTTGCAACCACCCCCTCTCCCTGCAGTTAAACAAAATATTCAGTTATGATTAGGCAATTAACCATATACCTAATACTGGTCCAAAAGCTTTTTTTTGTTTGTTTGGAAGACTGATGTTTGGAGACGTTTTCTTTTGATAATGAATTTTTTTAAGTGTTATACATCCCTAACTTGTTCACTGTTTTTATAAATAATATGAATACTGAGAAACTGAGAAAGCAGGCATGTTGAAACATGTTTTCCCAGTCATAATTTGTCTGAGAAGTGCCACCTAACTCCTATTCCTGTAAAATATTAAAAGAAAAAGAAGTTGAAAAGTTCTGGCTGCATCAAAATATAGTTATTATTATATTATTTTTTTCAGGTTATGTTTAGTTTGCATCAGGCTTAAATAAAGCTAGACATCCAATTTTGGAGGTGTGAATTTTATGATTTAAAATATTTAGACTCCTTATAGTTTAAATCTTGAGATTCATTGCCTGCATTTACTGTCTTTCCATTCCATACATATTGTTTTTCTTGTCACATTTTAGAAAGAAATTATGTGTGCTGAATAAATCTTATAAAAAGTCTTCTAACCATTCCAAGACAAAATTTCACAAAATTTTTGAGTTATAGGGCAGCTTTAGAGACTGGCCAGACACTACAGTATGTATAACTCTCCTTTACATCATTCTTCAGAGTGTATCACCCTATATGACTTTTTAGACAGCATGCAGCCAGAAAAAAAAAAAAAAAAAAAAAAAATATGATTAGATTAGATTACATTTGGATGCTCTCTTTATTTTTTATTTTAATTTATGTTTCTGTGATGAATTTCAATGTCTGAAAGAACAATTTTTGAAGGGTCAGTAAGCTGTTATATGAATGTATGAGTAAATGGAATTTCTGTTGAAAATGGAAGATGTGCTAGACTTTCTAGCAAAGCACTCGCATTTAAAAATGTAGCAAAGGAGTACTTGTTTTGTCTGATTTTGTGTTCAATTCACAAACCTAGTGCTTTCTTGCATGTATAGTTTAGTCAGGATACAAATGGCACATGCTGGACCTGCAATTAGAAAGACATACTGTGATTTATTCATGAAGTTATATTCCACTGATGGTGATGTAAATTCCTTTTCTCTACACCAAGATATAAAACAAAAACGTCCACACGACTTCATACTAAAAAGCTGAGAAACTCACAAAATTTCAGTTCTTTGGTTATGTATATCTTCTACATAACAGAAGCACACTAATGTTACTGTGCAGTTTTGCACTTAATGATTAGTTTATCATGGCTAACCCAAGGAAAAGAGACAGTTTGAAGGGAATCATCCCTTACAATGCTTCCCATTTAAATAGTTATTGGAGGAAACAATTTTAAAAACTAGTTTTAAAACTTGTTGTCAGCAGCTTCTTTTGCAGAAAATTTCTCAAGGGAGTGGCTTTTACAGGTTTTTAACAACCTTTCACCCAAAGTTCCTTACAAGTAAATTTTAAAGGATCCCCTACCATAGTCCCCTATTTTTCCAAGTCCTCCAATTAGAAAAAGAAATAGCAAATAAAACAAATAAAAAACTACTGATTTTTAAAGATAACCATGATATAACCATTCTTTTTCTTTATACTGCCATAACCCTTAGAGAATTCATTAAGAAAATTTCAGTTTCTGAGAAACTACTCTGTCTGGTTTAATGCCATCCTTTTATATATCTGAGGAAGAAATTGTTAATGGAATACAATGGTTTCCTCTATTTCCTAACTGTTAATGGAAGGCAAAGAATAAAAATCCCTATTTTCAAAATGCTAAAACAAAAGACAGTAAACCACAAATTAATTAGATACTTTCAAAATTGTTTTATGCTTGCATGGCAAGATGTATTTTGGATGCATAAAATGGTCTGCAAATAGGCATAGGCAATGGTGTTGATAATCAACATAGATTCTTGTATACTATTCCGAAGATCAACAGGTATTTGTACAGTGTAATGATGGAGTGTGACGTGACAGCTGACAGTTGCAGCAGTGTATGTAGCAACCAGTGTACAGCCAGAAGAACCCAGGAGTTAAAATTACTTTTACCAGATTAACTATTTCATTTTGATTTCCCTGTCATTAATACCTCTACTACTATCACTAAAGATAACCTTGAAATTATGTATAAAATTAGGAACCTTACTCAAAAATAATCCAAACACTTTGAATTTTAAAATATAAAAACTGAAGTGTTGCTTACTTTCTCAAGAATTGCGTCCTTTACTTGCCCAGGTAGTCCCTCCTTATAGAGGCTTTGTTTTGTATTATGTGCAGTCAGATGCAGGAGGTTTCTAATGATGCAACAGCAGAGAGAAGCAAAATAATTATAATAATAATAAAAAAAAAAGTCATTGAGACATAACAGTTAAAAGAATTAGTATTGCTTTCTGGACTGAAGTTGAAAAAAATAATAAACAAAGAATTGTCTCAGATATTTCATCAGTGAAATGTTAGTTAATTTATTGTATCCAATCAGATTAATTTAGTTTGAGATTAAATCTACCAGAAAAGTTTTAAGTTGGAGATGTTTTTCAATCCCAGAATATCAAAAGAAAATGGAATGTTGTAAAAACTACATAGTCAGGAAACTAGCCTTCCAAAATCAGTAAAGCAATTTTAAAGGCAGTTTTAATTGAGCATCCAGTATTTAATCTTTTTTGGAAATAAAAGACAAGGAAAACTATTAAAAATCTTGAAATTCTTCTCAGAACTTTACAGAATGTGAGACTCAAGAGATGCTTTATTCTGATTGTGAATATGGCAGAGCTTCATCTCTTGCTAGCCAACTCTCAACTTACAGACAGACTGTTGAAATCAGCTCAATAGTATCTTTGCTTAGTTAGTCAAGCTAAATTTTAGCTGTTTTGTGAAGTTGTGAAGTAACCAAATTTATATTAGTGGTACTAATTTGTGGGAACAGAATTTGTAAAATAACAGTATTTTTGGTATTTTATACTATATTAATACATGGTTTCAAACTGCATTTGTACAATCATAGTTTCTCTGGTGTGTGAATTCATAGTAAGGACAGAAATGCTGACTTAAATTTACAGATGTTGCAGAACTAGTTGGAAGAAGTCTGTAATGAAGTCAGTTATTTCTGGAGCAGTTCCAGTTTTCACAGGCATTTTTTTTTCCTCATGTTAAAAATAGTAGTGCTCAAGTTGATTAGGTAGGTTAATATTTGGTGTTCCAAAAGATGAATATATGTGGCATGGCTAAATGCAGGATAATATGGTACAAGGAAGTTAAAGTATTTTTATACTGTCCTTATTCTTTGTTCATTTGAAGGCCAGTGCAGTCCTTGGGATAAAACTGCCTGCCTGAATTCTCTATAGCCCTAGTGTAGCACAGAGTCAGCAGGTCTGAGTTTTGAGTTTTTCAGTCTCCCGTAACTCACATCCAGCTCTATTCTTACGTTTCTTTCACCTACCTGTACCTGACCCACACAGCCAGCTCTGGGAAGACACTGATGTGAGAATATGCTTGGGGAAATGTTGAAGCCTCACCCAGGCTGGAGTAGCAGGACATAATTCATAAAACATATCTTAATCTTTCTAAAAAAAAAATGCTTTTCATGCACAAAAAAGGAGAGAGATTTGTGACAGAACAGAGGAAAAGAGGAATAGCTTTTTTCTGAGGAACTACTTGCAAATGGTTTCTCATTTTCTGAATGCAAGTGTAGGTCATCCGCTGTATTCTGTTACTGTAAAAGAAGTGCCATTTTGTTGCTGGGGCAAGGACAAGGTTTGTGTTGCAGTCCTCAGTATTGTTATAGTAAGAACAATTTTTTTATTTCTTATGTTTTGTATCTTCAAAATACAATATTAACTCATTCAGTAGAAATGCAAGTGCTTGAATATTTCTGATTTCAACTACTTTACTTTCTTGTAAGTAAAATTGCCTGATTAGTGAAATAGTCTAAACTCATGTGTTTTCTTAAACTAGCTAAGTGTTATTAAGGTTGTTTTGAAGGCATTTCACTAGCTAACAATTTTTTACTTGGGAAAAATGCTTCTGACTGTGTCTCAGTATGAGCAGGACATGATATGCAACTAGTATCTGAAATAAATCTGAATTTCAGTGTATATATACTTCTTTAATGAGACATTCTTTCTACTTCTGTTCTGGTGTCTGTGATTCATATGCAGCCATACTCAGTAACAAAATTTATTTCAGCCCCATGAGTATTTCTGTTTGGGTTTGTGGGGTTTATTTTAGATTGAGGAAATATTTCTCAGTAAATGAATCCTCATCCTGTGAAATTAAGATTTAAGTGTAGAGCATGGTTTCTTTTGCTAGAGTATCTGACTTCAACAACCAAATTGTTGAAGTCAAGAGACTTCAACAGAATTTCTTCTGTTTCAGTGTTCCAGACGTTTCAGAAAAACAGAAGTTTTCTGTTTGTATTCAGTAATAGTATATGAATAAATATTCATACATTTTAATGCTTTTTGTATATTATCTCCATAGACTTCAGATAGTGTTAGTTACAAAAGCAAAGGAGAAATACTTTAAAACCACACAAAAGCTCAGTAAGATCTATTGGACAATGACTGACTGTACTCAGCATTCCCCTGGAAGCTGGATTAACCACAAAATATTCCTTTGAGAGCTGAGGAACCAAAATACTGATAATCTACCAGCCAAACCTGCCTATTAGGCAGGTGAGTACTTTGGGGCTTTTTATATGTGACAATGGATGCTTAGCAATTTACACTTTTCGCCTTCCTTTCTTTTGTCAAAAAGTATCCTGCTTTCTTTTGGCTTAGAACAACATTGCTACTAATACGTTATTATCTCTACAGGATCCTCAGATTCAATGTTACAGACAAATGATTTTTTTTGCTTTTAGACAGTCACATATTTCTCCCTTTCAAAAGTTATGTGTATAAAAATTTTACAAGATATAAATTATATTCTCAGAAAATTTCCTTAAGTATGTAGAAGTATTTTAAATACATAAAGTACCGGAGTAGTGTGTGGTGCCAACATATGGTTAAAATATTTTAGATCTACAGACACAAGGTGGTAGTATCAGCCTTTAGTAATAATTGTTTGGGGTGGCATTGCTTTTCGCTTATAGCCTTTATTCCCCCTTCTGTTCAAATAAGGTCTAGAGAAAATCCTCCTCATTTGATTTTTGTCCTGCCAATGTTCAGTGTATATCTAGAAGTACTTATGCATCAATCAAGTAGTAAAATGGTGAATTAAAGAAATGCAAATGAATTCAAAGTAAGGACCTTCATTTCTCTCAGCAAGCCAGAAAACATTTATATTTTTCTGGTTTATCACATTTCTTCATGAATTCTGAGATTATTGGGGGGTGGGGTGGGGGTGGGGGTGGGGGTGGGGGGAGAAAAATAGAGTCTAATGTAGAGTTTCAGACAAACAGATTGTCTTAAAGATATTATGTTTACCATGAAATATGAATCCCATACCTCTAGCATTCTGACAAACTGTCAAGTAATGGATAATTTCTTAGGAATTTACAGGCACTTTATAGAAATCTCACTAAGAACAGTGATCCTGACTGCTAGATGTTGTTAACCCATCTCTTTTGCTAACCACTTTCTTAAGGGGAAAAAAAATTAAAATATATATGCATGCAGTAGTCGTAGCAGCATTAAGAAAAATAAACTTTTGAATCTACTGTTCAGCTTTTGTCCCTTTTTCAGGAGGTAAATTAGCATGCTTTTAAAATCTCCAATATTTTATGCCTTTATATGCTCTTTCTGAGTAAGATTTTAGGTCAAGGCATAGGCTTAAAATTTAGCTTATTGCTCTGGGATATTGTCTGTGGTATGGTATACATTGTCATATCCATACAGTCACACCAAATCGTGACAGCTCATCCCAATGATCACTTATACTTTTGTACTACCTCTAAGAAACTCCAAAACTACAGAACACTGATTTATTTTATTTTATTTTTCCCACCAGTTTGTTCTGGTGTCTGTTCTTTCATCTGCACTAATCAACTTGTGGTATGACAGAATGTTCAGTGCATTCTTTTTCATCTGCAACCTGTAGAAGGGGAAATGGTCGTGTTTGTGTTAAAATAGTAGGATTGTGAAATGTTCAGCCGAAGCAGGTTGCTTAGGGCTGTGTCAAGTCAGGTTTTGGATATCTCTAAGGATGGAGATTCTACAGCCTCTGTGGGAAGAACCTGTTCCAGTGTTTGACTGTGTTCTCAGGAAGAAAACTTACTTCCTTATTTTACATGATAAATCCTGTGTTTCAGTTTGTGCTCATTGCTTCTTACTGTCACTGGGCACTACTGCGAATAGCCTGGCTCCCTTTTCTTTACCTCCACCATCAGGTATTTATACACAATAACATTCCAGAAAGCCTTTTCTAGTCCAGGCTGAACAGTTTCAGCTCTCCTAGCCTATCTTCATCAGACAAATGCTCCAACCCCTTATTCTTTCTTGTGTCCCTTCACTGGACATGCTGCAGTGCACACCCCTTTGTTGTCTTTTACAGGGGAGCATGTCACTGGATCCAGCATCCAGATATGTTTCTCCAGGGCTAAGCAGAGAAGGATCACCTCCCTTGACCTGCTGGCAGGGGCCTACCTAATGCAACCCAAGGTGCATTTTTGCCACAAGGGCACATTGCTGGCTCATAGTCAGCTTGTTGGAACCTGCCCCAACTCTTTTTCTGCAAACCTACTTTCCAGTCAGTCAACCCCCAGCCTGTATTTGTGCCTGGGGTTACTCTTCCCCAGGTGCAAGACTTTGTATTTTGAACTTCTTGAGGTTCTTGTTTGTCTCTTTCTCTAGTGGGTCAATGACCTCTGAAGGTCAGCATGACTACCCGGTCTATCAAACACTTCATGTTTGTCCATGCAGTGCTCCTTCTGCTTTTGTTTGATTTCCTGGGATAGATCATCCTAGAGCTCAGAGCAGGTGATCTTTGAAAATCAATCAGATCTCTGTGCTTCCTCTTCTCAGAGCCATATCCCATACGTTTTTTCCAAGGAGGTGCCTGAACAAGCTTGCTGTCCTGAAATCCAGAGCTGAAATACTCGTATTTGCCTCATTTATTCTTCTCAGGATGCTTTATTACATCATCGGTGCAGCCAAGGCTTCTCCCAGCCTTCACATCCTGGGCCAGTTCTTCCTTGTTGATAAGAACTGGTTCCAACGAAGCCCTTGTTCTTTTTGGCTTCCTGATTACTTGTGTTAAGAAGCTGTTGTTGTCAATGTACTCCAGGAACTTCCTCCTCACTTTATTTAAGATTTCATCTCTTTTAGACACCTATACATCTAGCCCATCTGTGCTATACTATTGTGTAGCATTCCTGTTAATGAACCTCATGAATAAAGAAAGAACATCCAGTTTTCAGTGGGCAGTATTTGATTGAAATACCAGGACTGCAAGAGACAACTTGGGAGTAAATACTGTATATGGAAATCAATCTTTGGTTATAGAGAAAGTCTTTTAGTCTATGCTTATCCTTTATTATTGAATTCCTGCTTCTAGCAATCAGACTTTATATGAATACACAGTCTCATAAATATAATACAAATTAAAGGTTATCTTGTCTGTATTTCAATTATTTGTCCATAAATTGATGGTGCAGATAATGCTTAGGCAGCCACTGATTGTGTGTGTGTTTGTAACGTGATACTATATCTAATTACTTTACTTGCATGACTTTAGAATTCCTTCATTACTCATAAGACAAAGCTACAAATTAGAAGTGCCAGGTTCTCCCAAATGAATGCCAATAAAAACCTGTTATGAGTCTCCAGGATGGATTATCTGTGACAGGATGATTGAGCAATAGCCAGGGAATGGCTGAATATTGCCTGGAAAATCAGCCTATCAGTCTGGCGAGCAAATTTTTATTAGGAAGCCAAAGTGTTTTCTCTTGGACTTTGTTTGAATTATGTATAACTTGTATGACCTGATTCCATTAGATGAGAATTATGAAAAATTCCTGTTTATCTCTAGTTTATTTTTAGTTTGATTAGAGATTAATTATGAATATTAGAATGGTAAATACTATCAAAATCTAGGCTCTATATTGATATAAAGTCTGAAGATGGAGTTGGATTTGAGGATTATATTTCAGTACTTTGGGTGAAATTCTATTTCTTAAACAGGGAAAATTTTATCAGTTTTTCTTGCATTCCCACCATGTGGGCCAAAACTGGATTTTATCATGTTTCCAAAATAAAACTGAATTCCTGCTAAATGTGAAACAAAAAAAACAACTAGAAATTCCAGAAAGAGGTCCAGATGTAGAAATATAGGTCTGAATCCAAGCTTCTTGAAATCCAGTTCCAAGATTTTCAATTTAAACCATCTCTGAGCAAAAGACAATAACAGCTTTAGATTGCATCACTAATAATATGAGATGAAAGAAATGCTAAGATTATAGACAGGCATTATTTCTCACTATTCAGACTTAACTGGATCAATACTTCTTTCTAAAATTACATTTTCACTGTAAGAGAGAGACTGCCACTTTTCATCAGTTGTATTAATGCTAAGTGCTCCCAAATTTCAGAATGAAATAATTGTGTTAAACTAATGTGTGATCGAAAATAGTTACAGTTATATTGATTTACACTGTAGCTCTGAGAATGGAATTTGCAAGTTTGGCAGGTTTGTAAAATAGGACCTTTTAATATATCTAGAAATATTAGTTATTCTATAAAGCTGAGCATTTAACTATTCCATACTGCATTTAGTTATTAGAGAAACAGAAGCACTGACAATTTAAAAATTATCTGAATTCATAAAGATACCTTTCTTCTTTTGCAGTTTATATCCTTTAGATGCAGGAATATAATTCTAGGATAAGATTAGGAACAGTTAAGCAATTCACTTTAGATCTGGATGTAGCAACTATATTGAATGTGAGAAGAAAAATTGTCATGAATCCTGGAATGTGTGTGCCGCTGAGTAGATTGGATGTGGACAGAGAAGAGTGGGACTACATCTGGATTTTACTTCCCAGGGACAGCCATTAAGTTCTCACATAAGAGAAATGTTTTTGAAATATAAAATTTGATCCAAAGAGTGGGTTTTTTTCCTTCACTTTCCCTCCTCCTCTTCCTTTCTTATAACATGGTCTGAAAAGTCTTAAGGTCTAGGGTTTCAGGTTTTTTTCAGTTGTGCTTTTGTTTTATTTTTCATTAAATTTTACTGTGGATCTCAGAGTACAGTTGCTCCACTTCTGTTTTGTGATTTGGCTACCACACACTGTAAGAATTAGTATAAATCTAGGATCAAGACTTTCCAGTGCTTACTTTTCAGCTGATTAGGGAGATAATAAGTCTCCAGTCTCAGATTTATATAAATCTGAGAGACACCTCTTGTATCATTGTATTATATAAATTTATTATGCTCCTCCATAAAAGCAACTGCACAGCATAGTTCTTGTTTCCCGTAAGTGTTGTTTATTCTTTAGCTTCACATATAATCATAGTTTCACATATGACCACAGCTTCCCATATAACATCGTTTTTGCTGTCCTTGAAAAGGAGATTTGCTTATTGGAGGTCTCCTTCTCATGCTGATTTCAGGGGCCTGGCCTTATATTCTCAAATTCAGTAGAGAGAAAGAGGTATAAGATTAAAATTCAGAGATCAGAGAAGTTAAAATCTGAATTGTATAATGAACTGTATAGCTGTTCAATATCACTGTTAGGGTTTTAAGGACAATGTATTTGTTCTTATTTAGATATAAAATATATATTATATATGTGTATATATATTTATAAAAATATATTTGTATTTATATTTGACCATATTTCTTTGTTCAATATAAATAATTCCCAATCTGATATCATACCATATTTAAAGAGGAATAATCAAAGTATGTATATCTTTGCTGTTTGCTATAGCTTCAGCTCTTGATTTTCTATCTCATACTTACCAAGAAAGGGAAAAAGTAGAATATTTTTTTTCTTACTGAAGCTACATTCAGAATGAACAAGTTATTTGTCCTTCATTGTTAAGGCAAGAAAGATCCTAACCTTGGATAATTAAAGGTTAGCTCTTTTAAAGAGACAAAATATTTGTAAGTCTCCAAAATTCCAAGCTATTCTTCTCTACTAATAGTGTTAAGTGGTGGAAACATGGCATGAGATTAGCTTGCATTATGGTTTTATTCTGAGGTAAAATTTGTATTCCTTCTTTATTTAAAGTGTAGTTAGATGGAAAGTGACAGGGTAGTTCTGCATTTTCTTGCATTTTTCTCCCTATTTAAAAACTTCTAATAGTTATGACAAATACTGAACAATTTAAATTGTATTAAATGTACAACGACACACCTGTTTTTCTTAAAAACAGACAATTAGTTTTAAATAAATTCTAGACATACTCCTGGTTGCCAATAATGCTTGGGTCATAGAAAAGGACATCTCTGGAATGGGTAAGAAAGAATAGGGAATTAACAACACACTCCCTCATTTGCTGTCTTACAGCATTGGACTAATGGAAAAAAATTGGAAAATCATAGGAAGAATTATTATTCTAGATGGCTTCTACATTTGATGTTTTCTAGTTGTCTCCATTGTCTCATACCTAAGGAAAAAATCAAATCCTCTGCATGTGGACAAAGATTCTATCCAGAGCCGTTTTAATTACTTGGTACTGTTCAGCTCAACATGTATGAACAGGAGGCAAATGTGATCCATTATACTTATGTACAATGGGATTATTTTTACACACAGTCCAGTACTGTATAATTTAACAACCTAGTCACGATATTAAAAAAAAAAAATAAAATTCTTACCTGGAAATGTAAGAGTAATGTCTATTGTGCTATCAAGTAGTACGTGAAGTATTTAGACAGAAAGATAAGTATGCAGACCTTGGAATAGATGAGAACAGAACAAATACATGGCATGAACAGAGTATTGGCAAAAAACTATGGTGGCACAGTGAGGCTTGAATGGAGGGCTCTATGACCTCACCACACCTGTGGCCATCTAAACCCAATTCCCATGTATCTTTTATAACAGGGGAATTTCAAAATCACATTTGGAGGTATTAGTTGTATTTATTCCCCTATAGAGGCTGTCTAAATGTTACTCTGTCAAACAATTGGCAGAATACCAGTCTTCATTACACAGGGTTTTTTTATCCAAACAAGAAATCCTGTGTTCTAAAAAAAACCCAAGAAGCCTGTCAGCCCTGCTTAACCTCCATTAGAGATTTCAGCAATTTGGCTGTCTGTCTTCTCTGAAAGCTAAAAGCTGTTACTTGGTTGTCATAAACTGGAAGTGCTGAGGGTCATAGTTATTGCAGTGGAAAAAGACTGGAGCTGCCTTGCTGCTTGCTTTGTGTGTGTTGTATCTAACTATACTGCAGATGAAGGCTAGGTTTTGCATATGAAGTTGTCGTTCTCTCAGTTTTCATACATATGCCTTCAAAGCATTTATGAATGGAAGGCTTATGCAAAAACATCAGTTGTAGTTTTTCAAAACATCAGGTATGTTACTATTGAAATATAAAATTATAATTCCCCTTTATTTTATAGAAGAAAGTGTTTAAATTATCTGATGTTTTTTAAGGAAAAGGAAAGGAATGTCATGAAAAATACGTAGTAACTTGCTGAAAAGTGCTACAACAATGAAGAATTTAAGTGATTGCAGTGAACTCAAGTGAGCTGGTTCTAATTACATGCATTCAGTTTGAATTTCAGATTTGGAAAACCACAGGAAATCAGTGGCATATTTTGGAATATATTTGGTACATTAGAGAAAATAGAGAAGAAAAATGTCTCTGAGGTAAACACAGGCTACAGAAATATTAACCAGAGTGAGAAGTAGAAAACTGTCAGGCAAAAAAACTCTCTCCCCTCTCCCCTTGCCCCTCCCTGCACTGCCCCACCCCAGTCTGTTTGAAAAAGCATTGTACAAGAAATTATGTGTTTGATAGAAATCATTCTAAACATTTTACATTTCATTTAATCTGATTCTAACATAAAGGCATGAGGAAGGCAAAACAAAATTTTACTTGAATGCCTGATTTTAGGAATGTAATAGCAAAAGTTGCTAAAAATTTCATTGAAATATGATGGGAAAACACTTTGCCCTCCTCTTGGCTCCAAAAGAAGGAAATTTTTATTTCGTTTCTCCCTTTTGTATCAGAAACAGTGTGGTCAGCAGGGCTAGGGAAATGATTGTCCCCCTGTACTCGGAACTGGTGAGGCCGCGCCTCAAACACTGTGTTCGGTTTTGGTTCCCTCACTGCAAGAGGGACATTGAGGTGCTGGAGCATGTCCTAAGAAGGGCTACGCAGCTGGTGAAAGGCCTAGGGAGGCCTTATCTTACCTAAAGTACAAGTCTTATGAGGAGCAGCTAAGGGAACTGGGATTGTTTAGCCTGGAGAAAAGGATTCTGGTGGGAGAACCTTGTTGCTTTCTACAGTTACCTGAAAGAATGTAGTAGTGAAGTGGATGTCAGTTTCTTTTCCCAAGTAGCAAGTAATAGGACAAGAGGAAATGGTGTCAAGTTGTGCCAGGGGAGGTTTAGATTGGACGTTAAGAAAAATTTCTTCACTAAAAGGGTTCTCAAGCATTGTACCAGGCTGCCCAAGGAAGTGTTTGAGTCACCATCCCTGGAGGCAGCTAAAAGACATGTAGGTGTGGCACTTAGGACATGGTATAGCGGTGGACTCGGTGGTGTTAGGTTAATGGTTGGACTTGATCTTTTCAACCTAATGATGGTCTTTTTCAACTGAAACAATTCTGTGATTCTATGATTTTAAAGAGGAATCTATCCCACTCCTAGGTGCTCAGCCCTTCAAGGTATTGAATGTTTTGCCTTCTTATCTCCATCCAGAAGGGGGATGTTACACCTATTTACTAGGTGAAATACCACAGCTCTCACTTTCTCAAGAACAAATGAGGTACAAAGCTCTACCCTGCTGCATAGAGCAAACAGTCTTTTTCCATTTGAGCCAAGCACCCTGGTCTCATTAGGTTCCTGTCTATCTGGAAACAAGAAGGAAGGGAAGAGCTGAAACAAGCATTTTGCCTGTGTGCACTCTTGCTTTCTCTTTTGGTATCATACAAACATATGCAGAGTTTATTGCAGTGCCATGGAAAAATGTGGTACTCTGAAACTCTTTAAACTGAATGCTGTTCTTTCCAACATGTTCATACCATGCACCACATAGGTGTCTACAGTCCCCATGCCATAGCAGTACATATTGGCAGAACAGAAGTATTTACTAGATGCCCCAGGACTGTCAGTGGTCAGAACTATTTTGAAACAACAATTTTTCAGGCATTTCTTAGTTTTCACATGTCCAGATCTTTCTAATACTGGGAAAAAAGATAGAGGAAGGAAAAGTTTAAGCCTGTTTTGACACTGTTCTAATCTCATGTAACTACTGAAAAATACCCGTACTCCGATATGGGATTAAAGCAATTTTGGTATCTCAAAACTCCATTATCCGGTCTCCTCTGGAATAGATAGAAGAAAAAAGAGTAATATTTGGTTTTGTTTTTAAAGCACATTTTATTTTGAAAGAAATAAATGAATTCTCATAGCCATTTTAGGTTTAGGAACCAGAGAGACTTATAGTCTAAGTAAAACCTAAACTAACAGCTCAGCAGTAACATCCATGCTCCCATTTCAGATGTGGTTGTTTTCTTTAGCTATTATTTACATCCTCTGCAGCTACTTTAAGACTGGATAGCTGATGAGAGCAGTATTAATCACTTTTACTTCTTTGAAGCTGCTCACTAAAGACTAGGAAATAAGAAAACCTTACTGGGAGTTTTTAAGGGAAATATATCCTCTGTAGTAAATGGCTATTTTGTTTTTGTTGTTCCCTCTTCTCCCAACACATTAAAGTTGAGCTGTAAAAAACTTAGTAAAGGAAGTACTTATCCTCTAACAAAGAAACACTAAATTTATTGAATTAGGGAACAGTGGCAGTTTGTCCTTGATACATCTTTACACAGGTTCTTTGTTAACATATAAACTGGAAAAAAAAATATTTTTATTTCTGAGAATATAATATAGCATTTTACTGTCTCAATAAAAAGACTTCAGCCCCTTTATGAGAGAGAACATATGCCAGATGATATGTATAAATGTTATTAAGTCACTGTTAAGCATTCAAGAGTTTTCTTTTTAATCAAAAAGAAGAGACTCAAAATCAAAATACTGTATGGAAACCATTATTCTCTTAGCATATAGATACCAATGCAATTAACTAATTGCTAACTCATAACTGAACTGAGTATTTCCTTTCACTGCTAGTTTAAAGGATCTTTTGTGGGACATCTTATCTCAATATACCTGTGCTACTATTGCAAAAATGTTCATTTTGAGATAGCTTTTTTTTTTTTTTCCTTGGTGGGTCTCAAGAATTCCAATTATGAGATGTTATATTAAGATACAGAATTCCAATTCCACATGTGGTGTTAATCCAAATTAATAAAATGCAGCTGAGTCAAATCACTTGCTAAATATAGGAATCTATATAATTGAAGATACTTTAATAAAGATAATTTGTAAATGCAGCTATGGGAATTTGGAAATGAAATGAAAGTACCTCAAGCTCAGTAAATAGATGCTAAGGTTATGTATCAAAACTTGTCCTGATTTAAGAGTTTTTTTTTCAAATACGTTTAGCTGCCTCAGATGTTAGCACAAATATTACTAGTAAATTTTTTCTTTTGAATTTCATATGACATTGTAGAAATGTAAGTTTTGCATATAGCTGCATGTTAAAAAACAAACAAACCAAAACCAACCAAGCAAAGAAATAAGAAACAATCTTCAGCCTGTACTAATACATGCCAAGTTATTTATTTGTTTTAATTGTCTTTGCATTCATTCTCAGTTCATGATGCTATGCTGGGGGCCCATACAAACCAGGTATAATTGTTAGGCACAGAATCACTGTTCACATGCAGAGGAATTAATTTTCTCATTAAACCGAAGCAATTAACTGAAATAGTGGCAAAATAGAAATTACCAAATGAAAAAGCATGAATTTATGACTGCCCACAAGCATAGTAGAGGTGCTGAGTTAATTCAGAACATGGAAGAACATGCCAGAAGGCTAACATTGATTACAGTGGAGCTTAGGAATGGACTTCTACTGGGAGTGTGTTGTCTTGGATCATTTGGAGGGAAGAAAATTGTTGTCACAGAAGACTGCTGTACCCTACGGTCATAGAGCCAAAATGCATTTACTTTATTGACTGGGTATTCTATTTAAGATATTGCCACATTTGGAGAATGTTTCATGAAAGTATCATTAAACATAAAATTTGATAAAATATATGTTATTAGTAATAAAGATGAATGTATGAGAGTATAAAGATTAGAAAACATGAGTGTGCTGTCAGCTAGTGTAATACATGCTGGCAGCTGTTTTAACTGACATAAGCTCCAATTTTAACTACAGTACCTGTCTGAGGACAGCTAAAGGCATAATTCAAAATGACAGCACTAAACAAACTTTTTTTTTATTTTATTTATGAAGCTTCTTGAATACAGCAAAAATATGATGTGAGGTCTACATCTACATCAGGTTTTGGGTAATAAGATTCCATCATTATTACTTAAATTAATGAAATAATATTGATTTTTCTTTTTATTCTCCTAGTCATAAGGAAATATTTGAATTTTGGGAGGGTTGTGTTTGATAGTGTTTTCAGTTATGACAGGAATTACATCACCAACACTTAGAATCAGTGTGAAATCACTGATTGCTCTTCATTGTTTTTAGGAAAAATCCCATAAATTGATATTATGACATAATTTTCTAGTTCTTCTTACACTGAATCTGCAGTGTAAGTACGTCTTTTTGCAGATGATTATTTACCAGTTGCAAAATGATGCTTGACATCCCTGATCCTGACTCTATCATGTTATACACCGGTTTCTTGGAAAATGAAACACTGGCTATTGATCTCCTATTTAAGCTACAGATTTAAGCACTAGATGTAAGCAGCCTGTGGCAAATAAGGAATCAAGAATGTCAAGTTAACAGAAAAATGTATAAATGCTAATTTTAACAGCCACAGTTTGATTAAGAGAGAATGATGATCAACAATGCCTTGCATTAGAAATTGTATTATTTGTTATAATTAATTAATTAATTAACAATCAAGAAGCCAATACAGCCTTACATTTGGTATAGTTAAGAGGCAGACTCAGTGAACTCCGGCAAAATGCTGACACAATGATGAAGGAAGAATATGAAAATTCAGGTTTTCTTAGTCTTTACTTCTTATCTCAGACTTTCTACATTGCATATACATGACCTGCAGGAATATACAGCTGATGAGAAGACAAACATAGCTAGGGGAAGACTTTAACCTCAGACATCAGTTTACAACCTGCTGATCTTGTTAAGAATAGTATCAATGTTATTTATTAGAAAAAATACAGGTACCATACTTTTCTATATCTGACAGTTAGATATGGGAGAATTTAGTGGATACCTATTCCATCTGTGGTTCATAGTTAGCACCAGTTACATTGCAACTTGTAAAACAGGAAAATTCATGATGTGACTCTATTGAAATTTAATTTGGTATCTGAGATCAATGGTGTAGTTAATGCATCTAGAACCATAGATAACATCATTTTAATTAAAAATGCTAGCAGAGTAATTACTTTTTAAGCATATGGCCACAGATAAGAAAATTGAATGACACTTAAATTGGGTTTGTAAGAAAATGAATTTGCATTAAAAAGTAGCTATTAGCCATTTCAGTGGCAATGTGGGAGATCAATGCTATGGATCTTTGTTCCTTAGGTTGGGAAACCTGTTTTATGAGAGGTGATATATTTGGGCTTTAAAGGCAAATGGGGTCTCAGTCATTTTTCTCACCTCAGTTTCAGTTTAGGTAGTGTCATCACAGAATAGCATTTGTTCATTTTTTGGAGTGTCAGACAAATGGCCCCTTTTAAAATGACAGAAAAATTCCATGGCTTTGTAATTGAAGCAAGTGGATAGTCAAGACTGGAGGTGAAAGGACTGTTTAATTTGTTTTCTGAAATTTTTGGAAAAATTTCAACATTAATCTAAAATTACAGTATAGTAAGGTTTGAAGGGGTATAAAATGAGCAAGAATGCAAAGGCTTTAAATATTGGTTTAATTAATTTTTGCTGTATTCAAAAATAAATTATTCAAATTATTTTATTCATTCTTTGCTCAGCTTATGTCTAAATTTTCAAAGCAAGAGTATAGTGATAAATCCTTATGAAGGCACCAGGAAGAAAGTGGGATGCTACTTTTCAAATAATAGCAACTTCTATGAAATTCTACTTTCAGGTATTACTTTTTAATATATAAGCTCCTAACGTAAGTGAGTGGGAGCTTAAAGTGTTTACTGTCTGCCCAAAATGTATTTTCTTGGTAGGTTTTCTCAACAGTGAATTATTTAGAAGCCTGAATTATTCTGAAGAATGTTTTTCAGCATAATTTCTGGGCTCACTTTAGTTCATACCTACATGTTGTATAAGTCCTATCTTGTACTCTTTGGCAATAGGAAATAGTGCTGTCACTGTTTAAAAAAAAAAAAAAAAAAAAAAAAAAAAAAAGCCAGATTTAAAAAGTATCAAAATCTCGAAGTTCTACATATGGATCAAGAGTACTTTCCCAAAAGATGATTTTTAGACATCGTTGAGCCTCTGACATGCCCATTTCATTGGACTTTGATTTACTGGCATGCCCATTTCATTGGACTTTGATTTACTGGAAAGCATTCCGAAGTGCAAGATTATTCAAACCTTGTACGACAGCTGAAGATCCCAGTTGTAAGACAAAGTTGTCAAGTGACAAATATAAATGGTTCAACATTTTTTTTAATGGCAATTGGGCCACTGACATGTTAAGCTCCTAGCTTTTTAGCTAGAAGACTGTTCTTGGAGAAATAGTGTATGCTATGTTGAGGTTAGAACTGGAGTAATGCAGTAAAGCAAGATATTTCTCTTTGCAGGAATGGAGGTGAGAGAACCAAGATGCTGAAGAAAACACACAATATTCTGGTTTAAAATTACAGACCTTGTGACATCTGGATCTATCTGGAATGTTACCATAAATCTGTAAAGCCCAAAAGATTATCCTAAAGTGCTGGCATATTTGAATTGTGTTTTGAATGTGGTTGAGGGGAGAATAACCATTTTGTTGGCAAATGTAAATGCCTATATGTGTTTCCTTATCTTCTTACTACTACGCAAGAAAAAAAAAACAAACAACAAACTAACCAACCAGCCAACCAAAAACTTATTGCATATGCTTAGTTGCATATTGCTTTTTAGAATCTTTAACAACATGTTACAGGAATCTATGAATAAGTTTATGTGACTTTTTTCTTTTCTTTTTTTTCTTTATTTTTTTTTCCCTACTGTGCTTTTTTTCCCCCCTATGGTAACTTGTCACAATTACCAGAAATACTTTAGGCTTCTTGTAAACTTCTTTTCTCCCCTTTTATCTTTTTAGCTTCTTACTTTTTGCTCAAATTTGCTTTGCATATTCTACCATGAATATCCATAAATGTTTATTACTGTTGAGATTGCTTTCACTAATGAGTAATGGCACTCCTGGTGCCATCCCAATAGGCCTAGGCGTTTTTCTATTGCTTACCAGAAAATCTGCATTTTGTTTCCTAGCAAACTGAAAGTTAATTATGTGGTGCATCAGTCAATAAAACATACAATAGATCTAATGATTACTGGCCCATTAGGGTTCTGCATATATTTTGGCTATGTTCTTGTCTTTTTAGCTGCAGATTCCAAGGCAAATTTGTTTGGTTTAACTTCACTGAAATACTGACACCTCACTGTGCACAATTTGCTTCCTGAAAGTGTTAATTTGCTCTTTTAAAACAGAATTGGTGTCATGAAAATTGAAAGAGATGTCCTTTCTAGAGGTCCTTCTGTCCAGTCTTCTGCTGAGAGGGGGTTATTAGTGCAAGTTGTTCAGGGCCATGTGTAGGAAAGTTTTGAATATTGCCAACGATGGAAACTGAACAACCTCTATAAATAGCAATAAGGCCTCTCTAAAGCCATTTCATCTTATGGCTGAAAAAAACCAAATTCTCTGAGCCTGTCTCCATTACATCATGTGATCCAGTTCCTAACCACTGGACTTGTCTATGATATGTATGTCTATGATATGGAGTTGTCTTGATATGTACATGTCTATCATGTATTTGAGAGCCCAGAAGTAGATACAGTACTGCAGACATGGCTTCAAAAGGACTGATTAGGGTGGAAGAATAATCTCCCTGGACCTGCTGGCTATACTTGGACTACTATTAGTAGCACTAGTCCAGTATTCCCTTGTCCTTCCTTGCCACAAGACCATGCTGCTGACTTATGTTCAGCTTGTCCATTAGGACTATGGACTTTCTGCAAAGCTTCCTTCTGTCCAGCTGACACACAGCCTGTATGGTTACATGAGGTTATTCCATTACAGATTCAGGGTTTAACACTGGCTTTACTTCACTGAACTTCATGGGGTTTCTGTCAACCCATTTCTTCAGTCTGTCAAGGTCCCAAAGTGTAACAGACCACCTTATATATGCCGGTTTGGTACTGTCAGCTGAAGAATGAGCTCTGGACATCTCTAGCAACTGGCTGCCAGCTGGATGTTTTAACTGCTGATTGCAACTCTTTGAGGCTGCAAGTCCAGGTAAATTCAGTTCATATCTGTCCATTTGGATATTTGGATTATAATGGTACTATAGGAACCAGTGCTAAGGTCTTGCTTTTGTAAACAACACTGACCTCTCTCTTCCTGTAAGAAATCATTTATCTCGTCATAGAAAACCACCAGACTGGTAAGGCACGCTTTGCATCTTAAACTGGATGCTTTGTTTTTTAGTGCAAAGACTTGTAAATTCTTTTACCTAGTTCATATAACTGTAATGAATAACTACAGATAAATATTCAGACATGTTCTGAGACTTCTCAACAAGGCATCCTCCTAGAAATGTTTCTCTGTGGCAAAGAGCGTTTCCTTTGCAACATACATGAGAGCTTATCTCAGGTTACAGAAGCAATGCAAAGCACTACAGGTACTACTCCAAACTCAGCTTCTGTACTTACATGAAAAATCTCAACTGAACATAAATGTATTTATAACAAGTTTAAAAATGTTGCCATCCTGCATCATAGATCATGACATGAACATTCAGAGTCACCTCTGTAACTGCTCCACATGGCTCAAGCATCCTCCTTTTGAACTGGCAAATTCAAGAGGAATCCAACATTGCAGTAAATACAGGTTTTGTAGCATGGTAAAATTGATGATAGATCTCACAGCTTATAAAAAAAAAAAGTGTGCAATAAGCATGTTTTTTTGGCCTATACAAACCAGCACATTATGACAACTGGAAGGTATTACATTTCCCTTTGTGGAAGATTTCACTTCTTTTTTGAGTGATTTACTCACATTTCACAGAATACTAGATCAGCATTCTTCTGTGCAATCATGCTACATAATGTTTTTTACTTAAATGGGACAAATAATAGATGGTCTAATCCCTAAATATTGTTTTTTTCTTAGCATTGCCCTCCTTTTATGCATTTTTTATCACAGAAAGAAGAATGCAATTGTAGTCGAAAGCCCTATTTAAGGTTCCCTTTCTTTTTACACTTCTCCCATCCTGTGCTCACCCCAACCCTCTTATTTTTCCTCCTTTTTAGTTGCAAATGTATTCTACCCTTCAGATAGCTGAGTTTCATGTTGTACCATGAAATTATGGCTGAATGCTATTAAGCATCTCAAAATAATTGCTTCTCAATTGAATTAGTCAGTGGTGCAGATTACTTGTATAAAAGTAAAGACAGTTTCAGTATATATGTGTGGACCATTTTGTTTCCTTTCAGAGGAAGGAGTTACAATATCTGTAATAAACTTGTTCTAGCAGCGTTCCCTCTTTTCTAATCTCCTTCCTGTAAAAAGATCCATCTATGTTCATCTTTCTTAGCTGAAAGTACACCTACATAATTAAAAGTATGTATTTTAAATCATGTCATTATAGAAAATGCTGTAAGGCATTAGGGGTATGTCAGGAATGGTACTGTTGAAAAATGTGAGACTTTCGAAAGACGATCATTGAGTAAGCAGTATATTTTAACCTAATCTTTATATTTAGATATAATTTTAACGCAGTGAATGAGAAGTTTTGATATTGGCTGTTGCATCTGTTTGTTGGAAATAAACTTTGTATTTTTTTTGCTAAAGTATTTCACAGTAATGACCAGTATAGAGAGCTTTTAATAACAATCTAGAAGAAGTATCTCATAAGTTGTTAGTAGGCAAAATATGACTGGATATCAAAGAGAATTAATATAAAGTATCAGTGAATAAAGACTTTCTAAAACCTAAAATAAGTCTTTGTAAGTGACACTTGTAGATGATTTATTGGCTAGAAACTAAATAAGCTCTCTAAGCCATGATTCCTGAAGGCTGATTTCTTGCTGAATGAAACCATCAAGCTGATGTTCAAATTATCTTCTTCCAAGAAGGATGCCAAACCTGTTAGGTGCTTGTAACAGAATTAGACTTCCAAGATGGAAGGTGTGTCAGGCATACGGTACACACAAGATCTCAAGCAGTTCTTTGCATGGCGTGTTCCTAAGGGGTTTGTTTTCTTTCCAAATAAAAAAATCAGAGAATTTTCAGAAGGAGATACATTGACTAGAGTGTGTTACTTTTCAATAGAAACTAGAAATCAAACCATTTAAGATTTTTTGTGGGTTTTTTTTGTTGTTGTTGTTGGGGTTTTTTTTTTGCTTTTTTTTTTTTTTTTTTAAACTGAAACTATTTGCAGGGATTAGGGAATTAATTGATAAAGTTTCCAAGAATAAAGATAATCCATCACAAAATTCCTCTCCTTCCACAAAGTGACATTTACCCATTGATTGCTGTTCTCTATAAGGCCTGTTCTCTTATCATTGATGTTTACTGCTACAGAGAAGGTGGATGTTTCAGCCTGCAAAACAATGTGTGTGTTTCAGTGACTAGTGATGCTGTACTTTTATTTCTATAGGAGCCTATCCAGAATTTTGCTCAGAGATGCAACATCTATGACAGGTCTTTGGAGACAGGATTTTAAGGCAGTGGCAAGAAGAAAAGAGAGATCCTAGCCATCAGATATCTTTCAATCTTATCTCAGAGCTCAAGAGTTAAGTGGAGTAATTCTAGCAGTGTTGAGTGAGGGGGGAAAAATTTATATGACAAAAGTTATGCTAGGTATAGTCCTCTCCCTTCCCTTAGAAGATGTCAGTAAATTTTTGACGCAGAAGATATGACTTGTCCCTCTGTTACTGTGCCAACTTTTCTCCACAGTAAATTGCTATAATTTTGACCTCATGTTCTCCAATTTACTGCAGAGTATGTTGCTTTGTTCTCCAGAAAGATAGAATCCCTCAACTGTGAAATTCAGTTTAGCTTTATTGATTCCATGGATTTGTTTTAATATTTAGCAGCTGTATATTTGGTAAATAACATATATATATTCCTGATTTTTTATAAAAAACTCTAACTGAACATTAAATTAATAAGGTTTTAAAATAATTACTTCTGAATATTTTACAAAACTCTTTCAAAATAATTCTTTTCATTCTTCTTTTTAGCATTTTCTGTCTTTCAAAGAGTAACTACTACCAACTAAACTTGTTACAAATTCTCTGAAAAGTTTCACGCAATTTATTTGGCGATTTTAATCAAAAAAATAGAGCAAGAAGTACTTGGAATTTCTCTAATGTGCAATCACATTCACTGCCCAGAGCAACCATTTTGTAGTTCTTTACGCTAGGGAAAATATCTAATCATTAGTTTCTTCAGCTAATTCAGAGACATTTAGCATTTCCTAAAATATAATTATTAAGTAGGTTAAGATTTCTCTCATTAAAATACCCACTGTTTCTTTCATGTAGTATATTTTATTTTTAAAAGTAGGATGATTTCTTTATATATATATATATTCAGCCACTGTCACCTAATTGTTTTTATTATTAGTTATTATTTGGCTGACACTCTGTGATTTAGTTGAGTTTTGAGTCAGAGGTTACAGCTGAATTTAATGCCCTCAGTCTTAAATTTTGTGTTTTAATATTCAGGTGTTCAACTTATTATTTTAATAAGATAAGAGCCTTGGTAGGTATTGCCTCTTCTCTTATGTTCCAACAGACACTTTCCTCAAATATCATAGCACCTACAGGGTTTAACAGTTCTAAAAGAACTTGGTGTGGAAAACTGTAAAGTCCAGAGAATTTATCAGTAGACATAAGCATAATTGCAGCTATGTAGTCTGTTGCCTTTACAACATTTCATGCATTGAAGAAAGTTTTGAGAAGTTACTAGTTTATTCCTTTGTTTTGTAATTAGGTAGGTAGACCATGATGAAGACAAGCCTTTAATTATGGGTCGCTTCCCCCCTCCCCACCCCCTTCTTTTTTAAATACTACTTTGCTTTTTTTCCCTCAGTGTAGCATTTCTGTCTGGTCTTGAAAATATCAGAAAGTGTTATATAAAATAGCATAGTTTTGGATGTCTTTGTTGGTTCATGTAATTGTTTTTCTTACAGTTTTATTAATGCGATAATTAATACTTTCCATCTCTAGGAATTTTGTTTCTTTGTTAGTCATAATATAAATTAACCTCTTCTGTTGCTGACAGAATGTTGCTTTGTGTGCCTTGCCTCTGGTCTATGGATTTGCGGTTTTTCTTCTTTTGACTTGCAGTCAAACATTGCTAATTTTTTAATGTCTCTCACTGTGTGCCACAGTGCAGTTGGACAATATAAATCACAAGTAACAGTCAACCTTCTGGCTTTGTTTTGTGTATCGCAGTCACACTGATTAACTTTTTCAATGATTTATGTAAATCTCTAAAAAATCAATTTTACTGTGTTACCTATCATACCCATTTAATATAGTTGTCTTTATCTTCCTGCTTAACCTGACCACTGAATTTGTCACTTTTACTAGAATCATACAATAGTTTGGGTTGGAAGGGACCTTTAATGGTCATCTAGTCCAACCTCTCCTGCAATAAACAGGAACATCTTCAACTAGATCGAGTTGCTTGGAGCCTAGTCCAACCTGACCTTAAATATTTCCAAGGATGGGGCACCTACACGTCTTTGGTCAACCTGTTCCAGTGTTTCACCACCCTCATTGTAAAAAAAATTCCATTCCTTATATCTAGTCTAAGTCCACCCTCTTTTAGTTTAAAAGTATTATCCCCATACAAAAGGTCCTACTAAAAAGTCCCTCCCCATCTTTCTTATAAGTCCCGTTTAAGTACTGAAAGGCCACAGTAAGGCCTCCCTGGAGCCTTTTCTTCTTCAGACTGAACAATGCCAACTCTCTCAGCCTTTCTTCATAGGAGAGGTGTTCCACCTTACTGATATATTTGTGGTTGTCCTCTGGACAGGCTCAAACAGGTCCATGTCTTTCCTGTGCTGAGGACTGCAGAGCTGAACACAGTACTCCGGGGGGGGGGGGGACGGGGTGGGTGGGGGGGTGTCTCACCAGAGTGTGGTAGGGGGACAGAATCACCTCCCACAACCTGCTGACCACAATTCTTTTCATGCAGCTCAGGATACAGCTGGCTTTCTGGTCTGCAAGCATACAATGTCAGCTCATGTCCAACTTTTCATCCACCAGTATCCCCAAGTTCTTCTCCACAGTGCTGCTCTCAATCCCTTCATCCTCCAGGCTGTATTGATACCAGGGGCTGCGCTGACCCACACGCAGGACCTTGCACTTAGCCTTGTTGAACCTCATGATGTTCACATGGATCCACTTCTCAAGCTTCTCCAGGTCCCTCTGGATGGCATCCTGTCCCTCAGGTATGTGTCGTGTGAGTTGCACCACTCATCTTGGTGATGTCTGCCAACTTGCTGAAGGTACACTTGATCCCACTATATCATGGATGAAAATATCAAAAAGTCCTGGTCCCAGCGTGGATCCTTGAGGTGCACCACTATCACTGGTCTCCATCTGGACATGGAGCCATTGACAACTACCCTCTGGATGTAGCCATCCAATCAACTCTAGTTGATTTAATTGCTAACTTGGTATCTTCCTATTAAAGATGACCCACAGTGGATGAGGGAAAGGCTGTGGATGCTGTTTACCTGGATTTTAGTAAAGCCTTTGACACCATTTTCCTTAGCATTCTCCTGGAGAAACTGGCTGCTTATGACTTGAACAGGCATGCTCTTCACTGGGTAAAAAGCTGGCTGGATAGGCAGGCCAAAAGATGGTGGTGAATGGAGTTCAATCCAGTTGGCAGCTAACAAGTGGTGATCCTCAGGGCTCAGTACTGAGGCAATTCAATTTAATATCTTTTTTGATGATCTGGATGAGGGGTTCGAGTGCACCCTCAGTAAGTTTGCAGATGACACCAAGTTGGGGGGAGTACTGATCTGCTTGAGGGCAGGAAGGCTCTGCAGAGGGATCGGAACAGGCTGGACCAGTGGGCCAAGGCCAATTGTATGAGATTCAACAAGGAGAAGTGCCGGGTCCTGCATTTGGGTCATAACCACCCCCACACAACCTTACAGGCTTGGGGAAGAGTGGCTAGAAAGCTTCCTGTAGGAAAAGGACCTGAGGGCATTGGTCAACAGCTGGCTCAATATGAGCTGGCAGTGTGCCCAGGTGGCCAAGACTGCCAAGAGCATCCTGGCTTGTATCCAAAACAGTGTGTCCAGCAGGAATAGGGAAGTGATTGCCCCTTTATACTCAGTATTGGTGAGGCTGCACCTCAAATACCATGTTAGATGTTGAGACCCTCACTACACAAAAAACATCAAGGTGGTGGAGCGTGTCCAAAGAAGAGCAACAAAGCTGGTGAAGGGCCCAGAAAACAAGTATTATGAGGAGCAACTGAGGGAACTGGAGAAAAGAAGGCTAAGGGGAGACATTATCTCTCTCTACAGCTACCTGAAAGAAGGTTGTAAAAGGGTGGGTGTCAGTCTCTTTTTCTAGTTTTTTTGGTTAACAGACAAGGAAAGGTGTTTGTAACCAGAAGACTAATCTTTAATTGTGTCCTTGAATTAGAAATTATTTTATTGTGTCTTTCCCACTGTAGGAAGAAATACTGTGCATTATCATGATGTTGCCTGACATGATCCAAGGTACATGCAGTAAATTTCTTCTGTTATTGAATTCTGGATGAGGTGGTTTCATGGCAGATTTTTTATTACTATTTATTTACTTTAACTTAATTTTATTTTATTTTTTTTCATTTCATTTCTCCAGAGTGTCTGAGAGTTCAAGAAGTAATGTGAGTTCCAGTTACTGGGACAAAGAAAAGGGGGAAGTTGTGAGGGTATGGCTGATCATATATCTTGGTTGCTTCTGTGTCTATCATAAACAGATAGCAAAGCCTTTGGTACAAACATATCTTTTCAAAAGGTACTTGTACATCAGAGAGGATTAGTGAATGTACCATTCACTTAGTGAGACTGGTTGTCATGCCCTTTTTAAGACCTTGGAGTGTTGCCTGGAGACTTAGGATCTTGCCAGTGTGTTAAAAGGGCCCAATACAAACCCCATTAATGTCAGTGGAACAATCCCCACAGACTTAAGTGAACTGTAAATCAGGATAAGCTAGTGCTTATGTCAGTATTTTATCTGAGTCATATATGGGCCCACAAAACAGAGGAGAGGTTTGCATGCTAGAATAAAACACTTTCAGGTTCCAGAAGTAAATCTCAGTAGGTATGACTTGATGGCCCTAAAATGGCACTGAGCTTTGTTTTATTCTGGTGTTAATGAACAATATGAGCTGCTAACTTCTAGCAGACATCCAGAAGAACCTTGTGTGGACAGAAAGACCCCTGTTATATCAAAACGAAGTAACTTGCAGGAGTTGGCAAAACTATTTCCTTTCTAGCAGCTTTATTGTTTTCCTACTCTTAGAAACTGTCCTGTATCAAAATTTTGTCCTGTTCTGTGGTTGAGACAGATTTTACTGATTCATTTTTGCAGTAAAAATTCTAATGGTGTGGACATGGATGAATTCATATTTTCAGATGGTAATGGATAGTTCTTTTCAGATACAATTATAGCCATTATTAGTCTCTGGCTAGATCTTGAATTTTTACTTTAGCACAATTCACTGGTGTGGTGATAGATAAATAAATAGTATAATCCATCATTTTGAAGGAGTTTTTTTACATGTGGTTGAAAACAGGTGTGTTAAACTGAATTTAATGTGTTTACCCTTGCCCACATCGTAGATACAGCTGAAACAGCAGTAGTGGTGTGTAGTTTATTTTTAAACCAATCAAATGTGAACATTTTATTTTGGGAAGTACCACTGTAAATGTAGACAGAAAAATTCCTGTGGACTAAAGAAGCTCAGTGGGCACTCTGAGAACATTTGCTATGGGTCAGTAACAAGAACAGTTGATGTTCAACTGGTAGCAACCTCTCACCTGTTAGCAAGAATCACATATTTCTGGGAATGAGATAAATATACAATTGAACAGAGATGAAAGCTGCAGCTCATTTTGACAGACTGCCCTTAGTGCTGCAGAAAGGATACATATCTACTTTGAGTTCATACCATTTTTTCCTCTGGTCTTCTCATTATGTAGTTCTCATTTGTATAGATTTGGAACCTTTGCAAACAGGCCTTAAATATAGATGGGAATTTAGCTTTCAGAGTAGCTGTCATGCAACAAGAGCTGCTGTCAAAGTCCCATCAAATATGTAGTTTTCCAGTGTAGGGTGGGGGGGAAGAAGAGGGAGAGAGGTAATGGAAAACAGTGTGTGTCTTTGATTTACTGATTGATTTACTATTGAAAACCTTTTTTTGTATTGAAGACTGGAAGTTTATTTGCATCTTAGTCAATAAACCCTTGTATTTTCCATTTTCTGAAAAGTGAAATCTTGAACAAATGAAACAAATGTCACTAGCAAAATGACAGTGAGTGTGTGAAATGGAATTTTAAGATGCTCACGAAATAGGATATTATTGTGCTACAGAAGATCTCTAAAAAGGAATAGATACTTATGATGTAATCTAATACATGAAAGGTACATAACTGGCTCAGTTTTAAGACTAATTGCACATCACATTGCATTGCCAGATCTGCTGATGTCCATCATATTTGTGCATTATTACAGACAAAGGAAGCACCAAAGAATAAATAATGTGCTTTACATTGGCATAAATAATCAGGTTTCTATGCTTACACGAGATCAGAACACTTTTCAACATCAAAAAAATTAATCAAGAGCTAAAATATGCAGCAAGATCAAAACCAACTCTGGAATAAATGTCTACCTCTTCTACTTATTTAGAGTGAGATGTGAAATTTAACAGTGGGTGCCATATAATAGTGGCTGGTGTCTTCTGTGTCCCAGATGAACTCCACTGTCACCAGCTGAGGTGAAGATTCATTTTCTTTAATTGCAAATATCCCATTTTGGAGAGTTCCTTCATTACACAGTGAGCTGGAGGAATAGTCCATTTACATTGGAAACAAGTACCAAAGATACTTTGATTATGATTGGTCAATTTGCTCCTTACAAACTTATCCAGCTTTAAGGTATATTAAAATATACAAACAAATAAACAAAGAACCCCACGACACACACAAAAAAACCACCCAACAGATGGGGGAAGAACAAAAAAAAAAAAACAAAACAAGGAACAGGAAGGGTCTTCCTTAACAATCAAGTCTAATTATCAGCTACTGTTGGTTACTCATGGCATAATCTTGTTCATATACTCACATCTCCCTTTATTAGGGCTGCAGTTGTTTTTTTTTTACTTTTCCTGTTAGGCACTGCTTAACAGCTTCATTTTCTCATGATTAGAAATCATCTTCTAATTTACTGTCCAAATTACATACCTTTGTTCTAGCGCTGATATTGTCTTTTAGCTTTAATAGCCCTTCTTCTCCCTTGTGTTTTTTGTCAGATGTACTTATAGAGAACAATCATCTACTCTCTTATCTTATGTTTTGCTAGGCTAAACAAGCCAAGCTCTTTCAGTCAGTTCGTATAAGACAGGCTTTGTCACGAATTCTCTTTCCAAAAAATTACCAGAAGACACGCTTATTGGAAAATAAAGTTTCAATGTATGCTGCAGAGCATTCAGAAAGCCTTCTAAACTTGTTTCAGACATAAGACTAAAAGTTTGCACGGGAAACTGTTTCTAAGTTACAGTTAATTAAATCTGTAAATCAAAATTACAGGTAATCTAAGTTCAGTAATAATAATGTTAGTCTATCTACCGAAATGCCTAGAAAATTAGATCAGTCCAATCTACCATGCAGCACAAGCAAAGCTAGGAAGACTTTATTTTCCTTATAGAATTGAAAAGGAACTGAATTTAGAAAAACTAAACACAAGAATATGTCATTATCTCAATAAAAATCCCAGGTGTCTACCCTCTTTTTCTTACAAAAAAATCCCCACCCCTATTGAAATGAAATTAACTATATATACTATTGAACTGGTTTTACACGGGGATCATATATTAGGCATATCTGGTGATGATTGGGTGGCAGGGAGCTGTGGAGGAAGTCCATAAGCTGTCCTGGGCCAGTTCAGCAACCACTTGAAACAGCCCACTGTTGCCAGCACTGCAACAGGCAGGGCAGCCTGTGTCACTGCTGCTCAAACATGTTTAACAAAGGGCAGCAGCAATGACAGGCGTGAGGTGCGACGAGACAGATGAAAGAACAGTAGGACATACAGAAAGAGACACCTGAGGAAGCATGCAAGGAGACATGTGTGAGGAAAGGGAGGAGAAATGGAGAAGACACAGGTAAAAGCAAACTGTTAGGCTCATGGCTGGAGATGTACTCCTGGAAGGATGTGTTTCATGACAATGGAGGTATCTCTGAGGGATCATGGCCCATGGAGGAGACCACACGAGGATGTGGATGACCCTCAATGGCCTGTGGACCACAGAGGAATCCATACCAGGGTGGGGATGCCCCAAAGGAATTGCTGCCCACGGAGGAAACCACACTGGGGTGAAGATGCCCCCAAAAAGGATGGTGGACCACAGAGGAGCCCAAACTGGTCAAGGGTTACCTCTGAGGGACCATGACCCCTGGGAAAGCACATGTTGGTACAAAGGAGGCAAATTAGAAATACAAAGCAGTGAAAGAAAAGAAATAAGAAGCAGGGTGTGGCAGAAATAAACCATTGCTAACCTCAGCCTCCTGCACTACCAGCTGACTAACCAAAGGGACTGGGAGATTTTGCATGTAACCCTTGGCAGAAACAAGGGAAGCTGAGCCTAGGAAGGAGGAAGGAGAGGTACTGAACTGGAGTTAAGCCTGCAAAAGGGAAAGGAAATGTGTTTCCCTAAGCGTTTAATTATTTGTTGTCCCCCCGCCCCCCCCCCCCCCCTTTTTTTTTTTTCTCTTCAATAGCCACATCAGTAATTAAAAGTTTAATTTAATTGGTCATCAAGGAAATAGTTTTAAACTCCCTGTGTTGAGACTTCTTTGTCCATGCCAATACAACACATTTTTGAGGTTGGTATTGAGATCAAATTCTCAGCTTAACAACAGAAGTGTTATATTCAGATCTTCAGAATCTTAAGTTTAACTGTCATCCTACAGTGATTTAAAATCAGCTGACATCTAAGTTTCTTACAGTATATAAGCCTTCTGGCTTCTGAAGGCCATATCCATGAAGACCCTGACTCAGGCAGGCCCACCTCTGCATGTGAGGCTCAGTGGCTGCAACAGTTACAAAGAAGATAAAACCATAATTCAGTTCCTCTGAACAAACTTTTCAGAAAATCTGAGTTTGTTTCATTCATTTGTTAATTCACCTCATTAACTTTAAAGCTCTGTTTGTACATGTTTTATCCTAGTTCAGCCAATGAAGAGAAATAGGTGCTTCTGGATTACAGATCATCCAGACTATTCAGGCTTTTGTGTAAGAAGGCTCTTTGTTTTTATTTGTTGATATTGATAGTGATGAGGTGGGCAGAGCCAGAGGTTGAAATCTGTATATTAGAAGTCTACTTCTAAGTATGCTAAGGATGAAAACCAGTGTATTCAGACACATACTATAATGCTAATGTAGAACTCTGTGATAACTACTACTAGTACTTCCTACATTTTTAGTGGTTTTCATGATTGCAAGGACAACATACTCTTCAATCTCCTCTTTGTGACAGTTTTTAATCCATTGGTATATGCATATATTTACTAGTGCTGTTTTACTGACTCTCCACATTTTATCATGTCTTAAAATATTTGATGATACATTTTTATTTAGCACAAAAATAGCTGAGCTGAAACCAGTGGAGTCAGGATAATTTATTGCAACCAAGAATCTTAAAACCCAGCTCACGGAGTCACATGATTATATGAGTATCTCTTTTTCTAGTGTTATTGTACATCTCTAGCCATCAGTGATATTCATGAGGATAAACTTTTTCTTTTTTATGTTTTTTTTTAATTCTAATGAAATACTAACAAAATGTAGCCAAGACTCTAAATTAGGTATCTAATTTCAGAAAGTGATTATATCATTATCAAAGTACGAGAAGAGTTTTAGTCACATCTCATTTAAATCATAGATTTTCTGCAGCTTATATAATTTGTATTATGTGTACATATGTCATATTATTCACACACACACACATATACACACACATCTGTATGTATACATATAGCTTTTAGACCAAATATTTAAGCAGACAGAAAATAGATTTGTCTTCTAATACTGCCCCTTTTATGATGGATTAAGCCACTCATTTTGTGTGGCTAGGTGGGAAAACTTCTGGATTAATTAAGAAATTTTCATTACTACAATGAGGTGCCTGCAGATGCTTCTGCAAAGCTTTAAACTGTTTCATGTACCACAACGTATCTTATTAAAGACTCAGAGATGTTACGCTTTTCTTTAATGCCATATTTATCTCAAATAATGGATATATGATTTACCTCTTGGTAATTTTTAATTCAATTTCCAATACCTAACAGTTCTTAGAGTAGGCTAGGCCTCTTAGTTATCTGCAGTCTTGTATTTCTGTTTATCATCAAATCTCAAGAAAGGAACAGAACAAAACAAAAAATGAAAAAACAGAATTAGTAAAAGAAGATAAAAGT
This sequence comes from Falco punctatus, assembly GCF_963210335.1. Lineage (NCBI taxonomy): Eukaryota > Metazoa > Chordata > Aves > Falconiformes > Falconidae > Falco > Falco punctatus. The sequence continues at coordinate 105,539,646 of NC_137581.1, read as the reverse complement.
ATATCTTTAAAAGTTTTAAAAACTTTCAAAATTTGAACAGTCACAATTCCAAAATAAATTTAATCAAGCATACATACCTGTCATTTGAATGGCATCTTTAAAAAAAACCAACAACCAACCCCCCTCCCCCCGAACCAAACACCAATAAATTTAAAGTTACAAACAAAACTTTTAGCTAAACTTTGATAACAACCTCCTATATAAGCTATTGAAACTTACCTAGTATTCACTGTTGTCAGTATTTGTTCAGCCAGAGGGTAAGCTTTGTGCTACAGAGTTGATGCCTGAGTCAGTATACTCTGCTACTGAGTGAGAAAACTAAAGCTATTCAGGGAAAGGTACAGAGGTAAGAGCTATTTTTTTTTTTCCATTTATTTATCCTGGATGACTTACTACTGGTGGTCTAGGAAGCAAATATACAGCACTGAAGGGTTAATTCAGTATTGCCAGCCCAAACTGTCAACAACCAATCTCACTTGTAATTTTTTTTTTTTTTTTGTTTTGTTTAGCCCAGTACCTAGTTGAAGTTAACTCACCTGAAGTCATCTATCAACTGACTACTGTAATACAGGGATTGTCTTGATCGTAGAGCAAAAAAAGCATGGCACTACATAATTTTACATCTCCTTTCCTCTTTGGTACTCTCAACACAGAGGATAGTTAGTACATGAGGTGATTAATTTATCTCCCTCACCACCACTGCCTTCTTTCTCAATGTTGAAACAAAAGGGGGAGCCAATATTGACCTTGCAAACAGTTTGGCATCTTTTTTCTTCAGTGAACAAGAAGAGTTTTCAGTCTGCAAATCAGTGTATTAATTTGTAGGTTAAAACTACATAATTTTATATGCATTCATTTCTTTTACCTTTATGCTTTGGCCAGAAGAAGTACAACAAAAACCAGAATGAAAAAAACAAGCTAAATCTGAAAGAAAAGCTTGAAAGATCAGTGAGGCTAGATTGCAACTGATTCATTCTCCCTTTCCTATGGCAGCCAAGCTGATATTCCCTACCTTGACAAAATGAAATTTAAGATCTGCTTGACTTACCAGTTACTTGCATTTTACCACCTACTGGTGATGACTGGCTGGTAATAAAGCTTCAAGGTTCATATCTCAATAAAATTCATGCTCCTGTGGTTGCTACTGCTTGATTATACCAGGCCTAGGCATTGAGGCATCAATCTACATAACTGCGTTTTTTTCTAGATCAATAAATTAAGGAGGATCACCCAGATACTATGTTAATCTTGAATAACCTCTTCAGTTGATTAAATTGATAAAATACACTGGAAAAGGTCAATAGAAATATTTATACAGGAAATATTGATTGTTTTAAAAAGTAAAATATGTTTAAAATAATTTCCAATCTGCTCAAATAGCTAGATTATTCATAAAAGCAACAATGAATGAGACTGGAAATTATGTACTATCATAAGTTTTGTATGTGGTATGATCATTGGTGGCCATTTTGTATGATAATGAAGGTTCAGTAGACATCTAAATTGACCCTCTTGTTGCTTTCTTCATGAATAGAAGAAATATCAGCTTAAAACACTTCTGAAAAGTCTTTTCAAAATATCTGAAAATACTTCTACTGGTTAGGTATGTAAACATAGTATGAAGACTTTTGAAACTTCCTGCTAAAGCAGAGAATAGAACTGTTTAGGATTTTCAGTTAAAATATTTATTCCCCTACTAAAAATGTTACATTTTGACAAAATGCACTTTTTTACTTAAAAAGCTGTTTATGAAATAGAATTATTTTCAATCTAAAAATGTAAAACCCTTTTATGAAAATGAATGGCTTTATTTGTGGAGGTTTTTTTATTTATTTTGGGAAAGTGCTCAAACTGCAATCTAAAGATACTTTAACACATGTTATAGCAAAAGAAATATATTTTAGAGAGAGAAAATTACAATTTTTTATTTTCTAATTGGTAGCTGAAAATAGTGAAATTCAATGAAATTCTTAAGTCAAGCATATGATAAACTTTGTTGAAATGTAGAGGGTGGACATAAAGACAAATGCAAGAGCTGAAATCATTCACTGGGGTAGAAAGTGGAAAAGTGAGTGATATTTAATCTTAGATGATGCCATAAAAATGATATAGTAACATGGATTCAAAGATAAATTGCAGTAAGTACAAAATGGAATTCTTTACACACAGGACTTGACAAATCATGTTAGCTTAATTATATAATCAAAGCATTCATGAGACTGGGGACAAGTTGGAAAATGCATATCAGAAGTAACTTTGCTAATGTAAGGAGCACTGTGAAAGCCTTGTTGCTGAAAAAGCCGCAAGAGAAACTTTTAATAGTGAGCAAGGACAAATAGACAAAAAATATGACTGACACGTGATATATTTCTCTTGATGGGACTAAATGCATGCAACAGGAAAGAGAAACAATAAAAAGAATGTAAATACAAAAAATAAAAAAATAAAAAAATTAAAAAAAAACACCAAAGCAAGGAAACAACAACCAAAATAAACCCAACAGAAACCCACAAAAGATCCTGAGATGTTTAATTTTATTCAGGGAATCTATGAAAGCAAACCATGAAGAGTTTTGATCAGTATCAATAAACAGGAACTGAAAAAGCTTCTGGATTTTTTCATCATCTTTAAAGTGGAGCTACTTTTAAACCAAGAAAGAGTGTTTTTTTTTTTTCTAATAAAGTGTTTATTGATGGTATAAAAGCTAGATGTGAGAAGCAAATAGACAAATTTTGCACTGTAAAATGTATCTATATATCTGTAGACCGATAAATAATTGATAGTGATATGAGTTAGATTAGATGTTAAGGTATGTTTAATAAAAAATTCATGATAATCAGGGTCAGAATTCATGCCAAATTACAGGACAGTTTAATGCTCCCATTATCTTTTAACAAATAAAGGTAATAGGAATCTAACTTCTGTCATCTTTTACAGAGAAAAAAATTAGTTAATACATTAAGAAAACAAAAATAAATGTTAATATTAATCTGCCTAAATATATGTCTAACACATTCATCTAGTCTCACTTTGTTGGGTGGGAGGGGAAGTGGGCAAAGGGAAAGGTATTTTGGAAGCATGATGCTTTACATCTCAAGGTAACTAAAGTAGGGCAGGATGATGACATCTATAAATGGATGTTAGATCACTGACTGAGGCGTTCATTATGTCTTCCCTTACAAACAAAATCAGGCGAGATCAGCAGTGACTCTTGTGCCCCATCACTTTCTGGGTTAACACCCTGGTCTGAAAGCGACACTACAGGTTCCTTGTACTCCTGATTTGGTTTGGACCCCTCTAGTGTGCTGCAGGGCCAGGCTTAGTACCTACATGCTGCTGTGCATAGCGGGGGGGGTGGGGGGGTGGGGGGGTGGGGGTGGGGGGGGTGGTGCAAGACTCAGAAAGAGCCAGAATACTATAAAGTTCTGGCAGAGACAGACTTCATTGTCAGTGCAAAAGCTGCCATGGATGAGACTAACCTCATCCCAGTGATATCATAGCTGGTTGTCTAAAATGAGGAGTATGGCTGAAAATATGAAGGCTGTTTTAGAGAATTTCTTAACATTTAGAAGCTGCTCTGGTGGAAGCTTGAAATTGGGAATAGTTCAAAGAAATTCTAGCAAACCACAGTTACATCTTTGTGGATATAAGACCAAAGTAACTTCAGTATTTACTTTAGTTTGTAGTTTTTTGGTTTGGTTTGTTTGTGGCTTTTTTTAATAAAACCATCAATTTCATGTATATCTTATTCTTTGAAAAAAACCCTAAATGTCCCCAAAAATGCACCTCAGAATTAAAGAAAAATAATTATTTTAAAAATCAGAAGAACTGAGAAATTAAATACAAGCAAGCATGTACACCTGTTCTGTTTAAACAAATGAAAACCTATTGTCCTTGCATGAGATGCAAGTTCAGTGCTTGCCTAGATACAGAAAATGTAGGAGGTGTTGCATGAAGTCCAAGAGTGTCAGCATGTAGTCTAGCAGATTTTCCAAATATAGTATCAGCAGCAGCTTCTGCACAATGCTGCAGAAAAGAAAAAAAAAAAAAAAAAGTCTGATGGATCACCCTTGCCAAATACATGAAAAATAGCTTAACAGGTAACAGAAGGATGGAGAAGATGCAACATCAGGAAAAGAAAATAATGCTCATATATCTGAGAGTTGCATTTTATTTCCCCAAATGTGTTAGGTGTCTACCATACATTGCATGTGTCTATGAGTGCATATATAAATAAGGAAAGTTTCTAAAATTTCTAATTGCTCTATCTTTCTAATTAAGTACCAAATACAGTTGGTTAGAGGGATTTGTTTTCCTAGTTTTGCCCTGTTAATGAGTTAATTTCACTGTGACAAGAGGTGGCAACTGAGCAGTGGGAAAGGCTGGAGGGAGAGAGAGAGAAAAATACGTATTTTCTGGAAAAGCCCTGCTTCAATTCCTTCTTCTTTCTTACCCTCCAGTCACCTGTGTGTTTACTCCATCTTCTTTTATCTAGATGTGGTACTTGCGCAGTTACAGTAAGTCAGTTAGCAAGTGTTTTTTTCAGGATTTTTTAGATTTTGAATTAGTGAATGCATAGGGAGTGGGACAGCTAGCTTGTTAGACAGCTATGTTCAAGTCTCAGTGAACAGGAAGTTACTGAAAATAAAATTCATCTGCAAAGATGCCTTCCATTTCGAAAGGAAATGTTTGTTATGCTGAAAGTTAAGAGATGCATTTTCTGTGGTAATAGTGAACCGCCATATTCAAAAAGCACATTAGAAGAAATGTAATCCTGTTTGGCAAAAATTGTTTTTTATGTAGTGAATGTCAAATTATATTAAGAGCATTCAGACACCATTGAAGTTATTCCTTTATTTGAACAATGTGATAATGCCTGTGTCTTTTTATCTACACAGTCAGAAATGATATAGTTTAAACTCCAATGAAAAATGAAACAATACACCCTACGGTTTAGAAAAATCAGTCCATTGAAATAAAAAAAAGATAATTTGTTGTTATTCAATTGTTTGTACAGTAGGAGAGACTTTGTGTCTGAAACATAACACATTAAGGCAATTTGATCTTAATAAAAATGTCTACATGAAAGCAGTTAGAAAGATCTTAGAGGCAACGTGAGAGCCATTCAGAATTTTTTTGCCATACATAGTCTTGAAATTGGACTCCCACCTTTATGTACTAAAACTTACTTTCCTAAATGAAGACTAGATACATAAGTAGAGTTTGTGATAATTTGGGATAAATAATGTGTCTGACAGCTAATTAAAATCTATTAGTTTTTTTCCATAGACAGACTTGGGCTTCAATTTTGCAGATTATGTGGTTTTGCTGTATATGCTGTACCAGTAAGACTTCTTACTAGAGAAAGTTTGAAATATGCATAGTGTTAGGACTGCATAAGAAAAATAACACCTTATTCTCTCTGTGTATTCTCTACCCACTTCAGTCAGAGTGTACAACATCCTAATTGCTTATATGCAGCAACTATTTCAGATGGGACCAAAAGGCTTTCTTTTTCTTACATTGTACTTTGCATTTGTCCTCTGAACATGTTGGAAGACTGGTGCAAGCTTTCTTACACTGCATACTGAAAAAGTGACTGTATTATTAACTATTCGCTTAAACACTCACACCAGATGATAGCTCAGTTATTGTAGCTTTTCATCATTCTCCATAACTAATTAACCACATGCACATATTTTTGTCAGATGATATTGCCATTTAGTAAGGGAAAAATAGATGAACTCATTTGTAATAGATGGAGACTTGGCATTCACACAAACATTAGGCTGCCAAGAGATAGATTGGTGCTTTATCATTAAAAATAGATATCAAAATAAGTTTGGGTTAGTTAAATATCCTGTTATTTCAATCAATAACAACTTTGACAATAGCTAACAGTAGCATGGGATTTAGTTGTAAAGTAGATTTAAAAAAGGACAACAGTATTCTGAACGAGATACTTTCAATAAATGGTGTAATAGAGAAATTTGATATAAAATAGATAAACTGGGTTAAAGGCATTGCAGAATTTTTCTTTTTGCATTGGAGCATATGATCTTGAAACTATATCAGGCAGTCCTGTGGATTCAATCTGTAATTGCTTCCAAGTGAACATAAAATTTTTAATATTTTTTTCACACTTTACTAATTTTGCAAGCTACCTATGCAATGGTACATCATGCTTGATTTCAAAGCCTAGATTATATATTTAAGGTTTTGTGTAGGGTGTTATAAAACAAGAGAAGGCAAGAATGAAAGGAATGAAAGGAATGTATATAGCCACCTGAATTGTCAGAACAAATGACCAGCTGTGCTCATTCTTATGAAAAGGCTTGGGAAAAAATGGGTTGAAGTATTGTAAAGAAAAAATACAGTAGCACAATGAACGATGAGAAAGAGCATTGTGGTGCTATTCAATACTTTGCAGCCATACACTGATATTTGCATCATGAGTGTGTTCCCTAGCTTGTTCCTGAAAATATTATGGAAGTCTTCCTCTTCTAGGAATTTTCAAAACCTGCAGTAACCTTTTGGGAAACACAAGTTTTCTGTGCAAATTCTATGCACAGAATCACAAGCAGATGTTAACTACCAGGAGTATGAGATGCTGCAAAGGAAGTGGGAATTCTGCTGTAGGTTCTGAAGAGCTGACTACACCACAATTTCTGATAGTAAGAATAGCTAAGCATTGAATAAATTTCCATTGAATTTCACTACATTGTTCACTGTAAGAGCAAGTCACTGTGAGTACATCAAGAGAAAAGTGTCAATGACAACACAATATTTTATGTGTAGTTACACAGAATTGTGTTTCTTGAGGTAAACCTCAAACTTATTGCCATTGGACCAAATAAGAAGCTCCTTCTTTCTGTGGATCTATGCATTGTAACACAGATGTGTTTGTGAGTGCCTGAAATGCAAGGCTCCTGTGTAAAACCATGCAATCACCAGTGCTTACATTCCTTTCCACTTGTTCTTAAATGTCCTATTAACATAGTTCACTTAAATTTTTGGATTCATATTATATCCATAGAGATGCTGCACTAAGGGAAGCTATGAGGTTTGACCAGCAAGCCTACTGAGATCACTTTTGTTCTTAAAAGCAGTATATGATTACACACACATTATATTTATCATATCATGCAACTGTCACGGCCTTAATCATTTGACATTATATTCTAATGATGTGGTTAGTGAATGTGTTTAGTGAATTTTTATTTTTATGTGTTATATGGGTAGAATGGAGAAAAGATACCAATTGCCACTGTCCAACAACTTATTTCTCTAGATCTGTGTACTTCAAGTTTTGCTTGTTAAAGCTCCTAAGAGTCTGAAAAGGTAACATCCAAAGTACTGGCTCAGAAAATGTTTGTGCTCAGAGGTAATGGTTTCTTGAGTATGATAAAAGAAGAGATGAAAAGATGCAAAGGCATTTTTCAATTATTTTATTAATTTTTAAGAGGGAAAACTATGGAGTATATTAAACTAATAATTTATGAAATCAGTGATATATGTTAAAATAAAAATTCATGATATATAAAATTTTGCGTTATTTTACATACCTTTTAGCTGCCACTTATCTTCACCCTAAATTTCTCAAGGTCTTGCTGGAAAATTGTGGACAAAATTATCTCTCTATCAAGAAAAGTGAAGAGAATTTTTCCCTTGGTAGAAGCTGTAGGTTAATTAATAGGCTAATAAAGGGAAATTCTACTTACTAAAAATAACAAGGGAATATCTTCATATTGACAAGACAATGAACATCACTTTATTAGTTTTAGTCACCATTAGATTACAAAAGAATTTTCTTTCAGCTACAAATAGATAAAAGCTTGAAAAAAGTTTGAAAATAGATAAGTAGGATATGATATTTCTGAATGCATGTTAAAACAAAATGTAAAATTAAAATAAATTTTAAATAAATAGATAGATAATAAATTAGCGGCTGCTTTACATAGTGTTCAATGAAAAATCTAGCAAATTATGTGCAGTTGTAATTGGTTTTCTGAAGGAGTTTTCATTATTATTATGCCAAAAGTTGTTGTTACAAAATACAGTATGACATAAAAAGTCTTTTTTATAAAAAAATAGTTAGAAGGTCAAAAAGCAAGGGAGGAAATATAGTTAAAATTACAGGGTTTTGCTCTGTCTGTGTAATTTTTACAAAGAAAATTTAAGTTCAACAGTTTGCCCCCTGCTGCTTAGAACCTAATAGTAAACAATTATATTTAAATCTATAAATTTATTGGCTTTTTTCTTAAAAGGTACTTCCAATGTGAAATGTGCATTGAATGGAAATAGCCACAAAAGCCTTTTGAAAAAAAATTGTGCAATGTATTTGCAACTCTTGTGGTTTGATGGCCTTTTGTTGATAACCTTAGACTTCTTTGAAGTCACTGAACGAAATGTCAGTCAAAATAGAAGTTTATCAGTGCTCTTACAGCAGTTATCTCTGCTCTTTACATATGCTTGTATTTTATTTTTACCCCATGCAATATAAAAGCATTTCATTTTCAGAATAGGGGATGAAAATGAGAAGTTCTACCTTCAAAGAAAGGATGGTGTGTGTGAAGCACAAGGAGTTACCAACTATAATACACAATATGGTTTAAGTAGCAGGCATTTACACTGTAACCTGTAGTGATTGTTTCAAATCTCTAAGTATATAGGAACACACTGACAATTTCCAAATAATTTTGGAATCATTGGGGAATTTGTGATGAAAAATACGACTAACTTGTGGTTTATCCTTTATAAGAAACTGTTGAAATAATTACTTTTTTTTTTCTCCATCTAAACAAGTGCTATGAAAAGATATTTTTTTTTAACCACATGCATGAAGTGTATAGAACAATCAATTTAAATATGAAATCTTATCACAAAAGCCAAGCTGGAGTTCCAGTGGTGCTACATACTTGAGAAACTGTTGGGGAAAAACTGGCTGAACATTTACAATGGGTTGCAACTACTCAATATTTACAACCAAAGGCAATACATCTATACAAAAAGGAGCTGTAAGCGAGCTAGACATGGGCTCAATCTGGAAATATGATATTCATGATGCTTATTTGTGGGAGAGAGTTTTTTGCCATAAAACACTTATTTAATGTGATAGAGTATATTTCAAAATCAGCTGAAGTACGTTTTTAGGTTTGGATTTCACATACTGATTATTTTATTTAAAAGAATAATTTTGACCTATTTTGTTGACTTCTATAAAGAGATTTTTATACTAGTGTACTTTATATAAGCTGCGTGGAGGAAACCAATTGATTTCTTATTTTATAAAGAGATGAAAATGATGCTTTAATATTGCAGTGAAATCACATTGAAGAGATAACCACTAACTAAACTATGTGCTTATCTTTACTGATATGGGTGGTCTTGCTACTCTTTCTGGTATTCACTCAAATATTTAAGGTTAATCATGAGATTAAAAAAGAAGATACTTTAATTGAAAATTTTGATCTTAGTAATATATCAGGTTTTCTACATGATATAGACTGAATTCTTATTATTTTATCCAGATCAAACAGATAAAATATTCCAATATAAATCCATTCTGGTTTGAGATGTGCATGCTGATCTATGCAGTGTGTCTGGGTCTGGGTGTCACACAATCAAAGTATTAATTGCTAGCAAATACACTGCGTATTTCCAGAAACTGCTGTTTACCTGACATTATGATATCTGGGCTACAAAGGCCACTCATTTCCTCAAGGACTCTTCAGTCATTATTCACACCATTTTGAAGCCAAAGATGTGGTACACTGTTTTATTTTTTCCAGGGAATTTTCAATCTGTGTACTGTAATGACATTCCCTAAAGAATCTTTACTCTGAAACTCACATCTCTAATGGTTTCATAATGATTGTGACTTGACAACTATAAAGTTGTGTTTTATTGTTTTCTAGCTTTGAGGCATAAAATTCATTCAGCTGAATATTATTTGGTATTCATCAATATGTTAAAACAATATTGCATGGCTGTCCCCTGAAATTTGCATGAATCTGATTGCCAAAAAATATGTTTTTCTAACTTGCTAACATTAGTTATGTATAGAAGCAGTACAACAGACCCAATGCTACCAGGATGGATGTATTAGCTTGACAGCCCTTAGGAGAAAGTTTTCTAGTGGCTCAAATCACTTTTCAACTCTGGAACAGTGCAGATGATTTCTCTCAAATCTTAATAACCCACCAGCAGTTACATATTCACTGTAGGTTTAATTTGAAGCTAATTTTCTATCATCTCAAGCATAACTTTTTCACTGTTCAATAAGGAGAAAAAGCTGCATAAATATAAATCTATGACAATATAATTTGTGCAGGCAACCCTACCTATGTTCTATTGTGGTGTCTGTCACTGTTACAGTCTCTTAAATGAACTGTAAGAAAGGTTAAAAAAACTCAAGGAAAACATTCATTAATTATATGTAAGTTTTCAGCAGACTACTATGAAATTAAAGGTTGCTTCTCCATTTCTAAACTTTCCAAACATATTTTCACTTACCTGGCTGAAAAGCTTCTCAGGGAAAAATCTTTCATCTCTTCTATATTGTTTTTGGGTTTTATTTTAATATTTGTTTAAATTCAATTATTTATTTATATACAGTAGATCTACATGGAAATTAAACTGCACATTAGACTGTACACATCTTTTCCTGAACAATACACAATTGAGACTAACAGTTGTGCATATTTGCAGGATTACAGGCATTGAAAGAACTGTTGAAATAAGTATAACACTGCTTCTTTATGTTGACCAGAAATCCCACATTATTTAGGACAAGATTTCCCTTTTGTTCCACACCCATCAGTTACATCACAGAGGTGTGTTTTCACACTCCTGGAAAAACCTTTATATAATTTCCTAGGAACTCATGGAACTAATGTATGAGAATGCCTTCAGTATGTGAGATTTTTATCTGGAACACTTCATTGTTGAGCCACAGCAACAGAAAGAAGATTTTGATTCCGTGCATTTCATTTCCTGACAGTACAGTCGTATGTTGTTTTTACAGTATTAATATAACTGACAGTGAAGAGAATGGGAATCCTAAACTGAGTAAAGCTTTGGGAAATAATACATTTTATGCAGAATCCTTTTTAAATTTTGGAGAGAATATTTTTGTGATCTCTTGAGGTTTATTTCACTGTGACATTTTCTCAGGTTGTTATACCCACACTGCACTATCTTTAATACAACCTGATTTGAGTTGTCAAAGTGCAACGTGTCCTAAAAACAACTTTGAAAACAAAAGAACAAAGTACTGTAAAGCAGATCATGGCTTTCCAGTGCAAAATAGGAATTTTGTTGTGTTTTGGTTTGGGTTTTTTATTGTTGTTGTTTTGTTTGGTTGGTTTTTTGTTTTGTTTTGTTTGGTTTGGTTTGGTTTGGTTTGGTTGTTTTTTTTTTTTTTTTTAATAAACAGTGGAAAGCATAAATTGGAACAAGTTCTTCTCACTGTCTTCCTGGCTTGTATATTTTTTTAGATTAAGCTGTGGCAGATCCCCTCAACTTCAATGAAACATTAATAGTGCAGCCTAAAGGAGTATATGTAGTTCAAAAAATATGCTTGGGCAACCTCTTAAAAGAGAGGGAAAACAAATCTCAACATGCAAATTTATTGCTGGTTTTTGTTAGCTACAGAGTAGTGAGTACTTGGAGATTTTGAAAGAGCTCTGATGCTGTTGACAGTTATTGACAGTTGTGTGTTATATTCCCTATATGCCTTTTGAAAATTTAATTTATAATTATTATGGAAGCTATGAAAATGAGAAACCTAGAGGGTGAAGTTCCTAATTCTCTCACAAAAGAGTTACAGTGAGGGTCCTGGCAGTTCCTTTCTCTTCATTTTGTCTTCCGTGCTTCACAGCTCTGGCATGGAAACCTTTCTCCACAGGTCAAAACCTATATTCTTCACTTTCACTCAAGGCTTCAAGGTCTGTAATAAGATGTCTTCCTTTCTGCAGACAGCACAAGGATTTGGCTGTTCATCTTGAGTGTTTTGCACCTTGTAAAGTTTCATGCAGGGCATGCAATATTTAGCATCTTAATGCCTTTTTTTTGTGAATTGGTGAGACTTCATAGTATCCTTATATCAGTCTGGACAAGATGGTATGAAATCTAGTGACAACAGTTGCTAAATTGACAAATCTAGTAAAATTTTGTTTCCCTTTTCTGTGTTTTCTTGGTTCCTGTTTGATGTGTTCCATGCAGTATAGGAGTCCTGATTACTGTTCCTGATTACTACTTCCTCATTACATGTTCTGGCAGCACCCACTTTCTCTCAGAGGACTACTGTTAGGTTGCAATCCCAGCTTCACATTTACAGGGAGAAAAAAGAAGAAAAGTCACAACATCCTTATTACACAATGATTTTTGCTTTTTAATTAATTTCTTTATATATATATATATATATGACTTCCTGACCATCTTAAAATCATGTAAGAGTACTCTTAGACTCCTGCTGAAAATCGAGTTGTTCGTTATTGTTATATGTTGTACCTACCTTCCAGCTTTTAAATAATCATTTTGGTGCCTGTTGTATAATTACTAAACTGTAACATATGCCACTTGCTACAACTGGCCCTGAGGGAAAAAAAAAACAAAACCCAAACAACCAATTTATAAAAGCCTGTCTACTTCATTTAACTTCTAGAGATGAACTAGTCTGAGGAAGAAATATAAAATGTTAGTCAGTAGCACTGAAGAAAAGTGGCTACCATCCACAGTTTAAAATTTAAACTGGAAAATGGATAAGTAAAAGGTCTTTGTACAAAAGGCAGAAAAAAGAAGTGGACATTTTGCAAGAGGGAAAGATAAACAAGCACTGAAAAACTAAAAAATCTAGATGTCAGATGCAGACAACTAAATGTCACTGCCTTTTAAATGTTAATATTTGAATTTACAACTTACTGGTAAAAAATACACTATTTTTAAAAATCAAGGAGGATAGGTCATTCAACAATAAAGACATTTCTATCACTAGTGATTCTGAGTCTGTGAAGATAACTTAAGTTTGTAGACTCACTAGTCTAATACATTCTGTTTCCATTGACATTACCATAATTTTTATAAAAAATAAGATCTGTTTCATAGCAAGCGTTTTAGTCCCTATTCATAATGGAAATTGTATTTTCTGCTTTCAAAGATTCTTCACCCTTTCAAGTGAGAATTTTTTAATTCCTTGTCACATGCCATATAAGTTATACTTCCTTCCTCTTCTTAAATCACTTTGCCTCCTAAAGAATCACAATTAGGCTTAGTGTTAGGAAAAAAGCCTTTCATTCAAAAGGATGACTACATATCAGGTAATAAAAAAATATTAATACCCTTCTGTCTCTTTCTGTCAACGTTTATATTCTGCAGATGCCTTAGTTTCTTTAGATTACTCACTAAGCACTTACCCTGTGATGGCTGATGGTTGTAATGAATCGTTATTAAATTATACAGTAATTTTACTCCAGTACTGAAACTGTTGGGTTCTGTATTCCAGAAATAAAAAACACATCTCAAGAAGAAAGTTATTTTGCATGATAAGACATTTTTCATGCTTGCTAAACTGCAATTCGTAATATTATTAGAAAAATAATAATAATAAAACCTGCATAATTTCCATAAAACCCCTTTCCCATTTCTTTAGTTTATTTTTCCTTTCTGCAATTTATGGGATAAGCTAACTAAATGGAACTTAACATGAAACTTGATTGTGAATATATCCTGTTCAGAAAATTGCATTTCAAGAAAATGTCAACTATACCACGTATATTAGGATGGAGTTGCTGATCAGAAAAAATATGTACTGAATTGTATGTATTTTTTTCCAATACAAAAATTTATGTACTAATCTTTCTACCCTTGATAGTCAGGGGAAAAAAAAAAAAAAAAACAACAAAACAAACAAACAAACAAAAAAAAAACCCCAACAAAAACCCCCACAACAAACCAACACAAAAAAAGAGAGAAAAAGTCAGTTTATTTTGTGTTGAGCTAGTAGGATTATTTTTTTAGTGTTGCTTCTATATTTCTCGTTACTTTTTTTCTAAAGAGACATAACCCCAATGAGATGTCCAAGTGTGACTTCTGTGTTTCAAGAGACTAGAGACTAAAGTTTTTGAAAGAACCACATTGACCTAATTTTGTTTCCATTGAAAATCTATGCAAGGATTTCTTCTTTTTTTTTCCCCATTGAATTCAATGGAAGCAAGTGGTAAATATATTTGGGAGTTGCATCCCTTAAATGACATTTCTAAGTAATGTATCTAATCCTTTGAATAGTCCATGTCTATATATGAACACAACCAAAAAGAAAAAATAGTCTTTGTTTTAAAGACCTTTGACTACTTCAGCCGTTGCCCCAGGCAATCAATTTAGAATAATTTTCTTCCCTGTATTTTGGTTTATGTTTTTTTTTTTTTTTTTTTTTAATGTTATTTCCCATATCATAAATGATTCAGCAGGTGGTAGTACGTTCTGGTTTGTTTTTCAGAAAGAAGAAATTTAATAGAACCAGGTCCCACATTTTCTGAGAGGCTTCACAAAGAACAACATTTTCCGAGTCAGACTTTTTCAATAAGAATAGGATTTGTTTCTTAAACTTTCTCTTGGAATAGTCTGGCAGTTTACAAATTAAGGGAAAAAAAGATAGTCTTAACACTGAATATGATTTCACAAGTTCTTATACTGTGCTTCAAAAATCTTATCAGAAACCACAAACTCACATTGGAAAATCTCAGGAAAAGTGCTCAGAGAACATTTTTTAGAAGTAATATACTCTTTGTATGTTTTTGGTTTTGTAGATGACTAAGAGGTATAAACACAAATAAAAAATAGTGGTTTAAGTCTCTGTGAGTTAGGAAACAATCTTTATAAGGCATAACAAGAAGGAGGAAAATTATTTATAATTTCACTGTAATTTTGTTAATTAATAGTAACTCCACTTCAATTAGTGGGAGAAGAAAATTGAGTTTGTAGTGTCTCTGACCTCGATCTTTACCTATAAGACTTGAGAAACATTGGCAAAATGGGTTAAACTGCTCCCTTTCTTAAAATGTAATGTCTGGAGAAGAGTTGAAGTGCACTAGCAAGACATAATAATACATTCAAATTTTTCTTCTTTCTCTTGACATTTGAAATATCAAAAGCACTACGCAATCATTTCCGTGTCCTTTTCCTAGGGGTTCTTGACATATCTCCAAAGTATGAAAGGTGATAGTGCATGCAGTTGAAGACTGAAGTGAAAACAACCCCATTCAACTCCGTGTCAGCCGAGTAAAAGATTGTTGCAGTTTGAACCATAGTCCTTTGCAATATCGTATTTTATACTCTCCAGAGTTTTTAAAAGTTTGCAGTAAAACAAAGGAGTTGACAATATGATTTTTTTTTAATTATAAAAGGTAGAAGAATACAAGGAAAATGTTTGTCTCTCTGTCATGATACTAGCTGTTACTACAAAAAAAATCTACATACAAGACTAAAGGTTTACTCACATGGTTTGCACGTCAACGTTCATGATTTCAATAATGGTCAGCATCCTGGCTCTCCTAAGCTCTATCTTAAGTTTTGCTAAGCTTAAAGACAATAGAATTCTCAAATGCTGTCTTGAAAGAAACCTATGAAAGCACAAACTTTTTTTTGAATTCTGTTCTGGGTTAAAATAGGTACTTTAAAGCAGTGCTTGCTTCTTGATTTTCAATTTCTACTACTTTTAACTTTCTCTTACCTATGTTGGTGACAAAAACTCAGAAAACTTTCATGATCAGTACACAGGGTGAAGTGGCCAGATGGTAACATCAACTTGATTCAGGGAAAATAAAACTTACTGGGAATGTCAGGAGAAAGGTGGAAGAGTGCTCTGAGTTAATTGCAAAGTATTTTTCAGGGTAGAGAATAAATATTCTTTTTGGTCAGGAGCATATATAGACAGGGAACAAACAGGACTGAGGATTCCATGGAACATATATTGGAAATGAAATGGCTTTATCTCAAAAGAATTGTGCAATGTATTTCAAAATGTTGAAGCCCTGAACATGAAACAATCCTGCTCATAACAGTGTTTCTTTTAAACTGTTTTCTCTTTCTCTTTTTGAACTACCAAGCACATGGAGTTTTTAGCTGAAATGTTTTCAGCATGTGCAGTGTTTGAGATGGTTGTCTCAACTTGTTAGATATGTTCTGTCTACGTTTGATAATTTGTCTGTTTTTCTTGAGAGCCATTGCTAACATTTTAAAAATTCTGCTGCAACTTTGCAAAGCTGTGTGCAATTATGAAGTCACTTTTAAACTGCTTTAAATGAAAATTAAGTGGTGTGAGTGATAAGAAATCCAAAATTTTCTCCAAAAGCAGCTAGTCTTTTTTTACTCTGTTATAGATATACACGAATGTTGAGACTTGATACTTAACAAATTATTTAATTTAAAAAACCCTGAACCAAATAAAAAACCATGGATGGTCTATATCATGGCTTTCAGAACAGTAGCTACAATTCTGATGGATATACAAGCATACTAGGCAGTTGTCTGGTTCCCTGTTGTGTATAGCTAAAGGGAAAACACCTGGAAAGAAATACGAGCATGCTTGCTGCCATTATTTGAGATAATACTGGGAGTAAGCCAGTCAGATGAGATGATATTTCAGATGTCGTAGTTGTAGACAACACATATGGTCTCATGTATTTTTTAAGCAAAGACTTGACTTTAAAACCACATTGTTTACAAAAATGGCATCACTTCTTTTCCTGCCAGGTCCCCTAGAAACACACTTTTTTTTTTCTCCACTGCCTTCAAATTAAACATATCATATCCATTTTATGAATTTCTTAAAATAAAAAAATAAATAGAAACTTTGAGGTTAAACTCATAGCATTTTTCTTATTTGAGATAGATCCATTTTTGTGTTGACTTCAGTGGAGAAACACTGAATACAAGTTCAGTGCAGAACACCTATGAATAATGTCACTAAATATGCAGTAACAGATGTTATCAGTAGGCCTACTCAAAAAAGTTAAATTAAATGATCATAACACTACTATCCTGCAGTAGGATTGAAGTGAAGTTGTAACATAATTGTGAGATTGCTGTTTGTGATGAGGAATTACCGTGAGCAGTTTCCATTCTGATTGTACAAAATTCAGATAGATGAAAAGACACATAAAGTAATTATTAATATGAAGTGCATAAATTAAAGCATGAAAGTCCCACATCACTTGTTTCAGATAATAGTAATATTTTGTGATTTTGGACTGGAAGTAAAAAGGGCTTTGGAATTGTCTTGATGCAGTATCACAAAAGAGAAAAAAGTATCTCTCAGAAGATGCATAATTTTAAATTGAAATTAGAATATCTAGTTCTGGGGTGCTCAGTGCTAGAGAGACAGGGACGTAATGAAGTGTCCAACTAAGGGCCACAAAGATGGTTAAGGGACTGGAGCATATGAAGGAAGACTGAGACAGCTGGGACTGTGTAGCTTAGAGAAGAGAAAGCTCAGGGTGATCTTAATGATGTGTATGAATACCTGAAGGGACAGTGCAGAGGAAAGAGCAGGCTCTTTTCAGTGGTGGCCAGTGACAGAAGAAGAAGCAATGGGCACAAAATGAAACACAGGAGACTCCAGCTGAACATTGGGATACACATTTTTATTGTGAAGGTGACTGCACATTGGAACAGGTTGCCCAGAGTGTTTGTGGTCTCCATCCTTGACGATATTCAAAAGCTGTCCAAACACAATCCCGGCCAAACAGATGTAGGTGGCCATGCTTGAGCAGGAGGTTGGACCAGACGACCTCCAAAAGTCTCTTCAACAACCATTCTCTGATTCTGCAAATCTGTGAATCAAATTCAGGTACAGAATAGTAATAACACAATAAATAATTTAAAAAAATGTTTCATTTTGAAGCTAAAAATTTTATATCTAAAAATGTGCAGCACAAACACATGGAAATGCAGATTGTCTATACATATTTACTTTGCATCCTTTAAAACAGATAACAACTCAGAACTTGCCATGCTAACAGCTGTTTTCTATAGGACACACTTCTGTGCTTTAGAGCTAGAGACTGAAATACATTCATGATGCAAACCCAGACTGTATAATTTACTCTGTAATATATTGCAATGAAAGATGCCAGCTGTCAAAAATGGTCAAATAAAACAAAGTTGACAACGTATTATTTACCTGCATAGAAATGATCTAAAGACAACCATACATTTGTCTTCTGATAACACATTATAAGTTCATAAATGTTCACAGTACATTTTCATATCTGTGTGCCCAAAAGGAAAAAACAAACAATAAAAAAATCTAGATTGTTATGCAGATTCTTACAATATTCTGAAATTCCAATGAGTATGACTGTAACTTCTTAAAATATATGAAAGCAACTTTCAATTAAAATATGATTTTTCAAATATGATGACTAATAGAAATTTTCAAAGGCATAACTTCAGGGAATTCAAGCTTACCTTCATCACCATTCCTAAAATTTAGGAGAGCCCTTTGTCAGCTGCAAGAAAACATAAAATCATATCTATCAATATTAGACATCTAAACAAATAGAAAAAAATATGAAAGAGACAATATGTCATAGATGAGTAAGATACCATTGCTCAATATTGCACATTAGCAGCAATGAACACAATTACCTGCCTTACCGATACTTACCTCTTACTTTTTTACGTACTGAGAAAACACCACCACTATGAGAAATTATATTGTTACAATGTATTGCTATTGCCTGCAGTGTTCAGTCAGCTTTTAAAATTCTTATGGTACTATTGGTTTGAATACACTTTGCTTTATTTTCTTCTTTTTGTGAATAGGATCAATCAAATTAAGACAAAACTTGAGGTGCCTAAAAGAGTTACCATTTTGGATGGTTGTTAATATTCTGATGTAAATCTGCCAAAGCTAATACATTTTTCTTACTTCTCATGTAAATCATTTTACTGTGAAATATAAGCAGTCAATAACTTCATTACAGTATTAGTGTTCCATTGCCATAGCCTATCCACTCTCCTGTTCAGAGCAACACATAATGGTAACCTCAGGAAGACTTGCCTTTCTAGTCTCCCTAGATGCAACATTTTAGTAGTATATTTAAGTAAAGTGAAAGTTATACTCATTTGTAACTGTTACCTATATGTAGCAAAGAGGAACTAGACAAAATTACTAGTCTTAAATAACAGCAAACTATGTTGAGGAATTCATGTAGCAGGAGAGAAAGGACAGACATGACTAAAGAGGATACTTCGCTTTCTTTAGAAACTGAGCTCCTGGGATCCATTTTGAAAATCTAATGATCCTTCCAGGCCCTTTGTTGTTGCACATACTCAGTACCTTTTAGCTAATATATATATATATAAAAAATATAAAAAAATCAGAAGGTAACTACTTGTACAATGGATATTGCATTAATTTTATGATACTTACTTCTTGTGATTGCCTTCATGTGGCAAATACGTTTGATGTTATGTTTGATTTTCTTCCTATTTTAACAGTGAAATTGGTGTAAACTGATTAATTATGAATCCATTATGAAACTCTTGTAAAAAGCCTAAGAAGGATCTAATAGAAAGCTGAATACAATATTTTTCTCTTGACTTTTACAGTAACATTAATGTTTGCTGCTGAAGTAATATTTTTGAACCCGGGTTTTGGTTGTGTCATCTTAGTTACATAGTATTCATGGCATATCCTGTGGTTTCCTCGGTGGATACGCCTACCTAGTAGGTAAGTGTTTAGGTCATAATTACTTATTGGACCAAAGCAACACCTCTTCCTGAAGAAGACCTGGTGTCTGCTTCAACTATCTTACATCTAATTCATTAAAATTTGACATTTTCTATCAAAATTACTGCAAATATTTGTTACAAATTCTATATTTCTATAGAATTTGCTACAGATTCTGTATTCTACATACACAGCTCAAACCCATGCTGCAGTTCCAACAGTACAGAATTTGAAAGTCTCCAACTCCTTGCAGTGCTGGTGAGGCTGTGCTAGGGACGTTGCATACAATGAGGCAGATCTCATTGAAGAGGGTCCAGCTAAAGGCTACAGGATGGTCAGGGGCTTAGAACACATCACCCTTGAGAAGAGGTGAAGGGATCTGGACTTGTTTCCTCTGACAAATGGCCTTAAAGTCCTTTGAAGGAGAATTGCAAACATGATGGAGTCAAACTCAGCAGCAACAGGTTCAGATGTAATGAGCAGGGGCAGAGGCCATGAACTGTGGTTTGGAAACTTCCAGACGGAAAAAAGCTTGTCACCAGAAGGGCAGTGCAGTGTGGAATAGGTTATCCTGAGAAATGATGGTTCCTCTACTGTCTGAGGTTTGCAGGATTTAGCTAGAAAAACGTAAAGATTACCTTTCTAGGACCAGTCATGGTCCCACTTTCCATGTGAAGTTGAGCCAGATGATTGCAGAGATCCTCTCTAAATAACATTTTATGATGCTATGATTCACTAATGATTAATATTGACTAGTGGAAACAATACTGAATATATGCCAGTAACTGAAGTAAATTTTAAATAGGTGTCAAAAGGGCTTTCAGTTCCCAATTTTTTATAATATATATGTGTAACTTTCAGTTGCAGGTTTTTTGTTTGTATGTTTTGGGGTGCTTTTATAAGTCAAATTAAAACCAGTTTAAAACAATTGTAACTGTGAAGTGATATTAAAACAAAAAATTCCCTCAAATCATGCAAACAAGCATACATGCAATAGCTTTTTAGAAGTATGCTTACTGAGACTTAAAATTCCTGCTGCAGTTCCCAAGACCAACATGTTCTATTCTGCTATATTCAGTGACTTGGAAAAATATTTTTAAGTACTGAAATGTCCAGGAGAGAGAAAAAGGATGACTTTTCCCTTGGATGACTACAGTTGTACATAATGCATTGACAGATATGAAACCAAGGAAAACCAATTAGGCCTTTGTGTTCTTAGAGGTAGTGGGTGACTAATGGAAAGCAGAATTTCAGAAAATAGGATATACGCCTTCTTGTTGCATGTTATTTCCATGAAGTCTGTTCGCTGGTATGCGAATACAACATGTGAAATAATCTCCATGGCTAAAGTTATCCCAGAGGCACGCTACCTTTTCATCAAATTAACTCTTCTCTAAAGATCTCTTCCCTAATGGAAGCAAATGAGAAACCACATTACTGTTCGTTGCTAACATTCTCAGGATAATTTTTCATTATTTCATTATCTTTTAGATGCAAATGTTAATCCAATTATAACTTTTAACAGGAAAAAAAAGAAAAGTGTAATATTAAAAAAGTTCAACATAATCTGAAAATCATAGGGGAAAAAAGAAAAGGAAGAACAGATGAAAATCTTGCTTTGGGAGAAAAGGTTAAAGAAAATGGGAAGAACAAAAAGGAAAAAGACAAGGGCGTAAGTGTGACATGGACAGCAAAAAATTTAACAAATATTTAGCTGAAAGAAAATTATGGGCTTCTAACTAATTAAAGTTTAATCACTGCTCATTTTCTGTTTTTATTTGCTATAACCATCAGAAATGGAAGTTACTGACATGATATAGGATTACAGACTCATTGAGATGACTAAGGATTTCTCTTTATAGAGCTGTTAATTCAGATTATTTTATGGTTTGAAATAGAAGTGCAATTAGAACTGCAATACTTTATTAGCTTCAGCTATGGTCACTTTCTTTTTTTAATGAAGCATTCATTACTTTTTCTGGTATTCTGTTAATTCAGACTCACCCCCACATCTGGAAACAGTTTCTATTCCTATGTCTCTGATTCACTTTCAAAGTGAAATAAAATAACTGAAAATAACCTACCCATAGCTTGGAGAGTCAGCCTTTGTATAAAAATTAGTCCAGGTTAACCTCTTCTAGCCCTAAATTAACTATTACACACAGTATTGTGATTTGATATGGCTTGTATCACCCCAAAAATGGTGGCATAAGCTAACATCCAGAGAAGAAAAAAAAAATATTCTTGAATATCTATATTTTCTTTTAAGGCTCACTTTTCAGCTGTTTGGGGGTTTTGTGTTTGTTTCTTTCTTTGCTTGATTGCTTTTTGGAGGAAAGGAGAGCTTGCTTATAGAAGTTGTATTCCTGTTTAATGTTTACCCATATTATAGACTTAATTGAAAATAGGCATGAACTACCAAGTAAAAGTAAAAATGTATTTATAAAAAAAGAAATTATGCTCCATTACAGTTCTTTAAAAAATTGTACCTGTATCTTGACATATAAAATGTAGACAGTTGCTTTCCTATAGCTGGAAAGAAAACGTGAACGAGTCAAAAGTCAAGTAAGTGATTACATTTTTCAATGACTGTCAGCATCAGCCATATGAAAGCTTTCACAGAAGTAACATGAAAGGGGGGAGGAGGGTGGTCATGGTCAAACCCCAGTTTTCTAAACCCAAAATGACCTCCTTTGGAATTATTCACATGTTGAGAAGGTGCATACACACATTTTTGCAGAACTGGAGCTTAGTTATATAATATTGCCAAGGCTGTGTGATGCCAAATGTCGTAACTACATTACAAAATATTGTTTGCATATCTTTCTGTTTCTTTTAATCACTACTTTCTGACTATTGACATCACTTACACTTGTAATTTCCCTGGTATACAGTTGGCCTAAGATGTCTTGTGCCTAAATACTAAATACTACTTATTTTATTCGGTTTGCCTGAGGCTGCTTATGACTGAAAATTTTATTGCTTTAGAAAATCCTCTAGACAATAAGTGTACGTGTATAAAGTAAGAAAGAAATGTACCTACACATTGTTAAGAGAAGTTTTTCCTGTACTGGTCTGTAATGCTTGCTTTTTTTTTTTTTTTTTTTTTTTTTTTTTTGTGAAGGTAGTTTGCAGTATTGTGACTTATTTCATTGTGTTCAGTTGAAATAATTTAGGTGAGAAGCAGTGCTTTTTATTTTTATCTGACGGATATCTATAATCTTTCCAACATGCCAGGTGTACAGATTTCTGAATAGTTGGGAGGGGTTTTTTAGGAAATACAAGTAAGAAGTGATTCTCTATGAAAACTTGAGGGCTGCATAAATTACAACGTGTCAGATAATATGGAACTGTAAATAAGACAAGTATAATTTTTAAAGGGAATGTTGAGTCACAAGGTTGAAACCTCCTCCTCAAGTGCATTTTAAATCAAAACAGACAGTTTGGGGCAGTATCAAGACATTGTGCAGATAATACTTGCAGTTTATTTTGAAGAAAGGAAAAAAGTCAATGGAAAGTCAAAAGTTCCTGCTCAATAGACTTCAAAACACTAGAAGGTTTATAAGATTTAAGGCTTGATAACTGCCCCAAGGTCAGAAAATGTAATCTAGATATCCGACTAAAAGAGGAAAGAATGAGAATTATGTCTTAACCTACAGTATCTGTTCAATACCTACTTAATATTTACACTTGTGTGGTTAGTTTAGATAAAATAATTTCTTCCTTGGGGCATAGACAGGGAAATGGGAACATGTTTGGGTGGGGAGAGGAAATCAAATAGATTATTAATGAATTGCAATAATCTGGCATATAAATATTGGGTGTCTTAACTATGCTATACCTTAGACTGTCCTGTCACAAATACAAATAGGAAAAGCGTAGTTGCTGGAAAGTAAGCATTTATATCAACAATAAGTTGATCTTTAATTTCATAGCTTTCCTCTTAAAGAAATGTATTATCCTTGTATGATTAAGTAATTAGTTCTTATTTACTGATACTGTGACAAATCA
Organism: Falco punctatus; assembly: GCF_963210335.1. Taxonomy (NCBI): domain Eukaryota; kingdom Metazoa; phylum Chordata; class Aves; order Falconiformes; family Falconidae; genus Falco; species Falco punctatus. The sequence continues at coordinate 105,515,900 of NC_137581.1, read as the reverse complement.
CGTTTTCAGGCACTCCTAATTCTGCACATAATATCACAGAATCATATAACAGCCTAGGTTGGAATAGACAACAAAAGATCCTCTGGTCCAACCTTTCATGGGAAATGGAGCCTAAATGAGATTATCTAGCACACTGTGCAGTTGCATCTTGAAAACCTCCAGTGGTGGGGACTCCTCCACATCCCTAGGGAGGTTGTTCCAGTAACTGTTCTCACTGTAAGGAACTTATTTCTTATATCAAGATGAAACCTCGCCCAGTACCACTTGTACCCATTGCCTTTGTCTTCTCCATGTGGCTCCTTATGAAAAGAGAGCCTCCATCCTCTTTGTTGTCACCTTTGGAATACTGGAACACTGTGATGAGGTCCTCGCTGAGACTTCTTTTCTCCAGGGAGAAAAGACCTAATGCCTTCAGTCTTCCCTCATACAGCAGGTTCTCCAGTCCTTCAACCACCATTACGTCCCTCCTTTGAACTGTATCCAGTCCGTCCTTGTCTTTTTTGAATGGTGGGGACCAGAACTGGACACAGTGCCTCATACACAGCCTGAGGATTGCTGGGTAGGGGAGGTTGATCATTTCTTTATGTCTGCTGGTAATGCTGCTGTGGGTGCAGCTCAGGATCTAATTTGCCTTTGTTACTGTGGTGACACACTGCTGACTCATGTTCAGCTTGTTGTCTACCAAGACTCCCAGGTCCCTTTCAGCAAGTCTTCTTTGTAGCCACACAGATGTTATGTCATCCCAGGTACAGGACTTCTCACTTATTTTTGTGAAACTTCATACTGTTCTTGCTAGCCTACTCTTCCAGCCTGCCCAGGTCTCTGTAAGACATCTCTCCCTTCTGAAATATCCACCTCACAACTCAGTTTAATGTCATCAGTAAACTTGGTGAGAGTGCTTGCAGTCCTGTCATCCAGAGAATTTATGAAGATTTGAACATTGTGGAGCCCAGTATTGATCCCTGAGGGACCCTACTTGTGACAGGCTGCCAGCTTGAGTAAACCCCATTGATCATCACTCTCTAAGTGTAACCTGTTAGCCAGTTTCCTACTCATCTCACAGACCACAAATCCAGTCTGTATCTTGTCAGTTTGTCTAGGAGAAGGCTGTGGGAAACAGCATCAAATGGTTTGCTGAAGTAGCTGTAACTTTTGTAAAATATAACTAATACTTCTGCTGTAGTCTGCTATTTTACTAGACTTCCTGACATTATCAATCATACTTCTGTTGCCATGCTTAATTGTTATATTGGTAATTAAATGTACTTGATTCAGGCTAATATTAAGTGGAACTGATGAATATTTTCTGTAGATCTTTTGATCTGCCCATCAAAGAGATGCTATCTGGCATGAAAATTTAAGCAAATAAATATTTCAGTTCCTTAGACCTTCAAATTACTCATGATGAAAGTTGCCAAAGTGTGGGGATCTACAGTTCTGAAATAGATTTTAGAAGGTATTCTAAAGAGATAAAGGTCCTGCCGTTCAGCCTCAGCAAGGAGTGTTTTCACTCATTCTTGACTGAAGTAATTAAAAGGAAATATTTTGTCAACTGGAATATGTTGCTTGAAGTTAATGGCCTACAGAAAGAGGAGCAGAGATCTAGTAGACAATCCTGCTACAGAGCCATAGGGAGAGCTGTGTGTGGAGGGAAGGGTGGGTAGTACTAAAATGCAAATAAACCGTGGTGGAGAAGAGCAGGAACATTGACTGTTGGTGCATACCTCAAAAGAAATGGAACACTGAAGGTTAAGTGCCTTCTGCTTCCCCCCAAAAAACAGAAGTAGCTCATTAATACATATTCTGAAGACACTTGTCTGTTTGTGAATGGTTTATTAATTTTCCATTCCATGTGACAAAAACCACCTTTCCAAACAATTTTATGAGAGTCTTACAATCCTAGAATTCTAGAATGGTGAGTTAGAAAGGACCTTACAGGGTTATCTCATCTAATTTCCCTGTAAAAAGCAGAGACACCTTCAACTAGACCAGGTTGCTCAGAACCCTGTCCAACCTGGCATTGAATGTTTCCAAGGACAGAACAACTACCACTTCTCTGGGCAATCCGTTCCGGTGTTTCATCACCCTCATTATAAACGAATTTATTCCTTATACATATTCTGAACCTGCCCTTTTTTGATTTAAAACCATTACTCCTTGTCCTATCACTACAAAGCCTACTGAATTGTTTGTCCCCATCTTCCTTAGAAGTCCCCTTTAAGTATTGAAAGACCTCAATAATGTCTCCATGGAACCTTCTCATCTGCAGGATGAACAAGCCCAACTCTCTCAGCTTTTCCTTGTAGGAGAGGTGTCCTCATAGAAGACTCTGTCCTCTTAGGAGAAAGTGTCTTACACTGTGGCAACTTTTCCTATAAAAGTGATAAAAGCAATATGGAGAGAGTATAAATACATTTCCCAAGGTGCTTGAGTACATTAATTTTTTTAACTATCTGTTTTGCTATGAGGCTATTAGGACGGAAGAATAGGGGCTCATTCTCCACAATTTCAAGTGTCCATCTACATTTTCAAGCTTCTAACCCATCATGTAACTTTTTTAATAAAAAATAAACACTCTAATGCATCACTTAACTTGTACTCAGTGATGAATTAATACATATGAAAATTATAACTGTGGGGAAAACTTTACACTTTTCTCCCCCTTATTTAAGTTCTAATTCTTTCTGTCACCCAGCTGAAGATGATGCATTATTAAGTAATAGTTGAGAATCTTGCTTTTAAAAGGATTCTCTGTACTATAAAGACAAAAGTAACAAAGGACAGATATTTATTTCATTGAAACATGCTTAGAAAGATGCCTCCCTCTTTCCTTTATCTGGCAGTCCTTGACTCTGTCCCTGGGAGAAAGGTGGCTGAGACGTACTACCCCTTGCTTTGAAAACATAAGTCGTCTTTTTTACACAATGTTACCAGAGGATGATGGCTAAAATCTCCATTTACTTTTGACTGACCAAAGACTTTTAGCCAGTTTTTAGGAGGAGGAACTAATTATGTGATTAGAGTTGATTTTAGTTGCCTGCTTGTGTGGGAAAAGAACTCCAGTATTAGAATATTCTAAGAGGGTTTAATTCTGGCCATCTGCTTAACACATCTGAAATATTTAAATATTTTCTGAGCCGAAGAGAGTGAAAATCTAGTTTTGTGGTTAGAACACACTCAGCTAGTCTGAATGTTTAATCACAGATATATGATGGACAGAGTTAAGATGAGAATCTGAGGTGGAATCAAATGTGCCCTTGAAAGTCTATACTATTCTACATTTGATTAGCACTCCCTTTGCAAGGCCATAACTGATTTTTTTCTGTGTAAGGCAATGAGAATTTCATCAAGCTATTACTGAAGCTTACTTAACCTAACCTGTTTTATTTTTCCCTGATTTGAATCCAATCTATTCATGTCTTAACAGAGGAATGCTTACTTTTTGTGAACTCTCACACAAGGGCATAGTTGTCTGAACCCTGAAAATACATTCCCAGAATATCCTATACTTAGCTAAATAGGTAAGAAATGGTGTTTCATATCCTCTTAATCTGAGGAATAATCTAAAGTGAGTTTTGAACTGTTGATTAATATAACAGCATCACCATCTTCAACATAGCTTGTTATACACATGGAGGAAGTGTTTTTATATTGAGATGTTCCCCTTCTGCAAACTTCTTGAAACTATTCAGTAATTTTTAACTGAGGTGAGCTTTCAGATGCTGCATTCTTAACAAGAAAAATTCTTTCAATTATGAGGAACCTGTAACTGGTAGAGAAGATGTGCATAGAGGAAACACACTATTATCCAAGATATAGTTATACAATGGAATGGTTAGTATTCATTCAGTGCTTTGTCTTTCCCAGGATCTTTAGATGTTAATTAAATAACCTTCCCAAATTCCCTAAGAAGAGATTAAATGGTTTTATGCCACTTTATAGATTGAAAGAGTAAAAAAGATTATATGGCAAAACAAAAAGCCTGTGCAACCACAGCAAAGAGGTATATCTAGGCAAGTAAAAAAAAAAGGAACCATTACAATGTTTTTTAATTTTTATTTCATAAAATGTGTTCTTTTATATTAATTTTATGTGTCTCTGAATTTTGCCTGAACCGGAATTGGTCTGGAATCGGCTATTCACATTATAAGCATTTGTTGGTTTAATTTTAAGATTTTACCAAGTTTACAACAGATGAGATATGTAAAAATTTACCTAAATATAATATTAGCTGACTGTAGAAGACTATGTCTTGAAAACTTCCTATAATTATGAATCCATGTGCATTTACATAGTAGGTCCAGCACTTTACTCAGTGGCTATAAATAGGCTTGGAGAAAGAATGTATGAACACACTTGCAAGCTACTGAAGCAATATTTACCATTGTAATGTGAAACTTTGCATGCAGGTATTAAGCAACATCTTTTACTGAAGTGAATTACTCTTTCTATCTGAATTGATATTTATTAACTAGTGAGACCTACTGATTAAGATTACCTTGTGAACATGACCCACACAGAACGCTTTTAATAGTTTGATAGTTTGATACACAGTATTTTTCCATGCAGTAGTGCACTTATTCCCCCTTCAAATTGTTCACTAGGTCAGTGTTTGAAGAAATCCTAACTGGCATCTAAAAAAAGCACCACATTTGTGCCCTTGCCTTTCTAAGTCATATCATGGGCCATGCCACTGACAAAGAGACAGTATAAAGCTGTTTTGTAATAATGCAGCATTCTCTTTGTGATAAATAGCTGTTTCATATACAAAGGTTTGTTCTAAGCCTAGAAACAAAATATTAGGTAGTCATTACTGAGCATACATATGCCAAGGAATGAAAGGAGGAGTAAAAACAAGTACAACCTTATACATGTGGAAGCTGGGAGTTAAAAAGTATAAGCTCTGGCTTTGCTGCCAGCTATGTACCTTTGCGGTGCCAGTTTAAGCCTAAGATAGGGCAGTTATGGATACAATTCATAACAAAGCCAGGTTTTACTTTTCAGAAAGTTACTTACATGTTGTTCCTTTTTGTTATCTTCTAGTGTTCTTCTTTGGATTATGATTAAAACAGAGATGTTTTTTATGGCTATTTGACATCACCATTATTTACTGAGAATATTCATAATAAATGACATCAGAAATTTAGATGATTGGAATACAGACTGCTGCAACTAAAAAAAAAAAAAAAAAAAAAAAAAAAAAAAGGAACCAAAAAGCCTGGAGACTGAACTTTTATGTTGGAGTAAGGATAATGCGTAAGTGTCCAGTTTTGTGATAAGTAACAATAAAACTAATATATCATACTTTATCTTAACTTCAGAAATGATATTTGGCTTCTTATCAGTGCCATGAAATGTGTACACCTGATAGCTTGTCCTTGTGCAATGAACCAGTTTTCTCTAAGACACATGCACCATCTCTCAAAAAAATCCAACTTAGTGAATGGGCAAATAATAGGTACACAAACCAAACTACTTCTGAACTCCACACATCCTGTAAACAAACCCTTTGAATGTGAAAACAAAATATTAATTCAGTATGTGTTTTTAATTACTGTATTCAAAACTGAACATCAAAGAAGTCAGGCAGGCTGTTCATCCATGTTTTAAGTCCTTGCTTTCAAAGAACAGAAGTGATAAAATACTATTATTTATTTAAATGTATACACATCAATAACTTTCAAATACACATCTGAGATGGCAAAAACTTAAATATTCAGGTATATATGAACCCCCTCATTCCTTAAGACTTATTTCAGTTTTGCTAATTTTGAGATGTATTTGACTATTCTAGTTTCTATTATGTCTGAAAATTACCAAACCATAGTTTAATCTGATGTTTAAGAACTTAGTTAATTGTATATAAGTTCAAGGATCTACAGACACCTTGGGAAAGGATGAATATCAAGTTACCCAGCAAACTGTTTTTAACAATAGTGCTCTTAAAAAAAAATAGCAATGAACTTACAAATATGGCTGATATTTGTAAACTGTTGTGAAGTTGTTCAGCCATCTTCTTTAGTCAATTCATTTCTTCTGACTGAAGATATAAGTAGTACTTTGAATATTAACAGTCTATTAGGATCCTTAAACTGTTATATGTTATTTTATTAATAATTTGTCTTTTCTCTTTATAGTCTTTTATCTCATTTTTCCCATCAATATTTATCTACTACATGCTACCCAGTCCTCACAAATGCATATGCCTAAATTGCTCAGAAGCAGGCTGTGATTCAAGTCCTTATTTTTTTTTCTGTCTTGCCTTACAATTTATGTCTCTGCACAGAAAAAAGTCTTCCAAAAAAATATCAGGAATTAGGGGATTGCTTAGCACTTTGCAGAAGTTCCTAACCTATCTTTGCTTAACAAATGGATTATTGAACAGACTATTTAATGCTAAAGTTGTGTTCATGAGATTAAGAACCCATTCCTTACAATGTCTGAAATTAATGATAGCTCATCCACTCAGGACAGATATAGCAAAAATTATTTTTTGTCTCTCTTAGTATTTATTTTACATGGTTAAACTTTCATATCAGTGTTTTGTCATTATTTTTTTTTTTCACTATTTTCCAATTTTTCAGTATATTATTTGGCAAAACTCAACGACAGTGAATAAGCCCACTACACAGTGTAAGTGTTCTGTGAGAACCCAAGGATATCATAAATACTTGGTATTTAATTGTTGGGTTTTTTTCAGTTCATTTTCCAAAGCTTTTAATTTAGCCTTTTCATTAACTGATTTATTTATCATGAAATTCAGTATTAGCAGTTGTAGAACTCACTAGAAGGGTATCACACTAGTAATTAGATTACCTGCAAATACATAGGCTGGCCTGATTAATAGAATGTAGAGCATTGATGTTTTTCCTACTTTAATTCTATAAGATAAAATACATTAAAAATGTTTTCCCTTTTTAAAGTATCCATTTTTAAGTTCTCTGTAACATTAGTAATTAGAATAACAGGCAGTAAAACCTCACCTAAATATTTGAGTGGAAATGGATTGAGTTAGAAAACTCATATCTTGGTGAGTGTCCAATGGAAAAATTAATTAGAAAGACATTTCTAAATTAAGGTTAGAATTTGCAGAATACAGAAAAAAAGGTTTAAAAAGTTATTCACATTTTTTTTTTTTTTTTTAATCAAAATGGGGACACTGTGCTGAAAACAGGTTTTTGCTGCTGAGATCATACTACAACCTGGAAAATCCATTTTCTAATTCTTAGTTTATATATCAGTTTACTTAAAAAATAAAAGTCAGATGCAGTGTTCTGACACTAAAAATTGGAATATTAAGGTAGTAGGAGACTTTGAACATAAATGGAAAGGCATTTAAAAAGAGATTTAAACATCAGCTGTAACATTCTCTTTATAAAGATATATATATATATATGATTATGATATAGCAGTGTAGCAGTTATAAAAAATACAGCTGTAGTTGCTTTATAATCCAACCATATAAAAATCTTATGTATCTTGGCATGCCAACAAAAGACTAACAATATTATCTATTATATAAAAAGATTACAGAAATGTAATTCTTCTGCAACTAGCCTGATTTCCTTGCAGTAATATTAAAGGTTCAGGTAAACACAAATTTCACCGGTAACTGGTAGTATAGACATCACACAGAATTTTTAAAGTTGGAGGCCCATACCTGTTACTGATTATTGCAGTGCTATGCTCTGAAAAATCAGTGCAGACACATGGTATGTACAGGACAAACAGCAATCAGGCCCAGCCGGTATGGGTTTGTGAAAGACAGGTCCCGCATGACAAACCTGATCTCCTACAATATGACCCATCTAGTGGATGAGGGAAAGGCTGTGGATGTTGTCTACCTGGACCTTAGTAAAGCCATTGTCACCATCTCCCACAGAATTCTCCTGGAGAAACTGGCTGCTCATGGCTTGGACAGGTGTACCCTGCACTGGGTAGAAAGCTGGGTGGACAGCCAAGCCCAAAGAGTGGTAGTAAATGCAGTTACATCCAGCTGGTTGCTGGTCACAAGTGGTGTTCCTCAGGGCTCAGTACCGAGGACAATTCTGGTTAAGACCTTTATTGATGATCTAGAGGAGGGGATTGAGTGCACACTCAGCAAGTTTGCAGACATCACCAAGTTTGGTGGGAGTGTTGATCTGTTTGAGGGTAGGAAGACAATAGAAGTATCTGGATAGGCTGGATCGATGGGACGAGGTCAGTTATATGAGGTTCAACAAGGCTAAGTGCTGGTTTCTGTGCTTGTGTCACCACCATGCAACCCTACAGTCTTGGGGAAGAATGGCTAGAAAGCTGACAGGCAGAAATGAACCGGGGGGTTCTTGTTGATGACTGGCTGAATATGAGCCAGCAGCATGCCCAGGATGCCAAGAAGGCCAAGAGCATCCTGGCTTGTATCTGAAATAGCGTGGCAAAGAGGGTGGAGGAGCAGGCTTGAAATTAGGACCATGCGTGGCAATCAGTTAGCTGAGGGGAATGTGCTCGAGCTTGTAGGTCAAGAACCCTGGGAGGACAAGGAGTGTGAACAGACACAACAATTAACATGATGAGTCATGCTGAGAGAGGATAGGGGTGTGGGGGACGGATGGCGCCAAGGATGGTGCCAAGGAAAGGTAACACCTTGCTGTTAATTGATGGCAGTTAACCACCAATCAGGCATTGCCTAGCATGCAATGCTTAGCTTAAAGAACCAATCTGTTTAAAACACGCAGCTTCTGAAAATATATATAAAGTCGTGCTTCTCTACAATAAATCAACATTTGTTTGCATCAAACAGTGTCCTGTCTCTCATTGCGGGCAAGAGGTCAAGGGAAGTAATTGTACCTCCGTACTTGGCACTGGTGAGGCCACACCTTGAATACTGTTTTTGGTTTGGGGGCACTCATTCAGGAGAGTTGTAGAGGCACTGAAGCATGTGCAGATCAGGGCAACAAAGTCGGTGAAGGGTCTAGAGAACAGGTTTTATGAGGAGCAGCTCAGGGAACTCAAGTTGTTTAGTTTGGAGGGGAGGAGACTTGGTGGGACCTTATCACTCTCTACAACTACCTGAAAAGAGGCTGTATGCAAGTGGGGGTAGGTTGCTTCACCCAGATAACAAGTGATGGGGCAAGAAGAAATGTCCTCAAGTTACCCTAGGGGAGGTTTAGATTGATTATTAGGAATATTCTTTTCACAGAAGGCGTGGTCAAGCACTGGAACAGGCTGCCCAGGGATGTAGTAGAATCACCATCCCTGGAGGTGTTTAAAAGACGTGTAGATGTGGTGCTTAGGGACATGGTTTAGTAGTGGGCTTGGCAGTGCTACATTTATGGTTGGAATTGATGATCTCAAAGGTCTTTTCCAGCGTAAATGATTCTATGATTCTATAACACCAGGGATGCCAAATATTTTCAAGCTCTAAAAAGTATTATGACTGTAAAAGGCAACAGGTTTAAATTCATAAGTAGGGCTACTTAGAAATATACAGGTAATTTTTCATATGTTAAGTGTGGGCTGAACCTGCTTCCAGTAGATTTTACACACATAGGTGTCCTTAAATAAGTTTTCTCCTTGCTTAGGATTTCTGTAAATCTGAACTTTAAGAAATAGTTTGCTAAATTCAGCAACACTAAAGTTTCAGTTCTGCACTGTCACTTTTCCTCATCTTACTCAATAAAGAATTTATAATAATTTTTACATGTATTCTTACTAGGGACTGTTTTAACCTGTATATCATTCAAAAATTATAATTGTGTGGTTTGCTTTTTTTTTTTTTTTTTTAAAGCCTGCTATATTCTGAGCTGCAGACATTTTAAATTTCTTACAAATCTCATGCAAACCCCCCACCCCAACAACAAAACCAAGTAATATTGTTCAAGGCTAAAACTAAGAATAAATATATCAAGCTTCTCTCCAGGCTTTGTGGCATTTTAAAGTAGGAATAAAATGAAAAGCACAGAAATTAATATTTTAACTAATAATACTGATAATCAGTATTATTAAACCTTCTCTTTTAAGATTGTGTTACAGTTCCCATCACCACACTCCCTTGAAGACATTTCATTAAGGACTGTTTCTGTACTTGATATTATTAAATGAAGTTTTATGAAGGTCTTTGAAATTGAAACTGGAACCAAGGTCTTCTTTCTAAGTGATTGGTATGATCTCTTTTGTAGTCTGTTTGTCCTTTCTGGTTCAATGAACCATTGTCTCCTTCATGCAAAGTGAATTAGGACAGGAGTAATGATACCTTTTATAAGAGTTTATAATCTGTTGGCCAGGGCACCAGTACTGGATAGGTAGTTTTCAATAATCTCCTCAGGTGGTAGAAGTAGTGAAGAGGGAGGAATAAAAATCCTTGGTGTATATTCAGCAATTGATTTGTCAAATAAGATGGGATTGAGGAGGTGATTAAAGAGGAAAAAGGGAAGTCATACAACTTCTTTTCCTAGCAGTGTACTTTAAGGCAAGGGGTTGCTCCCTGCTCTTTTTTTGTGTGTGTATGTGGTGTTAGAAATACAAGTGTGTGTGTGTGTATATATATAGTGTTGACTATTAACAAGAAATTTGAGAAGTTTTTAACTGTTCAATCTGTGTTTTCAACACTGAGTTGCAATTGTACAGGGACAGCTTTGTTGAGAGGGTAGAAAAGGAACGAGAAAGACCGTAAGGAAGGAGAATGCTCTATAAAGTGGCTCACTCAGATTGCTTATGCCACAATTCCATTAAAAAATATTGTATCCCAGAGAGTACGGGGGACCCTAGCAAAAATTTGTTCAGAAGAGGATTCTCAGATCTTTATATGGAAGGAAGAAAGGATGCCCCATGTGAACATGACTCTCAGAAAAAATATATTTTCTTGTATCTCAAAAGGTGCACAGTTCCCTTTACTGAGTAGTGTAGGTTCCTTCTCTAAGAATGTTGGCTTTTGTGGATTGTTTACGAAGATACTTAGTCCTCATCAGTTGTCCTACATGTAGTCCCGTGCTTATCTTAGGATTGTTTAAATTTTTAGAGATGAAGTTCTTAACAATATAGAGTTGCCATACATTTACTGTTTCAGTGAGAAGTTTCTGTTGCAGATGTGAGCCTTAGTCATCCTTAGTGAAAATTATTCAAGATGGACAATGTGGCATGTGTCCCAACTATTGCCTATGTTTTACAACTGTAGTTGTACATTTACAATAACATACTAAATACAGTTCTGCCTTTTCCATCCCACTAAGAAGCTCCATATCATGACAAAACATTTGGACCATAACTGATTGTTACAGTGTCAAGGTGGCTTTTAGCTAACAGTGTTGTCATTGCATATTACATTGTGATGCCAATGTATTTTTTAAAAACAGGATTTACAAGTATTAATACAAAAGGGACTTGTCTCAGTCTATGTAGAAGTAGCCTTAATTACTAAAATAATCTATTTTTTAAATATTCAGAAATTCTGATAGTATGCTTCTGGTATCATATCTCCCTTCTTTCCCTTCTGTGGTGGTGGTGTCTCCCTCCCGTCCCATCCTCTGTTTCCTTAACAAGGAACCACAAATTGCAGTGACAATGGATGTATCTGGTTTGTGATGACAGTACTGACTTTAAATGGCTCTGGGGGTTTGCCTGGGGATCCCACAGAACAGGCAAGGGCTCTGACACCAGCCCAGCCGCGTGGGGCCTGGCCCGAGGCGAAGGCCTCACAGCCGCTGTGGCTGCAGGAGAGGCCGGGACGGCCCCTGCACATGTCACAACGCCCCTGCCCCGTGCTGACACGCCAGGCCCCGCTGGCCTCCAAGGGCTGGTCAGCACAGAGTAACTGACTGAGTCCCACCTCGCCGTGAGCACAAACCTGGCGTTTAGAATCCTCTGTTTTGAGGATGAAACTCCAACCACTGGATGGGTGGAGGCGCCTGGACCTCTCCCACCCTGAGCAGGGACACCTTGTTGGGAAGACTCGTGCCTCCAACTATGTCGGATATTACCTGGGAACACTGTTAACTACAGCACTGAACTCTGAACTCGATCTTGATTGTTGCAGTAAGTGTATTTATCAACAGCAATTTCAAATTTGTTATATTTGTTGCCTTAATGAATCATCTATTTCTTTTTTCAACTTTGTGAAACTGTTTCAGGGAAAGTCCTTAAAGCAAACAACAACTTTGAGAAGTGGCTGTACATATAATTCTTTAGACTTTTTTAGACTCTTTATACCTATTGACCAAGTCTGAGTCTAGCTGCAGCTAGACTCTGCTCTGGGAAGGAGTTTAGAAAATAAGAGATTCCTTTCTGAATCTTGTGACTGAAATGGGAGGGCTGTCCCCCTTGTCAGACCCTTACCATTTGACACAACACCTTCTTTCTGACAGCCCCAGTACCTGAGTTGAGGTTCACAGATGTTTTAAACCACTGCTGTTGCAGAAAGAGTCCATGTTTCTCCCATCATTATCCCAGCCTGGGCTGCTGCTAGGTGCAGCTGCAAAACGTAATGGATGAGAAAGATGAACCATCATAAAGTAAAGTTTTTCTTTTCCATGGGCTACTTTAATCCAAGTAAGTCCACAGAAACTTGTGGAGGCAAAATGAGGCAGGACAGAAAAGACAAAAAGCATATCTGGTACTGGGGAGAGAACAGAGGATATTTTTGTTTTGTTCTTTCTTTTTAATAGTAGTATTAGTTTGTGCCATTACAAATTGGTTGTTAAACTATGGTTCAAGTTGCCAACCCTTGGGAATTAAACAAAACAGATGTTTACAATGTAAGTACACATTTTATTTGCTCTAATATATTGTTTAGTTTTACTTCAATTATTTCTTACTTAAGAAAGATCATCCCATCTTCTGAAATAAAAAATCAGTATTAAGCCTCCTTTATCACTCATAAACTCTGAATAATATATGCAATTTACGCATATTGAGAGCTAACACTATCCAAGCAAGAGGACAGTCAAGTAAAAGTAACAGTAAAAGTTATGTCATTGTTTTCAAACAATAGTTTCTGATTTATAACTAATATTCCAAAAGTGGTAAACTTGAATATTAGACCAACTTAAGCCTCTGTAGAGCACTGCCTGGGACCACTTCCTTCCACTGGGTTTGGGACATATTGTAGCCAAAAGTAGGAGACTCATGGAGATAGGAAAAGAAAATAAGCAAAGGAAATTTGACTCTGAAATTTGAAATATAATGTAAAGGAATACCAGATTCTGATTCTTCCTTCAGGTATATTATTTATTTTGCCTTTAAGAATTACGTAACAGAATAGAAAGGAATGAGGACCATCATGTTTTTTGTTATTCTGAGAGCTATATTTTTCTCATTAAACAAAATAAATATTTATTTTTATTAACCATGAAGGAATGTGTTTTAACAAAATGTTCAAATTATTGAATCACACCTGTACTTTGGACTTTTCAGATAACATTTATTATCTAATACACAAAATACTAACGAGTCTACTGTCAAAATATAGAATAACTTACCTATAATTCCAGGAAAACTTGTTTAGTTTAGTTATTGATATGATTTTTAAGACAATCCTCAAAATAGTTAATAAGATTGCAGTGATGATCTGGAACATATATCTTACCCTTAAATTTCTGACACATTTTCATAGGTTGTTGTAAGTTCAGAAAGTTTGGTACAAAATGACACAAAAATTAAAATAAAATTATTGTTGCAACATCTAGCGAGCTGACAGTTGAGAAATTCTAAAATTGTACATTAATGAGAACAAATATAACTCTTTATTCTATATTCTCTATATTTCATTCAATTTTTGCCTATTTCCTCCAAAAATATGTTTTCTCATAAAGACCAGACATACAATAATTTTAGCTCAAAGAAATCATAGCCTTTTTTCCTCTTTTACCACAAATTTCTCATTACTTTTTTTTTCATCCATGTAGAAATGCATAATTCCAAAGAAAATAAACTCTCTTGTAGACACAATCAACTGAAATAATGTGAAAAGGCCATTTCTGGGAAGTGGTGAATATATTTTGAAAAAAAACCAAAGCTTAAATATGCTGGCATGTATTTTTTTTTTTTTGTATATGTGTGCAAATCTACTTTATTAGAGACTTTTTCATGGTATCTTAGACAAACAAAAATTAATTAGAACTATTTTTTTCCTAGAGTCAATGTTATCATCACATATTTTACTTTGTAAGTAATTCATGACCATTACCTTCCTCTCTGTCCAACAAAAAAATAAAATACAGTTAAGACAGTGATGTGGAAACCTTTTATCTTACACATTGAAGTATTTCCAGCATCTCAGGGCTTTTATTATGTCTTCAATCTGTATGCATGTATGGCAAACTTTTTATTATACTTTTTCTTCTACTGCATCTGCTCTGGGTGTTATCAGATATATTTTTCAATCAGACTGATCAAAATGTGTTCAGAATATAAGTGTATTTCTTCAGAAACTGAAGGTCTCTCTTTCAATTTCTATAAAATATGGAACAATATATACTTTTTTTCTTTCAGTACATCTCTTTCCTGCCTAGCTTCATTTTCACATAATTCATCCTGCTGACTAAAGGAAAGCAGTACAATATTTTTTTTTTCTTAAGGATTTTTTTTTTCCCTCCTACAAAGTTATAGAATCTGTGTAGAGTAATACAGGGTACTAGAAAACTGGATCTTTATCACGTGTATGAAACATCCAGAATTTTGGTATATTAAATGGAGCTTAATCAAGAATGACCTGGGAAACAGGCAGAGACTTAAACTGCAGCCAGCTCAGCACCTGAGTTGAAACTTTATAAGTCATAAAAAACTCCTGATTTATATTTTGAAATAAATTAAAGATAATTTCAAAATTATGAGTCTAGTAAGAAAAAATATTGAAGTATCCTCTTTTTCATCCATTTAATTGCTAAAGTGTAAAAGCATATCAGAATATGTAGATACATCTAAAAAAGCAGTAATGTTTTTAAAACAGAGATGGTGTCTCCACCTTACAGATGAGGGAGCTATGCCAAAGTTATTTCCCGCTTAAATAAAGATTTTCATATATTGGAATTTCAACTTTCAAATGGATACTGTACATAAGCTAATTTTTCTGCATAGCTAATATGTCTAGCAATGTCTCTGTTATAAACATCAGTGACTTATTGGTGATGTAACATAACTGAAATTATTAACAGATAGAATTAACAAAAAGAATTAAATGACAGAATTACATGCCAGTAGTTTTGCGCAGCAAATTACCAGGGCATAATTGCATAGCTCTGTATTCTAAAGTTCAAGAAACTTAAATGTTATTTAATTATGCATGCATTCACAGAATTATGCATGTCAAAGAGAAATTTGAAGAAAACACAAAAACACCATAAAGAAGATGAAGGAGGAGGAAAAGTATGGCAGAGCTAGAAATTAATCTGGACTGAAAGGAACTCCTTCAACTCATCCCTCCATGAAAGAATACACATACAAAATATACAAGCAACATGGAATCATACAGAAACATGGAATGGTGCTCTAATTTTTGATACATAAACTGCCACAGTCTCTCCCAGATACTCTATTTTAATATATTTACTCAACAAAAGATATAAGTAGTGTATTTATAGCTCTGATGGTTTGGTTTGGGTTTTTTTTTTCCCTTTCCTTTCTCTCTTTCTTTCTTTGCTTATCTGCTGGGAACTGGACTTCCCAGTTAACTCATATCTGAAAGATCACAGCTCATTCTGACATGAAAATTAGTTTCTCCTATTTAAGTAGCATAATTATGGTAGTAATTTCTTTATGAAATTAAATGTTTATTTCAGGGATTTGAGCTTCAGTGTAAAATTTGATCCTAACTGTAAAATATTTACATCCTTCTGAAGTATGTCGGCATTGAAGTTGCTTTTTAAAGGTAGAAATTCTGTTTGAATTCATGTCTTTTTTCTTCCATGGATTCTTCTTACTCAAAAGGTTATTCTTAGAGAGACTTGAGGAAATTATACTTGCTTTGACTTCTCATTTTAGTTCAAAGGGTTTGTTTGTGATTTTGTTGATTGATTTTTTGGTGAGATTTATGGATTATGGCATAAAGTGGCTAAAAATGCAGTGTTACTTTCACTTTGAATATTTGCAATATGTGGCTTTGAAGGTTCAAAGACAGGTAAAAGTATACTTATGTTTTCAAAAAGTGTTAGGTTTTGAGCCTTTTCTGCACTCCCATGGACTAATAAATTAAGATTTTAAGACATTCACGTGTTAAAAAAGTAGGTAATGTTGTTGGTTTCCTGAATGTCATAGCAATTTCATTATCTTTGATTGGGTTTTCGTTTATTTGGATTTTTTTTTTTTTTTTTTTTTTTTTTTTTTTGGTGTGTGTGTGTATGTGCAATCCGTACTTTTGAAGCTGGGTAAACTTAGAAAGTAAGCTAGCAATTTAGAATCCAAGACCTCCAATCCCTGAAAGTCTTTTAAGAGACCTGAACTGGCTCAGCTACCAATTAATGCTTCAATGAAGTACTTTGATAGCTACTATCAAACACAGTATAAAACACTGTGAAGTACTAAGGGCAATAAGGTCAAAATGAGTTCATAAGTGAAAGAATATTCAATTAATATTTCTCTGTTCTGCTTTCTACTCAGTTATCCTTGGGGGGGAAAAAAAAAAAAAAAGAAGAAAAAAGAAGAAAGAAGTAGCACAAAAATGGAAAATAAGTTTATAGGTTTGTTGTTAAAATGGAAAGAGTAATGTAAAAACTGCCTTGTACAGGATTATTTATGGTACGTTAAAATGCTAATTATACTAATTCTGTGTTAATGATGGTGACAGAAAGGCACAAGTTTGACTTAAACTAATTAAATATATCCTAAA
This sequence comes from Falco punctatus, assembly GCF_963210335.1. NCBI lineage: Eukaryota > Metazoa > Chordata > Aves > Falconiformes > Falconidae > Falco > Falco punctatus. The sequence continues at coordinate 105,499,105 of NC_137581.1, read as the reverse complement.
GGGAAGAAGAAAAAAGAAATTGAGCTTCTCTAAAGCTGAATTTATATAATTAAAATGAGAAGTAATGATAGAATATAAATACAATATTATACAGATCTATAATGGAAAGATTGTGCTGTAAGACATTTAAGGCATTAGATTTATATTTTAGAAGGTATAATAATCCATTATATAATGCTTGGAGTACATAAATTTACATAATTTTATACCTAAGTACAAAATCATCAGTGAACATTGCTAATATAGAAAGTAAATATAGCTATACTACATAAAATTTTAGAAGAATGGTTCTTTTCCTTTTCTTCCACCCTGTTGTGAGACATGAAGCAATTATCCTTTGGATCCTCATTGTGGACAAACCAAAGCTGATCTCAGCTTAGACAAAACTCTCTATTAGATCCAATAAACTGTACTCATTCAAAAGGAACTTAGATTAATGCTTACAATAAATATGTGTAGATGATAAGACAGGCTGAAAAAGTAGCATAGCTGTCGTAAAGTTACAATACAGACTATATTAAAATAAAGGTTCTAGCAATTTTATATGGTGCATAATATTTGTGGAATTAGGCTTTTTAACTGAGTCTATAGATGTGACCACTAATTTATGACTTCTAATTAATGTAAATGATATATCGTTAATGGTCTTTTTTTCAGCTAGTTCATTAATTTGCAGAACTTTATAAAGGAGAAAAAGTTGCTTCTTCTCAAAAGCATATGAAATGAAACACCAAGCAGTAAAAATTTAACTGGAACAGGATCTTCTAGGAATATTAGCATATGGTCCTAGAAAAGCTGTAGCTTGGATGACCTTAACCAATGTGAGCATGTCAGTTTCTTTCAATTTAAGTGCATGTTTATAAATCTTACAACAATTTTCAGCTTTAGAACTTTATAAATCTGGGCAGAAGGACTTGTTAGGCAATGCCTCTGTACCCACTTGCACCAATAAGTAAAGGCCAGCCTGGGCAGTAACGTTGGTTTCAGAGATTATTTGCAGCAAGGGCATGAGGCTGTTATACTCAAATCTTGTGGGCAAGGGGGAGCACACTATCTATGAGCACACTATCTACGTGGAGCTTGAATTTTTTTTCTAGCAAAATTAGTGTTTTAACAGTCTGATAGGCTAAATTGTTAGTCTAAATAAAGTAACACTAGCAGTCTAAATTAACACAGGAAAACCACATTAATACCTTTGAAAGTGCTATACAAAATAATTTAGTAATGCCTCCTCCCTTTTCTCTGATGTTATGTTCTCCCTTCCAGTAAATGTAACAGTTCACTGAAATCCCAAAGTTGGCAGATTCAGCCTTCCTCAAGAAAGGAGTGGGGAAATAACATATGTTGGCAGCATCCTGAGGTCTTTGCCAGCAGGAGCCAGAGGGTCATAGGGGGAATTACCTTTTACTGTTTGCTACAAGGGAGCGTGGTATTGGTCTCTCATACTGTTTTAGTCTGGGGGTCCATTTGGCTTTCTTTTTTGTGCTTTCCAGCTCCTGCCTATTTTTTCTCTCTGTCTCCAGGGAAGGGATGAAAGCTGCTTCACAGCCCCTGCGCACCCAGTGGCAGAGCTGCAGCTCAGACAGTCTGGACAATGAACACTCAGCTATGTGGCACCTGGTAAACCCAGCTCAGCCTCACTCAGACCAAGGGCAGCCCAGCTACCCCCTGGATCACATCACAGCCTGACAACTCTGTTCAGTAATGGAAAATACACTCATACTTGCTGCTCTGCAAGAAAATGAGGTATGTACTATGTACAGTGGTGTGTAGGGATAATAACGTCAGTTGCCTATTAGATCCTGCCATGGATCCTCTCATTTTTCCAGTTCAGGAAGAGAAGTGCCTTGGGTTTTTCAAGGTTGTCATGGCACAGGTAAAGTAATTTGTACCACTGAGTTAATGTGGTGCAAGGCATGGAAGAATTTGTTCAGCCTCTAGCAAGGCATGTGAGGTAACGCATTCCTGTCATGTCTACACTGTGTCTTCAGAGAGGCACTCCAGGATTACTGCCGAAGGACCTGTAGTGTGGATACAGATGGGGTTGTCAAGGTTTGAATAACAGTATGGGGTTCCTCCAGCAAGGGGATAAGCACTCAGTAGTTGTGAATGCAGTTATTTATCACTGCTTTTGTAAATTTTTAGAATAAAGATATTGGATAAAATAAGTCCCTAACGGCATCTGTGGGGAACAGTGCTGGACATTATTTCCTCACCTAGATGGAAGTACTATTTAAAATTATCCTCTTCTGAGTTAGACAGCTTTTGATTCATTTAATTGTATTTCTCTCCAAACCAATTTGATTTAATTTCCCCATAGGATATGCTATGACATAGCATCAAATACATTTTGAGAAATCCAGATAGATCTCCTGCATGGCCCTCTCATAGTTCTACAATTGTATCAACACCAGAAAAGTGATCAAGATGGCTTGGGACATTCAATCTCTATGAATACATTTATGATTGCATTTTGCAACTGATTCAACTCTTTTCCAAATATCAGATTCATTCTTTAATAAATAATGTTGTGTGAATTGTATTAGGTACTAACATCATTTTCTCTTTCACTTTTTTATGTTTTAAGATGGCAACTCATGGGCGCTAAAGGTTTGGAAAGTTATTCTGTGCTCTGCAATTTGGTTTCTGTGGTTCATTCCCTGTCCACATTCATCAGGTAAAATATAAACAAGTTTTGATCAAAGTTAACCTTTGTGGAAGATTTTTAATCACTTTTTTTTAATCTAAGTTTTGCTTTGTTCAATTCTAGTTTAGTTTCACAAATAGTAATTTAACCTTGGATTTTGGAATACTTAAGTGACCTCCTTGTAGGTCTTCCTACTTAAGATTTTCCTTAACAGCAAGATGTACTCCTTAAATCTTGCCCTTGAATATCTTGATATATGCTTCTTTTGTTAGTTTATTAGCTTCTGAAGTGAAACCCTATTGCAATCCTCTTTTTTTTTTTTTTTTTTCTTTTTTCTTTCTGTGTGCTTCCTCCAGCCCTTAACAAATTCATTGTCTAGCAACAACACTGAGAATATATAAAATAGTTCCTACATTAGATCACACTAGAGAGTCATCTTGTCTGGTCTACTCTGTCTGACAGAGGCCTGTATATGAAACCTCAAAGAAAAAATGAAAAATTATGAACCAAATTCTATTTTTAGGAAAGCAAAATTTGGAGGATTATAAAACAAATAATAACATCAGCAGAAAGAAATAACCCTTCATAATGTGTTAAAGCTATTTCTGTCCCTTCATGAAAATAGATGACATCATCTTATGATATAGAATAATTAATTTTTAAGTGCTGGTACTTTCTAATAATTGATCATGCCAGGCAGATACACCCTTGGATTTTTAAATTATCTTTGCAAGACATTCAGCTGTTAATTTCTGAAGAGAAAAAGGTTTAAAAAGGTATAATCTCCTGAAACAGATATGGGCCTAGATGTATCCATCACATAAGTGTAGGCTTAAAAGAATTTAAGCTTATTTTTTAAAAAAAATAAAAAATTAAGATTTTCAGTAATTGGTCAGATTTTGAAAATGTTAAACTTTTTTTCTATTGTTTATACACCAATTTAAACTACTTTTATTGTACAAAAGGAGCCTAGTTTCTAATATCTTTTTTTTAAAGATAATGAAAAAGTTAACAGCATTTAAAATTTTTGCTATGTTTAGCAAAATTTGGAAGAATCCTAGTTGGTTATGTATATAAGATTAACATTTCATGCAACAGACATTACCAAGTGTTTGTTTATTGCTTATTATTTTGGTAAAAGAATAAAATAATTCTTATAGCTTATATCATTACTATCTACTACAAAGATAAAAATTCCTTCTCTGATAAATTGAAACACTGTAAAATTTGTAATTACTTTTTTAATAAGAAAAATAATAATGGTGTTTCTATTTTCTCAGCTACAAGCTGTACCCACCAAGGAAACATTAATAATACCAACACATCATTTTTCAGCTCTTCATCTAGCACTTAGAAACAAAATCATTATGTTTTATGAAACACTGTTTATAGCAAACTGTAATGACCATTGTGCTGTGAGCAGCATACGCATTCCTGTAAACAGTATCTTGTGTTGCAGGGTTAAGAAATATCTAGTAAAGCATCAGAGTTTTCATCTTTATTTTATGAATGTTCTGTTTTGTAGGATAAACATAGAAATCTAGTATTGGTCAAGGCTCTATTCTGTGGTTAAAGGTTTTTCATCTATGTATTGTTACAGTACTGTTCTCGTTAATTGCTCAAAGTTTTTACTTTAGATTAATCAGGAACACACAAAAAAGATTCTTAATTAAACACCAATAATTGTTTTGAGGTGAATAAAATATTTCACTTGACACACACTTTTACTTTCAGACATTTGAATTAAAAAGGAACAAAATGTTTCTGCAGACGTAACTTTGAACTTTTATGAGTTTAGTCATAGACTAGTGCTATTTTGAATATGTATTAAGTTTGGCCTTTTGGGTGTTCAACATCTGGTGTATCTAGAAACTATATCTGCTGCATATGACTGAATTAGTTGGATCACAGAACTAGTCATTTAGAGTGGTCAATTTGATAGATTAGGCTCCTACTTAGATTAGTTTTGTTCCAGGTATTTTAAAAAGGTTAAGCTTGAATTATATTGGTATGGTCAGTGGCAAGCCCTACAAATACTAGCTAAAGCTGAATAGCAAATTTTGCTTGCCTCTCAATCTGTAACCTGTAGGTCTTTATATTAAAGGATTGCTATATAAACCAATAAAATCTTCAAAGATTGATAGCTAGAATTGGAAAAAGACTTTACATGCTCAAATATTTTATACATTCAAATGACTACATTAATGGCAATTTATTCCATTTCCCTAGGAATTTAAATTATATTTGATTATGATACACATGATAAGTGATAGAAAGTGATCATCAATAATTCCACTTTTTATTAATAAAGTTCTAAAGAGTTTAATATACTGTAATATTTACATTTCACATATTTTTAAAATTAAGTGTTGGGGAGTTTGCTACACATTTACACCCAAATATTATTATCTAGAAAACCTTTTACAGGTGTATGAAAAATAAGAAAAATCTAATAGAAGTTCCTTTCAGTACTGAAAAGCAGTTCTGCATGGCTAATAATAATTCTAATTATTTCCGCTCAAAAGATAAAAACAACTTCACAACTATTTTGACAGATTTTTTTTATTCTGAAAGTATGTGTTTAATATCCCCGTGCAAGATGCAGAAAGATGAACTTTTCTCCTCCACAAACAGAACAGCATTTTACAGTATCAATTTAATTGAATTTGTACCATATCATTACTGTTTCTGTACAAAAAGTGTCCTAAGAAAAAGTAAAATTTAAGGGAATACATGCATGGTAAGCTTTTGTATTGGTGGTGGAAGAGTTTTGGAAGAATAGGGGAAATAATAAGCCCTAAATTAAACAAAAAAACAAACCCCATATGTGCTTGTGTATGTATAAGGACAATGGGAGAGTTGGAAAAGAAGTATCAAACCATTTTTGTGTTCTTAGTTTGGGGAATGGAAATGCAATTTTGGGTATCTTTATAATGAAACCTAAGGAAGTAAGAATTAGATTAAAAATTATCTGAAATATTAGATTTAAATATAACAATTCTTGGGGTTCAATTATAAGGAAAAATACTAGTGGCATATTAAAAGTAGCTTCATAATCATAACATTATTTTGGCTATAAATTTAGTGACCACTGACATGCATACTGGTAGTGGTCAATACTTACTGCCATACCTACTTATAAGCAAGTGTAAGTCTTAACATAGTTTAAGGGGTTAGTGGCATTGCTTGTTTGCTTGCTTGCTTGTTTTTGGTGTGGCTGCTTTTGCACTTTTTTTTTTTTTTTTTAATGATATCTTCCCTTCATTTTAGGCTGTTACTTAAACTGATCTATAAATAACAAAACAGAAAACTTTCACCTTACAAAAGTACTGTTGCCACAATGGTACCTAGTGTAAACTCAAACTATAAAGCAGAAGCAAGTTTCTGAAGAGGGCTTAGAAACTGGCAGATCTGACTCACTGAAGGGTTGCTGAATAAAAAAACAGCCCAAAAAATCTGAGTGAGGCCCGAGGAAGTGACAACCAAGTACAAGAGGGAGCTTGTGTGAACTAGTTTTCTAATCCTCTTAAATAGTATAGCATATCTCAGTATCAGAGTAAAGTACAAACTTTCATAAGGACACTAGAAAGGTTTAACTATGAGACTAGCAGTGTGATTTTATGTTAAAGGAATTGAAGCTGAAGTTAATAGATGGGAATTGCAATTATTTTTCTGAAACAATCTGCACTAGTTAAATATAATCAGTGACAGCAGGGAGATAATGTTTAAGTCCCAAGACTAGAATACAATAATTCTTGTGTATCCAAAGCATTACCTGGTGAAAAGCAAGAATGATAAATATTTACCATTTGTTTAGTGGAATAAGGACATAAACAAATAACTATTTCAAATGACCCATGTGTAACTTGTTACTTAGGAAATGAATAAAGGAAACATGAGGAAAAAAAATAAAAAGAGCATAAATAAACAACAACAAAAAACCCGCAAATAAATTAATAAATATGAAGGTCTTTTTTTCAAAATAGGACAACTCATAAATGTAATCTCCCATTTGGGTAGGTGATTAATCCACACTTGTCAAGTCCCCCACACAGTGTTTTGCTAAGTTTAATAATGATCCTGTGAAATAACCTAGAGCTTTAGTTGACAAACAAGTGTTAGTGTTGCAAGTGACTTTGTGACTTTCTAGACAGTTTGCAAAATAGATTCAAAATACAGAAATTGTATATATTATTGCTATTCACCATCACTTTTGAGAGAGAATTTTTATAGCTGTGATTGACTTCAGATGAATAGCAGCATCGATTAATTCATTTATTGTAGTTGAGCCATTGACTTTAGTTATGTCCTGGGACAACATGGCATGCTAAACATGCTGTCTTTTGTCAGGGCAAGAATATTAACATTTTGCAGAATTCTGTGGAAGCCTTCTTGTCTTTTAATTTTAGCCTTTCTTTGCAAGTAAAATAATTGTGTGCTCAAATGCATATGTTTTAAGACTCGAGATTTCTCCTTGACTATTGCCTCTTTTCTATTATGTCAAAACTCTGTGCCATGCATATTCTTGGGTATTTTTTCTGTTAAACCATGATAAAAGAAAAGACAGAATAGAACATATGTTCAGGATTAACTCCCTCTGAGGACCAAAACACTCATTCTGACAATGTCTGTTTCTCAATCTATAATGATATTTTTTAAGTTAGACTTACAAACAACTGTTTCTTCCAAGCCTGAACTCCACTATCTTGAATATCAGAGCCACAGATGTAACAAATGTAAAAAGGTTGTATTGCTTGTAATAACTGAAGTAATTAAATTTTCTAAGTGACCATGGTTTGACACACCTCCATAAAATTACCCAAACATCTTTTCTACAATAGAAGATGGAATGCTTGATTATTCCCTGCCCCTCCCCCCCCCCCCCCGAGTTATTGCACTTGATTTTTTTCTAATAATTTTAAACAAACAAAATGTAAATGTTCTTGTGTAAATTTAGTTGCTTTGAATGACCCAGAAAAATCACACCTGAAAAATCAATAACACTTATGAATACCTTGACAATCATTCATCAAAACAATAACGTTTTTACACAGTACATGAAAAATATGGATGGGATTGCTCCCACTAAATTATGATGGACTACATTATAAAAGCATAATAAATTAGGGGTTTCCATTTTATTCAGTTATGACATTAATATGTTTGACCTTACTCTAGTCAGTTCCCATTAAAAATATTTTTAGGATCATAGTAGTGTTTTTAAGGTAGCAATGTGTGTTCTAGTGTTTTAGATACAGGACCATATTTTTAATTTTCTTTAACAGCTGCATGAAGACATCTAATACCTTTATTGCATAGGATTAATGTCTTTAGCAAGGAATCTTATTAAAGAGTAAAACTGTTCTGTTAATATAATATGGATTTTCCCTTGTGCCAGTTATGAACTCAGCAAATTAATTCCCAATTCTGAAAACTGTTAAGATTGTATGGAGTAACTTTATCACAAAATGAAAATGCCACTACCACAGGTTCATTAATGAATCCTATACCAGTTCAAAACAGTAGTAATTTGAAAATCTTCTTTTCCATGACTGAGGTTTTGCAACAGACTTGTGTTTATTAAACTCACACTTCAAGTAGCCTGCTGTCTCCTTTCAGGGACCAGAAAAGAATAAGTCAAGTTAAGAGGAAAGACAGTTTGGCTGATGTCCTTTTATATGCTTTTGAATAGAAATTAGCCGTACTTGGATATAAGAGGTAGAGAAGATTGTACTCATATTTTTATTGCTACATAAAAAACGAAAAATCAAGTTTGTGATTCCTGTTCTAATGCTGATAGGATCTGAAGGTGAGATTTAAGTCAGGGGTAAATTGCTTCTGTGTACAGAGTATTTTTCTTCCTCTTTAATGTACAGAGGGATCTGTTCTGTGTGTTATTTGGACAACTGGACTTATTAAAGCAGAGGAAAAATATTTTGCAGGAACAGATGAAATTAGAACTTGTTATTTTCTGTTCTTTTCATAGGTTACATTGCTTTATAGGGGTTTGATCTTTCCTATAGTACTTCTTTTTTTCCCATTGGGTATTCAAAGAACCTTCAAAGATTGGACATCTTTTGATTTGTTAAGAGATACTGAGGGTCTATATTTAATTGCTCAAGGTTACTAAATCTGGACCTAGGCTGTCACCTTGGACAAGAGAAGGCTTGGGGGAATCTAGTTTGCAGCCTTTTACTATCTAACAGGTAGTGGATAGAGGACATGGAGTCAGACTCTTCTTAGAGGTGAACAGTGGGAGGATATAACACAGTGGTGACCAAGTGTTTGCAAGGCAAACCCAAAGGTAACAAAATCCTGTAACAAGGATCATTAAGCACTGGAACGGACTGTTTGGAGATGTTGGGGTATATCCATTCTTGGAGTTTCAAAACTTAAGTGAACATAAGCCTGAGCAAGACAACCTAACTTCTGGCTAACCAAACGGGAAGTTAGGCTTTCAGTGGGAGGATGGATGAGCTGACTACCAGAAATCCATTCCAAAAGAAAATATTGCTTGGAATCTATGTAAAGAAATAGTGAGATATACAAACTCAGCTGGAGGTTTGGTTGATTATTTGTTTCTTTTATACAAATAATGTACTACTGTGAAATCTATTGCCTGCATACAGTGGTCAAACTCATGTTTTTTCTTGTTACAGTGACTCAAAATTGCATGTATAGTTCTATCACATAGGATTCCCTCAGAAATGTCTGGATCAGTTAATTACTTCTTTATTAGGGCTCCAATGAATAGCATGATCACAGTGTGTTAGTAAGTGCAAAAAAAAAATTCAGGTAAGTTGTGCTTCTTTGGTTGTGACCACTGCAGCTAACACACGTGTACACATGCCAGCAGCAGAGTGAGCAAATTCATTTGTGTTCAGATCGCAAAATCCAGTTTCTTCCAAGACACAAGGAAGGCATCCATTGATGTTGAATCTGTTTCTTACATAGGTGCTTGTTCCATTATAGGCAGCAAATGTGTAATTTCAAATGCAAATTTGAAATGTATTTGTATTTGTGTCTGATCCTTATTTTCTGAGAGTATTCAGGTATAACAAATTTCCATTGGCATCAGCAAGTGTGAGGTCAGTCTGTGAAGTACTATATGTATTGCAATTTGTTTGACACCTTTCAGTTGTACCTTTATCTAGAGTCTTACTTTAACTACTGCTGATGGCAAATGAAAAGAAGACCTCTCTAATCACATTTTATATGTGGTTAGAGTGGTCTTCATTTGCCATCAGTAGTAGTGGTCTGGTGTTTGAGCATACTGACACTTCAAACCATATTCTGGAAGTGTGGTGTTGAGGGAGATAAAAAAGGGATTCAGCAGCAGAGAACTATAACTTGGCTCATTTAGTGTAGTTTATATCTCACAAGTTTTATGGAACTACTTCATTGAAATTCCCAGTTATTGGCATCATTAGCTGAGAAAAGTCTTATCCAATGCAAATATTGCACCATTTTTTTTTTTTTTCCATTTTTCACCAAGGTTGTATTTTGACATCTGGATTTAATTCTAGCAACTGATTAAAAGCAAAAGAAAATGCACGGAATCCTTATTATAGTATGATTTTCTAGCTTTAAGTTGTCACCACTATTTTCTGCTTTCAAAGCAGAGGAAAAGCTAAAAGCTCTTCTTTTAAGATGTAATTCATATACAGAAAAATAAAATGCAGGGTTAAAAATTGGTAAATTTTAAACCTCCTTTTTATCCCTCTCATAAACATATTTTGATTTTTGTTCTACAATTGGGTTGTAAATTCAATTATCTTGGGACCATTTTGCATAGTATTTTTAGAAATAAGGTGCAAGCTTACTTTTTTTTTGATTGATTGGGTTTTTATGGTTTTGTGGTTTGTTTTTTTTTAGTGTGACTTGCACATGGTTGACAAAGAAAATATTAAATGTTGGTATTTTATATGCTATGGTCCGGTTACCCATCATCAGCCTGTCAGGAATAATCTTATTAACTCTGGGCTTTTGTTTGAACATTGTGCTTCATACTTTGCCAGTTAAGTTTGATTCAAATTTCTTCTCCTTCTGTTCTCACTCTTAACTGAGCTACTGACAGAAATCTTGGCTGGTTATTTTCTAATGGCATGTTTTCATTAATGCTTTCTTGCCTTTTTGCAAGCAAGCTGACAAGAATACATAGATTAGAAAGCCTTCTAGTATAACCTCCTAGTTCTCAAATCCCACAGTCTCATTCCTTTATATACTTTCCAATTAGAGTGAAATAAAAAAATCCCACTGTATTAACTTATTCAATTTTTAAATTGGTATTAAAAGAGAATAGGTAACGTCCTACTGTTTAAATATTTTATGTGCGTGCAATTTCCAGAACCACTGAAGAGAAATGAATGGTATGTATCGCACCACACAAAGCAGAATACAGGAAAAAAGGTGTTGTAAGCACTTTGTTGATTGTGACTGGCCAGAGTTGTTTAAATTTATGCTCTTTGTAATCTTTTAAATAAACTTCTATAACACTCAGTAACAGTTGTTTGTGTATTTTGCATAACATTTTGGTGGGAATGTTCTTTTCCTATACCTTCAAAATGTGCAGGTTGGTGATCTCAGTAATTGTCTGTATTATGAGACAAATGGCACACTTAGTCCAGTCACTCATTTCTAGCAGTGTTTGATGTCACCCAGAGCTAGCTCAAAGCTTCTCAAGAGTTTTCACCACCACCCCCACCACCCTCCCTCCACACACACCCCCCACCCATTTACTTATTTATTTGTTTGTTTATTCCCCCCCCCCCTGGAGTGGGTTGCAGTCAGAAAAGTGTTTCATTTCCCTTTTAATCTCCTTTGGATTTTAATTATTTATGGAACCTGACATTTATTAATTTATTCCTTTACTAGGAATATCCACAGAATAGGAACATGGAAAAAGGAGTTTAGTTAATCTGCAAATTTCCAAATGTCTATACCATATCTATATTCTGAATGCATATTTGCCATTCTGTTACCTGAACACATTTCTCCCAACTCCTCTGTTTCCTATTTTGCCCATCCTCCTAACCTGTGTTTTAAGCTGTATATCACTGATGACAGAAACAAGCTCTTAAAGAGCAAGGTCCTGAAAATACTTGACTTTCTGGAGAAATCACTAAAGGGAACACTGTGTAGCAGACACAGACATATGTCAGCAGGCAAATGGTAGCTTGCTCCTGTGCAAAGCAAACATTTTTGCACTTATTTGCCTTTACGTGCATGAAAATAATTGTTTGGTGCCTCAATCTATATAGCTGGCAAGTCATCTGAAGAGTCTGGGAGTTACAACTTGGCTACCTCTGCAGAGAATTATTTTGGGGAAATCATCCAGAATTTTCATGATCATCTGAAACAAGCCCTTTTTGTTTTGTTGTTTGTTTGGTTTGTGTGGGTTTTTTTTGTTTTTTTTTTTTTACTGTCATTTGTGTCACTTTTTCTCACCAACTGAGCAACCCTCCCTAAATTAAACTGGAACAATCAATCTTTTTTTCTCCTTTACTTTTCCTTTTTTCCTTTTGAAATCAGTATTAGAAATCAGAGCATTCACTTGGTCATTAAATAGGGCACATTTTTTGGCAAGACCTCTTCAGAGTCTTCTCTGAGTGGCTCACTGGTCAGCTGAGATAGTTGTATTAAGGTTATGAACCAAAGCAACATGGACAATGACAGTGCAATTGATGCTATTGTACTTGCTTTAAACTCAAGAATTTCTTAAAAGGACTTTCATTAGGTGAATGCCAACATGTCTGTTTGTTCAAGAAATAAATTCTTTTATACACAAGAATTCTGAATTCATCATTCAAAGCCATTGGAAAGAAAAAAAAAAATATGTTGTGGAACCTTCTACTACCTCACGGCAGGAGCTTGGTTGCACACATGCACATGCAAACATATCTTCAAAGGTTGCTATTTTTATGACCTTTTCAATAGATTGGGGGCCAATTAATAGTTAAGGAATAGTTAGTTATCTGATCACATTTGAATGTGAACTTGCCTTTCTTTGTACCTCATACTGACTTGTGGTATTATGAAGCACTGCAGTGGTTCTAAATAGTTAAGTCATACTATATGAAGTCATACAATAATATCCTGACAAGACTGATGCAATGATTTATGCGATGTTGTAGCTTGATGTGTCAGCCAAGGAAGTAGAGCATACACAGATGGATCTCATCTGTAAATTGCTTGTGCATGTGGAGTTTTAAGAAAAATAAAAATATATTTCATAAAAAGCAGAGAGTATGAGAAAAACTACTTTTATACTAAGCCATAAGGTTTAGAAATACCTGTTAGACTGCCATATCTTCTTAGGCGCTTCAGAACTGTGAATACTGGTAAACTTGTGTAAAAAAGGGTAGTGAGATATATATAACGAATAAAGTATCCTTGCTTTAGAAAGAGCTATTATGGATCCATTTTGAGAAATGCACAACAGGAGTCTTCTTCACAGAAGCCTTTGAGGTCATAATGGAGTCTAACATCTTAAAAGTCAAGAAATTTATGTAGTTAGTGGTGGGGAAAATTCAAACTAAAACTGCATTTTGGTATATTTCCTCTTGTATAGTGTTCCTGGTGTCAATGCTAAAAAATATTCACTGATACACATAGAAAAGGAAAGCAAAACCTGAAAGTTTTGAAATGTCACGTATAAGATGAGCAGCAGGCAAAATTATCCTGGGAAAACCCAATTAAAAGCTACCTGTTAAGTACTAGCTACCTTAAATGTACAAAACCTAATTTCTGTTAATAAAGTACAACTTTTTAGGCTCATTTATACAGCTTAAGAACTGTTTCTTCAGTGGGCCTAAGCATGTGAGTAGAAAACACTGAGGGCATTGTAAGTAAGGATAGTTGGCATCTGATGGATTTGCCTTTTACTCCGATGGATTTGCCTTTTACTCCTGTGCTGGAAGATTTTATGGTAATTATTCAGTCATGTAGGTTGTGTACAGTGTTTGATGGTGTCCATCACCTCCAGCTCCTTTAAGAGCTTTTGAGGACAGAAGAAGCAGTAACTGCTTAATGTAAATATCTAAAAATGTTTTAAACAAGAATGGCTGTAAGACAGTAAAACTACAATTAGCTGCTAAATTTAATGCCATGTCCTAGATTTTTGAAGGACATTGTTCAGAATGAATACTTATTTCCATGTTCTAGTACCATTTCTTCTAGTTATACTTTAGGTTTTCTGTCATATTACAGCATTCTTAGAGAATTAAAATACCTGCTTGTGTTCAAGGTAAAAATATTTTTAATTGTATATTTTCTTAGAAACTATTCTGAAAAGAATAGTAGCTGAAGGCAATGAGGTTAATGGATCTCCTGATTAATGTGTCATTCTTCTAATTAATTTAACTAAATCATAGTAATTTACAAGGACCTAGTTATAAATATCTTGTATTACAGATAAAACTGGAATTACGAAAAGGAGACCATCAGCAGGATTTTAGTCCTTTGTAGGAAAACAAACTGTCCTTGATAATTAGGAAAGAATTTGCACATAAAAGGGTGTTAATTTTTATGTACCTCTATAGAAGTAATGTAGTAATACTACATTTTTAATATTTTCTCTCCCATCTATTATCTTGCCCTGGTTGTTATAGATATCACACAATTAGAAGATTACCCTTGTTTCTATGTTCTACTAATACATCAAATGGTGATCCATGTCTTTTACTGAAAGAAACTTTAGAATCGGTGTTTTAGAATATCTCAGTTACAGTGAGAAATGTGCTTTTAAAATACCTCAAACTTTTTCATTTATTAATAAGTAAAATTCATTGCAATGAATTTCTTGAAGAAAAAGCACGTCGTTTTCCTGTACTTTTGCATCTATAGCTTCTAAATTTTCTCAGAAAGTATGAAACAGAGAAGCATAAAGTTTAATTTAAAAATCACCACTTTATGATTAATTAAATTGATATCGTCTTATAGCAGTAACAGAGTTAGGTGTACATTTGCCCTATGTTAACATGTCATTTTCAGGGTAATGATTGCATGGAGTTCTCTTGAATGCCCTAAAGTCAAGATGCCTTCCAGGAAGACAGCGGTCAGTAGATACTAATGAGACCAAAGGCCTAACAAATTGATAAATACTAAACTAACACTAAACCATATAAGCAAGTGGAAGTGTTGTCTATACTTACTCAGTTCCTAGGAAAACAATAGTAGGGGGCAGCAATGTAGGAAGAAAATAGCTCTCTGTGTACTTTCTTTCCCCTCCCTCTCCCCCTCTTTTTCCTTCTTTAAAAAAAGAGAGCTTTTAATCTGACAACAGTTGAATAACAAAACCTTTTGTGCTTCAAAACATTAGTATGTTGTTGTAATTGTTCACCTATTCATAAACATAGGAATTTTCACATCAGTTTTCACTAGTGAGATGGTTGCAGTTAGAATTCCACACTGTCTAGAGGGTCTGTCTTTTCACTGTGTTTTACCAATGAACTATTAGATATATTTATCCCTACTGTTCCCCAATGTTATGGAAGTATTGTTTAATTGTTATTGAACAGCATGCTTCATACATTCTTCCAGATTAAGTCACCTAGAAAACGCAAGCTCTGATATTGAAAATGCATTTTGGACCAACTGTCCTTATACCTGTAAATCACATGGGCTTCAATATTACCTTGGGAAGAACCTATGGAATGTGTATGACCTGATGATCAGGTTTACAAGAAGTGGTCTTATTTCTGGTAGGTACTATCATTGTCATTTGGACACTGCAATATCAAATGTGATGACAATACCTGAATGCATGTCAGACTGAAACAGGTGATGATGTCACAACCCCACAGCAGGTCACTCTTCCTGTTTCCCCACTTCACTCTGGCAGTGTTATTCAGACCACTTGCAGAATTTAAGATCTGTATAATATTGAGGCTTTACAGGCTAGCACATGGAATATTTGTTTACAATAATTTTACCTTTTGAAATACACGTTACAGTGTTAACTTGGCATTTCCCAGGATATGATTATTTGGCATAGTTACACAAGGCAAGTGCATGTCACAGGGGGGATAATGGAGAGATTTCTTTAAGAATAGAAACTGGATTCTGTTGGAAATCATTCTTCTTGTTTGTTTGTTTTGTCCTTCCTACATAAAGTCTCCTTCAAGAAAAAGGCAGTACTCACTATGTGAAAGCATACTTACCAAAGAATCTTTTTCTTTAAATTGATACAATTTTTGATGGTATATTGAAGTTCATTATTAGAAAAAAAACCACAGCAAAGAGAACAGCTTGAAAAAAATAGGTAACAATGGGGATTTTAAAAATAAGCTGAGTGTTTTAACTGTAGAATTGCACTAAATAGCCCTTCTGAAATCTTAACTTTTAACACATTGGACTTAATATCTCTGGTTACACTACTCCATGTGAGGTCAAATTTCAGGTGGTGCTATTAGAGCAGATTTCTGATTAAGCAGCTCTATGCATTTCTTTCGAGATTCAGGTTTACAAATACAGAATTTTATGTTAACATGTATTTGGGATTTTACAAGATATAGGTACCACTCATTCCATTAAAATGGATTTAGTAGTCAAATCTATTGAAAAATCCTGAAGACTCAGGGATCTACCTGAATAGATATGAACAAAATAAAACTTTCACTGATTTGTTAATTTTGTTCAGCATCAGAATGAATACATTAAAAATGAAGGAACTTCTCACATTCGTGTAACAACCTCACTTCTTTATTCTGGCTTTCTTGATAACGGGCCCTTATGTTTTCACAGAATAAGCTTGTAAATCTTAATAATATCTTTACCACATACTGTTGCACATCAATTTGGTAATAACAAAATCCTAAAGCAGATTATGTGATTTGATGTTTCCTTTTGTCTATTTGGTATGGATTTGATAATGGAGTCTATGAATTTAATTGTCTCTTCAGATTACTAGTAGGATGTCTTACTGTCAGTTGAATCTTATATTCTACCCTACAAGCAGATACATGATATTTTAAAGAAAGATCTCAGGAAAATTTGATTTTGTAATTCCATTAACACTGAGTTATACTTTCTTGGCCTTTGTCTCAACAGATGTAATGTTTCACAGGACCCTCAGTTAAGCCCTTTTGACATTGTAGTCAAGTAAGAATGTATCACAGAAGCAGATAACAACTAATAGTGATTTATGAATTTTAGGACTGGGTTGAGTTGAGTTGGGTTGGTTGGTTTTGTGGTTTTTGTTTTGTGTTTTGGTTTGGTTTGGGGGGTTTTGGTTTTTTTTTTTTTTTTTTTGTAGGTTTTTTGTGTTGTTTTTTTTCCTGTAGCAGGTTTAATTCCATTTCAGTCCCCCCTTTGATGACAGAGAAGCTATTACTGTCATGTGTGGAAAACCAGTGTTTCACAGCTTGTTGACAATTGTTACACTTCATTTGCTACTTCTCGATAGACCTTTTGGCCACTAGTCCCTATGGATGACCTCTACTGCTGCTCTAGCAAAACGTGGGTGATTACTCTTGGTTATGTCAGTGAAGCTAAGAGAGTCCACATACTTTCAGAACTGCACTTTGGGAGCAAAACTGAGCCTCAGTCTCCTATAAACTTATGTCATCATCTAGATATTCAGAATTTATTTGAAAATCCCAAAATGTCCAAACCAGGAAGCTTAAATGAAGGGTTTTGGATATCCCTGTGACAGCAGAATTCTCTCAGGAAGAGTGTCAACATGGATGGTAGAGAAAGAAAAACAAACTGCTAGCTATAGTGTGAAAACAGCAGCTCAACTTTAGCTCAAATTTAATGTGAAAACCCAACAAGGTTGTCATGAGATGTTTACATTTGTTGTTATCATAATCAAGTTTAGCAATTAGTATTAAGAGGGATTTTTTTTCTCTCTTTTTTTTTTTAATAGATCAGACTCAAGAACAATGCTAATATATAATTTTATATTTGGAAATAGGAATAGTATACAAAGGCAAGGGGTGTAGTGAGTTGTTTATAAAGACCTCAAAAGCTTATTGCCTCAATTAAATTAGCTGAACTCAGAATAGTATTGCTCAACTAGGAAAAAACCTGTAAACTTTGGAAAATGGTGAGCTTCACAATTTAAGTTGCATGGTTATGGGTGCAAGTGTAACATACTTGGAAATAAGGGGTCATGTCCTTTACACTATGACTATGGCAAGAGACAGACGACGTAGCTCATCAAAGTGAGGTAGTCAAGTTTAATGTTTGATGACTTAGGTAGAAGTCTGTAGGAACTTTGTAGTTTGCTTGATTAAAAAGGAAATAATTTGGAAGGAAGGGAATCATGATGTGTTAGGCCAATCACTGCTCTTATGTAACTTGTTTCAGTGAGTAGATAGTTGAAATTAAGAGCAGATTTTGACCCACTAACTGGCACAAATATATGCTTTGATTCTGTACAGTTCAGAGTCACTAACCTCTGAAAATACCTGATGTTCTGAGTGTTACAACTCTTTTTTTAAATCTGGCAGACTAATTTATCCTATTCAAAGACAGATACGTCAGAATATGAAGCTTCCTCACCTCTCTGACATCAACAGTTGCATTAGCTGGTTATTGTGGGTTTATTTGAAAATGCTGTTAGTGCATTTGCAAAAAAAAAAAGTGGTATAATATCTGCTGTTAACACGTTCAAAATATTTGTCATTCTAATATGTGAAATGCTAGCTTTTCTCTGCAAGTTTGCAAAAAGGAATGAAATGAAGATAAATATAAAGCTAACAATTACAACTCTGTTATGAAATTGTTTTGAATAGCCACTTTATATACTCCTCTGAATTCAGAAGAACAAAAGTTGGTCTCTGCTTCTCTAAAGTAGAAAACTACCTAAGGGACAGTCATACATATGTGACTACACTTGTATATGATATATAGGCTTATATTGTATTTCAGAACATTAATTCCATCAGTAACTAAACTGTCATTGTAAAGCATGAGGTTTTAGCCCTTTTATTTTCTTTAATTTTATTACAGAACTAAACCCCTGTCTCTATCTTAAGTAATCTATTAATAGATCAATCAGATTTTTCTTCATAAATTTGGAACATGCTTGCATTTTGAAAGGCAAAGATTTGCAGTGTCACTTATTAGAAGTTTGTATACTATTTGAAGTGGGAACATATATTGCTTCTTGAAAAAATTCTACTTATATCTATGTAAAAAGCCCTAGCCCCCTAAAATTTGATAGAATAATTTTTTTAAAAAGGTGTTTTGTTTCCAAAGGAAGCAAGCAGTCACAATTTTCAACAATACTGCTTCTTTTTTAAAGAAAGGAACAGTTACCCATTTATATTTACAATGTTCTTCAGAAAGATCAAGCAGTATAATTTTGTGAAGTATTTGTAATGAAATTAAGTGATTCCAAATACTCTCAAACATTTATTTTTCTACTAATCTTACCATATATTTTACATGTAGGCATACAAGCCCAAATCCATCTTGATTTTTATGTAATGTATATGTCAGGTTAAGGAAATATCCAATTGAATGTTAGCTCTGAATTTTCCCAACTTTTTTTTTTTTCTTTTTTCTTTGAAACATACTCAAGGAATGGAATAAAGAGGCAACAGTAGGTGAAAACACACAATAATTGCCTATAGGCTTTCAATATTTTTTTTTTAGATGATATTCTTACATTTTTAATGTGATTGGACTAAAATACTAGCCAGCTTGTCTCCTGTGTTGTGTTAAATTTAGCCTGAAACCTTTCTGGTAAGATTTTGAAGCCATATGGTCTTGTTAGTATTTCAATAAAAGACTTCCTAAGAAAACTCAGATGCTACTGAGTAAGTCTGTTTCAGCTTCCTTCCCTTCTGTTTTTCTCAAATTAATCCTTCTTTTGAACAAGGGTACTGGCAGTACTTCCTTCAATAACATTCCAATGGAGTTTCAAATCATTTGAGATTTAGACCTGCAGTAGAGTAGTTTGTAACCTTAATGTTACTCCTTTCTCTTCCTGACATCTGACTGGTTTTAGTAGAATGGTGCTGTTTTCTCAGATTTGTGCACTTTTTTTTTGGTTTGCTGGAGACCTTAAATCCATATTGATAATTGCTATATATAGATGTTGACAAAGGGTTTAACTTATATGAAGTAGGGCTCTTTGGAAAAACATTTTAACATGGAGCAGAGGAGGCAATAGGTGAAGGAAAAACTTGTATGATTTTGGTAGAAATTATTGGAATAATTTTCTACATAATTAAGTGTAGTGGTTTTGCGTGGCAAGATTTTGGTAGCAGGAGTGCTACAGGGGTGGCTTCTGTGAGAAGCTTCCCCTATGTCCAATGGAATCAATGCCAGTTGGCTTCAAGATGGAGCTGCTGCTGGCCAAGGCCAAACCAATCAGCAATAGTAGTGCCTTTGGGATAATATATTTAAGAAGTGGGGAGGGTGGTTGGGGGATATCTGTGCAATGATTGCAGCAGAAGAGAGAAGTGAGAATATGTGAGAGCACCAACCCCTCAGACATCAAGGTCAGTGAAGAAGAGGGAAGAGATGCTCGAGGTGCCAGAACAGCACCTGCAGCCCACAATGAAGCCCACGGTGAGGCAGGCTGTGCCCTTGCAGCCCATGGAGGATAATGGTGGAGCAGATATCCACCTGAAGCCCATGGAGGACCCCATGCTGGAGCAAGTGGATGCCTGAAGGAGGCTGTGACCCTGTTGGAAGCCTGCGCTGGAGCAGGCTTCTGGCAGGACCTGTGGCCTCGTGGAGAGAGCAGCCCAGGCTGGAGCAGGTTTACTGACAGGAGTTGTGACCCCATAGGGGGACTCACACTAGAGCAGTCCATTCCTGAAGAACTGCAGCCTGTGGGAAGGACTCCTGTTGAGGAAGCTCATAGAGGACCGTGTCCTGTGGGAGGGATCCCATGTTGGAGCAGGGGAAAAGTGTGAGGAATCCTCCCACTGTGGAGGAAGGAGGGGCAGAGACAACATGTTATGGACTGACTGCAACCCCCCTTCCCTGTCCCCCAACATTGCTTGGGGTCAGGAGGTAAAGAAATCATGCCTGGAAGGAAGGGAGGGGTGGAGGGAATGTGCTTTTGAATTTTGGTTTTATTTCTCATTATCCTACTCTAATTTGAATGGTAATAATTCAAACTAATTTCCCCAAGTCAGTCTGTTTTGCCCACGACAGTAATTGCTGAGGGATCTCCCTGCCCTTATTTAAACCCATGAGCCTTTCATTATGTTTTTTCTCCTCTGTTCGATTGAGGAGCTGACTGACAGAGCAGCTTTGGTGGGCACCTGACATCCAGCCAGGGTCAAACCACCACATTAGGTAAAATACTTTTGCATTTTACAGCCTATCTTTGGTAAAAGATTAATACATTCCTATTAGAATTTAAAGATAAAAGCTGGCCTTAATGAAATCTGGTTTCTCAACAAATCCTATATTTTGTAACATAGAGTTTAATACTTTTTAGAAAACTGTGATACAATTAGCAAACCATATCAAAGCAGACCATTAAGAACTGGGGAGGAGGAGTAGAAAAGGAGGCAGTTGTGCATGTAAAATCTATTCAGTTCAGTCTTTTTTTGTTGATGTTTGCTGATGACAAACTGGTTGGATGGCTTTGAGGATTTGAGATTTGGCTTCAGGTGTGGCATTTTTTGACCTGAGTATTGCTGGTGATACCCCAAAAGAAACTGAACAACTGCTCAGAGTAAAGTTTCCAAGTCACTTAGATCCTGTAGGTTTAAAACTCCTTTGAAATCTAGCTGAGGATATTGCTTTTTCAATATCTACACAAGTATTCAAAGAACTGGGTTTGTTTGTTCATTTTTTAAATCTGGCACAAAATTATCTATTAGTGAAAAAAAAAAATTGTTTACGTAACGGTTTAATCTATATAGGCTTATGTAAAGGTTTAATCTTTTGCATTTTAGATGTCATTAATAATTTCTCTCAAACATTAATAATTTCAAGGCATAGAAATGAAGCTGAAGGAGGTGTTTTGAGCCTCCAGTTTAATGATTTCAGATTCTTCTATGCTGATATTTAACATCTTAATCCTGTCTTAAAATAGAAATGTATGTTTCAATCAGATTGTAATTAGATTAACTGAGACTGCTTTGTTTTCTCTGCCAATTTCTAATTAAAAACAAAAGGTATTAACTGTGATCTCTATGATTTGTACTGAATATTTTCACACTGTACAACAAACTGAAAAATCACTGGGCTTCTAAAAGACCCACTTAAATGAGTAAGCAATTCAGCTTCTGAACTAGGTAAGAATATTAATTTTTCCCAAAAGTCAAACTTTCAAATAAACTGTCTCACTTTTATTGACTATATGGGGTCAGATCCTTCTACACTGAATGCATTGAACAGAATTTTAGAAATGAATAAAAGCATGCTATGTGTTTACTTTTATTTTCTATTATAAATACTATTTGCTATGCGTTCACTAATAGCCACAATTCTTTAATTTATTGAAGATATTTTTAAAACAACTTGAAAGGGAAGAGGGTGATGTCATTATGATTCTTCAGAAGGGGTAAAAGACAGAAAGGACAGTAGCCAGAGGCAGTACTAATACAGTGAGTAGGGGCAAAAAATGACAGAGGTGGGAACTGTGCTCTGACTACAAAGTGGGTTGATCTTGGCCAGCTGCCAACTGCCCGGCCAGTTGCTCTCTCATTCCCCATCCTCAGCAGTACAGGAAGAGAAAATGAGATGGAAAAGCTTGTTGCCTGAGATAAAGAGGAGGTCACTTACCAATTACTGTCACAGGCGAAGCAGACTCAACTTGGAGAAAAATAGTTTAATTATCGACAGCTAAAATAGATTTGGATGGTGAGAAACAAAGTGAAAACTTAAAACACCTTTCCTTTACTCCCTCCTTTTTCCAAGGTTCAACTTCAGTCCCTCAGTCCCAGCTCCTCTACCTCCTTCCCTTGAACGGTGCAGGAGGATGGGGAAAGGAGGGATTGTGGTCAGGTCATAAGTTTTTCTCTGCCATTCCTTCCTCTTTATATTTTTCCCCAATCTAGAATGGATCCTTCCCACGGGATGCATCCTCCTTCAGGAATTATCTACCTGCTCCAGTGTAGTGTCCTCCATGGGCTGCTTTGTCGATATCTGCTCCAGCATCGTCCTCTCCACAGGCTGCAAGGCAATACCTGCTCCTCTTTGGTCTCTTCAGGGGCTGCAGGGAGATCTTTGCTCCAGCACCTGGTGTACCTCCTCCCCCTCCTCCTTCTCTCACCTTATTTTTTACAATGAATTAATAGTTTTGTTAGTTTCTTCCACTGATTTCATGATCAGTAAGAAGAAATTTATCTTCCCTTACCAGAAAATTGGAAATTCTAGAATCTTCCCCAGTGATATAGATGTGTAGTCTTTCAAAGGGTAAAATGCATAAAATCATAAAAATAATAACAATAACATAAAATGAAAAATAAATTAATAATTTACAATTTCTTTAGAGTAGTCATTTATTTAGGGATTCAGACATTTTTAGTACCAATGTCGTCTATGTGAACAGATTTCCAGGAATTATTTTGCTGACAGAACTCTGGCAGGTGAAAAAGTGAACCCCTGCCTATCAAATACGACATTTCATGTGATTACTATTTTAAATGCCATCTTTCCATAAAAAACATTTCCCAATTTCCATTTGTGCTGTGTCTACAATGTTTGTGAAAGGCATTCTCTGATCTTGTCTAATTTTTGCAAGGGTGATTGGCAGGGAAGCCAGGATATGCCTCCAGTGGTCACTGACCCCCATGTGACTGATAGGAGTTGGCAAGTCAGCACGCTGCCAGCAGACAGTTGGCTTGGAAGAAATGAGAACAGAAAGTGGGTATGTTGTGAAGCATGCTTTGAACTTTCTAGTCTTGTTATCTTCTTTTTGGAACACAAGCACCAACTTAGTGGCAGTGTTTTGGTTTTTTAGGGTCTCCTCTCCCACCCTTTTTTGGCTTCTCCCAGGGAAAAGATGTTGGGTACTGTCTCTCCAGCTGACTCATGTCATGAGTCTGCCAAATGCCGTGTAGATTTTCTGAAGCTTCTACAATTTTCTGAGGTGTCTACTCTACCTACTTTTTCTCAAAACTGCCATGCAAGAAAGAAGTCTAACCCAATGTTTAATTCCCTCAAATGTGTGCATGAGGTTCATTTCCTATTAGTTTAGCATTTTTCCTTTTCTGAGGAGTTTGAATTGTCTGTATAAGCATCACGGTTTGTCAGATGTTACTTTCTTTTACCTTCTCATTAATCATTATTAAAACCAAAACAAACCAAAACAAACCCCCCTTAAAAGTAAGGGTGAGTAAATAGCTGTATCTCAGTTACTAATATCTACTCAAACACTGCTTCTGATACTGACAGTGTCTTAGAACTAGTCAGTCTACAAAAAGTAGAAAATGCTAGTGTCTGCCATGAATTTATAAGTTTCCAAATAAATGAGTACTCTAAAGAAATTGTAAACCAATAATTTATTTTTCATTTGATGCTGTTATTCTTATTTTTATGAATTCAATTTTGAAACACTTTAATTATGTTCCTCTTAAAATATTAAAGTGAATGAGAATGAGCAACAATCATTAAACAGTGAAAAATCACTATAGGAGCATGGGAAAAGGAAACAGTAAGTATAATAATCTCTGATTCTCTATTTGAAATATAAAACCCCCAACAGTATAACTACTTTAAAAAAATGCCCACAAAGGACTTGTGATAATTTTAAGCTCAAGTTGAGTTTTTTAGCAGCCATAGATCCTTTGCCCATGTTAATTACTTTCCTAATATCAGCCCCTGTGTCTGCCTCTGGAATTCTGGATGATATTCCACAACTCATCCCTTTTATTCAGCTATGTCTAAAAGTGACAATAGTACTCTTTAGCTAACAGTATCACATCTTCACATCCAAAGCTGTTTGACTGCCTTTACAGATTTCACATTTGCTGCATCTGAGATGTTAAAATTGTGGTGACCTGGGACATCCTCTTAAAAACAAATTACTTACCTGTCAGACATAAATACAGAGGAAAACTGATAAAACAACATAACATCAATCAAAAAACTGTTTTTCTTGCTTTGTTCTTAGTAGTCTTCTGCAACAGTGAACTTCTTTTTGTATATAAACTTAGCAGTTTTAGTCCTCTTTCTAACTAATATGTTTTAAATCTCTGAGTTTACTCTACAGGACATATTTTATTACCCTGTCTGAGTAGCACAGACCTGTACTCAACTACTTATTTACTTTTGTTGCTTTTTCTCGGTTTTCAGAGTTAAGTTCCTCTGCCTCTCCAGCTGGGGAACACATGAGAGGTTCAAATAGCTGTAGTGTCAGCTAATAATTCTGAAACAAGAGGCTTATCATTTTAAATAAAACATTCTTTCTCCAACTTCAAAATAACAGAGAAAAAAAATTTACAATTTTGGAAATGTGTGGCAAGCCAGATTTTGATTTTGTGTTGGAACTTAAAGTATGGTTCAGGTTGTCCTTTTCTGCCAAGCATACTGAGAGCTAAATTTCCGTGAAGACATCAGGTTCAACATTGTCAGAGAGCTGGCCACTGCACTGCAGTCACAGTCAATTTGAGCAGTGTGGCTTTGTGCCTGTTGATTTTACATTTCAGTATAGGACCCAACCTGGCCTTCACTAAAAGGTGGCGATTCTGATTGGTATCAGAGTTATTGAAATTACTTATTGTGCCGCAGTCCCTTTGTCATGCTTTTGGTGTATGCTGGAATAGCTGGCACAAGAACAGGAAAAATTTCCCCAAAAGATGTTATCCATTAAAAACTGTGGAACAAGTCACATGTTTAGTTACAGGTGCCTAAGGTGATTCAAATCTATGGTTATTCAAATCACTGAAATGCTAAAATGACACACATGATAATGGATGAAATTACCATAATGTGTCTGTTGGGAACTAGTAGGAAGTAGTCAGGTAGAAGAAATACCTGGTCATACTGACACTTTATTCCTATAATAGTTTTGTATATTGCATGGCTAAAGGACAGACAAAACTATGTTCTTATCATTATCAAATTACATTAATTATATATATTTTAAAAGTTTTCAATCCTAAACATATGGTCTTATTTATATATGTGTATATATATATATATGTCTGTGTGTGTGTGTATATATATATATTTTTATATATATATGTATATATATATATTTTTATATATATATGTATATATATATATATACACACACTGACGACTAAGTTTGTTAAACTTTATTATAGTAACATTGAAGGATAGGGGCATTTTCTGCTTGTAGTAGAAAATGGGACAAGATTCTTATCCTAAAGAGAAACAAGCCATAAATTTTTTGAGGAAACACATGTATTATACGTCACTGTTTGAAATAAATGTGCACAGTTTCCAATTCTGTTGTGTTGTGTGGCAAATATTTTTAGAATATTAGCTTCCAGATTCCCACAGCCTGATTCATTGCCTTAATTTTAGTTTTAAACTCAATGCTGAAAATGTTCTGATCCTTTTCTCATAGGAGTTTTCAAAAGAATTAATTAAAATATAATGAAATAAAGTGAGCGGTTGAACAGGTTTCTGAACTAGTTTTGTTTTTACTATGGAGAGAAGCCTGGCAGGGTGCACATGGTGCATTCCAGGGGACCAGCAGCAACGTAGGAGAGCTCTACAGATGATGCTAATTCATTTAGCTCCAGGAAGCCATACATCAGAAATTATACCGTTGAAGAAATTTGCCAAAATGCTGATTGCTTCTTCTGAGACAGGAGAGTCAAAACAACTTCACAAACTTCTCACAAGAAATTTAGCACTATGGCATTTAAAATCAGGAGCCTCTATTCTGGGCTGTGCTATCTTGTGCCCTGTGGTGGGGAGGGAGAGTCCCACCAACTGGTGCCTCTTATCCTGTTCCAAAGCAGTCCTCCCTCCACCTCCAGTTCCAGATAGCACAGGATTCCATGTGCTGCATAACGCAGAGTGTATTATTTGACATATATATACTCCAACTACAGCTGAATTACCTGAAAAATTAGGTTTAAGGAATTTTATAACAATTTTCCAAGCTACTGCAGGTTTAGAACTGATCATTAAGCCTGGCAGCAGGTCTTGCTCTCACATGAAATAGTGGGCATTGTAGATATTTAATGTCAGGCCCCTGAGGTCACTGTCAGGCCCGCATCACTGCACTAAGCAGCTCCACCTTGGAGGCCTTGCTGCTCCGGTCACCCCTGCCCAGCAGCCGTATTTTGGCTCTGGCCTCAGCAGCAGCCCTTTCTTGCTGCTCTTTGGCAGTTTGAAAATGTATCAGTTTTCTTCTCTTGTATCATGATTTTAGGATGCTCAAAGCTATCAGGAGTCTTACTTCTCAAAGAGACTATGTATCCCCTGGTTAATATTGGCATCCTTCTATGGAATGCAGGAGAATTACACTTTATTTAACCTAAGCAAGGGTCTGGTCTGCTGTTGCAGGTCCCATTCAGTCAACTTATATTTTTTCAGAAGCTATATTAACAAAGACTTACATTTCTCAGATCAGAAGTTTAAAATATCTTAGATAACTTGTTAAAGCATAACATATGGAAAGCTATACCACATAAATGCAAAGATCAAGCTAACTCATTATCCTGTTTCTGCATATGTACTAGAGTGGATGCTTAAGAAAAGGAGCAATTATATACTGTATATACTGTTGTATTCTTTTTTTTTTTCTCTTTGCAAATCATTCCTATTTCTGACAAGATTCAGTGTCAAGACTATCATCAAAATACATCTCAATAAAAAAAATAGTAGAACTCCATATTTTCTGTGTTTAATAGAAAGAACAGAGAAAAGGTCAAAGATGAATAAAAGGTTTTAAGCTATGTATGGTCCTTAATACATTTTTTTTGTCTTTTTTGAACATATTTATGCTTCTACCTTTCACATTCTATGATAATAAGCTCCCCAGTTTATTTACGTGGTACCTGGGAAAAAGCATACTTCTTGTGTTAGTTTTGAATTACTGCCTGACTATTTAACTAAGTGTCTGCTGTTCCTTGCATTGGGAATCAATTATTAGAAACAATTCCTTACAGTTCCTGATAGCATTTGTGATCTTCTCTGAAGAGAAGCTATTTTGGACATGTACTGAAATTCTTTCCATATGTTTTTGGTTTTCTTTGATGCTCTACTCTCTTTTCAATTTCTTCTTAATTACTAAGCATTAAACTGCTGTTCTGAAAACTTTCCTTAAACTATTTTTTGAAAAGAACATGTTAAAATGTGATTTTTTTTTTCTTAGAAGTCCAAGTGTCTATCTCTTTTTCCAATTGGCTCAAATTCTGCTGTTTCTTCTACTCTGAGAAGTCATGCCTGCCTCCATTCTTGCCTGGAAAAAACACACTAATACTGTGTAAGAGAATATTCAAATAACTTGAAAAAAATTGCATGAGTATATGACACATTAAGACGGATTATTTTATGCTATATGCTTATTTTGTCTCTTATATTTTATGCCCTGGTGTTAGTGGAGTATTCTAGTAATTTCTTCCTCTAACTGTCCTAAGACATGTTATTTTTCTTATAGCTCTGATATATTTCAGATTAAGCTCTGAAGAAAACAAAGAAGTCTTTCAGCAAGGTTGTCTTTTTCCTTTTAGGTAACAAAAAGGTACTAAAAAATCATTCACTATGTATACAGATGTATTTAAACTACCAGGCTGCATGTTTGCTAATCTTTTTTTTTTTTTTTTTTTTTTCTTTTGAAGATAGATACTAAGTTTCACCTCAACTCAGGATTTGACTTTGAATACAAAAACTGCACTTTTCTTGTAAAAAGGCACCTATACAAGCTCAGAAAGCCAGAGGAAAATCTTACATCTCTTCTTTTCAGTATTTTTTTTTTGTATTTGCTGCATAGGAAACTTACTGTAATCTGAACCAGTCTTTTGTCTTTGAGCTGTTTTTAAAAATCCTTAACAAAGAAACATCATTGTATTCCATTGCTATTCGACTGTACTAGTTACAGTATATTTTCTTCAAAAATAATTTTATTCTAATACAAATAATTTATTAATTCACTCTGCTTTCTCCTTAATACTTCTATTAGTTTCTTTCTGAAGCTTAGATTTACTTAAGATAAGTTAAGTCTTCTAACTTTCTGGAACAATAGAGACCAATCTAAATAAAAAATAAAATCCACATTGTGCCTTGATTTTCTTCTAACAGTTTCAAAAGGAAGCAATATATAACCCAGAGAAGTTACCTGCATGCTGAATTACTTTAGGAGATTGCCTTTTATCACTTAAAGTACACAGTGAATTTTACTTCATGCTGCAGTTGAAGACTGTAGCACAAAGTCTTGAGTCATCTTTGAAGATAATTTCTCGATTCCTATCTCATATGAAGTGGAATGACTATTTCTCATCTTACCCTTACTTTGTATGTTTTAAACTGTGATCATAGTAGAGTTTTCAGCGGGTGTTATATATTTATTTATTTTTAAATGTCAGCAGTGATGTCTAGAATAACAGGTGCTTTCATAATATCCACTGCATTGCAGTAAGGCAAATATAGATTAGCAAAATAGGAATATCTTATTCGAGGAAAAGCCCAGTGTGGAAGAAATCACACTTCTAAGAATAAAATTATTTTTTCTTCCTTGTCCTACCTCTCTTAAATCTGACAGTATGGTAGGTAACTTTACCATCTAACTGCTTTGATGGTTTAGGGTAGTTCACACAAGACTTTCTTTTTAGTGAACTGAGATTAGTCATTCACTCTCTCATTTTCTTGACCTTTACACTTCCTCTCCATCCCTCCAGATCTTATTTCCAGAAAAAAAAAAAACACCCTTGGCAACAGACTACAAAACGCTTCTTTTCTTTTCTAACTTTTCAGTACTAACTGTTTGTCTGAAACAAGCTTTTCCCAGAGAGTGCCATCTTTAACTGATCCTTACATTACTACTTGTCCTGTCTGGCTTGCTGCAACTATTTGTACATCCCAAAAAGCTTTTCTTTGCTTCCTTACAGTTGTGGGTGAAAACAGCCTGTGTGTGACATAAGACAAGTGGAAAATCAGGAGGAAATCAGTTCAGGCTTTTCTAATTTTTGGAGAAAAATGAAGATGTGCTACATTTGTCTGGAGTAGAGTTAACTTTCTTAGTAGCTAGTATGGGAGTATGTTTTATATTTGTGCTGGAAAGTGTTAATACAGGGATGTTTTCATTACTGCCGAGCAGTGCTTACACAGCGTCAAGGCCTTTCCTGTTCTTACTGCCCTGCTAGGCCGGGGGTGCACAAAAAGTTAGGAGGAGACAGAGTCAGGACAGCTGACCAAAGGCATAATCCATACCATATGATGTCATGCTCAGCAACAAAATTAGGGGAATGTTGGTGGGGGGACTGCTGCACAGGGACTGGCTGGGCATCAGGCAGTGGTTGGCGGTGAGCAGCTGTGTTTCATTTGCATACCTTGTTTTTCCTGGGTTTTATTTCTCTCTCTTTATTTGTTGTTTTTGTTTGTTAGTCTTTTTGTTATTTTCCTTTTCATTGCAAACTATGATTATTATTAATAATAATATTAATTTTATGGTATTATTGTTGTTGCGTTATCATTATTGTTACCATTATTATTATATTATATTTCAATTACTGAACTGTTCTTAGCTCATTAGCTTCCTCACTTTTACCCTTCTGATTTTTTTCCCCATCCCACCAGGGGTGAGTGACAAGTGGCTGGGTAGTGCTTAGTTGCTATCTGCGGTTAACCTAAAACAGAAGCTGTAGGTCATGACTCCAGCTTTTCTGTGGAAAGGGCAGATCCAGTTGCAAGAATGGAAATAACATGTGGGTAGAAGATAAGAATGTATGTGATGAGGTGATAAAGCAGGGTACAGGAGGTTTTAGTTTTCTTCACTAGACAGAAAATTCTTAAACTATCTGCTTTTCCTACCAAACCCCCCAAACTGCTAACAGCCTTTTTCAGATGATACTATTAATTCTTGTCATCGATGTGTTTAAATATATTTTAAATAGGAAAGAAAATAAAGGATAAATTTTAAAAGAAAGATTCATACTGCCAAAACCTTCCGTAGTATGTGTCTTCAAAATTTAGTGATTATTTCTTCCATTTATTCCTTCCTCTCACATTCACAAAAATGAAGCTGTTTTGACAGTTACTAGCTACTGTTGATGTAAGGACAGAACACATTTCCTTTTTTTTTTTTTTCTCATTTTGGTCACCAAAAATTTGCATTTGTCAAAACAGCTGTAACAGATGCATTGCTCTGACACTTTCCCAGAGCATCCTGAAGCAAAAGCTAACAGTGCCATGTTCAGGAACAGGCTGCCACAAAGGCAAAGTCCTGGTGTTAGCACTCTAGTAATTAGGTAAATGTACACTTGAGGTTATATTTAGACCATCCATTTGCACCTGTATCTCAAATAGTATAGTCACTATGTCTCATAGCTACTTTGAAGGCAATTATTTTGGCAATTATTAGGAGACATTATAAATAATTCATGGTATAATAATATGAAACAAATCCATTAAGACATAAGCCCTAGGGCAGAAAGCCTGGGTCTCGTGAAGTCATTAACAAAACATTTTTCCTGGGGGCCAAGTTTCCTACCATGTGACTACATATAAGAAGAATGGCCAAAATAGGTTATAGAATGTGTAACATCATAATGCTAATACAGTAACTCCTATGCTTAACACTTACCACATGGAAATAAGGGAACTATGATCCCATCATACTTGGTAAAGAGAAATATTCTCTTTAGAAATGTCAGGTAAAATTGGTGATGTTCCCAAGTCTGAAGACTCAGCAGAGAAGGAAGGGCTGAAGGAGATGTTGATTACCCTCAGGAGACAGTGTGCTGAAAGCAGGATGGTCCAGAGTCCTCAGCCTGCTCTGTAACAGCTAGCAGAGAACAAGTCTCCTGGATATATGTGGAGCAATCACTTAAATATTCTTTCAAGTAGTCTGCTGATTTAAAATCCTCAAATAAAGATAATGAAACCGAGGAAGAAAAGCAATCCCCAACATACTGAAATATTTTCTTTCAAAGTATTGTATGTAGTGACAGAGTCAGACTCTGTTCAGCTCATAATTTGAAAGGATTCCACGTAAAACATTATAGCTGTGGACCTCACAGGAAGGCTATCCTAAGTGGAATCTGATTTCCTAATAATGTGCTTGTTTATGTGTTTTAGGAAGCCTATGTTTGGTACAATAAGATTGAGTAATACACTCAGAATACATTTTATTTGTTTGAACTATAGTCTCATTAATGTAATAGCCAAGGCGTAATGATATGTATAAGATGCACTGTTGTTTCCGTGATGCCTGCAAAATCTTTGCAGCCAAATATTTATCATATGCTTTTCTTTCCTTTCCTATTTTTTTGTGAATAAACTTGTGCAGTTGCAATCCATCTGTGCCTCTTGGATCTTATCCAAAGGCTGTCTATGCTCCGTTGCCAGTACCTCTATGTTCTATCATAGGATAAAAGAAGTGGACACATACAAATACTGAATAATATGTGGCATGTTTCCATTAAAAATTATATATTGGAGAGAATATTCATCAAAGACTGGCAAGGCATGGTTTCTAAAAAAAAACCACGACCCACTAAAACGATTTATGCTTCTGTAAGGTATGAAAAAAAAACAGTATTGCACTTTCTAGGGAGATATTAAAAAGGCTAACTTTATTACAATTTGTCAATTTTGTATTGTCAAAAATAGATGAGGACTTGTGAGAAAATCTTAATTAAGAATGATTAATTAAGTAGTATTTAATTGTACATTGAGAATGCAGTTGCTGATTGGATTATTTGACTTTCTCAGCCTCAATACCCATCATGAATTCTGCATTCTCAATGTTAAATATATGACAAATAATTTGATCCTCTCTACCTTAAAAAGGTGAAAATTATTATTTTAAAATTTTATGTCACTATTAGTGTAAAATAAATATGTATTTCTACTACTTAACATGTCTTAACTGGCTATTTTTTTTTCCCAGTATATATCCGGGCACAGGAAGGACAAGAAGGGGATTGGGTACAGCCAATTGGATTTATCAAAGGCAAGTTGTGTTTGGGCAATCCTGTCACCTGTTTAATGAGATGACTAATTTTGTGGACAGGTATGGAACAGTGGGTGTTATATGTCATTCTTGACTTTAGCGAGACTATCAACAAGGTCTCCTGCAAGATTCTTATAGCCAAATTGGAGACACTGGAGAAGTGGACAATAAGGTGGGCAAAAAAGTGTCTGGACCATCAGGTTTAAAAGATTAGGTCACTGGCACAAAGTCCAACTGGGGGTTCATGACAAGTGGTGTCCCTCAGATGTTAGTATAGGAGGCAGTACTGTTTAATGTCTGTATTAATGACTTAGATGATGGGACAGAGTGCCCACCCAGCAACTCCGTGATTTATACCAAACAGAGGGTGAGGAATTATCTTCAG
Source organism: Falco punctatus (assembly GCF_963210335.1). Classification (NCBI taxonomy): domain Eukaryota; kingdom Metazoa; phylum Chordata; class Aves; order Falconiformes; family Falconidae; genus Falco; species Falco punctatus. The sequence goes on along the minus strand of NC_137581.1, from coordinate 105,466,060 downwards.
GGGGTGTTCAAGAGGCTGGAGAAATGAGCTGATGAAAAAGGTGAAAAAAGCAAAGGTGATGTCTTGCAGTTGAGATGGATTAAGGTCATGTAATGGTACAAACAGGGTGCCTACACAATACTGTGTCCAGTTTTGGGCTTCTCCTTACAAGAAAGGCACAGACATACTGAAACAAGTATTTTGGAGGAACACTAAGATTGTAGGAGGGCTGAAGCACAAGGCATATGTGGAGAGGCTGAAATAGATGAGTTTGTTCATTTTCAGGTGAAGGTGAAGAGTAAGGAGGATCTAATCACTGTGCTCAGGCTGCCTAATGGGAACATATTAAATTAATTCAGAATATTTCTAGGTATTTAAATTACATAGAAGTAGAAATATGTTATATAACTTATCTAGAGGGTGTTTGGAATGAGTTGTCCAGAGATGTTATAAGATCTCTGTTTTCAATATTTTAAAAATTTGACTGGTAATTGGACCAGGTAACTTCTGGAAGGCCTCTTTAAACCCACTATTTAGGCCCCTTTAACCCCTTTAGGGCCATTATTCTGTGATTGTACCATTCTAGAAAACAGAATCTAGAAAAATGTGAAAACTTTTTTTTACTCTATCTTAGCTTCATTAACTATATGAAATAGATTAGAAACCAAAAATTCTTAATGTCAGACTTAGTGTCTGTGTTCATCACTCTGCTGACCTCAAAAAATCTTACTATTTGTCCATAAATCTAGTTTATTTAAAGATAAATGTTCCAACTTTGAAGAAACACTGCAAAATAAACAAAATAAACTTGTATAATTTTAAAATGTCTGTATTCTAACAAATGTCTGTCATTTGTCAGATAACATAAGTCATCAAAGAACTATTAAAATTAACAGGATTCCTCTAATGACATTTTGTTGATTTAAAATTGAATTAATCCAAATTGTACTTGATTCTGGAGAAATTATAAAAGGAAAGAAAATATCTTAATACCTCATCCAATCCTAAGAGGGTATGAGTTATTTATTATACACTCCAGTGTTCTAAAGGCAAAATAAGTACATTTGAACATACTAGTAAATTTAAGGGACCTCAGTATTTATTTCTCTGGATTCAAATATTCTATTTTCTTTCAGCAGCTGAAAGGAGGAATCATATAACTGTCCAACTGATAGGGAGAGTTAGTTTAGAAGATTTTAGAAAAAATGTTTTAATTTAAATTAATGACCTATGTTTATTTAAGTTCAACTATACTTGGATGCTTGTTGGTCCTCAGGCTCATAAACATTTTCTGTAGGAATGTTTTCTCAGTTGATTGGCTTTAGCAAATGAAAAATACCTTTATAACTACAAGGAAAACCACACCATGGGCTAAGAACAAACAACCTACAAAGAACTGGTATTAGATTTTTTAAGAAAAGAGGTTTTAAGACAGCTTTCATTTTCTTTGTTAATGTTAAAAGAAAAACAAACAAACAAAAAAACGAATTAAATTTTCTTACAATATCCGTAGCATTGTTTTTCTATCCCTTATGAATAGGTCTCATAATAAAACAGAGTTTTGGGGCTTTCTGTCATATTAGTTGATCTGAAAATGATTAGGATTACAGTTTTAGATTGCTTCACAAAAAAAAATCTGAACTAAATAAATTTATTGCATAGGTTTAAGTGGTGTGTGCACATATATGTATATCTAGGCACACAGGCTTTTATTGCTGCATGTTACTCTGATGCTGAGATGGGCTTCTGTATATGCAGCAGGATGGTGAGCAATGCGTGATCTTGGTTCCTCTTACATGCAAATGATGATGCTTGTTCTTAATTCTATTGTGGAAATGGTGAGTCACTTTAATTTACATAGGCCCACAATGGAGAACTTGACTTCAACAATTTATTTTTTGCCTAATTAGATATTAATTAAATTGAGAGAGATTTTCCCATTAACTTATATAGGTACTGGACTTTGAGCCCTGAAGAAACCTTTATAAGTTAGATAGGATTTATGTCTCTATACGTTTGGAAAAAAGAAAGAGAATGTACATCATATGCATTCAAACAATAACTTCAAATAAAGCTTGAAGCACTACTTTACTTATTGCTGCCGATAACTTATTTCAGCAAGAAACTGGCATTTATTTGCATGTTTTTTAACAGCATGAACAAGTTCCAAAATTATAGATTAAAATTCATTTCAACCTGTATTCATGCACTGCAAACGATTAAGGGAAAAATGTGTCCAAATTTGCCTAGACTAGATCAAGTACTGAACTAAGTGTATGCAATGTCATTTGCAATGCACAGTGATAAATAGGAACTGGAAGCTGAAAAAACTCTTTAGTCAGTTATGGCCACAAAATTTGTGTTTGCATTTTGGGTTAAATTTTGTCCATATTTTCCAGCAGCTAAAATAGAAAAAAACAGAACATTATGCCAGAAAGGATCTTGTAATCACTTACTTTAAATCTTCATGAATTTAATCTGAAGGAGTATTCGATTTCAGTAACAAAACCTCTTACAAGAACACTAACTCCTTAGCAATTACAATGAGGGACAGTAGGTGACTCCTGTAACAGTAATGTAAATACATATGGGACCATTATTTGATGCTGAGGGCTACTGAACTGTGCAGTCTGTGCTGCTATAGCTGCAGTTGCCCAAAGTTGAAAGTGTCCCAGCTGCAAGCTGTTTGCCCTGGCCTTATCACAGAAAACATCCTACAAGCCTTTTTATCCTCTCAGCTGTTTTCCTCAGGCACTGCAGACACACCATGCTTCTCCCTCATCTGCCCTGTACAGGGCATGTCATTGTGGCTGCAGCTGCTCTATAAAGGAGTTCAGCTCCACATAACTTCAGTCTGTGGTAGTGGTCACTTTCCAGCCACCATGCCTATCACATTTGCCCTCCCACACTGCATCTTAGGATGCTCAGGGTTCTGCTTTCTGCTCATGATTACACTGTGACATTTTTCAGGCAATGTGACGTCCATTTAATTTTCCCAGTGTAAGGTTACTAGACTGATGCTCAGCACCTGTGTTTCTGTTGGGAAGACCTTGTGCTATAAATGTGGCATCCCATTTCAGCTGGTGCCGAACATTGGACGCAAGAAAGTCCTTCTCTCTGACTACTACTTCCATGAACCCTTACTTATGGAGAAGGGAGTTGCCATTGTTCTCTTAAGCTTTGCTATCTCTGACTCTCAGTAGCCAGTGGGGAGCAGGTTTTGCATCTTCAGGTCCATGATAGGAGGACAATGGTGGCAAACAGAGAAGTGATAGCAAGATTGTTGACCCATGATTAGTGTGAGCAACACTTATTAGGCCTCTAGTCCTCTGCCTGTTGCAGCCCCCCTAACTGGATAGGAGCTTTCATTATAATTTGAATTCTTCTTTCAGTCTTCTGTGAGTGCATCAGCAGTAGCAGCTGTGAACCAACATGAACACAGCACGCTAACTATACTCTTGGAGTATGTCTGTTCCTTATGAGCAATCCAGAAGACTGTCCTCTTCCTGACCGTGGGTGTCAATTTGCAGGGGGGTACACTGCCTTGTGAAGGATTTCACTTCCCAGATACAATCCTGACTTTGGATTGTCCAAATTGGATGATCCGATATAGGACTGGAAACAGACTCACAACCAGCATCATGATGTTCACTTCTGTTGGTCCCTTCAGCATCTCACTGAAAATTGGATTCAGTTGTGTGTCAGTAATCATGTCACCCCTCCTCAAGAGTCAGTCTTGGTGTGTGATTTCCTGCAGTGCCATCAATTACTTGTACAAGGACACTGGTGTGTAATTTCAAAGTGATGCATCAGAGCAGAACTGGTCCTTGCATTCCTTTTTGCCAGGCTGTCCTTGCAACTATGAGGATGCAGACATGAGGCTGTCTGTTCTTACCTGGCCTGGGGTTTGTTACAGCCCAGTCCTTATGGATGTGGCAGCACAAACCCGGAAAGGCTTTTCAGAGTTCCAGTAATGATGCAATAAAATGCACAAACAAAAAACCAAACCCCCAAACTGGTGTTTCTCCCTCTAAACTTCTCAGAGACACAGTCTTTTCCAATTCCCCAGCTACCTCTTGTTCTGTCTGTGCTCTTTTAAGAGCATCACAGTAACAGCCAGTTTCTAGGCATGGATTACAGCCTTTTGCCTCTTTTTAGTAGCAGTCCTCAGTTGAAACTCTCAAGATGCTTATAGGTCTTTGCTGCTTCTGTTTCTCCACCATCTCCTTTCTTCATCTCTGTAATTTAAAACAGGGAATGCCACAAAATGCCTAATGTCTTGCATAATGCTTTGTTTGCCATTTCCCTGTAAACAAATCCATTCTTCCCAAAATACCTTGGTTATTCTGACCTCCTTCCCTGCTACACACCACCATCTCTGTAGCACATATATTCCTAGAGTATACAAATGTATATAGGTCCTCTACCCCGCTAGCCAACAACTTTTACAATTTCCCTGACAAAGGCCAAGAAAAAACATGGAGTACTGTGGTCCTGCATGAGTTGCTCACTCCCATGAGGAAGAGAGGCTTTATTGGAAAGGAGCTCTGAACTAGACAGCTTGCCAAATTCTGGTAAATACCACAAGGAGTGGTGGAAATGGCTGTGTGTGGGGTAGGAGAGGAGTGCCTAGTGACCAGCGTTACTTGGAGAAAGGCTATTGCTGCAGCAGCAGAGAGGGTGGGAGGCAGGTGTAGGAATACCACCTTCAGGACCTAGGCAACAACAGGTGCTATAGCATCTAAAGATCTGTGTAGGCTCACACACAGCTGCAGTTGTGCTGCAACACTCTGGAATGATGATACATATCTTTTCTTGTCAGCCATGCCATTCTGAGTTTTATTTTCTGAGTTGCAAATCACCGTTGCTTTCTTCACTCCTGTCCTGGTTTCAGCTGGGACAGGCTTAATTTTCTTCCTCATAGCTAGTGCAGTGCTGTGTTTTAGATTTAGTATGAGAATAATGTTGATGACACACTGATGTTTTTAGTTGTTGCTAAGTAATGTTTATACTGAGTCAAGGACTTTACAGTTTCTCAGGCCCTGCCAGTGAGAAGATTGCAGGGGCACAAGAGGCTGGGAGGTGACATTACCAGGACAGCTGACTGAGCTGTCCAAAGGGATATTCTGTACCATATGATGTCATGCTCAGTATATAAACTGAGGGAAAGATGGCCAGGTGCTGCTGCTTGGAAACTGGCTGGGCATTGGTTGGTGAGTGGTGAGCAATTACATTGTGCATCACTTGTTTTGTATATTCTGATCCTATGACTACTACTACTACGATGACTACTACTACTATTAATTTCTTACTTTTCTGTCCCATTAAACTTTATCGCAAACCTAGAGTTTTCTCACTTTTACTTTCCCATCTCTCCCATCGCACCGAGGGGGGAAGCAAATAAGCCATTGTGTGGCGCTTAGTTGCTGGCTGGACCTAAACCACTACAACTCCTCATACCTCCAAGTCACAGGTTAAGTTAGGGATTTGGAATGAGGGAGAGCTGGGCAGTACTGTATCTACTGTGGTTTTCAATCCATTTTTCTCAGATGGTAATGACAGACAACCTCTTCTGAAGACACTCATCAAAACAACTTGTGCATATTTTGTGTGTCAAGGGACTGAACATAAATTGTAGAGCTTCCTAGACTTGGAGTTTTGTAGCATGATGTAGGACCATGAGTGACATAACGAAAGTGCATAAGTGTGTGAGGATATGATGCCTGTTGTGACACTTGAAGGACTATTCTGAATGACTTTATATTAACAATTAGCAGTAATTGCCCTTAATATTTAGGAACTTCCTTTGAAATGTGCTTATTCCCAAATTCTGCCCAGGAATTGTCTGAAAGTCTGCTCTTTGACACAGGACAAAAGTATGACACTTCTGTTTTGTTAAAATATTAACCTTGTAGAAAATACCACTGTCTGGGAATTCACAGGTATAATCTATTTCTTCTCTTTGTTTTTGTTCAAATTTCCAGTGAAATGCATGAGTACTGCTTCATTTACTAATACAGTTTGCAATAGCTCCTGAATTTGGATGTGAATTGCTTTGTCGTAAAGAGAACCTACAAAGATACTTGGGATCAAGGTGTTCTCATTTCTAAGTAGAGATCTTGTTGATTAAAACTCATAATGCAACTATTTAAAACATGTTTTAATGTAATATTTAAGGGTATTTAAAACATATTTTAAAATAGCGTAGAGAATATTCTCTCTAATTTACAAGCCCAAAACTATTTTTTTAAAAAATCACAGAGAGGGAATGAGCTGCAGGTCCATTTCCAGTACAACTGTATTCTAGTACACTTCTAGAAGTACCAAATAGGTAGAATCAAACCTTGATAATTTTTAACATGACTACTGAATCAGGCAATTATTCTAGCAATGATGTATCTTAAGACATGAGTAATTTAACCCCATTTATATTTCATAGTCTCTTTCATATTCTTCTAAAGATTGAGTTATTCCTTTTTACTAGCATTAGTAAAATGAATGTTCTGTATTATGAGTCACTGATAACAGTATTCAGAATTTGCATTCAGCTTGGTCTCTAGATCCTTTTCAGGATCATTCATTTGAGAGTACTGAGTTTTATCTTCTACATTGTTTATATATTCTTTGTTCCTAAATATGATCTGCATTTAACTGTATTAAAATGCATATTGAAGCCTTTAATTTGAAACAATATTTTTTAAAAAAATATTTCTCTTATAACAATTGTTATAGGCTTGATGAAGAAATTGGGTGAGATTATTGGACATTAATTTAGTTTTTTCACATGGTACTTTCTGGCAAAGCATATTCATTGTCATAAATTAACTTTTTTCCCCTAAGAAACCTAGTATTTAAATGACTTTTTTTTTATCTTTAACAGAAAATTTACAAACAAATAAATTTCTTATTTTAGCTCTGAAATACATTCACAATTTAAAAATTGTAACAGTCATTAGACCAGTCTGTTCCTTTTATCATTGCATTTGTTTTTATTTAAAATCTTTGTGTTTGGAGTAGGGAATTCTGTATATTTATTTTTTCCACAAAAGTATTTTTTAAAAATATTTTCCCCTATATAAATTGTCATTATAAATTTTACTTTCACAAAGTAGAAATGAAAATATACATTTACCATATTTTACCATGAACCTTTTATTTAGTATTCTAACTTCTCCAAATCTTTGAGAAAATTTCTGAACTGCTATGTTTAAACAAGACTTAAACATGGAAAGGAGCTTATTAAGTGTCCTTTATTCTTTTGATTCAGGTAAAGGAAAAAGGATGAAAAAAGAGCACAGAATTCCCTTTTTTTTTTTAAACTACAGTGAAAAAGTGTTTAACATATATATATTCCATAAAATAATTATATTACTTAAGTAATATAATTTTAAAATGCATATGAACTGTGAAGTTAGAAAATATGTTTTTCCTATTAATTTGTCTTTTTATTTATCATAAGTGAGATCTTCAGATAAAAAAATAAATTACAGACTTTGAAGTCTTATTTTCAGTTACTTATTGCTGTCATACAGGAGAAACAGGGAAAAGTTAATGTTATTAAAAGCCTTTTATCAATGCAATATTATAAATTTCCTTATAAAACTATTCTGAAACAAAATATTATGGAAAATTAAACAATAGACTGATATTGCTATTCACTATAAGAGCCCTGGCAATTTGTGCAGAACTTTTTTTTTTTTTTTTTTTTTTTGACTGAATTAAACTTTTCAGGTCTCTTTTTATTTTTCAGAATTAATTAATTTTTGGACAATCTTTTATTTAAATTATATGGTCCTAATCTTTTCTTATCATGTGAGACATTTTCAGTGATTTCTAAGATTAAACTTTACAAGCGAGGGCATTTGGCCCTAGTCTACAAATTTAAACACATAAAACACTTTGAGGTAAAACACTCAAATGACCAGTCCTTGTCTGGCTGGGCTACGAGACCAGAAAAGCAGAGGAGTACCTTATTCTAGCTTTTGTCAGTACTTTATATATTATAAATCACTTTTAGGATATTATCACCTTAATTAACTGTACTTTTAGCAAGTTGCATTTCCTTATGTCCTTATAATGTACAATTTTAAAAAGAGCTCAGCGCCAACTGCAATTTTAGAGGAATGTTAGAAATCTATAGGAAAGTGCTGACAACGAGCAAGAACAGGGAAGCATTTGGAAGGTTTAAAAAGAAAAATAATCCAATTTTACTGTGGGCCGCTTCATAAAAAGCTACACTTTCAGCAGCAAAACTATTCAATTATACAAAAAAAAAAAAAAATATCTAATTGATATATTTGAGATATAAAGGGAAATTTACATTTTGATGTTCTACACATTTCCAGTGAAATGAATGGGAAAAGAAAGTATCAAACTTCTGTCTAAAAAAGCTTTTAAGAATAACAGATATAGAACTATAAAGAAAACATAAAGAAAACAGACACCTGACTGATTCCAATTATCAACAGTTTTTGGTCTGTGTGCATTCATTCTTTACAAGGGTTGAATTTTATAACAGAAACATGCATCTTTCACACTTAATGATGTTAGAAAATAGCATTTTGAAAGGAAACTGACAATTTCAATAGGCAGCTGCTAAGTTCATAACAAATGGTATCAAGTAGCTTTTTTCATTTTTTAAAGATATTTCTTATGTGCATTTAAAAACCATCAAGCTCATAAAATATGAAAAATATATCAAAGCAGATTTTTATGTTACTGGAAGATGGAAACCTACACATTCAGTCTTTATGGGAGGAGTTGAACTTCTGAAGCTGTAGTAAGGACTATTTTAAAATGCATTCCAGATTAATTTTTAAATTTTGGACAATTAGAAGTATATAAATATTTTCTTTCCAGTAGACATACAAATTCACATATTCTGAAAAAAAGAAGGTAGGAAAACACAACAAAAGTAACCAGTAAATACGCCAAATTTGGCCAGTTTATGTGACAGAGAGAGAATGAAGCCCTGAATTAATATATGAATATAAACTAATACAAACGTATACATGAAATATGCAGATAGTTGAAAATTTTCCAGTGGCATATGGATTTTTTTTATTTATTTTTGTTTTCAGATTATTTAAACTTACCATGTGGACATATACCTCCTGAATGACCTGAATATGAAAAATATTTCAAAATTATTACATTTTGAGCTTATTCAATATTAACATGTTCCTATTTCTACTTCTATCCCTACTCCCCCCAGAAACGGTTCATTAATTTTGTTTTGTTTGGTTTCGCTTTGGTTTTATTATTGATAGTTAGAAAGATAAGAGTTTGTTCGGTTAGTTTGTTTTAGTTGTTTGGTTTTGTTTTAATTAAAACAAATCTGAAGCATTTAAATATTTTTGTTTGCTAGAAGTATTAATGGAATATTTTTTTTCTGAAAAGAAGTTTGTTTCAGAAAAGGGTGTGTGTATATGTAAAAATGAGTAATATATATCTATAGTTCTATGTGTGTGTTCTGCAAAATAATAAATACATTTCTATACAGGTTAGGATGGGGATAATTTTTCCTCAACAGATGAGGTTTCTTCCTGAAAGGTTTAGAAAGTTATGATTCTGATTTATCGCTTCTGTTGAGAAGATAGAAACAACTGGCTGTATGTCCAATGTGAGAGATCAGGGGGGCACTGCTCTCAGCATCTCACCATTTTATTTTGTATTGTGCTGAAATATTCACTAAAGTAGGGGTACAAACACTTTTTTCCTAGTTGTCAGACTGAGCTGACAACTGACAGGGCTGCCCAGGAACATGGTGCCCCCCAGGTGTCAGGCTGCAGGCTGTACCCAGCTCCACACCAGCACCAGAGGGGAACAGTGGGCACACCTGGGGGGGGTGCACCCAGGTACAGCAACTCGGCTTAGTGACAGCGACCCAGAAGGAGGTGAGTAGTGCAGGAGTATCAGGGAGCCGGAGCGAGAAACTAATGGAATTGCACCCTACCTTCATGGGACAGGCCCAACAGGCAGGCAGGACACGGGATACAGAGGATTCCCTCTCCTCTCTCCACCTGGATGAATGTGGCAGCTTCAGGGAGAGGGGGGAATGGCAACAAGTTCCTGCCCAGCGCAGCAGGCCATCTCCTCTGTGACACCCCACCTTCCCCGGTGCTCGTGCGTGACAGGGGCCAGGCTCTGCAGTCAGAACTGAACAATAAAGAGAACCATGGCTCATCGGGCTTGGAGGTGTTGTCGAGGTTGAGTTGCCCTACGCCTTGCATCAAAACTGCTTCCACTAAAAAAAAAAAAAAAAAAAGAAAAAAAATGATGGGTCATTGTCATAGGAGCGTCTCTCCTGAGGGGAACAGAAGGCCCAACATGCAGACTGGACCCACTCTTCAGGAAAGCCTGCTGCCTCCCTGGGCCCGGGTTAAAGGTGTGAAGAGAAAGTTTCCGTGCCTGGTACGGCTGTCAGGTTATTTTCCATTACTGACTTTTCAGATGGACAGCAGCAAAATTGCAAGAAGAAGTCTGAGGGCAGTCAAGAGAGACTTCAGGGCCTTGGGATGACTGCTTAAGGGATCAGGAGCACAAGCAGCGTTCTCCTCCAGCAGGTCGATACCTGGCTCCGAGCCTGGTGTTACCGGCAGAATCTTGCGGGGTTTGACCGTGGGTCCATCTCCACCATACCGGGCCTGCTGGCAACAGATGGGGTACACCTGTCTCAAAGAGGGAAAAGGATCTTTGCACAGGAGTTAGCAGGGCTCACTGAAAGCCCTTTAAACTAGATTTGAAGGGGCAAAGGGGTAAAACCAGACTCACTAGAGATAAGCCTGGGGGTAGCATGCAATGTTTGATGGTCAGTGTGCTCACAAGGTCCCTCAGTGTCCCATCTCAGTGGAGGTAGGGGGTGGAGATCCACACAGTACAAAGGCACAAGGATTATTAACATGTTAGAAACCACAGAACTGCCTGAGAACGGTTGTGCCAGGAGAGGTTTAGATTAGATATTAGGAAAAAAATTCTTCACCAAAAAGGTTGTTAAGAGACTTCAAAGTTCATAAAGTAACTTGTTTTCCTTATCCACCTTTCCAACAGACCTGAATCCCCATTTGTGTTTTGTTATGTTTTGGTTTGTTTATTTTTTTTATTTTTTTTTAAATCCATCTGTAATTGTATATTGCTTATACAATATTTCTGTGAAGTATTTGTCACTATAGCCTATCACTTCAGTGCTTATCATGCTAAATCAAATTTATATCTTGTGACCACTGCTCTAACAATAGTAAATGCTGTATGCTGTTTATGTTTTTTAGTTTTCAGAAGCTGTATAAAATGTTTGCAAACATAGATTCTGTTATTGTTGTTGATATCGTTGTTGTTGCTATTGTTATTATCATCATCATCACTACCACATTCCAAAATGCTATGTTTTTCATTCAATCATTTTTTTGTGGTTTGTTACTAGTAAAATATTTTTTTTAGTTATGTCATATCTTTGTCACAGATTCAGCTAAATCTTAATTCTATATGGCTTTGTTTCCTTCATTTTGTCAACTAATTTTCGGCGCATCTCTTATTAGGACAGTAAAAATTTCCCATTAAAAGTGGTAATAAATTTTCAATGGAAAAATTTTCGTCTTCAGAAAATATCTTTTTTTGGCATCGCAAAGATGAAAAGTCTTCAAAGCGCAATATTTTGTTAAAATAAATGCATTTTGAATTGCGTAGACTTCCATGAGAATTGTAGTTTAATTGCCTTTATATGTTGTTTTTCTTGGACTAGCTTCCCAACCTGGACAATTCCTATAGTATACAATTCTGATAATTCACCATAACCTTATTTCCAGGAGAAAATATGAAAGTACCATTTGGGAAATAGAATAATATCTGAGAGTATGGGCTAAAGAGGAATTTGAGCAAAGCTAATCAAACTGCAATCCTCATAAGGCATTGCAGGATCATTTTATTCTTTATTATTATTATTATTATTATTAATGTAATTTCATATATGGCTTTTAGCCCAAAGTAAAAGGGCTTTCTGGGACAAAATTAGATAAAAATATAATTTAGTTTTAATTAAAAAAATATTTCTATATGCCTGCTGACATGAACTTTTTTCAAGGAAACAAGCTATATTATTTATAATAGTAAAGTGAATCCTAATTCAGTTGTTCTATAAAACTCAGAGAAAGGGCTGAAAAGTACATATTATTCCAGATGTGGGGAAAAAAACCACCACCCAAGACAGAGAAGGTGAAGCCTTCCTATTGTCTACCTAAATTACTTTTGGTGCATGATGCAAGGAGGACTTACGTCAATTGCAGACATTACCAGAGACTGGTGTGTGTTCAGGCAGCAAAAACTCTTGCTAGGCTAGCTCATGGGAGTTTCTGTACCACAAGAGTATTTGGTGCCTTCCAGATTTTCCAGTACACCAGGCTATTAGATATTTAACTTATTTAAATAATTATTTCTTGATTTTCGTAACTTATTTGCTGTTGTTGTCTTTGAAGAATAAAAGGAAGTTAAACTTTTTTTTTTTTTTTTTCTGGTTAAAAGTTCTATTTCAAATTGAATGAACATGTATTTTTATATCACATGCTATTAAAATAATATCAAAAACAAACAAAAAAATTGTTGATTTTACTTACCAGAATGGTTTGAATCTGAGTTGTAAATTTTCTGTGAAATAGAGTACACTGTTATAAAAATCCTACGAGTACATGGGGATTACGTTTAGTCAGCTACATCTGCCAACTTCAGTAACAACAACAACAAAAAAAAATTCACGACTTTTTTCCATAGGAAAAGAAAGCTATCACAGATTATATTAATGAGGTGGTTTCCACTGTGTTCTGCTGCTCAACTTCACTGTGTGTTAAGCTTTAGTTAGCTATTCCTGAGCTGAAGGACTAAAGGCAGCATGTTGGCCCAGGTATAAATACAGCCTTACACCTGGGCTGCTAGTGGTGACAAATGAGAAGGAAAACCCACAGCTGGACACAGGCTCAGGCTGAGTTATGTTTAAACTGCCTGAATTTTTTGGTTTTAGTATTTAAGACAGTGAAATCTGCTAGTATTCAACTCTACTACACCATTAAAAATCATTTTTCTAAACTAGAAACATACTTTGATATGACTGCAAACTTAGGCAATTTTTCATTAGACTGCAAATGGTATTCCATTTTAAATAGGGATAAAACTGTTACATATCTTTTACAGTTGCTATAACAATTCTGTCTCATATCTTACTGATTTTTCTAAAGAAATAAAAAATATGAGGTAAGACTTGATGAGTCATTGTCTGGGTTACTGTACTTGTTGTTCTATTACCTTACATTTAATAATTTTGTTTGGAGAGAACCAGGACTGACATCTTTCACAGGGAGATATCACTTACAGAGCAAATACTTAGCAAATCACAAAAAAATTATTCTTATGCACAACTGAAGTACATGTTACATTCAGTCTTAGTCAAGGGGCTCCAAATCTTTACTAAAATATGTATATATTATAAAAAACCTAGATTTCATTCACTAAACTCTTTGTCTCCAAAATGATTATTTATTCTATGATTTCCAAAGAGGAGCAGACCTCAATAATAGATATTTTTAAATTCTGTCATTAAAAAAATGGGGGGTGGGGGTGTGTGCTTGTCTTTTTTTTATTGCATTTGTTTTTGTCTCATTTCAGTTTTACTGTTTGTACGATTGCATATCTGCATCTAGGCATTTAATAGCCATATGACCAATTTGTTTGTTTTCCCTTAATGTCACTTACTTGAGCTGTTGTGATTGCAAGACAAAAATGAAACTTCTTTGAAGCTATATTGGCATTGTTTTAGGAGTTTTTATTATTTCTACCATATGATGGAATTTTAATACTGTAATAGTAACAACAACAACAACAACAATAATAATAATAATAATAATAATAATGTTGTGTGATTTGTTGTAAATTATGGTGCTTGCAAGTAAAGAATATCATGAAGCTTTAATAATACAATAATTTGGAATCAAATGCTCCCTGAGCAGAGAATTTTATTTTCCCTTTAAGATCATTAGGATACTAATAGTACGTCTCCTATTCTTTCTTTTATTTACATATTTATCAAAAATTACTAAAATCATTATGTGAGGAAGTGTGACCTAGAAAAAAGAACTTTTCCTGAAGCTAGTTTAGAAATATCAACATCTATTTTCTGTTGCTAGTGAAAAAAATTAGTTGAAAAAAATTAATTTATATTTATGTAGTTGATATAAAAGTCAATATAAAAGGTATTCCTGAATTGGCACATGGTAAATTTCATTTGTAAAAACGTTGCAACTTTTGATAAAAAATGTTTGGTTTAAAATTGGTTTTAAAGACATTTTATGGTTTCAATAATTTAAGTTCTTTCCATATTTCTTAAAAAAAAAATAAATTCAGAATTTCCTGAAGATTAATTCTTAGCCAGTTTTTTTGCAGCAATTGTAGAGAGCTGGTAATAGCTACACTTCCTTGTAAAATTTATTATTTTTTAATGAATCTGTCCAGCAATTATTATGAGTTTTAAAAGCAATAATCCTGAACTGAAATTAAAGGAAAAAAATGTGGAAAATTTATCCAGGAAAAAATGTTTTGGAACTCTCAAGTCTTGATGCTTTTATTCTTTATATGCAATTTCGAATTGAATAACTTATGCAAAGGGAAAAGTAGATGGGTTCCTAATTCTTTTCTAAATTAAAATCTGTTGGAATTGTTATTTCTGAATTTTATAAATTTTAGACAAGTGAGTATTTCCTTAAGGAAAAATTTCTTAATGATTTTTCAGCTGTTATAACCAGCTTCCCTGGTTAATTTCCCCTGTATTACCTATCCTACATTAGATTTAAATACTTTGGCTACTACTACAATTAAAAGAAGAAATAAAAAATATTTGTTACTCTTTTACAGTTCTGGTTGTTCCTTCAGCTTCTCATTTCCACTCTTTAAGTCATTCTGTCCAAAGATATGCTACTTACTTTTTTAATTAGATAGATTATCTAATAATTTGTTTCTACTGTTGAGCACAGAACTTAAAACCACACTTCACTCCATTAAGTTCATCAGGGTTTACATGGATAACAAACTCATGTTAAATAAATGAATATTTACTGAGCTATCTTTCCTCTGCAAGACAGCCAAATGTTTGTTGAGACCATGATTCTTCACATTATTTCAGTATTCTATGCCTCTCTCTTACTGTCTCCATTCACAGTACTAGAACACAAATAAGGAGGCGATAAAAATGTAGTATTGATGGTGGACAGTAGGTGACTTCTACCTGGTCTTCTGAGCTGACCTGATGCCTGACATCCTCAAGTGAATTCAGACACAGATTAAAACTCATAAAAAACCCTTTTTACTTAGTCACTTTTCACAGAGAGGAAGAATAGGGCAGTAATTAGAGCACTAGTTGTGAATTTAAGAAAATAGGATTCAATTAGATATGTTACCATTTGTGTATGACCTTAGATAAATTACTTAGGTTAACTTTTCAGCAGTATTTGGAAGCCAACGTGGAATTCATCTCACTTAAATTTAACTGTCAAAAATGAACGCATTTAACCTAAGTGGTTGTATCAGATCTCTTTATAGGCGGTGAAGTAGAAAGATATGTCCCTCTAGAGCAAATGGCATCCCACTTAGTTCTGCCTTAGAAAGAACCTATATAATTAGCTTAAACTACATGCTTTGTTTTTATAACTATCCAAAATGAACTGATGATTTCTGTGACTAAGTTTTCTAGTGAGTGGTACTTTTCCTATGCCAATGATAACCTGTGGATAACTGAATTGTGTGAGATGAACCAATACATTGGTAACAGCTGATATAGTTGTCCTAAAAGATAATTGCAGTCTTAATGTTCAAGTATGGAAGACACCTACAGCATTCTGAAACTGAGTAAGTGATAGGTCACTTAAAATACACAAAGTCTCCTTTGAGGACAGATGTTTGTGTATATAATGTGTGTATGGAAATGTATGTGTGCACATACACACATACACAAAGAATGTAAACTAATATGACGTACATATGCATTGTTTTTCCTTTCGAACACCTGCTGCATTTCACTTTGTCTTTGCCACTGCAAGAGAAAGACATCACAGGATGTTTTCCCTTAAGGATGTAGCAAGAGACTCTGAATGCTGAGTCTAAATATGTGCTTCAACACAAATATTTAAGACGTTCAGCATGGGCAGAATAGAACTAATAACTAAGTCAGGGAAAGAGAAAGAATGAGGTTTACAAGCCTTATATAACATAATGTGGCACTT
Organism: Falco punctatus; assembly: GCF_963210335.1. Taxonomy (NCBI): domain Eukaryota; kingdom Metazoa; phylum Chordata; class Aves; order Falconiformes; family Falconidae; genus Falco; species Falco punctatus. Next base: position 105,449,828 of record NC_137581.1, on the reverse strand, counting down.
GACAAATTATATCTTGAGTACTTAATTATGCAAATAGAAACTGCAAGAGTATGATCACAACATTCCCCAGAGTGTACATTAGGAAATGAATAAAAGGACAATTAGAAATGCAATATATATAACACTTACTATTAGAAATCTTTTCTCAGTCATTTAATCATATTTTGTGTTTTACACTCAGTAAAATTAATTTTATGAACATGTTTCAAGTTAGTATTGCTTCATTACTGACCCCCAGGTCATTGCAATTCCCCCTTTGTATTCTGCTTTTTTATTTTGTTTGTTTGTTTGTTTGCTTCATAAGTAATTTTGGTTCACTCTTTTCAGCCTAATTAAACACACTGGAAAAATTAAAACTGCAACAGAAAACCAATCTGTTTGGGGTTTTTTTTTACAAAACTTTGTAGATTATTAAAGATCGGTATTTTGAGCTCCATTTGACTTTAGCAAGTAGACTTTCAAAAACTTATTTCAGCGTATCCATATGCAAAATTTGTGTCTTGCAAAAAGATCACCAATATCTTGTCTGAACAGGTGTTTACTACATAGTACAAAATTTGCTTACCTTCTAGATTCACTGGGAATGGGTTTCTCACCTCTAGAAGTCCCTTAGTGAAAGTCTGAAAACATGCCTTGGAAAGGCAATTTCTTTATTTCCTTCTTTTCTTCATCTATTCAGTGGGGAAAACTCAAATTGTGGCAAGCTTCTCTGACTGATTCTTTTGAGTCATTTTGAGATTTTCTAACTGGTCTACAGAACTGTACATATATATCTGATCTGAGACTTAAACTTGTTGCAGCAGTGAAATGACACGTCCTTACACTTCTCCCTTAAAGTGCAAGTAGGATAAAGAGGCAGAGGATGTGTGATCTTATCAAACAGCAGGATGAGGTACAGATTACAGACTTCTCAAATGCTAATGCTTAATTCTTACTTTCAGCAGATGAAAGTGGGTAAAAAGAGGAAGTCAAGAATGCATGAGCCTCAACCAGCTTCCAGATGTGTAGCAGAAAATGGAGATTTTTTTGTAGTAAAATCCAAATTAAGCAGCATCCCAGTATCACAAATTCAAGATATAACACTAAAAAATATGCATGCAAAAGATGGGTTTTCCTGTGTTGGTGCTCATTTTGCGACAAAAGTTAAAATAGGGTAAACCCACACCACATGTTAAAATAGATCACTCTGCATATCCTCCAAACACTGTATTTGGACACCAATGCAATGAAGCTGGTTATTACCCATGTGTTGATACAATGTTCTTAATACTAAGTACATTGACTATAAATAAGATACTCATATTTACTCTGACATAAAATTTTACTCGATTTCCAAGTTCAAAAGTTCACACACACATGCACACAATCAGTTCTGAATTCTACAGTTCCTGGAACTAAAATACATTTCATTTTAAACATCTTTAATTAAAATTTAAAAATATTCAAATTTCTATAAAATAAATGCTATCTGCAATTATAGTATATAAGGTGACTTTCACCGTAAAGGGTTCGGTTACACTTTGCTGAAGTATAGAAGACAGATTTGGACCTTGCCTGTGCAGATATAAGACAAGTTCAAATGTTTTGGTTTTAGTTAAATGGTATGCTAGATGTGAAGGGTCTAGAGTACAAGTCTTATAAGGAGCTATTGTGGGAACTGGGGTTGTTTAGCCTGGAGAAAAGGAGGCTCGTGGGGGACCTTCTTGCTCTCTACAAATACCTGGAAAGGAGTTTGTAGTGAGGCAGGTGTCAGTCTCTTCTGCCAAGTAAGAAGTGACAGAAGAAGAGGAAATGGCCTCAAGTTTTGCCAGAGGATGTTTAGATTGGATATTAGGAAAATTTTCTTCACAGAAGGGGTGGTCAAGCGTTGGAACAGGCTGCACAGGGAAGTGGTTGAGCCACCATCCCTGGAGGCATTTAGAGTGTGTGTACATGTGGTGCTTAGGGACATGGTTTAGTGGTGGACTTGGCAGTGTTAGGTTAATGGCTGGACTTGATGCTTGTAAGGGTCTTTCCCAAGCTAAATGACTCTATGATTCTATGTGGTTTTGGTGTTTCCCCACTCCCATCCCCCTCCCGGCCCCTTCCCCAGTATTTCAAGTACTGAATAATTTGAAGTGTAAGAAAAGAACAAAGAATGCAATACCTCAGGTAATACTTTCAAAGCAACAGAATTTCAAGAAGTGTAGTACAATGCTTGCTGGCCTAAGTAATTTCCCGAGTTCACCTGTAATTCTTATGGTTGTTATTTATTATTCCTTTCTTTAAGGATCTATGTACTCATTAACTTTGTGATCAAAACAGCAAAGTTTTAGGATATGTCATTAAAAATAAATTTAAAAAAATCTGTGTTTTTGACACATGCTGTTTTGGTTGATAGAACTGTAAGATTTCTTGTCATTATTATCTAAAATTCAGTTATTAAACAACAGGCTTTGGTTCAGTGACTAAAATAGTCTTTTTTTATCTTCTACTTGTTAGTGTGTCTATTTTTATAACTCATGCTGGGTTAATGAATGTCACATCAATATGTACAAGATGATGTACTGAAAAAACTTTGAGATTACTTTGATTTTAACTCCATAGAAAAAAATACAAAAGATTTATAGTTGCAGATTTTTACAGAGATTGCAAACAGTCTTTTATTGTGTTATTATTTATGTAGGAGTGTATGCATATAGATAGTATATTTCTTGTACCAGTGTGACTGATTAACACACCCCCACAATGGAAGAAGGCTCAGAAAAGGGCATTAATGATGTGCTCTTGAAGTTTGGGGAAGAAAATATGGAATGGCCACAGCTGCTGCAAAGCAAGCTGAACTTAACCTCAGCCTAAAAGGGCCAAGGGGAGCAGCTGGATCAGCTGTGTGGATGAATTGGTTGTGTAAGCAGCCTTCCCTGAGGTAATCAAAACAATGTGAATATCATCTTGAGCTAGAGAGACCAGTTAAACAGTTTTCTTCATTCTTTGACTGTTAGAGTGTAATCTTTCAAGATCACTAGGTTAGGATGGTTTAAACTACAGAGGGTGAGTAAACTGTTAAGAATGCTAAAGGGCACAAAGAAATAGACTGGTTTATTCCCAAATATTCCACTATCTTGACATGTGTCTATCAGCAAATTTATTTTTATCTCAGTTTTCACCAGAAAAAAATTCCCATTTTAGAAAGTTCTTTGAATTCCTGAGTCAGCTGATGCAACATATATTTGTCTCTGCTATTTGATTTAGCTGTCTATATCTTGCGGGAAAAGTAGGTGCAGTCTGGGTCAGAGAGAGCTGCAATGCCCGGTCATGAGAATGGTACTGCAGGGCCCTGTAAAGAGGCAAAGAAGATACAATCCTGCCCTTCCTGTCTTCCCCCAAAGAAATTTCTGTTTTCTTACATCTCATACTTGAATTATATATGCTTCATAATACACAGGATGTTATCACTTGGTTTATTTCTTTATTTTTCAAGTTTAACAGGAAGGTGTCCTGGTCTCTAGAAAGAGTCTTTGGGCAATACTGTAATCAAAATAGAAGAGTTATTTTATGCATTCAGTTTTGTTATTAATTAATTTCAAGATACGCAGTTCTTTGTGACTGTCAAAGTGGCAGCTTTACATATATATTTGATAAAATTGGCAGTTATACACTGATGTCTCCAAGTTCCTTTTCTGATTTCTCTTAATTTAATTTATGTGACTGCCTTCAGTCATGTTTTCTCTGTTATTTTTATAACACCTTGTTTCTTGCAAGGACTAGAGAAAAGAAATTTGCAGAATGATATATTAACAGTAGTCAGGAGAATACCTGTGGATAGATGAGTGATTGAAAGCTTCTGAGCTATTTTGATCCATCCTGAGAAAGTGACTACTTCTGTGTTCACTCTTTGTCAAGGACAGCAGTCCAGAAAGCTCCTGTCATCTTAACTATAGGAGCAGTCTGAGCCAGTCAGTTGCTTAATACATTCTTCTTTTGTTTGGATTGTTGAATTATTTGATCTGTTGAGGCTTCATTTTTGGCTTATGTGTGTCCAGTATTTGTGTTATAATCACACTTAATAATATTATTTAATGGTTCTCTTTTTAAGCTTGCTAGGTGGTCTCACTTTACTCTCCACACAGCCTCTTATTCCTCATTGTTGTCCTTGTCACAAGGAGAAAATGAGAACATGGGGAAATTAAAAATTATGATCCTGAAACTTGACAAAGACACTCTGGAATGGTACCAGTCAATAGAGGTAGCGTTTGCAAACAGTCAGTGCTTGCAAAGGGTTGGCACTCACCAGAACTAATTACTTCACTGCGAAAGAATACCACCCCAAAACCAACCAACTAACACAAAAATCCCCAAAGCAAAACAAAACAAAACAAAACAAAACAAAACACCCCAACCCCCCAAAAAAAACAAAAAAGCAAATTTTGCTTTCTTTTCCAAATAGTTCCTTAAAATGTTAATGTAATTTGAAAGTATCTATGATTTTTATAGATCATCATGACAGAGGATAGATCCATGCAACTTAAATTTCTCCAGATTTACCCTTTATACTTCTCATCGGATGAAAGAATGCCTTATCTTCCCATTCAGCACCTCCAAGTTTATCTGATTTCTAAGGCTGGTTTTGGAATCATGTATCTGTATGCAATTATAGGTATACAGAAATTGGCTTTTATAGCAGCTGGAGAGATAAACATTAGGAACAGGTCAGAAAAGACCAACACAAGACCACTGAGAAAAGAATTTGTCCCTTCAGGTTTCACAATTGTTTTACAACAACTGAGCATAGGTGGTCTTAAATCATTGTCCTGGTTTCAGCTGGGACAGAGTTAATTTTCTTCTTAGAAGCTGGTGCAGGGCTGTGCTTTGGATTTGGTGTGAGAATACTGTTGATGGCACCCTGATGGTTTTGGTTGTTGCTGGGTGATGTTTCTACTAAGTCAATGACTTTTCAGTTCCTTGAGCCCTTCCAGCAAGAGGGCTGGAGAGGCACGGGAAACTGGGAGGGGACACAGTCAAGACAGGTGACCCAAACTAGCCAAAGGGATATTCCATACCATGTGATGTCATGCTCAGTATATAGGCTGGGAGAACATGGAAGGAGGGGACATTTGGCATTGTGGAGTTTGTCTTTCCAGGTAACTGTTACGCATGACGGAGCCCTCCTTTCCTGGGGGTGGCTGAACACCTGCCTGCCCATGGGAAGCAGTGAATGAATTCCTTGCTTTGCTTGCTTGCATGCATGCCAGCCTTTTCCTTTACCTGTTAAGCTGGCTTTATCTCAGCCCATGAGTTTTCTCACTTCTATTCTTTTGATTATTTTTTGCATTTTTCCATGACCCTGCTATGTATTTTCATATTTAGATTCTTTTTCTTCAGTTATTATTAGCTGGTAAAATAATTATTTCCTTCTCTATTAAAGAAATACAATCATATCCTGACAGTACATTAAGTCTTATTAAAGAATATTTTTCTTATACAAATTTAGCCTTGGCAGTTAAATAGATACTTATTATATTAGAGGGGAAACAAAACAAAACAAAAAAAAAAAAAGTGTAGCGTACATCAGGGAGATAAAATAGTTTATTGACAATGAGTGAAATCAATGGGTAGAGGATGATCTAAAGGTTGCTTTCATATAAGCTTGAAGCCTGTTAATGCATATTATTCTTTAAAGAATGTCTTTATTCTTCTTTAGAATGTTCCACGTATCACGTAAATTCACTTAGTTTCTAGAAAAAAAAAAAATACTTGGGATTTTCAGGTGGAATATAATTTCAGGTTATTCTCTGCTTTTCCTGCAAAATAGAGTGCTTCCTACTTCCATCTCTAGTGTGGTCAGATCATCTTTCAGCTGAGCACCAGAGATACAATACAGGCTATTTTACTCATGTCTCCTTATCTAGTGCAAATCTGGTTAGATAGGTCTACTTTAAAGAATTTTCCTTTTGTTCTGCATTGCCTTACTTATGTATGAGCATGTAAGGCATTCTATGCTGTTTTAATTTCTTAGAATATTTGTTCAAATATGCTGTTGAACTGCAGTAAATTTTTACTTTTAGTTCTTAAATTGTTCATTTTAGCAACACGGAAGGCAGAGGGTGAGTATAAGGTTTATTCCACCTCTGTAGCTTGGAATTGTTGCTAAATATGTGAAAGAGTGCACAGAAAAAGAGTAAACCAACCAAACAAAAAAATACTAAGTGGTGATACTGCACCAACTGAAAAGATTTTAAAGGCTGCTTTTGAGGTAAATCAAAGCAACTTCGCCACCTCAGAACTGGTATTAATTTTTACTACTTAAGTGGTGTTCTTGTGGGTGTTACTAAATAATTTTTAAATGATTAATCCTTATCAGCTTTTAAATATATTTAACTTTGAGATATAGGACAGAACAAACAGTTTAGGTGATAATAAACAATTCTGGTGAGCTATTAGTCACGTCTAACTTGAATTTTGGAGATTTACTTACTGTAGTTACATTTTTATGCTTTGGAAAAAAATGGTTTTTTCTTTATACTCAGTCTTTCTTTAGATACATTTGTACACTTCTAGTGAGAAGTAGTAGAGGCTGTGCATGCACTGCTGTGCAGACAGTTTAATATATGTGATACAAGGTCTACTGATTGCTTTTGTCTTATCCTGATAAAAGCAAATGAATGTTTAGTGTTTTCAAATTTCTTACTTGTGGCTTCTGACACTGTTGTTTATTTGTTTATTTTTTAATTTAAGGAATTTTCTTTTGCTTAGGATTATTAAATTAGGATAATCAAATATTTTTTTAATATGATCCTACAGATAGCAAATCAACTTCATGGTATATGGATAAATTGTTCTCATATCCTTTATGTAAGATTATAAAATAGTTTACTGTTTATAACTGTCGTAATCAGATCAAGATTAGTGGTTTTATTACTGCAAGGATGCATTGATGGAAACACTAAAGAAAGCATAACACAAATCTCTGTTGGTTTGATTGCCTAGTAGAACTACCCATAATTGACAATAGTGTTTGTCACGAAGAGGTAATAACTAGAGTATGTTTCATCTGTTCTTGAAATGTTATTAAATAATGTGTTTGCATTAAAAAAAAGATTTTTGGAAAAAACATCTGATATTTGGTTTTTATGAATGATTTACCAGATTGTATTTGGTGATGTTCCTCTTAAACAACATACTCTTTCAGTTTTATTGGTGCATTATGCTGCAGTCGCGGCATATTGGGTCTGGCTGAGCCCCATAGCAGCCCTCATAGTGCTGTGCTTGTATTGGTAGCTGGAAAGGTGGTGATAACACACGTGTTTTGACTACTGCTGAGCAGTGCTTGCACATCTCTCCAACCTCTCCCATCCCCTCTCACCAGTAGGTTTGAGGTCTTGGGAGGGGACATAGCCAGGACAGCTGACCCAAAGTGACCAATGGGGTATTCCATACCATATGTTGTCTGCTCAGATGTAAAAGCTAAGGGAAAGGAGGAGGAAGAGAGAGCGTTCGTTATTTATGACGTTCATCTTCCAGAGCAGCTGCTAAACATACTGAAGCCCTGCTTCCTGGGAAGTGGCCAAAAATGGCCTGCTGATGGGGGAAGTAGAGAATGACATTTTTATTCCCCCCCCCCCCCCCCCCCCCCTTCACTTCCACATGTGTGACTTTCACTTTTGCTTCATGAAACTGTGTTTATCTTGACCCACAAGGGGTTTTTAATCTTATTTTTTCCCCCACCCCATTCTGCTGAGGAGGGGAGTGACAGAGCAGCTTGGTAGGCACCTGACATTCAGTCAAGGTCATCCCACCACACAGTGGAATTATACTGAAATTGAGACAACAACAAATTGTGTCCATAGTTGTAATGTGATAATCTTACAGTCAAATACTGTGTTTATTATCTTTCTGCTTGCATTTATAATACCTCAGTACTGAAGACCAGGCTTATTCAAAATCATTTAGGGATGCTTCCTGCTTTGGATATCAAATACTCAGAAAATAATGTTTATTTTCCTCAAAAAATGTGTAATTTTTGATCAATGCATTATAATATTGGAGAAAAAACCCTGAAAAGGAAGATAGCTTGATGAATCCCTCTAAATATACATGTACAAAAATGCAAGACAGTGATATCTGTGTTGTTTGTAAAGTATGCCTCATGTCCTAGGTAAAGAGCTGTTGAAGCTTTTAATAGCCAAACTACCCAGATGTATATGCACTTGGGAAAATATGTAGATTTTGTGGAACGAAACAGGAGAGAAAATACATCTAGGTGCTTTTAATACAATTTATCATTCTGTCTTTTCTGTTTGTGCTCACAGCTGGCGGCCCACAGGATTTTAAAGCATCAAAGTAATTATGAACAAATTTAGCAAGTTTGTTGTGAAAATTTTAGTATTCGAAGTCTATAAAAATCTTTCAAATTGTTGGTGATATGAAAAAAAGAGTAAAGGAGGAAAAGAACATATTGTGTAATTTAGAGCATTTAAGTCACCTGATACAAACACAGAAATATAAAATTAGTTGAATAAAATGAAAGTACAATTTAGAAAGTTATTTTCGACAATATTGAAATGTTTGGTTCTGCAAAAAATCCTAATGTAAATGTTTTTCTGTAGAATGAAGTACTGCTCAGAACACTGAAATTTTCAATTTTATGGATTAGTTTTCTTGTTTGTAATGAAAATCCAGCGTTTCAAAGAGGAGGGAAAAAACTTTTTATTCCTGGCCAGGTATATCTTCTGTATACAGAACTAAACATTGTGACAGTTATTGTTAATGCAAGTTAATTGTACGTTATAAGAAGTCACACAAAAGGTTACATATTTTATTATGTTGCTTGTCTTCCTTTGTTGTTGGTTTGTTTTTGTTTTTTTTTCATTTTTTCCCCCTCCTATTTTAATTAAATGTCACTGATGACTTTGAAAGGAAATTCTTTGCCAGTTGAGATTAACGTGGGGAAAAGTAAACAAAACAAAATTCTTTGCAAAACAAATATTGAAATTCATTTATTTCATAGGGCTTTATATATATACACATTTGTATTTCTTTGGATTTGTGTGGCAATTGTTTCTAATGCCTGCCTGTGAACAGTTTTGAAAGCTGCTGTTTTCAGCATCATTTAAAAGTACCAGAGAATGGCAGCCTCCTCTACTCCTTCCATTTCAACATTCGTTTACTGTCTGTCTCTCAACACAGATTCTGCTCACCCTCAGCGAAACCTAGTTATTTTAGGCTCTGTCAGTTTGGGACTCGCAAGGCAAACAGGCTAGTCCACTAGAATTAGTGATTTCTAATTAAAGTGTGGACTTCATGCTTCCTGACCTATTTTTGAAAATGCTTCCTTCTAAGTTAATGCACAAATGTTCATTTTTATATGCTGTGAATTTATATTATAGGTAATACTTTTAAGCAATAAATGCTTTAGCTAATGGACTTTCTCTGTGAATGTCTATGTCAATATAACAATCTAACACTAATGATAGCAGTAGATAGGTCAATCCTAAAATATAAAATATTTTTGAAGGATCAGTTTGTACATGAATAATTTAAATGCTTAACTTTGATATTGGCATTGTTCTCTGAGCTCATTTCCGTGTTTTATAATGTTTATAAAATAAATATTCATGAAGTTCAGTAGTTCTACAAATGTACTTGAATAGGTTGCAATAATAGCTATATGTTTAGGCTTAAATTAGAAAAAATCTCAAGTGGAAAACACTAATTAAAAACAAAAGTAGAAATAAATAACTTTAAATTTATGATTAACTTATTGGAAATGAGTAATAACAATAGTGATACAATTATATATCTAACAGATTTTTAATGTGCTAGAAGTTCCCTTGGGATTCAAAATATCTGTAGGTAAAGCCTGAAGACGCTTCCACAGATAGGCCTGATCTTGAGCTTAACTTTTATCTGAGGTCTATGCTGATCGTCATCTGATTTGAATGGAGGTGTTTGCTCTTGTCCTGGTTTCAGCTGGGACAGAGTTAACTTTCTTCTTAGCAGCTGGTGCAGTGCTGTGCTTTGGATTACCCGGGTGTGAGAACAATGTTGATAGCACCCTGATGGTTTTGGTTGTTGCTGGGTGATGTTCCTACTTTTCAGCTTCTTGAAACTGGGAGGGGACACAGCTGGGACAGGTGACTCAAACTAGACAAAGAGGTATTCCATACCGTAAGATATCATGCTGAGTATATAAGCTGAGGGAAGAAGGAGGGGGACATTTTGCATTATGGCATTTGTCTTCCTGAGTAACTGTTACATGTGATCGCCTGCTGTCCTGGGGTTGGCTGAACACCTGCCTACCCATGGGAAGTAGTGAATGAATTCCTTGTTTTGCTTTGCTTGCGTGTGTGTTTTTTCTTTACCTATTAAATTTTTCTTATCTCAACTCCTGAGGTTTACATTCCTTTCCAATTCTCCTCTTCATCCCTCTGGGTGAGGGGGAGTAGCAAGTGGCTGCGTGGTGCTTGATTGCTGGCTGGGGCTAAACCCCAACAGTTCTCCAGGAAGCTGGACAGCCATTCTGTCATGAAGCTTAGGAAAGTAGGCTGTAAAAAAACCAGCCAACCAAAAAGAAAAAAAAAAAAACAACAAACAAACCAAAATGCACACACCACACCCCCTCTCCCCACCCCGCAACTAAGCAAACATAGAAACTTATGCTAAAAACACATGGGAGGAAAAAGGACAAGGGCTTTGAAGAAATGATGGGTACTATACCACTATTCATCTGTCTTGATCCCTAGGTGTCTTTTTTTTTTTCTAACTTATGCAGCATAACAGGCATTTGAATGCCTGCCATGAAATTTAATCAGGATTACCTCCTATACTTTTGTAATGGTTAGAAGATTCACTTTTTACTTGAAATGCTATGTATAATAACAGATAGTGCATCTTCTTCGGCAAAACGCATTCACACATAATATGCATAGGTTTCATTGCAAGGGGTTTCTAGCCAACACTATGTGTAGAGCTGCGATTCAAGATTTTTATTTTCATTTTCATGTTTATAGAGGATAGAGGTCATCTGTCTTGGGAAATGCTTAATTTTTTTCACACCTTAACCGGAAGAGATACTTCTTCAGGGAGTATTTTTGTCAGTGGAAACTCTTGTGGTGACTTGTATAGAGATCTTACTGTTGGCATGATTCACAGTCTTGACAACTGTGAAGAAGCATAAAAAAAAAAAAAAAAATCCCCAATATTTTCTTGGCTATGGAAGCCACAAACTCTGACAAAGCATAAAACAATTCTGACTGAAAAGATCATTGCTCAGGTAAAAGAAAGGAAAGATATGATGATTTTTCCTGTTGCTTAGTGGTACAATTTACACATATTTTGTGTATTGACACCTTTTAAATACTTAGATGAATTACTGTTTCTTAAGAAAAAGCCTGCCATGTGCAAATAGGTTCTTTAATTATTTTTTTTTTATAAAGTAGAAAGTATTTTGCTACCAGTCCTTCTGTGTGGGAGCAGGAACAATAACTGTAGAAGACGAGCATGAAGTGATACAATGGTTCTTGCCTGTAAAACATCTTCTGCAGGTTAAGTTGAATGCTACTGCCACTGCCGACAATGATAACAGATTAAATACACTGCACCACTAAATTAAAATAAATGCTACTTTTTTTCTATCGGTCTGGTGAGGTAGTGAGACTGAGATGCCAAGTCATGACTTACTGTATACTTTTTACTGTTGCAGTTCACCTTCCCTCTGCCCTTCAGCAATAACAAACAAAAAGTATTCCTTGAATAGCATATTTGCTCAGTTGTTATTCTGCACAGATAAAAATTGTAGCATTTGTAATGCAGAAAATCATTGCTAAATTATCATGTAAAATAGATTTTTTTTTTTCCCCTAAGAGATGTAAAAGTGTATAAAAGATAAGAGCTGGATAACCATCTTAGTTTCCCTGCCTGTTTTTATAGCCTATATTCCAAGGCCATTAAAATTTCATTATCTATTTGAAATTATTTAAAATTAAATTAGAAACAACATGAATAATTATATTGTGCACACTGTTCTAATTACTAAAGTTCTGATAGGGGGTAAATCAATTGAGTCTTTATTTTAACATTATTCAAAGTTACATTTTTCACTAAATTAACACCAGAAGGGGATTATGCCTACAATAATTGGTGTCACTATGGCTGGCAGGAAAATAGCTGGTTCGAGAGTTAGGTGGAAGGTTGTGAACTTCTTGGCTAATTTCCCCCCTGCTGTTCATTTCATAAAAGAGTGGGAGGAAAGAAGGGTGGGAAATATTCTCTTCACTCTAATGTCCATTGGTGTCAAAATCTTGAGCCCATAATTTGCAGGTAATGTAAGCCACTAGATTCCCAGGCAGGGTACAAAAATTACTCCCTGAAGTTATCATCAAACCAGCTTTATTAGTATTGCTAATGCATGATATAAAGAAATCAAACAAAAAAATGATCACAGAGACAGCACACAAAAAAAGAAAGGCAAGCAAAAAAAAGAATAAAATATTTGTTAGCTTTCTTCTCACTGCATTTTCGTGATTATTGTAACTTGACAGTATAGACTAACACACTTTGCTGCTGCTTTCAGACCATCACATAGGTGTCACCAGTTCAGCAAAAGGTAGATATATAAAGTCCTGAAGATATACAAAGTATGTCATATGTGTATGACACATAGCCCATAATCATGTATCTTCTTTGTACAATAACAGATTTTGACAAATTATTTCCTTGAAAGGAGACGTGGTAGTAGGATGAGGATTGAGGGCAGATTGCTCTCATATTTGATTATGAGTGCATGCTAGCACTAAATATCTACTGTATTTTCTTTTCCATGCAAAGGTAGTTCAATTACAACAAAACATTATTTTCAAGTAACAAGTGGTGCAAGGTAAACAGCAATCTAAACATCTGATAACAATATCTGCAAGTCAGTCAAAACTTATACCTCAGATAGGGCATGCTGAGCTGTCTTATTTTGTTAAGTTTGTGGTTTTTTTCCCTAGTAGTGAGCAACTATTCTCTTTTTAAAGTATTATAGGGTGGAGAAAACCTCCCTAGCCTTCATTTTTACAGTATGAATGTTTTCTTTAAGAGCTTCAAAAAACCCCAAATTTTCAGAAACTTTTCTTTTGTTCTGTAAGTTAATTTTTGTGTGGCACACACCAATGTGTTTGTCAGTTGTAAAAAAGAGAGCTGTATAAATCCCATGCACTGAATTTATGGTGTCTTGGATCTTTTCACAACCATCAAAAGCTCAAATCCACATCAATTTTAGAAGTACTGCCAAGGAAGAACACCTGATGTTACCTAGTAAGTGGGCTTTCTATCACTGCTGATTAAGATTATTCCATGTAATTCTCCTCAAACTCATAAAACTGTGTGAAGAAAGCATTTCTCCTTAGTAAATGGCAAATGAGGATGAAACAAGTCTTAAACATGGCCTTCTTGTTTTCCTGATTTTTTTACCATTTCCAATTTATTTTTCTGAAATAAGTTAAAATTAATAGAAAGTTTCCTTCTATTTGGCTTTTCCACAAAATCTCTTAGATTTTGCATAACAGTAGGAATGACAACTATATCCAGGCAGCCACCAGTGGAAATGCGTTTAAAGGCATGCTTTTCCTCTCTTTTCTTTCACTATTTGCGTGTTCATTCACTTTACTCACCTTTTCTCTTGAGAAAATAGATGTATTGCAGCTGTTTCTTACGGCCACGTGGGGTCACACTTCTACATCTGTCACAAATAGTTAATACTGTAAAATTTAAAAGGCAGCTATTTGCTCTTCTAGGCTGTTATGCATTCCACATAGCTTTAAGTGGGTCAAGTGGAATTTTGCCAAATATCAGAAAAACAATAACGCTGTTGTAATAACACAATTGGTTAAGCAGACTTGATTTACCTCTCTGTAAAAAACTTAAACCACAGTTAGGAATATATTTAAATATATGTAGAAGCAGGGTAAAGAAAATAATCCAGACAGGGATGTATATACACAGATCAACACAGTTGTGCTCATCATTAAAAAATCAAGAAAAGCTCAGACATTTAGTTCTGTATCTTTTTTCTGATGGTGGCCTAATAGATGCTTAGGTAATGAATAAAGGAATGAAGTAACTACAGCATGCTTCCCTGGCAGTCTTTTGGTTCTGATGATTGTCAGCGTATCATTACTTGAGACTGAAGTTTTATTCACACATATTTCTCTGAATTTTTATTATTTTTTTTAATCAATTTGTAGGTTCCCTTTCCAAAGTATCCTGTTATAAGAAGTTCAAGCTTATTATACATTGTGTGGTAAAAAACCAAACTCCCCTTGATTATATCTTAACTATATGTAATATCCTCTAATTATTCTATCATAAACAAAATGAAGAATTATTTTTCTGTTAATACTTTCCTGCAAGTTAATTTCTGCCACAGACTCTTCGAGTTACCTGGGTTTTAAACTGAAAAGTCTTGGTCTCTTTAACTTATCACCATAAGAAATCTAATATTTTTTTATGCTCTTTGAATTTTTTAGTTCTACAATATCTTTTAGAGATGAGGATGATAGATACACTATACAGTTTTCAAGACAACAGGCTACAATTCATAGGATGATTATGCTTTTAATGTTGTTCTTTATTCCTCACTTCCTAGTATTTCACAGAATCACAGTATGGTCAGGGTTGGAAGGGACCTCTGGAGATTATCTAGTCCAACCTCCTGCTAAAGCAGGTTCTCCTAGAGCACATTGCACAGGATCACATCCAGGCCAGTACTGAATGTCTCCAAAGAAGCAGTCTCCACAACCTCTCTGGACAGCCTGTTGCAGCACTCTGTCACGCGGAAAGTAAAGCTCTTCCTCATACTCAGATGGAACTGCCTGTGTTACATTTTGTTCCCATTTCCCCTTGTCCTGTTGCTTGGGACTACTGAAAAGAGCCTGGCCCCATCTTCTTGTCCTCTGGATATTTTTGTGGACATTGAAAAGATCCCCTCTCAGCCTTCTGCAGGCTAAACAGGCCCAGCTCTCTCAGCCTTTCGTCATGAGGGAGATGCTCCAGTCCCCTCATCATATTCATAGCCCTTCACTGGACCCTCTCCAGGAGTTCCTTGCCTTTCTTGAGCTGGGGAACCCAGAGCTGGACACAGCACTCCCAATGCAGCCTCATCAGGGCAGAGTGGCGGGGGCGGAACACCACCTCCGACCTGCTGGCCTTGCTCCTCCTGATGCACCCCAGGATACCATTGGCCTTCTTGGCCACAAGGGCACAATGCTGGCTCATGGTCAACTTGCTGTTCAACCAGAACTCCCAGATCCTTCTTCACAGGACTGCCTTCTAGCAGGTCAGCCAACCCCCGCTTGTACTTGTATATTAGTTGGAAAATATAAATCCAACTGTCTTTGTAATTAATCTCTTTTAATTTTTTACATACTCTACTTTTATTTCCTTTCTCTTTTTTTCACTGCAGACATAATCCTTTTTTTTTTGCCAAGTCTCAGTCAAACCTTCATGTGAATTATTTTTTTCTTCCTATGTGTATAACTGTAATAATATCTGTGTAATGACAAAAAAAAAAAAAATTAATAGTCTTCACTGAAGACACATCTGGTTTCTGAGTCCTAAGATCTGATTTGTTGAGAAGTATTATATGCAGTATTATGACTTATTGTTCACTGAATACAAAAGATTGAGGTAGACCAGAACAGTATTTTCCTGTGGTATTTTTGCAGCATTTTGTTGCAGGCAGTATCAGAAATTGGAAGTATTCAGAAATCTGATTTAAGTCACATTTTGCATTTGTGGTTTCTTTTTTTTTTTTTTTTTTTTTTCATTAAAAGAAAATTTATCTTTCATGGTTTTGTGGAAGATTGTGAGCAATCTGAGTGAGATAGCTTTTTCATGTTCTGGTTTTCTGTTTGGTTTTTTTCTATGTGTGTCTATGATCTAAAACTGGAAAAAAAAAAAAAGCAAGCTTGTTTCATTTGGTAGGAAAGGAAGTTTTGCATTCCACTGGAATGGAGAAGTGTCAACCAATATAGTGCAGGCAAAGAGCATTTATGGAATAGAACTGACGTTGTTGACTGCTGAAAAAGTTAAATCATAATACACATAAGGCAACAGGCAGCAGGATGCTGAAGAACAGAGATGTAATATGTTAATGCAAGATCTAAACATGTACATGTTAATAGTAAAAGAAATTTCCTTTGATGCAATGGCACTTTATACTCCCAGTACGAAGCACTATGGAACCTGCTAAAGAACTGTGAACTGTATTTTCCTGTTTGTGTCTCATTAGAACCTAAACCATGGAAATAATACAAGGTCATGGGTATGCTTACTCACAAATACATTACTACAAATGTGGGTAGCTGTTCATATTAATCAGCAGAGGGGTTTTATAGCTTTAGATTATGAAGTAATATTCTTCAAATATCTTATGAAACATTTAATACATTGCCTTTTTAAACTTGTGACAACACATGTTGAAGATTTCAGGGGAACAAACACCCACAATATTTTTCTCTGGCCAAAAATATTAAAAAGAATGTCTTTACAAATTAAACCAGATAAAGTTTAAATACTATTTACCAGCTTCCAATCCTTAGTTTTATTGATCCATGTAACCAGAAAATCCCATGTAATTCTTCAGTCAGAAAAGATGATGACAGCTAAGTAAATTTAAATTCAGCAGATACTTTTGGAAGATCCAGAAAAAGTTAATGATTAATAATTCACTCAATTATAGTGGAAGAAGACTGTAAGATTTGCCTTTAGATACAGGTATCAATTAAGTTAATGATATAGTGGTGGACTTGTCAGTGTTATGTTTACAGTTGGACTCTATGATCTTAAGGGTCTTTTCCAACTGAAATGATTCTATGATTCTGTAGTGGGTTAGTGATTTTGTTGTGGTGGGTTTTGTTCGTCTGTTTTGTTGTTTGTTTTTTTTTTAATTAACAAAGAAGAGTGAGAGGTGAGGGTGGGAGTAAAGAAAGGAATTGTGGAAAATCCATAATTACTCACAGAAACACCCACTAAATATTAAGCATACAGTTTCTGAAGAACAGCTCCTGAAGTACAAAGTTTATGAAAACACATCAAGAGTTGAAAAAACCCCTTCTTATTTAAGCAGGAGATCTATGTTGCTAGTAAATAAATTTAAATGAAAAAGAAACCCCAAAACACCTATTAAAAAATTATGCAAGTGAAAAGATTGTGCAACATTGTAGACCTGAGATTAAGTGGGGATGAAAACGTTAGCCTGTAAATGTCTCTATAAATGCACCTTTGGATCCACAATATAAAAATTTCAAGACAAAGCCAGTTAAAAAAGATTATTAAGTACTCTATAATATTAATTCCAGCATGAAATAATTATGCTTAAACAGAGACCTTTTCAGGTGCTAATAAATTCTATTTTTCATCTTTAAATTGTTCATGCCAGGCATGCAGACACACATTTATAGATAGTACTAAACTGATTTTTTTCATTTATTGCAGAAGTTAAATTGTTATGAATAATAGAGTTTATTCACTCCAATCATATAAATTGTTGCTATTGATATATTTAGTATTTCTGAGAATCTATATATTGTGTTGTGTGGCAAGGTTTTGGTAGTGAGGGAGGGGCTGTACAGGTGGCTTCTGTTAGAAGCTGCTAGAAGCTTCCCCTACACCTCATAGAGCCAATGCTAGCCTGCTCCAAGACAGATGCACTGCTGGCCAAGGTCAAGCTCATCAGCAACAGTGGTAGCACAGACACCAAGGCTGATGAAGAAGCAGAGATGCTCCAGGCACCTGAGCAGAGATGCCCTGCAGCTCATGGTGAAGACCATGGTGAGGCAGGCTGTCTCCCTGCAGCCTGTGAAGGTTAATGAGGGAGCAGATCTCCACCTGCAGCCCCATGCTGGAGCAGGTGGATGTGCCTGAAGGAGGCTGTGACCCTGTGGGAAGCACGTGCTGGAGCAGGCTCCTGGCCGGACCTGTGGAGAGAGGAACCTATGCTGGAGAAGTCTGTCCCTGAAGGACTGCACCCTGTGGGAAGGATCCATGCTGGAGCACATTGGAGCGACCCCATACTGGAGCAGGGGAAGAGTGTGAGGAGTCCTCCCCCTGAGGAGGAAAGGACACCATAGACAATGTGATGAACTGACCACAACCCCCTTTCCCCGCCCCCCTCTGCCACTGGGGAGGGAGAAGATAGAGAAAATAGGGAGTAAAGTGAATCCTGGGAAGGAGGGAGGGGCAGGGGGAAGGTGTTTCAAGTTTAAATTTCTCATTACCCTACTCTGATTTAGTTGGTAATAAACTAAACTAATTTCCCCAAGTTGAATCTGTTTAGCCCATAACCATAATTGTTGAATGATCTTTCCCTGTCCTTATCTTGATCCATGAGCTTTTTGTTCTGTTTTCTCTCTCTTGTCCAGCTGAGGAAGGGGAATGATAGAATGGCTTAGTGAGCACCTGACATCCATTCCGGGTCAACCCACCACAATAAAAAAAAGTAAATCTTCTGGGGAGCTTAAAGCAAAATCGATCTATAAAATGGTTCCTATACTGGATTTTGTGTTGGCAGGTTGTTTTTTTCCTTTCTTTTTAACCTACATACTACTTACTGTAGACTAAGAATATTTTTTACAGTAGCCATGGTAGAACATAGGTTTGAAAAAAATGAGATGCTTAAAGTATTTATTAAAAAAGAGCAGATGTCAAAATAGTACAGCATTAAACACTAACATCAGAGGTGTCATATCATGCTTTATTTCTGTCTAGCTATTTTATATTCTACAATTTTTGCCTGAAATGAGTTTACAGAATAAGCAGGGCCCTATATCTACAGCAAGACTGTTCATCCTTGTAAACCTACATTTGTGCCATCTAGATTTTGTGAGCTTAACCACACATATAGCAGGGCAGCTGCTGGAACTTGAGTGGAATTTATTAATACCTTAGATATTGTGAGTTATCACTGACTGTCTTCCCAAACACTCTATGTATTTGGAAATTATAATTATTTTTTTCCCATATACTACATATCTTCCTCCACTCACCATCTCTTACATGTTTACATGTACCCACACATGGAAGACATACCTATTCTTTCCCACATCCCTCTTCTTGTATCTCTGATCCATAAATAGATATGATTTTCCACAGCAAATACTTCCCTTCCATTCCAGATACATCCTTGTCCTTGTTATTCTCAAGACTTTCATTAATGTCCTTTGTCATTCCCAGACTGTTTCACTATTCCACTGATCCTTCCTTATCTTAAAGAATTTAAAGGATGAATCACAAGAAGTTAAAACAGTTCAGTCAATTTGAAAATTAATTGCAGTAAAGCAGTATTTGTCTTGTTGTTGGAATAAATATCTTAGCTCACATAACTAGGTTAATAAACTACACAGGACTATTTGAAAAAGAAAAAAAAAAAAAAAACCAAACTAAAATTTCATCCACTACAACTAGGTCTTAAGGTCTTTACTTGGGGGAGTGGAATTCAAAATATAATTCACTTTAACAACCCCTGAATGGCAAATAGTGCGTTTCATACTGAAGAATAGATTCACATTTGATAGGCACATTGACTGAGGTGGTATTTAAACTAACCAGTGGAAGATACTGAAAAGCAATGTGTATTTGAAATGCTGCTCTTTGTCTTTTCTTTTTTTTTTTTTTTTTTTTTTTTCTTTAAATTCCCTCTCTAAACCACATTCTTAGCCTTTCAGTCACTTAAGCGACTTAGATATTGGAAGCACCCTCATAGTTATTTCAGTGGTAAATTTCAAGTATGCTGCTCTTTAGATTCCTTTGTCCTGTTCCGGATATACACCACCAATCCTATTCCCATCCTCCCAAATTTTAGGATTACAGTTGATAATAAAGTAGTTAAAGAAATTATAAAGATTATATTTAGAATCTGAAGTAGTCTTTAGCTCTTGTGAGTATCTGTTCCAGAGCATGTGTTTGTATACTGTAAGATATGTTTATTGTGCTAGATAAGGGAACTGTTAATTATGGTCTTCAATCCAGTGATTTAGGCCTATGAAGATGTTAATTTTCATAGTTCTTACTTGCTGCTTTGATGTCAACTTGACTGCATGGCTTTCTTTTCCCCCAAGTACTCACTGTGACAAGAACATGACTTCGTTAAAGACAGCCAAATGAAGGGTTTGATAAACTTTTCTCATACTCTCTGATCTCAGTGAGAAAATTTTGTCCATTATGACCAATGAATGCTGTAGGAATAGAAGGCAGTTCATGAAAAGTGAAGCTATGGTAGTGATATAAAATAACTAATGTCAAAGTGCTTTACCAGAAGTTTCTACAAGCTGCTGGTGTTTCATTTCTAATGAGATAATAAGATACAGGAATTAAAAGTCATTATTTTTATAAGAAAGCTCTGACAGTTGAAGAACTGGATTTTGCCTACCTTGAGCCTTACATCAAGAGTGACTTTAGTATGTGGGAAGAGGATGCAGCTTTGTACCCAATGGCATTTATGCCCATGTCATAGAACTAAAGAACAGAGAATTGAAAGGCTTAATAAATAGAGGACATGGATGCTATTCTACTTTGTAATTAGGGAGGGGAGGGTGAGAATGAACAGGAAAATGATGACATGGCTGCACTTCATGTTTATTAGAATGTCCTTCCAACGATCTCTGCCTTTATAAGGTGTGGAAGTTACTACATCAAATATGATGACACTGCAGAGAACATCTTTTGCATTGAAAGCATCAGGACATACTGTACAATGATAAAACAATGCCATGGAAGCAGGGGGGGAAATATGTTCCCTGTGTGCATTCTGTTTTCTGTAAAGTTTATGAATATATGTCTTAAAATATTGAGTAATTTCTGAACTCTTTAACCAAGGATTTCCTAAAACTTCAGTGTGCTGAAGAAAGGACTAGGAGGCTTGAAGTGGCTTTGAATGCATAAAGTATTCTTTTTCACTGTGTTCAAAATGTTGCAATCTGTTGAAATCATTATAAAGCTTCTAATAGATTGGGATGTGCTTTGGATAAAATGTGAAGAATTTTTCTTTCATTCACCATTCTATTGTTCAGAATTGATCTGCTTCGTGTAGGTTAGTCTAGATACAAGTATGGATGGAAAATGGATATCATGTCCTGTGGCAACTCAACTGCCTCTCTGGCAGCCCAGGCTTTACTGACATACAAGCTCTCAGGTGTTATATTTAACACTGCAGAGTGGCTTGCAGTTTGGAAAAAGCAGCATAAAACCTGAGAAAATATATATTATTCTTCATATTTCCAACAGCCATCAGATTAAGAACTCTCTAGGTCATTGCATTTACTCTGTGTTTCTTTACCTAAACGTATGTTGAACTCCTGTATCTTTGTTAGGCAAGAAAGTTGTCTGAAAGGTTTTAATTGTGCATGCAAAAAGGACTTACTATTTCTAAACTCTTTATGTCCCCAAGTGTTTGGCGTGTTATAGAAAATGAACAATAATTCCCTACTTATTTTCTGTCTTTTCCTTGTAATTTAGGATACCTCCACTCTCCTCAGTGTGTCTTAAATGAATTACACTTTATAGATGTAAAAGAGCTGGTGAAGATAAATGACATAACAGAACTGTTAAAGAAATACTTTAGATCAACAATTACCACAGCAATTTTCATGGAGGTGTTTATTTTATACCCATTATTATGGTAAAATGTGCAAGAAATATGTTCAAAATAAAATGTGCTAATTATTGGAATTCGTAAGCTAACTTCCCTATAGCACTTTGTCAGTGACAGATCTGAGACTTCTCTCTTTTTACACACTTGGGTTTCCAAGAGGAGTCAGAGGTTTTCCTGTCAGTCACCCATGTTTATCAGAGGTCCTCAATGCACAGATCACTGGATACTTTATGGTGCTCTGTAAAGCCCCTGTTATATACTTTGTGCATCTTGTCCATCTTTGCATACGCCAGTCATGATAGTCTTCCTGATCAATTCCCTGGGCATTTGACAGTTTTCCTGCTCAGACTACAAAAACTCTTTTATTATCTACATCTTGAGGCAGTTTTTTTACTGTTTTTGTAAAGAGGCCGTCATGTTTTCAGAAGATGGAAACAATCCCTCACCACCAGACTGACTTTCTTTAGATGAAATCTTTTCTGCTTTCATCATGAATTCTGATGCAGATTTATTAAATTATTTTTGACTCAGATTTTGAAAATTCAGCATATTTCTTTCATCAGTTTTCAACCTGAAAACTGGCATTTAAAAGAAGTAACTTTGTCCTTAAATTTCCAGCCAGCCAGTTTTGATTCATGGATAGAATAGGGGATGCAGAAATACTAATTTCTACCTCATCTAAATTGTCAGTAGTTTGACTGGTCCTTAATGAATTCATTGGCAACAGTATATTTTTGATATTTGTCAAAAGTTTCAAGTACTGCATAAGGGTTTTTAGTATCAGAATAGAACAGTAATGTTCAGGTGCTATATCAATATATTGGAAACATTTCTATGCCTCACAGATCTAATTAATAACCTAATTTCATTCAAGTGAATATGACAAACAATGAGAATGAATGGAAGTGATTGAGTCAAAAATACAGTACTGACAAATAAGAACAAGAAACCAAAGTCTCATCAAAAGCATGAAAGATGATCAACCTGTATTCTGATAATTGAAAATGAAATACATGTGAAGAATAATGATAGTACCATGATGGAACATCAGGTATAATTCCCTTTCAGAAAATCGCAGAGGCTTCCAATGGAAAAAAGGAAGCAACCAAAACCTGCCTTTAGTTACTAGTGTTGTTTCCATGTTCATCTGATTATCACTGCAAAATAATTTCCTGAGCTTTCCAAGACACAACATTGCTCCAAATTTGAAACATCACAGAGCCAAGAACCTTTCCAACCCTATAAGGATAAAGGCTTTCAGATGTAGAACTTCATCCTTTTCTTGTTATACAATAACTCCACTGAAGTCCATGGAAGCCAATGATTAACTAAACATTTTAGAGTTTAGCCAAGCACTAAACTTCTTTCCTTATTAACACCATTTTATATTTACATGCTGCAGATGTCCTGCCTATTGAGATCTTACTGCACCAGTACTAAATACATTATTGCTCACAGGCATTTCCACTTCTTATCATTTCAGTATTAAGGTTCTTTACCTCTCCAAATACTTTCCTTGCAGAGAAAAGTCCCCAAGGCATTCAGCTTCAGCTTCCTTGCTGTAGATAAGTGACAAGGAAAGGTTTCATTCTGTGAACTGAAAAGGAAAAATTCAACAGAAAATTCTGTGTGATTTCCTTTTTGGGAAGAGGTCAGATGGAATAATGAGAAAGGAAAAGGAAAGAAAAGGAAAGAGCAAAGGCAAGGGCAAGGGCAAGGCAAAGCAAGGAAAGGAAACAAAAGGAAAAGGAAATATTTAAACATCAGGACATCAGGTAATTTTTATTAGTCAATATTAATATAATATGCAGGCCACTTATTGTCAACCACATTATTTGGCCCAATAAGAGACATATTCAAAAAGAAGTGCTGGCTCCTGCCCTTGGGTCACAACAACCCCACACAACACTACAAGCTTCGGTAAGAGCGGCTGGAAAGCTGCCTGGAGGAAAAGGACCTGGGGGTCTTGGTCGGTGGCCAGCTGAACATGAGCCAGCAGTGTGCCCAGGTGGCCAAGGAGGCCAACAGCAGCCTGGCTTGTGTCTGAAACAGTGTGGCCAGTAGTACTAGGGAAGTGATTGTCCCCCTGTACTCAGCACTGGTGAGGCTGCACCTCAAACAACCGTGTTCAGTTTTGGGCCCCTCACAGCAAGAAGGATGTTCAGGTGCTGGAGCATGTCCAGAGAAGGGCAGTGAAGTTGGTGAAGGGTCAGGAGCACAAGTCTTATGAGGAGCAGCTGAGGGTACTGGGGTTGTTCAGCCTGGAGAAGAGGAGACTCAGGGGGGATCTTACTGCTCTCTACAATTTCCTGAAAGGAGGTTGTAGGCAGGTGGGGGTAGGTCTCTTCTCCAAGACAAGTAGTGGCAGGACAAGAGGAAACAGCTTCAAATTACACCAGGGGAGGTTTAGATTGGATATTAGGAAAAATATCTTCATGGAAAGGGTAGTCAAGCATTGGAACAGGCTGCCCAGGGACATAGTGGAATCACCATCCCTGAAGGTATTTAAAAAATGCATACATGCATTGCTTAGAGACATGGTTTAATGAAGGACTTGGCAGTCCTGGGTTGGTCTTGATGTTCTCAAAGGTCTTTTCAACCTAAATGATTCTATGATTCTATAATTCTATGTATTGCATGCCTGGCCAGGAGAATAAGGAAGGGTATTCTTTTCTGTTCTTGCAATGTTAGAAGCTATGCTTCTGAATCCACATTGGTAACTGTGTATTCATCTGCAAGGGAGAAGTTGCCTTACTGCGAAGAATATTGCATGTCTTACTGCTATTATCTCACAAGTAGTCTACTAGCCACACAAAGTAGAGTTGAATGAAGAAACATAAGAATTAATGAGTAGCAGTAATACAATGCAGCCACAAATAAAGAAAAAAAAATGACACAATGAGAGTACTGGTGGGAAAACACCACTGTCCATTGGTGCTGCTTATAGTTACACCCACAATTAGAGCTAAATTTCTTTTTTTTTCAGAGAGATTAGATTGCATGATGAATTCACATTTCACACCAGGGATCATGGTAGAGGCAATATCATGTTTGTATTTGTGATCTGAAGGAGACATACATAAGCAGCAAAAGAACTCAAGGATATTTAGCTCATGGGGTAGATTGCCTCATCTTGCTCTCCTCAAGTGTCAACCTCATCCCCTGTGCCCTGACTGAAAGGTTGCTGAGGGCAGCAAATGACAAATGCAATTCCATTTCATCCCTGATATATGAAGGTCACTGCAGGGGAAGACACCATGGCCTGGTCAAGTCTTCAGGCCTGTTTTCCTCAGTACAGTTTCACTAACAAAACAGATAAAATGAAGATATGCAATGAATGTTATTAAATGTCTAATTTTTCTGTTTCTTGGATTTAATTAATTTTTATGCAGACTCATGCATTAAAGCTTTGCATAATACATTTAGCTCAGTAACAGCTCATATTATTGTACTTCATTAGGTATACTAATATGTGTATTCATGTTAAATGAACAAGCAGCCTTTGTATGACAATCAAATAAGAGTATGTATGAGTAAGGAGTTATTATTATCACTTGTAGAAAAATAGATGATGGCCTACTGGTAGGGAAGCTCATAGTGTTTAACTTTTTCATTATAATTTCAATGGTCATTTATTAGACTAAGCTGTATGGGTTTTTCATGTTTTTCTGAATTTCCTTCTGATTTCTCTTTCACTAGGAAAATGCATTTAACCTGAATCTCATCTTTTAACTTCAGTATCAACAGGGTGATGGAGTGACATCTATAGTTTACAAAATATCCCAAAAATACTGACTAAATAAAGTATTTTAAGAAGAAAAACGTGCTTGTTTTATGTATGGGTGTTGTAAAAATTGTGATGTGAATTTGAAGAAATCCATAAGGTTTCATATTTCTGCCTGGTTTTCATAGCTAATATTCCAGTTAACTATAAATGTTTTATTTTTCCTTCTAAGAACCAAATCTGACCAGTGTAAGTTAAGCCCAAGTAACCTATATTAAAACCATTCCTGTTTTTTGTTATACATTGATAACATTAGATTAAAAAGGAAAAAGAGGAAATAAAAAACAAAATAATTTTCTAAAAAGATCCAACTGAAAAACATGTTGAAAAGAAATGCTGTTTAAAAAAAATAAATATTTTCAAGGGGATTGAGACAAAGCACAGAAGGTACTGCTTGCATCCCAGAACTGGTGCTAGTGATCCCAAAAGTCAAACTGCTTACTAATCAACTGTTGACATACATTGTGCGCTGAAAGATACATAATGAACTCCTTCATGATCTTATGCTGTATTATCTATTGAAATAAATAGAGTACGTGATTTAGCTATGCTGAAAGGTGCTTGATAAATTCCTGTGTAACATTAAGTCCCAAGATGCATATCAATATCATCATTTAATTAGAATGAAATATGCTTTTCAGTTATCCAGAAATATATGTTTAAAATAAAGAAAAAAATCTTAAGGGTACCTTGCATACTATCATACTGTTATCAAGACAGTGAGTATAATTTTGGTTTACATTAATTCAGAAAAAAAAAAAATCATGTATCACACTTATAAGGAGTGATTATAATATGCATCAGTTGAGAAGAAAGCCATATTTGTCATATATATTAAAAAGCTGGAAAAATATTTTAGAACAATTACCTTAAAATAGTTTTCTTGCTCTTCAAATATTGTACCAAGACTAGGATTATTTGGTGTCAAGATCAGAAACTAAATAAGAAAACAAGAGGTAAAATTAGTTAGTTGTGTGAAATGATGCTATCAAAGTCATTAAGATATTAATTCTTAATTATATATATAAAAATAAATTAGAAATTTGAAAATATATTGGCAATAGATCCATATCCATCAGCTCACCAGAGATCGAGACTTTGTCAAATAAGTTTTTATGGGCTTGTCTTATAAAACTAAACTTAATTATTGTTTGATTCAAGTTTAGACTTTGGCCTGGGCAGACTATATTAGACAGACTAAGACTAGGCTTGATTTCCTGTTTTTTTGTGTTTCTTCAAATGCAAAGCCACACAATAGATACCAAAAATGCATACACAACTCTTTTAAACTAAGAAAAAAATATTCTGGACATACAGAAAACTAGAAAAATGTGAACACAGCTTATATGACAACTGCATCACCAGATGCTTCAGAAAATAAATACAATGGAATGGTAATGAACTCTTGTTTTCTAGCTCAGAACCGTAAAACAAAATAACCTCTTAACATCTAATCACATTTACATAATATAGGGTGGAATAAAGGATTTGGGGAAAAGAATGGATGGGAGGTAGAGGGGAGCTGTAGTCATTGAGAACATTTTGCTTGAACTTCATGAAGAATCTTTATAAAAGTTGCAATTTTGTCTTGGGTAAAGAAACAAGAAAAGCTGAAGAATACAAGAAATGCAATGAGTGTGGGGTGCCTGTTGCAATGCCAAATTGTCTACAGTTCACAAAGTTGGAACACTGAGGTTGATGAAAGTTATTTTGATCAAACAGAAATGAACATAGATTTCTTCAGAATACGAGTAAATAAAAAAATCTTATGGAAAGTGTTCTAGCCCTCTTTCTATGGGGGTACACCAATATGTGTATAAGGGACAATACACTTTCTGTCCAGAATTTCAAATGAAATTGCTCCAGCAAAGGTGTTTAAATGAGTTTGAGTTAAAGTTATCAAGTTTCAAGCTAAAACTCAACACAGTGGTACCAAGGCTATTTTCTTATCTTGATAGAAAAGCCAGCAACATTATAAAGTACAAAAATAGAAATTTAAAATACTTAGTAATACCTAGTAATGAAGACACTACCTGCTAGTGTCTTCATATGGAATATTGTCAGAACTCCTATCCTTATTTCCTATATATCCTATAATTATTTCTAAAAAATCAACACACTGCATGAGGATAGAAGTCAATATGGATCCACAAAAGGCTGGAAAACAATTTATTAAAATTATTAATGGCATAAAAAGTTAAACTGTGCATAACTTCTTTCTCCTATATACATATCTCCTTTCTTCTATTACAAGGAAAACAATGGAGATATCAATGAAATAAAAAAATAAATAACTTAATGATTTAGAAATGAACAGGTAGTTTCAGGGACAGAATATACTCCTGCAGTCAAAGAACAGCAGCTTTTAAAAAATAATTCAAAATCTTTGTGGCCAAAGTTTTAGTTGCATACAACTAAATATGATGATAAGTTAGCTTGAAGTAAATATTTGTATTTTTTCTTACAGGAATTAATCCTTGACAAAGTTTAAGAGGAAACTTCTGATATGGAAGCCATCTGAGTTCTTTTTGTTTTTCTGAAGCAGCTGGTACTTGTCATTACAGGAGTCTGAGCAGCTGACAAATTTTTGGCAGCTCTGATCAAGTATGGCTATTTATATTACTTTGTATTACTGTCAGAGATGTTTTCAAGAACCCACAGCTCAGTTATCACAAGAGGGCACTGTAGGAATGCCTGCTGAAGAGTACCCAACAATCATCTGAAGCATCTTTATTTTCTCCCTTCCATAAAAGTGGAATAAACAGTAAAAATGCTAAGAGAATTAGCAAGATCTCACAGCTTGTTAATGAAATCTCATATTCCTCTGGTGAAGATGTTCAAGATTTTATACAATGTAGTCAAAGCACTATGTTATCAATCTATTAATGGTTGCCATCCTTTACAGGGCCAGTCTGTTCTAAAACATTTCTTCCACCCATTTCTTAACCATACTCTCTTTTTCATGAGCAAATGTACTTTTTATATGTTTAATGATAAATAGCCCAGCTGAAATGCTCATATACCAATACACACAGCGTAGGTAACAAGCAGGAAGAGCTGAAAGCCACTGAGCAGCTAGAAATCTGCAATCTAATTGGTATTGCTGGGATATTGTGGGATGAATCACTCCACTGTAGTGCTGTAATTGATGGCAATAAACTGTTCAGAAGGGACAGGTAGGCAGGAGGGGTAGAGGGTAAGCATTGCCCTCTATGTAGAATACATTGACTGCACACAGCTGTCTTTGAAAAACAGTGATAAACAGGTTGAGAGCTTATGGGTAAAAATTAGGGTCCAAGACAACAAAGGAAAACTCATGGCTGGTGTTTACTACAGGCAGCCCAACCAAGGGTAGCCTGTTGATGAAATGTCTTTACTCAACTACAGCACGCATCATGCTTGCAGGCTCTGATCCTGCTGGGGAACTTCAATCACCCTGACATCTGCTGGAAAATCAGCACAGCAAGCTGTAAGAAGTCCAGTAGTCTCTTGGAGTGCATCAAGGATAATTTCTTAATTCTGGTGATAAACAGCCTAACCAGAGGAGAAATATTACTAGACCTGTTGCTTACCAACATGGATGAACTGCAATGATCATGCCTTTGTGGAATTCACAATCATGAGGATCATGGGCCAGCTGAGAACTAGAGTCAGGACACTGAATTTTAGAACAAACTTTCAGTTATTTAAGGAATTATTGGATGAGACCCCCTGGGAAACTACCCTCAGGAACAAAGGACCTCAACAGAGCTGACAGCTTTTTAAGGATGTTTTCTTAGATCACAAGAGCTCTTGATTCCTACATGTAAGAAATCAGGTGTCAGCAGGAGACCAGGATGGCTCAGTTAGGACCTCCTGGTCAAAAATGTAGGTAGTTAGGGCTTGGCGGTCGGAAGATGTCACGCTGTATGGAAATATAGAGCCCCTCTCCAGATAGCCAATAGCGTTTACCTTATGACGTAAGCAGACAAAAGTGACGTTGTAAGTCCAAGCTATATAATGCTGCACCACTTATCAATAAATGCCATTTGCCATCCACCACATTGGTGTCTGTGAGCTGATGGCCCGAGCAGCCTGGGGTTGGTCGCCATGCTGTTCCTGAACCAGGTCGCCACACCTCCGAAGGCAACAAGTGGTGCCGAAACCCAGGTAAATCGCGTAGACGGGTGAATGGCGGCCGGAGCGGCTGGACCAGCCCGGCGGGGAAGATGCTCCCGGACCAACAAGGAGGATGAAAGCCCTTGTGAAGGTCGTATCACAATTACATAAGCAGTGGGGTATTGATTGTAAACCCAAAGATTTTACTCTCGCCGTTGTGAGGCTTTTACAAATTGGGGTCATTGACCAGCCGGTGGATATTCTCCACCCTGAATTGTGGGATAAGTGTACTGAAGCGTTAGCCGAGGAGATGATGTCCTTGGGTTGTGGGAAAAACCTTAAGTCGTGGAGGAAAGTTGTACAGGCCCTGCAGAAGGCTATACAAGAGCAGGAGACCTGGAGGGCAGCAAGGGACTGTTTGTTGGTCACCCCGAAAGTAGGAGTCAGGGCAGCCACACAGACTTTGCACTCCCCAGACGATGACAATTCTGCTGAGCCTAAAGATCTGCGAGAGGGCAACACATCCCCTCAATCCCTGAACCCCGTCCCACTTGTGGAGGGACAGAAACGAGCAAAATCCTTCTGGGGTGGGTTAGTCGAGGAGGCCAGGGGCGCTGCAGGGAAACCAGAGTCTGAGGAAGTCTGGGCCAGACCACCGCCCTATGTGCCCCAAGATGGCGCCAAGCGGAAAATGGAAGGGCGGGGCGAGGATGCCCCCGGTGGGAACAGGGAGGAAGGGCTAGAACTAACATGCGCATGCAAACAGGAGGGGGAGGAGAATGAGAAGGAGAAGGACAACAGGGACAACCAAAAAAGGGAAAAGAACATGAGCGAGGAGCAGAGAACCAATCAGATCGTCCATTTGAAAAAATTCCCTTATAGGGGAAACACCCTGCCGAGCAGAAGGCGGGGCGAGCTAAGAGGGGGGGAACGGCCCACCCGCAAGGGAAGTGGGCTGGGCCGGATCCCAACAAAAAGGTACTGGAAACCGGAAGTAACCAATCAGTCGAGTTCCGATTCCGGATCAGACACTAGCTGGGACGAGTGGCTCACAACTGATTCGAACTCAGAGGAGGAAGAAACGGGGGCAGACAAACCCAAAAGCCAAAATATCCCCACCCGAACTAAAGAGAAACCGCGAGGGGGAGAAATCCCTCTCATGGATTGGAGGAAAATAAAGATAGCGTGTGCCGACTGGGCCCCATCGGCCACGCTAGTGTTTCCGGTCTGCGTGACGGACGGGGGACAGAGGGTCCACTGGCCAATAAACCCTAAGGATGTACAAGCGATTGTTAAAGTAATTGCGGATAAAGGGCTTAATTCTGCCATGGTCTCCACCCTCATAGAAAGTGTCCTCAGGGGAGACAACATGCTCCTGTTCGATATAAAACAAACCTGTAGACTGATCTTTGATGGGGCAGAGATGATCGTTTTTAAACAAGAATGGGAGGACAACTGTGCGAGGCAACTGGCCCAAGTAACTGGAGCGGATCATCCACTCCACGGCTCCAGCCTACAGCGGCTAATGGGTACAGACCCAACAAGGATTACCCCCCAGGAGCAAGCCCAGGGCCTGCGGGCCCATGAAGTTATGGCAACTACTCGTGCGGCCAGAGAAGCTATTTGCACAGCCTCTAGAGTTATTGCCAAACCATCGCCATGGTCCACGATAAAGCAAAATGAAAGTGAGAGCTTTACACAATTTGTGGATTGTCTCCAGGCAGCGGTCGACTCTTTGACCCTGCCCGCTGAAGCAAAAGGCCTGGTTGTAGCAGAATGCTTACGTCAGCAGTGTAATTTGGCAACCAAAGAAATCCTGCGATCACTGCCGGTGGGGTCAAGTATCGTGGACATGATTAAGCATGTCGCAAATGAAGAGCATCTAGCCCCGATCCAGGTGGCTGTTCACGCCGCAATAGCCAACGTGATGGCATGTTTTAAATGTGGCCAGGCGGGCCACGTTGTAGCAAACTGCCCTTGGCTGGGGGACCCACCGACAGTGCTCCCCCCGCGCCAAAATCGACCCAGAGGACCGTGTTGGGCCTGTGGAAAGAAAGGGCATTTCGCCAAGGAATGCAGATCTAAAACCCGGGGAAACGGAAGGGAGAGAGGGTGCCCGGGCCGCGCACAGCCCTCTCCCACTTGGGATATGAGGCGGCCCAACTATGCCAACCCTGGATGGGGCGAGGCGCTCCCGAACCCACTTCCCCTTCAAGAAGCGACCAACTTTATGGCTCAACCAATGGTCCAGCTGAACCTGTCCAGCAGATCCCTGGGGGATCTGTTCTCTCTATAATATCTCAAATGGCACCACCATTAGTGTCCCCTTCTTGATCGATACCGGAGCAGATGTTACAGTTATCCCTGAAACGAACTGGCCCCCGCGTTGGAAATTGGAAGACGCCCCCATGGTAGGCAGAGTCGGGGGATTAACCTGAGCTCGGAAGAGTGCTCAATTGATAGCAATCACGCTTCACACTGAAAAAGGACCGGAGAAAACCATTACCCTCTTCCCATAAGTTATGTCGGGAGTCCCACCCCTGTTGGGAAGGGATGCTCTAGCCCTATTAAAGGCCAGGGTGACAAATTTACCGTAAGGGCCACTGCCGCACACCCACTTCCACCAATTAGACTGACGTGGAGATTGTCCAACCCAGTGTGAGTCGAGCAGTGGCCCCTGTCGAAGCCTCGAATGGATGCCCTTCTCGAGTCAGTTGGCCGTGAACTACAACAAGGTCATATAGAGCTTTCCACTAGCCCATGGAACACCCCAAACAAACCGGCGAGGGATTTCGCCTCCTCCATGACCTGCGTGAAGCAAACAAGAGAATCCAACCAATGGGTCCTGTTAAAACGTTGTTGCCCATGAACTCTATGATACCGGAAGGACAACCTTGTGCTGTCCTTGATATTAAGGACTGTTTTTTTCTCGATACCTCTGCATGAGGAGTACAAGGAGAGGTTTGCTTTTTCTGTTGTGTTTCCGAACAGTCAATGCCCCAACTTACGCTTCTAGTGGAAGGTGCTACCTCAAGGAATGATCAACTTGCCTACTATCTGCCAGATTGTGGTAGATTGGGCACTGGCACCGGTTGGGCGCAGTGATCTGACCACGACCATCATTCGATACATGGACGATATCTTAATCGCCGCGCCGTCAGGAAGTCAGGTGGACCAGCTAGTGTCAACTGTCTTGGAAATTCTAAAAACAAACGGGTTCGAAATCGCGAGCGCAAAAATTAAAAGAGGACCATGTGTGAGTTTCTTGGGAGTGGGGATCACAAGTTCTTATGTAACACCCCCCCCCCCCCCCCCCCCAATAAATATCCGTTGACACATCAAAACACTCCATGATATGCAACAGTTAATGGGGTCCTTGCAATGGCTCCGCAACATTGTCTTGATCCCTCCTGAAACCATGGCCCCCCTGTACGATCTTTTAAAAGGGAAGAACCCATGGGAGCAAAAAACTCTGATGACAGAAGCAATGAACTCTCTCGACTTTATCGAGCAACAGGTATCATCAAGCACACTTGCCAGGTGGAACCCAGATGTACCACTTGATCTATATGTACACTTCACGGAAGGGGGGGGGGGGGGGGGGGGGGGGTAGGAGCACTAGCACAGGGCCCCCCTGAAAAAGCTCAATCAATACAATGGATAGTTCTGGGAAAACTGTCACGTGCATTCTCTCCAGGAGTCGAGTGCCTTGGTAAATCTCATCATGAAAGGCAGAAAACTCGCCTTAAGACACCTAGGCATTGAACCCGCCAGGATATACCTACCCTTCCGCAAACAACTCCCAGCACAATCAGTGGTGATGTCAGAGTATCTGGCCATAGCCCTCATTGGATTTGGTGGAGAAGTCCGGTACGCTACAAAGCCCCCCTGAACTCAAATGCTAGCAATTGTCAACATTGACCTCCCACGGAAGATCATGGACCGGCCCCAACAGGGACCAACAATCTTCACAGATGCATCCTCAGCGACCTCAACCATGGTGGCGGTATGGCAATCGGGAGGAGAATGGCACTGCATTAAAATGACCGATTGTGCGCTTTCAGTCCAGCAGTTAGAAGCGACGACCGTAGTACTAGCGTGTGGACTGTTCCCAATGGAACACCTCAACATAGTGACTGATTCTATGTTTGTGGCCAAGCTTTGCTTAGCCATGTCGGGGCCCGGCGTGTCAACATCCACAGCAGCTCTAATACTGGAAGAAGCACTTTTTTTCCCGAAAGGGCGCTATATCGGTTATCCATGTCAACAGCCACAACCCAATCAAAGGGTTTTTCCAAATCGGTAATGACAAAGCAGACACCACTGCAAAAGGATTGTGGACGTTAAGAGATGCCCGTCAGCTACAAGAGTCTCTCCACATCGGAGCTAAAGCACTAGCGAAGAAATGCGGGATCTCAGTCACTGATGCGAAACGCATAGTAGCCACTTGTCCCCGCTGTCAGAAAACACCACTGTGGTCCAGTGGAGTCAACCCCAGAGGTCTTAAGGCTTCCAAGGTGTGGCAGATGGATTTTACGCTCTGTCAGTTGCTGAAACCTCGAGCATGGCTAGCGGTAACCGTAGACACATATAGCGAAATGATTGTAGCCACACAACACCTTAGGACCGACTCCAAAACAATCATCCAACATTGGTTGACAGTCATGGCGTGGCTTGGCGTCCCTAATCAGATCAAAACGGACAACAGTCCGTCTCTAAATCAGTCCAGGCATTTGCTTTGAAATGGAGTATTGCCCTAACACACAGCATTCCGTAAAATAGCACAGGACAAGCTATAGTCGAACGAGCGAATCAAACTCTGAAATCTAAATTAGAGGTATTAGCAAAAAGGTTTTGCCAACGCCATTCCCCCGGGAGACCAAGCACGCCTGCTAGCGACTGCTCTTTTAGCGCTAAATCAATTCCCCAGGGGGGAGGAGGTGAATAGCCCCACCCAAAAACACTGGGACACTCGAGCGCTAGAAGATGGCCCGTTGGTCATAATCAGAAATGAGCTGGGAGAATGGGAACAAGTGTGGAGGCTAGTCCTTACAGGGCGAGGGTATGCAGCTGTCAAAAGGGATGGCAGAGTTAAGTGGTGTCCACTTAAGTCCATTAAACCGGACCTCCAGAATAAAGCTAATGTACACTGTGAGTTTTTATCCACAGGACTGGATCATCGGACACCCCCATAACCCATATGCCCTGGCAGCAAGAGAGGACGACAAGTCGGCAAGCATCCTGTCCGCATCTGGGAGCTCTGCACTGGCGGAGTCCAGACAAAGGCGAAATAGCCCCCCTGGGGGGGGCTGCGATGTTTTTGTGTGATTTTAATTTTGGGGTTCATAACGCCATCTAGTGGCTCGTATGAACATCAACCACGGGAATGGGTGTTAGGGAGATGGGAGGATCAGAAAATATTTCAAAAAATCGTCACCCCAGGGCCCCCCAACTTTCAGGTATCCCCCTGCAATCTGGTCCCCATAGACCCCTGTTGGAAATACATGCAGTACTATATGTGCCCCAGCTCTAATCCTGGTAGATCTTACTGTAACGCTCCTAATGAATATTATTGTTCCTACTGGGGCTGTGAAACCATAGCCTCTGACTAGAGGCCAGGAACAGGACCAGACGAGTACTTAAAGGTACAAACGGGGCCTCATAATTTCATCAGGCACGATAGTCGACCACAACTGGCTCCCAGCCGTGAAGTGTGGGTAAAACCTAAGGATAGAGAATGGTGTGAATATCTTATGTTAAACGTAACCAATGAAAAAGACCTGGGATGGACCATCAGCAAAACCTGGGGCTTTAGATACTGGGAATCCGGTAAAGATAGAGGGGGACTGTTTTTTTTTTTTTAAAAAAAAAAAAAAAACAGGAAGTAAAATATGGTACAGCAATTGGCCCCAATGTCATAATCAAAAGCAATAACCAGCAAGGAAAAGAAAGCTTGACGACTTCCACCCCCGTTCCAACCGATCCTTTACCAACCAAGCAAATAGTTCCCTCAAGCCAAACAAACGTGAACTCTCACTACTTGCCCAACAGGCCATTTTTAAATGTGTTAGATGCCACTTTGTGGTCGCTGAATCAGTCAAACCCGGATCTCATGAGTTCTTGTTGGTTATGTTATGGTGTGTATCCCCCCTTCTACGAGGGCATTGCCCTCAATGCTTCTTTTGACTATTCATCAGAGAGCAGTCCAACGCAGTGTAGGTGGGACACACCACGGAAAGGAATCACTTTGAACCAAGTCAGGGGCCTGGGCGTGTGTTTTGGTAATACCACCCTAGCAAGCTGATTAGTGGTCTTCTACAACAGAGTGACAGCATCAGTGGACAAGGGAAACACTCTGTATGTCATCTACCTGGACTTCTGTAAGGCCTTTGATACAGTCCCCCACAACTTTCTTACCTCTGAATTGCATAAATATGGATTTGATGGGTGGGCTGTTCGATGTATAAGGAATTGGCTGGTTGACTGAGTGCAAAGAGTTACAGCCCATGGTTCGATGTCCAAGTGGAAACCAGTAATCAGTGGTGTGTCCAAAGGGTCTGTACTGGGACTGATGTTATTTAATGTCATCAATAACAACTGGGATTGAGTGCACCCTCAGTAAGTTTGCAGATGACGCCAAGCTGAATGGTGCAGTTGATTTACTTGAAGTAAGGGAAGACATCCAGAGGGACCTTACAGGCTTGAAGAATAGGCCCATGTGAACCTCATGAAGTTCAACAAGTCCAAGTGCAAGATCCCACACCTGGATTGGGGCAATTCCCAATACCAGTACAGACTGGAGAATGAATGACTTTAGAGCAGCCCTATGGAGAAGCACTTGAAGATATTGGTGGATAAAAAATTGAACATGAACCAGTATTGTATCTTTGCAGCCTAGAAGGCCAACCTTATTCTTGGCTGGAATTAAAAAAAAAAAAAAAAAAAAAAAAAAAAGTGGCCAGCATATCAAGGGAGGTGATTCTCCTCCTCTACTCCATACTTGTAAGATCTCATCTGGAGCACTGCATCCTGCTCTGGGGTCCCCAGAAAGACATGGACCTATCAGAGCAGGTCCAAAGAGAACCACAGAAATGATCAGATAGATGGAACACCTCTCCTATGAAGTAAGGCTGAGAGTCTTGGAGTTGTTCAGCCTGGAGAAGAGAAGGCTCCAGGGAGACCTTATAGGGAAGCCTTTGAATATAAACTCCTTTAAGGGATTTATAAAAAAGATGGGGATAAACTTTTTACCAAGGCATGTGGTGACAGGACAAGAGGCAATGGTTTTAAAATTAAAGACTAGATTTAGGCTAGACACAAGGAAGACTTTTTTTTATTATTATTATTATTTTTTATGAAGGTGATGAGAGACTGGAACATGTTGCCCAGGGAGGTTGTGGTTGTCCCATCATTGGATACGTTAAAGGTCAGATTGAGTAGGGCTTTGAGCAACCTGGTCTAGTGAAAGATATCCTTGTTTATATCAGGGGGGTTGGACTATATGAACTTTAAAGGTCCCTTCCAACTCAAAACATTTTATGATTCTGTGAATAAAAGTATCTCTGAAGCTTTATATTCTGGTTATTAACAAGTGCTTAAAGGTGATGAATGAGCACTGGAGTGCAAGTCTCGACAGTAACGTGTTCCTGGCACAAGCACAACAAAAATGTTTCTATTTTATCACACCTCTAGAAAACAAAAAGGTTTTTTTGCTGTGTCTAATTGCTGCTAAATCACAGTTTTTATCAGAGATCTGTGATCC
The DNA here is from genome assembly GCF_963210335.1 of Falco punctatus. NCBI lineage: Eukaryota > Metazoa > Chordata > Aves > Falconiformes > Falconidae > Falco > Falco punctatus. The sequence goes on along the minus strand of NC_137581.1, from coordinate 105,412,577 downwards.
AGGAGAGGAGAAAAGTTCACTTCACGTTTTAAAAGAAAACAGAGAAGTACAGAACTGACACCAGAAATTATGATAATCAGATTTGTTGGAAGGTGAACCCACATACATTTTTTCATTTCCTGTAAAGAATTTTCTTCCATCACTAACTTTTTTTAGTAAAATGGAGACAATAATGATAATTTTATTATCCACAAGGCTATCTGATGAAAGCTTCTGTGAAGCTTCTGTAATGGGTTGACACTAACTATATGCCAGGTGTACAACAAAGCAATTCTGTCACTCTCCTCAACTGGACAGGAGACAGAAAGAATTAAAAAAGGCTTGTGGGTCAAGGTAAGGATAGGGAGAGATCATTCAACAGTTACAGTCACAAGCTAAACAGTCTTGACTTGGGAAAAGTTAATTTGATTTATTAGCAATCAAATCAAAGTAGGATAATGAAATAAAAATGAAGCTTAAAAAAAACCCACCTTCCCCCCACCCCTCCCTCTTTCCCAGGATTCACTTTACTCGCTATTTTCTCTACCTTCTCCCTCCCCAGTGGCAGAGGGGGGCGGGGAAAGGGGGTTGTGGTCAGTTCAACACATTGTCTATGGTGTCCTTTCCTCCTCAGGGAGTGGACTCCTCGCACTCTTCCCCTGCTCCAGTATGGGGTTGCTCCAATGTGCTCCAGCATGGATCCTTCCCACAGGGTGCAGTCCTTCAGGGACAGACTTCTCCAGCATAGGTTCCTCTCTCCACAGGTCCACACATTGTTACTCCTTTTTCTGACTGCTGCCATTCTTGTGTGGGTTTTCCCCCCACCTTCTTAAACATGTTACCAAAGAACATTACTACCACTGCTGCTGATGGGCTTGACTTTGGCCAGCAGTGGATCTGACTTGAAACAGGCTAGCATTGGTTCTGTCAGACCTAGGGGGAACTTTGAGTACCTTTTCACAGAAGGCACCTTTGTATACACCCCACCCACGCTCAACCTTGCCATGGAAACCCAATACATCTTTTTCATCTTCAGAAAAATAGCTACCTTGTCTCTCTTTCAAGTTCTGCTCATGGTTATTCTTGTTGCTGAAGATCTCACTTTTCCAGTGAAAAGACTGGGTTTTGCAATAGGTAGTGTAATTATGTGGGTAATTATAGTCTGTGCGCACATATATTTTAAAGAGCTCTTCCCTTTTCTTCCTAAAACAGGCTACAGAAGGTAGGGGATCTGCTTCATTTAATGAGCAAGGTTATGCTTTGGTTCTAAATTTTGGTTGGCTGATTGTTTTTTAATAACTACATACAGGCATCATCTTTTTTTTTTCAATTACATACACCAAATCTTTCTCAAGTTATAAACTGTATCTTGAAAATAAACTATATATATATATGTATGTTTTTATGTCCATACTCCAACACAGGAATCCCTGCTAGAGCAGATAAGCAAAATTTAGAAGACTTTTTTCTCCAAATGTAGATTAAACTTCATGACCAACAATCTTCTCATGAAGTATTTTGAAACTATGTAATTCATAACTTTTCATCAACATTCTGGGTTTTTTTACTTCATTTCACTTCTCTAATATCTTTGCTATAATAATACCGTTAGTGTTACAAACACAGTAAAGTCAAAATGAAAAATTGTGGTCTCATAAATACATATTAAAAAAAAATCATGTATTTTGATTCTACTAAATTGACATTTTTAAAGACAAAATATTTTGCATCAGATGCATGTTGACTATTTTTGATCACTAACATAACCCTGCTAAAATAATTGGAAATGTCCTGAGACAGGTGAAATATAAGGGTTTTTTTCTGAATTTATTTTGCCTTTATGGCATCTCACCTTTGGCATGTCCCAACTGAATATAGACTATCTGCATGAGTGAGAATAGTTTTTATTTTCTGAGGATGAGCTGATGGCTTCTGGCTAGTTTATGTTGTACTACAAATATAGTCTGTATCCCTGTGTTCTAGATATTGTAAAATTCAGTTATCTTACCAACGTGAGATAGCTAAAAAAGACAGAATTGCCTTTTAGTAAGCATACACTAAAATTTAATCTGCCTTCAAATTTACAGGTCCTTTTCTGTATATTTTCAGCTTTTAACCTCATGGCGTATTCATGATTAAGGGAAACCAAGACTTTGTAACTGGTTAATACTATTATTTTTAAAATTAGGTGTAAAATAAGTCTGTGTGTCTCTTTGATACTATACAAAATTGCAAGGAACTATGGTTCAGTTTAGGCATATCAATGCATTCTTTTAAGATGACTTTGCCATTTCTCAAAATGAGATAATTGAAGATAGGTTTTAAAATGCAGCACAGTTCTGGTAAGCTTCTTAAGAATAGTAAAGTAAGGCTAGTTTAAGAAACTGCTGGAATTTCACATCATAAAAATAGTTTTTTTATAGGCAAGAAAACAGCAAGCCTTGATTTCAAAACAGAATAAAAATCAAATTTCCCAGTAGTACATATTCATGAACTATCTTTCTGGTTTTTGTCAGCTGCTGCAGATGTGTAATATGCATTGTCTATGCACACATTATTTTACCAGATCAGTGGTTAAAAAATGTCTTGCATTGTACTAAAATTCATCACATTTCAAATGTGCATTTGTCTTCTGACTATGAAGAACTATAAAACAAATCCTTTAACCAAATTGTGCTTCAGCAAGTTTTGTTTGCTACATAGGTCTTTTGACTGCAAATGTCTTCCTTTGTCAAACTTTGTTTGCTGTGTCAGGATTTTGGAATGCATGTTCCTTTCAAGCCACAGCCAATTTTGCAAGTGGGTGTATGCAATAATTAAAAAGTTTGCATAACTACTGGGAAATCTTGACCAGCTGTAATGGATAAAATTACTTTTGCAAATACACCGAGTAATTTACCAAAGTGGAATTGACATGAAACTGGGCATTATACTTTCAATTCTTTACAAATGTTCACACACAAGTGTTTGGTATCATGGGAGTTTGAATTGATTTCCTCCTTTTCAATCCATTTAAGGGGACTTGCCACTTAAGCATTAACTGAATGGCAGACTGGTGGTTGCTATAGTATCTTTCTACCTGTCTGAATTCTGGTATTGGACTGCTGTTTCATCCACAGAGGTCTTTTCACTGATGGTTCAGCTCCCAACAGTCTTCTAACAGCTTTCTGACATAGAAATTCTTTCTCTGCAAGAACTTTACTTTCACAAGCATGATATCTTTTCTGTGGTTACAGCTTGAAAAAAAGCAACACAAAGTCTGATAGATTCCTGTAAAATATACTTAATAATCTTGTAGACTGAAAGCCTGCTGCTTTTTCCCTCTGTCACAGAAGGAAATACTCTGTAGTTCCTGAGACATGTAAAATGTGTTGCAGGTGAGAGCATTTAAGCTGAAAATTCCTCTTGAGTACGAACAGAAATTCTCAAATGAAGAAAGACAGAGAAAGCAGACTGTTTAGAAGACCATGGAGGAAAATTTTGGTCATTATGTTTAATATGCTAGTGTAGACTATTTTAATAGTAACATTTTTTCAGCAATTGTTTCAAAAGAGAAGACATACAGAAATGAGTGATACAATGCAAAAACAGAGGTAAATAAAATATATCTTCTAAACATGTTGCTGTTTTCCTTGTAAATATTTTACTCACTAAACTATGATAATGTTTGAAATGCTACTACACCCTCCAGAAAAACTACCACAGTCTAGTAACTCCAGAAAATATTAACACTGGGAGTTGAGTAACAAAGGCAGCATTGTTACACATTGGTTTTATGAATTTTAATATAGGTGTGGAAAAAAATATCTAAGAAATATTACCCAGAACTGAATTCTTAACCACTGGATTCGCTGCTCTGGCAATAAAGAATATAACAAATAATAACGTAAGTTTTATAAAATTACAGTTGATAGCTATACAGTGAATGTATTGGAATATATACATATATTACTAGAATTGTTTGGAAATAATTTAATGACCTTGAAAACTTCATTGAAGTTTGGAATAACCAAGGCATATAATATTACTTACTTGAGGAACCTGTTAGGATCTCTTGGCAAGATTCTCTGCAAGCTTGAAGGCAGTGTGAAACGTGCCAATAGTAGAACAACACTGCACTAATAAATAACATGGGAAACATGAATAAATCAGCCAGTTGGCACAGACCTTACTTTTCTTTCTGCAAGGAAGTTCGACATTTTTTTTATTCTGCTGCAAAAAAATAATGCTTTTCTACATTTTATTGTAACAGATATTTGAGGTTGGACAGATGTACAACTTATTACTGATAATATAATGCTTCTCAATATAAACTACTACATGCTTTTTTTACACTAGCTTCTAACTTTCCTAAAATTTAACCATTCGGGTTTGATTTTTCTGCCAGATGTTTTAGTAAAACTACTATTATTTTCTAATATTTATTTTTAAAAAGTCAGTCTCTGCCCTCCACCCCACACCCCCAAATCTTAAAATAATTCTAAAAAAACCTGTATCATTATAACTGGTACTAAAGCCTTAACATTTTTATTTTAAATAGCTTGTAAATGCTCAGTACCAATTTTTAGGACCTTTCTTGCTTAACCTTTCAAAGATTTTCTTTGCATTGGCTGTACTCTAAGAACATTCTCCTTGCAATTACCAATCTTTTCTGTTGAAGCAGAGTTAGATTGAGGTCCAGAGCTGGCCAATAGAAAAAAAGTCTGTGTGACTTTGCTCTGTGGTCCCTCTTTTCTCTTTTCCATACTTCACATTGAAGGACTAATCAAGAGACAGAATAAAAGTTTCATCCTGAATAAAAGTTTTGTCCACCAAGGTATGGATGACATAATGGAGCACTGAAAAGAAGTAAAAATGGAGAACTGGAACACAGGCTTATAGTGGCTTTGAAGGCTGAGGAGGCTGGGTGGGAAAATAAATTAGTTTAGCCAAAGGAGACTTTAACAGAGCTGCCAAGGCAAAAGAACTAAGAATATGTGGTGAGATGTGGGTGGCATGCTTACAGCATTGCACTGTGCTGCCAGCAAACTAGTCTCAAGTAGAGTAATTATATTTGACTTAATTCCTTGCCAGTGGACACAAACTACTGATCCCTGATTCAGACAGTGAGAAAAAGAATAACAATTGATTAAAGAAATACGTAAATTCTATCCTCCTCCCTCCATAATCTCTATTTTCCATATGTTCACTAGGGGTTATACTCTTTCCACCAAAACTCTTTCAGGGAGGCATTGGGTGACATAGGATGGAGGACTTATCTGCATGACTGTACGTTGGGGGTTTTTTTGCATGAGGTAGTGTTTGGCCATTCTGGGTGTAACGGTTCCTTTCTGCCCACCCTATACTTAATGGTTCACCTACAGGTTGTGATCCTTCATGGATGTCCCTGCTCTGCTGTGTATCATCCATGGACTGCAGTCCTTCACTGTTTTCTCAGCCTTGGCATAGGTGACCCACAGGCACAGTCCCTCAGTAGTGTCCTTGTTCTAGCATGTGTCACTCTTCGTGACCAGCATGTGGTGATTCATGGCCTTCTCCTGCACAGGGTACCACTGTAACCCCCTCCTACTTACACTTTGTCGTTTATGGCTTTTACAAACAGGTGCAGCAAATGAGAAGAGTGTCACAGTGACATGGAGCTAGCTGGCCACCAGACTGAAACCAGAGAAACAAACACAGAGATGGGATTAAGATGAGGAAGGGAAGACTGGGACTGAGTCAGTCAGGATGCCAGAATAAGAGGAAAAGGGCATCAGAAAAATTTCAGTGTGGTGCCAGTGGTGACAACTCCAAGTGGCTGGGTGAAAAGTCTGCTATGGACAGGGTGAAGGAGTCTAAGAATACGGTGGGGAGTCTAAAGGTGTTAAATTAATAAAATTGCCAGGAAAGAAGGCACTGTATTTCACCAACACATAGCATGTGTTCCAGCAGAGCTATTCAGTCATTCAAAATTCTGCTCTGCTTCTCTTTTGCCAACCTCAGAAAATCTCTGTAACACTCACATTTTCTTGCACATGTAAAAAAAGAACATCTGGTTGTTACCAGCCAGGCACACAAGTGCAGTGAAGTGTCTGTGCAAATGTAAAAGTGCATGCTAAGATGTTTCCCCAGCCTTGCAGGTGAATGAAGCACACCATCCCTGGAATATGCCTGGAGCAAACCAGGAGGGACCCTCACAGTGTGCCTGCCTGTTGTGAGCCAGACACAGAAAAAAATGTCCATACAGGTTACTGAGAAACACTCAGATGCCATAAGGTTATTTCAGTCTGGATACTACTTACTTTGTTTGGTTTCTACTTGCTTTCATCATTTCACAGCAGCAGCAACAACAGGGTGAAGAAAAAGAAGAAGATAAAGAAAAGAAAGTAGGAGAAGAGGAAGAAGAGGAAGGAGGAGAACAAAAAAAAAAAGCAACTGATTGAACATATTTCTTCATATGTGGTTCTCTCTTTTCACTTCAGTATATTGCACTTTGATAAAAACAGTGGTAAGGCTTGGTCTGTTCCTTGAGTTCCTCTGAACCTTCAGGTAGACTTCTTATTCAGATACAAATTCTACCTGTTCAACATCACAAAGCAGAGGTGCATTCTGCTGTAATTGAATCAGACAAAAATACCCTGCCAAACAAGAACCAACAGATGGTATGCATCGTGCTACAATCTTTAGAGCTCACTTCGTAGTATTCTTTGTAATAAGCCCTGTCACAACATTGTATAGTAACAGCTCCTGATTTGTAGTTTTCAAAAGTGTTTTATGTAATGTGTTGAAGTTACACATAAAAAATTGTCTGCATTTTTTCATGTAATATTCACTTATATTGAGTATTGATCAGGGAACCACCATTCACATCAAGAACTGAATGCACAGAGCAAACCGAAAATCTGGATAAAAGTATCTAGACTACATGGATGTATTCTGAAATTCATTTTTAACTGTTTTCCAGATGACAAAATCATAGCAAACTAAGTTCAGAAAGAATTAAATAGTAGGGGTTTTTTGTTTGTTTGTTTGTTTGTTTTTTTAATTAAAAATAAGTTATTGATACATTTAACTACTCCAACTAATAACACATCGAAAAAAATGCAATAACAATTTTTCAGATAAATACTATGGGGTTTATGTTAGCAAACAGTAAATGAGAGTGCAGGAGATTCCCTTCTGGGCTTGTCTCACAATCCCCATTACTTGTCTCTGACAACTAACTCCCACTTCTCATGCAAAACTTGCCTTGAACTTTCTCCTCCAAGGAAAGTTTACTTTTCTAATACCATATTGTAATCCTATTTGTCACTGTTGTCATATCGCTTAAATGTCACTCTGGAGAAAATAATACAGTAATTAGCAGTGATTTATTCAGAACGTCTGTTCTAGGTCTAGTCCATCAGAGCAATAAGTCCTCTAACTTTTGTATTGGGGGATTACACTTCCTGCTCCCTGTAATAGTCTATGCTCTCTCTTTTTTACCTTTTTCACCACAGAGATAGGTACATGTAGATTTGGCTGTGTACACACATTTCTAGACACACATATATGCATGCACGATCACTTTTCTGGTCTGCTTCAAGCTCTCACCTGTCCATTTACAGTACCCTATTGAGAGTAACAGAAAACCACCCCACTAAAAGAGTTCTATCTCTCAGAAGTCAGCTTGCTTTGTCTAGTCTACTCAGAGTAATGTGGGGATTTTCTGCACTGTCTCAATTTAAATAATCCTAGTCCTGTTCACTTTCAAAGTTCTCACATTCTAGAGCTCACTGTGAACCACTCCCTTCCCTTTTGCATAAGAAGGTCTTCTCCAGCAGTGAATTTATTCTGTAAAATATTTTAAAATGTCTTAGTCTGAACAGGAACTACCTATTGTGATAGTTGACTTTAACAACGCTAAAGATTCTGATTTAAGGAATGAATTTTAAGCAGCAATGTGTCCTGAGTAGAGCTTTTAACCCTTTAAGAACAGACAGTAAAATAGGATAGAACCAGGTATAGTTGCATTTTGATACAAGACAAAAATTGCAGTAGATTATTTACTCATTGAAGATATTTAAAATAATTATCCTGAAACTCCAGATGTCACTGAACAAAATCCAGATGATTTAAAACCCAAGAAAATACTGCAATTACTGAATAGAAAAAACACAGTTAGATTTCTCCATCCGAGGTTTTACAGACCATTTTCTATTATTATATGAGTTAGATGTGAGGTAAGACTATTGCACCCTATAATACAGGGTGTTCCCAATGAAGTTTAGCTTTTATATTTCACTTTCAGATACAACTAGTAAATACATGATTTTTTTATTATAAATTTCAGAAAATGTTTTGAGGCTGTAAACCTGTAGACATGCAGGTTGATGACAGAATCAATCACATTTTCATCGTTTAGAAGTTACCTACCATGAACATGTTAGCAAAGAATTTAAGTGGAGTCTTTTGGTGGATTCTCATATTTCAGAGTTTCAAAAGTAGATCAAAATGTAGGCTTACTAGCATTTTAATAATTAAGAATATAGTATATTCAACATAATATCATTCAAGACAATAGCCATGTCAAATGAAAGACTGCTCTTATCAATATGAGTGAATATGTTTTGCTGTATTTTCTTGCATTTTCTATGGTATGTCACCATATATAAGAATTCTATTCTTAATTTTTATTTTTCCATGAAATGGACACAGTCCTGAAGTTAAATAGCAATACTAATAGCTGATTGGATTTCTTCTTCTCCCCCTGCGCACCTCTGCCACCGCCGCATCCCCACCCCCACCCCCCACCCCCCAGCCCCATCAAAATGCAGTGCTCTTGTTCTTAATTTTTATAATCTGTTTTTGAAACTCACTTCTATCTTTACATTTCTTCAAGATTGTACAGGGCAAATTTCATGCAAACCCTGTAATATTGTATTATACTAGATAATTGTGTAATGTAAATGTGTGACTCAGGATGAAAATTAAGCAAATAATGTCTGTTTCAGTGTGGCTTTTTGCTACTATGCTGAGAATATTTTGTTACACCTTCCTTTATAATCCCTCTGCTCAACACTGTTCTGTTTATAATAATTTATCTTATACATTAGGATCACTTTCTAGGGTTCAATGGTTCCCATGGTTTGGAAAAAGGGACTTGACTTCTGTGAGATACTAACAGCTTTAGATTCCTGCACTGTTTCTTACAGCCATTTTAGATGTTTTCCTTAATTTTCATACTGACAGAAGAATTTCTGTAGGAATTTCTTCACTGCATATTATTTTTTTCTTCCCTGACCCATTGCAATTTTATAACAGGCTCTGGCCTTTTCAGTTTCTTGCCTTGTTCTGCCTACTAAACTTCTGATTTTAGAAACTTACTTGATTCAAATGGATTGAAAGCTTGCAATGTCCTGTGTTTTCTTGCAAAACGACTCCAGAAATTAGTTTGAGGATTTTGAGGGGTTTATATATTTTCCACTGAAGTCACAAGATACTGAAGCCATGAAGCTGTTACCACTCTTCTGCAGAACCAAGATGAGCTGCCACTGCTGCAGTGACTATAATCCTTCAGTGTAGGACTAATTGAGGCTGTTACACAGAAAGGACTTGACTAACATCCTACAACATCTCTTTGTAGTGGATTTTATGTAGAAATATTGATGCAGAATTGAATAAACTCAAATAAAACCATATCTATGTGAAGCAAAACATTAGTCTGCTATGGAACCTTAAGAAAAAGCTAAAGCATTACGATACCACAACAGTCTTCAAGCTATTAAATGCAAAGTGTTTGTCTTTAGTATGTTTATAAAGTTCACCAGAAAGCTGTGGCATCAGTGTGCCCTTGACACTTTGCATCAAAATGATTGCTTGAATGCCCAAAAATCTGGGTTGTTTGGCTGAGTAATTATGGACACCACTCAGATCATAAAATGGAATGTAATCTCATTCTTTCAGCTGAAACAGAACTCTTTTGATGAAATAAAAAAAACAGTCTTCTCAAAATGTGTCCTTCTTTCTCCTTTTCTGCATGAAAACTGTCACATTCAACCTGATTTTGCAGATAGTTTTGCTTCCTTTGCATCTGTTTTTAAGTTGATTTCTTATATGTAAAAGAAAAGAACAAGAAAAAAATATATACAACCCAAGAGATGAACTGCAGCTGACAGCAGGATCTTAGGCTTTGAACAGCCTGAAGTCAAAACTCAAGGGATAGAGTCTTCAGTATTCTTCTGTGTAGTAGATTATTGTGCACAGTTACCAGTGCATTGCAGCACATCTGTGAGTCATTTTTTTGTGAGGACAGCTGTAAGCATGACAAACAGGTTACTTTGCTGACTCTGAAAGGTTGAGTCAAAATCTGGTTGATTTTTTGGAATATCAATTTTCCTCTAAATAAGATTGCAGCCATTCCTAGAAGTTCATGCAAATAATGCATCCTTCCATTCTACTGATCCAGATATTGTATTTTGGCTGGAGGAATATGATTAACATTGGCTTACAATCAGTCGTTGACATTAGTAAGATTTAAAACCATTTCTTATTCAAATGATTTTTCATGCTGCTAATATAAAGAATCATAGTGTGACACCAACACAAAAAATTTCATATAGAGGGAAGGGGATATTATTACATAAACTTTTGCTTCTGTATGCCTTTACCACATCTGATGACCAAAGTTTCTCCAAACAAAAAGCATTTTACATCAGTTTTGTATGATGTTAAATGTCTTAGGCTTTAGTAGAAGATCTGGGTAATTCTTTTGCCATATCAAAGTGTTTCAACATCCAGGTTTGGTTTCAAGGTCCAATGATAAATGTACATTTTCTTTAAAACATCACACAGTTCACAAGCCAAAACCAGTTATCTAAGGCATTAGACAGTTTATATATGAGCCATAATGATTACACATACATGCACTGACAGTACAAGTTAATCAGACAGTACAAGTTAATATGTATGCTTTTATGGCAAAGGTGGTGTAAATTCATGGAGCTCCACTGACGTATATGTACTTATTGCAATGCTAGTACATTCTGTGATGAACATGCATTCTTTCTCTCTATATATGCATATATGCACATATGCTTAAATATGATTATTTATTATAAGTTCACAAGCTGAGTAGATTTTTAATACCCATGAAAGGCTAGTTGGACTTTTTTTTTTCCATTTCTTTCCTCCTCTTCATACTATACTGGAAGATAGAAGTGGAAACACAGAATTTCTGTAGACTTTCAGGGTGCAGCTATTTAGATTCCTGCAGAGATATTGGCAGAGGATGCAAGTTGTGACATCTTCTGGCTCCTAGGCTTAACTAAGATTGATTTTGGTAAACCATTTCCGTTGGATGGTGTTACAGTGCTCACTGTTCACTATGACAATACTTTGTGTTAATCAATACAGTTAAATACCACTTTATCCAAACACAGCGTGTATTGCCTCTGATGAATAATCAGAATGTTTATATCATATAATGATTGATGCTAAATGACAGTTTTCTTCAACTACAGGAGAGGAAAAATGAAGAAGTAATATTTTTCTCAGAGTTAGGCACAGTCAAAAGGAGATGACATTTTGACCTGTGGAAATTTCATAGATTGTAAATATGCATAGATGTATGTTCAAAACTTAGAGATTCTAAAACTGGCCTTTATTTCTTCTTTTCTAAAGCTCTTTAGACAGGCAAAGATTGATATTTCATGATCATACAAAGTAATCAGAATTATTAAATAATTGAGAAAAAGAATCTGGCATTTGATCTGTATAGAAAAACCTACTGCACAAAAAAGTCAAGTAAGATATTAAAAAGTAAGGATGAAGAATTCCTTGGGGTTCACTAAGAGCTTATACTAACATGACTGAAAGAACTTAATTGAATTCAACCATACAAGACAGCATGGAATTAATGGTATATGTTATTAGGAGCATAATGTTTTTTTGGTGGTGGGGGTTTTTTGGTTTTTTTTTGTTTGTTTGTTTTGGTTTGGTTTTTTTAACCCTTTTCCTTAAACTCTGGAAGTCAAAATATATATTCTGATGCGGTTACGTCAGGCTGCTGGTGAGTCACTAGTGGAGTTCCCCAGGGCTCAATTTTAGGGTCAGTGAGTGAAGCCTGTCAGAGTTCAAGGAGCACCTGGGTAACACTCTTTATCAAATGGTTTAGATTTAGGTGGTCCTGCAAGGAGCAGGGAGTTGGACTCACTGATGGTTATAGGTCCCTTCCAACTCAAGATATTCAGTGATTCTATGATTAAAAATAACATAGACAGTACATGAATTCAAGTACATTTCTAAGGAATTCTGTAGATGGATTTGAAATGCTGGCTAAACTCCTTTACTTAAAGAATTCTCCCAAAAAACACTCACTTCCTGCAACCAGGGAAAGATTGAAACTGAATAATTGATGGACACAATTTAGATGAGGTATAGGTAGAAGTTTGCTGTTCAGATATGGATCATAAAACAATCAAGATATTCAGCATCTGCACACTTCAGTTAAGTATACCAAATTTTTGTGTTTGCATTAAATAGAGCAAGATTATAGTTTATACATAATAAATAATATAATGAAATTGCACCAGCAATTTTCATATTATAAATTATTATGTTAGAATAATCAAATATTGTTTTTAGAAAAACATCAATAATACTGTGTTATTTTCCACATATAATTAATTAATTAATTAGAGTTGTATATCAGACATGTCACAGACTGAAAATGGAAAGGAAAACAAGGTGCAAATATTTCATTTTTTTCTTAGCCATCAGTATTGATTCTATGCTTTTTTTTTTTTTTTTCTTGGCTAAATTTCAAATATTTAAATTAAACTGAGCAAAACTCTTTTTTAATTTCAGATTTCTGAGTTCCTTTCCTCCTTCTGTGAATTTACTGATTTAGGATGTAGATATTCCCCTTTTATAGCATAATTGATAAAGGTATTTCTGTTTCCAGTTAAGATTTCTAGCCATTTTCTCCATATTTTTTTCCAATTAGGAACATTTTAGGAGTTGTTTGTATAATGTAATTATTGTTGTGTAAAGTTTACAAATTAAATCTGGCTTATTTTAAAAAAAATCTGATTTTATTTATTTTAATTATGGTTAGAAATAATTCTGCTGTTTATGAAAAATATACTAGGATAAACAGCTTTTTACTGTTTTTTACTATCTACTTTATTAAAGTAGTCTCATTTTGTGCCAAATTTGCAGACTGCCTTTTTTATAACAGACAATTGAATACAACGCAGGACAAGAGGTGAGGCTTTGCCTCAAGGCAAAGAGATGCTTTTGTTTCAAACTTAAAACATCCCTACTTAAGTATGTTTTCAAAGACTCTTGCTGTTCAACAGGTAAACTTCTGCCTATGCCACATTTGTTCCACCCTGTCAGAAATCCTCTATATCGTGAAGGTAGGGGAGCTTGTGTATCATCATCAAAGTGTAACATCTCCAATTCTTCCCTGCGACTGAAGAGATTAAGTAGAATTTGTATGTGATTGCACCTTGCAGCTGTCAATGCAGCAGCAGTGGGACGAAAGTCTGGAGAGCTTCTGCCACCCATGTTTTCCATACTTTGCATAGGCAGTCAAAGTTTTGTCACACTTAGCTTTGACTAGCATTTCCTTGTGTGTTTCCCTTTTGTATAAAACACTTTTAAAAGCAATTACAATCTTACTCTTTTTTCTTTAGGATATTGGAGGTATTCTGGTTAAATTTAGCTAGTGAGTAAAACCCTAATTTCTGTATGACAGAATCATAGAATAATTTGTTTGGAAGGACCTTTAAAGGTGATCTAGTCCAACTCCCTCTGCAACGAGCTGGGACATCTTCAGCTACATCAGGTTGCTTAAAGCCCTATTCAACCTGACCTTGAATGTTTCCCGGACTAAGGCATCTACCACCTCTCTGGACCACCTGTTCCAGTGTTTCACCACACTCATGGTAAAAAATTTCTTCCTTTTATCTTGTCTAAGTCTACCTTCTTTTAGTTTAAAACCATTATCCTTTATCCTATCATTACAGGCCCTACTAAAAAGTTTGCCCCCATCTTTCTAATAGGCACCTTTTAAGTACTGAAAGGCCATAAGGTCTCCCCAGAGTCTTCTCTGCTCCAGTCTGAACACCACCAACTCTCTCAGCCTCTCTTTATAGGAGAGATGTTCCATCCCTCTGATAATTTTTTCTGGCCCTCTTCTGGACCTGCTCCAACAGGTTCATGCCTTTCCTGCGCTGAGGACTGCAGAGCTAGACACAACACTCAACACATAAGACAGATCTAGCTAATTGATAATTTTTGTTCAGGTCTCTGTAAAGCTAAGAATCTAAGTGGCAAGGAGAGAAGAGTTTGCAGTGGTAACGTCCCTTTGCTCATGTGTACAAAAGAAATTTAATATAAAAGCCCAATAATACACTTGTACTTTCAGGACCAAATTAATATTCTTATTATAAATTAATATTTTCCTTTAGTGTTTGTACATACACACAACATTCATGCATATATATAACAATCCTGTTTGTGTTTGTTTAACATTCTAGTCCACCAATTAATAATTTATTGAAATTGAATTATTCTTTATAGAGATAATCTTTGCAGGAAAAAATAAAATCCCCTTAACCAATTTAACTTCATTCAGCCTTTGGGGAAGGAACAGCAGATGATGCCAACACCTACACATCAGTGCACAGATGCGTGAAGGTTATAAGGGTTGAATTCTATTATTGAGGAAAAAGTGTCTTGTTCAAACTGCACTAAGCTGATTACAGAAGGAATATTCTGAGTAAAAATTGCTGTCCCTGGAAATGCAGTCTTTTTGTGGCACAGCTGCTTTCCAAGATCTTACATGATCTAATAGATTAAATCACAAGTAATCCCAGAAGCTCACAAGATCTGTCATCAGCTTTTCATCTCCTACCTCCTATCTCCTAATTCATCTTACATTTTGATATGAATAAAAAGGAAGATGTGTGAGTTTTGTTTCACAGTTAAAATAAATGACTGGACTCTTTACCTATGGCGTAATCTTGATGCAGTCACTTAGAGCCAAATCTCTGCTCACCTGTGTTCTCCCTATTTTTAGCACAAAAGAATTTCCTTCAACTTAAAGGGTTTTAAGTCTCTTGTTCTCTGGAAGGATAAAGATATACTCTTGAATCTTCTCATCCAGTGACTAAATAACTATACTTGATGCATTTGATCACACCTCTACCCGAAAATACCTCCACTGATCATATCAGGGGTTTATGATTTCGGATTTCTCAGCTTTATAAGGCATTTCGGCCTTCAGTGCTGAAGAGAATGTCCTTCTTAGATTGCAAAGAGGTCTGATGTGAGAAGGGAAAATCCTATCATTTATATCAAGTAACAACCTTAAATCATTTGAATTTGTTTCCTTGGTAAGTACTTGTTCCTTTTAAAAATTAAATGTTCTAGAAATGTAATTAAAATAGCATTTTTTCCATTCCGTAAGAAGTACTTCTGTAAGAGAGAAACATCACTTTTCAAGCAATGCAGCAATCTGGAATCTGCATCTTAATTGAACACAAGCTTTTCTATTGTTCTTGCTTAGTTAGTTTTACAACTCCAGCTTTGATGTACATCTTTCACAATAAGACTAAAGGAGCAATTTAAAAGAAAAGCTGCATATGGCAGAGTACAGTGGATTCTAAAAAAAAAAAAAAAGGTAGCTTACATAATAGAAAGAACACTCAACGTGTCAGAAAAGACTACACAAAATGTATTGATTCTTGTGGGGTGAAAAAGCCTCATCTGAGCATATGCAATGTATGTTTTTCTCCCCCAGATAAGCAGGAATGCAGCTACACTGTAGCTTCTCCTGCTATATGCTCAAATATGCAGTGAGAACACAAACCTGTCATGGGTTTACATTTCTGAAAACTGGAGTGGAAACCTTGATCTAATGTTTGACATCTGCCTTACAATAGCTCAGTGAAGTTTATCAAAATACAGTATATCATTACAAAGCTGTAACTACTGTCTTGGGGGGTCATTCCCTTTCTTTGTCATTTCCATGCTACATCAATATTTTAATTTATTTTTTACCAATACTTCCATTTCTCCTTGAAAAGTTTCACTGTTACCTTTTGCTCATTCCTTGCTATAGAAAAATACGGAACTTGTATTTCTTATGTAGAACTAAATGAAAAGCAGAGAGAAAGTTTACTACTTATTTTCTTCTTTCTAAAATTGAATGTGATTTGTTTTACTTCCCTGAGCCTCTGTCATGGTTTAACCCTGGCCAGCAGCTAAGCACCACACACAGCCATACTCTGCCATGGTGGGATGGGGGAGAGAATCTGAAGAGTAAAAGTAAGAAAACTCATGGGTTGAGATAAAACCAATTTAATAGGTAAAGCAAAAGCCACATAAACAAGCAAAGCAAACCAAGGAATTCCTTCACCACTTCCCATCAGCAGGCAGGTGCTCAGCCACCTCTGGGAAAACAGGGCTCCATCACATGTAACAGTTACTTGGGAAGACAAAACACCATCACCCCAAATCTTCCCCCATTTCCTTCTTCTTCCCCCAGCATTAAATGGTGAGCATGATGTCATGTGGTATGGAATATCTCTTTGGTCAGTTGGGGTCATCTGTCCCAGCTGTGTGCCCTCCCAGCTTCTTGTGTACCCCCAGCCTACTCACTGACGGGATGGAGTGAGAAGCAGAAAAGGCCTTGACACTGTGTAAGCGCTGCTCAGCAATAGCTAAACCATCCCTTTGTTATCAACACTTTCCAGCACAAATCTGAAACGCATTCCCATACCAGCTACTATGAAGAAAAGGAACTCTATCCCAGCCAAAAACAGCACAGCCTCCCAGATCCTAGGTACCTTTGCTGCTTCTCACCAAACTTTTTTGCCTTCTGAGAGGTACACTGTCCACTCATGACCTGGCATCAAGCTGTATCTCTCAGGCTCAGAGCAAGAAATGCCCTGTCCCAGCACCAAACTGGTATTAGTTTGGCAATATTTCTCTGGCTGCATACTAATATTTTCAAAGTTGTCTAGTCCCAGGAAAAATGCTTCTTTTGATACTTCCTTGATTCTTCAATTCTTATATATGTACCATCTCTGCAAAACACAGTTTTTGAATATCTTATGTTTTTTCTTCTAGTTGCTTCCAAAGACATTTTTCTGAGAAGTCTACTTAATCTTGACAGATTTATCACTATTTTTGGGACAATCTTTAGAATATTAACTGAAGGTTTCTCCATTTGAATACCTGGACACATGTGAACAGAAGAAAGGTTATTCTCTACTTCTTATAGCATGAAAACTTATTTGCAGTAAAATATTTCTCAGTTGACTGTGTCCAGTTAAATAAAGCTATTGAAAATAGTTTAAAATTTTCAAGAAAATCAGAGAAAATAGTTTCATTATTAGTTATTAAATGTAAAGGTATGGACATGAATCTGTCTGTCTTGATTGACTAATTACCAGTTATGGAAAGGAGTATAGTATCCCATGGGAATAATTCCTTTATATTCCTCTTGTTTCTTAACCATTTCATAGCACTTGGACACTGTGGAAGACAGATTAATATGGTCAGTGGAAATTTGATTTGGCCCTGCAGAGTAGTTCTGATTTGCGTCCTGCGTGGGGATCTCTACTTCCCAAAGCAAGAATAGTCAAAATTAATTATATGATAAGGTATTAAATGCTCCGGTTTGTTTTAGACTTTCTTTCAAGGACCTTGAGAGAGAGAGAAAGAGAGTCCAGCACCAGCTCCCTGAATATAACTTCAACTATATAGATAACTATACCAGATTACTGTAGACTTGTTAACAAGTAGAAAAACTAAATATCTTTTTTACTTTGGCTTTAAGCATTACAGTAACCCATTGAAGTTAAGCAAGTACCATTGGAGACAGAATTGTCTATGAATGGATATATAAGATGAGTGAATGGATATCAAAATGGATATGGATAGAACTCATACAAAGTTAATAGTTTCATTGAGACACAAAGGAAAAAGAAAGACAAAATAAAAGTTTGGTCAGGAATTGGCTGCTGAGATGCTTTGATAATGCATTTACAATGACTGTCTAACTTTCTGTTCATTCTTTGGACTATTTTTTTTTCATAAAAATATTCAAAACTAATCTGTTGTAACCTGTACAAAATCTTAGACCTCTATTTCCAAAACTTCCTTTTCCGTTTTCTCCAGTTTTGATGAATTGTTTAACCTCAGGCTTCAATTTTACAAATTTTTGCCCAGAGGGTTTGAATTAGAATTCACCTAATTCCTATCAGCCTTCTAGCTACATGTTTATTACTTCAAGCTAGTCTCTGCTCAAGCAGTGACAAACCACTTGTGGGAATATACCAGGCAAACATGAATCCCAGCCAGCTGTAAGTACAGCAGGCAAATTGTTGGTTCATTGGAATAGTCTACCTTTATTTATTTATCCCTAATTAAAATACAAGGATTTTAGAAAATGAAATTATAGCTGTTATCTGCAAGGCTGACCTCTCCCAGCAAAATATGTTCGGACCGTATAGAAAAAGTTTATTTAAAATCATAATGTATCTCTCAAAATTAACCTTCACCTGTGTTGATTGGCAATAAAATGTTAGAATTGGAATCCAACAAGTGTAAATTGGAAAAAAAATGTCCTTGGAGAATGGAATGTTCAGACTTCTACCTTTAAAATAAATGATTCAGACAGGAGAGAGACTTTTGAATGTAAATTTAATGTAAATTATATTAAATAAATTCTTGTCATATACAATCTCATGGATGAAAGGTTTATTTGAATAGTTTTATTCAATTTGAAATAGGCCATTGTAACATTTTAACATTGTAAAAATGGGCTTTTACAGCATTTAATATGTGTAAAATGAGTTGGCTCTTCAACATCTGTTCTGAAATATTTACAAAATTCCCCTATTAAATTTTAACATTGTGCTTTGAAGTATTCTACACAGTGTAATCAAAAATCTTGGTATACCTTGTTTCATTTGAATCTTAGATCTCTATAGAGAGTTTTCAGTTGAAAACAACTTATAGTTATAGGTCTTTCTATTGGAGATAGAAAATATTGTTTTGAGCTTAAAAAAAATGAAATTGTACAAAAAATCTCAGGTTGCACATAAATATAGGCTACTTCATCTGCTGTGACAGATATTTAAGTTATAGGAATAATATAAAAGCAAAAATATTAAAGAACTACTAATACCTTATAGAACAACCTGAAAGCTATGAATCAGAATTTCATACCAAATTTTTCATTCCCAATACACAGACATGTTTTGTTCTGGGTTCTTCTGCTTTTTGTAGGGTTTTGTTGTTGTTGTTTTGGGGGTTTTGGTGGTGGTTTTTTGTTTGTTTGTTTGTTTTTTTAATAAAAAGCCTAAGTGGAAGAAGCTCAATCCCGATATCCGGACAATATTTTTCATTGTGATTATTGTGCGTGACTCCATAATAAATTATACTCTCAAATCTGTCATATTTTATTAGAATTTGAAGTTGGAACCACTAATCAGTCTCCACCTCAGTTTTTCAACCTCGGCATCTATATAACAATACGATTGAGATCCAACTTTTTTGTCTCTGTTTGATAAAATAATTTTCCTGAAACTACAATACTTTATGGCAAGAATACAGTTTACACAAGAAAATCTTCATGATTACAAGGAAAACATACTTTCACAACTCAAGCAAGAACTCAACAGAAGAGTTAGCAAGTTGATGTGTAGAGCCCTATTTGAGCTGTTAGAGGCCTGAGTTGCCTAAAGTGAAGTAGATAACCTATCTGTTGCTTTTTTCATACATAGCTACTGAAAGAAATTGAGAAATAAGTCACTCTAAGAGTTAAAATAAGAGTTAGAGAAGGAGATCTAAATTCCTTGTACAGACCTTAAAGTTACTTGTGGAATCAGAAAACAGGTTTGAAGAGCAGAATTATATGATTTTTCTTAATTGTTACTATTTTTCCTATAAGACTTCTGGAAGTTCCATTCTGATCATTACCAAAAATCACATTTAATTTAACAGGATTTGTTTAGCTGATTGGTTTAACCTTATTTCAGTACAAATTTAACAGGGACCACAAACTGTTCACTGGGTTTCTTTTTTTATTTGGGTTTTATTTTAATTGACAACACTGTTGTTAGGCAAAAATTGGAAAAGGAGGAATAAATTATTACTTTAAGACAGTTAGGCACGTTGAATTCTTAAATGATTGTGCCTATATATTCTGTAACTCTGTAGTCGTTCCACTGTCATGAACATTGGCTTAATATCCAGTTAGTTCTTACAAGTGCTAATGACTAGATGCCAAAGAAATTATATTTCTGTATTGTTGCTATGATTACAGACTGTGCTTTAACAATGAACAAACAAACAAAAGGGATTTTAATCTCCACAGATCAGAAGATGTTATTTAACTATCTTATTTTAAACAGTAAGCTTTCTGACGTAGTCAGTCGTTTGTTTTATTGGTCTGATTAGCTGTTTCTGCGATGAATTCATTCTGTTCACTGATGACAAGAATAAAACCACTGACATGCAGGTGGAACAAAATTTCTGATGCAAATTCTATTTAACTTATTTTTCAGTTTAAAAATAATATTGCTGCAAATTGTTCATTTGTTCCCTTGGGCATTACATCAACACATATGCATTTTCTGCAAACAGATCTGGAAAATGTGAAAGATGAAGAAATCCACACAAATTTTCCTCATCTAGAAAAGGCTGCATATAATTTTTCAGGACAAAAAATGTTAAAGTTATTAATTGAAGAATATATGAATTAAACCTCTGCAAAAAAAAAAAAAAAAATAGACTTTTCAGCAATGATATAAAAAGAATGCTGGAAGTAATTATTTATTATTATTATTATTATTATTTATTTTTATTATTTTGTCAGAAATAACTGTGTATATTTTGGTAATTAATTCAAAATATTCCAGAATTTACCACTGAGAAATAACATTTCTAGGATAGCAGACATCTTAAAAATATGACCAGTTCTTATAGTCATTTAGTGCTAAAAATCTTTGCTTCATTCTTCCTGGTATGAAATAATAAATATGGTAGTTTGCGCTTTAGGTTCAAGAAATCCCTGAGGTACTGAATAATGGGAAGGTATTGAAAGTGTAAGTATATATTTTCCCTCTTCCTCACCAGAAATCTCTGATTTGATTATCACACCTTGAATGCTATTTGCAGATTTATTTCCTCGATATGGTATATTTGAGAATGTTCAGGCATGGGCAAGAAGGATGAACAATTATTTAATATTTGCTTTATAATGAGTAAGTAATCAAAGAGTCTTCATTCCAGAAAAAAAATATCTTGGGGAAGGGAGTGGGATGGAGCAATATTGTAGAAGTCTGTAACATCATAACATTCCATAATTGGGATGCATTTCTCAGTGGGTACAGCTACATTAGTGTTTTTGATTGAACTAGAAGGGTGCTTGTTTGATGTTGATTGTGTCACCTTAAAGCTTTGTTTTCAATCACAGCACATGCAAACTGCATTTCTATCAGATGAAAGTAAATTAAAAGATGTCTGACGAATCCTATGTGCTCCAGTTTCTAATGCATGTTAATTCTGTAGACCCAGACTAGAGATGGCCTGAAGTAAAACCTCAGGATACATATATAATTTGAATGTCATATTCAGCACCCATCATGTTGCTCCCAATACTTGCTAATAATAGTCATTGACCCCTTCTGTGGAGTAGGAGACAAGTTTAACAAATATAGCTGAATCCCTGGGAACATATAGATTGGCTTTGAAGTTCTGTACCATAGGATGCTATGGATAGTAAAGTTTACAGGGAGTTCAAAGGAAGGCTAGATAAATTAATGGAAGAGCAATCCACTGGGTACTCTAAATACAAATCACATTCAGTTTATGAAATCCTGGGCTCCCTCCAGCTGGAGCACTTGTGCTTGGGCTTATACACACTCCTCTTGATAACTGCTACTGTCTCTAGCCTTGATGGACTTTCAACAGACATTCTAATCTGTAATAGGTATTTTTCCTTGACAAACGTTAACTTAAAAAAAAATAAAAATTAAATAGTACTGACAGCTGTCAGAACCCTGAGTGCAGCAGATTTTAGTGACTCTGGCCAGCCTCACCTGGGACACCCACCCACACCCTCTGATCATGGCCCAGGAACCCCTCTCAGCTCAGACTCATGTATCCAGTCCTGCTCTGAGTTGTGTTGTAGGTAGCCTGTGTTCAGCATTGCTGCTTGCTTGCCCTGTCCTCTTTGCTGGCTTTTCTGGATTGTCCTTGTACCTGGTGCAAGGCCTTGTATTTGGCTGATTGTCAATAGACAGTTGACAGAACCTGTTGCTTCTATAAGACCTGCTCTGTCCACCCTGCTCAGGTGCTGTGGGACTGTGCTTGGTTCCGGCAGTACTGCCCTGCCTGTGCTAGGGTTGTCCTGAATTCCCAGGTTGTTTTCATTCACAGAGCAGCCCTGCTTTTTTTACTCCCCAGGGCACGTACCTCTTCTAGATCTGGTTGGCAATTGCCAGTTTTAGAAACCCCCTTCTCTATGCTTTCTTCCCTGCTATTCAAAGGGTCTGAAAAGTTTGGTTTATTTTTAAGTTCTTTAGGTGTTCAACAGGATATTCACAGAAAGGGAAACCCTGGAAATAAGTACAACCCTTACAATTTTTCAGGTACAACCAGCAAGCAATGAAAACTGAGAAAAAATAATTTTTCATTTATTTTCATTCTTTCTTCTCTTGCCCTTTTCTAAATCAAGCATTGTTTTTTGGGAAGACTACCACTGTAGTGAACGACCTGTAGGTGGCAACCAGAATAAAATGGGAATTCCTTTGTTTCTGAATCTGATGCTGAAGATTAAGTAGTATGTAAAACCTAAATAGTCTGTTTTCTGCATTAGAAAGGGCATAGACTTTTCCTACTGTGGGAAACTATGGTAGACATTATGTCAAAAAAAATGAGTTCATTTTAAGTTCTAGGCCAAGGTGTGTGTGTATGGGGAAATAAAATAAAAGAAAGTGAAAATGGATCACAGCATCATTGGATTTAGGCCTGTGTAGAGCAAAAAGTTTGTATACAAGACCTGTGGAAATTAAGAGTCTACACATTGATGTTACTGACAGTGAGGGTCCAGTTGGGGATTACTTACAGGATTAAGCAGTATAAGGTATTCTGAGCTCAAGTGAAGTATTAAGTCCCAGTTTAAGATGACAGTATAGATGTTTTCCCAGGAGAGGATAAAAGTGTAAGAAGAGCCTAAAAACTGTAATATTACAGCAGTAGTATCATCAAGCGCAGAGAAAGGTGCAAATATTATCACCCCCTTATTAATCTCTTTGTATTTATATACTAATTTAGTTGACATCCCAGTACAGTCTTTCCAAATTATTTCAGTCCCAATCAGCCTGCCTGTCATACAGAGGAATGGCTGATCTTTGGAAAAAGATAGTAAGGAACACAGTAAAATATTCAATGGTCTGTGAAAAGTTGTGTATAACTTTGTCTTCTAGCAAAGAACTAGCCCTGCAGTACAAATACCAAACTGGAACTAAACAAAACTCAGTTACTATAGGCAAATTTTGGGAATGTTCTATGTTCAAGGAGCCTTAAAGAATGCTGTATATAAAATGATGGCCGAATTACAATTATAACCACAAGTTCAAATGACAAAGGTGATTAACAATTCTTCAGTCAAAATATATGAAATATTTTCATGTTACATTAAGAAAGATCTGTTGAGTTTATTTTTGGTCATTTGAGAGCTTGGATCTGACTGAAGACTGGTCTTTTATATGTATTCTTTTTATTACTTTTATTTTATGAGTTTTCTGAGTTTTATCTTGGTTCTGCTGGGAACTAACTATTTATTTATTATTTTAATTACCTCATTTAAAGACATCCAGTGTACTCTCCTAGAGGCTTTGACAATATACTGTAGGTTTTTAATGGGTTATTTCTTTATGTGGTTTTGATTCATTTTGTTGCTTCGAAGTCTCTGTCACTGGGCATTATCATTTCCACCCTCCTGTTAACACTGACATCGTGCAATCTGCTGTTCTTTTGTTTTCAATGTTTATAATTGGAAATGTGCTGAATAACAGGTGTGTAATTCTCCATGGGAGCTCTTGCACAAAGTAGGAGTTTGAAGAACATCTAAAGATAGGAAGTTTATTTGAAAATTTTTAAGAGTGTGTATCCAGTAACTAATGCTATTGATTTTTGGGTTTATGTTGTATTTGTGCATACTTTAATCATACCTGCCTTAGATTTTGCTTCTTCCATAATTTAGGTCCTCCTGTTGTAACTGGAAAAAAGACAAAGAAGTTAATGTTTTGTAATTACAAGAGGTAATCCAAAATCAATTAATCAGGAGCTAATTGAATTACAATATAAAACTTAAAACACCAGAACAAACTTTTGTGGCTTTCAGCTCATTTATAACTAAACAAATGAGAATAACATCAAATAATATATATATGTGTCTGCAAATTTTAGGTTGATTGTGATTATAAAATTTGTGTTAAAGACCATTTCTTTATGGGAAAATTCTTTTGCACCAATTCATTCCAGTATGTAATATAAAAAGAAAGTTTATGGATATATTTGTATTTTTATGACCTATAAATGCATCCAGAGTTGTCGTGGTAAAAATTCAGTGTAAGAACCATACAGATGTATACTGTAGCAGTGATTCTGCTTATATATGTTTGTCTTTAATGGAACAAAAGGTAAATTTTAAGGTATCTTTAAGAAATAACAGTTGAGTTCACAGTCCATGTATCAATGCAAGCTGTAGCAAAACTCTTATTTTAAATTCTTAGTGTTCTGTTTGTTCATTTATATATTCAAGACTTCTTCCAATATAATCCTCTTGACCTGAAAAATCATCTTCTCCAATTTTATTATTATTTCATTCAGATAAATAGTTTTCTTTTCTTGTATACTATCTTGTATGTTCTTAGTATACTCTTCTCTGGTTTCTGTCTTTTTTTTTTCTTCTTTTTTTTTCCCTTATTCTTACTTGCTTTTTCTTGAACTGATTTTTCATTGCAGTAACAGTTTCTCATTGCTCTTTTTCTCTTTTTCCTAAGCTTCACTTCCATCTAGGGTGTTTAATTTCCCCATTTTTTCATAGACCTGCTCTTTCAGTTGTTCTTTTTAGAAGATCAAGGTTTCAGTCTTAAATCTCATTCCGTCCATACAGTGGACTCTCCTACAGGTACATCCATAATGACAACTGATTGTACAATAAAATAATTTTAATCTTCTTTTCTCACTCCCCCCCCCACCCCAAAAAAAAAAAAAAAAAAAAAAAAAAAAAGAAGGACGTTTCCAAGGTTAACAATTAAATGTAAATTCAACATAATAATTAATACTGTTTAATCAATTAAATTAAGAATAATACTATTACATTATGAAAATTTCTTGCTAATAAATTATGAGTACAGAAAAAAATCCTATACAAAATATGAAACAAAACCCAGTTATGTGTACTTTCCATTCAGTCTCAGGCTTTGATGGCACAAGAATAATACCGCTCCATTCCTTCATGTATACAACTACAAAAACAGTTATCTTATCTGGGTAGTGGAGGAGGGTGTTTGTTTCCTGCTACCCAGAATTCATCAAATGTTGACATATACCCAGAAATCTATTTTTTCTATACCTACACACAATATGTGTGTATGCCTTGGAAATACTGTCTTGTCTAAAAAAAAATGTGGGGTGGGCAAGAGAGACAACCCAAACCCCTTTTTCCACTCTTTAAAGAAGGTATAAAAATATTTAAGGTTTAATGAGTCATAAGCATTTACTTTCTTTAGTAAATGTCTCCTGCTTAACATAGTCTTGCTTCTTTAAGTTGTGCAGATATAGTATTTTATCAAACTCTTCTATACCACAGTATATTGACTTAAAGTGTGAATATAGCCTAGCATAATTCCAGTATTAGCTTACGGCAAAGAAAAAACAAAGTAAACCTTTCCTTTATCCCTCTGAGTCTATACGTATACAGGAGTGCATATGTATGATTAAGATATATTTTTATTATTATTATTTTTTATCTGAAATTACTTTATGTAGCTTTCAATTAAAGCACCTTTTAACATCTATAGTTTGAGGCTTTGATTTCCTATTAATAGCTGCCAGGTTGTCTTTAGTGTTGCTAACTATTTTCGTAGCGGGATTGTCCTTGCAATCAGGTTTGCAGGTGTGGTTAAAATTGTAACTGCACTGAACCATAAACCCATCTTGCTCCTATGTCTGATGAGGGCTGAGAGCATAACAAAAAGGCTCCAGTTAGATTAGATATGCTCAACAGACCTAAATGTTGAATGGTACCCTCTAGGGCAATGTAACCAGTCTGATAACCACTTGTAGCTTTCTTCCTTTTCCAAGGCCTTTGAGAAATAAATGACATGTCAGATAGATTGTTCTGATGTTTACAGTATTTACACACACGCTGCCTTCCTGCAGGGCCTGGTAACCCTCCCTGGTCACCCCATGGTAACATCATTGAACATCTCATATGCAATAACGATTCTGCTTCCTTCAGGTGTCTGAGATAATGCTCATAGTTAATATAATTGACATTTGCATGCAAAATAAATCTAGTCCTTCAAGAATGTGAGAAAACACACATAACCAGTTACATCTCGAGGGAAAAAAAATAATACAATGCATCCAATTACCTAATTCCATACATCTTTATGACATGGTAGCTCTTTTATTCTGGCAAACACTTTACTAACTCTAGGGAGGTACATCTACTTTTCTTCAGATGTATAAATTCTTACCTGAAATTTGTTACTACTTGACCTAGGGTATTTTTAACACTGGTTTAATAATTGAGAAAAAATCATGAAATGGAATACTTGGTGTACTGTGACATATGGAAAAAAACCTACCAAACATTGAATTATAAAAACACTATTTGAATTACAAAAGACATATCATACCTTCCATTAAAATCAGTTACAGATTCATAATGAATGAGAGGGAAATAATGATGACTTTTACTGGAGTCTGACATTCACTCATAAGGTTTATTATTAACAATAGTAAGAAATAAAATAAGTTACCCTCTTCTCCAAGTAACTTATGATTTTTATTTTTTTTATATAATTTTCAAGTGAGTGTATTGCTACTGAAAACTAAAGAAATTTTCTGGATGAGGCTCTCTGGTCCTCAAGAAAGGTGTACAGTGTAAGTTACCATCTTTCTCTGTCCCGGTTTCAGCTGGGATAGAGTTAATTTTTCTTAGTAGCTGGTGCAGGGCTGTGTTTTGGATTTGATGTGAGAACAATGTTGATGGCACACTGATGTTTTTGGTTGTTGCTGGGTGATGTTTCTACTAAGTCAACTTCTCAAAAGGGTTGGAGGAATACTAGAAATCAGGAGGGGACACAGCCAGAACAGGTGACCCGAACTAGCCAAAGAGGTATTCCATACCATATGATGTCATGCTGAGTATATAAACTGGGAGAAGAAGGAAGAGGGGACGTCCAGCATTATGGCATTTGTCTTCCTGAGTAACTATTATGCGTGATAGAGCCCTGCTTACCTAGAGATGCCCAAACACTTGCCTGCCCATGGGAAGTAGTGAATGAATTCCTTGTTTTTCTTTGGTTGCATATGTGGCTTTTGCTTTATCTATTAAATTATTCTTATCTCAACCATTGAGTTTTACATTCCTTTCTGATTATCCTCCCCATCCCTCTGAGTGAGGTGGGAGTAAGCGACTGGCTGCATGGTGGTTGGGTACCAGCTGGGGTTAAACCACAGCAATGTCTCTGTTTAGACTAATCCCAAAAGTGTTGCAAATATCTTTCTCTGCTCTTTTAAACAAAACCCCCAGGGCAAAATCTATGGAATTTAAGTTATAAGAATGGAATTCAGGTTCATCCTGTAGTTATAATTTTGGTGTAGTTGGGTACACCAGGTACATGTGTCGTTGCCTGTGTTCATGCGTATTGTACTTTAAGCCAGCAGTTCCCTGAGAGGTGAAGGTACTTCCCAGCTAGTCTCTACTAGATGAGACAATGGGCTGATTCGAGGCAATAGATGAACTTCAGAGATGATTCACAGGGCTGACACCTGCCTAGTTCTGACAGGAGTTCTCCAGGCAAGAGTTTTATATAGCCCAGGACATTCCCCCAGTTGACTTCTGCTGTGCCTAGATCACCTGTAGGCACTACTTGTACCTGTTGATGGATTAATTGATGGCTGATTAAAATTCTGGGTAGACAATTTGGCCATGTAAGAGACACTGAGATAAGTACTGCTGTAGATGAAGAAACTGATCAAACTAAACATAGGTAATTTTAAATAGTCAGTGGAAACCATTTTCACAACTGTAGAAATAGCAATGCAGAAATATGTCTTTTGCATAGTTAAAATAGCTAAAAGTTTTTTTCTACATGGTTTAAAATAGTCAATAGCAATAATCATGAATATGCTCAAGTGATCATGTGAGACCACACAGAAGCTGAACTGTAAAAATATAGCAGAACAGTTCTGGCAATCTCACCTCATGTGGCAATTTGTATGCAGTTGAAAAGACTCTTTTGACTTGTGTCAGCATCAGAACAGCAGCTGACCATCCTGTTTGAGGGATTCAGTTCCCCATGTGAGTATTACCTTTTGGAAAAAGAAAAAAAACAAAAAACAAACATCTCCACAATTTGTTAGTTTGTTTTCTTTTCTTTTTTTTTTTTTTTTAATTCTCTAACCACGAAGAACTATGTAACACTCCATGTTAAAACACCAACATAAAGACAATAATAATTCCTATTCCTGTGAAATCCTGATGATTGTTCAGAGTAATTCCACTTTCTTAACTCTGCTGCTCAGAGCCCCAGTTTGTACTTGTGCTATATTAATACTATATCTTGTTAAAAGTCAGAGCATGCTACACAGAATGCAAGGATTTAATTAAAGTCACTTTGGGGACAGCACCTTTTCCTATGTTCTCTTACAAAAATTTCCCTGGAATGTATTTGCTAACTCCTTAATCTTAGGGTTGGGTTACAGAAGACTCAAAAGACAATTAGATTTTCTTTTGATGTTGTTCTGGAAGGTGTTTCAAAACTGTCTTTTTGAAAGTCTGAATCTGCAGATCCCCCCCTTTTTTTTAAGAACTCTTCATCACCTAATTGGTTAGTCATTCATTTATAAGGCATAGGTAGCATTATGCGTCCAGACATTATAAGTAACACAGAAATACAGTCTATCTGAGGAGATGCATAAGATGCTTGTGAAGTTACCTAATGGTGACTTCCACATAGGATGATCCTCTTTATCTGCATTTTTTTTTGTGACCTATTTTACACAATTGTCAAAATATTTTTTTTAAACCTTCAGATTCACATTGACAAAGCAAATATTGTCATCTTTGTATTTGATAACACATAATAAATATGGTTTATAGTTGTTATATAGTTGCAACTGAGCTTAGTTTTTAACTAGACTAGTTTTAACTACACTAGTTGCAACTAGTACTTAGTGTTTAAATAGCTTTTTAATTTATTCCTTAGCAAGCAAATTCCTCAGAGAATAAAAAGACAGTGGCATAGAAACTGAGCTGAGGAACAGTGTGTGTAGCTGTTCCCATGTATTGATATCTAGTTATTTGAAATAATCGATTGAAAAAACTGTATTACTATAATATAAAAATATTACTATATTTTGCTCAGTATTTATTGTAAAGAATAATAATAGAATCAAAGTCAAATACAGTGAGTAGAGCTGATATTTTGTTTTATCAATAGTATTCACAGTCATAGTAGTCTCAGCTGTGCCTCATTTATTAAACTAACCTGAGTTTGGGAAAAAAGAAAAAAAAAAAAAAAAAGAAGAAACTAATAGAATAATAGGGTGAAATAGGGTGAAAGAGTTTTGGAGAATCCTGACCAGCACTATACTTTGTTTCATATTCATATTCTAATATGGAAATTTTCAAGAATATTATCAAGTCTGGTATCTTAGGTAACATGCTAGATACACACTATTTAAGTTAATAATGCAATGGATCAGTAACATGTGTATTTTATTAGAAAATTATGTGACCTTTGACTTGGTAGGATTACAAAAAGACATCCTTTTATTAGCTCAGCCTTTTCAGAGCCCCTCCAGTGCTACTAGGAAGAGTGAAACATATACCAATATAACAAATTGCTAGCTAGAGTGGGTTTTGTTTGGTCTTCTTTTAAGTAACTATTTTCCTTCTGAAGTCATTTGGAGAAAAAAACCCACAACCAACCAACCCAAAAATTAAGTCTTACTTCTGAGACACTTACTCTAACTTGTATATTTACTCTATTTTTTAACAAAAAATAAGTCAGGAAAACCACATATCCCTCCTGAAACAATTAGACTTCAGTGAGAAATAATAGAAGATAATCTTCTCAAGCAGAAACTAAACTCAATATTGGGAACTAAAAAACAGAGTATATGCAAAAGGGTGATATTCTCTTTCACAAATGTAGAAATTAAAACTTATACCTGTCTATATATGTATGATGGATCTACTCGTAGCTCAAAAGGCTAGTATGGGTGCTGGCATTTGTGAAAGCTTTTCCCATGAAAACGATTATTTTTACAGAAAACCAAGATAACCTTTTTGCCCTATATGGGGAAAGCTGACATTGTCATAGCACTCTGCGTGTGTGAGCATGTGTTCAACATGCTATTATTTCTGTTGTAGACCATCATTAAGAATTTCATATAACTACAGTTCTAACAGAAATATGTTCAAAATAGTTTTGGTTTCCATAGTACTTGACAAAAAATGGTTGTTGAAATCTGATGGTGGAGAGAAGAACTAATCAAATGGATCTGAGCTCAGGCTGAAAGACATTTGAAAGTCCTCAGCATTACAGTTCCCAAAACAATAAATGGAAGCGTTCTTCAGTATTTGGTATCCCAAGTGCAGGTAATTATGTCAGCATTTCTGGTAAGAGCATGGTTCTGTAGTAGAAGGGTTTTGGGGGGTTTGGTCTTGTTGGTTTGTTTTGTTTTGTTTTGTTTAAAGTAGGGAGTAATTCCTTAGAAGTTCTTACTCAGTAGTAATTAATTTTACAGAACTAAAGATAAATATCTATCTTCTTTTACTTAACTTATATGAAATATTTTCTTTTTTGAGCATAATTCGAGAATATTCTACATCTAGAATAAACATTAAAAAGCAGTTAAGGCTTTTAGATGTAAAAACAGAGACCACATGTAAGTATGGACACTTTTCAGGATAAAGTTTTTCTCAGCATGAACACTTATGTCCACAAAGCATTCAAGGAATGCTTTGATTCTTAATGACAGGCAGCCAAAGAAAACTTGTTTACATTTACAATTCATAAATTGATGATAGACTTGAGTGGAATTCCACATGAAGGTTTTCAGAACTGAACTGAGATTAAAATCTTTTGTGAAAAAGAAAAGGTTAGACTCCTTTAAGGAAAGAGCAATTTGTATTGTGCCCTATCTATTGTCACTTCTGATGCCTAGAGAGTTTAGGACAGACTTTTGCTCTCCCAGGTAAAGACAATTAGAATTTATTCTAATTTGTTGCTATTTCATGCTGTGAACTCCTAGTGAGCTCAGCTGCTTGCATGCTAAGCCAGCAGTTGCTTCTGCTGCTCTGTGCATTTTGAAATTAACCTTCTGTCTTCAGGTACATTTAGGGGCTTTCTCAGCTCATACCTCCTAATGGGCCACACAGCAGCAAACCAAATTCGCAGACAAAGACCAGCCAGCGCTAGATTGCCCTGCTAGCACCAACCCCCATAATAAAATGCCACCAATTTTTGCTACTACCTTTACTGCTCTTCAACACTACCACTTAAATAGATCTGAAGATGTAAGTTCCAGATGTTTTCCAGTTAGGTCTGTGTATCAGTGGGATATGTGCCTAAGAGCTTTATCAAAGATATATTTTAAATCCTGGTTTTTTCTGGATGTTTCTATATAAGTCAGTTACATCTTTTCTGTTTTATGAAATGATAAATTCTAATATAATTTATAGCATCAAACAAAGTACAACATAGTTACAGTAAAACATACAAATTATTTATAAATAAGCATAATTTTATGCAGGGCATGGTGATAATGTTTTGCTACTTTACATACCCGTGAAACTAAAACACAACAGAAGACCACCTCCTGTAGCTTTAACATCAAAATGAATTCAGCTTAGTAACACAGCTAATCTAAACCATCAAACAGTTGATGGTGTCTCTTTTTGGATTAGTTTTTACTTTTCATGAAGCACACTTTGATCACTTTACTTTGAAAACTGCATCCTTAAACAATTTTAAAATCCATTTTTAGTTTTTCTGCTAATAATCTCACTAAGGATCTCCCTTTAAGTAGGTTTTTTGAAGATCTTAACAACACATACACATGGCAAAGTAATTTTTTGGCTGTACTAACATATTTTTTTATGACAAACCCACATTCATTTGGAATAAGATTTAACTTGTATAGTTGGCATTTGACAGTGTGGGTGAAGTTTTTGAATAAGAGCAAAGTGCCTTAATAATAAACTGTTTTGGTGCATATTCAGATTCTTGGATTTTCTGCATTTGTTAATTGCCCCTTAGGGGGACAATTATTCTGGAAAGCCAAGCATTACCATCTCTAGTTGTGATAGTCCACTTGGACATCTTTAACCTATTTTGTTAATATATGAATTACATCTGCAGCAGTGCATTTATAATTATATGTTCTGTTATCAGCAAAATACAAGTCCATCTGCCTAGTATATGTTGAGTCAAAGCTTTTTTTAGGCAGATATGATAGGTCAGGCATAGACGCATCTTGTAGCAAATCACCACACAACTGCAAAGTAATCAGGCAACGGTGCTCAGCTCTGACATATAAATTACAGCTATTTTGTAGAACAACAAAAAAAAGATTTAAAGCATGTGCATGCAGACACACAGATGGACAATTCATATATGCAGGGTTTGCAGGTTCTGCATTAGTCCTTTACTATGTCACCTGTCTGCTGTAAAACTGACTTCCCCACATAAATGAAGAGCTTGATTTTTAAATTATTTTATTAATGAAACATGCATGGTCTACATTTAGTACTGAAGTGGCATATAAAATAAAGAAATATTGCAATAACATTTTTGTACAGGTCTTAGATAACCTAATAAGTGAACTGTAAGGAAAAGGGCTGGTAGGTTAATAGAAATTTGTCATGAATGAAAATGTACGGAACATATATTTTATAAAACATAGATTGCTAGTAAGATACAGAAAAGCTTGTATTGTCTTTTATAGTACAGAACCATGCCATTTTGTCCATTTTTTAGGCTAGGCTATTACTACATACCTATGAAATTTGACACAATATAAATATAAGTAATTATGGTAGCAGAATTATTATTTTATACCCTCTGAAATTTCAGAGAACAACTGGCTATAATAGACTTATGTACAATCTTATTTTACCACAATTACTTTTTACTGTTAGTCACTATTTTTGTTATTGTAGAATTTATAGGTATCAATCATGACAAATTTTGCTGAATAGGTGTTGATCAAATAAAAATAATGTGGGAAGAAATATATATTTATTCTTTTTAAAGATGGCATAGTTGAGTATTACAAAAATTTGTAGAGGACCTGCAAACCAGATCTTTGAACGTCAGTTTATGTGTTATAAATTTGCAATGGAAATCTTATTTAAAAGGATGGAGATTTCATATAGTTTACCTATTGTGTCAAGTGCTGTGGGTTAATTGGCTATTCATAGATGATTTTATCAGTGTTATTAGTACTTTTATTTCCCTGAATCATTTGACTTTCTGAGAAGTTATTTTATACAATAGGTAAATTATTCTCATTCCCAATGCTCTCTTTCAGATTTTACTCCTGAGCAAATAGAACTGGTATTTGGAGGACATGGTGAGGTAAACACCTTGCCTATATGACAAAACCCCTTAAACATCATAGCAGAATTTCTTATAAGGGATATGTTTGCATCCATTTGAATCCTATTCTCAAACAGAGATTGGAAAACAGAGGATGGAGGTGAAGTGAAGGAAGCTAAAGCTCTTCTACCAGCTTTCACAACTATATCCACTTTATCCTCTTACCTCACCCTATATATTCTCCTTGCTTCTTCCATTCCTTGATTATGCTTGGACATATATAAATAAACATGACTGGTTTGAGAGAAGTTTTCCCCTAGAATATTTTTGCCATTAATTACCACTGTAATTTATAGAAACAGAGACTGGTTATTAAATCTGTGAATTTTATAATTATTATGCCCTCTTAATATTATATTTCCTTTATAATGACAGGTCTGTTATCTCCTTTGCGAAAAGGTTGAACTTTGCTCAGCAGGGATGGTTTTGCTGAAGTGCAAAGGTTCAAATGTGGTGCCATAAGAACATGACTGAGCTACCAAGCACTCTGCCAGAAGTAATACCAGGCACCTTTCTTCCTAAGCAGACTGAATATTGACCAGGAACTGCTGTTTGATTCTTTGCACTTAATATCTGATTGCCTTGTCAACAGATGCTGCTCCATGAAGATTATCATGTTCATATTCTAACTACCCAAGAAACCAGCAGGTTTTCTTCTCCCCAACAAAACATCTATGCCAAATAAATCTATGTACAGGTATTTCAACTTACAACATATTCTTCAAAGTTTTTATATCATGTTGTGAAAAAGGCATACTAGAGGTTTTTAGTAGTGTTTTCTCACTCTAATATATACTTCTAATGTACATGTAGGAAAACTGTACTGGTTTTTGTGCTCCTAACGCTCAATGTGAGTATTTACAAAATCTAAATAATAAATGTTTTCTTCCCCAGCCTGGGTACCATAGAAAATCACTTCTAATTGTGTAAGAAATGCTCGTATCTTGTACAGATAGAGAATAAAAATAGCTGTATTTTATTTAAAGGTGAATCTGCCAAATGTAAGTGTTAAATATAATGTATGTGTATATATGTATATATTTGTTTAGATATAAATATATATTCAGTCAAGACTTTCTCAGTGTAATACTGTAACAGTCTAATCAAATCAGGAGGTTTCTATCCAGTTATAATAATATCAACACTTAAATTCCAGATCCATACAGACAGATATCAATGATATCTTTTTTATATACAAAAGTTATTAATATCTGCCCTCTTTTTTTATGGCTCTACGCTCACCCTTCTGAAGCTCCTCTGGGTCTGATGGTGGATAGTTTCAGTTCTTCCTAAGCAAAGAGGCTGGGGATGTTGCAGTGAGCCACCAGTGTTCCCAGATCTCTCTGGGAGAACTGTCATGCTGGTGTTGGGGTCCCTTCCTCCTCAGTTCTCAGGTTCCCTTGGCTTTATTTTCATGTACATTTTTCTCATTCCTTCCTGCTCCCTTCACCCAGCTCCCATGGAAAGGATGAAAGATGCAGTGCAGACCCCAAGGGCTATTTACCCAGCAGAGATTGCCTGGGGCTGACAGTGTCTTACCCCCAGCAGCACTCATAAAGCTGAAGCTTAGACAGGTTGGGAAATAGGCAATAGGGTGCCTAATGCACAGCATTATCATTCTTGGATGTCTTTATTTAAAGCTTATCAGCTATTTGTTATGATTATTTTTTTTTTTTTAAATAATGTTACTTTTTCAGATTTGGAAAATACTGATATCCATTTTTTTCCCAAGGAAAAAAAGGTCTGATATTAGCTCTTATGTCACTGAGAAGAGAAACAGAGGGAGAGACAATGCAAAAAATGAGATGAAAATTTGACCTTTCAGACCAATTGTTTCACAGTGTTGTAAAGGTTTACACTCTTGATGCCATTGTTAAATACAAATAAATTTCTATTATGTCAAAACAGAGCTGTTATGACTACTCAGTTACCTATACAAGATATGTAAGTCATCTCAATTGCATACACTTCTTTACCCTATAGTTGTTGTTACCTTACACTGGTTTTGTATCAGGTTTTGCTATCATGAACCTCAATAAAAATGGTAGTTTCCACCAAAAGGGGTTAAATGAACTCAGTTACTTTGGCTTCTCTACAAGAAACGATCTGTCCTGTCTTATATCTTGTGCCTATTTAACAGAAGCCATAAAGTTGGAGAGACCAGTTGGGTTATCAAGTACAACAAAAAATCTGGGTGCTTTCCATAAGTTTGCAGTTTATACATCAGTTTCAAATACAAAAGTTTATCAAATGCTGTCAGAAAAATCTATGTATAATACATGCTATATAATACATTGTTTAGTGACTATAGTAAAAATACCCTCAGAGCCCTCCAACAGTTTAATGAGACATAGTGGTGTCACCTAAAACGAAAATAACTATTATTTCATCAACTAGGCTTCTTATTTCCAGAACATACTCCTCCTCTTTTAAAACTATTCTGAAGATGTCTTGTGCAACAACTGACATGTCTTTGAGATTGTGTATAAACATTTATTGTCTATTGTTCAAAATCAACATTTGGTTCCTAACCCATTGTTGATCCATCCAGATGACTCCTTCCCTGAAAGAAATCCTTTTGCTTTTAAAATCAATTATTATACAAACTACAATCTGCCTACATAAAAAAAAGGGACACTTGACTTTTTTAGAGAGGCATCTGTTTTTCTTCACAGCTTTGGCACTGACCAATAAATAGCCTTAGACTTTCTCTTTTTTCTGATTTGCTCAAAGTAGAGTGTCATCAATGAACAGCTAGAAGAGGTAGAAATTTTTGAATGCATTGTACAGGAGTTCAATGTTTATAAATTATATTATACAAATATGCAGTTAGCAATATGAAATTTCAACTGAAATGTTAGAAACTGGTTGATAATCAGTAATATTCCAGGTTGCAATATCACCCTCCAAATTTCTAAAAAAAAATAAAATAAATAAATATGTAATTTGACATTCAAAACCAAAATATAAAAGTAGGTATATTCCTAGCTATGCAATGCCTGGTTAACTCTGTTTTTGACACCCTGACTGACTTGTAAGTTTTGTTAAAATTTTAAATATATAAATTAATATATAAAAATATATATAAAGTGTTAACTGCCAATGTCCACTTAGCTTGTAAACTTAAACAGTGTTTATCACTTTTTTACTAAGTATTGTGGTCTAAGTACTACATAAATGTGCACGTCTTGAAACACAAATTTTGTAAAGAGATTTAAGTATATTTAGGGGAATAGTTAGTATGTCAGAAAAAGCAAAATGGTTAATCAAATTAATTACAACCTCTACCCACAAACTGTGTCCTTAACAGTACCATCAGTGCAATAACAATGCCACTGTGAAAAAGCTAATATTGTGGACAAAAGAAATAAATACTGTACTGAATGTTGAGTTAATTAAAAATAAAACAAA
Source organism: Falco punctatus (assembly GCF_963210335.1). Taxonomy (NCBI): domain Eukaryota; kingdom Metazoa; phylum Chordata; class Aves; order Falconiformes; family Falconidae; genus Falco; species Falco punctatus. The sequence continues at coordinate 105,375,291 of NC_137581.1, read as the reverse complement.
CAAAGCAAGAACTCTTCCACTAGCAAATCTGTAAGCTTTTGTGTTCTCAGGCAAGTAAAATGAATGATGTCAAAGAAGGCAGTTCTTACTTCTGTAACTGTGGCAGCAAATGAACATATAACTTTAACAAAGAAGCTTATTAAAGAACCAGGGGATTTTTGTTTTAAAATATCTCTCATGTTAATTATTACCATAGCTAATGACAACTTTGTTTATTCTGACTTCCTGCATACACATTTTGGAGCAAAATTCTTCAGCTCAAGTTACTGCCATTATTTAGTTTTTACATCAGTTTCAGTGGATTCCCTTTTGGCCCACTTTGAGTGATTCTTTGTTATTTGGCTGTTAGTCAATTTCCCCTTGCTTTTTTTTTCTTTTTCTTTTTTGTTTTCCTCTTCCTCTTTTTCTTTCTTTCTTTTTTTTTCTTTTCTTTTTTTTTCCTTTAGATCTTTTTGTTTTAATTACAGTTTCAAAGTTTTGTAGTGTTTCAAACTCTGTATATGAAAACACTGCCTTCATTAGTTTAAGATAAATGTTGTTTCTCCCATAAACAGTAAGTAGTACTCGCTGCTATACACCATTCTATCATGTCTTCTTAATGTGTAAGACACTGCTAAGAAAAAACTATGTGGCCCCAGGTTACTTTAAATACCAAGTACATGGCAACTTGTTAAATTGTGGACTAAGGATACGTCTCCTTCCCACAGCTGTTCTTTAATTCTTCCAAAAGTCCATGTAGAATCTAGTGTTACGGAATTGTCAGGTTTTTTACAAGCCTTTAATCTTTCAACAATCATTTTCAAAGTTACCTTCTGGCTTCCTAATTAAATCATTTTTGTCTCTTATCATTTGATTCCTGAGTTATGTATATATCATTCTTTTCATCTGAATAAATATCTGAGCAGGACAGTTTTAATATTATTGCTATTTCCTTATCTCCTTTCTGTAAATTCCAGTAGATTTCCTAGGAGAGATGCTCTTTCTCTTCCCTTTGATATTTGTTTATTCTGATCGCTCTTAACATGTGAGGTTGTTTTTTTTAATATTTTTTTCTTTCATAATTCATATTTTTGGATGATTTTCATTTTCACTTTAATCTCAAGAGGACAGCCATGTGTTGAGGCACATGCAGTAGTTTTAGTACTTGTTAAAACTTTAATGTAGCATTTCTCAAACTGGTTCACAAAAGCAAGTAAAAGGGGAAATAAAATTAGATGACATAAGTCAGCAGCTATTCAGTGCTGAGTCAGCAACCACTTTAGAGTGGGAGACTAAGAGCAGAACTTTTGGCAGCAAATGGTTACACAAGCAGACTACCACTAATTGTTCGCAGCAATACAGTTTCACTAGTTAAATGGTTAGTGAGCATAAACATCTGCATTATTTAGTAATTACAGTGTATTCTCACTTCAGGGCCTTAGAAGGAAATCCATAGCATTTCTCCAGAAAATGTGAGCTGCACCAGCTAATTGTCACAAGATAGATAAGGATGAGAATCAACATTTCAAAAACCCCTGTGTTTTACAGGTGTCTTTGCAATTAATGCTGACGCCATCAGATTACTACAATGTGGGAAGAAATGTTCTATAAATCCGTTAGGTTTGACTAGCATCCAAAGGCAGAAGCATATTTACCCCATACTTCGTGCAGCAAATGGGTTTTCTGCAGGTGAAGATGGCATTTGTGCAGAAATCAGATGAAGACTGACAATGATCTTGCCCAAGGGCATCATGATCTCCCTCATGATGGCAATAAGACATTTTATTGCCCACAGTCTTTGTGAGTCAAGAGTTTTGGCTGGAACTGGTTTTGGAAGAAAGGGTCAGGATCCACTGATGCTATTCACAATGCACATATGTCAGGTAGACTTCACTTACAATTTAGGTCAAGATCATGGAGATTTGCCTCTTCATTACAGAAGACTTTCAGGTAGCTGCTCCTCCATACACTTGACCTGCAGGACCACCTGAACCGCAAAGGGATCTTCTGAAGAGAACGGATAGGCAAGAGATATCCCATTGTCCTGGTTTCAGCTGGGACAGAGTTAATTTTCTTCTTAGTAGGTGGTGCAGGCCTGTGTTTTGGATTTGGTGTGAGAACAATGTTGATAGGACACTGATGGTTTTAGTTGATGCTGGGTAGTATTTATACTAAGTCAAGGACTTTTCAGTTTCTTGAGCCCTGCCAGCTAAAGGGTTGGAGGGACATGGGAAATCAGGAGGGTATGCAGCCAGGACAGGTGACCCGAACTAGTCAAAAAAGTATTCCATACCATATGACGTCATGCTGAGTATATAAACTTAGAGAAGAAGAAGGAAAGGGGGGACATCTGACCTCATGGCATTTGTCTTCCTGAGTAACCGTTATGCATGATGGAGCCCTGCTTTCCTGGGGATGCCCAAACACCTGCCGGTCGATGGAATAGTGAATGAATTTCCTGTTTTGCTTTGCTTGTATGCACAGTTTTTGCTTTGCCAATTAAATTGTACTTACCTCAACCTTCCCATTTTGCATTCCTTTCTGTTTCTCCTCCCCATCCCTCTGGGTGAGGGGGGAGTGAGCAAGAGGATGTGTGGTGCTTGGTTGCGGGTCAGGATTAAACCATGACACCAATCCACTGCAGTATTGCACTTGTCATCCCACCATGTTCCCGTGATGGCAACTATGTCACAGTTTCCCCAGAGCACAACGACTTCCAGCTCCTCCTGTTTGTTACTCTTGCTGCATGCATTGGTTAGATGCATTTCAGCTGGATTATTGATCCCACCACCTTTTAAGGGGGAGAAGCCCTGATTCCTGTGTGACTGTTCTCAGGCAGTTCTGTGGTTTCTAACATGTTAATAATCCTTGTGCCTTTGTACTGTGTGGATCTCCACCCCCTACCTCCACTGAGATGGGACACTGAGGGACCTTGTGAGCACACTGACCATCAAACATTGCATGCTACCCCCAGGCTTATCTCTAGTGAGTCTGGTTTTACCCCTTTGCCCCTTCAAATCTAGTTTAAAGGGCTTTCAGTGAGCCCTGCTAACTCCTGTGCAAAGATCCTTTTCCCTCTTTGAGGCAGGTGTACCCCATCTGTTGCCAGCAGGCCCGGTATGGTGGAGATGGACCCACGGTCAAACCCCGCAAAATTCTGCCGGTAACACCAGGCTCAGAGCCAGGTATCGACCTGCTGGAGGAGAACGCTGCTTGTGCTCCTGATCCCTTAAGCAGTCATCCCAAGGCCCTGAAGTCTCTCTTGACTGCCCTCAGACTTCTTCTTGCAATTTTGCTGCTGTCCATCTGAAAAGTCAGTAATGGAAAATAACCTGACAGCCGTACCAGGCACGGAAACTTTCTCTTCACACCTTTAACCCGGGCCCAGGGAGGCAGCAGGCTTTCCTGAAGAGTGGGTCCAGTCTGCATGTCGGGCCTTCTGTTCCCCTCAGGAGAGACGCTCCTATGACAATGACCCATCATTTTTTTTCTTTTTTTTTTTTTTTTTTAGTGGAAGCAGTTTTGATGCAAGGCGTAGGGCAGCTCAACCTCGACAACACCTCCAAGCCCGATGAGCCATGGTTCTCTTTATTGTTCAGTTCTGACTGCAGAGCCTGGCCCCTGTCACGCACGAGCACCAGGGAAGGTGGGGTGTCACAGAGGAGATGGCCTGCTGCGCTGGGCAGGAACTTGTTGCCATTCCCCCCTCTCCCTGAAGCTGCCACATTCATCCAGGTGGAGAGAGGAGAGGGAATCCTCTGTATCCCGTGTCCTGCCTGCCTGTTGGGCCTGTCCCATGAAGGTAGGGTGCAATTCCATTAGTTTCTCGCTCCGGCTCCCTGATACTCCTGCACTACTCACCTCCTTCTGGGTCGCTGTCACTAAGCCGAGTTGCTGTACCTGGGTGCACCCCCCCCAGGTGTGCCCACTGCTCCCCTCTGGTGCTGGTGTGGAGCTGGGTACAGCCTGCAGCCTGACACCTGGGGGGCACCATGTTCCTGGGCAGCCCTGTCAGTCCTTGTGGCTGCTCAGCTTAGAGAGGCCATGGCTTTCTGCCAGGTGGATACCATTGCTCCCTTGTCACGCTGGGAGAGCTTCAGCGCCCTTCCTGCATGCTGTTCCATGTGAACTGCCATACCACACCCTTGCTGATATGCCATGTGCTGTTCATCCCTAGTGTTCTCTAGGGGTTTCTTTTATACGTTGGGGGGGTCTTGGCTGCCAGTGCTCCTGTCCTTGTCCAGAAATTTTCAGTTGCTGTGGCAGGAGCTGCTGGCTCCTGGTGGTGCTCTCTGCTCCCCCTGAGGTTTCCCCGGTTCAGGAACCCCACCCTGCGCGTTGTGCTGGGCGCTGGAGTGCTCCGCTGCAGGTCGGACTGGCACCCAAGGCACTTGCCTTCATGACTGGATGTTAATTTTGGTTACACATAAATCACATGCATATATCAAGCTTTTATTTTTCCTAAGGTTTTTTATTCTGTAACACCTTATTTCCAGAAGTATTGTCTGAATGAGTCTTTGGGTGGGGTTCAGTCATGCTTTTCAATATTTCAGAATCACAATAGCTAAGGATCATGTTTAACCATGGACTCTGTTCATATTATATGTATTACACACTTGTGATATCCTCAATAAACCTTTCAGAATCCTATGTATTTCTAGCCTTGTAAGATGTGATTTATTATGCTACTTACTGAATATTTTATGTGAGGAAAAAAATCTAATTAGTTGGGTTTTTTTATTAATCATGTGGGTAGCTTATTACATTGGGTTATAGTTGTGTTTTGTTGCCTTTCTACTGAGATTCTTAGGGGCTTTCCTTTAAAGATACCTCCGCACTTCTAAAACAATAATAAACTCCATGAGGAACTAGAGATATGGTTTTACATTAGGGACTCCAAGTCTCTCAGTAGCTTCCTGAACTGGTTCACAGTTCTGCTAATATCATATCACTACATTTCATATTCGATTTTTGTTGTTGTTGTTTTCTGGCCAAGTTTGTAAACATCACAAAGGCAGACACACAAAACACTGGGGAATAATAAAATGAAATCTTTCTTCATAGGATGGATGGTAAAAAATAACAAATTAAACTAGCAGTAAATTATTCCACTCACACTCCTCCTTGAAGGTACAGAGAAATGCAATAAAGATCGGTTTTTTTATTGAGCTATAAGAAATGCATACTATGTTCAGAATTTTGGCATATAGGCACAAATGGACAATCATAATATATAATCTATACTGTGTTGCCTCTTCAGATTTTATTGACAGGATATAGCTGTGTTTACTGTTAACAAGAATTTAATAAGGATATAGGTCGTGGTTTATAGCTTTAACTACTAATATTTCATAAAAATCTTGGTTTTGCTTATCCTGTGTCTTGGTTTCAGCTGGAATAGAATTATTTTTCTTCTAAGTAGCTTGTGTACTGTTGTGTTTTGGGTTTAGTATGAGAATAACATTATTAACACACTGGTATTTTTATTTGTTAAGTAATGTTTATTCTAAGTCAAGGACTGTTCAGTTTCTTAGGTCCTGCCAGCAAGAAGGCACAAGAAACTGGGATGGGATACAGCCAGGACAGGTGACCCAAACTAACCAAAGGGATATTCCATACCATAGAACATCATGTTAAGTATATAAATTAAGGGGAGTTGGCCGGGGCCTTTCAATCACTGCTCAGGGGCAGGATGGGCTTCAGTCAGTGGGTGGTGAGCAATTGTATTGTGCATCACTTGTGTTTTTTCTCCCTTATTCTTCTCCCTGTCTCCATCCTTTTGTTTATAATTTTTTATGTTGTTTTTTCTGGTTTTTTTGTTATTATTATTACCATCATAATAATCATCATTATCATTATTATCATTGGGGGATGTGTGTCATAATTTTATTTTATTTTAGTTATGATTTTTTTTCTTATCCCAGCCCTGGAGTTTTAAATTCCTTCCCAATTCTCCTCCCCATCCCCTGAAAAGGGTGCAAGTTGCTGTGTGGTACTTGTTTACTGTTTGGCGTTAAACCATGACATCCTATGAACACTGGTTCTAAGTATCACATATCTGAAAGCCAGTACATGACTCAAATTCATTAATATGAGTGTCTTTATTAAATATTAAAGAAAAAATGTGAAACGTTGGGCCCTGTTAAAATCTATGTCGTCTTCACACACATTTAACACACCCAGGAGCTTAGCCTAGATATAAAAGACTTATGTATCTCCGCCTTGCGGTTCCTACCTTCTGTATAGGAGTCAATCCTGGAGAATAGCTATGTTATATGGGTTTTTTTTCCCATGGAATATTTTTTCCAGAGTCAGTAACTGAATTTTTCATTTAGCTTTTGTTTTTACTCTAAATTTTCTTTTAAGTCATGTGGTAGCAGTACAAAACTACCAAACAACATTCTTGTGCTTTTCTCTCTTTTGTAGTTGTTAGTAGCAAGGGACATCAGTAAAATTTTAGCCGTGACATATTTATGTCAAAATAAACCCCAAAACTGAGAAGAATTTAGTAAGATGGCTAAGGGCATTTCTAGATCAGAGACCACTGGGAAACCTCAGCAGTTATCAAGAAAGTTCACAGCACTGAAATTCATCAACAATACTTAGCTTAAAACACTATGCAAGATGTACAATCACAATGCACGTTAGGATTCCTTGCTCTCAAACACTGCTTATCTATGACTACAGCACAGGGAACCACCGATTCTGAAATCCAAATTATTTTATGGTTTGTGGTTTTGACCCAGATCTCCCTTGATAATAGTACTGTGCAAAGCACAACTTTTTGAGATTCCTGGAGAAGGATCGTATTGACCAAACTATGTAGAGCCAACAGGCAGGATAGGCATATAGTATCAAATTACCTCACCATTGTTGAATTAGATCAGATTCTTAACATTAGTTAAAGTAATTTATAATAGTTTAATAGCTGTAAGTTAATCTATTCAAGGCACATTTTCTGGTTTCTTATTTTTAAAAAAACAACAGAACACTTGGGTTGATTTTGGTCATTCCATTTCACATTATAGTTCAACCATGGCTGACTTTAATTAGAAATGTCATACATACAAGACCAGATACATTTTAGTTCTCAAAGAAATTTGTGAACTGGATAAACCTTTTGTTACTTTTACTAGAATGGAAAATAGGAAAGATTTATCTTAAAAATCTAGTTTCCACTCACTGTGTTTCCCTTAACTTTGCTGAACACTAGCAAGACGTCACTCTAGTTGTAGTATAAACACCAAACACTCCTAAAATGAAGGAGGGATAAATTCTGCTCAAAATTCCTTGAATTTTAGTAAGGTTACAAATTATGGAAGTCTTAGAGAAAACGATTGTATTTCACATACATAACATGAGTTTCATAAGCCCTAGACATTTTTAGTATTTTTTTCTTTAACAAAATAAGGTAAATAGCACATAAGCCCATTATTTCTGTGACAAGGTCTAAATTTTTCTACCAGGTATCATATTTTTAATTCTAGACATGGAAGCATATTGTATGCAGTAGGTGTGTATGACAGTAAATTATTTAAATTTGTATGACCAATAAAGAGTTTTAAATACGACAATTTCCTTATAAAAGTAACTGAATAAGTGAAACATTGGATTGGGATTCAGCAGGCAGAAGAGTACTGCCTATTCTGTTGTTAGATTGTTAACAAGTCAAGTCTTCCTTTCTTTCTACTTACTTTTCATTGTTCTTTCTTCCTCTTCTTCCTCTCATTCTTGTGACTTATCTATGGGTAAGAGTTACAAGACAAGGTACAATCCCTAACATTAAGGATTGTTATTCTTAATGATACTAATATAAACTGCCATTACTGGCATCAAACATGCTGTTCTTTTTCATTTCATAGACTCTTTCATCTAAAATGTTGGAAATGCTTTCCAAAAATAGATAGAAGTTATGTGTACTACTCAGTAAATCCTACTATAAGGATTTAAATGCCCTGATTCATATATCCTCGGTGAGAAGGCTAGTAAAAATTAAAAATCTTCTTTCAAGAAAACATGTACTTTAACACTTTATTGTCTTTAACTGTCTCATTTCCTTAAAATTTCATTGTCTATAAAAAAATAGACCAGCAGTGATTGTTAAGTTATGTAGCAAATATTTCTGCTGTCCCTTCATCACTGGCCAATTAATGTTGTGTTCAGTTGTGACCATGAATAGCCACTGGAAGTTGTAATACATTTCTCCTCCAGATTAAAAATACTTTACCATCTCAGTTTATTTTACATCGATGTCCTGAAACCTGTAATCAAGTCAACGGTCAATATTCTTTTTGATGAATAAACAGAATATATTGAACAAAGCATCTTTAAATCTGTTGCTTTGAAACACCTTTACAAGGCAATTAGGTGCATTTGTTTATATTATCACTGATTTTTAGAATGTTCATCTTTTCAACAGGAAAACTAGAATTGCATTCAGTGACCGGTTCTAGTCTTATCACCTTTGCGTAGAGGGGTAAACTCACCTCCTTAGCTTGTTCAGTCTGTTAATAGTATTAAAAAAATCAAAGAACTAATATGTGCTAAAATGAAGTAGCTATGTAAAGAGATAACTGATAGCTATATAATAAATTATAATTCTTCAGGGCTATCTTACAGTGATTTGATTATGTAATGGAGCCTCTGATAAAAGAATTAGAATCTCAATTCACAGGGTGTTTTCCCAGCGTTAGAAATAGAGCAAACTTTCTGATTCCCATCTTTAATCCATGGCAGTTCTACAGTATCAATTGGACTCAAATCTGTTATTCAAGGTCTAAATAAAGATATTTGTATATCTGTAGTACTGTGTGAAGACTTAAAATTACACTAGTGCAGGTTCTCTCTAAAGACAGTGTGCTAAAATTAAATTTCATATTAAGGATATCAAATCAAATTACTCTGAATTTCAAACACATGATTCTGAAGACAGAAGGTGACATTTTCGATCACAATTTTAATGGCGCTGTTAATAAAGTGGTTTCATTTTAAAGGACTAGGTTTTAAAATGTGGATGGAACTTATTAGGAAATGTGCCATAAACACTCAGTGAGGAGGACATGGCAAAGGAGTTTACGAATGCTGGCCTAAACTACATAATATAGTCAAGGTGTTCATACAGAATGCCTAGAATATCTAAAATATTGCAAGTGCTTTTCTCTGATACCTCTGTGTTACACCCCATATCTTTGATTATAGATTTAATATTCTCTTTTGCTTGTGAGATAAAAAATATAAAGAAACTCCATTTGAAGGGGTGTTTACTATGTAGAATTGAATCCACACTGGATACTTGGTGAACAGATTACATTCTTTAACTGGAATACTAATGTAACGTTTTTTCTCAAGATTATAGTTTCCTTTCCAATAATATTATGTCTAAATGTAAAACCATTAATGTGGTATTGAATGTGGGCTTGAAAGGAGATTTAAAAGTACCGTAAACAGAGCTTAGTTTCTCCATGCACTCTTATACCAAAAAAATTAATAATAATAAAAAAATTAAAACAAATTTTTTATTCTCATTCCCTATAATTTTTTCTGGTAGAAGTTTAATTTTTGCATCCACAACATAAGCTGAAATGTCTAAGTTTTATATTTTTATTCCAATATAATTATTAGAGGGCTAGGACAGGACATAATAATAGCAGGGCTGGCTTTATATAGGGTATAATATTACAAAACGCACATTTAAAAACCCCATGTCCTTTAGAATTAAAAACTAGTCAGCATCTAAACAATGGCAATGAAAATCAAGGAAATGTGGTATCACTCATGCAGTGTCATATTTGTCAATAACTTCATCACATACTACTTTTCCTCACAAACATTTCTTATCAAACTCATTACATTAGACAGGAATTGCTGTATTAAAACTACACATAGCAGGGACATATTGCATCTGTGAAAAAAAGCAGATGTTATGCCAGAGTATATAGGTGTTAGGTTCTTATACATACAAAAACATACCTTTTTCAAGGAACTACTGAAGTTTTGTGTAGAATATTGGTTTGAGTCTAGTCACCCATTTTCAAGACAGATATATTTGAGACAGAAAAGACACAGAGAATAGTTATGGGAATGTAGAATCATTTTATGAGAAATGATTGAAAACGCTTCACTTGTTTAGGCTAGCACACTGCAATCTCATGCAGAATATGATTTTGTTCTATAAATATATGGGAGAAGAACTGAATATAGAACAAAGGAAAATTGTTCTGGGATTGACAGGTGTTTTTGGTACAAAAGCAAATCAGTGTAAAATTGTGCTCAGTACAGGATTCAAAAGTGCTAAACTTCATGGTTTTCTTTTTAGGGACAGTGCTTAATAAATTAAGTGGTCCCTCAAACATGGCTTTCAGGAATTCAATAAAAATTAAAAAGTATAAGAATATTTTTTTCTTAGTTTTGACCTCCATTACCTGAATTTGTGGCCACAGATTTCTCTTCTAGACAACCTTTTTGCACCAGTTCCTTCTCATCTTGAACGATATCCCCTTCTTTGATTTTTGTCCCTTCTGTACCCTGCATGTATCAAATGCCCGTTTTATGCTCTGGTCCCTTCTCTGTATTGATCTACACATCAGTGCTTCCTATTGATTTGCCAGTATCCTTCCCCCCTCTCCTCCTACCCATTTTCTGTTTCCTGCTCCTCTGTCTTTCCGGTTCCCTTGCAATGTCTGGTTTGTCAGATCTCTTCAAATTCCACCTGTCCAACTATTAAATTGCAAAATTTCTGTTTAGTCCTTTTTGTTCCCTAATTCCCTTGCAACCAGTCACCACACACGGGTAAAGGATGACCGCTAAGAACGCAAGAGAGAATGTCTTTCTATTTTCCATGTGCAAAGTGCCATAAACTAGAAGAAGAACAAATCTCATCCACATCCTTCAGCTCTGAAAAGCCTAATTCAGAAAAAATTTCTAGATTTACCTACAAAACTTTAAAAGACGATTAACACCTATGAAGTTCTCTTTGTTTCTTTCTGGTGTTTGTTTTGCTGGGTTTTTTTGGGGGTGGGGGTGGGTGGGTTTTTGTTTGTTTTGTTGGTGTTTTTTTTCTCAGTTATAGCTTAGGTAGCACTAACACAGAGTTTCACTGGTATAAACATATTTATCCTTGATCCCATGGCTAAGCACTTGTTGTGGTTTAACCCCAACCGGCAACCAAGCACCACAAAACCGCTCGCTCATTCCCCCCACCTAGAGGTGTGGGGAGGAGAATCGATAAGAAACATAAAACTCAAGAGTTGAGATAAGAATAATCTAATAATTTAAACAGAATAAAAAAGTAAGAACAGCAACAATAACAATAATAACAACAGTTACAATGAAAAGGTGGGGAAAAGGATAACATCCAAGAGAAAAGGGAGAAAGGAAAACAAATGATGCACAATACAACTGCTCACCACCCACTGACCAATGCCCAGCCAGTCCCCCAAGTAACAAACCCCCCTCCCCCAGCTAACCTCCCAAGTTTATATACCAAGCATGACATCCCATGGTATGGAATACCTCTTTGGCTGGTTCAGATCAGCTGACCTGGCTGTGTCTCTTCCCAGTCTCTTGTGCCCCTCCAGCCCTCTCGGTGGCAAGTCCCAGCAAACCAAAAAAATCCTTGACTTAGCATAAACATTACCCAGCAACAACTAAAACCATCAGTGCATTGTCAACATTGTTCTCACATCAGAGCCAAAACACGGCACTGTACTAGCTACTAAGAAGAAAGTTATCTCTATCCCAGTTGAAACCAGGATACCTCTGCACATGTTTTTTCCCCTTCCTCTTGTTCTGGATGTAGCAAAATTATTTTAAAGTAACTTTTGTAAAATTAGGCTTTGGCTAGACATCTAAACTGGAAAATATGTCTGAGCAGGTGCAATCTGGTACATGCGTTGTTGTTTTTAGTGAAGTATACAAGCTCAGGAATTTCAGGAAATCTGAAGTAGAAGCACTGTTACCAGAAATTTGTATAGCAACAACAGCAATTATACCAGTAATATCACATATAGCCTGCTTCAAGTGATGAATACATTTTAAATGGCTCTCAAAACTATAAAGCTATATCAAGTGTCAGCAGTGCTTGCATAGTTTTTGTTCTTGTTTTGGGTTGGTTTTTTTTCTAGTGGATGTCGCTAACATAGGTCAACAGTTTAGAATAAAAGATTTTCTTTCAAAACCTGTGGGAGGGGAAAGTGTTAAAGTACATCAACCATTACCAAAAGTCAATTTATTGAATGAATGCAGTGTAGATGAACACAAGATATATGTACTGTATGGCACTAAAATGTGAGTCACAGTACATAATATTACTTCCATTTATCATTTTTTATAGTGAAGGAAAATCTTAATTTACACAACATTTTAGTGGAAGAAAAGAAGGTAGATCAATAATCAATTTATCTTTGAAAGAACGTTAATGCTAATTATATATAAATTCACTCCAATAATTGAGCAGTCACACATACTTTACTTTGACAGTTAGAGTATATGAGAATAATAAGAATTTAACAGCAGCTTTTTAAGTGAAAAATACTTTAATCATTCTAACAGACACAAAACTCTGCCTTAAAATGGAAATTCTAGTCTTGACCTAAGCAGGAAGATATAAGTCACATTGATTATGTGGAAACCTATAGGAAGCAACAGTAATTACACTGATTTGCATACCTAAATTAACATAATTGTTTTTAAATACTAATGGTTTAAAATCCCAAGCGAGTTTTGGACTGTAATTGTACTAAGAGTGGGTTACAGGAAAAGGCAACAGTTCAGCTTCCTCAGTGAGCCATCTTACTAAGGCTGTAATTTTAATTTTGCACTTAATTGCTGTTTAAAGGATATGCCACACAAGTGTCATTGTATATTTGTTGTTCTCTGAGGAGTGAGGAGGTTTTATATCACTGGAAAGACTATCTAAATCTTTTCTTACCAGATTCCTAAAACACAAGGTTTTATGTTTACAAGGAGTGTACACTGGATTTGAATGTATTCTTTGAGTGGTTGAGAGATTTTGACAAGAAGTGTTTGGAATCTGTGGGATGCTATTGGTTGGAGTTACCCCACCTAATTTCAGACATATGCATTTGATCTACCTCCCTTCAGCTTCCTTTGTAGTTAGTACAGAGACATAAGGTGGGATAGAGATTTCATACCATTTGGCAAAAAATATTTACCAAATACTTCAGGTGTGGCTGTCTTTATCCATTAAGAGAATCTCAAGGGGTTTGTTCAGATGAAGAAATCTGAACAAATCCCTTGGATTAATCCTACCCTATATTCCCAAACACTGTCTATCATGTTTGAATGCTGTGTGTTCTGTGCTTCCTTTCTCAGCAAATCTTGTCTGGAGTCTGAAGCTGAGTAAATGTAGAGGAAATACAGATGTGTGTGTACATGCATATTAGCAGGCAGTATAGAGGCAGATGGCACTTGAGTACTACACATGATAAACGCTACAGCTTCTACACACTGCTACACAGATCCAGTCTATATATGCAACAGATTGGCTACAGTCATTAGTGTCTGATGTTAGTGGTCTGCTCATGGGTGTCAATGTCTGCATTTCACTGAATATTTGTCCTTAGCCAAGAAAAGATGGGAAATTCTTTGAGATTGCTACATCTTTTTAACTGAAGAAACAAATACATTTAGTTCTATAAAACAACACACACAGCTTTGACAAATATTACAGGAATTTTAAAATATTTTTTATTAAAGTGTTAGATATGACAATGGGTCCAATGAAAAATCTCCCAAATCACTGTCAAAAAGACACTTTAAGTTATCACAAATCATGATAATAAGATGCCAGTGGTTATTACAATAGTAGCATAAAATATTAGGAGATTAATTACAAAACTATCCTTATGATGGTACAGAGTCTGTACAAACTGGAAGTATTAGATTTTGATGGAAAAAATTCAGAGGCTATTTGGTATCTAAACTCATGATTAAGTAGACAAAATTTATCAGGAAATTGCAGATAAAAAGCCCTCTACATTTTGGTCTCTAAACCTGTTTGCTCAGTCCCTCATTAAATTTGCACAAAACAGATTAGTTTTTTTTCTTCAGCCACCCTCATCTTTATTCATCAATGCAGATACCTTTTTTATTATTAAAAATTCTGTGACATATTAAAAAGTACTTCCAATGTAATGAATATTTACGGCTATCTGCAAACTGCTGTATGTCTTCCATTTTATTTTCTCCTTAAGAACGGATGTATAGGCTTTTACATATCCACAGAGGAATTCAGAGCAGTTTGCTACCTCTCCATGCATATTGTGCTCAGCATTGCAGGTTTTTTTCTGCCTTCTCCAAGTCTGTAGAACATCTTAGAGTAAAATTTAATTATATTAAAATACTTTAAAGAAATAGGATATCTGCTCTTATAGTTGGGAAAAGATGAATTATTCTACTTCTCTGTTAAGAGTGTAGGGGAAATATATGTTTAAAGGAGTCTATAGAACCATTAAGAAAATGGGACATGTTTTGCTGTCCCAGGAAGTGTATGGGATGAACTGTTTAGTAGAAATCATTAATGAGGTTTTATTTTGGTTTTATTTTACTTCAATTCATTGCTATGTTATGCTAATTCCAAGCACTTTTTATACTCATACAATGTTCTAAAAAGCCCTGAATGCTGTATCCATGACCTGATTTTCATGAAGCCTGAGTGTCTCAGAGTACAATATTACAGTACAGTGCAATGGGATTCTGTGATTATTTAGTACGTCTTGCTGACAGCAAAGGCAAAATCTTAATATATCAATGGCTTAAATAGTATTGATAGTGAAATAGTAACAAAAACCAATACTTAAAACCACCAAAAGCCTCAAAAGTTCTTTCATTTATAGTGGTGGTTTATTTTTATGTTTTGAAACAATTCATGGCACAAAAAAGATCTTAGGAATGCTCAAAAGAAAAATTATTAAAAAGCATCATTTCCCCGTATTAACACTCATAGGTCCTTATCCAAGGCTATATTCTAGGTAGAAATTGTATGGACAGATTGAGGCTAAAGACTATAACTCTCCTACATTGTCTTTTACTGGCATGAGTGATGGAAGAGGATCTACTGAGATAAGTCTTATTTCTGACTGCTGACATAAGATTCTGTTCACGAGGAGTCAAAGTCACCTGAGGTTCATCAAGGTCCCAGTCATATGAACTACAGAAACAGACAGCAAGATCCTCTTGGCCAGTGCAGCTCCACTGAACATGATCGTAACATCAGTATTCAGTTAGGTACAGGCACACTCAAGTTTAGTGTCTCAGTAGTCTGCAAGGCAGTTTATCATTCTTCTAAAAAGAAGGCATTAGTACATGAAATATGTCTTTATAATGTGTTCATCTTTATTTGAAAAGTGAGCATGAAAGTCATTTACATCCAGAGTATTTAACAGAAATTTTTCTTGATGTGCTCTAATAGAATTGCACTGGCGTTGTTAGAGTGAAGACGACTTTGTGTGACAAAGTGACTTTCCTAGAAAAAGATTAAGTGCCACATATCTCAGTCTTCCTTCCAATTCCTTGCGTTAATTAGTTCATTATAGTTTGACCATTACTGACTAGAGTATTTCTAAATAGTTGTTAGCTGTCACTTTTAGTTTGATTTTTTGTAGGAACCTTTCATGTTGAAGTATGTATTCATACTGAATATATTCATCATAAATACCATGCATATGTATTTAAGATTATAGTTTGATTCTCAGTGTTTAGAAGGATTTAACTTAAATAAGACAGTCATTTTATCTTTATACTACAAAAGATGGTTTTGGAAAACTTGAAAACCACTTTGCAATTTAGTATCGGAAGTTCTTCACAAAGCAAATCGGAGCTCAATTCTGTGCTTGATGCAGTTGTCCTGGTTTCAACTGGGATGGAGTTAACTTTCTTCTTAGTAGCTAGTACAGTGCCGTGTTTTGGCTCTGATGTGAGAACAATGTTGACAATGCACTGATGGTTTTAGTTGTTGCTGGGTAATGTTTATGCTAAGTCAAGGATTTTTTGGTTTGCTGGGACTTGCCACCGAGAGGGCTGGAGGGGCACAAGAGACTGGGAAGGGACACAGCCAGGTCAGCTGATCTGAACCAGCCAAAGAGGTATTCCATACCATGGGATGTCATGCTTGGTATATAAACTTGGGGGGTTAGCTTGCAAGGTTATCATTTCTTGGGGACTGGCTGGGCATTGGTCAGTGGGTGGTGAGCAGTTGTATTGTGCATCATTTGTTTTCCTTTCTCCCTTTTCTCTTGGATGTTATCCTTTTCCCCACCTTCCCATTTTAACTGTTATTGTTGTTGTTGTTATTATGATTATTATTGTTATTATTGTTGTTCTTACCTTTTTATTCTGTTTAAATTATTAAATTGTTCTTATCTCAACCCTTGACTTTTGCATTCCTTTCCATTTCTCCTCCCCACACCTCTGAGTCGGGGTGGAGTGATATGCACCAAGCTGTGCGGTGCTTGGTTGCCGGCTGGGGTTAAACCACGACAGCAATATAGAGGATCTTTGCCATATGTTTTAGTAGAGTAGGAAAAGTCCCCAGTTCTTAGGTTTTAAATCATATTATAATTATTATAGAAATGTTAAATATTTCTGGATCCTGTTTTTAAAGAATTTTATAATATTTCATTGCCAAAAGCATGCTATTTTAATAGCATGTATTTCACAAAAAGAAGTTTCCTTTTCCTCTCCATATAATTTCCTAGGTTGACTTCATCTTTCAAACATTCGGCTGACAAAACTGTTGATGATTTTGTAAAGGAAAGAAAATCAAGGTGATGGATTAAAAAATCCTTCAAAGTTAAAGACAAAGATTACAAATAACTCTCGCCTTTGATGAAGACATCACATGAAACTAAAAACATGGGGAGTCCAAAGACAGGAAGCTTTCAAGTGTAAAATGTTTAGAGTACTCCAAAGGAAAAGTTTCTTGAATCTGCAGAGAAATATTGCAGCAAAGTGGAACTCCCATAATATTTTTCAGCTATAATCTCTTCCTGAACTGACTTCCAGACTTCTAAAATTGTCATGAATCAGAGAAATTATCTGTGAGTAGGATATATTTGGAACTGGAAGTTGAAGCCAAGACTTGGGTAAGTTCTTAATTTATACGACCTGTTTGCTCCTCTCCAGTTATTTTTGCATGTTTCCTGTAATCCATTGTAGGTCAAACTACAGCTAAGCCTTTATGTTTTGAAAAGCCACTTGATTTCTTTGTTATGATTAAAAATATTTCTATAATCTTCCTAGTAGTAGAAATAATAAGAATACTGCAAAATACATCAAACATATAATGGTAAAGAAAAGCTTATTCCTGGTTTACTTAACTATTTTTTCAACATCCTGTGATAAATGCATTTAATGCTTCAGCGAAATTTCCTGAAAAAAAAAACAAAAAAACCCCCAAAAATTAAAAGAGGATCAAAAGGAATACATTGCTATGTGCTTTTCTTGACCTCCATGATAATTATGAAAGAAAGAATAAATCAATTCACTATACCTGATTAATAAACTTCTAACAGAGTGAATTTATGTCATTTTTAAACAAATTTTATTACACTTAGATTTCTACAACATAATAGGATAGTAGATAAATTACAAGAATATAATATACTTTCTTCAGTTCTAAACCCTACTTTAGGCCAAGTAAACATCTTTGAATTTAGTAATTTGCATATTTCAAACACTGACTTAATTTGAAAGATGTTACAATTGAGCAGAACAATGAACTACTAATTATGGCTTATTCTTTTCTTTCCTTTTTGTCTTTTGTTCAATCATCTACCCTCTTTCTATGGACTGCAGTACATTGTATCAAATTGTATCCTGCTAGTGACAACAGACTAATCATTTTAATTCCTCTCTTTGGCTAATAACCCCTTGATTCATAGACATCTGCTATAGATTGTTCTCTGTTTCTTCTTTCTCAAAAAGATTTTTCTTAATTTCTTCCATAGCTGGAGAGCTTCCTCTGCCTCATTTGTTCTGAGTTTGAATTTCATGTCATGTCTGTCTCAGAGTAAATGTCCTCTGTGTTGCTGATAACAGCTGAGCAAAACTTTATGGATTCTTTTAATGTATCTTTTTTTCTCTTATTTCTTGCTCATTGCTGGTTTTGCTTTTTAAAACAATTTTGTAGATTTTCAATCAACATCCAACTGTAGCAGCCAGTGCAAAGGAAAGGATTTTCATTGCTGACATTGATATTTATCACTTATTATATATCATTTACGTAAGAAAAGGAGTGATTCAGACCAGTCTTATAACCTGAAACCATAAGAATTTCTCGAAGAAATAAGGAAATGTACAACTGACTAATGCTTTCACATACTAATATCTTACTATAGGAACAGTTGCAAAGTCCAGTAAAAATATAACTTAAACAGATTAGGGTAATTTTCCTTAACAATGAACCAATGTAGTAAATGAACTGTAGCATCTAGAAAAAAATGTGTGTGATATCTATATTATTACAAAGTATCAACTGGAAGCCAGTAGAGGCAATTTCACAAGATGTTTCTTTATAAATCCTGATTACAATAATCTGATAAATTACAGAAGCATTCACAACCAGTTCCCTGCAAAATGTATTTTTGAGAAGAAGAATCTTTCAGCTGTATTTTGTAAAAGTGTATGGGATGCTAGGAATTTTGTTTTCAAGCATTTAAAGATTTATCTTTTTACCAATTAAGTTAAAAGGAAAATGAGGCTCTTTTCAGGCAGTTTTAGATTCTACTTTTTGTAGGTGAAAATGTGTAAGTTGCAGATTTTTGTTGGGGCAGTCTGCATGAGAAAAAATAAAGTAAATGTGTGATTGAAACTTACTAAAAATATTCTGTAGTATTTGCATCAAAGAGAAGACAAAACATAGAAAATACCTTCTAGGCCTCTTTAGATTGTTATTGTAGTCCAGAGTGTTCTCCTAAATTTTTAACTTAAAAGAATGGATATGATTATTTGTTCGCTTATGAAAGTACATTAAAACATAAAGAGATGTGCTATTGATGCTCTCGGTGGGAATCCATCTCCTCCTAACATTTCACTTATCTAAAAAAAAAAAAAAAAAAAAAAAAAAAAAAAGATTCCAAAGCCCAAGCTTAAAAGCAGATAGTACTTATTTGCACTAAGAAAAATTACTCTCCCCACCACTGGACAGTAGTAAGGGCCAGCAAGGCAAAGCAGTCTCAAGGTTACTCTTTCTCCAGAGCCTTAATTTACAAGGTAGACATGCACTTCTTCTCCAGACCACCAGACAGGGAAAAGAGCTTGATTTTTTAATGAAAGTGCAACATTTCTGTACAGCTATTCTTTTACTGTCAAAGTCATTGTCAGCAAGATAAACGCTCAAAGAAGCATTGCTAATGTGACAAGACTGTAAAATCCATCAATATACAGTCCACACTAGCCTTACCTATGACAGTTTTCCCACTGGAACTCCACAGTGATATAAATTTTATTTTTAACATAGTGATCATAAGCGAGAAAGTATTCTGTGATGAAAATCATATTGATTCATTTGAATTCAGAGCCCTATAATACAGATGGGCAACTCTTAATTTTATCTGTAATATATCCCCTTCTTTTGCTTATAAATCTTAACAGGTTCAGACCAAATGAAAAGAGTTCCATGTAAATTGGAAAGTTTTCTTTACTTTTGGACCAGATGCTGAAGCATTTTTAGTGGAGCATCATTGCTATACAACATCTGAGTAGCAGAGCCATTGAGAGGGAGGCCTTCCTTATCTATTATGAATAATGCCTACAAGGCTGTGTGGTTTTTTTTTTTTTCTTTTTTTTTCTGTTTTTTTTTGCATTTACAAGTACATATCTATGTTATGTGTTCTAATTAAAGTGTTCTAGTAATGTCATAAGATTAGATATAATAAAATTCTTATTTTATTATGGGCAGCTATACAAACCACAAAATATCATAACTGGTATAGTGTATATATTCAGTGAAATATAAAGAGGTCTTAAATCCAGGAGATATTATAAAGTGACATAAAAAACAGAACAAAGTAAACATGAACTAAACAGAGCAATATATATTAAAGCAGTGATAATGTCTTCTTACCAGACTGCTGGCACAGACTGCACATGGAAGCAAACTCTTATAATAACGTAATAAGTAGGCCTTCATATTTTTATGCCGTTTTTCACAAGAATCTGACAATGTTTTCCCTATTCCTATAAGCAGATTAAGTTCTGAATTTGGTCATAAAGGAAATATGCCCAACTATCAAAACCAACAGACTACAGTTACAGTATGCAGCACAAAATGCTATTAGTTAATCCGTGATATTTCCTCCTTCCCAATTACAATAGTCTCAGGAGAAAATAATTACATATGATGCTAACTACTTTCTGCTTCCTTGGACAAAATTAACCATTTAAAAACATGTATTTGAGGATTATTTCTGCTTGACAGAAAAATAATCAAATAATAATGCTGTTAATAAATAAAATCTGGGCTGAAATTTCTAATGCAAAATATTCTTTGAGATTCACGAGTAGCCTAGGAGTTTGTAATAGAGAAGTGTCAGCATAATAAGGATTATTTCAAAGTTATTTTTAAAAATACTATAGCTATGATTTAGGGTCACTTTTAGTTAGGACAGATAAAATCCTAATTATAATACAGAAAATTGGAAGCAATCAAATAAATATATATGTTACTTTTAATGGAGAGAAGTTTGGTTATTTATTTCTTTTCCTATTTTTTTTCCCTGCTTCACCTAAGAAGATAAGATTGAGAATTTGCACCTACTCAGTACAAATCTGTGTCATTATACAGAATATCTCTCTAAATGCAGCTGAAACAAATGGTAGCAGGCTGTAGTATGCTCAGAAATTTCATTTGATTTCCAGTGACTTCCCCTACCTTTTCTAAAATTGTCTTTCTCTCATACAGATGGACAGCTGCAGAAGAATGACACAACCGTCATTAAGCTTGCATTCAGCTGAAAAGAAACCCTTTCTTTCAGAAAGTGTATTTAATGATAGGCTTTAACATTATCACTCTCCTGAGTTATGGCTTTGCAGTCTCCTGTTATGCTGCTTCTAACTATTGAAAAACATAATGCAACTAAACACTCCTTCCCTCCAATTAGCCTGACACAAAGGCCTGTTTAATGGCAGTCTTTACTGTTTTATTGTGAAAACAAATTAATTTGTACCTATCTATAAACATATTAAACAGTAACTTAATGATCAAATTTAAGAAGTGCCCACATCTTGACCTGAAACGATTTTAAAAACTGGCCTAGAAGCACTCTGTGACACAGATTGCATCTCTAGTTGTGCTTAAAAACCCTTGGAAAGACTCCAGCAGTGCAGAAGAAGTTAATCTCCATATTTCAAAATAAATATGAGATGACTTAAGCAACATTTAAGCTAGTTAGCATGACACAAATCCTGGACAAAGTTGATAAGGAACATAATTGGTAAAGTATTAAAAGATTGTAACTTAATTAATGGTAATGAAAATAGCTTTATGGAAATTAGATCTTTTAAGACAAAACTCATACATTATTTTATGAGATTATAACTTGGTTACCATGGAAACCTAGTAAACTTAAGACTCCTGAAAGACAATTCACTTCATGCTGCATGATGTGATTAGAAGTTAGACTGTACAAAGCCAAAGTATTTTGTGTTCAGAGGTGGTCAGCTAATCACAGAAATAAAACTAAAAGAGAAATTTCTTCACTAGTAAATTTTATATTGTTTTGGTCCATTTCCATATAAAAATATGATTGTCTTCTTTATTACAATGTATTAGGCAAAATGATTTAGTGGTTCACCGTATTTACTTAACTAACAGAACATTAACTATCATCTCCAGGTTCCCACTCACATAATTATAGTCAAAATTACTTTGTTCTAGCACAGAAATTTCATTGAATGAGATCTAAAGACTAGAAGACAGGACAAAATGAATTCAAAGTCCACCTTTTCAGCTAAAGTAATTATCTGCTGTAGCAACTCAGTTGGGGATATCATGCCATTTTAGTCTATTCTAAAAACTTTCAAAGCAGCTATTTCATGCAAGAATTGCTGGTGAGCATTATACTATTTCACCTACCTAACACAAAATATAAGAAATTATCAATATGGGGTACCATACATGTTAAATATTATAGAGTCATAAAGGTTGCATTTTTCATTTTTGTTCTTTGTCCTTGTTAAAAACGAAAAAAAGAAATTTCTTGATTTTCTTGTCTTATGTTCTCTTTTATGCCACCCTGTTGCTTTGTCTTCATTTTTTACAGCTTAGAAAGTTAAAAGAAAAAAAAAACCCAAACAACAACCCTCTGGCTTTTTACCTCTCTCTCCAAATGTGGCCATAAATAAGTATCATTTCACTAACCTTGTGACCATTAAAAACTCCATCAAAGTATTCAAAGGAATAGCAATGTTAGCACTCTGGTGTTCTGTTTAGATACCAATTCAAGCAATTACATTATGCTTACTTGAATGTCCCCCGGTTTTTCATTTGAAATAGTACACTCTTCAATTCCTGTGCTAAACAATATCCTGATTATGAAAACAATGGTTCATGTCAGCAATGCAATGATCTTGGTGGAACTGCCCGTATGTTTGTAAGTGGATTACTGACTTGTTCTCTGTCTCTTTCCCAAGTTCAGTGGTACTTTGGGTTGAGATGCAGGGCTGATATCAGTAGCTACACCTGACAGATCATAGCAAGGAATAATGTTTCTGCTGTTGCTGTGGAAGGTGTCAGGAATATCAGGTCATGTGGAAAAATTAGATGATTACTCTTGTAATAAGCCACAGAGAGGAAGAAGCTCTACCACAGGAATGAAGCTAAATGTCCAAGAATGCGTTCATTAAAGGTGGCAACTTTATCAGTGGATTTCTGAGCATAGGCCCTGCTTAAATTTGCCCTAGCAATTAAAAGATGCTCAACATGTAAGATGATTTCTTTTCAATCCTCATTTTCTCAATAGCTACTTTGTGGATCTGTATTCTTAAATTCTTGGGTTCCATCTGTTAGAAAAACACAGCAAAAGCACAGGCTAGTATTAGAAAATAGTTTAAAAGAACTGTATTTATGAAGCATTTATTTGTTTGGACACGTTTATCTATTTGTACTTATTTTCTCTTACAAATAAAGTACAAAGTGAACCATTTGATTCTTGTTTTTCTAATAGAAAGCTAAAAATCTCACAATGTTTAGGGAATCAGACGTTCACAGAGGCAAGAAATGTAGGCAATTTCTTGAAAATTATGCAAAAGTCAGCTATATACCATATTTTTGAAAGTACTTCCTTTCCTTTATTATGTTTTCCTCACATTGGATACAGAATAAATATTTTTAATTAAACAAAAGATACTGAGAAAGCATTAGTTTAAAAAAAAAGAATGTCATCTCTTTTTTTTTTTTTTTTTTTTTTTTTTTACAGTGAATTTGGCAGCTACCTTGTTTCTCTAACTACATTGACTGTTCTTACATTTATAAAACTGGATTTACCATAATGATAGATTTGAACTCTTATTAGACACTAGGACTGTAAGAATGGATCCCACCCTAAAACCAGTGATACCACTACCCTCAAAATGCTTCTCAGTTTTACAATTTTCTTTAACAATTTCACTACTAAAGAAAAGTTATAGTTATATAAAGAAAAGTTGCAGTATCATTTGGCGTTACTCAAGCCTTCGCAGACAACATTAAGGACTTTAAAAATTAAAACATCAGTTACAGAGATATGGGCTGTCTGGAGTATGCCGATCCAGTGCAAATACTGCACGTTGTTAAGCTCCAATAGTGTATACCATTGAAAAATAATGACTAAATAATGATTATAATTAAAAAATAAATTTTAAATGTTATAATATGGATTATATTATAATGAATTTAATTATAGTTCACTTTATAAATAAAATAATTAATTTAATAATGAATTATGATAAAATACTAATAAAATAGATAGTGGTAAATAACTACTCTGTTGTACAATGTGGCTGGGTTTTGACAACATAAACTAAGATGTACAAAGCGAGGTAATGAAGTGGAGGAAAGAACATTTTATCCCTGTTGTTCACACACACACAGCAAACAGTTGTTTCTTCCTATGAAAACTTCCCATAACAGTGCTACTGGGGTTTACAGGCGTATGACCATGAGAAAAAATGGTATGAAAAGCATGGCATGAGAAAACTGAAGGAGGAATATTTAAAAGACTTTGGGAAATACTGCCTCAGCAGCTTCAGAGAAAAGTTATAACAATGCTAAGTGCTTGCTATTTGCAGCTCTAAGGTACCCAAATTACTGCAGCACCAGTACTAGAGGTACCAAATGCGGTAATAAAATTATGGAAGACGGTCACGGATTTAACAGAAACCATGGCTGTATAGACCAGGGGTCCTCAAACTACGGCCCGCGGGCCAGATACAGCCCCCCAGGGTCCGGCCCCCAGTATCTACAGCACCCCCCTGCCCCACCCCACCCCACACCCCACCCCTCCCCCCCCGGAGGCTGGGGGGGGAAGCCAAGCAGCCGCAGATGACTGCCTGCCACTTCATCTGCGTGCCAGCCCCCTGTTTAAAAAGTTTGAGGACCCCTGGTATAGACCATGACATAGTGGGAGCTCAAGACCCTGAGGGACATGGAGTAGGCAAGAGTAGAGCTGTTTTCCCCCTGGCTGACAGGGTATAAAGGGCTCTAGCTGGCCGACTAGGGGGAGAGGGGACACTGCCTGGTTAGCCCGTGGATTGGGCTCTGGCTGATCACCCACGAGAGGGCTCTGGCTGGCTGGCCAGTGGAGAGAGGACTCCGGCCAGTCATCTGGGGGATTCAGGCCCTGTTTGAATGGCAAGGAATTTGGGTCCTGGCCTGTCAGCCAGGTAAAAGGGGCTCTGGCTTGGCATCCAGGGGAAATTGGCCTTGGCTGGTCTGATGGGGAAAAAAAGCTCTGGCTTGGCAGCCAGAGGAAAAAGAGCTCTGGCTGGTCAGCTGGCAAGGAGGGCTCTGTCTGGCTGGCCAGTAGTGAGAGGGCCCTGCGTGCTGGCTGGACGAATTTGGCCCTTGCTCGCCAATGAGGGAACTGGGCCCTGGCTAGCTGGCAAAGGGAAAAAGAAAACTGGCTGGCTGGCTGGGGGAAAAAGGACACTGGCTTGTTGGCCAGAGGAAATTGGTCTCTGGCTGGCTGGCAGAAGATCTGGGTCCTGGCTAGGTGACTGCGTAAAGAGGGCTCAGACCGCAAAGCCAGGGGAAAGAAGGATCAGGCCGGCTGGTCAAAGGAAAGAGGTCTCAGGTGGGCCAGCTGGGGTAAAGAAGGCTATGGCTGGCTGGCCAGCAGAAATGAGTTCTGGCTGACTGGCCGTCTCAGTGAAAGAAGGTTCTGCCTAGCCAGCTACCGAAGAAGTGCTCTGGCTGGCTGGGGTATTGGGCCCTGGCTGGCCAGCCAGAGAAAAAGGTTCTGGCTGGCCATCAGGATTAGAGGTTGTGGCTGACCAGCTGGGAAGAGAGGGTTTATCTCACCAGCTGGGCAGATTGACTCTGGCTCATCTCTGGCAGAACGTCAGATGTCATGTTAATCAGTTCTGTCTAACCAACCAGACATACATGCTCTAGCTAGCCAGCTGCAGGAATGACTGGCTAGTGAAATGGGGAGTTGCTGTCCAGCCATCAAAACAGGTTCCAGCTCACTGTCCACAGGGAACAGCTCTGGGTGTCCATGCCCAAGTGTTTGCTGTTGGGCAGCTGCAGGGCCACTTCTGTGAGGAGAGGCTAGGGCTGCCCCATGTTGGAAATGGACAGTCACCACCTGCTCCAGCAGACCCACCATAGGACACAGCTGAGCCTCTCAGCCAAGTTGGTAGGGCCTTGGGGAAAATCTGTATAAGAAAGGGTGAAAAGGTGTGAGAAGTGAGGGAAGGAGTATGAGAAACAGCCCAGCAAGCAATGAGGTGAGAGGAGGAAGGGGAGGAGGTGCTGCAGCTGCTGGAACAGAGCTTTCTTCACAGCCCCTGGAGAGACTGTGGTGGAGTGGGTAATTCCCTGAAGCCTTTGGTGAGACCATGGTGGAGCAGATATCCACACTGCACTCGTGGAGGACTCCATGCCAGAGCAGGATATGCCCTGATGGAACTGCAGCCTTTGGGAAGGACCCACACTGGAGCAGGTTCATCTTAATGGAGTGCAGCATTTTGAAAGCCTATGTTGCTGTAGGGGAAACGTGTGAGGAAGAAGATGAAGCACAGAGCAGCTGTTATGGACCAACCACAACTCCCCCATTCCTCATGCCCCTGCACTGCTTGCACAATGAAGGAGTGGAGTGTAGACAGCAAAGAATCAGGGGAAGGAAAAATGTCTTTTAGCTTTTATCTTTGTTTTTCACCATTCAAACCTAGTAAAATTTGCAATAGATTCAGTTAGTGTTTCCCAAGTAGAGTCTGTTTTGTCCCTGATGGTAATCTCACTGTGTTTATACTGACCCATGAGCTTCTTCATCCTATTTTCTCTCTGTGTCCTGCCTGAGGGGAAAATGAGAGAGCAGCTGAGTGGGTGTCTGGCAGCCAGCCAAAGTCAACCCTCCACAAGGCTTCAGGGAAAGGAAAACATGAACTAAGTCCTAGAGACAGAAAATACAGTTCTCTCACCAGCTGAATTCTCTCTAATCAGTCCTCCAAGATCTCACTGCTTTCTAGAGATTGAAACAGAAAATGTCCAGTTCCTCTTTCAACTAGATCTCCAAAGGAAAAACATTCCTTTTCGGTTTTTGAGGAAAAAGCTACATTTTTAGGAGAGGCCTACAAAAAAATGAAGTAGAAAATTTAGTTCTCTGTTGATTAGTCCACTCTATGAGAAGAAAGCAGCTTTCTTGCATTCCATGGTATTTATTCTGTTTAACTGTCCCCACACTTAGGGTCCTAATTCTGTTTTAGAAGCCACATTGATGGGAGTAAATAACAGTATCAAGTTCCCCAGAAATGCGACACATAGCGTGAACACTTTGTAATTAATATCCAGAATTAGTATTTAAAATGGGCACCAAGAGGTGAGCTAGCTAATGAAAATTATATAACACAACCTAATTTTTCCTTCTAGTTAAAAAGCAGTATTTTCCTTTTTTTTTTTTTAATAATAATCTGATTAAATAATCTGCTTATTTATCTGCCTGTGTTTTCATATGGTAACATAGACTTGGAATTCCATGTATTTAAGCAAAACTGTCCAAATCACAATCTGAGGATTTAAACAGGACACATTCTGATGTATTGTAAGATTAAATTCACCTATGTCTTGCTGTAATACATTGATACTTTATAATTTGGGATGAAGCAATATATTAAATCTTTTTTATCTATCATTTCTACATGATGATTAGTCATCATAGGTCAGAAATTCTTGTTATTAGTTTCAATGCATTAATGCATTCTCTTGTACTTTACACTTCATTCCATTGCTGTGACTCCAGGATTCAAGGTTGTTCCTACCTTCCTGTACTTTGATCCTGCTGTGTATTGATGATGTTTCCTGTTGGCACATTTTACCACTCTGTGTGCTGGGGCATGGGGGCAAGGTAGACACAGAACACACACCCCCACTGCACATACGTATCTTTTAGATCAAAGACAGTAATGAAAATATCACATAAGTCATTGCAGGTTCTTGGGAAATTGTACTAATAATCTGCGTCTTCTATGACAGTTCTTCTATCAACTATGGCGCATTTTGCTAGCAGCTTGTCCCACTTCCTATCAATTTCTGTTTTCTCCCATTTGTCTAATAATATAGTATGGTGCATAATATTATATGAATTATTGGCATCCAGATTGGTTAGATAAACAGAACTTTCTATTCCTAGAACAAGCTATTGAAAAAAAGATTTTGCAATGGTCTGGCATGCTAACTTTTAAACTTTTTCAAAATTTTGTGGCGTTTTTTCATATTTTCCTATGATTTTCCTTCATTTTTCTGATTTTTTTTCCTGTCTGAATTTGTTTGAAATCTCACACATGTGTAAGATTACGTTAATGTGGCTTAAGGTTCTTCCCCATCCTCAGTTCTAAGCTTCTTTCCTTTCCAAAAACCAAAGAAATTAACTTTGCAATGTTATGCCTCAGTGCTTCTTTTGTTGCATTACATGTTTGCTCAGCATGTCAAAATTCAGTTGTTTGAGTTTTGTTTCCAATTTAAATGTGTTAACTTTGGGCATTCATTTAGTACCTGTGCCAAGGCTTGTTATCTTTAATACTTTCCAACCTCACAGGTAGAAGGTCTGTAGCATTTGTTTTTTACATTATTTTTATTTGATAATAAATAAATTTGCCCTTTTTGGTTTACAATATTTTTGCATTATGTTACACAGTTTTGTGTTTGGGTTGTTGTTGTTGTTTGGGGTTTTTTTGTTTTTTATTTGTACAAAAGATTTTTTAACTAATCAGGGACCCAGAATACAAAAAACAATCCCTACTATTTCTGATTATTTTATTAAAGAAGGCAGCAATATAAAATGCCTGTGGTTTCCTAAGTAAC
The DNA here is from genome assembly GCF_963210335.1 of Falco punctatus. Classification (NCBI taxonomy): domain Eukaryota; kingdom Metazoa; phylum Chordata; class Aves; order Falconiformes; family Falconidae; genus Falco; species Falco punctatus. The sequence goes on along the minus strand of NC_137581.1, from coordinate 105,346,796 downwards.
AGGAATGAATACTTAAACACATTTTTTATCCCAAGGTATCTTTCTATATTGCATCTTCTAAGTGATATTTTGCAAAGCTGGACATATAGCACACTGTTCAATAAGAAGTCATTCTGCTGGTGGTTCATCTGAAGATATTTACCCAATATGGGAACACCAAATGTTATTTAAAAACTAAAAAAACTAAGTTTTAAGAAGCTGTTTAGTGTTAATACAGGCGACAAGCAAATCTGTCATGCTGAAAAAGAACGTATCTACAGAATGCCAAAGATGGCACAATGTGCCATTTGCCACCTGAATTCAAATTCCAACTGCAGATTAGCAGGAATGACTAAACTAGTTATATATAAATCTAAATTTATGAATGGCTTAATTAGGAATTAAGTTCACTTCTGCAGTGAGTAGCACAAAGTCTATGTACCGATTAAGTCCTATTCAGCAGCTTAACTACAGTTTGCTAAAAAAAGATGTCTTTGAAGGTTTTGTTGGGGTATTTTGTTCGTTTGTTTCTTTGTGGCAGATGTTCTTGTGATTTCAGTCATGCCAGAACCAATTCCTCTTATCACTTGCACAATTGCACTGAAGCCATGCACACAGTGATTACAACTCACTTGACAGATACTCTGCTTGTTTAACTTGTCTGTTTTTCATAGCTTATAACTTACCCTCTCCTTTAATTTCAGTGTTGTGACTTATTGTTCAACGTCTTTGGCCCTTGCCAATAAAACTGTTTTTTCCTTATAACCATTAGCTCAATTAACACAAGGTGGGTGGGAGCCCAGCACAGACAGAAGGATGGTGTGACAGCTAAATCCCAGCAAATTTTACTTTTGAATATATTTTTCTTCTGTTTTAGAACATTGCTAATAGAGGTGATATTAGCCAAGATTAAAAGTTGACATGAAACTAGTTTATGCCTGCTGCCTGCTCTGCTTTACCTGCTATGTAAATATGTTTCAAAATATATTAAATATCAAGCATAAAGATAAACATCAAACAGAACAGAAAACAATTCTACTAAGATTAATGACATTTGGTTTGCTGAGTTAGACCAGATTGGTATTTGTCTCAGTGATTATAAAGTTTCTTTTTTTCCCACACCAAAAAAGCAACCTATAATCGCTGGGAAAATAGTATTTAGATGGGTGGACTTACACAGAGCGGAATAAACAATTTCTTCTCTACCCCCCGCCCCTCCCCGGTTCTGTGGTATAGGTGTGAGCTTATCAAATGCCCACAAAATGGATGCCCTTTTCTCATGCTGACATTTTAGAAGAATATCCCAGATATCTTACTCATATACTATGGAATCTCTTTCCATCTGTGAAAGACAGAATGTTGGGAATGTCAGTAGCAACTGGGATCATCAGCATCCTGAAGCATGCAGAGGGTGCATGGTGAAATTATGCATAAATATGGACATGGAAGAAAGGTCTTCAGTTTTCTCCACTGTTTTGTTGGTTTGGTTTTTTTTCCTCCACCCCCCAAACAGGTTTAAAATGGAAATCCATTCTTTTTTTGCATGACTCAGAATAAAATGTGATACCCATGGTATTTATTTTCCTTTCTCATCTCTGTCTCCTGCTCTCTCTTTCTTGCTTTTTCACTTTGCAACTCTTTATCATAGAACTGCCATTCACAATGTGTGGGAGGCGCCATGAATAAATGTAGAGAAAAAAAGGTACTTTACCATTCCTTAACTTAGATATAGGGCTTCCAGTATCACTTCTATCAAGTTTTAGTAATAGAATAATGTGATATTGCTGATCAAATTTCTAAGTCTACTACCACTCAAATTGTTTTAAGAGTTGGTAACATTTTTGTTTATGGCACCAATGAATAACACTTGCAATGGAATTGAAAAGACCTACTTTAAAAAGTGACATATTGTGTTCAAAAACAAATCCAAACAAAATTACATATTGTAGGAAGCACATCTATTTGTTTGTGTAATTATTTTGTTACTGACAAACATGTGCATGAGAAAATAATGGTTTTCATTACTAGTCAATGACAATCTATTCCAGAAATTTCGATGCAAAACCTTGGGGTTTTTGACACTGTATAAACAGGCTGCTACTGCCTTATGGAATTGAAGAAATAAAACAGACATTGAAATGGAGAGTTGTTAAAAAGGATGGAAACTGTGTTTTAATATGTTCTCAACAAACAATAGAAAGTTTCAATTTTTATCTTCCCTAACTATGATAATATAATATAATATGGATCAGATTTGTGTTGTGACAGGGTATAATCATCATAATATATAAATTATATAATTATCTTGGATTTATTTGCCAAGAAAAATAGTATTACTTCATTCATTCATTTTAAAAAGTATTTAAACTAGTGTTAGAAATATGGACAAGTGGTTGGGAAGGGATTTTAAAATTCAAGCTTTTTCTGATACAGACAGTGAAATCTACCCAAGGACATTTCTAAAAAACTGATTTATTAGGATGGTTCATTCATTTTTTTCCTAGAAAATATCTGACCTAATTTAATTGTTGCTGTATACTGTCAGTATGTGTACTTTGGTTATTACTTTCTAATATAAGTAATTGGTCACTTCCTACCAACTATGACAACAGATGTACTTATATATTACAGTTTTTGGCTGGACATGAAGAATCACTTTTAAATTAGCAAAATGAGGTTTCAGTCTACTCAAAAAATGAAATTGAAACATTAACAAATTTTAATCGAGACTTGCACAACATCTAATTTTTAAGCTAGCATTTCAATCGAAAATCAATATGTAATAAACTATTAAAACTTAGTAACTAACATCTGGCTCTCAAGGAGTAGGAAATACAGACCCTTTCAAAATTCATCCCTGATATGTTGGTTCCTTACATTGGTTTGACTGCTGTTACACTGGATTACTGTCCATGCTGACTTGGGGTTATCAGGTTCTGAATTCTGTTCATGATTTGAAGAAACCTGTGGTTGAACTTAGTAATTACTGAAAGAAAAAAAAAAAACCACCCACAGTTCTGCTGAGTTAGTAAGTTTATGGAAAATACAACGTAAAATATCTGAATAATTCCTACAATATACTTTGAGTCAAAATGAAGATATTTTTGTAATATTTTTAAATTTTTGGTTATATAAAATATCACATAACTGTGATATTAATTATGGGCCCTGGTTGAGGAAAGCCTGAAGCAGGAAAACCCTCGTTAAGGACATTCCCAGTCAGGAAAATGCCTTTCAGACCTAAAGACCTTGCTGCCTTTGTAAGAAGTCACATTCTATTGATGAGGGAGTTTTGCTTCCCAAATAAAAAGAAAGATGAGAAGGAGGAACACCTGGCACTGTGTTCTCTATTACTCATCATTTTGTTCAGTAGTGGAGAGCTAGAACACCTGTGGAGAGCATGGTCTGCTCACCAAGAGTGAGAGGAGAGGTGCAGGCGGAGAGAGCAGGGGAGAATTGTGATCAGTCAGTAGAGATTAAAGAGTGAGAACCTGTCCATGAAGGAGACAGATAATATAAACTCTGAAAGACATACAGGGAGTAATAGCTGGGGGAAGATGGGCAGGTGGGGTGGCAGAATCTTAACATACCAGGGCAGCTGGCTACAAATCTGTTTCTCTTTGTCACACCCCAGTTTAACTACAACAGTGTTAAGAATCTGGTCATGAAACTATATGCTCTTAATTAGGAGGACACATCACTTAGAAGGATTGCCACAAGTATATGTAACTTGATTATATATGACGATGTGTTAACATAATTTAATATATTGTGTTGACATAAATTTTTTGTTAATATGAAAAGATATGTATTAAAGTACTCTATTGGTATAAAGTACTTATTGATATTTTTATTTAATTGACTTAAAATCTTCAAACAAGCTCAGAACCCTGATCCTTGTCATGAAAGGATGTATAACATAGATCAGCATATTTAGATGATGGGGATAATATAACAAAGGATTTTCCCAAATATGGTCCCAAAGAGCTCTCAGTTGTAATGGTTAAAATAAACTTTCCATGGGCCAAAGTCCTTTTCACAGCCAGAAATGAATCTGAAGAGGAACTGAACATTCTTAGAGCATCACCTCCTGCAGGACTTGTGTCTTCAGACTTGTTTTGTGTAATCAGGTTTGCAAGGCAAGTGTTAAAACCCAATCAAAAAACTCTGCAGTTCCCTCCCACTAGAATTTATAACACAAAGAAAAGACTGCAAGTGTTCTTCTCCAAACTATAACATAATATGTACTGCATGTGTTTTCATCCTATCAGATGTTAAAAAGCAAGCTTCTTATTGAAAATGTCAAAATTCTCAGCTGGTGTTTTTATGAGTGATATGTATACTGAGGTTTCTTACTGCTAATACTCTGTAAATGTAAGTGCTACTCAGCTCTGAGTGAAAGCAAGCAAGACACGGTAAATTAAATAGCACAGAGGTGACATTAAATGTCCTTGAAGAACTGTATAGAGCTGTCTTTCTGAAAATGACTACAGTGAACGCAGCACTGAGACAGTGACTTTTAATGATCAGTAACCACAGAGGTAAGAGTGGATTTTTTGCTGTGGAGAATTCAAACAGGATCTCCCGAGGTTTACTGCCTATGGTCCTATTGTTCTTGCTGATATAAACTGTGTCTTATGATATTTATCAAATAAGAACTCTGAATGCTGTAAACTACTTCTGGATTAGTTTACTAATCCAACTGCTAGTTGGATTCTTTAGCTGGAAATTGTTTAGATGGGCTTCCTGATTCTCTAATTTTATTGCTCTCGTTCAAATCAAAGTGCCTCTCTGTATGGAGTTAAGTTACTTCAGATTCACTTCTGGGATGGTGTGAGAAACTGCACTGATGAGACCCACCATTGCCACAGCAGATGTATTGTCTCAACATTGCTATGGCAAGAAACTCATGCCATCATCACTGTGAATGAATACTGCCACAGAAGAGATTTAAGGCAGGAAGATAACACCACTGCCAGCACAGAGACTTATCTATACATTGTTAAAGGAGGAAACCGAGTGATGCCATGGAGCAACGGGGAAGGCTGATCCTGCAAAACTTAACCAAACCCCTGTGCATTTACCCAGACTTGGGGTCAGGCGGGTCAAGGTGCCTGAGGCCCCTTGATGTTGGGCACGTACACCATTGTCGGGTGGAAGGTGTGGTTGAGCAGAATGGCTTGTAACAACCCTATAACAAATGGAACCAACTAACATTGGACGGGACATTTCCTCACCAGACATGAAAATGAATCGAACTGTCGGGACACCGCAGCTTCGGGGTGGTAGCTATTGCTCTGAACTCTTTCCTTTTCTTTCCTTCTTTCTTTCCTTCTTTTCTCTCTATCTCTTGCTCTCTCACCCTTGGCATTTGCAGATTTATTGTTGGGAAAATAAAGTTCCTTGGCTCTTGACTCTGTTTTGAGTCTTAATTCTGTTCCCGAGAATGCAAACAGAACCACGCTCCAGTCTCAGACCGGCATGTAACAGATGGAAAATAAAAAGATGCTGACACTCAAAGTCTCTGTCTTGGAAGTAGAAATGCCACTAAGTTTGGTTGTATAAAAATGCTCAGGCCAATTCAAAAGCATATTCATGACATGGAATGGAGGCTGAAATGTTAGCAAAACTTATGACAAGGAAACTATTTTTAATCTAGGGCCTACATATGTCATGCTTTTAGGGAGTAACACCACATGCTTAAGGAATAATTTCCAAAAGATGTAGTGATCTGTAGCAATGAACAGTGACTGTGTTCATTCTTTGACCGTGCTTTATTCCATAGCATTATTATAGCTTAAGGAGAAAATCCAAAGAAAGGAAATATTTTTCTAATAAAATCCATCTTTAGTTAGAGATTGAATGAAACTGTGCTAAAAAATTTGAACTTTCTTTCAAGTGCCTTATGTAAGAAAATAATATTTCCTAGAGGTCACTATTTTAAATATATTCTTTGTGGGTTTACTTTTATTTTCTTAAATTATGCAGTCCTCAATTATATTTGAAGATGAACCCATAAATCATATGTGTAAAACTTAAGCAGCAACCTTTATATATAAATATTCTCTATAAGCAGAAATAAATCTTTTCTACATATTTCATAAAATGGTGACCAATAATTTACATGTCCTTTAAGCACAGTATAGATACAGATATTATGCAAGATAAAATAAAAGCATATGTAGAGTAGGTGCTGCAGGCAGTTATAAGCAGAGCTACAATTTACCCTCTATATTGATCTAAAATATAAATAATTACTATAATCTAGAAAATGTTAAGTAATCTATATAAACTTTATAATTTAGGAACATGAAGTACAGTTCGTCAAAGTCAAAAGCTAGATGGACTACATTGTCTTAATCTATTGGTTAGTGGAGTTATTTCAAATGAACTACCATAAACAAAGGCAAGTTAAAAAATCAGAGCAATAATCAAGGGAAACTCAAACACAAAAGGTTGATCAAGTTAGACACGATTTTGACATTTTTCAAAATTAAAATGCATTTAGCATATACAGTTCCAATCTGATTGTTGTTTATGGTAAAACAATAACTCTGATTTAAATCAATATGAGTTCTGCAGTCCAAAGGGCAAAATTTAACATTTGAAGTTTTTATCCAGGATTTTCAGTTATAACCAAAACATTCTCCAAAAAATTAAACTAATGGGGATGTGCCTTCAAATATAAAGTTTTCATATTATGCTTTCAAGCTTTTTTTTAAGTCTGTCATTTATATATAATTGCGCTGCTACTGCTACAGCAAAACTCACAAGAATATATTCTTCAGGTTATTCATATTAGTTGTGCTTTTGGGGATATTGATTTTTAGTTGGTAATTTGCAATATTATTTGACCAACAAATAATTATATTTAATGTCTAACTCCTACGTACAGTCTTAAAATTCAGTTAAAATCCATGCAATGGGGACACCTATATACTTTTAGACATCCCCAGCCCACACTTGTGACATAGGACAGGATTCCTGAAGGTCTTTTAATAATCATCAGTAAATTTTATGTGAGTTTGGAAACAGCATACAGTCTCTGCGGAAAGAAAAAGAGTTAAAAAAAAAACCCAAACAACCTCAGACTACTGAGAAACATGTATACCTGAGGAAAAAAGAGACCAGTAGCTGATAAATTTACCAATCATGAAAATCCACACAATTACTGAATTTGACAAGAAATGCAGTTTCAATGTGCTTAACCAAAGAAGCACAGATGGTTTTGTTCATGTTCAACAGCAAATAGTTTCCTTTAAAAGGTTGTTGTTGTTATTGTTATTTATATTAGTACTAGTATTAGTATTACTAGAGATAAACGTACCTGTTTTTTAAATTATGTAGTTCATGAACCTATGAAATTCTCACTACAACTTTTACATCTAAGCCTCCAACAATTTACTGCATGGAAACTTGGATTCCAAATATAGATATTTTTTTTCTTTTTTGTTCTTTTTGAAGTGGGGACAGATGAATATAATTAGTGGTAAATTGATAATATTCTTTACTCTGTTTAGCTAAATAATGAAATTATTCTCATCCGTGTAGTACCTCAGAAGGTTTCCACTTTTACCAAAGTAAAAATAGCAATATATTTTATTTCCCAGCTTTCAAAAGATCCAAAATGACATTTTTATAATACATTGTTAGTCTAAGGAAATAATTGATGGCAAGGTGAACTATGGAAATTAGTTTTGTTTTCAGTTATTATTGCTTGGAGCTGTGACCTGAGGTCCATAGTTCCTGTCTACTACAGTAATAAAACTTTACAGTCTAAAATTTCCAGAGGAATATTACTACTGTTGTTTGCACATCAAGAAGCTCTGTCTTCTCATTGTTATTTTTGGGTCAAACAAATACAGGTATTGTTAAGGAGGCTGGTTTTAAGATAACCTATATATTCAAGAATTCTGTCTAATACAATTGTAGATGCAATTAATTAATGAAAAATTGAACACTGTGTTTATTTATGGGTTTATAAGAGTATCAGTCTTGGTGTCAGTTGCATGGTACTGTTGCTTCTACATGTGAATCATGAACTGTATTATCAGTAGTTCAATACAATAATGAAAAAAAAAATCTTGATGAAATATACAGGTCTCAACCTACTAGAAACTTTCCCTGCACTGACTCCAGTGGTTCCATTTTGAAAGACCCCCCCTGAATTTTAGAGCACTTCTGTTCACATTTTTGGCTTCTTGGAGTTAGAAGTATATGTCTACAGTATCAAATGCTTGTTTCTCTCAAAAGACTGACTAATGCTGAATTTATTTTCCTACATTGAGAACAAAGGTGCACTTTAGAATAAGTTAACAAACCGTTTTCATTTCTATATCCCATCACTCTTCAGTTACTTCTTAAAACATTTTTTTTAATTGCAGTTTCCCTATAAATTAAGGCTTCTTCTACAACACTAAAAATGTTAGCTCAGAACAGGATGAAGAAAGTATATTCACAAGGTACTGACAGTAGTTTCATTAGCTGATTTTGACTGAAATGTCATAGGTTCATCATCACTGCATTGTACTATTAGTAGTTATATCTGTCTGAAACATTACATTTTCAGTAGGTAATTACCAGGGCTTCTCCATTTACCAAAGTTTTTTGGTGGAGAAATTAATTGGTTTTTTTAAAAAAACAAACAAACAAACAAACAAAAAAAACCAAAACCAAACCACAACAAAAACGAACTGAAAAAAGCATTATGTCACACATTATTGTGCTCCAGTGAAGATTCAATGAATATTGGCAGTAATAACTTCATACTTCTTGATGTTCATAACACCAGAAAAAAGAAATTGACATTAGAGTGAATTTAGAAAATAACAACAAAAATGTTTAATGACTTAATGACACTGACAGAGAAAAATTAAAAATTCATTATGAAAAGCTTGGGTAAACAGTTACCGTGTACAGGAAACAGTTCACATGCTTATGGGGTGTGAACAGTGAGTCAACTGTAAATTCTCCTTTTACTAGCAGAAAACTTACTCTTATTGATTTTGAATGCAGCATACAGTTGAACAGAAAATAGTGTCCCATTGCTTTTTCATTTTAAAGTAAATGCAATGAAAGCATAAAATGCAATCTGGGCAACTTTAGATTAGTAACTTTTTTCTGTATAATATTTAAGGATTGTTTTATCTATTTTTGTACTGCTTCTGTCCTGGAAAAAAAAGTCTTAAAATAGACATGATTATCCTGTAGGGGATGTAGGCAATGATTTTATGTTTAGAAGTTATTTTGCCTTGGTAACCAGCATAATGCCCATCAGATAATTGGGGATGAGGGGTGGGAAGAGCAGGATTTTTTTTTGTTGTTTCTGCTAAATTTATTGTTACAGATGTAGCAACAGACAATCTAGAATAAATAGGGATTCTAAACATCCAAAATTAAGTACTTTAAAAAGCAACACATCAAGCTTTATATGATTTTATTAATTGAATATATAATACAATTTTTTTTTAACTCATACTGCTTAGGTGCTGGATTTTGTGGAAGTTCTCAGGGGCAGAGATTAGATTATAGACCCTGAAATATTTTGCCATTTGATAAATTCTATGATTCTATGATAACTGTGGAATATAAAAGTAAACTTGTTTGCTGTTTCATGAAATCTGGCAGTTTTATTTGTGAACGACCTTTCAGGAGAAAAGAAGATCAAAACTGGCACCTCAAAAAAAAAACACAAAACAAAACAAAACAAAAAGCAGCAACCAAAACTTTTCAGTTACCATTATGTCTTTCTAAGAAAGTAACTTCTTCTGTTTTGTTTTGTTGTTTTTTGTTGTTTTGTTGTTTGGGTTTTTTTACATGGAATAGGGTCATATATTAAACATTTGTTCCACTTTCTGAGTTTTGCAATGATCCTAATATTTTTGTAATGTTATTTGAATACAAAAATTGTATGATTCGCAGACACATTCATTGCCAAAAATTCTGTTAAGTGACATTTCCCTAGTTCTCTCTGGTTCACGTACTATGAGTCCATTTTTACTTTAATATTGTCTTCCTCAACTCTTAATTAAGCATGTTGAAGTCAATGAGACATCCTCAAAATTAGATTTTTCCACCTGTTTTCTTTGTGATGCTTTGCAGTGAGTTTAAGTAGCTAACTACTGGCAGCTGACCAAAACTATGCTGACTGCAGGTTAGTGCTAGTTCTTTCAGAGCTGCATTTAGAAAATTTCCTCATGATGCTCTGTGCCCTTTATTAGCAGATTATCACGATTTTCCTGTCTTACCCCAATGTAGAAGTAAAATGTCCTTTCTCATATTCTAATTTGGAAAACCCCAGGGAGGTGCAGAGACCTGCCAGAAGCCAGTAGCTCACAGGAGAGCAGCTGACAAGGTGTGGGCAGGGCCAGGAGTAACAGCATCAGGTTTAAACAAGGAGTAATTGTTGCCAACAGTCATTTACTGAGGTGGTCACCTCCAGTGCAGGTACGTTCTGCAGTGGAGGATAACAGGGTACATGTGAGTTTTCCCAAGTGAAGTAAATCTCAGGGGAGCTCAGAGACCTGCCAGCAGCTCACATGAGGGCAGCTGAATGAGGCATCAGTGGGTCCAGGAATAACGTTGACCACCCCCTACCTCCACAAAAGGCAGTCCTAGGCAGCACTAGTGACCAGGAGCATTGTGACCAGGACTAGTAAACAGCATGAGATGTGTCAGCCAGACCATGGCATGGCAGTTTGCACAGCAGTTCACACAGGAGGGTGCCTCTTTGAAAGGGAGATATTCTACTGGATGAGTGGAGACATTTGAAGTACACATAACCCAGCAACTGGACACTGTTCTGTGACCTTCTGCACAGATCAAGGGCACTTATCCTACCTGACCCTCAAGGCAGAATGGTGAGCATTTGTCTGAGAGCAAAGGCTGCAGCTCTCGATGGGGGGTCTGCACCATCTACCCCAGCAGTGGCCAGTGCCTCCATCCAAGCAGAGCTGCTACGGGGAGAGGCTGCAGTGCAGACCTCAGGCTGCAGGAGGTGCCTAGCCCTTTCTCCTGCGGAAGGGATGGGATCAGCCCTGCCTGCAGAAGGTATGCTTAGGTGAAGGACCTTCTGCAGTAAGTGGCTGAGCTGCAGGAGGTGGTGAGAAGGCTGTGTAACATCAGGGATGCTGAGGAGTTAGGTAGCTGGTCCCAAGTGCAGTCTGTGGTAGACCCACAGCCCATGGCCAAACAGCCCGAATCTCCCCTACCGGTGCACACACAGAGGGAAGAGGGCCAATAACACAGAAGAATAGAAGCTTGTAATGGCAAGGACCTGCAGGAGGAAGAGACTTTCCCTGAAGCCTGAGGTTCCCTTCCAGAACCGCTTCACCACTCTGCAGACTGAAGAGGAAAGACTTGTCACATCAGGAGACATGCTGAAGCTGAGTAAGGCAGCCCACTCTGCTCCCTGTATGACAACCAGGGCAACTAAGAAAAGGTGATGGATGATAGTAGGCAACTCTTCTGAAAGGTACAGAGGCACACAGAGGCACCCATTTGCCAACCTGACACGCTCTTTAGAGAGGTGTGCTACTTAGCAGGGGCTCGTATCAGGGATGTCACCAAGACACAATCAAGCCTTATATAGTCCACATCCATTGCTGTTGTTTCACATGGGCATCAGTGATACAGCCAGTAGCAGTCTAAAGAGTACCAAGGATTACAGAGCCTTGACAGTAGCAGTATGGGACTCTGGGGTGTGGGCTGTTTTTTCATCATTTCCTCTGGTCAAAGGGAAAGGGTTTGAAAGGTCCAGTCAAATCTGTCAAATCAACAAATGGTTACAAGCCTGTTGCCATGGCATGGGCTTCAGCTACTTAGACCATGGGACTCACTTTAAGAAACCTGGTCTACTAGGAGTTCCAATAGTCAGAGAAGGGGAAGGGCATGACATCTTTGTCATGGGCTTGCCAGGCTAGTAAAGAGGGCTTTGAAGTTGCTGGGGGAGGTGAATCTCAATCCATTCCACTCCTACCAGTTAATGCCAGTTCCAGTAAGAAATGCCCAGAGCCTGGAGAGAGATCACAGGTCAGCAGGAGAACACCTGAAGAGCAGCACAAAGGAATTCCAGACCCTACAGCCAGTAAGTCAGCTTCACTGGGGGCCCAGTTTAAATGCCTCTATGCAAATACATGTATCATGGAAAATTAACAAGAGAAGTTGAAGACATGTCCACACCTGCAGACTATGCTCTTATCAGCATCACGGAGATGTGGTGGGACGGTTCCTATGACTGCAGAGCTGGAATGGAAGGATACAGGCTTTTAGGAAGGACAGGCAGAAGAGATGAGGAAGAGGTGTTGCCCCCTATGTCAATGACCAGCTGGAGTGTATGGAGCTCTGTCCAGAGGCGGATGAGGAGCTAACTGAAAGCTTATGGGTTAGGATTAAAGGGAGGGCAGGAACAGGTGACTTGGCAGTGGGGGTCTGCTACTGGTGACCTGACCAGGAAGACTGAGCATATTAGGCCCTCTGTAGACAGACAGGAGCAGCCTCATGTTTACAAGCACTGGTCCTCATGGAGGAGGGCCACCCCAGTACCTGTTGGTGGGACAACACAGCAAGGCATAAGCAATCCTGGAATGTGTTGATGATAACATCCTTGTCCAAGTGATAGAGGAACCAATGAGCAGAGGTGCTGTGCTGGACCTTGTTCTTACTAACAAGGAGGGGCTGGTGGAGAATCTGAAGCTCAAGATCACCCTTGGCTGCAATAACCATGAAGGGGTGGAATTCAAGACCCTTAGGGCAGTGAGGAGGGTGCATAGCAAGCTTGCTACCCTGGACTTCAGGATAGTGGACATGGACTTCTTCAGGGATCTGTTTGGTAGAGTACCATGGGATAAAGTCCTGGAAGGAAGAGGGGCCCAGGAAAGCTGATTAATATTCAACAATCACCTCCTCCAGGTTCAGTAGTGATACATCCCAACAAAGAAGAAGTCAGGCAAAAACACCAGGAGGTCTGTGTGGATGAACAAGGAGCTCCTGGACAAACTCCAAGCAGCCAGGGATCAGGTTAGGAAAGCTTAAGCCCTGATAGAATTAAAGCTAGCCAGGGACATCAAGGGGAAAAAGAAAAGCTTCTATAGGTACATTTGTGGTAAAAGGAAGGGTAGGGAAAATGTGGGCCCTCCCTAGAAGGAGATTGGAGATCTGGTTACCCAGGGTACAGAGAACTCTGAGGTACTCAATGACTTTTTTGCCTCAGTCTTCACTGAAAAGTGCTCCAGCCGTTCTGCCCAAGTCACAGAAGTCAAAGGCAAGGACTAGGAGAATGAATAACTGCCCACTGTAGAAGATCAGGTTCAAGACCATCTAAGGAACCTGAAGATGCACAAGTCCATGGCGTCTGACAAGATATATTTGAGGATCCTGAGGGAACTGATGGATGAAGTTGCTAAGCCACTACCCATCATATTTGAGAAGTTGTGGCAGTCTGGTGAAGTTCCCGCTGACTGAGAAAGGGGAAACATAATGCCCATTTTTAAAAATGAAGACCCGGGGGACTGCAGGCTGGTCAGTCTCACTTCTCTGCCCAGCAAGATTATGGAGCAGATCCTCCTGGAAACAGTGCTAAGGCATATGGGGAAAAAAAAAAAAAAAAAAAAAAAAGAGGTGATTGGTGAAAGACAACATGACTTTACTAAGGGCAAATCATTCCTGGCAAATTTGGTTGCCTTCTATGATGGGATAACAGCATTGATGGATTAGGGAAGAGCAACTGATGTCATCTACCTGGATTTGTGCGAAACATTTGATGTTGTCCCACACAACATCCTTGTCTCTAAACTGGAGAGATATGGACTTGGTGGATGGACCACTCAGTGTATAAGGAATTGGCTGGATGATCACACTCAAAAAGCTGTGGTCAATGACTCAATGTCCAAAGACCAGTGATGAGTGGCGTTCCTCAGGGCATTGGGACCGGTGCTGCTTAACATCTTTGTTGAGTAGATTTAGTTTAGATATTAGGAAGAAATTTTTTACTGTGCGGGTGGTGAGACACTGGAAATTGTTGCCCAGTATAGCTGTGGATTCCCCATCCCTGGAAGTGTTCAAGGCCAGGTTGGATAGGGCTTTGAGCAGCCTGGTCTAGTGGAAGGGGTCCCTGCCCATCTTTAAGGTCCCTTCCAACCCAATACATTCTATGATTCTGTGATTTAAGAAAGTGGAGTCTACTTGCTCTTAAAACACACAAAAAAAGTAGTATTTTAAAATTACTGATGTGCAAAGATCTTCAGTAGGAGTATGCTGTCAGTCCATTGCACTGGTGTCATTTTGAGTCCTTTGAAACACAGTTGTTCCATGCCTTTAACATCCCCATAGGTACTATACCTCCACAAGTACCTGAAATGATAGCAAATCCTCAAAGATTTCTGGGTTGAAGGAAGTAGAAACCGAATAAAGACCAATTTGTATTTATCCAAGCGTATTTTTTCATGTTACTGTTAATATTGCAGAATGAGAAATTAAAGGACACTCATCCTATTCAATGAAGAGTTTAGGAGTTCCAATAACAAATTACTTTCACTGAATGTATTTGTTTTAAATTGTGATGTCTTTTTTTCTGGCAATTTCAGACTGATATACTAAATTTTCAAAAGCTTTAACTATAATATAAAATTTTATTTCTTGCCTTTTCTCAAAGTGTACAGTATATTTCTATAATTTACTCTAAAATAAAAATATTTATTAAATATATTTTTTGTTCCAACAGGAGCACAGAAATTCACACACAAACACAATACAAAGATCTTAACTCACTTAACTCCTTTTATATTCATCTGTAACTTTAGCATAAGCATAATACTGGTGACAGAATAAATAAAAAGAATATTTAAAAAAAAAAAAGAAGTGAAAGTTTTTATAGTATTTTCATTTGCTTTTAGCACATAGCTGCAAGGTAAAGTGCTGGCTGTAATATTTATAAAACTGACATTACAACAAAATGCAACACAAAGAGGATTACTGTTTGAACACAGTTTTGTAGATGATAGGAGTTCAGCTGCCTGAGGCTTCCACGGAACACTCCAGTGCACCATAAGTGGTAGAAGCATCTTCATTTTTCGTAGGACAACAACTGCACAATAAAAAGCCACTCCAAAATTGTGTATCAACATTATCCATTAAGTCCAATGGAAATATTATGGACAATCATGCTCATTATAGTCAGTCATGCAGTGACACTTGACACTACTATTGATTTTCATTTCATAAATCCACAGCTGGAGAGTCTCAATATTGTTCACCTTTCTAACTTAGTACACATACCAATAATATGCCGGAAGATCATTTTCTGTTTACAAAACAACTTGTTCTACTGTATGACAATAAAAAAATGTTAGAGGACAGACTTGGGTGTGAGTTGTTTCGGGGTTTTTGCTCAGGTTTAGAGTTGAGTAGTCAAGGCATATTTCAGGCGAGTATAAACAAACATGACTATAAGATTTTGCAGTAGATATTAACATTTTTTTAAAATGCATAGTCATGTTATTATTTTTAAGGTAAACTAATTGATTCTGAATTAATTTATTTTGTTTTGGTATATTTGTAAATATCTTTTTTGTTCCCAGAAATCTGTATGGTTCTAAATGTAGATAGTTCCAGAGTATCATAACAGTTGCTTCACAAAGTAGTCTTGAAGAAAGAAAATAGATCTATTTTGATTTTTCACAGCAGGTAGATTTTCCAGACCTCAGACCTTTCTTGCAGTCATTTTAATCATTTTAATATTTGAATATTTTCAAGGTGTGTGAATACCATGCTGCTATTTGAATGATTCCTTTATAGTCTTACACAAACATAAGGACCAGAGGGGACAACTTTCTGAGGACAGATTATATTAAGTATTCTTTTGTTATCAAAATCAGGTTTATGTTGTTTTCCCTTATGATATGACTTTTTCAGAGGGTTTTTTTTGTGTGTGTGTGCTATGAATCAAACTGACAAATAGAAGTGATTGTTCTATTGCCACCCTCACTCCCTCAAAAATGCAAAGCTTCCCAGGCCACTTTAATATTTCTAGCATTTCTTTGTGTTTCAATATAAAAAAAGAAGTAGAAACATGTAAAACCTTGGAAAAGGATCATTTTGGTTTGGTAGCTGTTCTCTGTACCTGGTGTTGCAACCAGAAAGAGGACACATGTTATGACAGCAGCGGCTCTGTAGGAGGATGCAGCCATACCTGCCTTGTCTTCCTGGCTTTGCTGGCTGTCCCTGCCCAAGGCCCAGTAGCCCAACCTCAGCTCTGGACCTGCAAGCAGTCTGTGCCTAGATCTGGCCCTCGACCCAGCCCCCGTCTAACCCCTCATTGCTCCTGGGGCTGCTGAGGGGCCTGCACCCTCAACTCTGCCCATCATGTCCAGCGGCTTGAGGGAGAGGGCAGGGCCTTGTCTATGCCCAGATCACCCCGGCTCCTGGTCCTATTGCCATTCTCAGGGCAGCCCCCATTCTACCATGCTCAAAATGTTCATAACCCCATACCCTAAAGGTCCAAACAAGGAAAGGAGACTTGCTGGGTTCCCACCACCATGGCTGTACTGCTCTGGTATAGCAGTACTCACTTTTTTCCTCCTCTCTCTTCCTCCACAAGTCATCGCCATCCACCTCACATAGTTCTTGGGTGTGATGGTATGCAGGTGGATGACAGCCCAGGCCCAAGGTCTCACCTCCTGTAACACACAGGAATCACTATGAGTTATTAAACACTGTTACTAAATATTTTAGTGTGATCTCACTCTATTCAGGACATGTAGGGAGAGTTATATATGTATCTATTAGCTGATGGGCCACCAAGTAGACTAGCTGAGGAGTAGGAGGATACTTGCATCTCATAATAGTAGAGATCTGAGCTGGTGAATCGATGAGGGTCCTGCAGTCTGGGAACAGCTATAAGGTAGGCATGAAGTGAATCCTAATATTTAAGGGATCCATGAATTCATGATTTTTTTGTGAATCAAGACAGTGAAGGTGTATGCATGTCACCAGTGAATTTCCAGTCTGATCAGTTGGAAAAAAAGGTACAAGGCTGGGCCATATTTGTTGTTCCATGTTTATATGAGCAATGTTTGTGTTTACTCAGATGTCAGTAAAGGCACTGCACTCTCTGTGTTGATCTGTGCGGTTGGCTGTGTCTGCACTCTGTGAGTGTTCCCTACAAGTGGGGAAAAAAAACCAGATGCATTTATTTGTCTGGGCTGGGAGGAGTCACCTGGGACACTAAAGCCACCAAATTTGTCTTTCTTTAAATATCATTATTCCTTTCTGGCAAGTCATACAGTGTTTTTATTCCTGCGTTATCTTCTCCTCTTCCCATACTGTATATTGCATTAGGAGAGACACAGGCACCATGATGTTGCTCAGCGGAAGAGAAAACATTAATAATGTACCTGTAACCTCAAATATGTTGGTTTTTTTCCTCCCTGTCCCCCTCATCCAGGCAGGAGCTCTAGACAGAAGAGGCAATGGTCAATGAGAAGGGATACTCCTTCAGCTGGCAAAGTAAACGTGTACTACTCTATGACCTAGCTTCCCTTTAGAAGTTTTATTTTCAGCATCTGGACAGAAACACTTTAAGTAATAAGCTCTAGATAAAGATCTGAGTACTTAATTGCTCTGAAGTATTATTTCTCTATTGAAAATCATGGAAGTGAGGAATTGCTTCATTTCCTAGTTTTTTTTTAAGATCATATTAAGGTTTATAGCTTTTGTTCCTGAAATTGGTTTTCATGTTTTGCTGGCTCTGCTGGATGTTACATAATTATGTTAAGAGTTCCTGTGGTTCTCATTATTCTTTCTTGCTTTCTGTTGGTGCCTATAAATAAACTTCACTCTTCCCTTGTGACCTATGCTGTTTACAGCCAGTATAGTCTCGGCAGGACTATATTAGGAAGGGTACAATGAGTTGTGTTCTCATGAGGCCATGCAGAAGGCAGCTGTATTCTACTGGGTGTTCTCAAGGAGTGGCAAAAGGTGCACTTGGCACTGCTGCTAATTTCTGTGACTCCAGTGAGGCTGTGGGCAACCATGGCATAAGTATGATCTTGACTTTCTGTAGTTGGGATCTGTCCTGATTTCAGCTGGAACAGAGTTAATTTTCTTCTTAGTAGCTGGTGCAGTGCTGTGTTTTGGCTTTGATGTTAGAACGTTGATAGCACACTGATGTTTTTGGTTGTTGCTGGGTGATGTTTACACTAAGTCAAGGACTTTTCAGTTTCTTGGGCCCTGCCAGCTAGAGGGCTGGAGGGGCACAGGAAACTGGGAGAGGACACAGCCAGGACAGCTGACCTGAACTAATCAAAGGGCTATTCCATACCATATAACATCATGCTGAGTATATAAGCTGGGGGAAAAAGAAGGGGGGGGGGGGGGGGGGGGGGGGGGGCGCGGCAGGGGGGGCATTCAGTTTTATCGCATTTGTCTTCTTGAGTAACTATTATGCGTGATGGAGCCCTGCTTTCCTGGAGATGGCTGAACACCTATCTGCCGGCAGATGGAAAGTACTGAATGAATTTCTATTTTTTTTTCTTTTGTTGCTTGCACAGATTTTGCTTTACCTATTAAACTGTCTTTACCTCCACCCATGAGTTTTCTTACTTTTATTTTTCTGATCCTCTCCTCCATCCCACTGTTGGGGGAGTGAGTTAATGGCTGTGTGGCAGCTTAATTGCCAGCTGGGGTTAAACCATGACAGGATGCCAGGGTGATATTTCAACAAGACAATAACAAAAATAATTGTGAAAGTTATATATTAAAATTACTGCAATTGGCACAATGTGTTTCTCATGGTCTTGGTAACAATAAGAATACTAATCATGTCTCTGTTTGCACAGCTCAACACAAACACTCCACAGTACATAAATTAACCATTTCCTGTTGTGAACAGCAATAAGGAAATATGATACCTACCTGGAAATATCATTGAAATACTAATAGTACTAACCATATGGAATAGAGGGTTTGATGTTGTGTCTCAAACTAATAAGAGGGATTAGGGATTCTTTTATAATTAATATTCTTTCTCATACACCTAGAAATCTAAGCCAAAAAAAAAAAAAAAGGCGCATTGAACTGGCTTAACTTCTTTCAATGAACAGAGAAAGCTGCATCTGGCAGTAAATGGATTTTTTATGAGACATCTTTAGCCAAGCATTTTAATTTATTTTTTTCTAAATTACTGCAAAGCCAAGTGAACAATGTAAAGGGCAGCAGAAAACAGTATGAAACATATAAGCGAATGGAAGAAGAGGAGAAAAATGCCCTTTAAGCAGTGTTAAATAACCATGACCTTTCCTAGAAATCTGGCAAGACTTTGGTGAAGTGTGTAAAAAAGATTATGTTAATTATCTTTACCACATTAACATTGCTTATAAAATAGAAGAGGAAATGAAGGAAAAAAAATATGTTTGATAAAAACTAATGCATTGACTCAGTAGAACGTTGTGCTGGATTGTATTATGTGTTAAATCCAGCAACATTTTGATGGTATCAGAGTGTTACAGGATTATTTAAAAAATATTTTGTTGTTCGTATGTCTCAGTATGCAAACAATTATGATTCTAAGTAGCTTAGCATGAGGTGTACTCGTTATATGTGTGATTATTCATGTTTGTAATGATAGCATCAAGGTTATGGTCATGGATATAAGGAAAGAAATAACATTTTAAATAATATTTTGGCTATGGAATCTTGTACTGGTTTTGGCTAAGATAGAGTTAATTTTCTTAATAGTAGCTCGTATGGGGCTGTGTTTTGGATTTGTGATGAAAACAGGGCTGATAACATAGGGTTGTTTTGTCCTTCACAGCAGTGCTTACACAGCATTCATGCCTCCTCTCTTTTTCACATTGTCTTACCAGCAAGTAGGCTGGGGGTGCACAAAATGGGAGGGGACACAGCCAGAATAGCTCACCCCAACTGACCAAAAGGATATTCCATACCATAAGGCATCATGCTTAGCAATAAAATCTGGGGGAAGAAGGAGGAAAGGGGGGACACTGGGAGTTGTGGCATTTGTCTTCCCGAGCAACCTTTACAAGTGATGAAGCCCTGCTTTCCTGGAGATGGCTGAACATCTACCTGTTAACAGGAAAAAATGAATTTATTCCTTGTTTTGCTTTGCTTGCATGTTTTTGCAGCTTTTGATTTACCTATTAAACTGTCTTTATGCCAGTCCACAAGTTTTCACACTTCTACACTTCCAATTCTCTTCCCCATCCTGTGAGTGAGTGGCTAGGTGGAGCTCAGCTGCCTAGCAGGATTAAACCACAACAAATCTAAACAGCAACAAGTTTATAATCTCTTTCATTTTTTTCTTTTTTTTTATTCTTTTTTTTTTATTTTTTTTTAACAACAGACATTCTTCTAGAACTCTAAGACTTTGGAAGAAATTTGACATAGTCATCGTCTATTTTTCCAAATTACATTTGTTTTCATCTTTACAGATTAGTAAGGAAAAAACATTACTATTTACTCCTAAATAATTAAAATTTGACATGCACATGTTGTTCTTAAATTACAGTTTTAGCATTTTTTTAATGTAAACCTGAAGTTGCTGCTAAAGATAATGAAAGTAAAATAGCTATCAATAAAGTAGCAGAGTAGATTTTATTGTCACTGAACTTGCTTATCCTTCTTCCTCTTCCAAAATTGCTCATTCTTTTTACGTTACTTTGCAAATAGTGTTCTATACCACTGCTTTCCATATATAACTGGAGCTTTTATCCCTTTTATTAAAAAAAAACCAAAACCAACAAAAAAACCCCACAACCAACCCAATAAAAACCAAATGCAAAAATGCAAATGCAAGCACAATACATTGTAGTATTGCTTAATTCCAATTTATCTCCATAAAAATTACAATAGAAACTCATAAATGAAATAGATTTTTCTATTGTTGCTAGTCATTTATTTAGGTGATAATTAAACACATAATCAAAAGGCTCAGACAAGAATTACTGCAGTCTTGAAATGCATCCAGATCACATAAGACTGATGCAATACTTGTCAAATTTTAATTTTGTTTTTCTGCACAAACAGAACTGAGAAATTTTGTGAGGAAAATATTGTCTTCATAGAATTTCCAGCCTACTGCCAAAAATTTAATGAGAGGGCTTATAACCAGTTGAATTTCCTAATCAAGGACACTGGTATTGTTTGTTAAATGTCTTTCTCCGCTTTGATTGATTATCCAAAGCAAACAACTTTTTACTTATTCTGGTGATTTCCTTAAAAATATGGAGATAATTTCAGACAGATTTTCATGGCAGGGAAAAAGTGAAATACCGAGGTACACATTTCAGGCCTGTTTTGGATCAAAACTGAAAAGTCAAATTCACATTTTATGGTGTGACATTTCAGGTTGTGGCAGTTGGAATAAGAAATTAGCAATCAGAGATTTATTATTTCAATACTTTGGCAAGTATATTCTCTTTCCTTATAGGCTGGATGTTTTTCCTTTAGATAGACAATAAATGTTGATGGGGTGATGAATCCCGTCTTTGGTGGTTGGGCACGTTGTTTCACAAAGCTGTCAAATATGTCTTTAGATGGTAAAGATGAAATTATGAGGGAACTGGCCAAGTTTAGACTCCAGGATAGGCAGGTTTCTTACTTCAGACTTCTCTGGTGTTAGGAAATGAAACAATGCAGATCTTTCTTTCCATTTCTCCATCAAAGCACACTTATGATACTGCAAAGACTCAGATGCTTTACAATTAAGGCCCTGTCCTTTGAGATGTTCAGGCATGGTTGAAGTTCAAGTGGAATATGATCTTCAGCAGGACAAAGTGGACCCAAACTCATATCATAAATATGACAGTACTATAATAATATCAGGGACTAACAGTACAGATATTTCACATTGTGTTGCTACAGGAAATTTTACAGTATTAAGTGGTTCGTCACCATTCTATTGGACCATGCTGTTCTGTTTTTTGTTCATGTCCTTTCATTTTTCATCTATGTTGTTTGTGCTGAATAACATACAGAAAAAAAATGGTTTTCCTCCAATCACCTGGTTTTTGAAAACATGCCCTCCTTCTGGGAGATAAACTATGTTAAAAGTGCAAAACACAAACTATGCAGGAAAGAAAATCAGTAAGAGAATTTTTTTTTTTTTAGATCTTAATCCCTTAGAACTAATTTGGTATAGATTAAATTTTAAAACAATTGTCTCTAGATGTCTAGCTCTGTTTGTACTACTGCAACCTTCTAGTTCAATCCAGTAATGACAGAAAAATCTAATAACAAAAATCATAGCATACTTGTTTTACAGTTCTAATAGGTAGCTGTTGCTTCCCACAGATAGAGCAAAAGACAAAACAGCAATAGTTTATTAGCTGAGAAACAAAGCTAATATTTTTAAATCTGTAAAACATCAGACTGTGCCTTGTATCTATGACTTTGTATTTGGTGCCATTCTTCTCTTTCTGGACAAATTTTATTCTTCCATTTGACAAAAAATACTCTTAACCCTCTTTTTTTTCTTAATGTTCTCTGTCCTGTCCTTTTGTTTCCTTGCAAATATTGTTTTAAAAAATACTAGAGACATGTTTCTAGATTTTTTTTTTTCTGAAATTAAATGTTACTTAAGAGTTTTTCTTAATGGAAACTTCAAGATGGAATTCATCATAGTTCTCATACAATTTCTGTTTTCTACTTTCAAATCACTCACTAAAGATTGTGTTTCACCTGTTTCCACCATCTTTCCAAGGCCTGAATATATGGAATTTCCTCTAGAAACAGCAAATTCAAATGAAAGACTAAGTTATAAATTGAATAGTACTCCAAAATCAGTCATACTTAAAACCAAACCTAAACATAACAGGAAATTGTCACAGCTAAAAATCTTTTGCACATCTAAAAGTCTATGTGTTAATTAATTATTGCTGTAGTTATGATTTTAAAATGTTATCTATGCAATCAAAACAAAAATACAAAATGCTAATCATGATTAATGTAGAACTAAAGTCTAATGAGCTTATGAAAAGTAAACTGATTAAACGTAAGTGAATAAATTACTTTGCTGATCATGAATTTATTGTAAAATGTTTTGTATTTTTAAAAATGTCATAGCTTGAGAATGATAATGTGTTGGTAATCTTATGGGTATATATTATAATTTGAAAACGAAAATTAAAAACTGTTTTACTCTTAGGGAGGCCTTGTTTTCTTGTTCTAGAAATAAGACACTTTCTTCTTAAAAGATGCTTCTATTGTAGCACCAAGATAATTGCTAAAATATTAATTTCACATTAATTGTAAAATGCAAAAGTTATGAAGTTGTGCAAAGAATTCTGTATATGTATAACTTACATGTGATGACTCAGTAATTGGTAGGAATGTTTGCCAATACTGTTATTTTTTTTATTCCATTGAGCCATCAAAGTAGCCATAACCTAATTAATGCTCTAGGCACATTATCGTACACACGGAATAGGTACCTACCTGTGCTTTTCAGTCCTACTTAAATGATGTTAGGTGTTGAATGTTAAAGCTACCACGTTTGAAATCTGATGTCTTTTCAAAACTTTACAAGCACCTCCTCTGACTGTGAGCAAAGGTCTTTATGTCATTTTCTATATTGCGATATATGGTTATATAAGTAAACATAAAAACACTTTTAAAACAAAAAATTATTGCAGAGATTTGATTATTAATTACAATATGTTTTATGATTATATTCTATTTTTATCTGAGTAATGGATTTGCTGAACTTTTGCTAGATATTTTCAAAGGTATTGCTTTTTCAGACATTTTTCTGATACTGATACTTTAAATTTCATTTTGCTCCAACTACTTAGGCTCTTATTTCCAGAACCTGTCTGACCATCTGAAGCACGTGATTATTATGGTATTATTCTTAAGTGACTTACTGACATTTAAAAGGGACTGGAAGAAAATTGATAGCACTTTATGAACAGTAAATGATATTTCCTTATGTTAATGTTATATTTTGGGGAATAATGACCATATTCACTAATATCCAAAAATATCAGATTTTTTCATATGGAAAACCAAGCAATAATTATTGTATTGTTTTCATTTCTCCAAACCTATTTATGTATCTAAATTTTAGATATGTTTTAAACGGCTCTAAATTATTCTTAATTTTGTTTAAATTTTACATTAAAACCTATTTTCACTGATACCCAAGCTAGACCTTGACCTTGTAAATCTGGATTTAGGATTCTTTTCGTAAACTGGGAGGCAGCCAAGTCTGGGTTTTAGCATTTCTCTCCAATTGAACACTACATTATCTAAAGGATTACTTCTCAGAAAAAAAAATAAACCACCACATTTTTGCTAGTCACTGTTACCTCATTTAGATTAGCTGTGTGTGTTCAAAAAACATGAAAATATTTGAACTAAATTCTAAACCATCATGGAACATGCCAAGTTGAATAAGCACTTGTTCTTAACTTCTCATGGTTACATATACATCTAAAACCAAGACTATCTGCAAAATAAACGCCCAAAAGATGTCTTGGGTCTACACTTGAATAGAAAGAAAGCCTGAAATTCCTTATTGTTTTATGTTAATGTTTTGCCAGCACTGACTAGACTTTATCTGAGGCACTCAGAACTTCTTTGTATGCTGAAACTACCTAAAGAAACCCTAAGCTGACATCAGTGCTAACTACATTTTAAATTGGGATGGAAACCTGAAAGATTTATTTTTTGGATCATCTAAATATGGGTTCCCTTTGCATACATATATGTGAAGGATTATATGAGTGAGTGAGTATTTCAGGATAGAAATTGGGGAAGCAGGAGATCATAAATAGAAACTTAAGGAAGGTAAGAGAATGTCAGACTTCTTGATATTGGGAGGTGCTATGGAGTAGAGTTTATTGTAGTTAAGAGTATGTAAAGGCTGTTGTTGGCATACCTTTGTTTTACCAGTGTTACCATATTCACCTTTTTCCACTATATGCTTATGGTTTTAATGTTCAGCCCTCCTTAGTTCTATCGCTTAGAAAACAAATTATTTAGTTTAAAAAATATTTATTTATTTTATTTTAAAAAGCCATTTAATAATTAGTTCTAGAATGACTGGCAGCTGCAGTAGTCATCCAAACAGAATAATTTAGTCATTATCCCTTCCCATACCTATTTTCCAGCAAAACACCTATACATTAATTTTTAACTTGGTTGCACTATTATATTTTATCAGGTACAAAATTTCACATCAACAAGCTACTGTGATTTTTTTCCTTTCTTCTTATTCTCAGAGAACTGGTCTTTCCTGCAAGACTTGAAAAGAAAAAAGTCAGACAACCTTTGTCAGATATATTGCCATATGAAGAGTCACATTAGCATTAGAAGTGTTTTGTTTAGTAGAAGATAGTAAGTAGAAATAGCCCCATCTCTCCAGTCGTGCAGCATACATATACATAGATCTTGCACTGAGTTCAATAACTTCTTTAGCTTACACTTTATTTTTCACTGCAGTCGATAACATATGATATGTATTCTTTTGTTGGCATGTTACACTGATGTTTCTGATAAGTCAGGCAACATCCTAAACTGTTGAATCAGGCATTGTATTTATAAGTACAACAAAAATATTGAATAAATTATTTTCTTCTGGATGTAAGACAGCCAAAAACATTATTCCAGATGTTTGGAATAAAAGCAATTACATATTCTCATAATTTATTGATGCTTGGTTTCTGTCATGCCACCACACTTATATTTTCCACTTCTTGTTAGTAATTTCAGTGGCGAAAGGCATTGCTCTGCTTTTGCAGAACCTCACCTGGAGCATCAGAAATCTGTTCTCTGCTTTCACACACTCATGGTCTTGCAAAAGACTCATCAAAATCTGTCATTCAGTTATGTGCATGAAAGTATAGGCTTTCTTGTCATTTATAAATGCAGTATCTTAAGCGAACTGTACATAAATAAAGCACTAGATATTTTATTGACTGCTTTAAGAAGATAATTTTAGAGCTGCTGCTTGCAATATGGTGCTAAAATATATCACACAGCTGTTAAATCCACTTAATCTCACTTGTACTAAGAGATGGTTCCCATTTATGTAACTGACTCCTCAAAGTCTGGACATCTGCAATAAACTCTCATACTAAAGAACTTGTGCTATTATTGTAATCCTTTGAATATCACTGCGTATTCCCCCTGACTTCTTCCTTTTTGACTGCATTACCTATGTAATGTAGCAAAGAGCTTTTGAATGTCTGTTTTCAATTAAAAATAAAAATACAGATATTTTAACAAACAGCAAACCTGCTAATTGTGCAACTTTGTTTTCTATGGAACTGTTAGAAAATCCTTTTCTGTTTTTGCTTCTTTGCTAGAAGAGAGGAATGAAGAAAGGAATATGGACTCTTTCCTTCTGGAAGAATCACTGTAGCCCATTCACCTAATTTTGAAAATTTCAGAGCCTAACAAGTGACTGCTTAATATCCAGTCTGGGAAGCTACTGTATGAATGAAAGAATTGTGTGTGTAGCCTTAGTTTATATGAATAAATCTTACCCAAGTGATCCCACTGAGGAATAATTATAAGTAAATTCTTCATAATTATAGAAAGGTAAGATGATCTCTACACTTTCAAATAATTGCTTATAAGTCAGCAGTTGAATGTAAGGACATAATGACCACATTGCAGTTCAAGTCCAGCATGCTTCATGCTTGGTCCTTGACAAAGGACTTGTGACTGTAGCAGCTTTCAAGTGTTTTAGAATTTTCCAACAGAAGTCTTCAGAGCCAGATCCAGTGGAGGAACATCTGCTTTACATGATAAAAACACCTTTTTGGTTTGGTGTGGTTTTTTTTTGGTTTTGTTTTTGTTTTTGTTTTGGTTTGGTTTTTACCTTTTTTTTCCCCCCTTTTATCCCAGTTGACAGTATTTTCTTTCATGTTCATTATCTTTTCCAGGCATTAACTTTGAGTCTAATCTTAGTTTCCTGATATTCTGTGAAGTTTTGAAGTTCTCTACAAGATGATTCAGTGTGAACAATCACTATCCAGAATGGTTTTCATGCTGAGCAGAGAATATTTGTGCTTGTTCCTTAACTACATCAGATGTAGCTGAGAGGCAAACTAGTTCCTCAAAACTTCAAAGTCAGCAAAGGATAATTAAGTCAATAGATCTAGTATCAAAACCAACTACAAACTTCAATAAATGTCTATGTATACAAATATATATATATATATATAATAAAGGGTTATTAAATTCCTGGTTTGTCCACAACAGAAAAATAAAGTTTTAAATCTCAGGAGCTAGAAAGCATAAGAAAAAGGGTAAGAAAAATATTTTTTCTCTTTAAAAAGACAGTAACTTGCTGTGCCCATGGAAACAACTTAAAGCAGCGCACAGCATGAAAAACACAGCTAGGTACTAAGAAAAAATGTCTATTGTGTGTTGCAGATTGTGCTACAGAGGAAGTCTTCTTCAAAAATATGAATGCTATTTCTTTGGAAGAGTACCCTCCTTAGGCCCTTACCCTGCTGGTTTTGCAGTGGCTCTGCTTCATTTACCAAGTTTGATGTGGAATTCATGTAGTTCCGAAGTCAAAAGGTGGAACAGAATCAGTGGAAACACTTAGACACTGGCAAAAATGTTAAAAGGACAACATAAAACTTTTTTTTTAAAAAAAAAAAAAAAAAAAAAAAGTAAAGTTTTGTATGAACAATCCCTGTCTGTGAGTCACTAACACTTTCAGCTTCCTTTAGCACTCTTAGAATCTTAAGAGTATTATATGGTTTTGCAAATGTATATCAAGTGATCACTGTTGTAGATTGCTAAAGTATTGCAAGCTTTTAGATAACAGACTCAGATACAACAGAAAAGATGTTGTTCATCTACAATCCATGATAGTTTTGTACAAGTCTCCTATATGGTCATGTTTTACACATAAGTTGAACTTTTTACAGATAAGTGATATGAGATTTATTTCCAAAAATGGTTACTAACCAGAGCTTTATTTTTTGTATTTTTTTAGAGAGAGGATAGGAAGAAAAGAAAAAAAGGTGAGTGTTTTGCTTAGATAAATTGTTTGTAGCACTGTGCTAGTCATATTATGCAGAGTAACATCCAACTGAATAAGAATCCTAAAGTTAATTTTGCATGAGAAACATTAGAAAGAGATTAAATATATTTTATTAACACATCTTGAGAATGGAGCATTCAGCAAAGCATAAAGTAGTGGTTTTATTAGTTAATAAAAGTGTGAAGTATTCAGTTTAAGTATATTAAACCAAAATATATTAGTTTCCAACCATATAAATATGGGATGATATAGTAAGAAACAATATATCACATGAAGCATTCCAAATATTTTAAATAGCTTGAAGTAGCCTGTTTTACATAATTAATACATTATAAAACAGAACCAGGTTTGAATTTATGTTATGTGCTCTGAAGACCACACATTTATCTCTTCATTAAAAGAAATGTCTTTCAGCAAACAGTAAGTCCAACATTCATTTAAACACTGAGCAGAGAGTGCCAAAGGTTTCAGCGAAGTCATATGGAGTGTCAGCCCATCACTGTTCAGGAACAAGCACAATATAATTCAGTAAAAGACATTATTGGTACTATCTGTGTGAGGAAACTCAATGGAGTATTCCAGACAATATGGGTGAAACTGGGTTTTGTATAAAGTGTGTTTATTGACCAAATTCTGAATGAGTTATTGAAAGCTGGACAAGCTTCTTAAAAAAGACAACTGAGTGCCTTTGTACCAACTCTTCACACCATCATCAGTTCACTCAGCTAAGCCCCCTTTGCTTTAAAAAAATAAAAGCAAAGCACACAAAATAAAAACCTCTTGAGGAAGGGTGAAATACTACTGAGTGAAGCATGTTCCCAGAGGTCTGTCTAGCAGAGTTTCAAAATGCATGATGCTGGTAACTTAGCTGAGTAGGAAAGCTATGGGTTATTTAGTGTTGCTCAGATCTTCCATAACAGTTTACATATATTATGCTGGGTTCTATTGGTTAGTTATTTCATATTTACCTCAGGAAGCAGGCTTGGACCATTTTCTAATGAAATGAATGATTTTTCCACTGATCTTTCCACTTACTTTTATTGAATCAGTTAAATAATAAAATTATTTAATAATAATAAAATAAATAATACTGCAGCTATCAGGTTAGAATACTATTTTAAAGGCCATTAAAATCAATGGGAAGTATTTCACTAATGCTGATAGATTCAGAATCAAGTATGTGGTGGTGTCTATAAATGATTATAGGATCATAGAATAATTCAGGTTGGAAGGGACCTTGACAGCTCTTCAGTTCAAACTCCTGCTCAAAACAAGATAAGCTCTGGGATCAGACTGTTACTCAGGGCTTTACCTGTTGGGTCTTGAAAACCTCCAAGGATAGTTATTGCATGACCTCACTAGGTAACCTGCTCCACTGCTTGCTTGTCCTCACAGGGAAAAAATATTTTACTTACGTCTAGTCTGAGCCTTTCTGGTTTCAACCTATGCAAGCATACACTCTATCACCTCTTCCAGATAATGGTCTTCAACAAGACAGATGCCAAATTGGAATCATTCAATACTGTACATGTAACTGGCTTCCAGTGGAGTCTGACCCACTAGCAACTCACTGTCCAATCAGGGTTTTTTACCCATCTAGTTTGTCTGTGCACTGAGACTGTAACATCTTAACTTGATACAATAATATATCAGGTGATGGTGTCAAAAGCCTTGTAAAAATCACAGTAAATTACATTCATTGCCTCTACCCTCATCCACAAATCCAGTTGTTATATCCTAGGAAGCAATTAGGTTGTTCTGGAATGAATTATCCTAGATCAGTCCCTGTTGACTGTTGTCAGTTGCTGCTTTCTCCCACATGTGCTGAGAAATGTTCACCAAAGAGACTCAGACATTTGCCCAGGGACTGATGTGAAGCTGACCAGCTTGCACTTTGCTGGGTCACCCGTTTGGACTTTTTTGAAAATGCATAAAGATCTGCCTTTGTCCAGTCACTAGCTCATCTCCAGTTTCCCTCACCTTTCAAAGGTTACAAAAGTGGCAAGGACATAGGACATTTGTCTTCACACCCTATGGTGCAGCCTGTTCAGTCCTATGGGCTTTTACAGACTTAGTTCTCAAAAGTAGTCCTTGACTTGATCCTCATCCATTGCAGGGGTGCAAGAGACTTTCTTGATGACGACTGAGGCAAAGGTAGCCTTAGATGTGTCTGCTGTTACTAAATCACCAAACCTATTTGGCAATTGACCCACATTTTCCTTGTTCAATCTCTCACTACTAATGTAGTAGTAGAAACTCTTGACTTTAACTTACCTTGCAGGTATCATATGCAGGTGAGTTTTGGCTATTATAGCACCACCTCTTCATGCACAGGCATTGTTCCTAAATTCCTCCTTTTTACTTATTTCTGCTACAGTCTTCTGTATGCTGCCTTTTTGCATTGGAGCTCTGACTTGACTTGTCTCTTTTACCAAGCCAGCTTCCCGATAAATTTACTTATTATCCTGACTATTGGGATTAGCTGCTATTATAACTGGAGCATACAGCCTTTAAAGACATGCCAGTTTTCCTGAATACTTTTGCGTTTCCGAGCTGCTTCCCATGGGATCCCACCTACCAGTTTCCTGATGACAATTGCAATTACATTTATGATTGACTAATATTGGAAAACTCAGTTGTGAAACAGATGTTTAGATGTGTAAACAGATGGAACCCTGTCATAGTATTCCTATTTCTTCTGGTTTAGAAATATCTGGGGGGGTTCTTCCTGTATTAAAATCTTCAATTTTCAGACGCACTTTTATCTTTTACAGTATTAACTATATTTTCAAAAGAGTATTTTTTCTCCAAATGGAATAAATTAGTATTTAGCCCAGCTTCAGTTAATACATGAATAAAATAGTGATACCCTGTTTTCATCTAGTTGCTGCTAGTTGAACATTTTCTGTTTATCCACATATCAATGTACACAGTTATAATATTCCCCAACCATAATGACATAACTTGTCTCCTTTCAGTCATCTAGCCTGTGCTCTGATATGGCTCCCAGTGAATGTGCATGTTTTGTTGTATATCCATGTTTTAAGCCTTGAACCATTTTAACGACATTTCAAAGACTGACTGCTAGAAGAGGTATTATTTTTATTTTTAGGTTTTTAACATCTTTCTTCCGTTTTTCTGGGTAGCAGAGGTGACCCTGTTATGTTCTTCAATATTCCTCCTACCTGTGTTCCACCCCACCATATGTTGCTTCTCCCTCTTTCATAGTGGAAATCTGTAACAGATAACCACAGTGTATCTGAAAAGTGTTGGCATGCAATGTGGTATAATTGCTGTCTCAATGAGATCACACTTTTGCCTGCTACCATTATCCTGCTGCAGTCATCCTGATCTATTTGTACCTGATATTCATCTGTCATGTGGTGGAGAAAGGCCTACCACTCCCACTTTCACTGTGCCAAGCACAGTGAAATCTGATGTAGCCAAACTGTATGTACTTGGGTAAAACTCATATAACAGTGATGAAGGAGTTACATAAAGAGAGAAGAGTATATACTGCATCACCATTCCATAATCAAGATAAATCTCAGGAAATGGCCACTCTATTTGTGCAGTTTGCCAGGCCTTTCTCTACATCTTGTATCTTAACAGACATTGTTCAAGCAATGCTCAAGCTCCTAATCACTGTGGGTTTAGTTTCTTCTTTCAATGATAAAACAAAAGTGGAAACTGTTCAGAAGATAATGTAAAGCAGAAGATCTAGTTTTTCATTTAGTAGTTCAATGGCAGTGACAAAAAGTTGGTTTCCCAGCAATGATGCAACTCAGTCTGAAAGTTTCTGGATGGTGGCACAAGACTAGAAACAAAGGGTTTTTTCCTCATTGGAAATACAACTTCCAGAGAACTGCAACTATATTTTTCACCTTTATCATAGGGACTAAAGAGAAGAAATGGGAGATAGTGACAGCTGATTTTTAGTCTGTTGGCACTAGTTTTGTATTTACAAAACATAAATATAGAATATATTTATAATTATGAATATACTTACTTTCTGGGGATAATAATAGGGAGTGTTTCTCTTTGTTCTTACAGCTAATTTGTCTCTAACCACCGGTATACTTTAATAATTAATTGTATAGAAGAGATCAGAACTGTGGGATGTACCTGCCCCAGAGGTTTTACACAGTCATTCATGTTAAAATATAGCTTTAAAGTGTTTGGATATTAGCAAGAGAAAAGTGCTCAATTGTACAGGGAAATGCTGATTTTACTCATATAAAACCTAGCGTCACTATTTATTTGTATACAATTTGAAGACAAACATCTCAAGCCAGAGAACAAATTCTTCGTTAAGACACTGTTCAGCCAATGGAAATTGATGATACAGTTGATTCATTCTGTCCTTGTTCTGGAGCATATCATTCCACCTGTCCTACAAGGACTTCTTCCAGGCAAGTCCTCATTTATTCCAGTTGGAAAAAAAGCACTCTTAATTACAAAGAAGTAAGGATTTTAAAACTCAGTGGTTTTATGTTTTCAAAACACAATGTAATGCACAACTGGAGACCTCTGTTAGCTCGTATGAACCTTTCCATGTCACCCCTCCCCTCTGCAAGATGTATTACTGACACAAGCAGCAGGGACTGGGGAGAAGTCTTTGTTCTGTCATTTAAATCAGAATGTTCTTATATTCACAAAGGGGAAGCAATCATTAATTTGGCAAATAAACATATTAAATCTCATTTACTGGAAAGATTTATTGACTATTTATTCTCTCGCATACATAAACACAGAGAAAATGAAAGATGATCAGAAGACCATTTTTCTTTTCTGCAGTATCTTCTAAGATTTGGGTTAGTCTCCATGAAGTAGGCAAGAATGTCTGCCTGACTTACACGTAAAAAAATTAATACACAGTTTCCAAAAAATGTTTCAAAATATCAATTTTGGATTAAAAACTATTTCAGTAAGTATTTGACAGACTTAAATATTCCTGCCAAAACAGATGTACTAAACTTTAAAAATCTTAGCATAGTGATTAATATGCTGAGATGGGTATTTAGAAAACATGCTGAAACCTGAGAAACTCACACAAAGTAAAATTGCTACAGCACCTGAAGGACTGTCTCTATGAAGAGCAATGAAATTGCTGATATTCATCCTCTGTAGTATAAATCATGCAGATCCACTTTCTTAATTCATTTTCCCTGTTTCCATATCTGAATGTGAGTTGCCTTCCCTATATAAAATATTCCAGCATCCATTTCACTGCTGGTTCTGATCACTTGTTTAATGTTAAACATATGATTAAATGTTCTGTTAGTAGAGGTCTTGTTACATTAGGAAAATAAAATTTAAAAACCAAAACCCAAACCACTGTTCTTTATTCTTCTGTCCTAAAGGGTATACCACTTTACCCAGCAGTACTTTTGCAACACAGGGTGAAAATGAATTGTCAGTGCAAGCTGAGTAAACTCAGTTACCTTTAAATTGTTTTCATTTTTAGAATGTTTCCTTTTCTTACAATTGTTGTTAAAATGTTCAAGTAAAATATGATAGCAGCTCAGATGTTCTGGCTTTAGTTTTACTATGAACAAGAGACATGCTGGATAATATTATAGATAGCTACCACACAGCAAAGCTGACCAGACTTCTGTCCCTGCAGGAAGTGTTTCGGTTGGTGCTCATGATGTAATCATGATATTGATGATGTTTTCAGATTCCTACAGTGATGCTTTTTTCCCCTCTTCCTTTCTTTGATTTCTTCTGAGAAGACCTTGTTCTGCCTGGCAAGTTGTGTCATTAAACATTTTTTTTTTTTTTTTTCCTCATGACTACTCGTCATTTCTGTATTACCTCTTCTTATGACAATCACACCACCATAGATGTCATCTCACCATATTTCTCTAGAGATATGATGGGCTTTCAGAATAAAATGAGAGTCACCATTGGTTAGACTTAAGTTACAGCAAAATGGAGGAAGATGAGGAAGTCGTTATACACTACTTCTTACACATTAAAGTGGAAAAGAGGCTCATTCCACTAACTCAAATGGCATTACGAATATACACACCTAGAATTCTGTAATGTGTAGCATCAGATCAGAACAAAGAGATGAAGGAAAGAAAGCTCTTTGGAAAAATAGGAAGGAATTGCTGAAGCTGAATGAAAGTGGAGCTTAAGACTTTTTCAAAACGACCATGAAATCAAAGATTATTGCATGGTAATTTTGAAATTCAAACTCTGAACTTGACATAGAATCAATCATCACAAGTCCAGGTCTGTCTTCTACGTTAACTCTGTCCAGATGGCAGGCAGTATTTCCTGTCTTCTTCATAATCAATTGCTGATATGTCTTCCTGATGGCCTTCTAAAGCAATAGAAGTCAAATACTGCATGCAGCTTTGTTGCAGGCCATGACAACTGAACACCAAAGTTTTCTGCACTGAGAACAGTTTTGTATCCTCTGAAGAATGGATAAACTTATTCTTAATATTTTTTTTAAAGAAAAAAAATGTAGTTTTCTGCAAGCACTTAAATTCCCTTTATAAATTAAAAAAGCAGTAGCTATCTTGCTGTCAGATTACCATAGTGTGTTCCACACAATACAGTCCAGCTCAAGACACGTTTGTTTTCACTTAAATTCCAAAATGTGAAATATCAAAAATTTGGCCCTGATCATTGTCTCCAGCATTCTTGTAGAGTCTAAGCTAGGATACTGATCCTCTGATTTAAGAATATTACAGAGCTTTAACATACAAAAGCAAAATAATTACACCAATTTCAGGATTTTGAGGGTTTAAAATGATTGTATAGATATAGGTTATTTGATAACCTACCCAGGAGGAAATCATGCTCACTTCCTTTCCTGTGACTTTACTCAGTAGAAATTCCTTTGTCAATTGGGAAAAAAAAATTACCTGTATCACTCACAGCACCTTTTCTATTAGTGTGCAATATTTTTCCAAGTTGACGAAACTATAGTACATCTCCTTGCCCAGAACATGGACAATGTGTCCAGGGAAAGCTTTGTTTATCTGTTCAGATGTGCCTGAAATTGGAAGTGACTTAGCTGAAAGATACTAGAAGAAATAGACCCACATATTTAAAGTCAAAGATAAGGATAAAACCGCATTTGGTCAAATTCTGTTAAAGTCAATGAACTTGATTTAAAAATCCTAGTCTGAGGTTCCTCTCTCATATGAATGTTATGAAACAAGTTCACTTTCTGACTTAAAAACCATCATATTTAATGGCACTTGATACCACACTGCTGAGTTTCCTGTCACACATTACAAGACAACTGGATTTAGCTCTTCGCAAGCAACTCAGGGAACTCCCAGTGCTACAAAAAGAGGAGAAATCACTGAAAATGAAAGTAATTTCAAAACAACTGACAAAGTACAGGTTTATTTTTTTTATAAAGACACTGATTTTTAAACTTTTCCAAATGGCAGACCATTTGTAGCAATAAAAACAACATGGGCATATAAAGTCTAATTTTGCATATTTATATCTAAAATTTGTCAGACTGTTAACTTACACTTCTTTATTAATAGATTTACACAACTGATTCAACAACAATAAAATATTTCATCATGTGAAGTAGGACAAGCCCAAGTGGGTAAACCAGTAATTTATCTTTCTCAAACAATGCTTTTAATGGGATTTTATAAGGGTAAATCTGCAGGCTCCTGTGTGCATTAAAGCCCAGTCAAATCCATAAAATGAAAACAAAGTTAAACAACTTCACAAAAGACAGGAATAGCCTTTTAAAGATTCAAAGGAGTACTTTTTCTGTGTCTAATCTAAGCAGCCATCATGGTGAGATTGATGGGCACTGGCAGAGATGCATTTCATGAGGTGGCTGTCTGCTCGATGGTATTAGAATGGAGCTATCCATCTTCATTGTGCTCCATTAACATGCCCCTCAGATCTATCAGGAAAACGTCTACAGTCTTATTTTATAAATTATTACCTCTGACAGATAAATATTTTAGACCATATTTAGGAATATTGCTCACTGATAGTTCTTCTTTTGCCTACATATTTTTACTTAAAAATACCAAAAAAAGATGTTTTGTTTTGTTTTGTTTTCTTTTTTCCTAATGTAAGGGTATTTCTAGTCTGTGTGTGGTAAAAATGATTATCCACTTACTGGACTTCAACAGTGCAATGTACAGAAATGTGTTGCATGTCAGAAGATAGGTGTTCACTAAGGAAGATATATGTTCTTTAAAGATATATTTTCCTGCAACAATTCATTTAAAGGTAAAGAGTCAATATATGGAAATTACGTTTGTTATTACTTTCAGTGCTGAACATAAAGCAGACAGCTGGCTCAGACATTTTGTCATCATTTGCTGAACTTTGTGAGTTGTTCAATTCTGGTGTTGGGTGGTTTGGTTGGGTTTGTTTTGGTTTTGTTTGGAGGGTTTTTTTGTTGTTGTTGTTGTTCCCATCAATTACATTCTACTATTCAAGTTTGAAAATGCTGTCATATGCCAGTCTTCATACAAAAGAAAGATTTTAAAGAAACCATGTTATTCTAGTTTGCTGTCTTTGCCCTGAAGACCAGCTAGACTAACAACATGAACCATTATTCATTTAATGTTTACTTCACTGGTTTCTCAAGCTGCAGAGTCAATAGTTTGCAGCATGTTTTTCAAGGGAAAAAAGAGAGGTAGGAAATAATGCTCAGTGTTTAATAATGATCAGGTTAATTTTAATTTGTTATCCAACCTAAGTAGGTTTTAGTCTGAGAAGTATTAGTCTGGCTTACTAAACAATTAAACCCTTTGTTAAGTATTTTTTTTCTTTTAAAGTCCCTCTGGGAGAGGCTTTCCTGTATGGAATAAAAGGAGTGTATCTAACAGCAAAACAGTCCTTTCTTTTTTGAACAATGATGAGTATATCATATATGAGATATATATGAGAACAAGTATATAGCGATGATTGGTAAGGTAAAGGAGAAACTGAATGTCCCAGAAGCTTTCAGAAAGAGACCACTAACACTGTCATTGTGCTACTCTTTCTGTATGACATCAGTAGTCCACATGGGACTTCAAAAAAAGCCCCAAATGCTCACAGATATACACGTGTTTCCTTAGAAGTCTTAGATAACCTAGTTCCTTTTCTTTTTTTTCTTTTCTGTTTTTTGTTGATTTTGGTGTTTGTTTGTTTGTGTTTTTTTTTTTTTTTTTTTTTTAATGCTGCTTTCTAGCTCATTTCATGAAGCATGAAAGAAATAGGAAAAAAATGAATGATATAGGCAAGTTCCAAAACAGAAGTCTACCAACCTAACTGCACTGATCAAAGACACAAGGGACAGTTAACTAGGAGGAGGAGATCTAATAAACAAAAGGGTTTAAAAAATGAGAAGTATATGTGGAAAAAGTGTAACTTGATTATTTATGGAGCTAGAACCAATATACTTAGTTCTAATACAGCTGAAGAAATAGACCATAGGAAAATCATTACAGAAATACTATTAAGACAATAAGGAGAAGTATCTTTGAGATATATTTACAGAAGAAAACTTAACCTTACTTAACCTGAGTGATTTTAGAATATCAGGTGTTTCACTCATTCTGCTTTAAGCTGTGTACCACATTGATTGCAGCCAAGGGAAGACAAAAGGTAGAAAAAGTGAGAAGAGTGTGGTACTCAGATGAGGGAGTGTGTTAAACTCTTGTATTTATAGCACCAACCAATCTTGTGAGTCACTTTCTTTGTCCCTGCACCTAAGATGGGTATAAATTAAAGAAACTTTCCTCACCTTGAGTTTTAAAGTTTTGAAGACACAATCGACTTCCCTTTGAATGCATTTCCTAAACAAATATATTCTATTGGTGTATATGATGCTAAGGCATATGGAGGACAGGGAGGTGATTCAAGACAGACAGCATGGTTTCACTAAGGGCAAGTCCTGACTGACCAACCTAGTGGCCTTCTATGGTGGAGTGACTACATCAGTGGGCAAAGGAAGAGCTGCATATGTCATCTGTCTGGACTGCTGTAAGGCCTTTGACACTGTCCCCCACGACATATTTCTCTCTAAATTGGAGAGATATGGAATTGATGGGTGGACTGTTTGGTGGATGAGGAATTGGTTGGATGGTTGCATTCAGAGGGCAGTGGTCAATGGTTCCATGTCCAGATGGAGTCAGTGACAAGTGATGTCCCTCATGGGGCCTGTACTGAGACCAGTACTGTTTAATATTATCATCAATGATATAGACAGTGGAATCGAGTGCCCCCTCAGCAAGTCTGCAGACAAGACCAAGCTGAGTGGTGCGGCTCATGTCTGAGGGGCAGGATGCCATCCAGAGGGACTTGGACAATATCAAGAAGTGGATTCATGTAAACAACATGAGGTTTAACAAGGCCAAGTGCAAAGTCCTACACCTAGGTCTAAGCAATCCCTGGTGTCAATACAAGCTGGGGGATGAAAGGATTCAGAGCAGCCCTGTAGAGGAAGACTTAGGGGTACTGGTGGATGAAAAGCTGGATATGAGCTGGCAATGTACACTCGCAGCCCAGAAGGCCAAACATACGCTTAGCTGCATCAAAAGAAGTGTGGCCATCAGGTTGGGGGAGGTGATTCTGCTCCTCTACCATGCTCTGGTGAGATCCAGCCTGCAGTGCTGTGCCTAGCTCTAGAGTCCTCAGTACAGGAAAGACATGGACCTGTCAGAGTGGGTCCAGAAGAGGACCACAAAAATGATCAGAGGGATGGAACACACCTCTCCTATGAGGACAGGCTGAGGGAGTTGCGATTGTTCAGCCTGGAGAAGAGAAGACTCTGGGAAGAACTTGTTGCACCTTTTCAGTACTTTAAGGGGCCCTATAAGAAAGATGAGGCCAGACATTTTCATAGGACCTGTAGCACTAGGGCAAGGGGTAATGTTTTGGAACTAAAAGAGGGCAAACTTAGGCTAGACAGAAGGAAGAAATTTTTTGAAAATAAGGGTGTTGAAACACTGGAACAGATTGCCCAGAGAGGTGGTAGATGTCCCATCCCTGGAAACATTCAAGGTCAGGTTGGATGGGGCTCTGAGCAACCTGATCTAGTTGAACTTGTCCCTGCTCACTGCAAGGGGTTTTGAACTAGATTACCTTTAAAGATCCATTCCAACCCAAATGATTCTATGATTCTATGAATTCATAAAAATCAGCATAGAGTTTAGATGGGTGGTACTAAATGTTATGTGTTTTTAAAGCCTTAGCTTTTTAATTATATAATCATTTAGGCTGGAAAAGACCTTAATGATTATTGAGTCAACCATTAACATAGCACTGCCAAGTCCACCAGTAAACCACATCTACACATCTTTTAAATACCTCTAGGGATGCTGACTCAACCACTTCCCTGGGTAGCTTGTTCTAATGCTTTATAACCCCTTCAGTGAATAAATTTTCCCTAATATCCAATCTAAACCTCCCCTGGCACAACCTGAGGCTGTTTCCTCTTGTTCTATCACTTGTTACTTGGGAAAAGAGACTGACATCCACCTTGCTACTATCAGGTAGTTGCAGAGAGTGGTAAGGTCTCCCTCGAGACTCCTTTTCTCCAGCCTAAACAATCCCATCTCCCTCAGCCAGACAATTCTCATAAGATTTGTTCTCTAGGCCCTTAACCAGCTTTATTGCTCTGCATGGGATATGGTCCATAACCTCAATGTCTTTCTTGCAGTGAGGGGCCCAAAACTGAACGCAGTGTTTGAGGTATGGCCTCACCAGTGCCGAGTACAGGGGGACGATCACTGCCCTAGTCCTGCTGGACACACTGTTTCTGACACAAGCCAGGCTGCTGTTGGCCGCCTTGGCTACCTGGCACACTGGTGCTTCATATTCAGCTGGCTGTCGACAACACCCCCAGGTCCTTCTCCTCCAGGCAGCTTTCCAGCCACTCTGCCCCCAGCCTGTAGTGTTGTGGGGGGTTGTTGTGACTCAAGTGCAGCACCTGGCACTGAGCCTTGTTCAAGCGCATACAACTGGCCTTGGCCCACTGGTCCAGTCTGTCCAGACCCCTCTGTAGAGCCTTCTTACCCTCAAACATATGTGACTCCAGCTCATAAATGTAACAATAAAGTAAAAAACACTGAATATTTTATTCCTCCCATATACAGCAAAATATAGCTAAATTCAGATCGTTAATAAGAAATTTTTTTGTTGCTTCTGGAGTAGCACCACTTGTAACATTAAGCATATATAGCATTTATAAAAGTGGTCACAGAAGTAGGTGCCTTCATTTTACCAATAATAATGATGCAAAATCACTTAGGCCAATGAAGATTATGATAAAATGCATGAACATAAGCTTGCTTAATCTTGAGATTGTAGCTGGTGAAAATGAATGGTAGATGACCTTTTTACCTTTACACAGAAAAGCCTGTTGCTTATATTTTAAAATCATTATTTGTTCAGATTAATTTCAAAGATAGTTTTGAAATAGAAATTTCAGAATGGGTAGGTGAATTTCGTGACACAAAAAGTAAGAGTTCCAAATGAGGCCATATGCCATATTTTGAAAATAAAAAAATACATCTAAATCAAATGAAAAGAATGGCAACATTTTGTTATTGTATTCTGTTAATTTAAAAAAGGGTTCTACAAATAAAATGCATTAAAAATATCACTGGGATTGATTACTTATTAACAACTAGTTTGGGACAATGGAGATTTCACTGTTTGTATCAAGTCTATAATTAATCTTGAATGTTAATCCATAAGAAACAGGAAAAGTACAACCTATATAAGCCTATCTTCAACAGCTATTTCAACTCTTATTTTCAGCTCTGTTTCAACAGCTGTTCACTGTTTTCTTCAGTGGAAGGCTAGAAGATTTTTCTTGAAACTGGTCCCACATGATCTGAATTTTTCCAGTTTATTAAGAGGATGTTACCAAATTGCCACTTCAGGCTTTAGAAGTTCTATTCTTGCTTCAGCAAGCTGCTTGAAAAGGCACATGGGAGAGTACATAAGAACGTAGCACTGACTATACCTGAACAGGCTACACACAGGTCATCCAGCATCTTGCTTTAGAAATCAGACAATACTAACACCAAGGGTTGATTATACATTACTTTGTAATGTATACAGGAGCAGGCCAAGCACAGAAATCTCACCCTGCTCCCAGTCACTTATTACAAAGCTAACATGTTCTTACTCTGTGAAATATAATGAGGATATAATAATAAAAATCTTTATGTTTTTTTCCCCGCTATATCATTTAAAGAGAGCCTTAACAAATGACTGTGACAACCTGTGGCATCCATTTAGCATGTGTCTAAGGGACCTTGAGTGTGATGATAGTAAGGGCTGGGCTGTGGACAGGTGGATTGTCCTCCTGGATCACAGGGCAAATTTTTGTCACCAAAACAGATATCTTCATGTCTAATTACCCACCTTATTCAAAAAATCTCATTCAACTTAAAGCCACACTGGCAGAAGAAGAGGATATTTCACTGAGCAATGCTGTTTGTGAGTGGAGTGTTAGGCTTGTGAAAATCAATGAGAATTTAAGATCCAAAAAAAGATGTGTAGGTCTCTGAATTCTTTAAACTATGACTTGATAAGCAGCTGAAAGGGAAATAGTGTTTACATTTTGTGCATTGTGTCCTGTAAGGTCTACAAGTCTAATTGAGCCTAATTTTATGTCATATTTGCTTAAACAGATGGGCATAGCAAGCAACCATGAGAAGACACTTTGGTGTTTCAACAAGGCAGAAAAATAATTAAACTCCTAGCATTTGCCCTAGTTTCAAGATCAACATCAGAAAATTGTTCACTGTGAGAAATTATGTTTCCTGTTCAAAAGGTACAGAAAGTAGTTTAATTTTACTTTGATGACACACAGGAACTGCAAATCAGGTTTAGAGGCATGTAGTAGCAAGAATTGTACAAACAAAGTCAAAACCCCAAACTTTGCCTCAGGTGGCTTACAATATAGATTGCAGAGAAAATAAAATGAGAGACTATACAACTCCAGAGAAATTCAGGTAATAATTTAGCTACATGAAGATAACATCCAATCTTGGAAAACTTAATTAATAAATCAGGGGTGACATCTGTCAATCTTACTGAATGTGACTATTGCTAACTCATATCAGGTGATGAAGCAGGAAAGGTAGTTTTGAGGTTTGGAAGGAGAGTGTGGGTCTATATTCTGAGTCCACATTTTACGTTCATGGAAATCACTAATACCAAAGGTGACTGAAGATTCTTTTTTTTAAGCAAATCCCAGCGTTACATATTCTAATATACCAGAGGCATACTACATCTTTTTTGGAGGATGTAGGTAAAACAAGGCATTAAGCTGTCAAGAGAACATGACTAATTGGGAAATCAAGAAGACATAATGACAGGCAAATGCTGCAGCTTAGATGTTCGGCAACAGACTAGGAGGCAGCAGTCACAGGAGTGTTTTGCAGTTACAAGATAAGCAGATGCAGAAATGTAAAAGAAAAAATGAGAATGGGGTAAATATAGTTAGGAAAACTGTTTTAATTGCATATGCACTCTATTTTTAGAGGCCTATTCATATACTCGGGGGAAGCAGGTAAGTACTTTGATATTAAATTGCTAAGATACTGTGAATGATGAGATGACCCCATGAATCATTGCCAACCAAATTCTGCTCTATTATAGAAATGTTGAATTCATGTTTTCCTGTTCAGCTAGCCCAGCCCAAAATTCTTCATTCTGCTCATCTTGTTATTAAGAAAAACTGACCATATTTTATTAATACAGGTGTTGCCCATTTGGGTAATTCAATGGAAACTCTCAGTAACTGCCAGGATGCTTCAGAACAGCAGTATGAACAAAGACAGAATAATCTTTCACAGTCAGGGTTGCTGCCTCTGTATTATGGCATGTATTACTTTTCAGGGAGCAGAAAAATCAAGTAAATACAAACTTGTAATAACCTGCACAGGACAAATGTGTGTTAATCCTTCCTGAAGCTGATGCTGCAGACTTGAACACTTATGCACAGATCTAAAGGGAAATGCAAAGGAAGAAAAAAGCCTTTATAAATGAGGTTTAAAAATTGGAAAAGTTATTATCCATTTTGAACAGCTGTAGGTGTGTATTTTCTACCTGAAGATAGAGTAGGAGAGGATGATTTACTGTTTTCTAGTAGTGAACTGCCATGGTTTTTTCTTGACCTGGTATTTGCACACATCTATAC
This sequence comes from Falco punctatus, assembly GCF_963210335.1. Lineage (NCBI taxonomy): Eukaryota > Metazoa > Chordata > Aves > Falconiformes > Falconidae > Falco > Falco punctatus. Next base: position 105,303,645 of record NC_137581.1, on the reverse strand, counting down.
CGCATACATCTTGTATACAAGCTTATTCAAATGCAAACATACACATGTGTGCTTTCTTGTGATGCTAAAAATGCTCTGCACTAGTGAAAACCTATGTTATTGCTTACTTACTGAAATATAAAGGTGGTCTGCAGTTTAGATATGAAATGAGGACCAGTATTTGGAGGCTCATCTCATTCTGAATTAGTATTACTGAGACACTGTACTCTGAATGTCTGTGTGCCTGTGTAATTAAGCATAAGAAAACTGGAAGAAATGTGTGTCATATAAACTGTGATATTTTCAAGGTAAATATTGCAGAATTGTATTGCGTTTACATGGTAAGCAAGACAAGACATGTGACAAGCAGTCACACACATTGTGTGAAATGATTAGTTGAAGTCTGATGAGCAAAAATAACACCAAACTCATTTACACTATTATTCTACAAACACTAATATGGGGGGTGTGTGTGTGTGTGTGTGTGTGTGGCGTGTGAGTACAGAGCACAGGTGTGGAGGGTCTGTCAGGGGGCTGGGGGCGGCCCCTGTGGGGAGCGGCCGGAGCTGCCCCATGCCAGGCACAGCCGGTTCCAGCCGGTTCCAGCTGGTTCCAACGGCCCCAGCGCAGGGCACGGCCGGGCCCAGCAGCCGCCATGGCCGCCATGGCCGTGGGGAAACCTGCGCGAGGGAGGGCAGCGCTGCCGGCGCTGAGGGGGAACGGGTCAGGAACAGCCCGGCCGGCCCGAGGGGAGAGGGCAGGAGGGGCTGCAGGTGCCCAGCGGGGATCCCCTGGAGGACACACACTGGAGCAGCTATTGCCCTGCCGCTCATGGTGGTCTCCAGACCAGAGCAGGTTTATCCTCAAGAACAACAGCCATGTTGGTGCTGAGGAACAGGAGCAGTGTGTGGAGGAAGGAGCAGCAGAGAGGAGCTGTTATGGACTGACCATAGCACCCCATTCCCCATCTCCCTGTGCTGATCAGGGAGGGAGAGGAGGCACAGGAATCAGGAACAAATGAATGAATTTTGGCTTGAGAAAAGGTGTGGGTGGGCTTGGGGTATAGGTGTTTTAGCTTTTGTCTTTCTCAATATCCAAACTGGTTTTAATTGGTAAGAAATTAATTTTCCCCAATTTGAGGCTGCTTTGCCCGTAATAGTAATTAGTAAATAACGTGCACATCTTGAGCTTGACCCATGAGATTTTCCATCTGTTTTTCTCACCCCTGTCCTCTTGAGGAGGGGGGTGAGAGAGTGACTGAGTGGGTATCTGGCAGCTAGCCAAGGGCAGCCTACAAAAACAACCTGTTGGAAGTCAATGACCGTAGACCTGTAGGGCGACTACAGGATGTCATATACGGGAAAGACCTTAGACCCTGGCAACTCTTTGCTCTGAGAATCCCCAGCAAAAGGTGTCCTGAACATCTGGGAAGTTGTGTAGATTACTAACCCTTAGACTATATCATCTGTATTGAATCAATATTTTGCAGAAGTACACCCGGAAGACATGTTACAAAGAGAAATCTTCTGCAAAATTAAGTTTAAAATTTAAAAAAAAAAAGCAGGTATCCCAGCCAACTCTTTTATTTTCATAACTTTTGCTTCATATTAAAAGACCTCCTCATGGCCAATTATCTCCTTACCCAAGAGAATTCTTCTCTTCTAGTAAAGAAGAAATAATCTCAATAAACAATTCATCTTTGGGTGTGCGGAGGAAGATAAAGATTTTCAAGAAGCTAACTTGTAGTTTTGGGGTTTTTTATGTATGTAACACCAAACAACAAAGTGTCAAAAGCAAGTAGATAGGTAATTCATCTTCTCCAAAGGATGAACAAAAGAAATTTCACATCTATACTTCCAAAAAAGAATCAGGAAAGGAAAGATGAAATGTTCACTTGATTGGTTTCCTCTAGGAGTATTTTCAGTGGTTTTGTTACAGTTCTGCTGCCCTAGTCTACTGTTACATCCCTACCAAAGAACTGTAAAATTTACTATTAAGTCTTACCTTTATGTCACTCCAGGTTATATCAGAGATGCCCACTCACATTTTTGGAATACATATTTTCAAAAGTCAAAAACCCCATTTCTGAAGGGAAAAATCTTGGCTGGTTCACATTAAGGCAGTTAAGGAAAACTGTTGTCTTAGGTATGCCCAAAAATATGGAAGATTAAAATCTTTGTTTAAATTCTTAGTAATAAACTTCAACAATATCATACCAATATACATTTTAATGACAAATTTTGTTAGAAACTTTTATATGTTGCGTATTTAAGGAAAACTGGATTAGCACACTTTATTTTGTTGTTTCAAATAATTAGTGGTCATGTGTAAAATTAAGTGTAGACAATGAAAACAAATTATGAAAAAGAGAGTTGGTCTTAAGGATTTTGTTTTTCCCCAGCAGTGGGAAATGTCCTGCTAGAATATCTATAAATCAATTATTCTGCTAATGATTTGACAATCTTTCTAAATAGACGACTTTTTTTATATCAGTTCTGGATTTATAGACTTCTGGTTTATCTCAAACATAAAAGATACAAGCTATAGTTTAAATCGGAACTTCCAACAGTAATTGAAAGTCTGGATGCTTAATTCATATTTAAATAATGGCAATTAGTATTGAAATTTCCATGACATGATTTGAGGCTATCAACATTACAGAAAACCTTCAGTGTCAGTTTAATGACTGCAGCATAATTAATGACTGCTATCTGGAGGACTACTTTTTCTCAGAAACCTACAGTGTTAAACTTCAAAAGTGAAAGTCCTTGTGGATCAACAAGACTTATATATGTCAATTCCCAATTTCACCATTTTCTATTTCATTTTAAAAATACACTTACATAGTGATAATTGGAAAAAAAGTTTCTTTAAGTTAATAGTTATTTCAGAAGGTTTTTTTTAGTCTTTTTACAGCTGTTTTCTACTTTTTTTTTAATAAATCTGGGGGTTTGGGTGTGTTTTTTGTTATTTGTTTTTACTGACCTCAAAGCTTCCTGTGCTACCAAACACATCACATTCTTATCACAAAAGAACAGAGGAATGAAAAGCATTATATGTTATTTTCAGTGTTTTATGTTTGCACATAGTGCTTCAGAGATACAGCAATGATGAAAACTAATTGAAAATTATCTGGAGTTCCTTATGTATCTCTGAGTGCCTGAAGCTCCATGCAGTAATTTCTTCTGTTAGTCCTCTTGGGAAAACTAAAACACACAAGTATTGCAAACTATTGTTCCTAGCAAGCAGTTGACATTTTAAGCATAGCCAATCAGTACTTATGAACCTGTATTCATTTGCATCATCTTGAATATTCCACAGCAATTACTGTAGTAACCATTGACAACTTACTTTATATCAGCAATGTACTTGCACTTGCTATTATTTTAGTTGAAGCATCCTGCTTACACATATTCTTAACAGAGAAGAAATACTGCAAGTAAAACTCATAAAATCTATACTTGTTAGAAAGTACCAAATATGCAAACTTCATGAGTGTGAATGTGGGCAAAATCTTTCCAACATTCAAAGATTTCTCTTTTCCCAGTCTGTTCCTTAAATAAATCTGTGGACAGGAATGGATGGCATTGTATTATATAAAGATAACAGAACAGCCTGATTGCAATTTATGCTAATAATACAATCCCTTCACTTTCCACTTCTTTCTGCCTGAATGTTTGTTACAGACAATTAAGCAGGTGATGGATGAACCCTTGGTTCTTGGATTTTACTGCAAACTATACAAACTTTGAAAACACCAATATGTAATATGAATGATGAGCCCTTACTGACTAGTTTGCATTTCAATTGGCCTTGAAGAGTTTTACATGTATGAGCAATAAACAATCCATGATAACAGCTGAATCTAAAGAAAATAAAAATCTTTTACCAACAGGCTGAAAATAGGAGACTACACCAATCCTTAGCCTATTTTTCTTTTGGAATTTCCAAATGCTGTGCAGTATTTACTACATGTGTCACTCCAAGGCAGAATGGCAAAACAGATTATTTGTATCTCAATTCAAAATTGTTGCTACTGTGTTAAGGAACAGACCCAGATCCCACAAGACATAAAATTTTGCAGATAAGTTTCTCATTTCAAGCGTATGGTTTCCTTATTATGAGGTGTACAACCATAAAGAAATTGATGAGTATTTGCTGCTCTTTATGTTACCACAAAATAGAGGAAAATAGATTTTACATATGTAAGACGAAAGCTGGAGCTTTATTTGTTTATTTCTGATTCCATGCTTTAGGGGAGTAAAACAAACTAAAATACAAACACCATAAAATTTGATGGTTTATTTTCTTGCCTAAACTAAGAAGATTAAAACTCTGCCATCAGCTTGCTCAGGGAACACTTTTACAAACCTTAGTCAGTCTAATCCAACCTCTATCAAGAACCCCTGCTAATTTTCTGGAGAAGTGGGTCTTCTATAAGGAAAACACTGTCTCATTGAAGATGGTTTTCCACTAAAAGTCACAGGGCCTAAATTCCTCTGTTTTGTGCCTCTGGGATTTGTGAACTCACAGTATAACCGGTCTGTTATATGAATTTTAATGGTTTAGGCTTTTAATTTAACTTTTAAACTCATTCCAGTCCTAACATATTGAGGTTTACTTTGTTCTTAATAATACTTAAGAATAAACAGAAGTTACAAAATAAAATTTTGAAAGGTGTGAAAAAAGAAATGCCTTTCATTGTTTTTTACCACTCATGAATTATGTTCATGACTTGTTGTCCTGGTTTCAGCTTGTAATTAAATCTATTGAGTAAGACAAGCAACTATTTACTACTAAGTTCCTGCTAACAACGGTGCTATATGAATATTATTTGTAACATCTATCTGCTCTCTCTAATAAAGCATAGCAGCAGGATATAATGTAAAGCTTTAATATACTTCAGAATGTCAATTGATATTCTTTAAAAAATAATTTCTGATATTTTTTATATTCATTCATTTTTAAATGCCCTGCAAAAACATAATGTAACTAAGACCCAGAACAGGGGAGAAAATACTTGTTAGCACTTCTTTAATGTAAATATATCAAAGAGTAATTCTTTCAAGTACTCAGGTTCCTTAGAGATTCTGTGTTATAAACTATTTTTCTCAAAGGAATTAAACAATTAATTAGCATTATCAATTAATCTCTTAATAAAGGTGAAAACTAAACACAATCAAATCTATACTGAAATCTTAATATCACAGGAATTAAACATTTTTAAAAAGAAAACATGTTTCCATCTTAAAACACTGTACAGCAGAAATGTCTCTTCATTGTATAGATGAATTTCTAAACACATATGCCAGTTGGTTATGAATTTCTTCTGCAGTGTAATTAAACAGAAACATTGGGCAGAATCTTGGCCCCATGGGAGGTGAAGAGGCTTCCTTGACTGATCTCAGTGGAATCACGGTTTAAGCCTCCAAGTCTCCCATACAACACATAAGGAAAATCTGTCTCATAGTTAAAGGGGGAACTCATTACTCAGTGTGAAATGTGATTCTAGCATGGTCTTTTCTCTGTGAAGAAGTATTAATCATGTTCATCTTCACTGCAATCAGATGCTAAACACTGTCATTTAGTACTGCAGAGGTATCACATTAAACCTCTCTATATACACTGTTACGTAACAGTTACATTTCATAATGGCAGAAGGTTGAGCCTATTCCTTTTGATAAGAATATTTTTGCCCACAATGCTACTAATTTCATTTCTATGGATATAGTCCTTTGTGTAATCAATTTAGAGCTTGATCCTTTGTTTATTGCAGGATTGAAGCCAAAGAATATAACTGTCTATTCTTAGATTTCATTGTGGTGTAATGACTTCGGTTAAGGGTACAATTTTCCACAGAAACTGTTAATTTTCAAGTAAAACCAGTAATATAAAATAATTTATAGAATTTGTCACACAGCAGTGCCTAAAGAAACATCTCTACTGGCTTATATGTAAAGCAGAACAGCTGTGCCAATTTGAAGTAACTGTAGTATGTTAACTATATCCATGTAATTATATTGATATTATTTTTGTTTGAAAATAAGACTTTAAAAAGCTAACAGTCTGGCACAAGGAAAGGTTTATCAAGCTTCTAAGGAACAAGCATCTGAAATACACAAAGAAAAAAATTATCAGGAAATCTGTTACAATACTAGTAAGAATATTAGTGATCACAGAAAGTTTGAAGAGTGTTTTAAGAAAGGAAAAAAAAAACCACCCTCAAACAACTGAACAAAACAGACACTGAAACTTTAGCCTATGTTTTCCTTACAAGGATATGTGACCCAACGGTATAGAGAAAATTCACTGTCGTTATTAAGGCTTGCAGGTAAGTCAGAGGTACAGAACTGAAATCTACATTTGTAAGAATATAATTTCTTTATAAGGTTAGTAGTATTCAAAATTAATCTAAAAGAAAAGAAAGTAATTGACTTTTTCATTGTAATGTTACAGATTTTAGATTGTATACCTCTGTTCACCCTTCACATGACATATCAATTCTGTCATAAGCAGTGATTTCTTTCCAGTAAGTGTGTAAAAGTTATATGAAAATTCATGTGTGTGTGTGTGTGTGTGTGTGTGTAAATATATAATAGTGATACATACTGCATATGTTAAGTTGCATGTCCAAAAATGGTTTCTGCTGACTTGATTCCCCACATCAGGCTATTTTTGAAATGTAATGTAAAAGAATCTGAAAGAAACAAGATCTTGCTAGAAAAAGAACTGCTGCAGGAATAAGTCAATAAGTCAACTACATAAGTCAATATTAAGGTTGTTGGTGCAGTATGACAGTTCCACAGGCAATTGAAAGCATAGCAGAATCCTTTTTTGCAGTTATGAAATACATACAAATATGTGAACATGTCTGCATGTGAATGTGCACATACACGCTTCTCTATTTCTATTATAACAATTTTTATAAGAAACTGTATGTATGTCTTAAACCCAAAACAGTAGAAGAATGAATAATTTCTTGCATTCAGGCTGGTCTTGTCTATGAACCCTCAAAGTTAATAGCATTCCCACTAACATATGGCACAAGAAAGAATTCTTTGGAACTACAGGCCAGGAATGCGGTGGATGGATTAAACAAAACTCATTCTAAATGCACCTTGCATATATCCTAGGTGAGACATCACTGATGCAGATATGTGTTGTAGAATAGATGTATGCAAGGGGAAACATGTGGGGCAAGGTTCTGACCCATTACTTATCCAATACATGTAACACATAAAGCTTCATTTCTTATCAAAACGGTATTTTAGCTATTAGTAAAAGATAATTCAGTATCATCTTTCCAGTTGTACAATGGAAGTTCTTTAGCAAAAGTTACACAAAAAGAACTGGAAAGCATTGGTATGACAAATACTTCACTAGAAATCTTACTATAAGCAAAAAGACAACACATGCTATATGTCTGGAATCGATTTTTAGTATGATTAATGTTTTAACAGGATAATCAAAATGCAAGAAAGTTACTATTACTACTCTAGTTACAAGGATGCTAGCATTGAATGGTCAAAGCCCAGATCATGTAATTGTTACAGAAAATCCCCATTGCACACTTAAAATCCCCATAACATTCCTAATGTTGCTATACATTAATTTTGTAGTGTCTTTATCTTCTCTTGGGTGTTATGTTCATCCTTCTGATGTTCATCTAGATCCTAAGATTGACATAGTTTTCCTCAATAAGTTGGAAGAGAACAAAAGTTGAAAGCAGTTTACAATGAGTCATCAAGCACCGGAGTATTTTGTTAAAAGTATGATGCTAATGGTAAACATAAGTCTACTTTTATATGACTTCTTATGTATTTCATAATAAGAGACACAGAACTTCTAGAAGTACTGTCAAGCAGCACTGTCAGTCTGATAATGTCTACGAGGCTGAAGAAGAATCAGAGCTCCAAACAGGGCAAAAAGAAAAACACAGAGGCATAAGCGTGACTTTTCTGTTATTGTGTTTTTACAGTACTAAGGTCAATTTTGCATTTCCTTTTTTCTTGATGTTGTTGTGGTGAGTTTATATATCATTATAATTATCTGTTCGTCTTGTACTCCTAAACAGACACCAGAACAAAGCAGCTGCTCTTACTTGTGTACCTGGCTGCAGATTTGCCCTTCATGTCCTCATAGATAGCATTGAACTCTCCTGTTGCAATTAGCATTAAAATAACATCTTCTACACCAATGGAAGTGAAGAAATATTTAATATTTTCAAACAGGTATTCAACATTCCTTTTCTTAAAAATTCATATTCTAAACAAAGGTTTCAAAAGATATTTGGTTGTTTCTTGGTAGCCATTCAGGAAGATTGTCCTAGAAGTATTTACAGTTTTATTTATTGTATAATAAAAGAATATTTAATTCTATATTACTAGGAATGATCCCAGAGACTACTTGTTTTCAAGTGTATGCAGAAGAGCTTCAATTTATATGGTAGTAGGAAATCAGAAATCATGCATTTACATTTCACTATGGCCCTTCTATAACCCTTGCTACTCAATTGTCTATCCTAGAATTTAATGTTAATGGTTATGTTGATGTATTTATTAGAAGAATGAAACAATTTAAAGATTTTAACTATATCTTCAATTGTTACCTCAGCTAAATCCAGCATATTTTTTAATTCATGTAAATCTTAGAAACAAAGTATGAAAACCAGATATCTACTCCTTCTGTCTCAAAAACCCTTAAGAAAAGCTTAATGTACTGTTTTAAAGGTATTTCAGATTTTGCTATACACAAAGATAAGGTTTAATTTTGCTACCACACAAGTACAGTAAATGATACAGTAACTTGTCTGTCAGGTTGGACAATCAGTCAGACATTAACTGAAACAGTAAAAACCTGTCTTCTTTAAATAGCCAGGCATAATGCAATGTACTGATACCTGACAACTAAATACATATTTCTTCAAACATGTTTTGTATAAGCATCTGAGGACCTTGAATTCTATCTGCTATGACAGGAAAGTACACTGAAAACCTGCCATATCACTCTTGTTAAGCATGAATAATTTGTACTTAATAGGCATATTTATTAAAAAATGCCACAGAAAATAATGACCGTAGGCTCACATCTTTCATTTTTTTTCCCAAAGTACTGAATTTAAATAACATCAGCAAACACTTCATATTTATATAAGTAAAAAATTCAGAGTAAAAAGGTGACAAAATCTATAAGAAAGATATCCTGAAGTTGCACTATATGAATTAATTACTTTATAGACTTTGGTGTCATAATTTCACTTCATCTCACCTCTCACTATCAGTTTATAGCTAGTTGTGTCATCCAGGCTTCTTCTGTATTTAGGAGGGCATCTGCAACTTATATTCTGTTCCAGCTACAGTAGGCTGCTGAACTGAAAAGGGTATCTCCCCATTTACCATAGAGGATGCCTTAGGCTAGTCACTAGTTAACCTAAGAACTAGCTTTGACCACAAGTCTAGCTCTTAAATAGCTCAGATTAGATCATCTCCTTTCTACCTCCAGTTTACATTAATAAGATGCTGTTTTTCAATCAGATTTTGTTCTCATTTCAGACATAGAGTGTTTTTCTTAGTAATTTTTGGAAATAAATGAAATGACAGAAATGTTTTTCTTTGTAAATTCTTCTTACAATTCTTGTTCTAAGAGCTGAATAATAAGCAGTTTTTCTGTTATCATATATTTTCTCTTGATTCTGACAATACATAGGAGAAGGAAACCACATGAGGCACAGAAACCTTTAAATATTCTCTTTGATGAAAATAAGTTTAAGAATATTGGGACAGATTGAGAAATGATGAAGCAAAGTTAACATGACAATTTTTTATAGATTTCAGGATACTGAAATTCACTTAGAAGTTTGTCAGGCAGCAGAAATGTTTTTGCAAATGACTAGGCATCTTAAATTGATTTCCAATGGTTCCTTTTTGCATGTATTTGACAAAACATTATGTGTTCTGCACTTGTTTGTAGGTCATTTTCATTTGAAAACAAAAGAAATAACCCACACACACTTTAAAAACAAACAAACAGAAAGCAATCTACACATCATTTGGGTTCATGAATCAATTTATTTCTATAGTTATTTTCTTACCTCATAATATTTACCAGCTACCACTATTTTTATATGGCTGTTTTTGAAAACAAAGAATCTACAGTTAAGAAAAAACCCTCCTGGATTTATGGCTGAATTATAATTCCTCGGATTTATATTTAGTTTATAATTCACCACAGATGCTGTAATGAAGTTAGACAAAAACTAGAGGCTGTTCACGTGAGTTGACATGTAAATACCTTGTGGTTACAGCCATTTTGGAAAAGATTTTGAATCAGCACTTGGGGAACAAGGGCAGGAGGCAAGACAAGGGGTATCGTTGATAAAAGAGCTTGGGTCAGGAGGGGTGAATGGCCAGGGGCTAATCACAATAAGTAGCTGAAGTAAGTAGCCTAAGGGAAGAACTTTAAGAGTGTGCATGCCAGGCACAGCAGAAGGTCATCTGCCAAGCAGCAAAGCACATTGGTGATTTAAAAGGGCATTGGAAGACAAAAACGTAAAAGCTGAAGATGATGACTGTAGAGAAGCAACTCTGTGAAAAGAAAACAAACAAACAAAACAACACAACAGCAAAACCCCAAACTTTTATATACAGGGAATACTTTCCTCTGCAAATGATTCCTTATGCTCTAGATAGAAATTATTTGCCATGAGACAGGTGTAGAGTATTGCATATGAAATTTTTCAAGACTTATGTGTATTCTGTTTGGATTGATCCAGATATTCAAATAGTCATTTCTAGTTTCAGCAGTTGCAGTCAACATGTTATATAAAATGAGGTGATTTTCCTTTCTGACAAAAAAGATTTTCTCACTAAGATATTGCAGAGCTTTTCTTTCCTTTTTTGTCTATTTAAATATATTTCTGGATTAAATTCATATTGAAAAAAAAACAGTTTTAGAATTAAAGCATCATTATCATTTTGCCTAGATTTAAGAGACAGGTAAGATGTTTTGATGTTGAAAGGAGATGACCATTTATCTCTGAATAACAAAAGTAATCTTTGATTCATTAAACTTTACATTGTGAATCATACATTACATATGAAATATATTCTGATTTATATCTCCAAAGCTATGTTCCATTATCATTAGAACTTCTGACACTGAAACAAATATATTAGTCAAGGTATACATCACTGCAGTGCATACTTCAGAGAGATGACAGAAGGTGTAATGCAGTTAACAAACAAAGTTCAATTCATGCTAGCAGTTAGTCCACAAACGCCAATGTATTTGGCTCATATGAGCATTCCCAACCCCCTTGTCAGCCAATGCTTCTGGTGCAAAAAACACTTTCAAGTAATATTTAGCGTGGCACAGAACCAGGATCTGTGGTTGGTGACAGTGGTATTTTCCACTGCAGGCTGCTACTGCCACAGCTGTTAAACTGTTAAATAACAGCAATGATAATAACATTGTGAACTCTACAGCATGGGGCACATTTTTACCAAGAACAATTTGAGGGAATTCAGCTTGTTCTATATTAAAATCTATGACATATTTTGATTGCAGAAAGTTGCAGTGGTGGACAGAGAAGGGAACTGGTTCCCAGAAGGGAATAATAAAAGCATTTTTGGTTGGAACAACAGATATGTGAATAGGAATTAGCTGCCTTTGAGGCAGAAGAGTGATTGGTTTTATTATTATTATTATTTTTATCATGGGCAGTGAACCTTGAAATGTGTGTATTTAGGGGATTGGATATATTTAGATACATGATAGTGAGTATATTTTAGCTTTGTGTAATAAGGACAACTTGAAAAGACACTTAAGGCACCATTTTAACTACAAACATTTTAATGGGATACAAATATGTTATTATTGCAGAAATCATGTAAATATAAGTATCCAAAGGAATATGATACATATACATCATGGGATCATATTTAACATTGGTTAATATATGAATTAGATAATTTGGGTTATACAAATGTTTTTTGAAATGAACGATTTTTGAATCAATGGTTTTGTGGAGGCTTTCCCAAGACCAGCATCTGTTGCTCATTTTTTTCTGTCAGAACTTGAAGAATGTTCATACATAAAGGATAACAAATTCTTTATGAAGTTTCATTGTGTACAAGTAATTCCTTGATTAAAAAATATAAATAATAACTTCACATTTTTATTTTCTTCAAGATAAAAAGCAGAGTTGAATCTTACAAATGACTAATTATTACTTGGCCCTTCTTTAATTTCAGTTTAGTCTGATATATTCTGTCTTAAAACTTCATTTGGCATTGCTACAGAGGGAACATTCACAATAATTACAAAGTTTCACTTTTATAGTAATTTCAGATTTCCGTGCTTTAATAAATATGTTACATTGCGTCAAAGATTGTGTGTTAAATTTCCTTTAAGAATCCTTTAAAGTTTTAAACCCAAAATGTATGTATGAACTCTTTTTGAATCTTTCTTGGTATATTGAAACCATAGTTGTATTGTAAGAAAAGTACACAATTACTGTGCTCTAAAAAAAAAAAAATAGTTCAAGAAATTATTTTTTTCAGCTAGTGAAAAACTTCATAAATGATTGTCAGAACCATTTCCATTTTTCACAGTGGCTGGAAAAGTAGTTTTCTATTTTATTTTTAATATGATTTAGATGAAAACAGTTCAATTTCTATATTAAAAGCTTCTAAGTATGTGGACTCATTGGTACAGCGTACATTGATAGTCCTGTCAAAATCTTAGATTTGTGAATTATTAACATGTATATAATTACTATTTTAGATTCATTAAAGTGTACATTATAATCTATTGAATAGGGTCATACTCCCCCACACACACACTTTAATTAAAATTTCATAAATACTATTGAATGGAAATGGCCAGAAGTTTCAAAGACAGTCTATAGTTTAGAAAAGATGTGTATATAAACTTTATAGTTGTGTATCAAGACTGTACTGTACTTTCAGTAAGCACATGCCTCATATTACCTGTTTTTCTAAGTGAAACCTTCACCTCTGAAACCAGTAGCACCTTAAAATTCTTGAAATACATAAAAACGTCAAATGTAGGGGGTGCACCAGGTATAAATAAGAATATATATAGTTAAAACACAGAAAAAATAAAAATAATGTTTCACACTTCGTTGGCAGATCATGCTTTCTCTTCTGCAAAGAAGCTGATATACATCTTAAAGTATCTTTTATTTCATGTTTTTATGTGTCAGTAGTTTCATGGTTTCACTTCATAAGAAAATATTTGTTTCATATAAATAATTTCCTAGGCATTCATTTCTGTTCTTCAAAACATGGTGTAGTTTAACAAGAAAACCCAGCAACTTAGAACTCTTCAAAGAGCCTCCCTCTTTCTATTTTCATAAAATTCATTCTCTTACAAGCCAGGCTTTATGACTTCACTGAAGTAGTGGACACTTTGCACCAATAAATCTTAAGCAGCAAGTTAGAATGAGCTTGTTGCACATGGTTTTCTCCACAGAAGTCAATGACCTATTTGTAGATCTGCATTAAATAATAGTTTAATATGTAAAAATAATTAAAAAGATAAAGATTTTAAACCAAAAGTCCATATGTATGTTTACTTTAACCATAAGGTTGTCATTCCTAATTTCAGCAACCCTTTACTTCTGAAGACATCTCCACTAGGCTTTCTTTGTCTGCTTTTAGAATAATATATTTATTCTTCAAATGTTTATTTTTATACTTGTTTATATTCCTGTGTATTGCAATTTTTTCCTGTCCTGTCATTGTGTCTCATAAAAAGTCTAATTTTGACATATTATTAGCTGGTTTTCCTTTTTTTTTTTTTTAATTTTTTTAATTTTAATTTTAATTTTATTTCCCTGCCACTAATTAAAGAAACAGAGTTTAAGGAGTTGCAGATTTGGCAGAACACATTCAAGCCTCCTGCTGTTCTGGTGGTAACTTCTCAGATAAACTGCTTAAGGATAAGTTTCGTTTTGCTTGCCAGGGTTGGCTTTTTTTCCCCATTTTTCATTAGTGACTATGTAACCTACAGAGTAGTAACACTTCCATCTGTCAGAAAGGCAAAACCTGTATGTGACAATCATCTTGTTGAATAGTTGGAAAATATTAGCAAACAACAAAACAGCAATATTGGCTCAGTCTTTTTTCAATGAACTGCTGAATGTTGCCCCTAAGCAGACTTCTGACTATGAGCATTACCTTCCTATGCTCTAGAAATATTTGGTTTTAAAATCTTGTGCAAGATTTTGAATTGTGTAGAAGTTATATGAATTGTGGTAAGCAATTCTCCCTCTCTTTAGAGATTTTCCTTCAAGCTAACAAAAGCTGTAAAAATTAACTGTTCAAACTGCTGGCAAAGCCATATTCAATGCCATAGGAAGAGATTTGTGCTTTCAGTCATCACAGATTCTAACAGTAATAAGTATTTTTGAGCAAGATTTCTAGCTCTTCTTCCAAATGAGCTGAAAAGTCTATTCTTGTGATAAAAGCAAGTTCAGTAAAGCTAAATATGGATCCCAACTGCCATGGTTCGCTTTCTGAAGATCATTGGCAATGCAATTCTAGCTGCGCTACTTCCCAGTACTTTGTGAATATCTTTAGAATGTGAATCATGTATAAAATCATCACTTCCTGAAAAAAACTATAATGGAAGACTTTACTGGCATATTTAGGTCATCTCATGCACTTCTTCAGTATTTTATAGCTGAAGCACCTTGTTTCCTTTTGTCAGTTATTGTGATGCTGCTTGTACCTTGTATCTTAATTATTTTTCAAAGTTCTTCAAAATTTCTGCAGTGTTAGGACAGCAGTCCTTGTCAAAGTGAAATAAATCTGAAACAACTCCTTGTGATTATGCTTTAGGAAAAAAAAATGTGATCACAGGGTCTTTTGACAGAGCATATAAGTATGAGATGTTAGGTATTAATCTGGAAAAATCTGCAATCTGCTTTTGACCACAACACAAAATATTCTTTCTTTTTTTTTTTTTTTTCTCCAGCCTCTCTCCTCTATTTTTTTATTAACTTAACCCATGTAATTGAAGATGAGATTGACTCTGCTTTTGTGTTTCTGAAATTAGTTATTTGCTACTTGTTTTATTTTCGAGTCTAGTTAATACACATCATAGCCAGTACACTGGGCTCTTACCTAACCTGGAATATTGGTCAAGGCTATCTTGAAGCAATCCACTAATGAAATTGCTTCCACTTCATATACATGTACCTAAAAGCCGAAGTTGAACAATGTCCTGTATACATGAAATTAAATATTTTCCATTTTTTAAATTTAGATATTTCTTGTTTTAAATAATTCTAACAAATAGCATACTAAAAACAGTCTGTATACTCCTTTAGTGTCTAGAGGTTTCATGACAGGTTATTTAAGTCTGGTAATTTTGTAAAATCACAATTCCTGAATCTCTTGCCTTAGAGACCTTACAGTAGAAAACTATGGAAGGGACAAAATTTCCTTTGAAATTGTTGATTTGTGAAAACATATTTCAGAGTTGATTTTGACAAGTTTTCAAACCTTTTCAAACTTTTGATTTTTTTACAGATTTTTTTCTTTCTAAAAGTTCTTTTCTAAACATAAAATATTCTTTTTTATTGTTCTTATTTAAAAGTCAATTTGGAACAGTTAGGGTTTTTTTGCACAATATATGTCCTTTACATTAATCTGATACTTACTCAATAGTATATATTTTTTAAAACCCAACAATATTTTTCACTTCAAAAATACCTTCTTTTTTTTCAGAATTATATCATTCTCCAGAAGAAAAAAAAATATTCTAAGTGTTTAATTTAGTGCATTTTGCCTTCAAAAGTTTGTTTTGCTTTGATTTTCTGGTTTCAGAAAATAAACTGGTCCCTTAGTCCTTTCATTTCTTTCTTTCTGATCTCTGGTAAAAAACTAAGTTATAGTGAAGTGTGTCTGTATCTCCACTCTTTCTATGCACTTTTTTCCATTACAATTTAGACATTCTTATTTGATTTAGAATGATGCCTCTGTGAACATGTGCTTTTTGTTCAGTTATGTGCTTCAGTTGAACATATTTTTTCTTTTGAGAAATAATCTTAATCCTGCTTTTTGCATCAAGCTTATTTTAGAAAAATAATCATACTTGTGAAACAGACTTCTATGTATTGCATGCACACTGTTCCTAAATATTTAATATTGCATTTGTAGCCATACTATTGCTTTCGTTGTTGTATATTGACTTCAATATTTGTTATGATTTTGTATATATATTTTCCATTTTTCTACAGGTAATCTTGGTTTAACTTAAAAAAAGTTAATCTTACTGTCTAAAGCCTGAAGATCTCAAAATTTTATTATAACTCATCCATCTCTACCTCTTTTATTAATTATACTTTTATAGATGCCTTGGACTCAAGACTGTCCTATATATCCGTGCATTTGGTTTGGCAGCAAACTTTTGGTAGTAGAGGGGCTGCAGGGGTGGCTTCTGTGAGAAGCTCCTAGAAGCTTCCCCCATGTCTGATAGAGCAAATACCAGCTGGCTCCAAGACAGATCTACTGCTGGCCAAGGCCAAGCCCATCAGCCACAGTGGCAGTGCCTCTGGAATAATTTATTTAAGAAGGGGGAAAAAACCTTGTGCAACACCAGCAACAGTCAGGAGACAAAGGAGTGAGAATATGTGAGAGAAACAACTCTTCAGACACCGAGGTTAGTAAAGAAGGAGGGGTATGAGTTGCTCCAGGCACTGGAAAAAAGTTTTGTCTGCAGCCCGTCATGAAGCCCACGGTGAGGCAGGCTGTTCCCCTGCAGCCCATGGCGATTAACAGTGGAGAAGATATCCACCTGTAGCCCGTGAAGGACCCCATGCTGGAACAAGTTGATGCCCAAAGGAGGCTGGGACCCTCCAGGAAGTACATGCTGCAGCAGGCTCCTGGCAGGACCAGTGGCCCTATGGAGAGAGGAACCCAGGCAGGAGCAGGTTTGCTGGCAGGACTTGTGGCCTTGCAGGGGACCCACACTGGAGCAGGCTGTTCCTCAAGGACTGCACTCCATGGAAGGGACCCACACTGGAGCAGTTCATGAAGAATAGCAGCCTGTGGGTAGGACTCACAGTGGAGAAGTTCACGGAGGACTGTCTCCCGGGGGACAGACCCCATGCTGGAGCAGGGGAAGAGTGTGAGGAGTCCTCCCACTGTGGAAGAAGGAGCGTCAGCGACAATGTGTGATGAACTGACTGCAACCCTCATTCAGCACCCCACTGCGCTGCCTGGGGGAAGGAGATAGAGAATTTGGGAATAAAGTTGAGTCCAGGAAGAAGGGATGGGTTGGGGGAAGGTGTTTCAAGATTTAGTTTCTCATTATATTTCTGATTATCCTGCTCTGATTTGATTGGTAATAAATTAAATTAATTTCCCTAAGTTGAGTCTATTTGTCTCATGATAGTAATTGGTGAGTGACCTCTCCCTGTTCTTATCTCGACCCATGAGCCTTTCATTATATTTTCTCTCCCCTGTCCAGCTGAGGAAGGGAATAACAGAGTGGCTTTTGTGGACACCTGGCTTGGGGGTCAACCCACCACAATTAGTCAATAGTCTTTAAATATGGGGATAGGGAACAGGATATCTTGGACAATAATCGTTTATCTCAAAGACCACCTGAGATTGTAGCAACAGTGTGCTTCACATAAATACATTTAAATACACATAAATAGAGAGATAAAATAGTTCTCTTCCAAAGAACAAATTTCTCCTGCTGTATGTGTTAGCACAGCTCCCATGAGTATTCTTCTGACAGAATTTGCATCTGAACACAATTAATCTAACTTAATGATGGCAGTGTGTATAATTAATTATGTTATCAATCTGTCTCCTTAATGTTGGTTTGGATTTACAAGTTTTTATTATATTAGCTGAAGAAATAGGAATATAAAAACCTGTGGATTCTTACCTTGGATTTTAAAACATCCAGCAGATTTGAACTCATGGGAACACACAAGCAAGGAAGACTGCAGCTAAATGTAATTGGGAAACATATTGTAGTATCTTCCAAAAAAATTTTATTTCACAAATGTTGCTTCTTTTTGCTGCTTGTTTTGGCTGTCTTCTTAATTACTGTGATCTTTGAGAAAGAGAAAGTTTTTTTCATGTGAGGAAAAGCTTTGAGAAAAATATTAAGATAAATGTTGTGGTAAAAATATCACTTTGATTTGTGTTTTTCTGTTTATTCATTTTGTTCTTACAGTGCAGACAATCATATATATTTTATGTTTTCATATATACCTTACTCAGTCCTCTACCTTAGCTGCTGTATTGGCAAGCTGTTAATCTTCTTTCTTATTCCAAATCTATGCTTTTTGCTTCTGAATAGAAAGGCCTTATCTCTAATAGGAATGAACGGGTTTGTGAAAGTGCTGGTTTAAAAGTCTGATGCTCTTCAGTTGTCATCTATGCTGTCTTAAGAGTCAAAAAACCTAAATTATATTTTGGACTACATGTTCATGTACCTTTAAACAAAATTATATTTGGTGAGCTGTGACATAAACTGAGAGAGCATTCACACTGTTATGTTAGAGCACAGCACCCATGTTCAGGGATCACTGTTAAAAGTGCTTCCTAGGTACACAGAATTCATGTCAGGAATGATAGGAATCTACTATTCAGCTAGCCACCCCTGCTCTCTTTAAGGTCTGTGGTAAGAAAAAAGGCAATTGTGGAAATTGTGAAACTGAAGCCTAAAATATATCAGAATATAACGGGAACTACAGGTTGAGATGTAGCTACCTGCAGAGAGATGAATTCCTACTTAAGCTATCCTCAACGTTACACCAATTTCATCTTAAGACAGATTTTGAGCATGGTATAACCATCCAATTAATTAAAAAATCATTTATGTAGGTACAGAAGAACTCAGACTATAGTACCTAGACTGTCACAAAGGTGCGTGTCTATCTATTCCCCCAAAAGTATGGGAAGGCTGTACACCAGAAAACAGCTGACCACAACCCCACATGCACATCACTACTTTCACCTACTTTTTGTATTTATCCTTTTGGGATTGCCAATGCCATCTCTTTCTTATACCTTTTACAGCTTCTGCTGCAGCTGCTCACTTCACGTGGAGGTATTCTGGCTCAGACACCTCTGTGCTCTCTCCTTTCTTTGCAGGATGATCCCCAAAGGACAAGGTGCAGAGAGAAAGCTATAGCACAACCCCATTGCCTCTGCTGGTAGACCCCAAGCAAGCTTCCTTCAGGAAGTGTTGCTGTAACAAACAGGGATCTTTGCATGGTGTGAACATTATCCAGAGAAAGTACAACAAAGCACCTAAGCCAAGAGTTTTGCTAGGATACTGCTTCAACAGTGTTTGACTGTTCCACCGTGTTTTGTCAGTAATTAAAACACAGAGAGGTGCACTGACTGCCTAAGGTCATCCAGAAGTAATAAGAGGACTAGATTAAAGATCTCATGAGTCATCAATCAGTCACTTGTTTAATAAACTGTGATGCCTCTCTGAAGCAAAATAATTAAAGACTGTGGCATGACATATGCTTTAAAACAACAACAACAACAAAAACTAGGCCAAATTATATCTTTTTTTTCATTTAATTTGATTTATTACCATGATACACATTCACAACTTAGCATTATCCCCTCTGAAAGCTTTTCCTAAAAATCTTCAGAAATTTCAGCACAAAGAGAACTGAAAAGAAATTCCATTAGTCTGCACTGAAGAATCTACCAGTGTATGTACTTCAAGTTAGGATGGTTACTGTTACACCCTGTAATTTTTAAGATGCTTTTAAAGATAAGTATCCAATCTAAAATATTGCCACCACCCCCATCTACATCATATAAGGATATTTATCACAAACTTCTAATTCTATGATTATGTAGCAATAAAATGTTGGAAAATATTTTGAAGTGCACTGCAATAAAAGTTAGTACATTTTTCCCCCCTCAGATATCAGATTGTTGTTATCAGTAAAAGTTGTGACTTCGATAGCAGCAACAGTTTTTCATGCAGCTGCCTAAATATATACGTTCATGTGAATAACTTCACATACATATAAAATATCCTGATTTTTTTCCAGTATTTGAGGATACCCATGATTTTAATATTTGATTACATACTTAGGAAAAAAAAGCCATGATAAATTATTTTAAATGATAAAACTACTTTTCTTAGTGAACCGGATTCCACTGGGACATCAGGTATGCTATATGTGTGCTATATGTGTACTATATATTATACTATATAGCATATATACTACATGCATATGCTTAAAACTCTTATTTTGGGCAAAAGCCGTGTGATCATTCATTAGTATTTTTAACAAGTATATTGGCTGTTGTATTTTAGAAAGAAATGCATTTGTGGGCATAAGATTTCTAATTTGTCATCACTTTCCTGTCAGTTATATAGTGAAATACTGGTAGAAATGAAGCAAATGTACATGCTGTGCAAAACTGATGAAGCTATTTTTCTGCTGTTTTTCTCTAGCTGAAGAAAGGTGGATAATGCAAAGTGAAAAGGAATTGTCTCACATCATCTAGAAGAACACTTGAAAAACAGCCTTAGGTAATTGCAAAAGGTTTAATATTAAAGCATAAAAAATAATAATTGAGCACATAATATCTCTAAAATACAGGAGATTAAATTCATAATATTTTTCCCAGTTCTTTGTTAAAGGACTTACATTTTTCTCTTACTCCCCAGAAGCCTGTAGGATATAATTCAGTAGCAGCATGCATTACTCTCTGTCTGATTTTATCCTGAAAAATTATCCAGATTTTCTAACTTGATAGAAATCATCACATACATATGAAACAAAAGTAAGAGAGTGTCTATGGACAGAAAAGGAAGAGAAATTCAAGGCTGAAATATAAGCTATGTCCTTTGTGCAAGAAGACAAGACTATTCTATTCCTTTTTAAACTACCCTTACAGGAGAGAGGAAAACATCAATATTTCCCAGGGTGTCCAGGTTAGAGTGTTTGTGTCACAGCTTTATACTGTGGCACACAATGACCATTGCTATTGTGCTGCTGTCACACAGCTGTCATCCCACATGCCTCATGTGACTTTTTGGCCAAACAAGGCCAAAGTTTATATTTGCCCTTGATTTTAAGCCCCCCTACCATTTTGTTATTTCTCCTTATCACTTCCTACTTGCCATGTTTTATGACAGGATAATGTTTACATAATCTTACGTGCTTCTCACCCCATCCCCTCTTTTAATTATTTTTATCTTACAGGGAAAGTACAGTCCTCAGGATCTTCCTATCAATCAGCCATGCATTAGCATCTTCTTTTTATATCCCTCATCCCTACAGAACAGATTTTTTTCACCCTCCCCATTTTAAGAGTAATGTGGGTTAAGAGCAACACAGCTGAAGAGATATAAGCCTTTTTTTTCTAGATTGTTGTGTAGAAGAAAGCTTCAGCTACCATATGAGGAATATGAGTCAGGCATGTTTCTTAATAGACCTATTTCATAGTTATGTGTCCATGTATGTAGATACATACGTATACACAATTATGTCTATATAGATAAACATAGATTCCCAAACATATACAGTTTGCATACATATATGAAGCTAGAATTGCAATGAAGGGAAAAATTCTCTGTTTTGTAATTAGAAAATGAGTTATTACTATGCCATTGCCTACTGTCATATAAATTTCAGGGATTTGTTTTTCTTTATTTTTTTCTTTTTTTAAGGAAAATAACCCCCCCAACCCCCAAAATGCTCAACTGCAAAGAATATTTACACCTTAGTTATGTTCCTAAGGGACAAATAGCAGTTAGGTGGCTAAGTCTTCCTGAATTTCAAAGCAAATTAAGCACATCTGTGACTGCAATTTTTTCCCCTATAGAAACTTAGCTTTTTAGCTGTAGCACATGCTTTACTTTAGTAGCATTAAGGAGCACCATTATAATTAGAAACTTGCAATGAAATCTTAATGAGAAACATGAGGCAATATATCATAATCTAATATAATGATACCTATTAGAATGTTAGAGCTCAACTCATCAGTAGTATACTTACGAATACTTATCTTCATTTTTATGGAATTTTTGTAATTTAATGGATGGATGTAATCACAGAGAAGACTGAAAGAACTACCTGATTGGAGACTGACCCTGGAGCAAATTGTGATATAATTCATGTTTCAGGCAGGACAGGACAAGTTTACAGAGGGAGAGTATGACTTTTAATTTCAGTAGTTAGAGCTGTGTAGTAAGAAAATACAGCAATTCTTGCATTCCTTGTTATTTTATGATAACAGCAGTTAAAATAGGCGGAGTATGTCCTTTATTGGCAGGAATTTGGACAGAATTACCTGATCAGTATTCCCCACCTTTAAATTTCTGTGTCTGATAACAATAAAGGAATCAGCTGAAATTTTCATCACTGGTTTGGAAATATATTGCATACATATATTAACCAAGGGATTTTTCTTTTTGAATTATAGATCAGAGACAATAGAATGATAAATAATACAGGAACAAGATTGTTCTGAAGGAAGTTTTAGAAAAGGGTTCCATAAGCACAACAGGATAAGCTTTCATGTCTGAAATACATTTTCATGGAATTCCTAGAGATGAATCTTTTTAGAGCACTCATTTGTATGATTACTATTGAGTCATTTGTCAGAATTCATAAGCCTCAGTAAATTGCAGATAGCTGCCATTAATTTTTTTTATGCATTAAAATCTTCTGTACTGCAAAATATTCAGAGAATGTGATTTTGAAACCCTACAGTGAACGAAAGAGTGATATAACAGTATAGCAGCCAACAACCAAAAATGTAAAAATATTCATTTTCAACATTATTATTTTTCCTTGTAATATATCCTTTCTTCTACTGCCTATTTCTTTTTCTATTTCCCCCTTTTTGCTACTGCTGCTTATCTTTTCCCTTTCATCCCGTTCTTCTTTTCCCTTTCTTAATTATTCTTCCTCTTTCTTCTCGACACTCGCATTACATTTATTTTTATAAAGTCTCTTTGGAAGGGAGAGAACACTATTACCAGTCCTGAGATTTTCATACTTATGAATTTTCAATAATGAATTTCTTTTATATCATGATTTTACATTAAATAAAATAAGCTGGAACATGAAAGTATGTCTTAGGCCAAATGCTAATTTTCTTTCTAAAGCTGATGCTTCGATCTCAGTTGCATTAAGGGAATGGGCACAACTTTCTCCTGCCTGCAGCCAGCACTGCCTCAGGTCCCTTTCTAGTCCTGCATTCAGTAACCCTCCTTTCCACTCTTTCTCTGGGTCACTTAGGTCAGGCAATTTGAAAATATATGCACAGTGTGGGAGTGAAGCACAATTATTTATTGTGTAACAAATACAGAGTAGATAACCTTGATGGAGAAGTTACTAGGCTAAGTATTAATAGGCTCACCGGCTTTGATGGAAGACTTGATGAGTGTCTGTTGACCAGTCAGCCATCAATCACCAGCCTCTGTTGCTACTTGGAGATCCTTGATATTGCTGAAGTACTATCTTCTTACTCCTTGTCTT
Organism: Falco punctatus; assembly: GCF_963210335.1. Classification (NCBI taxonomy): domain Eukaryota; kingdom Metazoa; phylum Chordata; class Aves; order Falconiformes; family Falconidae; genus Falco; species Falco punctatus. The sequence continues at coordinate 105,280,148 of NC_137581.1, read as the reverse complement.
GTTTCTCAAATGCCGCTCCAAGGGGTTTATAACTTTTCATGTCAGTATTTTCCCTTTTGAAAGTGAGCCGCTCATAATGTTTCAGCAATGACACTTCTGGGGTTTTACTTTTCTTATTTTGTATGGCTGTAGATCACATACTTTCTCATGCTTTAAAACCAGTTTCCCAGCAACACTGAGACAAGGTCACAGGGCTGTAATGTACCTAACCCAGCCTGGGGACACAGACAGCTGAGTCTGTTGGAGGAAGGTGACTGTTGGTCCCTTAGCTCTCAAGACCTGCCAGCATCTCTGTTCCTCTGGCAGTGTCTGGAGCAGGGAATACTTCTTTCTCACATCCAGCCACTGCTTCTCTGCTAGAAACAGCTGTCGTCCTTCCTTTGGAGCTTCTGAAGTCACAACAGCCACAGTTAATTCTCGTACAGTTTAAGCCCCTTAGGCAGGATCATTTCAGCTATTATTGGTTTATATATGTTATTTCTGTAAGCCTATATTGTTCTCTTGGGCCTGAAAATTTCTGCTGAAGATATCTCCTTCTCTACAGCATTTCAGCATTTTGCTTTGTCTCTATTGATTGTGTTGTTTTTTACACTTTATTTGGAAATTATCTAACATAGGAAAAACGTATAAAATACTTCTGGTTTAGGAAAGTGTTGGGTTTAGGGCTTTCAGATATCCTCTTTTGTTGGCTTTCTAATCTAACATCCCTGTATTAGTGCTATATTAACAGGGGAAAAAAAACAAACCTAAACCAAAACAAAAGAACAGTTGCATAGGTCTTGTCATGGCATACTTTTAGCAGCAGATTGTTTCTTTCACACACACACAACCTATTTCACCAAAGTATCTATGTTTAAAGACACTGCAAAATGAAACAGAATAAAAAGAAAGGGGCAGTAGTTCAAATGGCTTAATGTTTGAGAAACCAGCAAAAAAATTTTGCCATGAAGGATTTGTTTGTCTTCTTGTTTAAAGAAAATTGGGGTTTGGGCTACCAAAAGTAAGAACAATACTTTTACTTCCCATCTCCGTTGCTAAAAACTATTTCAATTCCTAAACAAACACTGACTAAAACAGAGAAAGGGCAGTTCAAATGCCAAACTATTGGCCAGAATTTTATTGACACTGACTCTGCTAGTAGGCACTGACATGGAACATACATAGTTATTGTGAGTTATGCTACACCTAAACACTAGTGCCATGTACAAGGGTATTTTGTACCTGACCATGGGTGACCCAGCTTGTGCTCTAGATTCAATAAATATGTGTGAACTTCTGTGTGCACTTGTGTACTTGCTGTGCCTGTGCTCCAGCATGATCAGAAGCTATAAGGCCACATTAATCCATTCGAAAGGCAAGTTAATGCATGCTGTTTTTTGGTAGACTCATTTATTTTCTGTGTACTACTGCATAAATGTTTTTTACTTCCTGGTCCCAGTATAAATGCAGGAATATTGAGCAGCAGTATTTGTTCAATATACTCTATAGCATACTGTTGCATAGCAGCGGAAAGTACGGTTACAGCCAGAGCAGAGGTCCCAAAGGTACCTCTAGGTATCTGGCTCAGTTATTGATAATTATGTAGTCATAGCTGCATGGAGTTAAGCATTTCAGATGTGTTTACTTCCCACTTCTGCCCCAAGCTCTGTTTTTTCTACAGTTACATGGGTAGTTTGCTGCTCTGAGGGAAATTTTCACCATATGTTTCATCTTCTACACTGGTCTGTAAGACTGAGATTAAACAGATGCCTAACTCTCTAAATCATAATACCCATCAACAGTGAGCCCTAAATGTACCGACAAGATTTTCAGACTAAGTATTTCTATTTCAGAACAGTTATATAATGAAATGAATCAATGAAATCTTAAGAATGAAGAACTTTATCTCTACTAAGAATTCTTCTAAAAAATGAAAGTAAGTTTTTTATTGATCCTTATTGCTGTAGGTGTTTTTAATCTACTGTTGTGAATCCAAGCGCCATTTCATCAATTCTTAAAAGGACCTTTGTCCCAAACTGTAAAGAATATTTCTTATTACTTTAACAGGCGCAAACAGGAAGCTTCCCAAAGAGAGACAAAGGGGAAGTAAATTTTGGCCAACTGTAATAACATCTACTCCCTCTCTTCAAAATATGTGGTTAGGATTCTTGTGTTAATTCAAAACAACATGGTTTCTTAAGATTTTCTTTGACAGACTGCAAAATTAGCCAAAAAGAAATCTATGAAGTAGTACTAGGAAAGCATTCTTTTAACAGGTAAGGAAAGGTCATGTAATCTTTTAAAAGTATATTTCTAACAGGGGAAATAGGGTGGCTTTTCAGTAGTATCAAACTGATAATCTAGTTTCATTAGTGTTATTGTGTTGTGACTTTTTCACAAAAATATACTCAAGTAGTCTTTCCTTTTTCTTCCCCCCCCCCTTTTTTTTTTTTTTTTTTTTTTTTTTTTTGTTGTTGTTGTTGTTTTGTTTTGTTTTGTTTTGTTTTTGCTGGACACTGAGTAAAGTAGTTTCTTGAGAAGCAGTGTAATTTTATATGTAATCAGTTATAGAAAGGCTCAAATGTACCTTTCTATGAAATGTAAAAATACTCATCTTAGAGACTTGGTTAGTCAGGTTATGTACATGTAAAGCTGCATGAGCAATTCACAGGGAGTCTTTTAATTAGTATTGTTTTCCATTTTCCTTCTTTGTGATGTTTTCATGACTACATTGGGGTCTTCAAGATGCATATCAGCTAAACAGAAACTCTGTTTCAATGGAGGTGATTCTGCTTCTCTACCATGCTCTGGTGAGATCCAGCCTGCAGTGCTGTGCCTAGCTCTAGAGTCCTCAGTACAGGAAAGACATGGACCTGTCAGAGTGGGTCCAGAAGAGGACAACAAAAATGATCAGAGGGATGGAACACACCTCTCCTATGAGGACAGGCTGAGGGAGTTGCGATTGTTCAGCCTGGAGAAGAGAAGACTCTGGGAAGAACCTGTTGCATCTTTTCAGTACTTTAAGGGGCCCTATAAGAAAGATGAGGCCAGACATTTTCATAGGACCTGTAGCACTAGGGCAAGGGGTAATGTTTTGGAACTAAAAGAGGGCAAACTTAGGCTAGACAGAAGGAAGAAATTTTTTAAAATAAGGGTGTTGAAACACTGGAACAGATTGCCCAGAGAGGTGGTAGATGTCCCATCCCTGGAAACATTCAAGGTCAGGTTGGATGGAGCTCTGAGCAACATGATCTGGTTGAAGATGTCCCTGCTTTTTGCAGGGGCATTTGAACTAGATGACCTCTAAATGTTCCTTCCAACCCAAACAATTCTATGACTCCATGATTCTATGATTCTAAATGTGAATGCCTTTTACAGAATGATGCAATCAAAAACCAACTATACCCTTCCCCAGCAAAAAAATCCACCAAACCCCCAAATCACCAAACCAACGCTGCAGTCTTAATGAAAGTTCTTACTAGATATTTGTCAACATCATAGTAAAGAAAATGCATAGCTTAAGCCATTCTTGGTATTCTTGTTATTCAGAATTTATTTCTTCCCCAGCCTGCAGCATTCACAGCTAGATCCAGACCTAATTAATTTTTATTAGTTGCATATGTCAAAAATAACTCCATTCTTCAGTTTGCTGATTATGAATAGAAAAAGTATCACTTAAAAGTTCTGATTCCTAGTAAGAGTTTTGTAATTTTTGTATTATGGTAACTTATTTTTAAGTATGTTTCCTGGTATTATTTATCAGAGTATTCCTGTGGCTACTTATCCAGACTGATCATATCCTACCTTTTCCTAGGAAGTTTTCCAAAATGACTTCCACCACTTCCTACAAAAAACAGCTCAAAAACTCAGGATAAAACCCAAATAATTTTATAAAACTTTTTTTCTGAAGAGTTACTAGCAAAACTGAGGCCCTGACCCTCACTGACACTGATGTATGTTCATCTGTTCACTCAGTGACCAGTTCTTTTGAAATCTCAGAAATAATTCAAGTATTTTAAAACACATGTATGTCTATTTTTGTTTGCAGATATCAGACTTATTTAGAGGAAGACAGCTTCTGCCTATCTTTGTGTTCTAATTCACATTTTTTCTATGCTATTTTAATAAAAATTAGTATAACCATGACAAACACATATACAAAGAACAGATAGAGTAAATTTAGTTGTTTGTTTGTTTGTTTTTTTAAATAGCCTTCTAAAATAAGTAATATTTGCCATATGTGAATTATACAGACACATATCTCAAACTCTCCAGATTCTTGACTGTCTTCTGTGGTTTTACATTACTATAGTCCCTGGCTCATCTCTGAGGCTGTATTACATCTGTTTTCTCACTCTTAGTAGTTATGGTAGTAATATTCCAGAATGCACACACCCCCTCCCCCCACCCTCAAACAACATTCCATCTTCTTTTCATTTACATTGTATATCTCAAAAGTTAGCTGGACTAATCTTTCAACATTTGTAATAAAACAAATTCTTCAATATATATAGCTCTCATGGTCTTTATAGTCCAGGTGTGTTTCTCTTTCTCTCAATGAAACTTTCTCTGGAAAAATACAATAGTTAGACTAAAACTTAACAAGAAATAAAAGCAATGTGAGACTGGTTATGTGTGTATATGTATATCCATATATGTGTGTGGTTAATTATATACATTTAGTAGAGCAGCTGAGAGATGTGTGAAAGTGAAGGACAGAAGGACAGTGAGGAAGACTATTAATATTTTGATACTCAGTCTCTGAGTTGTTAGATGAAGTGCCTTCAGCTAATGCAAACAGTATCAAATAAACGCCAGTTTTATTTAATATAAGGAGGTTTAATCCTATAAATAATGTTTTAAGGTGTCTCTGAAATCTCTATCTTTTTATTTTTTTAGGTAAGATTTTCTTGGGGAAAAAAATCTAGATTTTTATATTTTTATTAATAAACTTCAGTGATATGTAAGTCTTAACATTAAAATTAAATTGACTTAGATACATTAGGGATTTCTGGCCAGTTTTCAGGTTTGTGAAATACAGAAAACAGATAGGAGTTAAACTGCACTCTTTCTTTTTCCCTAGTGATGTGGCAAACCAAAATCCACAAGGATCATCAAAGTAAATACTCCAGTGAACATTCGTGCAAATATTTAGTTACAAAAGCTTCTTCTGCAAACATTTTTGCAAACAAAAATTTGCTTGTATAAATGTTTGCAGAAATGAACAAAAGAATCCAGTAAGTAGTCTGGCAAACTATTCTCCTTAGAAAAGCTTTGTGATTTTCATTTTACATAGACACTGTATGAAATATAACTTTCTACCTGTGAAAAATTTTAAGAGCAATTTTTACTTTGAAGATAGTAGTATGATCTTAGTAAAAGATAATATATATATATTTCTAGATCTGTTGCTCATAAGTCTTCAAGATTTTTGACAGACTGATTTATGAATCTCCCACAACTAATCAATGGTTGGGAGGCCAGGAAAAGCATTAAGCAGTGGATCAGCTGCTTACTGATTGGGAACGGAGTAAGACCCTGCTGGCTGCAGAAAAATTCCTTTGTTTCCCAGCTCCTCCAAACAAAGATTGTACATTCCAAAACTCTAGAAAGCATCTAAATGGGTAGTTTTCAGTTGGTGGCCTTAGAGGCCTAGGGGTATTTCTAAGTCTGTAAAAGGTGACTAATAAAACCTTTTCTTATTTTGATGATTGCCCACATTTCCTCTCCAGAGGTCCTGACATCCTCTGAAAACGTAACATCAGATTATGATTGCTGTTTTCAATCAGTAATCATATCCCATCTTTCCTTATTCTTCAGGAACTAATGGTTTGCTTGAAAGAAGAAATAAAGAGGAAACTTCAACCATCACTACTTGGGATGAAATCACAGATCGGTTAACTTTAAAACAAACAAACAAAAAAAAGGACAAAACTCTGGGGGGGTGAAAAAAATTGTACACTCAAATAGATCATCTTTGATTGAAGTCTTCCAGGCCTACATAATTAGACCACATGTCATTGTACTTTTGTTCAAATAAATCCTACTCATTTTGTCTGATTTTTTCCATCTTTCTCAAGAATACTACAAATTCATAATAACGTAATTATCTGCTAACAACTGCTTCCCACGGCAGGATGTCTTACTTCTGTTAGCCTGTTAGAAGCTTTCTTTGCCACAACTCTTCCACTGGCACCAGTGATCTGCCTATTCCCAATTAGGGAATTATGGAGGTCTTCAATGAACAAGAAAAATACTGACTACTTGTTTTCCAGTACAGTGTACCTTAGAAATCTTTTGTTTAAAACAGTAGATAGTAATTTTCATAATGTACATTCTCAAATATTCCTCAGTCAGCCACAGGGAAAATGCATTTTTTCAAAAGCTTTTCAGTATAACTTTTCAGTATAATTTCAGCTGTACAATTTAGAAATGAGCATTTTATTTAAAGAAGATTCAAGGTATTGAAAACATTTTCAAATTGACAAGTGTTTTTTGATTGAGGGGAAAGAGGCACTTTTTTCTGTTTTGAATCCTTTGATTGAAAGATTTCAGTTTTTCAACTCTAAGCTAGGATTTTTACTGGTTTATGTCTTTGTGAGTTGAGTATCAACATCTGTGCTTATATTTAGAAATGTCATTCCTTATTCTAGTGTACACAAATGCTCATTAGAAAAACTGAAGATACCAGAGGAAAGTTTAAATAAAGGAAGTGGAGTCAAAAAATCCCAATTCAAAAGAACAAAATTTCAGGAGATTTTCTTTGTCTCATTTACTTTTCCTATAGAAAGTAAATTAAAAACTGTGCTGTCTTAGATAAAGGTTAACAATAGCTATTAAATATTATCAAGGTTATTAATTATTGCATTCATACAAGTATTACATTTATGCACGTTTATTAAGTATTAAATTTATACACTTTGAAAATAATAAAATCAATACATTATAGTTAATTCTTCCATTACTTGCTTGACAAGTGTTAAAAATTTTATTGCTACTTTACCTAAAATCAAAAATGTGTAAACTAAGAAACAGATCATGGAAAATACAATGAAGTGTTTCAGATACTATATTTAATGTTAGCTCACAGAGACAAACTGGAATATTAAAACCTTATGTTAAGTCCGAATTCCTGTAGAGTAGGGCTTGTAAACTAAATAGGTTATTTTCATATAGTCTTTTTATGTTTAAATAAGGTTCAGTTCCATTACTAGTAAGCATATTTCATGGATGTACTCACATTTTACTAATTGTGGGACCAGATGAAATTTTTATTACCCATCTGGAAGGAACCTTTGCCTTTTAAGGATGACAAAGTGATGTCAAAGAACAGAAAAGAGGATCTTGCTTGGCTGACTGTGGTGAAGGAAGAATGAGCTGGAATTACAGCACTTAAAACCCACTAGAGTACCTGGCTTATGCTCAGCTCTGCCATTTCCCCTTTGAGGGTTCAGAAGTCTTCACCAGTGTGATAATTCTCTCAGTCCTTAGCATGCTAGACAGAGAAAAACATCCCTTTTATCTTCCTTTCTTCTCATTTATTTAACAAAATATTGGTTCTGATTGAAAAGAGAAAATAAGACATGTAAACAATACTTTAAAATATTGCTTAGTTGCATAGTTCATATGTTTGTCCTCAACTTTCATTTAAACAGAATAAGATAGAGATAAAAAGGAAGTTATTAATTTTTTTTTTTATGTGTTAGCAAGAGTCAACAAATAATTTTCTTGAACAGGACAGTAATCAGCATCAATAAAGAGGATTTGCAACAGAATTCTGCTGATGTTCTATTACTTTGTCTCTGGGAAGAGACATTAGCTAGGATGATGTATTGCATTGTACTTTACAGTAATAAGCACATTCTCAAGTACTATGTGACCTAATTTATCTCAGTGTTAGTAAAATGGAAGAAATACAGACCAAAATAGTTAATGCTATATATCCTTTTATGCTCAGACACCTCTCTAAATATATTCTTGACTGTCAATCTTTTTGATCCTTTTTGTTAGCATTCTCCAGAATGTTGATTGGAAGGTTTTTATTTGCTGTAAATTTTCAGACTTTAACAAATAGTCAGGTTTTAACTAGGAAAAAGTCAAACCTTTCTTATTGTAAAAATGCTGGTTTTCTAGCTAACTTTGCACAGATTAAATCAGAGGCTGGGAAACGCACATTTGACATGAGAACAGCCTTTAATAAGGGGAAATTAATTTTAAAATAAAATTTAAGTCAAAAAACCTATTAATATTTGTAAAACTGTTCCACAGCATAACAGATATCAGAAAGATTTTTCAAAGCGTGATTTAAGCCACCTAAAACTATGCTTGTGAAGAAACAAACAGAGCACTACTCATCTGTTGATCCATGGTAACTGAGTGCAGATTCCTAGACCAAAATGAATGAAATATGACAGAAAGATATCCACCTACAGTTTGTGATATTATACACCTTGCAGTTAGGCTCCATTTTCGTCTTATCTGGAAATACAGAAGTAACTGGAATCTCTAGACTGTTTCTCACAAGCTTTTCAGAATTATCAGATGAGATTTTGGAGCTTCATGTTAGTGTCTGGTTCAGAGTTGTGCAACGTAAAGACAATGTTTCAATGGCTTTTAGTGAAGGCAAGGGTTTTGTTAGACATAATAGACTTTTTTCACCAATGAAAGAAAATAGGTAAGAAAATGAATCAAAATACGTGTGTAGAAAGTGAAATACAGCAAGTGCTTAGAAAATACTCAGAGAAATTACATTTTAAAACACTTCTGTTGTGGAAAGGATTTTTCAGGAGGGTTTCTATCTTTCATATACTTCAGATAGCAATGCCAAAAATAATGGTTTTGAGTAGATAGTGCCCAAGAAATGCCCGAGAATGTCAGCTCTTAAAAGGTTAAGCAGCAAGTAGGCAATTGGTCTATATTCCTGGTTTCATTAGCACATTTATGTCTAAATATGAGCATTCAAGTTAAACATTCAGCTAAACAGCATTCCCTAAAAAGATAATTTATATAGCTAATATATGTACTACTCCTTCACTTTAATTTGTGCATCTTAAAATCCATGTAGCCTTGAAGTTAACATCAATAACACATTGTAGGTACTTCATTAAGCTACCTCTGAAGTCTTCTGCATCTAAACTATGTTAACCATGCCTGACTGATATTTCATCACAGCTTCAGTCCCCAAACTCCTAAGTCGTCTCCTACTGCACGTCTTTTATTTTGAATGCCCTTTTATTAATGTTGTGACCTAAGCCATAGGTAGTGTTTCAGATACAAACTTATCATTGTATTAGTCCCTCAAAAACATCTGTTATTCACATTCTTCTTTTAGGAGTAAAATTTATTCCATACAAGGGCTAAATGAAATTTAGGAGGCCCATATGAATGATACACACATCTTGTATCAAGTAGAAATTGATTTAGGAATCCTCAGTGCGATAACATTCAAATGTGTTTAATAATTTTAGTTAAAGAATTATTTCTGCAATGTGAAAAGAAGTAAAACTGCAAAGACTATCCCAACTATTAGTTTTTGTTCCTTCATGCTGTTGTGTTTGGGCAAGGGGGTGATTCCTCACTATAACTCTTATGAACCTCCATAGCATTGTGGGTTTTATTTCAAGCTTAACACTTAGGATTTCAGTTTGATTTCATATCAAACAATATACTTAAAGAGACTGACAATGTGGTGGCCAAGTTTTTGTGCCTTCAATACTAATCATGGCAAGTTAACTCACACTGAAATGTTAAGTAGAAGTAGTAACATTTAGACATGTAACTTCCTTCTGCTTATACAGCACAAGTGTTGAAAGAGTCAGTATGTGTGTTTGGCATGTCTGAACCTGTAACATTTGTCTACTTTTTTTCTTTTCTTCTTCTTTGCCACTGTTTGATGCCAAAACGGCACAAAGTAACTGCTCAGAGACAAATTTTGTTTTTAAGCAGCAAAGGTATTTATTTTGTGCAGTGCTGGGGAGCTAGCCGATTCACATTGGACAAATTAGCTCCAAAGTTTTCACTGAAAAGTTAGGTATTTTATACAGTTTTTGTGAGAGGTTACACAACATCTTTACATACAAACTCATTTGATTTTGACACCTAACCATTCCATTCACAATAGGTGGGATCTAGGTGGAGTAGACTTCAATTTTCTTTTTTCAATGATTTCCTGACTTGGTGGTCTCCTTATCTCCTTCAGGTGCCCACCTTATCTTTTCTAATTATTCAGAGTACATTCAGTGGAACTTTTTCTAATTATTCAGAGAGCATTCCTTTCTCAACACAAACAAAGCACATCAGAGTAAACTCATCCTGACTAATTTTTTATTTTTTTTTTAAGCGCTCAGCTCTTTGGAAAGAATGATTTAAAGTACCTTTTTACTTAGAAGTCTGCCTGATTTCTACTTTTTACATTTGTTGGTTGAAATTCTTCAAATGTTAATTGAAAAAAATAGTAATGATAATAGTACTATCTGGTAATGCACTGTACTAGTATCTCATGTCCCAGCTTGCCATTATTTTAAGCATTGCATATACACACAGTAAGTGGAAGTCTTTTCTAAGGTTGTTTACAACATAAATGGGCAGCATGCAAATATGCTAATTATCTTATCCTTACACAGGGAACAATAAGAAACTGCCTGGGTTAAATTACAAGAATCAGAAAGAATGAAAACAAGTTTCCCAGACAGAATTTACTATTTCTTGAAACTTTGGATTAGTTTAGATCCTTTTTTTCTTCTTGTGACATAAATTTCCTCCAGATCATTTACAGGGTTAGACTTTTGTGTGTATATGGTCTTTAGTATATTGTCTGTGTATAGTTCATCACAAGCTTTCAGAATTATTATGTAAATTACTTCAAAACGTCTGGTAAATTGCAAACTGTAAGTCACTTGACTTTGATTCTAATTTGATGAACAACAATCAGACGTTTCACTAGGTTAAAAGTGCAAATATACATAACTATAAAATAAAAATTGCCATTCAGCAATACTCTTGCAGCTACATTTCCCATTGGTATTAATTGAGAGTATCATAATCATATATTCATTAAATTCTGCATTCATTGAGAATTTTCATGTAAGTCCCAATATTCTTTTATTATTCAGTATTCATAGAATATTACTGAAAGTGAACACAACAAATCAGAGAATGCACATTAAAATGAATATTTTTATTATTTGAAAAAATGTGTGAAACTGTTCTGAAGATAATTGTACATTTCAGGATCATAGAATCATGGAATGGTTTGGCTTGGAAGGGACCTTAAGGATCATCTAGTTCCAACACCCCTGCCAAGGGCAGGGACATCTTTCGCTAGACCAGTTTGCCCAAAGCCATATCCAACTTGGCCTTGAACACCTCCAGGAATGGGAGCCATGTGTCTGCAAGCCAGTCTAACATAAGTTTTACACACCATATTGATGTAAATATTAGAAAGAATGTAGAATAGTGAAGAATAAGACACAATATGCATGTTCTTTGAGTATTGTCATGAAGATTTCCTAAATAGAACATGAAGTTAAGTCAATGAGTGGTTCTCCCTTAAGTAAAATTTATGCTTAGCCTTAAGGCTGCAACATCAGTGCACTCTGTCTCACCAGGTATGTCCAGGAGCTGGCTGTCGGCAATGGATTAGAGCCAGCAGTGTGGAATTGCTTTCCTTCAGCAGCTCCACAAGGAGCTTCTTTATCAGCCCCTTAATGTCAGAGGCTAAATCAAATAAAACTGTCTAGAACTCATGCAAGCCCCAAATTTACATCTGAAAAAAGTACCCCATAACAAAGAAAGGGCTAAATAAGTTCCTTAATATGGACTGGTATTTCCAAAGGAAAAAAAAAAAAAAGAGTATTGCAACTCCAGGAATTATTGTAACATGATATATATTTATTCTTCTTTAGCTTTTGCTCTACTCACTGTGTGTACATATGCACACATATTCATAAATAAAGAACACTTGGATTTTTTTGAAAATTAAACGGGAGCACATGTGAAGTAATAGCACTGCATTGCTAGTCTGTGTTTAACTTTGTTCTGTTTTACCAAGATTTTAATTGAGTAAATTTTTAATCCTGATAACTAACCTTATCGTTTCATATACTGAGGGTGTAAAAAACCACCTTTGCTTTTCATAGATAATTTCTTATTTCATATATCCAGCTTCTAAAAAAATTAATATAAATTAGACATCCAACTGATTTTGAATACATCTTTGATTTATTTGCCTTTAGCTCAATTATTGAGTGAAGCTTCAGTTAGAGGTTTAACTATGAATCTTGAAGAAAAAAAACTGTGTGCAATTGCATTCAGAGGGATTAATTTTTCCTCAAAAAAGGTAACTATGATCTAACTAATATGACTGCCTACATCTAGGAATGATAGTTGCCTTAAACTGTTAAATTTAATTTTAATGTAAGTAGAATTTTTTTTCTAGAGGCTGATAAATCAGGGCATCCTTTGGCATAGGTGGGTTTTCTGCAATACTTGCGATGCTTGTTTCTTTCATTGCTCAGTACAGTCTGAATTGGACAGTATTGTCAAACTGCCGAGTAATTTTAGTTCATTAACTTTCCCACTGACTTCAGTATTTGCAGAAATGGAACCTAAGTCTGTCTGCAAATATGATCTTGAAACAGCTAAAGTTGTAAGGATTAAACATGCAGGCTTACTACTTTCATATTCTAATTATCAAATGAAATGCTTTATAGTACAGGTTGAGAAGAACAGCTTGCGAAAGCCAGAAAATTTTGAATGAAAATTCAAATTCTTAATCCACAATTCTTAAGCTTATAAGTATAAATATGTTAAGACCATATGCAATAACTTCGAGTACAGTTCAAATTTATCTAAAATCAAACAGGAATTATCAATAAAAGCTGAAATGAAGTGCTAAGTGATACTTGTCTCTATCAGCCCTATAATAGGGGTAGCTACTGTGTTACAGTTGCTCTTCCATAAGATAAACCATCTTAGGCAGTGGCTGACCCTCTTCCCTTAGACAATGAATTAACAAGCAGGAAGACCACAGAGCCCTTGAATTGTGCTGCTCCATGTTTCAAAGTTCTGGCAGGGCTATAATGTCTGAACTCAAGAGCTGGCAAGCTGCACCTGCAATTAATGGCAAATAGTTGTCTAAAGTGTGGATTAGACTTGTCTTTGAGAGCAGAAAACCAACATAAATCTAATTTCTTCTATGTGTGAACGTCAGACCCATTAGTATTAAAGCAGTAGATGCAGTGGGTTGCTAAGAATTTCACCAGTGCAGAGGAATTGGGTGAATCAATATGTTACTACATTGTCAGTATAAACTGGCTTTAAGTTTAGGTAATGGCTGACAAAATGATTCAAGATGAGTATGCAGAAGAGATAATTGCACCTCCCATTAGAGAAAGCCACTGCTTTAATCAGACAATGTCACAGAAGGCTATAACTGCTGCTAGTCAGCTGAGCTGGCAAAAAAAGCCGTGAAAACAGGAGGTCAAGATATACAAAGCACCATTCTCCCTTTGTAATCACTGAGTTAAGGGTTTTTTAAAGATGTCAAATACAGTGAGTCAGAATTTCAGCACACTGAATGCACACATCCTCACAGATTTTTTACCCTCAATGATCTATGAAATATATTATAGATAACTACAGCTGTCTGACAAAAGTAGTTCAGCAGAGATGTTGCATAAAGGTCAGATATTTTGCTCAACCATGTCATAATGCCCAGTTCAGGTAGCAATTATATGTAGGGGTTACAAATGAGTGTGATAGTGGCAAATGCTTTATGGATATTCCATCCCATGCACGTTATTGTTCTTGCTGCACTATTGTCGATTACAAACTCAGCACTGCACACAGCTCAGCATTTCCTGGTTGGCAAGAACCTCTGTATTTATGTTGCTTGGGAGAGCACTGCCTCACCTCTAAAGTGCTGCCTGACTGAGACCATTCTTACTCCTGGTTGTTTGCCTATAAGCATTTCTAGATTATATGCCAATGGACCAATGCAACACCAACAAATGATGTTACAAGGCAAATTCTCCCTGTGTCATCCATCACAGAGCCAGGAACTGATCCATGGTATGTATCCAACTCTTTCTCCCTTCACTGGCAGGACTGAAGTCCCTTGTCCCCCAGTCCCTTGACCCTCACTTCTAGGGCTCCTTAGCCAGAATCCCTTGACATGCTTGGGATTGACCCAGCAGTATCATTGGTGTCCAGACGGATGAACAGCAGAAGTTAAAAGTCCAAGAATAAGGTAAGACTTGGTAGTCTTTCTATAACACCCCAGATTTGGGTGTGTATTGGGTTTACATGGCAAAGTTTTAGTAGTGGGCGGGACTGTAGGTGTGAATTCTGTAAGAGACCAGGAGCTTCTCCCATGTCAGAGAGAGCCAGTTCCAGCAGACTCTAAAGCAGATAACACTGCTGTCCAAACATAATCCTGTCAGTGCTGCTACTGGTATGTCTGTGATAACAGATGTGAGAAAGAGTAAAAAATGCTGCAGAGAAGCTGTGATAAAGAGAAGTGGAGAAAAAAATAATAAAAGAGAGAGAGAAACAACTCTTGCAGACACCAAGGTCAGAGAAGGAGGGGGACGAGGTGCTCCAGGCACCAGAGATAAGATTCCCCTGCAGCCCATGAGAAAGACCATGGTGAAGCAGGTTGTCCTCTAGCAGCCCATGGAGGACTACATCAGAGTACATAGCAATTCTGCAGCCCCTGGAGGACCACAGGCTGAAGCAGGTTTATTCCTGAAGGATGCAGCCCGTGGGAAGGACCCATCCTGAAGCAGGGAAAAATGTGAGGAGAAAGAAGCAACAGAGAGGAAGTGTTACAGACTGACTGCAACCCCCACTCCCCATCCCTCTGCACTCCTCAGTGGTGGGAACATAGAAGGGTCAGAAGTGAGGTTGAGCCTGGGAAGAAGCTGGGAGAGTAAGAAGGAAAGTGTTTTCAGTTTTGTCTTTATTTCTCACTACTCTACTCTGTTATTAATTGGAAAATAATTACATTCATCTTCCCTGGGTCAAATCTGTTTTGCCCATATCAGTAATCCCTGAGTGATGTCACTGTCCTCATCTTTACCTACTTATTTTGTCAACTGTCTTCCTGAGGCAGCCAGCTGAGGTTTACCCACCACAGGGCACCCAGAAAGAAACAAGTCTCCTGGGACATGCAAGTTAGAGCCCATCAGGTGGATATTTCCATCCTTTCAGGGAGCAATCTCTGGCATCTATCACCCACTTTTTCCTCCTCACACATACATTTGGGTCTGGCTTGCCAGGGCACTATACCTCCTCTAATGTTACAGATCTGCAGCCAGCAGGGAAGCATTTCCTCTTGCCAGAAGTCACAAGTTTCCAGCCTTTCTTTTTGTGGGAATCTCTATCTACTGCTCATCTGAGGGTATTTTCTAGATCTTTCCTTAAACCGTGGGTCTCAGTCTCTTGGCTCTGCGCAGTCTCACCAAAGGCCCCGGCAATCTTTCTCAGCCACCCTGATGGTGCATAGTTTGCCTTCCTGCAACTTCATCTAATGGCACTGTTCTGCTTAGCCTGTACCACAACCTGATCTCATTTTGTACAGCAACTTACGCTCTAGAATAGAAAGAAATGATTAGACCTTTGCTGTTGAAACATGAATTAGATACATTTTGTCTATGTGACATACTCAGAACTTACATAGAGAGCATGCTAAACTACTTTTTTACAAAATTTTATATATAAATATGCAAAATCTGTTGATACGTGGGCATGATAAGCTGATATATGATAAAATAGTACTGTTGCATATTTCATAATATGTTGTAGTTATGTTTAATATAGTATTTTCTTATATTAGCATATCTCATTTGCATTTCTCTTGTCATTATTAGACAATGTTTTTACTACTGAAAAATAAATAAATAACAGATGAATATGAACCTTTGGAAATTAAAATTAACAACTTTTGTGTCTTTTAATCATGAATTGATAGAGGCCTCTTCTGATCCAGGTTAATACAACTTTTACTTGTGACTTCTCAAAATGCTATAAAATAACCATATTGTGTTTCTAAGAGAGACAGGTTAGAAATATGACTTAATCTTCTATACTGTGTAAACAAGATAGTTCATAGTCTTTACTACAGGTGATGGCAAATCTTAACATTACCAGGGTAAGTCAGTCAATTTACACTTAACTGTTCTTACACTTAACTACGGCATTCTGGCCTTGTTATACTGTTTGCTTTAAATGCTTGTCCCTCAGCTTTAAGAGCTGTAATACAGGAGAGGATCTTTCCTTATAGTTAGCAAAAGTAATCTCACTCACCCAGATTTGTATACCTACTTAAATACATATTACTCAAGTCTAACTCTTGAGTTAATATGTTTGGATGGACCTTTTCCTAAAACACAAACATAGCTACATTTTTTTTTGTTATATTGTAGAAGGATAGATAAACATATATTGCTGGGATGCTAAAGGCAGACATGTATTTTATTTAAGATCTTTTTGCGTTATATTTCATTAAAAGAGTGGAGCAGTGTGAAACCTCTGTGCACTATGAAAACACAATCTGCTAAAAAATGTCACGAAGTATGCTACGTGTCTGGTAATGAATATGTTAAAATATTGGATAAAGTTGGGGTTTTTTTGCTAATATGGTGCAATATTATGGTGTATGGATGATCTAATGAAAACATAATGTTTTTTTGCATAACATGCTGGAAGTCATGGTTCTCACATGGGTGAGAATTTGCTTTCCTCAGGGAGCTACTTGCCATTTCAAGGGAGACATGATTTCACGGAATGTAAGATATAGCAGAGAGGAAAGCTACTAAAATGCTGGGGGAGCCTGAAGGATCAGGATATTCAGCTAAGAAAGGGATAGCAGCTGGCCAGGCATCAGAAATATCAGCAAAAAAATTTTTGGAGATTGTGGGGAGTTTGGTACAGTTTGCAGTCATGAGTTAATTCAGACCAAAAGTGGACCAAGGACTATATTCAAAGACACAGTGAGCAGAAAGAGAGTTGTGTGTGATTTTTTGGTTATTTTTTCCACTCTATCTGACCTAGCAAATTTTAGTTAAGTCTTTTTATTATCTAGTCTGATAAAACCTGTCCTTTTCCTTGTGAGGGATTTTGCAATGGATTGGCTTGGGTTTCTTAAGGGGAGAGAGAAGTAACTTTAAAAACCAACCTTTGTTCTTACTTAGGGACTTGAGAATATGAGGCAGGCTAGGCAGATCTACCTCAAAGCTCTGGCTAACTCCAGGTCTCTTCAAAGCTCTTTAGGCACACAGGGTGAAAGTCTACTTCCAGACGGAGACAAAACTACCCTTTTTCCCAGAGGAGCAGTGAAAAACTGCAAGCTGTATCAACTTTCACGTTATTTACACTACTTATTTACAAACTTACATTTGTGCATGAGCAAGTCAATATCCCGTGTCTCCTCTATCCTTTTTGAAGTGATTAGTGCCTGTGAGATTTCTAGGAGGAAACATGTTTCCTGTTCTCTCGTGAGACAGCTGTTTAAAGGACTGCCAAGATATTTGTCCTTTGCAAAGGATCTGTAATTGGCAGAATATAACTTTACACTTCTTTTTTTTAGAAGTGTATTACTACAGAATATAACTTTATTCACTTTCAGGAGCATCCACTAGTGTCAGACAAACTACAGCTTATAACATCACCCAATTGATAACAACCTGATTTTGCAAAAAGAGATCAAATATATGCTACAGATAACTTCTAATACTCTAAGAGAAAACTGCAGCATTCTGTATCATACCCTGTCTCCTGTATAATGTTACTCATATTCTAAATACTTATTCTGTTTGAAGTTCAGTGGGAAATGAATTCCCCTATCTATAATGGGCATTTGGGGCATACAACCCCAAACCCAGCCTATGGCTTTTCTTGGTAAAATTATTAATGCTGGTTTAACCCAATTTTTTTTCTAGAGGTGTTTTTTGTTTTGTTGGTTGTGGTTTGGTGTTGTTTTTTGGGGTTTTGTTTGTTTGTTGTTGTTTGTTTGTTTTGTGTGGGTTTTGTTTTTTGTTGTTTTGTGGTTGTTTGTTTGTTTTTTGTTTTTTTTAATCTGGATAAGTCATGATTCACAGTAATGCTCGGGTTTTTTTAAAGTATTAAAATTTTCATTTCCTCTGGGTTACCTTTACTCATTATGAGCACTTCAGAGAAAATAAGCAAGGATTTAATCTGTAACAGGAAGTGAGCAAACTAAAACTGTTTCAGAGATTTTAATCCTAATTGCTTTATTGCCTCTCATGAAAGTTAGAATTAAGTGTTCTAGTAGTCTTTTAGTGGAGGATCTCAAAATCATTTTCTGAAGCGGTGTGTAACATTGCACTGGCCATACTATCAACCACTTGTTGGTTTATAGTGGATCACTTAATTTGTAACTGAACTAAGTCCATCTTGTTTACGTAGAGGGTCCCCCTTTCTGTTGTTAAACATCACATAAACTCCAATTAAACTATTAGATGATAATTACACTCCATAACTCAGACCATTCCATCTCCAAAGCAATCAGAGGTAATGCAATAATACTATGAAGTCTTCTTCCATATACAGAAGTTCTGTTTACCTTGAACAGAAACCAATTCAATTTTTGCTGTTTCTAGTGCAAAGTAAGATGTTTTACTCCCTGTCAGGTAAGACCAAGAGTCCCAGAAGCATTCCTGTTTAGCCTTCCACACAGCAATGATACCTAGATCTAAGAACTACACATGTCAATACTCAAACAGCAAATGGGAATTTTTTCAACAAACCTTCTGTTTCTTTTCTATACTAGTAAACGACCCTTGACAGCATTGATGTGAGAGGACTTTTTGCAGATTCTGATTTGCAGTAGGGGTGCCATCAGTTCACCTTCAGCTTCAGTACAGTCAGCTTTTCGTTTGGATTTGTAATAGTAATTACTATACCTAAGTAATCATTCTGTCTCAAAACTTCAGGTGTATATTGTTCAGTGTTTTCCCTTAACTTCCCAGATAGCAGGTTTGCATGGATGTCAGTGAAACGATAATTTCCCTCCTTGTTAATACAAATATGGCATGAATGCTATGGCACCCTAGAAGATACAGGAAAAAAACTGCAGTAATAGTCTTAAAATACTTATCACATGATTATCAACAGAAGTTGCACTGCAATCAATGGAATTAATGTCATGGTTTAACCCTGGCCAGCAACCAAGCACCACACAGCCACTTGCTCACTCCCCCCCACCCCCCCCCCCACCCCCCCCCCCCACCCCCACCCCCACCCCCCAAGGGATGGGAAGGAGGATCGGAAAGGAATGTAAAACTCAAGGGTTGAGATAAGAACAATTTAATAGGTAAAGCAAAAGCCACGCACACAAGCAAAGCAAAGGAACGAATTCATTCACCACTTCCCATGGGCAGGCAGGTGTTCTGCCATCCCCAGGAAAGCTGGGTTTCATCACGCATAATGGTTACTGGGGAAGACAAACGCCATAATGCCAAATGTCCCCCCTTCCTTCTTCTTCCTCCAATTTATATACTCAGCATGATGTCATATGGTATGGAATACCTCTTTGGCTAGCTTGGGTCACCTGCCCTGGCTGTGTCCCCTCCCAATTTCTCGTGCCTCTCCAGCCCTCTGGCTGGCAGGGCCCAAGGAACTGAAAAGTCCTTGATTTAGTATAAACATCACCCAGCAACAACTAAAAACATCAGTCTGCTATCAACATTGTTCTCACATCATAGCTAAAACACATTACAGTACTAGCTACTAAGAAGAAAACTAACTCCATCCCAGCTGAAACCAGGACTTACTTTAAATTTTTGTGTTATAGAATTATTTCCCAACAACAACAAAAACCGGTGTTCATGTATTTAAAACCTTTTAATTTCAGGAATCAAAGTACTACACCAGTCATTATAAAAATAGTATTTGCTATACTGAATAAAAGTATATCTCCTGAGTTATCCATCCTGTTTCTAATTGTAACCAATAGTAATTAAATATATTTCGTAGAAGGAAAATATCATGCAGCAAATAGATGTGAGATAATTTATCATACATAAATGTCCGATCTTAATCCCGCATATCTAAAGATCTAAATAATGTATCATGAATTATTATCAACCTCAAAGCATTTCAGGATATTGATTATTATAAACTATTATTGTTATTGTTGGCATATACAACTGCCATATCTGCCTGAGGACAAATAATATCCTTGCAAATTTATGTTACCTTCTTTTCAGCCATAGCATGTAGAAGCGAAACAAACAAACATGCCTCTGATCTGTATGGCAGCCTCTTATTGACACCACACAGACACTGGTGCAAACTTCTTCATCCAGTGTTTATAATTGCTTGTAATTACATGCTAGATATTAATGTAGGTTAAAAGCAGTTTTGCCCCCCTTTTCTCTCTTTTTCTTTTTTTTTTTCCCCTTTCCAATATCATCCTCTATAAAATCTTCACTTAAACTAGAATGAATGGCTATCATTTAATTGTATGGTGACTGACTTGTGCTGTGTGAATATCCCAAAGTTATGGAGCTACTCAGTAGAAAGTCTGGAGCATTTGATCTATTTTCGTGTTAGTCAGTAAATAAGGGTCCTTTACATGCAGTGATGGTTTGACAGTATTTGTATATGAGTATGACAAAAAAACAAACAGTAAACAAATCAGGTAGTGTTTGTCTCATTAGCTTCTTCCACCTTTTAGTCATCCCCATAATTAAGAGAGTACAGTTTACAGCACACCAAGAATATAAGACTGAGAAGTTAAAGTGACAGATGGGATATAAAAGTATGAATAAAGTAGTCTGGTACCACTTCCAGGTGGGCACCAAAGGCTGCAGAGGAGGAAAGATGGTATTTGGGACCCAGTGAACATCAGTGATGAGCTGATTATCAATCTTTGTGATCCTATGCTATGGCTTAAGCGGTGCAAACATAAAAAGTTTACAGCCTCCTAAAATCCAGCATAACTGCTCTGGAGTGTACAGACAGTCCCAAAATGGTGTCATGTACTCCCAAACGACAGTCAATGCCAATACTTGTGCCGAGGAGCATGAATACAGAACCCCATGGTACATAGCTAAGCACACTATAACCTTTTCGAAAGCAGTAGGTGAAACTGTTTCCATTGTTCCAGTGGCACATCAGGCTTTACAAGTGGCATTAAAAGGATACAAAAAAGTTGGGGGGTGGGGTGGGGGAAGATAATATGACTGATGACAATGAAATATAACCTTGAATAAAATCATCACAGTTTTCAGGAAGATGTTGCTACAGATGGAAATATATTTTTAAGGGATGATCCATTAAAGCTGGAGAGGAGGAAGACATTGTTCCAGTAGATGTAAGTATTAGTTTATCATGGGAAGAAAGTGTAGTCTTTGAATGAATAAAAAGGCCATCAATTCATGATTTGGCACCATCCCTTCTCCTTTACATTGTCTTGGGCAAGCCATTCTATTTCTTCACTTCTGTGCCATCAAGACATGAAGATGACAATGTTTTTCCACTTAATTCACAAGCAGACTAGTAAGGCTTAATTACTTAACCTCTGTGCTTTGAACATGAAATGGGTATTATAAAGTTTAAGTACTATTATTATGGTAATCAATAATAAAAAGAAATTTATTTTTATACAAAGGTAAATCAGTAATTTTATTTAATCTTCATGATATTCAGAGGAAAGAAAATTTATTTTCAAAAGAAATAATGGCTATCCAATTAACCTAAACCTCCTTCAAGTCTCTTTGTAGTCTTAGAAATAAATAAAATAGCTGATTAATTAGGTATAGAAAATGTTAAGATAATTTTATTTGTAAACATTATTGAATCCATTGAGTTATTAAAAAAAAAAAGAGCTTTCACAGTTTCAGACGATTAAGATAGCAGACCTGTGTATGTCTTTAAGGTTTTAAGTGGGTTATTTCAGAATTACTTGAAAGAACTGATCAATTTTTCATAGAGTTTCAGCACTGTGTGTAGTTGTTTAAGGCACTTTGATCAAATTGAATTATGGGTCTTTTATCTCACAGTGGCAGTCAACATTTTCAATAGATAGCTGTTGACAAGAGTGATTCTGAGTGTCTAATTATGTTGTCCACAAAAAGACGACAGCTTTTTGAACCACAACTGAAGCAGTCATGACCTGGCACTACAAAACCAGCCAGATTTATGGACATCAAATGTAAGGAAAGAAACGAGTCACTGGGAAACATGCAAGCAACAATAAAAATGTTAAGAGCCCAAACAAGCTGTCCAGTGCTATTTCACCAAGGTTTTAAGTAGTTCAGAAAAGACAGAGATAACAGCACCATTTAGGCAGTTTTCAGAAACAAAGGAAGGAGCAATCTAGTATTGTAACTATCCCATCTGTAGGTATGTCAAGGCTATCTGGACTTAACAACACAATGTGTTAAAGTAAACAACCTAAATAGGTGCATAAGAGAGAATAAAACAAGATATGCTGAAAGTTTGGATTAATTTAAATTTTGTTGATGCATATGTCAATCAAATATGTATTACAGTATTTGTTTTCTTATGAGACTCTCTTTGCTTTACTGAGAGTTGTTAAAGTTTAGTGTGCCAAATGAAATGGTATTGTAGGAAATGTGCTTTAGAAACTGTTAGAAAAGAAAATTAAGTTTTACCAGTCAAAAGTAAGGATTTCTGAAGATCAAGAACTTGAGGGAAAAACTAATTGAATTTATGAGAAAATAACCATTACTGAAGTAGAAAAAAATTATGATTAAAAGAAAAAATGTATTTGTTACTTTTAAAGCCCCTTTAGCCAAATGCAAAAGGACCTTTTCACTGTCTGAAAAAGATCTTTGAAGAAAATGTCTGATGTTTCAGGCAGACTCTGTATTTATGTTCAAATTGGTAAGCTACATGCCACTCCTTTGCAGACTTTGACTCCACAATAACTTTATTTAAATAATTCCATCAGATTACACACATTTTATTTAGCTTTGGAAACAATTTCTTCATTAAATGAACTTTTATCCCTAATTTTGTTCAGTGTGTGCCCACATGAATGTAGGAGATGCATTTGGCTGTGTTTTCAAAAGTACTGAAGAAGGGTTTTTCAAAAAAAACTATAAAGGTTAACGCCAATATGGCAACCAAGGTCAGATTGTGATTTCCTAAATACAGAACAATAATTTAGAAATTACATCTTCTGCCTAACTTCTGATGAATAGTTTGTATTATTATTTCTCAGAAGAAAAAAAAAAAATAATTGGGAAACACTAAGCATAAATGCTAACAATGAGTGAATAGGGTTTCCAAAGTCTACTTATAAGAAATAACCAGTGGTAGAAGGTGGCCTTGTAAGAATCATTAATCAAGTTTTAGTTTATAATTATCCAGCGTAGCTTGTTTTCTTCTCAGTATCTGTAGTTTCTTCCATAAATAATTTTATTTTGCTGCTATATGTTCTATAAAAACTCTTCTTTAAATACTTTTCTAAGTGCATAGCAGTCAAAAAAGATGCTGGGTTCAGTTGCACTGTGGTTTCTGGTGGTCTTAGTCAAGATCCAGTCAAGATCTCAGCCAAGATTGCACATATCAATCCCATATATCTATCTATGTGCATTACTTATGATTACCACTATATTTATTAATATAAAATAAGCAATTCAGAGAAAAAATTTACAGCAAGAGCCACCCATCAACTCTTTGATTTTACTTTTCAGTAAGCAATAAATTCAGTAATACCTTAACAAGTCCACTAGATAGCACATGATCATTGTTAGGGTTAGCATTTATAAAATACAGAGGACATTTGCATTGTGTCTAGAGGAATGTAAAACTCCAGAATTCAAGATCACTAATTTTGGAAGCTGGTATGAGAGAAAGAGTCAAATAGAACTCTTTGGAAACTGCTAAAAGCAATGTATGTGCTGACTGTGACAGGAAAGATTTTCTTTTCCATAACAGCTATCACACAGGGTGTGGAAAAGAATTGAGTCTCTGACTGTGGGATTAGATATATAAAGTATGGTAAACAGCTACTGAGGAAAAAAAACCCATGTTTTTGTTTCATTATGCCACATGTTGCAAATCACAATGTTACCTTCTTTCCTTTGCATAGTTTATATTTAATTTTGCAATTAAAGGCAGTTCCTTGCTGACATAAACTGAACCTAGCTAGGAGCAGGATTTTAAATGCTGAGGGGAGTGGCAAATTGCATTACTAGATTTTGAACCACTTGCAGAATCCCAGTCTCTCTTTTTTCAAGGTTAGCAAAGACATATCTAAGTAAATGTTTCACCATGACATATGGCTGCAAATACTTGAGTTACAAATACATTTCTTTTTTTACTTAAATAACGAAAAAAAATAATGTATTTATACAGAACACAGTCACATCATTTTAGCAGAACGAATATGTTTACCACACTTATTTAGCCAGTTGATTTAGGAGTACAGTTTTGGTTTTGGAGGTGATTTCTCTGAATAACTTGTGACAAGAGATTTTTGTTTTCCTGTTTCATTATCATGGTAAATTATTTTTCAAGTAACCTGTAGAGATTTCATGAGGAAACCCAAACATGTTATATGATTATATAATTAGATCCTATATCATAATGAACATTCAGTGAAAAAGAGTAAGTTCATAAAGAATAAATTTAGCTCTGACATTTCTTACCTTGGAGTGTATATTTTTACATTTCTAGTATTCTATTAATAGCTTTGTTCGTATAAATGTGTAGATGTGGCATGCCACTGTAGCAGTTTCCTCTCGCTTTCAAACTCCAGAAGGAGTTGAATTAAACTATTTTAAAAGTAGTGTGGTGCTCCGTTAGAAAATATTTGCTTTGCTTAGCTGAAGATGATTTAAAAAATTACAGGAAAATTGGTAGGTTCAACATCTACAGGTGAGCTACTTCTGCCCATGTATGATTTACAAAGCAGAAAGTGGTGACAAGTACTTGGGATGATATACGAAAAATCTGGGAAGCTGTTTATTGAACACAGATTCACCAATCCATTCTTATATTAAGGAGTACCCTAAAGAAAGCTTGATTTTTAGATCCTGAGTATATTTAGGCTCATGTTATCTGCATATCTTAATGTTATAAGTCACAGAAGCATAAATTTAAGACTTGAATAGTTGTAAGAGAAACCAACTGAGGTGGTCTGAACACTGTAAACTATTCTGACTTTACATGGCTGCCAACTGACTTTTTGGTATGAGTCTCAAGATACAGCTAAATCATCTGTAAGTCACACTATATTGTGGATGGTTTGTTTGTTTGCTTGTTTTTAACTCTGTGATTCATATAATGAAACAAGTTCTATCAAATAAATCATTTTCAGTTGGGATACAGAAATGTATGGACTAACCAGATTCAATGAAGGACTTGTTATTTATTTCGCTACAAACAACTTTTGAAATAAGAAAGTTTTCTCATGACCTTTTTTTTTTTCCCAAAAAAAAAAAAGTTCTTTTCTTGGCTTAATGCCAGGTTTATGTCTCAGTTGTTTTAGATTCCAGAAGCAGCATTCTTGGGTTTTTGACTCTCTTTTTTTGTATGCAAATGGACTGTATTTTAGCAATACGTAGCATTCAGGTTTGCATCCTAATCGGCGACTTAGAATGCCCAGCATTATCCTTCAGCAAAGTCAGCCTTTCATATTCAATTTCTGCAGTGTCAGAATGACTGAGAGTAGATGGAGAACTATTAATTATCTTTGTTTTAAACAGTTCCAGAGTTTCAATAACTCTCTTCAGGGGAGGTGAAGAGCATAGCATTTACTCATTTGTCTAGATGTGATTTTATTTTAATGGTTTTAAATGTTCTACTTTGTAATATTTAAAAAGAGACTGTGTGACCTGTTCAATTTACATTTTCTTTTAAAAATACTTTAAATGTTGACTGGTATTACTCTCTCTTTTGGGTCACTGTAATTGGTTGTCTTTTAGCTGAGCAGGAAGAGTCCTTGCAAGTAGAATATCAATAGATATCTACATAGTTATATGTTTATATATGTGCACATACACGCAGACATGTGCACACACACGCACATAAAAAGAAATAAAGGTATAAGGCAATCATGTATTGCCTAATACACACTCAAGATCACAACGATTTAAGAAACTGCTAGGCTAAGCAACAGTGAGCTCAACATCCCCGTATGGCATCTGAAGACCCTTTGCTGGCCAGGCAGGCATTAATCAGACAGGAAGGAGTCCTCAGTGTTGCCAGCTTGCAAATCCTCTGACACTGATACTTTTCCATATTTCCCATTTAGGGTTTTAAACCTATCCATTTCATTGGCTTTCCACCTTGAAGTTTTTGAGGTACTAGTAATATCTTTCTCTACAGTCCTACTTCTTTCTTACATTTCTTATCTTGCATGACCCTGTTACCCAGACTGTTTCTTAAATGTAGCAAATTCCTCTGATCTCTGAGCCATGATATCAGTGCTGGGCCTTGGATCCTTGAAAAGCAGATGTAGAAATCCCTCTTTTGAGTGAGAAGAAATTGCAGTGATTTAGGAAGGAAAGGGTTATACAAGCATCCTGATCCTGTTTTATTATACATTATAAATTATTATACATCATTATACATATATACATCCTACATTATATTTAGATCAGTTAGCTTTAGCAGAAAAAAAATTTGGAAGTTTCCATTACAAAGAAAATGTAGCAAGGATAGAACAAGCAAATGGGTCTTTATCTTATAAAAAAAAAAGTTCTTTTAAAATAGTACTAAAATTTTCTGAAGATTATAGGGGACAGTACTGCTAAGTGGTTTACTATACTTGACACTATACCAGAAAGGAGTAGGTTTGAGCACACAGGACTTGATCAAATCCTATCATTCTCCAGTCTCTATTTCTCTTATGTCTGAGCTTAAGTAGCAACATCCTAGAAAGCTGGCAAATGTCTGG
Organism: Falco punctatus; assembly: GCF_963210335.1. Lineage (NCBI taxonomy): Eukaryota > Metazoa > Chordata > Aves > Falconiformes > Falconidae > Falco > Falco punctatus. The sequence continues at coordinate 105,253,273 of NC_137581.1, read as the reverse complement.
CAGCAACAGATGTAGAACTGCAGTATGACAATGTTTGGTGCAAAACATATGGAAATGTCTTTTCCATCATGTAAGCAGGCGATTCTCTCTATATAGCACATCTAGTACAATAATAAAACCTACTTTTAAGACTTCTGATCTTAAAAGACTTGTTTTAGAAGCAACATTGTTATTCGCAGCTTACAGATGGGGAAACTAAAATCACAGAGCCAGAATAATTTATCCAAAGTCATACAGGAAAAGAAGCACAGAGAGTGCAGGGAAGCTCATACTTTGAGTGTCAGTTCAGTATTCTGTCTGTGTGGCTTCAATGCACTGTTATCCACACTTTAGTCTCTCCTATAGTACTCCAAAGTATATGATACAAATCTCATGCATATAGGTCAGACCACTGAGTAACTTCATATCATTAGCCATGATAAATTTGAGAAAATGACTCATTCCTAAATTAATTCACTAAGGCTGTATAAATAAAAACAGATTCTAAAATAACATTTCAATAGGGTTAGTGGTGATGTTAGAAGTGTTTTTATTTAACCACACATGAAGTACTTTGTCAAAAGTCAGGAGGATTTAGAAATTAGATCATTGCATTTCTTTCAGCTTTGCTACCAGATTAGAATGCATCCTTCACTTCCCTTGCTTGCAAAAGAGGATTCAAATAAAATGTTTTTAAATTACTTGAAATCTGGACCAAAGTTATGATGGTTTCCAGATATGAATTAAAAACAGACCTGCTCCAATAGCTTCTGATATTTAGTACCTGCATACTTTTTGTGGTGGGAAGGGGATGGAGGTCACAGAGCTGAAGATTAGGTGTATAGCATAAGGAGCAAGGAGAGTGAAAGTGATGTGGTATCTGCTACATGTTTCCTCATAATGTCCCCATACCTCTTAAAATGTGAGAAGAGACACTGGTCTGATATATGGGCAGACATAATTGCCTTCTGTGTTCTGCTAGCACATAATGTAAAATAAAAGGGTATCTAATATTTTATACTCTTTCACCACACATATTGTAGAAGGCCTTTAAAAGATTTGTGAAAGATCCTGTAATGTGATTTATTTTTTTTGGCAGCAGTGGGGTCATTGAAATACATCGGACTGTCTCCTGAAGGTTAATTAATTTTATGCTAAGAAGCTAGTATTTCAGAAGCAGCCATTTAGTGGAAATAGAAAAGTCTTTAATTAACAAACATCACACCTCATACTCGGTAGAGTTATATGAAGACACACAAACCTGCAGTCTTTATATTATCTCACCATATAATTATTTCTTCATGACTTCCACTACCCCTGTTTTTCATCAGAAAAAAACCCCAAAACCTTTGTGCTTCTTCAGATTGGATCTTGCTTTTTATTAGACTGCTACTAATACTAGAATAATACTTCAGAATATAGAATTAATAGGAAGATTCTTTCTTTAGAATTTCATATAAAATAATATTAAACTCTTTGCTTTCAAAGACTGACTTTTATATGCGTTCTTAATTCTAAACATTAAGTAGCAATATTCTAAGAAACTGTTGATGTATTTTTTAAGTCAGTCTCAAGACAAATGCAAAAATATTTTGCTGTCGATATGCAAAAATTGTATTAATACATTACACATCAGGGATTTTGTAGGACATGAATCACTACAATGTGAGATAAATATTTATTCCAGTCAATCTTTTAGGTTCTGTCTTAAATTACAGCTTCACTCTGCTAAGGATTTAAAATGTATGTAGTGGGGGGCAGTTCTTTCTTAGCCTGTAGTTTTAATAGGTGAGACAGATTATGGGCAGGGCAGGGCATCGGAGCAAAAGACCAAGAGAAATGAAATGACCTTCCCCCACATCATGCCATGTCCATTACCTGGTAGAACCCAGAGGTTCTGCCCAGATCCATGGGGAGGTTCAGTTTACTCCTCTATAACTTCCATTATGTTTTCTCAAAGTAAATAAATACATAAATTGAGAATTAAAAGATTGGTAAAGTAAAAAATGAAACATCCTGAGGGCTTTCCAGAACATACCAAAAATATTCACTCAATGCTAAAATAGTACTTGCTGGTAGTGATGTGGGAGGGTGTTTTCTTCTGTTTTTAATAAAAAAAATACCACTGAGTAATTTTCACTGAAAAAATGTAAAATAAGTCAGTTATTTCCTTCATTTCATACACATTAGAAAAATGAAAGAAAATCAGTAATAAAAATGAAATATACAGAGCCACCCTATGTAAAAAATCTGAAGCTCAGTGCTCTGCAGAGGATCATCCAGGGTGTTATTTCAGTTCTGTACATTCCTTCTCTGAACATTGACAGCTCATTATTATAACCTCAGCTGATGATTAGACAAAGTATTTGGGCTTCTGTAGGTTCCTTTAGTGCTGTAGATAATAGCTGTATGTAACACTTTTGCTGCACAGACCCTCAGGGACAAAGGGTTTGTTAAAAAGAGAAACCGATTTATTGAGACCTTGGCATAAGTTAATGCTTACGTGGAGAGTCCAATCTTCTGAACAGGATAATCACTCACTGTTCAGTGGAGATGTGTGTCTCCATTGCTGACAGCAATACCTTTAGCTCAGTTGTGCAAGACTTTCCAGTCTGCTGTTTTCCTCATTTCTTATTCTCCAGCTGACCATGGTCCTATAAAACACCCCAGCATATGCACCACCCACCTTTATTAATTATCTTACATATAAAATAACTTTTAAATATCTCATCCGTGTATATAAGACTATTCTCTGTAACCATTTCTGCATCTACATGAATCATTCCTACTGTTTATTGTGGTTAGCCTTGGCTGGTTGCCACACACCTGCTCAGCTGCTCTCTCACTCCTCTTCCTCCTCAACAGGACCTGAGAGGGGCAGAGAAAACAAGATGAAAAAGCTTATGGATTGAGATAAGGACAGGGAGATCACATACCAATTACTGTCATGAGCAAAACAGATTTGACTTCGAAAAAAAAAATTTAATTTACTGCCAATTAGAATAGTGTCGAATGGTGAGAAAGAAAGACAAAAATTAAAATGATACCTTCCCCCTTCCTCTGTCCCCTGTCCCAGGCTCAGCTTCACCCCTCCACCTCATCTCTGCCCCACAAGCGGTGCAGGGACGTTAGGAATGGAGGTTACAGTCAGTCCCTAACAGCTCCTCTCTGCCACTCCGTCCTTCTCACACTTTCCCCCTACTCCAGTGTGCGTCCTTCCCACAGGCTGCAGTCCTTCAGGATAAACCTGCTCCAGCCTGGGCTTTCCACGGGCTGCAGCTTCTTTCAGGGCACATCCACCCGCTTGGGCATGGGGACATTCGGGACATTCACAGGCTGCGGTGTGGTTATTCGCTGCACCATGCTGTCTCCAGGGGCTGCAGGGAACCCCTGCTGGGGTGCCTGGAGCACCTTCTCCCCCTCCTCCTTCCACCCTGGCACTGGCTGGGCTGTTTTTTCCCTGCCCCAGGCTGCTGGGCAGTGTTTTACCCTTTCCCACACAGACCTTCCCAGAGGTGCCCTCACTGTAGCCCAGCCATGCCCTGTGCAGGCTGTTGGAGCCGGCTGGAACCGGCTGTGTCCGGCACAGGGCAGTCCCTCTCCTCACAGAGGCCACCAGTGCAGCCCCCTGCCAGCCTCTGGGCACCCGGTATAAATGTCTTATCTACATACAATTTCATCATTTCCACAGCAGGAGCTGTTATACCCAAATGTATGCCATCAAGTCTGTTTTATGGAGCTGGTTGCAAGGCTAATATTTTTAATGTAATTATTCAGTTTAAGAATCTTTCAACAGATAATGTTATCTGAGTCTTCTCATCATGTCTATCTCATATCAAATTATTTTAGGACTTGACTTTTAAGTTTCTGTAGCACTTCCTTTTTTACTTTGAAATCATTAGAGTATGAAGACAGCCATATGTCTTGATTTGGATGTAATATTATAAATGTAAAGGGTGGATAAAAGAGGAACACATTCAAAATTCACTAATTTAAGTATTTAAAACAGGCAACCTCTATTTCACCTAAATTAACCACAATTCCTGTAGAAAATATTCTATTCTGGGTCAGGCCAGAAGAAACAATTACTTATTCTACATCTTAATTAGCTATCTCCGAGATAAAATTCCTTTTTTACCTCAGCCAAACTCATCGCGAACTTCCAAGATAACTGTTTGTTCATAGTAGTTTCAATTTAGAGTCTGTCCTTGATCTCATCAAAGTTAAGGGAAAAGCCATACATCCCTGGAAGAAAGCTGCTTGAAGCCGTTTGTCCTGTCTCAGAAAAAAGTTGGGCATTCTTAGGTAGAAATATTATATATATCATCATTATTATCAAAAACTGTCAAGATTAAATCTTGGAAAAAATTTAAAGCTCTTTTTCTCTTTTTTTTTTTCTTGGGGGGGGGGGGAGGGGGAAGCGTAGGTTGCAATTTACTTGTATAGAGCTGGTTTAAATTCTTAAAAATAACTGTAGTCATGTACTGTGGTGGTTTTGCATCACGTATTCTTGCCTGTCCTCTGTCCTTTGCTTTGCACAGCATCATACATCAACATTTCTAAGCACAGACATCTTGCAGTCCATCCTCATCCTGACCTTGCTGCTTTTGAGGAAGCTTCCGATTCGTTGGCAGTGGCTAATTTGTTTGTCAGGGAAGGATTTTCTAATCTGGGCAAGAACTGTCACGTAGGGGATAACTTTGTTCTCAGAGACAGACAATTAGTGTTGTGCTGCAGAACTTTCTGGGGTATAGGAATTGTTTTATTGATTCCATACGGACAGGGAACACAACTTTACTAGTATGCTGTCTTTGATTGTTGGCAGAGATATGTGTTTAAAGCTGAGTACACGATCCAGTGGCTGAAATGGTATTACTTTGAGTTAAATAAAACAGAATTATGTGACTCACATATTTCTGTCAAAAGCTATCATTTTTTTTGAAAGTTTCTTTATTGGCAGAGAGGAAAAATGGTGTGGGTTTACTGTGTTTCTAGCTTTTTTGTTACTATTTTAGGGAGGTGTTGCTTCAACAGAAAAAGATCAATGCATTTCTACAGAATTTTAAAAAATAGTAGGATTTACAGTGTAAAAAATTAAAGTAGTCTGAACACCCTATTCAGACTGCAAGTTGTTTCATTCACTGTGTTAACTTTGAGGTGTTATTAAAAATAGAAAAAGCACAGCAAAACACATTTTCAGGCATATGCTTTAGAATCAGCAGAAAGCATAGATATAGATATAGATATAGATATAGATATAGATATAGATATAGATATATTTAACTCAGATATATATCTTTCCCAACTTTGAAGATGTTTTCCCAGGAAAGAGTCCAGAAAAAACAAGGTATAAATATTTCTGGAGACATTGTTTGACTTTTTAAAAAGCCAGCAGGGACTTCTGGGTTTTGGTATGCATGACTGCAAAAGGAAACAATAAGGTTGGAGGATGTAAAGGTAGATGCTGATGTTTAGATTTCCATGCTGCATCACTGAGATTTAAATGATTAAGTGTAGGAATACTTGCTTCACAGTTCTTATTTTTGTGATAATTCTTCTCACTAATCGCACAGCTGGAACCTTGCAAAAATGAATAATAAAAACTAGTAACTTCCTTTTCTGTTATTCATGACATTTTCAGGGTTCAGAAGCTCAGTAATTTCTGGCCAAAATCCAAACAGTTACAAAATTCTACTAATCCAACTGTACAAGTAATACTGAAATGCATCTAATAATTTCTGTTTGAACCTCCTGCCATGTTAGTGGTTTTGATGTTTGTTCTCAGTTAATTTTATTGACAATACCAATAAAAGCATACAAATGCAATTCAGTAAAATGAATCCTCAAGTTTGTATGGATTTTGTCCGCTGCATCTACACACACTTCTGTGCAAAGTCCTCCCACGGACCTACTGTTGGATAAGCAGAATGACAAGGACTCTTGGGATTTTTTTTTTCCCCATCCCTCGTCTTTTCTAGAGGTGTCATGAAGGAAAGGCTCCACGAACAGCCTGCATCCCTCCATACTTGTGAAAGTGCAACAGTCTCAAGTTTTATTCTACATATAATGAAAAGCTAATGAATTATAGTTCAAATGTTATCTGAAAACAAGAACTCAGGGAGTGGACCTACAGCTAGCAGCTCATGCCCACTTTTACAGGACGAATAATCCTTATTTCATTTTCACCAAGGGCATGAAATTCTAATGTAATACTAAGGTAAAACTTCATATCTGTGCTGAAGGCCAACACAATGTCTTCATTCACTGCAAGTACCTTTTAATTATGAGAGCCAAAACTAATGCAAGGCCATTTCCTGGATCCTCTGTAATGGGTAAATTTTGTTCAGAGTACAAAGAAGAAGGGTTGCTTTACTACTTCAAATATTTAGCAATCCATGTCAGCGTGCTTTCTAGCATGATTTTGACTTAGCTGAATAACTAGTACTGTACATGAAAATCAAGTTGTGAAGAACAGGGTGACAACGGTTGATAAGGAGAAGTATGATGAAAAGGGAATATCCAAGGAGTGTAAAAAAGCAGCAGCTATAATTAACACAGGAAGAGAACAGAAACAAAAGTAGATTTTCATATTCCCTGTGTTTTCAAGTTCACAGCTCCTTGCTATCCCAGTTTTTGCCATAAGAAATATGAGAAATGGTGGAATGTACAATGAACACAAGCTTACTGTGATGTTTTCCTGTAGGCTTCATTCACCCAAGCTGTCAAATAGACTGACACATTATCCAGCACAAAATCTATCCTGCTTAAGGTGAGCATATGTAAATTACTCAATTATGCAAATTATTTCATGAAATAATTTGCATAAATGCCAGACATGGAGGTGTGCAAAATGTGGTAGTTATTGAAGACAACCAACCTCTAAACAGATTAAGTATGTTTCTCATTTCTATGTCCTATTTCATAAGTTATTTAAGCATATGTAGGATTTTCAGTCTTGTAATTATAAAATAAACACTGTTTTGTTTCACTTCTTACTGTCACCAAAACTAAGAACTTGCTATTCCCTGTGTAAAGATTCACAACAGAAGTGGATCAAATTTCTGTTGGGGTCAGTAGGGCTCTGGGTAAACCTGCCCCCTCTATTCAGTCTCTACTTATATCCATTCATAACAGCACTCACTACTACTGTTCAGTGAGCAGATCCAAAAGAAACAAGCTAGCTGTTAAGAGGAAGAGTCCATTCCAGCTTTACATGTATGCATTTATCAACATAATGAACGCCAAATTATTAACTCATAGGTGTGTACACAATGATAGCCCAAAAATTCTGAATGAGGTCTTCTTGAAATACCGCTATTAACATTATCTTTAATTTTCCTCCTTTCAGAAAGGACAAGAACAGCAACTAAAACAGCTCAGGATTTGTCTGGATTTTACCTCTCTTGAGACAGGAATGAACTAGAAAGGGATATTTTATTTCCCCCCCCTCCACCTCCTCTTCCTTAGCAAAGAATTTCTGAAAAAAATAGTTCACTTTTTGGTCACTATAATAAATTTCTCTAAAATGCTACAAAGCTCTGAGGCTAGATCCTGTCACCTTGGGAGTATTAGTAGCCAGTGAAATAGGCATAGATCCTAGGTGTTAGGTTTCCTTCACTAAAGCCGTTTTGATTAATTTGGAAATAAAGTGACAGAAGAAGGTAAAGTAGATCAGGAATGAATTGCCCCATTAGAGTTAAGTGGGGAGGTGTGAAGAGCATCTGTTCACTTTCTGGTTAGTACAAGCCAATTCTTCAAGTTTCCCTCTTGGCCATGTAACTATAATTACTTCCCAAGTAACACGCAGGCACAAAATTGCTTTACAGCACAGACATAATACTTTCAGAGAAAGGATTTATATGTTGAGTTATATGTATATATTTTTTTAAAGTTTGATAAGTATCAATAATTTTTATTAACTTTTTTCTGAACTGAAGCTCTTGAAAGGCTCATTTTCCCTATTGCTGTGAATCAAAGGTGTTAGTGAACAGCTATGGCACAGTGGTACATTATTAAGCTACTACAAGCTACCAAATGCTCTCACAATGACAGCTTTTCAGTTTCCAAAATGTCCTTGAGCATCTAAAGTTCTGAGCAGATGTGACTACATCCAAACTGCTGTACTAAGTAATGTGCAAGTGTCATAAATATTTCAAGGTTTTTAAATATTGTCCCTAAATTCAAAAAATGACACTGTGAATACTGTTTGGCACTACTCCAATGACATAAGTATGGCTTCAGGGGACAAATTTGGATAATGGCTGAGTCAAAGATGGCAAGAGAATGGCACAAAGCCTTGCTGCTGTTTAAAAGTTTTTAATAACTCTACTGAGGCTGGATAAAAGGACAGGTTTAGACAGCAGAATTAAAACCTGTCTGACATGATCCCATTAAGGTAGAAAAGTTACCGGTAAGTTTGGGGTTGGTTATGAGCATTTTTAGTCCACCTTTAAACAAGTGGAACTCCAGTGACTTCAGCATTATTAGTTCCGATTTATGCTAGTATAAATGAGAGAAGAATCTACCCATATGTCTTCCTGCATGCCTGTAATAAATCCTGCAGGCTACTGGTGCTATATAAATAATATGTTAGGTTAGGGATAAATTGCCAGACAGAGGGTTATATATAAATATTGTCAGAAATGGGGTTTATAAGGTGATTTTTGTGGCATAGCTTACGAATAATGTCATCATGTGCAACTTTTTCACAGAATAGTCAGGAAGAGGATGAAGTAGCAGAAATTCCATTTCTACCACAAAAGCAAGAAAATTTGCAGTTCAAGTGAAATTTCTAAGTACTCTGTGGCCAGATGCAGAAGATATATTTCCAAGCTGTGATTTCTGTATATATCTTATTATCTACTTTTTCTTCTTTTTCTTGTAATACTGGTAACAAGAAAATGAAAAAGACAACTACCACTTGGAGCCTTCAGTTAGGAACATTTCTATTGGCGTAGTAAAAAATTCTTTGTAAATACTGGATTCAGATGTTTCTAGATTTTAATAATAGGTAGAGAGTTTAAGGTTTTTGCGTTTTGTCCCCTTCCACCACTACCACCAACACCACCCCGCTTAATTTGGTGATTAGCTGCAAGAAAATGCCAGTGCCATTTACAGATCATTTAACTGTGAAGATAAAATTTTTACTTTCCAATATATCCCCAAGAGGCTGCTTTTCATTTATTAGTTTGCTAAATTGTAAAGAAATAGGCAAAGATATGATGATGAACTTCAAAAGTGGTTCTCAAATTTATGCCTCTCTTTTGATTAATCGTCTCGACTCTGGTTTGCCTGGGTTTTTTTGGTTGGGTGGCTGTTTTGGGTTTTTGTTGGTTGGTTGGTTGTTTTTTTTTTTAAAAGTATGAATACATTTAAGCACTATAAATTTGTCAAAAATTGCTTTTCCCTGGTAATTCTCAATTGCTAACATGGAAAAATAGTAGATAATAGTTGATCCATGTACATCACATTCGCTGATATTCCACTGGGTGACCAGTGAATATATGGGTTTCTGATTTAGGGTGTTGTTTGTTTTTTTTTTTTTTCTTTTTAAGTGATTTCATATCCCATTAGGAATTGTAAATTCTTAAAAATTCAATCAAATCAGCAGTCTTACAATATACTCCACTCTAGCAAATGGAAGAGCATAATCACATGCCTGAGTTTATAGAATCCATTCTAATACAGACCAAAATGTTCAGCTGTTACTGGAAGGAAGCAAAATGTAGACATGTATAAAGCCTTGAGGCTGGCATAAACAGGGAAATTACTGCAGAAGATACAATGCTTAGGAAAGGATGCCAAAACAGCAGAATCACAGTGCTGGTCATTTTTGAACACAGGCTTTAGTATATTTTGCTAGCCATTTGGGTTTTAGTTTTTATTTTGGTTTTGGGTGGGGTAAGGATGCCAAAACAACAGAATCACAGTGCTGGTCATTTTTGAACACAGGCTTTAGTATATTTTGCTAGCCATTTGGGTTTTAGTTTTTATTTTGGTTTTGGGTGGGGTTTTTTGTTGTGTTTTTGTTTGTTTGTTTGGTTTTTTTTTGTTTGTTTGTTTGTTTGTTTGTTTTTTTAAGGGAGAGATGTGTGGTTTATGTGGAGATTTCTGAGATATTTAAGAAGAAATGAAACATTTTCTGAGATAAGAAACACTGTATATTTTCTTCTTATGACCCACTAAGAGAAAAAACAACCTATGTCTCCAGTCACTTACTGTAGTTGAGGAAGTTCTAGGACATATTTCAGGGACCACCACATGCTGGGAAAAGTCTGTATTATACGAAAGGAAAGGAGTGAATAAGATCCTAATCTTGGGAGAAATCTTAATATTTAAATCTGATTATTCTAAGTGAATATAGACCTTTATATTATTTAGAGTTCATTTCAACCCTAAGAAGCTGGTTTGTAGATCTAAATGACCTATTAAGAAGGAAAAATTCCTATGTCTGCAGTCAACGGGTCTATGTCTTCGCATAGCTTTGAATTCAATGGCAAATGAAAACTTACAGTACTCCTAGAAAACTGAATCCCTGGTATGTTTTCAACCAGACAGCAAAAGACATTTTGAACTTTTGGATTTTTCCCCAAGTCACTGCTAACCAGCTTCTAGATCAATTCGCAAGCCTTAGCACTGAAACTTTCCCAACAACTGACATAGTCACATGAAACTGAAGAAGGTGGTAGGTTTGGTCCTTAGTATTATTTTGTGGCCAGCTGCAGACCTAAGTTTTCATGGGTTGCTCAGGGTCCATAATTTGTGGATACATTTTTTGTCTCATAAATTCAATCAACTTTTATTTTCTCTATTATCTCAAAGTTTATATCCATTCTTATTTTTTAACTTCTTTTTGTTTAATATATATATGAATGTTAGGGTGGCTTTAGTTCTGTCACTTTTTAATGTTGTGATTGTTAGTAATTGATTTCATTTAAGGTGATTTGTAGTTAATATTTGGCTCATTTTACTGTCTGTACATTTTACTAATACTTTCATGTTTTGCTCCAAGCTTTCTGGCATAAGACACTATGTATTCTTCATGGTGTGTCTGCAGAACCTCCATTAAGGCTAGAGTGATTTACATATGCACAGTAAAAGGCATATGCTGTAACTACTTTTAATCCCCCTCTGCTAAGTAAGCTGATTCCCATGAACCTGTAGAAGTAGAGGTAGAAGAAGTTCAAGGTAAGTTCAATTTTCTTGGATGGTTATCATGAAGACTGTTCTTCCTTTGGGATATAACATATTTTCACACTACATCCAATTTACTTTTGTATTGCTGTTTCTTTTTATAGCTATACCATATCATTTTGCACAAGTTCTCAATGACACATCTGTTAAAGGATGCAAGTCCATGTGAATGATGGATTGGATCCCTGCTTTCATTCACTTCCTGAAGAGCCAAACTAAACTGCTATACACCAAGCCCACAAATAAGTTTTGTCGTCTTGTCTCATGTTGTATCAATGAAAAGTTAATATTGGTTCACAGTTAATCACAATGAACAATGATGAATATTTAGCAAAAGCTATCTTGATAGGCTTTGGATCTTACTCAAGATCAAGTAGAGCTGAAGTTTTTGAAATCTGAGGTATTTATATGAGGACCACATTCTACCCCTCTCAGATTGTCTGTGCTTTTATTCATCCAGATTTTAATTTAAATTTGTTCTTACATTTTGAGAGTGAGCTAGCTCTGTCTTATTAATACATATTCTCTCACTTCATGAGAGAGGCTGTGATCCTTGATAAACTGCCAGCCTTGCTCCAGATCTGAAGGGATGGATATGGATTCAATCAACTAAGTGCAGTCTTTATGCTATCTGGCATCAGCACAATCGGCTGTCGTCATGGAACTGAAGGAAAGAAAAGTGTAGATTTCAGGCTAGGAACTGAAAAAAAGGAAGTGTTTGGCTGTAGTGACCAGGGAAAAGAACAACTACAGGGAGCAAGCCTGGGAAGAGCACAATAGCCTACAACAAGCTGAGACAGAAATCCCAAACATAAGATTTACACATGGTCAAATACAGAAGAAAATTGTGTGCTGCTTTGGAGGCTTCAGCAAGAGTTGAGCTGAAACAACTATCGTCTTACAATTTGTTTATGAGTCAACAAAACATATAATTTTCTAGAAAACATATATTAACATGAAATATCTATTTCTGTGATATCTGCTTAACTCAGAAGGCAAAAATGGCATCTCTTCAGTTATCACTAAGGATAAAATGTGTGGTGATTTTATGAAGATATTCTATTACTGTGTGACAGGTTTGAAAGGTAGTCTTTTAAATGCAAGCAATCAATCAAATTAATTTTTCAAGGGATTACTGATCATAATGCAAGGAAAGGGTATGATCTCAGTTCATCTTAGTTCTATGGTAAGACTAAGACATCTATTTTCAGTAAAAAAATGACTGAGTTTATTCTGAGTTATGATACATCTTTTTTCTGGAATTCAAGATGGGGAGCATTTCCTCTGGCTTTCATTTGTTGTTTTCTCCTTTACTTATTATTCCCCGCAAGTCCTATTAAAAAAAAAGGTGAAAGAGGCACCAATCTTGGTCTTGGTAGTGGAGTTCTCTCACAATAAGGAAAAAACCCTAAGGAAATAAGGAAAGAAAAAAGGAAAATAATAAAGAAGGAAGGAGGGGAAAAAAACCCGAAACATTAAGGAAAGAAATAAGGAAAATAAGGAGGAAGAGAAAGTATGTAATGTTCAGGGAATAGTATAGGAGACCTTTTCAAATAATTCTTGAAAGAGAAAAGAAAGCATTCTAATGTGACTGCTTCATTCTTCTGAAATCTTGGATTTTATGGATAATAACTTTAATATATTAAGCACAAAGTCAATTAAAAAATCAGAATTTAGAACAGATTCAGTAGTTAAAAGCATTTTTCTTCAGCACAAAAAATTATAGCTTCCAAAGAAACTGAACTGTCTTGAAAGGTTTTTTGCAGGGGCATGCCTTTAGGGTTTTTTTTGTTGTTGTTTGTTTGGATGCGGGTTTTTTTTCTGTGCAGCATGACTCCTTAATTTAGTCCTGTCAGTGTACTCCCGTTTGTATTCATTATGCAGATTCCTAATGATTTTTCTTTTTTAATTTAGTATGCATCAGGTAGTTTCCTTAGTGATGCTGAAATGTAATAAACAAAAGAAACTCACAAGGTCATTTGTTGCCACTTCTATGTTAATAAGCCGAGTTTTGTCCCAATTCTGTATGAAAGAATTGCTTCTGCTACAAAGGTGAACTGTAGATTCTGAGGACAGCTCATGGTGATCTGTGCTAAGCCTCACAACATGGGTGAGCACAATCTTCTCTTTGATAAACAGTTATAGCATGTTTCCAGCATTGTTGTTTATGCAAGTATTTCTATGTAAGTATTTCTATTCCCTTATATTTATAATAAAACCCAAACCCCCCAAAAAATACAACTTTTTTTTTTAAAAAAAACAACCTTAATTTTCTTTTTTCAACTGGTTTATTGGTTTTTGAACTCTTCTAGTTTAAATGGTACAGTCAGAAATAGAAAATGTTAAAGTTGCTTATAAATCATTACTAACTAGTTCTAATTCTTTACAGTTTGACCTATTTATTAATTTATATTTATTACTATAAATGGATGTGCATCTGTGCCCTTAAGAATCTTTGATCTAAGACAGAGGTACCTGAAAGACATTTCAGCAAAAGAAACTTCCAGCAAGGGAAACTAGATTTGTTTCTTTCATGAGAAAGAAAGTCCATTTGGGATAGCCTTACTTTATTCATAAATCAGCTGTAGAAAATACACAAAACTACAGGTCTTTATCTTCAGAAAATACAAGGGCGTAGAAAAAACTGAAGAAAAGCAGTTCTAATTTTACACCGGCTTATGTGTTTGTGTAAGTCTTCTGCGTATCCTGCATAGCATACGAGTATATGAAAGTGAAGGATCTTGAAATTTTAATTCATGGCCTGAAGTATAAATTGGTACATTAGAGGATAATTCAAAATTGGAATATTAATTTGAAGAGGAATATCTTGCTCAGGAAGGAGAGGAAGGAATAATAAAATAGCTACTGCTTCATCTGTCAGAGATGTATATGCTTGTTCTCAGGTATATCACAGAGGGAGACTGAAAATACCTGATAATACACTATATTGCCAGCTTTAGCTATCAGATGGATGGGGGCTTTCATGCAGAGATGCAAAGTCATTCAGAGCACAGGCTTCAACATAAAAGTAAATCAAATCATCTGTTTGGAGGGAGATGCTGTGGGACTTGGTGGAATTCAGTGCCTAATCATGGCCCCTCCAAAAGGTTAAGAACAGTCCACTGGTCCCAAGTCATGTCTCCTGTCTCATAGACATACCTCAAAAACTGTGAAATGTCTAAAATGAGCTACATGTCTTGTGAACTCCTCCTTGGCTGTAGGAGAAGTGGAAAAAAAGAAATGGGAGAGTTCTGGATATGCTTCTCATCTACTATGGAAAGACCTTTAATAATGCTGAATAGAAGGTAACTTGTACAAGGATGGCCAGGAGGTGACAGATTTCAAAACTTTTAGAACAATAAAGGGCAAACAAAAAATAAAATAACTTATTTAGGAAAAAAGACTTCATTTGCCTTGGAAAACTTGCTGATGAGCTCTTCTGGGAAGCTGCTTCAAGTCAAAATAACAGTAAAGATGATGATGACGATGATAACAAGAATATTTCTTTAAGAATATGTTGGTTCCAGAGGTTCAAAGGCAACCAATTCAATTAGGAAGGAAAGATAGAAGGAATAACAAGAGATCAGCTTGGACAATGCATAAACCACCTTTATTTGCTTCATATAAAACAATGGAGATTAGGGAGGATGAAGACAGAAGTTCAGAATAAGTTTACATGAATGTAATCAAGGAAGTCAAGACACTGTTTAAGATGGTGTCACCAATGTATATATAAGAAAATACTGTTAGTGTATATTGTAGAGATAGAAGAAATAAATGGAGGATCATATGTCTTCTCCCCATAGAAGGACAATTATTGATTGTATTGAGAAAGACAAGGTATTTAATGCCATTTTGCATCAGTTTTCACCAAAACTACCAACTGTGACCAGATGGCTGAAACAATTAGAAATAATAAGAATAAAGCCTTAGCCCCCAGTAGTTAATGAACAGATTAGATGGTTTTTATACAAATCAGATGTTTGCAGATCATCTGGAGGGATAAGCTGGATGGTTAATGAGATTCTCAAGTCATTAACAATTACCTTACAGAACTCACGTAAGATATATGCAGACCTACAAACATCCAATAAAAAAGGGAGATTAATGAAATTAATTTATTTCCTTTACAACTTCACAATTCATTTCTTCCTCTCAGGTTGTTCTTCCTCATTTATTCCTTCCAGATCATCAATTGACTCTCTGTTGTGTGTATTTGTCATAGTATGAATCTAAAAAGATCTTAATTGACCAAAAGATGTAAAGTTTTAAAACCTGATTGTGTCCAAGTGTAAAGAAATGCACTTGTGTCAACCCTCACCAAATTTTTTTTTTCTGTTCCAGGTTATAATCAAAGTTTAAAGAAGGAATATAGGCATAAAAATTACATCTACAACAGAGAAAGAACAGTGTGTTCACATTTCAGTTGTTCTGCTTCTGAGGTTCAAGTCTCACTCAATCTGAGGAGCCAGCTAATGAGTGAAAGCAGTAAAGCACGGTGACACACCATCTCTGCACACTACTACAGAAGGTTAAACTGTGGGTGGGCGGAGAGTTGGGCACAATTTTTTTCTTAAATTGCTGATGCCAGAGCTCATCTTCCAGAGCCTGAAATGACTTTCCCCAAGGTGCAAAGCAATGTATTATCAGCTTTGGGAATGATTCATTTTTTCTGAATTCTTTTAAACATGAATCTGCCTGTAAAGAAAGGCTGATTAGTCAGTTCCTCCCTGCACCAAGTTCAGTCTTTTGCCCACAGTTCAATACAGACAGGGAAGTGACTAACTTTGTCGTTTTTCTTTTACAGACAGCTGCTGGTATATAATTGGTGAGGGAGAAAATGAACAGCCATCTATAATTTGTAAAGTCTTGAGGCTGGCAAAAAAAGGGGGGAAATTAATCGAGGGAAAGCAGAAGAAACTGCAAGGCAATGGAATATTGGGGGAGAACTGGAAAATGAAGAAAAGGAGAAATAATGTTGTGGAGAAATTGGAAAAGAACAGATGCCAGGGAAACAGGGTGAGATTTATTAAAATGTTCTTTCATTGCTCCTTACAGTTAAGTAATTGAAAACAAAATTATTTGGGTACATATATAGATAAAAGTAGAGACACAGAAGAGCTAACTAGAAGCTCACCTGGGAGTTCTTTAAGTGCATATTGGTTTAAAAACCAAGTTACTACAGTTTGACTCTCAGTAAGGATTTTTTTGGCTCTGGCACACCTGTATTGTGGCAGCTGACTACCTTTTTGCTTTCATCTGACAAATTAGTTTGTATAAATGAGAGCTTTAGTACCATTGTTTTCTTGGAACATCTTTGCAATAGCCTTCTTACACTTATTACAGCCTTTGAGAGAAATTTTCTCTGAGGTTCCTGATGACTAGACCAGTGCAGCAACATGTAGACAGACTGTTATAAAGTAGGTAATTGAATGTAATTCGCCACATCTTTGGCCAAGTCAGATCCTGATGAATCATTTCCTCTTCTTCTAGGGCTGAAAGAAGACAAGGTTTAATTGCAATAGTAATTTCAGTAGTACCTGCACATACTTGCATATGTACGATACATGGCACTGTTGTCGGTCAACCTCAGCAGGCAGCTAAGCCCCACCCTGCTGCTCGCTTACTCCCTCCACAGTGGGATAAGGGAGAGAATCAGAATGGTAAAAAGTGAGAAAACTTGTGGATTGAGATAAGGACAGTTTAATAGGTAAAGCAAAAGCCGCACTCGCAAGCAAAGCAAGAAAAGGAATTAATTCACTGCTTCCCATCAGCAGGCAGATGTTCATCCATCTCCAGGAAAGCAGGGCTCCATCATGTGTTACAGTTACTTGGGAAGACAAACGCCATCACTCTGAATGTCTCCATCCACCCTTCTCTTTTTCCTAAGCACAATAGCATGCGGTATGGAATATCCCTTTGGTCAGTTGGCGTCTGAGCAGTGTCCCAGCCATGTCCACTCCCAACTTCTTGTGCACCCGCAGCCTACTAACTTGTAGGGTGTAAGCACTGCTTAGCAGTAAATATAGCACTGGTGTGTTATCAACAGTGTTTTCAGCAGGAATCCAAAACATAGCACCAGACAAGCTACTATGCAGAAAATTAGTTCTATTCTCATTAAAATCAGTACAAATACTTATATACTGTATCTCTATAGTAAGTTGCTTTATTTTCATTATATGTAAAATGAAGTACACTACTAATTGCAACTCATCTATTTCAGACTGACTCTAGAATAAATATATAATTATGCATTCGTAATCATTATCCAATTAGGATGTTCAGAAAAAATAACCCTTAGATGTGATGGTGATGATCCATAATAAATTTATAATTAAAATCTTATTTACCCAGCTGGGCACAGTCCTTGACAACCTGCTCTGCCTGACCCTGCCTGAGCAGGTGGTTTGGACTAGATGTTCTCCAGAGGTCCTGTTCTGCCACAGTGATTCTGTTATTATAATTAGATATGGGTCTCACCTGTAACAAGCACAAATAAAAAAAGATGCAAAGGAAAGATAAGTCTTTATTTTAACTTTATTCCCACCCCTTCCAATGTCTTCCTCTACTGCGTGTCCTGGCAGCTTTTTAAAGAATTTCTCTCAAACCATTGAGGGTTGGTTTTTTTTTCCTTCAAACTGGGATGAAGCACACACTGTGACATAAATCAAAGAGTTCCGATATGGATCTGAAGTTTCTTGAAGTTAAGCCATATTTGAACCCAGGCTTTTGACAGATATTTTGGAGGGGGCAGTCTGGGAGCTAGAGTCAAGCAAGCAAAGAGACAAGGAATGGACACACTGAAGATAAATTACTACTGTATCCTTTCATAAAGGCAAAAAAAGATCTCTTCAATATTTTTTATCCATGCCTGGACACAGGAGTTGAGTGCACACTAAGGACATTTGCCAATGATACTAAATTAGGAGGAGTCATTGATTCCCTCAAGGACAGAGAGTTCTTTCAGAGAGATTTTGATAGATTAGAGTGCTGGGCAATCACTAATTGCATGAAATTTAACAAGAACAAATGCTGGATTCTGTACATGGGATGGTGTAATCCTGGATGTACAGCGAGAGTGAGGGACAAGAGGCTGGAGTGCAGCTTTGCAGAAAGGGATCTGGGGTTTTTGGTTCATGGCAAGCTCAATATGAGTAAAAAATGTGTCCTAGTGACCAAAAGGGCCAAGTCTATCCTGGAGTGCATTAAGTACAGCACAGCTAATGAGTTGAAAGAAGTAACTCTCCCACTATACGCAGTGCAACCTCACCTCAAGTACCGTGTTCAGTTTTGGGCTGCACAATATGAGGATATAAAAATATTAGAATATGTCCAAAGAAGCACAAAAATTATAGACAAACAATTTAACTTTAGATATATGGCTTAATTTTTTGGTTGTCCCATGTGGTGTCAGGAGTTGGATGTGATGATCATCATGGGTCTTTTTCAACACAAGATATTCTATGGTTCTATGAAAAATGTTTCACATTTGTAGATTTTAGCATTCATAATTCGGTAGTAAACTGGTTTCCAGTCTGATCTTTGTGAGCTTTCATCTTCAGATCTTCATTATTCGAGGTGTGGTGGCATAAGCAAAAGTCACCAAGTCATTACCTTTCAGCTGAGCCATCTTGACTGAGAATACCTGTACTTATGAAACACCCTGCTTCAAAGTGATGTGTTGATCTGTTATAATATTGACTTTGTATGTCTAATCTGCTGTACTTCAAAAATGGAATATCCATTAATAAATTTTAACATTTTAAGTTGCAATAGACACCTAGTGAGATTTGGATCATTTTGCACTGCACTAGAATAACTTAAAATATGGTAAGATGTCAAATTTCCTTCATTTCTTTGTTTTGTTTTTTTTTTTAATGAGAAATATAATTAAGTGGTTTTCATCATGAAGAAAAATAGACTTTGGTATTAACTAAAACTGGTAGCTTATAACTTTTCCTATGATTATTCATGTTTTCCACAAAGTCAGCTAGGCTTAGTCTTTGTGGTTGAGAAAAAGACAGAAAGCAATGATTATACTCACATATCTAATTCAGTTTACAGTAGACATTTCTATTTCTACCTCTACATTTACCTGAGGCTTTTCTCCTGCTGAGCCAGAAGTGATGACAGTAAAACAGCATGGGCTTAAAAAATTAAATAAGTGGGTTTGAGCTGAAATTAATTTCTTCATCTACCAATTACTTCTAGGCTTTATGAAGTGCAGTATGTCAAATGCTTTCATTTTGGCTAAAATTAGACTTCTACCTTAGTAAGTTCTGCTCACAAAAAAGATCAGCTTACAAAACCCGGGCTCCTCAGTATTTGGCTTGTCAACATACGAAATGCAAAAGTTGTCGTTAAAATTCAGAGATGTCATGGAATCAGTGATCATCTATGGTTCTGTCTAAGAGTTACACAAAGGATAACCTAATATGATCCATCTACACATTAAAGAAATGCAAGTCTGCTCTGACTTTGAGACAAATTGAAGCCTTGTGAACATAACGAGTGAGGTGCTAGTCCCAGCTAATAATCCCCCTTGAGATCTTTGGGACTGAACTCTATAGCACATTCAAAAGAAGCACAGTATTTCACGGAGAGCAAATTGTGTACTATACTGGAGTTCAGACATAGTTAAACCTTGTATGAAAATTACTTTTATGTTCACAGATCTGCTGCTCTGTGTACGTCAATAGCAACACTACCTCATCCAGTGCTAAGCAATGACAATATCATCAGTTCCTGGTTTTATGGTTCTGATCTTAACACTTGACTGATAGTTACAAGATAACTTCTTATTGTGACAACTTGAGCTACAAACATATTGTTACACATATACTATTTTATTTATCATGAAAGCAATCTATCCATATAAATACTTTTTTTATTTTCTGAAATTCATCAAAAATTATTCAGTAATGAGTATTACCATAAAAAATACAAAAGCATAAGAATGATTTAGGGAACTATTCATAATGTGAATAGGACATTCTGCCTAGATTTCCTCTGTAGC
This sequence comes from Falco punctatus, assembly GCF_963210335.1. NCBI lineage: Eukaryota > Metazoa > Chordata > Aves > Falconiformes > Falconidae > Falco > Falco punctatus. The sequence continues at coordinate 105,233,085 of NC_137581.1, read as the reverse complement.
TAGTAGAGAGAATTTCCTCTAAGGAGTGATTTTCAACCAGTCTTAGTTAAGGTATCTTGCCTTACCTTTTAGAGAAGCTTACCATTGTCCACAGAACATGAAACTGCTTCTTTTCTATGTCAAAGACAGCCTAGCTTATGAAAATCAGACAGCTAAAGACAATGAACCCGGTTATGCATACATTGTGCCAGTCTCCTCCAAAGAGCGTTCAAAGCATGCTTACTGTATACTTGAGAAAATTCACAGTAAGTACATACCAGTTCAGTAACTAATATGTGAGGTTATTCTGAGACTAAGTACCTATGTGCTTCAGCATTTAACTTATTTCAGTGGAATTTAACCTCTCAGTCCTTTTAAGGTCAGGGTCTGAGTGCCTGTTGGTCCATAAATACATCTCAGAAATCTGAGACCTCAGGTGCTCAGCAAATAACATGTAACCAGAAGGCTGAAAGTTAGAGAGTATCAGATGCATTTGTACAGTATAATAACTGAAAGAAGTTCAAAGCTACTAGAAAAATTTTAATTTTGGGGCTGCTATTAGTAAAAGCTAAAGTAAGTCTTGAAAAGTAATGCTCCTTTAACAGTGTAAAGGCACAAGGATAAACAGCTATATAGGGGAAAAAAGTTGAAAAGTAGTGCAAAGCAAAGAAAACATACCTCTGGGTTTGATAATTCCTTCCAAGAATAGGGTCATTTCCAGCAAGAATGTAAGAATAAAAATCATATTTTGCACACAAAGACAACTTGCCTGTGGCTATTACTTTATGTAAGTACTTTTTATGAAAGATAAATGCCATGGTTAGAATCCTAAGAGACTGAGAAACCTGCAAGTAACCCTCCATTCAATCTTGCCTAGAAAGTCATCCCTTGAAGCAGAGTTGGCAGAAAATGAGTCAATAAAATCTTAGTATGTGACATTTAATCCCTGGCATAGACCACAATATTGAGATCACTTACAACTCTTTCTTACTGATGAGTTACTAGAACAGCTTTGTAGAAATGTCTTCTTACTTCTTTTGTACTATGGAAAGTCATTCTGTGCCAAGTTCACATGGGCTGATGTCACGGTATATCTCTCAAGATATCAGAAACTTGTTGTATAGAAGCTCTTTAGCTACTTACCACTTCAGAATGATTGGTTATGCTGGATTTCAAATGAATCAGCAGTTAACCACATGCTGTAATTCAAGTTATGGTTTTTTTTAGAGCTTTTTGCAAGTTAGTGAAAATGTGATTATTTTCAAACATAAAAAGCATTTGCTGTGAGACTTGGGCATTTTCTATTCCAGTGGGAAGGGTTGTTTTGCTTCAGAATAAAGAACCTGATACAGCTCTGCCAAGCAGGAAGATAATTATTTTCTGCTTGAGTCATTTCAAAGAAACATCAGCTTCTCCAAACCAGAATAGGGCAAACAAAGGTGCAGTGTCAGGAAGAACTAACCAGGTTGTTTGTATAAATAAATAGTAATTAATGTGGTGAAGAGGTTATTGAGTCTGATTGATCACATAGATGTATTTGGACCATAATGGTACTAAGGTTTCCCAGGTTAATAGTCTATTTCAAAAACACGGCAGAGTCTTCAGCTAAGGGTGCTCTGAACAGAGGTCTGGTCTGTCAGCTGAATTAGGTAGATGGAAAAAAATTGAGCTGATGCTGCACATAGACTATTTATCTGTTATGCTGCAAGTATAGTCTCTGTTTTCAATTATTTTATTTTAGCTTTGCTAAAACCTTGGAAAATAGGATACTGGATGTTGTTATAAATAGTGCCCATACTTGTAAATTTCAAAATGTGCTGTTAACATGTTAACATTTTCCCAGTGTGGTTTTAGCCCATATCATCCAGAAGCCTTGGAAACAAGTTACATGTACTTTCCAGGAGTCAGTGCAACAGCAAATGATATTTTGTTGGCAGACAGTTTGACGTGAACATCCTATTTCAGAAGTTAGGGGAGTTTAATTGTGTAGAGGGAGGACTCATCTGGCTCAGCACTTCAAAGAATGAAACAAACATTTATTTTATTAGTAAGAACGTAGCCATAGAGACCAGGATCCAAATATATATTTGTCTGGGTATTTAAAGACTTACAAGATGTTTTCCCATCTACCCTTGATAGCTGTTAATATAAGTCTCTGTAAGGGTAAAGTGAACATAAGCTTGGAAAGCTCTGTGATATATGGCAAAGGGTAGAGAAGTAACCTGTACCCTGTGAGTCTGAAAGCCCATGTCACAGTGGCATAATAGTGCAGGATTTGTACCTATTAGTCAGCTAATCTACTTTACAGTTAATTCCCAGTGACATGAGGCATTTGCAAGTTTTAAGGAAAGATTTTTGAAAAGTTCTACCCACAACCCACAGGTCAGAGAGATGTGTTTCACTTCCATACATTGTGCATTAAAATTGCTTAATCTACCACCCTTTGGCACTCTTTCCCTGATGTTACTGTAAATAAAGGGAAACTCAAATCACATAATAGAGTATCTATTAAATCTTAAAAATGTACACACAAAATTTTGACTGTACAGGCGCACTCTTAATTCAGACAGCATACATAATTAATTCAAGATCCATTTCTCCAAGTTCTTAATGCTAAAATCTCTCATCACATGATTTTATTTCAAAACTCATTAAAGGCTGTGGAAGCTGGACTGGTCCCATAGACCGCTTTCCAAATTACTGTTATGTATTTTAGCTCATTGGTTTGTTACTCTTTTGTTTTGTTTTTTTGTGATTTTTTTTAACAAGCAAGTTCTAGCCAGTGAGGGATCTTGATGTGCCATTGCATTAATTAGGTATAATATTAGCTGTTTTTTTTCATGGCACTGCCCTTTGGAGGTGAATGATTTTGAGAGGTACTTTGAAATTGCAGTCTGTCTTGGCCATATCTAAGTGTAACATAAAGGCTAGAACATTTGAAAAATATGCATGCTATTTCATTCATTTGTATAATTTCAGAACACTCCCATGGAAAGCAAAAGAGCTCCATATATATCCTTTTTGAGGTAGTCAGAATGTCACTAGAAATAACATAATGATGTTAATTTTCTAATCACTGTGGCATATGTATAAGGCATAGCAATTGATATTGTCAGCCATTTCAGAGGAAATATATGTCAATTAAATTCACTGGGTATATATGAGAAACTGCCATTCACGTTATAGCTCTTGGAAACATTTACTGTCATTTTAATTGGACTGGTGAATTTGAAATATATAATCTATAAGATCTTTACTTAAAATTGATGAAATTTATTTAACTTTCCAGCAGATTTTTTTTTTTTTTTTTTTTTGTAAGATTCCTTTTAGGTAAAAAGTATGATTTAAAAAAAAATCTTCCTACAAATACTGAAAGGTAACAAAGCTCCAATATCGCAAAACATTTAGATTCTAAAGTGATTCACTGGTTCTGCATTTGACAGGCAAAAAATGTTTTACATTACTACACAGAATCTTGATTTGCATTTTACCACTGGAAAAGGTAATATTCCTTGGGTTTTCCCTCTACAGAGCCCACACTTCTCCATTTTATAAGAGGAAACTCTTTTTAACATCCAGTTGTAACAGCTCATTCAGGAAAACTCTGATGGTCGAACAGTGGTTGAAGGAAAATGTTTAAGGTGCATTCTGTCTTTATTGTTACTTTGGCAGAAATGAACCACAATCTAAGTATCAAAAAGCCATAGAAAGGAGTAGTTTTGATATTTTTTTGTTGTTGTTGACTGAAAACCAGGAACGGCAGGATAAGAGGATCAGAAAGACAGACATGTTACCAAGATTAGTTTTGCAGAATATTGTGCTGTCTACATTGTGAAATTAAGAACTAAGAGACAAATCCTATTTGTCTTGCTCAGAGCCATTGCTTTTAAATCAATGAAGTCACATTAGTGTACAGACTTTCAGGATCACGTATTCACCTTACACTGCTGAGCGGCTGAAATGAATAGCATGAAATGCCAACTGAGCATTCACAGGCCTTATTGGCTTCACATTGAGTTGTAAGTGCTTCTCATTTCCAAGAATCAGATCTTTCATGTGCAAAGTTCCCAATAAAATCAATGCACTCTGCTTGTGTGTACCATCAGGAACTTCAACCTACTATCTTTGGTTTCTATCCATAGATATTCATGTCTTTATTGTGGTGAAGGCAATTTCTCCTGATAACCTCTTGGAAACACTGTGGCTCTTTCCTGTCTGCTCAGCTGGCTTTAATTCCTAGGTAAAGATGGGATGGGACAGGCAACGGTTAGTGCAGGTTCCAAGAAAAAGAGTTTGAGATGCATCCCTTCGTCCTTCACTATAGACACTCCAAGTGACACAACCCACATTAAAAACTGCTCAAAATTAAATAATAATAATACAAAAAAAATCGATCATATCAGGGCTTTTAGGCAGGCTAAGTGACCAGATAAAGAATGCAGATCCTAGGCCATTAAATTTATTTTTCCATGTTATTTGGCATAGTACCACGATTGCTCATACACTACAGCACTCCAGCCCAGAGCCTCTTCAGCAGTGAACATGACTGGTGTTCAAGCCACAAGTCTTGATGTTACAGCCAGAGACAGATAACACTTCATTTCTCAGTCAAGAGGAAGCTATAGAAAAGATGAGGCTCCATTACTTTTAAAACTGTAAAAGGAATATGAACTGTGATTTCACCCTCCACTGTTCAAGTGTAAAGGAGTGGAAAGGAGGCATGTCAGGCCACATCCTTTATGTGGAACTCATTGCACATCTTTGAGAAAGCACCCGCCTTCTTGTAGTGGAAGGGAGTTGTTAAAAGTAAAATGTATTGTACTGTTCCCAGTGTAAATGAAACTTTATTATTGTCTATTTTATTCCTTATCTACTTAGCACAACATTTTGAGCACACAGCTAAATATTAAATTGCAAAAGAAATCAGTTCTGTGCAGCCTGATGTAGGGAAAATGCTATTTGAATAAAGCAGTCCTTGACTCCCCATTGAAGATCAGTACATATATCATTCATTTTAAAATAAAGCACATTTATAGTATTATAGCAGAAGAAAAGTATCACAGAGCTGTAGTTTGAAAAAAACTGAGAACTCCTGCAGAGAACATCATTTCACATCAGAGCAGTGTGAGTTAACAGGGAACGTAATGCTGAACATAACCAGAAACATCTGAAAGTGAATCCCATTTTGGCAATGACTGTTCCTAATAGGAAAAGGAGGATTGAGAAACACAACCCTTACTGAGCAACCTAATGTCTTAATACTCTGGCCTATTAGTTTTCTGATATCTACCCATTGCAGTTCTATTCCGCATTATGAAAAATACATTTTTTTGTTTAAGGTGTTGAATTTGTGTTGTATAATTTAAGCTGCTGTATGGAAAATTCACCTGACCCTTCTGTTGCCACAGGGTTGAGTGGCCTGGTATTTCTATATCACACAAGAAATATTGTGAAAAAAAAATCTGGTTTTGAAGTTCTAAATTTTCTGTTAGGGTAAGTTTTTGTTACAGACCAAGATAGATTGATTGTAGAGGTGAAATGTCATGTCTGTATTATCACACTTCTTAGATTTTGGTATTATATTACTACCATTACAAAAAAAAAAAAATAAAATGTCTTCATATGTAATGGCAAACAATGACCTGAGAAAATGCTATTTCTTGAATGATTTTTGATCAAGAAATTCTTACTTATCAAGCTAAAAAATATAATGAAAGCTTTGCCCACCTGAAGAAAATCTCTCTTTCCCTGACATAAACCAGCGCTTTAGTATCTGAAATATTGGACTTGAAGGTGAAAATTTCTGAAGGAATGTCTCAAATGTTTTTCTGTCATAGTAATTTTGGCAAGTCCAGGTTATTGCTTAGGCATGGTAACATTTTTAAAGTGAAAATTTGCCTTTCTGTTTTCTTTTTCTTAGATTTCTTTTGTTTTCATTGGTTTTGTCTCAAAAATATTCTGATAGAATGAGTCCTTGTAGTATACAGGGTGTTAGTTAGCACAGCCTACTAAAATTGTAGGCTAAAACTAGAGTGCAATATTTCCAACTACTGAAAATAAGGAAAGAAATGATCCCTTATTATAAGACACAAAAAAAAAATAAGTTCCTTGGAACTATCTGGAGAAGAATATTTTAAATTATGAAAATGTTTGTGATCTTACTACAGCAAATATGTTTCTAATCCAAAACTTTTTAATTTTTGTTGTTTTTTTATTCCCCCAAAAAATCAGTTGATAAACATTAGTCAAATTAAGTGCATGAACTGGTGAAGTCCACTGTTATTTCAAAACACTACTGAACTTTGCTTAGCTTCGCATTTAACTCCTCATAACTTGACCCAATTTCTTCCAGTATTTCATTGTGGAAGTTACTGATTTAAAAACTAAACTTCTTAAAAATGTATCTACCTTTCTGTAACCCAGAACAACAGGTTATTTTTATCATCAGCTGCACATCCCAATGATCCTTGTTCTGTGCTGTAACAAGTATGCAGTAGACATTGAGAGTATTGCTGTTTCATAACTCATGTTTTGCTTGTTAAAAACTTAATAATATTTTACTTCAGAAAGTATGGATTATGCTTCAATTGGTTAAAGGCATGAGGCACTAAGAAATTTCACCTTGGGAATTACTGTGGTGAATATTGCATGTTTGTCTCCATAGGGTCAGATTGTTAAGAACAGATTTCTTGATCTCTATAACCTTTCTGTGTTTTGAAATGATAAGTACAGAAGGAATTCTGCCAATCCTGGTTGGTAATCCAGTTTCTCCTTTGTAAACCAACTCATGTTTAGCTATTAGACTCTCATGTTGAGCAGCCAAAGGGGTACTCGGCAACATTGCTGTCTGAATTACAGAGGGAGATACTGGGAAGAATCCTGTTAATCAGGCTCCAAAACAGCACTTTTCTTTTTTTCTACTGATGTGCTTTCCTGTCATCTTGTAACTTATTTTCCTGCATCTTCACTGTCAATCAGTTACCCAGACTGGAGTGGTATATGAAATGCTTCAAAAGACAGCAGGTTTTCCGGCTTTTCATGGATTTTTATTTCTATGAAAAGTTGTGTCTGAGCCTGCATTATTGTGCAGGGGTAAATAGGTGTATAGCCACAGATAAGTTCTTATGTATCTTTCTGTTTTGTTTCTGAATTGTGCCAAAGGGCATCAAACAGAAATTGTACAAGGTCTAATTAAAATAATGAACTGTGGTGTAATTTTCATACTTGCAATACAGACAAGCTTGGGAGTCTGATCTCTAACCCAATTTACACCTGAATGGTTTCAACTTTTGCGTTGTAACCAAAGCACTTCAGAATGCTTTCAGAGTTATCTCCCCTTGAAAATATTAGCTGTAGTTAAATCTATCTAAAGAATCTCTATAGACTTCTTCTTACATGTTTTAAAACTACTTCATGCTGCTATCTCCTCAGCCTTTGTTGACATGCACCATATACCAATAGTAATAGTGCTTGTCAAGCACCAACAGACAGCTTAAGAAGCTATGAACATTCGCAAGTTAGTTCTCACCACTGAAACATCATGAATTCTACCTTTTAGTGCTAGGCTTGATCTTGCAATAGCAATTGCTCAACAGTTGGGCCAGGCTTAAATGCCAAACTGTTAAAACCTATAAATAACTAAGCATCAGATTTAAACCTAGAACATTAGATCAAAAAACCCACCAACCCTAACCCCAGTCCAAAGTTTAATCGAAACTCAGAGACCATTGCTACCCCATGGCACTCTTTTAACCACATTACTCAGGCTGGTGCCAGCAAAAAAACCCTCGTTTTTTGTTCATATCAGTTGGCAATTCTAATCTTTCATCTCTGCCAGACTGAACCTCTAAGTCTACATTTAGAATAAGTGTCTGCTTACTGCCTCTTTCTGTACATTGACATGAATGAGTGTGACTACAGAGGGTGATGGAGGAATTGAAAGAGAGATGACGTTTCGGATCACAGCAGGTAGAGGTAAAGTGGTGATTTGAAAGAAGCTGATTACTAAATTTATAATGTCTTCAGGCCATTGTCCAGCTTTGTGCAGGTGGATATGTTGTTAATTCATATTATGAGGCAGCAGAAAAAGTGCTTTTTAGAAAGGTGAAGGTGAGCCCAGAAAGACTGATCACAATCACATTCTGTATGTCTGGATGGTCAGTTTAGACAGAGTAACAAGGCAACTCTGTCTTGTAATGTCAGAGCTATAATAAAGCACTGTATCTAAAAATCCACCTTACAACCCCTTCACACTGGCACAAAGTCTCCACTACTGATTCTAATCTTAAGGCTCAATTGTCCTTGCCCATTGCTTCATTAGTGCACTTTGCACTGAACTAAAAAATAGTCACCCTCTTGCCAGAACTAAGACAGGTCACTGAAATCAGAACAGCTCTCTGTTGCTGTGGGTCATCCCATTGCTCAGCCTGAGCAGCAGTGCTGATGTGGACTTGCATTTTTGGAAAATGAAACCTCATATCTTTTTTCCTTAATAGATATAGAGTCACATTCTAATAAAAAATCATTAAAATATATTGGTGTAGTTAGGAAGTAGGATGACATCAGTTGCCCCCATCTCCCTCCGACTCTAAATTTCTCTGCCTTATGTATGTATACATAGTTTTTAAATATATCATCAGATACATCTTCATTTACTTTCTTAATTTGCTGTTAGACAGATGAATTACTGTCATGTAAATTACTCTCTTCAACAAGAAATGAATGAGAGATGGAGAGGCTGGGCTTCTACATTCTATTATTCTTCACTTGAATGATCTTTCTGTAAAAAATATCTGAAACTAATCTTCTTGATTTATACAGGCATATATATTTTAAGCTAATGGTGAATGTTTCAAATAAGACTAGTAAAGTAAAGCAGGTCTTTAAAACAGCTTATGCCAGTAGGTTCTTCAAAGCATTTCCAGACAGTATACAGAGGAATTAACACTTAAAAATTTGAAACTGGTTCTAGTGCAGTCTAGCATTGCGCTGTCCATGACACTTTAGCAGATACTCTTTTACAAGGCATTCTTTGTCATCTAGTTTGGAAATTTGTTGAATCAGAATAATGAAGAGGTGCCCAGCTGGAGCTACACATCTGCATATAGTGAATGCTTCATGCTGATCAATGTCTGATATTTTACTTGAAACTTTACTGCCATAATAGAACATACATTTAAGCAAAACAGAAAATAATCTCAAATATTGTATTCTTTTCAGCACAGTTTGCTTCAATAAAACTAATTACCTATAGCAGGTGAAACTTGGCATTGTCATTGAAGTGAACAGGGAACAGCAAAAAGGCATGGGTTACACTGACTGTGTAAAAATGACCTTTAGAAGTGATAAAAGCCAGTGCTAAGTACTTTTGAAAATTCCAGCCTAACAGAAAACAACTTGTGTACCAATAAATAAATATATAGCAAAAAGACTCAAAACATAAATGCTAGCGTAGTGTGAAATATATGAGCCTCAAACTGAATCTTTTATCTTGCCTGTCATCCTGAAGCAGAGACCACTCAAAGGTTAATTTGCTGTACAATTTTTTTTTTCTGTTCTCTATTTCCCCCTCTCCCCCTCAATTTTGAATGATCATGTGGACATTCTGCAATCTTAGAGATCAGAATTAGTGCACATAATTATTAACAACCAACTACCATTAGGGTCCTAGTTTCTGCAGTACTTTTGAAAATATATTTTAGGAATGTGCTTTTTGTAACTTGTGAGTGATCAACCTGTGTAAATAGGTTTTTTTTTAATGATTATTCATTTCTAGTATCACTTGCCAGAGAAATTTTGGAACTAAATTTTTGACACAAAGGTGTAATTTAAAAATGGAAGACTAAAATCCTTAGTTATTAGGAAAAAAATCCCCAGAAATAAATACCACACTGTTTTATATTTTCCAAGGAGAGTATTTTCTTTAAAACATATGAACAAACTCACCCATTCTCACCTGGAGATATCTTCCTGCTCTTGCTTTCCCCTCCAAACTCAAACATGATAAAACATGCCAATTAGACTTCTCAGCTTTAGTTGTGAGAGCCAAAATATAACTAAACATTTTGTAAATAATACCTATTTTTTCCTTTTCTTGTATTGAATTTTTTAATACAACTTGATTGCAACACTTTTTTTTTTTCAGTACTTTACTACATAAAAAGAAATACTGAATTAAATTATTTTTTACATTCAAATAGTAGGTCACATTTTTCTGAATGCAATAGCACTAAGAGATCTGAGAAAGGCCAGTAGGTACTGCATTTGTATGAGAACAGTAAGATACAGTTTCTACTAATACTTCTACTACAGCAAACAGGGAAGAAAAGAGAAATATATTATTTGATTATTAAGGGAGGATTTCATGCTTTGGGAAATTATGATTTACTGAAGTTAGGGGAAAAAAAAAAAAAAAGGTCTTTGTTAAACCAATAAATGATATTCTGTGTCCCAGCCTAGTGCATAAAATTCTAGTGCCTTCACTTCTGATGTATCTGTGCTTTTGCCAGGTTACAGTTAGCTCAGCGAATATTTGAGGACCATTTCACTAGGGTGGTTAAGGCAGAGGCTATGTGAAAAGCAGTATGTCAGCATATTCCTTATATTATGTGAAAACTAAAAGGAAAGAACAGATGGAGTAAAAGACTTAAAATGGTTAGAGTGCACAAAATGTAATTTATATTTAAACAGTTAAACAGTTTGAATGGACTGCTTTAATTAACTTCCAGTGCAAAATGTTAAGTACTGTAGGAGGAGCTATGAGTAGGTACATGTGATTTATGAGCTATGCGTGAAAAAGTAATATTTGTACAGTGCTGTATAACTCAGACTGCATTGCAATAGCTGTATGTGCATCTGAGGATAACTGTGGATACACTTCCGAAGAACGAATAAAAATGATCTATTAACTCTTGGAGACAGCTGGTTGTTCTTGTTGCGTAATTTAATTAAACAACATCCAAATATAATGGAAATCTTGCTAATTGGCTCTAGGAACTTGCTGAGCAAGACTCATATCCTATTGTCAGCATTTTTATTTTTTTTTTTGCATACTTTTCTGAGTACAGGATCTATAGGGCAGTTGCATCTGGATTTCTTTGCAGATTTCTTCACTAGAATTTCTTACTAATGTACAAGGGGCCAAGCCTTGCCCTTCAGGTGTCTAGATATTTTATCTCCATAAGCATTATTCTACTTGACACTTTATTTTATAGACACAGCTTTTGCAAGAATATATTTCCACAGTTACAAAACTCAAAATACTAAGCATATGTCTTTAGTAAACCAGCATGCCAGGTGTTTTATATTCCTTGTCCACTGCTTCCTTTCTGTGCTACTTTGAGACAGTCACCTTTTTTGTCTTTTAAGTATGTCTGCTGGTAGTGTCTGGATGTCCAGCTATCAACTTTCCTGACTGTAATAACTCTTTCATCTAATCCCCTGTAAGACTCCCTGCACTAAATGTTTCTGAATAACAATCTTTCTGCTGCTCCATCTAATCCTTTTCACTTGAAAGAGTGCTTCTCATTGCTTAACTGATGTGTTTCATCTTGAGACCACATCCTTCTGACACGTCAGTTCTTCAAATGCCACCAGAGCCAGCCCCTTGCAATCTGAGTCCTTGACTTAGTGTTCACAGGCTGTACTGCACATCGTCCTCTCCAAATGGCCTTATGGACACCCCAGTCCAAGGGACGAGTCTGGACTCTGCCAGAAAAAAGTGATGAATCACACCTATGAGGATGTTGCAGCAGCAACAGACCTTTTTTGAATAAGGAAGTCAAGTGAGACTTTCCTGAGTCAGGTGGGGAAAATGTCAAGTACAAAATGTGCTACAGCCTAAGCTTGAACCTTATCCAGGCCATTCATACCGATTTAACAATGCTACATCCTTCTTAGAGCTCTTGGAAAGAACTGAGAGAAATTTCAGGCCAGAAAGAGAAAAAACAAATTTAGGGAAAAGGAAAAAGAATGGCACAAAAGGTAATAAAGAATTTCACAAGAGCCTCATGTGCTCGATGGGATGTAGCCAATCACATCAATTACTGTCTTGTAATTCTCCTTCCTTCCTTTCCCTCTACCCTAGTCTGGAAACCTGTGGCCTTTAGGCTATATGTATGCATGGATATGTGTATAAATGTGAAACCATTTTAATTAATTAATTAATTAATTAAATTATGGTTTAAGTAGATATGCATATATAAGTGTATGTATATGTTATGCATCTAAATTATAACCAAGCCTCAAGTGTGGTATGCCAGACCAAAAACAATGAACACTGGGTCAAACACACACAATGGAAGGATACTCTCTTTAATGACAAGAAAATACATGTAGACATGTATATAGTTCAGGATATCCACAGATCTGAACAGTGACCTGTACCACATACCCAGATCTGAAATATGTTCTCTGAGCAGATTCTTGTTTCCACTGTGGTCTTGTATAACATAGACACATCTCTACCCATGCTGCCTATCCCACATAATTTTATGCACATTAAATTAATACTCTGAAATGGTTCTACCAAGCTGTCAAGGGTACATTCCCATAGTGATCCGTAGTAAGTTTAATGATCAAAAAACTTTTTGATTTCTGTTTATGACCCTGGGGCCACTGGTGTCATTCTGTACTAAGACTTTCAAGACCCCAATTATCTTCTTGTGCCTGTACTTTTGGAGGTCACAGTTAAAATTACCTGTTCTTAAACAGCCTTCAAGCTGGATTTACCTGGTAACAAACACTTTATTGAAACTACCTAGTAATGCCCACATTTGTGTCGTAGGATCCTGGAGTATTTCACTGGACAAAAATATTGATCCATTAGAAGATGCATATATAATTATTTATTTTCACTACAATCTTTTATTTATGACATTATTGTTCGTACATTTTCAAAATTGTTTCAGAGCAATCCCCTCCTTCACAATAATATGTTAACATTACCGTCATGTCATGAGTCCAGTCAAAAAAACTATACACTCCTGAACCTGTCCCATCTCATTGTCACTAGCCTCTTGATAAAGTAGTATATTTTGAAATGCTCCGGTCTTGAGCTGTCAGGTATCATTATTTTTTTTAATTATGAGTCGCAAGTAATCTTGATGCAGTAATCAAATATGTTTTCATAAACATCAGAACTTTTTAAAAGTGATGATATCAACATTTGCATTATCCAAGATACAATAATTATATAGAATACTATATATAATACAGTTCTTAAGGCCATCAGCTTCTGATTTCTCAAAATCCAACTCAACAGCTATGTTTGCTTTTCCATCTACATATTCTGCAATGGCAATGAGAATTTTCATTTTGCATTTGACTTGATATGTAGAGTATAATTCCTATTTGTATGAGTTTGTTCATTTGTTAGAGGTATCCTGGAGTTCTCCAGCATCACTATCCAGGAGTCATGGAAAATGAATGTCATACCACTGCTTGTTCAGCCATGAACTGACAGCAAGAATTTGTGCTGGAAGCCTTTTCACCAACTGGATCAGTGTGTTCTGCTTTAAACTTCATAGGGAGAGCAGGAAGACAGATCATAAAGGGTAATTAGTTTCTCTCTGTAAGTATATATTCAATTACAGAGTCAACTATCACCAACATAGAAATGCCTACTAAAACACAGAGGTTTCTAAAGTGCAGAATCCCTGTGCACATGCTTATTCTTTTATTGCGGCATGGAACATCTCACAACTTTTTAAATAGTTTTCTTGTACACTGATCACATGTTGGACTGATGAAGGTAAGTGGTTTTGGGTTTCTTTTCCTTTTTTTTCCTTTTCTTTCCTTCTTTTTCTTTTTTTTTCCTTTTTTTTTTTTTTAATTATTATATAAATAAATGGCATTACATAACCAGAATGCTCTGCAGTTAGCACATACAGCTTTTTATTGGCTTATGGCTCTCCCCCCCCCCCCCCCCCCTCCTTTTACCTGTGGGAGTTTCTAATTACAATTTCCTCCAAATATAGTTAATACAAAGCACATGTGCATCCATACTTGCACATTCTCAAATGTTCAGAAGCACTACTTCCATGCTTTTACAGTCTTTACCCTTGCTTTCTATGAAATCCTGTATTATATTTAAGATTTTATGCCCTTATTTAAGGACATTCTGCAGTGGACATAGCCCAATATATCTCTCAGATCTTTCAAATCCATATACTCATAACCGTTCTTATGGGCAGTACTTACATGGTTATTTAGTTTATGATATAATTGAAAGTATTTTGGTGTTATGTCTTTAAGCAACTGAGCTGGTGACTGAGGAAAAACTATATCAATTTTATTTGAGATTATCAGTTTGTTAAAACAATAACATCTATAGAAATATGCATTGTATGGTGGGTTTAGGAGCTTTTAAAAATTGTATTGTAATAACACCTATGTCCCTTGGACAAAAAAGTTAATTGAAAAGGCTTGTGGTTATTCTCCTCTCCCTATAAGGGATTAGCAATGAAATACTGATGAAGTGTCTATGGATGAGACATAGTGAATTTTTCAGATAAACACACACTGCTTCCAAAGTTTAGTGTTATTCTAGTTTACACAGCTTGAAGGCATACATACTCTATCTCACAAGTCACTTAAGACTACTTTCCACTTGACTGAAAACTGTTGTGCGTGAGAAAGCATAGCTACAATAGAAGGCAAACAAACAAACAAAACCAAAAACCAAACCAAAATCAACAAAGCTTTTTTCTGTTAAGCTGGTTTTAGCTAAATAAATGCAATTGCTATATGAAACTTTTAGAAAGACTTGAATTTGCTTGAAAGCCAATCCCAAAATCCATCTATATTTCTTAATGTATACATCATATAAATTCTCATCTGTTGTTTGAATGTTTCAGGGATATGAAATTAGGTTTTTAGATATTGTAAAGAACAGCACACCAGCCTGCAGCATACCTGAATTCTATACAGCCCATTGGAGAAGTTGCAATAAAATTAAACATCAAAATAAAACTTATATAAAAGTTAATAAGCTTAGCTTGCAAGACACTTCCAAGCATTTGGAGAAATTGCATTACCAGAAGCCTTCATCACTATAAAGCTGGTATCCTCCATCCTCATTGCGGAACTGAGGAGGATACAAGCTTTTCCAAGCAGGTTTCCTAGTGATAATTCTTACAGTGTGTTTGAGTAGCTTAAACATTTATCTATTATAGAAAAGCAGTGAGAACTTAAAGTTAACATTTGATACTACTATGAATTTACATGGTACCAGGAGATTACTTAGAGTGAAAGATCAGTGACCTGAATCAGGAAATACATTGACTCTCTCAGGCTTTCGTAGATTTGGGAGTGTCATGGGCAAACCATTCATTTTCTTTTAAAACCTGACTTTTTGTACTGGGTCTGGCTGAGTTGGTTATTCTTCACAGCATCCTGTATGGTGCTATGTTTTCTACCTGTGGCTAAAACAGTCTTGCTAACTCGCTAACATTTTTGCTATTGCTGAGCAGTGCTTGCATGGCATCAAGACTTTCTCTTTTTCCCACTTTGCCCCCACAGTGAGTTAGCTGGGGATGGGCAAGAGACTGGGAGGGGACACAGCTGGGAAAGCTGTCCCAAAGTGACGAAAGGAATATCCAATACCATTTGACATTGTGCACAGCTAGGGAAAGGAAAAGGAAGGGAGGGATGTTCTTCTTTATGGTGTTTGTTTGTAATGTTTTGAGGCCACAATTTCCAGGAAATGGCTGGACATTTACCTGCCGATGGGAAACAGTGAATAAATTCCTCTTTTTGCTTTACTTGCACATGCAGCTTTTGCTTCATTATTAAACTTTCTTTATCTTGCCCCACAAGTCTCTGTTTCTTTTTTCCATTTTACCCCATCCTGCAGAAGAGGGAAGTGAGCAACTCTATGTATTCAGCTGTTGGCTGGGGTCAACACACAACACACTGTCACCACTTAGAGGTTAATTACAATGGGAGCAGTTTGGTAGAGCAGCACAGATCAACATTGATGGGGTTGCTGAACTTTTCTGAAGAGAAAAAAAACCACTTTATTAGCAGCTGCTGGGTAAGTAGGCCTTTCCAGGATGGACATGGGCCTGATTACATTTGTTACTGGGATACGCTGACAGCATCTCTAAACTTTGTTAGTCAGCTGTTGAAGTTTCTGGCTGTTACTCCAAACTATTGCCTGATAATTTGTTTTGTATTGCCAGATCTTTGACACCTAGTAACCAATGCTCTGGGTGTTGGCCTTTCCCTCTCACGGTTTTTCAGCCTCTCACTTGATAATAGCGATAGAAGAAACCAAGAGTAAGCAAAGATAACTTTTACTCAAACATGGAATTGTGAAAAATTTGTGAGATTGAATTTGTAATAGTAAAAGCTGCAGACTCACTAGTGTCAGAAGAACTGATATAAGAAAACGGTTGACAATCCTGTGCCCCCAGAATACTCAAAACAATGTTATGGCCAAAAAAGAACAAACAACACATGTGAAGCCACAAGTTTGTTTTAGTCTAATGAATGTTGTTACAGTCTAATAGTGAAAATATTAGCCAACTTAAAATAATATTAACATTTATAATTCAAATTAATACAGAAAAAAACCCACATTACAATACCCTTAAAGTCATTGTACATTTAAACCTACTAAAGTCTACTCCTTTTCTTTGGCATTTTTCCTATTCTTCCAGTGTCCCCCTGAACTTTCTCAGGAAGAATGGAGGGAAACTCAGATGTCGCTAACATACCTGATACAGCCAGCAGAAAAAGAGGCAATATGAAGGAGCTGTCCTGCTGTTGTGAAGAGATGAGGTGGGATGAGAGAGGGAAGGGGCCGTGGCCCCAGAAAGTTGAATGGTCCAAGGGTCACTCAGATGCCTGAAAGGCCAGTCATTATGATCCAGTTTGCTGATCAGAAGCAAATTAAAACTCATTCTGGGACCTTTGTTTCTTCTGCAATTCAAGTATAAATTGAAATTGAAGTTTATGATAAGGACTTGGGGCTTAACACTGGTTAGTAACTGGTTCTGTCAAAGCAAAAAATCTTGATTCAGCAAAGCATAATGATGTAAAAAGAATTAAATTACAAATTCATTTTGATTGCTCTCATGAACTTAAATTCTATCAAATAGGCTTACTCTATCTTTGCAACTATCTTAGAGAAAAAACGTATAGGGAAAGTTAATGTAAACCCAGCTGCTGTTACTCAAAATTTGATTTTAGCTAATCTGGAATGATTCTATAGGTATATGCATATGCTAAGTCCATCTGAATGAAAATTACTTATGTTTTATATTTCCTCTGGTGTAGCAGAGTAAAAATTTGCCTTTTTTTCTGACATAAAAAAAAAAATTAAAACAAAGCATTATTTATTTGATACTCAAAGGCTCAACGTATGTAGCAATATGGGTTAAAATAATGAAAAGTGTGGGTATAGGGCATTTGCTACAACTCTGGAAATCCTTCATGCTAGCTTCCTCTATCTAACAGAGAAAAGAAACAAATCAGTCAAAGAAAAAATTGTTAACCCCCTTGCTGCCCTTTTATCTTCTTCTCTTTGTGTGTATGCGCCTGTTTGACAGTTTTATACAGACACAAACTGGGCAGGCTCTTCCTGCTCTTTCAAACCTCTTCTATAGCCAGAGATGGGAGAATTTTTAGATCTCTTTTGATCCCATTTAACCTGAATGAAACCAGACAACTAAGGTCTATCCCCACTGATGGTGGAGGCATTATTTTCTTTGCTGGTTTGAATAGCTATGTTATGAAAGCTTGACTTTATTTCCTCTAGATTGTCCCATTTGTAGTCTTATTTGAATAGAATAGCTAAATCACTGTACCTAATTCCAAGAGATCCTTGCTATATACATAAAATATAATACAGACATTTCAGAGTTTAGCATAATAGATTAAATTTGTTGCTTACTGTTGTTGGTTAATAATAATTTTTTAAAAAGTACTGTGAGATCATTTTTCTTTTATGTTCTTTTCTTTCTGTCTCCAGCAAGAAATCTGTAGCATGCTCATGCAACTGCACAGGGATATGCTAAATTATACTTAGTGTTTTAAACTTTAAAATAAAACCTTCCTTAGAGGATTTTGGGGTATAAACAAACAACTAGATCAAACCTTTAAAAAAGAAGCATTTTCTATTGTGTTTGATCTCTGCCCCACCATTACTTTAAAAAGTAGTATTTTATTGAATATAGATCCACTTGTAACAGTTTGGGGATTACTACATGAATAGGATTTCTGATAAATGGATATTTCAGACCCTCTGCAACCTAATTTATCACTGAAATTGGAAGATTTATTGTTTCCAGATATCTAGAAAGTAATGAATTCTCCCTGGTTACCTGTTTCTCAGATGAAAAGTACATTTAATATTTGACTTACAGACAGCAAAAAGGCTGAATCAGAAGAGATCAGACACACAGTCTTTGAAATTTTACAGGTTGATTCAAGACAATGCTCATCTCTTGAACCCTCTGAAGCAGAACTTCCTTTGGGAAAGTGACTATTTTACAGAACTTCAAACTTCTAGAAAGCTCTTTTTTATCTGATACCCTATAGTTTCCTTACAGTTTTGCACAAAATATAAAGAGCCAGACCTTTGATTGGGAAGCCACACAGAAATGCTGCCACCTTCAATACTCTAACAAAACTGTTTGAAAAAGATTAATAATCTGAAGTCTCTGAAGTAACTCCATCTATGTTATACAAGAAAAAAGAAGTCTGTCTGTCTGCTTGCTCATGCCTGGTCAGAAGCCGGATGAGATCTGCCAAATATGAAGTAATCAGGTTTTATGGCTAGTATATCTAGAATTGTAGGTCAGGGTAATTCTATATCTTCCACAGTTAATTTTGATTTTAAACTTTTAAACCACTGTATATTTTTGGTACATGTAATAGGCCAGAGGAACAGTTGCTCTTTATTGACAAACTTGTAAAGAGGAAGGTATAAGGTTCATTACACTATTACCCTAAATTACCCCAAATTGTTCCAGTTTCCTAAGTTGTTACTGAAACAATTTAGTGATCCTTTTACAGTAATACCATATAGATACAGAGTGACCATGGGTCTTCAGTATCGAATGTCTCTTCCCTCACTATGAAATATTGGTCTCCTGTTCTCAAGTGTCCATCCAGTTTGGATGGAATCTAGTAGGTCTCATATACTGGAAGCTAGCTCAGAGAATAAATGTGAAAAAGAAAATAATGCTTATATAGAAGAGAGAAAATTAAAAACCCATGTGAAGAGACAATCAAATGTCTTTAAGCGTTAAGCATTAAGATCAAACCAGAAGCATAATTTCCAGAAGTTTTTAATACATTGCGTTGTCTTGATCAATAATTTTCCAGTATTTTTATGATTAAAATGATTTATTGTGTACATAAGGTATTTCTTTGGTAAATGATTTTACTTGTCTTTTCACTGAAGGGCTAACGAGAAAGCTAGAATCCATATAGATAGTTTTAAGACAATATGCCCAAACAACATAGCTTACTGTTTGGGATTGTGGCATAAGGGTTTTGTATTGATCTGAGAAGTTAAATTTTAAGGTAGACATAGGTCCACAGCATAAAACAAATAACCTCAGAGAAAGTGTTATACTTTAATTTGCCTTAAAATTAGTAGAATGATTATTATTGGACAGCCTGTTGACTGTAGAAGATGAACACAGGCTGAATGCTTTACTTTAGGAAGCTAAAAATAAATGAGATCAACCTGACCTTGAATAAGGAAGGCAAGCTACAAGGGAACACTGAATGAGGGCAAAGGGCTCCTTTACATTCTGCCAGGATTTGGAGGTCTGGCAATGTACATACTCTGCTCATAATGAGCCCTGATTCATTGACATGAAAAGAAGAAAATAGTGGTTTAATATTCTGAACAAAATGAACACAGTAATATTGTAAAAATTAAATAGTACTTTTCCTTTATAGAGACAAAATGAGAAATCTGCAACAGTTTTCTTTGTTTTTTTCTTCAACGTTGTGAAATTGACGCATTCCTTTAAAACATGCTGACTTTAACAGAAGTGTGTTTTCACATGAAAAGTGACCTTTCATGTACATTTTGGTTATGATTTCAACTTATGTTTTCTATGTTTTCTAATTAAGATCTTCTGGATTTCTAGAACTTAATACAATTTACTGAGTTTTCTGGAATGTACAATATAACTGACATGTATGGGGTATGCCATTAATTAAAGGGTATCTTTCTTCCCAGGCTTCCCCCACATGCAACATAATGGAATTTATTTTTTAAAAGAGTAGGTAGATGAAAAGAAATTTTTCACTGTCACTGAGAGCTTATTGGACTAGGCATCATTATCCAAGATCTTTTCTATGCAAGTTTGAGACCAAAGTGAATCCAAGAACTCTGTCCAGAAATTTGCAGTCCCTTACCTTTCAGTCTTATTCATGGCTTTTCTGTAATCTTCAGTATCCTTACTATGAAAGTAATTTTTGTTTCTGTCTGTAATCAGCCTTGCAAGAGGCTCCGTCTCATGGTCATTTCACCAGCCTTGCCTCTTGCTAGGAAGGCACTACATTCCCTTCCACCACAGAAAATTCTCCTCTTTACCTGGCACTAAGCTGTATCAGTCCCTACCATATTGCACCGCAGGGGGAAACACTTCCTAATTTCTTCTGTCTTGCACTGCAGATGTCAATCTAGGTTGCTAGTTTGCAACACTCATTTAATATCAGCTTTATTTCTCCAGATAAGTTCAAAGTTAAAACCGCAGTTCTTATACTTGCAAAGCAATAAAGTTAAATGCTTGATTAGTAACACCAGAAACATGACTACGAAACCAAAACACTAAATAAGTTAATGCAAATTTGAAATATATCTGCCAATAGTCTCAAAAATTGGTTCTTCATGTGATTTTTTTCAATGACATTTTTATTGATTGTGACATCTATGACAAATGAGGGTCTTCTCATCTCAGATAGTTTTGTCTGTGTCATCAAACACCAAAATATATGACTTCACATTTGCAATTATGTGGATACACAAAGAACTTCGATGCAGAGGCTGGAACCTTCCATAGTTTTCTCTTTGCTAGTTATTTTTATTTTATCTTGTTTATTGGTATTTGAGGTCTCCACAAACATAAATGAAACTTTTTTGGTTGGTAAGCTCTGTCTTGTCTTCTGTAATGATCTAGCTCTGTTTTCTTGATTCTTCTTATGGCTCTCTTATTTATCTGATCACTTTGTTTCTTTTGGTCTTCACATACATGCATTTTCATAGTTTTCTTACAACTGCAGTCTTTATATCATAGAAACTTTATGCAGCGCTTTTTAAGGGTCTCTTGCACAGATTTCCAGCCAAACCACAGTCATTTATCAGTACTGTGGATGTCTAACAGGAAACCTTCTGTGGTTGGGTTTCCATAGATGCTAATGATGAGGTTATGACTTATCATATTTGTCATAGAATGTCTCCATAAGCTTATAAGCTTTTGTATCTCAATCGAGTATTTGTCCATTTCTTTACTTCTTAGCTTGCATTTTTCTCCTTACCAACTACATGTTTAAATTACATTTCCTTTTTGTTAAACCTCCATTCATGTTTCTCTTTACTGGTGTACGGATGGTGAATTTAAATATGAGGATCTACGCCTCCTTTGCTAACAGTTTTTATGTATTGCAGACAAAGAGAAAAGTATTTTGCAAATAAATTTCATCTTCAATAAAGATGTTGGAGCCAAAGTGATATTGTTGCGTTAACTGCAGTAAAGAGTTTAATTAATTAGAATGTTGAAAGAAACATTTTCATGTTGAAATAAAGAGAATTGGGAAAATATTTTTGTGGATCCAGGATTTTACCTTTGAAACTCAACATGGGGTGACCTTAGGAAGAATTGCTGGGACTACAATGATGACCATTATGTTTACTCATGTTTTTGTAGTTTATAGGCTTACAAGAGGAAAACTTAAAATGTCACTGGAACTAATTGCTTGGGATTGACAATTCTTATACATATGTTGATTTGGAGCAGTAGAGCTTATGCATAGTTTTGGGGTTCATAAATACTGCAAGGTTCATAAATACATAAAAACAGGAATCAAAGAAAATTAAATTAGATTAAGTGTTCAATGAACTACACCTCTCTACTTGCAAACAGTACATCATATGGTTTAGCAGAATGTTGCCATACTAAATAGAAACAAGAAAAGGAAAGATTAACATGAGTACATATATAAGCCAACTAGACCTTCCAAAAATAAGTAATAATAATAATTATAGCAATAATAATAACAAAAATAACCAATAATAATTTTTACAGTCATCTTAAATTTCTTAATGTTTAATTGCTACTATGGCTGGCTGCTGCTACTAAGTACTTTAGTAAAAATCCCACTCACAGTTTGTTGTCATCAAGCCTCATTTGTGGGCTAGGAAGCTTCAGCTGATTTGGGGTCATAAGCCACCCATCAGCCTGTCTATTTAGTTGTGTTTCTTGCTTTGCTGTCTTTTATCTGTTGTTGCACCTATTTGCTAGCTCTACTGAGTAAATATTTCTGGGTTTTGGTGTATCTGGGATTTCTTTCTGAACTGCAATTGATATAGCTTTCTACCAAAATAAAAAAGACTTCTCAAAGTCTTTAGAGGGATTTTTTTTGTTTTTTAATTCCAAGGTACAAGCCATTTCATAAGATTAGGGTGGCCCACAAACAGGTCTTTCAGGCTTTTGTGCAATTGTATAATACTCCCCACTTCATCATCACTCTCTGAATTTAGAAATCCTCTCAAATATAATGCAACAGAAGTTGTAAACTGAGCATGTATTAAGGTCTTTTTTATTCCTAACTTTTTTCCTCTGCACATGATGTCAATAGAATACACCCGTCGAAGGGAAACCAGGTCAAGTCAGCTGGAAAAGAAGAGACAAGAAATTTTTAGAGAAGCCTTTTACCTGTAGTATTTCAATGGCACATCAAACAAAACTTTACACAGGAGGAAGAATGGTCTCAAAAGACATATATAAAAATATTTTGGTTTGAGGGATGTAATTTTAAAATTTTTTTTCATACTTGTGATGTTAAACATTAAAGTAAAAACATCCTTGTTTGATGCAGTGATTATTGCTATGATTCTTACTCCTCATCTCTCAAAATCTGCATTTTCATTGCTTATTTTATTGTCTTCTTTTTGGTATCCCTTTCTTCCACCTATTTTCCGTTGTGCAATGTCTCATAACTGTTCCATTTTGCTCAAATGTGGTCCAGCCCTTTCTCTGCACTTAGAGTGTTTAAATACACATGTATTCATTTCCAAGCACTGATGCTTTCTAGATTTGTATCAAGTTTTCACACAAGGGGTGTGACAGCTGTATTAAGAAGTGCCATCTATGATGATGTTTGGGTTCATTTGGAACTGGTTATGGCTGCACTCCATATTATACATATTTTGTCTATCCCTAAATGCTGTATGTGGTCAAGGTCTTAAAGAAGAGGTGTTTGGCTGCTACCTGTTCCAAAGCTCAGTAACCCTCTAATAGAAGCATGAAATTTTCAGTCTTTCACAGATGGTGTAATAATGCCTAAGTGAAGTAAAGTTTGTAGGTAGAGAGTGTATATTGGCTTCCATGAGCTAGAGTAGCTGGGAAAACAGTTCAACTTTCAAGCAGAGATGTTCTTGAGATTATAATGCATATAATTGTACATTTACGTAACTGCATAGGAACAGAGAGATCAGTACACACCAAGCAAAAGGCACTCCAAGTTAGTATCTGTACACTTCCTTCCCTGCAAGATATGGCTTCAATGGTAGTTAAGAACAACAGCATACCAAAATCTCATCTAAGCTTCCTCCCAGATCTTACTCTTTCAACAATTGTCCTGTAGGACTGTTTCCCAACTTCTCTGTCCTAGTTGAAATTACCCAAAAGTACAAAGACTCCACAGTAATTGTAACATTTATGTGTACTAGTGATCTTTGTAATACTGAAGTGATATATTACATAGAAAGGAAACTACACAAGTTACTCAGCTTTTCAGACAAATGCTTGTAGACGTAATAACTTAGCATCACAGAATCATGTTTGAGTGAAGATGCACTGGTTAGAGAATCACCACCCATTCCCTGGCTTAAACTGTGTTGTCACTAGCAGGTGTCTGTAATCTGACAGGTTTGAATTTTGTCACAAGTAATTTATTTGAATTTCAGTCACATCCACCCCTAAAAATAGTAGAACTAAGTTCGGGAGAAAAGTTGTGGTTCCACACTGTAAGTTACTCACTTTAAAATGCCAGCTTCAGTGGCTTGGCTCTACTTTTTGAATATATTAAAGTTGTTCATTTGGACTGCTCCTACCCTTTCTGGCTGAACACACTCCATTCGCTGTGATCAGCTAGCCAACATGTTAATGGAATGTAATTTGAGTTGCACATAATTATTTGGATGGGAGACTACCACGCTTCTGTAGTCTAACAGGTAGCTGGATTATGTAGCTTTATTATTCAAAGCAAATGGGAACATGAGTTACATGCTGTGTAACTGAAATGAGTAGGCCCATAGATTCATTCTGATGCTTATTAAAGTGGCTTGTCATAGTTAATGCACTTGTAAAATAGGATTTATAATGGAAACATTTAAAGTGGGAACAGCAACTTACCCCCATCTACCAGTAGCTATGAAAATATTATCATATGGCAGCATGTTAAAACAGAAAACGAGTTCAGTTGTATATGTTGCAGTACAGATTCTTCTATATGCCTAATGCGACAAATCTTTAATAGGTAATTCATTATTTTTTATAGTATTTCTTGATAGAGGAAGTCTAATAATGTACTGTAACTTTTGTTGGTCTGTCTACTTTGTACATTCTGTTCCTAGAATTAATAGCTTTTGTACATAATTGTCGTGGTTTAAAGCCAGCTAGCAACCAAGACCCATGCAGCCTCTCACTCACTCCCACCACAGTGGGATGGGGGAGGATTAGAAGAGTAAAAGTGAGAAAACTCATGGGTTGAGAGGTAAACAGTTTAATCAGTAAAGCAAAAGCCGCATACACAAGCAAAGCAAAGCAAGGAATTCATTCACTGCTTTCCATCGACAGGCAGGTGTTCAGCCATCCCCAGGAAAGCAGGGCTCTGTCATATGTAATGGTTACTCAGGAAGAAAAACACCATAATGCTGAACTCTTCGTTCTTATTCCCCCAGTCTACATACTCAGCACGACCTCACACGGCATGGAATATCCCTTTGGATAATTTGGGTCACCTGTCCCTCCCAATTTCCTGTGCCCCTCTGGCCCTCTGGCTGGCAGGGCCCAGGAATCTGAAAAGTCCTTGACTTAGTATAAACATCACCCAATAACAACTGAAAACATCAGTGTCCCATCAACATAGCTCTTACATCAAAAGCAAAGCACAGCACTACACCAGCTACTAAGAAGAAAACTAATTCTTTCTCAGCTGAAACCAGGACAATAATCAACCTTTGAAGGAGTGTCTTGAAAGAAAGTCTCAAAGCAATGACAGAATTTGTTTTCCTTTGATAATTTCATTAGATTACATGATGATCTTATCTAGTTTTATTTGGTATCCTCAGACACTCAGAGACAAAAGGAGGAATAAGTGTTGGTGGAAAAGTTGGCATGGAAGGAAGGCCTTGTTTGTTTGTTCTTACTTTCTGCAAGCCTACATTTTGGGGCTTTTTAGACCCTTCTACATTTTCAGAGTCAGGCTCTAATCATATGCATTCTAAATAAATATAACTACCAAGATAAAGTGACAACCAGTATGGGAAGTTTCACTTCTGAAATTCCATGTTGTGTGCTACCCAGCAAGACAATTCCAGACTAGCTTTTTGGGCCAGTAACTCAGTCAGTGCTGAAAATCGCATGAAATCTGGAGGGAGAATTCATCCCATCTGGCACTGTATGGAACGGGACATTACTTATTGGGGGCAGCTCATTCCAGACCTCCATATTGCTTTCAGACAGTGACATGGGTTCTTATCAAGCTGGTCAAGGTATTAGGCCTTTCAAAATGCCTTTATAAGGGCCTTGAGGATGAGCAATATGAGCAATACATAGAAGCAATACATACTTTCATGAGACTCCACCCAGAGTTCTGCATTCAGATCCAAGGTCCCTAGCACAAACAGGTCATGGAACTCTTAAAGTTGTCCAGAAGAGGGCTACTAAAATGATCAGAGGGACAGAACACTTCTCCTGTTAGGAAAGGCTGAGGCAGTTTGGGTTGTTCAGCCTGGAGAAGAGAAGGCTCTAGGGTGATCTTATTGTGGCCTTTTATATACAAAAGGGGTCTTGTAAGAAAGATGGAGAAAAGCTTTTCTCAGGACCTGTAGCTATAGAGTAACAGTTTTAAACTGAAAGAAGACAAATTTAGGTTAGGTTAGATTAGGTTAGGTTAGATTAGATTAGATAAAATATAAGGAAGAGATACTATAACCATGGTGAGACAATTTTTGCTGGAGATGATGGTGGTGGTGGTACTAAAATATGCAGGATCCAATAAAACATTTTAGTTTCACCCAAATTGTTAAGATCTGTCTGCTAAACACAGATAGGATCTTGAAAGGTAATGAAATCAAAAAAACTTTTTGTAGATCAACTCTATATTTAAAAACTTGCATTTAGAGATATGATGATATAAGAAGGATTTGCCTTGTAGTTGCCTAACATCTATCTGACAGCATGTTTGTACCATAATTATAGCTATTTTGCCATTTTAGTCAATATGCAAATCGTTCTTTTTCTACTTGTTCCAAGAGTTGAAGAAACATTTCCTTCCTCTTGCATGGTATACAAACATCTGTACTGTAAGGAATTACTTTCCATGTACAGGATTAAACACTGACAAATGTATTGGAACTGCAAATTCTTTTATTAATTATGGCAGATGTAAACTGAAGAAGTTTGTTATAAAGTAATATAATGGCATTTTTTGAGCATTCATTATTACTGCTAATGGTGACAGCCTAGTATATGGAATCATTACATAATAGCTGACTCTATCACAAATGGGGTATCAAATGCTGAATTTATATCAGTCCTTTCCAGGCAGGTATTGTACTATAATTGCATCACAGAATATTTACGCTAACCTGGAAGAAGATAAAATAAATTTATGTTGCATTTTGTGAATATCTGAAATATATTTGTTTATTTTATTAAAATGTGATTAGAAATCACATTTTTATGTGTTGTTACAAATTTTCTTTCTTTTTGGTGTTTAACAGGTATAGATACTAACTTTTTATAAATATAGGAAGGAGTAGGTACTTTAGAGCAATGTGTGTTTTCCTGTTAAGAATATTCATATTTTCACACAGAGAAGTCACAGGTGGCTTTATACGCTATTTAATAGAATTATATTGATAAATGAACAGTTCCTACAGTCATTCACACATCAATTCTCAAACATATAAAATCTGTTGTGTGTGTGCACATGCACGTGCCTGTGCTTAAAACAGGAAAAAGAGAGAGTGGGAAATATTTTACATTACACTTGCTGTAAAAGAAATTATGCTTCCTTTCCTTAGCTGAGGTATAGCTATAGTAATTTCTCTGCAGCTGATGAAGCTATATGTGATATTTGTGATGTAAACCCTGGTGGGTTTGATTTAGAATGCTACTACTGAAATTTTGGATATAGGCAGGCAGAATCTAACTCTTCAATCTAGGTTTTGCAACAACAGAAAGATGCTAAAATATGCAATAAATTTAATTATAGGAGACATATTGAATCTTTAGTTTTGCCTGAAATCTTGCCTCTTAGAATTTGTCTGCATTTACTTTGTTCAGATTAGCAATTAATTTCACCCTTTCTTTCTGTGCTACACCAGCAGCATAATTCTTCTAACTCTGTGCTAACGTACTGAGAAAATATCGACTCAAGAAGAAATACATCATTAGTTGATTCTACAGTGTCATTTACTGCAGTTTCCTTGATTCTCCTCAGGGACCTGGTATATTACATGGATTACTCCCCCCCCCCCCCCCGCCAAGATTGGGCATAAAAAATACTATTTCTGTTTCTAAGATATTATACATAATTTTCTTTCAAAGTTTAATAAATTTAAATTACCTTTTTTATACAATGCTGACTTGAAACTATGTCATATTTTAAAATTCTTTTAGTGGAAACAACTGTGAAGACACAAGTCCAGCTTTTGTGAAGTTCAAATAATTTCAGCAGTATGGTTTAAATCCATTGAAACCTTTTTAATCAAAGAGTGCTTAAGTAGGACAAGATAGGATTAGAATGAGATTCTGTGGAAAATACTAAAACATGCAATTACCAGCTTGCAAAAGCAGCAGAACAGAATTGTGGAATCTAAAGAACAGGAGGCAATAAGGCAAGAGTTTTGAGGAAAAAAAATTAAGATAGAATATTTCAAATTGCCATGCCAAAACCACTTCTGCTGATTGCAATTACATGGAGTCAAGATTACCACTATTGAATAC
Organism: Falco punctatus; assembly: GCF_963210335.1. NCBI lineage: Eukaryota > Metazoa > Chordata > Aves > Falconiformes > Falconidae > Falco > Falco punctatus. The sequence goes on along the minus strand of NC_137581.1, from coordinate 105,204,682 downwards.
TACCTCCAACACCTGAAAAAACTTCTGTGAAACATGCTGAGAAGTTTGACTTTTTAGTCATTACTTTTGTTTTTTCAGTCAAGAAATTGGGAGGTTATACTGGAAAAAAAAGTTTAGAACTGAATTTGAAAATGTGGGCTTTTAAAAAAATCTGGTTATATATTTTTTCTGTAAGCTTTTGGTGATGGAAGAAAGCAGTTTCTTGACTGATCAAACAACTATAATTTGCATCTTATGGCTAAATAGGAGCAAATTGCTTTCAGTCAATATCTTAAGGGTGTTAGCAAACCTGATAATCTCATAAAAGAACTTAGCAAAAATAATTTTATGAGTTGAGTCAGTTTAAATTGTACTAGAAAATATTCATCTTAAAATACCATCTAGATGCAAACAGCAACTGCTGCTTTCATGTTAATAAACAGAAATTACAACTGCTGTTGTTAAATAATGCATGGTTAAGTTTGTGCCCCTGGATCTGAAAGCAAATGAGAGTCTCCATTCATGGATTCTCTTACTCGTTATCTTCCATTTAGGACCTGGACAATTTTTTTGGCAATATAACATAATGATTAAGATATCTATAAGACCTTTGAGTAAAGTGCTTTGTCCCTTGTTACAGTCATAAAGATTGTCTATGAATGAGTAGAGCAGATTATGGCTGCACTGCATGTTCCTGTAGCCTCTAATAAGGTGTCCCTTCCCCTTTAGGCAGGACCTGCTGTGGTAATTACAGCTGCAACTGAGGATGCTTTAGGCCAGCTCTAACATAGTTTGATACACAGGGTGTCACCACACACTTTTTGGGGACATGGAGAGCAAAACTATCAAGTTCCAAGTATTTCCTAGATCTCTTCAGTAGCATAATAACATTACCTGTCACATTTGTAGCAGCTTTACCATTTGATTTCTTTCCTTTTGGTGGAGCAAACATTTTCACAGGATTATCTAGTGCGATTGCAACATACCTTTTCTTAATGATAGTAGCCATTACAACATAGATACTTAAAAAGACAGGACTTCACCCCTTCCCCAAATCCATGCTGCACTACATTTCTCTGTATTAAATGTTAAAGATCATTTGATCAACTATTCCCTATTTATTGTAAATCCCACCTTCACACATGCTGTTCATTTTATCACCTTGATCCCATAGTACTGTCAGAAAATACTGTACTTTTAACAAGAGTTGATACTTGAGTATAAAAGAGCACTATGTGGGTTATCATGTGACAACAAAAGCTCTGTTCTTTGTTTTTTCTCTTCTTCTCCACATCCTTATTGTCAGTGGCAAACTGCATGGAACTCTTTATTTCTTATATGGAACACATGGACAAGCTCTGCATGATTCTTTCAGTGTTTAGCATGGGACAGAGATGTTGGTTAATTGGTTTTCTGATATGATAGTTTTACTATCATGAGATGTAAAGCTATGCCTCTCCTGTCAGCACTTGTTGATGAAGCTGGTTTTTTTTCCCTCTGACACCACAGTCCCAGAGAAAAGTATATGACTACTTGTTTTTTTATGAAAAAAAAAAAAAAAAAAAAAAAAAAAACCACAAACCAAACCATAGTTGCAGTTATACTGATGGAGTGATTATCTCCAAAGACAGGGAAAAAAAGGGAGAGGGTGGAGAGTGGGAACAGACTGAATTCTGTATATCTCATGAACCTATAGGTGAACATCAAGGAAAAGAGTCACTTGAGGTGAAGGCACACAGACCTAGACTCTATCTGGGCTGATCTACCCTGAGGCTGTTGAGTGGCAACACAGTCAGAATCACAGGTCACAAGAAGTATCTACTAGCATTAGTGCAGCTGAACCCAAGTCCATGTATTCTTTCTAAACATGAATAAATAATGTTATTCTAAATTCTATTGGGTCTGTTAAGCATTTTCAGTAACATAAATAATGTTCATTCTTAATATCACGCTTCAATATAGGATTTTTCAATAGATTGTCATTTTTTTCAGATGGAAAACGTAACTTAAAGCACCATGTTGGGAAATGAAGAAGCAAATAAAATGTTATAGATTGCATTTCTTTAAATCAGGAAAAAAAGTAATCTAGAAATAATTTGCCCAAAATTACTTCAACCTTCCTGTTAAATTACATCGACATTTATTTAATATTACTGTTTGTTTTCTGGGAGCACAGCACTTATCTATTAAAGGGTTTGCAATGTTAAAGTTATTACCTCCCCTAGTTCTTGATCTTTGAAAATTTACAAGGTTCTTGCTACATAACACAATTATAGAACTGTGCCATATGCTTTATGCATATGGCAAGCATTTTGGAGAAGCTTTCAGTATTGTGTTCTGCAGATCTATGCAGAAAGTGCTACTCTGAGATTTGTGCAAATAGTTACAGCTGGAAAAAAAGGTTGTTTAATTATAAAACAATAATGGAGCTGGGTTGAACTACTTAAGGGAAACCTGACACAGATGCTTGTGTAATAAAGCCCAGTTATTAATTTATAGAATTAGCCCTGCCCTGCAAGCTGCTCCCAGCATGTGAACCCCATTGACATCAGCAGGGCTTTGCAAAGACACTGCCTTCCAGCCAGATGGACCACTTTGCAGGATCAGAGATTAAGAGTACCATTTGAATTAGATAAAAAATGACACGAACAACTACGTCAGGCTTCCATCCTTCAATGTAACTGTCATATTATCTCATTTTTTCACTACTTATTTTGTATTGTTATCATGTACAAACTGCCGGATGTGTCAGTAATTTGGTGGAATTTTATTCAGGAACTTAAGAGCCAGATTCTCAAATAGTAATCGTTCCCTTGAGGTGAAATGAAACATAACTAGCTTTTAAATTCTTGCTGCAGTGTAGAATAATCTGGGGACTCTGACATATATTTTTCTTTTATGCTCTAAGAAAGAGTAGCACAGAAGTTGGATGGGCAACTTACTGTCTGCTGAGGGTTATTCTCTGAAAGCAGATTACATCTTCTATGAACTATGAAGAAAGGCAGAGTAGACAGTCTGAAAATGTTTGAACTGTCAGAAATACTCACTGCAGAATCAAGAACCTCATGTTTATATCAAAGATCAGGCTAACACTCCGTATGGTGAGATCCCCAATTTCAATATAAGGAAGTGTATGTGAATAAGTTTTAGGTTTGAGTTCCAAATAAGAAAACAGCAGTTTTACACCTATATTTTCATGTCCATATTGCAGTAACCCTTCATTGGTATGAATCTGACAACATGCAAACCACGCTGTGCAGATTGACAATCTTATTGCTGAAGTACAGTGGAAACAGAAACCAGAGAAAATTAGCTGTCTGAAAAGAGATATGTTTTCTTAAAAGTATTTCATAAAACAAACTTAAACACCCCCCCACCCCCACCCCCCCAAAGCAAAATCCACCAAACCAAAAAGTTTAAAAAGATAGTAAGGGAAAGTTACCTTCTAAACCCCTCAATTATCTTGCTACTTTCTTCTCAGTTCTTCAGAGGATGTATCTGAGACACTTGATTTTCAAAAGCCAGAATCTCACAGCTGAATTTCATACTCAGACTGTATCTGAGTTATGTCCTTACTTTAAAGCTAAACTGTTTTTTTATATATATATTAAAAAATTCTCAGATGAAAACTTTGACTTGTGGTTTCATCTTTTATATTGATTTTATAAATGGGGAACTGTTGTGTCATGTGTAAGTGACCATTAAAACAATCATACCAAACAGTGTTTCAAATAACTTCGCAAATTTAAACTTTGCTTCTTCAACAACTTATAATACATAGATTTTGATGCTTGATTTGAAGTATTTGCTTTCTATCCACTGAAGCTCATTCTGCATTGTAAGAGGATTTTTTTATTACAGAATGGATAAAAAACCCCCATCAAACAAAACAAAAAAGCCCAGTCCATTGTCATCCTATTTGTATGTGAACTCTCTTGACTTCATAATAGCCATTTGTTTCTAAGGTACAACTTAAAACAGTAGAAAAATGTTTCAGAAGGATAAGATGAAACAATTAAAGGTAAATATCAGTTAACCATAAAGGTAGTGTATTAGATCTTTCTGTACAGGCTATTATTTAGGCATTAAATAACCATCAATCTACTTCAGTCAAAAGCACATTTCTGATTGTCAGTTTTAGTTTTACAAAACTTAAATCATCTTAATTTACTTCTTGAGGTCTTGATGTCATTGAACTTCACATTTAGAAGAATAATGGATGAACATACAATCATAGAATCTTTCTCTACAATCATAGAATCATAAAGTCACCGAATAGTTTGGGTTGGAAGGAACATTTAAAGGTCATCTAGTCCAAACCAGCCTTCAATGAACAGGGATATCTTCAACTAGATTAGGTTGCTCAGAGCCCCATCCTACCTGACCTTGAATGTTTCCAGGGATGGGGCATCTACCACCTCTCTGGGCCACCTGTTCCAGTGTTTCACCACCCTCATGGTAAAAAATTTCTTCGTTATAGCTAGTCTAAGTCTACCTTCTGCTAGATTAAAACCATTACCCCTTTCCCTAGCACTACAGGTCCTACAATAATGTCTGGCCCCATCTTTCTTATTGTGATAAGGGCTCCCTGGAGCCTTCTCTTTTGCAGGCTGAACAACTCCAACTCTCTCAGCCTTTCCTCGTAGGAGAGGTGTTCCATCCCTCTGAAAATTTTTGTGGTCCTTCTCTGGACCCACTCTTTCCATGTCTTTCCTGTGCTGAGTACTGCAGAGCTGGATGCAGTACTCCAGGTGGGGTCTCACGAGAGCAGAGTAGAGGGGCAGAATTACTTCTTTTGACCTGCTGGCCATGCTTCTTTGATGCAGCTAAGGATATGTTTGGCCTTCTAGGCTGTGAGCACACATTGCTGACTCATGTCCAGCTTTTCACGTACCAGAGCCCCCAAGTCCTTCTCCACAGGGCTGCTTTCTATCACTTCATCCCACAGCCTGTATTGATACTGGGCGTTGCCCTGACTCAGGTGCAGGACTTTGCACTTGGCCTTGTTGAACCTCATGATGTTCACATAAGCCCACTTCTTGAGATTGTCCAGGTTCCTCTGGATGGCATCCTGCTCCTCAAGTGTGTCAACCACACAACACAGCTTGGTCTTGTCTGCAAGTTGCTGAGGGTGTACTTAATCACACTATGTCATTGATGAAGATATTAAACAGTATTGGTCCCAATATGAACCTCTGGAGGACACCACTCAATGCTAATCTCCATCTGGACATGGAATCATTGACCACTACCCTCTGGATGCAACCATCCAACCAGTTCCTCATCCACTGAACAGTCCACCCATCAATTCCATATCTCTCCAATTTAGAGAAAAGGATGTTGTGGGGGATGGTGTCAAAGGCTTTACAGAAGTCCAGATAGGTGACGTTCGTAGTTCTTCCTTTGTCCACTGATGTAGTCGCTCCATCATAGAAGGCCACTAGGTTGGTCAGGGAGAACTTGCCCTTGGTAAATCCATCCTGTCTGTCTCAAATAAACCTCTCTGTCCTTCTTGGGCCTTATTATAGATTCTAGGAGGATCTGTTTCATGATCTTGTCAAGAAGAAGCGACTCTGGCAGGTTGGTAGTTCCCAGGGTCTTCCTTTCTACTCTTTTTTTAAAATGAGTGCAATGTTTCCCTTTTTCCAGTCACCAGGAACTGCCATTACTTTCCAAATACCATGGAGAGTGGCTTAGCAACTATATCAGCCAATTCCATCAGGACTTTGGGATGTACTTCATCAGGTCCCATAGACTTATGTATGCCTAGGTTCCTCAGGTGATCACAAACCTGATCTTGTCTTACTGTGGGAGGGACTTTGATCATCCAGTCCTTATCTTCAGGTCCATCCACTTGAGTGGTGTTGGAAGAGAGGTTGCTGATGAAGCCTTGCCTTGGCCTTCCTGACTCCACCCCTATACAAATGGGCAACGTCCCTGTACTCTTCCCGAGATACCTGTCCCTGCTTCCACTGCCTGTGCATTTCCTTGTCCTTTAGTTTGACCCACAGATCTTGACTCACCATGCCAGTCTCTTGCCTTCCATTCTGATTTCTTACATCTGGGGCTTGAGTGCCTTTGTACTCTATGGAAAGCTTCCTTGAAATTCTGCCAGGTCTGTTCTGCTATTTTGTCCCTAAAGACAGTTTGCCAGGGGATCCCATCGACTTAACTCCTTGAACAGCTAGCTGGAAGTTTGCTTTCCTAAAATTCAAGGTCCTGACTTTACTCTTCTCCTAACCCATATCCCTCAGGACTGTGAACTTCACCAGTACATGATCACTGCAGCCCAAGCTGCTTTCACTGATTAGCTCACTTGCATTGGTGACCATCAGGTCCAATATCACATCCCCTCTGGTAGGGCTGTCTATTACCTGGATTAAGAAGTTGTCCTTAATGTACTCCAGGAGCCTTCTGTATTGCCTACAGCTTGCTGTTACTTTTCCAGCAGATATCAGGGTGGTCAAAGTCCCCCAGCAGGATGAGAGCCTGCAAATGTGATGTCTCCAGTAGCTGGAGTAAGAAGGCTTTGTTAGTAGGCTACCCTTAATCAGATGGCCTGTTGTAAACACCAGTCACAAGGTTTCCTTTGTTGTCCCCATCTTTAATTCTTACCCATAAACTTTCAACCTGTATGTGGCTATCCTTTAGAGACAGCTCTTCACAATTTTTAATGTAGAGGGCAAGCCCTCCTTCCTCACCTGTCCCTTCTGAACAGCCTGTAGCCATCAATAGCCACATTCCAGTCATGGGATTCATCCCACCAAGTTTAAGTCATAGTAACTTGGTCTTAGCTTTCTAGAAGCATGGCAGCTTCGAGCTCCTCCTGTTTGTTGCCCACACCATGTGCATTGGTATAGAGGCAATTCATAGAGGATACCTTCTTAGAGGAACACACCTTAATTCCTTAGAGGTACTTCACTGGTGTTTCCCTGCTGGGTCCTATTACCTCAGGAGCCCCTGATTTATCTCCATAAAATTTCAAGTGTGCTGTAGCATACTCAGCATGTCTCACAGCAACAGGCTGAGGATCCTTGCTAGCACCTGTCCCTCTAACCTTGGAGTGTTGTCCCACAGCTTGTCATAGGTAAGCCTGATATTACCCCACACCCCCTTCAAGCCTAGTTTAAAGCTCTGTCAATCAGCCCTGCTAGCTCACGAGCAAAGACTCTCTTCCACCTTTGAGAAAGGTGAATCCCATCTGACACTAGCAGGCCTGGTGCCATGTAGGCCATCCCACTATTGTAAAACCCCAAAACTGTGGCAATGAACCAGTTATGGAGCCATGCATTAGTAGACTGTGTCTATCTGCTTCCAATGTCACTGCCCACAACTGGAAGCATAGAGGAAAAGAATACCTTGCTCTGGATGCACAAACCAGAAATGCTTTTGGGCAAGAAATTGGGCCACCCATTTCAATAACATATATTTCACTCAGTACTACAAAATTTTTATTTTTTATTACATGCTTGCCTATAGCAACTGCGTCTGTGTAAAATTTTTCAGCTCTACTTCAGTACACTTGTTGGTTATATTGCCGGGTTTCATGAGGAATCTTGATTTGCATGTCTGGTGATTCTTTTTAAGCAGACAACATAATGGACAAGAAGCTAAGGAAATCATCCACTCTCAGACAGGCAATGCCATTATATCTTTTTTTAAGGTAATATTTGAAGCCAATAGCTGTAAATTGCTTTCCACTGAGATATTAATGATTCTGAGGTAGAACTCAGAGGTTTCTATCAATTTAGGCATACTGACATTTTGCTGAAGTAAGAACTCTAGAAAGAAAAGGCAGTAATTCTTAACCTGTTAAATTACTGCTTTTGCTCCATATGATTAACTTCCGTAAGCTTACTTTATAGGCAGAAGATACCTTTCACACTTTAAGGATTCTTTTACGTGACAAAAGTTTGCTTATGAACTTCCAGGACACTGACACATTGCATAAGACTTCATCCAGTGGATGTAATAGTGATATGTTGGACAAGACACTAAAAACTTACAATTCCTATGGATATGTCAAAAGCATAGGCCTGGGATCAGACTATGTTATTCAGGGGTTTGCCCAGATGGGTCTTGAAAACTTCCAAAGATGGACACTGCACAACTTCTCTGGCAACCTTCTTCTCTGCTTGACTGTATTCGAAAGAAGAAACTTTTTTGTTGTATCCAGACTGATTGGCTCTTTCTCAATTTTGTTGTGGGCTGCCTCTGATCCACCTGACAGATTTCTTAGTGAAGAGCCTGGCTCTGTCTTCTTGATGACCTGCTCACAGGCAGCTGTTAGGTCCCCCTGAAACTGTCTCTCATCCAGGCTGGCCAAGCCCATCTTCCCCAGCCTCTTGTAAGGCATGCTCTTCTGTCCTTGACCAGCTTGGTGACCCTCCTCTGAACTCACTCCAATTTGTCAGTGTCCGTCTTGTACTGGGGAGGCCTGAACTGGGCACGATAATTCATATATGGTCTGATGAGTACTGTAAAGAAGAAAAATCACTTCTTTTGATCTACCAGCTGTTCCCACATTCATATGGCCTAGGACACTGTTAATGAGCTTTTGCTGCTAGGACCCTCTGCCAGCTCACACTCAGCTTGCTGTCAGCCAAGACACACACACACGCACACATCCCAGTCTTCTTCAGCACAGCTGTCCCTCACTCATTCAGACTCCAGCCTGCATTGTTGCAGGGGCTAATTCATTCCACGTGTGAGAATTTTCAAGAGATTCCTGTCAGGCTGTTCCCTACCCAGATCCCTTTCAAAGGCAGCCCTGTCCTGGGTTCTGCTCAGTTTGTTGTCTCCCATAAGCCAATTAAGTGTAGTCCATCTCTTCCTCTAGGCCATTGATAAAGATGTTAAGTAGGATAGGTCCCAGTGCATATCCTGAAGAAACTCCACCTGCAAATGGCCTTAAGCCAAAGGAAGAATCACTAAGCACTATCCTTTGAGACTCATCATCCAACTTCTTTCTCATCTATCTAGCAGATCCCTGTCTGGAGCACAATGCACCAGGATGCATACAAAGACGCTGTAGGAGACCATGTCAGAAGTCTTTTTAAGTGAAGAGAGGCAACACCCACTGCTCTCCCCTCATCCACAGGTCTTGTTATTTCATCTTAGGAAGCAAACAGATGTCAACCATCCTTTACTCTTGAAGAACATAAACACAAAACACAAAATACAAGTCTAATGCCCTGCATTAAATTCCTTTTGAAGTAATTTTGGCCTCTGAAGAAAAATTCAAATAATATTTTTATTTATTTATTTTTCTAATTTAAACAATGTATGGAGTAATTTTTTCTAATATTATTCATTTAATCTAAAGCTTTATATACAAACTGTATCAGAAGCTTTGCATTATTTCCTTTTTAGCATCATAATTATGATGCTAAAATCTTCTGAATAACCTGTTTTCCTTCATCTAAAGTTTCTCATTGAGTAACCAATAAGGGAAATTATGAGGGCTTTTCATTGGAGTACAAAGCCTCATTGTAAGTGCTCCCCAGCTTTTTTGCTTCTTCTACAACTTGAAATTGACTGAAAAGGTATCACCATGCCGTTGTGGTTCTTTGGCAATTTTAATTGCAGAATCCACAGAAAAGACAATGTACAATGTATGTGCCTAACTCAAAGCAGTCCAAGGAGCAGCCTAAGCCACTACTTCTGAATTAGTTCATTTTACATTAAATAAAAAACAACCACTTGATGCATCAGACTCTTTGCTTTGACAATAATTCATCTGTTTATTTCATTATATATAGCTTTTAAGAGATTTTTTTTTTTTTTTTTTTTTTTTTTTTTTGGTCTGTAGGAACATTCTGCAATCACAGAAGACTTTAAAGGCAGGTGATTTTGTAGAATTTCTTCAATCTAAGTAAACTGTTTATTAGTTGGTTTAACCAGAAAGTACCTCTAGGCTAAGGCAATAGTTAGGTTTCAGCCCACATTACATTTATTGAAATTTACATCTTGTTCCCATCATGGAAGTTGTCAGGTATTATAGATTGTTTTTGATAGAGGTGGATGACGAGTCATCAACTGAACTATCAAATATCTATTTTCCAAAGCATTTAGACATTTCAAACTTTTCTCTCTCTCTCTTTTTTTTTTTTTTTTTTTTTTTTTTTTTTTTATACTTCAGTTAGTTACTCACAATCTGTCCATTAGGGACTGTAGATTTAGGTCAGATCTTCACAATTTCCTGCAGGTTCTTCCATGCCCCTTGGCCTGCACTGTAAAACAATAATAGCTGTATTTAGCTGTATAACCCTGCTAGAAGACTATTGAGCTCAGTGTCATGCTGACATGTTACATGACCTCAGAACCACAGTTAGATCACTTCTATGCAAGCCATGTGTAGATGTAGGAGGTGTAGGTGTGACTTCCACTACATAAAACTCAGTTCCAATGTATTCTTGAGTCTGGTTCCTACCCCCACTGTAGACTGCAGCAGCGTCATCTAAACCTTCAAACACAGTCAAATATTATGTCTTTTAAATGTATTCACTTTTCTAAATGCATTGGTGGGTTTTATTTTTGATTCAGGTAACTTTATGCAAGAGAATATAAGATTAATTTGAAAAGCCCAGACTAAAAAGATGGTACAATAATTGAAAATCCAAACCATTTCTTATATACTTATTATTTATATAAATAATGAAGCAGATGCATTTATCTGTCACCCTATACTCAACTTGGGAATTATTTTTTTGCAGCAAAACATGATCTGCAACACTATTTCAACAAGAAGATAGAATAAATATTACACAATTTTATAAATGGACTATGCTTCTGTTAAAATTTCTCCATACCATAAAATCATTAACAATTTTCATTTGAAACATTAAAAGATGTTGTTGGGGGTTTTTTGATTGTTTCTGGTTTTCTTTAGAAAATCTGTGGTATTTAAAACTCACTAAATCATAAGCGTTTGCTTTTGTATGGATTGCTTTACACTTCCTAATGATGATAGAAAGTCATCACTAGATGTGTGTGCACTGTTTATATGTACAGAAGAATATTAAGAACTATTTGGTTTGATGACAGCTGAATACTACATAATTACTCTTGCACTGTCTTTTCCAGGCTAAATTTGGTTGAAGATGGTACAAATATATTTTTTTATATATATATATAAAATAAAACAGCATTATTTTACTGTGGTGTATTTTAAAATGGACAGCACTACATTCAACCAGTATAGTAAAGGAAAAGCAATATAGAAACATACTTTGTTCATTTGATAGAAATTGATGTTATTCTAAGATATTTAAGGTGACAAGCAGTTTTAGTAGCTTATCTTTCTTGTGATAGAAAAGAGGAAATTTTCAGAATAGGAATGATCCATTGATTTACTAGTGTTACAGTGGCATAAAAATGGAACATAACATATATCAGGACCACAGACAGAATGAATAAAAGAAAGCAATGAAAATAAATGAAGATGTTGAGTGGGATTCAGTTTTGGACCATGTAAGTGGGATACATAGTTTTCAGGCAGTGCATGAAAAGATTTGAGCAATCTCTCCATGTTAGAGAAGAGAGGAAAAGATGGGCAGAGGTATGATTTCACTACAAACACATTTGTATCTGCTAAGCAGTATCCACACAACTGAAACAGAACAAAGTCAGAAAAACTGTGAAACAATAACACCACTGAACCTAAAAAATGAAAGCCATGTAAAGTGAATTAGGCTATTAAACAGCCTCTTTTTTTTTTTTTTCTTGATTAAATAATATACTTTTAAATAGGCATTGCTAAAATATTTTAATTTTTGCTTCTGCAAACTCAGCCTACATTTGTCTTTTCCTCTCATAATCAATTTTATACCCAGTATTTAAAAGCGGTGAGGCTATTTATTTCATCAGTATTTAAATTCTCATTCAGAATGACGTAATACACATCAAAATGTTTCACTCAGTCTTAGCAGGCAATTTATTACCAGTAAAGAGAGACAACAAAATCCAATTTATGTAATTCAGTTTCTGTACATACTGCTTTGTTTCACAAGTTGAGGAATGAATTGGTATTCTGTATTTCTCTTACTACAGAGCCAACATGACATTATATGCAATGTTATAGCAAACTTTTCATATGGGTAGTTAACTGTGGGAAAATCACTTTGAGAGGGGAATTAGAGAAAACTGGGACCTAATAGGAGTGTAGTATTACAGAAAGTTTTGGGCTTTTTTTAGGGTAAAAGAAAGCTATTGCTTTCAATATGGTTGGCATGTGTGGAACCTACATCACCACAGTTCCCTAAGCAACACATCCTGCCATCTCAGCACATGCTGATAAGAGTAAAAGAGGATGGAGAGGAGTGGAGAAAATGCTGCCAGGCTCTGTTGTGCTCCCTGCAGGAACGGGAACTTGATGGCACCACAGAGCTAATTAAGCTGCACAGCAGTTGTCACATGAAGAATCTATGAGATGTCTGTGGCTGAGCCAACCATTGTGGCAAAATTACTTTCCTCAGATAAAATAATCTCACTGTGATACTAACACACACCTCCATCTCAGTTACCTGCCTGCAAGGTGCTACCACACCTCACTGGGCACGTGATGCCAGTCAGTAACAATAGTATGCATGACCAGGGTCATTCAAGCGCCATCTAAGTGTGATGGAAGTAGACTAGTCCTGAACAGAAATAAGTCCAAATGAAGGGAATTGTTGACTAACTCTCAGATTACCCTACTCCAATTTAGTGTTCAGAAAACTAGTTCAAGTTGACTCAGTCTCTAAAATCTTGGGGAGGATAAGAAACAGTAAACAGATAGTGACAAGAACACCATTATCTAAGTGATGCAAAAAGAAGCTTTCAAGTGAGGGAAGTTCTGGCTATGAGAGGAAACAAGATGATGAGGTGTTGCAATCCACTGACATCAGCAGTAAATCAGTTGAAAACAGGACAAAGATAATTGTGGTAGTGGAAGATAGTGACCTCCAACTCAAATAGCCCGCCTCAACAGAGGGCAAAACCTCACTTAAGGAGCATGTGCAGTTAGTAGAGAACTTCAGAAGTGCTGAGGATGTGTTCTAATTTACATTAGAAGTGAGAAACTTGTAACCAATCCTATGTATGATGAATGAATATATTCAATAAATGCAATACACTATGAAGTATAAAAAGTGAACAGATGAGTGGAGAAGTTAGGGAAGACTCCATCATAACTTCTGGGATCAGTTGATGGGCTGAACCTGCCTTCTGCCCCGTAGGGACACCTATTGGGTAAAAATTTTGTCATATGGGTGCTAAATTACTAACCCACGCTAGCTGTTATTAGTGATTATAGTGTGGTTGTATATCACTTCAAGCTTGTTTTTGCAGACAGTCACCGGCAATCACAAACCTTAATTTGTCATGATTTTACATTAATGAAGAGTGTTATTACATAAACTGTTAGTCTTAGTCCTTCGTGGGCACTAGCAGTTGCCAGCAGCAGGTAACACACTCAAATAAAGTGGGCAGACCCGCTGAGGGGTCCCCCTGATGCTATTGGTGTGTTTCCCTGAACAAGTCAGTCCAATCATCCTCCGATCCAGTGGGACTGTTCCACGAAGGGTCCCTGTAATGGGATGCTGACAGACTGGTTCGGCACAGGGGTCTTGGCTTTCCTGGGGCATCCATAGAAAGATCAAACACTAGGGGCTGAGGAAATCTCCCCCCTCCCCCCTTCATGTGACATTAACACACAACTCAAAGAAGCCCTTGGCCAGTGGCTCCCTTCCCGTTCAAATATTAAAAACATAAAAGTAACTGGCAGTTCATGATATCTAGTCACTAAGACAACTGAAAAGTAAAATTTACTATTACTGAGAGTATATTAATAAAGGAAGCAAAAGAATGAAAATGGTTTCTGAATTCTTCAGAAAAAATATTATAGACTAATTAATATGTTCATATTTCTCTTATCTAAGTGATGAATAGAAACCGATTATAAAAATAAGCAAAGGGGAAACATATATATTATGAAAATTACCTTTCAAGTTGACTAAACCTTGTTTCTCCCTAAAATGCAAAAAAAAAAAAAAAAAAAAAAAAAAAAGATTATTCACTGAATTTTAGTAAATGTAGCTGTATTCCCCATCATTTTCTTAAAACTAAGTTTTAGGAAATTCTTTGTAAAGGAACAATTTAAACATGTCATCTTCTAAAAAGGAAGATTTTCTTTTTTTCAGTGACTTGGAGAGATAAAAATATTAATGAACTTTGTTAGCAAATTGGCCTATATTAAGGCACAGTGTTATGGATAAGAGATGTATGTCTTTGATATTTAGGATAAGCACTTATTCCAGCACTTGTTCTTTCACATTAATCCAGAAAACTGAGGAAAATCAGTTGCTCTCCTTGCTCCAAAAATGCTGGTTTTTTTCTTGTTGGTAGTATTTCTAAAAAGCTTTATGGCCTCCAGATGAAAAAAGCCTCTGTAAGCGATGATACTTGAATACTGAGGGGCTGATCCTTGGAAATCTTTGAAAAAAATTCCCTCACTCCTTTAGGGCAGGCAAAGTTGGAAACTGAGAGCTTATTGTGGATATCTACTGAGTGTAGGGGAAAGAGATGATGTTGTCTTATACTTCCCATTAAAGGTCTACATTCAGAGGTTTGGTTCAGTTTATCAAATAATTACTTAGTTCTGCACACAAAACTATACAAATCTGCATAAAAGCATCTTTTCAGGTGGCTTATTTAAGCAATGGAGATATATTTTTTGTCACCATCCTGTGACCTTTAAGCAGCTTAAAGCCTTCAGGTATATTCTATGCAAAGTAGTCAAGAGAAATCAACATACTGTTAGTAGGATTAAAGTTTGTCATACAGAAATCTGCAAGAGGACTAGGTGTATATACTATTGCATGTACTCCATACACTTCTGAGATGAGATATCTGTAGCAACAGTGAGATGAAATTGTGAAAGTTTACTTTTTAATGGTTCAAGATGCATTTAGACAAGAAAATGTTTCTTATATATAGTCTAATGTTAGTAGAACGCTTCCTATAAATCTTCTGAGGAGCTGAAAACAATTCCCACTGGAGCTCTGGAAATTGTGCCTCTTCATCACCGCTGAAGTGTTGCCTTCTGGAAGGGCTGAGTAATTAAGAAAGCGCTTGCCAGTTCAGCATGGTGTGGCAGCAGCTGTCTGTTCACTCAGGTGAGAGAATTGAATTCTGGAGAGCTCTTGATCCACTTTCCCTGGCTTGCTTTTAAAAGCAAAGGTCTATGCTTCATAATCTCTCTTTTGGTTTTCCAACACTACCCAACACAAAGCCTCACTGCAGAAAGTTGTGTACGTCTTTTCCTTCTATGCTACAGACATTAGGTTGTTGGAATGTTACAAAGTTATAATAAAAGGAGTAAAACCAAGGAACTGGAGCAAGCCACTGTATATCTATTGATAGCTTGGAGACAGAACGTGTAATTTAGCCCCTCTTTCTAGTCTTATTTTAACAAAGTAAACAGACTATTTTCTCTGCCCAATACCTAAGGAAGGAAAAGAAAGAAAACATGGAAAGTAAGAGGAGTGAGGCATAAGTGTGTATGAAAGAGAACATATTCAGTTGCTACCAGCAAGACATTTAAGTTTCAGCTTTGTAGGAGGTTCTTAGCATACAGAAAACATGAATTTAAAAGCTAGTTTCTGTCTGGGGAGGGAATTTTATTGAAATTTGAACCTTTGCAGACATAAACTCAGACATTAGTAGTGAAAAAAGCGTGTTACTATGGAATTGCCTGCAGGAGTATGAAGTATCGTACTTGGTTTCATATTTTTCTTTCTGTGTGTTGTTTTGGGTTGGTTTTTTTTTTTGTTTCTTTGTGTTTTGGGTTTGATTTTTTTGTTTGGTTGGTTTTTTGTCACTACTAACTTTCTGATTGTATCTTTTATCTTTTTCTGTCTTTTCTCTTTTACTTCCACTTCTGCCTCTAAAGCATATTTGCAATCACTTCAATTTCAACCTCAGATTCCATCATCATTTATGAAGCCTGAAGCTGACCCAGCAGCAAATTTGGCTTATGTTTTTTTAAAGCACAGCTTGACACTCCATTTCTTAAAAAAACTCTTACATTTTGATTGAAAATCATTTCCACTGAAGGAAGTCAGTGTCATCACTAGAGGTGATACTAGAAGAATGGGAAAAAAAAAAAGGGAATAATTTCTGCATACCAGCTGTATCCTGGCAGTATTCCCATATGGTTACATCACCTTGTGGTACTGGAAGACATAGTCAAGGACTGTAAAAAATGGGTGGCTGATTCCTTTCTAAAAATAATATATATTGTAAACGGCAATTAAAGAAAAAATACTGTTTGGGGAAGGTTAAAAATATTTAACAGACACAGGACCAACAGAGTGAAAACGAGACCTCAAGTCTCAAGTAGCCCATGCTCTTCTTTGTTCTAGTGTAAATTGTACATTTACATACCACATTTGTATCTTCCATATTTACCTCCAAACTACTGTTTCATGAATTATATTGTTGGTGAAGCAATGTTTAAAACATTTTTTCTTTGTATCCAACATTTTTCCCTGTTTGCAAGACAGAGTACATTTTCAATGCCAGTGCAGAATCTTTCAATTTTTTTCTATATCCACTGTATCACCACTGTCCAAACAGACTCCTAGTCAACACAAACAAAGGTGACTGAAGAGCAAATATTTTTTTTTTTATTTTCACATTTCAATGAGCCATCAGTTCCTATTTACAGTCTTGTTCACTTTTGGTGCCTTAATAAGGAAGCAGTTTTTTTATCAATAAACCATAAGGTTTGTATTTTTATCTGGAAAAAGTGAGATACAGGGTAAGAGTTCACATAAAATTTATCCTTGAAAAATTTAGAATTTGCCTGCTTGTGTTTACACTGTTGACTGCTGTCTTTGCCTGATATCTTTTCTTTTTTCTTGCGGCTGGTGTTAAGTAGAAACAGCCTTTTCATATTATTCATACATTTTCATATCATGTTGACCATGAAAATTTACTGAAAGGGTAGGTAATTAAACTTTAAAAAACATTCCCAAAGCATCATTCTCATCATTAAAAGCTGCCCAAGAAAACCTCATTCTATATCTCATTCCTTTTGCATTGTTTACCCAAAGAAGTGCATAACGACTGCATGCAATGTCTTGTAAAAAACCCAGCAATTTTCCTATTCCATCTATTTTCTTCCTCATTATATCTCCATTCTTCTAGTTCTGCTTTTCCTCTATTACTTTCATATTTTTCCTCCCATCACCTATTCCTTCTCTTTTCCAATCTATCAAAAACCACACACAAAATAAACCCCAACAATAAAAAAAGAGAGAAACAGGACAAAGAGGAATGACGTTGTCAGAAGCAAATGGATTTTGTGAAATAGCTGTTTTACAGGTCAGCAATGTTAAACAGAGACTGGCTGTGTTGTACACGAAATTTTAAGAACATCATTAATCCCAAATAGCTGCATTTGACTAAAGCGTATTGTCCAATAATGTTCAGTACCTAAAAACTATTTGGTCTCATTCTTTTTCTTTCTACTTTCAACCCTTCAGTATAATCATACTTCTCAGTCATGACAACTTTTTCCATTGAAAATTTTCTTCATGGTTCAGAGACACCCAGCTAAGGGTCAAGACAATTTTTTAAAACATCCTGAAAGTGTTCTTTCAAAAACCATCTTGAAACCAAAGTATGGAATCTACTGTGGTAACAAAGGTAACGAACACTTAAGAAAGATTTTCCTTGTCTCTGAGTGAGTTTGGCACTGCACATTTTTGCAAGCCTGTAAAGTGGAAATTTTTTTTTTTTGTCACACTGCCTGCAGAATTTCTGATTACTTATCAATTATCTATGAAGCCCTTTTTGTCCCAGAAGACCTTTGGTTATCTGTGGGTTTCTGATGGCTAATGGTAATGTAACTTTAAAAACAACTATTTTCAAAATGTTTACTACACTGCTGCTGACCAAAAAAAAACCCCCAAAAACCCAAAAAACCCCAACAACAACAACAAAAAAAAAAACCAAAACAAAAAAACAAAATCAGAAAAAAAGAAACAAGACACGTACAAAAATCTTCCACTGAAAATGTTGCTGAAAAATTTGCTTGAGAAAACACATACACATAAATACACATACAGGTTTAAGTCTGTCACATAGAAATGCCTGAAACTGGATAGAGTGGTCAAGGAAGGAATTAACATTGTAGTAATTAGGTTTTTTGCATCCTGGCATTGCTGAAATTTACCATCCCTGCATTCCCCTTTCACTCCCTGCCCACTCTCATAAGAAGCAGTAGCCCCTCCAAACAAGATTAACAGAAGTTTTCAACTCAGTGAGAAAAACGTTGCTTTTCAGAGACACAACTTAAACTAAATCTCCCTCAGGCACTTAGAGATCAAGTGACATACATATTACCATGCAGGCATCACAGGCAGAAAGCCAGTCATGGACCAAACAATCTGTGCCAGTCAAGTCAGCCTTTCTCAGGAAAGAAAAAAACAAACAACCAAACCCGAACAGAAAAAAACAAACAACCAAAACCACCCCACCAAAACTATGATATTTCCTTCCCCTTTATCCAACACTATAGTACAAGTATAGGAACTGCAATCTTCTACTAAATTCAGACCAGAAGCTTTTTTTTTCAGCACAGACAAGTACACAACCACAGCAATGAGTATCAATCTCTTTGTTTATGGGTACAAACTGAAACACTTCACCAGACATGACTAAACATTTATTATCTCGGGATACCTGACATCCAAGATGTTAATGTGCTCTACTAAGCCAGGGGAGAGCACAGGTGAAGTCTTTGATCTGAATCAGAGAAGAAACTGGATGTAAGCCTGGAACAGGTGAGTTTAGTACCCAGGAGTGAGGTATAAATAACTGCTGGACTATTTCTGTTTTGTCTAGGGCTGGGGTTTCACAAGCTTATCTACTGGACCAGGCACTGCAAGGAGGACAGGCAAAGGACAAGAGCTGCTTGCAAGCACTGGTATAATAACTTTATGTGGCCCAAAGTTTTACAATGAAGTTTGGTGAAAAATGAATATTACCACCAACAAAAAGCTACAGAAATGTGTATTAGTTTTAATATCTTACACTACTCCAAGGGGGAGAAGATCAGCGGTACTTAATAAAGAAGAAACAACATTTGAGAAGTTTAGGGGGGAAGGTAGTTATGATTTAACTTACAAATATTTAGCCTAGACATTTATTTCAATTTTATTCTAAAATTGAGAAATGTAATAACATTTTGCTTGACTTTATTTAACTTGTTTCTTTC